>NW_028270184.1:28361255-30972921 GCF_037043375.1 Chiloscyllium plagiosum | reverse complement strand
ATGGAGATTTAAAAGGTGGAGTCGAACCCTTCTGTTAATTCAAACCAAACACCCAGAAAAGCTCACCTAACTTTGTCATCTGTTAAAATATGAGTGACACAGATCTCCTACATTCCACTAATTACACAAAAATTAACAAGTTAGTTTCTTAACTTTAATAGTGAACACTAAACAACAACTATTCACAAATACAAGCTCCTCTTTTCTTAACTACTGACTATCTGACTCCAACTCTGTAAAAATATGCTGTTCCAACAACCCACATATTAAACATTACAATCTCAAGACCACACAGTCTCCATCTTCCCCGCTGAGTTCACCCTTTTACTGCTGATCTCCCTGGGTCATTCTTTTTCTTTACTGCAAGTAGGTTTAACATGAACATGTATTTTTGAGAGAGAGTGTTTGAGATGGCCAGTTAACACGACTGCTCTACAACCATAACTCTGCTGTTGGATGGCAGTGGCTATCCCTCTAGTGTTCAAAATGCTGGGTTTATATCCTCCCCACGATATAATAATTTTCATAATTTGATTGCTGTCCAGGTGTCCAAACAATAATATTCAAATTCCGTTGGCTTCTGGTATCCTGAGCGTTATTTAAACTCTTTGGTTGTATTTGAATTGCTGTCATAACAGCAACCAAAACTCAGGTATCCACTTCCCAGCTAATTATGACATGTGGAACAGCCTGACCTATAGCTGGCATCTGTGGGTGTACCTTCTATTCAGCAAGATCCATTCTGTCTTAAAGTGACCAGGCATGCTTTCGGCTTCATAACACTTTCCCCTCCAGAAAAGAAAATGCACCAGCAGAATGAAAATATGGCATCATTCCTTTTCCTCTAATTCCTAATCCCATTATTATGAAATACCAAAGTATTAATCTCAGTTATTCCATTCATATTTATTCTGCATGCCTGTATAACGCTGGAATAAGTCAAATCTTATCAATACGTTTTCCTTTAAATCTGCGATGACACATCTGCTCTCACATTTTAGCAACAACATCATGTAAATTTTGTAAGTTTAAAGTCGGTAACATAAGATTCCTATGAAATAGTATCATATTCTGGTCTTTAAATATTCCAAAAAATGCGAGAGATTTGTCCTTGTCCACAACCATCTCCGACAATTCGTTTGTCATATAAACATTAAAATATTGTCAGGCCAGTACGAAACTTAATCATTCTTTTTCAATAATGAAGATTTTGTACTTCTTTTCTGGTGGATATTGAGTTTTTTCGACAAGTAGCCAATTGGCCATTCAGTTCCATCATCATCTTTCTGTATCAATACATCTCCAACCCCTATATCCCATGCATCTAACACAATTTTCAAAGGGTTTCAAAATATTTGGTGTATCTAAACCTGATGCGGTGATTAATCCTGCTTTAAAATGCCCAAATGTCTCCTGACATTGGTCTGTCCACCACAATTCTGTGATCTTCTTTAATAAATCCATCAGTGGTGCCAATACGCTGCTGAAATTTGCAACAAACTTCCGATAGAATCCACTCAGTTCAAAAAATCGAAGCACCTCGTTCTTCGAGGATGGTCGTGGAAATTCCTCAAAGCCCTTCGTCTTTGTGTTCCATCGGGCCAACCTTCCATGGCCAATGTAATGTCCCAAGAACGTCACCTCTGCCTTCGCGAATTCTGTTTTCATGAGGTTTATTACCAAGTTTGCTTCTTGTAATCGTTCAACAGGCTCTGCCAACTGTAACATGTGAGCTTCCAATCACTTGCTAAAGATCATTACATTATACAGATAAACTGCACAATTTGTTCATCAGGCCATAACTCTGTTCCTGAGTCTTAAATGTGTCTGGAGCATTATTCATTCACATTACATACTCTAACGTTTTATTGTCATATCCGGTATCTTTATGAGATAGTTTCACTGACACGACATTTTTTAAATTTGAAATGGGCTACTAAACCTGGCTTTGAAGAGATTTCCTACCACTGGTGGTAATACTAACACGTTATCCCCACGGGAGATCGTCAAAGTTTCAGAGTTTTTACCTGCCACCTGTTTCATTCCATGCTGTGTCCTCTTCAGGTGCTGTTTAGCTAACTCACCTACTCCATTTAATTTCTCCCTCACCTCAGATACATCATCCAAGTGTGAGATCTGCGACTTCGGTCCTGTCAGTTTATATATAATTAATTTCAAAGGGCCTCTCACTTCATGTACGAATATTAACTCAAAGGAAGAAAAATGAGTAGATTTATTTGGGGCATCTCTTCTGCCAAACAATATAATGAGACGCCTTTATTCCAATCATTCGGGTAATTCTGACAGTACGCTGTTAATATTGTCTTCAGCATCTGATGCCAACTTTCCAAGGCTCCCTTCGATTCGGTACGGGACGCACTTGATTCAAACTGCTGTATGCTGAAGCTATCCATGACATCTTTAAACAGCTGAGCAGTAAAATGAGACCGTTGGTATTACTGAATCACACTGCTTAGCCCACAGCGAGTAAAGAAAGCTACCAACTCCGCCACCTCTCTTTTTGCCCTAACACTCCATAATAGAATTATCCCTGGACATCGGGTAGACACATTCATTCTGATCATCAGATATTGGTTTCCACTTTTATTTTAGGAAGGGGAGCTCCACAATTAATCATAACCTGCGTGAAAGGTTAATCGATTACAGCATTTGGCAACAAAGGTGCTTGTTTTAATACTGCATGTGACCTACCTACCATTTGGCATGTATGACATGCTCAACAAAATTAACCACGTCCTTGTGCATTCCAGCCACTAGAAATGCTTTAGCCTGAGTCTTCCGTGCATCAACCCCTTTGGCTTTTTCTTTCGGTTTTCCTTCCTGTTGTAACTTATTACAGTTGGATCTTGTTACGAGATAGACTGGAAAAATCCCTGGGTATTTTTCTTTAAATTCCACAGTTCCCTGGTCTTACTTTGGCTTCTCCACCACAAGGGGTCCCTCTCCTATCTTGGCTCCTGCTAAAACATTCCCAAGAACAAACTGTATTCCTGGAACTGACACTCTGTCAATCAATCTCACTGCTACTTCCCCAACCTTGATTTGGCTCTCCAAACTAATGTTACACAAGGGAATGTTTAATTTCTGTCCCCATTTTACAAATTATCACGCTGTTGAGTAACATGTCAGAAAGAGTGAAAATGCTTCCATCTCTGACTATTAGAGGCCGAGGGAAAGTGAGGGCTGCTGATGCTAGAGATCAGAGTTGAAAAGTGTAGGGTTGGAAAAACACAGCAGGTCGGCAGCATCCGAGGGGCAGGAGATTTGAGGTTTCAGGCATAAGTCCTTCATCAAGAAAGTGGGAGGTAAGGGAGGGGCAAGGGGGCTGAGAATTAAATAGGATGGTGGGGGTGGAGCTGGGTGGAAAGGAGCTTGGAAGGCGATAGGTAGATGCAGGTGGGGTGTGATGGTGATAGGTCGGAGAGGAGGGTGACTTGGAGGAGGGTGGTAGGACAGTTGGACACCTCAAACTATACAGCATCAATGTTGACTTCCTCAATTTCCAAATCGCCCCTCCCCCAACCTCATTCCGGATCCAACCGTTCAAATTAGCATCGCCCTCTTGATCTGTCTAAATTGTCCATCTTCCTTCAAATCTACCCACTCCACCCTCCCCTCCGATATATCACTATCACTCCCACCAACAACTTCCTATCGCCTTCCCAGTGATCCTCCCGCCAGCCCAGCTCCTACACTCCTATTTATCTTTCAGCCCCCTTGTCCCCCCGCCACATTCCTGACGATGGGTTTATGCATGATATGTCGATTGTCCTGCTCTTCGAATGCTGCCTGATCTTTTGTGCCTTTCCGGCTCCTCACTTCTCAACTATTAGATACTGTACAGATCCCGTATCTTGCAAACGTATAACATCTTGTCCTCCTCCACAGCCCAATTGTTTTCTTAGTAAGTTTTATCTACGGAGGCAAATTCTTTATCGAGATCAGACACTGACTCCTTACACAGCCCCTGCCTCGGCTTTGCACTCTCCTGCAGCTCCTCGGATCTACTTTACCAGGTTCACTAATACAACTGGCTTAAACTCTTTTACCACATCTTTTCCCAAAATATCTTCCTTCAACCCCACAGCACTGTGTGTCCCAGCTTACTGCAGTGAAAATACCTTTTCCCAGTGCCCTTCTTAAACCATCAGCACTGTAATTTTATGTGTTCCATCCCGTTATAGTGAGAACACCTGAGGACTTTCACCACCTTTCAACCCCCTTGGGCTTCTTTTTCACCAGTGGTAAACTATTGCCAGTGTGCCTTTCTCTATGTTTTGCAGTGTAGGATCTCCCCTTCTCCCAATTTCTATCCCTCACAGGATGAAAATCCTCCCAGGAGCTAAATTTCATCTCATGCACCAATGCGTATTTACCTGCCATTTCTGCCGCGCTTCTCATTTCTTGAACTTCCTGTTCATTCACATGAATTTTTACTACCTCTGGAAGTGAGTCTTTAAACTCGTCCAGTCGAATAATCTCCCATTGGGCTTCATAGGTCTTATCCATTTTTAAGCCCTGCACCCATTTATCAAAATGACTGTGGTTATTTCTTACAAACAGAACATACGTCTGACCTGGTTCCATCTCTATATTTCTGAACTGCTGTCTATATTCTCCTCGTACCAATTCATAAGCACTCGAAATTGCCGGTTTGACATCTGCATAATCTCATGCTCCCTCATATGAGAGCACTGCACATACCTCTCAAACTGTGCCCACCAGCTTAGTCTGAACTTGCATGACCCACAAGTTCACTGGACACGCCATCTGCTGATCCAGTTTTGCAAATGAAATAAAAAAGGTTTCGGCATTTTTCTTACCGAAATATGGCAATGTATTAACATAGTTGTATACATCCCTACGTTCTCCCTTCATCGTCATTCTGCTAATTTAACTTTCGATAATGTTTTTTTTTTCATTTTCCACATCTCCATATCAATACCATCTCTCTCTCGTTCTCCCTTTGTATCTAGTTAAGAAATCCACCAATTAATCTTCATGGCCCATCTCTCAAAACTCCTCCTTTCAGTTTAAATTCAATGCTCTCTTCAAGATGTAATGAGGATATAATTAAGCAAAGTAACTACAAAGACATGCGGGAGGAGCTGGACAGAGTTAATTGGAAGGGGAGCTGAGCAGGAAGGACCATGGAGCAGCAATAGCAGGAGTTTGTGGAGATAATTCGGAAGATATTACCAGAAATTCAACCCCAAAAAGATGAAACATGCTCATGGGAGTTCAAGGCAGCCATGAGAGATAAGGCATCAAACCAAAACAGAAAACATACAATGTGGTGAAGATGACTGGGAATCCAGAGAATTCATTGGCTCTGAAACGACATAAGGCTGGCATCACTGATACTGCAGAGCTCTTAATCATGGTCAGGGAGAGAAACAAAGGAAACACATTCACTTTAAACACAGAGGATGGTATTTCTCAAGGAAAAAGATTCAGGTGAATTAAACATTTCAATTAAGATCAGTTAAATCATTTTGCGGAATGTGTCAGATTGGAAGCAAGACCCGGGGAGACAGACCCTCAGCAGAATGAGAGTATGAAAATGGAAGCATTTCCACATCAGAAACCAGGTTAGGTCACTGAGTACAGGGCTGATGGGTGAATGGGTCTCAGTGTGAATTGGGGAACAGACCGCAGAATTGCATTGCAGATATTGCAGCTCAAAACTGCGTATTCATGTAGTGCTGTAGACCACAGCAGCGGGAGAGGCAGACCTGCATTCATACACAACCTGTAACTTTTTGCCAGGATGACATCTCCGTCTGTCATTACGATCAACACCATCTATGGCTCAGTGACGAGTGTGGGTGAACATGTCAGAGTCGGAATCACATGAACCTTAACCTGATGCTAACTCATTAAAGCTACCGGACTTGACCAACAGATCTGAACGAAGCCCTGCAGTTCTGCCAAATTCAGTCAAAAATGGTGATGGATGATTGGACTGGAGGAGAGGACTTCACAAACATCCTCATCCTAAATAATGGGACTGACCCGCACATTAGTGTAAAAGAGAAGGATGTTTTATCTGCACCACCCTCTACCAGAAGTGTTGAATCGATGATACACCTCACCCTCATCATGATGACCACAAAATCACAGATGCCAGTATTCAACTAATTCGATTCTCTGCATGTGAGATGAAGAAACAGCTGAACACAGAAGGCACGACAAAGGCAATTGGTCCTGACCCCATTCCTGCAATAGGACTGAAGACTTGTGCTGCACAACAAGCCGTGTCCCTGGGGAAGACGTTTCATTCCAGGTACAACTCTGACATGTCCCTTGCAATGTGGAAAATTACTCAGCTATGTCCCATTCGCTAAGAGGGGAGTAATTACAATCTGACCAATTACCACACCCTCAGTCCCATCACGATAGTCAAATTGGTGGGAGTCCTTTTTGACAGAGCTGTGAAGCAGCACAGAAGTAAACTGCTCAGTATGGTTTCCGATAGGTCCCCATGTGGAAATGGTGCTGCTGTGGAAATGTCACTGGATTACTAATCCAGACCAGGCTAGTGCTCTGGCAGCTGGTGGAAATTAAAAATAATTAATAAAATATCGAGATCTAAAATCTGGTGTCGGTAATAGTGACCTTGAAGCCAATATCGATTGTAAACAGAATTTCCTTCTACAATGTACTTTTAGGAAGTGAATCTCCCGTGATTTCCTGGGCTGGCCTAAAAGTGACTCCAAAGACTCTGACATGTGAGAAACATTTCAATGGTCTCTGAAACGGCCAAGCAAGACACTCATTTGTATCAAACTACTCCGAGGTCTGAAAGGATGAAACCGGACAGAACATCCGGCCTCAGCATCAGTGTCGGAAAAGGGGATAGGAAGCACAGTCCCCTGTCGATTCTGCAGAGACCTCCTTCCTGACATCTGAGAGTTTGTGACAGCATTTACAGAGCTTTCCCACAGACTGCACAGAAACCGCGGGAAAGGAGTAGATTATCCAACACATTGAGCCTCCCCCATTCTAGTTCATGGAAAAAATCTCCTCAATGCACTACGATGTGCATAATCGTTAATGTGAGTAACCTTGGGAAACTATAAAATACGAGGTGCAGTAGTACGTTTGGTCCATCGAGTTTGCTACCCAATTCAATGTAATGATGGTTGGTCCTTCATTTCCACACCGTACCCGTGCTCTCCCACCATCCCTTTACTGTCTCTAAATCCTTATCTATAATCAGTGTCTTGGTTTCCAGGTGCGAGAGAATACCCCATGTTCACCAGTCAGTGAGTGCAGACATTTATTCTCATCTAAGTGCAAAATGGCCTGCCTGTACCTAATACTGTGGCCACTTGTTTTAGACGTCCCAGCCAGGGGAAGTATCATCCCTGCTTTCAATCTGTCTCAGCCTGTCAGCGTTTTGTATATTTCACTTAGATCTCCACTCATTTTCCTAACCCCATGGAATACTGGCCCAGTCACCCCAAACTCTGCTCCCACAACAATCCCGTCATCCCAGATATCAGTCTGGTCATCCTTACATGCTCTCCCTCAATGTTAGGTTTGTCCTTTATTAGGTATGGAGATGAAAACTTCTCACAATACCACACAGTGTTTGAAATGATGTCTCACCAAGATCCTGTACAGGTGCAGTAAGACACCCTTTCTCCTGAACTCAAATCCCCCTGAAATGAAGGTCAGCAAACCATTTATCTTCGTTACTGCTTTCTTTCCTGCAATATTGCTTTCAGTGACTGGTGTACAAGGAGATCGAGATCCTTATCAATGTTATAGCTCCCCACTTGCTGGTTCTATATACACTGGTTAGCGTGGCAATGCCATTCCTAGTATTGATTTCTAGTTCCAGAACTCACTGCGCTGCAGGGAGCTCAGAGGTTTATGCAGAAGGAAACAACAAAAAGGATCATACATCCCTTTGTAAATCAACATGTTTCAACCAATCCCTTTCAAATGGTAGGCTGCCAATTTATCGTTTCCACCAAAGGGCACACCGTCACCTCTATCCACGGTGATATATGTCCAAGTCAGGATGGTGAATGGCTTGGAGGGGAACCTGAAGATGAAGGTATTTCCATACATCTGCAGCCCTTGTCCTTCTAGTTAGACATGGTCGCGTGTTGGGAAGATGGTGTCTGATATCTTTGGTGAATCATTTCATTGCAGCGTGTAGATAGTAAAACACTGCTGCTGCTGCTGCTGAGCGTTGATGGTGGAGCATTGTGGATGAAGGGACAATCAGACAGGTTGCTTTGTCCTGGATGGTATTAAGCTTTTTGAGTGTTGTTGCGGATGCATTTATCCAGGCAAATTGGGAGTCCTCTATCACAGTTCTAACTTATGCATTGTAGATAATGGACAGACTTTTGGAAGTCAGGATGTGAGTTACTCGCCGCAGTATTCCTAGCTTCTGACCTGCTCTTGTAGCTATTGTGTTTATGTGGCGAGTCCAGGGAGTTTCTGAACAATGATTACCCGCCAGGACATTGACACTGGGGGATTCAGTGATAATAACACCATTGAATGCCAAGGGGCAGGTTAGATTGTATTTTATTGGTGATGATCACGGTCTGGCATTTCTGTGGCCTGAATATTACTTGCCACTTGTTAGCCTGGATACTGTCCAGATCTTGTCGCATTTGAACATGGACTGCTTCAGTATCTGAGGAGCCACAAATGTTGCAGAACATTGTACAATCATTGGCGAACATCCCGACTTCTGACCTTAAAATGGAGGGAATGTCATTGATGAAGCAGCCCTGAAGAGGTTTTGGCCACTGCTCGAGGGACTCCTGCAGACTTGGAGGTGAGTTGACTGACCTTCATCAGCCATGATCACCTTCCTACGTGTCAGGTATGATTCTAACCAGCCGGGAGTTTCCCTCTGATACCCTCTGATACCCATTGACTCCAGTGTTGCTAAAGGCCCTTATACCACACTTGGTCGAGGGCAGCCTTGATTTAAAGGGCTATCGCTCTCACCCCACCTCTGGAATTCAGCTCTTTTGTCCATGCTTGAACCACGGTAATGAGGTCAGGAGCTGAGTGGCCCTGGTGGAGCCCAAACTGGGCGTCATTGACCAGAGTATTGCTGAGCAAGTGCTGATTAACAGCACTGAGACCTTCCATCACTTTACTGATGATAGAGGGTAGACTTATGGAGTGGTAATTGGCCGGATTGGATTTGTTCTGCTTTTTATATACAGGAGATACTTGGGGTAATTTTCCACATAATCGGGGAAAGCCATTGTTGTAACTGTATTGAAACAGTTTGGCTAGAGGAGTGGTAAGTTATGGAGCACAAGATTTCAGTACTGTTGCCAGAATGTTGTCAGATTATGGACCCTTTGGAGTATCCAACCATTTCTGGATATCACGTGGACTGAATCGAATTGGTTGATGACTGGTAACTGAATTGCTGAGGACCACTGGAGGAGGCTGATATAGATCATCCAGTCAGCACTTCTGACTGAAGATTGTTGCGAATGCATCAGCCTTTTCTTATACACTGAAGTGCTGGGCTCTTCCATCATAAAGAAAGTGGTTGTTTGTGGAATCTCTTCCACCAGTGAATTGTTTTATTGTCCCCAACGTTTCTCGACTAGATGTGGAAGGATTGCAGAGCTTAGATCTGATCCTTTGCTTGTGGGATCACTTAGCTCTGTCCATCACTTACTGATTATGCTGTTTCCACACATTTTGTCCTGTTTGTTGGCTTCACCAGGCTGCCACCTCATTTTCAGGTTTGCCTGGCGCTGCTCCTGCCCTCCAGCACACTCCATTGAACGAATGTTGATGCTCTGGATTGATGGTAATTGTTGCGAGGGGGATATGCCGGGCCATGAGGTTGTGTGGCTGTACAATTCTGCTGCTATGTATGACCCCCAACACCTTATGGACATCCAGACATGTGCTGCTAGATCTGTTCGAATTCTGCCCTATTTCGCACCGTGATAATACCACCCAAAATGGTGGAGGTTATTCTCAATGTGCAGGTGTGACTTTGTCTCCACAATGACTATGCGGTGGCCGCTCTTACCGATACTGTCATGGATACTGGCAGATTAGTAAGGCTGTGGTCAAATATGTATTTTCCTCTTGTTGGTTCCTTCATCACCTGCCGCAGAACCAATCTCGCAGTTATATCCTTTAGGACCCGGCTATCTCGATCAGTAATGCTGTAGCTGAGATATTCTTGGAGGTGGACATTGAAATCCTCCACCCAGAGTACACTTTGCGATCGTGCTACCCTCAGTGGTTCCTTCAAGTGTTGGTCAGCATGGAGGACTACTGATTCATCAGTTGAGAGAGGCTGGTACATGGTAATCAGCAGGAAGTTTCCTTTCCCATGTGTAAACTAACGCCATGAGATTTCATGGGATACGGAGTCACTGTTGAGGACTCCCAGAGCAATTCCCTTCCAACTGTATACCACTGTGCCGCCACTTCTGCTGTGTCCGTCCTGCTGATGAGACAAGAGATATCCGGGAAAGGTGATGAGGAACCTGGGACATAGTCATACTCACAGAATCATACCTTACAGACAATATCAGGCTGTTACTTGATGAGTTTGTTTATTTCTATTCACTGTTTGCTGCCAGCTGTCCCATTCTAGACACATAGCCATATATTAGCTCGATCCACTCAGATTTGATTTTACAAACTAAGCTTGAAGTTTTACCAAAGCATCTCTAAAAATCCAAATGTTTTAGATCCATTGCTTCTCTATCATTTGTCTCCCAGTCTGCTTCTCAAACATAATTCCCATTTCATAAATCTATGTTAGTGTTGTCTATGACCATTACTTTCAGCCCCAATAATTTCTCCTAAACCATTTACTTACTATGTTCCATGTTCCATATGCTCTATAATTTTCCCACACTAAACTTGGTTTTCCTAGTTTTGTTTGAAAGTTCTGTGAAGACAGAACTAAAGTAATGATTTCATAGTTCTGCCATTTCCCTGTTCCCCATCCTCCATTCTCTAGTTTCAGATTGTAAGGAAGCTGCACTTGTTTTCTCATATTTCTCACGTTGACATGATTTGACAAGTTATTACAGTTTACTCTTATAACCCTTGTGAATATACTCTGCAGAAACTCATCAATTCCTGTCTTAAACTGTTCAATAATTGACCTTCCATAACATACACTCACAAGAGCATAGACTCTTTGCCAACAGAAATACTGCACGATCTATATTCCCACTTTCCTACAGCAGGCCCTTAGATGGGAATGTTATGACACTTCCAAGTGCTCATCCAAGTACTTTTTAAGGATTGTGAGGTTACCCGTGGTAATTCCCCTCTCAGGAAGTAATTCCAGAACCCAACAGATTCTTGGTGGAAAAAACTGTATAAATCCTCTCTGAACCTCAACCTTTTCACTTTAAAAGTGTGCTCCTTTGTTCTTGACCCTCTGACTAAAAGAAACAGCTGTTGTCTATCCCCCCTGTCCGTGTCGCTCATAATCTTATCCGTCTGAATCACGGACCCCATCAGCTTTCTCTGCTCCAAAGTAAACAACCCGAGCTTATCCAGCCTCTCTCCATAGCTGATATGCTCCATCCCAGGGACCATCCTGGTGAATCACCTCTGCACCCCCTCGAGTACAATCACATCCTTCCTGGAATGTGGCTCACAAAACTACACACAGTATTCCATTTTGTCCGAACCAAAGCCCTGTATTGCTCTTATAATCTATGCCCTGATTAGGAAACGCTACACCCAAGGTCCAATTCTTAACTAGTCCATTAACCTGTCCAGTCACATTCAGGGATGTGTGGAGAAGCACACTCTGAAGTTCCCAGTGTGCTGCCATTCATTGAGTCCTCCCCTGTCTGGTTCCTTCTTCCAAAGTGCATCACCTCATATTTATCAGGGTTACATTCCATCTGCCATTGATCTGTCCATCTGACCATTCCATCTGCATCTTCCTGTAACTTAAAGCCTTCCTCCTCATTGCTAAATACCCAGCAAATTTTTATGTCAAACATACACTTAATTATCACACCTCCCCCATTGTCCACCTAGCCCCCTCCACATTCACATCTTTTTTTATGAATAACACAAATAATAAGGGACGGAGCACTGATCCCTTTGGTTCACCAGGGGACACTGGTCTCCAGTCACACAAACAGCCTTCTCTCATCACACTCTGCGTCCAGATTAATTCCTAAAATAGCTAGATTGTCTGATGTGGAAACTCAGCCTGTGATCTCAAGTTTCAACACATGAGAGGTGATTGCAGTGAAACTTTGAAACATCAAAAGGATTGAATAACAGAGGGACAATTTTCGTTGTAACTTGTCAAGTTATCCTTCATATTGTGAGGTTTTACTTTATTTGTCAGTTTCCAGATGGAATTTTTTGAAAGGCCTTCCTACAAAACAAAACAATCGACCACCTCAAAATAATGCAATCAAACCCATTGGATATGACTTCCTTCTGATAAAGTCATGATGATTATCCCTGATCAAACCTTGTGACTCTGATTGGAGTTCGATTTTCTCCTTCCCTATTTTCTCCAGTAGTTTTCTTAACAGTGATCAAATACTCGCTCGTCTATAGTCACCTGGCCTATCTCTCCCACCCTTACGGTGTAGTGGAATCGTATAAGCAGTTCTCCAGTCCTCTGGCACCTCCCCTATGGTCAGATTCTAATTTAAATATTCAGTCAGGGTCTTTCCTCCCTTGTCCCCAACAGCCGACTGTGATACAACTCATTCAGACATGGAGATTGGTCCAAATTTATACAGAACAAAGCCTCAAATCCCTTCTCATATTTTACATCAATCTGTTCAAGAGTTGTCCAGTCCATCTTCTTGAATTCTGTACCTGCCTCCTCCTTCTCCCAAGTAAAATAGATGTGAATATCTCATGTAGCAATCCATCAATGTTCTCCAGCTTGACACACAGATTGCCCATTTGGTTTCTAATGGACACTAGCCGTTTGCTGATTATTCGGTTCTACTTGTCCGTGTAGAATAACGTGTGATTCTTCCTGATCTCGCCTACTTGTACTTCCCCATGTCCCTCTGTTATTCAGTCCCCGCTATGTTTCTAAGTTTCACTGCAATCACCTCTCATGTTTTGAAACTCGGCATCACGTGCTGAGATTCCACATCAAACAATCTTGCTATTTTAGGAATTAATCTGGAAAATCATTTTAGGGATTAATTTGGATGATACCTTTTGCAGTTCTTTTATCGTCAGTGCATTCTGAGATTGGGACTCCGAACGATACACAATCCTCTAAGTTTAGTCTCCCCAACATTTGATACAACTGATTCACTGCATTCTCTATATTCCAATTGCATCCACAAGAATGTAAACCTTATTTTTACTTTCCATTTGCATATGTTCTTCCCACTACCTCTCGCTTTAACTTTTTTTATGAGCTTACACTGTGAGTTCTTAAAAAAGAGCTCCTAAATATCCAACTCCACGTTACCAATTGGTTCTTCATTGCCTAAGTATCCAAGAATCATCTTCAAACCATTCCAAAAAATGTTTGCCACTTCTGGTTTTCCTTTCATCGATACATTCTCACACTCCCCGGTTATGTTATTACCTTCTAACTATCTAGTAGCATGTTCTTTGTAATCGAGTCCAACAGACACCCGACTGCAGATGACAAGTTAACTGGTTTGTAGTTCATCACTATCCATCTTCATCCTTTCATAAACTGTTGGATAATATTTATAACCTTTGCCTTATCCAGATTTCGGGAATGTGTCGGAAAATAAAGTGAAAATCCGAAATGCAATCAACATGTCTATTGCTGGTTCCTCTGAAATTCTTGTATGAAGTGCAACTAGTCTGTCAGATTTATAAATCCTCAATCCAGCTTTCTTTTCAAAGATGACGACAACATTGATAAGAATGATCTTATACTTTACTTACAGAGGTCCCATGGTCACTTGGTATATCTGGAAGAATTTCTTGATATTCTTCCATGAAGATAGACACAAAGAAACTGTTTCTTTTCCTTGCGATTTCTCTGTTCTCTGCAATAAATTATCGTGAACGGACACCAACTGTTCCACATTTGACCTGATTTTTATTTTTTTTTCATACATTGATAGACGTTTTTTATGAGTCTTTATGTTTTTCTTTCGTTTGCACGCTTTTCTCTTTTTGATTTTCTTCTCAGTTTCTTGGTCATCCTTTGCTGGGTCCTACATTTCTCTGAATCCATGGCTTACTGCAACATCAGACATTTTTCTAAGCTGCCTCCTTTCATCTAATAGGTAGATGAAGGTAGAGTTGAAAGTGATAGTCGGAGAGGAGGGTGGACCAGATTGATAGGAAGGAAGTTGGACACATAGGAACATTCAGACATGCAGACTTGGAAGGTTGGAGTGGGATCAGGTGGGATTTGGGGGAAATTGGGAAATGGGGAAATCCACTATGATCCCCGGTGGTTGGAAGGTCCCAAGACAAAAGAGGAGGCTTTCTTCCTCCAGGCTTCTGATGGCTCGGGTTTGGCGATGGAGCAGGCCCAGGACCCTCATGTCCTTGGCAGAGTGGGAAGGGGATTTAAAGTGCTCAGCCAAAAGGCGATGGAGTTGTTCAGTGTGGCTGTCCCAGAGATGTTCGCTGAAATGATCCACAAGTTGACCTCCTGCCGAGCCAATGGAGAGAAGACCACATTGGGTTTAATGGATGCAGTCGATGAGGCGTTCTGTATGTTTTAATCACCTATCACTTTCAACCTCACCTTCATCTACCTATCGCAATCCCAGCTACCTTCACCAGTCCCACCTCCTTCTCATTTATCTCTCAGCCCCCTTGGCCCATAAGCTTCATTCCTGATGAAGAGCTTATGCCCGAAACATCGATTTATCTGCTCTTAGTATGCTGCCTGACTGTGCTTTTCCAACACTACACTCTTCGACTCTGATCTCCAGCATCTGTAGTCCCCAATTTCTCCTCACACCTTCATGGCTTGCATGATTCAGATTTATAACGGTTACTTCAAATAAAACAAAAATTGCCGTGTACTCAAACAGCATAAAAGAAAACCACTACATTGTGGGCACTGTTCCCAAAAGGTCCTTTCCAGCAAAAGTTTCAATTAGCTCTTCTGATCACTCAGCACCAATTCCTAAATAACCTGATCTCGAGCTCAGTGCTCAACATAATGTTAATGCAAACCATCTCACACGTGGCCATGAAATCCATTTTCCCCTGCATCAGCTTCAATTGGGTTAACACAGTTTAGATATAATGTAAACAGTACATTATTACTGCAATACCCACAATGTGTATATCTCATTTCCTGCTTTATAACATGTCCAGCATTTGTATTGCAGCTTTCACTTTGATATATAACTCCAATCAATGTTTGCTCCTCCTTGCTGTGTTTGCGCTCCATCTTACTAGATTCTGTGGAATCTGAGCTACGTGGGCTCTGGGGAGATTAATGGTAGAGATCGTCTCACCACATCATTTATGATCTTCTCAAACTTTAATTTCTCCAGATCTCCCGTTATGCTGATGGAGTAGAGAAGGACAATGATCTTCCAAAATGCTCTGTATTCCCCCAGAGAGCTGAGACTGCTCTAAGCTGGGTGGGAACCTTAAAGCAGGCTGGTAAAGTGTTGCTGCTGCTGTACAGGGTCTTAATGAGATCACATCTGGAGTAGTCTGTTTCAGATTTAATCTCTTCAATGAAGAAAGGATGTTGTTATATTGGACGCAGATTAGAAATAGTTCCCTCAATTCATTCCTGCAATGAAGGTGCTAGCTTATAATGAAAGGATGATCAGATTGACTCAGTAGCCATTGGAGTTTACAAAATTTAAAGATGATCTTATTTGAACATAAATGACAGATGGATTCAACAAGTGAAGTTAATTACACAGATAGTGTAGGAATCCATTCCGTTCTCCAGCCTGTTACACAGGAACAACAGGAGGATAACCAGGCCTTCCAACCTGTTACACCAAAACAGGATCAGCCCCTGGAGCCTGATATACACTTATAGAAGGAGGCCAATCAGGAACTCGAGCCTATGCTGCACCAGTATCCTGTTAAACAGTAACAGGATCAGTCCATTCAACCTCCTCAAGTGTGTAACATAGGAACTGGAAGAGGTCACACAGTGACTGGAGATTGTTACACTGGGATAATAGGAGACCATTCAGACCCACCGAGCCTATTGCAATTGAATTGGATAAGGATAAAAACTATCTGAGACTTCTTTCATGAGAAAGGAAGAGGTAATTTAGACACGTGATTGTTGTATGGGAAGAAGAGAAGACCAATTACTCCCTCGGTCACATCACCTGGATACATGAGGAGACCGTTCAGTATTTTCACCTGTTATGGAGAAGTATGAGAAGACTCATCAGCCTCTCAAAGTTAGGCAGCAACAGTAAGATTCCATAATCTCCCAATCCTCTAAAGCATCAACAGGAGGAGGTTATTCTGGCCTTGGAGATGACAACATGGGAACACCAGAAAGACGTCAGATATTGTACATCAGCAGGATGATGACTCCATTCAGCCACACATGCCTGTTACACAGCAATTGGAGTAGACCTCTTAAAGTCGTGTGCCTGTTAAACATGAATTCAAAGAAAACGTAAAGGTTTTCAAAAGGGAAAATCTTGTAATAATGGTATACATTAGGGACTAAAGTGTAACAATAAACTATTGTAATTTAAGGCAAATTATTAGAATCCATTGTTCAGGACATTTGCAAACTTAAACCACAATTCGTCAGAGTCAACATAGAACATAGAACATAGAACATAGAACATAGAAGAATACAGCGCAGTACAGGCCCTTGGGCCCTCGATGTTGCGCCGATCCAAGCCCACCTAAACTACACTAACCCACTATCCTCCATATACCTATCCAATGCCCTCTTAAATGCCCATAAAGAGGGAGAGTCCACCACTGTTACTGGCAGGGCATTCCATGAACTAACGACTCGCTGAGTGAAGAACCTACCCCTAACATCAGTCCTATATCTACTCCCCCTTAATTTAAAGCTATGCCCCCTTGTAATACCCGACTCAATACGCGGGAAAAGGTTCATACTGTCGACCCTATCTAACCCCCTCATCATCTTGTACACCTCAATCAAGTCACCCCTAAACCTTCTTTTCTCTAGTGAAAACAGCCCCAAGTGCCTCAGTCTTTCCTCATACGATTTTCCTTCCATACCAGGCAACATCCTGGTAAACCTCCTCTGCACCCGTTCCAATGCCTCCACATCCTTCCTATAGTATGGCGACCAAAACTGCACACAATATTCCAGATGCGGCCGTACCAGAGTCTTATACAACTGCATCATGACCTCAGGACTCCGGAACTCAATTCCTCTACCAATAAAAGCCAGTACGCCATATGCCTTCCTCACCGCACTATTTACCTGGGTGGCAACTTTCAGAGATCTGTGTACATGGACACCAAGATCCCTCTGCTCATCCACACTACCAAGTATCCGACCATTAGCCCAGTACCCCATCTTTTTGTTATTCTTCCCAAAGTGAATCACCTCGCACTTAGCTACATTGAATTCCATCTGCCACCTTTCTGCCCAGCTCTGCAGCTTCTCTATATCCTGCTGTAACCTGCCACATGCTTCCTCACTGTCAACAACTCCTCCGACTTTCGTGTCATCCGCAAACTTGCTCACCCAACCTTCTAACCCCTCTTCCAGGTCATTTATAAAAATGACAAACAGCAATGGTCCCAAAACAGATCCTTGCGGAACACCGCTAGTGACGGCACTCCATGAAGAAACTTTGCCATCAACTACTACCCTCTGTCTTCTTCCATCCAGCCAATTCCTAATCCAAACCTCCAACTCACCCTCAATGCCATATCTCCGTATTTTCTGCAGTAGCCTACCATGGGGAACCTTATCAAACGCCTTACTAAAATCCATATATACCACATCTACCGCTTTCCCCTCATCAACCTCCTTCGTCACCTTTTCAAAGAATTCAATAAGGTTTGTGAGGCACGACTTGCCCTTCACAAAACCATGCTGACTATCCTTGATCACATTATTCCTATCTAGATGTGCATAAATCCTATCCCTTACAATTCTCTCTAAGACTTTGCCCACAACAGAAGTGAGACTCACCGGCCTATAGTTACTAGGGCTATCCCTACTCCCCTTTTTGAACAAGGGAACCACATTTGCTATCCTCCAGTCTTCTGGGACTACTCCTGTAGACAAAGAGGACATAAAAATCAAGGCCAATGGCTCTGCAATCTCCTCCCTTGCTTCCCAGAGAATCCTAGGATAAATGCCATCAGGCCCAGGGGACTTATCTATTTTCACCTTTTCCAGGATTTCCAACACCTCTTCTCTACATACCTCAAAGCCATCCATTCTACTTATTTGTGCCTCAGTATTCTCATCGACAACAATGCCCTGTTCCTGAGTGAATACTGAAGAAAAGTATTCATTCAGTGTCTCCCCAATCTCTTCCGCCTCCACACGCAACTTCCCCCTCCTATCCTTGACTGGACCTATTCCTACCCTAGTCATTCTTTTATTCCTAACATACCTATAGAAAGCCTTAGGGTTTTCCCTAATCCTATCTACTAAGGACCTTTCATGTCCCCTCCTTGCTGCTTTTAGCTCTCTCTTCAGGTCCTTCCTGGCTACCCTATAACTCTCAATCGCCCCAATTGAACCTTCACGTCTCATCTTGAGATAGGCCGCCCTCTTCCATTTAACAAGGGATTCCAATTCCTTATTAAACCACGGCTCCCTCGCACGACCCTTTCCTACCTGCCTGACCGGTACATAATTATCAAGGACACTCAATAGTTGCCCCTTGAACAAGTTCCACATATCATTTACACTCTTGCCTTGGAGTCTACTTTTCCAAGCCACACATCCTAAGTCATGCCTCACCGCATCATAATTTCCCTTACCCCAGCTATAATTCTTGCCCTGTAGTACACACTTATCCCTCTCCATCATGGTTTTATGAAGGCTAAATCGTGTTTCAATTGTTTGCTTGAGTTATTTGAAGATGTTACAAACAAGGTGGATCGTGGGAATCCTGGAGATAGAACATATCTGGTCTTCCTGAAGGCATCGGATATGTCGCTTCTCCAATGAGTAAGTGGTAAGGTCAGACAACATGGGTTTAGGAGTAAATAATACGCTTGGATGCACGATTGATTAACCAACAAAATGTAGTCAAAAGGAATAAATGTGTCATTTTCTTTTGGCAAATGCAATTTGTGGGGTGCCATTGATTTCAGTACTCATGCCTCAACCATTTGCGATCGATGTTATTACTGTACTCGGTTGATGGGATAGAAAATATGATGCCAGATTTTCAGATGACACTAACATTGGTGGGAAATTACTTCGGAATGATGATGCAAGAGATTTTAAAACTATATGGATAGGTTGGGTGAACGGGCCAACAGTTGGCAAGGAAACTTAACGTGAATAAATATGGAGCTATTCAAGTTGGCCAGTGTAATAGAGAGACAAATTATTATTTAAATTGAGAGAAAGTTCGAAGTGCTTAGGTGCAGAGGGATCTGGGTGTCTGCTTGCATATCATAGAAAACCTGCCTGCGGGTACTGCTAGTAATGAGAAATGCAAACATAATTTCAGTGGTTATTTATAAAACGGTAGAGTAGAAAGGCAGGGAGTGTTGGAGTAGCTATGCAAAGCATTAGTGAGGCTACAACTGGAGTACAGTTTGGGTGTCCTGCAGAATGAGCTATTTCCATTGGAGGCAATTCAGAAGAGCTTCATTAGATTGATTCCATATTTGAAGTGTTGTCTTATGAAGATAAATTGAACAGATATACAGATGCTGAGTTTGGTGATGTCGCTGTGGTCAGCAAGAGATTAAATTATCAAGAGAGGGTGGAAAGTCTGCAAATAGATTCAGAGAGTTAAATGCAATAGATAATAGTTTGGCAGGTGGAATTTAACATGATATAACCTGTCAATCCATTTACAGGAATAATGGAAGGCAGTATGTTACTGAAATGGAGAGGGATTACAGGGATAAATGATATTGTGTACTGGGGGGTTCACTCAGATCCATTCAGACAGGGAAGGTTTTGCTCCATCCCTGATCATCTGCTCCCAGACACTCCAAGTGACCCCATTCCTCTCCGTACACATGGAATACTTTGATGTGGTTGATTGGTGGTGGGGATGATGTTTTGAAACGTGCATCAAGGGGACGGCCTTTATCCAAGATATATTCATTTCTTTCTACCTGGAGACCCGAAGACGATGAAAATGGCTGACTGCTTCTGAATGAAGAGGCCGTGATTGATGCCAGGACAGTGGGTATTCACCAACATGATGCACTGTGATGGTCACACTGTAACATTAATAGAGAGAGAGAGAGAGCTCCTTCAGTTCCTCTACCTCTCCCCATTGACATGGGGACTCTGCAGATGCCATGTACACCATCGGGAATCCCACTATACTGGATACACCCGGCAGCTCCCTGCTGTGGGAGAAACAATGTATTTATCTCATCCACCATATATATCTTCCATCACCGAATGGTGACATTTGATGTTGAGATACTGCGAAACGATGGATATGTCACCTAGTCCTGCCTGGAAAGTTCTGGATTATAGAAGCTGAATGAAATAGTGACCATCACAACCACTGGCAGCATCATCTTCCCCCTGGTGTGAAGCTGCAGGTCGTGTTGAAGGAGGTGACACCGCTCTATGATCAGCCCCTTGTTCAGTCAGGACCCCTCACACTCTGCTCCTGGGTTAGGTGGAGCTTGGGAAGCTGTTCCTGGAAAACCCGGGGTGGATATAGCAGATCCCTTTCACCGCACGCACACTCACTTTTGCCGTGGTTTCAGAGCTTCCCTTCTCTGCAGCCTTTGCTGCATTGGTTGTTCAGGTTGCAGACCCAGATGCTGTAACTACAGTCCCCATGTTCTATTCAAAGTTGGGTCACCAAATCCTCAGGTCTCCCTGAATTTTTGAGGCAGCTCGCAGCACATCCTCCAGCAAAGCATCCCCTGCCCCTCCACTAAATTTTCAATCACAGGAGCCAGTCCGAAACCCCTCGGTACAAGTGTTGTGGACCAGTCCAGATCCCCCCAAAATATTTTAAGAAGGCCACTTAGACCCAAACCTTTCCTTATTCTGAATATAGATATGTTGCGACTGGTCAAACCACTCGACATTAAGCAAAATATAATCTATTAAAATGCTTTAGTTAAAATACAATCAAAGAAAAGAAAACTTTGGGGTAGCTTATATGTTGGAACACTTACACAAACAATAGATACCGCACCTTCTTGGTTCACACCGCTTGGCCCAAAGATATGTTCAAATACAGATCCTTACAGCAGTTTTTCAACCCAGGAGGAAACAACATCAACAGAGATCTGAGAGAAAAGCAGCTGGAGATCATGTATTGAAACTTCCAACCCTTCTAGGATCCCCAACAGCTTCTGAATGCTGCAGCTAAAAACAAAACGAGGAAACCTGGTGTGGAAGAGCTGCCTACTGCCCTTCCATTGTTACCACCGTTTTAATGAAACTTAAAGGCTTTCTCAGTTATTTGCTTTAAATGTTTTCAGACAGCAGTTCTGCACCTCTGCATTTAAAACCTCTATTAAAAAAAATCCAAGAGAAAATAACCTTTTTACAGATAGTATCCTCACGACTCCATCTTTAATAAAATAATCGATCAATATACAACGGTGGATTCATTTTAGACCTCCTAGACATCCTCTGTTAGTAGTCTGCAATACATGTATATGCGCGTATAATATATATATATATATAATATATAACATTGACTCTGAGCATACAAATGTTCACAACTAGATTCGATTTCTATCATTTTACTCCTGCCACAGAATGCCTTTGTCTTTCTTCATCCAACTCTCCACAACGTGTCAAAAGTTAGGTTTTCTCGCCCTGTCACCTGTGTAATTTCAAATTGAATGGCAGCAATAATAAGCTCAATCGAAACAGACTGGTCTTTCTCTCCCTAAACTTCTCCAAAATTTTAAGGGTTCACAATCAGTGATAAAGATTTGACTCATGTCTGATATTCGCAATTTAAATGCTGAAATGTTGTAACGCCAACACGAAGCTCAAGGCCTCCTTCCCCATTGTGGAATAAATCTATTGATGTTTCCACCGGACACTCCAACCACACGTTACGTTATGGAGCACTTCTCATCTCTCCAACAGTCCTTCTGAATGACATAGCTCCTCATGTCTCAGCATAAAAGAATTACATGCTTCTTAATGCTGTAACCTCTTTCCCTGCTACTCCTGGCCTATGCCAGTAAAGCTTACTTTCACAGGTATATATTTTAAGGTCTCGCACAATCTTCTCCATCCCGCACAGAAACCAAACTTTGATTTCTGAACCAAATCATCATCATCAGCCATATCAGCTTCTAATCTTGCCATTGTAACTCTCTGCTCTTCCACACGAGTTCTCACGACTGCAGGAAGTGAATTGTTGAACTTCTCCAAAATAAGAATCTCTCTAACAGTGTCATAGCTTTGCTCTGTTTTTAATACCCTTACCACCTTTCAAAATTACTTTGTTTTATCCTTTCAAACTCAATGTGAGTTTAACCAGGGACCGTTGTTTAGATTCCGGAAAAAATGTCTGTTGTCTTCTGGCACAAGCTCATATGCACTTCAGATGGTTTTCTTCACCACCCCATACTGGCCAGATACCTCCTCCGATAGGGATGCAAATACCTATCAGTTTTGTTTGGATCAACTAAATCCACATGGTCACTGGTAACTGCATTTGTTTAGCCACTTTCTCAAAAGAAATTCAAAAGGCTTCTCCATCCTTCTCATCGAATTTAGATAATGTCTGGGTGCATTTAGACAGAACCCCATAAGGCCATTGGCTACTACAGGGTTGCTCATCCTCACTATCCTTCTCATCCAGCCGACCATTTACCCTTATCTCCGCCTTCTATGTCAACTTTTCTCTATAATTGCGAACATTTGAAGTTGGAACTCTCTGCTTTTCTTCTCTCCTTTACTCTCTTCCTTCTTCATTTCCTTTTCTTTTATTTCTATTTTTCATCATAATTCAAACTGTTTCAATTCCTTCTCATGTTCAAAGTGCCTCATTTGAAATTGAATTCTAGCCATTTCCAAAGAGTCTGATGGCGGTTCCGTCAAATGTAATTCCCGAACTATAGCTGTAATTATCTCTTATTTTCTCACAGACAAAAGCAAACCCAACTCCAGCTTGCCTGCCAATTCCTACAGCTTTGCCTTCATTACCTTTTGTAAACCCCCCAACTTAACTTCTTCCACATCCAGAGAACTCTTAGTGACTGAAAGAATCTTTATACACAAAACACTGTTTAAACCAACCGAATTCAACATCCGGAACAAAAGTCACTAACAGCTGCCATACACAATCTTTGAACCAAATAGTCTCCCGGTGCATAATCTCCAGTGTCTGCTTGAGCTTATTCTGGATTCTCTGGTTTCCTCACACAATCCAAACATATGCATGTCAGGTGAATTGGCCATGCTAAATTGTTCGTAGTTTTCAGGGATGTATGTGGGTTAGGATCCTTTGTCGGGGTAAATGTGTAATATTAGGGTAGAGGAATGGGTCTGGGCAGGTTACTCCTCGGAGGGTGGCGTGGACTTGTTGGGTCGAATGGCCTGTTTGCAGACTGTAGGGATTGTAATTCTAAACTCAATTTGGTATTATCGATTTAGAACCAGACAAGAGTCCCCAGTTTGCTATAGACCAACTAGACTGCCTCAAACTATTTTAAAAGGGTAACTTGGATGCCACCCTTTTCTTATTTTAACGGGAGATGTGAACTGGGTGTTCCAGATGTGATGCTACTAGTCAAACCCACCCACTATTAAGCAAAACACAATATATTTAAACATTCTAATGAAAATCCATACACAATGAAGAGGAATTTAGAATAATTTAACTATTGGAAACTTTAACCGAATAATGGATATAATACCTTCTACAAATGAACAGTTCCAATATACTAACATCCCATAAACACACGCCTTGGCAAAAAGGAACATTCAGACATACATACTTCATACAGACGTTCAATCCAGGAGGAAACAGCATCAAGTCAGGTTTCAGAGAGAGTAGCAGCTGGGTATAAGTTACGAGGCCATTGTTACTGCTATTTATTATATACCCTAAAAGCGTCGTAAGTTATTTACTTGAGCCGTTTTCAGTAGGCAGTTTGGCCTTTAAGATCTCTTATTTAAAAAAGGAGAAAATAATCCTTTTTTTAAAAAAAAGTGACAGCATTGTCATACAATTTAGATGCCTGGGGCTTCCTCGTGTTACTGATCGCAAGGTCACCGGAGAGGGACAAATTCAGGTACAGACCAAGTTACAAGGATGTGTCT
The DNA here is from genome assembly GCF_037043375.1 of Chiloscyllium plagiosum. Taxonomy (NCBI): domain Eukaryota; kingdom Metazoa; phylum Chordata; class Chondrichthyes; order Orectolobiformes; family Hemiscylliidae; genus Chiloscyllium; species Chiloscyllium plagiosum. The sequence goes on along the minus strand of NW_028270184.1, from coordinate 30,948,524 downwards.
CATAACTTCTAAAATACCCCTGTCCATGGATCATCGCGAAGTGAACAACAGCCTGAAACACACCATTTCACTCTTTCTGAACTACACAATGCCAGCACTTGATACACTAGGGAGCCAAAAGGTAAGCCCAAGGAAAAATACAGAGGGACGGAAAGATTAACATTAAAGACAGAAACAGACAGTTAATTATCGGTAAAGATATTGTGGAAATATGGGGAATCAGACAGGGCAGTGGGACGAACTGGAGAAGTGAGCTCTTCGAGAGTAAAATGACAAGAATGAGAACATTAAATAAAGGCATTGTCAGATCATCTGGAATGGTTTGTTTCATCAAATACTCAATCTGCTTCACAGAACATCACAAACAACATAAAGTGGGACAAGATGACAGCCAAGCATGGAGAACTGTGCAGACCTTGCTAGTGTGCTCAGTAAACTGGACTATCTGCCCAGCATGAGAGTATTTAAAACTTTACTATCATATGCTAATTATACTCGCATCAGATTACTGCCTACAATGGGAAGGTTTGCTGCGTGTGTGTGTGTGCGCATCAGAAATTAAGAGAGAGTGCGTGTGTACGCGCGATTGGCGTGATTGAACGTGAAACTCATTGATTGAGAAGGAATGCACATGGAGGAAACAATTTTAAATAAGAACAACTGGCAGGCTTTTTGTTAATCAACAGAGAGAGAACGAGAGAAGTTTCATGGACAGATGAGATAACGTGTATGAGAATATCAGAATAATGGCATTGCCAGACACAATAGCAATATACATCGGCATTTACATGAATGACAGATGGATGTGAGTTTGGTTGAGTTCGAATCAGATTTGCTTGGGAAGGTTTGAAGTCGGGAGTGTCAGCAGCAGATTATTGGCTTCATTAAGACTGTATTTCATAGCTCAAGGTTCAAACAGCAGATGGAACAAGCCAGTGAGATATATTCTGAAGTGGTGACAATTTCAAGTTAGAAATGGTCAGGGCATGGTGTCAGGAATCATCTCATGGTCAAAGGGATCTTCCACACTTGTGTCTTGTCTACTTCAGTCGCAGTTATTGGCCAGGGATGGGATGGAAACAGTGGAAGGAAGTCGAGTCTGTAACAGAACAGGAGAGAGTGACCTCCATGCTCTTAATATTTAAATGACAAAGGCAATGATACAATAAATTGTAGTTCGCAGCTGGAACTGAGTAGGTCAACATAGAGACCCGTGAGTAACACTGCCAGAACAGAGAGGGAAACAGTAATTGAACACGTTATTTGATGTAGTTAGTAGTGGTCTGTAGATTGATATTTGGATTGAGAGTTTCAACAGGAAAATAATAGTGACAAAAAGAGTGGACTATATGAAATAACAGTAATACAGTCATAACCGGTTTATAGAAAAACAAATCTGGACAGTGACACTTACCAGGAACACAAACAATAGCCAGGAAAGGATAATAAATATATTGAATAATGAGAATAGTGTAAAAAATCCGCAATTATAATGACCAGCCATAAAATGCAGAAAGATGCCAAACATAATTGGATAAACTCCTGTCTATTGTTGGAACATGCCAGTCTAATGTTCCCAGATTCTGATATATTTTTGGAACATTCCAGTCTAATGTTCTCAGATTTTGATCTCCCCTCCCCCTCTCCCTGGATCTGCTGTTCCCTGTCAGTGCTGTCGGTGATGCTCCCGCTCATGTTAAGGGATAACACATTGAATGGCGCCCATTTGTCATTAAAAGATGGAAACCCTCCACTGGGATAATTAGAATCCATGGAGATTGGCATTAATCACAGTCACTGTACAAACACTGGGAAACCTAGCAAAGGCTATGACAACAGATGAATGGGCACAGCACACTGGAGACAGAGAGACAGGAGTGTTCCTTCCCAATTGGGGACCACTTCAGTGGTCCAGGATCTTCACCCATGGACCTACGGGTGACAAACCTCCAAGGCGGACTTCAGGACAGGCAGCAGTGAAAAGTGGCCGAGCAGAGGCTGATAGCTAATTTCAGTACACAAAGGGAGGGCCTGAACCGGGACCTTGGGTTCATGTCACATTACAGGTGACCACTATTGCACTATACACACCCAGACACTCCTACTCTCTCTCTCTCTCTCTCTCTCTCTCTCTCTCTCTCTCTCTCTCTCTCTCTCTCTCTCTCTCTCTCTCTCTCTCTCTCTCTCTCTCCCTCTCTCTCTCTCTCTCTCTCTCTCTCACACACACACACACACACGCACACACACACACACAGGCACTCCTATACATACACATACACATGGACACAAATGTACACAGGCACGCATACAGACACTCACACATAACCTTACAGACACACAAACTCCCACAATCACATGGGCATCAGAGGCTTAGACCACTCTACACTTATGCACACACATATACACTCTCTCACTGACACTCAAAATCCCCCACCCCAGACAAGCACACACACTCCTACAATCACACATGCACCCTCTCATCGACTTAAGACACTCTACGTCAGTACACACACACATATACATTCTCTCTCACACTCACCCCAACCCAGACCGACACACACACACACACACACATGCACACATATATTTTGTGGGGTTAATTTGTACTTGCAGAGTTTTATTGTACTACGCTCAAAAACTGCAGGAATTCATGTAAAACTCTGTTATTTCACTTTTTAGATTTGAATCAATCTGAACATAATGCATAGACAGAGAACACAGGGGGCTAACAACTTCAACATGTTGTTTGGCTAACACTCATTGTTACAGCTAACTTGAGAATGCAACTTTCTTTTTTAAAAATGGTTTTGTGATTTACTCATTAAAGAAGTGAAACTATCATGGTATTGGAACAGATGAAAGACTAAACAGACAGTCAAGGTATTTTTCAAGATATAATTTCAGTTACATCACACTGTAAGATTTTGCTATAAATTCTGTGCCTGAGAAGTGCGTCCTTCACTATCACCTGATGAAAGACCAGCGCTCCAAAAGCTAGTGTGCTTCTAATTAAACCTGTTGGACTATAAACTGGTGTTGTGTGATTTTTAACTTTGTACACCCCAGTCCAATACCGGCATCTCCAACTCATGACTGAGCAAACAGGCTCAATTAACCAGTTCCACACATCACTTTTCATATCACTATAAAAGGGAACATTTACTGGGTTTGGATGGAATGGATGAGGGTTGCTGAGGGATGGACCATAAATCTTTAAATCTTTTTAATCTTTTTTTTTTTAGTTGTATATGAGTGTAGTAACAGAACACTGCAGGAGTCTATATATGTTCCACTCTGTTTATGAAAGGAGGCAGTTATAAAATAACAGATCAGCTGCATAAAAAAATAAAGTCGGGTGGGCTAGTTTCTAGATATCTGAACCCAAAGTATAATACGTATTGAGAAGTGTGAGGCTTATCCTGGTTTTAAGTGCCCTGCTATCAAATCCTTTCATAACCTCGAGACAGAGAATTGAGACTGCTGGTCAGCAACAGGCCAAAGCAATTCTGTCCCTATGGGCCTCTTACAGAGGAATACAAGAAGGATAGTTGAGCCTATATTAGCCTGTTCATACTTGAAAAGATGGAAATCTAGAATATTGGCACATATTGCCAACATTATTTGAGAAAGTAAGGAAAAAAAAACAGGTAACCAGAGATTGGTGAGCCTGACAACAATGTTAAATAAATGGTTGGAGGGGATTTTCAGGGAAAGGATGTGTATGCATTTGGAAAGACAAGGACTGAAGAAGGCTTTGTACATTGGAGATCACGTCTCACCGACTCAGTGCAATGTTTTGAAGAAATGATGAAGATGATTAATTAAGGCAGGTCAGTGGATGTTGTTTTATGGAATTCAGTAAGAAAACCAAATGTTCGACATGGTAGACTGCTTAACAAGGTTTGACTACCTGTCAAACTTGAAAGAGATGTGTCGCTGAAGCTGTACGAGGTGTTACTGAGAAGGAACCTGGAGTCCATTGTGTTGTTTGTGTTTCTGTAACTGGGAAGGAATAGACCTCCATCAGATACAGTTTAACGGCTGCTCGTAATCCACTGGTTGCTGTGTCATTTAATGTCTCTGGTCTGTTACATAAGTACAGGAGGAGGCCATTCAGTCTTTCCAGTCCATTACAGAGGGCCACGAGGAGCCCATTCGGCCTCTCGAGCCTGTTACAGAGGGGCAGAAAATGTTTATTTAACTTTCAAGTCTGTTACGTATAAATATTAGTTTTAAATTAGTTTTGGAATAGGAAAGACCTGATGAAAACATTAAAGCTCTAACTTTGAACAAGACAACTTTGAACGTGTTAGGCGAGCCCTGTGAAAGGCGAATTAGAACAGCCTATTCACAGGTAAAGGGATGGTTGGGAAGTGCAAGGCTATCAAAACTTGGTTTCAGAGAGTCCAGAGCCAACGTTTTCTCATTAGTGAGAGGGGCAAGGCTGGTGAGTGCAAGCAGTGCTGGATGGCTAGATATATTGATGCTCTGGTCAAGGTAAAGAAGGAGGCATATGTCAGGTAAACAGAGCTGAGATCAAGTGAATCCCGAGAGGAGTATAAGGGCAGTAAGTGCATAGTCAACGGGGAAATCGGGCCAGAAAAATGTGGCCATGAGATAGGGTTAACGAGGCATTGAAAAAAATCTACACATCCTTTAATGGCAAAAGATTAACTAGGGAGAGAATAGTGCACCTTAAAGATCAGTAAGGCTACCTATGTATGGAAATACAGGAGATTGGAGGGTTACAAAACAAGTATTTCACCTCAGTATTTAATGTAGAGGAGGTTACAAGAGCGATAGAATGGAGAAATATATAGTGATACCTTGAAACGTATCTATATTACAAGGAGGTGTTGGACATTTTAAAACACATAACGGTGAACAAATCCCTAGGACCTGATCAGTTGTATCCCAGATACTTGTGGGAAGTGAGGAAAGAGATTGCTCAGCATTTTGCTGATATATTTGTAACATTGATTTCCACAGCTGAGGTGTCAAACGACTGGAGAGCTGCTAACGTAGTGTCATTATTTAAGAAAGTAAGGGAAAAACGGGTAACTATAGATCAGTGAGCCTGACGTCATGGGTGCCTAAATTGTTGGAGGAGATTTTGTGGGAAAGGATGTATATGCATTTGGAAAGACAAGGACTGAAGAGGGCTTTGATCATTGGAGATCACGTCTCACTGACTCGATGGAATTATTTTAAGGAAATGATGAAGATGATTGATGAAGGCAGGACAGTGGATGTTGTCTTTATGGAATTCATTAAGAAAACCAAAATGTTCTACATGGTTGACTGGTTAACAAGGTTAGACTGCCTGGAATCCAGGGAGAGCTCGCCATTTAGATCCAAGATTTTCGTGAATATTGGAAACTTGGAGACCTGTGACCAGTGGCGTGCCGCAAAGATCAATAGTGGGTCCACTGCCTTTTGTCACTTACACAAATCATTTGGATTTGAGTATATGAAGTACGGTCAGTAAGTTTGTAGATAATACCAAATTTGGTGGTGTAGTCGACAGTGAAGAATGATCTCTCAGACTATAATGGGTCTTTGCTTAGGTGAGCCGAGGAGTGGCAGATGGAGTTTATTTTAGTTAAATGCATTTTGGCAACACAAATCAAGGCAAGGCATATAAGTAGGGTACTGTCGAAAGCTGCCAATTAAGGAGAACTCCATAGACATTATCGAATCCCTAATGTGAGGAAAAACCCTATTCGGCCCATCGATGCCACACCGAACCGCTAAACAGTATCGCACTGGAAAACCCCTGCCCTATCCCCCTGAGCCTGCATTTTCCATGTCTAAACCACTTCACCTACACATCCCTGGGTATTTTACGCAATTTAGGATGGCAATTTACCCTTATCTGTCTGTCTTTATACTGTCAGAACAAAACATAACATCCGGCTGAAACTCATGCAGACACGGGGAGAATGTGCAAACCCCACACAGGCTGTCATTCAAGGATGGAATAAAACCCAGATCGCTGCGCTCTGAAGCAGCAATGCTAACCGCTGAGCTACTGTGTCACCTTGTGGTGCAGGTTCTCCGTTCCTTGAAAGTGCTGTCACATGTAGACAGCGTAGTGAAGAAGGCACTTGGTGATCTTCCCTTTATTGGTGCGTGCTTTGAGTCTAAACATTTGCATGACATGTTACACCTGTACGGTACATTGGTTTGGCTACTTTTGTAATATTGCCTTTAATTCTGGTCACCCTGCTGTCGGAAAGATGACTGCAGAAGATATTTAAAAGAATGTTGTAGGTGTTGGAGGGTTAGAGTTACAGGGAGAGTTTAAATAGGCTGGGACTATTTTCAAGTGTTGAGGCTGAGGGGTGACCTTAAAGACGTTTATAAAATCATGAGGGGCATAGATAATTTAAACAGTCAATGTCTTTTACCCAGGATTGGCGATTCCAAAGTTAGTTTAAGGTGAGAGGGGAAAGATTTAAATAGGGACATTTTCACACATAGACTGCTGTGTGTATGGATTGAACAGCCAAAAGGGGTAGTGGAGGCAGGTGCAGTTACACCATTTAAAAGGCATTTTGACGGATTTATGCATGGCAAGTGTTTAGAGGGAGATGGGCCAAATGCTAGCAAGCGGGACGAGATTTATGTAGGATATTTGGTCGGTATGGACGATCAGACCGAAAGGTCTTTTTCCGTTCTGTACATCTCTGAGACTCTATTGCCTCTTGAGTGTATAACACAGGAACAGGAGGAGGCTATTCAGCTTCTGAATTCTGTCAGTCAGCTTGTTTGCTCAATTGCTGAGAGTAAAATACAAAAATACATGATTCAGATTTTGATAATGTTTTGCAGAAACAGGAGAAAGGCTTTTAGTCAAGAGCATCTGTAAGGAATGTGAAGAGGCCATTCAGTCCCACAAATCTATTCTACAGGAGCAGCAGTTGAGCACAGAGCTATTGAAGCCTGTTACACAGGAACAGGAGGAGGACATGTATTTTCACAAACCTTGGATAGTCACTCAACTGCTTGACACTGGGACACAGGGACAGGAAGGATTCACTCAGTGCTCGAAACTGGGGCACAGGGAAATCTGGAAGTTAGTGAGGCCCCAGAATCCTGTTACACAAGGACAGCAGGAGGTGACTCACTCCCCACCAGTATGGGACACTAGTAGAGAAGGGGAGTTTGCTTGGAACAAACAGAAATATATGAATAAATTGCATTAGTGGCCCATTCAATACTGCCTCAACATTCACTAAGACCACAGCTGATCTGATGGTGATTCCATCATTCTATTTTACGGAGATTGTCCTCTCTGCAGCCTTTGCTCCATTTGTTGGTCATGTTGCAGACTCAGATGCTGTAACATCAGTCACCATCACTCATCCAGAGGGATGGGTCTAACCGGATGAGTCGAGATTTGAAGAGTCCAATCACAAGAATTAAAACACAAAACAAAGGCATTGCCAAATGTTTAGTACTCTCACATTCGCATCCAACTCACATAACCAGCCCATCCATTACATATTCAGGATGGAGCACTGTGTAGGTCCAGCTAGTGTACAGCTCTGTGCAACCCAGCAATGTCCAGAGTGAAACTCTGTGCAGCCCATACCAATGCTTGATCTATAATCCGGACTAAATGTCCAGCATGGGGAGCTGTGCAGTCCGCACTGGTTCATCCGTATATAAACCCAGGCTGTTGCATTGTTTGGTAACACTATGTTATATCAATGATTTGGACCAGAGTGCACAACGCAAGGTTAGTAAGTTTGCAGATGACACTAAAGTAGGAGACATCGTTTACAGTGAGGAACATTATCAGAAATTGCAGCAGTACCTTGATCAGCTGGGGAAGTGGGCTGAGAAATGGCAAATGGAGTTTAATATAGATAAGTGTGACGTCTTGCATTTTAGAAAGTCAAATCCAGGTAGGAGTTTAATGATGAATGAGAGGGGCTTAAGGTGTGTAGTGGAACAAAAGGACGTTGGAGATTAGGTGCACGGTTAGTGTGGAGAAACATGTAACCAATGCTGAAAGTGACAGGATGTGCAGTTCCCATCCATTTACTGCTCTATATCTCCACTGTGCCTTGACAAGGGATGCTGCGAATGTGAAAGTCACTGCGAGGAAGAGATGTAAATGGAAACAATATAAATACCAATAGCTCTGAATAAGGCGAGTATCAAACTAGTATTTAAAGATGAAATAACTGAGATAATATCCAATCAGGTTTTGTGAATGGTGAAACAAGTAAGAAGGGGTGGGGGTGGTCATGGTGCAGTGGTTGCACAATAAGCCTTCAAATAATCAATGGGAATTAGAAGAACAAATATGCAGGGACACTGGCGAGACTTGCAGGACCAATAGGGTTGTCATAATAGGTGATTTAAATTATCCTAACATAGACTGGTACTTACAGATTGTTAAGAACTTAGATGGAACGTAATTTGTTAAGTGTGTTCAGGAAAGCATCCACAAGCAGCATATAGAGGGTCCTACTCGGGAAGGGACAGATTCAACCTACTGTTGGTAAATAGGGCAGGATAGGTGACGGAGGTAAAGTGTGGGAGCATTTTGGGAAAAGTAAGTAGAGCTGTATTAATTTTAAAATAGTTATGGTAGGACAAAATTGGTTCACAGATTCAAGTTCTAAATTGGGATAAGGCATACTTTGTTGGAATTAGACCGAGGATTGCAGGGGTTGATAGGAGTAGTTTGTTTCCAGGTAAAAGGGTCCCGGGCAAATGGGAGGGCTTCAAAACTGAGATAGCTCGAGGTCAAGGTTTATATGATCCTGTGAGGGTGAAGAGAAAGTGAGGCTGGAAGAGAGAACCCTGGATGACAAGAGATATTGAGGCTCTGACCAGCAAAAAAAGGAGACATTGCTCAGGTACAGGCAGCTAGGATCAGGGGAATCCCTGGAGGTGCACAGGCGATACAGGAGTTTACTGAACAAGGAAATCAGCAGGGCGAAAGTGGGGTATGAGATAGCCTTGGCTGAGCAGAATAGGGTGAATCCAAATTCAGTAGTGTAAAGGAAAAGAATAACTAGAGAGAGAATAGGACGTCTTAAAATCCAAAATAGGCATGCATGTGTAAAACCTCAAGAGATGCCTGTGGTCCTCAATTTTTCCTCTGTGTTTATCAGGAAGAAAGACATGAAGACCTGTGATCTTTGGAGGTTAATTGTCATATCTTGGTTCCTATCACAATAGAGGTGCTGTTGGACATATTAGAATGCATAAAGTCAGATAAATCTCTTGGTCCTGACCAGATATATCTAAGAGCACTGCAAGAGGCGAGAGTAGACCGTTCAGGGGCCAAGGACCCGGAAGGCTGGGCAGTCAATAATGTTGTGCCCTCATTCAGAAGGGCTGCAAATAAATGCCTGGGAAATATAGACCAGTAAGCTTCACATCTGTTTCCGGAAACCGATTGAGAATGTTCCGATATATAAGATATGCATGCATTTGGAAAGACAGAGTTTTACATGGAGCAGTCAACATAGCTTTGTGCGTGGCAGATCATACCTTACAAATTTTGATAGAGTGTTTTGAGGAAGTGACCAGGAGGTTTGACGAGGGCAGGGTGGTGAACATAATCTGTATGGATTTCAGTAAAGCCTTTGATATGGTTCCACATGGTGGGCCGTTCTAGAAGGTTAAATCGCATGGACCCCAAGGTAAACTGATGAATGAGAGGGGCTTAAGGTGTGTAGTGGAACAAAAGGACGTTGGAGATGAGGTGCACGGTTATCTGAAATTTGAGTCACAGATGCACAGGACAGTGAAGAAGGCTGTTGGCACACTGGCCTTCATCAGTGCATTGAGTATAGAAGTTGGGACGTTGTGTTGCAGTTGTACAGGTTGTTGATAAGGCTGCAGTTGGAGTATTGTGTTCAGTATTGTTCACCTTGCTCTAGAACGGATATTATTGAACTCGAAAGAATGTCGAATAAATTTACAAATATGTTTCCTTGGCTAAAGATTCTAAGTTATAGTCAGAAGTTGGACAGGTAAGAACTTATTTCTCTACAGTGTTGGAAACTGAATGGGTTCTTATTGAAGTGTTGCTGTTTAAAAATCATGAGAGCCGTGCATGGGGTGAATACTTCAAATTTTTTCCCAAGGTTGGGGAATCGAGGACTCGAGGACATCCATTAATGTTTAGAAAGGGAAAAAAATTAAAAGGAACCTGCGGGGCATTTTTTTTTACACAGAGTGTGGTACGCATACGGACTGAGCTGTCAGTGGAACTGATTGAGGTGGGTACAATAACAACATTGAAAAGGCATTTGGACAAATACACAGATAGGAAAGGATCAGAAGGATACAGAACAAGGGCAGAGAAATGGGCTGAGTGTGGATGGACATTTTGGTTGGTTTGGCTGGCAGTCTCGTGCAGTATGACTGTAAATGAGTGTGTTTTGGAGTTGAACCGGGGGCAGAGAGAGAGAAAAAATGCAATGGAGGGATATGTTCACAGGATTCAGAATGCTGAAATGAAGACATTTCGATATGTCAAGCAACACGGGTCAGTATTTTGAAGAATTATGAGGGAAAGGGATATTGCTGTGAGTTCACGTGATGGAGAGTTTTGGATGAGCATGTGTTGTGCAGCTTTGTACCTGTGATTGAGGACAGTAGAGTCTTCGCCTCACAGGGCTGGATCTAACAAAAAAACTGTCTTAGTGACATTTTCATTGAGTGTGACAGAGGGGTTGTCTGCACGAGGCCGAGCTAGTTTCCTGGTGCTATCTTACCAACTCATCTCATCACCTACCCACCCCACCACATGGTGTCCCTCGCATTCAAAGCCAGGCCGATTCTCCCACCCATTATGACTGGAGCTACTCAAAGTCGCCCGGATGCCTCTGAATGTTGGGTGATCCCTGACTTTGGTGCCATCTTTAAAAGGTCAATGGGCACACGGTTGCGCTTTCTCAGTTTGGAGCTGTCCTGCACATTTTCGCCAAGCATGACAGCTAAGGGGAAATTACACCACGGTTTGTTGACAGCAGCACGGAGGTCATAGTGGATGGGCTAGTACAAAAGGGGATCATTCTCTTCCCAGAGGGATCACACTTCCAGACCGACCGAGCCTGGTCTGAGCTCGCCACCCACCCCAGTGCAGTATCTGCAGTCTGAACAAAAGTCCAGCAAAACAGGCCAAGCATCAATAACCTTCCCCACTCTGTCAAGATAAGGGTCACCATATTTTCTCTGCTCCCTCACACTCACTGTGTATCTATTATAGCACCGGCCTGCGTACAAGGCTCATGCTCCACCACTCTCATTATTTCAGACAGCTACTTCCCTCTCTTTCTCTCTGCCCCCCACATATTTATAGAACATTCTGGAGAATGCCAATTATGGAATGTTCCAGATAATGTTCCAACTTATTCCCAGTTTCAGCAAAACGGCTGTGCCCCAGTGTGTAACACGTAAGAGGATGGAGTAGAGATGTACGTTTTTCAAATCACACACAATTAAAATCCATCATCCGGATTCACTACTTCAAATATGCTCCAACATTCAATACGTTCGGGGGTGTTCTAATGGTTTTCGCAGCTCCATGTTACAGGAACATTTAGTCATTCAACCCCCAGGTTCCTGTTACCGAGCAGATGATTCTCAGGCACTTTTTACCCCGGGTTTCTTCGAGCATGTCTTCAGAAGGCATTTCCCATGGGGACGGACACTCCTTACCATATATTTCTTTTGCTTTATAAATTCATGCAACAGTCAGCATGCTTTCCACAGACCAATCAAAAACATGCACTTATTTTGTGGTTGTGCGAGGTTTGTGAAGGTTTGTAGCTCACGTTGAAGTTTAGGGTGTAGGTTTGCTTGCTGAGCAGTCGGTTTGATATCCAGATGTTTCATTACCCTGGCTAGGTAGCATCATCAGTGGCGACCTCCAAGTGAAGCGAAGCTATTGTCTCCTGCTTTCTATTTATATCTTTCTCCTGGATGGGGTTCCTGGGGTTTGTGGTGATGTCATTTCCTATTCGTTTTCTGAGGGATTGATAGATGGCATCTAAAACTATGCATTTGATTATGGCGTTGTGGTTGGAGAGCCAGGCCTCTCGCAATTCTCTGGCATGTCTTTGCTTAGAGTGTCCCAGGATAGACGTATTGCCCCAGTCGAAATGGTGGGTTGTTTTCACCCGTGTGCAGGGCTACGAGGGAGAGAGGGCCGTGTCTTTTTGTGGCTAGTTGGTGTTCGTGTATCCTGGTGGCTAACTTTCTTCCTGTTTGTCCTGCGAAGTGTTTGTGGTAGTCCTTGCATGGAATTGTGTAGATGGCATTGGTTTTGTCCATTGGTTGGACTGGATCTTTTAAGTTTGTTAGCTTTTGTTTGAGAGTGTTGTGGGGTTTGTGTGCTACTAGGATTCCGAGGGGACTTAGTAGTCTGGCTGTCATTTCTGAAACTTCTTTGATGTATGGTAAGGTGGTTAGGGTTTCTGGCTGTGTTATGGTTATCGATATCCAATCAGAATACGTCATTCTGGTTATTTTACTTGTCTCACCATATTGTATTCAGCGAAAGACAGCTTCCAAACACTTGTCTCATTATAAAATACAATTTCTAACAGAGAACATTTTTATCTCAAATATACCTTTTTCCTTGTCATTAAAGTTTCTCTTGCCCTTTGTCTGAAAATGATTTTGTGTGCAACAGTTACACAGTCTCCCACTCAGTTGGCTGGATGGTTGATTTGTGATGCAGGGGGAGGCCACCAGCGCAGGTTTAATTCCCCCCACTGACAGAGGTAACCATGAAGGGGATGCTTTCTCAACCTCACCCCATCACCTGTGTGGGGACCTTCAACATAAACCACCATGTGCGGTCTCTCTAATGAGAGTTATTTGGGACTCTAATCGATCAACGTTAGCATTTTAATTTTTTAACAAAATTTTTCATTGAAAATATATTTTTATTACTTTATTAAACCAATAACAAAACAACTCAAATAACTGAACAAAATTAAACACACGTGCATGTACATACAAAATAAGTTAAAGTCGCTAAATGGACAGAAGAAAAACAAAAAAGTAAATAATAAATAATAAATAAATAATACGGCTCAGCTTAACAAAATGATAGCTCTCGTTCTTCGAGAGCATTAACTGATACACATTCATACGTTCATAATTCTTCATATGTGATTCATTAGACAATATCGTCATGGCTATATAAAAGCCCTTTTTAGAGTGGCAGATAAGCCTGTATCGCGGTAATCTAAAAAGGGTTGCCATATTTTATGCAAATCTCTGCTATTTCGGTGCACCATACTGGTGAGAAAGTCCAAAGGGATATTCATCGTGACGAGTTTACAACAACGCAAAAGACCCGGGGGTTTTTCAGACATCCAACACCACAGAATATTGTTCCTGCCCCAGGAAGTATGGGGGAGATACTAAACAAGTATTGTGCATCGGTATTTACTGTGGAAAAGGATATGGAAGATATAAAACGAAGGAAATAGATGGTGACATTTTGCAAAATGTCCACATTACAGAGGAGGTAGTGCTGGATGTCTTGAAACGGGTAAAGGTGGATAAATCCCCAGGACCTGATAAGGTCTACCCAAGAGCTCTGTGGGAAGCTAGAGAAGTGATTGCTGGGCCTCTTGCTGAGATATGTGTACCATCGAAAGTCACATGTGAGGTTTCGGAAGACTGGAAGTTGGCTAACATTGTGCCATTGTTTAAGAAGGGTGTTAAGGACAAGCCAGGGAACTATAAACTAGTGAGCCTGACGTTGGTGATGGGCAGGTTGTTGGAGGGAATCTTGAGGGACAGGATGTGCATGTATTTGAAAAGGCAAGGACTGATTCGGGATAGTCAACATGGCTTTGTGCATGAGAAATCATGTCTCACAAACTTGATTGAGTTTTTGGAGGAAGTAACAAAGAAGATTGATGAGGGCAGAGGGGTAGATGTGATCTATATGGACTTCAGTAAGGGTTTTGATAAGGTTCCCCATGGGAGACTGAATGGCATTGTTAGATCTCATGGAATACAGGGAGAACTAGCTAGTTGATACAGAAATGGCTCAAAGGTAGAAGACAGAGGGTGTTGGTGGAGGGTTGTTTTTCAGACTGGAGGCCTGTGACCAGTGGAATGCCACAAGGATCGGTGCTGGATTCACTACTTGTCGTCATTGACATAAATGATTTGGATGCGAGCAAAAGAGGTACAGCTAGTCAGTTTGCAGATGACGCCAAAATTGGAGGTGTAGTGGAGAGCGAAGTGGGTCACCTCAGATTGACCAAATGGCCAATGGGCTGAGAAGTGGCAGAGGAAGTTAAATTCTGATAAATGCGAGGTGCTGCATTTTGGGAAAGCAAATCTTAGCAGGACTTCTACACTTAATGGTAAGATCCTAGGTTGTGCTGCTGAACAAAGCGACCTGGGAGTGCAGGTTCATAGCTCCTTGAAAGTGGAGCCGCAGGTAGATAGGATAGTGAAGAAGACATTTTGCATGCTTTCCTCTATTGGTCAGAGCATTGAGTACAGGAGTTGGAAGATCACGTTGCGGCTGTACAGGACACTGGTTAGGCCACTGTTGGAATATTGCGTGCAATTCTGGTCTCCTTCCTATCGGAAAGATGCTGTGAAACTTGAAAGGGTTCAGAAAGGATTTCAAGGATGTTGCCAGGGTTGGAGGATTTGAGCTATAGAGAGACGCTGAATAGGCTGGGGCTGTTTTCCCTGGAGCGTCGGAGGCTGAGGGGTGACATTATAGAGGTTTACAAAATTATGAGGTGCATAGATATGGTAAGTAGGTAAAGTCTTTTCTCTGGGGTCAGGGAGTCCAGAACGAGAGGGTCTGGGTTAAGGGTGAGGGGGGAAATATAGCGAACTACGGGGCAACTATTTCACACAGAGAGTGGTACGTGTATGAGTGGCAGCTGATGTCGGGGAGGCTGATACAAGTGTAACATTTAAGAGGCATTTGGATGGGTAAATGAAAAAGAAAATGAAATTTTGAGGGTTATTGGCCAGATGCTGGCAGGTGGGACTAGGTTTGTTTGGGATATGTGGTCTGCATGAATGGGTTGGACCGAAGGGTCTGTTTCCATGCTGAACATCTCTATGACTCTATGATTCAATGACTTATATTAATCTCTGTTTTTTGGTGCACCATGCTGGTGAGAAAGTCCATGCGATATTCTCCATGATGAGCTTACAAAGACCCAACAGACCCACGGAGTCTTCAGACATCCAACACATCAGAATATTTTTCCTAGCACAGAAATTAAGGATATATTTATTCCCCCATGTGCATCTGGGCAGGCCCAGGAAAAGAGAAACCGGGTTCACCTCCAATTCGGTCCCCAAGACCCACTCTCCCACACCTAACACAGAGCTCCAATATCTACAAAGCCTGCATCAGGACCACATGCAACGAGTAAGAGTGCCTGTAGTCATTCTGCATTTAGGACATGCTGAAGATAATCCCACTTTGAATTTTGAGAGAAAATCGTGGGTCAAGTAGAACCTATGAAGAACTTTCAACTGTATGGAATGGGTCATATTACAGATCAAAATCCTTTGAGCATTTCCACAAATAGCCTCCCATGTCTCCGAAAAGATCTAAACCCCCAACTCTCTCGCACAGACGTCACGAAGCTGCACAGTCTTTTCTGAGGGGACACTCTCCAACAAATGTTAAAGGGTACTGACACAGAGTGCATTCTTTACAATAATCACCTGCTTCTCTGTGTAGGATCTATAAGTGTCTGTTAAAATTGTGTTTTTAAATCAAATCTCTAATCTGAAAAAAAAACAGAACAGGTCTCTACTAGGTAGTCCATACTTACGAGTTATTTGTTAAAATGATATCATTGTTTCTCCCTCAAGTAACTTGTCGTGGCTCAGTGTTTTGCACTGCTGACTCACAGCACCAGGGTCACTGGTTGTGTGGAGTTAGTATATTCTCAACTGTGTCTGTGTGGGTTTCCTCCCCCAGTCCAAAGATGTGCAGGTTAGATGAATTGGCCATTGAAAACTCACACATAGTGTTCAGGGATGTGTCGGTTTGGGCATTAGTCAGGGTAAATATAGGATGGTAGGGGAATGGGTCTGGATGGCGACTCTTCAGAGGGTCGAGATGGACTTGCTGAGCACAAGGGGTTGTATCCACACTGTAGGGATTCTACTAATTCTAAATTACTCAAGCAAGGTACCCCCTTGCTGCCCACAGTTTACACCTGGAATCCAGTATCCCCGGTTGACAACGCGGTATCCCATTTATAGGGGTGAGAAACATGATTTTGGCTGTATTACCCTCGATCTGACGCATTGTCCTTCAAGTTTTAACAGTATTGATGATCATTAGTTTATGACAATACTCCATAAATGTTGTCATTTTGTCTAAGAACAACAGAGCAATTAGGGTTCACTTTGTCTGAGAGGGCTCAATGTCTAGCCGTATTCATGCCGAGTCCTCAGCCGCCCAGGCACTAACATACGATGAAAATTAATGCATTGCATCACGTGAACTACCGAAATTGCGGGATTTGACAAAAACATAAGACCGTCATCTGCATACAATGTAATCTTACGTGACTTCTGTCCCACTTCTGGGGCAGATATGTTGGCATCCCTACGGATGGCCTCCGGCAGTGGCTCAATCCCCAACGTAAACAACAATGGCGAAAGGTGTCAGCCTTGTCGGCTGCCTGGAGAAATATTAATATTACTGATTAGTGAGAACCGCAGCCAGACGATCGCGGTAAAAGACCCTCACCCATTTGATAAAATCTTTGCGTAGACCAAACCGTTCTAATGTACAGATGAGATCCGGCCACTCAACCCAATTAAATGCCTTCTCTCATCTAAATAAATCAATAATCCCTGGATAGATTGTTGTTGACACTCTTGGATCATATTGAGTAAATTCTTAACATTGTCGGAAGATCTGCGGCCCTTTATAAAGCCTGTGTGTTCGTCTTTAACAACGGAAGGCAGCAAAGTTTCCAGCCTGATTGTACGGGTCTCAGGCAGGATTTTGAAACCAACATTTAAAAGTGAAATTGGAGGGGAAGAAGCACATTCTTCCAGGGTCTTCCTTTCTTAAGCATCAGAGAGATATACGCCTCTCTTAAGGATGGAGGGAGGGGTTCCTGATTGTATGAGTGACAGAACATGTTAGATATCAGCCCTGACATGAGGTTTATAAATTATTTATAAAACTCTCTAGGAAATCCGTCAAGAACGTGCACCTTTACATTCTGAAGCTGCTTCACACCCTCCTGCGCTGACAATGGTGCATTAAGACACAACACTTATTGAGGGGTTACTCCTGGAAGACCCAGGGTCTTGAAAAATGACTCCATCTTAATCCATCTATCCTCATAATTCTCAGTTTGAAATAATTCGCAGAAAAATCTCGGACAGGAGGCATTAATAATTTTGGAATTGAAGGTAAGGATCCCAGTACCTTCCCTAATTGAGGTTATGGGTTGAGGGGACGCTCGTTTTCCTGACAAGATAGACTAAATAACTGCCCGGCTTATCACCATGTTCAAACAGCCTTTGGTTTGCAAACGAAAGTTCCTTCTTGGCTGTCTGTGTGAGCGTGGAATTCACTGTAGACCGAAGCGTTGTGATCCTCTGCAGCTTAGCCACTGAGGGTCAATCACAGTATGCACTCTCCGCTGCCCTCAGCTGTGGCTCAAGCCAGCGTTCCTGCTCACCCCTTCTGCTGCATCCTAAGGAGTAATTATTCCCTTGGCATAAGCCTTAGCAATTTCCCATAGAGTGGATGGTTTACTGGTTGAATCTGAATGAATGGCTAAGAAAGATTTGAATTCATCGCATTGGGTGGCACGGTGGCACAATGGTTAGCACTGCTGTCTCACAGTGCCAGATAACTGGGTTCAATTCCCACCTCAGGTGACTAACTGTGTGGAGTGTACACATTCTCCCCGTGTCTGCGTAGGTTTCTTCCACGTGCTCCGGTTTCCTCCCACAGTCCAAAAATGTGCAGGTTAGGTGAATTGGCCATGCTAAATTGCCCGTAGCGTTAGGTGAAGGGGTAAATGTCGGGGAATGGGTCTGGGTGGGTTGCACATCGGCGGGTCGGTGTGGACTTGTTGGGCTGAAGGGCCTGCTTCTACACTGTACGTAATCTAATCTAAATAAACAATGAACTAACTAGTCTTCAGAATAGAGGGATACCTTCGCTAGTGTCTCGAACCTATTACATTGCCTTTAATCTTAAACAATAAGAATACTGCTTCATGATCAGAAATGTTAATATTCCCAATTGTGCAGGATGCAACCGAATCTAAGATTGTGGCAGGGATGGGGAAGATATCAACCCTCGTGTGGCATTTCTGCGGATTAAAGAGGAAAATAAAATCCAGACTTGTGATGTGGATCTGCCTCCAGACATCCATGCTCTCGTTCTGCACACAAATCCATTAATTGCTTACATTATAACGAGGGTATTGGGGCAACTTTGGACATTCTGTCCACCGTAGGGTCCATAAGACAGTTAAACGTTTAATGTGCCACGTTGCAAGATAACTGAATTGGGAAAATGCATCGACCAGGATTTAAAGAGGGTGCGCGGGGGGGAGGGTGGGGCAATAAACATTCAAAATACTGTATTATTTACCATAGTTCGAGGCTTTGGGGATTATGAGCCTTCCGTGAGTGTCAAATACAATCTAGTAGATTAAATGGACGATTCTTTTTATCCATTATGGCTTCTCCCCTACTCGTAGTATTAAAAGAGGAAAAATAAACCCGATCAAACCCGACATGCTGTAATGTCAAATGTTCCTTGTCATCAAGGTGCAACTCCTGCAATAGAACAACATCCACCCTCTCTTTTTCAGACTAGAAAGTATATTTTCCCCTTTTCTGGCCAATGGCTCCCCTAATGTTTCAGGTACACCATTTAACCACATCATTATCCAGAACACACTGTAGCAACATTTGGACTGGAGAGAGGAAGAACTTGAATTGCTGATCATTAATAAACAAAGTCACATAGAGCTTAAAAACTACACAAACTTATTCTACTACAACTGCCAACTCTCAAAACTTTCGAAAACTAAGCATTTTAAATAAATGGCTGGGATGGAGTGGGTTAGGGAACCACTTTGCCCGTGCTGTGATGCAGAGCCGAACAAAGCAGACCTTCCAGATCGCCACCATCTTGGATTTCCTCTTAACATTTTATCGATATTATCATTTCATTTTGCATTATATTCCTGGATGTTCTGGAGCAGTGCGATTTTGTACCACTGTCAGCATTTCCCCAACACTGCACATTCCTGCCATTTCCCGATAATCCTTGACTCCGTTATTATTTATGAAGCTTCTGTCTGTGCCTCAAACATATTCAATATCTCTGCCTCCAATGATCTGCGGGGAAGAGAGTTCCAAATACTCTCACCACTGAGAAAACAAAAAATAACTTCATATATGTGAGAGATTATTTTTGCCTCCTTACCTGAGAAAGCATATAATTAAATTGGAAGTAGTTCGGAGATGTTTCACTTCATGTATTCCAAGGATGAGGGCCTTATATTATGAAGGCTTTAACAGGTTACTCTTGGAATGAGAGGTGATCTTATTGAAACATACAAAACCTGGAGGAGAGTGATCAGATAGATATCCATTGGGTGTTTGCATTGTCCAAACTTCTTGTTGTTCTTATAGAATCTCTGTAGTGTGGAAGCAGGACATTCCGTCCATCAAGTCCACATTGATCATCGGAACAGTATCCCCCCCGCTCCGGACCTGCCCCCCTACTCTTTCCATGTAACCCTGCATTTACCATGACTAACCTATCTAACCTACACATCCGTGGGCACTATGGGCAATTTAGCATGGCCAATCCGCTCTAAGCTGCACATCTTTGGAGTGGGGGAGGAAACCCAGACAGACATGGGAAAAATGTTCAAAATCCACACAGAGGGTTGCCTGAAGTTGGAATTGAACGCAGCTACTTCGTGACGGGAGGTTGTAGTGCTAACCACAGATCCACCATGCGCATCCGTTAGTTCTATTAGTTACTTGTGGCTGACTTAAGAAATCTTCCTGACTTGTTCCTGTCACTGAACCTGACCCAATCTGTGAAC
This sequence comes from Chiloscyllium plagiosum, assembly GCF_037043375.1. Classification (NCBI taxonomy): domain Eukaryota; kingdom Metazoa; phylum Chordata; class Chondrichthyes; order Orectolobiformes; family Hemiscylliidae; genus Chiloscyllium; species Chiloscyllium plagiosum. Next base: position 30,928,428 of record NW_028270184.1, on the reverse strand, counting down.
TTTATCATCGGCCATATCACCAACTTGATTACATTTAAAATTTAGTGTGAGCAGTGGATTAATGGGACGAGAAAAGGAAACAGTGACACCTTCCAACCTCCGTCAGAGCAGGAATTAGGAGAAATTCACAAAATGGGATTTCAGTCAAGTGGGAATTTTCTTTCCGACAAGTTTGAGATGGTTGGATCTTTGTATCATATCGAAGCTGGCTTTGTCTGATTTTAAATGGGCAGGCGAATCAGGGATAATGGTGCATGGAAAGGAACGTGCAGCTGGGATCGCAATGAGATGAGCCATGACCTTATTTACTGGTGAGTAGTGTCAAAGGGCCGCTTAGCCCACTTGTGTCCCTCAGCCCTATGTTCTGATGTTCCATTCAGCCCTCGGATCTGCTGAACAGGGGCAGATCAAGGCCACTCCGATGGTTAGGTGTAGTTTTGGAAATGCACTTGGAAAATCCAGGCTGGGTCAGAAGTGACCACCACCCCCACCCCTCAATCCCTGTTTCCAGGCTTCCGCTCTCTGTAACTTCTGCTCCAGATGTGGGTCATGTTGCAGCCCCAGATACGCTAGGAATACAGCCACATACCCCACCCAGAGTTAAAATAACAAATCCTCTGCTCTCCCTGAATGCAATATTGTACAACACGATTTTCTTCAAAATAACCCGTTTCTTTCCAAATGCATAACATTCGAAATTAATAAACAGGAACAGGAGTAGGTCAATCGGCACCTCAAGCTAACCTTGTCATTTCATAAGAACATGGCTGATCTACTCCAGGGCTCAACTCCACTTTCTTCCCGACTCCTTGTATCCCTCCACACCTCTCTGGGTTAGGGAATGCCACACATTCACTACCTTCGGAGAGAAGACATGACTCTGCATCTCAGATTGAAATCGATGTTCCTTATTTGGTATCTATATCCTCGAGTTCGACACTTTGCACAAGAATGGAAACAACTTCTCAACATCTACCTTCTCCAACCCTTTCTGTGTCTTGTATGTTTCAGCAGTATCACTCCTCATTCATTTAAACCCCAATGAATAATCGCCTCTCCTTTTTAGGGATTCTCAATAACTCAACCCTTTCATCCCAGGAAACTGCCTAACGTACCAACCGAGTTACTTGCTGCATCAGCATGCTGACTTTATGTTTCATACACAGGAAGACTCCAAAGCCTTTGTACTGTTCCTTTTCTGGAAGTCCTCTCCATTAAATAACAGACTGCCTTTTGATCCTCAGTGGGGTTATCCTCAAACTCGGATGTATATTGCACTCAGCTCCCTCCTTCAGGTTGTCAGCATAGATTGCAAATAATTGATACCATCAGACTGATATTTGTGTACTCCAGCAGATATATCTTTATCATAAAGATCCATTAATCCTGACTCCCCGATTTCTGCGTTAACCAATCATCATCCCATGTTAATACAGTATCCGACATCCTGGAGCTTCTGTTTTGTGTAAGACCTTTTAATTTGTCACACCTTGTGGAAAATCTCTGGAAAGCCTCGTGTCTACCAGATCGCCTTTATCAAGTCCGCTTGTTACATTTTTCAGATATCTCCAGAAATACTTTTCATGATTTTTCAGGGCAAAGTATAATTTCCCTTTCACAAACCGACTCTGACTCTTCGTGAAGCTTTTCTAAATGTCCATGCTGGCCAAGATTTCCAAATTAAGCTCGTCCCATTTAATTTCATTTGGCCCATAGGCCTCTAAATGTTTCCCATTCATATGTTTGTGCAAATGAGTTTTAAATGTTGTAGTTCTCCTTGCATCTCCCACTCTTCCTCTAGAAGCTCATTCTATTCCCACACCGCCCTCTGTGTAAAAACGCTGACCCTTCATCCCTTTTAAATCTACCCTCTTTCACCTTAAACCTATTTCCTCTCTGTTTGTATTCCCCTATTCCAAGACCTTTGCTATTCGCACTATCCATACCTCTCATGATTTCATAACTTTCTATAATGTCACTCCACAACATCCTACACTCCATCTGATGCTAACTTCAAGAACAAGCGTTTAAAGATAAGCACTGCAAAATTGAAACAATATTAAAAATGACAGGTAACCAATACTCAGCCCAAACGTCATACTGTGATTTGTTTTTCTCCATGTTACAAAACTAAGGCTGCATGAAACGCTTACTAGTGCCAATAAGAAGTCAAGCACCTGAATTCCTTTGTTTAAAGGGGGTGATGATCACGACAGTGAAAATGTATCTGTGGCAAGATTTATATAATAAACCTTGTGCTACTGAGACTTTATAAAGCTCTGGTTAGGCCCCATTTGGCGTACTGCGTCCAGTTTTGGGCCCAACTCCTCAGGAAGGTCATACTGGCACTGGAGCGTGTCCAGCGGAGATTCACACGGATGATCCCTGGAATGGTAGGTCTAACATACGAGGAACGGCTGAGGTTCCTGGGATTGTATTCATTGGAGTTTATAAGGTTAAGGGGAAATCTAATAGAAACTTACAAGATAATACATGGCTTGGAAAGGGCGTTCGCTAGGAAATTGTTTCATTAGGTGAGGAGACTAGGACTCTTGGGCACAGCCCTAGAATTAGAGGGGGTCAATTCAGAACAGAAATGCAGAGACAGTTCTTCAGCCAGAGAGTGGTGGGCCTGTGGAATTCATCGCCACGGAGTGCAGTGGAGGCCGGGATGCTAAATGTCTTCAAGGCAGGGTTTGATAAATTCTTGATGTCACAAGGAATTAAGGGCAACGGGGAGAATGCGGGTAAGTGGAGTTGAAATGCCCATCAGCCATGATTAAGTGGCAGAGTGGACTCGATGGGGCGAATGGCCTTACTTCCACTCCTATGTCTTATGGTCTTATACCACGTGGCCAACATTCTCTATCCTGGCCTCCGCATGACTTTGTGTGGTTGTATCTTCTTTATCTTGCATTCAATAGAGAGAACCCATCCACACCTTAAATTCGACGCATTATACAGAACCTTCTTGTTCACCAATGCTAAAAGCCCATTTTTCTTTTGCCACATCCTCTTTTCCCTGTGACCCATCCTCCACTTCTGGCAAGGGATTAAAAAACCATTTTGCAATTGTATTCAGTTTTGATGAATTGTCACACTGGACTGGAACCGCTAACTCTGTTTCTCTGTCTCTGCAGATGTTGACAGACCTGCTGAGTTTCTCCATAAATGAATAGGCACAGAACAAATCTTCCATTAAACAAATAACTATGGATACTGGGAATAAAAATACAAAAACCTTTGTCGAAGGTTCACTGGACCTGAAAATGTAACTCTGCATTCACTCCAGAAAGTTCTGCAACACTTTTAGCAATTTCTTCTGCAATTTCTGTTTGTTGAATAATTTCCAAAGACATATTATCAAAGATGCCCAAACATCCTGTCCAACATGGAGTGCCGTACACTAAGAACTGAACAGTAACGCATGGTGACAAGTTCCTTGACTCTGCAAAAGGTTGGCATCACTGACACTGCAGAGCTCTGATTCATGGTCAGGGGAAAAAAACAGAAGGAAACACATTCACTTCAAATACAGAAAATGGCATTACTGCAAGGAAAATATTCAGATTAGTACCTTAAATGGATATTGTTTATGTAAAAGTTTGGATTAGTGACACCAAGGAAAGACTTCCAGCAGAATGAGAATATGAAAATGGAAGTATTGCCGCATCAGAAACCAGAGTAGGTCACTGAGTACAGGGCTGATGGGTGAATGGGTCTCGGTGCGAACTGGGGGGCGGGGGGGGGGCAGCCAGTAGAATTGAATTGTAGATATTGCAGCTAAATCTGCGTTATCATCTGATGCCGTAGATTTCAATAACAATCTGTCGCGTTTCCCCCAGGATAGTCCATCCGTCTACCATTTCCATCAAGCCGATCCATAGGTCAGTGACAAGTGTGGGTGAACATGGTCGGGGCGGAATCACGTGCATCTGAACTTGATTACAACCCACTAAAGCTACCGCACTTGACTGGTTACACTACAAACAGCAGGACTAACATCTGATACAGAGAGAGAGATGATCCCAAGACTAACAAATCAGATCTAAGCTCTGTCGTCCTGTCAAATCCATGCATAAAAGTCAATGGACCATTAAACAACTTACTGGAGGAGAGGAATCCACAAATATCCCCATCCTAAATAATGGAACAGCCCTGTAATCCATGTAAAATATGCAGTATCTGCACCATCCTCAGCCAGAAGTGTTGAGTCGATTACTCACCTTACCCTTACTATGATAACCTCAGAATCACAGATGCCCGTCTTCAACCAATTCAGTTCACTGCAACTGACATGAAGCAACAGCTGGACACTGTAGACATGACAAAGGCAATTGATCCTGACACCATTCCTGCAATAGGACTGAAGACTTTTGCTACACAACAAGCCGTGAACCTGAGGAAGCTGTTTCATTACAACTCCAGTTCTGACACCTCCCTGGCAATGTGGGTAATTACTCAAATATGTCCCATCCCCTGAGAAGGGAATAATTACAATCGGACCAATTACCACGCCCTCAGTCCCATCACGATAGTAAAATTGCTTGGGGTTATTCTTGACAGAGCTGTCAAACAGCACAGAAATAACCAGCTCAGTGTGCTTTCCCATAGGCCCCCATGTGGAGATGGTGCTGTTGTGGAATTGTCATTGGATTGCTAATCCAGACCAGGGTAATTCTCTGGCAACTGGTGCAAGTTAAAAACAATTAATAAAGTGTCGAGATCTAATATCTGGTGTCAGTAATAGTGATGTTGCGTTCAATGTCGATTGTAGCCATCGATCTCCTTCCCCAATGTACTGTCAGGGTGTGAATCTCCCATGCATTCCTGGTGTGGCCTAAAAGTGACTCCAGACACACAGGCATGTGATAAACTCTTCAATGGTCTTTGAATCAGACAAGCAATAAACTCCATTGTATCAAACTGCTCCGGGTCTTAAAGGATATACCCAGAGAGAACACCCGGCACTAGCCTCGTTATCCGAAAAGAGAACGGGAAACACAATCCTGTCGACACTGCAGAGACCTCATTTCTAACATATGAGAGCTTGTGACAACATTTACAGAGCGTTCCCACACACTGCACAGAAGCATCGAGAAAGGAATACGTCATACAACTCATTGAACTTTCCCCATTTTAGTTAATGGCCGAACATCTCCTCGATGCAGTTTGGCTCATACATATTCATATCCCTTAATATGTTTAAACATTGTGAAACATAAAATGAGAACTACTGTAGTCCATTCAACCCAGCAGTTTTGCGCCTCGATTCATTTACAGGCAGCTCACCGATAACATGTGTTGATTAAATACAATTTGGCTGCAATGCAATTCGAGAACCTTTTTCTATAAAGTGAACTCGTGTTCACTGTGACGCGATTCCTTGCCGGTCACCAGCTGAACAGCAAACACTGCTTCAGGATCCCTCTGTCTACAAAAGTTACAATCAATGTGTTCAGCTAAAACAGGAATGCAATTGGCTCTGCAGGCCTTAAAACAACCTGAAACTGGGAATTGTAGTCTATATTTAGAAATAACTTTTTTTCAAACTGTGGGAAGTTTCTTGGGGAGAACTAGAATTCTCCATCGGCATCACGGGGCCAGTCAGCCTCCACGCGCTTTCTGGTGAAGATTGTGGTGAAAAGTACAGTGCTCCTGCGAGTGACTGTAGTGTGAAAGTGTTACATTTACAGCACTGTTCTATTACGACATGTGATTTAAAGATTTATTTAGACTGTCCTATTGTGTGTTAGACCAAATTTAATTTTTGGTTTTTACTGATATTTTTGGGGGTTCGCCACTTACCCACTTTTGTTTCCCGTAGACACCATTATTAATATTGCACGATTTTGTACAACACAGTGTTGCACAGGAACACAGTTATTGCGTTATTGGAGAACAACGTGGAATGATAGCTGATCTTCTATCTTCACACCATACCCCTGCTCTCTCCCTATCCCTTTAATTTCCAGAAATCCTTATTCATATTCATCCCCTTGTCTTCCACAGCCTGATCTGGGAGAGAGTACTCCTGGTTCACCAGTCTCCGAGTGCAGGCATTTATTCTCATCTCAATGCAAAGTGGCCTGTCTGTATCTAATATTGTGGCCCCTTGTTTTAGACGTCCGAGCCAGGGGAATTGTCATCCCTGCTTCTAATCTGTCTCGCCCTGTGACTGTTATATATTTCACAGAGATTTCCACTCATTTTCCTAAGCCCCTTGGAATACGGGTCCGGTTGCCCAAAACTCTGCTCCCACAACAAGTCTGTCATCCCAGAAATCAGTCTAATGATCCTTTGCTGCCCTCCCTCAATGTCAGGTTTGTCCTCTGTTAGGAAAAGAGACCAAAACTGCACACAATAATGCGCAATGTTCGAGATGGGGTCTCACCAACGCGCTGTACAGCTGCAGTAAGATACATTTACTCCTGTACACAATTCTTCCTGAAATGAAGGTGAATACAGCATTTATCTTCCTACCTGCTTTCTGTTTCTGCAATATTGCTTTCAGTGACTGGTGTACAGGGTGATCCAGATTCTTTTCAATGTTACAGTTTCCCATTTGCAGGGCCTATATACACTGGCCAGCGTACCAATTCCATTGCCGTGATTGAATTCTGGCTTCAGAACTCCCTCACCTACATGGACTCGGAGGGCTACGCAGAAATAAACAAAAATGCAGCTTAAGTTCATTTATAGAGCAACATTTTTCAACCACTCCTTTTTCAAATGAGAGGCTTCAATTCTATTGGTCCCATCAAAGTACACGACATCTCATCTCCCCCATTACTCTACATTTGCCACGTATTTGCCCAGTCACTCCACTTGTCTCAATCATCTTGGAGCTTTTTTTAAATCCTCCTCATCGACTCGTTTAGTGCTGTCAGCAGACTTAGGAATATTGCATTTGCGCCACTCACTCAAATATACGATGTGTATGGGGGATAGCTGGAGCCTCAGCCACGGTCCTTTCTATATCCTCCTAGCCTGCCATTTAAAAAAAAACTGTTTTATTCCTACTCACTGTTTCCTGCCATCTCTCCTACTCTAAAACCATGACCACATATTAGCCCCAGTCCCACAGGATTCGAATTTGCACAATAGGCATGGGGCTTTATCAAAAATCTTTCTGAGATTCCACACGTATGGCGTTGATACCTTCTACATAATTTTGCTAAAAGCCACTATCTCAAATATGATTCCCATTTCATAAATCTCTGTTGACTTTTATCTATGCCCATTAATTTCAGTCCAATACTTTCTCTAAACTGTTTAGTTGCTAATTTCATTGTAATCCTTTTTTTCTCACAAGACTAAAGTTCCCTCGTATTGCTAGGAAGTTTTCTTTTTTGTTTTGTTTGATTATGTGACTGCATAACTTAAGTATTTGCTCCATACTTCTGCTATTTTCCGGTCATCCATTATCTGGTATCAGACTGTAAGAAAGCTACAACTTTTTTTCTCTTAAATTTGCAATTGACATACTTTCAGAAAATATTACGTGTTCTCCCTTATCAACTTTGTTAAGATATTCTTCAGAGACCCATCAATTCCTACCTTAAGCTACTCAATGATTGACCTTCCACAGCCATACAATCACAGAAGCAAAGTCTCTGTACTACCAGAAATACAGCACGATCTACATTAAGCCCACTTTCCGATACAAGACCGTAGCCATGAACCTTAAAGCATTTGAAGTGCACAACTGTGTCGTTTCTATTGGTTTTAAGGTTATCATGACAACTCCACTCTCAAGAAGCGCATTCCAGACCCCAACACCCTCTGGTTAAAAAACAAATCTCACATTTTCACTCAACCGCCACCCCTTCACTTTAAAAGTGTGGCCCTTTGACTAAAAGGAATAGCTGCTGTCTATCTATCCCGTCCATGTCCCTCGTAATCCTATCCTTCTGAAGGGTAGGACCCCTCAGTCTCCTCTCCTCCAAACTAAACAGCCCAATCTTATCCATCCTCTCCCCACAGCTGATATGCTCCATCCCAGGGAACAACCTAGTGAATCTGCTCTGCACCCCCTCCACGACAATCACATTCTTCCTGTAATGTTGTTCCCAGAACTACACGCAGTATTCCATCTTATCCTCATCAAAGCTCCGCATAGATTTATCATCAATGCCCCGATGAATAAAGGTTGTGTTTACAGTCCCCACGCCTTTCCCAAATTGTGCATTAACATGTCCAGTCACAATCAGTTATGTGTGGCGAAGCACCTTCTGAGATTCCTAGTGTGCTGCCATTCATTGAGTACTCCCCTGCCTGATCCTTCTTCTAACGTGCGTCATCTCATAGTCATCAGAGTTACATTCCATCTGCCATTGATCCACCCAGCTGACCATTCCATCTGTATCTACCTGTACATAAGGCCTTCCTCCTTACTGCAAACCAACTGGCCAATCGTTGTATCAAGTGCAAACTTACTTATTCCATACCCCACCCCTCGTCCATATACACAGCTGCATCATTTATGTATACCACAAATAATAAGGTTGAAAACCTCTAAACATCCGTTACATCATGTGGTTGTGCACTTTGATAAAGAAGCAGCGCTTCGAAAGCTAGTGTTGCCGAATGAAGTTGTTAGACTATAGTCTGGTGTTATGATATTTTTATATTTGTCCACCGTAGCCCAACACCAGCACCTCCGAATCACAAATAATAAGGGACCCAGCACTGATGCTCGTGGTACACCATTGGACACTGGCCTCCAGTCACACAAACAGCCTTCTATCACTCCCCTCTTTCTCCTACGTCTAAAGTTGATTTGGATGCAACTTGGCAAGTCACTAATGATTCCTACCTGTTCACTGGTTATTCTGTTCCGCTTGACACACTTGTAGATTATCTGGGGATTCTCTGTAATCTTGCCCTACCATGCCCCTGTGTTAGTCAGTTCCCTCCACGCGCAGAATTTCCTCCTTATTGCAGTCTTCAATGGTCTGTCCCTCATCCTGCCATTATTTGCCTTGAATGTGGATTAGAGAGCCAGATAAATATCCTGTTAATTTCCAAGTTGTCGTATGTTTTGTGAATTTTATAAACTTCACAGTGACCCTCTCTCATTCTTTGAAACTCTAGAGAGCGTAGTCCGAGTTTCCTCATTACGCAATCTCGCCATCTGAGGGATTTATCAGGACAATATCCATTACACTTCCTCTGTGTTTAGTCTATTCTTTCTCAGATTTGGTCAACAAAACTGTACTCAATACTCCAGGTACAGTCTCACCAACACTCTGTGAAACTGCTTCAACATGTCTTTACATCTATATTCTGACTCCCTTAAAGATAGGCAAACTAAACTTTAAGTTTCCACTGACATATATTCCTCCAAATACCCTTCACGTTCATTTCATTTTCGAACTCACTGTGTGAGTTCTTATAGAAAGCCTTCTGATAATCTAAAATACGCCAACTCTACTGGATTCCCATTATCTATGCTGTAAAAATCAACTTCAAATAATTCCAAAGTTTGTCAAGTATGATTTCACTTTCAGAAATGAATACTGATTCTCTCAAATGTTGCTCTTAATGTCTAAATATCCAATATCATATACTATATAATAGATTCCAACAGTTTCTCGATAAATATCAAGTCAATTTGTCAGCAGTTCTCCACACTATCTCTTCTTCCCTTTGTAGATTATTGGATCCCTACCATTCACCTATAGTGTTTGAATCACGTTTACTAATGTATATTTATCTACACTGGCTTCCAGACTCTGCAGAATGTACAGGAAAATAGAACACAGTCATCGACAGTGCAATTAATGCTTCTATTGGTGGTTTATTTCTGACGATTTTAGTAAGAAGTACATCTGGTTTGTCAAGCTTAGCAATGCTCAATCCAGCTGCATGTTCAATATTGCCTTGTTACTGATATGAATTGACTTTATGTCTTTACTTCCACAAGTCCTATACGATCACTTCGTATTTCTGGGTGATTTTCTGGATCTTCCTCCATTAAGACGGATGTAAAGTAACTGGTCATTTGCTTGGCCATTTCCCTGTTATCCACCATAAACTCGTCTCTCCCGATTTCAAATTTCCACATTTGACTATGTTTTCTTTTCCTTTGAAATATAGACCATAGATTTTTGCAGTCTTTGTGTTCCAGTTTGTTTGCATGCATGTTCGCTTTTTGATTTCCTTATCAGTTTCATGGCTCTCCTTTTCTGAATCGTAATTTTCTGACAATTCTCAGGATTCCACAATGTCTGGAATTCTTCTGAATTCACCTCGTGCGATTAATATAATCTTTAATTTGTTATGTTAATCATCACTAAGTCACTTTCGTACACATTTTAGTGTTTAAAGCTGAAATAAGTAGACATATTTTTCAGCCTATGCAGTATTTCTATAAATCTTCTGGTTCTGACCAGATATATTCAGGAGCACTGCAGGAGGACAGAGAAGAAAGAGCTGGGGCCTTGGTTGGTACTTTGTATCATCTGTAGCCAAGGTGTAAGGTCCCAGAGGACGGGAGGGTAGCGAATGCTGTGCCCTTATTCAAGAAGAGCTACAAAGAAAAACCTGGGTCCTATAGACCAGTAAACCTAACATCTCTAATAGGTAAGTTTCTTGAGAAGATTATGAGAGAGAAGATATGCATGCATTGGGAACGCATGTTGTGATTATGAGCAGTCAGCACGGCTTTGTGCATGGGGGATCATGGCTCAAATATTTGTTAGAATGCGTTGGTGAAATGACCAGTAACTTTGACAAGGGCATGGTGGTATATGTAGTGTATATGGATTTCAGTGAGGCCTTCAGTAAGGGTCAACATGGTACGCTGCCCTGGAAGTTTAGATTGTATGCAATTGAGAGGGAGCTGGCAAATCAGATCCAGAATTTGCTTGTTGATAGGAAACATAGGGTAATAGTGGAAGGATGCTTGTCCGACTGGAGGCCTGTGATGTGTGGAATGCCTGAGGGGTCGGTTCTGGGACTATTGCTGTTTGTTTTATTCATGTATATTGTATATATATTTACATATTACGCATGTCAATGATTTAGATCTGAATGTGCAGGCATGAATTATAAGTTTCAAGGTGACACTAAAATAGTCGGTATGGTGGACAGTGAGGAAGATTATCAGGAATTTCAGAAATTACAGCAGTGCCTTGATCAGGTGAGGAAGTAGGCCGAGAAATGGCAAATGGAGTTTAATACAGATAAGTGTAAGTTCTTGCATTTTAGAAAGTCGAATCAAGGTAGGAGTTTCATGGTGAATGGCAGGGTCTTAAGGAGTGTATTCAGAAAAAATGGACCTTGGAATTCAGGTGCAAGGTTCTCTGAAAATTGAGTCAGAAGTAGATAGGGCAGTGAAAAAGGCTTTTGGTACACTGGCCTTCATCAATCAGAGCAATGAGTATCGAAATTAGGGAGTTACGTTGCAGTTATCCAGGATGCTGGTGAGGCAATACTGGTAGTGTTATGTTCAGTGTTGTTTACTTTGCTATAAGAAGGATGTTATTAAACTGGAAATAGTGCAGAAGAAATTTACAAGGATATTGCCCAGACTCAATGGTCTGAGTTATAGTGAGAGATTGGGTAAGCTAGGAGTTTTTTACTTTAGAGTGTATGAGACTGAGGGGGATCTGATAGAAGTGTATAAGATCATGGGAGGCATGGATGCAGTGAATGCACTCAGTCTTTTTTTTCCCCAGGATTGAGCATCCACGGACTGAAGGGCATCAAGTTAAGATCCAAGGGGAAAGAGTTAAAGGGAACCTCAGGGGAAATTTCTTTTACACACAGGGTAGTATGCACATGGAATGAGCTGCCAGCAGATGTGGTTGAGGCGGGTACATTCACAAAATTAAAAATGCATTTGGACAATTACACGGATTGGAAAGAATAAGGATACGGGGCAAGGGCAGGAAAATGGGTTTAATGTGAATGGACATTTTGTTCGGAATGGACAAGTTTGGGCTGAAGGGCCTTTTCTGTGCTGTCGGACTCTATGACTCTCATAATTATTGCTTCTCCCACAGAATGTTATATTGTACTTTCCCAATTCACTGGAGCGTCCTTGACCCTCTAGCCTCCGGGCTTCCATGATGTTTGACCACAATGTTCAAACATTCGATATTGTATTCAGACGCCTTGTAAAAATGCAACATATTGATGTCATTATTCCACCAATGCTGCTTCAGAGCAAGGCTATTAATTAGTCCTTCTGACAAGACAACACCGAATCTGGAATAACCTGTTCTCTAGTTTGGTTCACAACATACTCTTCAACCTACCTGATATACACTTATGGAAGTTATTCTTCACAGCATTAGTAGTCACTAAATTAATGCAGTTTCGGTGCAACTTGAGACCATCCATTATTACTGCAGCACGCACGATTATTTGTTACTCATTAACAGGATGTGGGCGTCGCTGAATAACCAGCACTTATTGCCCTTTCCAGTGGGCAGGAAAGAGTCAGCAGTTGCCTTGAGTCTGGAGTCATATGCATGTCAAACCAGGTAAGGACAGCAGTATCCTTCCCTCAAGGACATCAGTAAACCAGATGAGTTTTTACAACAATCGACAATGAATTCCTGGTCATCATAAACCCTTGATTCCAGATATTATTGAATTCAATTTCCACCATCTGCCATGGCTGGATTTGAATTTATGTCCCCAGAATATTACCTGGGTCTCTGGGTTAAGAGCTCAGAGATAATATCACTATGTCATTGCTTCCCCTTGCATACACTTGCATACCTAATTTCCAGAGCACATGATGTAAAGTATTTGCGTGACAGATTTGGTTTTGATATATAACACGCTAATGTTTGATTCACCTTGCTATTTATAAGATCCACCCAAACTGATTCTGTGGGATGTGAGGGACAGGGTCTGTGGCATTATGAGCGATAGACTTGGACAAGACGTTCAGGGAGGCTCACCTCAACGCTGAGATGATCTGAAGAATTGGTCAGCAATACAGGACAAGCATTCTTTCCCTCCACCTTGCCAGGATAAGTATAACCATATTCTTCTGCTCCCTCACACTCACTGTATATCTGTTACAGCACCTATCCCAGAACAAGGCTCACATTCTATCTCCAAATAAGGCTCAAGCACGACTACACTCACTGTTGAATTCAGCACCTTCCCTCCCCCAATTGTTCTGTCACTGACGCAATAGCCCCGCACACTAATACCACTGCATGGATACAACACTGTGGTCAGACTCCCTCCGGACACCTCACCCTTCCCCCTTCGCCTATACCAGCATTAACAGCAGGGACACCCACTCCCATCCTCACCCCATCCCTCCTCTTCTCCCATTCAAGCAGAAACAGCCTGGAATAGGACATAAAGGATCAAGCCGGGTGTTAGAGTGCCTGATATCCGTTCCCTCACCATTTACCTCGACATTTCGGGAGGATCCTGGAAAGAGCTGGAGAGGACCAGGACACCTTGTGTAGAGATTTGGAAGCATCCACGTCCCAACAACCAAGTCAGCAGCAATGTTCAGTAAAGAGCAATTCTCAATTTAATCGCGTTGGCATTTTCAATCTCATCGCTCTCACTTGAAAACGAACAGGTACCCCATTGCACAGAGATGCAGGCATTAAATTACACAGAAGCATTGGTAAATACCCCAATATACTGGCACACACAATGCATACAAGGGGATAGACACACACACACACATAAGAAGCACACAAAGACATATTCAGTGTCACTAAAATAGACACAAACACAGATAGAAACACAGATAGAAAGTCTGATACACAGACAGACAGACAAAGTTACACAAATACACAGATAACAAGCACATGGACACATACACACACACACATACATACACACGCACACATACACACACACACACACACACACAGACACAAGTGTCATTAAGACACAAATAAAAAAAGTTTTTGATTCTAGGGAGTAGGTAGGAGAATGATGTTGAGGAACACATAAGAAATTGTAGAATGACATATCAGACTCGATGGTCCGAATGTCGTAATTCTGCTTCTTTTTTATGTTCGTATGGTGTTATGCTATCAGGTATTCTCTTCCTGAGATAACAGCAGAGGCTGGGTTTGATACATATTTGATTGGAAAGGCTGAGTGGGATTGTGGGACAGAGTTGGAGGGCGCAATGGTTTATGTCTATTCCTAGTTATTTTATCCTTATATCTAAAAATGGGTCGTGATATGATATGAGGTTAACACAGTTTTAAAATAATGGGTTCCACAATCAAATAAGAATGTCCCTTTCCCTTTAGTGCTGCGCTATCTGTGGTGTCATCACCCTCAGGGAGCAGTGAAGACTCGGTTAATGAAGACATTCAAAGCTGAGCTCAACTGAGCTTTGCTGGACAGGAGAGTCAATGTTTATTGGGAACAGGCAGGAGACGGATGGTCAGACACAAATGGATCAGCTATAAGCATTCTGAATGGTGCAGTCAAATGGTCAACTGCTGTCCCTACCCCATGTGTTGTTCTCTCAATCCACCCCTCGATGCTGTTGCAGAGATATACTGCTGTCCCCACCCCTTGCGCTTTCCCTCAATCCACCCACCTAGCTGTTACAGAAATAAACTGCTGTGACTCCCCCTTGTATTATTCCCTCAATCCACCCCTCAATACGATTACAGGGTAGAGGTCCATCCCATTCAGCCAGACTGGATCGTTACAATGAGACAGGAGGAGACTATTCTGGCCCTTAAAGGAGTTACAAAGGGATAAGGAAGGAAGTAATTCAGCTCGCTGAGTACATTACACAGCCCAGGAGGAGGCCATTAAATTGCCTGAACTGCTGCACAGGAACAGGGATGCTGTTGCTAACAGGAAATAAACAGTAGAGATAATTTAATTTTTTTTTTTTACAAAACTGTAACTAGTTTTGCCTCAGAGATCACCGTGGAGTCATCAATGATCAATAAGCTATGTCAAATATCTGTATATAGGAGTGAATGGATCAAAACGAAATTACTTTGTACACAAAGATGATCATTCAATATATGTTCTAATGGAGATAGTGAATCTGCATTGTGATTTCGACAGGGAAGGTTTCGTGAGCAAACCTTCAGCAGAAATAATACAACGTGAGTTGTCTATTGTGGTAGGGTGGATACAACAGCAGGAAACAATTTAAGTGGAGAGAGATCACAGAACTCTGTGATGCAGATGTTTTTCATATTTCTGGTACATGAATCATATGAAGTCTGTGTGTAGATGTGGCAAGTGATTTGGAAGGTTAGTGGAATGATGCTGTTTGTGGCAACGGGTATTGGGTTTAATCAGGAATGTTTTACTGCATCTGTACGAACCACATCTGATACACTGCGTGCAATTTTGATCCTCTAAATTAAAAACAAGATATAACTCCTTTCGAAGATTTTCAAAGATGCTTCCTTTTACTCATTACTGAAATGAAGGCCTTTTCTTAATGGAATTATCTGTTTAGGTCTTAGATGAGAAATCTTATTGAACCACGATTTTCAGAAAAGTGTATCAGCTGGATACTTATTTAATCTTCTTAAGGAGACTAAATCAAGAGAATATTTTTTATGAATGAGATGTGTTGGTATTAACACAAATATTATGAAGATATCAACCCATTTTAAAAAAGATTACGCAGACACATATAAACATGTTATCAAATTATAAAGTGGGCACTTGTTTTTGCTCATGAAAGGCACTGTGCAAAACAACAGCAATGATGCACCTGCATGTAGTTCATTATCATCCATTCCAGAGAATGTTCATGGAGATCGCATATCGTCCAGTTTGGTGTTCAGTTGTCATTATTGCATTTTTCCACACAGAGATGGAGAAAAATATTATTTGCCTCAGAAGCAGCAGCCAATTGGTCTCTCTCTCTCTCTTACTTACAGACGGGGGCGGGCAGAACGTCTACAATGGGATACAGACAGGTGGAGGACAGGGCGTCTGCAATGGGATACAGATGGGGAGACAGAGCGTCTCCAGTAGGATACAGACAGGGGGAGGGCAGAGGGTTTGCAATGGAATACAGACAGGGGAGGGCGGTGAGTCTGCAATGGGATACAGACAGGGGAGGGGAGAACATCTACTGTGGATACAGACTGTGGAGTGAAACCATCTGCAGTGCGATACAGACAGGGGGAGGGCAATGCATCAGCATTGGGATACAGACGGGAGAAGGCAAAGCGTCCGCAATGGGATACAGACAGCGGAGGGCAGAGCATTTACAATGGGATACAGACAGGAAGAAGGAAGTGCGTCGGCAATAGGATACAGATAGAGGGAGGGCAGAGAGTCTGCAATGGGACACAGACTGGGGGAGGGCACAACGTCAAACAATGGCATACAGACAGAGGACGGCTGTGAGCAAAGCTTCAGCAGAAAAAAAAAGCAGTACAATAAATATGTGATAGAAATTTTTTGTTTTTGGGAAAAGACAAAACAGTAGAAATTTATTTAAATGCAAGG
Source organism: Chiloscyllium plagiosum (assembly GCF_037043375.1). Lineage (NCBI taxonomy): Eukaryota > Metazoa > Chordata > Chondrichthyes > Orectolobiformes > Hemiscylliidae > Chiloscyllium > Chiloscyllium plagiosum. Next base: position 30,911,982 of record NW_028270184.1, on the reverse strand, counting down.
AGAATGCAGAACTCAGTGTTACAGAGGGATTTATGTGTCTTCGTACATGAATTAATTCAAAGTAGCCTGAAGGTGTTGCAAGTGATTTGGAATGTAAATGGCATGATTCTATTTCGTGCAAGAGGTGTTGGATATGAGCTTAGCAATGTTTTCTGCATCAGTACATGGCACTGCTGAGATTACATCTGTTGTATTATGTGTAGTTCCAACTGCTTAGACTAAAAAAAAACAAAGTTGCTTTCGAGACGTTTCAAAGACGTTTCTCTTTACTCATTCTTGGGATGAAGGCATTAAGTTATGAAGAATTAACAGTTCAGCCTGAGAATAAGGGATGTTTTATTGACCATATAAGATCTTGAGAAGAGTGTATTTTGTGAATACCGGATGGATATTTCTTCTTGTGTGGGAGAATAAAACTGGGGAAATACTTTAAGAATAAGTCAGGTTCAAAGGAAAGGTCATTGGACTGAAAAGTTGAACTCTGAATTGTCTTCCTACATGCTGCCAGACAGGCTGAGCTTTTCCAGCAATTACTGTACACGTTTAAGAATATTCATTTTAACATAGATATTGTGAAGACATGAAACGCTTATTTTTACATTATGCAAGAACATATTAACACATTTGAAAACAAGTAGGACCGTTTATTGTAAATGAATCTATTCTGTAATAATGCACTGACCTGGAATCGAGAATGTGATGGAGTTATGTTGTTCCAGCAATGTTCAAGTGTGATCCATGATCCAGTGTGGGACTGATAACGTAACTGATTTAACTTTCAAATGGAAACTGTAGCCTATCTGTGGAGGATCAGTCCTTTCTGTTTCCCTATCGCTCATCACAGCAATGTGTGGGAGTGAGAAAAGAAAAGAATTTCTGATGAGGATTCATTGGAATCTCTCCACTGCCTGAAGCAAATCAGTTCAGCCGAAGTCAAACTATTTCCGGAAGAAATCCCATTGTCAGAAGGTTGTGCAAGCAGAATACCTACAGAAGTAATTATTCAGACTCAATAGTGAGGGAAACAGACAGGAGATTCTGTGGTTGCAAATGGGAATCCGGAATGGGATGTAGCCTCCCACATGCCAAGGTCCAGGATGTCTCAGAGTGGCTGCAGAACGTTCTCACTGTGAGTGATGGTGCGGGGTGGGGCGTGGGTGTGTGTGGGGTGGGGGTGGGGGGGTATGAAGCAGCCAGAAGTCATTGTGCAGATTGGTACAAATGACACAGGTACAAATAGTGATGACATCCTGCAGAGTGATTATAGCGAGCTAAGGGAAAGGTTAAAAGACAGGACCACGACAGTGGTAATATCCAGTTTACTTCCAGTGCTCCATTCTAGTGAGGTTAAGAACAGGAGGATATGGCAGATGAAGGTACGGCTAAAGAATTGGTCCAGGGGGCAGAGATTTTTTGATCACTGGGATCTTTTGTGGGGCAGAGGTGACGTGTTCAGGAAGGACGGGTTGTACCTGAACTTGAAGGGGACCAATATCTCTGAAGGGCAAGCAGGTTTACGACTGCTGCAAGGGAGGGTTTCAACGCGATTGGCTGGGGTTGGGGAGGGGTGGAATCCTGACCAGCAGGGAGGCAAGTGCGAGGCTGGAAAGAGATACAGTAATCAGAAACAGTAAATTGAAGACAGGTTAGGCTGGAACAGGACAGGCTTACCGGTAGCGGGCAGCAGTGTTTTTTTTTTTCTCTCTTCACAGAAAGAGCGGGAGCACCAGGGGGAAGTGACGACGACTAGAGGGACAGCCGAGACCCGGAAGCAGTTAGTGTAAGCTTACCTGGGTAGGTTTTTTCCCCCTTTAAAAGCGCGAAGGAGATGAACCCGAGGCACTACACGGGTAGTGCCTCCCACCCGCCCTCCTCCTCTAACCTAATAATAACACCTGTTGTGGTAAGTAGGTAAGTGCTGAATTTTGCTTGTTGTATTCTTTAGACACAGTTTTTTTTTTAAAATAAAAGTTAGCTTTAGAGGGATGGCAGTGAAGGCAGTGCAATGTTCCTCCTGCAACATGTATGAGGTGAGGGATGCCATCGACGTCCCTGCCGATTACACTTGCAGGAAGTGCACCCATCTCCAGCTCCTCCAAGACCGTGTTAGGGAACTGGAGCTGGAGTTGGATGAACTTCGGATCATTCGGGAGGCAGAGGGGGTCATAGATCAGAGTTATAGGGAAGTAGTAACTCCAAAGATGGCAGATAGATGGGTGACAGTGAGGGGGACTGGGAGGAAGCAGCCAGTGCAGGGACCCCCTGCGGCCATTCCCCTCAAGAACAAGTATACCGTTTTGGAGACTTGTGGGGGGGATGACTTACCAGGGGAAAGTAATGGGGCTCAGGTCTCTGGCACGGAGCCTGTCCCCGTTACTCAGAAGGGAAGGGTGAAGAAGAGCAGAGCAGTAGTAATTGGGGACTCGATAGTTAGGGGCACAGATAGGCGGTTTTGTGGGAACGAGAGAGACTCACGTTTGGTATGTTGCCTCCCAGGTGCAAGGGTACATGATGTCTCTGATCGTGTTTTCCGGGTCCTGGAGGGGGAGGGGGAGCAGCCCGAAGTCGTGGTCCATATTGGCACCAACGACATAGGTAGGAGGAGTGCCGAGGATGTTAGACAGGCTTTCAGGGAGCTAGGTTGGAAGCTCAGAGTTAGAACGAACAGAGTTGTTGTCTCTGGTTTGTTACCCGTGCCACGTGATAGAGATTCGAGGAATAGGGAAAGAGAACACTTAAATGCGTGGCTACAGGGATGGTGCAGGAGGGAGGGATTCCGGTTTTTGGATAACTGGGGTTCTTTCTGGGGACGGTGGGACCTCTATAAACAGGATGGTCTACACCTGAACCTGAGGGGCACCAGTATCCTTGGGGGGAGGTTTGCTAGTGCTCTTGGGGGGGGGGGGGGGGGGTTAAACTAACTCTGCAGGGGCATGGGAACCCAGATTGTAGGTTCAGGGTGCAGGGCCTGGAGTGTAGGGAGGTTAGGAACATGGCATCAATTTCCAAGGAGGGTGTCTGTAAACAGGAAAGTGGCTTGAAGTGTGTATACTTCAATGCAAGAAGTATACGAAATAAGGTAGGTGAACTTGCAGCGTGGGTTGGTACCTGGGACTTCGATGTTGTGGCTATTACGGAGACATGGCTAGAACAGGGACAGGATTGGCTGTTGCAGGTTCCAGGATTTAAATGTTTTAGTAGGGTCAGAAGTGGGGGTAAAAGAGGGGGAGGTGTGGCATTGCTTGTCAAAGATAGTATTACAGTGGTGGAAAGGACGATGGATGAGGACTTGCCATCTGAGGTAGTTTGGGCTGAGGTTCGGAATAGGAAAGGTGAGGTCACCCTGTTAGGAGTATCTTACAGGCCTCCCAATAGTCCTAGAAACGTAGAAGAAAGGATAGGGAAGGTGATTCAGGAGATGAGTGAAAGTAATAGGGTGGTGGTTATGGGGGGCTTTAACTTTCCTGATATTGATTGGGAAAGCTATAGCTCAAGTTCGTTAGATGGGTCAGTGTTTGTTCAATGTGTGCAGGAGAGTTTCCTGACACAATATGTAGACAGGCCAACAAGAGGTGAGGCCATACTGGATTTGGTTCTGGGCAACGAACCAGGCCAGGTGTTAGAATTAGAGGTAGGTGAGCACTTTGGGGATAGTGACCATAATTCGGTGATTTTTACTCTCGTGATGGAGAGGGATAAGTGTGTACTACAAGGCAAGAGTTATAGCTGGGGTCAGGGAAATTATGATGCGGTGAGGCATGACTTAGGATGTGTGGCTTGGAAAAGTAGACTCCAAGGCAAGAGTGTAAATGATATGTGGAGCTTGTTCAAGGAGTAACTATTGAGTGTCCTTGATAATTATGTACCTGTCAGGCAGGGAGGAAAGGGTCGTGCGAGGGAGCCGTGGTTTAATAAGGAATTGGAATCCCTTGTAAAATGGAAGAGGGCGGCCTATCTCAAGATGAGACGTGAAGGTTCAATTGGGGCGATTGAGAGTTATAGGGTAGCCAGGAAGGACCTGAAGAGAGAGCTAAGAGCAGCAAGGAGGGGACATGAAAGGTCCTTAGTCGGTAGGATTAGGGAAAACCCTAAGGCTTTCTATAGGTATGTTAGGAATAAAAGAATGACTAGGGTAGGAATAGGTCCAGTCAAGGATAGTAGTGGGAAGTTGCGTGTGGAGGCGGAAGAGATTGGGGAGACACTGAATGAATACTTTTCTTCAGTATTTACTCAGGAACAGGGCATTGTCGTCGATGTGAATACTGAGTCACAAATAAGTAGAATGGATGGCTTTGAGGTATGTAGAGAAGAGGTGTTGGAAATCCTGGAAAAGGTGAAAATAGATAAGTCCCCTGGGCCTGATGGCATTTATCCTAGGATTCTCTGGGAAGCAAGGGAGGAGATTGCAGAGCCATTGGCCTTGATTTTTATGTCCTCTTTGTCTACAGGAGTAGTGCCAGAAGACTGGAGGATAGCAAATGTGGTTCCCTTGTTCAAAAAGGGGAGTAGGGATAACCCTAGTAACTATAGGCCGGTGAGTCTCACTTCTGTTGTGGGCAAAGTCTTAGAGAGAATTGTAAGGGATAGGATTTATGCACATCTGGATAGGAATAATGTGATCAAGGATAGTCAGCATGGTTTTGTGAAGGGCAGGTCGTGCCTCACAAACCTTATTGAATTCTTTGAAAAGGTGACGAAGGAGGTTGATGAGGGGAAAGCGGTAGATGTGGTATATATGGATTTTAGTAAGGCGTTTGATAAGGTTCCCCATGGTAGGCTACTGCAGAAAATACGGAGATATGGCATTGAGGGTGAGTTGGATGTTTGGATTAGGAATTGGCTGGATGGAAGAAGACAGAGGGTAGTAGTTGATGGCAAAGTTTCTTCATGGAGTGCCGTCACTAGCGGTGTTCCGCAAGGATCTGTTTTGGGACCATTGCTGTTTGTCATTTTTATAAATGATCTGGAAGAGGGGTTAGAAGGTTGGGTGAGCAAGTTTGCGGATGATACGAAAGTCGGAGGAGTTGTTGACAGTGAGGAAGGATGTGGCAGGTTACAGCAGGATATAGAGAAGCTGCAGAGCTGGGCAGAAAGGTGGCAAATGGAATTCAATGTAGCTAAATGTGAGGTGATTCACTTTGGGAAGAATAACAAAAAGATGGGGTACTGGGCTAATGGTCGGATACTTGGTAGTGTGGATGAGCAGAGGGATCTTGGTGTCCATGTACACAGATCTCTGAAAGTTGCCACCCAGGTAAATAGTGCGGTGAGGAAGGCATATGGCGTACTGGCTTTTATTGGTAGAGGAATTGAGTTCCAGAGTCCTGAGGTCATGATGCAGTTGTATAAAACTCTGGTGCGGCCGCATCTGGAATATTGTGTGCAGTTTTGGTCGCCATACTATAGGAAGGATGTGGAGGCACTGGAACGGGTGCAGAGGAGGTTTACCAGGATGTTGCCTGGTATGGAAGGAAGATCGTATGAGGATAGACTGAGACACTTGGGGCTGTTTTCATTAGAGAAAAGAAGGTTTAGGGGTGACTTGATTGAGGTGTACAAGATGATTAGGGGGTTAGATAGGGTTGACAGTGTGAACCTTTTCCCGCGTATGGAGTCGGATATTACAAGGGGGCATAGCTTTAAATTAAGGGGGGGTAGATATAGGACTGAAGTTAGGGGTAGGTTCTTCACTCAGCGAGTCGTAAGTTCATGGAATGCCCTGCCAGCAGCAGTGGTGGACTCTCCCTCTTTCTGGGCATTTAAGCGGGCATTGGATAGGTATATGGAGGATAGTGGGTTAGTATAGGTTAGGTGGGCTTAGATCGGCGCAACATCGAGGGCCAAAGGGCCTGTACTGCGCTGTATTCTTCTATGTTCTATGTTCTATGTTCTAGTCCGCAAGGAAGGCCTGTTGGATTAAATTGCATCTGTTTCAATGCAAGATGGCTGACAGGTAAGGCCGATGAACTCAGGGCGTGGATCGGTACGTGGGACTGGGATATTATACCCATTGCATATACATGGCTAAGGGAGGGACAGCACTGACAGCTTAATGTACCAGGGTACAGGTGCTTTATGCGGGACAGAGATGGAGAAAGGAGGGGACGGGATGTTTTGTTTTTGATTAAGGCGAGTATCACAGCAGTAAACAGAAATAAAATAACTGATGGATCATCTTGTGAGGATTTGTCTGGGGAACTAATTAATAAGAAGGGAATGGTGATAGTATTTGGATTGTACTATAGGCCCCCAAATAGTAAACGAGGAATTAGGGGAACAAAAATATGTAGACAGACTGGGGAGACTTGCAGGGCCAATAGGATTGCTTTAGTAGGAGATTTTAATTTTCCTAACATAGACTGGGATTGACATAGAATTAAGGATTGAGATGGGGTGTATCTATTAAGTGTGATCAGAATAGTTTCCTCAAGCAGTATGTAGAGGGTGCAATTCGAGAAGGGAGGAAACTTGACCGACTCGAAGATCAAGGGCAGGACAGGTGACTGAGGTGACAGTGGGGGAGCACTCTGGGTCCAGTGACCATAGTTCTATAAATGGTTTAAATGATTATGGAGAAGGACAAAACTGCTCTTCATGTTCAAGTTCAAAATTGGGGCAAGACGAATTTGTTTGGAATTAAACAAGAGCTTGTAGGGATTGTTTGGAGGAGTTTGTTTGCAGGCGAACGGACCTCCTGCAAGTGTGAGGCCTCTAAAAGTGAAATGTCCACAGTTCAAGGTCTGTATGTTCCTGTGAGGGCAAAAGGCAACGTTGGTAGGAAGAGGGAGCCATGGATGTCAGGAGATATTCAGTCTTTGACCAGCAAAACGGAGGCGTGGCTCAGGTCCATACAACTGGGATCAAGGGAATCTCTGGCGGTATATACGGGATACAGGAGATTACTGAAGAAGGAAATCAGGAGGACGAAAAGGAGGCACAAGATAGCTTTGGCTGCGAAGATTAGGGTGAATCCAAAGAGGTTCTTGAAGTATATTTAAGTAAAAACAATAACTAAATGAGAAAATGACCACTCAAGGTCCAAAGTGGACATTAATGTCTAGAACCATAGGAGATTTGCGAGATGCTCAGTTAATATTTCTCCTCTGTCTTTACCGTGGAGAAATACATGAAGACTTGGGAGCTTAACAGAGATCGTGGTGTTATCTTGGGGTGAGTCAATATCACAGGAAAGGACGTGTTGGATGCATTAGAATGTATGAAGGTGGATAAATCTCCTGGTCCTAAACAGATGCAAGAGGCCACAGAAGAAACTACGGCGACCCTGGGTGATATTTTTGCATCAGCGTTAGCCACAGGTTAAGGTCCAGAATATTGAAGAGTAGCAAATGTGCCATTGTTCACGAAGGGAAGCAAAGAAAAATCTGGAATCGAAAGACCAGGAAGCCTAACATCTGTGGTAGGTAGGTTATTGAGAAGACTCTGAGGGATGAGATATACATGCACTTGAAAAGATAGGGTTTGTTTAGAAATAGTTTTTTTTTCTCTCAGATTCCCTACAGTATGGAAACAGGCCATTTGGCCCAACAAGATAACAAATAACCTTCCAAACAGTAACCCACCCAGTCCCATTCCCCTACCCTATATTTACCCCTGACTACGGGTAACTTAGCATGGCCAATTTACCTGACCTATACATCTTTGGATTGTGGAAGGAAAATGGAGCACCCAGAGGAAACACACACAAACGCAGTGAGAATATGCAAACTCCACACAGAGAGTCACCCGAGGCTGGAATCAAACCCGGATCCGTGGCACTATGAGGCAGCAGTACTAGCCACTGAATCACATGCCACCCTTACTTTTTTCAACACAGTTCAATGACACAGGGATAAAATCTATTCTACCCTTCACCCATGATGCACGTTCCAATATCACATACCATGGATAATTTATTCTCCACTGCAAATGTCATCTTATTATTATTTATTAGTTTGTTATTATTAATTTTAATAATCATTATTAATAGCTGTTTTTAGACTGGAAAGATTGCATGGCTTTGTCAGTGGGAGATCATGCCTCTCAAATTTGTTTCAGTTCATTGATGAAGTGACCAGGAATGTTGATGAGGGCAGGGCAGTTGACGTGGTCTGTAAGGTTTTCAGTAAGGCCTTTAACAAGGCTACTCTTGATAGGCTGGTCTGGAAGGTTAGATTCGCATGGAATCCAGAGCGAACTGGCAAATTGGACACAAATTGGCTTGATGGTAGTAAGCAGAGGGTAATAGTGGAAGGATGCTCTCGGACTGGAGGTCTGTGACACATGAAGTGCCTCAGAGGTCCGTGCTGGGCTCATTGTTGTTTACTATCGATATCAATGATATTCTTGAGAATTTACAGGGCATGATTCGTAAATTTGAAGATGAGACTAAAATAGGTGGCATTGCGGACAGTGAGGAAGTATATCAGAAATTGCAACAGGACATAGATCAAACTGGAGAAGTGGGCCGGGGAATATTTTGGCAACGTTAGATCAAGGGAGGAGTTTCATGGTGATTGGTGGGACCTTAAGGAATGTAGTTGAGCAGAGGGACCATGGAGTTTAGGTCCACCGTTCTCTGAAAGTGGGTTCATAGTTAGACATGGTAGTGAAGAAGGTTTTTGCCACACTAGCATGAATTGGTCAGGACGTGGAGGAGAGCAGTTGGGACTTTATGTTGCAGTTATACACGATGTTGGTGAGGCTGCACTTGTCGGGTTGTGTTCAGGTTTGGTCACATTGGGATCGGAAGGATGGTTTTAATTTGGAATGTGCAAAGCGAAATTTGCAAAAATGTTGCCAGGACTCAACAGTATGAAATATAGGGCGAGGTTGGACAAACGAGGACTTTTTTCATTAGAGCATAGGAAACTGAGAGGGATCGTATAGAAGTGTACATGGATAGGGTGAATTGACCCAACCTTTTTCCCCAGCGCTGGGAAATCGAGGAGGAGAGGGAATCAGTTTAAGGTGAGAGGGAAAAGAATAAAAGTGAAACTGATGGAAACTGTTTTACACAGAGAGCGGTACACAAAGGGAATAAGCTGCCAACGGAAGTGGTTGAAGCATTTATATTAACGGCATTTAAATGGCATTTGGGCAAGTACATGGACAGGAATGAACAAGAAGGCGAGGGGCCAAGTGCTGGGAAATGGGGTTAGTGTGGTTGGATATTTGGCCCACTTTGGGCAAAAGGGCCTCTCTGCCTCTCGCCATGCTGTAGGACTTGATGACTCTACAAATAGAACAGCAGTTGGGTCAAAATCTCAGTTTACCTTTGGTCATGATTTCGAATCATATTTGGACAATGTTCTTTCAATTTAATTTTGCAGATATTTTGCTTTTCAGTTTGTTATCAGCCAAATGTGTGTGTGTGTGTATCTGTGCTTTTGTGTGTGTGTGTCTGTGTATGTGCCTTTGCGTGTGTGTGTATGTGTGTGTGTGTCTGTGTGTGCGTTTGTGTGTGTCTGTGTCGGTGTGTCTGTGTGTGTGTCTGTGTGTGTGTGCATATGTGTGTGTGTCTGTGTGTGCGCGTGTGTGTCTGTGTGTGTCTGTGTGTATGTCTGTGTGTGCGTGTGTGTGTCTGTGTGTTTCTGCGTGTGTGTCTGTGTGTGTGTCTCTGTGTGTGCGTGTGTGTGTGTCTGTTTGTGTGGGGGGGTGTCTGTGTGTGCGCGTGTGTGTCTGTGTGTGTGTCTGTGTGTGTGTCTGTGTGTGTGTGGTGTGTGTGTGTGTGTGCATGTGCGTGTGTGTTTGCGTGTGTGTGTGTCTGTGTGTGTGTCTGTGTGTGCCTGTGTGTGTCTGTGTGTGTCTGAGTGTGTGCGTGTGTGTCTGTGTATGTGTGTATGTGCGTGTGTGTGTCTGTGTATGTGCGTGTGTGTGTGTCTGTGTGTGTCTGTGTGTGTGTGCGTGTGTGTGTGTGTGTCTGTGTGTGTGTGTCTGTGTGTGTCTGTGTGTGTCTGTGTGTGCGTGTGTATGTGCGTGTGTGTGTCTGTGTGTGTCTGTGTGTGTGCGTGTGTGTGTGTCTGTGTGTATCTGTGTGTGTGTGCGTGTGTGTGTGTGTGTGTGTGTGTATGTGTGTGTCTGTGTGTGTGTGTGTGTGTCTGTGTGTGTGTTTCTCAGTATTTTTCAAAGGGAAATATCAATGTACATATTTGCAATATCCCCTCGTCATTCCTCTTTCCATCATAGTTTGAGCAACTTTGTTTTGGTCATAAACGTGTTGTTTTAGCAGATTAAAGAAATCTGCCTGATTTGTTCCTAACACTGACCCTGACACACTTTGAGAACTATATCGTTGGCCATATCACCAACCTCGTTATCATTATTTTTTGTGGCCAGTTGAGGAGTGGGGTAGAAAATGGAGCAGTGAGCCCCAAAAAAACAGGGAATTATCGACTCAATCAGCCAACGTCAGTTTGTTGAAGGGGATTCTGAGGGATGTGATTTACATCTATTTAGGAAGACAATGACTGATTAGGGTTAGTCAATATGGATTTGTCTGATGGAAATCGTATCTCATTAATGTGTTTGAGTATTATGAAAATGTGACAAAGAAGATTGAAGAAGACACTGTGGTGTACATTGTTTACACAGACTTCAGCAAGGCGTTTAATAAAGTGCCTCATCGTAGACGGATTACTAAGATTAGGTTATATATAATCTAGGGAAAGCTAATCAATTGGATACAAAATTGGATTGAAAGTAATCGATTGTTTTCCAGACTGGAGACCTGTGGCCAGCGGTGTGCTGAAAGAAGCAGTGCTTTTCATCATATATATAAACGACTTGGGTGTGAATATCGGAGGCATTTTTAGTAAGTTTACAGATAACATCAACGAAGTGGTGGAGCGGACAGTGAAGAAGATTATCTCACAATATAACGGGACCCTTGACCATCAATGAGTCAAGGACTGGCAGATGGAGTTTAATTTAGATATTTGTGAGATATTGCATTTTGGTAAGTTAAAGCGGGGTAGTGCCCTGGGGATTGTTGCTGAACAAAGAGACCTATGGGTGAAGATTCATAGTTCCTTGAAGTGGAGTTTAGGTAGACAGAGTGGTGAAGAACGTGGTTAGCATGCTTGACTTAATTGGTCAGACCATTGAGTATAGGAATTGGGGTAGCATGTTGCGCTAGTACAGGACATTGGTGAGGCCACTTTAAGAATACTGCATACAATTCAGTTGGCACTGCTAAAGGATGGATGTTGTTAAGCTTGAGAGGATGCAGTAAAATTTACAAGGATTTTCTAACCTGAGTGTTTGAGCTGCATGGAAATGATGAGCAGGTTGAGGCTTTTCCCCTGGACTGTCAGAGGCTAAATGGTGACATGACAGAGGTTTAAAAAGTCCTGAAGGGCATGGCTAGACTGAATGGCCAAGATCGTTTTCCCAGTATAGGGGAGTCCAGAACTAGATAGCATAGTTTGAAGGTGACAGGGCAAAGATTTAGAAGGGACCATAGGGGAAATATTTTCATGCAGAGGCTGGTGGGTGTACTGTCAGAGGAAGTGGTGAAAGCGGTTACAATTACACGTTTATAATATATCTGGATAGACACATGTATAGGAATGTTTCAGAGGGATGTGAGTCAGATATAGGCAAGTGGAACGAGGTCAGACGAGGATGCTTGATCGCATGGACAATTTGGATGTGCTTCCATGCTGTATGACTCTCTTATTCTATCAGAGGGATTAGGAAAAAAATTAAAATTGTCTTTAGAGTGGGAATTCACTTCCCCAGAAGTTTGTGGTGCCTCTCTGATTACAAGTATTCACAGCTGAGTTAGTTAAAGATTTTACAGAGAGTGAGCCACGAATAATGGGATACAGATAGGTAAGTGGAGCTGAGACCACAACCTGAGCAGTCACATTCTTAGTGCCTGTTGGGGAAGGTTCAAAGTCTCCAATGACCCACGCCTGCTCCTCAGTCCCATGCTTCCGTGTTCCATTCAGTCCCTCAAACCTGATAGACAGGAGCAGTTGGAGGCCGCTTACTGCTATAACCTGGTGCATAGAAACAGAGGAGACCATTCAGTCTCTCCAGAATATCCCACACGGTTTGGGAGATTTGGAAAAAGTATTTGGAAGACCCAGGCTGGATATGAAAGAGGTCGCTCATCTCTCTTTACAGAGCTTCCCCTCTCTGTAACTTGTGCTTCATTTGTTGATCATGTTGTAGACCCAGATTTACAGTGAATAACCCCACATACCTCACCCAGCGACGGCTCACAAAATCCGCTGGTCTCCCTGACTGTAACATTCCATAAAATAACATTCATGAAAATAACACCCACTAATATTCCAATAACAGAATGTGAGAACATCAGAAACAGGGGCAGGTCATTCCCATCCCAAGCCTGCCTTACCTTCACTAAGATCATGGCTGACCTGCTCCAAGTCTCAAATATTCCTGAATATACAAGTCTTCTTGAGAATCTCCATAGAACACAGAACAAAGAACAGTACAGCACAGTATAGCACCTTCAACCCTCGATGTTGTGTCGCCCGTTTATCCTACTCTAAGATCAGACTAACCGACATGATTCCGTTTCTTCCATACGCCAATCCAAGATTCTCTTATATTTCCCTCACGTAATTGGCTCTACTTCCACCGCTGGCAGTGCATTCCACATACCCACCATTCTCTGTCTAAAACATCTACCTCTGATATCTCCCCAAACCTTCCTGGAATTTCGTTAAAATTATGCCCTCTAGTGATAAACATTTCTGCCCTGGGAATATGTCTCTGGCTGTTAATTCTCTCTATGCCTCTCATCATCTTGTCCACCTCTATGAAGTCACCTCTCATCTATTTTTCTTCCATTGAGAAAAGCCCTCGCTCCCTCATGGTCTCTTCATAAGACCTGCCCTCCAGTCCAGGCAGCATTTTGGTAAATCTCCTCTTTAGACTCTCAAAGCTTCCTTATCCTTCCTATAAAGAGGAGACCAGAAGTGAACACAATATTCCAAGTGTGGTCTAAGCAGGGCTCTCTAGAACTGTAGTATAACCTCACAGCTCTTAACCTCAATGCTCCAGCTACTGATAGCCAACACACCATATTCCTTCTTAACACCCCCATCAACTTGTGTAGCAAATTTGAGGGATCTGTGGACATGGGCCCAAAGATCCCTCTGTTCCTCCACATTGCCAAGAATTCTGCCTTTAACCCTATATTCTGTATTCACATTGTGCTTGCAAAGAGAATCACTGCACACTTTTCCAGTTTGAACTCCATCTGCCACTGCTCAGCCCAGCTCTGTATCCTGTCAATGTCCCGTTGCAACCTACAATAGCCCTCCACATTCTGTGCCACTCCACTAACCTTTGCGTCATCGGCAAACTTACTAACCCACTCTTCAATAACCATATTCAAGTCATTTATAATGATAACAAACAGCAAAGGCCACAGAACTGATCCCTGCGAGACACCATTGGTCCCTTTCAGTGATCTAGCTCCCCTAACTCTCTGTGTAAGAGAATTCCTGACATTCACTACCCTCTTCTACCCCATGATCTATTGATATGAATAAAGGAGGTAACGCAGGGGCTCAGGTAAGAGAGACTGGCTCTGATCTCAAGGCAGTATTTGACTGAGGATGCCATGATGGAGCCTGAACAAAACCACACTTATTGAGAATTAATTGTGACCTCTCCAGTGTTTGGAGTCATTCACGTCACAAGGGAAGGTGATTATCATCGGTGGGGATAATCTCAGCCATGGGACACATCTACAGGAGATCCTCAGTTTAGTTTCCTCAGCCCAGGCATCTCCAGTTTGTCATCATAGAATCCGTACAGTATGGAAGGAGGCCATTCAGCCAAACCAGTCCACACAGGCACTCCGAAGAGTAACCCACCCAGACCTATTTCCCTCTGACTAATGCACCTGACACCACGGCTAATTGTGCATGACCAATTCACCTGACCTGCACATCTTTGGACTATGGGAGGAAACCAGAGCACCCGGAGGAAACCCACGCAGACATGGGGAGAATGTGCAAACTCCGCACAGACAGTCATCCGAGGCTGGAATCGAACCTGGGACTCTGGTGCTGTGAGGCAGCAGTGTTAGCCACTGAGGCACTGTGCCAGGAGAAGAGGGGGGCATTCACTGAAGTTCACAAAATGTTCAGAACAGGTTGTCGCTCTTCAGCTCTTGAAACAGTCTGTGCCCATATGCAGCAAGACTTGGACAACATTCAAGATCGTGCTGTTAAAGTCTGGGTAACACTTATGTAACAGCACTGTACATTTCCGTATTAAAAGGAGGATTCATTCAGCACCTCAATCTGGTTTCACAAAAATGTGGAGAAGCCATTCATCCCATCAAAACTAATAGGCAAGAAGAGGGATATCCCATTCAATCCCTTCTGCCTGTTGTACAGGAAGATAGAGAGTCTGCTTTCTCCCTCATGTCACGTACATGGGATCAGAAAGAACCATTTCACACCCGGTGTTACTTACAAAGGAACAGGAGGAGGTTATTCCGTTTGTCAAGTCACTAATCCAGGAACAGGAAGGTGTCAGAGATGGCTCCAATGTCACAAACAAAAGGATCAGGGACTGAATAGATAGACTGCTCCAAATTGATCCACATGGCTTAATTACTCATGGTACATATGTGTTACTTTAGCATGGTTTTCTGGCAGTCAGAATGAAGCCAACATTTTTTAGCCATTCTCCAAGTTATCTTCCATCTCCAAGAAGGCAGACCCATAATCTCTGTGGAGGTCACAAACCGTTGGGGAATAGTTAACTGTTTCAGAATGAAGGCATTTTGGCCGCTGACAGGATCGTGTACAAAGTGACATTCAAAGCAGTGTCAAACAGTAACTGTGCATTGAAGTGTTCAGAGTTCATTCAGAGCCTGTACCTCTCTGTCAATCGACATGGGGGCTCTGCAGATTCATGTTAACTGTTGTGAATCAAATATCCAATAAAAAGTATGGAATGGTGTTTTAAAAAATTCTCAAGGTCAGGTTCGTAGGAGAGTAGTCTGACACAGAACAAACGACCAAGAGGCGAGTCTGCTAGAATATGAGCATTTTATTCCCCGCAGCGTCGCCACAACCAGGTCTCATACTTACAACGGGTCTGGCTTATACTCACTCTACATGTTACCGGAACTGGGAGCCGTCAGTTCTCGTAGAGCGGTTGCCAACAACCCACGCTCGGCGGTTAAACGTAACCCCGGAGCAGACTCCCGGGTCTGGCTTATACTCACTCTACATGTTACCGGAACTGGGAGCCGTCAGTTCTCGTAGAGCGGTTGCCAACAACCCACGCTCGGCGGTTAAACGTAACCCCGGAGCAGACTCACCGAACTGGAGACTTTTCCAGCTGATATACTCTTTTCCAGATATAAACATTCATGTGAACAGCAGAGCAAGGCTAAAAAACACATTCCATTCTGGTTACATACAGATAAGAAGATTCACACGGGGAGGTGTGTAATAAGATTCACACGGGACTAAGCAACACCTCCATTCCGGTTAGATTCACACATGTATTGGGACATAATTTTTAACCGTTTCACCACATTCCACTGCTTGGCCCAATACATGTGTTACATTATGCTTAATTCAGTTCAATTCGTTTCAGTTAATTTCAGTTCAGTCAATTCAGTGTAGTTCAATTCAGCTCAGTTCAGGTCTGTTCAGTTCAATTCAATTGTGTTCAATTCAGTTCCGTCCATTTCAATTCAATTTAGCTCAGTTCCATTTTGTTCCGTTCAATTTGATTCAATTCAGTTCAATTCAGTTCAGTTCCACTCAGTTCAGTTCAGTTCAATCCCATTCAATTCTGTTAACTCCGCTTCAGCTTTTTGGACATGCCCACATCCTCCGCTGTACCCCAGGCAAGGGGTTCTTCGGCAGAACTGGGATCCTCTCAAGGGTGGACAGCAGCGACCCTGGGGTTCCTCCGGTCGCCCCCCACCATTTCTCAAACAAACTGCCACGTCATGCCACGGTCCATGCCATCCCGGGACGGTCGGGACCTCCACAGTTTGTTCTTCTGGTTTCTTGGTCTTTTTCCGAAACATTGTTCTGTATCAAAATCTCTCCTCAATTGCGATTGACCCTGCTCGCAGCGCCAAAATGTTTTTAAAAATTCTCAAGGTCAGGTTCGTAGGAGAGTAGTCTGACACAGAACAAACGACCAAGAGGCGAGTCTGCTAGAATATGAGCATTTTATTCCCCGCAGCGTCGCCACAACCAGGTCTCATACTTACAACGGGTCTGGCTTATACTCACTCTACATGTTACCGGAACTGGGAGCCGTCAGTTCTCGTAGAGCGGTTGCCAACAACCCACGCTCGGCGGTTAAACGTAACCCCGGAGCAGACTCCCGGGTCTGGCTTATACTCACTCTACATGTTACCGGAACTGGGAGCCGTCAGTTCTCGTAGAGCGGTTGCCAACAACCCACGCTCGGCGGTTAAACGTAACCCCGGAGCAGACTCACCGAACTGGAGACTTTTCCAGCTGATATACTCTTTTCCAGATATAAACATTCATGTGAACAGCAGAGCAAGGCTAAAAAACACATTCCATTCTGGTTACATACAGATAAGAAGATTCACACGGGGAGGTGTGTAATAAGATTCACACGGGACTAAGCAACACCTCCATTCCGGTTAGATTCACACATGTATTGGGACATAATTTTTAACCGTTTCACCACAAATGGTCACCCTATTCAGCTGTTTGGGACATAATGAGTTTCTGTCCATAACCAATAAGCTTCAACTTCTTATTCTCTCACGGCGCTACAGATTAAACACTCTCTCCTCATGGTAACATCATGCCAGTGTTTAGTCAGGTCAAACTACTTTGCACTCTCTCAGTGACAAAGAGATCATTGTTTATAAAGCAGACCAAATCTTTACACAATGCACCAAATACTCTCTCAACAAAACACGATCAGTGGGAAAGATATTCCATCTTTTGTACTTCAATAATTTTGCATGAAGAGCCACATATCATTTTCTTCCTGCCCCCATATGAATTGTGTCAGTGACTTATGCCCAAGGACTTCCAGGTCCATTTCAACAAAAACACTCGCCAACCTCTCTACCATTTAATAAATATAAATGTACATGATGGTATTTGTTGTTCACATCTGAATCATTTTTATACCTTGTGAACAGCTATTGCCCAAACACTGATCCTGATGCCACCCATCAATCCTTCAGTCCAGAGAAAAACAGTATTCCGCTCGTATCTCCATTACCCAATTCTTAATCCATGTGGTATATATTCCACCCCTACCTACCCATGGTCTCTAACATTTCCCATTCTCCTGTATTCAAACATGTCAAGCGTCTTCTAAAAATACAAATACTCCACTCCCATTGCTTCTCAACTGTCGATGTCACAACGGACAATCTCCACAAGCCGGTTTATCAAAGATCATTCCCCTTTCCTGAATCTAGGTTGAATGTATCAAATCATATCATTATTCTCCAAGTATCTAGTTGTCACGTTCTTTATAAAATGTTCCCAAGTTTTTATTTTCTCACAGCTGACATCAAGCTATTTCGTTTTCTGTTTTCCCTTTCCATCCTGTTTTAAATATTTAAGTTCACAATTGTTGTTTTCCAGTCTGCAGCATCCTTTCCAGAATCGAATGAGCTTTGAAGAATAATCAGTGATTCTTTCACTAGCTCTGTTCTCATCTCAATAACTCTGGAATGTAGCTCATCAGATGCAGCAACTTATGAAACTTCAATTCAATTGGATTTTCAAAAACATACTCTTCATTAATTCTGATTTCCTACAGTTTCCCATTTTTACCAGTCACTCTGTTCCCCAATATTCCTGGAAATTAGTTTCTGTACCTTCCTCTGTGGATATGGAACCAATGTATTCCTCTCAGCAGGCAGGTGGTTTCAGTCAGCTAGTGAATACATTGGAGGACTGCACTTAAGAGATAGCAGATATATTACGCACTGCTGCCTGCAAAGTTCCAGAATCAATCCAGTTTAATTCATCGTGAGAGTCAGCACAGTCCTGTCCTGTTGTGAGATTACAGGTTATACTAAAGGAGGGGATACAACTCAGTGACCACCTCAATTTTGAGACAAGCTGATTTTACACTTTACACCTGAATGGGTGCAGCTGAGACAAATCTTCCTGGATATCCCAGAGAGGAAAATACAGTGCCTCGCTCCTCCATATTAACAGAGCTTCCCCTCTGTGTAGTCTCAGCTCCATTTGTTTACCATGGACCCAGACACACTGTAAATGCAGTATTCTGAGTAGGATCCCCAGACCCTCGGGTCTCCCTGAATGAACCCAGTAGCTGACATCACAACACTAAGAACACCATCCACAAAGCCTCCACTGACTTTCTGGATTGCAGAAGCAAGTCAATTCCCCACACCAATGGTGCATCCATTCAGCGTTGAAAATGCATCGGTCTCCTCAGTTTCTCTTCCTGGCTGAGAAAGCTCTTACATCTCCGCACAGTCGCACAGTATCAGTTCCTCTCTCCAAGAAGTAGTTGACAATGGAACATTACGTTTCTCTATGTCTCAGTGACTACAAGTATTGCTGATGAAGTTGATCACCACAATCAGAGACGAGAGATAGAGGGAGCATAACTCACGGTAAGCAGGGACATCCCGTAATAAATATGATATTCAGGAATATTTGAAAAGGGGAAATGTTAGAATAACTTCTCACTCTGTTTTCCTTCCAGTCCATCATCAGCAACCTTTTTGCTTGCTTTTCCTTTCTCTCTCTCTCTCTCTCTTTCTCTCTTTCTCTCTCTCTCTCTCTTGCTGGACATCATCCACTCAATACAAACCTCCTGCTCACCATTGCAACCATCCCTTACATAATAATATTATTTCTCAGTTGCATTCAGTTTTGATAAGTTCACTGAACTCGTAACATTATTTGTGTTTCTTCTGACAGACTGCCACACCTGCTGAGATTCTCTAACATTCTTTCAGACGGTGGAGAATTTTATTTCAGATCGCCAGCATCCACATTTACTTGCTTATTTCACCTTTAATGTTGTTGTTTCCCGGGATGCCAGACATTATTACTCTGATACAGAGTCCCTGTTGTGAAGTAACTGTAGAGACAAGAACAAGTATGTGGTCAAACTATTTGTAACTGGAAGAGAGGTCAGAAGAGAACGGGAGCCATGAGATCTGTCGTTAACGAAGGGGTAGATGATGGCGAAGTCAGTAACAGAACTCAGGCAGAGTTGGAGACTGCGGAAATTATGTAGGTGGGTGTCGGCAGGTTTGATCACAGAGAGAATAAAACAGTTCACGGTAAAGAGGAGACTCAAGGTTCCGAACAGTCTTATTCCTTCTCAGATGTTTATGAGTAAGTAGTTTGGAAATGCATGAGAAGGAAGTGGCGTTTTTGACTGAAAGTTTATGTATTTGTTAAATATAATCAACAAGAATAGCAATAACACTCAGCATCATTTATAGAATTGACAGAGATAGACTTACCAGGAACACCAATAATAGCGAGGATGGGATAGTACCCAGCTTGAATAATCATTACTACAGCTCGTATTCGCAACTCTAACCGTGGCCAATCCTGAGAAAGATAGTAAAGACCCGAGGATAAACTCTTGTCCATTATTGGAAGATTCCAGTCTAACATTCTCAAATTCAAATCCATTGTTGGAACATTCTAATGTTCTCAGATTCTGGTTTCTCTCTCTTTCTCTGTAGCTGCTGATCCCAATCTTGTTGAGGTTGACTCTGCCCCGAATACTATGGCATAGCAAGGTAAAGAAGTCCCTAATTATGGAAGAGGGAAATCCTCCAGTGATCCAGTTCGGTCCAGGAAGACTAATATTAATCACAGTCACTGAACAAGCAGCTCAATTAACACTTTTCACGGCAACTCTGATGTACCACAATAATACTAGCTGGAGGAGTGATAATCATGTCACGAATTATATCGACCTCTCACATCCAGCCCAGAAACGTATAAGCCCAGATGAGATACCGGCTCAGTATGCAGCACTGCTTAGACCAGGCTAGTGCACTGCTCAGCAATCCGTTCAGGATCGAACACTGTTTAGAACTCACCAGTTCACTACTTATCTGTCCAACAGTGCACTGATCTATAAACTTAGACTAGATAATCTGTTCAGCACAGGGCGCTGTACACAACACACAAAGGCATTGTTCTATACACACGGACTGGATATCTGTGCAGCATGGGGAGCTGTGCAGTGAATTTTATCTATTAATCTGGAGCAGTTACCTTCCCAGCATACACAGCTGTGTACACCAATCACTGTATTGCTGAGTAACACTGTGTGAGATCACTGTCCAGCGTGGGGAAACTTGCAGTTCATGCTGGAAGTGACAGGATGTGCAGCTCCCCTCCATTTACAGCTCCATACCTCCATCGTCGTATGACAAGGGGGTACTGCAGGTGTGAATATCACTGCCAGAGAGAGATGGTGGGGGCATCAATTTAAATACCAACAAATGGGAAGAGCTTGGTTAAAAGAAAGGGGGAGATTGAGAGAGAATTTCAGAGAAGGATCTGATGGTAGGTTTAAATATTGTGAAATGAAAACATTTCGATAGCGTCTTGCAATATAGGCCACTGTTTCCAGAAATGATGGGTGAGCAGGATATTGGTGAAAGTTAAGATAATGGAGAGTTTTGGATAATCATTTGTCCTGCAGCTTTGTAACTGGAAGTAGGATCAGCAGAGTCTTCGACTCATTGGGCTGATTCTCACAATGACTTCTCTCAGTGCCATTTTCATTGAGTGTGGCAGAAGTAATGCCTGCATGAGGCAGAGCTAGTTTTCTGGCGTTATCTTATCGAACTCACCTCATTAACTACCCATCCCACCCCATGGAGTCCTTGTCATTCAATGCCAGCCCGATTCTCCCACCCATCATGGCTGGAGGTAATCACTATCGCCCGGATGTCCCTGGATATTCCATGATCCTTGGTCTCCTGGTCTCCTGTTCCTTGGATGCTGCCTGACCTGCTGCGCTTTTCCAGCAACAAATTTTCAGCCCCCTCTGTACTAGCCCATCCACCAGGACCTCGGTGCCCCTGTCGACAAGCTGTGCTGTAATTGCCCCTTATCTGCCATGCTCGGGGTAAACTGTGCAGGGCAGCTCCGAACTGAGAAAGCTCAACCGTGTGCCTTTTACATCTTCATATCATCTTCTTTTTGACTCGAGTCAATCATTACTGAGCGTTATTAAGAAGTACCTGCTTAAATATCTCTGCCACCCCCCCTCACCTGTATCTCTTCTCCCTCTCCGCATTTGACCACATATATGACATAATTCTGCATTTGAAATGCCTGGCTCTTTCCAATCATTCAGGGGGAACTTACGTATGTGGCTGAAAACATGATCAATTGAGAGTGACTCCAATCTCCCAGTTTCCCTGGCTCTGTCATTTCTGTTCGATGATGTCTTATTATTTTGGGAAGCTTCCATCATTTCATCACTTTCTGTCAAACGAGAAATCCCCTAAATCTGATGGACTGAGCTTTCAGCTGTGTCTGTCCCAACTCCTTCACTTCTGCCCTCACTGCATCCCCTCCTTCCAAGAACAATGATAGATCTCCCCTTGTCCTCACTTTCTACTGCACTTGAATCCACATTCACAGAATTATCCTCGGCCACTTCCACCACCTCCATCAGTACAGCACCATCAAACACATCTTCCCCTCCTGTCCAATGTCAGTATTTCACAGGGACCATTCCCTCTGTGGCACCCTCCATCATCCCGAACACTTCCCTAGTCCCCCATGGCACCTTACCATGTAAATGCAGAAGTTGCAACATTTGCCCATTCACCTCTTCCCTCCTCACTATCCAAGGCCCTAAACACACCTTCCAGATGAAGCAGCATTTCACTTATACTCTTTCAATCCTGTCTTCTGTCATTGCTGCTCACCATGCAGTCTCCTTGACATTAGTGTGCCAAACAGAAACTGTTTTGAGGAACATCTCCACTCTGTCTGTAGGACTGACCCTGGCCTTCTGATTGCTCCCCATTTCAATAACCTACATTGCTCTGAAGATAATGAGAATTCTTTGAGATGGTAACGATGGGTTGGACCAGAGAGAGTTACCTATCTGAACTTCCAGAAGGCTGCAGAGTAAGATAAGAACCCGTGGTGTCAGAGGCCATGTAATAGCATGGATAAAAGTTTGGCTCTATGGCAGGATGCAGAGTGAGGATAAAATTGTCCTTCTCAGGATGGCAGCTGGTGACTAGCAGTGTTCCACAAAAGTCAGTGTTACGACCACAATATTTCACTTTATAGGTTAATGATCTGAATGGCGGGACAGAGGGCATTCCGGCTACGTTTGCAGATGAAGCAAAGATAGGTGGAGGGACAGGTAGTATTGAGGAGGCATGGAGCCTGCAGAAAGAATTCGACAGTTTAGGAGAGTGGGAAAGGAGTAGCAGATTGAATGCATTGTGGGAGAGTGTGAGGTCATGCACTTTGGTGTGAAGGATACAGGCATGGAATATTTACTAAATGGGGAAAAAAATCAGAAATCTGAGTAACAAAGGGACTTGGGATTCCAAGCCCAGGATTCCCGAAGATAAACTTGCAGGTTGAATCAGTAGTTAAGAAGGCAGATACAATGTTGTCATACATCTCGAGAGGAGTAGGATATAATGGTGGGGATTCTGAGGCTTTCTAAGGCTCTGGTCAGACCACATTTCCAGTATTTTATGCCTTATACCCCAGGAAGGATGTATTAGCCTTGGTGTATGTCAAGAGAATGTTCACCAGAAATGAAAAGTTTAACACATGAGGAATGTTGGAGGAATCTGGGTTTATACTCGATGGAGATTAGAAGGATGAGGGGGGATCCAATTGAAACATACAGAATATTGAATGACCTGGATACAGACAAAACTGGGAGGACGTTTGCACTGGCAGGAGGACACAGGCTTAGAGCAAAGGGAAAACCCATTAGAACGGAGATAAGATGAAACGTCTTTAGTCAGACAGTGGTGTAATTGTGGAATTCCTGACCAAAGAAGGCTGTGGAAACCAGATCATTTGGCACCAACGATGTAGCCAGGAAAGCGACTGAGGATCCGAAAAGTGACTACAGAGAGTTAGTTTGGAAGCCGAAGAGCAGGATGAGTAGAGTAGTGATCTCAGATTTGCTACCAGTGGCACGAGCTAGTGAGATGAGGAACAATCAGCGAATGCAGTTTTACACGTGGCTGCGAGGCTGGTGCAGGAGGGAGGGCTTCAGATACCTAGACCATCGGGATACCTTCGGGTAAGGTGGGACCTGCACATGAAGGACGGGTTGCATCTAAACTGGAGGAGCACAAATATCCTGTTTGGGAGGTTTGCTCGTGTGATTCTGGCGGGTTTAAACGAGTTTTGCAGGGGGTAGGAGTAAGACCACATGTCTGAGAGGAGGTTAGTTGCAGACGGGACAGTGACAGGATATATTGAATCTATCAGGTAGGTTTCTCACGCGATGAAACAAAGGGATCAGTTCAGGTGCGTCTGCTTTAATGCAAAGAATGTCCGAAATAAACGTGACAAACCTAGAGCATGGATCAGTACTTGGGGCTACGATGTCGTGGCCATAACGGAGACGTAGGTTTCACAGGGGCAGGGATGGTTGTTTGATGTTCCAGAACATTAAAAATGTTTCGGGGCAGCACGGTGGCACAATGGTTAGCACTGCTGCCTCACAGCTTCAAAGAGCTGGGTTCAATTCACACCCCAAGGAACTGTCTGTGTGGCGTTTGCAAATTTTCCCCGTCGGGTGCTCTGGTTTCCTCCCATAATCCAAAGATGTGCAGATTTGGTGAATTGGCCAGGCTGAATTTCCCGTAGTGTTAGATGAAGGGGTAAATGTAGGGGAATGGTTCTGGGTGGGTGGTCCTACGGAGGGTTGGTGTGGACTTGTTGGGCCGAAGGGCCTGTTTCCACACTGTAAGTAATATAATATACTCTAAAAAAGAACAGGGTGGTTGGTAAATGAGGAGGGGGTGTAGCATTGCTAATCAGAGTGTGCGTCACAGTTATAGAAATGAAGGTTGTTGAGGAAGGTTTGTCTACTGAGTCAGTATGGGTGGAAGTTAGGAACAGAAAGGGAACAGTCACCGCATTTGGGGTCTTCTACAGGCCACCTAATAGCAGTATAGAGATTGAAGATCTCATAGGCGGGCAGATTCTGGAAAAATGCAAAAGTAGCAGGGTTATTGTTATGGGTGATTTCAACTTTTCCAATATCGACTGGAACCCCCTCAGTGCAGATGGTGTGGATGAAGCCGTTTTTGTCAGGTGTGTTCAAGACGGTTTCCTTGCTCAGTATGTAGACAGACCGACGAGGGGAGAGGCTATTTTGGATTTGGTGCTCGGCAACGAGCCAGAACAGGTGTCAGAACTCACGGTGGGAGAGCACTTTGGTGAAAGTGATCACAACTGCCTCACATGTAGCATAGTCTGCGAGAGTGAAAGGAGCAGTTTTCGAGGGAAGATATTTAATTGTAGAAAAGGAAATTATGATGCTATCAGACAGGAGTTGGGAAGTGCAGATTGCGAGCAATTGCTCCACAGAACGGGCACAGCAGACATGTGGAGACTGGTTAAGGAACAGTTGTTGCGAGTGATACTCACATTTGTTCCTATGAGACAGGTAAGAAAGGGTAAGATTAAGGAACCTTAGATGACGAGAACAGAGGAACGTCTCGACAAAAGGAAGCAGGCAGCTTACCTAAGATGGAGGAACCAAGGATCGAGCACAGCTTCAGAGGATTACAGGCTTGCTAGAAAGGAGCTCGAAAATGGACTTAGGCGAACCATGATAGGGCACGAAAAAGGCTTGGCAAGAAGGATTACGGAGAACCCAAAGGCATTTTTCTCAAAGGTGAAGAATAAGAGAATAATCAGGGAGAAGGTAGGGCAGATCAGGGATAATGTAGGGAACTTATGCGTGGAGTCTGAGCAGATAGGGGAAGCCCTAAATGAGTTTTTTGCTTCGATTTTCACCAAGGAAATGGAACTTGTTGTAAATGAAAACTTAGGGCAGCTGGGACAGATCAGTCTTGACCAGGTCAAGATTGATGAAGTTGATGTGCTAGCAATTTTGTAAAACATTAAGATGGATACGTCCCCAGGGCCAGACCAGATTTATCCGAGACTGCTCCGAGAAGCAAGAAAGAAGGTTGCTAAGCCGCTGGCGAGGATATTTGCCTCCACACTCTCCACAGGAGTCATACTGGAGGATTGAAAGGAGGCGAATGTTGCTCCTTATTTCAAGAAGGGTAATAGGGAAATCCCTAGCAATTAGAGACCAGTCAGTCTTACGTCTGTGGTCAGCAAAGTTTGGACAAAAATCTGAGGGATAGGATTTATGACTATTTAGCAAAGCATTGTGTGATTAAAGGCAGTCAGCATGGCTTTGTAAGGGGCAGGTCATGCCTCACAAATCTTATTGATTTCTTTGAGGAGGTGTCAAGTCAGGTCGACGACGGTCGAGCAGAGGATGTGGTCCATATGGACTTCAGCAAGGCATTTGGTAGGGTTCCCCATGGAAGGCTCATTCATAAAGCCAGGAAGTATGGGATACAGGGAGATTTAGCTATCTGGATTCAGAATTGGCTGGCTGGCAGAACGCAGACAGTGGTTGTAGATGGAAAGTATTCTGCTTGGGGGACAGTGTTGAGTGGGATTCCACAGGGTTGTTTTCTTGGGACTCTGCTCTTTGTCGGTTTTAGAAATGACTGGGATGAGGAGGTTATTGGGTGTATTAGTAAATTTGCTGATGAAACAAATGTTGGAGGTGACGTCGATAATATAGAGGGCTATTGTATGCTGCAGCGCAACATAGACAGGATTCAGAGCTGGGCTGAGAAATGGCAGATGGAGTTCAGCCTGGATAAATGCGAAGTGATGCATTTTGGAAGGTCAAATTCGATTCCTGAATATAGCATGAAATACAACAATCTTGGCAGTGTGGAGGAATAGAGGGATCTGGGGGCGCAAGTGCATAGATCCCTCAAAGTTGCCACCCAAGTGGATAGTGTGTCAAGAAAGCATATAGTGTTTTGCGTTTTATTAACAGGGGGATCGAGTTTAAGAGCTGTGAAGATTTGCTGCAGCTCTACAAGTCCCTGGTGAGACCACACTTGGAATATTGTGTCCAGTTGTGGTCGCACTACTATAGAAAATATACAGTGGCTTTGGAAAGGGAGCAAAGAAGGTTTACCAGGATGCTACCTGGACTGGAGGACTCGCCATGTGAAGAAAGGTTGAACAAGCTTGGACCTTTCTCTCTGGAGACAAGGAGGGTAAAGGAGAGCTGATCGAGGTCTACAAAATAATGAGAGGAATTGATAGAGTCAATACCCAGAGACTTTTCCCCAGGGCAGGATTGACTGGTACGAGAAGTCATAGTTTGAAG
Source organism: Chiloscyllium plagiosum (assembly GCF_037043375.1). NCBI lineage: Eukaryota > Metazoa > Chordata > Chondrichthyes > Orectolobiformes > Hemiscylliidae > Chiloscyllium > Chiloscyllium plagiosum. The sequence goes on along the minus strand of NW_028270184.1, from coordinate 30,885,567 downwards.
ATATTAGGAGGAAGGTATAAGGGAGACGCAAGAGTTGTAAATGCATGGGATGCATTGCCAGTGGTGGAAGCAGAGTCATTAGGAACATTTAAGCGACTGCTGGACATGCACATGGATATCAGTCAGTTGAGGGGTGCGTAGGTTAAGTTATTATATTTTATATTAGGATTAAATCTCAGGACAACATCGTGGGCCAAAGGGCCTGTTCTGTGCTGTACTTTTCTATGCTCTATGTTCTATTTAGTATATTTAAAACAGAGACAGTTAAGTTCTTGATTGACAAGGGGATCAAAGGTTACTGAGAGGAAGCAGGGAAATGGGCTTGAAAATCTATCAGTCGTGATCGAATGGCAGAGCAGACTTGATGCTCCAAATGGCTTCATTCCTGCTCGTATAGTCTTGTGGCCTTATACTATTTCGGTCCTGGATCGAACGGTGGCTCAGTAGTTTGCACTGCTGCCTCACAGCATCAGGGACTGGGTTCGATTTCCTCTGGGTGCTCCAGTTTCCTGCCACAGTTCAAGGTTTTGCAGGTCAGGTGAACTGGCCATGCTGAATTGCCGATTGTGTTCAGGGATGTTGAGGTTAGGTGCAATAGTCAAGGGTTTATGTATAGTATTAGGGGAGAGAATGGGATTGGTTCACATACACTTTGGAGGGTCAGTATAGACCTTTTTGGTTGAAGGGCCTGTTTCCACACTGTAGGGATTCTAAGAAAATGCAGGCTACTGCAATGTTCCAGTGAAGCACAATCCAAGCTCGAGTAACACCTCAGTTTACACTTTTGTAAGTTACAGACTGTAGGAGTTAATATTCAATTCCATAAATTCACAGCCTGAACTCATTATGGCTGTTCTCCATTTTCCGTCCACTCTCACTCCTGGGCTCCCTAAGCTCGTGTCTTGTTTATGTTGCATTCAACAGAGGAAATCAATTTCTAATACTTAAACATTAATTTACACCCATGATATATCTGTGTCTCTTTCACCAAAATTTAAAGCCCATTTGTCTTTCACACTGAGCCTCCAAACACTCTTTCTCACCTCTGCCAAGATTCTAAAACGCTCACTTTCCAATCCTTTACACGTCTGAAGAAGATTTACACGGGACGTGAAACATTAACATTGTTTCTCTATCTCTGCAGATGTTGCCAGACCCACTGAGTTCCTTCAAAAATGAAAAGTTACAGAACACATTTTCAATATACCAAAGATCATTGGATACATGAAATCTGAAACATAAACAAAAATTATTGGACTTACTGGGTGCTTTGAGGAACAGTTACAGAACCCGAAAGATTAACTCTGCTTTCACTCCACAGATGCTGTCAGACTTGTCAGTGTCTTCAGTAATTTCCGTTTTCGAACAAGTTTCAAACATGTGCGTCAAAGCTGCTCACACGCCCGGTCCAACATGGAGGGCCATACACCGGGAAGTGAATGATAATGCAAAGTATACAAATTCATTTGCTCTGAAACTACATAAGGCTGTCATCACCGACTCTACAGAGCTCTTAATCATGATCATGGAGAGAAACAGAGAGAAACACATTCGCTTTAAACAGAAGATGGCATTACTGGAGGGAAAAAGATTAAGGTGAAAACGTTAAATGCTTTTGAGAAATGCGACAAATTGTAGGCATGGCATCATGAAGATACCCTAACAGGATAAGAATTTCAAAAAGGAAACGTTCCCACATCAGAAACCGGGATAGTGCACTGCGTACAGAGGAGAAGGGTGACCGGGTCCCCGTGTGAATTGAGGACAGGCAGCAGAATTGTATTGCAGATATTGCAGCTAAAACTGGGCATTCATGTGATGTTGCAAATCATAGCAGCTCTAGGAGCAGCAGCAGCATCAGAGTTATATTCAACCACAATATAATCTCTCAATCTACCATGAACATGAAGCCGATCTCCGGTTCAGTGATGAGTGTGGGTAAACATGCCACGGTCAGAACCATGTGTACCTAAACCTGATAACAACCCATTCAAGCTACTGTCCTTACTACTTACATTAACAAACAGCAGAACTAACATCTGATAGAGAAAGCGCCATGACCCCAAGACTGTGACCACTTCTTTTAAAACCAGCTATGAATTACTGCTGACCTGCCTACTCTTAGTTTTACCTGTGAGAAAAATCCTTGTTCCTTTTGTTAGAGACGGTTCAATAACTTCCCTCCTATTACCATTTTGTTTACATCATTGATATTCTTACTGTGCCTTCCCCTGTGAGAAAAGATGTAAAACATGGGTGTAAATTATCTGTCTAGTCCCTGTAACCAATTCTTCAGTCACACCCTCCAATTATCCTCAGTATACTTTCCTGACTTAATGTCTACCTAAGGTCACACATCATCTTGAACTTTTTTTATATACTCAGAAAAGTTCGTGCTGCTTGTTTTTATATTTCTTGCCAATTTACTACATCATGTCTTTTCTTTCTTTTACCTCGCTTTCTCGGTTCATACAGACATGTCGCGCACAAACAGACCCTTTGGTCCAACTTATCCACGCTGACCTGGTTTTCCAAACTAAACTAGCCCCATCTGATTGCATTTTGTCCATGTGCCTCTAAACCTTTCCCAATCACATGTTTGTCCTAATGAGTTTTAAATGTTGTAGTTATACTTGCATCTCCCACTCTTCCTCTGACAGCTCATTCCATGTACACGCATCACCCACTGTGTGAAAACATTGAACCTTCGTCCATTTCAAGTCTTCCATTTTTCAACTTAAACCTGTGCCTTCTATGGTTGAACTCCCCCATCCCGTGGAAAATACCTTGGTTGGTCACTCTATTCATACCTCTCATGATTTTATAAACTTCAACAATATCATCCCTCAACATCCTACACGCTATCTGACAGTAACCTGACGAACAAGCATTTAAAGATAAGCACTGCAAATTTGAAACAGTATTCAAATGACATATAAATAACTCTCAGCCAAAGCTTCGTACTGTGATTTGTTTTTCTCCATGTTACTGTACTAAGGCAGCAGGAAACTCTTACGAGTACCAATAAGAGGTCAAACACCTGGATTGATTTGTCCAAATGGGGGATAATCTCTACAGTGAAAGCACATCTCTGGCCTGAACCATATAAGAAGGGTAATTCTTGTACCACACGGTCAGCGTGCCTTTAGCAGAGTGAAATGAAGGCTGAGTATACTTTTTGAAATTTGGATCACAGTGCAAAGGGGAAGAGGTGTTTTCAATAAGGTTTACTCCAAGAAGGAAACTTTCTGGAGTGAGATGTGAGTGGGAGGTGTAAACCAGCATGAATGGAGAGGCCAAGAAACACTGAGACCAGAGGAAAAGTGGCAGCACAAAATGCAGTTTTATGCTACTGTAGAGTAGGTAGGCTTGATCAAAGAGTTTCAGTGAAGTGGGTAGGGACCATAATGTGAGAAATTTTACTCTGTAATTGGAGAGGGAGAACCTGGAATCAGGAAGGGGAGACGAGCAGGGAAGAGAATGGAGCAGCAATGGCAGAGTTTTCTGAGGTAATTCAGGAAGCACAGCTGAAATTCGTGCCTAACATCTGCTTATGGTCCCCTAAATAAACATTATAAATGTGGCCCTCCACTAATGCTCATCAATAGTATCCTTGAGAGCTTTTGTCAACCATGGGTAGTTCACCTTCTTATCGAGTTCTTCGTTTTGAACAGAAACAATAATTACTGAGCGGTTTGGGATATCTGCTTGAATGTCTACTCTCGTATACTCACTGGCCTTCCTCTGGGTCTATATTCACATTCCGCTTCAGACCAGATGTGAGGCAGAAATCCTCAAATTAGATGCCTGGTTCTTTTGAATCATTCAGGGGGAGCTTCTGCATGTGGCTGAACACATGATCAGCGGAGGCTGACTCCATTCTCCCAGTTTCTCCATCTCTGTTATGTCTGTTTGATGATGCCATATTGCAGTGAGCTGCGTCTGACGTGACCTCTTTTTCCTTCAAACCATAAATCCCCTAACTCTGGTGGACATGGCCTTCAGCTGTGACTGTCCCATCTCCCAAGGTGTTGCTCTCACTCCACCCCTCCTTCCCAGAACAATGATAGATCTCCCCTTGTCGACACTTTCTCCTGCACAAGAATCCACATTCACATAATCATTTTATGCCATTTCCACCATCTCCAGCAGGGCAGCACCATCAAACACATCTTCCCCTCCCGTCCAATGTCAGTATTTCACAGGGACCATTCCCTCTGTGTCACCCTCCATCACCCCGAACAATTCCCCACTCCCCCTTGACCCATCCCATGTGATTGCAGAAGCTATAACACTTGCTCATTCACCTCTTCCCTCCGCACCGTCCAAGGCCCCAAACATACCTTCCATGTGAAGCAGCATTTGACTTGTAAACTTTCAATCTGGTTTCCTATCATTGCTGCTCACAATGCAATCTCTCTATATTGGCGAGACCAAACAGAGATTGCTTTGAGGAACACTCCCACCCTGTTTGTAAAATTAACCCTGACCTTCTCATTGCTTCCCATTTCAAATAACCTACCTTGCTCTCATGCCAGCCTTTCGGACCTGGGCTGCTGCAATGTTCCAAGAAAGCACAATCCAAGCTCGAGTAACAACGCACTTTACACTTCCGTACGTTACATCCTGTAGGAGTTAATGTACAATTTCATAACTTCACAGTCTGACCCCAATATAACTGTCTCCCGTTTCCGTACATTCTCCCTCCTGGCTTCCCTATGGCCTTGTGTGGTTGTATCTTCTTTACCTTTCACTCTATATAGCGAACTCCTTTTCCCCCATTCACAGCTTAATTTAAAACTATTTCACATGATTTTGTCGATTACCACTACTAAAAGCAAGTTTATCTTTTGCCACACCCTCTTTTACCCGTCAACCCACTCTCCACATCTGTCAAGGGATTATAAAGCTCATTTTCCAATCCTTTTCAGTTATGAACAAGTGTCATACTGGACTTGAAGCGCTAACTCTGTTTCTCTGTCTCTGCAGATGATGCCAGACCTGTTGAGATTCTCTAGAAATGAATATGCTCAGAACAAGTTTTCAATTAAACAAATAACTATGGATACTGGAAATGAAAATGCAAAAATTGCTCGAGAAAATGGAGAAGGGTAACTGGCCATGAAAGATTAACTCTGTTTTCACTCCACAAGATGCTGCCAGACCTGCCGAGTTTCGTCTGCAATTTCTGTTTTTGAACAAGTTCCATAGACGTGTGTTAAAGCTGCTCAAACTCCCTGACTATCACGGAACGCCGTGCACTGGGAAGTGACCGATAATGCAAGGTGCACAAATTCTTTGATCTGAAACTGCATAAGGCTGACATCACTGACACTGCAGAGCTCTTAATCTTGGTCAGGAGAGAAACAGAGGGGAACACATTCACATCAAACACAGAAGATGGCATTGGGGGAGTAGACAAGATTCAGATGCATATGTTCAGTGGTTTGAGTAAAGTAACAAATTGGAGGTGTAACACTAGGGAGAGACCCTCAGCAGAATGAGAATAGGAAAATTGAAGTGTTACCACATCAGACACCAGGCTAAGACACTGAGTACAAGACTGATGGGTGAATGGGTCTTGGTGTGAACTGGGAGATAGTCAGTAGAATTGAATTCAACATATTGGAGCTCAAACTGGGCATTCATGTGGTGCGGTAGAATCACAGCAGCAGCAGAATTGTATTCAACTACACTCTGTAACATTTTCCCCAGGATAATCCCTCAGCCTGCCATTACCATCAAGCCGATTTTTGGTTCAGTGACGACTGTGAGTGAACATAATAGGGTCGAAACCATGTGCATCTAAACCTGATGATAATCCATTAAAGCTACCGCACTTGACTGTTTACATTCGAAACAGCAGGACTAACATCTGATACAGAGGACGAAATTATCCCAAGACTAACAGATCAGATCGAAGTTCTGCAGTGCTGCCACATCCAGACGTAAATGTCGATGGACTATTAAACAACTCACTGGAGGAGAGGACTCCATAAATATCGCCATCCTAAATAACGGGACAGACCTGTACATCTGTGTAAAAGACATGGTTGTATTATCTGTACCGTCCTCAGCCAGAAGTGTTGAGTTGATGATCCACCTCACCCTCGCCATGCTGCCTGCAGAATCACAGATGCCAGTCTTTAAGCAACTGATTTGCTGTATGTGACATGAAGAAACAGCTGAACGCAGTAAATAAGACAAAGGCAATGGGCCCTGACACCATCCCGACAATAGGACTGACGACTTGTGCTGCACAACAAGTCGTGTCCCTGGGGAAGCGGTTTTATTCCAGCTCCAACACTGACATCTCCCTGGCAATGTGGAAAATTACTCAGCTATGTCCAATCCCATAACAAGGGAACAACTACAGTCTGACCATTTAATACGCCCTGAGTCCCATCACAATAGTCACATTGGTGGGAGTTCTTTTTGACAGAGCTGTCAAGCAGCACAGAAATAACTAGCACAGTGTGGTTTCAGATAGGTCCCCATGTGGAGATGGTGCTGTTGTGGAAAAGTCACTGGATTACTAATCCAGACCAGGCTAATGCTCTCACAGCCGGTGGAAGTTATAATTAATAAAATATCGAGACGCAAAACTTGGAGTCAGTAACAGTGACCTTGAAGCCAATGTCGCTTGTAAATACCAATTTCCTTCCTCAATGAACTTTCAGGAATTGAATCTCGGGTGCTTTCCTGGTCTGACCTAAACGTGACTCCAGACACACAGAGATGTGATAAACTCTTCAATCGTCTCAGAAACGGCCAAGCAAGACTCTCTATTGTATCAAACTGTTACAGGGTCTTAAAGGATTAAACCGTACAGATCACCCGACACCAGCCTCAGTATTGGAACGGGAAAAACTATTCTGTTGGCCCTGCAGAGACCTCCTTCCTAACATCTGAGAGCAGGTGGCAATATTTACAGAGCTTTCCCACAGACTGCACAGAAACATCGGGAAAGGAGTAGGTCATTCAACACATTGAACATCCTCCGTTCTAGTTCATGGTGAAAATCTTCTCAATTCAGTTTTCCCCACACAGTGTTCATATCCTTTAGTATGCTTAAACATCGAAACGTATAAAATGGGAACTACTGTATTCGCTTTCGTCCATCAATTTTGATCCTCCATTCAATATACAGGCAGTTATCCAATAAAGGTGTGTTTATTAAACGCAATTTCGCTGCAACACATTTAGTGAATTGCGCCCCTTTTTTTATAAAGTGAGCTCCCGTTCGCTGTTATGGGACTCCGTCTCTGGCACCAGCTGAACAACAAATCCCAGCCTCAGGATCCCTCTGTCTGCCAAATACGCCCTCAGTTTGTTCAGCTAAAGCAGGAATGTAATCCGCTCTGCAAGCCTTGAAACTGAGCCTGAATGTGGGATTTGTAGTCTACATTTAGAAGGAACTTAATTTCAAACCGGGAGGGGAATAGCTTGGAGAGAACTGGAATTCCGTATCGGCATCACGTGGTCAGTCAGCTCGCACGCTTTCTGGTGAAGATCTTTGTGAAAGGTACAGTGCTGTAGTCAGTGACTGTAGTGTTAAAGTGTGACATTCACTGTACTAATTCATTACAATATACGGTTGAAAGATTTATGTAGCCTGTGCTATTGTTTGCAGGCACAGGGAGAATGTGCAAACTCCACACAAACAGTGACCAGAGGCTGAAACTGAACCCAGATCTCTGGTGGTGGGAGGCAGCAGTACTAACCACTGAGCTACCCACTGTGGGCAACGCAACTTGCCTGCACAACTCAACACTCGAAATGTGGCATAACAGGAGGGAGATTCCATAAGTCCCCAAACTTGTCATTGAGCAAGAGGATGAGGACATTTAGATCTTGAGCGGCTTCGTCAGGAACAGGCGCAGGACATGCAAGCCATCGAAACTATAGTGCAGGAACATCAGGAGGACATTCAGTCCATCGTGTGTGTAAAGCAGGAACAGAATGTGTCCAATCAGCCAACCATTCTTCTTACACAACAATTGGAGCAGATCTTTTACAGACTCGTGCCTATTTCACAGGAATTGAAACGGACTGTCGAGGTTATGATAAGGGAAGATCTTAGAATAACCAACTTCACTAGGGAATGGAAAGGTATGAGCAAAGGATTGGGACTGAAGACAAATTGTTCGAATCTGTTATTAAGGAATTAACAACAGGAGACTTTGAAAGTCAAAGCACAATCCGTCAAAGTCGACATTATTTTATTAAGGATAAATCATGTTTGAATGATTTGCCTAACTCTTTTTTATTAAAAAGTGTGACAAACAAGTTGAATAACGGGGATCTGAAAGACGTATTATATCTGGACTTCAAAAAGGCAATGTATAACATGCTTGACAAAAGATTAATATGCAAGTCAAGAGCACATGGGGTTCGGACAATTTATTTGCTTGGAGAGAAAATTGGCTAACCAATAAAAACCATGATGTGGAGGTGCTAACTTTGGACTGGCTTGAGTAAGGTCAATAATCACATGGCACCAGATTGTAGTCTGACGGGTTTATTTGAAAACACAAGCTTTCATTGTTCTGCTCCTTCGTCAGGTGATAGAGGGAGAAGACCTTAGGCACAAAACTTATAAGGAAAAGCTGAAAGGCTTGTACAATACATGTACATGAATTGAACGCATCTAAGATGGCTGCTAAATCTTAAATCGGTTAGAATGGAGATGCAGGTTTTGATTGATGAATATGCAAATTCCAGAGTTCCTTTCAAGTCCTGCCTGGAGATACCTTCAGGTATAATCAATGTAAAGGAGGTGACCCCTCCAGTCAGATAACGCATTTCAGGTATGCGGTCTTGTTTGGAGTCTGCATGTGTCTTCACCTGGAATCAGACTGTGTTTATTTCCAAAGTAGGAGTACATAAAATATCGCATTGACTGACTGTCTACAAATTGTGTATTTTTTGAGAAAAGATAAAGCATCTGGAAATAAAAACCAGCAAATGAAAATTCTACTTACAGATTAGATGTGTGTGTATGTCTATGTGTCTGTGTGTTTGGTTGCACGTGCGTGTGTGTGTTTGAAAACAAGGTGGAGTGTCTGTGGGAGGGAGAGAGAGAGCGTGTGTTTGTGAGAGTTTGAGGGGGAATATGTCTGTCTTTGGGAGGGAGAGAGAGGGTATGCATGGGTGTGAGAGAGAGGGGAGAGTGTGTGTGTGCATGTGAGGGAGGAGGGAGTGTGTTTGTGTGCGGGCAGGAGAGGGTGAATTTGCATGGTTGTATATAAAGGGCAGAGGGAAAGGATGTACGTCTCCTCGTTAAAACACAGTCAGATTTAGCAGATCCCTTTCCCTACGCACACTCTGTGGTTTCAGAGCTTCCCCTCTCTGCAGTCTCTGCTCCATTTGCTTTCATGTTGCAGACCCAAATGCTGTAACTGCAGTCCTCATGCTCCATCCAGAGTTGGGTTACCAAATCCTCAGGTCTCCCTGAATATCTGAGGCAGCTCACAGCACAACCTCCAGCAAACCATCCCCAGCCCCTCCACTAAGCTTTCCATAACAGGAGTCAGTCAGAAGCCCCTCAGCTCCAAGTTCGAGACCAGGTCCTTGATAATAATACTCGAGGGGTTTCCTCATGTTATGAACCGCACAATCATCTGAGAAGAACAAACACAGGCTTTCAGTGGTCAGGCACAGACCAAGTTTCAAAGACATGTCTCAAAGCTGCTGGGACTCCCTTTCCAAATTGGAGCAACAGCACGTCACATAACATTTCATTGTTTCTGAGCTTCACAATGCCAGCACTCGATACACTCGGAAGCCAAAAAGCAACACCAGGGAAAGGTACAGAAAAATAAACAATTAATTAACTGATAACATGTTGTGAAAATATGGATAAGGAGACAGGGGAAGAGGAGTAACTGGAGAAGTGAGACAATGGTGGGTCCAATCACAAGAATTAGAGCATTCAATAAAAATATTGCCAGATCAGTTGAAATGGTTAGTTACATCAAGTTGTGAAACTGCCTCACAGAACCATCCCAGACACCATAAACTGGGACAAGGGACCAGCCAGAACGGAGAGCTAAGCACGCTATGCTGGTGGAGTACTCTATAAACGGGACTACCTGCCCAGCATGGGGACAATTGCAAACCTTTGCCAGTATATTGCTACTATGCTTGCACTACAGAAATGTCTTGAATGGGAAGATTTGTAACCCATGCAGTGAGTGACAGTAATTGGGCTCCCACAAATGTATGGCTCTGTATTTCCACTGCCGAAATATAAGGCAAGACATTGTGTGTGTGTGTATATGTTGGTGGCAGTAGATATGAAAAATAGTATTTGAGAGAGAATAAACATAGAGGAAGTCAGTTTAAATGTGAACACTGACAGGGCTTTGTGTCATTAACCGAGGGAGACTGAGGACCGTGTCAGAGACAGAGGTGACGATGTGCTTGTGAATATTAAAGTAAAGGCATTGCCAGACCCAACAACAATATAAAGCAATCCGTACAGGAATGATGGGATTTTGGTCTGCGTTTAGATACAAGCCATGCAATACCGACTCAGATTTGGTTAAGCAGCAGCAGATTATTGGCTTTATTAAGACTGTGTTTCATAGCTGAAGTTTCAAAGAGCAGATAGGATGAACCAGTGAAGTATATTCTGCAGATGACAATAGTTAAAGTTAGGAATGACCAGGATATGGTGCCAGTAATCAGCTTGTGGCCAAAGGGATCACCATAGTTGTGACTCGTTTGTTTCATCCTCAGTTATTGGCCCAGGGATGACATGGAGTCAGAGGAAGGGAATGGAGTTTGCATCTAGAACAGAAGACAGTGACCTCCAAACTTTCAATATTTAAATAGCAAGGGCAGTGATGCAATGTATCCTGGTTCATACCTGAAATTGAGTAGATCTACCAACAAGGCTGAGTGCCAGAACTAAAGAAGGAGAGAAAGAATGAACAAGTTCACTGTTGTTTGTTGTGGTTTGGAGCATGAATACTTACAGAGTAGAGTAAATGAAAAGAACAGTAATATAGTCGCATATGGTTAATTCAAATAATAAATCGACAACGAAACTTACCAGGGACACCAACAATAACCAGGATAGGATAATAAAAACATTGAAGAATGTAAAGTACATATTTGATCCGCGATGACAACGGCCACCAATGATATGTAGAAAGAATCCAAACATAATAGGATAAACCCCTGTCCATTGTTGGAACTGTCCAGTCGAACGTTCTCAGATTCTGATCCATTGTTGTAACATTCCAGTATAACGTTCTCAGATTCTGATCCACTGTTGGAACTGTCCAGTCGAATGTTCTCAGATTCTGATCCATTGTTGTAACATTCCAGTATAACGTTCTCAGATTCTGACCCACAGTTGGAGCTTTCCAGTCTAATGTTCTCAGTTTCTGATCTCTCCCTCTCTCTGGAGCAGCTGATCCCTGTTAGTGCTATCGGTGATGCTCCCGCCCATACCATGGAATAGCATATTGAATGGAGCCCTTTTATCATTGAAAGATGGAAACCCTCCACTGGGATAATTAGAATCCATGGAGGCTGACATTAGTCACAGTCACCAAACAAACAGCTTCAGTTAACCAGTTCCTTACATCATTTTACATAACACAATTAAAGGGAACATTTACTCGGTTTGGATGGAATGGATGAGGGTTGCTGAGGGATAGACCATAAATCTTTCAATCTTTTTAATCTGTCTTCCCTGTATGTGGGAGTATTGTGGGAACACTGCACTGTTGTATACGTTTCACCCTGTTTGTAAAATGAGACAGGAATAAAATAACAGACGAGCTGCATAAAATGTTTATTGGGACGTTTCTAAATACCTTTGTGAACTTCCCTGTTATCAAGTCCTTTCTTAACCTTGTGACATCATTCAGAGCATCGCAACTGCTGCTCAGGAACAGGGAGAAACAGGAGGTAGTCACTCAACTGCTCGAGACTGGGACACAGGGACAGGAGGTAGGCACTCAACTGCTCGAGACTGGGACACAGGAACAGGAGGCAGTCTTTCAACTGTTCGAGACTGGGGCACAGAGACAGGAGACAGTCACTCAATTGTTCGAGACTGGGACACAGGGGCAGGAGGTAGACACCCAACTGCTCGATAGTGGAACACAGGAACAGGAGGCAGTCACTCAATTGTTCGAGACTGGGATACAGGGAAATCTGGAGGTTAGTGAGGCCCCACCAGTGTGGGACACTGGGAGAAAAGGAAAATTGGCTTGTTACTTCCAGAAATATCTGAATAAGTTGCATGAGCGAGCCATTCAATCCTGCTCCAACATTCTTCAAAACCATGGCTAATATGATTGTAATTCCCTCATTCCATTTTACAGAGATTCCCTTCTCTGCAGCCTCTGCTCCATTTGTTGGTCACGTTGCAGATCCAGATGCTGTAACTACAGTCATCATGTTTCATCCAGAGTTGGGTCACCAAAGCCTCTGGTCTTCCTGAATTTCCACAGCAGCTTAAAACACAGCATCCAGGGAACCATCCCCAGCACTCCCACGAACGTAGAAAAACGAGAGTTAAGTCAAATGTCAGTCAAATGCAAGTGAGAAGTCTGGTCTGAATCACTAACATGTTACTGAGCACATGAGCAGCGGAGAATGATTAACACAGGCGTTCAATGAATAGGCACAGAGCAAGTTACAAAGGTTTGCCTCAAAACTGCTAAAACCCCACTCTCCAACATGGAGCACAGGGCAGGACACTGGGAAGTCAAAGAAAACTCAAGCAATGCTTTTTGAACATTGTTTCTAAGCTTCTTAGTGTTGGAAGCTGATGCTCTTGGGTGAGCAACATTCAAGGGCAGGAAAAGATATAGAACAGTTATTCACATTGAAACTTGACAATTAAACTGGATGGCGGGGAAGCAGTTTAAATACCAACAAATGGGAGGGATTTGGGAAATAGACAGAGGGAGAGAGACTCTGAGTCAGTGTTATGGAAGGATGTGTTTGCAGGTTTCAGAATGCTGAAATGAAGACATTTCGAACATATCTAGCAACATAGGTTAGTATTTCCGGGAATGATGAATTAATACGATATTGGTGCAAGGTCAGATAGAGTCAGAGTCATGGAGATGTACAGCACAGAATAAGACGCTTCAGTCTAACTCGTCCATGCTGATGGGATATCCCAAATTAAATAAGTAACATTTGCCAGCATTTGGCCAATATCGATGTAAACCCTTCCTCTTCATGTACCCATCCAAATGTCTTTTAGACATTGTAATTGTAAAAGCCTCCACCACCTTTTCTAGCAGCTCATTCCACACATGCACCAGCCTCTGTGGGAAAAAGTTGATCCTTAGGTCATTTTAACATATTTTCCCTCTCATCGGATATCCATGCCCTCCAGCTTTGGGGAGAAAGACCTTGGCTATACACCCTATGCATGCTCCTCACGATACGGGAATAAAGAACCCAACCTACTCGTACGCTCCCTATAGCTCCAATCCTGGCGTCATCCTTGTAAATCCTTACTGACTCCCTTCAAGTTTCATAATATATTTCCAAAAGGAAGGAGACAAGAATTGAATGCTGTACTCCAAAAGTGGCCAAGGTAATATGCTGTACAGCAGCAACACGACCACCCAATTCATATAGTCAAATCACTGGCCAATAAAGGCACGTATACCAAATGCCTTCTTCACAATCCTGTCTTCCTGTGACTCTACTTTCAAGAAACTATGAAGCTGCATTCCAAGGTCTCTTTGTTCACCAACACTCCCCAGGACCTTACCAGTTAGTGTATATGTCCTGACCTGATTCACATTTCCAAAATGCAGCACCTCCCATTTATCTAGATCACAAACCATCTGCCAATTCTCAGCCCATCTGTCTATCTGATCAAGATTCCATTGTACTCTTAGATAAACCTTCTTTGCTGTCCAACTACACCATCAATTTTAGTTTCATCTGCAAACTTAGCAACTATTGCTGCAATGTTCACATCCAAATGATTTCTGTGAATAGTGAAAAGCAGTGGAGCCAGCACAAATCCTTGTAGCACACCAATGATCACAACCCCCGCTGTTTGAAAATCAGTCCTTCACCACCACCCTCTGTCTCCTGACTTCGGGTTACTTCTGTATCCACATGGCTAGTTCTCCCTGTATTCCATATGAACTAAACTTGTTAACCAATCTACCATGTAGAACATTGCGAAATGCCTTACTAAAGTCCATATCAATAATGCACTCCCTGTCTCAATGATTCCTCTTCGTCACTTCTTCAAAAATGCTCAGTCCATTTAGTGAGACACAACTTTCCATGCTTCGAGCCATGTTGCCTATCACTTATCAGTCCTTGCTTTTCAAAATCCATGAAAACATTGTGTCTCATAATCCTTACCAACAACTTGCCCTCCAATGAAGTCAGGCTCACTAGCTTTTCCTTACCGTCCTTCTTAAATGCTGTCAGTAATCACACCAAGTTCGCAAGCCTCCTATCTTCCAGTACCTTATCTGTGACAATTGATGATACAAATATCTCAGCAATCGGCCCAGCAATCACTTCACTCGCTTCCCACAGAGTTCAAGGGTACATCTGATCAGGTCCTGCAGATTTTCCCACCTTTACTGGCTATACGGACTCCAGCATCTCCTTCTCTGCAATACAGGCACTTTTCAAGATGTCACGGTTTATTTCCAAAGTTCTTTCGCTTCCATATCCTTCCACACAGACAATACTGACCCACGATGCTTGTTTAGTATCGCCTCCATCTCCTGCGGTTTTGCACAACGGCAACCTTGCTGATCTTTAAGTGGCCCAAACCTCACCTGAGTTACTCTTTTATGCTTAATGTACGTGTAGAGTCCCTTTGGATTCTCCCTAACCCTATTTGCCAGAACTATCTCATGTCCGCTTTATGGCCTCCGGATTTCCCTCTTATGTATACTCCTACTGGCTTTAGACCCTTCTCGACAGTCACTTTAAATCTGGAATTAAGAGCCAAATGACGATGATGAATCCATTTTCGATTTTTGGAAAAACCCATCAGGTTCGGTGATGGCCTTGAAGGAAGCAAACTGCCATCGTTACCTGGCATGGGTTACATGTGACTCCACACCGACAACCATGTGTGTGACTCGTAACTGCTCTCTAGGCAATTAATGTTGGGTAATGAATGCAGGCTCAACCAGTGATACCCTCATCCCGCGAATGAGTACTGAAAAAAAACCTTGACTCCTGCTCTCCCTACCTGACATATGCTTCCCTCTTATCCGTGACCAGAAACTCAATTTCTCCAGTCCTCCAGCATTCCTTACACCTATCAGCCTTACCCTCCACCCTAACAGGGACAGACTGTCTCTGTGATTTTGACATCTCCTTTTTGAATGCTTCCCTCTTCTTAGCTGGCCCTGTAACTGCGAATATCTGTTCCAATCAAGTTTGGAAGTTCTTTCTAATATCATCAAAATTGGCCTTGCTCCAAGTTAGAGCGTTAACTTTTAGACCCAGTTCATCCTTTTCCATCTCTATTTTACAACTAATAGAATTATGATTATGTGTCTCAAAGTGCTTCCCCACTGATACCTCAGTCTCCTGCCCTGCCATTTTCCCAACGGGAAGGTGACGTTGAGCACTTTCTCTGTGATGGAGAGCATTGGTCATGCAGCTTCAACATTGTAACTAGGACTAGGCTCAACAGTGTCTTCGTCTCATTGGGCAGAATCGAACCATAATTTATCTCAGTGACATTTTCATTGAGTATGACAGAGGGATTGTCTCCACAAGGTCGAGCTAGTTTCCTGGTGCTACCTTATCGAACTCACCTCATTGATTACCTACCCCACCCCACGGGGTCCCTCTCATTCAAAGCCGGCCCTATTCTCCCACCCATCACGGCTGGAGGTATTCATCATCGCACTGATGCCCCGGATATTATGTTATCCCTGGCATTATTGCCATCTTTAAAAGGCCAGTTGGCACACAGTTGTGCTTTTTTGATTTCGGAGCTGGTTTGTACAGTTTACACCGAGTATGGCAGATAAGGGGCAATTACATCACGGTTTGTTGTCATGGGCACGGAGGTCCTGGTGGATGAGCTATTATAGAGGGGGACCATTCTCTTCCTAGAGGGAGTCATACTATCAGACCCACCTGGCATGGTCTGAGCTCACCAACCAGCTCAGTGCAGTATCTGCGGTCTGAAGAAATGTCCAGCAATACAGGACAAGCATCAATAACCTTCCCCGCTCTGTCAGCATAAGGGTCACCGTATTCTCTCTGCTCCCTCACATCCACTGTATATTTGTTATTGTACCGACCCCGAACAACGTTCATGCTCCACTGCTCTCACTACTGCTTGCAGCACCTTCCCTCTATCTCTCTCTCTCTCCCCATTATCTCCGCCGCTCCCCCCCCCTCCCCCCCCCACACACACACACTAATAACATTACATGGATACACCACTGTGGACTGACTCCCTCCAGAGACCTCACCATATCTCCTCCCACCTACACTAGCACGAACAGCAGGGCCACCCACTCCCACCCTCAATCCCTCCCTCCCTTTCTCCCATTCCAGGAGAAACAGCCTGGAATAGGACAGAAATTACCAAACCGTGAGGTGGAATGCCCGATATCCGTCCCTCACACCCATCCCCTGTCATGTTGGGAGGACCCTGGTACGAGGCGGAGAGGACTGGTACGGCTCGTGTGGAGATTCTGAACTATCCACGTCCGAACGATTGAGTAAGGAGCGAAGTTCAGTGAAGGGCAGTTCTGACTTTCAACCCACTGGCAGTTCCGTTTCCCCCTGACACAACTGCGAAGCCGTGGACCTGATGCCATCTCCCTTTTGTGTCGAGCTGGTACAAATGGAATCGCCATAGTCTCAGTGGGCAGGAGGGCGGGCTCACATCACATCGTCTCCATCACATCTCAGGAAGGGAGCACGGAGGCTCCCTCCTTTACCTCCTCCTGTAAGCAGCTCAGATGCTGAAACTAACCTGTGAGATTTACTGCTATCCCCACTTGTCCTGACATCTTCAATAATCTGTTCTCATATACACCCTGGGCCCTCTGTTCCTGCACCTCCTTTATAACGGTACAACCTGTTTTATATTGTCTTTCAATGTCCTTCCTACTAAAGAGCATCACCTCACACTGCGCTGCATTGATCGTCATCTGCCATACACCTGAACACTACACCAACATATAACTTTCCTGTTGGAGTTCCACACCGACCTCAACAAACTTAACAATTCTTTCAGGTTTGGTATCTGCAAATATTGAAATTGTCCTACAGTCACACTCCACCCAAAAATACTGACACACACCAGGCAGAGCGAGTGAAATATTGACACACTCTCCATGTCTGCATTACTGTCAATGTATAGTGAGTGCCTCTATGTGTCTGTATTCTTGTGTGTATCTGTGTGGGGCGGGTCTGGCACTCTCTGTGACGTTTAAAGTGATGTAATATCCCTGATATGGGTTCTGAGTAAGGATCACTCGATCCAAAACGTCAACTTTCATTTTTGTCCAAAGCTGTTTCCAGAGCTGCGGAGATTTCAGTTGTTGTCAATCTCTGTTGTACCCCCATCCCGATCCCCCACCCCACTGTAATCGTGATGCTGAAGTGTGTACACGATCAGGGATTCAGTCGGGGAGGGAGAGAGGGAGGGAAGCAACCCATAGCACAATCCAACCTGAATTTTGATTGCACCAAGCACACACACACACGCATACACGCGCGGGTGAACATACACACACACACACACACACACACACATGCACATGCACACACTAGGTTGGTTTGGAGAGGATTGTCATTGTACTTAGGCCCGCAGAGTGGAACGTGTTCGTGTGGAGAAATATCTGCGCTCCTTCTGCAATGTAGAAATGGTTTGTCACTGGGTTTTATTTCCAACACACAGTGTAAACATTAAAGTATATTTCCATTGCAATTATATCCAAGCAATTCCGAGTGAGCCACTTTCCACGGCGAAGAGATTAATTTTAGTGCACTTCCAGTAACTTGGAATTTTTAATGTTTTACTCTTACAAGTAACCTTACATGTGAGAAAGTATTGAAAAGACCTAAACCAGACCACCAGAGTGTGGGATTGTATCACTTTAAAGAAAAGAGGGAAAGGGAGAGGAAGGGAGAGCGGTTTTGACCCCGTTTCAGTGATTCACACCAAAAATAAGAAGAGTTCCCTTTGCACAGAGATGCAGAGACAGAGATCCACACACTAATGAAGGAACACATGTAACAAGCACAGAGAGAGAGACATGCACACAGAGGTTAACAGAGACATACATATAGACACACAGGAATAGACAAACATGAACAGAAATATGCAGATCCATACTTGGACATACAAACACACATAGAATCATCGAGTTATACAGGGTATTTGCAAACAGGCCTATCGGCCCATACAGTCCATGCTGACCATAGTCCCAAGCTAAACGAGTCCCACCTGCCTGCGCTTGGCCCAGATTTGTCCAAATGTTCTCTTATTCTTGTACTTAACCAAATGCGTTTTAAACGCTATAGCTTTACCCACAATCTATCACTTCCTCAGGACGTTCATTCCCTTCACGAACCACATGTTGTGTAAAAAATGAATCTCCTCACAGGTCCTGATCAGTTGGACCCAAGACATTTGTAGGAAGCTAAGGAAGTGATGCTGGGTCCCTTGCTGAGACGTTGTCATCATCAATAGCCACAGGTGAGATGTTGGAAGTCATGAGTTTGACTAAAGTTTTGCTATTCAACAAAATGGAAAGAAAAATCCAAGAACTATCGATTGGGGAGCCTGATATCAGTGGTGGGCACGGTGTTGGAGGGAATCATGAGCTATTGATTTACATGCATTTGGAAAGGCAAGGACTGCTTAGGGATAGGCACAAGTGAGGACTTCAGATGCAGGAGATCACAGTCGAGATGAGAGTGGTACTGGAAAAGCACAGCAGGTCAGGCAGCATCTGACGAACAGGAAAATCGACGATATGGACAAAACCGCTTTATCTGGATAGTGAAATGGGGTTGTGCGTGGACATTCATGTCTTACTAATTTGATTGTTTTTGTTGAGAAGTAACGGACAGGATTGATGACGGCAGAACACTGGATGTGATCTATGTGGACTTCAGTTAGGCATTCGACATAGCTTCCCATGGAGACTGGTTAGCAAGATTAGATCACATGGAATACAGGGAGAATTACCCAGTTGGATACAGAACTGGCTCAAAGGTAGAGGACGGATGATGGTGGTGGAGGGTTGTTTTGCAGACTGAAGGCCTGTGACCAGTGGAGTGTCACAGGGATCGGTGCTAGGTCCGCTACTTTTCGTCATTTATATAAATGATTTCGATATGAAAATAGGACAGTTAGTAAGTTTAGCAGATGATATCAAAATTGGAGGTATAGTGGCCAGCAAAGAATGTTACTTCAGATTACGATGGGATCTTAATCAGATGGGCCAATGGACCGAGGACTGGCAGACAGAGTTTAATTTAGATAAATGTGAGATGCTGCATATTGGAAAGGCATATCAGGGCAGGACTTATACACTTACTGGTAAAGTTCTGGGGTGTGTTGTTGAACAAAATGACCTCAGAACAAGTTTATAGTTCTTTGAAAGTGGATTTG
Organism: Chiloscyllium plagiosum; assembly: GCF_037043375.1. Classification (NCBI taxonomy): domain Eukaryota; kingdom Metazoa; phylum Chordata; class Chondrichthyes; order Orectolobiformes; family Hemiscylliidae; genus Chiloscyllium; species Chiloscyllium plagiosum. Next base: position 30,865,946 of record NW_028270184.1, on the reverse strand, counting down.
CAGGTAAATAGGACAGTGAAGAAAGTATTTGATATGTTATTGGTCAAGTGCATTGTGTATATGCATTAGGAGACTGGATTGTGACTGTACAGGACATTGGTTCGGCCACTTTTGGAATACTGAATGCAATTCTGATCTCCCTGCTCTGTAGGAAAGATGTTGTCAAACTTGAAAGGGTTCAAGAAGGGCTTACACTGAGTTTGCCATGGTTGGAGGGTTTGAGTTACAGGGAGAGGCTGAATACGCTGAGCCTGTTTTCCCTGGAGAATCAGAGGATGAAGGTTGATGTTAGATGTTAGTAAAATCATGGGTGCAACGGATAGCGTGAATAGCCAAGTTCTTTTCCCTAGATAATGGAGTCAAAAACTAGATGGCAAAGGTTTAAGGTGGGATGGGTAAGACAAAAAAGGGCTCTAATGGGCAACATCTTCATGTAGAGGATGGTCCATGTGCAATGAGCTGCCAGAGGAAGGTATTGAGGCTGGCACAATTACAACATTTAACAGACATCTGGATGGACAGATGAATGGGAAAGGTTTAGATGGAAATTGACCAAATGCCAGAATATGCGAGGAGAAAAATTTTTACTATCTGGTTAGCATGGACACGTTGGACCAAAGGGTCTGTTTCCATGCTTTACAGCTTTATGACGCTATGTCCTTTAAGAAACTTCCTCCTCTTCTCTTAAAACAATCCCCCACTCGAGGGAAAACCTCTACAAGGCTACATCTCAGTCTCCTACGCTCCAGTAGAAAATGCCCGAGTCTGTTGAGCCTGTCCTTATAATTCAAACACTTCATTCCCAGCAACATCCTGATAAATCTCTTCTGAACTCTCCCGAACTTGATAATAGTCTCGATATAACAGGGCGACCAGAACTGCACACAGTCCTCCAGGACATGCCTCACGAATGTCCTGTGCAACCTGAACATACCGTCCCAACTCCTGTACTCAAAGGACTGTCCACTGCTATATGTCATTTATATAAATGATTTGGATGCGAACATAGGAGATATAGCTATTAAATTTGTAGATGACACCAAAATTTGAGGTGCAGTGAACAGATAAGAACGTTACCAGAGAGTAAAATGGAATCTTGTTCAGATGGATCAATGGACTGAGGAATTGCAGTAGAAGATATATTTAGATAAATGCGAGGTGCTACATTTTGAAAAGGGAAATCAGAGCAGGACTTATACACTTAATGATAAAGTCCTGGAGAATGTTGCTGAACAAAGATACCTTGGAGTACAGGGTCATATTTCCTTGAATGTTGGGTTGCAGGTCGATAGGATAGTGAAGCAGGTGTTTAATATGCTTTCCTTTATTGTTCAAACCACTGAGTACAAGAGTTGGGAGGTCATGTTGCGGCTGGACTGGACATTGGTTAGGCCACTTTTGCAACATTGTGTACAATCCTGGTCTCATTCCTATCGGAAATATGTTGTGAAACTTGGAAGGGTTCAGAAAAGATTTACAAAGATGTTGCCAGGGCTGGAGGATTTGAGCTGTAGGGAGAGCCAGAATAGGCTGGGGCTGTTTTCTCTGAATCATTAGAGGCTGAAAGGTGAATTATAGAGGTTTATAAATCATGAGAGGCATGCATTGGGTAAATAGACAATGTCTTTTCCCCGGGGTGGGCGAGTCCACAACTAGAGGGCATAGGTTTAAGATGAGAGGGGAAATATTTAAAAGGGACATCAGTGGCAATTTTTATGCATAGACAGTGGTATGTGTATGGAATGAGTTGCCAGAGGTTGGTCAAATTAAACTTTTTAAAGGACATCTGGATGAGTATATAAACAGGAAGGGTTCAGAGGGATATGGCAAGTGTTGGCAAAATTGACAAGATTAGGTTAGGGTATCTGGTCGACATGGACAGGTTGTACCAGAGGGTCCGTTTCCGTGCGGTACATCTCTCTGACTCTATGTCGGTATAATGAAGGGCATCAAGTGAAACACCTTCATAACCACCCTGTCTACATATGAAGCAAACTTCAAAGAATTATGCCCGAACCCCTAGGTTGTTCTGTTCTACAACACTACCAATGGCTCAACATTTAATTGTATACGTGTTTTTTTAGTTTGTTTTACCAAAGTATAATACCTTGCATGTATCAGTATTAAACTCCATCTGCAATTCTTTAGCCCAGTGAGTGATAATACTGGGGAAGAAAGGCTGGAAAGTAACCAGTTGCCTTGAATCATTTAATGGTTTTTGGAAGAGAGCAGTCACACGTTAGAGAAGGGAAACAGTGATCGGTGTTTCAGGCCAGTAAATATGCTCGTCTTTGTCTCTGATGTTCAGTATTGATATCTATTCGAGATCCTTCATAGAGCACAGTGTGTCTGCAAGATTTCATTCCCTCATATTGCAATCTACAGATAATAACCATTTAAACTGGAAATAATAGCCAAGTATTTAAAGATGTTCATAGTTTATCTCGAAGGCAGAACACATAAACTCGACACCCTATAGTTGAGGCAAGTACCTTGCATTTTTTTAAAATGTTGTTATTTTAACTGGGTAATTCAGTAAAGTGAACCAGATTTCAATGAATCCATACCGATCTGAAAGCTGGCATTTAAAGTTAAAAATTTGGGCATGGTTTAAATCTTATGTAGTCGGTAGTATCCCTGCCTCTGAGGCAGAGCTCCGTATTCTATTCCAATTCCTGAACTTGTCTGGTAGTGTCCCTAGCTCGAGACCAGACTGTCTGGATTCAGGTGCAGCATGACAGGAAAGGCTGATGAAAAAACACACAGGAGAATAATGTTGCAACTCATGGGGCTATTGTGGAGTGGTGGTATTGTCCTTAGCTCTGGCCCTCTAAGTTCTAATCCTACTAGGGGTGCTTTATAATATGCCTGAACGCGTTGACTAAAATGATTTTAAAATTGTGGTTTGATCGAGATGGAAGAGGTGTCAGTATTTAATTTCAGAATTTAAGCCCCGGATGACTGAAACACAGACCCTGGGTGGGAGGCACATTTGCACCTTCTAGAGGTTTATAAATGCACGAAGTGCATGGATAGGGGGTGAGTAGTGAAGATCCTTTCCCCATGCTTGGAAGTCCAACATTAGAAGGCATAGATTTAATGTGAGAGGGGAAAGATTTTAAAGTGACCTCGGGACAACTTTTTCACTCAGAAAGTGGAGCGTGTACGTAATGAACTGCCAGAAGAAGTGGTGGAGGTTGGTATAATTACAACAGTTAAAAGGCACCCAGATTGATATATTAATAGGAAGGATTTAGAGTGCTGGCAAATAGATTAGATTCCCTACAGTGTAGCACAAGTCCAAACCAACCCACTGAAGAGTTACCCACCCAGAAGCATCTCACCATATTTAACCCTGACTAATGGACCTGACATTATGTGCAACTTAGCATGGCCAATTCACATAACCTGCACAATTTTGGACTGTGGGAGGAAACCCACGCAGACTCAGCGAGAATGTGCAAATTCCACACAGTCAGTCACCTGAGCCAGCAATCAAACCAAGGTCCCTGGTACTGTGAGGCAGTAGTGCGAACCACTGAGCCACTGCACCACCCCAAGTAGGGCACGATTAATTTCAGAAATCAAGTTGGCATGTATGAGTTGGTCAAAAGTGTTCGCTTCCATGCTGTACAACTCTTAAGATTCATCAAGCCATTTGATCTATTTCCCTGTGTAATCTTCATTGTCCAAAATATAGCCAAACTTGGTTTCATCCAGAATCTTTCTAACCACGCCTTCTATAATTCTGATCTGAATCGTTTGTAAAAATGTCAAACAAAAATGGAGCACAAGTCCCTGTGGAATACCATTGTGCACAGTGTCACAAAGCTGGTCCCATTTCTCTAAAAGCTTCCTTTTCTCAAATATAATGTTTTCTTGATTTTTTTGTTCCAGAGGTGTCATAAATAGTTCCCGGTTCCAAGGTGACTGGTTTGGTACAGAGATTAAACGGTTTTGTGATTAAAGCTATAATGAAAGGGGAGTGGTCAGGTCTCGAGGTGAGCAGTTCAGTCCTGAACCAGTTTGTAGTTCAGCTGTGTGGACAGGCTCTCTCTCTCTCTCTCTCTCTCTCTCTCTCTCTCTCTCTCTCTCTCTCTCTCTCTCTCTCTCTCTCTCTATCTCTCTCTATCTCTCTCTCTCTCTCTCTCTCATTCTGCCCTTCTAACTTTAACCTGTAAGCATTTGTTCCAATTGTACTGTTTTTCAGGGGGTTTGCTTATTGGGATGGTTGTGTACTTCCAGAACAGCTAATTAAGTCTAGTTTGAATAGGTTGAGTTCTGTAGGCGTCCTTTCTTCTGTTCTTTGTGTTTCATTGTGTAGTTTTGTGAATATTTTTTGTCTATTTTAAAACCCCTGATAATTTTCACTGTGCACTTTCTGAATCACATTACAAAGTGATGGTCTGCGCTGCCTGCTCAAGAATATTTTGAGCAGCCTGGTCTAGTCCATAACAACAGGCCTCTGAAAAATACCCCTCCTCGATAATGCTGTCTCCTGCGATTAGGTAAACACACACACACATACACAGACACGTACACCACACACACACATACACACGCACTCAAATACACACACAGAGACACACACAGAGACACATACACAGATACACAGACACAAAGACATGCACACAGAGACACACACATACACACGCACAGACACACACAAGAGACAGCACATGCTCACAGACACACACGGACCCACAAAGAGACACACTCACACCGAAATACACACACAAGCTCAGACACACACACGCAGATACACACGTGCATGCGCGTTCTGCACATTCACACATCTTAGCGTCTTTAGGATATAACTCGATAAGTTATGATTAAAGATGGGCTCAAGGCTTGTTGTGAGGGGGAGGAGAACTGGCTTGAAAAACATGTCAGCCATGATCAATAGTTCAGTAGACTGGATGGGCCAAATGGCCTTTTTACTGCTCTAATTTTGTACGGTCTATCGTACGTGCATTCGTCTGTGTTAGTGTCTGTATTTGCATGTGCATGTGTGTCTGTGTGTCCGTGTTTTTGTGTGTCTTTGTTTTTGTGGGGTTGAGTGTGTCTGTGTGTGCACGTCTGTGTGTGTGTGTTTGAGTGTGTCCCTGTGTATATGTCTGTGTGTGTCTTTGAGTGTATCTATGTGTGCCTGTCTGTGTATGTATCTGTGTGTGTGTCTGCACATGTTTGTCCTCTTCATTATTTTTAGAAATGGAAATATCAATATACATTTTTGTAATTTCTATACTGTTTGTCAATCATCTTTCCATCATAGCTTGAGGAACTTTGTTTCCGTCATGAATTTGTTATTTTAACAGATGAAGAAAATCTACATGACTTCTTCCTAGGCCGACCCTGACCCATTGTAAGACCTATATCATAGGCGATATCATCAAACTGGTTACACCAATACTTTGCTGTGACCAATGGAGAAGTGACAGTGGAAATGAAAACAGTTACTCAACAACCCAGGGAAGTCTGGACCGGTGAGCCTGACATTAGTGGTGGGTAAGTTGTTGGAGAGGATTCTGAGGGATAGCCAATTGCATGCATGTTCAAAGGCAAGGTTTGATTGGGGATAGTCACCATCGCTTTTTTCATGAGAAATCGTGTCACACTAATTTGACTGAGTATGTTAAAGAGGACAAAGCAGATTGATGAAGGCAGTGTTGCAGATGCTTTCCATTTGGACGAGAGCAAGTTCTTCGGAAAGATTCTGCATATTAGGCAAGTTAGTAAGGTTTGGACACAGGGGAACCAGCGCACCCAAGCCAATTGAATACGAAAATTAGGTTGAAGGGAGGCGACAGAGGTTGGTAGAGGAATGCTTTTCAGAATGGAGGCCTGTGAACAATAGTGTGCCACAAGGATCAGTGCTGAGCCCACTGCATTTCGTCATTTATATAAATGATGTGGATGTGACCATAGGTGGTAAGGGTAGCACGTTTGCAGATTACACCAAATTTTGTGGGTAATGAAGAAAATTATCTCAGAGTGCAATGAGACCTCGATCAGATGGGCCAATGGGCTGATAAGTGGCAGATGGAGTTTAATTCAGATAAATGTGAACTGCTGCATTTTGGGAAGCAAATCGGTGCACTTAATTGAAATTTATTGGAGGATGTTGCTGAGCAACGAGAGAGAGAGAGATGTAGATGCAACGCTCCTTCAAAGTGAATAGGATAGTGAACAAGGTGTTTGGAATGTTTGCCTTCATTTGTCAGAGCATTGAGTTTCGGAGTTGGGATGTCATGTTACAGCTGTACAGGATGTCAGCGAGGCCACATTTTGGAATAGTGTGTGCAGTTCTGGTCTCCCTGCTGTACGAAGGTTGCTGTGAAACTTGAAAGGGTTCAGAAAAGATTTATAAGGATGTTGCCAAGTTTCGAGAGTTTGAGCTATAAGCAGAGGCTGAATAGGCAAAAGCGGTTTTTCCTGTAGAATCACGGGCTTAGGGCTGACCCTATAGAGGTTTAAAAATAATAAGGGACCCAGGCTGGATATGAAAGAGGTCGCTCATCTCTCTTTACAGAGCTTCCCCTCTCTGCAACTTGTGCTTCATATGTTGGTCATGTTGTCGACCCAGTTTCACTGTGAATACAGCCCCCATATCTCAACCAGAGATGGTCCAGATAATCTGGCAACATTCAATAACAGAGCTTCCAGGAAAATGACAAACTCTACTTTCCAATAATAGAATGTGGAACGCCACAAACAGGGGTATGTCATTCATCAGCCCCCCCCCCCCCCCCCCCCCCCCGCAAGCATGTCTTCACCCACAATCAGATCATGAGGTCTAATATGCTCTTTCATGTCCAACTCTTCAGAACCCTCAACTCTGATTGTTCAAAAAACACTCCCTGCCACCACACTGTGACCTATTGATATGAGCAAAAGACGTGAACACAAGGGCTTAGGGAAGAGTGACAGGCCCTGACATCAAGGCATCATTTAACTAAGGACAGTCTCAAGGAGCCTGAGCAGGATTTCACTTAATGGGAATCAGTTGTAAACTTCCCTGGTTGGAGTGATTTAAAGCAAAAAGCACAATGATTGTGGTTTGTGTACAAAAATCCATGCAGTCATGGACATGTCTGCAAAAGGTCTTCAAGGTAGCTTCCTCAGCACAAACATCTTCAGCTGCTTCATAAAGATTAGAAGTGGGGGTGTTCACTGACGGTCACACAATATTCAGGAAAAATGTCCCCCTTCAGCTCCTGAACTCGTCTGTGTCCATGTGCAGCAAAATCTGGACAACATTCAGGCTTGTTCTGTTGGAAGTATTGGTAACATTCATGCAACAGTGCTGCTGGACACTGCACATTTCCACAGTTAAAAGGAGGAGATTATTCGCACTAGCTTCACATGAATACGCAGAAGTCATTCAGCTCAATTCAATTATTGGAGAAGTGTAGAGATAGCCCATTTAGTGCCTCCAACCAATTATACAGGAAGAGAAGGAGTCACGTGTTATGGACGACCGCAGAGCTTCTCAAAAATATTTGAAGGCGTTGGCCGAGACTCAATTAATAATTAAGTGTTCTAATACATTAATATCCCATAAACATGTACTTAGCAAAACGGAAAGATCAGACACAGATTCTCAAATGCAGTTCTCCAATCAAGGAGGGAAAACAAATCAAGTGAAAATTTAGAGAGAGTTGCAGCCAGGAGACTTCCACTGAAGCTTCCAACTCTGTGGAGACCCCAATAACTTCTAATGTTACTGAGAAACCAAAACACTTGTTGTAATGTGGCTGCCAGAACTGCACACAGTATTCTAACTATGGCCTAACCATGGCATGTTTAACTCATATTATGTCGCCTTGATGAATAAACACTATACCTACAGTCCCGTGTGATTTCTTAACTGGCTATTACACTGTCCAGTCACATTCAGAGAGGTGTGGAGAAACACTCTCTGACCGGCCTAGTGTTCTGCTATTCATTGAATTCTCCCCTGTCTGGCTCCATTTTCCAAAGTGCATCACCTCATATTTATCAGGGTTCCATTCCATCTGCCATCTGACCATTCCACCTGTATCTTTCAGTAACATAAGGCCTTCCTTCTCACTGCCAACCACCTGGCCATTCTTTGTGTCAAACACAAAATTACTTATTATGCTCAGCCCCCACCCACCACCGCCCCCTCCACATTCACATTTACATCATTTATGAATACCACAAATAATTCGATACATTGCACTGCTCCTTGTGGTACACTACCAGACACTGGTCTATCTCTACCACCTTTCCAGTAACTTGGTACCACATAGCTGTTTTCTAGTCCTCTAGCACCTCCCTTGTGTGGTCAGATTCGACTAAAACATTTAGGTCAGGTCATTTCCTCTCTTGTCTCCAACAGCATCCCGCGATACAACTCATCTGAACTTTACATCATCCAAAACCATCAATCTCAACTTGCATCTTACATCAATCTGTTCGAGAGCCTCCCAGTCCATCTTCTTGAATTCAGTACATGCATTGTCCTTCTCCCAACTAAAACAGATGTGAAGCTCTCATGTCACAGTCTATCAATGTTCCCCAGTTTCACATACTGATTACCCCCTTGGTTTCGAAATTGGTCCTAATTTTTCCCTGATTATTCTGTTCAGCTTGATGTTTTTGTAGAACATCTTGGGTTCCCCCTAACTTTGCCTGCTGCACTTCTCCATGCCCCTGTATGAGTCAGTCTGCTGAGGGTGAATTTTCTAAGTTTCCCTGAGATGACCTCTCATTCTTTGAAACAGTACAGAACACAGGTATAATCTCATCCACACTGCATGGAGTCTGTGCAGAACGCCTTTACTTCGATATTCCAATTTCCGTTAACAGAAGGCCAACTTCACTTTTACCCTTCCATTTTCAAAAGTCGCCCCGAGCCACGTTGGTTCAATTTTATTTACTATTCACTTTCTGAACTCTTAAACATCCACCTGAATATCAAACTATATCACATCCAATATTTCTCCATTGTCTCCGCCTACAAGAAACATCTTCAAACCATTTCAAAAAAAGTTTGTTAACAGTGATTATTCGGGTGAGATCCAAGATGGCGGCGATCCAGTAGGTCTGCCCTGCTGAGCTCTGCACCAGAACCCAGACAAAGTGATGCATTCACCCTCTCTTTCTTTCCTATTGTGGTAAACATCGGTCGTTTTTGATCCCCAGTATTGCTCTCTGCCATTTTAAGCCAGTAACGGAAAATGACTAAGGGAAAGGGACCATGAGGATCACAACCAGCAGGGCACTGCAGCAATGGATCCACCCGCGGCTGTGATGTTGGCCTCTGCGAACACCCCAGGAAACTTATTTGTGGAACAGAGCCAGGTCTCAGAGCCTGCGAGAGAAGATTGATTCAGCAATGGAGGAGACCTGAACCATGCAGGAACTGATCTCAGCCATGCTGGAGAAGCATGGCCAGGAGATCCAGCGTCTCGGGCCACACGTCGAGGAGGCGGAAGTGGAGACCGCGGCTTTGGAAACCATGGCAGAATCCTCAGCGGGCCTGGTCCAAGCCCTAGAATGTTAGGTATAGGCCTTAGTAGAGCAGGTCAAGCACCTCGAAAATTGGAGCCGTCAGAAGTACATCAGCTTGGTCGGGCTGCCGGAACGGGAACAAGAAAGCCAGCTCGTCAGCTACTTGGAACAATGGCTCACACAATTTTTGAAGCTGGAAGTCAGGGCAGACTGGGTGCGGGTCGAGCGGGCCCATCGGGTCGCAGTATGCAGGCCCGGATCGGACCAGCATCCCTGCCCGGTCCGAGTGCAACTCCAGCACGATAGAGCAAAACAGGTGCTGGACGCTTCTTGAGCGCGACGGAAGGATCCATAGGTTCTGATCTACAAAGGATCACGAATTATGTTTTTTTTCCCAAAAGCTTTCTACGGCTGTGATCCACAAGAGGCAATCCTTTGAGAAAGCAAAAAGGAGGCTGAGGGACGTGAATATTCTGTACTTGGTAAGATATCCAACAATATTATGTTTGAGCCATGGAGAGTCTGTGTTTAATTTTGACTCACTAGAAAACGCAAAGGACTTCCGGTACACATTAAAACAGACTGGCTGGTTCAAATACTATGGACAAATGTGTTCCCTTTGTTTTCTCTGGGGCTTTCCTGGTTTACCTCATTTTGGGTTTTTTTTAGTATGTGGAGGTCCCATTTTCCTTTTTTCTCTCTCCTCCTTTCTTCCTCCTCTCCCATTATCCTTTGTTTTTTTTTCTATCATGTGCTTTTCGTTTCTCTCTTAGTACGGAATGGGAATGGGGGTTGGGGAGGTGTGGTGGTTACATTCTATTTCACCAGGACTGCCTCGGATCAAAGTATGGATGGGACGGTGTTGAATGCCCACTTTTAATTTTCTTGTTGTAAGACCCATGTAACGTTTTTTAACTTTGTTTTGTCTGGGTTGGGAGCGGCTTTAGATAGGAGGAGCCATGGGCGATTAGTGGTAGTATGAGCGCCCCTTGTGGGAAAGGGGGAAAGTCTCTGCTTACTTGTGTTCTATGTTGGTTCATGTTAGAAGTAGTTGTTTAAAGTATTGATTTGGTTGTTATTATAGTTATGGTTTCAAGTTTATACGAACTGTTTACAGCTTTCACTTGGCACGCTATAAATGGGGTTTTTCTCCCAGTGGGTCATGGGCTGCTTCGGATGGTTATGGCTAACCGCTCGTTTAAATGGTGCACCTGGAATGTTAAAGGGAGCCATTCACTGATTAAGAGAAAAAAATATACATTCAAGCCATAAAAAGGAAATGGTTGATGTAAACTTGCTGCAAGAAACACATCTAACCGATAAGGACCATTTAAAGTTACAGCCGGGAAGGTTCAGCCGGGTGTGTTCTCATCCTTTAATTCAACAAGTTGAGGAGTAGCTATACTCATTCATAAGAACCTTCCACTTCAGTTGTTTGACCAAATTAAGAATGAATGTGGGTGGTCTCTGATCCTTAAAGTTTTAGTACATGGAGAGGAAAACTGGACCTTGAATAATATTGCCCACAGCACACCCCCTCAAATTTCAAATAGATGGGCTCTCCAGGTTGATGATCCTTGGGGCACGTCGTACAATTTAGGGGAGACTTTAACTGACGTATGCATAGGATGTCGAGGGGTTTCACGGGTATTTCTCCGCCACCCAGGCAGCTGGTGGACATGAACAGGTAGCTGGGTTGGTGGATGTGTGAGATGTCTTCACTCTGAACATAGGGACTTCACCTTTTTTTCGAACCCACAGAAGTGCTATACTGGGATTGACATGTTGTTTGCCGGATTGGTCTTTTTAAAATTCGGTGCTGTCCTGTAGAATTGGGAACATAGCCATTTCTGATCATGTGACAGTGTACATGGAGGTCAAGGATGGTGGTGAAGGGACAGGCTCACAGCACTGGCTCGTGGATCCTTTCCTCCTGAAGGATAGCAAATTCATTGAGTATTTTTCGGGGGAATTTAAATTTTTTTGGAACATTAACTTGTGTACGACCAGTAATCCGACGGTGCTCTGGGAGACTGCCAAAGCCTATACAAGGGATTTGATTATTTCTTACTCGGTGACTCAGAAGTGGCAGAAGGGAGAGCAGCAGCGTAAGCTTGAGGCTCAGCTGAAGAGAGCTGATACACCATATTTTGTCAGACCGCCTATAACTTAATTGCAGCAGATTACAGCCCACCAGACTGCTCTGAATGCTGCACTCGCCCAGACAGCAGAGAGAGAGATTTCCTTTGCGAAACAGAAGTTATTCGAGCATGGTGATAACCAGGTAGATATTAGGCGCACTTGGCCAGAAAGAAGATTGCTGCTATTATCACCCGCGATCCCAAAAGATTAATGCAGCGTTCAGGAAGTTCTATTCTGGGTTGTTCCAGTCAGCGGGCTGGGAGGACTGATTGGCGTCGATGGAGTCCTTTATTAAGATCTTGGACCTCCCAGGTGTAAGTTCAGAGGAGGCGTCTCTTTAGAATGCTCCTCTGATAATCCGAGAAATAAAGGAGACAGTGAGGCAGCACCAAAGTGGTAAAGCCCCCGGCCCAGATGGATTTTCGGAGTGAGATTTTGAAAGAGTTCATAGGCATGCTGGTTGGGCCAATGTTGGATATGTACAATTATTCGTACAGTCAGGACTGCCTCCCATCCTCTCTGAGAGAAGGAAATATTTTTCTTATTCTCAAGAGAGGGAAAGTCCCAGAGGATTGCACTTTGTATATGGCTATATCATTATTAAAAGTCGACTTTAAAATTTTGTCGAAAATGCTGGCTTTGAAGGTCCATTGTGAAAGAGGACCATTTTTATTAGGGGTCATAGGTCCTCTGATAATATTAGAAGAGTGCTAAATATGGTTCCAGTCCGCCAGCAAGGTTCGATTCCAGGCTCGGGGGTCTCCCTGGATGCAGAGAAAGAACTTGACCGGAGGGAGTAGATATGCACCTTTTATATCCTTGAATGGTTTGGTCTTGGAGGGGTCTTCGCCAGGTGGGTGGCAGTCTTATATAGTGACCCAAAAGCAGCGGATTTCACTGATGATTTAAGGTCTGACAATTTTAGTATTGACAGCAGTCGCCAGCAACGTTGCCCCCTTTCACTGTTACCATTTACATTAATGATTGAGCCGTTGGCAGAAGCCAGCCGGAGGGACGCCAATATCACTGCCATGGAGGTAGAATCACGAAGGCATAAGATCACCCTTTAAGCAGATGGCGTTCCTCTCTTTATAACTAACCCAATTATATTTGTGTCCTGTTTAATACAAATGATTAATTTATTTGGATTTTTCTCAGCGTATAAAATCAATTTTATGAAATCGGAGGCCATCCCTGTTGGGAGTCTTATTAGAGTACCCGACCTTGGGGTGGAATCTGATTCCCTTCCAGATGGTCACAAGGAGGTTTAGATATTTTATTCATCCCAGCCTTCGATCAATTATATAAAGCTAACTTCGTGCAGTTGCTCGAGAAGATAACACAGAATCTTCCAATATCCTGTTTGGGTTAGCTCGGGTTAAAATGAATGCCCTTCCTTATTTATGATACCCCATGCCAATGCTCCCTTTGACGCTGCCCAGGCAGGCGCTATGGAGGCTTAACAGTTGGCTTTGATCTTTCATCTAGCGTCACAGATGGCCTCCTGTTAAGCTGGACAAATTGCAGCTTCCACAGCGAATGGGGGCGTGTCGATTTTCCATACTTTAAGAAATACCAACTAAGGTTCCTTGCGATCTGATGTGGCTGATTGGGCTTAGCCGGGACCCATTGTCAATTTGGCTGGACATCGAGGCCTTCCGGGCAAAGTGTCCCCTCATTAATCTGTTGTTCATGGACAAGATGAGGACTGTTATGGAGAATTGCAGAAACCGATTGTCCTTAACACATTGAAAGCATGGAGAATGATGGGACAAGTTATGGGCAATTTACAAATCAAAAACATCAGCTTTCACCCCAATTGTAGGATTGGTAGGATTCCAGCCGGGATTGATGGATTCTGACTTTAGGTTCTGGGAGTCCAGATGAGTTTCCTGTTCGGGAGATTTTTTTGACGGGGAGGTCAAGATGAATTTTGAGCAGGTGAACCAGGAATATGAGATATCTGGGAGTGGCCTCTTTTGTTACTTTCAGCTTCAGGACTTTACACCGAAAAAGACGATATTAATGGTTCGTCTTTGGAAGTCAGATATGGAGACGAGAGTGCTTCAGAGTACGGGCACTCTCTCGATCAGCACCTTCTGACATTTATCAGGAGGTAGTGTCTCGAAGGCCATTGACCTTGTTACACCAGAACAGGAAGAGGCTATTCAGCCTGTGGAGCCCGATATATAGTTACGGGAGGAGCCCAGTCAGCTCCTCGAGTCGATAACACTGGGCCCAGAGTAGGCCATGCAGGACAGTACCCTGTTATGCAGCAATAGGATCAGTCTATTCAGCCTCCTCAAGTTTGCAACATAGGAACTGGAAGAGGTCGCACAGGGACTGGAGATTGGTGCACTGGGATACCAGGAGGACATTCAGTCCCTTCGAGCCTGTTGCACGGGAATTGGAGAAGGATGCAAACGATAAGATTTCTTATGGGAAAGGAGGAAGAAAGTTTCCTCACGTGTCTCGTATATGGGAACAGAAGAATGCCAATCATTCCATCACGCCTATATCAGGGATTCAGGAGAGACCGTTCAGTATCTCCAGCCTGTGATGGAGGAATATGAGAAGGTTTTTTCAGCCCCTCAAACTGTTACACAGCAACAGGAAGATTGCATAAGCCCTCATGACGCAAACACATCAACAGGAGGAGAACAGGCAGACCATCGAGATGGTGATGTGGAACACCAGAAAGACATCAGCCCATCGATTTTGTGCACAAGGAAGAGAATGAGTCCATTCAGCGACGCAGACCTCTTACAGAGCAATTAGAGCAGGTCATTTCACGCCATGTGCCAGTTATACAGGATTGGGGCGAACAAAGAGTTTATAGAGAGATAATAATTTAGAATTATCACCTTCACGATGGAATATATAGTAGTGAGAAAACTGTTGAAATTTAAGAAATATTGTTAAAGTCGATTATTCAAGAATTAATGACAAGAAATTTGAAAAGTCAAACCACAATCCATCAGAATCAACATGATTTGGATCATGAGGATCCTACAGATGAAATATTTGGTCTTCCAGAAGGCATTGAAGAGCTCTGCACAAATGATTCATCTGCAGAATAAGGTCGTTTACGATTAAAAGCAATTTATCAGCTTGGATACAGGCTTGGTGAAGCAACAAAATGAGTGAGATTGAAAAAATATGGGTCATTTTCTGTTTGGCAAAATTCAACTTTTAGGAAACCATATGTCTTGGTCCCCAGGCCCCAACTATTTACAATCTATAGTCTTACGTAGTTGAGAGGATAGAACATGTTATAACGAAATTAACAGATGACACTAACTCAGGTGAGAAATTGCAATGAAGATGCAAGAAATTAGAAAATGTATATGGATAGGTTGGGCAACATTTGACAGAAGAAACTGAACAACGAAAAGTATGAGTGTATCCGTTTGGATCAGTGTAGCAGAAAGGCAAATTATTATCCAAATGGAAAGAGACTTCAGAATGATTAGGTGCAGAGGGATCTGGCTCCCGCGTCCATATTACAGAATACTCAGATGGAGGTACAGCAGATAATGAGAAAGACAAGTGCAACTTTGGCATTTATTTCTAAATCAGTGGATTATAAAGGGAGGGAGGTGTGAGATTGCAACTGAGTACGTATGCAGTCTTGGTGTCCTGAATGTTGGAGGGATGTATTTGCCATGGAGACAGTTCAGAAGTGGTTTACTCGATTGACTCCAGAGCTGAGGAGTTTGTCCTCTGAAGAGAGATTGAGCAGTTCAGGTCAACACTGCCTGGAGTATAGAAAAATGAGAGGAGATGTCAGAGGTCTGGACGATGTTAAAGGTGATTGACAATGTAGATGTGAAGTGGATATTTCCTCATGTGGGACAATCTCGAACGATCCTAAAGCCATAGTTTTAGGATGAGGTGGGGGAGAATTAAAACAGGGGTGAGGAGAGCCTACTTCCCTCAAGGGGTTGGGAATCTGTGTAATTCACTGCCCCAGAGTGCAGTAGGTGCTGGGATATTGAGTAACTGAAGGAATATGGAGAGCGGACAGGAACGTGGAAGCAACAATGACATCAGCCATGATTGTATTCAATGGCAGAACAGGCCTGAGGGGCTGGATTGTTCCTCGTTCTTATTCAGCCCTTTGAATGTGTTACACATAAATGGGGGAGGACTGGTTATCAAACAGGAAACAGGCACTCCGGAAAAGTCAGCCTTCGTCAGTTTGACAGAACGTCACCAGTGGAGTCACACAGTGACCAGTGCAGGGTCCACAGCTCTTTACAATCTGTATGAATGATCAGGAGGAGTGGAACTAATGTACTGTAACTAAGTTTGCCGATTAAACTAAGATAAACAGGAAACTAAATTATCAAGGGAAGGTGGAGAGTCTGTAATTGGTTATGGACAGGTGAAGTCAATGGATAAAAGTTTAGCAAATGGGATTTAAGGTAATATATAGTCTGCCAATTTTTTTGGGGAAGAATGGTAGGTAGTATGTTACTGAAATGGAGAAAGACTACAGGACTTAGTGATGCAATGTGTACTGGAGGGTTCATTCTGACCCGATCAGACACGGGAAGTGTTGCTCCATCTCCCTAATGTTCCCAGGGATCTCATTGTGAACTCGGATTTCACCAGTTTCCTCATTTCCCCTCCCCCCACCCTGTCTCAGTCAAATCCATCAAATTCAGCACCGCCTTCCTAACCTGAGATCTTCTTCCCGACCTCTCCGCCCCCACCCCAGTCTGACCTATCACCCTCACCTTGACCTCTTTCCACCTATCACATTTCCGACGCTCCTCCCTACCTTTTATCTTAGCCTGCTGGACAAACCTTCCCCATTCCTGAAGAAGGGCTTATGCCCGAAACGTCGATTCTCCTGTTCCCTGGATGCTGCCTGTCCTGCTGCGCTTTTCCAGCAACACATTTCCAGCTCTGATCTCCAGCATCTGCAGACCTCACTTTCTCCTCCTATATCTATCATCCTTCAATTTTAAACTAAACCCCCTCGTGCTCGCCATCACCATACTTGGAAAAAGGCTCTTCCTGTCCACCCTATCTAACCCTCTGATTATCTTATATGCCTATATTAAGTCACCTCTCAACCTTCTTCTCTCTAACGAAAACAGCCTCAAGTCCTTTGTGGGCGGCATGGTGGCACAGTGGTTAACTGCCTCACAGCGCCAGAGACCCGGGTTCAATTCCCAACTCAGGCGACTGACTGTGTGGAGTTTGCACGTTCTCCCTGTGTCTGCATGGGTTTCCTCCGGGTGCTCCGGTTTCCTCCCACAGTCCAAAGATGTGCAGGCGAGGTGAATTGGCCGTGCTGAATTGTCCGTAGTGTTAGGGAAGGGGTAAATGTAGGGGTATGGGTGGGTTGCGCTTCGGCGGGTCAGTGTTGACTTGTTGGGCCGAAGGGCCTGTTTCCACACTGTAATGTAATGTAATGTAATCTAATCCCTCAGCATTTCTTTGTAAGAGCTTCCCTCCATACCAGGCAACGTCCCAGTAAATCTCCTCTGCGCCCTTTCCAAAGCTTCCACATCCTACTTATAGGCGGTGACCAGAACTGTACACAATACTCCAAGTGCGGCCGCACTAGAGATTTGTACAGCTGTAGCATAACGTCATGGTTCCGGAACTTGATCCCTCTCTTATTAGAAGCTAGAAAACTGTAAGCCTTCTTAACAACCCTGTCAACCTGGGTGGCAACTTTCAAGGATCTGTCTACCTGGACACCGAGATCTCTCTGCTCATATACACTACCAAGAATCTTACCATTAGCCCAGTACTTTGCATCCCGGTCACTCCAACCAAAGTGAATCACCTCACACTTGTCCGCATTCACCTCATTTGCCACCTCTCAGCCCAGCTCTGCAGCTTATCTATGTCTCTGTAACCTACAACATTGTTCATCACTATCCACAAACCTACCGACGTTAGTGTCGTCTGCAACTTTACGAACCAACCTTCTATGCCCTCATCCAAATCGTTTAGAAAAATCACGAACAGGAGTGGACCCAACACCGACCCTTGTGGTACACCACTGGTAACTGGACTCCAGAATGAATATTTCCCATCAACCACCACCCTCTGTCTTCTTTCAGCAACCAAATTACTGATCCAAACTGCTATATCTCCCACAATCCCATTCCTCTGCATTTTGTACAATCGCCTACTGTGGGGAACCTTATCGAACGCCTTGCTGAAATCCATATACACCACATCAACCGGTTTACTCTCATCTACCTGTTTGGTCACCTTCTCAAAGAACTCAATAAGGTTTGTGAGGCACGACCTACCCTTCACAAATCCGTGCTGACTATCTCTAATCAAATTATTATTTTCTTGATTATTATAAATCCTATCTCTTATAACCTTTTCCACACTTTACCAACAACTGGAGTAAGTCTCACTCGTCCATAATTACCAGGGTTGTCTCTACTCCCCTTCTTGAACAGGAGAACCACATTTGCTATCCTCCAGTCTTCTGGCACTATTCCCGTAGACATTAACGATTTAAAGATCAATGTCAAAGGCTCGATAATCTCCTCCCTGGTTTCCCAGAGGATCCTAGGATAAATCCATTCTGGGCCAAGGGACTTATCTATTTTCATAAGCTGCAGGATTTCTAATACCTCTTCCTTGTGAACCTCAATCCATCTAGTCTGGTAGCCTGTATCTCACTAATCTCCTCGAAAGCATTGTCATTTTTTAGAGTGAATACTGTTGAAAATATTGATTTAGTGCTTCCCCATCTCCTCTGACTCCACACACAGCTTCCCACTACTATCCTTGATTGGCCCTAATCTTACACCCGTCATTCTTATATTCCTTAAATACCTATAGAAAGCCTTAGGGTTTATCCTGATCCTATCCGCCAATAACTTCTCGTGTCTCCTCCTGTCTCTTCTGAGCTCTCTCTTTAGGTCTTTCCTGGCTACCTTGTAACCCTCAAGCACCCTAACTGAGCTTTCACATCTCATCCTAACGTTAGCCGCCTTCTTCCTCTTGACCAGAGATTCCACTTCATTCGTAAACTACGGCTCCCGCGCACTACAGCTTCCTCCTTGCCTGACAGGTACATACTTATCCAGGACACACAGTAGCTTTTCCTTGAATAAGCTCCACATTTCTAAAGTGCCCATCCCCTGCAGTTTCTTTCCCCATCATATGCTTCCTAAAGAGCGGCACGGTGGCACAGTGGCACAGTGGTTAGCACTGCTGCCTCACAGCGCCAGAGACCCGGGTTCAATTCCCGCCTCAGGCGACTGACTGTGTGGAGTTTGCACGTTCTCCCCGTGTCTGCGTGGGTTTCCTCCGGGTGCTCCGGTTTCCTCCTACAGTCCAAAGATGTCCGGTGAATTGGCCATACTAAATTGCCCGCAGTGTTAGGTAAGGGGTAAATGTAGGGGTATGGGTGGGTTTCGCTTCGGCGGGTCGGTGTGGACTTGTTGGGCCGAAGGGCCTGTTTCCACACTGTAATCTAATCTAATGTAATCTAATCTAAATCTTGCCTAATGGCATCGTAATTGTCTTTCCCCCAGCTGTAACTCTTGCCCAGTGGTATACACCTATCCCTTTCTATCACTAAAGTAAACATAACAGAATTGCTATCGCTATCACCAAAGTGCTCACCTACGTCCAAGTCTAACATCTGACCGGGCTCATTATCCAGTATCAAATCTAATGTGACTTCACCCCTTGTTGGCCTGTCTACATACTGTGTCAGGAAGCCCTTCTACACACACTGGACGTAAACTGACCCATCTATACTCCTCGTACTATCGTGTTCCCATTCAATATTTCGAAAGTTAAAGTTCCCCATTACAACTACACTGTCTCTGTCAGTCCTATCGAGAATCACCTTTGCTGTCCTTTCCTCTACATCTCTGGAACTATTCGGAGGCCGATAGAAAACTTCCAACAGAGTGACCTCTCCTTTCCTGTTTCTGACTTCAGCCCATACTACCTCAGTTGACGAGTTACCAACATCCTTTCTGCAACTGTAATACTGTCCTTTACCAACAATGCCACACCGCCCCCTCTTTAACCATATTCTCTGTTCTTCCTGAAACATCTAAATCCTGGAACCATCAACAACCATTCCTGTCCCTGCTCTTAACCATGTCTCCGAAATGGCCACAACATTGAAGTCCCAGATACCAAACCATGCTGCAATTTCACTCAACTTATTCCAGATGCTCCTGGTGTTGAACTAGGCACACTTCAAACCAACCTCTTGCTTGCCGGTGCCATCTTGCGTCCCTGAAACTTGATTTTGAACCTCCCTACTCTCAACCTTTTCTATACTCGAACTACAATCTTGGTTCCCATTCCCCTACTGGATTAGTTTAAACCCACTCCAATAGCCTTAGAGAATTCCCTCCCCAGGATATTGGTACCCTCCAGTTCAGATGAAGACCACCCTGCTTGTAGAGGTCCCACCTACCCCAGAAAGAGCCCCAATTATCGAAGAATCCAAAACCCTCCCTCGTGCACCACTCTGTAGCCACGTGTTCACCTTCTCTCCCTCCCTATTCATTGCCTCACTAGCACATGGCACGAGCAACAAACCACAGCCAACAACTCTGATTGTCCTAGCTCTAAGCTTCCATCCCAGCTCCCTGAATTTCTGCCTGAAATCCCCATCTATCTTCCTATCTATGTCGTTGGTGCCTATGTGGACTACGACTTGGGGTTGCTCCCCCTCCCCCTTAAGGATCCCAAAAACAGGATCAGATACATCGCAGACTCTGGCACCTGGGAGGCAACACACCAACCGTGAGTCTCTCTCGTCCCCACAGAACCTCCTATCTGTCCCCCTAACTATGGAGTCCCCAATGACTACTGCTCTGCTCCTCTTCCCCTATCCCTTCTAAGCAGCAGGGACAGACACTGTGCCAGAGCCCTCTACCTCACTGCTTTCCCATGGTAAGTTCCCCCCCCCCCCCACCAGTATCCAAAATGGTATACTAATTGTTGAGGGGAATGTCCACAGAGGATCCCTGCACTGTCTGCAGGTTCCGTTTCCGTCCCCGACTATAAACCATTTGCATTTTTCTTGTACCTTAGGAATGACTACTTCCCTGTAACTCCTCTTAATAATTCCCTCTGCCTCCCTAATGATCCAAAGTTCATCCAACTCAAGCTCCAGTTCCCTAATGCAGTTTTCGAGTAGCTGGAGTTGGGCGAACTTCCCGCAGATGTAGTCAGCAGGGACACTGGTGGTGACCCTTACCTCCCACATTCTGCAGGAGAAACTTTCAACTGCCCTAACTTACATTCACACTATTCTAAATTCCCAAAGAGACTGTTGAAAAAAATAAGGAATTAAAATAACTCGTTACCTTACCTTACCCCCCAATCTGGCGCACAATCGGGCAACACAACCACACAAATATATGACTTCCCAGAAGTCCTTCGCTCTTCCCTCGAACCTCTCGGCAAATGGAGGCCCAACTCCCGAGGTAAGTCCCTTTTAATGCCGGGAAACTCACCCTTCTCGGCAGCCCTCGCTTACCTATCCTGCTTTCCTCACCGCTCTGGCAAAATTAATTAAGGACCTCTGGGAGCTCCCTAATGAATGCCTTGCTTCAGTATTCAGTACTGAGAGGGACCTTCATGTTTTGGGTACAGTGTGAAACAGGCAGATATGCTAGAACAGGAGGATGTGCTGAAAAGTTTGAGAATCACAAGGATAGACAAATCTTCTTGGCCAGCTGGGAAATAAACCTAGGATACTATAGGAAGCGAGAGAAAAGAATGCTGTGTTTTGCGATCTACTAGATTCGTGCCAGATGATAGGAGGTTGGCAAATGTTATTCCCTTGTTCATGAAAGGGAATAGAGATAATCCTGTGAATTAGAGGCTAATCATTCTTACGCCAGTGATGGGCAAAGTATTGGAGAGGATTTGAGAGACACGAGTTATGATTACTTGGAAAACCATAATTTGATTAGAGACTGTCAGCATGCCTTTGTAAGGAGCAGGTCATGCTTCAATAGGCTTATTGAACTTTTTGAGGATGTGAAAGAAAACACATTGATGAAGGTAGAACAGTGGATGTGGTGTATTTGGATTTTACCAAGTCATTTGATAAAGTTACCAATTGTAGGTTCATTCAGAAAATAAGGAGGCATGGGATACATGGAAATCTGGCTGTCTGGATACAGAATTGGCTGGCACATAAAAGACAGAGTGTAGTGGTAGATTGAAAGTACTCAGCCTGGAGCTCGGTGACCAGTGCATTATGCAGGGATTGGTTTGGGAACTCTGTTCTTTGTGACTTTTATAAGAGAGTTGAATGGGGAATTGGGAGGATGGGTTAGTAAGCTTGCGAACGGAGGTTGGTGGAGCTGTGGATAGTGTGGAAAGTTGTTGCCCGTTGCAACAAGACATTGAGAGAACTGAGCTGATGAGTGGCAGATCGAGTTAAACTTGAAAAAGTGTGAAGGCATTCACTTTGGAAGGAAAACTTTGCATGCAGAGGACAGGGTTAAAAGCAGGATACTTGCAGTGTAGAGGAATAGATGGATCTTGGGTTCCATGTCCACAGATCCACAATGTTGCCACGCAAATTGATGTGGTTGTTGAGAAGGCGCAAGGTGTGTTGGCTTTCACAAGCCGGGGAACTGAGTTTCATAGCTGTGATGTTATGCTGCAGCTCTATGAAGTTGAGTGCTGTTCTGCATTGAGAGCTTGTATGCAACTGACATATGACTAGGTAGCAGTCTCAGAATGTACTTGGAAAATTGAAAATATATAACATTTGGCTGTTAAAAAGATACCTTGAGTTTCGGTTGTTCTCTGGACAACTTTTCATATTTAACGAATCTGTTTAAGTTATGCCTCAGGATAATAAATCCAACAGATTTTGAATTTACTGTTTTTCCAACATTTAACCAGAGATGATTTGATGTTGAGGGGATAAAGAGGTAGGCATTATGAAACTTAGACAGAGAGTAAACTGCCATCGAGAGAGACTGCCAATCAAAACATTCTCTATTAAAATTATGTTTTTTTTGCATGCAACACCCTTGCAGTAAAAGACAGAAGACGACCCAGTGAGATCCATAGTTGAAAGGAGGAGGATACTGGAGATGACAGCCGCTGTCTGGTTTCGAAGTTAAATGATGCAATTTTAATTTAGTTATTTTTTAAAAGGAACAGTATATTGTTATAGAGGTGGAGGCAGATAACATGTAGTTCAGAGAAAGGGAGCTTAGAGCTGTGAATAGTTGTTGTCCAATCTTCACTTTTAGAGTTAAGAAATAAATTGATGTTATTTTTCTTTAAATAGTGGAATTTTCGAGTTCTCTGTCACTCGTGCTTTAACAGGTTATAAGGCAAGTTGAGCTTTTCTGGGTGTTTGGTTTCATTAACAAACGGGTTCATTGCTGTGTTGTAACAGCACACTTGGAATATTGTGTTCAGTTCTGGTCACCTTGTTATAGGAAAGATGTACAAGCGATAGTGAGGGTGCAGAGATATCCTTACGGCTCAACAGAAATATTGACACACATCACACGAGTGAATGAAATATTGAGGAAGTCACCACGCTAAAAATAAATACTGGCAGATTCTCCATGTCTGTATAAACGTCAGTGTGTCAGTGTTTGTGGTGTTTCTGTGCTGATGTCTGTATATCTATGTGTGCACGTGCATCAGTGTATCGGGATTTGTCTCTGTGTGTCTGCTTTAGTATCTGTGTTTCTGCACCAGTCACTATGTGTACCTGTGTATCTATATTCATATCTGTGTGTATCTGCGTGTCTATGTGGGTATCCGTGTGCCGTGTGCGGATCTGCCAGCCTCTCTGGTGTACACCTTAAAGAGTATTTCCACTGCAACTGCAATCAAACAATTCTGACCAAACCATTTGTAAGGTGATGCGATGAATGTATTACATGTTCTTTAAATTGAAATATTTTATAATTCACCCCTACAAGGTGTAAGTGAGAAAGGATTGAAAAGTCCTGAAACCGACCCAGTGGTGGTGGTAATATATCTAGGTATCAGACAAAACTGTTCTGTGCCTCCAGCGATATTTGTAAAACCAAACAGCCGTGCAATGTGAGAGATTCGCAGTATTTGATGTCCTCTGATAGAGAGGAAAAAACTGACACTTGTGCAGTGGCATGGGGAGACCAGCAGAGCGTGGCATTGTATGAATATAAACTTAATAGGGACAGACGTAGAGGTGGAGAAGGGGAGTAGGGGTTTATCTCAGTTTCAATGGTATTACCCCCAAACCCACAGAGCCATCATTTCACAAAGATGAACACAAACATACATAGACACATTAAACGCACAACACATATGCACACTTACACACAAACACATGCACATGCCCGCACACAGACACAGTGGTTTCTTTAAGATAGAGATAAGTACGTTTTTCATGAATAAGGGAATCAATGGTCAGTTGATGAAGGCAGGTGAATGTGGCTCAGTAGATCCAAGGGGTTAAATGGCCTAATTCTGTTCCAATTTCCTATTTTGTGAAGGGATTCAGTTTGGAAGTCGAATTTGAATGCAGATTACTGGGTCAAGTGCAGGATTCGTAGCAGTGTGGAGGAACAAACGAATCTTGGGGTCCATGTCTGTCGGTGTCTCAGTTGCCACCTAAGTTGATAGGGTTTTAAAAAGGCATATGTTGTGCTGGCTTTCATTAGCAGCGGGACTGAGTTTAAGAGCCGGGAGATTATGCTGCAGGTCTATAAAGCCCTGGTGAAAACCACATTTGAAACGTTCTGATCGCCCCATTAGAGAAAGGATGTGGAAGCTGTAGAGCGGGTGTACAGGAGATTTACCAGGATGCTGCCTGGACTAGAGGGCTTGTCTTACGAAGAAAGGTTGAGGGAGCTATGGCCTTTCTCATTGGAGTAAAGAAGGATGAGAGGTAACTTGATAGAGCTGAACAAGATGGTGAGAGTTACAGACAGAGTAAATAGTCAGAGACTTCTTCCCAGGGTAGAAATGATTGTCACGAGGTGAGCATAATTTTAAGGTGTTTGGAGAAAGGTTTTGGAAGATATCAAAGGCAGTGAGTCACCAGCCCCCCTCCCCTCCCCACAAACCGGGTTCCTGGCACAGTTAGACAGCTGTGCTAACCACTGAGACACCAGCACCCCTCCCCCTCCCCCCAAACCGGGTCCCTGGTACTGTGACACAGCCGGGCTAACTACTGAGGCACCATGCACCCTCCCCCTCCCCCTGTCCCCCAATCAGGCTCCCTGGTATGTGAAACAACCATGCTAACCACTGAGACACCATTCCCCCGTCCCCGGCCCCTCCTCCAAAACGGAGGCACTTTGCTCTGCAGTACTGGGGAAAATGTAAATAAAACTGATGAGCTTAGAGCTATGATGTAGTGGCCATAACAGAGACGTGGGTTTCGCAGGGGCAGGAATGGTTGCTGGCTGTTCCAGGGTTTTAGAACATTTAAAAAGAATAGGGAGGAGGTAAAAAGAGGAGGGGGGTGTAGCACTGCTAATCAGAGAGGGTATCACAGCTACAGAAGTTACCATTATCGTGGAAGGTCTGCCTAATGAGGCAGTATGGGTGAAGATTAAGAACAGTAAGGCAGCAATCATCTCATTAGGGGTTTACTACAGGCCTCACAAAAGAAGCAGGGAGATTGAAGAAAGCATAGGCCGGCAGATTTTGGAAAAGTGTGAATGGAATAGGGTAGTTGTAATGGGTGAGTAACCTTCCCAATATTGATTGGAACCTCCTTCCAGCAGATGGTTTGGAAGGAGCTGTTTTTGTAAGGTGTGTTCAGGAGGGTTTCCTAACTCAGTACGTTGACAGGCCGACAAAGGGAAAGGACATTTTGGATTTGGTGCTCGGCAATGAGCTGGGGCAGGTGTCAGATCTTGCGGTGGGAGAGCATTTTGGTGATAGTGACCACAACTGCCTCACATTCTATATAGCCATGGAGAAGGAGAGAAGCAGGCAAAATGGGAAGATATTTAGTTGGGGAAAAGGAAACTATGATACTATCAAGTTAAAAATCACACAACACCAGGTTATAGTCCAACAGGTTTAATTGGAAGCACACTGGCTTTCGGAGCGACGCTCCTTCATCAGGTGATTGTGGAAGGCTCGATCGTAACACAGAATTTATAGCAAAAAATTGCAGTGTGATGTAACTGAAATTATACATTGAAGAATTGATTGTCTGTTAAGCCTTTCATCTGTTAGAATACAGTGCTGGTTTCACTTTTTTTCATGTGTAAATCACAAAACCCTTTTTTTATTAAAGTTGCATTCTCGGGTTAGCTGTTAACAATGGTGATAGCTAGACAATGTGTTGAAGGTATTAGCCCCCTGTGTTCTCTGTCTATGACCTGATGTTTAGATTGATTTCCATCTAAAAAGTGAAATAACAGAGTTTTACATAAATTCATACAGTTTTTGAGCTCACAGTTCGACATGAATCTATGTGGTTTTTGAGCAAAGTGCAATGTAACTTTGTACCAAAAACATTCTTCACCAAACACAATATATATGTGTGCATGTGGGTCTTTGTCTGTCTGTGTGTGTGTCTGTCTGGGGTGGGGGTTGTGAGTGTGAGAAACACACACACACTCTCACATGCACACGGACACAGATACACACAGACGCGCCTACAGACACCCACACACACCCTGATAGACACACAGACTCACACACATGCACCCCCTCACAGAATTAAGACACTCTGCACTCACTACACACACACACACTTTCTCACACTCACAATCCCCACCCCAGACAGACACACACACACATAGAAAGAAATTTATGTAAAACTCTGTTATTTCACTTTTTAGATGGGAATCAATCTAAACATCAGGTCATAGACAGAGAACACAGGGGGCTAACACCTTCAACACATTGTCTAGCTATCAACATTTTTAACAGCTAACCCGAGAATGGAACTTTATAAAAAAAAGGGTTTTGTGATTTACACATGAAAAAGTGAAACTATCACTGTATTCTAACAGATGAAAGGCTTAACAGACAATCAATTTTCAATGTATAATTTCAGTTACATCACACTGCAAATTTTTGCTATAAATTCTGTGTTACGATCGAGCCCTCCACAATCACCTGATGAAGGAGCGTCGCTCCGAAAGCTAGTGTGCTTCCAATTAAACCTGTTGGACTATAACCTGGTGTTGTGTGATTTTTAACTTTGTACACCCCAGTCCAACACCGGCATCTCCGAATCATGATACTATCAGACGGCGTTGTGAAGCATGGACTGGGAGCAATTGTTCCATGGAACTCGCACTATAGACATGTGGAGACGGTTTAAGGAACAGTTGTTGTGAGTGATGCACAAATGTGTTCCTTTGAGGCAAGAAGGGATAAGATAACGGAACCTTGGATGACGAGATCGGAGGAGCTTCTCTTCAAAAGAAAGAAGGCAGCTTACATAAGGTGGAGGAAGCAAGGGTCTTGCTCAGCTCCAGATGGTTACAGGCAGGCGAGGAAGGAGCACAAAAATGGTCTGAGGAGAGCCAGGAGGGGGCAGGAAAAAGGCTTGGCAGGAAGAATCTAAAGGCATTTTGCACATATGTGAGGAATAAGAGACTGATCAAAGAAAGAGTTGGGCCGATCAGGGATAGCATAGGGAACTTGTGTATAGAGTCTGAGGAGGTAGGGGAAGCCCTAAATGAGTTTTTCGCTTCTGTTTTTACGAAAGAAAAGGACCTTGTAGTGAATGAAACCATTGAGGAGCAGGTAATCATGCTGCAACAGATAGATTGAGAAAGCTGATGTGTTGAAAATTTTGACAAACATTAATATTAACAAGTCCCCAGGGCCAGACCAGATTTGTCCTCGGCTGCTATGGGAAGCGAGAAATGTGATTGCTTCTCCACTTGCGAAGATCTTTGCATCCTCGCTCTCCACTGGATTCGTACCAGAGGACTGGAGGGAGACAAATGTAATTCCTCTCTTCAAGAAAGGAAATAGGGTAATCCCCGGAAATTACAGACCAGTCAGTCTCACATCTGTCATCTGTAAGGTGTTAGAAAGGATTCTGAGGGATAGGATTTATGACCATCTGGAAGAGCATGGTTTGATTAAAGGCAGTTCAGCACGGCTTTGTGAGGGGCAGGTCATGCCTCACAAATCTTATTGGGTTCTTTGAGGATGTTACTAGACAAGTTGATGAGGGTCAAGCTCATGTTGTGTATCTGGACTTCAGTTAGGCATTTGATAAGGTTCCCCATGGTAGGCTCGTTCAGAAGGTCAGGAGGATTGGGATATAGGGAAATTTAGCTGTCTGGATACAGAATTGGCTGGTCGACAGAAGACAGCGAGTGGTAGTGGAAGGAAAATATTCTGCCTGGAAGTCAGTGGTGAATGGTGTTCCACAGGGCTCTGTTCTTGGGCCTTAACTCTTTGGAAGTTTTATTAATGACTTGGATGAGGAGATTGAAGGATGGGTTTGCACGTTTGCAGAGGATACAAAGGTTGGAGGTATCATTGACAGTATACAGGACTGTTGTAGGCTGCAGCATGACATTGCCAGGATGCAGAGATGGGCTGAGAGGTGGTAGATGGAATTCAAACTGGATAAATGCGACGTGATGCATTTTGGAAGATCGAACTTGAAAGTTGAGTACAGGATTAAAGGCAGGATTCTTGGCAGTGTGGAGGAACAGCGGGATCTTGGTGTGCAGGTACATAGATCCCTTAAAATTTCCACGCAGGTGGACAGGGTTGTTAAGAAAGCATATGTTGTTTTGGCTTTCATTAACAGGGGGATTGCGTTTAAGAGCAGTGAGATCTTGTTGCAGCTCTATAAAACTTTGGTTAGACCGCACTTGGAATACTGTGTCCAGTTCTGGTCGCCCTATTATAGGAAAGATGTGGATGCTTTGGAGAGGGTTCAGAGGAGGTTTACCAGGATGCTGCCTGGACTGGAGGGCTTATCTTACGAAGAGAGGTTGACTGAGCTCGGACTTTTTTCGTTGGAAAAAAGAAAGAAGAGATGGACCTAATTGAAGTGTAGAAGATAATGTGGCCTCCTCTATATTGGGGAGACAGGCCGCCTACTTGCGGTCCACAGAAAGGTAATGAGAGGAATAGATAAAGTTGATAGCCAGAAACCTTTTCCCAGGGCAGCAATTGTTAACACGTGGGGTCACAGTTTTAAGTTGTTTGGCGGAAAGTATAGAGCAGATGTCAGAGGCGGGTTCTTTACACAGAGAGTTGTGAGAGCATGGAATGCGTTGCCGGCAGCAGTTGTGGAAGCAAGGTCATTGGGGATATTTAACAGACTGAAGACATGCATATGGTCACAGAAATTTGAGAGTTCATACATTAGGTTTACCTCACATGAGGATCAATGTTCGGCACAACATCGTGGGCTGAAGGGCCTGTTCTGTGCTGTACTGTTCTATGGTCTATGTTCTAAACAGTAAACAGTGACAAAACGCCACAGGTGAGTCAGGATCTGGAGGTAGAAACAGAGGCAGCATATTGAGTCTGATATGATCCTCTTCCGAAAAATACATATTGAAATCAAAAAGTTAATTGTGTTTCTCTCTGCTCAGAACCTGCAAATGTTTTCCTGCACTTTCAACTTAGTTACTCTTCTGGACAGTGGATATTTGTCTGATCTGAAAGGGAACAGCGAAGCTGCCGTTTCTGTTGACGCTCAAGAACTTGGTTATGGCTTTTGAATGAAAAATGAAAACGTACGTGCCTGACAGCTCCCCAAATACCGATAGTTTATTGCCATTGCCATAATGCATTATAAAAATGTTGAACTTGGTGGTCATGACATCACATTTTCAATCCTCTGAAAGTAATTGATTGAAGTACTGATCCCAATTGTTAAGAATGTCTTATCATGCTCCTGATGTAACTGGCATCGTACTCATCCAGCAAGATCTTCCCTTTCTGAGAGTTTCCATATATCTGTGAAAACATAAAATATCTTTGTATTTTAACAAGACATATTTATCCAGGGTTTTGGAAGGCACTAGCAAGGGCAGAGTTTATTTGTCATCCCCAATGGCTCCAGAATAAGTGACACAGAGTTGCCCTGTTTTACCTCTTCAAACCAAATTGATGCAGATCCAGACAGAGCTGTTTGTAGGGGCATTCCAAGATTTTTAACAAATACTTATGAGGGATCAGCAAATTAGTCCCTAGTCAGGATGACATGCAACTTGGAAGATACCTTTCAGAGATTGATTTTTCTCTTGTTCCCTTTCCCAGTACAGAATTTTCTCTAATTCCCATTAATCACAGTTTTGCTCAGGGTCCTTGATTCCACCTTCAGTCAAGTCCTGCTTCGATTGAAAGGGAAGTCACGCTGATCTCACCTCGAATTACACGGGCAGATCAGTTGAAAGAATAAGGAGCAAAAGACAAGAACACTGTTTGCTTGAACAATGTCCTCGCAATATTCAAAAGAAAATTGATGCATGGTCTTCCTTACTGCATTATTTAAACATGACATCACTTTTCAAACAATATTCTGAACGGTGGGTGTTTGTTCTTTTAATTTGCTTCCAATTAAGTGTAGAAATGAGAACGTGAATTGATCTTCTATAGTGTGTTTATAATCCAGAATTTAATTCAACCTTTATTATCATTGCTCTAACTCTTTGAAACAAAAATAATGAATGAGCCTGAGTCCATCCTGCAGATGAAAAAGTTCTTTCAGCTCTGACTATTGCAGCGAATGTTATAAAGAATAACCTGCAGGCCCACGTAAAATGAAAATGCTGCAGGGCAAGGTGCCAAACGCTAGTCCAAGAATAATTATGTCCACGCATTATGATTAATACATGCAGAGGGGCGGAGTATAAAAGCAGAATTCAGCTCCATGTCCAAAATACTGTTTGTGGCTCCCTCACAAAAGACCACAACTGGTTCACGGTGGAAATTCACCAAAATAGGAAAAACAAGAGACTGGAATTCCCAATTTTGCAACCACATCGGTAGAAAGGGAAGAAAATCAAGGTTTGTTTCTGAAATTCATAAATTGTGATGATAAGAATGTGGTATATCGGCGGGGGGGGGAATGTTAGAGGTTGATAAACAATGTTGGACGATGATAAACAATGTTGTAGATGACGCAGTGATTATCCAGGTGGGTCACAGTGAGCAGGAACGTGTTGGTTACAGGAGGGTACAAACAGATTTTCAGATGGCCAGATCAATGTCTGATAAAAGGTAACACTGAAATATGTGAGATGCTGCACTTTGGAAGATGTAACAAGACAAGGGAGAACACAAACCATGAAGATAGGTTAGATTTGCTTTTGGAGCAGAGAAATGTGAGGATCAACCTGACAGAGGTGTATTATAGCATGAGAGGTATGGGACGAGTGAACAGACAACAACTATTCCCCTTAGTCAAAGGGTCAAAAACAATGGGAAATATGTTTGAAGTCAAAGAGAATATACTAACATAGGATTTGTGAAATCTGTTTCGAACCCAGAGCATGATATGTGTCAAACATGCATTGCCTGGGAGGATGGTTCAGGAAGGTAACCTCACAAACATTATAAAACAATTGTATCAGCACTATGGGCAATTTAGCTTGACCAATTCATCGAACCTGCACATTTTTGGACTGTGGGAGGAAACCGGAGCACCCGCAGGAAACCCACGCTGAAGTTTGTATTATTCCGTAATAAAGACAGAATATTTGGCAAAAGAAATACACTGTGGCCATTTTGCAAAGTAATTGACAATGAAATATTGCTACTTGATGTCTAAACTATAAATTTGAGACAATGCTAAAGTGTTTTGCAGTCGCATCACTCAGTTCCATTACTTAAAATAGAGTCAGATGGTGTGGAATGTGTGTGGGTAGAATTGAAGAACCGTAAAGGTGAAAACCCGTGGATGGAGTTATGCACAGGTCGACAAATCGTAGTCAGAAGCTGGGGCGCATGATAGACGAGGAGATAGAAATGATATGTAGGAAAGGCAAAGTTACAGTGACTGGGGGGATTTCAATATGCAGGAGGACTGGGAAAATCAGTGGTAGTGGTTTGCAAGGAAAGGAATTTGTGGAATGTCTACAAGATGGCTTTTTGGAGCAGCTTATGGTGCAGGCAACGAGGGAACCGGCAATACTGGATTTAGAGCTGTGCAGTGAGGCAGACTTGATAAGGAAGCTTAAGGTGAAGGAACCTTCGGAGGCAGTGATCATACTATGATTGAACCTACTCTTCAATTTGAGAGGGAGAAAGTAGAATCGGAGTTAATATTACAGCTAACTAAATACACCTTCAAAGACACAAGGGAGGAGCTGGATAGAATTGACTGGGAGAGGAGCCGAGCAGGAAAGAGAGTGGAACAATAATGGCGGGAGTTTCTCGGAGAACTTTAGGAGTCACAGCAGAGAGTTATCCCGATGTAAAAGATGCATTGTACAGCGAGGATAAGGCAACCATGGATGACTGAGACAGTCATGGCTAGCGGAAAAGGAAAATAGAAAGTAGATAACATCGCAAATAGCAGTGCGAAACCAGAAGATTTGGAAACTTCAAAGATGAACAGATGGAAACAAAAATAAGGAATAAGGACGGAAAAGATTAAATATAAGTTTAAGCTATCCAGTGATATAAAGGACAACTGTAGGAGTTTCTTTAGACATATAAAGGGCAGAAGAGAAGCAGAAGTGGATATTGGGGCACTGGAAAATGACGCTGGAGAGATAGTCGTGTGGAACAAATAATAGATGAGAAACTGAATAACTATTACGAGAATGGGCAAAGAAGTGGCAGATGGAGTACAACTTGGGAAAGTGAGAGGTGATGCACATTAGTAGGAAGAATACAGGCATAGACTACTTTGTAAGTGGAGAGAAAAATCAGAAGTCTGAAGTGCAAAGAGAGTTGCGAGTTCCAGTCCAGGATTGTCTCTAGATAAACTTGTAGGTTGTGTCAGCAATTAGGAAAGTTTTGTTTCTGGTGCACAGTGTGATTGAAATCGTATATTCAGCAAAAGAACCGAGTTAACTCTTACAAACAATATTTGTGTTTTTGAACACAATTAATATTAGAACAATAAAACGTATTATAACGCAATGATAAACGCTACACATTATCTAATGCTTTAACTTAACTTTGGATAATCACAAACCACCCCACTAGACGTTGACCGGGCTCGACTTGGTGATGTCTTCTTGTTCTCCTGATGATCTTGGAGGTGTCTTCTCTTTCCCTGGTTATTCTCCAGTTACAGCACTGTGAGGGGTTTTGTGATGATTCTTATCCTTCCAAGTCTTCACTCCCTTTTGGTAAGGTAAGGAGGATCTGTCAATGGAATGATCAGGTTCATACCCTGATCACTCAGACTCAATCATGGGTTGGCTCAAGGGCAACATTCCATTGTCCCATTCAGGTCCAACTTCAGGTGAGTATTACAGGGTGGAGTTTCAGGTTTGTTTGCAAACCATCTGTGGGTATCTGCAGCCTGTCTGGGTTCTGCAGCATGTGGATTAGCACAGAGAATTTAGTCAAAGCTGGGGTCCATTTCACAGCATGCTTTAATAATTGTTCATTTTTGTAACTCCATGGTAAATTTATTATTGCCCATCGTAAGATTATTCTTTCTGGAGGCCCGTCCGGTCAGAAAGGTCTTCAGCCTGAGAGAGGTGAATCTATAGTAAGGATGGCAGTTTCCTTACCTAAAGGACATTAGTGAACCAGGTGGGTTTTTCTTGGCAATCGATTCATAACCACTATCAGTCTCTTAATTCCAGATTTGAATTCAAACTCCCCTACGTGCTGTGGCAGGACTTGGACCCAGGTCACCAGAACATTATCTGGGCTTATCACATAAGAATTCAGTTATAACACCACGAGGCCACTGACTTGCCCAATCCTCCATAGTGTGACTCACATGTGCAGTACGATATGCACTAGAATTTGCCTTCATGTTCTCCTTGACTTCCTTATCAAGATATGGATGACTTTTTCCCCGTTATGCAACTCCTGTTCGGTCTTCAGTATCTCCCTAATTATTTGCCAAATGTCTTCATCTGCCTGCCTTTGACTATTCTTTTCTCCCACCCCCACCCACCCCCCAGTCAACCCTGGCCAAATTCTTCCTTAGGCCAGTATAATTACCATTGCCTAACACTAAAACTCTCATGTATGACTCAGTCTTCACTCTTTCAATCTGAATGTGAAACTCCAGCATGTTGTGTTTTCTCCTTCCAAGTCAAAGCTCATCCACCAATTCTTCCTTGTTAAATAATATCAAATCTAAATTAGCCCACTCTCTGGTTGGTTCCATGCCATCCTGCTCTCAGAAATAATCTCTCATACACTCTATGAATTTCTATTCGAGGATATCACTGTCAAGTTGATTAATGAAGTCAATTTGCATTTTCAAAACACCCATAATTAAAATTGTGCTCCTGTGACAAGCCCTCACTATTTTCTACCTCAGAAGTACTTTGGGGGGACAGTGGCTGAAAATTACACTTCCCAAGATGTTTCTTCTCTTGCTTTTTATTTGCACTGAGACGGATTTCAAATATTTTTTGGCACAAAACAGTTTGAAAATGTCTGAGTTCCCACTTTACACGAACCACATTTCACAGTAAATATTGAGGAATTAAGAGGGCTAAAAGTGGTCATGAGATATCTTTAGCAAACAGGGTTGAGGAAAATCCCAAAGACTACCTTTCATATATAAGCAACAAGAGGGTAACTCGAGAACTGTTTGGCCCACACAGGACAAAGGAAGAAAGTTATGCATGGAGTCAGAGAAAATGGGTGAGATTCTTAGCGAGTACATTGCATCTTTATTCACCAAGGAGAGGGACATGATGGATGTTGAGGTTAGGGATAGATCTTTGCGGACTCTGGGTCAAGTCGACATAAAGAGGGAGGAAGTTTTGGATATTCTAAAAGGTAGAAATGTAGACAAGCTCCCAGGTCTGGATGAGATCTACCACAGGTTACTGAGGGATATGAGTGAGGAAATAACTGGGGCTTTAACAAATATCTTTGCAGGACCCTTATACATGGGTGAGGTCCCAGAGGACTGGAGCATTGCTAATGCTGTCTCCATGTTTAAGAAGGATTTATCCAGGGATTTATAGACCGGCGAGCCTCAGATCAGTGGTAGGGAAGCTTCTGGAGAAGATACTGAGAGACTTCAGTAAAGTGTTTTATTAGGTTCTCCAGGGTAGGCTGATGGAGAAGGTGATGCCGCATAGGGTCCAGTATGTTTTATCTAGATGGATAGAGAACTGGCTGGCCAACAGGAGAAGGAGAGGAGTAGTGGAAGGGGATTTCTCAAAATGGAGACCTATGCAACAGCGATCTGTGCTGGGACCACTGTTGTTTGAGATATATGTCAATGATTTGGAGGAAGGTATCGGTTGCCTGATTAGCAAGTTTGCAGATGACACCAAGATTGGTGGAGTAGCAGATTGTGAAGGGAAATGTCAGAGAATGCAGCAGAATATGGATAGATTGGAGAGATGGGCACAGAAATGGCAGATGGAGTTCAGACTGTGCAAATGCGAGGCGATGCATTTTGGAAGATCCAGTTCAAGAACAACAATACAGTAAACGGAAAAGTCTTGGGGAAAATTGACATACAGTGAGACCTGGGTCCATTGTTTCCTGAAGGTGGCAACGCAGGTCAGTAAACTGGTCAAGGCAACATAAAGCATGATTTCCTTCATTGGATCAGCTTTTGAGTCCAAACGTTGGCAGGTCATGTTACAATTGCATAGGACTTTGGTTTCACCGCATTTGAAATACTGCATATATTTCTGGTCACCACGTTACCAAAAGGATGTGGATGCTTTGAATAGAGCGCAGAGTAGGTTCACCCGGATGTTGCCTGGTATGGAGGGTGCTGGTTATGAAGAAAGATTGAGTAGATTAGGATTATTTTAATTATAAAGACAAAGGTTGAGGGGGACCTGATTGAGGTCTACAAAATCAAGAGAGATATAGACAGGGTGGATAGCAAGAAGCATTTTCCCCAGATTTTGGAACTCAATTACTAGGCGTCATGAGTTCAAAGTGAGAGGGTAAGGGTTTAGGGTAGATATATGGGGGAAGTTCTTTACACATATTGTGGTGGCAGCCTGGAACGTGTTACCAACAGAGGAGATCGGGGCAGTTACAATAGCGTTATCTAAGATGTGTCTGACAGATACATGAATGGGCAGGCAGCAGAGGGATACATTCTCTTAGAAAATAGGTGGCACGGTTAGAAAATAGGAGGAGCTGGATCAGCACAGGCTGGGAGGGCCAAAGGGTCTGTTCCTGTGTTGGAATGTTCTTTGTTCTTTATCATTCATTCTAAAAATAGCAAGATTTCAACTATTGTATGCTACAATTTAATGATATAATCCATTTATTTGACAGTACATATCAAATTATTGTAATTTCTAAATTACAGTCACAGAGTCAAAGAGATGTACAGCATGGTACAGTTCCTTCGGTCCAACCCGTCCATGCCGACCAGATAACACAAACCAATCTTGTCCCACCTGCCAGCACTCAGCCCATATCCCTCTAAATCCTTTCTATTCAGATACTTATCCAGACACCATCTAAATGTTGCAATTGTACTAACTTCCAACACTTCCTCTGGCAGCTCATTCCAGACACAAACTACCCTCTGTGTGAAAAGGTTGCACCTTGCATCTCTTTCATATTTTTCCTTCCCAACCTAAACCTATGCCCTCTAGTTCTAGACTCTCCCACACTAGGGAAGAGACCTTGTCTATCCCCCCATCCATGGCCCTTATGATTTTATAAACCTCTGTAAGGTCACCCCTCAGTCTCCAATGTTCCAAGGAAAATAGCCATAGCCCATTCAACCACCAGCTATAGCTCAAACACAGACCTCTCCAGACGTCCCCAACAGTGACCTTCCACCGACACTCTCATTTGTTTGGCCGAACTGGTCCTTCCCCTTAACAATTTCTCCTTTGAATCCTCACACTTCCTCCAGAACAAAGCGGTAGCCATGGGCATACGTATGGGCCTCAGCTATGCCTGTCTCTTTGTTGGCTACGTAGAACAGTTGATCTTCCGTAATTACACCGGCACCACTCCCCACCTCTTCCTCCGCTACATTGATGACTGCATTGGCGCCACCTCGTGCTCCCGCAAGGAGATTGAGCAATTCATCAACTTCACCAACACATTCCACCCTGACCTTAAATTTACCTGGACCATCTCTGACACCTCCCTCCCCTTCCTGGAAGTCTCCATCTCCATTAGTGACGACCGACTTGACACTGACATTTTTTACAAACCCACCGACTCCAACAGCTACCTGGATTACACCTCTTCCCACCCTATCTCTTGCAAAAATGCCATCCCGTATTCCCAATTCCTCCATCTCCGCTGTATCTGCTCCCAGGAGGACCAGTTCCACCATAGAACACACCAGAAGGCCTCATTCTTTAGAGACCGCAATTTCCCTTCCCACGTGGTTAAAGATGCCCTCCAACGCATCTCGTCCACATCCCGCACCTCCGCCCTCAGACCCCACCTCTCCAACCGTAACAAGGACAGAAAGCCCTTGGTGCTCACCTTCCACCCTACCAACCTTCGCATAAACCAAATCATCCGTCCACATTTCCGCCACCTCCAAAAAGACCCCACCACCAGGGATATATTTCCCTCCCCACCCCTTTCCGCCTTCCGCAAAGACCGTTCCCTCGGTGACTACCTGGTCAGCTCCACGCCCCCCTACGACCCACCCTCCCAACCTGGCACTTTCCCCTGCCACCGCAGGAACTGTAAAACCTGTGCCCACACCTCCTCCCTCACCTCTATCCAAGCCCCTAAAGGAGCCTTCCACATCCATCAAAGTTTTACCTGCACATCCATTAATATCATTTATTGTATCTGTTGCTCCCGATGCGGTCTCCTCTACATTGGGGAGACTGGGCGCCTCCTAGCAGAGCGCTTTAGGGAACATCTCCGAGACACCCGCACCAATCAACCAAACCGCCCCGTGGCCCAACATTTCAACTCCCCCTCCCACTCTGCCGAGGACATGGAGGTCCTGGGCCTCCTTCACCGCCGCTCCCTCACCACCAGACGCTTGGAGGAAGAACGCCTCATCTTACGCCTTGGAACACTTCAACCCCAGGGCATCAATGTGGAATTCAACAGCTCCCTCATTTCCCCTTCCCTCACCTCATCCTAGTATCAAACTTCCAGCCCGCACTGTCCCCTTGACCTGTCCAGACATATCCGACCTGCCTAGCTCCTTTTCCACATATCCACTCCACCCTCTCCTCCCTGACCTATCACCTTCATCTCCTCCCCCACTCACCTATTGTACTCTATGCTACTTTCTCCCCACCCCCACCCTCCTCTAGCTTATCTCTCCATCTTCAGGCTCTCTGCCTTTATTCCTGATGAAGGGCTTTTGCCCGAAACGTCGATTTTGCTGCTCGTCGGATGCTGCCTGAATTGCTGTGCTCTTCCAGCACCAATGATCCAGAATCTGGTTTCCAGCATCTGCAGTCATCGTTTTTACCTGAGAGCTCAAACCCTCCAATCTTGGCAACATCCTTGTAAATCTTTTTAGAACACTTTCAAGATTCACAACATCCTACCGATATGAAGGGGAACAGAATTGCACGCAATATTCCAAAAGTCGCCTAACTAATGTCCTGTACAGCTGCAATGACCTCGCAACTCCTGTACTCAATGTTCTGACCAATTAAGGAAAGCATACCAAATGCCTTCTTCAATAACCTACCCACCTGTTCCTCTCCTTTCAAGGAACAATGAACCTGCACTCCAAGGTCACTTTGTTCAGCAACACTCCATTTGACCTCACCATTAAGAGTATTAGTCCTGCTAAGATTTGCTGTCCCAAAATGCAGCATCTCACATTTATCTAAATTAAACTCCATCTGCCACTCCTCAGCCCATTGGCCCATATGATCAAGATCTTCTTGTAATCTGAGAAAACCTTCTTTGCTGTCCAGTACACCTCCAATTTTGGTGTCATCAGCACATTTGCTAACTATACCTCTTATACTCACATGCAAATCATTTATATAAATGACAAAAAGTAGTGGACCCAGCACCGATCCTTGTGACACTCCACTGGTCACATGCCTCCAATCTGAAAAACAACAATCCACCACCAGACTCTGTCTTCTACCTTTAGCTAGTTCTGCATCCAACTGGCTAGTTCTTCCTGTACTTCAAGGAAATCTAACCTTGCTAAACAGTCTCCCATGGGGAACCTTATCGAATGCCTTACTGAAGTCCATACAGACCACGGCCACCGCTCTGCTCTCATCAATCCTCTTTGTTACTTCTGCGAAAAATTCAATCATTTTCGTGACACATCATTTTCCACACACAGAGGCATGTTGACTATCCCTAATCAGTCTTTGCCTTTCCAAATACATGTTCATCCTGTCCCTCAGGATTCCCTGCAACAACTTGCCCTCCACTGACGTCAGTCTCACTGGTCTATAGTTCCCTGGCTTGTCCTTACCACTTTTCTTAAACAGTGGCACTACGTTCGCCAACCTCCAGTCTTCTGGCACTTCACTTGTGGCTATCAATGGTACAAGTATCTCAGCAAGAGGCTCAGCAATCAGTTCTCTAGCTTCCCACGGAGTTCTAGGCTGCAGCTGATCGATCGGATCCTGGGGAGTTATCCACTTTTATGCATTTCAAGACATCAGCATTTCCTCCTCTGTAATATGAACATTTTTTCAGATGTCACCATCTATTTCTCTGTATATCTACATCGCCCATGTCCTTCTCCTGAGTAAACAGTGATACAAAATACTCATTTAGTATCTTCCCTAAGTCCTGCAGCTCCACACAAAGGCTGTCTTGCTGAACTTTGAGAGCTCTATTCTCTCCCTATTTACCCTTTTGTCCTCAATGTATTTGTAAAGTCCTTTTGGATTCTCCCGAAATCTATTTGCCAAAACTATCTCATGTCCCCTTTTTTGATTTCCTGACTTCCCTCTCTAGTATACTTCTCCTACCTTTATACTCTTCTAAGGATTCACTCGACCTATGCTGCCTGTACCTGTCATATGCTTCCTCTTTTTTCTTAACCAGACCCTCAATTTCATTAGTCATTTAGCAATCTCTATACCTACAAGCCTTTCCTTTCATCCTAACAGGAATATATATTTTTCTGGACTCTCGTTCTCTCATTTCTGAAAGCTTTCCATTTTCCAGCCATCCCTTTCCCTGCGAACATCTGCTGCCATCAGCTTTTGAAAGTTATTGCCTAATACCATCAAAATTTGCATTTCTCCAATTTAGAACATTAACATTTACATCTCGTCTATCCTTTTCCATCATTATTTTAAAACTAATAGAATTGTTGGCAAATAGCTGAAGCTCACATCTTTCAGGTGAGTAATTAAATCGATTGATTATATTTAAATGTGTAAGAGTTGTAAGTCTATTTGATTTTTCAATCATTTGTTCAATCTGAATATGTAATTAGTTAGAGGTCAGCCACTTTGTAAATGATAGAGCGACAATGTATGTAGTTGAATACTGAGATTCAATGGGTAATTGTGATCTCCAAAATAGCCAGACATGTTCGTTTTCGATACAAAACAAAATGTGATTCCTTACTTTTGTATAACAAAAGGTTTTTCGTGATTATATTTTAATTCCATCAATATAGAATCAACTTAATTGTTTTCAGAGATGATGTAGTTATTGTTCAGTTGAATAATTGTAGCTCATACCTTATTAATACCCAATTCACAAACATGGCCAACTCCTGATCATTGTTAGATCAGTAAACCCATGACCTTGCATCATGACCAACGTTAAAAGTGGATTCCAAAAAGCCTGAATTCGGGTACAGTGCTACTGGACCTCACAGCTGCCTGTGGCACTGAGTGAGACACTGGCCTGCTCCTGAATCTGACCAGACTGTTTCCAACCTGGGTCAGGGCAGTCATTCAAACATTCTCTAACAGAGATTCATTTGGTATCCGCCTTGAGCAGGAGGAAACTAGCCAACAGGCTATCACTACTCTCAGTGTAGGTACAAATACTGTCTAAATTAGATACCAATGACTGACGAGGAACCATGCCTTATAAATTCATCATCGGTCAGAGCCTGGCCCAGGGAGCAGATGTATGGACATGGAGTGTCATAATCACATCGCACACGTTACGTATGGTGATGACATCTGGCATGACCTCCAGATTCCATACATCTGCCCCCTGGACCAGACACTGGGTGAAAACGTTCACAATTGACAGTCTATTGCAGCATCTTGTGTCTCACAGTGAACCCTCTGAAACTATATCCACTAAATGTACATTCACATTAACCAGGAACAAAATAAAATTGTACATGCCTTTGGATGCTCAGATACTAATGAAATGTCATCCAACAGAATGTATCTGAAGAAACCAGGAGCAAATGGCAAGCCATGAATCGTTTCAATAACTGAACTTGGTGGATTTTGTCTGGTCTTGGAAACCTCACATATTGTCCTGACATTCAGGTGAATGTAACAAAGCACATGAAAACTGGAAGTCTTGGTCTAACGCCCCACCACATGATTCCTGACCTCACACACCTCACTCCCTCACCTGCCTCACTCCCTCACCCGCCTCACTTCCTCCCACATTCACCAACTGACGAGAATCCACAAACTGAGTGAAACTTGGAACATAGAACAGTACAGCACAGTGCAGGCGCTTCAGCTCTCAATGTTTTGGCAGCCTTTTATCCTACTCTAAGATCAGACTAACCTACATAACCTTCAATGTACTAACTTCCATGTGCCTATCCAAGAGTCTTCTTAAATATCTCTAATGTATCTGATCTACTACCACCACTGGCGGTGCATTCCGCCCCCACCACTTTCTGTGTAAAGAACCTATCTCTGACAGCCCCCGAAACCTTTCTCCAATCATCTTAAAATTACGCTCCTTGTTGATAACCACTTCTGCCATGGGAAAAGACTTTGGCTATCCAATCTACCTATGTCTCTCAACATCGTGTACACCCCTATCAAGTTACCTCTCATCCTTCTTCGCTCCAGGGAGAAAAGCACCAGCTCCCTCAAACTTTCTCGCTAAGACGTGTCCTCCAGTCCTGGCAGCATCCTGGTAAATCTCCTCTACACACTGTCTGAGGCTTCCACATGTTTCCTATAGTGAGGCAACCAGCTCTGAACACAATACTCCTAGTGTGGTTGAAACTCAGTTTTATTGACCTAAGCATTAACCTCGCCGCTCTTAAACACAATCCCCCATAATGAAAGCCAACACACCATACACCTCCTTAACAACCTGATCAACGTCGGTGGCAACACTGAGGAAACGATGGACATGGACCCCAAGATCCCTCTGTTGCTCCAAGAATTTTGCCTTTAACCCTGTATCCTGTATGCAAATGCAACCTTTCCAAATTAAACCAATTCACACTTTTATTGGTTAAATTCTATCTGCCACTTATCAGCCCAGCTCTGTATCCTGTCGCTGTCCTGTTGCAAACTACAACAACCCACCACACTATCCAAAACTCCATCAACTTTCATGTCATTGGCAAACTTTCTAACCCACCATTCCACTTCCTCGTCAAAGTCATTTATAAAAATCACAAAGAGCACAGGCCCTCGAACCGCTCCCTGTGGAACGCCACTGCTCACTGAGCTCCAGGCTGAATACTTTCCATCTGCTACCACCCTCTGTCTTCTATGGGCCAGCCACGCCGTATCCAGAGGGCCACATTTCCCTGCGTTGCATGCCTCCTTACCTTCTGAATAAGCCCACAACGGGGAACCTTATCAAATGCCTTCTAAAATTCGTGTTCACCACATCTCCTGGTCTATCTTCATCAACGTGTTTTTTCACATCTTCAAAGAATTCAATAAGGTTTGTGAGGCATAACCTGCTCTTCAAAAAGCCATGCTGACTACCTCTGATCATACTATGGTTTTTTTTAAGTAATTGTAAATCCTGTCTCTCAGAATCGTCTCCAATACTTTGCCCTCCACTGGTGTAAGACTGACTGTTCTATCATTCCCAGGGTTATTCCTATTCCCTTCCCTGAACAAGGGGAAAACATTTGCCACCCCCCCCACCCAAACATCTGGCACTACTCCAGTGAACAGTGAAGACGCATATATTATTACCAAAGTCACACCAATCTCTTCCATCACCTCCTGGAGTAACCTTTTGTGTATACCCCATCTGGCCCAGGAGATTTATCCATCCTTATGCTTGTAATTCAATCAGTCTGTATTTCCACTCAACCAGTCTACACCCTGTTCAACCAATTGATTGACTGCTTTCGTTTTCAGTGCTATATACAGTGCTGCCTTGCTGAGCAAGTATGGTTCTCAACGTCCTGCAAATCACAGAATCAAAAAAAAAGGAATGCACCAATGCCTTCCTGATAAAGAGCTCATGCCAGAACTATCGACTCTCCTGCTCCTCGGATGCTGTGCTTTTCCAATACCACACTTGTCGACACTGATTTCCATCAACTGCAGTCCTCACTTTCTCTATTACTGAGTGCTTTCCCCTCTGCACACTGAGGGGGGGGGGGGGGGGAATTAACCATCAGAAACTCATTGTATGTGGAGCTGACTGCTCAGTTCTGGAAAGTTGCACATGATGAATACATTCTTTTTTTAAAAAAAATTACAATTTAACAAATATTCATTCAGTCCCAGAGTTACAAATTTGGTTCATGGTTTGGGCAGCCTGCTAACAAATAGTGAATGATAGAGGAACTCCGATACACAGAGTATTCCAGGTGTTATATTCCAGCTTACATTAATGCTGGGAGTATTATCAGACAGACTGTTGTGACAATGGCATGAGTCGACATGTGGAGGTGGAATATTTTTGCCAACACAGAGACGTGTTTGAGGGAGATCAGGGCTAACAAC
This sequence comes from Chiloscyllium plagiosum, assembly GCF_037043375.1. NCBI lineage: Eukaryota > Metazoa > Chordata > Chondrichthyes > Orectolobiformes > Hemiscylliidae > Chiloscyllium > Chiloscyllium plagiosum. Next base: position 30,822,456 of record NW_028270184.1, on the reverse strand, counting down.
TCAGTATTCTGTTGTACTGGAACTATAGTCAGGACAGGAGAGGATGTTAAAGAGGAGGTGGTGTTGCATTATTCATTAAAGAACAGTTACTGCAGTAAGGAGGGACGATATCTTAACGTGTCTTCAAATGAGGCATTATGGGTCGAGGTGAGGTTCCAAACGATGACAGGAACACTGCTGGGGATATTTTATAGAGCCCCAGAAAGATGAAAATGCAGGAGCAAATATATAACCAATTCACTGAGGTGTGTAAAAACCAATTCACTGAGGTGTGAAGGAAACCAGCCTGGAGATGTTACAGAGATTGGAAAGCAAAGCTGGAGATGTTACAGGGAGAGAGGAAAGCAATGTTTCAGATGTTACAAGGAGAGAGGAAAGTAAGGCTCGATATATTACAGAGAGATAGGAAAGCAAGGCTGGAGATGTTGCAGAGAGAGGAAAGCAAGGCTGGAGTGTTACTGAGAAAGGAAAGCAAGGCCGGCGATGTTACAGAGAGATAGGAAAACAATGTTGGAGATGTTACAGAGAGAGGAAAGCAAGGCTGGAGATGTTAGAGAGAGAGAAAATCAAGGCTAGAGATGTTACAGAGAGAGGAAAGCAAGGCTGGAGATGTTACAGAGAGAGGAAAACAAGGCTGGAGATGTTACAGAGAGATAGGAAAGCAAGGCTGTAGATGTTACAGAGAGAGAGGAAAGCAAGGCTGGAGATGTTACAGATAGAGAGGGAAGCAAGACTCGAGATGTTACAGAGATGCGAAAGCAAGGCTGATGTCACAGAGATGCGAAAGAAAGCCTGGAGATGTTACAGAGAGAGGAAAGCAAGGCTGGAGATGTTACAGAGGTGCGAAAGCAAGGCTGGAGGTGGTCGAGAGATAAAGTGGCCTGTGCATGCTAGAACATGTTATTGAGATATTTTATAATTCATTCACAGGATATGGGGAGAGGTGTAGGAGCTGGATATTAGAGAGATAGGGAGGGGTGCAGGGGCTGGCGGAATTTACAGTGTGAGGTGGAGTTGGAGTATGAGATAAAGATTGTGGAGATACGGAAGGTTACTGAGATACAAATGGATGTAGCGGCTGGAGGAGATGACAGGGAAAGATACAGAGATACACGTAGATATTTTAAAAAACGGAATTATGCAATGTCTGAATAGAGAAAACATTGTGAGTAAGACAGCCCTTTTCAGGCACTTCATTCAGTGCTGGAACTGAACCCACACTGTTGGCATTAATCTGCATTACAAACGAGCCGTCCAACTGATTGAGCTAACCAAGTCCTCGTTCAGCTCCTTCGGGAAGATACTGCAACATTATTCTGTTCAGATGTGTTGTTAGACACCTCTGGAGCAGGTGGAACTAGAAGCAAGCTTCCTAGTTCAGAGAGAGGGACAGCATCAGTGAGCTGTAAGAGTTCTCTATGCCCGAGGCCCAATAATTTTCAGCTGCTTCATAAATGAGCACCCCTACTCAAGTAAAGTCACAACTGGGGATGTTTGCCAATGATTGGACAATGTTCAACACCATTCGTGATTTACTCAGATACTGGAGCAGTCCTTGTCCAAATGCAAAAGGTCCTGGAACTATGCAGGTGTGTGCTTAACAGTGACAAGTACCATTTCCATTACACCCATGCCAGACAACGATTATCTCTGACAATAGAAAAGTGTACCATTTCATTTAATGTTCAATGCCACCACCACCACGAACACCCACCTACCAATATCCCGGGGATTACCGTTAACCAGAACTGGGCAGACCATATAATTTCATTACCCAGTCCTGTGAAGGGCTTATGCTAAAACGTCGACTCTCCTGTACCTCACGTGCTGCTTGACCTGTTGTCCTTTTCCAGCGCCACACTTTGACACATATTAATTCATTGGCTACAAGAATATGTCAGAGGCAAGAAATCCTACAGGAATGACTCACCTCAAAATTTCGGAAAGCCTGTCTCCCATCAAAAAGACTCACGTTGAATGTGTGTGTGATTAAATACCTCCATTTGCCTGTGTGAGTGCAGTTTCACCCCTCATCCACTGACACTCAGAAGCATGTCTGCCATTTACACGGTGGTCTGCAGACATTTCCCAAGGCCCCTTACAACGAACCTCTGAACCCTCGACCATCAAGAAGGACAACGGAAGAAGATACATGGGACCACCATGCTCGCGTTCCAATCCAAGCCATTTACCGAGCTGATTGGGAAGCATATTCTTTCAGTGTCACTGCTTCAAATTCCTCCCTAATGGTATTGTAAGTCTACCTACAGCACATGGGTTGCAGCGGGTCAATGTGACAGCTCACGCTCACCTTCTCAAGGGCAACAAGGGACAGGCATGAAAAATATTGTCCAGACCTGCCCAATTCTGGATACTGTACTTTGGGTTTTGTGAGCTCTGGCTGGTTGGGTCCAGGCAGTTACCTATTTGTTGTAAACAGCTGAAGGGATGTGCTGTTTGAAACAATCGGACAGTCTCTCAGAGGCATGGCCGACATACCGAGCATCACACAGACACTGACAGTCACATCACACATTACTGAGCTCTGAGACAGACAGAGGCAATTGAAAATATACTCATATCTGACTAACATGTTTAATCACACAGTGATATTGTTGCCACAAAAATGATTATGAGTGAATATTAGCAGGGGGAAAGTGAGGACTGCAGATGCTGGAGATCAGAGTCAAAAAGTGTGGTTCTGAAGAAAGCACAGCCGTTCAGGCAGCATCTGAGGAGCAAGAGAGTCGACTATTAGTTAAAAATATTAATACAAGACAAAATAAATGTATATTTTCAAAGTCCTTGTACTTAATAATAATTTGATCTTGGGTGTGGGAAAAAGATTTATCATTTCAATGCTCCTTACTGTGAGTTGTGCACTGTTTTCATCATAATGTTGTTATAAAAATGAATGGAATAAATGGGTGGATTTTAGATTAGATTACATTACAATGTGGAAACGTAATCTAATCTAAAATCCACCCATTTATTCCGTTCTCTTTTATAACAACATCATTATGAAAACAGTTCACAACTCACAGTAAGGAGCATTGAAATGATAAATCTCATTCCCACACCCAAGACCAAATTATTATTAAGTACAAGACTTTTGTTCTTATTGGACTATCTAAAAGTTGGTATTATGAAAGGTTATCGAAACTTCAGTAAAGACACTTTGCTGTTAACTGTTAGAACAATTCTGCAAACATTTACACAGAAATCTCCAACTCAATACACACAAGATCATTGGGCTGGGATGATGCTGGCCATCAATGGAGCTGTACAATTCTGTTTGGATACTGACATTGTGGGGCTAACATACACTGGATATGGTTTATGAGGGATTCAATGTAAGATGCCATGTGCTGCAGGAGCCCATCACCTTTATAACACCTTCATTCAGGATCAGGTCCAAGGTACATAATTACAGAGTTTAGGTGCCATACCAGAAGAGATATACTTGCAGGACATGGCTGTTTACAGGTCATTGTTACATATGTTGAACTGCGTCTGGATCAGCGCCATGTACTAATCCATTGATCAGTTTTCCCCACTCACATCTCTCCGTTGTTCAGGTATGTCTCTAACTAGTCTATTGTGAGGGATTATGTCAGTAATTGCTCAGCTCCAGTTTGGAAACTCACTGGGCAGATTGTGGAGATGGCCAGTGTTGTGGAGGTCATGGTGAGGGCCAGTAACACTGTGTCTGAATTCAGGCTTTTCCTCAAAGTCATTTTCAACACCTTTGTTGCCTGCAAGATCGTGTGTTCATTCATCTGAACATCAATCAGCTGTTTACTTCAGTCACTGAATTGTGTAATAGTTAGCTGTGTGCTCTGGTAATTCAATTATTGTTCACTTCAATGGTTTTCAACTAAAAAATGATGTTTGTTTCTTACAGATATAAAAATAAACCAAAGTGATATTAACTCTTCATTATACAAAATGTAAAAGTGACCTGTTTTATATCAAGCAACAGTCAGATATTATCTGGAAAGCAGGAGTCTGTGAACAGGACTAATACCAGGCAACATCGCCATCCTCTCTGTTAGGGTATGTCACACTGACAGGACAAGCCAGGCAGAGGGGGACAGCTCCATAGTATATCGTCAGTATCGTGCTCAGAATTGATGCTGGATCCTGTGGCTGCTGGACTACTCTGCGGCAGGTTATGGTGGAATCAATAAAAGGGAAACATATAATTGACCACATCATCACCGATCTGCCTGCTGCAGATACAGCTCTCCATTTCATATATCAGTAAGAATGGTCACTGCACTGTCCTTATGGGGAACAGGGGATAACTTCACATTTTACAGACTCCCCTCACCATGATACGCAGCCCCCTGGGCTTTAAACAGATTGAGAAACTAATGATGATGCATCCATGAGGTGCAGTGGGCCACAGTCAGGAGCAGAATCACACTCTGTACAACTCATACAGTCTGCAACCTCACAGCCCAACATAACCCCCACTGTACAGGAACCATCACGGCACGACATATATTCCAATGTACAGTCACCATCATGGCCCCACATACCTCCCACTGTACCGGAACCATCACGGCCCGACATACCTCCCACAGTACAGTAACCATCACGGCCCAACATACCTCCCACTGTACAGTAACCATCACGGCCCAACATACCTCCCACTATACAGTAACCGTCAACAGCGGCACTGTGGCTCAGTGGTTAGCACTGCTACCTCACAGCGCCGGCCTCATGTGACAGTATGTGTGGAGTTTGCACATTCCGCCGTGTCTGTGTGCATTTCCTCCGGGTGTTCCGATTTCCTCCCAGAGTCCAAGAGTGGATTGGCCATACTAAATTGCCCATAGTGTTAGGTGCTTTTGTCAGAGGAAAATGGGTCTGGGTAGGTTACTCTTCGGAGCGTTGGTGTGGACTGGTTGGGCCAAACGGTATGTGCACTGTAGGGAATCTAATCTAACCTCCAAGGTTCAAGTCATAGTTATGATGGAATAATCAATTGTCTGAATGAGTGCACCTCCAACAGTACTCTAGTATGGACTTGCGAGCGACAGGCAACACAGTTGTGTGGGGAAGATCATGTTCACAAGCTTGATTGATTATTTTGAGGAAGTGACAAAATTGATTGATGAGGGCACGGGGCTGGATGCTGGCCGTCTGGACCTTAGCAAGGCCGTTGATATGGTTCCTTATGGCAGGCTCATACGCAAGGTGAAGTGAAATGGGATCCGCCGTTAGTTAGTAAGATGGATAGAGAACTGCTTGGTCATAGAAGACAGAGTGGTGGTGGAACAGTGTTTTTGTGACTAGAGATCTTTAAATAGATTGCTGGAGTTGCAGATTGTGAGGATGATTGCCAGAAAATACAGCAGGACAGAGAAAACACAGATGTAACTTTATCTGGACAGTTGCAACGTGATGTGTTTTAGAAGTCTAGTGCGGAAGAGAGGTGTAATGTGGATGGATAAACTACTCGCCGCATCAACATCCGAAGGGATCGAGGTGTACAGCTCCACAGTTCCCTGAAAGTGACAACACGGGTGGATAGGGTGATCAAGAAGACTGACAGCAAACTTGCAGACAGGCATCCGAGCATGGAGTATGAAAATTAGCAGGTCATACTGCAGCTGTAGAGAAACTTAGTTCGGGCACATTTGGAATATTGTATACAGTACTGATTGCCACACGATGTGGAAGTGTTGGGTATGGAAAAGATTTACCAGAGTGCTGTCTGGTTTGGAGGGTATTAGCCAGAAGGAGAATTTTTTTCCCAGAGTAGAAATATCAATTACTAGGGACCATAGGTTTTAAGTAAAAGAGAGAAAGTATGATAGGTAAGTTTTCTTTTGCTTTTCCAGACAGAATGTGAAAGTGCCTGGAATACACTGATAGAGTGGAAAAGCTAATATAGCAAGGTTAAAGAGGGATCTTGGCACAGAGACGAGACAGCAGCGAACAGAATGACAGAGAATGTGTAGAAGCATAAGCTTTCGTTTTAACTTTCAAAGGGCATCATGTGTCAGTGCGGACATGCTGGGCTGAAGGGCCTGTTCCTGTGCCGGACTGTTCTTTAAGACAAGATTTGAGTGCAGCGTTGGCGAGATGCTCACTGAATGATTTCTGATGATCAATAACCACATTCATGGAGGTCGCTCCTCATCAATTTTCAGCTTCATACCCTCCCTCCAACAGTAGGGAAACTCAATATGGAGAATTTGACATGAAAGTCAGAGCTGGTAACTGATGACTCCATCTCGCCCCTCGATCCTGCGGCCTTCTATATTGGACAGAACCGTCTTGGGGAACACTGCACTGATAGTAGCTGCATGTACTCCACACCCACCAATGCTGGCATCTGTCACATGCCAGCCTCAACATGCCATCCCAGCACATCTCCAACCCACTACAATACACTTCTGTACTTCAATGCTGCAGCTCAGGGTGCATTGACAACTCTCGTTGCAATGCTGCTGCAAGGACACTGTGCTCAGGAATACACACACCCAGCCTGTCCCTCTGGGCTGCTCACTCCGTGTTTGTATACACTCAATGCTGCTGCAAGGACACTGTGCTCAGGGACACACACCCAGTTCATGGACTGTCCCTCTGGGCTGCTCACTCCGTGTTTGTACACATTCATTTTGATATGCCTTGAGCGTTCACAGAATTATTGCTTTACCTTACCCTGCCCTCAGCAGTGTTTATCCTCAGCCAGAGCTACCAGTCTCAGCCGCCTGCTACATTATCTTGGTGTTTAGCACAGACACAAACCAGGAAGCTGAATATCATTGTCCACAGTCAGTCACCGCACCCAGTAGTGAGACAAGGGGACTCTCAAATCCCAGTCTGGGACTTGAACACGGTCAGGAAGTCTCTTGTGGTTGTTATGGTTAGGTTCCTTCTCCTGTGAGGTGGTGAGGAGCTGAATGTTGGGGAGATCCACGCCTCTCTTGGCACTTTCTCTCCTGTTGTGGGATTGGTCCTTAAGGGATGTGAAAATTAGCAAGGGCTATTAAGGGAGATGGAAACGTTTGGTGCAGCTGTTAGAGCTGGCAAATCTGGGGGAAAGGTGGCAATGTGTCCTGAGTGAGTGAGTGGGCAGCACAGACAACAGGCAGGGTTGGGTAGAGGGGCAGTGATGAGGTTGGAGAGACTGAGAGACGGTGCTGGATTCAGTGAGAGTGGGTAAATTCACATGCAAATACAGGGGTGAGGGTGAGGGTGGGAGAACATGAGCCTTGGTGAGAGGTGGGTGCAGTAACAGAGAGAGTGAGAGTGAGGTCACAAAGTGCAGATGGTGGCACTTACCCTGGTGGAGTGGCGAAGGTCACTGCTGGACATTCACCCAGAAGGCTGGCACCTCACAAACCCAGGGGTCACCCTCGGACCAAACAGGCAGGATCCGGTTTCATGGCCTCCCCTGCCAGTCCTGGAGGAAGACAATGTCCCTCTGGTGCACCATGCCATCCAGCAGAACCTCAGGGGCTTGGTCTCAAAGTGAAGCCCCATATTTACCCCCTCTGCCATGTCCAGGGTGTTTCGGAGTAACAATCCTAGAGTGTAATGACTTTTTATAGATGGCCCCTGTAACAGGGAGGCCGGTGCATTCTCGGAAATCCAGGCAGCGGGCAGTTGTGATGACGAAGGGGAAAATCCTCGCGTTAGTGTCAGATGAGAGAAAGTCCACATGGGCAGGGAGGGTAGTTAATGAAGCAGATTGGGGATGGTGTCATGAGAAAAAAAACACTTAACCTTGTGGAGAGAAACCCTCCATGAAACTCGTCTAAAATAAGACTTGACCAAATCAAAAGATGGTTGAGGCCTCTGTCTGTCTGAATCAAAATGGGAATGCAGTGTGAAATATTGGGAGCAACAAACCTGGAGCAGAGAATTATACAGGAGATTCAAATCCTTAAAAAGGGGAATACAATGCTCCAAACTGTTGAAAGGAGCTGGAGAAAATCCCCAGCCTTATAGTTACCTACATTATCCAATCCTCACTGGATGCAGGAATGGAGCCGGAGGCCTGGAGAACGGCTGACACGGCAGCTTTGTTTAATGTGGAGAAAGGAACTGATAGAATAGATCGCGGCTGGGATTCTGAGACAGTGGATAAACGGTCACTGAGGAAGTCCCAGGGACTCCAGGACAGTCGGTCTGGATTTTTTTCAAGGAAGATCGTGTGTATTTAATCTGACTGTGTCAGTTTGAGACAGTAACTTGTAACTGCATGTGACTTAATTGGATTTAAGGAGAGATTCCATGGCAGGCTGTTTAAAAACAGAAACTATGGGGCCAGGTGAATGGAGCAAACAACCCAGAGAAGTGCAAGGCAAGGCATTTGGGGACATCAACAATAGAGAGGAATGTACAATAAATGAGAGTATGGTCAGTGTGAGCAGATGAATGAAGGTAGCTGGAAACATCCAAGAACCTCGTTAATGTAGCAAATGGAATCATTTCCTCTATCAGCCAAAGTGCAGAATTTAGAGCAGGAAGTTTATGCTGGAACTGTATACATAAGGAGCGCAGTCGCAGCTTGGGGAATGTGTGCAGTTCTGGTCACCCCAAGACATGGAAGGATGGAATTGGACTGGAGAGTGTGCAGAGGAGATTCGTTACCCTGTGACAGCGGAAGTGCAGTTCTGAGAAAAGGCTGGAACGGAGGATGCTGAGAGGAGATTTGATCGGACAGTAAATATTGTCAGGGACCTGAGTAGAGGGAGTTTGGTAAGAAGTGAAAAAGCAGGACCTCAAGTGCAGTGATCTCCAGATTATTCCCAATGCCACATGCCAGTGAGGATAGAAATAGAAAGAGAGACCAGATGGAAGTGTGGCTGAGGAACGGTAGTTTCCTCCAATATTCTGTTTGGTTACCATAGCCCTGCCAAATCAGTTTAAATCCCTCCCAACAGCATTAGCCAAACACTGCATAAGGAAATCAGTCCCAGCTCTGTCATATGTTACCCAATCCAGCTTGTACAGTTGCTGCCTTCCCCAGAACTAGTCCCAATGTACCAGGAATCTGAAGCGCTTCCTGCTACACTATCGTTCCAGTCACTCTCTCACCTACGTAATATTACCAGTGCTGCACTGCCTTGCACACAGCACTGCGAGTATTCCAGGGATTGACACATATGAGGCCCTGTTTGCTAACCTTCCATTTACCTCGCTAAATTCTGATTCCCAGACCACGTCACATTTCACACTCAAGTTACTGAGACCAACACAGACCATGACCTCTGGCTGCTAACCATCTCCCAGACCAATATTCTGCATACACAGTGACATTCTCGAGCCCACAATCCTGGAATTACATTGACAGTCAAAGAAATGCTAATGATTTCCTCAATTTCCTGACTTCCCTGCGACTATTGCTCATCCTTCCTTCTCCCTCCCCTCCTGTACAGTCAGGCTGCTTGTGGAGCCACAGACATGGCTCTGACTGCCCTCCCCTGAGCAGCCAATACCTTCATCAGCTTCCAAACTGGGAAACCGAATTGAGAGGGAGACATCAGGCTATTGTTGGATACCCTGACTGTGTATCTTCGATTGTGCATTCCCTTCATTCTTCCAGGCAGTCATGTCTGCAGGGTGATCGGCTCTGTGTGTGTGCCGTCCCCCAACTCTCAGCATCACAGATGTCTCATAGAATCTCTTGTCACTGTCTGAGCTCCACGACCAGTGTTCATTTAGGAGTCGAGCAGGGGGCTATGGCTTCTCAATGTAACAGAACACATTTTCCATCTGACAAACATGTCTTAAAATACAACATGTCCGGAGTAACTTAATTAATTACCTCGAATGAAGTTAACATCATGGAAATAACAAAGTGGTTAAGTCCTTTATTCATCTGTGGTTTAGTGAGGATAATTTATTATAGTGGCTCAGAATTTCACTTCTCCCTCTTATTTCTCAGTTCAACCCTTATTTCAGAAGTTGAAAAACTAAATTTGCGAACTAATAGCAATTTAGAGACAGTCACTAATAACGGAGTATTATCAGCCAATGAACTTACAGCCTTTTCTGTGATGTCTCTTGCACTTCTTTCAAACTCGGTGCAGGCAGGTCCCAGCAGCAGAAAGTTCTCTGTGACTCCCAGGGACGTGTAATCCTCCAGCTCCCACTCCACTCTGCTCCCTCACAGGGTCACCGTCTCTGTGAATCCCAGATATGTCCAGGGCTCGGTCCTCAGTGCTGATTTATATCCTCCCACTTTGGTGCTTCTGTAACGTCATGTTCCTGCTTCAAGTTGCTCCATCACATGGTCACTCCCTCTGTGACTCGGTGCTGATTCAGAGCCTCCTGCTCTGCTGTTTCTCCAACCCCAATTCCTGCTAGGCCTTGATCTTCGCTGCTGATTTATATTCTCCCGCTTTGTGCTGCTCACTGTCAGGTTCTCTCCCTTTGTGACTCCCAGGTAATAGTAGGCCTCAAGCCTCAGCTGAGATGTGTAACAGATTCTGGATTAGTGGTGCTGGAAGAACACAGCAATTCAGGCAGCCTCCGAGGACAGGCAAAAACCGAGGACAGGCAAAATCGACGTTTCGGGCAAAAGCCCTGAGATGTGTAACATCCCATTCCACGCTGCTCCCCATAGGATCGCCGCTGTGCGTGGAAGACACTGGAAAAGAGGAGGATGCGAGCGTGCAGAGGTTGTTACAGTGATTGAGTGATCTGTCAGGATGGAACAGATTATCTGCGGAAGTAGGCAGACCTGAAGTGTCTATAGCAGGTTATTGAAGATACAGGGAAAGTTGCAGGCACCGAGGGTGGCAAAGAAAATAGATACATGTGGCTTGTTGGTGACGGAGCCTTGTAAAGACTAAAGGGCATTTTGTGAGCTCCTTCTTGAGATGCGAAGACTTCAACAAATGCAAATTGACAGCCAGTAAGTGTTGTAAGGTACTGGAAACTGTTGGATGTTACAGAGTTAGAAGACTCGCAGTAACTGGGGGGTTGCAGATGTTTAAAGCATTCGTGATGTTCAAGGACCCTCAGGCATAAGGAGGTACAGAGAATAGGAGCCTTGCAATTAATGGGTTGGCAGGTGCTGGAAGATCTAAGATGGATAAGGAGAATGAAAAGTACCAGTCCAGCACAACCAGCCGCTGAAATTCACAGAGATTTAAGGAAGGCGACCTGTGCTGTCATTGAATACAGTTATATGGCGAGTTACATGTACTGAGGGGTTATAAATTTAGAACGGAAGAGGTTTAGGTGATCAGAAATATAAACAAGAATAAAGAAATTTGAGCGATTACTAGCACAAAAGGGAATGGAGATGGTGTGACATTCTGATGAACAATAAGTGTTGTTGGCAGAGAAGGATGCCACATATACAGGAAGAGCTGTATTGTCTGTATGCATTTACAGACATGAGTGTTGTCGCACCTGCTGGAGGGGACACAGATAACAACAGTTCCAACAGCTGGTGCAGTGGTTCAGGAAGGCAGCTCACCACCACCTTCTCAGGGACAACTCCAAATCAGCAATACATACAGCAATGCTCATGACCACGAGTGAATAAATAAATAATAAATCTACAAGCAGCACTGAGGTCACTTAAGAAGGTCCTTTCAGCACCACTTCACAAACCCGGAGCAACTATACTCTGGAAGTACAGGAATTCCAGCTGCACGGGAATAAAAGCATTTCCAAGGTGCCCTCAAAACCACGCTCCATCCTGCCAGCACTGTGTCTGTCCCTACACCCAAAGAACCGCAATGGGTGAGGAAGGCAGCTAACCACCACCTTCTCCAGGTAATTACAGCTGGGAAGGTAATGATGGCCAAGCAAGTGATGGCCACGTCCCATCAATGAATTTGTACAAGGGAAACTCATGGTCTGTTCATGTCTCCTTTGCTTCATCCACACAACCCACATTCCCATCTCGTTCTGTGTCAGCAACAAACATGGAATCAGTAGATTTTGTCCATCCATCAAATGTATCAAATCCCTTTGTGAATAGTTAGAGGTCAAGCACTAATCCATTTATTCCCACTTAGTTTTCTGTTGAAGAATTCCCAACCCATGCCAGTTCATTCTCTCTAATCCCACATTTGCCAATATTGCTTATCCACCTCTTCAGTGGGACATGTTGAAAGGTTTCTGAAAACCCGAAAAACCATTCCTCCCTTTTATCTACTCTGCTTGTTCACAGCCAGACAGGAAAACAAATCCAGCAGGGTTTGTGAAATTTCAGTTTCAGAACAACATGTTTGATATGAATAGAGGATTGGCTGATAAGCAGAAGAGAGTAGGTATAAAGGAGTCGTTTTCACGATGGGAACTGGTGACGAAGGGAACTCCGCAGGGGTCAGTGTTGGGGCCACGCTGTACATGTTATGCATTCACAGTCTGGGAAAAGGATGTGAGTGGGTATAAGAACGAGTTTTACAAGAATGAAATACTTGCCATATGAGGAGCAGGTGAAGTCTCTGGGTCTGTACTTGATGAATTTTCAGAGGCGGCGGTGGCAGGATCTCATTCAAACTTACAGAATTTTGAGGTGCCTGGATATATTGGACGTGGCTGGGGAGAAGATGTTTCCTCTAGTCGGAGAGACTAGGAGCCAAGGGCATAGCTTCAGAATGAAGGCACGACCATTTAGAATGGAGATCTGGAAGAATGTATTCAACCAGAGGGTATTGAATCTGTAGAATGATTCCTGCTGTAGGGAGGGTTTTAGAGGAGGGTGACATTTATTCAGATCGGGCTACAAGCGCTGGAGAAGGTTACGGAGATGACTAGATGGATGGATATATTAGAGGAGCTTACATTGACAGGGTGTGTGATAGTGATGGGAGAATGTTACACAGATAGTGACTCTTGTAGGAACTGGATTGGGAGAGTCACAGGCATTGGACTGGGTTCTACAGGTTTGGAGTATTGCAGTGACCTGAGAGGATTACACAGATATGGAGGATTGTGGGGTGTCCACATGTTGAGAGGATTTCTGGAAGAGGTTACACCAAAAAGGAGGGATGTTGGAGCTGTCGTAGTTTACATAGATTGGGAGGTTTGGAGCTGTTTAATTGTTAGAGGGATATTTTTAGGGTCAGTAATATGGAACGCAGAGGGAGAGTTTAGATGTTATTACATTCCCGACAGTATGGAAACGGCACTTCGGCCCAACAAGTCCACACCATCTCTCCAAAGAGTAATCCACCCAGACCCATTTCCCTCTGACTGAAGCACCTAACGCTGTGGGCAGTTTCGAATGGCCAATTCACCTGACCTGCACATCTTTGGACTGTGGGAGAAAGACGGGGCACCTGGGGGAAACCCATGCAGACACAGAGAGAATGTGCTAACTCCATGCAGACAGTCCCCCAAGACTAGAATCGAACCTGGGTCCCTGGCGTTGTGAGGCAGCAGTGCTCACCACTGAACTGCCATGTCACCTAACCTGCAGAGTTACACACAGAGAGGGTGTTTGAGGTGCAGGGAGGAGCGCACAGAGATGGGGAGTGTTGTTTCCGCTGTAAAAGGGTCTGGAGGTGTTTACCCAGATAAGAAGGTCGGAAGGCATGGGAGATGGTTCCAGAAGTCGTGTAGTGGTGGATGCCAGGAGACAGGAAAGGGATCGGACCTGCAGAAGGTTACAGTGATATCATGTTCTCCTGGGGCTTGAGGAAGGTACATAGGGGGGTATTTTGGTCCGGGCTGGAGGATTTTACAGAGACAGGATGGACTGCAGTTATTGTGGAAAACTACAGAAATAGAGATTATTGTACTGACTGCAGGATGGGATTATTGAGATGGGCATGTTATCGAGACTGGAGCAATTTACAAATAGGGAGAGTCGCCAGCATTGGAGTAGGTTTCAAATATACAGCAGGATAATGGGAGGGGTGGAGGTTACAGAAATAGGAACTTTTCTGGCAATTACAACCATTCAAGGCATTGGTGCAGATGAGATGGACCAGAAGGTGTGTTTCCTTGCTGTATGACTCTATCACATGACAAGTAACCGTGTGAGAGGGAGAATAGGGAACAGAAAGATCCCAGGTTTCAACACCAAATTATTAAGGGAGGCCTCCTTTCCCAGATGTTGTCCTGATGCTCACTAAGACAGCACAGGCCTGGATGGATAACTGTTATCTTCCTATATTGTCATAGGAAGGCTCAGAACTGCAGTGATGCAAGTTAGCAAGACAGTGGAGATTGAGCCTGGGCCCTTCATGATCTGCTTCACCCTTCAGCACTGTATCTGTGTCAGGTCTTCTGGACCAAACTTCGATCCCTTAAATTCGCTCTGCGCTGTTCACTGTGAGTGATCTTACCTCGCTGCAGATTTATTGCAGACGCCAGATCTCCCTGCCCTCCGGCTGACCAACTGTGTTCAATGCGATGATCGATGAAACACCCAGCAGTTGGGAAGTTTATTGAGTCAGGGTTGTCCTGAATATATGCAGGAGACAGAGAAATAGACAGAATGGGAAATTAGACTGATCCAGTGAGGGTTACACATAGAGGATGGCACTGAGTCCCACAGAGATCTGGAAAATCCCAGTCTCCATCCCTGCGTTGCCTGGTCTCCCAGGAGTTCAGAATTCTGTTGGCTCAGGATCTGGAGTAACTACAAAAGCTGCAGTCACCGGCAGCAATTAGACCCTCACAGTGACAGATATCATATGGAGAGATACTGGATGATAGCACCAGATTGCTGGAAGGTGTCAGGATCAAACCATGGTCAAGAAGAAGGGGTTTGATTCACGGTGCACTGAGATCAGTGCTCAGGGATGAGGGAGCTATCAGTGGGCCAAGCGATTGTCTAACAATTACTCTCACTAGTCTGTTAATCCAGAATTTAATGCCAGTGGCAGGGAAAAGCATCTGAATGCTCAATATTCGTTCAGGAAGGAAATCAGTGGTAGGCAGCTGGTCTGACCTACACATGACTCCAGACCCAGAACAATGGAGTTGACTTTAAATTACCCTTTGCATTAGTCTAGTAAGGCACTCAGCTCAAGGACAGCTTGGGGATGGGCATGAAATGCTGGCCAGCTAGAGACAGCAAAATCCTACGAGTGAATTAAAAACAACATCGTTGGGACCAGTGTCCTTGCCAACCATGTTGGTAGGTTTATGGACAGGGCTTTAAGCTAACACGGAGGATACAGGGACAGGGTTCAGGTGAAAGGAGCTTTCCAAATCCAAAGAGAAAAGGTGATGCATCGGAACAACATGGGGATGTGACTGAAGACAAGCAGAAAGGAACAGGAAGGGACAGAGTTTAACTAAAACTGTACATCAGTGAATTGGTTTGCGACAGGACATTGTGGGAAAGAATAAATTATATATATATATTTTGGAATTGCCAAAGTATCTGCAATAAGGTAATAGACTTGTGGCACAGAGATAAATGGGATTTAGTCAGCAGAGAGATGTGGTTACAGGGTGAACAAAAGGTGGAACGTAAATATACAGTGGTACACAACCTTGTGGGATCTCAGGCAGAATGGGAGTACAGGATGGGTAACCCTGACAGTAATCAATAACAATTGCATTACAGAGAAAGCATTTGGCCTCAGATGATGTGACTGAATCAGCCTGAATGTGAATTCTGGGTCCTATTTGTCACAAACACAAACAGAAAAACTTTTGTTTTCAGCTGCCTAGCAGCATCTCATTGTTCCTCTCTGCATTAAACAGGAATTCATTGGAATTTGTAACAAAGGCATTATGATAGTTTTAGGAGACTTCAATCTTTGCATGATCTGGGACAGTCACACTGACAAGAGTGATATGATCAGAGCTCCTCTTTGAATGTTTTTTTTTCAGTGTTCCTTGAATACCATATTGTGCAGATGGATCGGGATATCATGATCTCAGAGTGACCGTTGAGTGATGAAGCTGAGTGAAGGTGTGATGTCACACAGAGATCCTCCAGGAGATTGCAATATATTGGAATTCAAAGAGATTATTAATTTTTCAAACGACATAAGCAGACACGAGCATCAGAAACACAGCCAATTACATGAGTTTGAGGGGAGAACTAACCAAGGTCAACAGAGGAAACAGTCTGAAATGTCAGGCTGTAAATGAACAGTTGAAAAAAAAAAAGAATCATAGAGTAATAGAGATGCACAGCAGAGAAACAGACCCCTCGGTCCAATTCGTCCACGCCAACCAGGTATCATAACCATTCTCGTTCCATTTACCGGCACTTATCCCACTAAACCCTTCCTATTCATATATCCATCCAGATGTCTTTTAAATGCTGTAAATTTACTTGCCTCGACCACTTACTCTGGCAGTTGATTCCGTACACACAGCACCGTCTGCGTGAAAAAGTTGCCCCTTAGGTCCCTTTCAAATCTTTCACCTCTCCGCCCTGAACTTATGCCCTCTAGTTCTGGACTCCCCCATCCCTGGGAAGCGACCTTGTCTTTTTATCCTATCCATGCCCCTCCTGACTTTATAAATCTCTATAAGGCCACCCCTCAACCTCTGACACTCCAGGGAAAACAGCCCCAGTCGATTCAGCCTCTCCCTGTGGCTCAAATGCTCCAACCCGGGCAACATCCTTGTAAATCTTTTCTGAACCCTTTGAAGTTTCACAACATCCTTCCGATAGGAATGAGACCAGAGTTGCACGCATATTCCAACAGTGGCCAAACATGTGTCCTGTCCAGCCGCAAAATGATCTCCCAACTCGTATACTCGATACTCTGACCAATAAAGGAAAGCATACCAAACGCCTTCTTTACTATCTTATCTACCTGCGACTCCACTATCAAGGAACTATGAACCTGCACTCCAAGGTCTCTTTGTTCAGCAACACTCCCTAGGACCTTACCATTAAGTGTATAAGTCCTGTGAGGATTTGCTTTTCCAAAATGAAGCACCTCACATTTATCTAAATTAATCTCCATCTGCCATTCCTCACTCCATTGACCCATCTGATAAACAGGAGACGTTGAGGTCTGCAGCTGCTGGCGATCGGAGTTGAGAGTGTAGTGCTGGAAAAGCACAGCAGGTCAGGCAGCATCCGAGGAGCAGGAAAGTCGACGTTTCGCGCAGGAGCCCTGCGTCAGGAATGAGGCTGGGAGGTTCGGGGGTGGAGAGATAAATGGGAAGGGGATGGGGTTGGGGTGAAGGTAGCTGAGAGTGCAATAGGTGTTTGGATATGGGGTAAGAGTTCTAAGTCAAAGAGAAGGGTGGAGCAGATTGGTGGGAAGGAAGATTGACAGGTAGGACAGGTCATGAGGGTGGTGCTGAGCTGTAAGGTTGGAACTGCGGTAAGTGGGGAAGGGGAAATGAGGAAACTGGTGAAGTCCACATTGCTGCCATGGCGTTAAAGGGTCCCAAGGCAAAAGAAAAGGCGTTTTTCCTCCAGGCGTCGGGTGGTGAGGGAGTGGCGGTTGGAGGAGGCCCAGGACCTGTATGTTCTCGGCAGAGTGGGTGGGGGAGTTGAAATGTTTGGCAACAGGTCATTGGGTTGATTTTCAGGTATCCTGGAGACTTTTTGTGAAGTGCGCTGTGAGAAGGCGCCCAGTCTCCTCATTGAGGACATGGGACACCTTCTCACAGAGCAGGTTAGAGAACACCTCCGGACACCGGCACCAATCAGTCCCACCGCCCTGTTGGGCAGGATTCGAACCTGTGTGGGCAAGCCCCAATGGTTTTCTAACCCATCGCCTAAACCACATGACGACAACTACATGCTTACAGAGGTTATAGAGCTAAGGAGGATTGTAGGGACTGGAAGAGGTTTCACAGTTTAAGAGTGTAGTGGGGACTGGAGGAAAATACCAAAATAGGGAGGATTTACGTTTGAAGGAATCTGCAGAAAACTTTTACAGGGTTAATGCAGGATTCTTGATAGTGAGGAGTAGCAGAAAAATCTTGGATCAATGTCCAGGGATCCTTCACAGTTGCGAACCAAGTTGTTAGGGTTGTTAAGAAAGCCAATGATGTGTCGGCTTTCATTTTCAGGGGCCTTGGGTTTAAGAGCTGTGAGGTTATGTTGCAGCTCGATACATCCTGTGGTTAGACCAAAATTGTAATATTGTGTTCAGTTCTGGTTGCCTCATTACAGAAAACATTGGAAGTTTTGGAGAGGTTGCAGAGGAGATTTATCAGGATGTTGCCTGGTCTGGAGGGGAGGTCTAACGAAGGAAGGTTGAGGGAGCCAGGGCTTTTCATTTTGGAATGAAAAAGGATGAGAAGTGAATTGATAGAGGTACGAGATTATGAGAGGCAGACATAGGGTGGGTGGCCTGAGATTTTTCCCAGTGCGAAAATGGCTATAACCAGGGGGCAAAATTGTAAGGTAATTGGAGGAAGGTTGAAGTGAGATGTCAGAGGTAGATTCTTTTCACAGAGTGTGGCGGGTGAGTGGAATGTATTGCCAGTGTGGGTGGTAGATTCAGATACATAAGGGACACTTAAGTAATTTTTAGATAGACACATGAATGATAGCAAAATTAATTTCTCAAAATGGAGACCTGTGACCAGTGGTGTTCCACAGGGATCCGTGCTGGGACCACTGTTGCTTGTGATACATATCAATGATTTGGTCGAAGGTATTGGTTCCTCGATTAGCAGGTTGCAGTTGACACTAAGATTGGTGGAGTAGCAGATAGAGAAGGGGGCTGTCAGAAAATACAGCAGAATATAGATAGATTGGAGAGGCGTGCTGGGAAATGGCAGATGGAGTTCAATCCGGACAAATGCGAGGTGATGCATTTCAGATGATCTAATTGGAAAGTGAACTATACAGTAAATGGAAACGTCCTGGGGAAAATTGATGTACAGAAAGATCTGGGTATTCAGGCCCATTGTTCCTTAAATGTGGAAACGCAGGACAGTAAATTGGTCACGGCGGCATATGGCATGCTTTCCTTTATTCGAAGGGCTATCGCGTACAAAAGTTAACAGGTCACGTTACAGTTTTATAGGGCTTTGATTCGGTCACATTTAGAATATTACATACAGTTCTGGTCGCCACATTACCAAAAGGAGGTGCATGCTTTGGAAAGGGTGCAGAGGATGTTCACCAGGAAGTTGCCTGGTATAGAGGGCGCTAGTAATGAGGAACCATTGATTATATTCGGATTATTTTCGTTAGAAAGATGAAGGTTGACGAGGGACCTGATTGAGGTCTCCAAAATCATGGGATGTATCGATAGGATGGATAGCAAGAAGCTTTTTTCCCCAGAGTGCGGAACTCAATTACTAGGGGTCACGAGTTCAAAGCGAGAGGCAGAAGGTTTAGGACAGATACGCTGGAACGATCTTTATGCAGAGGGTGATGGGGACCTGGGACGCGTGGCCAGCAGAGGTGGTACAGGCGGGAACGATAACGTCTCTTAAGATCTATCCAGACAAATGCATGAATAGGCAGGGAGCAAAGGGGTACAGATCCTCACAAAATAGGCGACAGGTTTCGACAGAGGATCTGGATTGGCGGAGGCTTAGAGGACTGAAGAGCCTGTTCCTGTGCTGTGATTTTTTTGGTCCTTGAATGGTTTGCAGGTTAGATTGATCTTAGAGACGGGTAAAAGATGGGCACAATATTGAGGGCTGAAGGGCCTGTACTATGCTGTACTGTTCTGTGTTCTAAATAGGGAGGGTTACAATGACAGGAAGAGGTTTCGGGAGGCTGAGGAGATGGTATCTGAATGAATAGATACATTAGGCAGGTTTACTAGGATTGTCCGCGGGAACAGAGACAGCAATGATCTGATCTGGTGCAGACGACCCAGACTGGGAGAGTTGTGTGGACTGGAGGTGGTTTCACAGGGGGGGAAGACCATAGAGCCACAGGGTGGTACAGAAATGGGGAGAGCTGTAGGGCCTGCAGGAGTTCGTGGAGATGGGGAGGTTGGGAGGAATGGGCAGTTTACAGGGAGAAGGAAGTTGGTAGGATGGAGGGGTTTACACAGGCAGGGAGGGTTTTCGGTGAATGGAGCGGATGACAGAAATAAAGTAGGTTGTACAGACTGGAGGACCAAACAGAGATATGGAGGGTAGTCGTGATTATAGGAAGGTTTCCTTCTGCAGATTATTTAGATATGAAGGGTGTGGAGACTGACAGATACTCCAGAAGGGCAGTAACTTTGGTTGGAGACAGTTTCACAGATAAGGGAGCATTAGTAACTTCCTCCAGTTTGGTCAAAGTGGGAAGCGTCGTATGGGAGGATGACATTTACTCAGATAGGGGTGTAAGAGCTGGATAAGGTTATGGAGATGAGTAACTGGATGGAGATACAGAAGGAGCTCACATTGATAGGGTGTGTGTTAGCGATGGGATGATGTTACACAGATAGTGAGTCTTGTCAGAACTGTATCGAGAGAATCGTAGGCTTTCAGTGGATTCTACAGATCGGGAGTGCTGAAGGGACCTCTGAGGATTGTAAAGTCTCCACCGAGTAATCGTGTCTTTAGGACTGGAAGAGATTACGTAGATACAGAAACATTGAAGACAATATGTGCCTTCTTTTTATTGAACAGAGCCTCAATATCCCCCATCAGACAGGGATCCCTAAACCTGCCAGCTTTTCCCTTCACTCAATCAGAGACATATTGGATTCTTGAGATCACACTTTTCAAAGCCTTCCATTTGCCAGTCATTCATTTTCCTTCACACAGACTCACCCAGTTGATGGGAACATGATGTGGTGGAGCCGGTGTTGGACTGAGATGAACAACCTTAAAAATCTCACAAAACCAGCTTACAGTCCAAAAGATTTATTTGGAAGCACTAGATGTCAGAGCACTGCTTCATCGGGTGGAGCACAATCATAAGGTACAGAATTTATAACAACAGGATAGCAGTGTCATGGAATGTAATATCAAATCTTTAAGAATGATAACCTGCACTTCAAAAGCTGGTGCTTCGCAATAAACCTGTTGGACTATAACTGGTGTTGTGTGATTTTTAATTCACCCAATCAACCTCTGCTCGATCCTGCCAAATGGCCCCAAAAGTAGCCCCACGCCAGTTTAAGACCTTAATATATGGACCTGCCTGATCTTTTTCAATATCTATGTTAAACTAAGACAGCTGTGGTCACTGGACATAAAGTGCTCTGCGACTGCCACTTCAGTCACTTGCCCGACCCCGTTTTCTGAGGGGAGATCGCATTTGAAGCCGCCTGAGTAGAGTGCAGCCCTCTACATATTGATCTCGGAAACTTTCTTCGACACATTTGACAAATTACACCCCATACGGGCCTTTTAGACTCTGGGTGGTCTGGTCAATACAGGGGAAGTTAAAACCTCCAACCAATACTGCCCTATTATTTCTTTCGGTACCTGCAATCTCTCTTCACATCTGCTCCTCTAGTACCACTGGCTAATTGGGGGTCCAGAACAATATCCCAGCAGACTGACCATCCTTTTTTTGTTTGTAATTTCTAAACATATGGCCTCATTTGATCACCGCGAAAGGGTATCCTCTCGAAGCACTGTTTTTATGGCCTCCCTAAAGAAAAGGCCACCTCCTCCTCCTCACTTACTTGTCCTTCTGTCCCGCCTGTAGCTTCTGTATCCTGGAACACGGAGCTGCCAGTCCGGCCCTTCTCTCAGACATGTTTCTTTTATGTCTATAATATCCATGTACCCAGAGCCAATCCATGCGCTGAGCGCATCTGCCTTACCAGTCAGGCCTTGTGCATTGAAATAAATGCGCGTTAAATCAAAAGTCTTTTCCATCCCTTGACTGTGCCCCTCGATGTCTTCGATAGAAAAATTGCTCTCGATGGCTGATGCATTATCACTTGACTGGTCAATGGGCCTTCTCTTACTCAGAGTCCAAAACCCAGCCAAACTAGTTTAAACCCTCTGGGGTAAGACAAACAAATCTCCCCCAGGGATACTGATGCCCCTCTGGTTCAAGTCAAACCCGCCCCCCCCTAGTTCTACTAAAGGAGGAGATTGCTGGAACTCGTGGATATATTTAATAATTTGCTGGCTACGGGTAAAGTGCCGAATGACTGGAGGATAACTAACGTGGTTCCTTTATTCAGAAAGGGAAGCAGGGATACGCCAGGTAATTACAAGCAGATAGTCTGACAGCAGGGAGAGGGAAATTATTGGACACAATTCTGAGGGACAGAATGAATCAACATTTGGAAAGGCAGAGATCGATTATGGATACTCATCACGGATTTGATAGAGTAAGATCCTCTCCCAAATTCAGCTGAGATTTTTGTTCGAAATTACGATTGAGGATTTTGATGAGGGCAGTGCAGAAGATGTGGGTTACATGGAGTTCATTAAGGCATTTGACAAGGTTCCACATGGAACGCTGGTCCAACAGACCAATGAGATCCAAGACAATTTGGTAACCTGGATGCACAACGGTGGAGGGTAAGTTTTGTGTTTGAAATTCTTTCACCAGCGGGTGTACCACAGGGATCTGTGCAGAAATCAGTGCTGGTTATTATAGAGCATAGAACATAGAAAAGTGCAGCACAGAACAGGCCCTTAGGTCCATGAAGTTGTGCCGAGACTTAATCCTAATGTAAAATATAGTAACTTAACCTGTGCACCCCTCAACTCTTTCCTATCCATGTGCATGTCCAGCAGTCGCGAAAATGTCCCCAATGAATCTCCTTCCACCACCTCAGCTGGCAACACATTCCATGCATTCACAACTCTCTGCGTAAAGAACCTACCTCTGATATCTCCATTATACCTTCCTCCTAATATCTTCAAACTATGACTCATCGTACCAGTCAATCCTGCCCTGGGGAAATGTATCTGGCTATTGACTCTATCTATTACTCTAATTATTTTGAACAGTATTATGTACATTAATAACTCAATGTGAAAGCACAAGGTATGATTTGTAAGTTTGCAGATGACATGAAAGGTGATGCTGTTGTCCACAGTGTGGGGGATGGTCTCAGGCTACAATCTGAAGGTTGAGGACAGAGCAGGTGATGAGAGAGGAGGGGTATTGGAGTTTCTGATCAGTGAAAACATTACTGCATTAATTAGACAGGATATTCCGGGGGATCGCCCAGTGAAGATATAATGGTGCAACTGAGAAATGAGAATGGGTTATCAGTTTGATATGACTGTACTACAGGCCCCCAACAGTCAGCGAGAATTTGAGCAGCAAATATAACGGGAGATCTCAGATATCTGTAAGAATGATAGGGCTGTAATGGTCAGGGATTTTAACTTTCCAAACCTAGACTCGGACTGCTAGAGAGTGTTCAGAGCTTGGATGCGAGGAATTTGTTCGGCATGTACAAGAAAGCTGTCCCAGTCAAAATGTAAATGGTCGGACTGCAGGAAGAGGTAAAACCTGACCTCGCCTTGGGAAACAAAGTAGTGAAAGGGACTGAGTTGTTAGTGGGATAATACTTTGGCAAAGTGATCACAATCGTCTTAGTTGGAAAATAGCGATGGAAAAGACAAACCTGGTCCACAAGTTAAAGATCAAAACTGGCCTTTCCTCAATCCAGATGTTATTAGTCAAGAGCGTTTAACAATTGATTGTGGAGGCTATGTGCAGGAAAAGGGACGTCAGGCAGGTGGGAAGCTTTCAAAAGGGAGTTAAAATGAGAGTTCAGAGCCAACATATTCCTGTTAGCGTGAATGACAATGCTGACACAAGTAGGAAACTCTGGATGACTGGGGGTATTGAGGTTCTTTTAGATTAGATTAGATTACAGTGTGGAAACAGGCCCTTCGGCCCAACAAGTCCACACCGACCCGCCGAAGCGAAACCCACTCATACCCCTACATTTACCCCTTACCTAACACTACGGGCAATTTAGTATGGCCAATTCACCTGACCCTGCACATCTTTGGACTGTGGGAGGAAACCGGAGCACCCGGAGGAAACCCACGCAGACACGGGGAGAACGTGCAAACTCCACACAGTCAGTCGCCTGAGGCGGGAATTGAACCCGGGTCTCTGGCGCTGTGAGGCAGCAGTGCTAACCACTGTGCCACCGTGCCGCCCACATGGTCAACAAAAAGGGAACACATGTCACATATAGCCAGCTGGATTAAGGGAATCCATCGAAGAACATTGTGGGTGGAGTAATTCACTTAAGAGCCAAAGCAGGAGGGCACAAAGGGGACCACAAAAAGCGTTGGTAGATCAGGCTGAGGAAGGTCCAAAGAGATTCTACAAGTATATTAACAATAGGAGACTAACTAGGGGCAGGGTATGGCTCCTTGAAGATGAATGGGGCAATCCAAGTGTGGAACTACAGGAGATGGGTGAGATCCTAAACGAAAATATCATGTTTGAACTTACTGTGGAGAAAGACAGGCGATGTCAGGGAAATAAACAGTGATGTCTTCACAAGACCCCACATAACAGGAGGTACTGGAGGTTTTTAAATGCATATAAGGGAGACAATTCCATGGGAACTAATCAAGCATATCCCAGAATATGGTGTGAAGCTCAGGAAGAAATTGTGTGTCCCATAAAGAGATTTTTCTATCACTGACAGCCATGGGTGATGAGCAGGGAGCCGGGAGGGTGGTAATGTTGTGCCAGTGTTTAGGAAAGGCTGCGAGGGAAAGCCAGGGAGATAAACACCAATTAGCTTGATGTCAGTGGTGCGTACATTGTTGGAAACGACTCTGCGGGACAGGAGTTACATGCATTTGCAACGGTAAGGATTGATTAGGGATAGTCAGCACAGCTTTGGAGTACTGCATAGAATTCTGATCATCCTGATTGAAGAAGCATTTCCTGAAACTGTAAATGGAGCCAATATTGAAGAAGATGTTACTGATACTGGAGGGTTTGACAGAATCTGAGATGCTGGATCTGCTGGAAAGCAACATTGGGGGATGAGATATATTTGGCAGATAAGTCTAAGGAGAATGCAAATAATTTTCTACAGCATACAACTACACAAAAACAACTGAACAAACACTAGGGCTCCTCAAAGATCAGTGAGGCCATCCAAGTGTAGACAACAGGAGATGGGCGAGGGCCTAAATGAAAATTTCATGTCAAAACGTACTGCGGACAAAGACTAGGAAACAAAGGGAAGAAACAGTGATGGCTTGTAAAGAGTCCCCATTACAGAAGAGGTGGTGCTGGAGGTCTTAGAACACAAATGTAGAGAAAGCCCTAGATCCTGAACAAATGTATCCCAGAACATTGTGGCAAAGTAGTGGCAGGGACACGAGCAGAAATATTTATATCATTGTCTTTCGCATTTCCATTAGGTGTAGGTGGCTGAGGGGTGACCTTGTAAAGGTTTAGAAAACCATGACTGGCACAGGTAAGTTGATTAGCCAACGTCTTTACCCCAGGGTAGTGGAGTCCATAAGTAGATGGGATTGAATTGCAGAAAGAGAAGGTGTTAGCAATTCTGGCAAGTGTAAAAATCGGTAAGTCCACTGGGCCAGATGAGATTTATCCTTGGCTTCTCTGGGAAACCAGGAGTGTGATTGGCGAGACTTTGCCTTTGATCTTTTTGCCTTCATTGTCTACGGGAATAGTGCCAGAAGGCTAGAGGACAACAAATGTTGTCCCCTTGTCCATGAAAGGGAATAGAGACAACCCTGGTAATTATAGACCTGTGAGCCTTACTTTGATTCTGGGAAAAGTGTTGGGAAGGTGTGTAAAAGCTAGCACTTATAACCATCTGGAGATGAATAAGTTGATCAGCGATAGTCAGCACGGTTTTGTGAAGGGTCGGTCATGTCTCGCAAACCTTATTGACTTCGTTGAGGTGACCAAACAGGTGGATGTGCGTAAAGCAGATCTTGGCAGTGCAGATGAACAGAGAGATCACTGTGTCCATGTACATAGATCCTTGAAAGTTGCCACCCAGGTTGATAGGGTTGTTAAGAAGGCATTCAGCATGTGAGCTTTTATTGGTACAGGGATGCAGTTTCAGAACCATGAGATAATGCTGCAGTTGTACAGAACTCTGGTGCAGCCACATCTGGAGAGTTGCCTCTGGTTCAGATCACCGCATTAGATGAAAGATGTGAAAGATTTGGAAAGGGTTCCAAGGAGATTTACTAGGATGTTACCTGGTGCGGAGGGAAGGAGTTCATAACCTCCAGTTATGAGGAAGTCTGAGGGACTTGAATCTGTTTTTGTTTGAGAGAAGACATTTGAGGCCAATTGATTTAGACATACATGATAATTAGAGGGTGAGATAGGTTGGACAGTGAGAGCCTTTTCCCTCGGATGGCGATGCCTCGTACGAGGGGAGATAGCTTTAAATTGAGGTAGACATTAATATTATTATTAAATAATAGATATGGGACAGATGCCAGTGGTACTCAGAATAGTCACGGAATGGAATGCATTGCCTGCAACAGTAGTAGACTCGCCAACTTTAAGGGCATTTAAACGGTCGTTGGATAGGCATGTGGTTGAGAATGGATTAGGGAAGGTTAGATGGACTTCACATTGGTTCCACAGGTTGGCGCAACATTGAGGGCCGAAGGGCCTGTACCACGTTGCCATGTTCTATGTTCTGTGTCCTAGAGGGCATAAGTATGAGATGGGAGAGAAAAAACTTAAAAGGGTTTGGAGGAGAAAATTTTCCAAACAGAGGATGGTGCAGGTATAGAATGAGCTTCCAGGGGACGTGGTAGAGAAAAGTACAATAAGAACTTGGGAAAGACATTTGGGCAGGTACACGGAGAGGAGAAGGTTTTCAAGGGATATGGATCAAATGCAGGGAAATGCGACTCGTTCAGGGACTCTTGACAGCGTGGACTAGTTGGACCAAAGAACCGTTTCTGTGCAGCATGGCTCTACCTCCAGTTATTGGAGGAGGAGACTACCGAGATAAGGCATGTTGTAGACACTGACGAAAGTTACAGATATAGGGATTTTAGTCTGGAATGCAGTACGTTTCTAATATGTGGAGGGACTATTGGGAAAGGAGGAGGTTACAGGGACAGGAAATGTTATTGGAGTTAAAAATTATTGAAGACGCTGGTCCGCAAGACTTGCCACAGATAGAGTGTGGCGGAGTAATGAGTCTCAGAACAGTAGAACTGACAGTAGGGGCTGTGACTGAGCCTGGGGTGTGTCTGTACTATATTCCCCCTCCAGCACTGTATCTATGTCATCATTTGTTAGCCGATGTCATCTTTTGGAGCTCTCTCATTCCTCTCTTCTCTGTTCACTGTGAGTGATCTAACCTCACTGCAGGATTTATTGAAGACTCCAGGTCTCCCAGACCTTTGTCTCTCTGGCTGACCAACCATCTTCAATGTGGTGATGGACGAGACACCCAGTAGTTGGGAAGTCTACTGAGTTAGGAAATTCCTGAGTACCGACAGGTGGCAGAGAAATAGACAGAATGGGAAATTAGACTGATGCAGTGAGGGTTACACAGGGTGAATGGCACCAAGTCCCAGAGAGATCTGGAAAATCCCAGTCTCCATCCCTGGACTGTGCTGTTGCGTCCCTCTGGAGTGGAGGATTATGTTAGCTCAGGATCTGGAGTAGCTGCAAAAGCGAGAGACACTGACAGAGGCAGCAATTAGACCCTCACAGTGAGGGATATCACATGGAGAGAGACTGAGTGATATCAGCAGAGTGCAGGAAGATTTCATAATGAACCAATTATGTCGGAAGAACAGGTTTAGATTCCTGATGCACTTGTATCAGTGTTCTGCAATGAGGAATCTTTGAGCAGGTGAAGTAATAGCCAAGTGGTATTATTGCTAGAGCATGTATCCAAAACATCACCCAATGTTCACTGGAGACAGGTTTGAATCCCAACATCAGAAGTGGTGGAATTTGCAGTCAATACTTTTTAAAATTGCAACTAACAATACATTATTAAGTTCGAAACTATTGCTGACGTCCAAAATAACTTTTGTTCATCAAAAACACACTTGGGGACATCTGCCATCCTCACGTGGTCTGCACAACATACCCACAGCAACGTGATTGCCTTTCAATTACCCTCTGAAATGGCCGAGCAAGTTACTCAGCTCAAGGGCAGCTAGGGCTGGGCAAGAAAGACTGGTCAGCCAGGGAAACCCACACCCCATACCTGATTTAAAATGTTATCCATTAGGGTGGTCCCACTGGAACCCTACTGGGACCTGTGTCCTGGCCAATCATGTTAGTAGCTGATTGACAGGGCTTTAAACTGACAGAGCAGATGCAGGGACAGGGTTCAGGTGAAAGGAGCTTTCCAAATCCAAATAGAAAAGATGAAGCATCGGAACAACATGGGGATGTGGCTGAAGACAAACAGAAAGGAACAGGAAGGGACAGATTTTAACTAAAACTGTACATCAGGGAATCGGTTTGTGACTGGAAATTGTAGGAAACGTATACTATGTTTTTGTTTGGAATGGACAAAGGCTCTGCAATAAGGTAGATGGATTTGTGACAGAGATAAAAGAGAATTAGACACCAGGGTGACGTGGTTACAGGGTGAACAACAGGTCGGCATAAATATTCAATTATTTGCAACTTTGCGGAAATTCAGGCAAAAATGGACATCGCTATCAATAATGGATACCAAAGGCAATACAGAGAAAGATTTGGCCGCAGATCATGAAGTAGAGTCAGTCTGAATGTAAATTCTGGATACTACTTGCCAAGGTCACAAGCAGCAGAACAGTTTTCGGCCACCAAACAGCATTTCATTGCTCATCGCTGCATTAAACGGGAACTGATTGGAATTTTTAATAAAGGCATAATGACAATTCAGTGAAACTTCCAAATTCGTATAATCTGGGACAATCACACTGACAACAGTGATATTGGAAGGGGAGTTCGGACAATTGTTTTCAGTGTTTCTTTGAATAACACATAGTTACAGCCCTAGCCATTTGCACAATGTCAGATCGACCGTTGTGTGATGAAACTTAGTAATTGAGTAATGTCACCTGGAGAGATCCTCCGGGAAATTGTGATAAAGTGCAGTTTAAAGCAATATAAAATGTTACAGTGAATCACAGAAAGGACAAGCTACAATTAAAAACAAAAATAGCCAATTACATTAGTTTAAGAGGAGAACTGACCAAGGTAAATAGGCTAAAAAGACTGAAACGT
Source organism: Chiloscyllium plagiosum (assembly GCF_037043375.1). NCBI lineage: Eukaryota > Metazoa > Chordata > Chondrichthyes > Orectolobiformes > Hemiscylliidae > Chiloscyllium > Chiloscyllium plagiosum. Next base: position 30,793,478 of record NW_028270184.1, on the reverse strand, counting down.
GTGTGTAAATGAACAGTGGAAAACATTTGAAGGAACAGTGTAAAACACTCAAGAAAAGGACGTTCCATTGAAAGAGACAAAACCTCAACGAGAAGCTCACATCTGTCCCTCACTCAGGACAAAATAGAGTATGAGGTTGAGAAGATCACCAAAAAGTATTTAAAATCCTGAAGTGAGAGAGGGTTTTAGGAATAAGAGTTAAAGGGATTGCAAAGGGTTTTCTAGCAGGAGGGGGTGCAGTGGGAAGGGGAATCATTGTCAGGGTTTAATGACACGGCAGGAACAGGGAAGGGGAAGGTGCTGGAGGTGGTGAGAGTGTTACAGAGTGTGGTCGGAGCCTGAAGGATGTTACAAAGCCAGCATGGATTGCTGCAGCTGGAGGGGTTTGCAGTGGTAGGGAGGGACATATGTATTTTTATTTATTCATTCATGAGATGTGGCTGTCACTGCTTGGACTAACATTCTTTGACCCCACTGCTAATTACCCAGAGGGCTCCTCAGAGTCAGCCATATTGCTGTGGGTCTGGAGTCAAATGTTGGCCAGACCAGGTTAGAATATTTGATGTCCTTTCATAAAGCAGGTAAGTTAAACATATGAGTTCTTCCTAATGATCAGCAATATGGTGGCCTCACCGATGTCTTGTACAGATACAACATGACATCCCAACTCTTACTCTCAATGCTCTGCCCAATGAAGGTAAGCATCCAAAGCGCCAGCCTGTTTGCTTGTGACGCAACTTTCAAAGGACTGTGTACCTGCGTCCTTACGTCACTGATTGACAACACTACCCAGGGCCCGAACATTAACTGTACAAGTCCCACCCTGGCTTGTTTCACCAAAATGGAACACCTCACCTTTATCTAATTCAACATACCATTCTCTATCCTTTTATCCATCCTCCATTGACCTTAAAATTATAGCCCCTTGTAATAGCCATTTATGCCATAGGAGAAAAAGTCTCTCACTATTTACTCTCTCTGTGCCCCTCACCATCTTGTTCAGCACTACCAAGTCGTCCCGCCCCTTTCTTCATTCCAATGAGCAAAGCCTTAGCTCCCTCAACCTTTCTTAAGAAATGCCCTCCATTCCCGGCAGCATCCTGGTAAATCTCCTGTGTACGCTCTTTAAAACTTGCACATCCTTCATGTAAAGAGGGGACCAGAACTGAACACAATATTCCAAGTGTGGTCTCACCAGGCTGCTATAAAGATGCAGTAAAACCTCATAGCTCTTAAAATCAATCCACTTGCTCAGGAAAGCCAACACAACATATGCAATTTTAACAACTCTATCAATGTGCGTGGCAACTTTGAAGGATCTATGGACATGGACCCCATGATCTCTCTGTTCTTCCACACTACCAAGTATTCTGCCTTTCACCCTGGATTCTGCATTCAAATGCAACCTTCCAGAATGAATCACTTCACACTTTTCCAGATTGAACTCCATGTGCCACTTCCAGCCCAGCTCTGCGTTCTGTCTATATCCCATTGCAACCTACAACAGCCCTCCACATTACCCACCACTTCACTAACCTTCATTGACAAACTTACTAACCCACTCTCAAACATCCACATGCACGTCATTTATAAAAATCACAAAGAGCAGGGTCCCAGAGCTGATTGTTACAGAACACCACTGGTCACTGAGCTTCAGGCTCAATACTGTCCATCTGCTGCCATACTCTGTCTTCTCTGGGCCATCCAATCCTGTATCCACACAGATAGATTTCCCTGTATCCCATGCCTCCTCATTTTCTGAATGAGCCATCAACGTATTCTGTCAAATCCTCAAAGGATTCAATAAGGTTTGTGAGGCATGACCTGCCCCACACAAACCCATGCTGACTGTCTAAAATTTAACTATGGCTTTCCAAGTAGTCATATATCCTGTCGTTAGAGTCTTCTCCAATAATCTGCATTCCACAGACATTAGACCAAATCTATAATTCCCAGGATACTACCTCCGTAACATGGCCCGGACTCCACAAATCTTCCCTCCTCTGCTATGTTCCCCAGATGGGCACTGGAGGGTGGCGGGGGTTACAGAGATAGGGACGAATATCAGGACAAGAGGATTTTGCAGATATTGGGAGGTTTGCAATTTCAAAAGGAGGCTTCAGTAATTATGAGGTTTCATGGTGATGAAGGCATTTTAGGAGGGAGGGAGGGAGGACTGTAGGGAATTAAGAGATTTCACAGTTTAGGTGTTTTGTTAGGACTGCAAGAGGTTACTGAGTTGGGGAGGGTGTAAGCACTGGTGGATATCACATAAACACGTGGTTTTGGTTGCAATGGCAGGAAGAGAATGCAGGAAGCTGGAGAGCTTGGGGTCTGAAAGAGGTTACACAAATGGGAAGAGTTTTCAGGAGTGGAGGTGTTTACAGAGATATCAATGGTCTGATCTGGAGCAGAGGACCCAGACTGAGAGGGATGTGTGTAGGGGAGGTGGTTCCACAGGCTGGGAGGATCTTTGAGCCACAGGAGGTTACAGAAATGTGGAGAGCTACAGGGATAACAGGAGTTCATGAAGTTTGGAAATTTGGGAGGGATGGAGACGTTTACAGATATAAGGATGTTTGCAGGACAGGGCTCGATCACGGACAGGGAGTGTTTTAGGGAGCTGAGCAAATTACACAGATAAAGATGTTTGTATCGACTTGACGAACATACAGAGATATACAGGTTAGTCATGACTGAAGATGGTTATAGATATAGGAAGGCTTAGATTCTGCAGGTTGTTTCGACATGGAGGATGTGGAATCTGGAATATTTTTCAGAGATTGGTGCAGGAAGTTTGATTGGAGACAGTTTCACAGATAAGGGAGTACAGCACTAACAGGAGGAGGTTGTAGAGGAGGGTGATGTTTACGCAGATGGGGGTATAAGAGCTGGACAAGGTTATGGAGATGGGTAGATGGTGGAGACAGTGGTGGAGCTTACCTTGACGGGGGGGGGGGGGGTGATAGCGACGGGAAGGTGTTAAATAGATAGTGGGTTTTGTAGAAACTTGATTGGGAGAGTCACAGGCATTGAAGTGAGTTGTACAGATCAGTGGTCCTGCAGAGACCTGAGAGAATTACACAGATAGGGATAGTGGTCGGGTATCCACAGACTGTTGGTGTTTAAGGGACTGGAAGAGGTTTTGTAGATACATAGGGCTGTAAGAGCTGCAGGAGCTTTTCGAGAGTTGAAGAGTTGGAGCAGTTTACAGAGGTAGGGTTCTCCTACGGAGTAGGTCACAGATAGTGTGGCCTGAGAAAGTTAAAGAGAGGGAGAGTTTTCAGATCTGGAAGAGATTACACTGACAGGGACCGTTGAAGAGAGTGAAGCAAAAATGCATGGAGAAGGTTACGCAGATAGGGAGGGATGTAGGGACTGAAGGTAAATACACAGACATGGAGAGTTATATTGTTAGACGGACCTTAGAGGAATAGGGACTGGTGTAGGGATTTACACAGATTGGGAAGGTTGTTTTTTGTGAAGGTTACACTGATAAAGACAGTGTTAGGGAGTGTTTAATGGACGACAGAGGAGCTCAGAGAGAATGTATTATGGGGAGTGGAGGAGATTGCAGACACAGAGATGACTGTCCGGTTGAAAAGAGCTTCTGCAGACCCTCAGTGCTGTAAGGCTGGAGGGAGGTTACAATAATGAGGGAGACCAAGACTTAATTACTTCACTGATATAGAGCAAGTCTCAGCACATAACTGTCATAGGGAAGTTGAGGCAGTCCAAATGAGTTTCAGAGATATGAATGTTCATGGGAGTTTCAGGAGGGAACAGTGATTGGGAGTGCTGTAACAAATGGCAATAGTTATAGGGAGGGTTCTAAAAACAGGAAGAGGTGACAGTCATATCGATCTTTGTAAGGACTGGAGAAGTTAACATCGGAAAGGAGTGTCTTAGAGACTGGAGGAGATTACAGTGTTAAGGAGAATACTGGGGATGAGGCAAGCTTCAAGGGACAGGGATGGTTGGCAGGACTGGACAAAAATCTGAATAGAGTCTCCACAGCCTGGAACCAGGCCATTCGGCCCAACCAGTCCATTCCAAACCTCTGAAGAGCATCTGACCCAGACCCACCCCTACCTATCCATTAAACCCTGAATTTCTCATTGTTAACTCACCGAAACCACACTTTATGATCGTCAATCCACTGATCGTGCAACGTTTGGACTGTGGGATGAAACCAGAGCACCTGGGAAAACCCACACAGTCGGAGGGAGAACATACAATGTCCACACAGATAGTCGCCCAAGGCTGGATTCGAAGCCAGGTCCAAGGCGCAGTGAGGCTGCAGTGTTAACCACTGAGCCATCCCTGTGTCTGATTATACAGAGCACTGCAGACATTAGACCAAGTTCCAAAGTTCACAAGGGTTTATTGGAAAAGGAGGAGTATATACTCAGGAATAGGACAAGGTTACATAGATGGTGTCCATGAGAGGGACTGGAGGAGGTTAACGCAACAGGGAGGGCTGTGGAATCGCCAGGCAATAAGAGGTAGGGACGGTTGGGGAGACTGAATGAAGTTCATACTACTCAGAGTTGTACACACTGGGTAAGGTTCCAGAGTTAGCAAGGATTCTATGGACTGGCTAAGGTTATAGACAGAGGCAGTTGTGTGAATGATAGTTGTTACAACAATTGAGAGGAGGTTTCAGACACATGAATGGTTTTAGTGGCTGCAGGATGTTCGAGAGCTAGAAAGGATAGTACTGACTGGAGGTGGTCAGAGGTAAGGAACATTGTAGAGTAGGGCGTTTGTTACAGAGACAGAGAGGTATGGAAAGAGAGGGCAAGGTTACAGATATTGGGACGGTTCAAGTGGCTTCAGAACGTTACACAAAAGGAGGGTTGTCAGGAACCGCTACAGAACTGAAGGACTGTACAGACAGGGAGGTGAAATGGATGGTGGAAGGTTAGAGGTAATGGGGTGCTGTAGGACAGGATGGAGGAGTGCTGTGGGGACTGGAGAAGGTTACAGTGACATCATGTGCTGGAGAGGCTGGAGGAAGGTACACAGATGGGGAGGTCAGTAAGGGCTGGATGTTACAGACAGAGTGGGCTGTAGGTTCTGGACAAGATGGCAAATATAAGGATTTTTGTAATGTTTTGGCGATGGTGGTCATAACACTAGGTTTCAAAGTCATTTTGGAAAAAGAGTAGTGCAGAAGTGAAGAGGCCAAATTTGGGGAAGCCCCTTATCGTTATAATAACACAGTCACTGGGCATTCTCACTATCAGGAGACAGGGTCTGGCAAACACAGACTGGGAGTAACTATTTGCAGTTACGGTCACATTCGGAAAAAGGAAAAATATTAAAGTGATACACTGGGAATTCAGAGTAGGTGTGGTCCCTGAAGAGCGAATACTGGTCAAGCGATACTGTGAGCTGGATAAAGGAGGTATAGAACGATGGAAACAGGCGAAGCTCTTCAGAAGCATCAAGAGTGCAAGGGGGTCCTTAAAATGAGTAGCAAAGAATGGCCATAAAATTTCCTCATTAAAATACTGTTATGGAAAGGTCACAAGGTATTTTATGAGTATAGTTACAGGAAGAGGATTCCCAGCTAAAGAGTGGGGCCTGTTAGAAACCAAAGGGACAATCTGTGCATGGAGCCAGACGAAGTAGGTGAGGTCTTCAATGAATACTTCCCATCTGTGTTCACACAGGAGAAACACATTGTAGCCGCGGACTTCATTTTGGATGGTGAGGTTCTATAACATGGTACGATCAATAATGAGGAGATATTAAATGTTTTCTTTGGCGTAAAGTTGGAGACAATCCCTAGTGCCCAATGAAATGTATCCTAGGCTGCTATGGGAGGTAAGGGAGGAGATTGCTGGGGTCCCAATGGATATATTTAATACTTTGCTGGCCACAGGTGAAGTGCCGAATGATTGGCGGATCGCTAATGTGATTCCTTTATTCAGGAAGGGCAGCAGGGATAGGCCAGGTAATTACAGAACAGGGAGACTGACAGCAGGGGGGAGGGACATTATTGGAAACAATTCTGAGGATGAATCAACACTTGAAAAGGCAGTGATCAACTCAGCTTAGTTATCACGGATTGAGTAGAGGAAGATACTGTCTGAGGAATTCAGTTTTTGAAATGGTGTCTAAGAATATTGATGAGGGCAGTGCAGCAATGCAGATGATATGGGTTACATGGACTTGAATAAGGCCTTTGACAAGGTCCGTCATGGAAGGCTGATCCAAAGGTAAAGAGTCAATGGGATCCAAGGCAGGTTGGCAAATTGGATGTAAAATTAGCGGACAGACGTCTTTGTGTTTGAAATTCTTTCACCAGCGGGTGTACCACAAGGATCTGTGCAGGAAACATTGTTGTTTATGATGTACATTCATGACTTGGATGTGAAAGCGGACGGTGTCATTGGTCGGTTTGCAGATGCCATGAAAGGTGTGGGTGTTGTTCACAGTGAGGGGGATGGTCTCAGGCTACAGTCCGATGTCAATCAGATATAATCTGAGCAGAGCTTATTTCTGATCAATGTGAGGTAATAACTTGTGGGAGGTATGATAAGCAACGGACAGACATAATGAATGGTCAGTCCTTGCGGCGTACTGAGGAACACAGGGACCTTGGTGGATAAGTCCATTGATCCCTGAAGGGGTTAGCACAGGTCGACAGGGTGGGGAAGACACCTGAACTGGGAGCGGGAGGTAGACCCATATCCTGATGGGATAAATTACTAGAGCTGCTTGAGAGGATATAAACTCGTCTGGCAGGGTATTGGATCTTAAACAGTTGTAAGGTCAGAACGAAGATTGAGGCTGGTACACAAGTTAAAGAGAGCGATTTCAAAAGACAAGGCAGGCAAGAATATAACAGGGAATGGGGTGGGGGGAAACTGATGATCAAACTGCATTTATTTCATTGCAAGGGACCTGACAGCTAAGGAAGATGAAGTCAGGACATGGATTGGAACATGGGACTGGGATATTATAGTTATTACAGAAACACAACTGAGGGAGGGGCAGGACTGGCAGCTCATTGTTTCAAGGTAGAGATGCTACAGGAAGCATCGAAGGGGAGGCAAGAGAGGACGCGTGGTGGTGGTGTGTTTTGATTGCATGAATCATCACAGCAGTACTTAGAGAGGATATTCCAGTGGGATCGCCCAATGAAGCAATGTGGAAATCAGAAATAAGAACGTGTCATCACTTTGATACGATTGTCCCACTAACCCCGAATAACCAGTGGCAGATTGAGGAACAAATATGTCGGGAGATCTCAAATATCAATCATAACAATAGGGCTGTAATTTTAGGGATTTTTTTCAACTTTCCAAACTTAGACTGGGACTGCCAGTGTTCAGCGTTTGCAAGGGAGTAATTTGGTAATTGCGTTCCAGAAAACTCCCAGTCAATATGTAAACGGTCTGAAAAGAGAAAGGGACAAAACCTGACCACTCCTTGGGAAACAAGATCGGGAAAGGGACTGAGGTGTTAGTGGGAACGCATTTTGCTAAAGCGACCACAGTTCTACTAGTTTACAAATAGCTCTGGAAAAGGACAGACCTGATCCACAAGTTCAGTGTATAAAACGGGGCCAGCCCAATCTTGATAGTATTAGCCAGGAACTTTCAAAAGGTGACTGGGGAGTGTATTTGCAGGGAAAGGGAAGTCTGGCAAGTGAGAATATTTTAAAAGTGAGATAATTTGAGCGTTCAGCGCCAATATGTTCCTGTTTGTGTGTAGGTCAATGCTGACCGCATTCAGAAACACTGGCTGTCTATTAAGGGTCTGGTCATGGAAAAGGGGGCAAATGTCAGGTATAGCCAGCTGAATCAATGGAATCCTTGTGGATCATAGGGACTGTAGGAATACACTTTGGGTAGAAATCAGTAATGCAGAAAAGATACATGAAAAAGCCTCGGCAGAGAAGGATAAGGAAAATCCAAAAGTGATTGTATAAAATATTAAAAATAAACGAGTACCTTAGCCAAAATTGGGGCCCTTAATCATCAATGAGGCAATTCATGTGTGGAACTGCAGGATATTTACTAAGACCCTAAACAAATTTTTCAATCCAGAAGTTACTGTGGACAAAGACTGGGGAACTCAGGGAACAAGAGTAATATGTTATACCACAATTGGCGTTCTCTGCACTTCCAGTATCCCCGCTATAGTAAGGATGTTGTGAAACTTGAAAGTGCTTATAACAGATTTACAAGATGTTGCCAGGTGTTCAAAGTTTGTGAGAAGATTTGTAGCTCGGGTGCTCGTTGCTGTGGTTCTGTTCGCCGAGCTGGACGTTTTTGCTGCAAACGTTTCGTCCCCTGTCTAGGTGACATTCTCAGTGATTGGGAGCCTCCTGTGAAGCGCTTCTGTGGTGTTTCCTCCGGCATTTATAGTGGCCTGCCCCTGCCGCTTCCGGTTGTCAGTTTCAGCTGTCCAGTGTAGTGGTCGGTATATTGGGTCCAGGTCGATGTGTTTGTTGATGGAGTTTGTGGATGAGTGCCATGCTTCTAGGAATTCTCGGAAGCGGCAGGGACAGGCCACTATAAATGCCGGAGGAAACACCACAGAAGCGCTTCACAGGAGACTCCCAATCACTGAGGATGTCACCTAGACAGGGGACGAAACGTTTGCAACAAAAACTTCCAGCTCGGCGAACAGAACCACAGCAATGTTGTCAGGATTGTTGCGGAATAAGCTGGGGTTATTTTCTGTGGAGCATCGGAGACTGAGGGATGACCTGACAGAGATTTATATAAACATGACGGATATGGATTGGGTAAACATTCAAGGTCTTTTCCCAGTGGTTGGGGAGTCCAAAACTAGAGGGCATAGGTTTAAGGTTAGAGGGGAAAGGTTTAAAAGTGACTGAAGGGACAGCATTTTCATGCACATGGTGATGCGTGTATGGAATGAGCTGAGAGAGAAAGTAACAGAGACTGATATTATGACAACATTTATAAGGTATCTGGATGGGAATATGAATAACAAGGGTTTTGAGGTTCATGGGCCAAATGCTGATAAATAGGATGGATATGTTAGATCTCCTGGTCAGCATGGATGAGTTGGACCGAAGGCTCTGTTTCCATGCTGTCCATCTCTATGACTTGAAAAGAGTGTATGTTTTTGAAGAGGTGGTGCTAGAGGTTTTAAAACACAAAGGTATGGAAAGCCCTAGTACCTCATTAAGTGTATCACAGGACATTGTGGGATGCTAGGCAAGAAATAGTGGAGCCCCTAGCAAAGGTATTTGTACAATTAACAGCCAAGTGTGAGGTGCTGGAAGGGTGGTGGGTGGCATAGTGGACAGTGAAGGAGGTTTACTAAGATTACAAAGGGACCTTGATAATATGGGTGAATGGGCTGAAAAAACCGTAGATGATATTCAATCTGAATAAATGCAACAAATACATTTAGTACAACAAACAAGGGTAGAGCTTATACAATTAATGTTCGGGCCTCAGTTAGTGTTTTAGTGCAGAGACACCCCCAGGTTCAGTTACATATTTCTTGAAGTTTGCATCACAGGATGGATAAGACAGTTTTTGGCATGTTTGACTATTGCTCAGTCCATTGAGTGTAGGATTTGGGACGTCATGTTGAGATTGTATGGACATTGTTGAGGCCTTTTCTGCAATGCTCCATCCAGTTGTGGCCGCCCAGTTATAGGGAGGATAATGTTCAGCTACAGGGGTTCAGACAAGATGAACCAGGGTGTTGCTGGGTATGGAAAGCTTGAGATTGAATAATGGCTGGATAGGCTGAGTCCTTTTTATGAAGAAAATGAGATATATAGGTCAATTTAATGGTAGGTGCCTTTTCCTCAGGGTGGGGGATTCTCAAGAGGTGAGACCATATTTTTAACGTTATAAGAGAGAGATTTAAAAAAAAAAGACATGGGGGCAAATTGTTACACAGAGGGAGGTTTGAGTGTGGAATGAACTTCCTGAGGAAGGGGTGCATGTGGGCACAATTACAATGTTTAAAAGACATTTGCATGAGTATGTGAACAGGAATGGTTTGGAGGGATTTGGGCCAGCAAAAGGCAGCTGGGATGAGTTTCATTTGAGATTATGGTGGGTATCAAGTGAAGGGTCAGTTTCCATGCTTTCTGGCTCTATGACAGGAATATGGTTTCATTCCATTATTTAAGAAAGGCTGCAATAGAAAACCAGGGAACTAAAGACCAATTAGCCTAATGGTGGGTAAGTTGTAGAAGTGATTCTGCCAGACAGGAGTCACATTCATTTGGAAGAGGCAAGGATTGATGAAAGATCGTCAGCACGGCTTTGTGCGTTCAAAGTCAGGTCTCATTCACTTGATACTTTTGTTGAAGTGGTGACCATACATTATCTACACTAAAGTCAGCAGGGTCTTTGACAGGATTTAGCAAGATATACTGGTTCGTAAGATTAGTTCACATGGGATCAGGGGGAACTAGCCAACTGGATACAAAATTGGCTTGACAATAGGAGACAGAGGGCGGCGGGAAAGGGTTGTTGTTCAGACTGGAAGCCTGTGACCAGTGGTGTGTCAAAAGGTAGAGGGCTGGGTCCACTGATATGCATCACCTACACAAACGATTTGGTTGAGAATATAGGAGTCATTGTTAGGAAGTTTGTAGTTGATCAAATTAATGGTGTTGTGGGCAGTGAATACAGTTATCGAATACAGTGAATACTCTGACCAACTAGGCCAGTGGTCCAGGGAATGAAAGATGGAGTTTAATGCAGGTTTTGGATTTTGTGAAGACAAACCAGGGATGAATAACACAGTTAATGGGAGGGCCCTGGCCAGTGTTGTCGAACAGTGAGTGACCAAGGGGTACAGTTACAGGTGGACAGGGTGGCGAAAGTGGCATTTAGGACACTTGCTGTCATTGTCCAGCGCTTTGTTAGATAGGTTGGAGATATTTGTAACATTGTCCTAAATAGTTCTCTTGGGCAGAGGAGGCTACGGAGTGACGTTATAAAGTTTTACAAAACCATACGGCTCCTAAGAATGGTGAATAGCCAAGGGGAAGTGAGTCCAATTCTAGAGGCTATAAACGGGAGGTGAGAGAGCAAAGATTTAAAGAGGGAGCTGAGGGGCAACATTCTCTACGGAGGATGGTGCATAGTCGGAATGGACTGCCAGAGGCACATGGGAGAAACAAGAATAATTGCAACATGGAAAAGACATTTGGGCAGGAACATGGAGAGGTACGTGGAGAGGAGAAGGTTTGAAGAGAAAAGGGCCAAACGCAGGCAAATGAGACTCGTTCGGGAAAGGAAACCTGAGAAAGGAAACCTGAGTTGGACCACAGGTTCTGTTTCCGTGCTATATGACTCTGTATCCAGTTAAAGAAGATTAGAGTACCGAAATAAAGCATGTTGTCGACACTGAAGCAAGTTACAGAAATAGGGATGGTAATCTAGAATGCAGGACCTTTCAAGTATGTGGAGGGAGTACAGAGAAGGGAGGAGGTTACAGGGACAGGAACTGTTATAGGAGTTACAAATTATTGAGGACACTGGTGCACAAGCCATGCCATAGACACAGTGTTACAGGGTACTGAGTCTTAGTGCAGTGTTGGAGGGAGAACACAGAAGAGAAAGATCCCAGCAGCATTCCCAACGTCTTGTGGGAGACCTGCTTTCACCTCTGTTGTACTGATGCTCACTAAGACAGCAGAGGCCTGGATTGATAGCTCTGAACGCCCGATGCTGTCTCACAACGAAGTTAAAGTAGACGTGGTGATTGAGCCTGGGATGTGTCTGTACAATGCTCCCCCTCCAGCACTGCATCTGTGTCATGTCTTGTTTGCCGATGTTTGGAGCCCTCTCATTGCTCCCTGCTCTGTGCACTGTGAGTGATCTTACCTCACTGGAGGATTTATTGAAGGCTCCAGATCTCCCTGCCCTTTGTCTCTTTGGCTGACCAAATATCTTCAACGTGGTGACAGACGAGACACCAAGCAGTTGGGAAGTCTATTGAGCCAGGAACTTCCTGAGTACCTACAGGATATAGAGGAATAGACAGGATGGGACATTAGACTGATGCAGTGAGGGTGACACATGGAGAATGGCACTGAATCCGACAGAGATCTGGAAAATCCCACATTCCATCCCTGCTCTGTGTTGCTGTGTATTTCTGGAGTGGAGACTTCTGTTGACCCAGAATCTAGAGTAACTGCAAGAGCGGGAGGCACTGACAGAGGCAGCAATTAGACCCACACAGTGAGGGATATCACATGGAGAGATACTGAGTGATATCACCAGAGTGCTGGTAGGCGTCAGGATCACACAATCATGGGCGTAGCTTCATGATGCACTGGTTTCATGGATGAGCAACCAGTGAGCAGGTGAAGTGATGCCCTCGTATATTATTGCTAGAGCATGTATCCCACACCACAGCTAATGTTCAGGGGAGACAGATTTGAATCCCACCATCAGAAATAGTGGAATTTCAAATCAATAATTAAAAAAAATAGTAAGTAACAATCCATAAATAAGTATGAAACCATTGCTGATGTACAAAAAACCCAAACATTGTCCTTTAGACAAGGACATCTGCCCATCCTGACATGGTCTGCACGACATATCCACAGCAAAGTGTTTGCCTCTCAATTACCCTCTGAAATGGCCGAGCAAGTTACTCAGCTCAAGGGCAGCTAGGGCTGAGCAAGAAAGGCTGGTCAGCCAGAGAAACCCACAGCCCATACCTGGCTTAAAAAAATAATCCATTAGGATGGTCCCACTGGAACTGTGCTGGGAGCAATTTCCTGGCCAATCATGTCGGTAGGTTCACAGACAGGGCTTTAAACTGACAGAGAGGATGCAGGGACAGGGTTCAGGTGAAAGGAGCTTTCCAAATCCAAATAGAAAAGGTGAAGCATCGGAACAGCATGGGGATGTGACTGAAGGCAATCAGAAATGAACAGGAAGGGACAGAGTTTAACTAAAGTGAATCGGTTTGTGACAGGAAATTGTGGGAAAGAGTAAATTATGACTTTTTTTGGAATGGACGAAGTCTCATCAATAAGGTAGATGGATTGGTGATGCAGTGATAAGAAGAGATTTAGACACCAGGGTGACGTGGTTTCAGGGCGGACAAAAGGTGGAACATAAACATTCAATGGTTCACAACCTTGTAGAAACTCAGGCAAAATGGGTAACGCCAACAATAATAGGTAAAAAAGGCATTACAGAGAAAGCATTTGGCCGCAGATCATGAAGTAGAGCATGTCTGAATGTAAATACTGGCTACTACTTGCCAAGGACACAAGCAGCAGAACAGTTTTTAGCCACCGAACAGGATTTCATTGCTCATCACGACATTGAACAGGAACTCATTGGAATTTTTAACTAAGGCATTGTGATAATTTTGGTAAACTTCAATTTTCGCATAATGTGGGACAGTCAGACGGACAACTGTGATATTGGAAGAGGAGTTCCAAGAATTTTTTTTTCAGTGTTTCTTTGATTAACACATTGGGCAACTGGCTAGGAACATAACTCTCTCATATCGACCGTTGTGTGATGAAACTTAGTGAATGAGTCATATCACCTTAAGAGATCCACTAGGAAATTGTGATAAGTGAAGTTTTAAGAAATATAATGTTGTAAAGAGACTCACAGAAAGGACAAGTTACAACTAGAAATGAAAATAGACAATTACTTGAGTTTGAGCGGCTAAGTGACCAAGGTAAACAGGCTAAACAGACTGAAACATGTGTCTGTAAATGAACAGCGGAAAACATTTGAAGGAACAGTGTAAAACACTCAACAAAAGGACATTCCATTGAAACAGACAAAACCTCAAAAAGAAATTCCCACTGGTCCCTCACTCAGGACAGAATGGATCATATTAGATTATCAGACTCAGAACATCAGCAAATATTACTTAACATTCTGCAGTAAGGGAGTGTTTAGGAGTGAGTTTTAAAGGAATTACAAAGGGTCGTCTAGCAGGAGGAGGTCAGATGGAACGGGTACCATTGTCAGGGTTTATTGTCACAAAAGGAACAGGGAAAGATGAAAGGGATGGAGGTGGTGAGAGTGTTACAGAGAGTGGTCAGGGTCTGAACGTTTTTACAAAGTCAGTACGGATTGCTGCAGCTGGAGGGGTTTGCAGAGGTAGGGAGCACCATGTGTATTTTTATTTATTTATTCATGGGATGTGGGTGTCACTGCCTGGACTAGCATTCTTTGTTCCCACTTTTAATTACCCAGAGGGCAGCTCAGAGTCAGACATATTGCTGTGGGTCTGGAGTCACATGTAGGCCAGACCAGGTTAGAATGTCAGGTGTCCTTCCCTAAAGCAGGTAAGTGAGCCAGATGAGTTCTTCCTACTGATCAACAATGTTTTTTTGGTGGCCTCACCGATGTTTTGTACAGATTCAACATGACATCCCAACTTCTACTCTCAATGCTCTGCCCAATGAGGGTAACCATCCCAAACGCCTGCTTCACCAGCCTGTCTATCTGTGACACTACTTTCAAAGAACTGTTCCTACATCCCTGGGTGTCTGATTGACCACACCACCCAGGGCCCGAGAATTAACTGTACAAGTTCCACCCTGGTTTGTTTCACCAAAATGGAACACTTCACATTTATTTAATTAAACTCCATCTGCTATTCTTCAGCCCACTATCCCAGCGGTACTGTCCATCCTGTTGTATCATAGATAACTTTCTTCACTATCCACTTTACCACCAATGTCAGTATTGGACCCCACTGGGGTCCAGCCAAGGCTCTATATCCACTACAGCATAATCTCGCGGCTTTAAACCTCGATCCCCCAACTAATGAAATCCAACACAATATATTCCTTCTTAACAAGCCTATCATCTTGGGTGGCAAACTTTGAGGGATCTCTGGACCTGTTACCCAAGATCCTTCTGTTCCTCCACATACTAAAGATCCTGCCTTTAACATTGCATTCTGCATTCAAATTCAATCTTTCAAAATGAATGACTTCACACTTTTCCAGATTGACTTCCATCTGCCACTTGTCAGCCCAGCTCTGTATCCTGTCATTGCCACGTTGCAAACTACAACAGTCCTCCACACTATTCACCACTCCACCAACACTTGTGTCATTGGCAAACTTACTAACCCACTCTTCCACTCACACATCCAAGTCATTCATAAACTCACAAAGAGCAGGGGACCTGGAACCTCTCCCTGCAGAAAAACACTGGTCACTGAGCTCCAGGATGAATGCTTTTCATCTGTCATCACCCTCTGTCTTCTGGGGGCAATTAATTCCATATCCAGACAGGCAAGATTCCCTGTACTTTCTGAATTGAGCCTAAAAGGTGTTTTGTCACATTCTCAAAAGATTCAATAAGATTTGTAAGGCATGACCTGCCCCTTACACAACCATGCTGACTATCTGTAATCAAAATATGGTTTGCCCAGGAATCATAAATCCTGTCTCGGAGTCCTCGCCAATAATCTGTACACCACAGACATAAGACTGACAGGTCTGTAATTCCCAGGATTATCCCTATTCTATTTCCTGAAAATGGGAATAAAATTTGCAACTCTCCATTCATCTGGTCCAACTCCAGTGAACAGTGAGGGTGCAAAGGTCATCGCCAAAGTTCAACAATCTCTTCCCTCGCTTCATGCATTAACTTTGTGCACATCCCATCTGTTCAGCGGACTTATCTATCCTTGTCTTTTACAAAATTGTCACCATATCCTCATTCTTAACATCAACCTGTTCACGAATATCAGCCTGTTTCAGGCTGTCCTCACAAATGACCCTCTCAGCAGTGACTACTGAGGCATAGGATTCATTAATGTTCTTCCCTACCTCCTCCGACTTCAGGCACTAGTTCCCTCCATTATCCCTGACAGGCCCTACTCTCACTCTGGCCATCCTCTTGTTCCTCACTTAAGTGGAGACTGCCTTACGGTTTTCCTTAATCCTTCCCAACAATGATTTTTCATGTCCCCTTCTAGCTGTCCTAAGTCCACTCCTAAGTTCCTTCCTGGTACTTTCAGAGAATCCCTACAGTGTGGAAACAAGCCATTTGGCGCAACACCTCCATATAAACCCTGCAGACAGTATCCCACCCATACACATTCCCCCACCTTATTAATCTCCAATTGCTCTGATTAATGCGTCACATCTACACATCCGTGAACACTATGGGTAATTTATCTTGGCTGAGTCACCTGACATGCACATCCTTGGGATGTGGGGGGAAACCGGAGCGCCAGGAGGAAACCCACGCAGACATGGGGAGAATGTGCAAAGTCCACACAGACAGTCGCCTGGGGCTGGAAGCAAAATGGAGTCCGTGGTGCTATGAGGTAACAGTACTAATCACTGAGCCATCGTGCTGCTGTATGTTACCCTCTTAAAAAGTTTTCTGACCCTTGCTTCCTCAACCTTAAAAAAGCTTCCTTCTTCCTCTTGACTAGATGTTCGAAATCCCTTCGAACCATGTTAAATGCTTCGCTGTTCATGTGGACAATGTTCACTGCTCTGCCTTCATCTATCTCTTGGCCACTTCCTCGAAGAGTCAATCCAGTTTGTGAAACACTGTTTTCCACTCACAAAGCCCTGCTGACCACCTCGACCACCTTGCCTTTGTTCATATATGTGGTACCTTTTTCTCATAATCTCCTCCAACAACTTTCCCACCACTGGGCTCACTGGGCTGTAATTTCCTGGCTGCTCCCTGCAGCCCTTAAGTGATGGAACAGCATTATCCTCCCTCCAGTCTTCCGGCACCACACTGCATCTGTTGATAATATAAATATTTCTGTTAGGGGCAGTGCAATCTCTTCACAATATTCTAGGATACACCTGATGAGCTACTGAGGAATGATCTAACTTTATTTGTTTTAAGATTCCAGCACTTTCTCTTCTCTGTTGAGGATTCTTTCTAAGACATCACTATTTACTTCCCCATTTTCCCGAGTTGCCATGTCTTTCGCCACAGTAAATAATGACAACACTATTTTGTCTAATATCTCTCCCACCTCCTCTGGTTCCACACATAGGCGAACGTATTCATATTTCAGAGGCCCTATTCTCTACCAAATTACTCATTAGCCTTTATTGAAATATGTGTAAAGGCTTCTGATAATTCAAAGACACCATATCCCCCGTACGACTACACCCCTACTATACCCATTCAATTCAGTCATTTATATTCACACAAACAAATTAAATCCAACAGGCTCAAAAACAAATTCGCTTTTATAAAATATGTTTCTAAGTGGTCAGTTATTGTATTTTAAAATATCCTTTTTAACAATTTTAGTATGCTCCCGACTTAATGTCAGGCTAACACTATTTGGTTTCAGACTGGCAGGAGAAAGGGTTATGGGAGTTCTTGTTCATCAATCTGAAAAGGTTAACTTCCAAGGTCAGCAGGTAAGAGATAAGTCAAATCAAATGCTGGCATTTATTACAAAGGGAATGGAGTCTACAAATAGGCAGATCGAGCTAAAATTAGGCAAGTTTCAAGTCAGACCGCACCTCGAATATTATGAACAGTTTCAGTGCCCGAGGGAAAGATACTGTCGCATTGGAGGCAGGTCAGAGAAGGGTCACTCGGCTGATCCTGGGAATGGAGGGATTTTCTAGTGAGAAGAGGTGGAGTAGATTGAGGTTGAACCCATTGACGTTTAGATAATGAGAGAGAAATGGAATGACCCATCCAAGATTCTGAGGGTCTCTGATCGGGCAGATGCTGTGAAGTTAGAAAATAGAACAGTACAGCACAGCAACAGGCCCTTCGGCCTACCATGGCTGTGCTGTGCAAGATGCTATTCTAACTCATCCCATCTGCCTGCACATGGTCCATATCCCGTATCCCTGTTCATGTTTCTGTCTAAATACCACTTTGAAACTTTATTCACATTCTTTTGCTACGACCTCCCTCGGTAACCTCCACTCTCTATATTAAAAAAGAATTGTCACACACATCTCGTTTAAACCTCCTCTTTCTCACCTTAAACCTATGCACTCTAGTATTTGAAACTTACACATTGGAAAAGAGATTCCGACTATCCACATTATCTATCCCTCTCCGTATGTTATATTCTTGTACCTGGTCTCCTGTCAGCCTCTGATACTCTCACAAAACAATCCAACTTTGTTTAATTTCCTCTTACACCTAACACACCATGAAAAACCTAACACAGGCAACGTGCTGATAAACCCCTTTTGTACCCTCTCCAAAGCCTCCCCATCCTCCCTATTGTGTGGAGATGAGAACTGCACACAGTACTGCAAATGTGGCCAAATAGAAGTTTCATACAATTACAACATCAGATGCAAACCACTATACCCAACGTTGTGACCGATGAAGGCCAGTGTTCTATTGGTTTTCTTTCCCGTCTGAAACACTTCTGTTGCCATTTTCAGGGAATTAATGTTTTGCACCAAGATCTTTCCGTTCATCAACTTCCCTCAGTATCCTAAATTTCCGTTTGAATCTGACATCACCTCACCCTTGTCCAGATTAAACTCAATTTGCCATTTCTCTGCACATCTTTCCAACTGATCTGTAAAGCTCTGCAACCTTGGACATTCTTGTTTGTTAACCCCATCTCCACCAATTTTCATTTCATCTCCAATAATTATCTTTGTCATTGCCCTTCGTTTCAGTTGTGAGAGAATTTGTAACCAGAGGCCATAACATCCGATCAAGGGCTCACCCATTTAAGATGGAGATGAGGAGGAATGTCTACACTCAGAGGGTAGTGACTCTGTGGGAATTCCTGACTGGAGGGGCTGTCGAGGCTGGGTCATTAAGAATATTTACAGCAGAGATGGTCAGATGTTAATGAATCATGGAAACAAGGGCTTTGTGGAAAAGGCAGGAATGTAGAGTTGGAGAGTATCGGGTCAGCCATGATCAGATTGAAGGACAGATCATCCTCAATGGGCCAAATGGCCTCATTCCCCTCCTACCTCTCATGGTCTTACCTCAAACTGAGCATCTACATTATAACATTGTGGGTCTCTGCTCACAAAACTCCTTTAGATTAGGATTTTTAGATATTTATTATTACACAGCATTTGATCTACAATAGACAATTTTGTTGATGGCTCCTTGATATGATGTCATGGAAAACCATCTCGTATACAATCCCGCATTCCATCCATTATAGCCCTGATATTCATTAGTTATCCAGTCGGGATGGAGACCACCGTCACACACAGTAACTGTACTGCCCTTGCTACAAGTATATTCAGTGTCCTGATCGTAACCATATTGACATTACCATCACTTTCTGGTGCCCATAAAATAATTCCTGCTAACGGTTGCTGCTGCTTGCTCCACCCAAATAGACTCCAACATTTGATCTTCAGATCCATATGACTGTCTCATTAATGCATTAACCTCATCCTTTCTTCACAACTTGTTGCCGTTTTGCATAGATCCCAATAACCCTTCAATATTCCCTTCCCTGTGATGGTCATTCTGCAGCTACATCTCCGGAATGACGGTTCCATCATATCAATTCACTCTCATTCCATCTGCCTTATGGCGAATACAGGGAGTCATTCCTCAGTAGTCGGGGTTTGAACAGATGGATAGAGGTTACAGAGACAGGGAGGCATACAGGGACACAAGGATGTTAGAGTTAAACAGAGTTACATCTGATCAAGAATGTCAGCGAGACAAAGGGGTTTGGGGATTGGAGGAATTTACAGAGATAGAGGGAGCTGGATTAAATTCTAGAGATAGGGATAGGGATGGGTATAGGGTGAGGCAGGCAGACTGAGAGGGACAGACAGGGGGTGTTTCCAAGAGAAGAGTCCTAAGAGAGATATGGAAGGTTGTAGTGACGGAAGACGTTTACAGATATTCGAAGACTTCTAGGTTCTGAAGGCTCATAGATAGGAAGGCAATGGAGAATGCCAGGTGACTGGTTTAGAGACAGTTACACAGATGGGGAGGGTTGCTCAAACTGAAAGAGGTTCCTGTGGTTGGGAGGGTTGGGGGAGAACCAGAGTGAAATTTAAATAGATTAATTTCTAGGAATTGGAGAAGAACAAGCAGATTATAGGTAGGTTTTGAGACTAGATAAGCTGGCATTGAAAGTGAGTCTCATCGGAATTGGAGAGTCATAAAGATTGGGAAAACTGCTAAAATTGGGAAAACGTCAGGAACTTCAAGAGATTACCCAACAAGGGAAGATTAAATGGCCTCCATAGATTGGGGGTTATGACAGGACTGGAAGAGGTAATACAAATAGAGATGGATTTAGGGGTAGCAGGTGTTTATGGAGATAGTGAGGGGTTGGAGCAGTTTACATAGACATGCAAGTTTTTAGGCAGTACTAAGATACACAGGCTTTAGGTAAAGCAAGAATGGGAAGCTTAATGGGACTGGAAGACCGAAGAAAGTTATGGACAATAGTGGTGGCTGCAGATGTTAACAGATTACAGAGAGACTTGCAGATTAGAGAGAGGGTGGGCATCAGATTCTGACAGACATTGTCGGAACTGGAGAAGCATTGGCAATGGGCAGTTTACAGTTATTGAAGGTGCTGAAGGGACTAGAAGCAGGAAAAGTGTTGGGGAGGGTTGTGGAGGCAGCTTGTTTTTTGAGATGCGGATGGCTGCAGAGACTGCAGGGGATCATACAGACAGGGAGTGTTCTAAGAGCAGGCGAAAGTAGCAGAAATAGCGAAAGTGCAGAGCCTGAAGAAGGCTCAGCAATCAGGAGGTTTCAAGGTGCAGGATAATGTTACAAAAACAGGGGCAGTTGTAGGGATTGGAGGACCATACAAATATAGGGAGAGCTTTCGACACTGCAGGATATAGTACAGACATGGGGAGAGTTTCACAACTAAAGGGTATTAAAAAGACCAGGAGGCTTTGAGGTTATTAGAGCAGCTTTGACTGCTCCAGGGAGAGATGTGGAGGCTGGAACGGGAGACATAGGTGGGGAGGGTTTTAAGAATAAGGAGGACTTTTCAGAAAAACAGAGGGATGTAGGGATGGGACATGGTGAGAGACACAGTGAGAATTATGGAAGCTCATGAAGGTAACAGAAATAAATAATGTAGTCACATGGGGAGGACGTAAAAGGTATAAATATATGTAGTGGCTGAAGCAGATTACATGCACAGGGAGGGGAGTAGGGACCAGCAGAGTTTACAGAGATTGAGTGCGCTTTCGAGAGGAAGAGTTTATCATCATCATTAGGATTATAGAGACTAAGTTCCAGGATAGGGACGGTTGAACTGGAAGGTTTCTACAGCCATGGAGGATGTTATCAGGTGGAGGGGGTTCCTAAAGTCAGGAGTTCCTTGGGAGATTACACTGATAGTGAGATTCTCAGGTTGGAGCCTGACATAGTTCCAAAGACAGGGAGGTATTTAGATCTGGAAGGGATTACACAGATCTGGACAGCTCAATGGAGTGAATATTTTTTCACAGACAAGGAAGGCTTGGAGGAGCTGGAGACGTTTACCCAGATAGGGAAGGATGGAGAGGTTAGAGGCAAATACATTGATATGGAGGTTGATATTGGTAGGAGGGGCTTACAGGGATAGACAGGACTGTCGGGGTTTACCAGGATGAAGAAATTTAGTATCTACTGGAGACGTTTAGGAATTAGGTTGTTAGGGATTGGAGAACCTGACAGAGACAGCCAGCATTGTGGGGACTAGAGGAGTTTCCAAACAGAGGAAAGATGATCGGGAATGGAGGATATTACAGAGATCACTAATACAGCATGGGCCAGGATTGATACCTGGGACCACCTGGGTTGTCTCAGTGAGGACCATACATCAGAGGGGAAAGAAATGCCCATACAAGATGGTGGAATTGAAGCCTCGAACGTAGCTGTTCCTTGCCCAGCAGTGTCCTATATTTCTCAGCCATATTTCTGCTATGGCTGGAATATCCCAGTATCCAGAGCCAATCCATGCTCTGAGCTCGTCTGCCTTCCCAGTCAGGCTTCGTGCGTTGCCAGTCAGCCCACCTGCACCCCCACCCACCCACCAAGGGATACTGGTGCTCCTCTGCTTCAAGTCCAACTCGCCCCCCCCCCCCGTATTGTACAGGTGACCTATAAGCCAGAAGAGATCTCAATGCTCAAAGAACTGAATACCCTGTGCCCCCTACACCAGCTCCTCGGCCACACATCCATCCGGAATATCTTTCTATGTCTATCCTCACTGGAACGTGGCACTGGGAGTAATCTGGAGCTCACTACCCTTGAGGTGCTGCTTTTTAACTTCTGACCTAATGCCCGATACGCATTTCACAGGGCCCCATCCCTTTGTCTACCTCTGTCATGTGCTCTGTTGTGCATAATAAACTCTGGCTGTTCACCCTCCACCTTCAGCATGTTCAGTAACAGCTCAGAGTCATCTTTGACCCTGGTACCCGGAAGGCACCACCCTCCCCTGGGGTCACTTCTGCAGCCACACAGTCTCCTGTCTGTCCACCTCACAACTGAGTCTCCTATAATGAGACAGAATGTGGCAAACAGAGACTGGCATGAACTATCTGCAGTCAGGGCTATATTTGGAAAGTGGTGTATTTTAAAGTGATAACGTGAGGATCCATGGCCAGTGTGTTAATAAACTGGGAATGACAAAGGGAGAAAGTCCACTGAATACTGATCAAGTGATATCGTGAGTTTGATCGAGGAAATGCAGTTCAATAAACACAGGTGGAACTCTTCACAAGAACAGAGAGGGCAAGGGGTCCTTAAAAACAAGGGGTAAGCAATGGCAATGAAATATCCTTGGCAGACACTATTAAAGAAAAGCTACAAGATATTTTGTGACCATAGTCAGGGTCAGAGGATTCCCAGTAAAGACTGCAGCCTGTTGGAAACCAAGGGGACAATCTGTGTATGGAGCCAGAGGAAGTAGGTGAGGTCTTCAATGAATACTTCCCATCTGTAATCACACAGGAGAAAGGCATTGTATCCGGGAGTTTCCGTTGAGATGATGAGTTTGGAGAATATGTTAAGATCAATATGGAGGAGGTATTAAATGTTTTCACAGGCGTAAAGGTGGAGAAATCCCCAGAGCCCAATGAAATGTATCCCAGGCTGTATTGGGAGGGAGGGAAAGATATTGCTGGGGCCCTGCTGGATATATTTAATACTTTGCTAACCACAGGGGGAGTGCTGAATGACTGAAGGATCGCTAATGTGGTTCCATTGTTCAAGAAGGACAGCAGGGATAGGCCAGGGTACTACAGAGCAGATAGTCTGGCAGCAGGGGGAGGGAAAGTATTGGAAACAATTCTGATGGACAGAATGAATCAATAATTGGAAAGGCAGGAACCAATTAGGGATAGTCAGCACGGATTTAGAAGATCCTGTCTGATGAATTCAGCTGAGTTTTCTTTGAAATCACGAATAAAAGTATTGATGAGGGCAGTGCAGATGGTGTGGATTCTTTGGGGTTCACTATGGCCTTCGACAAGGTCCCACATGGAAGGCTGGTCCAACAGAACAATGCGATTCAAAGCAAGTTGGCATATTGGATCCACACTTTTTGGAGGGCTGGTTTTGTGTTTGAAATTCTTTCACCAGTGGGTGTATCACAGGGAACTGTGCAGGAACCATTGTTGTTTATTATGTACATTAATACCTTGGATGTGAAAGCAGAAGGTATAATTATTAGGTTTACAGATGACATGATAGCTAAGGGTGTTGTCCACAGTGAGGGGGTGGTCTCAGTACACAGTCTGAAGGTTGAGGCTGGGACAGAATTTCAAGAGAGTCATTTAAATAGACAAGGCAGGCAAGAACACAGCAGGCAATGAGGGAAAACTGATCAATTAAACTAGTTTATTTCAACATAACAGGCCCAACAGGTAAGGCAGATAAACTTGGTGCATGGACATGGGACTGGAACGCCATAGGTATGACAGAAACACAGCTGAGGGAGGGACAGGACTGACAGGTCAATGTTCCAGGGAACAGATTCTACGGGATGGAGAGAACAGGAGGTGAGAGAGGAGGGGGAGTGGAGTTTTTGATCAGTGAAGTATCACTGAAGCACTTAGAGAGGATATTCCTGGGGATCGCCCAGTGATGGTGTAATGGTGGAAATGAGAAATGAAAATTGGTCATCACTTTGATATGACTGCACTACAGGCGCTCAATTGTCAGCGGGAAAAGGAGTAGCAAATATGTCGGGAGATCTCAGATCTCTGTAAGAATGATAGAGGAGTAATGGTCGGGGATTTTAGCTTTCCAAACTTAGACTGGGCCTGCCAGAGTGTTCAGAGCTTGGATGGGAGGGATTTGTTAGGCGTGTTCTAAAAAACTGTCCCAGTCAGAATGTAAATTATCGGACTACAGGAAGGGGTAAAAACTGACCTCCCCTTGGGAAACAACGTAGGGAAAGGGACTGAGGTGTTCGTGGGGCAACACTTTGGCAAAGTCACCACAATCGTATGAGTTTGAAAATAGCGATGGAAAAGAACATGGCTGGTCCACAAGTTAATGATCAAAACGAGCCTTCCATGAATCTAGAAGCTATGAGTGAAGAAATTTAACAATTGATTGTTGAGGCTATTTGCAAGTAAAGCGATGTCAGACAGATGGGATGCTTTCCTAAGAGCGATAAAATGAGAGTTCGGGACTAGCTTATTCCTATTAGTGTGAAAGACAATGCTGACACAAGTAAGAAACACTGGGTGACTGGGGGTATTGAGACTCTGGTCAACAAATAGGGGACACGTGTCACATATCGCCAGCTAAATTAATGGAATCCATTGAAGAACATTCTGGGTGGAGTAATTCACTTCACAGGGAAATCAGGAGGGCCCAAAGAGGGACCACAAAACGTGTTGGCAGATCAGGCTGAGAAAAATCCAAAGAGATTCTTCAAATATATTAACAGCAGAAGATTAACTGGGGCAGAACATGGCTCCATAAGATGAATGAGTGGAACCAGAGGAGATCGGCGAGATCCTGAACAAAAAATTCACGTTTGAACTTACTGTGGAAGAAGACTGGGGAGGTCAGGGGAAAAAAAAAACAGTCATGACTTCCATGAGGTACTGAAGGTACTAAAATGCATATAAGATGGATAAACCCTTGGGAACTAATTAAGTATATCCCAGGATATTGTGGGAAGCTCAAGAAGAAGTGTGGGGTCCCATAACGAGATGTTTTTTTTATCACTGACAGCCACGGGTGATGAGCAGGGAGCCTGGAGGGTGTCTAATGTTATGCCAGTATTTAGGAAAGGCTGCAAGGGGAAGCCAGGGACATCAACACCAATTCGTCTGATGCCAGTGATGCGTACGTTGTTGGAAGCGATTACGCGGGACAGGAGTTACATTTGCAACGGCAAGGATTGATTAGGGATAGTCAGCACAGCTTTGGAGTGCTACGTAGAATTCTGACCATTATGATCAAGGAAGCATTTCCTAAAACTGGAAATGGAGCAAAAATTGACAAAGCTGTTACTGATACTGGAGGGTTTGACACAATCGGAGAGGCTGGATAAGTTGGAATGCAACATGGGGGGGATGAGATACCTTTGGCAGATAAAGTTAAGGAGAATGCAAATAATTGTCTACAGCACACAAGTACAAAAAAGCAACTGGAGAGACAATAGGGCTCCTTAAAGATCAGTGAGGCCATCCAAGTGTAGAACCACAGGAGAGGGGCGAGACCCTAAATGAATATTTCATGTCAGAACGCACTGTGGACAAAGACTAGGAATCAAAGGGAAATAAACAGTGATGGCTTGTCCCCATTACAGAAGAGGTGGTGCTGGAGGTCTTAGAACACCATGTAGAGAAATCCCAAGATCCTGAACAGGTGTATCCCAGAACGTTGTGACAAAGTTTGGCAGGGACCCAAACAGGGATATTTGTGTCATTGTCTTTCGCATTTCCATTGGGTGGAGATGGCTGAGGGGTGACCTTATAAAGGTTTAGAAAACATGAAGGTGCAGGTAAGTTGATTAGCCAACGTCTTTACCCCAGGGTAGTGGAGTCCATTACTAGATGAGATTGAACTGCAGAAGGAAAAGGTGTTAGCAATTCTGGAAAGTGCGAAATTAGGTAAGTTCCTTGCGCTGGATAGGATTGATCCTTGGATTCGCTGGTATGCCAGGAAGGAGATTGCCAAATCTTTTGCTTTGATCTTTATGACATCATTGTCTACAGGAATAGTGCCAGAAGGCTGGAGGATAGCAAATGTTGTCCACTTGTCTAAGAAGGGAAGTAGAGACAATCCTGGATAATTACAGACCTGTGAGCCATACCTCGATTCTGGGTAAAGTGTTGGAAAGGCTTGTAAAAGAGGTTAGCATTTATAATCATCTGGAGATGAAGATGTTGATGAGGGATAGTCAGCACGGTTTTGTGAAGGGTAGGTCCAAACCTTACTGACGTTTTTGAGAAGGTGACCAAACAGGTGGATATTGGTAAAGCAGATCTTGGTAGTGCAGATGAACAGAGAGATCACTGTGTCCATGTACATGGATCGTTGAAAGTTGCCACCCAGGTTGATAGAGTTGTTAACAAGACATTAGGCGTGTGAGCTTTTATTGGTACAGGGATTGAGTTTCGGAACCATGAGATAATGCTGCAGTTGTACAAAACTCTGGTGCGGCCGCATTTGGAGTGAAGCCTATGGTTCAGATCACCACATTACAGGAAGGATGTGAAAGGTTTGGAAAGGGTTCAGAAGAGACTGACTAAGATTTTACCGAGTCTGGAGTGAAGGTCTTATGAGGAAGGCTGAGGGACTTGAATCTGTTTCTGTTCACGAGAAGACGTTTGAGGTCAATTAATTGAGACATATAAGATAGTCAGAGAGTTAGATGGGGGCAAGAAAGGCTGGTCAGCCAGAGACACCCATATCCCACAAGTAAATAAAAACAATCCCGTTGCACTGGGACCCAATGAAACTATGATGAGAACGGAGTGCTGGTAATTATGTTGGCAGGTTTATGGACAGAGCTTTAAACAGACAGAAAGGATGCAGGGTCAGGGTTCAAGTGAAAGGACCTTTCCAAATCCAAAGATAAAAAAGTGAAGCATCAGAACAGCGTGGGAATGTGACTGATGTCAAGCAGACAGGAACAGGATGGAAAAAGTTTAACTAAAACTGTACATCAGTGAATAGGTTTGCGACAGGAGATTGTGGGTAAGATTAAATTATTTTTTGTAATGGACAAAGTATCTTCAATCAGCTAGATGGATTTGTGACACAGAGTGGGAGTTAGACACGAGAGAGACGTGGTTACAGAACGAACAAAAGGTGGAACATAAATATTCAATTGTTCACAATCTTGCGGGATCTAAGGCAGAATGGGAAAGGATGGTTGGGTAACGCTAACAGAAATGGGTAACAAAGGCATCACAGAGAAAGCATTTGGCCGCAGATCATGAAGTACAATCAGTTTGAATGTAAATTCTGGCTACTAACTGCCAAGGACACAAGCAGCAGAACAGTCTTTTAGATTAGATTACATTACAGTGTGGAAACAGGCCCTTCGGCCCAACAAGTCCACACCGACCTGCCGAAGCGCAACCCACCCATACCCTTACATTTACCTCTTACCTAACATTTAGCATAGCCAATTCACCTGACCTGCACATCTTTGGACTGTGGGAGAAAACCGGAGCAACCGGAGGAAACCCACGCAGACACGGGGAGAATTTGGACTGTGGGAGGAAACCGGAGCACCCCGAGGAAGCCCACGCAGACACGGGGAGAACGTGCAGACTCCACACAGTTAGTCGCCTGAGGCGGGAATTGAGTCCGGGTCTCAGGTGCTGTGAGGCAGCAGTGCTAACCACTGTGCCACCGTGCCGCCCACACGGTGGCACAGTGGTTTTAGGCCACCGAACTGCATTCCATTGCTCATCACTGTCTTAAACAGGAACTGATTGGAATTTTTAACAAAGGCATTGTGATAATTTTGGGAAACTTCAATATTTGTATAATCTGGGACAATCACACTGACAAGAGAAGAGGAGTTCGAAGAACATTTTTTTCCTCAGGGTTTCTTTCAATAACACATTGTGCAACTGGCGAGGAATGTAACTATCCCAGAGTGACCGTTGTCTGATGAAGCTGAGTGAATGAGTAATGTCACACTGAGAGATCCTCTGGGAAATTGAGATAAAGTGACATTTAAATAGTTATAAAGCTTTAACATGAATCACAGAATGGACAAGACATAACTGGAAACAAATTAGCCCATTTACATGGGTTTGAGAGGAGAACTGACCAAGGGTTAACAGGATTAACAGACTGAAATATATGTCTGAAAGCGAACAGTTGTAAACACTTGAAGAACGATGTAAAACACTCAACAAAAGGACGTTCTATTGAAACAGTCAAGACCTCAGCAAGAATTTCCCTGCTGTCCCTCACTCAGGACAAAATGGACCATATTAGATTATCAGGCTTAGAACATCACCAAAAAGTACAAACAATTCTCAAGCGAGAGAGAGTTTGTGTCGTAAGTGTTAGAGGTATTGTGGACTGTCTGCTAGCAAGAGGGGGGCAGTGGGAAGGGAAATCATTGTCAAGGTTTAATGTCACAATAGGAACAGGGAGAGGTTAAGGCGCTGGAGGTGATGAGAAAGTCAATACGAATTGCTGCAGCTGGAGGTGTTTGCAGTGGTAGGGAGGGACATTTGTATTTTTGTTTATTCATTCATGGGCTGTCGGTGTCACTACCTGAACCAGCATTAATTGCCCACTGCTAATTAACCAGAGGGCAGCTCCAAGTCAGCCATATTGCTGTGGCTCTGGAGTCACATTTCGGCCAGACCAGGTTAGAATGTCAGATGTCCTTCCCTAAAGGATGTAAATGAACCAGATGTATTCCTCCTACTGATCAAGAATGCTTTTATGGTGACCTCACCGATGCCCACTACAACATAACATCCCAACTCCTGCTCTTAATGCTGTGACCAATGAAGGTAACTATCCCAAATGCTTGCTTCACCAGTCTGTCTACCTGGGACACCACTTTCAAAGAACTGTGTACCTGCATCCCTGGGTCACTGAATGACAACACTACCCAGGGCCCAAACATTAACTGTACAAGTCCCACCCTGGTTTGTTTAACCAAAATGGAACACGTCACATTTATCTAATTAAACTCCATCTGCTATTCTTCAGCCCACTATCCCAGCAGTACTGTTCATCCTGTTTTTACATAGTTAACCTTTTTCACTGTTCAGTATATCATCAATTTTAGTGCCACACACAAACGTATTTACCAGGAAACTAATATTCTCAGCCAAATCAATTATCCAAATGACAAACAACAATGGACTGACTGCACCTCCAGTCAGAAAAACAAAATGTCTCCAACTACGCTCTGTCTCCTATCGTGAAGTAAATTGTATATCCAGTTGACTAGCTCCTCCTGGATGCCGTATCCTTTTACCTTGATCAGATCGTATTACCAAGTTTTCCATACGGAACGTAAAACACAAAACAGTACAGAACAAGACCTTTCGGCCCTCAATGTTATGCCGACCTTTTATCCTCCTCTAAGATCAAACTAACCTACATACATTTCATTTTACACGATCATCCATATGCTTTTTCCAAGAGTCTATTAAATGTCCCTCATGCATCTAACTCTACTACCACCACTACAGTGCATTCGACACACCCACCACTCTGTGTGGAGAACCAAACTCTTTGAAATCTCCCCTTAACCTTCTTCCAATCACCTTAACATTATACTCCCTTCTGAGAGCCATTTCTGCAATGGGAAAAAATCGTTCACTGTTCACTGTCTGTACCTCTCATTACCTTATTCATCTTTACCATGTCGCCCCTCACCCTTCTTCACTCCACTGGCTCAACCTTTCTTCATAAGACATGCACTCCAGTCCAGGCAACATCCTGGTAAATCTCCTTTTTACCATGTCTAAAGCTTCCACATCCTTGTAATGAGAGGACCGGAACAGAACTTAATATCGAAGTGTGGGCGAAGCAGAGCTCCATAAAGCTGCAGCACAGCCTCACTTCTCTGAAACTCAATCCCCCAGCTAATGAAAGCCAACACAATGTATTACTTCTTAACAACCCTAACAGCTCGGGTGGCAACTTTGAGGGATCGAGATGTGGAACCAAACATCCCACTGTTACTCCACACTGCCAACAATCCTATTTTAACCCAATATTCTGAATTCAATTTCGACGTTCCAAAATGAATCACTTCACACTTTTCTAGGTTGAACTCTTTCTGCCACATCTCAGCCCAACTCCTCATCATAGCAATGTCCTGTTGCAACCTACAACAGCCCTCCACACTATCCACCAACTCTATCAATGTTTGTGTCATCGGCAAACTTACTAACCCACTCTTCCACTCCCACATCCAAGTCATTTATAAAAATCACAAAGAGCATGGTTCTGGGAACTGATGCCTGCAGAACACGACTGGTCACCGAGCTCCAGGCTAAATGCTTTCCATCTATCATCACCGTCTGTCTTCTATGGGCCAGGAATTCTGCAGCCAGACAGACAGGCTTATCTGTATCCCATGCCTCCGTACTTCCTGATTGGTTAGAGGAAATGAGGCGCTGTATGAAATTATGGAGAAGTGCTGTGGGGACTGGAGAAGGTTACAGTGATATCATGTGCTGGAGAGGCTGAAGGGCAGGTCAGCAAGGGATGGATGTTACAGACAGAGTAGGGTTTTAGGTGCTGGACAAGATGACAGACATCAGGATTTTTGCAGTGCTTTGGGGATAATGGACACAGCACTAAGTGTCAAAGTCATTTTGGAAAGAGATAAGGATAGTGCAGAAGTGAAAGTGCCAAATTTGGAGAAGCCCCCAAATCATTAGAATACTACTGTCACTGGGCATTATCATTATCACGAGACAGGATCTGACAAATACAGACTGGGAGGAACTATTTGCATTTGGGTTCATATCCGGATAAAAGAAGAAAGCTAAAGTGATACAGTGAGAATTCAGGGCCAGTGTGTTACCAGAAGAGTGAATGACAAAGGCAGTAACTCCAGTGAATACTGGTCAAGCGATATCGTGAGCTGGATAAAGTAGGTACAGTGTGATATAAACAGGGGAAGCTCTTCAAAAGTATAGTGTATGCAAGGGGGGGGGGGGGGCTTAAAATGAGGGGCAAACAATGGGCATGAAATATCCTTGGCAGATACTGTTAAGGAAAGACCATTAGGTATTTTATGAGTGTAGTTAAAGGAAGAAGATTGCCAGTTAAAGAGTTGCACCTGTTCGAAACCAAAGGGATAATCTGTGCATAGAGCCAGAGGAAGTAGGTGAGATCTTCAATGAACACTTCCCATCTGTATTCACACAGGAGAAAGGCATTGTCGCCAGGGAATTCAGTTGGGATGGTGAGGTTCGAGAACATGTTAAGACAATAAGGAGCAAATATTAATTGTCTTCACAGACATAAAGGTGGAGCAATCCCCAGTGCCCAATGAAATCTATGCCAGGCTGCTATGGGAGGTAAGGGAGGAGGTTGCTGGGGCCGTGTTGGATATATTTAATACTTTGCTGGCCACAGATGAAGTACTGAATGACTGGAAGATCGCTAATATGGTTCCTTTATTCAAGAAGGGCAGCAGGGATAGGCCAGGTAATTACTGAGCAGATAGTCTGGCAGCAGGGATAGGGAAGATTCTGGGAACAATTCTGAGAATTAATTAACACCTGAAAAGACAGGGATCAACTCGACTGAGTCATCATTGATTTGGCAGAGGAAGATACTGTCTGAGGAATTCAGTTGCGTTTTTTTAAAATGGTCTTTCAAAATATTGAGGAGGGCAGTTCAGATGATGTGGTTTACGTGGACCTGAATAAGGCCTTTGACAAGATCTCACATGGAAGGCTGGTCCAAAAGGGAAGATCCAAAGGGATTCAAGGCATGTTGGTAAATTGGATACAAAATTCGTGGATAAACATCTTCGTCTTTGATTTTCTTTCACCAGCGGGTGTACCACAGGGATCTGTGCAGGAACCATTGATGGTTAGTCTGTGGAATACTTACTTCGATGCGAAAGCAAAAGGAATTATTCGTAGGTTTGCAGATGACATGAAAGATGAATATGTTGTTCACAGTGAGGGGGATGGTCTCTTGCTACAGTCTGATGACGATCAGATGATAATCTGAGCAGAGTTTAGTTCTGAACAATGTGAGGTCATACGTTATGGGAGGATGATAACCAGACGTAATGAATGGTTGGTTCTTGCGGAGTACTGAGGAACACAGGGACCTGAGTGGACAAGTCCCTAGATCCCTAAAGGAGTCAGTACAAGTAGACAGGGTGGGGGAAGGCACCTGAACTAGGAGTGGGAGGGGGGCTCCCAACATATCCTGTTGGGTCGAATTGTTAGAGCTGCTTGAGATGATATAAACTAGTCTGGCAGGGTGTTGTTGCTGAAACAGTCAGAGGGCGGAAAGAAGATTGAGGCTGGTACACAAGTTAAAGACAGCAATTTCAACAAATAATGCAGGCAAGAACATAGCAGGAAATGGGGGATAACTGATTATTAAACTGCATTTATTTCATTGCAAGGGACCTGACAGCTAAGGAAGATGAACTCAGGACATGGATTGGAACATGGGACTGGGAGATTATAGTGTTTACAGAAACACAGCTGAGGGAGGGACAGTGCTGGCAGCTCATTGTTTCAAGGTAGAGATGTTACAGGAAGCATCGAAGGGGAGGCAAGAGAGGACGTGTGGTGGTGGGTTTTGATTGCAAGAATGATCCTAGCAATTCTTAGAGAGGATATTCCAGTGGGATTGCCCAATGAACCCATGTTAGTGGAACTGAGAAATAAGAATGGGTCATCACTTTTGTACTAACACGATTGTACTGCTGACCCCGAATAATCCGTGGCAGACTGAGGGACAAATATGTGGGGAGATCTCAAATATCAATCATTATCATAGGGCTGCTATGGTAGGGTTTTTTAAATTTTCCAAACTGAGACTGGGACTGCCAGTGTTCAGTGTTTGCAAGGGAGGAATTTGGTAATTGAGTTCCAGAAAACTCCCAATTAATATGTAAATTGCCTGAAAACAGAAATGGGCAAAACCTGACCACCCCTTCGGAAACAAGGTAGGGAAAGGGACTGAGGTGTTAGTGGGAAAAGATTTTCCCAAAGTGACCACAGTTCTATTAGTTTGAAAACAGTAATGGAAAAGGACAGGCCTGGTCCACAAGTTCAGGTTATAAAATGGGGTCAGCCCAATCTTGATCGTATCAGCCAGGAACTTTCAAAAGGTGACTGGGGAGTCTATTTGCAGCAAAAGGGAAGTCTGGCAAGTGAGAAATATTTTAAAAGTGAGATAAAGTGAGCGTTCAGCGCCAGCATGTTCCTGTTTGTGTGCAGGTCAATGCTGACAGCGCTCGGAAACACTGGCTGTCAATTGAGGGCCTGTTCAAGGAAAAGGTGGCACATGTCAGGTATAGCCAGCTGGATCAAGGGAATCCCTGAGGAGCACAGGGTCGAAATCAGGAATGTAGAAAGGGGACATGAAATAGCCTCAGCAGAGAAGGAGAAGGTGAATCCAAAAGTCATTATATATATATATATATAAAGTAAATGAGTAACTCAGGGCCAAATAGGTGCCCTTAAAGACCAATGAGGCAATTGATGATTGGAACTGCAGGATATTTACTAAGACCCTCAACAATTTTTTTCCCTCCAGAACTTACTGTGGACAAAGACTGGGGAACTCAGGGAACAAGAGCAATACGTTAGACCGCAATTGGAGTTCTCTTCAATTCCAGTCTCCCTGCTTTTGGAAGGATACTGTGAAACTTGAAAGTGCTCAGAAAAGATTAACAAGATATTGCCCGGGTTGTTGGTGAATAAGCTGGGATTACTGTCACTGGAGCATCGGAGACTGAGGGGTGACCTGACAGAGGTTTATATAAACATGCGGGGCACGGACTTTGTAAACATTCAAGGTATTTTTCCAAGGGATTGTGTAGCCCAACCGTAGAGGGCATAAGCTTAAGTTTAGAGGGGAAAGGTTAAAAAGGGACTGAAGGAACAGCTTTTTCATGCAGATGGTGATGTGTGTATGGAATGGGCTAAGACATAAAGTAACAGATACTGATGCTATGACATCATTTAATAGGTATCTGGATAGGTATATGAATGACAAGGGTTATGAGGTACATGGGCCAAATGCAGGTAAATGAGATGGATTTATTTAGATCTTCTGGTCAGTATATCAGTTGGACCGAAGGGTCTGGTTCCCTGCTGTACATCTCGATGACTTTAAAAGAGCGCATGTTATAGAAGAGGTGGTGCAGGAGGTTTTAAAACACAAAGGTATGGAAAGCCCCAGGACCTGATTAAGTCTATCACAGGACATTGTGGGATGTTAGGGAAGAAATCGTGGAGCCCCGAGCAAAGGTATTTGTACCACTGACAGCCATGTGTGATGTGCTGGAAGGCTAAAGGGTGGACTAGTGGACAGTGAAGGAGGTTTGCTAACATTACAAAGGGATCTTGATGATGTGGGTGAATGGGCTGAAAAACTGTCGATTGGATTCAATCTGAATAAATGTGAGGTAATGCATTTGGTAAAACTAACAAGGGTAGAGCTTATACAATTAATGTTCGGGCCTCTGTTAGTGTTTTAGAGCAGAGGGACCTCCAGATTCAGCAACATAATTCTTGAAATTTGCATCACAGGATGGATAAGACAGTGCTTGGCATGCCTGACTATTCCTCAGTCCATTGAGTGTAGGTTTTGTGACGTCATGTTGAGATTGTACGGACACTGGTGAGGCCTCTTCTGCAATACTCTGTCCAGTCCTGGTCGTCCAGTTATAGGGAGGATATTGTTAACCTGCAGGGGGTTCAGAAGAGATTTACCAGGATGTTGCTGGGTGTGGAAGGCTTGAGTTCTGAAAAATGGCTGGACAGGCTGAGTCTTTTTTCACTGGAGCCTGGAGGTTGAGAGATGACCTTATGGAAGTTTATGAAAAAGATGAGGGACATAGATAGAGTTAATGGTAGTTGCCTTTTCCCCAGGATGAGGGAGTCGCAAGAGGAGGGACCACGTTTTTAAGGTTAGAGGAGAGAGATGTTCAAAAAAAGACATGTGGGCCAAATTGTTACACAGAGGGTGGGAGAATTGTGAAACGTACTTCCTGAGGAAGGGGTGGATGTTGGTACAAGTACAATGTTGAAAAGATATTTGTTTAATTACGGGAATAGGGAAAGTTTAGAGGGATATGGGCCAGAAACAGGCAGCTTGGTTGAGTTTAGTTTGAGATTATGGTTGGTACCAACTGAAGGGTCAGTTTCCATGTTGTACTTCGATGACAGGAATATGGTTTTGTTCCATTATTTAAGAAAGGTTGCGATGGAAAGCCATGGAACTAAACACCAATTAGCCAGATTTAGCATGATATACTTGTTGGTAAGTTTCCACCACATAGGATCAGGGAGAGCTAGCCAACTGGATAAGTAATTGGCTTGACAGTAGGAGACAGAGGGTAGTGTTGTTCAGACTTGAGGCCTGTGACCCGTGGTTTGGTATAAGGACCGGGGCTGAGTCCACTGATGTGCATCATCTACATAAACGATTTGGTTGAGAATATAGGAGTCATTGTTAGTAATTTTGTGGATAATCAAATTAGTGTTGTACTGGGCAGTGAACACGGTTATCAAAGGGGATCTCAACCAACTGGGTCAGTGGACCAAGAAATGAAAGATGGAGTTGAATTCAGGTGTTGGATTTTGTTAAGACAAACCAAGGAGGACTAACACAGTTAATGGCAGGGCCCTGGGCAGTGTTGTCTAACAGAAAGACCAAGGGCTGCAGTTACATTGTTCCTTGGAAGTGGCTTCACAGGGGGACAGGGTGGTGAAAGCGGCATTTGGCACATTTGCTGTCAAGTGGCCAGCACTTTGATATATGAGTTGGAGGTATTTGTAACAATGTCCTAAATATTTCCCTTAGGCAGAGGAGGCTATGGGGTGACCATATCAATGTTTTCAAAATCTTGCGGGCCCTGAGATAGGTGAATAGCCAAGGGTAGGTGAGTCCAAAGCTAGAGGGTATAAACTGGAGGTAAGAGAGCAAGGATTTAAAGAGGGAGCTGAGGGGGAACATTATCCACAGAGGATGTTACTTAGTCGAAATGAACTGCCAGGGCCACAAGGGAGTGATCGGGAGAGACGGAGAGGAGGAAGGCAGAGAGAGAGACAGAGAGGTGTGAGAGGGGGAGGGGAGAGAGTCAGAGAGGGGGTGGGGGGAGAGAGACAGAGAGAGAGGGAGGAGGGAGAGACAGAGAGAGACAGAGAGAGGCAGAGAGAGGGGAGAGAGGCAGAGAGAGTGGGAGAGAGACAGAGGGGAGGTGGAGAGACAGAGAGAGGGGGAGAGAGGGGGAGAGACAGAGTGACACAGAGGGGGGAGAGAGACGGGGTGTGAGAGAGGAAGAGACATAGAGGGGGTAGAGACAGTGAGGGAGCGACAGAGAGAGGGCGAGGGGGAGAGAGAGGGAAAGACAGAGGGGGAGGGGGAGAGAGAGGGAAAGACAGAGAGAGAGACAGAGAGAGAGGGGTGAGAGACAGAGATGAGGGAGAGGTAGAGAGAGAGGGGGAGACGGAGAGACAGAGAGAGGGGGAGAGAGAGAGAGAGAGAAAGAGAGACGGGGAGAGAGAGAGGGAGAGACAAAGAGAGAGAGGGAAGGAGACGGGGAGAAACAGAGGGAGAGACACAGAGGGGGGGAGAGACTGAGAGAGACACGGGTGAGAGAGAGAGGGAGATACAGAGAGAGAAAGAGAGAGGGGAGAGAGAGGGCGAGACAGAGAAGGGGGGAGAGACAGACAGAGAGAGAGAAACAGAGGGGGTGGTAGACAGAGATAGAGGGGGAGGGGGAGAAACAGAGAGAGGGGGAGGGGAGAGGGAGAGACAGAGGGGGATGGGGAGAGACAGAGAGAGAGACAGAGAGGGGGGAGAGACAGCAAGAGAGGGAGGGGGAGAGAGGGAGAGACAGAGAGAGACAGAGAGGGGGAGAAACAGAGAGGGAGGGGAGAGAGAGGGGAGACAGAGAGAGGGGGGAGAGAGAAAAAGGGCAGAGAGAGATGGAGAGATAGTGAGGGCGAGTCAGAGAGAGAGAGGGACAGAGAGGAAGAGACAGAGACACAGGGACAGAGAGAGGGGGAAAGAGAGAGAGAAATAGACAGAGAGGGGGAGAGAGACAGAGGGACGGGGAGAGAGAGGGGAGAGAGAGACAGAGGGAGGGGTTGGGAGACAGAGAGTGGGGGAGATAGAGACAGAGAGAGGGAGAGAGAGTGACAGGGGAGAGCGATAGAGAGAGAAGGACAGAGGGAGACGTAGACAAAGGGGAGGGAGCCAGAGACAGAGAGTGAGACACAGAGAGAGAGAGGGAGAGACCGAGATGGGGGGGGGGGGGGGGGTGGGTGGAAAGAGAGAGACAGACAGACAGACAGAGAGTGAGAGGAGGGACTGAGAGAGAGTTGGACAGAGAGACAGAGGGAGGGGGAGAGAAAGACAGAGAAAGGGAGAGAGAGAGGGAGAGGCAGCGAGAGACGGAGGGAGCCAGAGAGGGACAGAGAGAGAGCGAGAGACAGAGAGGGAGAGACAGACAGAGAGACAGACAGACAGAGAGACAGACAGAAAGAGAGAACAGAGAGCAAGAGACAGACAGAGAGAGAAAGAAAGAGAATGACAGAGAGACAGGGAATCATAGAATCATAGAGATGTAAAGCGTGGAAACAGACCCTTCGGTCCAACCTGTCCATGCCGACCAGATATCCCAACCCAATCTAGTCACACCTGCCAGCACCCGGCCCAAATCCAGCCAAACCCTTCCTATTTATATACCCATCCAAATGCCTCTTAAATGTTGCAATTGTACTATTTGAAAGTTTAACACTTGGACTTTGTTCCTGTCCTTGAATCACCTCAAGCAAACGGAGGCTATTCTGCCCATTGAGCCAGTGCTGTACCAGTTAAAGAGCTGTGCAATTCAACCAGTTAATACTGTGACTCTCCTGGTCTCCCAGCTGTCTCCTTCACCCAGTCTCCTCACACTCAACTCTACCTCTTATCCTGAAACTGATCTGTATTTCCTATGTCACCTACCCTGCTACATTGGAAACACGAGCTGCTCGTTCCGTCGCTCAAAAGCCCGTCATGGTTTGAAACAACATTCGGTCAGTACAGACTGCTTTCCATTGACCAGGCATTCTTTGCGAGAGTTACCGGAGAGGATCACCACCATGCCATTCCCCAGTCCAGATTATTAATGCCAGGCCACAGGCAGTTGGAGAGAGAGAGAGGGCACAGCGATGCAGGGGAACGAGAGACAGAGAGAGAGGGCACAGCAATGCAAAGGAACGAGAGATAGAGAGAGACAAAGAGGGCACAGCGATGCAGGGGAACGAGAGAGAGACATCGAGGGCACAGCGATGCGGGGAACGAGAGAGAGAGAAAGAGAGGACACAGCGATGCATGGGAACGAGAGAGAGACTGCCGAGGGCACAGCGATGCAGGGGAACGAGAGAGAGAGACGAGAGGGCACAGCGATGCATTGGAGTGAGAGAGAGACAGGGAGGGCATAGAGAAGCAGGGGATCGAGAGAGAGAGACACAGAGAGGGCGCAGTGATGCAGGAGAATGTGTAAGAGAGAGAGAGAGAGCACAGCGATGCAGGGAAACGAGGGAGGGAGAGACAGAGAGGGCACAGTGATACCGGGGAATGAAAGAGAGAGAGAGACAAAGAGGGCACAGCGACGCAGGAGAACGAGAAAGAGAGAGATAGAGTGAGCACAGCAATGCAGGGGAACGAGAGGGAGAGAGAGACAGAGAGAGAGAGGGCACAGCGATGCATGGGCAAGAGAGAGAGACAGAGAGATCACCGTGATGCAGCAGAACAAGAGAGAGACAGGACACAGAGATGCAGGGGAACGAGAGATAGAGAGAGACAGAGAGCGCATAGTGATGCAGGAGAACGAGAGAGAGAGAGACAGGGGACAGCAATGCAGGGGAATGACGGAGAGAGACAGAGAGGGCACAATGATGCAGGGGAGAGAGACAGAGCGGGCACAGCGATGCAGCGGAACGAGAAAGAGAGACAGAGAGAGCACAGTGATGCAGGGGATTGAGGGAGAGAGAGAGGGCACAGCGATGCACGGGAATGAGAGAGACAGAGAGAGCACAGTGATGCAGGGGAGCGAGACAGAGTGAGAGAGCACAGCGATGCAGATGAACGAGAAGCAGAGAGAGACAGAGAAGGCACAGCGATGCAGGGGAAAGAGAGAGAGAGGGCACAGCAATGCAAGGGAACGAGAGATAGAGAGAGACAAAGAGGGCACAGCGATGCAGGGGAACGAGAGAGAGAGAGAGGGGCACAGCGATGCAGGGGAACGAGAGAGAGAGGGCACAGCAATGCAAGGGAACGAGAGATAGAGAGAGACAAAGAGTGCACAGCGATGCACGGGAACGATAGAGAGAGAGGGCACAGCGATGCAGGGGCACGAGAGAGAGAGAGCCATAGAGGGCACAGCGATGCAGGGGAATGAGAGAGAGAGGGAGAGAGAGGCGTTGGCGATGCAGGGGAACGAGGGATAGAGAGAGAAAGAGTGCACAGCAATGCAGGGGACGAGAGAGAGAGAGGGCACAGCGATGCAGGGGAACGAGAGATAGAGAGAGACAAAGAGTGCACAGCGATGCACGGGAACGATAGAGAGAGAGGGCACAGCGATGCAGGGGCACGAGAGAGAGAGGGCACAGCAATGCAAGGGAACGAGAGATACAGAGAGACAAAGAGGGCACAGCGATGCAGGGAACGAGGGAGAGAGAGACATAGAGGGCACAGCGATGCAGGGGAACGAGAGAGACAGACAGTGAGAGCACAGCGATGCAGGGGAATGAGAGAGAGAGGGAGATAGAGGCCTTGGCGATGCAGGGGAACGAGGGATAGAGAGAGAAAGAGTGCACAGCAATGCAGGGGACGAGAGAGAGAGAGGGCACAGCGATGC
Organism: Chiloscyllium plagiosum; assembly: GCF_037043375.1. NCBI lineage: Eukaryota > Metazoa > Chordata > Chondrichthyes > Orectolobiformes > Hemiscylliidae > Chiloscyllium > Chiloscyllium plagiosum. The sequence goes on along the minus strand of NW_028270184.1, from coordinate 30,753,524 downwards.
AGGGGAACGAGACAGAAAGATAGCGAGAGAGGGCACAGCGATGCAGGGGAACGAGAGAGAGAGAGAGAGGGCACAGCGATGCAGGGGAACGAGAGAGAGAGGGAGAGAGAGGCCAGAGCAATGCAGGGGAACGAGAGATAGAGAGAGACAGAGAGTGCACAGCGATGCAGGGGAACGAGAGAGAGAGAGGGCACAGCGATGCAGGGGAACGAGAGATAGGGAGAGACAGAGAGGATACAGTGATGCAGGGGATCGAGAGGGAGAGAGAGAGAGACAGAGAGGGCATAGAGATATAGGGGATCGAGAGAGAGAGAGAGAGAGAGAGAGAACATAGAGATGCAGGGGATCGAGAGAGAGAGACAGAGAGCACAGCGATGCAGGGGAACGAGACAGAGAGAGACAGAGAGGGCACAGCGATGCAAGGGAATGAGAGAGAGAGCGAGGACAGCGATGCAAGGGAATGAGAAAGAGAGAGAAAGAGACAGAGAGGGCACAGCGATGCAGGGGAATAAGAGAGAGGGCACAGCGATGCAGGGGCACGAGAGAGAGAGGACACAGCAATGCAAGGGAACGCGAGATAGAGAGAGACAAAGAGGGCAAGGCGATGCAGGGGAACGAGAGAGAGAGAGAGAACCAGAGAGGTCACAGCGATGCAGGGGAATAAGAGAGAGCGGGCACAGCGATGCAGGGGAACGAGAGACAGAGAGAGAGGGCACAGCAATGCAAGGGAACGAGAGATAGACAGAGATAAAGAGGGCACAGCGATGCAGGGGAACGAGAGAGAGAGAGAGCCAGAGAGGGGAGAGCGATGCAGGGGAACGAGAGAGACAGACAGAGAGTGCACAGCGATGGAGGGGAATGAGAGAGAGAGGGGGAGACAGGGCACAGCAATGCAAGGGAACGAGAGATAGAGAGAAACAAAGAGTGCACAGCGATGCAGGCGAACGAAAGTGAGAGAGGGCACAGCGATGCAGGGGAACGAGAGAGAGAGGGCATAGCGATGCAGGGGAACAAGAGTGAACGAGACAGAGAGGGCACAGCGATGCAGGGGAACGAGAGATAGAGAGAGATAGACAGGGCACAGTGATGCAGGGGATCAAGAGAGAGAGAGAGAGACACGGCATAGAGATACAGACGATCGAGAGAGAGAGGCAGAGAGATCATAGAGATGCAGGGGATCGAGAGAGAGAGACAGAGAGCACAGCGATGCAGGGGAACGAGAGAGGAGAGAGACAGAGAGGGTACAGCGATGCAGGGGACGAGATTGACAGAGAGGGCACAGCGATCCAGGGGAATGAGGGAGAGAAAGAGAGGGCACAGCGATGCAGTGGAGAGAGAGAGAGGGCACAGCGATGCAGGGGGATGAGAGAGAGACAGACGGCACAGCAATGTAGGGGAACGAGAGAGAGACAGAGAGGACAGAGCGATGCAAGGGAGCGAGAGAGACAGAGAGGGCAGAGTGATACAGGGGAATGAGCGTGTAGAGAGAGGGGGCACAGCGATGCAGGGGAAGGAGAGAGAGAGAGACAGAGAGGACACCCGATGCAGGGGAATGAGAGAGACAGAGGGCACAGCGATGCAGGAGAACAAGAGAGAGACAGGGCACAGAGATGCAGGGGAACGTGAGAGAGTGAGAGACAGGGCAAAGCGATGCAGGGGAATGAGGGAGAGAGACAGAGAGGACACAGTGATGCAGGAGAACGAGAGGGAGAGAGACAAGGCACAGCGATGCAGGGGAACGAGAGAGAAAGAGAGAGATAGACAGGGCAAAGCGATGCAGGAGAATGAGGGAGAGAGACAGAGAGGGCACAGTGATGCAGGGGAGCGAGAGACAGAGAGAACACAGTGATGCAGTGGAGCGAGAGACAGACAGAGAGGGCACAGCGATGCAGCAGAACGAGAAAGAGAGAGAGACAGAGAGGGCACAGCGATGCTGGGGAATGAGTGAGAGAGCGAGGACACAGCGATGCAAGGTAATGAGAAAGAGAGAGAGAGGCAGAGAGGACACAGCGATGCAGGGGAATGAGAGAGACAGAGGGCACAGCGATGCAGGAGAACAAGAGAGAGACAGGGCACAGAGATGCAGGGGAACGTGAGAGAGTGAGAGACAGGGAAAAGCGATGCAGGAGAATGAGGGAGAGAGACAGAGAGGGCACAGTGATGCAGGGGAGCGAGAGACAGAGAGAACACAGTGATGCAGGAGAACGAGAAAGAGAGAGAGACAGGGAGGGCACAGCGATGCTGGGGAATGAGTGAGAGAGCGAGGACACAGCGATGCAAGGTAATGAGAAAGAGAGAGAGAGGCAGAGAGGGAACGGCGATGCAGGGGAACGAGAGAGAAGGAAAGGGCACAGCGATGCAGGGGAGCGAGAGACAGAGAGGGCACAGCGATGCAGGGGAACGAGAAAGTGAGTGTCAGAGAGGGCACAGTGATGCAGGGGAATGACAGAGAGAGACAGAGAGAGCACAGTGATGCAGGGGAGCAAGACAGAGGGAGAGGGCACAGCGATGCAGGGGAATGAGTGAGAGAGCGAGGACACAGCGATGCAAGGGAACGAGAAAGAGAGCGAGAGGCAGAGAGGGAACGGCGATGCAGGGGAACGAGAGACAGAGAGAGCACAGCAATGCAAGGGAACGAGAGATAACGAGAGACAAAGAGGGCACAGTGATGCAGGGGAACGAGAGAGAAAGAGCCAGAGAGGGCACAGCGATGCAGGGGAACGAGAGAGACAGACAGAGAGGGCACAGCGATGCAGGGGAATGAGAGAGAGAGACAAAGAGAGCACAGCGATGCAGGAGAACGAGAAATAGAGAGAGACAGAGAGGGCACAGCGATGCTGGGGAATCAGTGAGAGAGCGAGGACACAGCGATGCAAGGGAACGAGAAAGAGAGAGAGAGGCAGAGAGGGAACGGCGATGCAGGGGAACGAGAGAGAGGGAAAGGGCACAGCAATGCAAGGGAACGAGAGATAGAGAGAGACAAAGAGGGCACAGTGATGCAGGGGAACGAGAGAGAGAGAGAGAGCCAGAGAGAGCACAGCGATGCAGGGGAACGGGAGAGACAGACAGAGAGGGCACAGCGATGCAGGGGAATGAGAGAGAGAGAGACAAAGAGTGCACAGCAATGCAAGGGAATGAGAGAGAGAGCGACGACAGCGATGCAAGGGAATGAGAAAGAGAGAGAAAGAGATAGAGAGGGCACAGCGATGCAGGGGAACGTGAGAGAGAGAGAGAGGGCACAGCGATGCAGTGGCACGAGAGAGAGAGGGCAGAGCAATGCAAGTGAACGCGAGATAGAGAGAGACAAAGAGGGCACAGCGATGCAGAGGAACGAGAGAGCGAGAGAAAGGGCAGAGCGAGACAGGGGAAGGAGAGAAAGAGAGGGCACAGCCATACAAGGGAACGAGAGATAGAGAGAGACAAAGAGGGCACAGTGATGCAGGGGAACGAGAGAGCGAGGCCACAGCGATGCAGGGGGATGAGAGAGAGAGAGAGACAGAGAGGACAGAGCGATGCAATGGAGCGAGAGAGACAGAGAGGGCAGAGTGATACAGGGGAATGAGCGTGAGAGAGAGGGGGCACAGCGATGCAGGGGAAGGAGAGAGACAGAGGGCACAGCGATGCAGGGGAACAAGAGAGAGACAGGGCACAGAGATGCAGGGGAACGTGAGAGAGAGAAAGAGAGAGGGCAAAGCGATGCAGTGGAATGAGGGAGAGAGACAGAGAGGACACAGTGATGCAGGAGAACGAGTGGGAGAGAGACAAGGCACAGCGATGCAGGGGAATGAGGGAGAGAGACAGAGAGGGCACAGTGATGCAGGGGAGCGAGAGACAGAGAGGGCACAGCGATGCAGGGGAACGAGAAAGTGAGAGACAGAGAGGGCACAGTGATGCAGGGGAATGACAGAGAGAGACAGAGAGAGCACAGTGATGCCGGGGAGCGAGACAGAGAGATAGGGCACAGCGATGCAGGAGAACGAGAAAGAGAGAGAGACAGAGAGGGCACAGCGATGCTGGGGAATGAGTGAGAGAGCGAGGACACAGCGATGCAAGGGAACGAGAAAGAGAGAGAGAGAGGCAGAGAGGGAACGGTGATGCAGGGGAACGAGAGAGAGGGAAAGGGCACAGCGTTGCAGGGGAGCGAGAGACAGAGAGGGCACAGCGATGCAGGGGAACGAGAAATTGAGAGACAGAGAGGGCACAGTGATGCTGGGGAATGACAGAGATAGACAGAGAGAGCACAGTGATGCAGGGGAGCGAGACAGAGAGAGAGGGCACAGCGATGCAGGAGAACGAGAAAGAGAGAGAGACAGGGAGGGCACAGCGATGCTGGGGAATGAGTTAGAGAGCGAGGACACACCGATGCAAGGGAACGAGAAAGAGAGAGAGAGGCAGAGAGGGAACGGCGATGCAGGGGAACGAGAGAGGGGGAGGGCACAGCGATGCAGGGGAACGTGAGAGAGAGAGGGCACAGCGATGCAGAGGCACGAGAGAGAGCGGGCACAGTGATGCAAGTGAACGCGAGATAGAGAGAGACAAAGAGGGCACAGCGATGCAGGGGAACGAGAGAGCGAGAGAAAGGGTAGAGCGATGCAGGGGAACGAGAGACAGAGAGGGCACAGCAATGCAAGGGAACGAGAGATAGGGAGAGACAAAGAGGGCACAGTGATGCAGGGGAACGAGAGAGAGAGAGAGCCAGAGAGGCCACAGCGATGCAGGGGAACGAGAGAGAGAGAGGAAACAGTGATGCAGGGGATCGAGAGAGAGAGAGAGACAGAGAGGGCATAGAGATGCAGGGGATCGAGAGAGTGAGAGAGACAGAGAGCACAGCGATGCAGGGGAACGAGAGAGAGCGAGAGAGAGACAAAGAGGGCACAGCGATGCAGAGGAACGAGAGAGCGAGAGAAAGGGCAGAGCGAGACAGGGGAAGGAGAGAAAGAGAGGGCACAGCCATACAAGGGAACGAGAGATAGAGAGAGACAAAGAGGGCACAGTGATGCAGGGGAACGAGAGAGCGAGGCCACAGCGATGCAGGGGGATGAGAGAGAGAGAGAGACAGAGAGGACAGAGCGATGCAATGGAGCGAGAGAGACAGAGAGGGCAGAGTGATACAGGGGAATGAGCGTGAGAGAGAGGGGGCACAGCGATGCAGGGGAAGGAGAGAGACAGAGGGCACAGCGATGCAGGGGAACAAGAGAGAGAGAGGGCACAGAGATGCAGGGGAACGTGAGAGAGAGAAAGAGAGAGGGCAATGCGATGCAGTGGAATGAGGGAGAGAGACAGAGAGGACACAGTGATGCAGGAGAACGAGTGGGAGAGAGACAAGGCACAGCGATGCAGGGGAATGAGGGAGAGAGACAGAAAGGGCACAGTGATGCAGGGGAGCGAGAGACAGAGAGGGCACAGCGATGCAGGGGAACGAGAAAGTGAGAGACAGAGAGGGCACAGTGATGCTGGGGAATGACAGAGAGAGACAGAGAGAGCACAGTGATGCCGGGGAGCGAGACAGAGAGAGAGGGCACAGCGATGCAGGAGAACGAGAAAGAGAGAGAGACAGGGAGGTCACAGCGATGCTGGGCAATGAGTTAGAGAGCGAGGACACACCGATGCAAGGGAACGAGAAAGAGAGAGAGAGGCAGAGAGGGAACGGTGATGCAGGGGAACGAGAGAGGGGGAGGGCACAGCGATGCAGGGGAACGTGAGAGAGAGAGGGTACAGCGATGCAGAGGCACGAGAGAGAGCGGGCACAGTGATGCAAGTGAACGCGAGGTAGAGAGAGACAAAGAGGGCACAGCGATGCAGGGGAACGAGAGAGCGAGAGAAAGGGCAGAGCGATGCAGGGGAACGAGAGATAGGGAGAGACAAAGAGGGCACAGTGATGCAGGGGAACAAGAGAGAACGAGCCAGAGAGGGCACTGCGATGCAGGGGAACGAGAGATAGAGAGAGACAGAGAGGGCACAGTGATGCAGAGGATCAAGATAGAGAGAGACAGGTCATAGAGATACAGGGGATCGAGAGAGAGAGGCAGAGAGGTCAGAGAGATGCAGGGGATCGAGAGAGAGACAGAGAGCACAGCGATGCAGGGGAACGAGAGAGGAGAGAGACAGAGAGGGTACAGCGATGCAGGGGAACGAGATTGATAAAGAGGGCACAGCGATACAGGGTAACGAGGAGAGCCAGAAAGGACACAGCGATGCAAGGGAACGAGAAAGAGAGAGAGAGGCAGAGAGGGAACGGCGATGCAGGGGAACGAGAGAGAGAGAGAAAGGGCACAGCGATGCAGGGGAACGAGAGACAGAGAGGGCACAGCCATGCAAGGGAACGAGAGATAGAGAGAGACAAAGAGGGCACAGTGATGCAGGGGAACGAAAGAGAGAGAGCCAGAGAGGGCACAGCGATGCAGGGGAATGAGAGAGAGAGAGGGCACAGCGATGCAGGGGAACAAGAGAGAACGAGACAGAGAGGGCACAGCGATGCAGGGGAGCAAGAGATAGAGAGAGACAGAGAGGACACAGTGATGCAGGAGATCGAGAGAGAGAAACAGAGAGAGCATAGAGATACAGTGGATCGAGAGAGAGAGTGAGAGAGAGGGCATAGAGATGCAGGGGATCGAGAGAGAGAGAGAGACAGAGAGGGCACAGCGATGCAGGGGAATGAGAGAGAGAGCGAGGGCAGCGATGCAAGGGAATGAGAAAGAGAGAGAAAGAGACAGAGAGGGCACAGCGATGCAGGGGAACGAGAGAGAGAGAGAGGGCACAGCGATGCAGGGGAACGAGAGAGAGAGAGGGCACAGCAATGCAAGTGAACGAGAGATAGAGAGAAACAGAAAGTGCAGCGCGATGCAGGGGAATGAGAGAGAGAGAGACAGAGAGGGCACAGCGATGCAGGGAATGAGAGAGAGCGAGGGCAGTGATGCAAGGGAATGAGTAAGAGAGAGAAAGAGACAGAGAGGGCACAGCGACGCAGGGGAACGAGAGAGAGAGGGCACAGCAATGCAAGTGAACGAGAGATAGAGAGAAACAGAAAGGGCACAGCGATGCAGGGGAATGAGAAAGAGAAAGAGAGGGCACAGCGATGCAGTGGAGAGAGAGAGGGCACAGCGATGCAGGGGGATAAGCGAAGAGACGGCACAGCAATGCAGGGGAACGAGAGAGACAGAGAGGGCAGAGTGATACAGGGGAATGAGCGTGAGAGAGAGAGAGGGCACAGCGATGCAGGTGAACGAGAGATAGAGAGAGACAGAGAGGACACAGCGATGCAGGGGAATGAGAGAGACAGAGGGCACAGCGATGCAGGGGAACAAGAGAGAGACAGGGCACAGAGATGCAGGGGAACGAGAGAGCGAGAGACAGACAGGGCAAAGCGATGCAGGGGAATGAGGGAGAGAGACAGACAGGGCACAGTGATGCAGGAGAACGAGAGGGAGAGACAAGGCACAGCGATGCAGGGGAATGAGAGAGATAGGGAGAGAGAGAGACAGGGCAAAGAGATGCAGGGGAATGAGAGAGACAGAGAGGGCACAGCGATGCTGGGGAACGAGAGAGAACGAGACAGAGGGCACAGCGATGCGGGGGAACGAGAGTTAGAGAGAGACAGAGAGGACACAGTGATGCAGGGGAACGAGCGAGAGACAGAGAGGGCACAGCGATGCAGTGGAGAGAGAGAGGGAGAGAGAGAGGGACAGAGAGGGCACATGATGCAGGGGATCGAGAGACAGAGAGGGCATTGAGATGCAGGGAATCGAGGGAGAGAGACACAGAGGGCATAGAGATGCGGTGGATCGGGAGAGAGAGCCAGAGAGGGCGCCGTGATGCTGGAGAATGTGTGTGTGAGAGAGAGAGAGAGCACAGCGATGCATGGGAACGAGGCAGAGAGCGAGTGAGAGAGAGAGAGGGTACAGCGATCCAAGGGAACGAGAGAGACAGAGAAGGGACAGCGATGCAGGGGAACGAGGGAGAGACAGAGAGGGCACAGCGATGAAGGGGAACGAGAGAGAAAGAGTCAGAGAAAGCACAGCCATGCAAGGGAACGAGAGATCGAGAGAGACAGAGCGTGCACAGCGATGCAGGGGAACGAGATTGATAGAGAGGGCACAGTGATGCAGGGGAATGAGGGAGAGAAAGAGAGGGCGTAGCGATGCAATGGAGAGAGAGAGGGCACAGCGATGCAGGGGAATGAGAGAGAGAGAGGACAGAGAGGACACAGCGATGCAAAAGGGAACGAGAGAGACAGAGAGGGCAGAGTGATGCAGGGGAATGAGAGAGAAAGAGAGGGCACAGCGATGCAGGGGAACGAGAGAGAGACGGAGAGGACACAGCGATGCAGGGGAATGAGAGAGAAAGAGAGGGCACAGCGATGCAGGGGAACAATAGAGAGAGAGAGAGACAGAGAGGGCAGAGCGATGCAGGGGAGAGAGAGAGACACACAGAGGGCATAGCGATACAGGGCAACGAGATACAGAGTCAGAGACGGCTCAGCGATCCAGGGGAATGTGAGACAGAGAGGGCACAGCAATGCAAGGGAACAGAGAGACAGAGAGGGCACAGCGATGCATGGGAACTAGAGAGAGAGAGGGAGACAGGGCACAGCGATGTAGGGGAATGAGTGAAAGAGTGAGAGAGACAGAGAGGGCACAGCGATGCAGGGGAAAGAGGGAGTGAGAGAGAGACGGCACAGTGATGCAGGGGAACGAGAGATAGAGAGAGAGACAGAGAGGGCACAGCGATGCAGGGGAAAGAGGGAGTGAGAGAGAGACGGCACAGTGATGCAGGGGAACGAGAGAGACAGAGAAACAGAGAGGGCACAGCGATGCAGGGGAACGAGAGGGAGAGAGAGACAAAGAGGGCACAGCGATACAAGGGAATGAGAGAAACAGAGAGGGCACAGCGATGCAGGGGAACGAGAGGGAGAGAGAGACAAAGAGGGCACAGCGATACAAGGGAATGAGAGAAACAGAGAGGGCACAGCGATGCAGGGGAACGAGAGGGAGAGAGGGACAGAGGGGGCACCGCGATACAAGGGAATGAGAGATACAGAGAGGGCACAGCGTTGCAGGGGAACGAGAGAGAGAGAGACAGACACAGCAATGCAGGGAAACGAAAGAGACAGAGAAACAGAGAGGGCACAGCGATGCAGGGGAACAGAGAGACAGAGAGGGCACAGCGATGCAGGGGAACGAAAGAGAGAGAGAGAGACAGAGACAGAGAGCCCACAGCGATCCAAGGGAACGAGAGAGTCAGAGAGGGCACAGTGATGCAGGGGAACGAGATTGACAGAGAGGGCACAGCGATGCAGGGGAACATGGGAGAGACAGAAATGGCACAGTGATGCAGGGGAATGAGTGAGAGCGAGAGAGAGATAGGGCACAGCGATGCAGGGGAGTGAGAGAGAGAGAGAGAGACAGAGAGGGCACAGCGATACAGGGGAACGAGAGAGAGAGACAGAGAGGACACAGCGATGCAGAGGAACGAGCTTGACAGAGAGGGAACAGCGATGCAGGGGGCAGAGAGAGAGAGAGGCAGAGGGCATAGCGATGCAATGGAACGAGAGACAGAGAAGGCACAGTGATACAGGGGAGAGAGAGTGACAGAGAGGGCACAGCGAGGCAGGACAACAAGAGAGAGAGAGAGAGAGAGACAGAGAGCGCACAGCGATCCAAGGGAACAAGAGAGAGACTGACAAGGGAGGACGACAAGAAAAAGAGAGAGAGAGACGGGAAAGGAGACATGAAAGACAGAACGCAATGACGGAAATAGAGGTAATGAAAGGCGAGGGAGGAGAGACAATGGAAGAGGAGTGATGGCACACATGGGGTGGAGATAAGGAAGCCAGAGCGAGGGATGAAGGGAGCCTAACAAAGAGAGGAGGTAAAGTTCCGGGGGGAAACCCCCTGGGAGGGGACACAGGCACTGACGGAGAGACCCCAGTTTCAAACCTTGACTCTCCCTCTCTCTCTCTACGTTCCTCACAAACACACCCTCTTTCGCTATCAGCATTGTCCCACAATATCAGCATCCTCCCACTCTCTCCGAATTGTCCCACAATATCAGTATCGATCCACTCTATCAGAATTGTCCCACCCTATCAGTATCGCCCCACTCTATCAGCATCGTCCCACACTATCAGCATCATCCCACACTATCAATATCGTCCCACTATGTCAGAATTGTCCCACACTATCAATATCGCCCCACTCTATCAGCATCGTCCCACTCTATCAGTATCATGTCACTCTATCAGCATCGTCCCACTCTATCAGTATCATCCCACCCCATCAGCATCGTCCAACTCGATCAACATCATCCCACACTATCAGCATCGTCTCACTGAATCAGCATGGCACTACCCTATCAGCATCATCCCACTCTGTCAGCATCGTCCCACGAAATCAGCATAGTCCCACTCGATCAGCATCGTCTCACTCTATCAACATCGTACCAGTCTATCTGCATCATCCCACTCTTTTAAAAATGTCCCACCTTATCAGTTTCATGCCACTCTATCAACATCGGCCCATATTATCAGCATTGTCCTAATCTAGCAGCATCATCCCACCCTATGATCATCGTCCAACTTTATCAGCATTGTCCAACCCTATCTGTATCGTCCCACTCTATCAGCACTGTCCCACACTATCAGCACTGTCCCACTTTATCAGCATTGTCCCACTCTATCAGCATCGTCCACTCTATCAACATCATCCCACTCTATTAAAAACGTCCCACTCTATCAACATCGTCCCACTTTATCAGCATCGTCCTACTCCATCAGCACTGCCGCCCTCTATCAGTATCGTCTCACTCTATCAACATTGTCCCACTCTATTAGCGTTGTCCCACTCTATCAGCACTGTCCCACTCTATCAGTATCGTCCCACTCTATCAGCATTGTCCCACTCTACAGCATCGACCCACTGACTCACCATTGTCCCACTATATCAGCATTGTCCCAGTCTATCAGCATCGTCCCACGCTTTCAAAAATGTCCCACTCTGTCAACATCATCCCGCTCTATCAGCATCGTCCCACTCTACCTGCATCGTCCCACTGAATCAGCATTGTCCCACTCTATCAGCATCGTCCCATTGTATCAGCCTCGCCCCACACTATCAGCATGGTCCAACTCTATCAGTATCGTCCCACTCTACCAACATCGACCCACTCTATCAGCGTCAAACCACTCTATAAACATTATCCCACTCTATCAGCATCGACCCATTCTATTAACATTGTCCAACTCTGTCAGCATCTTCCCACTCTATTAGCAATTTCCCACTCTATCAGCATCATCCCACTCTATCAGCATCATCCCACTCTACCTGCATCGTCCCACTGAATCAGCATTGTCCCACTCTATCAGCATCGTCCCATTGTATCAGCCTCGCCCCACACTATCAGCATGGTCCAACTCTATCAGTATCGTCCCACTCTACCAACATCGACCCACTCTATCAGCGTCAAACCACTCTATAAACATTATCCCACTCTATCAGCATCGACCCATTCTATTAACATTGTCCAACTCTGTCAGCATCTTCCCACTCTATTAGCAATTTCCCACTCTATCAGCATCATCCCACTCTATCAGCATCATCCCACTCTATCAGCATCGTTCCACACTATCAACACGTCCCACTTTATCAACATTGTCTCACTCTATCAGCATCGTCCCACTCTATCAGCATCGTCGCACTCTACCGACATCGTCCCACTCTATCAGCAGCGTCCCTCTCTATCAACATTATCCCACTCTATTAGCAATTTCCCACCCTATCAACATCATCCCACTCTCTCAGCATCGTCCCACTCTATCAACGTTATCACACTCTATTAGCAATGTTCCACTCTATCAGCATCGTCCCACTCTATCAACATCGTCCCACTCTATCAACATTGTCTCACTCTATCAGCATCATCCCACTCTATCAGCATCGTTCCACACTATCAGCATCGTCCTGCTCATTCAAAGGTGTCCCACTCTGTCAGCATCGTCCCACTCTATTCGCAATTTCCCACTCTATCAACATCATCCCACACTATCAGCATCATCCAACACTATCAGCATCGTCCCATACTATCAGCATCGTCTCACTCTATCAAAGTTGTCCCACTCTGTCCGCATCATCCCACACTATAAGCAATTTCCCATTATATCAGCATCATCCCACTCTATCAGCATCATCCCACTCTATCAGCATCGACCCACACTATCAGCATCTTCCCACTCTATCAGCATCGTCCCACTCTATCAACATCGTCCCACTCTATCAGCCTCGTTCCACTCTATTAGCAATGTCCCCCTTTATCAGCATCATCCCACTCGATCAGCATCGTCCCACTCTATCAAAAATGTCCCACCTTAACAGTTTGATCCCACTCTATCAATATCTGCCCACACTATCAGCATCGTCCCACTATATGAGCATCATGCCACTCTATGAGCACCGTCCCACTTTATCAGCATTGTCCCATTCTATCAGTATCATCCCACTCTCTCAGTACAGTCCCACTCTATCAGCATTGTCCCACTCTATCAGCTTCATCCCACTCTATCAGCATCGTCCCACACTATCAGCATCATCCCACTCTATCGGCATCGTCCCACTCTATAAGCATCGTCCCACTCTATCAGCATTGTCCCACTCTATCAACATTTTCCCACTCTATCAGCATCGTCCCACTAGATTAGCAATTTCTGACTCTATCAGCATCATCCCATCCTCTCAGTATCGTCGCGCACTATCAGCATCATCACACTCTATCAGCATCATCACACTCTATCAGTATCGTCCCACACTATCAGCATCGTCCCACACTATCAGCATCGTCCCACACTATCAGCATCGTCCCACTCTATCAACGTTGTCCCACACTGTCAGCATCGTCAAACTCTATTAGAAATTTCCCACTCTATCAGCATCGTCTCACACTATCAGCATCGTCCCACTCTATCAACATTGTCCCACTCTATCTGCATCGTCCCACTCTATCAGCATCGTCCAACTATATCAACATTGTGAAACTCTATCAGCATCGACCCCCTCTATTAGCAATGCCCCACTCTATCAGCATCCTCCCACACTATCAGCATGTCCCACTTTATCAACATTGTCCCACTCTATCAGCATACCCCCACTCTATCAGCATCGTCCCACACTATCAGCATCGTCCCACACTATCAGCATCGGCCCACTCTGTCAACGTTGTCACCATCTGTCAGCATCGGCCCACTCTATTAGAAATTTCCCACTCTATCAGCATCATCTCACTCTATCAGTATCTTCCCACTATATAACCATCGACCCACACTATCAGCATCGTCCCACTCTATCAGCATCGTCCCACTCTATCAACATTGTCCCACTCTATCCGCCTCGTCCAACTCTATTAGCAACGTCCCAATTTATCAGAATCATCCCACTCTATCAGCACCGTCCCACTCTATCAAAAATGTCCCACCTTATCAGGGTCATCCCACGCTATCAACATCGGCCCACACGATCAGCATCGTCTCAATCTAGCAGCATCATCCCACTCTATCATTATCGTCCCACTTTATCAGCATTGTCTCACTCTATCAGCATCGTCCCACACTATCAGCATCGTCCCACACTATCAGCATCGTCCCACTCTATCAACGTTGTCACAATCTGTCAGCATCGTCCCACTCTATTAGAAATTTCCCACTCTATCAGCATCATCCCACTCTATCAGCATCATACCATTTGATCAGCATCATCTCACTCTATCAGCATCGTCCCACTCTATAAGCATCGACCAACACTATCAGCATCGTCCCAATCTATCAGCATCGTCCCACTCTATCAACATTGTCCCACTCTATCAGACTCGTCCCACTCTGTTAACAACGTCCCACTTTATCAGCATCATCCCACTCTATCAGCATCGTCCCACTCTATCAAAAATGTCCCACCTTATCAGTGTCATCCCACACTATCAACATCGGCCCACTTTATCAGCATCGTCCGACTTTATCAGCATCGTCCCACTCTATCAGCGTCATTCCACTCTACTTGCATCGTCCCACTGAATCAGCATTGTACCACTCTATCAGCATCGTCCCACTCTATTAGCAATGTCTCACTCTAGCAGCATCATCCCACTCTGTCAGCATCGTCCCACACTATCAGCATCGTCCCACTCTATCAACATGGTCCCACTCTATCAGCATCATCCCACTCTATCAGCATCATCCCACTCTATCAGCATAGTCCCACACTATCAGCATCATCCCACTCTATCGGCATCGTCCCACTCTATAAGCATCGTCCCACTCTATCAGCATTGTCCCACTCTATCAACATTTTCCCACTCTATCAGCATCGTCCCACTCGATTAGCAATTTCCGACTCTATCAGCTTCATCCCACTCTCTCAGCATCGTCGCGCACTATCAGCATCATCACACTCTATCAGCATCGTCCCACACTATCAGCATCGTCCCACACTATCAGCATCGTCCCACTCTTTCAACGTTGTCCCACACTGTCAGCATCGTCAATCTCTATTAGAAATTTCCCACTCTATCAGCATCGTCTCACACTATCAGCATCGTCCCACTCTATCAACATTGTCCCACTCTATCTACATCGTCCCACTCTATCAGCATCGTCCCACTATATCAACATTGTGAAACTCTATCAGCATCGACCCCCTCTATTAGCAATGCCCCACTCTATCAGCATCCTCCCACACTATCAGCATGTCCCACTTTATCAACATTGTCCCACTCTATCAGCATCCTCCCACTCTACCAGCATCATCCCACACTATCAGCATCGTCCCACACTATCAGCATCGGCCCACTCTATCAACGTTGTCACAATCCGTCAGCATCGGCCCACTCTATTAGAAATTTCCCACTCTATCAGCATCATTTCACTCTATCAGCATCTTCCCACTATATAAGCATCGACCCACACTATCAGCATCGTCCCACTCTATCAGCATCGTCCCATTCTATCAACATTGTCCCACTCTATCCGCCTCGTCCCACTCTATGAGCAACGTCCCAATTTATCAGAATCATCCCACTCTATCAGCACCGTCCCACTCTATCAAAAATGTCCCACCTTATCAGGGTCATCCCACTCTATCAACATCGACCCACACTATCAGCATCGTCTCAATCTAGCAGCATCATCCCACTCTATCATTATCGTCCCACTTTATCAGCATTGTCTCACTCTATCAGCATCGTCCCACACTATCAGCATCGTCCCACACTATCAGCATCGTCCCACACTATCAGCATCATCCCACTCTATCATTATCGTCCCACTTTATCAGCATCGTCCCACTCTATCAAAAATGTACCACTCTAACAACATCATCCCACTCTATCATTATCGTCTCACTCTATCAGCATCATCCCACTCTATCAAAAATGTACCACTCTAACAACATCATCCCACTCTATCAGCGTCATCCCACTCTACCTGCATCGTTCGACACTATCAGCATGTCCCATTTTAACCACATTGTCCCACTCTATCAGCATCGTCCCACTCTATCAGCATCGTCCCACACTATCAGCAACATCCCACCCTATCAGTATCGTCCCACACTATCAGCATCGTCCCATTTTAACCACATTGTCCCACTCTATCAGCATCGTCCCACTCTATCAGCATCGTCCCACACTATCAGCAACATCCCACACTATCAGCATCGTCCCACACTATCAGCATCGTCCCACTGTATCAACATTGTCCCACTCTGTCAGCATCGTCCCACACTATTATCAATTTCCCACTCTATCAGCATCATCCCACTCTATCAGCATCATCCCACTCTATCAGTATCGTCCCGAACTATCAGCATCATCCCACTCTATCAGCATCGTCCCACTCTATAAGCATCGACCCACACTATCATCATCGTCCCTCTCTTTCAGCATCATCCCACTAAATCAGCATCGTGCCACTAAATCAGCATCATCCCATTCGATCAGAATTCGTCTTACTCTAGCAAGATCGTCCCACTCTATCAGCATGATCACACTCTATCAAAAATGTCCAAACGTATCAGTTTCATCCCACTCTATCAACATCGGCCCACACTATCAGCATTGTCTCAATCGAGCAGCATCATCCCACCCTATCATCATCGTCCAACTCTATCAGCATTGTCCTGCTCTAGCAGCATCGTTCCACTCTTTGAGCATCGTGCCACTCTAGCAGCAGCGTCCCACTCTGTGAGTATCGTGCCACTCTATGAGCATCGTTCCACTCTATCAGCATCGTCCCACACTATCAGCATTGTCCCACTCTTTTAGCATCGACCCACTCTATCATCATTGTCCCATTCTCTCAGCTTCGTCCCACTCTATCAGCATCATCCCACTCAGTCAGCATCATCCCACTCTATCAGCATCATCCCACTCTATCAGTATCGTCCCACTCTATCAGCATCATCCCACTCTATCAGTATCGTGCCACTCTATCAGTATTGTCCCACTCTGTTAGCATCGTCCCACTATATTAGCATCGTTCCACTCCAACAGCCTTGTTTTACTCTATCAGTATCGTCCAACTCTATCAGCATCGTCCCACTCTATTAATATTATCCCACTCTATTAGCAATGTCGCACTCTATCAGCACAATCCCACTCTATCAGCATCGTTCGACACTATCAGCATGTCCCATTTTAACCACATTGTCCCACTCTATCAGCATCGTCCCACTCTATCAGCATCGTCCCACACTATCAGCAACATCCCACCCTATCAGTATCGTCCTACCCTATCAGCATCGTCCCACTCTATCAGCATCGTCCTACTCTATCAGCATTGTTCCACTCTATCAGCATTGTTCCACTCGATGAGCATCGTCCCACTATATCAGTATTGTCACACTCTATCGGCATCGTCCCACTGTATCAGCCTCGTCCCACTCTATGGGCATTGTTCCACTCGATCAGTATCGTCGCGGTCTATCAGCATCGTCCTACTCGACAACATTATCCCACTCAATTAGCAATGTTCCTTTCTATCAGCATCATCCCACTCTATCAACATTATCACACTTATTAGCAATGTCCAACACTAGCAGCATCGTTCCACTCTATCCGCAATGTCTCACTCGATCAGCGTCATCGCAGTCTATCAACATCGTCCCACTCTATCAGCCTCGTCCCACCCTATCAGCATTGTCCCACTCTATCAGCATCGTCCCACTCTATCAGCATCATCCCACTCTATCAGCATCATCCCACTCTATCAACATTATCGCACTCTATCAGCATCATCTCACTCTATCAGCACCATCCCACTCTATCAACATTATCCCTCTCTATCAGTATTATCCCACTCTATCAGCATCATTCCACCCTATCAACATTATCCCACTCTTTTTGCAATGTTCCAGTCCAGCAGCAGCATCCCACTCTATCAGCATCATCCCGCTCTATCAGCATCGTCCCGCTCTATCCGCAATGTCCCACTCTATCAACATTGTCCTACTCTATCAGCATCATCCCACTCTCTCAGCATCGTTCCACACGATCAGCATCGTCCCACTCTATCAGTATCGTCCCACTCTATCAGCATCGTCCCACACTATCAGCATCGTCCCACACTATCAGCATTGTCCCACTCTATCAACGTTGTCCCACTCTGTCCGCATCGTCCCACTCTATTAGCAATTTCTCACACTATCAGCATCATTCCACTCTATCAGCATCATCCCACACTATCAGCATCGTCCCACACTATCAGCATCGTCCCACTCTATCAAAAATGTCCCACCTTAACACTTTGATCCCACTCTATCAACATCGGCCCACACTATCAGCATTGTCCCACTCTAGCAACATCGTCCTACTCTATGAGCATCGTGCCACTCTATGAGCATCGTCCCACTTTATCAGCATTGTCCCACTCTATCAGCATCGTACCGCACTATCAGCATCATCCCACTCTATCAGCTTCGTCCCGCACTATCAGCATCATCCCAATTAATCAGCATCGTCCCACTAAATAAGCATCATCCCACTCGATCAAAAATGTCCCAGCTTATCTGTTTCATCCCACTCTATCAGCATCGTCTCACTCTATAAGCATCGTCCCACTCTATCAGCATTGTCCCACTCTATCAACATTTTCCCACTCTATCAGCATCGTCTCACTCGATTAGCAATTTCAGACTCTATCAGCATCATCCCACTCTCTCAGCATCGTCGCGCACTATCAGCATCATCACACTCTATCAAAAATTTCCCACCTTATCTGTTTCATCCCACTCTATCAGCATCGTCCCACTCTGTAAGCATCGACCCACACTATCATCATCGTCCCACTCTATCAGCATCATCCCACTTAATCAGCATCGTCCCACTAAATAAGCATCATCCCACTCGATCAGTCATCGTCTCACTCTAACAAGATCGTCCCACTCTATCAGCATCATCCCACTCTATCAAAAATGTCCCACCTTATCTGTTTCATCCCACTCTGTCAACATCGGCCCACACTATCAGCATTGTCTCAATCTAGCAGCATCATCCCACTCTATGAGCATCGTGCCACTCTAGCAGCATTGTCCCACTCTATCACTATCGTCCCAATCTATCAACATTGTCCCACGTTATCAGCATCGTCCCACTCTATCAGCATCGTCCCACATTATCAGCATCGTTCCACTCTGTCAGCATCGTCCCACACTATCAGCATTGTCCCACTCTGTTAGCATCGCCCCACTCTATCATCGTTGTCCCACTCTCTCAGCATCGTCCCACTCTATTAGCAATTTCCCACTCTAACAGCATCATCCCACTCTGTCAGCATCATCCCACTCTCTCAGCATTGTCGCGCACGATCAGCATCATCCCATTCGATCAGCATCATCCCACTCTATCAGTATCGTCACACTCTTTCAGCATCGACCAACACTATCAACATCGACCCACACTATCAGCATCGTCCCACTCTATTAGCAATGTCCCACTTTATCAGCGTTATCCCAGTCTATCAGCACCGTCCCACACTATCAGCATTGTTCCACTCTGTTAGCATCGTCCCACTCTATCAACATTGTCCCACTCTATCAGCATCGTGCCACTCTATTAGCAATTTCCCACTCTGTCAGCATCATCCCACTC
Organism: Chiloscyllium plagiosum; assembly: GCF_037043375.1. Lineage (NCBI taxonomy): Eukaryota > Metazoa > Chordata > Chondrichthyes > Orectolobiformes > Hemiscylliidae > Chiloscyllium > Chiloscyllium plagiosum. Next base: position 30,734,405 of record NW_028270184.1, on the reverse strand, counting down.
TATCAGCATCATCCCACTCTGTCAACATTTTCCCACGTTATCAGCATCGTCCCTCTCTATCAGCATCGTCCCACACTATCAGCATCGTTCCGCTCTATCAGCATCGTCCCACACTATCAGCATTGTCCCACTCTGTTAGCAACGTCCCACTCTATCATCATTGTCCCACTCTCTCAGCATCGTCCCACTCTATTAGCAATTTCCCACTCTATCAGCATCATCCAACTCTGTCAGCATCATCCCACTCTCTCAGCATCGTCGCGCACTATCAGCATCATCCCACTCTATCAGCATCGACCCACAATATCAGCATCGACCCACACTATCAGCATCGTCCCACTCTATTAGAAATGTCCCACTTTATCAGCATTATCCCAGTCTATCTGCATCGTCCCACACTATCAGCATTGTCCCACTCTGTTAGCATCGTCCCACTCTATCAACATTGTCCCACTCTATCAGCATCGTGCCACTCTATTAGCAATTTCCCACTCTGTCAGCATCATCCCACTCTATCAGCATCATCCCACTCTATCAGCATCGTTCCACTCTATCAGTATTGTCCCACTCTGTTAGCATCGTTCCACTCCATCAGCATTGTTCCACTCTATCAGTATCGTCCAACTCTATCAGCATCGTCCCACTCTATTAATATTGTCCCACTCTATTAGCAATGTCCCAGTCTATCAGCATTATCCCACACTGTCAGCATCGTTCCACACTATCGGCATGTCCCATTTTAACCACATCGTCCCACTCTATCAGCATCGTCCCATACTATCAGCAACATTCCACACTATCAACATCATCCCACTCTATCAGCATCGTCCCGCACTATCAGCATCATCCCACTAAATCAGCATCGTCCCACTAAATCAGCATGATCCCACTCGATCAGTCACCGTCTGACTCTAGCAAGACCGTCCCCCTCTATCAGCATTATCCCACTCTATCAAAAATGTCCCACTCTATCAACATAGTCCCATACTATCAGCATCGTCCCAGTCTATCAACATCATCCCACTCTATCAAAAATGTCCCACTCTATCAACATCCTCCCTTTCTGTCAGCATCGTCCCACTCTATCAGCACTGTCCCACTCTATCAGTATCGTCTCACTCTATCAGCATTGTCCCACTCTAACAGCATCGACTCACTGAGTCACCATTGTCCCACGATATCAGCATTGCCCCAGTCTGTCACCACCGTTCCAGCTATCAAAAATGTCCCACTCTGTCAGCATCATCCCGCTCTATCAGCATCGTCCCACGCTATCAAAAACGTCCCACTCTGTCAGCATCATCCCGCTCTATCAGCATCATCCCACTCTATCAACATTATCGCACTCTATTAGCAATGTCCCATTCTAACAGCATCATCCCACTCTATCAACAATTCCCACTCTATTAGCAATGTCCCAACCTAGCAGCAACATCCCACTCTATCAGCATCGTCCCACTCTATAAGCATCGGCCCACACTATCATTCTCGTCCCACTCTATCAGCATCATCCCACTAAATCAGCATCGTCCCACTAAATCAGCATCATCCCACTCGATCAGTCATCGTCTTACTCTAGGAAGATCGTCCCACTCTATCAGCACCATTCCACTCTATCAATAATGTCAAACCTTATCAGTTTCATCCCACTCTCTCAACATCGGCCCACACTATCAACATTGTCTCAATCTCGCAGCATCATCCCACGCTATCATCATCGTCCACATCTATCAGCATTGTCCTACTCTAGCAGCATCGTCCCACTCTATGAGCATCGTGCCACTCTAGCAGCAGCGTCCCACTCTGTGAGTATCGTGCCACTCTATTAGCATCGTCCCACTTTATCAGCAGTGTCCCACTCTATCAGCATTGTCCCACTCTATCAGCATCGTCCCATTCTATCAACATCATCCACTCTATCAAAAATGTCCCACTCTATCAACATCGTCCCACACTATCAGTATCGTCCCAATCTATCAGCATTGCCCCACTCTATTAGTGTCGTCCCACTCTACCAGCACTGTCCCACTCTATCAGTATCGTCCCACTCTATCTGCATTGTCCCACTCTAACAGCATCGACTCACTGAGTCACCATTGTCCCACTATATCAGCATTGTCGCAGTCTATCAGCATCGTCCCACGCTATCAAAAATGTCCCACTCTGTCAGCATCATCCCGCTCTATCAGCATCGTCCCACTCTATCTTCATCGTCCCACTGAATCAGCATTGTCCCACTCTAACTGCATCGTCCCACTGTATCAGCCTCGCGCCACACTATCAGCATTGCTGCTCACTACCAACATCGTCCCACTCTATCAGCAGCATCCCACTCTATCAACATTATCCTAATCTGTTAGCAATGTCCCACCCTATCAACATCATCCCACTCTATCAGCATCGTCCCACTCTATCAACGTTATCACACTCTATTAGCAATGTTCCAGTCTAGCCGCACCATCCCACACTGTCAGCATCATCCCGCTCTATCAGCATTGTCCCAACCTCTCCGCAATGTCCAACTCTATCAACATTGTCCCACTCTATCAGCATCGTCCCACTCCATCAGCATCGTACCACCCTATCAACATTGTCTCACTGTATCAGCATCGTCCCACTCGATTAGCATCGTCCCACTCAATCAATGTTGTCCCACTCTGTCAGCATCGTCCCACTCTATTAGCAATTTCCCACTCTATCAGTATTATCCCACTCTAGCAGCATCGTCCCGCACTATCAGCATCATCCCACTCTAGCAGCATCGTCCCGCACTATCAGCATCATCCCACTCTATCAGCATCGTCCCACTCAATAAGAATCGATCCACACTATCATCATCGTCCCACTCTATCTGCATCGTCCCACTCTATCAACGTTGTCCCACTCTGTCAGCATCGTCCCAGTCTATAAGCAATTTCCCACTCTATTTGCATTATCCCAATCTATCAGCATCGTCCCACTAAATCAGCATCGTCCCACTAAATCTGCATCATGCCACTGGATCAGTCATCGTCTCACTCTATCAAAATCGTTCCACTCTATCAGCATCATCCCACACTATCAGCATCGTCCCACTCTATCAAAAATGTCCCACCTTATCAGTTTCATCCCACTCGATCAACATCGGCCCACACTATCAGCATTGTCCCACTCTATCAGCATCGTCGCATTCTATCAACATCATCCCACACTATCAAAATTTTCCCAATCTATCAACGTCGTCACACACTATCAGCATCGTCCCAGTCTATCAACATCATCCCACTCTATGAAAAATGTCCCACTCTATCAACATCCTCCCTTTCTATCAGCATCGTCCCACTCTATCAGCACTGTCCCACTCTATCAGTATCGTCCCACTCAATCAGCACTGTCCCACCCTATCAGCATTGTCCCACTCTTTCAGCATCGTCCCATTCTATCAACATCATCCCACTCTATCAAAAATGTCCCACTCTATCAACATCGTCCCATACTAACAGCATCGTCCCACACCATCAGCACTGTCCCACTCTATCAGTATCGTACCAATCTATCAGCATTGTCGCACTCTATTAGTGTCGTCCCACTCTATCAGCACTGTCCCACTCTATCAGTATCGTCCCACTCTATCAGCATTGTCCCACTCTAACAGCATCGACTCACTGAGTCACAATTGTCCCACTCTATCAGCATTGTCCCAGTCTATCAGCATCGTCCCACGCTATCAAAAATGTCCCACTCTGTCAGCATCATCCCGCTCTATCAGCATCGTCCCACTCTATCTTCATCGTCCCACTGAATCAGCATTGTCCCACTCTAACTGCATCGTCCCACGATCAGCATTGTTGCACACTACCAACATCGTCCCACTCTATCAGCATCGTCCCACTCTATCAACGTTATCACACTCTATTAGCAATGTTCCAGTCTAGCAGCACCATCCCACACTGTCAGCATCATCCCGCTCTATCAGCATTGTCCCAATCTATCCGCCATGTCCAACTCTATCAACATTGTCCCACTCTATCAGCATCGTCCCACTCCATCAGCATCGTCCCACTCTATCAACATTGTCTCACTGTATCAGCATCGTCCCACTCTATTAGCAAAGTCCCACTATATCAGCATTTTCCCACTCTATCAGCATCGTTCCATACTATCAGCATGTCCCATTTTATCAACATTGTCCCACTCTATCAGCATCGTCGCACACTATCAGCATCGTCCCACACTATCAGCATCATCACACTCTATCAACGTTGTCCCACTCTGTCAGTATCGTCCCACTCTATTAGCATCATCCCACTCTATCAGCATCGTCCCACACTATCAACATCGTCCCATTCTATCTGCATCGTAAAACTCTATCAAAGTTGTCCCACTCTAACAGCATTATCCCACTCTATCAGCATCATCCCACTCTATCAGCATCGTCCCGCACTATCAGCATCGTTCCACTCTATCAGCATCGTCCCACTCTATAAGCATCGACCCACACTATCATCATCGTCCCACTCTATCAGCATCGTCCCACGAAATCAGCATCGTCCCACTAAATCAGCATCATCCCACTCGATCAGTCATCGTCTCACTCTATCAAGATCGTCCCACTCTATCAGCATCATCCCACACTATCAGCATCGTCCCACTCTATCAAAAATGTCCCACCTTATCAGTTTCATCCCACTCTATCAACATCGGCCCTCACTATCAGCATTGCCCACTCAAGCAGCATCGTCCCACTCTATGAGCATCGTGCAACTCTATCAGCATCGTCCAACTTTATCAGCATTGTCCCACTCTATCCGCATCGACCCACTCGATCAGCACAGTCCCACTCTATCAGCATTGTCCCACTCTATCAGCATCGTCCCACACTATCAACATCATCCCACCCTATCAAAAATGTCCCACTCTATCAACATCCTCCCTTTCTATCAGCATCGTCCCACTCCATCAGCACTGTCCCACTCTATCAGTATTGTCCCACTCTATCAGCATTGTCCTACTTTATTAGTGTCGTCCCACTCTAAATCACTAACCCACTCTATCAGTATTGTCCCACACTAACAGCATCGACCCAATGAGTCACCATTCTCCCACTCTATCAGTATTGTCCCAGTATATCAGCATCGTCCCAACTATCAAAAACGTCCCACTCTGTCAGCATCATCCCGCTCTATCAGCATCATCCCACTCTATCAACATTATCGCACTCTATTAGCAATGTCCCACTCTATCAGCATCATCCCACTCTCTCAGCATCATCCCACTCTATCAACATTATCCCTCTCAATCAGTATTATCCCACTCTATCAGCATCATCCCACTCTATCAACATTTCCCACTCGATTAACAAGATTCCACTCTGTTCGCATCGTCCCACTCTATTAGCATCGTTCCACAATATCAGGATGGTCCCACTCCATCAACATTGTCCCACTCTATCAGTATCGTCCCACACTATCAGCATCGTCCCACACTATTCACAATGTCCCACATTATCAGCATCATCGCACTCTATCAGCATCGTCCCACACTATCAGCATCATCCCACTCTATCAGCATCGTCACACTCTATCAGTATCGTCCCACCCAATCAACATTGTCCCACCCTATCAGCCTGATCTTACGCTATCAGCGTCGGCCACGTCTATCAGCATTATCCCACTCTGTCAGTATTGTCCCACACTATGAGCATCGTCCCACTGAATTAGCATTGTCGCTCTCTCTTTGCAATGTCCCACTCTATCAGCTTCATCCCACTGTATCAGCAACATCCCACTATCCCAGCATCGTCCCACTCTATCAGCATCGTCCCACTCTATCAGCATTGTTCCACTCTATCAGCATTGTTCAACTCGATGTGCATTGTCCCACTATATCAGTATTGTCCAACTCTATCAGTATCGTCCCACTGTATCAGCCTCGTCCCACTCAATGGGCATTGTTCCACTCGATCTGTATCGTCGCAGCCTATCAGCATCATCCACTCTTTCAACATTATCCCACTCGATTAGCAATGTTCAACTCTAGCAGCATCGTTCCACTCTATCCGCAATGTCTCACTCTATCAGCGTCGTCGCAGTCTATCAACATCGTCCCACACTATCAGCATTGTCCCACTATAACAGTATCGTCCCACTCTTATCAGCATCGCCCCACTCTATAAACATTGTCCCACTCGATCAGTATTGTCCCACACTATCAACATTGTCCAACTCTATCAGTATTGTCCCATTCTGTCAGCATCGTCCCACTGTATCAGCCTCGTCCCACCATATCAGAATTGTCCCACACTATCAGTATCGTCCCACGCTATCAGCATCGTCGCAATGAATTAGCATTGTCCCACCCTATCAGCATCGTCCCCTCTATCGGCATCTTCCCACTCTAACAGCATCATTCCACTCTATCAACATTATCCCTCTCAATCAGTATTATCCCACGCTATCAGCATCATCTCACTCTATCAACATTATCCCACTCTATTAGCAATGTTCCAGTCCAGCAGCAGCATCCCACTCTATCAGCATCATCCCGCTCTATCAGCATCGTCCCGCTCTATCCGCAATGCCCCACTCAATCAACATTGTCCCACTCTATGAGCATTGTTCCACTGTATCAACATTGTCCCACTCTATCAGCATCATCCCACTCGATTAGCAATCTCCCAATCTCTCAGCATCATTCCACTCTATCAGCATCATCCCACACTATTAGCAATCTCCCAATCTCTCAGCATCATTCCACTCTATCAGCATCGTCCCACTCTATCAACATTGTCCCACTCTATCAGCATCATCCCACTCTATTAGCAATCTCCCAATCTCTCAGCATCATTCCACTCTATCAGCATCGTCCCACTCCATAAGCATCGACCCACACTATCAGCATCGTCCCACTCTATCTGCATCATCCCACTCTATAAGCATTGTCCCACTAAATCAGCATCGTCCCACTAAATCAGCATCGTCCCACTCGATTAGTCATCATCACACTCTATCAAGATCGTCCCACTTTATCAGCATCGTCCCACTCTATCACCACGTCCCACTCTATCAAAAATGTCCCACCTTATCATGTTTCATCCCACTCTATCAACATCGGCTCACACTATCAGCATTGTCCCACTCTAGCAGCATCGTCCCACTCTTTGAGCTTCGTGCCACTCTATGCGCATCGTCCCACTTTATCAGCATTGTCCCACTCTATCAGCATCGTCCCGCACTATCAGCATCGACCCACACTATCATAATCGTCCCACTCTATCAGCATCATTCCACTAAATCAGCATCATCCGACTAAATAAGCATCATCCCACTCGATCAGTCATCGTCTCACTCGAGCAAGATCGTCCCACTCTATTAGCATCATCCCACTCTATCAAAAATGTCCCACCTTATCAGTTTCATCCCACTCTATCAACATCGGCCCACACTATCAGCATTGTCTCAATCGAGCAGCATCATCCCACCCTATCATCATCGTCCAACTCTATCAGCATTGTCCCACTCGAGCAGCATCGTCCAACTCTATGAGTATCGTGCCACTCTATGTGCATCTTCCCACTTTATCAGCATTGTCCCAATCCATCAGTATCGCTCCACTCTATCAGCACTGTCCCAATCTATCAGTATCGTCCCACTCTATCAGCATTGTCCCACTCTAACAGCATCGACTCACTGAGTCACCATTGTCCCATTATATTAGCATTGTCCCAGTCTATCAGCATCGTCCCACGCTATCAAAAACTTCCCACTCTGTCAGCATCATCCCGCGCTATCAGCATCATCCCACTCTATCAACATTATCGCACTCTATTAGCAATGTCCCACTCTATTAGCATCATCCCACTCTATCAGCAACATCCCACTCTATCAACATTTCCCACTCTATTAGCAATGTTCCAATCTAGCAGCAACATCCCACTCTATCAGCATCATCCCGCTCTATCAGCATCGTCCCACACGATCCGCAATGTCCCACTCTGTCAACATTGTCCCACTCTATCAGCATCGTCCCACTCTATTAGCAATCTCCCACTCTATCAGCATTATCCCATTCTATCAGCATCGTTCCACACTATCAGCATCGTCCCAATCTATCAACAATGTCCCACTCTATCAGCATCGTCCCACTCTATCAGCATCGTCCCACACTATCAGCATCGTCCCACTCTATCATAATCCTCCCACACTATCAGCATTGTCCCACTGTGTTAGCATCGTCCCACTCTATCATCATTGTCCCACTCTCTCAGCATCATCCCACTCTATTAGCATCGTCCCACTCTATCATCATTGTCCCACTCTCTCAGCATCATCCCACACTATCAGCATCGTCCCACTCTATCAACATTGTCCCACTCTATCAGTATCATCCCACACTATCAGCATCAACCCACTCTATTTGCAATGTCCCACCCTATCAACATCATCCCACTCTATCAGCATCGTCCCACTCTATCGTCGTTATCACACTCTATTAGCAATGTTCCAGTCTTGCAGCAGCATCCCACTCTGTCAGCATCATCCCGCACTATCAGCATCGTCCCAATCTATCCGCAATGTCCCAATCTATCCACATTGTCCAATTCCATCAGCATCGTCCCACTCTATCAGCATCGTCCCACTCTATCAACATTGTTTCACTGTATCAGCGTCGTCCAACTCTATTAGCAATGTCCCACTCTATCAGCATCATCCCACACTATCAGCATCGTCCCGCACTATCAGCATCATCCAACTCTATCAGCATCGTCCCACTCTATAAGCATCGACCCACACTATCATCATCGTCCCACTCTATCTGCATCGTAAAACTGTATCAAAGTTGTCCACTCTAACAGCATTATCCCACTCTATCAGCATCATCCCACTCTATCAGCATCGTCCCGCCTATCAGCATCATTCCACTCTATCAGCATCGTCCCACTCTTTTAGCATCGACCCACACTATCATCACCGTCCCACTCTATCAGCATCGTTCCACTAATTCAGCATCGTCTCACTAAATCAGCATCATCCCACTCGATCAGTCATCGTCTCACTCTATCAAGATCGTCCCACTCTATCAGCATCATCCCAAAATATCAGCACCGTCCCGCACTATCATCATCGTCCCACTCTATCAGCATCATCCCACTCTATAAGCTTCGACCCACACTATCATCATCGTCCCACTCTATCAGCATCATTCCACTAAATCAGCATCGTCCCACTAAATAAGCATCATCCCACTCGATCAGTCATCGTCTTATTCTAGCAAGATCGTCCCACTCGATTAGCATCTTCCCACTCTATCAAAAATGTCCCACCTTATCCGTTTCATCCCACTCTATCAACATCGGCCCATACTATCAGCATTGTCTCAATCGAGCAGCATCATCCCACCCTATCATCATCGTCCAACTCTATCAGCATTGTCCCACTCGAGCAGCATCGTCCAACTCTATGAGTATCGTGCCACTCTATGAGCATCGTCCCACTTTATCAGCATTGTCCCACTCTATCAGTATCGCTCCACTCTATCAGCATTGTCCCACTCTATTAGTGTCGTCCCACTCTATCAGCACTGTCCCAATCTATCAGTATCGTCCCACTCTGTCAGCATTGTCCCACTCTAACAGCATCGACTCACTGAGTCACCATTGTCCCACTATATCAGCATTGTCCCAGTCTATCAGCATCGTCCCACGCTATCAAAAACTTCCCACTCTGTCAGCATCATCCCGCGCTATCAGCATCATCCCACTCTATCAACATTATCGCACTCTATTAGCAATGTCCCACTCTATTAGCATCATCCCACTCTATCAGCAACATCCCACTCTATCAACATTTCCCACTCTATTAGCAATGTTCCAATCTAGCAGCAACATCCCACTCTATCAGCATCATCCCGCTCTATCAGCATCGTCCCACACGATCCGCAATGTCCCACTCTATCAACATTGTCCCACTCTATCAGCATCGTCCCACTCTATCAGAATCGTCCCACTCTATCAGCATCATCCCTCTCTATCAGCATCGTTCCACACTATCAGCATCGTCCCAATCTATCAACATTGTCCCACTCTATCAGCATCGTCCCACTCTATCAGCATCGTCCCACACTATCAGCATTGTCCCACTCTGTTAGCATCGTCCCACACTATCAGCATTGTCCCACTCTGTTAGCATCGTCCCACACTATCAGCATCGTCCCACTCTATCATCATTGTCCCACTCTATCAGCATCATCCCACTCTATTAGCATCGTTCCACACTATCAGCATCGTCCCACTCTATCAACATTGTCCCACTCTATCAGTATCGTCCCACACTATCAGCATCGTCCCGCTCTATTCGTAATGTCCCACCCTATCAACATCATCCCACTCTATCAGCATCGTCCCACTCTATCGTCGTTATCACACTCTATTAGCAATGTTCCAGTCTTGCAGCAGCATCCCACTCTGTCAGCATCATCCCGCACTATCAGCATCGTCCCAATCTATCCGCAATGTCCCAATCTATCCACATTGTCCCACTCTATCAGCATCGTCCCACTCTATCAACATTGTTTCACTGTATCAGCGTCGTCCCACTCTATTAGCAATGTCCCACTCTATCAGCATCATACCACACTATCAGCATCGTCCCGCACTATCAGCATTGTCCCACTCTAGCAGCATCGTCCCACACTTTGAGCTTCGTGCCACTCTATGAGCATCGTCCCACTTTATCAGCACTGTCCCACTCTATCAGCATCGTCCCACTCTATAAGCATCGACTCACACTATCATCATCGTCCTACTCTATCTGCATCGTAAAACTCTATCATAGTTGTCCCAGTCTAACAGCATTATCCCACTCTATCAGCATCAACCCACTCTATCAGCATCGTCCCGCACTATCAGCATCATTCCACTCTATCAGCATCGTCCCACTGTATCAGCATCGTTCCACGAATTCAGCATCGTCCCACTAAATCAGCATCATCCCACTCGATCAGTCATCGTCTCACTCTATCAAGATCGTCCCAGTCTATTAGCATCATCCCACTCTATCAGCATCATTCCACTCTATCAGCATCGTCCCGCACTATCATCATCGTCCCACTCTATCAGCATCGTCCCACTCTATAAGCATCGTCCCACTAAATCAGCATCGTCCCACTAAATCAGCATCGTCCCACTCGATCTGTCATCGTCTCACTCTATCAAGATCGTCCCAATTTATCAACATCATCCCACTCTATCAACACGTCCCACTCGATCAAAAATGTCCCACCTTATCAGTTTCATCCCACTCTATCAACATCGGCCCACACTATCAGCATTGTCCCACTCTCGCAGCATCGTCCCACACTTTGAGCTTCGTGCCACTCTATGAGCATCGTCCCACTTTATCAGCACTGTCCCACTCTATCAGCATCGTCCCACTCTATAAGCATCGACTCACACTATCATCATCGTCCTACTCTATCTGCATCGTAAAACTCTATCATAGTTGTCCCAGTCTAACAGCATTATCCCACTCTATCAGCATCAACCCACTCTATCAGCATCGTCCCGCACTATCAGCATCATTCCACTCTATCAGCATCGTCCCACTGTATCAGCATCGTTCCACGAATTCAGCATCGTCCCACTAAATCAGCATCATCCCACTCGATCAGTCATCGTCTCACTCTATCAAGATCGTCCCAGTCTATTAGCATCATCCCACTCTATCAGCATCATTCCACTCTATCAGCATCGTCCCGCACTATCATCATCGTCCCACTCTATCAGCATCGTCCCACTCTATAAGCATCGTCCCACTAAATCAGCATCGTCCCACTAAATCAGCATCGTCCCACTCGATCTGTCATCGTCTCACTCTATCAAGATCGTCCCAATTTATCAACATCATCCCACTCTATCAACACGTCCCACTCGATCAAAAATGTCCCACCTTATCAGTTTCATCCCACTCTATCAACATCGGCCCACACTATCAGCATTGTCCCACTCTCGCAGCATCGTCCCACACTTTGAGCTTCGTGCCACTCTATGAGCATCGTCCCACTTTATCAGCACTGTCCCACTCTATCAGCATCGTCCCGCACGATCAGCATCGACCTACACTATCATCATCGTCCCACTCTATCAGCATCATTCCACTAAATCAGCATCGTCCCACTAAATAAGCATCATCCCACTCGATCAGTCATCGTCTCACTCTAGCAAGATCGTCCCACTCTATTAGCATCATCCCACTCTATCAAAAATGTCCCACCTTATCAGTTTCATCCCACTCTATCAATATCGGCCCACACTATCAGCATTGTCTCAATCGAGCAGCATCATCCCACCCTATCATCATCGTCCAACTCTATCAGCATTGTCCCACTCGAGCAGCATCGTCCAACTCTATGAGTATCGTGCCACTCTATGTGCATCGTCCCACTTTATCAGCATTGTCCCACTCTGTCAGTATCGCTCCACTCTATCAGCATTGTCCCACTCTATCAGCACTGTCCCACTCTATCAGCACTGTCCCAATCTATCAGTATCGTCCCACTCTATCAGCATTGTCCAATCATAACAGCATCAACTCACTGAGTCACCATTGTCCCACTATATCAGCATTGTCCCAGTATATCAGCATCGTCCCACGCTATCAAAAACGTCCCACTCTGTCAGCATCATCCCGCGCTTTCAGCATCATCCCACTCTATCAACATTATCGCACTCTATTAGCAATGTCCCACTCTATTAGCATCATCCCACTCTATCAGCAACATCCCACTCTATCAACATTTCCCACTCTATTAGCAATGTTCCAATCTAGCAGCAACATCCCACTCTATCAGCATCATCCCGCTCTATCAGCAACGTCCCACACGATCCGCAATGTCCCACTCTGTCAACATTGTCCCACTCTATCAGCATCGTCCCACTCTATTAGCAATCTCCCACTCTATCAGCATCATCCCACTCTATCAGCATCGTTCCACACTATCAGCATCGTCCCAATCTATCAACATTGTCCCACTCTATCAGCATCGTCCCACTCTATCAGCATCGTCCCACACTATCTGCATCGTCCCACTCTATCATAATCCTCCCACACTATCAGCATTGTCCCACTGTGTTAGCATCGTCCCACTCTATCATCATTGTCCCACTCTCTCAGCATCATCCCACTCTATTAGCATCGTTCCACACTATCAGCATCGTCCCACTCTATCAACATTGTCCCACTGTATCAGTATCATCCCACACTATCAGCATCGTCCCACTCTATCGTCGTTATCACACTCTATTAGCAATGTTCCAGTCTTGCAGCAGCATCCCACTCTGTCAGCATCATCCCGCACTATCAGCATCGTCCCAATCTTTCCGCAATGTCCCAATCTATCAACATTTGTCCAACTCTATCAGCATCGTCCCACTCGATCAGCATCGTCCCACTCTATCAACATTGTTTCACTGTATCAGCGTCGTCCCACTCTATTAGCAACGTCCCACTCGATCAGCATCATCCCACACTATCAGCATCGTCCCGCACTATCAGCAACATCCCACTCTATCAGCATCGTCCCACTCTATAAGCGTCGACCCACACTATCATCATCGTCCCACTCTATCTGCATCGTAAAACTGTATCAAAGTTGTCCCACTCTAACAGCATTATCCCACTCTATCAGCATCATCCCACTCTATCAGCATCGTCCCGCACTATCAGCATCATTCCACTAATTCAGCATCGTCTCACTAAATCAGCATCATCTCACTCGATCAGTCATCGTCTCACTCGATCAAGATCGTCCCACTCTATCAGCATCATCCCACTCTATCAGCATCATGCCACTCTATCAGCACCGTCCCGCACTATCATCATCGTCCCACTCTATCAGCATCATCCCACTCTATAAGCTTCGACCCACACTATCATCATCGTCCCACTCTATCAGCATCATTCCACTAAATCAGCATCGTCCCACTAAATAAGTATCATCCCACTCGATCAGTCATCGTCTTATTCTAGCAAGATCGTCCCACTCGATTAGCATCTTCCCACTCTATCAAAAATGTCCCACCTTATCAGTTTCATCCCACTCTATCAACATCGGCCCATACTATCAGCATTGTCTCAATCGAGCAGCATCATCCCACCCTATCATCATCGTCCAACTCTATCAGCATTGTTCCACTCGAGCAGCATCGTCCAACTCTATGAGTATCGTGCCACTCTATGAGCATCGTCCCACTTTATCAGCATTGTCCCACTCTATCAGTATCGCTCCACTCTATCAGCATTGTCCCACTCTATTAGTGTCGTCCCACTCTATCAGCACTGTCCCAATCTATCAGTATCTTCCCACTCTATCAGCATTGTCCCACTCTAACAGCATCGACTCACTGAGTCACCATTGTCCCACTATATCAGCATTGTCCCAGTCTATCAGCATCGTCCCACGCTATCAAAAACTTCCCACTCTGTCAGCATCATCCCGCGCTATCAGCATCATCCCACTCTATCAACATTATCGCACTCTATTAGCAATGTCCCACTCTATTAGCATCATTCCACTCTATCAGCAACATCCCACTCTATCAACATTTCCCACTCTTTTAGCAATGTTCCAATTTAGCAGCAACATCCCACTCGATCAGCATCATCCCGCTCTATCAGCATCGTCCCACACGATCCGCAATGTCCCACTCTATCAACATTGTCCCACTCTATCAGCATCATCCCACTCTATTAGCAAACTCCTACTCTATCAGCATCATCCCACTCTATCAGCATCGTTCCACACGATCAGAATCGTCCCAATCTATCAACATTGTTCCACTCTATCAGCATCGTCCCACTCTATCAGCATCGTCCCACACTATCAGCATCGTCCCACTCTATCATAATCCTCCCACACTATCAGCATTGTCCCACTCTGTTAGCATCGTCCCACTCTATCATCATTGTCCCACTCTATCAGCATCATCCCACTAAATCAGCATCGTCCCACTAAATAAGCATCATCCCACTCGATCAGTCATCGTCTCACTCTAGCAAGATCGTCCCACTCTATTAGCATCATCCCACTCTATCAAAAATGTCCCACCTTATCAGTTTCATCCCACTATATCAACATCGGCCCACACTATCAGCATTGTCTCAATCGAGCAGCATCATCCCACCCTATAATCATCGTCCAACTCTATCAGCATTGTCCCACTCGAGCAGCATCGTCCAACTCTATGAGGATCGTGCCACTCTATGAGCATCGTCCCACTTTATCAGCATTGTCCCACTCTATCAGTATCGCTCCACTCTATCAGCATTGTCCCACTCTATTAGTGTCGTCCCACTCTATCAGCACTGTCAAAATCTATCAGTATCGTCCCACTCTATCAGCATTGTCCCACTCTAACAGCATCGACTCTCTGAGTCACCATTGTCCCACAATGTCAGAATTGTCCCAGTCTATCAGCATATTCCCACGCTATCAAAAATGTCCCACTCTGTCAGCATCATCCCGCTCTATCAGCATCGTCCCACTCAAACAGCATCGACTCACTGAGTCACCATTGTCCCACTATATCAGCATTGTCCCAGTCTATCAGCATCGTCCCACGCTATCAAAAACTTCCCACTCTGTCAGCATCATCCCGCTCTATCAGCATCATCCCACTCTATCAACATTATCGCACTCTATTAGCAATGTCCCACTCTATCAGCATCATCCCACTCTCTCAGCATCATCCCACTCTATCAACATTATCCCTCTCAATCAGTATTATCCCACTCTATGAGCATCATCCCACTCTATCAACATTTCCCACTCTATTAACAATGTTCCAATCTCGCAGCAACTTCCCACTCTATCAGCATCATCCCGCTCTATCAGCATCGTCACACACGATCCGCAATGTCCCACTCTATCAGCATCGTTCCACTCTATCAACATTGTCCAACTCTATCAGCATCATCCCACTCTATTAGCAATCTCCCTCTCTATCAGCATCATCCCACTCTATCAGCATCGTTCCACACTATCAGCATTGTCCCAATCTATCAACATTGCCCCACTCTAACAGCATCGCCCCACTCTATCATCATCGTCCCACACTATCAGCATCGTCCCACTCCATCAGCATCCTCGCACACTATCAGCATTGTCCCACTCTGTTCGCATCGTCCCACTCTATTAGCATCGTTCCACACTATCAGGATCGTCCCACTCCATCAACATTGTCCCACTCTATCAGTATCGTCCCACACTATCAGCATCGTCCCACACTATTCACAATGTCCCACATTATCAGCATCATCGCACTCTATCAGCATCGTCCCACACTATCAGCATCATCCCACTCTATCAGCATCGTCACACTCTATCAGTATCGTCCCACTCAATGAACATTGTCCCACCCTATCAGCCTGATCTCACTCTATCAGCATTGTCCCACTCTCTGAGCGTCGGCCCCGTCTATCAGCATTATCCCACTCTGTCAGTATTGTCCCACTCTATTAGCATCGTCCCACTGATTTAGCATTGCCGCTCTCTCTTTGCAATGTCCCACTATATCAGCTTCATCCTACTCTATCAGCAACATCCCACTCTATCAGCATTGTTCCACTCTGTCAGCATTGTTCCACTCGATGAGCATCGTCCCACTATATCAGTATTGTCCAACTCTATCAGTATCGTCCCACTGTATCAGCCTCGTCCCACTCAATGGGCATTGGTCCACTCGATCTGTATCGTCGCAGCCTATCAGCATCGTCCTACTCTATCAACATTATCCCACTCTATTAGCAATGTCCCTTTCTATCAGCATCATCCACTCTATCAACATTATCGCACTCTATTAGCAATGTCCCACTCTATTAGCATCATCCCACTCTATCAGCAACATCCCACTCTATCAACATTTCCCACTCTATTAGCAATGTTCCAATCTAGCAGCAACATCCCACTCTATCAGCATCATCCCGCTCTATCAGCATCGTCCCACACGATCCGCAATGTCCCACTCTATCAACATTGTCCCACTCTATCAGCATCGTCCCACTCTATCAGAATCGTCCCACTCTATCAGCATCATCCCTCTCTATCAGCATCGTTCCACACTATCAGCATCGTCCCAATCTACCAACATTGTCCCACTCTATCAGCATCGTCCCACTCTATCAGCATCGTCCCACACTATCAGCATTGTCCCACTCTGTTAGCATCGTCCCACACTATCAGCATTGTCCCACTCTGTTAGCATCGTCCCACACTATCAGCATCGTCCCACTCTATCATCATTGTCCCACTCTATCAGCATCATCCCACTCTATTAGCATCGTTCCACACTATCAGCATCGTCCCACTCTATCAACATTGTCCCACTCTATCAGTATCGTCCCACACTATCAGCATCGTCCCGCTCTATTCGTAATGTCCCACCCTATCAACATCATCCCACTCTATCAGCATCGTCCCACTCTATCGTCGTTATCACACTCTATTAGCAATGTTCCAGTCTTGCAGCAGCATCCCACTCTGTCAGCATCATCCCGCACTATCAGCATCGTCCCAATCTATCCGCAATGTCCCAATCTATCCACATTGTCCCACTCTATCAGCATCGTCCCACTCTATCAGCATCGTCCCACTCTATCAACATTGTTTCACTGTATCAGCGTCGTCCCACTCTATTAGCAATGTCCCACTCTATCAGCATCATACCACACTATCAGCATCGTCCCGCACTATCAGCATTGTCCCACTCTAGCAGCATCGTCCCACACTTTGAGCTTCGTGCCACTCTATGAGCATCGTCCCACTTTATCAGCACTGTCCCACTCTATCAGCATCGTCCCACTCTATAAGCATCGACTCACACTATCATCATCGTCCTACTCTATCTGCATCGTAAAACTCTATCATAGTTGTCCCAGTCTAACAGCATTATCCCACTCTATCAGCATCAACCCACTCTATCAGCATCGTCCCGCACTATCAGCATCATTCCACTCTATCAGCATCGTCCCACTGTATCAGCATCGTTCCACGAATTCAGCATCGTCCCACTAAATCAGCATCATCCCACTCGATCAGTCATCGTCTCACTCTATCAAGATCGTCCCAGTCTATTAGCATCATCCCACTCTATCAGCATCATTCCACTCTATCAGCATCGTCCCGCACTATCATCATCGTCCCACTCTATCAGCATCGTCCCACTCTATAAGCATCGTCCCACTAAATCAGCATCGTCCCACTAAATCAGCATCGTCCCACTCGATCTGTCATCGTCTCACTCTATCAAGATCGTCCCAATTTATCAACATCATCCCACTCTATCAACACGTCCCACTCGATCAAAAATGTCCCACCTTATCAGTTTCATCCCACTCTATCAACATCGGCCCACACTATCAGCATTGTCCCACTCTCGCAGCATCGTCCCACACTTTGAGCTTCGTGCCACTCTATGAGCATCGTCCCACTTTATCAGCACTGTCCCACTCTATCAGCATCGTCCCGCACGATCAGCATCGACCTACACTATCATCATCGTCCCACTCTATCAGCATCATTCCACTAAATCAGCATCGTCCCACTAAATAAGCATCATCCCACTCGATCAGTCATCGTCTCACTCTAGCAAGATCGTCCCACTCTATTAGCATCATCCCACTCTATCAAAAATGTCCCACCTTATCAGTTTCATCCCACTCTATCAATATCGGCCCACACTATCAGCATTGTCTCAATCGAGCAGCATCATCCCACCCTATCATCATCGTCCAACTCTATCAGCATTGTCCCACTCGAGCAGCATCGTCCAACTCTATGAGTATCGTGCCACTCTATGTGCATCGTCCCACTTTATCAGCATTGTCCCACTCTGTCAGTATCGCTCCACTCTATCAGCATTGTCCCACTCTATCAGCACTGTCCCACTCTATCAGCACTGTCCCAATCTATCAGTATCGTCCCACTCTATCAGCATTGTCCAATCATAACAGCATCAACTCACTGAGTCACCATTGTCCCACTATATCAGCATTGTCCCAGTATATCAGCATCGTCCCACGCTATCAAAAACGTCCCACTCTGTCAGCATCATCCCGCGCTTTCAGCATCATCCCACTCTATCAACATTATCGCACTCTATTAGCAATGTCCCACTCTATTAGCATCATCCCACTCTATCAGCAACATCCCACTCTATCAACATTTCCCACTCTATTAGCAATGTTCCAATCTAGCAGCAACATCCCACTCTATCAGCATCATCCCGCTCTATCAGCAACGTCCCACACGATCCGCAATGTCCCACTCTGTCAACATTGTCCCACTCTATCAGCATCGTCCCACTCTATTAGCAATCTCCCACTCTATCAGCATCATCCCACTCTATCAGCATCGTTCCACACTATCAGCATCGTCCCAATCTATCAACATTGTCCCACTCTATCAGCATCGTCCCACTCTATCAGCATCGTCCCACACTATCTGCATCGTCCCACTCTATCATAATCCTCCCACACTATCAGCATTGTCCCACTGTGTTAGCATCGTCCCACTCTATCATCATTGTCCCACTCTCTCAGCATCATCCCACTCTATTAGCATCGTTCCACACTATCAGCATCGTCCCACTCTATCAACATTGTCCCACTGTATCAGTATCATCCCACACTATCAGCATCGTCCCACTCTATCGTCGTTATCACACTCTATTAGCAATGTTCCAGTCTTGCAGCAGCATCCCACTCTGTCAGCATCATCCCGCACTATCAGCATCGTCCCAATCTTTCCGCAATGTCCCAATCTATCAACATTTGTCCAACTCTATCAGCATCGTCCCACTCGATCAGCATCGTCCCACTCTATCAACATTGTTTCACTGTATCAGCGTCGTCCCACTCTATTAGCAACGTCCCACTCGATCAGCATCATCCCACACTATCAGCATCGTCCCGCACTATCAGCATCATCCCACTCTATCAGCATCGTCCCACTCTATAAGCGTCGACCCACACTATCATCATCGTCCCACTCTATCTGCATCGTAAAACTGTATCAAAGTTGTCCCACTCTAACAGCATTATCCCACTCTATCAGCATCATCCCACTCTATCAGCATCGTCCCGCACTATCAGCATCATTCCACTAATTCAGCATCGTCTCACTAAATCAGCATCATCTCACTCGATCAGTCATCGTCTCACTCGATCAAGATCGTCCCACTCTATCAGCATCATCCCACTCTATCAGCATCATGCCACTCTATCAGCACCGTCCCGCACTATCATCATCGTCCCACTCTATCAGCATCATCCCACTCTATAAGCTTCGACCCACACTATCATCATCGTCCCACTCTATCAGCATCATTCCACTAAATCAGCATCGTCCCACTAAATAAGTATCATCCCACTCGATCAGTCATCGTCTTATTCTAGCAAGATCGTCCCACTCGATTAGCATCTTCCCACTCTATCAAAAATGTCCCACCTTATCAGTTTCATCCCACTCTATCAACATCGGCCCATACTATCAGCATTGTCTCAATCGAGCAGCATCATCCCACCCTATCATCATCGTCCAACTCTATCAGCATTGTTCCACTCGAGCAGCATCGTCCAACTCTATGAGTATCGTGCCACTCTATGAGCATCGTCCCACTTTATCAGCATTGTCCCACTCTATCAGTATCGCTCCACTCTATCAGCATTGTCCCACTCTATTAGTGTCGTCCCACTCTATCAGCACTGTCCCAATCTATCAGTATCTTCCCACTCTATCAGCATTGTCCCACTCTAACAGCATCGACTCACTGAGTCACCATTGTCCCACTATATCAGCATTGTCCCAGTCTATCAGCATCGTCCCACGCTATCAAAAACTTCCCACTCTGTCAGCATCATCCCGCGCTATCAGCATCATCCCACTCTATCAACATTATCGCACTCTATTAGCAATGTCCCACTCTATTAGCATCATTCCACTCTATCAGCAACATCCCACTCTATCAACATTTCCCACTCTTTTAGCAATGTTCCAATTTAGCAGCAACATCCCACTCGATCAGCATCATCCCGCTCTATCAGCATCGTCCCACACGATCCGCAATGTCCCACTCTATCAACATTGTCCCACTCTATCAGCATCATCCCACTCTATTAGCAAACTCCTACTCTATCAGCATCATCCCACTCTATCAGCATCGTTCCACACGATCAGAATCGTCCCAATCTATCAACATTGTTCCACTCTATCAGCATCGTCCCACTCTATCAGCATCGTCCCACACTATCAGCATCGTCCCACTCTATCATAATCCTCCCACACTATCAGCATTGTCCCACTCTGTTAGCATCGTCCCACTCTATCATCATTGTCCCACTCTATCAGCATCATCCCACTAAATCAGCATCGTCCCACTAAATAAGCATCATCCCACTCGATCAGTCATCGTCTCACTCTAGCAAGATCGTCCCACTCTATTAGCATCATCCCACTCTATCAAAAATGTCCCACCTTATCAGTTTCATCCCACTATATCAACATCGGCCCACACTATCAGCATTGTCTCAATCGAGCAGCATCATCCCACCCTATAATCATCGTCCAACTCTATCAGCATTGTCCCACTCGAGCAGCATCGTCCAACTCTATGAGGATCGTGCCACTCTATGAGCATCGTCCCACTTTATCAGCATTGTCCCACTCTATCAGTATCGCTCCACTCTATCAGCATTGTCCCACTCTATTAGTGTCGTCCCACTCTATCAGCACTGTCAAAATCTATCAGCATCGTCCCACTCTATCAGCATTGTCCCACTCTAACAGCATCGACTCTCTGAGTCACCATTGTCCCACAATGACAGAATTGTCCCAGTCTATCAGCATATTCCCACGCTATCAAAAATGTCCCACTCTGTCAGCATCATCCCGCTCTATCAGCATCGTCCCACTCAAACAGCATCGACTCACTGAGTCACCATTGTCCCACTATATCAGCATTGTCCCAGTCTATCAGCATCGTCCCACGCTATCAAAAACTTCCCACTCTGTCAGCATCATCCCGCTCTATCAGCATCATCCCACTCTATCAACATTATCGCACTCTATTAGCAATGTCCCACTCTATCAGCATCATCCCACTCTCTCAGCATCATCCCACTCTATCAACATTATCCCTCTCAATCAGTATTATCCCACTCTATGAGCATCATCCCACTCTATCAACATTTCCCACTCTATTAACAATGTTCCAATCTCGCAGCAACTTCCCACTCTATCAGCATCATCCCGCTCTATCAGCATCGTCACACACGATCCGCAATGTCCCACTCTATCAGCATCGTTCCACTCTATCAACATTGTCCAACTCTATCAGCATCATCCCACTCTATTAGCAATCTCCCTCTCTATCAGCATCATCCCACTCTATCAGCATCGTTCCACACTATCAGCATTGTCCCAATCTATCAACATTGCCCCACTCTAACAGCATCGCCCCACTCTATCATCATCGTCCCACACTATCAGCATCGTCCCACTCCATCAGCATCCTCGCACACTATCAGCATTGTCCCACTCTGTTCGCATCGTCCCACTCTATTAGCATCGTTCCACACTATCAGGATCGTCCCACTCCATCAACATTGTCCCACTCTATCAGTATCGTCCCACACTATCAGCATCGTCCCACACTATTCACAATGTCCCACATTATCAGCATCATCGCACTCTATCAGCATCGTCCCACACTATCAGCATCATCCCACTCTATCAGCATCGTCACACTCTATCAGTATCGTCCCACTCAATGAACATTGTCCCACCCTATCAGCCTGATCTCACTCTATCAGCATTGTCCCACTCTCTGAGCGTCGGCCCCGTCTATCAGCATTATCCCACTCTGTCAGTATTGTCCCACTCTATTAGCATCGTCCCACTGATTTAGCATTGCCGCTCTCTCTTTGCAATGTCCCACTATATCAGCTTCATCCTACTCTATCAGCAACATCCCACTCTATCAGCATTGTTCCACTCTGTCAGCATTGTTCCACTCGATGAGCATCGTCCCACTATATCAGTATTGTCCAACTCTATCAGTATCGTCCCACTGTATCAGCCTCGTCCCACTCAATGGGCATTGGTCCACTCGATCTGTATCGTCGCAGCCTATCAGCATCGTCCTACTCTATCAACATTATCCCACTCTATTAGCAATGTCCCTTTCTATCAGCATCATCCACTCTATCAACATTATCCCACTCTATTAGCAATGTTCCAGTCCAGCAGCAGCATCCCACTCTATGAGCATTGTCCCACTGTATCAGCATCGTCCCACTCTATCAACATTGTCCCACTCTATCAGCATCATCCCACTCTATTAGCAATCTCCCAATCTCTCAGCATCATTCCACTCTATCAGCATCATCCCACACTATCAGCATCGTCCCGCACTATCAGCATCATCCCACTCTATCAGCATCGTCGCACTCTATAATCATCGACCCACACTATCAGCATCGTCCCACTCTATCTGCAT
Organism: Chiloscyllium plagiosum; assembly: GCF_037043375.1. NCBI lineage: Eukaryota > Metazoa > Chordata > Chondrichthyes > Orectolobiformes > Hemiscylliidae > Chiloscyllium > Chiloscyllium plagiosum. The sequence continues at coordinate 30,710,878 of NW_028270184.1, read as the reverse complement.
CGTCCCACTCTATCCGCGTCGTCCCACTAAATCATCATCGTCCCACTAAATCAGCATCGTCCCACTCGATCAGTCATCGTCTCACTCTATCAAGATCGTCCCACTTTATCAGCATCATCCCACTCTATCAGCATCGTCCCAATCTATCAAAAATGTCCCACCTTATCAGTTTAACCCCTCTCTATCAACATCGGCCCACACTATCAGCATTATCCCACTCTAGCAGCATCGTCCCTCTCTTTGAGCTTCGTGCCACTCTATGAGCATCGTCCCAATTTATCAGCATTGTCCCACTCTATCAGCATCGTCCCGTACTATCAGCATCGACCCACACTATCATCATTGTCCCACTCTATCAGCATCATCCCACTAAATCAGCATCGTCCCACTAAATAAGCATCATCCCACTCGATCAGGCATCGCCTCACTCTAGCAAGAACGTCCCACTCTATCAGCATCATCCCACTCTATCAAAAATGTCCCAGCTTATCTGTTTCATCCCACTCTGTCAACATCGGCCCACACTATCAGCAGTGTGTCAATCTAGCAGCAGCATCCCACCCTATCATCATCGTCCCACTCTATCAGCATTGTCCCACTCGAGCAGCATCGTTCCACTCTATAAGCATCGTGCCACTCCAGCAGCATCGTCCCACTCTATGAGTATCGTGCCACTCTATGAGCACCGTCTCACTTTATCAGCATTGTCCCACACTATCAGCATCGCCCCACTCTATGAGCAATGTCCCACTTTATCAGCATCATCCCAGTCTATCTGCATCGTCCCACACTATCAGCATTGTCCCACTCTATCGGCATCGTCCCACTCTATTAGCAATTTCCCACTCTGTCAGCATCATCCAACTCTATCAGCATCATCCCACTCTTTCAGCATCGTCCCACTCTATCAGTATTGTCCCACACTGTTAGCATCGTCCCACTCTATCAACATTGTCCCACTCTATCAGCATCGTCCCACTCTATTAGCAATTTCCCACTCTGTCAGCATCATCCCACTCTATCAGCATCATCCCACTCTTTCAGCATCGTCCTACTCTATCAGTATTGTCTCACTCTGTTAGCATCGTCGCACTATATTAGCATCGTCCCACACTTTCAGCATCGTCCCACTCTATCAACATTGTCCCAGTCTATCAGCATCGTCCCACGCTATCAAAAACTTCCCACTCTGAAAGCATCATCCCGCGCTATCAGCATCATCCCACTCTATCAACATTATCGCACTCTATTAGCAATGTCCCACTCTATTAGCATCATCCCACTCTATCAGCAACATCCCACTCTATCAACATTTCCCACTCTATTAGCAATGTTCCAATTTAGCAGCAACATCCCATTCTATCAGCATCATCCCGCTCGATCAGCATCGTCCCACACGATCTGCAATGTCCCACTCTGTCAACGTTGTCCCACTCTATCAGCATCGTCCCACTCTATCAGAATCGTCCCACTCTATCAACATCATCCCACTCTATCAGCATCATCCCACTCTATTAGCAATCTCCCACCCTAACAGCATAATCCCACTCTATCAGCATCGTTCCACACTATCAGTATCGTCCCAATCTATCAACATTGTACCACTATATCAGCATCGTCCCACTCTCTCAGCATCGTCCCACACTATCAGCATCGTCCCACTCTATCAGCATCCTCCCACACTATCAGCATTGTCCCACTCTGTTAGCATCGTCCCACTCTATTAGCAATCTCCCACCCTATCAGCATCAGCCCACTCTATCAGCTTCGTCCCACACTATCAGCATCGTCCCACTCTATCAGCATCGTCCCACACTATCAGCATCGTCCCACTCTATCAGCATCCTCCCACCCTATCAACATCATCCCACTCTATCAGCATCGTCCCAATCTATCCGCAATCTCCCAATCTATCAACATTGTCCCACTCTATCAGCATCGTCCCACTCTATCAGCATCGTCCCACTCTATCAACATTGTTTCACTGTATCAGCTTCGTCCCACTCTATTAGCAATGTCCCACTCTATCAGCATCATCCCACACTATCAGCATCTTCCCGCACTATCAGCATCATCCAACTCTATCAGCATCGTCCCACTCTATTAACATCGACCCACACTATCATCATCGTCCCATTCTATCTGCATCGTAAAACTCTATCAAAGTTGTCCCACTCTAACAGCATTATCCCACTCTATCAGCATCATCCCACTCTATCAGCATCGTCCCGCACAATCAGCATCATTCCACTCGATCAGCATCGTCCCACTCTATAAGCATCGACCCACACTATCATCATCGTCCCACTCTATCAGCATCGTCCCATTAAATCAGCATCGTCCCACTAAATCAGCATCATCCCACTCGATCAGTCATTGTCTCACTCTATCAAGATCGTCCCACTCTATCAGCATCATCCCACTCTATCAGCACCATCCCACACTATCAGCATCGTCCCACTCTATCACAAATGTCCCACCTTATCAGTTTCATCCCACTCTATCAACATCGGCCCACACTATCAGTATTGTCCCACTCTAGCAGCATCGTCCCACTCTATGAGCATCGTGCCACTCTATGAGCATCGTCCCACTTTATCAGCATTGTCCCAATCTATCAGTATCGTCCCACTCTATCAGCACAGTCCCACTCTATCAGCATTGTCCCACTCTATCAGCATTGTCCCACTCTATCAGCATCGTCCCACTCTATCAACATCATCCCACTCTATCAAAAATGTCCCACTCTATCAACATCCTCCCTTTCTATCAGCATCGTCCCACTCTATCAGCACTCTCCCACTCTATCAGTATCGTCCCACTCTATTAGTGTCGTCCCACTCTATCAGCACTGTCCCACTCTATCAGTATCGTCCCACTCTATTAGTGTCGTCCCACTCTATCAGCACTGACCCACTCTATCAGTATTGTCCCACTCTAACAGCATCGACCCACTGAGTCACCATTGTCCCACTATATCAGCATTGTCCCAGTATATCAGCATCGTCCCACGCTATCAAAAACGTCCCAAACTGTCAGCATCATCCCGCTCTATCAGCATCATCCCGCGCTATCAACATCAACCCACTCTATCAGTATCATCCCAGTCTATCAACATTATCCCACTCAATCAGTATTATCCCACTCTATCAGCATCATCCCACTCTATCAACATTTCCCACTCTATTAGCAATGTTCCAATCTAACAGCAACATCTCACTCTATCAGCATTATCCCGCTCTATCAGCATCGTCCCACACGATCCGGAATTTCCCACTCTGTCAACATTGTCCCACTCTATCAGCATCATCCCACTCTATCAACATTGTTCCACTCTATCAACATTGTCCCACTCTATCAGCATCATCCCACTCTATTAGCAATCTCCCTCTCTATCAGCATCATCCCATTCTATCAGCATCGTTCCACACTATCAGCATCGTCCCAATCTATCAACATTGTCCCACTCTATCAGCATCGTCCCACTCTATCAGCATCCTCCCACACTGTCAGCATTGTTCCACTCTGTTAGCATCGTACCACTCTATTATCATTGTCCCACTCTCTCAGCATCATCCATCTCTATTAGCATCGTTCCACACTATCAGCTTCGTTCCACTATATCAACATTGTCTCACTCTATCGGTATCATCCCACACTATCAGCATCGTCCCACTCTATTCGCAATGTCCCACATTATCAGCATCATCGCACTCTATCAGCATCATCCCACTCTATCAGCATCGTCACACTCTATCAGTATCGTCCCACTCTATCAACATTGTCCCACTCTATCAACCTGATCTCACTCTATCAGCATTGCCCCACTCTCTCAGCGTCGGCCCCGTCTATCAGCATTATCCTACTCTGTCAGCATTGTACCACTCTATCAGCGTCGTCCCCGTCTATCAGCAGCGTCCCACTCTCTCAGTTTCATCCCACTCTATAAGCATCGTCCCACACTATCAGTATTGTCCCACTCTATTAGCATCGTCCCACTGAATTAGCATTGTCGCACACTCTTTGCAATGTCCCACTCTATCCGCAACATCCCACTCTATCAGCATTGTTCCACTGTATCAGCATTGTTACACTCGATGAGCATCGTCCCACTATATCAGTATTGTCCCACTCTATCAGCATCGTCCCACTATATCAGCCTCGTCCCATCCTATCAGCATTGTCCCACTCCAACAGTATCGTCCCACTCTTATCACCATCGCCGCACTCTATAAACATTGTCCCAATCTATCAGTATTGTCCCACACTATCAACATTGTCCCACTCTATCAGTATTGTTCCATTCTGTCAGCATCGTCCCACTGTATCAGCCTCGTCCCACCCTATCAGCATTGTCCCACACTATCAGTATCGTCCCACGCTATCAGCATCGTCGCAATGAATTAGCATTGTTCCACCCTATCAGCACCGTCTCCTCTATCGGCATCTTCCCACTCTATCAGCATGATCCCACTCTATCAGCATCGTCCCACTGTATCAGCATCGTACCACTCTATCAACATTGTCCCACTCTATCAGCATCATCCCACTCTATTCGCAATCTCCCAATCTCTCAGCATCATCCCACTCTCCCATCATCGTTTCACACTGTCAGCATCGTCCCACTCTATCAACATTGTCCAATCTATCAGCTTCGTCCCACTCTATCAGCATCGTCGTCGACTAGCAGCATCGTCCCACTCGATCAGCAGCGTCCCAGAATATCAGCATCGTCCGACTCTATCAGCATCGTCCCACACTATCTGCATTGTCCCACTCTGTTAGCAACGTCCCACTCTATCATCATTGTCCCACTCTATCAGCATCTTCCCACTCTAACAGCATCATCCCACTCTGTCAGTATCGGCCCACACTATCAGCATCGACCAACACGAGCAGCATCGTCCCACACTAATAGCATCGTCCCACTCTATTAGCAATGTCCCACTTTATCAGCATCATCCCACTCTATCAGGATCGTCCAAGACTATCAGTATCATCCCACTCTATCAGCATCGTCACACTCTATCTGCATTATCCCACTCTATCAGCATTGTCCCTCTCTCTCAGCGCCGTCCCCGTCTATCAGCATTATCACACTCTGTTAGCATTGTCCCACTCGATCAGCGTCGTACCCGTCTATCAGCATCGCCCCACTCTCTCAGTTTCATCCCAATCTATAAGCGTCGTCCCACTCTATCAGCATCGTCCCACACTATCAGCATCGTCCCACTCTGTCAGCATCGTCCCACACTATCAGCATTGTCCCACTCTGTTAGCATCGTTCCACTCTATCATCATTGTCCCACTCACTCAGCATCATCCCACTCTATCAGCATCGTCCCACACTATCAGCAACATCGCACTCTATCAGCATCGTCCCACTCTATCAGCATTGTTCCACTCGCTGAGCATCGTCCCACTATATCAGTATTGTCCCACTCTATCAGCATCATCCCACTGTATCAGCCTCGTCCCACTCTATGGGCATTGTTCCTGTCGATCGGTATCGTCACAGTCTATCAGCATCGTCCCACTCTATCAATATTATCCCACTCTATTAGCAATGTCCAACTCTAGCAACATCGTTCCACTCTATCCGCAATGTTTAACTCTATCAGCATCGGCCCACTCTATCAGCCTCGTCCCACTCGAACAACATTGTCCCACTCTATCAGCATCGTCCCACTCTCTCCGCAATGTCCCACTCTATCAGCGTCGTCGCAGTCTGTCAGCATCGACCCACTCTATCAGCCTCGTCCCACCCTATCAGCATTGTCCCACTCAAACAGTATCGTCCCACTCTTATCAGCATCGCCCCTCTCTATAAACATTGTCCCACTCTATCAGTATTGTCCCACACTATCAACATTGTCCCACTCTATCAGTGTTGTCCCACACTATCAGCATCGTCCCCTCTATCGGCATCTTCCCACTCTATCAGCATCATCCCTCTCTATCAGCATCATCCCTCTCTATCAGCATCATCCCACTCTATCAGCACCATCCCACTCTATCAGCATTATCCCACTCTATTAGCAATGTTCCAGTCCAGCAGCAGCATCACACTCTATCAGCATCATCCCGCTCTATCAGCATCGTCCCGCTCTATCCGCAATGTCCCACTCTATCAACATTGTCCCACTCTATCAGCATCTTCCCACTCTATCAGCATCATCCCACTCTATCAGCATCATCCCACTCTATTAGCAATCTCCCAATCTATCAGCATCATCCCACTCTCTCAGCATCATTCCACACTATCAGCATCGTCCCACTCTATCAACATTGTCCCACCCGATCAGCATCGTCCCTCTCGATCAGCAGCGTCCCAGACTATCAGCATCGTCCCACTCTATCAGCATCGTCCCACACTATCAGCATTGTCCAACTCTGTTCGCATCGTCCCACTCTATCATCATTGTGCCACTCTATCAGCATCTTCCCACTCTATCAGCATTGTTCCCACTCTATCAGCATAGTCCCACTCTATCAATGTTGTCCCATTCTGTCAGCATCGTCCCACTGTATCAGCCTCGACCCACCCTATCAGCATCGTCCCACTCTATCCGCATCATCCCACTCTATCAGCATCGTCTCACTCTATCTACATCTTCCCACATTATCAGCATCGTCCTACTCTGTCAGCATCGTCCCACTCTATCATCATTGTCCCGCACTATCAGCATCATCCCACTCTATCAGCATTGTCCCCCACTATCAGCATCATCCCACTCTATCAGCATCACCCACACTATCAGCATCGTCCCCAACTATCAGCATCGTCCCACTCTATTAGCAATGTCCCACTTTATCAGCATCATCCCACTCAATCAGCATCGGCCCACTCTATCAGCATTATCCCATTCTATCAGCATTGTCCCACTCTCTCAGCGTCGTCCCCGTCTATCAGCATTATCCCACTCTATCAACATTGTCCCACTCGATCAGCGTCGTCCCACTCTATCAGCATCTTCCCACTCTATTAACATTATCCTACTCTTTTTGCAATGTCTCACTCTATCAGCATCATGCCACTCTATCTGCATCATCCCACTCTATCAACACTATCCCTCTCTGTCAGTATTATCCCACTCTATCAGCATCGTCCCACTCTATCAGCATCGCCCCACTTTATCAGCATCGTCCCACTGTATCAGCATCGTCCCACTCTATCAGTATTGTCCCACTCTGTCAGCATCGTCCCACTGTATCAACCTCGTCCCACTCTATCTGCATTGTTCCACTCTATCAGTACCGTCCAACTCTATCAATATTATCCCACTCTATTAGCAATGTTCCATTCTATCAGAATCATCCCATTCTATCAGCATCGTCCTACTCTATCAACATTATCCCACTCTATTGGCAATTTCCAATTCTAGCAGCATCGCTCCACTCTATCAGCATCATCCCACTCTATCAGCATCGTCCCACTCTATCCGCAATGTCCCACGCTATCAGCGTCGTCGCAGTCTATCATCATCGTCCCACTCTATCATAATCCTCCCACACTATCAGCATTGTCCCACTCTGTTAGCATCGTCCCACTCTATCATCATTATCCCACTCTCTCAGCATCGTCCCACTCTATCAGTATCGTCCAACTCTATCAGCATCGTCCCACTCTATCAACATTATCCCACTCTATTAGCAATGTCCCATTCTATCAGAATCATCCCACTATATCAGCATCGTCCCACTCTTTCAACATTATCCCACTCTATTGGCAATGTCCAATTCTAGCAGCATCACTCCACTCTATCAGCATCATCCCACTCTATCAGCATCGTCCCACTCTATCCGCAATGTCCCACGCTATCAGCGTCGTCGCAGTCTATCATCATCGTCCCACTCTATCAAATCGTCCCACCCTATCAACATTGTCCCACTCTATCAGCATAGTCCCACTCTATCAGTATTGTCCCATTCTGTCAGCATCGTCCCACTGTTTCAGCTTCGACCCACCCTATCAGCATTGTCCCACTCTAACAGTATCGTCCAACTCTATCAGCATCATCCCACTCTATCTACATTATCCCACTCTATCAGCATAGTCCCACTCTATCAGTATTATCCCAATCTATCAGCATTATCCCTCTCTATCAGTATTATCCCAGCATCAGTATTATCTATCAGCATCGGCCAAGTTTATCAGCATCATGCCACTTTATCAGCATCGTCCCACTCTATTAGTATTGTCCCGCTCTATCAGCATCGTCCCACTGTATCAACCTCGACCCACCCTATCAGCATTGTTCCACTCTATCAGTATCGTCCAAATCTATCAGCATCATCCCACTCTATCAACATTATCTCACTCTATTAGCAATTTCCCACTCTACCAGCATCATCCCACTCTATCAGCAGCGTCCCACTCTATTCGCAATATCCCACTCTATCTGCGTCGTCGCTGTCTATCAGTATCGTCTCACCCTATCAGCATCATCTCACTCTACCAGCATCGTCCCACTCTATCAACGTTATCCCATTCTATTAGCAATGTTCCCCTCGAGCAGCATAACCCCACCCTATCAGCATTATCCCACTCTGTCAGCATCGTCCCGCCCTATCAGCCTCGTCCCACTGCATCAGCATCATCCCACTCTATCAGCATCGTCTCATTCTATCAACATCGTCCCACACTATCAGCATCGTCCCACTCTGTCAGCACCGTCCCACTGAATTAGCTTCATCCCAATCTATCAGCATTGTCCCAATCTAGCAGCATCGTCCCACTGAATCAGCATCGTCCCACTCTATCAGCATTGTCCCAATCTAACAGCATCTTCCCACTAGATCAGCATCTTCCCACTCTGTCAGCATCGTCCCACTCTATCAACATCGTACCACTCTGTCAGCATCATCCCACTCTATCAATATTGCCCCACACTATCAGCATTTTCACAATCTTGCAGCATCTTCCCACACTTTCAGCATCGTCCCACTCTATCAGTATCGTCCCATTCTATCAGCATCGTCCCACTCGATCAGCATCGTTCCACTCTAACAGCATCGTCCCACTGAATCAGCATTGTCCCACTCTATCAGCATTGTCCCAGTCTATCAGCACTGTCCCACTCTATCAGCAATGTCCCACTCTATCAGCATTGTCTCACTCTATCAGCATCGTCCCACTCGATCAGCATCGTCCCACCCTATCAGCAATGTCCCACCCTATCAGCAATGTTCCATTCTATCAGCACTGTCCCATTCTATCAGCATTCGTCCCACTCGATCAGCATCGTCGCACTCTAATAGACTCGTCCCACTCGATCAGCATCGTCCCACTCTAACAGCATCTTCCCACTCGATCAGCATCGTCCCACTCTAACAGCATCGTCCAGCTGAATCAGCAAGGTCCCTCTATATCAGCAGTGTCCCACTATATCAGCAATGTCCCTCTTTATCAGCATCGTCCCACTCTATCCGCATCGTCCCTCTCTGTCAGCATCGTGCTAAACTATCAGAACTGTCCCACTCTATCAGCATTGTCCCACTCTGTCAGCAATGCCTCACTCTATCAGCATCGTCCCTCTCGATCAGCAATGTCCCACTCTATCAGTAGCATCCCCATGGTAGGCTTATGCGGAAATTCAGGAGGCATGGGCTATTTGGAAATTTGGCCTGTTGGATAGAGAACTGGCTAACCGGTCCAAGTCAGAGAGTGCTGGTAGATGGTAAATATTCAACCTGGAGCCCAGTTTCAAGTGGAGTTCTAGAGGGATCAGTTCTGGGTCCTCTGCTGATTGTAATTTTTATTAATCACTTGGAAGAGGGAATCGATGGGTGGGTCAGTAAATTTTCAGACGATATGAAGATTGGTGGAATTGTGCACAGTGAGGAGGGCTGTTGTCGGCTGCAAAGGGACTTAGATATGATGCAGAGCTAGGCTGAGGATTGGCCGATGGAGTACAACACTGTCAAGTGTCAGGTTGCCCATTTTGGAAGGACAAATAAGAATGTGGAATACAGGGTTAACGGTCGGGTTCTTAATAAGGTGGAGGAGCAGAGGGACCTTTGGTTCTGTGTTCATAGATCTTTGAAAGTTGCCACTCAGGTGGATAGAGCTTGTGAGAAGGTCTATGGTGTATTAGCGTTCATTAGCAGAGGGATTGAATTCAAGAGTCGTGAAATGATGTTGCAGCTGTACAGGACCTTGGTAAGGCCACATTTAGAGTACTGTGTGCAGTTCTGGTCGCCTTATTTTAGGAAAGATGTGGAAGCTGTGGAGATGGTGCAGAAGAGATTTACCAGGATGTTGCCTGGAATGGAGAATAGGTCGTACGAGGATAGGTTGAGAGTGCTAGGCCTTTTCTCATTGGAACGGCGAAGGATGACGGGTGAGTTGATACAGATTTATAAGATGATCAGGGGAATAGTGTAGACAGTCAGAGACTTTTTCCCCGGGTACAACAGAGTATTACAAGAGGACATAAATTTAAGGTGAAGGGGGGAAGGTATAGGGGGAATGTCAGGGGTAGCTTCTTTACCCAGAGAGTGGTGGGGGCATGGAATGCGCTGTCTGTGGGAGTGGCAGAGTCAGAATCATTGGCGACCTTTAAGCAGCAATTGGATAGCTCCATGGATAGGTGCTAAAGCTAGGACAAATGTTCGGCACAACATCGTGGGCCGAAGGGCCTGTTCTGTCCTGTATTGTTCTATGTTCTATGTTCTAAGTTCCACTCTATTAGTACCGTCCCACTCGATCAGCATCGTCCCAGTCAATCAGCATCGTCCCATTCTATCTGCAATGTGCCACTCTATCAGCAATGGCCCAGTCTATCAGCTTCGTCCCACTCAATCAGCATCGTTCCACTCTATCAGCAATGTCCCGCTCTATCAGCAATGGCCCACCATATCAGCCATGTCCCACTCTATCAGCTTCGTCCCACTCGATCAACATCGTCCCCCTGTATCTGCAATGTGCCACGCTATCAGCACTAGCCCACTCTATCAGCCATGTCCCACTCGATCAGCTTCGTCCCAATCTAACAGCATCATCCCACTGAATCAGCATTGTCCCATTCGATCAGCATCGTCCCACTCGATCAGAATCATCCCACACTATCAGCATCGACTCACTCGATCAGCATTGTCCCACTCGATCAGCATCGTCCCACTCTTTCAGTATCGTCCCACTCGATCAGCATTGTCCAGGTGAATCATCATTTTACCACTCTATCAGCGTCGTCCTAATCTATTAGCATCGTCCCACTCTGTCAGTATCGTCCCACTCTATCAGGATCATTCCACTCTATCAGCATCGTCCCACTCTATCAGCATCGTCCCACTCTTTCAGCATCGTCCCAAACTATCAGTATCATCTCACTCAATCAGCATCGTCCCACTCGATCATCATTGTCCCATTCTATCAGCACTGTCCCACTCTATCAGCTTCGGCTCACTCGATCAGCATCGTCCCTATCTAACAGCATTGTCCCAATCAATCAGCATTGCGCCACTCTATCAGTATCGACCCAATCTATCAGCATCATCCCTCTCTATCAGCACCATCCGTCTGTATCAGCATCGTCCCACTCTATCAGCATCGTCCCACTTGATCAGCATCGTCCCACTCTATCAACATCATCTCACACTATCAGCATCGTACCAAACTATCAGTATCATTCCACTCGATCAGCATCGTCCCACTCTATCAGTATCGTCCAGCTCGATCAGCATCAGCCCAAACTATCAGTATCTGCCAACTCTAATAGCATTATCCCACTCTATCTGCATCGTCCCACTGAATCAGCAATGTCCCATTCTATCAGCATCGTCCCATTCTATCTGCATCGTCCCACACTATCTACATCGTCCCACTCTATCAGCATCGTCCCACTCTATCAGCATCGTCCCACTCTATCAGCAATGTCCCACTCGATCAGCATCGTCCCACTCTACCAGCATGTCCCACTCTACCAGCATCATCCCACTTTATCAGCATCGTCCCACTCTATCAGCATCGTCCCTCTCTATCAGTATCATCTCACTCTCTCAGTATCGTCCCACTGAATTAGCATTGTCCCAGTCTATCAGCATCGTCACAGTCTATCAGTATCATCCCACTCTATTAGTATCATCCCAAGCTGTCAGCATCGTCCCACTCTATCAGTACCGTCCCATTCTATCAGCAATGTCCCTCTCTATCAGTAACATCCCTCTCTATCTGCATTGTCCCACTCTATCAGCGTCGTCGCAGTCTATCAGCCATATGGCACTCTATCAACCATGTCCCACTCTATCAGTATTGTACGACCTTATCAGCAATGTCCCACTCTGTCAGCATCGTTTCATTCTATCAGCATTGTTCCATTCTATTAGCATCATCCCACTGAATCAGCATTGTCACACTCGAAACGGAAATGTCCCACTCTATCAGCATCGTCCTACTCTTTCAGCATCGTCCATATCTTTTAGAATTGTCCCACTCTATCAGCATTTGCCCACATGATCAGCATTGTCCCAAACTAGCAGCATCGTCCCTCCCTATCTGCATCGTCCTAAACCATCAGTATCGATCCACTCTATCACAATAACCCACTCTATCAGCATCATCCCTCTCTATCAGCATCGTCCCACTCTATCAGCAATGTCCCTCTATCAGCATCGTCCCCCGAAACAGCATTGTCCCACTCTTTCAGCATCGTTGGAGTCTATCAGCCATGTCACACTCTATCAGCAATGTCCCACTCTACCAGTATCGCCCCACTCTGTCAGCATCCTCTCACTCTATCAACATCGTCCCAAACTATCAGTATCATCCCACTCTATCAGCTTCGGCCCACTTGATCAGCATCGTCCCACTCTATCAGCATCGTCCCACTCTATCAGTGTTGTCCCACTCTATCAGCATTATCCCTCTCTAACAGCATCGTTCCACTCGATCAGTATTGTCCCATTATATCAGCAATGTCCCACTCTATCAGTAGCATCCGTCTCTATCAGCATTGTCTCACTCTATCAGCGTCGTCCCCTGAATCAGCCTTGTCCCACACTATCAGCGTCGTCGCAGTCTATCAGCCATATCCCACTCTATCAACCATGTCCCACTCTATCAGCAATGTACCACTCTATTAGTATTGTCCCACTCTGTCAGCATCATCCCACTCTGTCAGTAGCTTCCCACTCTATCAGTATCGCCCCACTCTATGAGCATCATCCCAATCTATCAGCATCGTCCCACTCTATCAGTATTGTCCCACTCTATCAGTGTCATCCCAGTCTATCAACAGCATTCCACTCTATGAGCATCATCCCACTCCATCAGCATCGTCCCACTCCATCAGTATTGTCCCAATCTAGCAGCATCGTCACACCCTATCAGCATTGTCCCACTCTATCAGTGTCATCCCAGTCTATCAACATCATCCAAATCTGTGAGCATCATCCCACTCTATCAGCATCGTCCCACTCTAACAGTATTGTCCAAAACTCGCAGCATCGTCACACGCTATCAGCATTGTACCACTCTATCAGCATCGTCCCACTCTATCTGCACCATCCCACTCTATCAGCATCACCCCACTCTGTCAGCAATGTCCCACTCTATCAGCATCGTCCCATTCTATCAGCATTGTCCCACTCTATCAGCAATGTCCCACTCTATCAGTATCATCCCATGCTATCAGCATCGTCCCACTCTATCAGTATCGTCTCACTCAGTATCGTCCCACTGAATTAGCATTGTCCCAGTCTATCAGTATCGTCCCACTCTATTAGTATCATCCCACGCTGTCAGCATCGTCCCACTCTATCAGTATCGTCCCACTCTTTCAACATCGTCCCATTCGATCAGCATTGTCCCACTCTATCAGCATTGGCCCACTCTATCAGCATCTTCCCACTAGAAGAGCTTTGTCCCACTCTATCAGTATCATCTCACTCTATCAGCATCGTCCCACTTTATCAGCATTGTCCCACTCGATCAGCATTGTCGCACTCGATCAGCATTGCCTACTCTATCAGCATTGTCCCACTCTATCAGCATCGTACCACTCTATCAGCATCATCCCTCTCTGTCAGCATCGTCCCACTCTATCAGGGTTGTCCCACTCGATCAGCATCATCCCTCTCTATCAGCATCGTCCCATTCGATCAGTATTGTCCGACTCTATCAGCAATATCCCACTCTATCAGCATCGTCCCACTCTATCAGCATCGTACCACTCTATCAGCATCATCCCTCTCTATCAGCATCGTCCCACTCTATCAGTGTTGTCGCACTCTATCAGCATCATCCCTCTCTAACAGCATCGTCCCACTCGATCAGTATTGTCCCATTATATCAGCAATCTCCCACTCTATCAGTAGCATCCGTCTCTATCAGCATTGTCTCACTCTATCAGCGTCGTCCCCTGAATCAGAATTGTCCCACACTATCAGCGTCGTCGCAGTCTATCAGCCATATCCCACTCTATCAGCCATGTCCCACTCTATCAGCAATGTACCACTCTATCAATATTGTCCGAATCTAACAGCATCGTCCCACTCTATCAGCATCGCCCCTCTCTATCAGCATCATCCCTCTCTATCAGCATCGTCCCACTCTATCAGAATTGCCCCACTCTATCCGCATCATCCCACTGAATCAGCATTGTCCCACTCTATCTTCATCATACCACTCGATCAATATCGTCCCACACTATCTACATCGTCCCACTCTATCAGCATCGTCCCACTCTATCAGTATTGTCTGATGGTCTACACCTGAACCTGAGGGGCACCAGTATCCTTGGGGGGAGGTTTGCTAGTGCTCTTGGGGGGGGGGGGGGTTTTAAACTAACTCTGCAGGGGCATGGGAACCCAGATTGTAGCTTCAGGGTGCAGGGCCTGGAGTGTAGGGAGGTTAGGAACATGGCATCAATTTCCAAGGAGGGTGTCTGTAAACAGGAAAGTGGCTTGAAGTGTGTATACTTCAATGCAAGAAGTATACGAAATAAGGTAGGTGAACTTGCAGCGTGGGTTGGTACCTGGGACTTCGATGTTGTGGCTATTACGGAGACATGGCTAGAACAGGGACAGGATTGGCTGTTGCAGGTTCCAGGATTTAAATGTTTTAGTAGGGTCAGAGGTGGGGGTAAAAGAGGGGGAGGTGTGGCATTGCTTGTCAAAGATAGTATTACAGTGGTGGAAAGGACGATGGATGAGGACTTGCCATCTGAAGTAGTTTGGGCTGAGGTTCGGAATAGGAAAGGTGAGGTCACCCTGTTAGGAGTCTTTTACAGGCCTCCTAATAGTCCTAGAATCATTGAAGAAAGGATAGGGAAGGTGATTCAGGAGATGAGTGACAGTAATAGGGTGGTTGTTATGGGGGACTTTAACTTTCCTGATATTGATTGGGAAAGCTATAGCTCAAGTTCGTTAGATGGGTCAGTGTTTGTTCAATGTGTGCAGGAGAGTTTCCTGACACAATATGTAGACAGGCCAACAAGAGGTGAGGCCATACTGGATTTGGTTCTGGGTAACGAACCAGGCCAGGTGTTAGAATTAGAGGTAGGTGAGCACTTTGGGGATAGTGACCATAATTCGGTGATTTTTACTCTCGTGATGGAGAGGGATAAGTGTGTACTACAGGGCAAGAGTTATAGCTGGGGTCAGGGAAATTATGATGCGGTGAGGCATGACTTAGGATGTGTGGCTTGGAAACGTAGACTCCAAGGCAAGAGTGTAAATGATATGTGGAGCTTGTTCAAGGAGCAACTATTGAGTGTCCTTGATAATTATGTACCTGTCAGGCAGGGAGGAAAGGGTCGTGCGAGGGAGCCGTGGTTTAATAAGGAATTGGAATCCCTTGTTAAATGGAAGAGGGCGGCCTATCTCAAGATGAGACGTGAAGGTTCAATTGGGGCGATTGAGAGTTATAGGGTAGCCAGGAAGGACCTGAAGAGAGAGCTAAGAGCAGCAAGGAGGGGACATGAAAGGTCCTTAGTCGGTAGGATTAGGGAAAACCCTAAGGCTTTCTATAGGTATGTTAGGAATAAAAGAATGACTAGGGTAGGAATAGGTCCAGTCAAGGATAGTAGTGGGAAGTTGCGTGTGGAGGCGGAAGAGATTGGGGAGACACTGAATGAATACTTTTCTTCAGTATTTACTCAGGAACAGGGCATTGTCGTCGATGTGAATACTGAGTCACAAATAAGTAGAATGGATGGCTTTGAGGTATGTAGAGAAGAGGTGTTGGAAATCCTGGAAAAGGTGAAAATAGATTAGTCCCCTGGGCCTGATGGCATTTATCCTAGGATTCTCTGGGAAGCAAGGGAGGAGATTGCAGAGCCATTGGCCTTGATTTTTATGTCCTCTTTGTCTACAGGAGTAGTGCCAGAAGACTGGAGGATAGCAAATGTGGTTCCCTTGTTCAAAAAGGGGAGTAGGGATAACCCTAGTAACTATAGGCCGGTGAGTCTCACTTCTGTTGTGGGCAAAGTCTTAGAGAGAATTGTAAGGGATAGGATTTATGCACATCTGGATAGGAATAATGTGATCAAGGATAGTCAGCATGGTTTTGTGAAGGGCAGGTCGTGCCTCACAAACCTTATTGAATTCTTTGAAAAGGTCACGAAGGAGGTTGATGAGGGGAAAGCGGTAGATGTGGTATATATGGATTTTAGTTAGGCGTTTGATAAGGTTCCCCATGGTAGGCTACTGCAGAAAATACGGAGATATGGCATTGAGGGTGAGTTGGAGGTTTGGATTAGGAATTGGCTGGATGGAAGAAGACAGAGGGTAGTCGTTGATGGCAAAGTTTCTTCATGGAGTGCCGTCACTAGCGGTGTTCTGCAAGGATCTGTTTTGGGACCATTGCTGTTTGTCATTTTTATAAATGACCTGGAAGAGGGGTTAGAAGGTTGGGTGAGCAAGTTTGCGGATGATACGAAAGTCGGAGGAGTTGTTGACAGTGAGGAAGGATGTGGCAGGTTACAGCAGGATATCGAGAAGCTGCAGAGCTGGGCAGAAAGGTGGCAAATGGAATTCAATGTAGCTAAGTGTGAGGTGATTTACTTTGGGAAGAATAACAAAAAGATGGGGTACTGGGCTAATGGTCGGATACTTAGTAGTGTGGGTGAACAGAGGGATCTTGGTGTCCATGTACACAGATCTCTGAAAGTTGCCACCCAGGTAAATAGTGCGGTGAGGAAGGCATATGGCGTACTGGCTTTTATTGGTAGAGGAATTGAGTTCCGGAGTCCTGAGGTCATGATGCAGTTGTATAAGACTCTGGTGCGGCCGCATCTGGAATATTGTGTGCAGTTTTGGTCGCCATACTATAGGAAGGATGTGGAGGCACTGGAACGGGTGCAGAGGAGGTGTACCAGGATGTTGCCTGGTATGGAAGGAAGATCGTGTGAGGAAAGACTGAGACACTTGGGGCTGTTTTCATTAGAGAAAAGAAGGTGTAGGGGTGACTTGATTGAGGTGTACAAGATGATTAGGGGGTTAGATAGGGTTGACAGTGTGAACCTTTTCCCGCGTATGGAGTCGGGTATTACAAGGGGGCATAGCTTTAAATTAAGGGGGGGTAGATATAGGACTGAAGTTAGGGGTAGGTTCTTCACTCAGCGAGTCGTAAGTTCATGGAATGCCCTGCCAGCAGCAGTGGTGGACTCTCCCTCTTTATGGGCATTTAAGCGGGCATTGGATAGGTATATGGAAGATAGTGGGTTAGTATAGGTTAGGTGGGCTTGGATCGGCGCAACATCGAGGGCCAAAGGGCCTGTACTGCGCTGTATTCTTCTATGTTCTATGTTCTATGACTCTATCAGCATCGTCCCACTCAATCAGTATCATCCCGCACTCTCAGTATCGTCCCACTCCATCAGCATACCCCACTGAATTAGCATTGTCCCACTCTATCAGAACTTTCCCACTCTATCAGTATCGTCCCCCTCTATCAGTATCGTCCCACTCTATCAGCATCATCCCACTCTATCTGCATCATCCCTCTCTATCAGTATTGTCCCACTCTGTCAACATCGTCCCACTGAATCAGCATCGTCCCACTCTGTCAGCATTGTCCCAATCTATCAGCATTGTCCCATTATGGGAGGCACGGTGGCACAGTGGTTAGCACTGTTGCCTCACAGCGCCAGAGACCCGGGTTCAAATCCCGCCTCAGGCGACTGACTGTGTGGAGTTTGCATGTTCTCCCCGTGTCTGCGTGGGTTTCCTCCGGATGCTCCGGTTTCCTCCCACAGTCCAAAGATGTGCCGGTCAGGTGAATTGGCCATACTAAATTGCTCCTAGTGTTAGGTAAGGGGTAAATGTAGGGGTATGGGTGGGTTGTGCTTCGGTGGGGCGGTGTGGACTTGTTGGGCCGAAGGGCCTGTTTCCACACTGTAAGTAATCTAATCTAATCTGTAAGTAATCTAACATAATCTAATCACTCTATCAGCATCTTCCCACTAGAAGAGCTTTGTCCCACTCTGTCAGTATCATCTCACTCTATCAGCATCGTCCCACTTTATCAGCATTGTCCCACTCGATCAGCATTGTCGCACTCGATCAGCATTGCCTACTCTATCAGCATTGTCCCACACTATCAGCATCATCCCTCTCTGTCAGCATCGTCCCACTCTATCAGGGTTGTCCCTCTCTATCAGCATCGTCCGACTCTATCAGCAATGTCCCACTCTATCAGCATCGTCCCTCTCTAACAGCATCATCCCAGTCGATCAGTATTGTCCCATTATATCAGCAATCTCCCACTCTATCAGTAGCATCCGTCTCTATCAGCATTGTCTCACTCTATCAGCGTCGTCCCCTGAATCAGCATTGTCCCACACTATCAGCGTCGTCGCAGTCTATCAGCCATATCCCACTCTATCAGCCATGTCCAACTCTATCAGCAATGTACCACTCTATTAGTATTGTCCCACTCTGTCAGCATCGTCCCACTCTGTCAGTAGCGTCCCACTCTATCAGTATCGTCCCACTCTATCGGCATCATCCTAATCTATTAGAATTGTCCTTCTCTATCAGCATCGTCCCACTCTATCACAATCGTCCCTCCCTATCAACATTGTCCCACTCTCTCAGTATCATCCCTCTCTATCAGCATCGTCTCATCTATCAGAATTGTCCACTCTATCCGCATCATTCCACTGAATCAGCATTGTCCCACTCTATCTTCACCGTCCCACTCTGTCAACATCGTCGCACACTATCTCCATCGTCCCATTCTATCAGCATCGTCCCACTCTATCAATATTGTCCGAATCTAACAGCATCGTCCCACTCTATCAGCATCGTCCCTCTCTATCAGCATCATCCCTCTCTATCGGATTTCACCAGTTTCCTCATTTCCCCTCCCCCCAGCCTGTCTCAGTCAAATCCATCAAATTCAGCACCGCCTTCCTAACCTGCAATCTTCTTCCCACCTCTCCGCCCCCACCCCAGTCTTACCTATCACCCTCACCTTGACCTCTTTCCACCTATCACATTTCCGACGCCCCTCCCCCAAGTCCCTCCTCCCTATCTTTTATCTTAGCCTGCTGGACCAACTTTCCTCATTCCTGAAGAAGGGCTAATGCCCGAAACGTCGATTCTCCTGTTCCCTAGATGCTGCCTCACCTGCTGCGCTTTTCCAGCAACACATTTCCATCTCTATCAGCAATGTCCCAATCTAGCAGTATCGTCCCACGAATCAGCATTGTCGCACTCTATCAGTCTTGTTCCACTCGATCAGAATCGTCCCCCTCTACCAGCATCGTCACACTGAATCAGCAATATCCCACTCCATCAGCATCGTCCCAGTCTATCAGCATTGTCTCACTCTATCAGCAATGTCCCACTCTGCCCCTGGTGTGGAAACAGGCCCTTCAGTCCAACAAGTCCACACTGAACCACCACCCCCCCCCCAAGAGTAACACACCCAGACTCATTCCCCTCCTCGATATTTACCCCTGACGAATGCATCCAACCTGCACATGCGTGAACACTATCAGCAATTTCGCATAACCAATTCACCTAACCTGCATATCTTGAGATTGTGGGAGGAAACCAGACCAAACCCGCACAGACACAGGAAGAATGTGCAAACCCCACACAGACGGTCACCCAAGGCTGGAATCGAACCTGGGACCCTGGCGCTGTGAGGCACTGAGCCACCGTGCTTGTCACTATTCTTGAAAGGAAAGTTCCCAGCCTTGGTCACCCCATTTCAACGGCTTTGTCATTACTGTCACATAGATCCTGCTGAACATTTTGGCCACTTAAAAACAGTTTTTTTTCCAAATATTTACTGTGTAGCATGAAATTTTCATTTAAGAGCTTTACCAGCAGCATGTAACTTTCAATCATCTGTCCAAAGAAGAACAGAGGGAAGAATTACAAAAGATACGACGGTCACAATGGCCATTGAACTGAAGTAATCAATTTATCTAATGCAAAATGCACCACTTTGATTTGAAAATTAAATAATTACTCTTAAACAGAATGATAACGGTGGGCAAGGGAACAATGACCATCAGAACTAGCTGTCCAATGGTCACTGGACAAAAGGTTTCAGACAATTGGCTGACACAGTGCACATCCCCTGTCCATGGAAATATGAGCTCACAACAAGCGCTGGATTCAGAGAGATGGAGTGAGAGGGCAGTCCTCATCAGAGTCGTCTGCATCGAGCTGACCTCACTAGACAGATGGAACTCAGACTTAAACAGGAGGGGAGGAAACCTGAGGGAAGATTTTCTTGCCACCTCGGCGAGAGGGCAGGATGTTGCCCGCACCAATTTCGGGAGGTGGAAACATTTTGTGTTGACAGTACGTTTGTCCGCTGGTATAAGTAAACCATCTCAAATGATCCTGTTCGTATATTCTCTTTATCAAACTAAGTAATGTATAATATGTAAACTGCTCCTTTGTAAACTCAAACTGTCAAGGAATTACTTACAAATCACTGACTACCTCTACTAAGTAGCTCCGTCCATTATATGGTATCACACAGTCCCTACAATCTGGAAGCAGGCCACTCAGCTTATTGTGTCTCCATCAACCCCCTGAAGATCATCTCACCTGGACCCACCCTCCCACCCTATTCCATGGGAACATGGTTAATCCACTTAACCTGCACATCCTTGGACTGTGGCAGGGAACAAGCAAAGGCATGGGGAGAATTTGCAAACTCCACAAAGACAGTTACCCAACAGTGGAATCAATCCTGGGTCCTTGGCGCTGTGAGGCAGCAATGCAATCCACTCAGCCACCGTGCCACTTTAGTTTTGATCTTTCTGACATTTTTTGCATAATTTGGTTGTACTCCTTTTCAATCCATTATTTGCTTTTTGGTTTCACTTATTTTTGTCTCCCCTCCCAGGTTCCCATCATTCGTCTCTTCTTGTTTAAATCTTTCTGCTTACCACGTCCCAGACACCAGCATCATATCACCATCCTGAGGTAGGTCCTGGTCCAGCAGCAGTTAAAACCCAGCACATCAGGAAGCACACTCATATCTTGTCCCTGGGAGACAGATGTCCAGGGAGCTTCCACAAGTCACTCTGGAGCCAATGACATCTCTTGGCATCAGGCCAAACACAGGGAAGGGAACCACCTTTTGATGATAATGTCACATCCTTGAACCCCACACACCCTTCTGCTCAGCTCCCTCAAATTAATCACAGTAATCTTAGATGATTATCCCACAATTTCACTCTTGAAACTTGCAGTTTAAGAAACTCTGACTTAGATTAAAACTTGGAGCCATGATATGGCCGGCTGTTACTGTCTGTCTTGTACATCAGAGAGAAAAAGTACAGGAATCAGAGTAAACCCAGACTGTTTATGAAAAAGACTAAATTAGCACTGACAGTAATGTTAATGTGCAGCATTTATTGACATGATGCACATTGATGATGAGAAAGTGCCAGATATCCAAGTACCAAATTATCTGCAGGATATCACCGGATAGTACTTACCCCAGTCTTTGCAGTTTACAGTCTGTATTCCTCAGATGCACAGGCAGTTTCAAACATGAACGTCCTCGTTTATTAGAAGCCAAGTCCACATTCACCAGTGAGAGTGGAGATGAGATCCTTGAACACGAATCTGAGGGAGTATTATTATCCAACCCGAAGATTGTCGAAGTTTTATACCAACCGGAAACAAGGCTCAGGCGAATAATTTCTGTTGTCCAAAGTGATTTTTTTAACATTGCTTGTGTACAAGGGAAGAGACCATTGATATACATCAGTTGCTATAGGTAATAATTCGACGAGAAAGTGAGAACTGCAGATGCTGGAGATCAGAGCGGAAAATGTGTTACTGGAAAAGCGCAGCAGGTCAGGCAGCATCTAAGGAGCAGGAGAATCGACGTTTCGGGCATGAGCCCTTCTTCAGGAATGAGGAAAGTGTGTCCAGTAGGCTAAGATAAAAGGTAGTGAGGAGGGACTTGGGGGAGGGGCGTTGGAAATGCGATAGGTGGAAGGAGGGTAAGGTTAGGGTGATAGGCCAGAGTGGGGGTGGGGGTGGAGAGGTCAGGAAGAATATTGCAGGTTGGAAAGGTGGTGCTGAGTTCGAGGGGTGGGACTGAGACAAGGTGGGGAGAGGGGAAATGAGGAAACTGGAGAAATCTGAGTTCATCCCTTGTGGTTGGAGAGTCCCTCGGCGGAAGATGAGGCGCTCTTCCTCCAGCCGTCGTGTTGCCATGGTCTGGCGATGGAGGAGTCCAAGGACCTGCATGTCCTTGGTGAAGTGGGAGGGGGAGTTGAAGTGTTGAGCCACAGGGTGGTTGGGTTGGTTGGTCCGGGTGTCCCAGAGGTGTTCTCTGAAATGTTCCGCAAGCAGGCAGCCTGTCTCCCCAATATAGAGGAGGCCACATCGGGTGCAGCGGATGCAGTAAACGATGTGTGTGGAGGTGCAGGTGAATTTGTGGCGGATATGGAAGGATCCCATGGGGCCTTGGAGGGAAGTAAGGGGGGGGTGTAGGCGCAAGATTTGCATTTCTTGCGGTTGCAGGGGAAGGTGCCAGGAGTGGAGGTTGGGTTAGTGGGGGATGTGGACCTGACGAGGGATTCACGGAGGGAGTGGTATTTTCGGAATGCTGATAGGGGTTGGGAGGGAAATATATCCCTGGTGGTGGGGTCCGTTTGGAGATGGCGGAAATGACGACGGATGATAATACGATGTATATGGAGTTTGGTGGGTTGGTATTTGAGGACCCATGGGGTTCTGTCCTGGTTCCGATTGGAGGGGCAAGGCTCAAGGGCGGAGGAGCGGGAAGTGGAGGAGATGTGGTGTAGAGCATCGTCGATCACGTCTGGGGGGAAAATTGCAGTCTTTGAAGAAGGTAATAATTCAACAAGTTGTTCGAAACTTTAATAAAATAATCATACAAAGTCTTTCGGTAACTTATTTATTTTAGAAGCAAGCACAGATATGACAATGATCCAGACTGATAGAGACTCAATGAAACTATAGTTTTACAGCTAGTTCAGCTCACAGAAGCTGTCTGCTCCTATCCAGGGATTCTGGGCCAAAAGGTCTATACTTGCCAGGACTCATGGATTATGACGAACAAGTTATCTGTTTCATCATGGTTACTGTTTTATGCTTTGAAGTAAATCCATGAACAATTTACTCGTCCACATTTCCCCTTTTTGTCCTAAAAGGATAACCAAATTCTAAATCTGAATGGAGTCTCCTTCTCTCAGGCAGATTGGTTCTTCTTCTGAGGGAGGGACTGAAGGGAAAACATGTTAGACCATCGTGGAGGCAGTCATCGTTTGTTTGACAAAGGGAGGCACAACGAGTTTAATTAAAATATTGGGTACAATTATCCTGTGCTGCCGACCAAAATCTACTCCCGAATCTGGTGAGGCAAATAGAGTTTTCCAATGGTGGAGGGTGGGAGATATTAAATTGAGGTTAATACCACATATCACAGGAGCCCATGACATTGACCCTTGCTCTATAGAAGATGTGCTATCCATGCGAACTTCAGTCAGCAGGGACTTGTTTTGGTGAGTGACCCATTCTGCCATTTCAGAAGATTTTAAGGGAATGGGTATGAGGGGAATTCCTCCACTCGAGTGCATTGGACCCAGCAGCTAGACTGATCTGACGGTAACTGAAGTGCAGAAACGTGTGAGGTGCGGGCTAGAATAAGTCAATCGAAAACATAGTCCTACTGTCCATTTCCATTTGCCGATAAAGTTGTGGCCTCCCCACTGGCAGCTCTCTTGTAGTGTGAGGTGTGGATCCATGTCGGGTGACCTTTTACCTTTAAAGCAGTGTTGGTTGTCAGCAAGATCTGCAATGGCCCCTCGAACCTCAGCTGGACGCTGTTCTTTCTCTTGAACACTTTCACGTCCATGAATTCTCCTAGTTCAGGCCGGGTCTTCATCTATGAATGGAAGTGAGAGATACATTGGGTTAGTGACATACAATGATTTAAAATATTTCCTCCATTTTATGAATGTCCATTTATTGCATCTTCATTAGGCCTAAAGGTAGAATTTTGATCCACTTAAGGCCAGTTTCCTCACACAGTTTTGCAAACTTATTTTCAGCATCCCGTTACATATTTCTACTCGTCCAGCCAACTGCGGTTTGTAGCTGCAGTGAAAATTCTGGCTTATCTGCAGAGTTGTACACATTTCTTTAACAATGGTTCCCATTATCACTTGATAGCTGCACAGGTATACTGAGCCATGGTACATATCCTTTTAACGAATGCTTAGTGACTGTATTTGCATCATTTCTCCGACGGTGAAAGGCTTTGATACATTTACAGAATACATCAATACTTACAAGGACACACTTAAATCCCGTACACGGGGTTAGTTCGATAAAACCTATTCTCAAACGTTCGGAACGCCCTGTAAAATTTGGGTGGGAGGCAGCCTGCACTTTTTCTGTTTCTTTCCCCAGATTCAGTGTTTGGCACGCAACGCACCGTTCACCAATTTGTTTGCAATTGCTGGAATTTCCGGTGCATGCTATGATTTCAAAATGCAGTCTACCACCCCCGTTTGCAATGGAAGCAGAGCTCTGGGCACCACCAGGCAGCTGTCATGTTGAACCCAAACCCCCTCTAATATCTTATCGCACTGATCTTGCACTCGGGCTAAGTCCACTCAGCACTAGCCTGAGGCGGGAAGGCCAACGCATCCTTAATTGTGAGCAGTAAATCAGAACATCTCAAAACAAAGGCCAAGATCGGCAAATTGCTGTCAGACAAGGTGGTATTGTGAACCACTCTATCATTCCTGCCATTGCCCAGCACAACCTCATCTTGCTTGCCTGTATCTGTCTGACCTTTAATAATTGGACATTGAACAGCATGCAAGAACCATAGAGTTATAGAGATGTGCAGTACGGAAACAGACCCTTCAGTCCAACTCGCCCATGCTGTCCAGGTATCCTAACCTAATCTCGTCCCATTTATCACAACTGGCCCATATCCCTCCAAACTCTTTCTATGCATTTACCCATCCACTTTTTACATGCTGTCATTGTACCAGCCTCCAGCACTTCCTCTGGCAGCTCATTCCATACACGTACCACCCTCTACGTGAAAAAGTTGCCCCTTAGGTGTCTTTTATATCTTTCCCCTCTCACCCTAAACCTACGTCCTCTCGCTCTGGACTCCCCGACTGCAGGGAAAAGACTTTGTCTATTTACCCTATCCATGCCCCTCATGATTTTATAAACCTCGATAAGGTTACCCCTCAGTCTCCGACGCTCCAGGGAAAACAGCCTCAGCCTGTTCAGCCTCTCCCTATAGCTCAAATCCTCCAGTCCTGGCAACATCCTTGTTAATGTTTTATTTACATTAACATGTACATCTTGTCAACTTGCTCTGCCAGTTTCAAGGGTTTAAAATGTACTTTCATAGGGTTTCTCTATTCCTGGAGCCATGTTAAAATCGTTCACTTTAAACTCTGTCCTCACTCCTCTGACCAAAATGTATCACTTCAAATATCTTTGAAGATAAGCTGCACAAAGTAACCAAGCCGTACAAATCACACCAGCTGTACCTTTGCATATTTCACTGTTTATGACCTGTTGAGGTCTGTTACTATCTTGATCAGTTTTATATTTATGAGTTTTGCAGAAGCTGCAAACTTTGAGACTGTGTCTCATGCACCCAAGTCCAGGTCATTTATTTATCAAAGTTGAAACTTTATTGCTGGAACAGCACAGCAGGTCAGGCAGCATCCAGGGAACAGGAGATTCGACGTTTCGGGCACAGGCCCTTCTTCAGGAATGAGCAGAGAGTGTTCAGCAGGAGAAGATAAAAGGTAGGGAGGAGGGACTTGGAGGAGGGGAGTTGGAAATGTGATAGGTGGAAAGAGGTCAAGGTGAGGGTGATAGGTCGGAGTAGGGTGGAGGCGGAGAGGTCAAGAAGAAGAATCTGTGGCGGATATGGAAGTTTCCCTTGGGGCCTTGGAGAGAAGTGAGGGGGGAGGTGTGGGCGCAAGTGTTGCACCTCCTGCGGTTGCAAGGGAAGGTGCCGGGAGTGGTGGTTGGGTCGGTGGGGGGTGTGGATCTGACAAGGGAGTCGCGGAGGGAGTGGTCTCTACGGAAAGCTGATAGGGGAGGGGAGGGAAATATATCCTTGGTGCTGGGGTCTGTTTGGAGGTGGCGGAAGTGACGGCGGATGATGCGCTGTACATGGAGATTGGTGGGGTGGTAGGTGAGGACCAGTGGGGTTCTGTCCTGGTGGCGGTTGGAGGGGCGGGGCTCAAGGGCGGAGGAGCGGGAAGTGGAGGAGATGCGGTGGAGGGCACCGTCGACCACGTCGGGGGGGAAATTGCGGTCCTTGAAGAAGGAGGCCATCTGTGTTGTACGTATTTTGAACTGGTCCTCCTGGGAGCAGATGCGGCGGAGACGAAGGAATTGGGAGAATGGGATGGCGTTTTTACAGGGGGCAGGATGGGAGGAGGTGTAGTCCAGGTAGCTGTGGGAGTCGGTAGGTTTGTAGTAGATGTCCGTGTTGATTCGGTCGCCTGAGATAGAAACTGAAAGGTCTAGGAAGGGGAGGGAGGAGTCCGAGACTGTCCAGGTGAATTTGAGGTCGGGGTGGAAGGTGTTGGTGTAGTGGATGAACTGTTCAACCTCCTCGTGGGAGCACGAGGTAGCGCCGATACAGTCATCAATGTATTTATTTATCAAAAAAGGCAGTAATCCTAATAGTGACCCCAGAGACCATCACAGTATAACAGGGTGACTCCGTACCCGCAGGTCCAGTTTCCACGGTTTCAGTTACCCACGGTTTACCATAGCCCGAACATATTGGAGGGAAAATTCCAGAACCACGGACCAGGAAGCTGCCGGGAAGGTATGTTTCCCATTTAAATGAATGTGTTCGCTCTGAGCTGTGGTTCTGGGCTGGCACGGTGGGTCTTGGAATATATCCCCACGAGCGAGTACGGAGGCCTGCTCTACTTCCCTCCAGCATGTAAAACAAATTGCTCACACTACCCTTCGCTTCTGTCCCTTAGCCAATTTTGTATCCCTGCTGTTACCATTACTTTGTAAATTTGGGAGATTTCTGATATGTTGTTCCATAACCACTAGCTTGAATTAAAAAAAAAATGGAGAGATGAACATTTCACACTTTCCCACGATGTACAAAGAGCTTGTCAACATGTTCAGCAGTTTTGATTGCTGAACCCGTAGAGATTAGATAACCCCAAAGCTCCCAGATCTGTCCATAGTCATGAGCAAAGCCAAATTGTCAGTGTAAGTTTTAACAATTTTGCCAATAGCCACGCGACATGCTCATCCTCCGGGATGTTTGTATCAATTCCATTTTCTTAGCATATGATGACTGTGTTCATTTTCCACAGTGTCTCCAGCACAAGTTCAAAGGGGACTCATCAGCAGCAGGAACAGATGGTTATTATCCAAGCTGTGAGTAGTTACGTGCAGAGGCTCGGAAAGTGATATCGTCTGTGGGGTGCCCGTAAACTCTGAGACTGTAACATAGGTGGTGGAGTTGAGAGTACGATGCTCTAGTGTCCACTAAACACTCGTTACCTGATGAAGCAGCAGTGCTCCAAAACCTAGTACTTTCAAATAAAGCTGTTAGACTATAACCTAATGTTGGGTGATTTTTAACTTGGCCCACGCCAGTCGAACACCGGCACCTGCACATCACTATATCTATGTCACCGAAGTGGACAATGACCGCGGGCTCTTGTAGCACACTGGTTACCACAACAAGCAGCTGAGCGAGGGAGGCAGCTGGGTGCAACTCTAATGGTCAGAACTGCTGGCCAGAGTGGCTGGGATTTTCATTTTGGTATCTCCTATGCATTCTGGATGATGAAATTGGTCTGAGGTATAGTGTGAGCTTGGGCTTTCTGGTTATTAACACTATGCTAGATTCATAGCATAGGACTGTGGTACATAATTCATTAATAGTTTTGAGTTCTCATCTCTAGGCCTTGGGAGTTTTCTATGCATCTTATTCATTTTTGTTCCAGAGTCACTGGCTGCACTACCTTGAATCTGTCTCAGGCTGGCTTATTGCCGAAAGCAGCTTGAATTTGGTTATTTATTGCATTCCATTCACATATAAGCAGATACTTACCATAAAAGAGGAATTAAGAAAAAAGAGAGTGAGAGTGCGGTGAACCAGCAGGCCTGACTATGTGATCCTGTCACCCATTTTGCTTGTTCCAATACCATCCTATTCTTTTATTGCATGTTCATAACTTGGCTGAGTGATTGAAAATTTTCTCGATCTCTCAATTCCCTTTTTCCCTCCAACCGATGGTCTCTCCTCGCCATCACATGGCCCATCAGGGCTCTTAATTCAGGTTCATTCTGGGGGCCTGAGAACTGTGTTAGACACGACCAACTTGTTTTCTGAGTGAACGAGCTCTAAGGTCTTATCTCAACCAATTTAAGTGTGTGCAGTGTCGCAACTTCCTCCAATTTAGTTTCCTCCACCTCAAAAAAACTTGCAAAGACATCAAACATACCATGAAATGATATAAACACAAATTCAATGGTCTAATCAATCCGATCAATTCTCAGGCTGCATTGTTCCCCCCGCATTGTCTTGTCTTAGTCCTTAACTTTACTCATTTGTTTTAACATGAACAATCAATAAACAAACCAGAGAAACAATTAACTGTGGCTCAGTATTTGAATTCGCCACTGAACCGGTTGATTAACAATTATGACCGTATCTGTTTTTTCCCCAAAGCCTGGACCAAGCTTGTGGGACTAGTGAGGGAGAGATAATAAATTGAGCATGGAAATGAGCCTTGTGTTCACTGCGGGGAAGAACGTGGATGATGTAGAATGTGGGCAAATAGATGGTAGCACCTTGAAAAAATGTCCAGATTACAGAGGAGTTGGCCCTGGATGTCTTAAAAAGCGTAAAAGTGGATAAATTCCCAGGACCTAGAACTCTGTGGGAAGCTAGAGATGTGATTGCTGGGCCTCTTGCTGACATATTTGTATCATCGATCGTCACAGGTGAGGTGCCGTCAGACTGGAGGTTGGCTAACGTGGTGCCACTGTTTAAGAAAGGTGGTAAAGACAAGACAGGGAACTATAGACCAGTGAACTTTCCACAACATCCTGGGATACGCTTGATCAGGTCCCAAAGATCTATTGATCTTTTATTTTTTTTTTAAGACCTCCAGCTTTCCTCTCTGTAATGTACATTGTTTTCAAGGCATCAATATTTATTTGCCAGAAATCCCCAGCCTCCATTTTTTCTCCACAATAAAAAAAACTGATGCAAAATATTCTTTATCTCTCCCTTCTCCTCATGTTGACGACCTTGTTGACATTCAAACAGCCCTATCCTGTCTTTAGTTACTCTTTTGATATTAATGCACTTGCAGAATCTATTTGGATTATCCTTCACCTTGGCAGATAAGGTTTTTGCCCTCATGATAAAAGGAAGAAGTACCTTCTACCTCAAGAAAAGGGAGGCAGTCAGAAAACAAAAGTTCATCAAATACGTTGTGTAAAAGTTAAAGTGGGAAAATCAGCATAATGTACAAATTGATGTGTTGACATGTTTGTAGTGATGAGAATAAGTTGGTTGCAGAATATTGCTTGTGTTATTGTTTTACGAGGAGAAAATAAATCATGGACATTTGCAAAATATCCTAAACACAAGAGAAGGTAAAAATAATTGGCAAAACATGACTATTTAATCTTAGTAAACTGAGAGGAACATTTGTAAAATATATGTCATCATTTCAAAGTTTGGGAGAAGATTTGTAGCTCGGGTGTTCGTTGTTGTGGTTCTGTTCGCCGAGCTGGGAACTTTTGTTGCAAACGTTTCGTCCCCTGTCAAGGTGACATCCTCAGTGCTTGGGAGCCTCTTGTGAAGCGCTTCTGTGATGTTTCCTCCGGCATTTATAGTGGCCTGTCTCTGCGCTTCACAGGGGGCTCCCAAACACTGAGGATGTCACCAAGACAGGGGACGAAACATTTGCAACACAAATTCCCAGCTCGGCGAACAGAACCTCAACCTATATCATCATTATTAATCAAATGGTTTCCAAGGAAGAGAATGAATTTTTTTTACATGTTGGTAATTATGGAAAAAGATTGTCCTCTGGTCTTATTCCTTAAAAGTGGTCCCAGTATTGTTCATGAATTTCAAAAACCATCTGCTACTTTAAAGCTCCAGTTCCACTGTAGTGGCTTTATATTCCAAACACAGGTGCACACTGGATAACAAGGAGCAATCCCAGGAATCTGTGCTGTCGCAGTGTTCTTTCCTGGAGTGGAAAATCTCCTGTAAAACTGTCAGTGATAGACACATGATTTTTCCATACTCCATCCACATATGAGATTCCACCAGGACTGGGCCTTGAAATTTAACAATGCCTGCACTTGCTGTAAATGTCCACCTGTTTCATGGGCAATAAAGTGGGCAACAACCCTCCTCAAAACCAGGACAACATGTATATTTCAACTTTGTAATAGCATAGAATAAGATTTCCTTGTTGCATAACTTCGAGGGGGACAGGTTTTCGAACAATAATTAGTCCACTGGATTAAAACCCCTAAATATTTACAACATTTTCAGACAAGTAATTTCTCCTCATCTCAGTTCTAGATGATTGGTGCCTTATCCTGATGTAAACGCTCTGGGTTTTAAATTCCATAACCAGGGGAAATAATGCTGCATCTAACCTACTAAACCTCTTTGGAATTTTATATGTTTCAATGAGATTTCCTCTCATTTTCTAAGCTGTCGAAATCAAGCCAACTTGACTCGGATGTATATCATAGGACAACCCGGTCATTTAGAATGTAGAGCATTACAGCGCACACAGGCCCTTCGGCCCTCGATGATGTGCCAACCTGTGGAACCAATCTGAAGCCCATCTAACCTATACTTTCAGTTCTCGTCCATTTATCTATCTAATGGCCATTTAAATGCCGTTTAAAAGTTGGCGAGTCTACTACTGTTGCGGGCAGTGTGTTCCATGCCCCTACTACTTTCTTAGTAAAGAAAATACCTTTGACATCTGTTCTATATCTATCACCCCACAATTGAAAACTATGTCCCCCTGTGCTAGCTATCGCCATCCGAGGAAAAAGGCTCTCCCTGTCCACCCTATCCAACCCTCTGATTATCTTACATGTTTCAATTAAGTCAATTCTCAACCTTCTTCTCTCTAACGAAAACAACTCCAAGTCCCCAGCCTTTCCTCATAAGACCTTCCCTCCATACCAAACAGCATCCTGGTAAATATCCTCTGAACCCTTTCCACATCCTTCCTATAATGCGGTGACCAGAACTGTACACAATACTCCAAGTGCGGCCGCATCAGAGGTTTGAATAGCTGCAGCATGACCTCAATGTTCCGAAACTCGATCCTCTATTAATAAAAGCTAAAACACTGTATGCCTTCTTAACAACCATGTCAATCTGGATGGCAACTTTCAAGGATCTGTGTACATGGACACCGAGATCCTTCTGCTCATCCACATGACCAAGAATCTTACAATTAGCCCAGAGCTCTGCATTCTTGTTATTCCTTCCAACGTGAATCACCTCACATTTTTCTGCATTGAACTCCATTTGCCACCTCTGAGCCCAGCTCTGCATCTTATCAATGTTCCTCTGTAATCAGCAACATCCTTTGTCACTATCCACAGCTCTACCGACCTTAGTGATATCCGCAAATGTACTAACCCATCTTTCTATGCCCTCATCCAGGTCATTTATGAAAATGACAAGATAGATCCTTGCGGTATCCCACTAGTAAATGAACTCCACAGTGAGTATTTCCCATCAACCAGCACCCTCTGCCTTCATTCAGCTAGCCAATTTCTGATCCAAACCGTGAAAGCACCCTCAATCCCATACCTCTGTATTGTCTGCAATAGCCTCCCACGGGGAACCATAACAAATGCCTTACTGAAATCCATAAACACCTCATCAACCGGTTTATCCTCATCCACCTGTTTGGTCACCGCCTCCAAGAACTCAATAAGATTTGTAACGCTCGACCAGCCTTCACAAAACCATGTTGACTATCCTAATCAACTTACTCCTTTCTGGATGATTATAAATCCTATCTGTCCCCCTTACCCTTTTCCAACACTTCACCCACAACCGAAATAAGGCTCACTGGTCTATAATTCCCAGGGTTGTCTCTACTCCCCTTCTCGAACAAGGGAACACCATTTACTGTCCTCCAGCCTTCTGGCACTATTCCTGTAAACAATGATGACATAAAGATCAAAGCCAAAGTCTCAATAATCTCCTCACTGGCTTCTCAAAGGATCCTAGGATAAATCCCATCTGGCCCAGGGGACTTAACTATTTTTACACGTTCCAGAATTGCTAACACCTCCTCCTTGTGAAACTCAATCCCATCTCGTCTAGTAGCTTGTATCTCACAATCTCCCCAACAATAGTATCTTTGTCTCATGTGAATACTGACAAAATTTTCATTTAGTGCTTCTCCTATCTTCTGTGACTGCACATACAACTTCCCACGACTATCCTTGATTGGTACTAATCTTACTCTCGTCATTCTTTTATTCCTGATATACCTAGAGAAAGCCTTAGAGTTTTCCGTGATCCTATCCACCAACAACTCTTCATGTCACCTTCTAGCCCATCTGACGTCTTTAGGTCTTTCCTGGATAACTTGTAAATCTCAGGCGCCCTAACTGAGTCACCACATCTCACCCTAACACAAGCCGCCTTCTTCCTCTTGACAAGAGATTCAACTTCCTTCGTAAACCAGACGCCGATGCTCGACAACCTCCCTGCCTGACAGGTACATACTTATCCAGGATCCACAGGACTTGCTCCTTCAATAAGCTCCACATTCCAACTGTGCCCATCCCCTGCAATTTCCTTACACATCCTATGCATCCTAAATCCTACCGAACTGTATTGTAATTTCCCCGAGCTGTAACTCTTGCCTTACCTATCCCTTTCTATCACTAAAGTAAACATAACCGAATTGTGGTCACTATCACCAAAGTGCTCACCTACCTCCAAATCTAACATCAGGCCAAGTTCATTACCCAGTACCAAATCTACTCTGGTTGGCCGGTCTATATACTGTATCATAAACCATCCTGTACACATTGGATAAAAACTGACACATCTCAAGTACTTGAACTATAGTATTCCCAGCAATACATTTTTAAACTCTGATCTCCAGCATCTGCAGTCCTCACTTTCTCCTACAGTATTCCCAGTCAATATTTGGAAAGTTAAAGACCCGATAACAACTAACCTGTCGCTCTTGCGCTTATTGAGGACCATCCTTACTATCGTAACCTCTACATCTCTGGAACTATTCGGGGGCAGATAGAAAACTCCCAAAGGTTTGACCTCTCCTTTGCTGTTTCTAACCTCAGGCCATACTATCTCAGACAAGTCCTCAAAAGTACTTAGTGCAACCGTCATATTGTCCTTGACGTACAATGCGCCCCCCACACCCTCCCCAGCCTTTACCATTTTCTCTGTTCTCTGACATGACCCCAACATCGAAATCCCAGGTACTAACCCATGCTGCAAGTTCACCCACCTTATTCCAGAGGCTCCTGGCGTTGAAGTAGACACGGGCAGCAAACCAGAGACAACAGCTCTGTTTGTCCTCGTTCTAATCTTCCGTCCTAGCTCCCTGAATTTCTGCCATAAATCCCCACCTCTTCCAACCTATGTCATTAGTGCCAGTGTGGACCACGACTTGGGGCTGCTCCCCCTCCCCCCGAAGGATCCCCAAAACACAATCAGAGACATCACAAACCCGAGCACCTGGGAGGCAACACACCAACGGCGAGTCTCTCTCGTCCCCACAGAACCTCCTATCTGTCCCCCTAACTATGGAGTCCCCAATGACTACTGCCCTGCTCCACTTCCCCCTTCCCTTCTGAGCAGCAGGGTCAGATTCTGTGCCAGAGCCCTGTGCCCCACTGCTTACCCCTGGTAAGTCGTCCCCCCAACACTTATCCAAAACGGTATATCTATTGTTGAGGGAATGGCCACAGGAGATCCCTGCACTGCCTGCCGGTTCCCTTTCTGTCCCCTGTCTGTAACCCATCTAAATTCTTCTTTTACCTGAGGTGTTACTACCCCCCTGCAACTCCTCTCAAAAACCCCTGCCACCTCCCGAATGATCCAAAGTTCATCCAGCTCCAGTTCCCTGATGTGGTTTTCAAGGAGAGGGAGTAGGGTGCACTTCCCACAGATGTAGTCAGCAGGGGTACTAATTATGGCCGTTACCTCCCCGATTCTGCAGAAGGAACATTCAAATGCCCTAACCTCCATTCCCATTGTTCAAAATTCCTAATGAGACGATTGAACCTTTGTTTGTGGTTCGAGGAGGAGGTTGGGTGGGAGACACTGCCCGAGTAGTGTTTCGGGGAAAGCAACCACCCAAATATAAAGCCTCACTTACCCTGCAGTCCCGTGCGCGCTCTTGCTCAGTGGTTCATTTCAGGAACCAGTTTACTTGAACCATTGTTACACCATCTTGAAAGCAATTATCTACCTCCTTAATTATGGAAACCAGAACTGCATGTAATAATCATTGTTTCAATGGAATTTATTTTTGTTAAATGTTTTGGATTTTAGTTTCTATTTCTTTTCAGTTCCAGCCATAATACCAGTTAAGGAATTCTGCATGTGAAAATCTAAGCTTCAGTCAGTTCACCAGTGATGTTTTTCTGACACAAGGTACAACCAGCTCCTGTTTCTCACCTTCATGGTGAAATACAACCCATTTTAACGAGTTTCTGAATCTGTTTGGACTGAGTTACAATAATCTTGGAGATTTGGGTATGATACTACTTACTGCAACTCTGAAGAATGCAAACTGGAAAATGCATACTCTGGAGTAAATACCAGACTCAGAATTGTTTATAATGACTAGTTCTGATACTGGAGGAGAAAGTGAGGACTGCAGATGCTGGAGATCAGAGCTGAAAATGTGTTGCTGGAAAAGCGCAACAGGTCAGGCAGCATCCAAGGAGCAGGAGAATCGACATTTTGTCATACGCCCTTCTTCAGGAATGAGGAAAGTGTGTCCAGCAGGCTAAGATAAAAGGTAGGGATGAGGGACTTGGGGAGGAGCGTTGGGAATGCGATAGGTGGATGGAGGTCAAGGGGAGGGTGATAGGCCGGAGTGGGGTAGGGACGGAGAGGTCAGGAAGAAGGTTGCAGGTTAGGAAGGCGGTGCTGAGTTCGAGGGATTTGACTGAGACAAGGTGGGGGGAGGGGAAATGAGGAAACTGGAGAAATCTGAGTTCATCCCTTGTGGTTGGAGGGTTCCTAGGCGGAGGATGAGGCGCTCTTCCTCCAACCATCGTGTTGCCATGGTCTGGCGATGGAGGATTGCAAGGACCAGCATGTCCTTGGTGGAGTGGGAGGGGGAGTTGAAGTGTTGGGCTACGGGATGGTTGGGTTGGCAACACAGATACCTCCTTCTTCAAGGACCGCAATTTCACCCCAGACGTAGTCGACGATGCCCTCCACCGCATCTCTTCCACTTCCCGCTCCTGCGGCCTTGAGCCCCGCCCCTCCAACCGCCACCAGGATAGAACCGCCCTGGTCCACACCTACCACCCCACCAACCTCCATGTCCAGCGTATCATCCGCCGTCATTCCTCCACCACCAAACGGACCCCACTGCCAGGGATATTTCCCTCCTCTCCCCTATCAGCGTTCCGAAAAGACCACTCCCTCTGTGACTCCCTCGTCAGGTCCAAACCCCCAAAAACCCAACCTCCACTCACGGCACCTTCCCCTGCAACCGCAAGAAATGCAAAACTTGGGCCCAAACCTCCCCCCTTACTTCCCTCCAAGGCCCCAAGGGACACTTCCATATCCGACACAAATTCACCTGCACCTCCATACACATCATCTATTGCATCCGCTGCACCCGATGTGGCCTCCTCTATATTGGGGAGACAGGCCGCCTACTTGTGGAACGTTTCAGAGAACACCTCTGGGACACCCGGACCAACCAGCCCAACCACCCCTTAGCCCAACACTTCAACTCCCGCTCCCACTCTACCAAGGACATGCAGGTCCTTGGACTCCTCCATCGCCAGACCATGGCAACACGACGGTTGGAGGAAGAGTGCCTCATCTTCCACCTAGGAACCCTCCAACCACAAGGGATGAACTCAGATTTCTCCAGTTTCCTCATTTCTCCTCCCCCCACCTTGTCTCAGTCAAATCCCTCGAACTCAGCACCGCCTTCCTAACCTGCAATCTTCTTCCTGACCTCTCCGCCCCCACCCCACTCCGGCATATCACCCTCACCTTGAAATCCATCCACCTATCTTATTCACAACGCCCCTCCCCCATGTCCCTCCTCCCTACCTTTTATCTTAGCCAGCTGGACACACTTTCCTCATTCCTGAAGAAGGGCTTATGCCCGAAACGTCGATTCTCCTGTTTCTTGGATGCTGCCTGGCCTGCAGGGCTTTTCCAGCAACACATTTTCAGCTAGTTCTGATACTGTTCATTAATATTGCAGTAATTGTATGATTGTTACACAATGGATGTAAGAAGGGACACGTAACAGGTGCAACATCATTTGTTGGTGGTTAGATTTGATTACAATAGATCCATATCACTTGTTAGCCACGCTGAGCTGCCTATTCTGCGTCCAGCCTACGGCCAAAAGTGAGGTCTGAGGCATTTGGAAGCATTGTCACCCAGAGCTGTCACCCATTGTCACCCAGAACTGTCACCCATTGTCACCCAGACCTGCCAAGTTGAATGATCTTTTTGCAGCAGCGGAGGGTCCCAGCATCACAGGTGCCAGCCTGCAGACAATTCAATTCACTCCATATGATATCAAGGGACAACTGAAGACACTGATTGCTTCAAGGATTATGGGTTACCGAGTCATAGAGATGTCCCTTTGATCCAACTCGTCCATGCTGCCCAGATATCCTAACCTAATCTAGTCCTATTTGCTAGTACTTGGCCCATATGTCGATGAACCCTTCCTATTCATACACCTATCTTAAATGTTGCAGTTGTACTAGCCACCAACACTTCCTCCGGCAGCTCATTCCATACATGTACTATCCTCTGCGTGGAAAAGTTGCCCGTTAGGTCCCTTTTAGATTTTTCCCTTCTCATCCTAAACCTGTGCCCTCTAGTTCTGGACTCCCATACCGCCAGGAAAAGACCTTGGTCTATTTACTCGATCCATGCCTCTCATGATTTTATAAACTTCTCAGACTCTGTTCCAGGAAAAACAACCACAGCCCATTCAGCCTCTCCCTGCAGCTTAAATCGTTCAACCCAGGCAATGTTCTTGTATTTTATTTTCTTAACCCTTTCAAGTTTCACAACATTCTTCCAAGAGGAGGGACACCAGAATTTCACACAATATTCCAACTGTGGTGTGTAAAGCCGCAACATGACCTTCCAACTCCTGTACTTAATACTCTGACTAATAAAGAAAAGCACACCAAATTCCTCCTTCACTCCCTGCTACTCTGCTTTTAAACAACTGTGAACTTGCACTCCAAGGTCTCTTTGTTCAGCAACATTCCCCAAGGCCTTACCATTAACTGTGTACGTCCTACTTCTATGTGCCTTTCTAAAGTGCAGCACCTCACATTTATCAAAATTAAACTCCATCTGCCACCCCTGAGCCCATTGGCCCACCTGATCAAGATCCTGTTGTAATCCACGTAATAGTGGTATCTATGCTCTTACTCTGAGACACACATTCTGACAGAGTGTGCACATAGATACCACTATTACGTGTGGGGACACCTCCCACCTTGTACATGGCAGGTAACCATGTGACTCAGCCAACGTTGTCTATCTTATACGTTGCAGGCAAGGATTCCCGGAGGCATTGTTCATTGGGGAAACCGAGCAAAACCTACGACAACGGAGGAATGGGTACCGCACAGCAAACAACAGACAGGAGGGTTCCCTCCCAGTTGGGGAACACTTCAGTAGTCCAGGACATTCAGCCTCGGACCTTCGGGTGACCATCCTCCAAGGCGGACTTCGGGACAGGCTGCAGAGAAAAGTGGCCGAGCAGAGGCTGATAACTAAGTTCGGTACCCAGAGGGAGGGCCTCAACCTGGACCTTGGGTTCATGTCACATTACAAGTGACCACCATTACACTATACACACCACCCAGATACTCCTACGCACACACACTCTCTCTCACACACGCACACAGGCACTCCTATACACACATAGACACGGACACACATACACACAGATGCGCACACAGACACCCACACACACCCTTACAGACACACACACTTCCACACTCACACATGCACCCGCTCTCAGACTTAAGAGACTTTGCACTCACTACACACACACATACACTTCCTCACACCCACAACCTCCAACCAGACAGACACACACACAGATTGACAAAAACCCACATGCACACATATATTTTGTGGGGTGAATTTGTACTTGCAGGGTTATATTGTACTTTGCTAAAAAAAACTGTATGCATTCATATAGAACGCTGAGCTCAAAAACTGCTTGAATTTATGTAAAACTCCGTTATCTCACTTTTTTAGATTATAATCAATGTAAACATCATGGCATAGACAGAGAACACAGGGGGCCAACACCTTCAACATATTGTCTAGCTATCACCTTCTTAACAGCTAACCCGAGAATGCAACTTTTTGAATAAAATGTTTTGTGATTTACACTTGAAAGAAGTGAAACTATCACTGAATTCTAACAGATGAAAGGCTTAACAGACAATCAATTTTTCAATGTATAATTTCAGTTACATCATACTGTAAATTTTTGCTGTAAATTCTGTGTTAGGATTGAGCCCACCACTATCACCCGATGAAGCAGCGCCGCTCCAAAAGCTAGTGTTCTTCCAATTAAACCTGTTGGACTGTAACCTGGTCTGTGATTTTTAACTTTGTACTCCCCAGTCAACACCGGCATCTCCAAATTGTAAGCACTACAGTTGCCTCTTGCAGTGCACTCAAGGGCTTTTACTATGTTGAATGGTCAGACTTACCTGCTCTCTTCAGTTCCCTTTTTTTATCAGTATTGCCATTGGAAACTTTGATCCTGATCGAATTAAGTTTCCTTGATTCAATTAATTGTCCCCTTTCATCCATTCCTGCTCTGTGGGTTTCTGCTGAACCTCAACTGCAGCAATGGTTTATTTTAATTTGGTCTATTTTGTGATAGTTAAATATACTACAGAACCGCAGTTTTATGAAGGAATGAATGAATGAATGACACCCTGTTATAGCAGGAATTTACGAATGAGTAAATACAAAGTGCTTCAATGAGTTAATGAAAGGAACCCCATAGTAGGTTAGTGGATTACACCAAAATTGGTGATACAGTTGACAGTGAAGAAGGTTAGCCATGATTACAAAAGGATCCTGATCAATTCGGCTGATAGGCTGAAGTGGGTCAAATGGGCCCAGTGGCCATATTTTTATCATATTTTGAATTGTTTTCGCCTGTGAGAGACCTTCACCAGGAGGGTGAACATTTTGTATAGTGACCCTCTTGCCACAGTCCTCCCCAATGGTGGACGATCGAGTACATTTAATACTTGTAGGGGCAGTCGACAGAGCTGTGCCTTGCCACCTTTGCTTTTCACATTGGTGGTTGAACCACTGGCAGAGCGATACTAATATAACTGCTCCAGAAGTGGGGACGAAGTCACATAAAATCACACTATATGTACATGACAGTCTCAGTGCCACACCTGATACAATGCATCAATTTATTTGGTGGCTTCTTGGGTTATAAGATCAATTTTGCGAAGTCAGAGACGGTGCCCACAGGTGGTCTCACGAGACTGCCTGATCCTGAGGCTGGATCTCGGTTCCCTTTTAGTTGGTCATATGAGAGCTTTTTCTACTGAGGCATATTTATTACTCTCATTTATGTTCGGCTATTTAATGGCAGTTTTGCCGATTTATTCAACAGAATCAAGTTGGACCTTTGTAGATGGGAGGCGTTCGAAACTCTTGTATAGTCAGATAACCCTCACTAAAATGAGCATTCTGCCTCAGCTGTTGTATCCTAAAAGAATGCTTCATCTGCTTGTTACTAAGCAAATATTTAGAAGATTGAATGGCTGGTTCCATTATTTTATCTGATATCTCAAGCAGCCCCCAAATTAAATTGAACTAAATTGCAGTTATCTTACAGACTGGGCCTTCCAGATATCAAGAACTATTAGGTACGTTCGTTGCTGTCTTACATGGATGATTGGGCCCGTGGGGACCCTCACTCACTTTGTTTGGACAGCGAAGTATCTCAGGCAAGGTGACCCTCATTAGCCTGCTGTTCTTAGACAAAATGAGAACAGTTAAGGAATAATACCATTGTTGAACAATCATCAATACTGTTAATGCGTGGAGGGCAATGTGCCAGAGTGAGAGTAATATTGCCAAAACATCATTTCTGACAGCCTTAGTTGGTATGACAGGCTTTCAGCCCGGGATGATGATCTCTGGGTTTAAATTATGAACAGCTAGGGGCTGACTTGCCTGGATGGTTTATTTGAAGGGGACACACTGATGTCTATTTGATTAGATTATATTACAGAATGGAAAAAGGCCCTTCGGCCCAACAAGTCCACACCGACCCGCCGAAGCGCAACCCACCCATACCCCTACATTTACCCTTTACCTAACACGATGGGCAATTTAGCATGGCCAATTCACCTGACCTACACATTTTTGGATTGTGGGAGGAACCCGGAGCACCCGGAGGAAACCCACGCAGACAC
This sequence comes from Chiloscyllium plagiosum, assembly GCF_037043375.1. NCBI lineage: Eukaryota > Metazoa > Chordata > Chondrichthyes > Orectolobiformes > Hemiscylliidae > Chiloscyllium > Chiloscyllium plagiosum. The sequence continues at coordinate 30,669,694 of NW_028270184.1, read as the reverse complement.
GGGGAGAATGTGCAAACTCCACACAGTCAGTCGCCTGAGGCGGGAATTGAACCCGGGTCTCTGGCGCTGTGAGGCAGCAGTGCTAACCACTGTACCACCGTGCCGCATGTCTTCTGAGCAATTTGCTCGGAAATATGAATTGTCCAGTCGGAACCTCTTTCATTTCTTTCAAATTAGAAACTCCATACGAAAAGAGACCACACTTCAAGTTGATCATTATAGGCCCGACATGGAGAAGAGGGTCTTGAGTGCTGAGGGCATATTATCTGTGAGCAACACTTATCATCTATTGAGAGAGGGTCCCTCAGACAGACCGAATGGCTCTGTAAGGTATGGGAGAGAGACTTGTACATTGAGATCTCTTCTGAATTATGGGAGGCTATCTGCAAGATGGATTGCGATTTACCACAGACCCACGCTTGGTAACCGAAGATTCTCCACAGTGTCCATCTGGCCCCAGACCGCCTCACTAAATTTAAAGCAGGAGCATCTCTAAATGTAAAGAGAGCGTGGGGGAGCTCACTCATTGCCTCTGGTCCTACCACAGACTGCGGGCATTCTGGAGTGCAGTGGTAGGTGACATAGACAAGGCCTTGGGAAGTAGATGGAAATGGACCCGTTTCAATTTTTATTGGCTTTGTTAATTCACTTTTATTAGATGCATACATCAAAGGCTTTTCAGTATCCTCACTTTTTGTGCAAAAAACAACATTCTGTTTGGTTTGGTGTCGGAAAATCCCCTGGGGCTGGCAGGCTGGCGTAAGCTAGTCATGGAGCACAATCCCTTGGATGTCTGCCGAATATGGTGCACCATAAAACTGAGAATTTCTATAAGATGTGGCGGCCCTTTTTGGACTACCTGGGTACATATTTGTTCTCCATAGTAATAAGAACTTTGATATAGCCATGGTAATTCTAACTAATGTGTTTGGTATCCAGAGGGAATGAACTATGAACATATTAATACGTATAAGCCTGTGCTCTCGATGATAGCGGGCTGTTCCTTTGTTTTGCTAAGGTGTGTTACAATTTTATCATTATTATTATTGATAAGATTTTCCTGTTTTAAACTTAGTTATTAGTTATTATTTATATATGTTATTAGCGGTTTTGTTTTATATATTAATTTGATTTATTTGCTTTTGGATTCATCATAATATTCAAAAGAAAAAAAATCTTATTTGTAATAAAAGTATATATTCTAAAAAGTGAAAGAGCTGCTATTCTTGTTACTTAAGAGGCAGAATTATATTAACGTTGTTATGGACCAGGGCAGCCACCATTATCCAACCAATAACGTTTCAAGAAGGTAGCCCAGACCTTAACTTGACCAGTTCTTTGAAGCAGGTATAAGGTGGATATTCCAGGAGTGATGCAGCTGGCCCAACAACTCAGTTATAAACTAAACAGAATTTACTTATAGATTACTTGAACGAAACACAAGCAAAAGAGAACCGAATTCAGAATAACAATCTGTCTGAAAATCCCACCAAATCCATCACAACTTTACGATGCTCTTCCAAATACCTGGAAACAAACATCTCCTTTTCAAAAACAGGTAATATTAAACACATGTTCTGCCAGGGGAGAAGTCAGAGAAAGGGAGGATTAGCACGGAACTACTTCTTTGGTACCCCAGTAGCTTCTCTGGGTTCCCAGCTGAAACTTGACTAGCAGCTGCAAACACAGCGGGTTGCTAAAACCAAAACCCTGATCTGACCGAACGAATCACTTGCCTTTCGTTGTACAGTTGTTTTATAAAAACTCTTAAAAGCTTTTTCAAGCAGATATTTCAAGAAATACCAGAACGTCTATCATTTCAACCCCTGAAAAAACAAACCAAGGAGACTACATAACCTTGATAATGGAGCAGCAGCAACTTCCTCCCACCCACCCCGCCCTTTAAAAAAAGCAACACCAATATCCAAAGATGGCTTAATTTTAAAAGCACTTAAACTTACACTGTTAGTACACTGCAAACCCCAAATACATTACTTTGACTATAATATGCAAATATGCACGATTACAATCTGTGTCAGTTCGCTTTACTGCATTGCCACTTGAATGAGAACCGAATGCCTCCGTTTCTCATTCAAATTTCGACAATGTGTCAGCAATCACGTTTCTCGTCCTGCCACATGTACAGGTTTTAAATTGAACGCTTGTAACGGCAATCTCCATCTAAACAATCTGGAATTTGTGCCCGTAAGATTCTCCACACACTTCAGTCGGTTACGATCACTCTATTTGATTGTCTCAGACACATTACCGGTAATATAAACATTGACATGTTGTAACGTAACAGCAACCTCAAAGACTCCTTCTCAAATGTCAAATATTTCTCTTGGTAAATGTCCAGGTTCCTGGAGAAATACCCGATTGGTCTTCATATCTTCTTAGCATCTTCCTGATAGAGCATCACATGCATCGATAGCCACATTGAATGACTTGGCAGAATTAGGCATGGTAAACACTGAGGCAGTTGTTAGCAGAAAATGCCTTCTGACAGTTTGTCATCCACTGATTTTTGTTTTGCTTTTCCTCTGTAACTCAGTGAGTGTAGAAGCCATACTGCTGACATTTGGTAAGAATTTCCGATAGGAAACCACTCAATCCCAGTAATAATAGTATTGCTCTTTCTATCAAGGTCTCCGTCCAATAACATGGCCCAGGAAGGTGACTTGGGCTTTGGCAAGTTCACCTTTACCCAAACGTATCATCAAGCCTGCTTCCCGAAGACGATCAAACAAATTTGAATGAAGGTGCAAATGTTCCTTCCTCGTATGATTTAAATTCACTCGGTCATCAATATAAATGACACAATTTGGCATCTAGAAATAACCTTATTTGGTAGCCATTGAAATGTGAATGGCGCATCTTCGTAGCAAACAGCATGGCTTTAAACTGATACAGTCCCTTTGGCAGTACAAAAGCTGAAATTATATTCACTCTTTCTGAAAAAGTATCCTCTGAGAAAGTCAAAAATTAGAACTTTAATTTGCTTGTCTCATTGTTTCAACACAGTCTTCCCAATGTGGAATCAGACAGGCATCAATCTTTGTAACTGTGTTTTTTGCGATATTCCACACATTTCCCTTGGCTACCATCTGGTTTTGGTGCAATTAGTATGGGTGAGCTCCAGTCATTGTAGCTCACTTGGATTATGTCATCTTCGAGCATGCGTTCAATCTCCTCTTGCACCCCTTCCCACTTAGGAAGATTATGCCTATAAGGATGTTGCTTCAACGGAAAAGAATGTCCAATATCTGCATCATGCATAACTAGGTTAGTACTTCCCTGATTATGTCTGCGTATCTCCCCATGTGATAGTAATAACACTTTCAGGTAATTTGGATTTTCCTCTGGAAGTTAATTCGATAATTTATCCCAATTTTTGACAACGTCTTCATAGTCCAACTTCATTTGAGGAATGTCCAGATCAGGATCCTCTGAATTTGGTTCTTCAGTATTGCAAACGATAGCTTAGTTTCATTTTGGTTTCTTTCCTTATAAAAACATCTTTTGTGCATATTCATATGGCACACTCTATGAGATTTATTTCTGTCTCAAGTCCTTTCAAATAGTTTACCTCACTCACCTTTTTTTCAACTTGATAAGGTCCACTAAAATTGATTTTAAAGATTCACATATCACTGGAAGTTACACTAATACCTTATCCACCTGAACCCCAAATTGAAAAGTTTTGATTTCGTGTCTGCTTTTTGTTTCATTACATACTATGATAAGTTTAAATGTTGTTTAGCCCGCTCCCCCACGCTCTTTGATCATTCCCTAAAAGCTGACGCATCGTCCAAATATGTAGTCTCTGAATTCGAACTTAGTAATTTTTGCTTCATCATTTTTAGTGGTTCTCTCACTTCCTGCCGAAAACCTAATCCAAATGGAGTGCATTTGGTCGATGTATTTGGTGAATTTGTGATGGTAAAAATTGCAAATGGAATTCCGTTATCCTAATCATCTGGGGAATCTTGACTACATGCCTTTGACCGGGTTTTTCACATCGGATGCCACCTTTCTATCGCTCCCTGTGATTCTGGACAGTACGCAGAAGGTTTGAATTGTTGTATTCCGTAGGTATCCAAAACCTCCTTGAATAACTTTGATATAAACTTTCACCCTTGATCTGATTGTATCTCTGTGGGTAATCATTATCCAGTGAAAGATGTGCGTGACTCCTCGACAATACTTTCAGCTGTGATATTGCACAATGGAATGTACTCTGGAAATGTAATGGGCACATCCATTATTGCTAACAAATACTGATTCCAATTGTTTGTTTTAGGTAGATGTTCTATTCAATCAATTAAGACATATTCAAAATGTTCTTCAAAGACATCCTCGTGCAGTTAATGCCAGTAAAAATGTATTTTAGTTTATTTTTTTCTCACTCTTAAATGACCTCCAGAGAAAGGGCCTCCCAACTCAAGTAACAGCACCTGGTCTCAAAATGGGCACACTGGTGAATGGCAAGAGGTTGGAAGTGTGCCAACTCAGGTGGCGAATGAGTACTTGCTCCCTTTCCCTTTACCACCTGACACTGGTAGCCATTGTCAGATTACTTGTGTCTGGGCTGAACAAATTGTTGTCACCGAATGGGAAATGCTGTCTTGGCAGACGGAAGGGAATCAACTGATCGGAGGACCACTACTGTCTCGGGAATGAAGACTCCTCAAATGATTATGTGATCAATGACTGGACAGGGTGTGTGGACAGGGTGGATCAAGGCAGGTTGCAACTAATTGACAAAACTAGGGGACTGAGTATTAAGAGGAAGTTCTCTATATGTTTCAGTCTGTAATCAGTCAGTGAAAAGGATTCCAGATGCTGCAAGTTCTTTGAATTGTGGAGTTAGAAGAACATTTACTGTTACGATTTGAAAATCATTTGGTTTATTGTCTGACTATTCACATCTGCACTGATCTTCGTTCAGTAACGAAATCTTGTTCTGTTTCTCTGCTGGTCAATGCTGACTTCCGTTTCCTTCACACCCAGTTAATCAATTACAATATTCTTCCCCCGCTCATTATCGCATCGTACGATGGCCGAATAACTGCTGTCCTGAAGATCTGCATAACATGGAAATTTACTTCTCTGGAGGTGAAGATGTGACCCTGTAATGAATCAAATGAAATTAAACCAAATCAATACCAAGTCACCTCCTGATCACGCAATAGAGGAAGGGGAGAAGAGGGAAATAAGGCAGAGCCTGGGAAATGTGACAGATGCTGCAGGGTCGCCAACATTGGGAAACATCAGAGCAAGTTCGAACCTGATGATATTCCTCTGGACATGGTCGTTCAAAGTCTGAATGGTTACCGCGTGACTTAAATATTTCAGCGACTACGGTAAAGGATAGTGGGCAGGATGGTTGGAGTTGATGTTAAACAATTTGAATATTCAGGACAGGTTATGTGGAACACATAGACATTTAGTTCAGCTGAATAGTTCACTGTGGAAAACCTTATGACATAGCAATAGTACCCCTAGTTTAAAGCTGGAAAACCTGTCTTCAAATCCCACCTTCCCTGAGGTGTATCACTGCCCGTTTAAACCAGTTAATTGCATTCGTTCTAATTGTGGAGTAGTCATAACATCTCTGGAACATTAAGTTGAAATTTCACCTCTCCCATAAGTGTCTTAGAACGTTTTGAGTCATGTTGATTGAAGAATAATGTTAGAAGATTAATGGGGAGATTCCAGCAAAGTGTTACACCACATGGTTGAATACTCTGGTGATGCTGGCATTGTGAAATCGATGACAAGATGACTAATGCACAGATCCAGAAAATCCCCTGTTGGCCTGGTCTTTAATTTCACCACTGCAAATGGTGGAATTTGAAATCAACGTGTGTCTGGAATGAAATGCTTAATGCTGTCCATGAAACTATAGGCATAAAAATGCTTTACGTCTGACTTGGGCTCGCCCACCTCCAACATATATTATCTCCATTTATTGGCACCATATTGGCTCCCGGCAACACTGACGTCTACTTAAATTACTCAGACGCTATCTCCAAGATGCACTTCAGAAAATCACTGTGTTCATGAGAAATCACCTTCTTTTCCCACCATCACTAACAAGCACAGTGTAGCAAGGACATGGGAATACCTCCTTCTGCAATGTCCTCTCCGAGCCACTCCGCACTCGACTGGAAATTTCTCAACGTTCCTTCACTGGGTTAAAATTCTGGAATAACAGTGTGAGTCCACACAGCACAAGGACGGCAGCAATTCATGTCTTTTTACCAGCACAATTACAGATGACCAATAAACGCTGCACTAGCTGGAAAACTGCACAATTGCCGGTTCATTTTTTAAGACAATGATAAAGCAAGTAGAGACTAAATATTCTCTGAGTAGATGAACAGTTAATTTGTAATCACCAAAGCAGATAGTGCAGGCAGACTGAACACAGACCTACTGTCCTTCTGTGACAGGTATAATGTTTTCCTCAATTTTTTTTAGTGACAAACAGATGGAGCAGACTGGTGTTCTCCTGTTTCAATGGAACAGTTTTCAGGAACTGCTTAACATTCTTCCATTCCTTTGTGACAGGATCAAGTGTAAAGTGGTTGCTGTCAAGATCTATTTTGTCACTGTTAAGGAGTTTAACAGTTTCTTTTTGTCTCTGTGTTGCAGTACAAATAGAGTTCAGCGATATCAGCACTTCCCTGTTTCTCAAGATTGTGTGGATTAATGATCTCGTCTAATTGACAACAGATCAGAGGGACTGAACAATCTCCTTCCATTCCAATGGGACATGCTGAATGGTCTTACTTGTTCTGTCATTTCCTTTTCTGACAAAAAATTCAAGATGCTTTCTTGGACGCCTCATGAAACGGTTCTGATATTTAAATCAGAAGTGTTCAGTGTTCAGCAGCACCCTGCCTGCATGTGTGCTGATATTATCAATTTCTTTTCAGGTAGGGGTCCTGTGCAAACAGTTAAGACCTGAGAAAAGGTTCCTCAAATGCAGGAATGGGTGTTTACAATGCTGGCTTCAGTATTGCCTGAGGTTTGCCAATTACCTGACACGTATGACATTTCCAGCAAAATTTAACCACATCCTTATGCAGTAAAAAATGCTTTCGCATTTTAACCTCAGATTTTCTCCGACTGGTCATTCACGTGCTACCTGCAACACCGCATTTTTATAACCCACTTGAAGATATGATGGTCTCCATTTCCTCATCAAGACATAATTTTAAACGAGAAACATTTGGGAATACATGCCGATTCTTCTTCTGCGTACGTTTTTTGATATAATTGCTTCACTTTTCTATCTTTCTGTTGTAGCACAGATAAATATATAAAAGATAAAAAATCCACTTTTCCCTCCATCTGTTCATGATTTGGCTCAAACATTCAATCAAACATGACTTCTGAAATCTCTACATTAACATTCTTCTCTTTATTTATGGAATTCTCCTCTTTTTTCAACAGGTAACTTTGTGATCTTGTTATCACACAGTCAAGAAAAAAATCAAACGCTAACACTTCCTTTAAGAGCTCAGTTGCCTGATTCTCCACTGGCTTTTCGACTACAGCAGGCAGCACCCCTACCTGTGGGCCAGCTATATCGGTATAAAGCGCAAATTGCATTCCTGAAGCTGATTTTCTCCATTATTCATGGCAACACTTCTCCACTTTTCTCTTGACACTCCAATCTCACTCTTCATAATGGATCACTTCTCGTCATACCATGAATTCCATGGACACACACATTTCCCGGCAATATTTTTTCTACATTACATATCTCTTCATTCATCAACATCAAAGACTGATGTGACCTGCTTCATGTAACTTCTTTACCTACTGCTCCTGGTCTATGCGGCCTTAAAATCATTGCAATATACAGCACAGAAACCAAACCTTTGGTTCAACATGTCCATGCCGACCAGATATTCCAACCCAATCTATTCACACCTGTCATCGCCAGACCGATATCCCTCTAAACCCTTCCTATTTATATACCTATCAAGATGAATTTTAAATTTTGCAATTACAATGGCCAAGATGTTTGATTTCTCACTCTCCACGGGAGAGTAAAACCTTTACTAACACCTTCCACCCCGACCTCAAATTTACCTGGACCGTCTCAGACTCCTCCCTCCCCTTCCTCGACCTCTCCATTTCTATCTCGGGTGACCGAATCAACAAGGACATTTACAATAAACCGACCGAATCCCACAGCTACCTAGACAACACCTCCTCCCACCCTGCCCCCTGTAAAAACGACATCCCACATTCCCAATTCCTTCATCTCCGCCGCATCTGCTGCCAGGAGGATCAGATCCAATACTGAACAACCCAGATGGCCTCTTTCTTCAAAGACTACAATTTCCCCCGAGCCGCTGTCGACGATGATCTCCACCACATCTCCTCCACTTCCCGCTCCTCCGCCTTTGAGCCCCGCCCCTCCAATTGCCACCAGGGCAGAATCCCACTGGTCCTCACATACCACCCCACCAACCTCCATATACATTATATCATCCATCGTCATTTCCACCAGCTCCAAACGGACCCACCACCAGGGATATATTTCCCTCCCCTCCCCTATCAGCATTCCGAAAAGACCACGCCCTCCGTCACTCCCTCGTCAGGTCCACACCCTCCACCAAGACAACCTCCATACCCGGCACCTTCCCCTGCAACCGCAAGAAATGCAAACCTTGCACCCACACCTCACCCCTTACTTCCCTCCAAGGCCCAAAGGGATCCTTCCACATCCGCCAGAAATTCACCTGCATCTCCACACACATCAGTTACTGCATCCGCTGTACCCGATGTGGCCTCCTCTATATTGGGGAGACAGGCCGCCTACATGCGGAACATTTCAAAGAACACCTCTGGGACACTCGCACCAACCAACCCAACCACTCTGTGGCTCAACCACTCCACCAAGGACATGCAGGTCCTTAGACTCCTCCATCGCCAGACCATAGCAACAGGACGGTTGGAGGAAGAGCACCTCATCTTCTGCCTAGGCACCCTCCAACCACAAGGGTTGAACTCAGATTTCTCCACTTTCCTCATTTCCCCTCCCCCCACTTTGTCTCAGTTCCAACCCTCGACCTCAGCACCACCTTCCTAAACTGCAATCTTCTTCCTGACCTCTCCGCCCCCACCCCACTCCGGCCTATCACCCTCACCTTATCACACTCACCTTAACCTCCTTCCGCCTATCACATTTCCAACGCCCCTCCCCCAAGTCTCTCCTCCCTACCTTTTATTTTTGCCGGCTTGGCACACCTTCCTCATTCCTGAAGAAGGCCTCAGGTCCGAAACGTCGATTCTCCTGCTCCTTGGATGCTGCCTGACCTGTTGCGCTTTTCCAGCAACACATTTTCAGCTCTGATCTCCAGCATCTGCAGTTCTCACTTTCTCCTATTTAATACGGTTCTCCAGGTAGGTTCATTCATTAAGTCAGGAGGTATGGGATACAGGGAGATTTGGCTATCTGGATTCAGAATTGTCGTGCTGTCAAAACCAGAGACTAGTCCAGTTGGAAAGTGGCCTGCCTGGAGGTCAGTGTTGAGTGGTGTTCCGTAGGGCTCTGATCGTGGGACTCTGTCTGTTGCAGTTTTAATCAATGACTTGGATGAGGAGGTTGAGGGGTGAGTTAGTAAATTTGCTGATGACACAAAGGCTATTGCAGGCTGCAGCGTGACACAGACAGGATGCAGAGCTGGGCTGAGAAATGGCGGGTGGAGTTCAACCTGGATAAATGCGACGTCATGCATTTTGGAAGGTCGAATTTGAATGGTGAATATAGGATTAAAGTCAGGATTCTTGACAGTGTGAAGGAACAGAGGATCTGGGTGATCAAGTACATATATCCCTCAAAGTTGCCACCCAAGTGTACAGGGTTGTTAAGAAAGCATGTGATGTTTTGGTTTTCATTAATGGGTCATCGAGTTTAAGAGTCGCGAGGTTTGTTACAGCTCTACATGTTCCTGGTGAGACCACACTTGCAATATTGTGTCCAGTTCTGGCGCCCTACTATAGGAAAGATGTGGAGGCTTTGGAGAGCGTGCAAGGAAGGTTTACCAGGATGCTGACTGGACTGGAGTGCTTGCCTTATAAAGAGAGATTGAATAAGCTCAGACTTTTCTCTCTGGAGAGAAGGAGGAAGAGAGAAGACGTGATCGAGGTGTACAAAATAATGAGAGTCATGTATAGAGTCAATAGCCAGAGACCTTTCCCCAGGGCAGGATGGACTGGCACGAAGGGTCATAGTTTTAAGATATTAGTAGAAAGACTTAGAGGGCTCGCCTGAGGAAGGCATTTTACGTTAGAGGTGGTGAAAGCAGAGTATTAGGGACATTTAAGTGACTGCTGGGCATGGATATGGATAGCAGTGAGTTGAGGGGTGCATACGTTGGATTATTTTATTTTACATTAGGATTAATCCACGGCGCAACATCATGGGCCAAGGGTCCTGTTGTGTGCTGTACTTTTCTATGTTCTATGTTCTATGTACTAGTATCCACCACTTCCTGTAGCAGTCCACTACACACACGCACCACCCTCTGTGTGAAAACGTCGCACCTTAGGTCTCTTTTATATCTTCCCCCTTTCACCCTAAACTTAAGCCCTTTATTACTGGACTCCTCCACCCCATGGAACGGGCCTTCTCTGTTTAGAGCGGGGCTGGAAAAGCACAGCAGTTCAGGCAGCATCCGAGTAGCAGGGAAATCGACGTTTGGGGCAAAAGCCCTTCATCAGGAATAAGAGCTTATTCCTGATGAAGCGCATTTGCCTGGAACGTCGATTTTCTTGCTCTTTGGATGCTGCCTGAACTGCTGTGCTTTTCCAGCACCGCTCTAATCTTGATTCTCATCTCATGCATCAGCAGTACCCATTTTCACCCTGTCCATTCACCCTATCCAAGCCCCACATGATTTTATAAACCTCGATAAGGTCACCTCTCAGCCTCTGACACTCCAGGGAAATCAGTCCCAACCTATTCAACCTCTCCCTAAGAGCTTGAATCCTCCAATCCTGGCAACATCCTTGTAAATATTTTCTGAACCCTTTAAAGTTTCACAACATTTTCCCGATATGAAGGAGACCAGAATTGCACGCAATATTCCAAAAGTGGCCTAACCAATGTCCTGTACATCCTAAACATTTCCTCCCAAGTCCTATAATCAAAGTTTTGACCCATAAAGGTAAGCATACCAAACGCCTTCTTCACTAATCTATCTACCAGCGACTCCCCTTTCAAGGAGCTACGAACCTGCACTCCAATGTGTCTTTGTTCAGCAACACTCCCTAGGACCTTACCATAATCCTGCTAAAATCTTTACCTTTGCAAGCAAATGGTTTATGAAGAACTGGCACTTCCTTCTTCACAAACATCCAGTAAGGTTGGACATTCTGCTACAGCTTTTTTCCCAGCCAATAATGCTTTCTTTTACCACTCCAACGAAATTCACTGATTCATCCTGTTTTCCTACATTGGACTTCCCAGTGCTTTTTCTAATCCACCAACACCGTGAATTCAGATTGCCTACTTTATTGCAGTGTACACACCCAGCCTTTTAACCTCTCTTTTCCCTTTTTGGATTCCCATTGTAAACTGTGGTAATCTATCTTTATTTTCTTCATTGAGGTCTAGTTTGCCCTTGTCACCTGAGGATTTCTCTTGAGCTTAATTTCTATGCCTCATGAATTAAAATTGATGTCGGATTCCAAGTTTTGATTTATTAACCAATCCATAATTATCAGCCATTTCAGCTGCTAATCTTGCTGTTTTAACTCTCTGATCTTCCACGCCAGTCTGCCTGACTTCAAGAAATTATCTTTTAATTTCCTCATAAATTATTGTCTCTGACAGTGATATAGGTTGGATCTATTTTAAACGCCTTTATCCAGGAAACAAAATTAATTTGTTTGATCTTTTCAAACTCAATGTATGGCTGACCATGACCCATCCTTATATTCCTGTAACATTGTCTGTAGGCTATAGGCACATGCTCATGTACACTTCAGTATGGCTTTCTCACCCTCTCATACACCCATAATCCCTCTTCTGATAGTGATGCAAATATGTCACTTGCTATATCTACCAACTTTGTTTGGATCATTCAGACCAAATGGTGACTCACTACTTCACTTGTTTGGACAGTTGCTGAAAAGAAATTAACAAGGCATCTACATCCTCCTCATCAAATCTATGCAGTACATGGATAAATTTAAACAGATTCCCGCTTCCTCCACCTTCCCCTCTACACTTTCAGGTTGACTTTCCCTTCTAAGTGCCAAGTTGTGAAGATCAAAGTCGATCTCTTTCTCCTTTTCCTCTCTCTATTTCCCTCTTTTTTTCCGTGAGGGCATTCCTCTCATTTTCTTCCTTTACTGTGAGAGTGATTATTTCCTTTTTAATCTTTATTCTGCATGTACCGTAATGAAAACAGTTTCAGTTATTTTTTACGTTCGAACTGCTTCATATCCAAGTGAATTCTAGTCAATTCCAAAATTTCTGATGGTGTTTGCTGAAAATGTAAATGTTGAGCGATTTCTGTAATTACTTCCCCTTTTCTCAGACGAAGGTAAACACGACTCCAACTATCTGGCAATTCCAGCCGCCAAATCCAATGCATTTCCTCTGATGCTGCAGTACATGTTGTTTTATTTTTCCAGCAACACAGTCTGAACAGTCCATCTTCCTCAGGTACACTGGCACCACCCCCCACCTTTTCCTCCGCTACATCGATGACTGTATCGGCGCTGCCTCGTGCTCCCACGAGGAGGTTGAACAGTTCATCCACTTTACCAACACCTTCCACCCCGACCTCAAATTTACCTGGACCGTCTCAGACTCCTCCCTCCCGTTCCTAGACCTCTCCATTTCTATCTTGGGTGACCGAATCAACACGGACATTTACAATAAACCGACCGAATCCCACAGCTACCGAGACTACACCTCCTCCCACCCTGCCCCCTGGGAAACCGCCATCCCATATTCCTAATTCATTCGTCTCCGCAGCATCTGCTCCCAGGAGGACCTGTTCGAACACCGTACAACCCAGATGGCCTCCTTCTTCAAAGACCGCAATTTCCCCACAGACATGATCGACGATGCTCTCCACCGCATCTCCTCCACTTCCCGCTCCTCCGCCCTTGAGCTCAGTCCCTCCAATCGCCGCCAGGACAGCACCCCACTGGTCCTCACCTACCACCCCACCAACCTCCATATACATCATATCATTCTTCGTCATTTCCACCAGCTCCAAACGGACCCACCACGAGGGATATATTTCCCTCCCATCCCCCATCAGCATTCCGAAAAGACTACTCCCTCCATGACTCCCTCATCAGGTCCACATCCCCCACCAACACAACCTCCATTCCCAGCACTTTCCCCTGCAATCGCAAGAAATGCAAAACTTGCGCCCACACCTCCCCACTTACTTCCCTCAAAGGCCCAAAGGGATCCTTCCATATCCGCCACAAATTCACCTGCACCTCCACACACGTCATTTTCTGCATCCGCTGCACCCGATGTGGCCTCCTCTATATTGGGGAGACAGGCCGCCGACTTGCGGAACTTTTCAGAGAACACCTCTGGGACACCAGGACCAATCAACCCAACCACCCTGTGGCTCAACACTTCAAATCCTCCTCCCACTTGCCCAAGGACATGCAGGTCCTTAGACTCCTCCAACGCCAGACCACAGCAACAGGACGGTTGGAGGAAGAGCACCTCATCTTCTGTCTAGGAATCCTCCAACCACAAGGGATGAACTCAGATTTCTCCACTTTCCTCATTTCCCCTCCCCCCACCTTGTCTTAGTCCCAACCTTCGAACTCAGCACCAACTTCCTAACCTGCAATCTTCTCCTGACCTCTCCGCCCCCACCCCCATTCCAGCCTATCACACTCACCTTAATCTCCTTCCGCCTTTCGCATTCCCAACGCCCCTCCCCCAAGTCCCTCCTCCCTACCTTTTATCTTAGCCTGCTGGACACACTTTCCTCATTCCTGAAGAAGGGTTCATGCCCGAAACGTCGATTCTCCTGCTCCTTGTATGCTGCCTGACCTGTTGCGCTTTTCCAGCAACACAACTTCATTTCCAATAGCTTTACCTTGTTCGCCTTTTGTAAAACCTCCATATCCCCGCCCCCCAAAAATCTGTCAGTGACTGAAAGCCATTACTGCACAAAACACTGTTTCAATCAACCGAATTCAACAACCAGCCCAAAAGTCACTGACACCTACCACTCGTCTTTGTATCCGACAACACTGAACCCGAAGTGGAATTATAGGATCAATGACAGCTAGAACGCACTTCCTGTTATGGACTTGGCCAGACGCCCTGCAAATATTTAAAAAGGTGGCCTGGCCCCTAAGCTTTTCTAATTATAAAGGAAGATGTGAAGTGAGTGTTCCCGCTCTGATACAACTCGTCAAATCACTTAGCTTTAAGCAAAACAAAAATCATTTAAACACTACACTGGAAGCACATCCAAAGGAAAGCAGAATGTTAATTAACCTAACAGTGGAAAAACTCCGCCGATCCGATGCAGTAACAATGAATAATCAATTGTTCCAATACAGTAATAGCTGATTAATGGCAAAAAAGATAACTACAAACACAGATTCATACAGGCCGGAGGGAACAACATCCAAAGAGAGAGACTTCAATAGAAAGTTAGAAAAACCCTTTACTGAAGCTTGCAACTCGCCAGCAGTCCAGCAGGACAGCTAAACAATCTCGAGGAATAAACTTGAACTCGGCGAACTGGCCACTGTCATTCCATTATTGAACGAGACGCTAAGGCACCTCTGCCTTTAGGACCTCTCCAGGAACAAGGACGAAATGACCTTTATAAACTGACAGCATCGTCACACACTCAGTGCTTTATATTTATACCACTTCTCGAGTGATGGCTTTGATCCTTAATTCCACCCTCTATTCTTTATCATTAACAGCTCGCTTGAAGATATTTAATGCTTTCTGGAAGGAACACTGAAAAACATTTTGTGCTGTGTGTTCATTCCCAGGCATTCAGACAAATTCGAGTAAGTTTCCGACTTGTCAAGTACGTTTTACTGGCTGGGAGAATGGAATTCAGTCCGATAACTTTCACGTAAAATTAGGGAGGATGTGGAAACAAAATTCTCCAAAGTTGTTAATCTAGTCATGGTCCCTTATCCATTATTCGCAACTGAGTAGACAATTTCAGAAACTGGACAATTGCTCGAATGTGATGAGCTACAACACACGTGTGGAGTCAACTGTTGGCAGTTGGGAAGACCAGACCACAGACCATAATGGGATTAATGACAAAAAAAAAATTCACAAGGCACGGTTATATTTTACAAAGGACAATTGTTTAAATGCATAAATAAGTTAAAATACATGACATTTGGGGTCCAACGCAGAGAAGAGAATGAAAGTAAAGTCTAGAATGCCAGGATCAGATCTTATTTTATTTAGTGTATTATGGAAATAAAACATTCTACATGATTGCAACTAATGTAAGTGATGAGTTGACATAATTGACTCTCTGGAGATGTGATGCATGTATAAATACAGATTACATCTGCCTAATGTTGGTCATACTGCAGCCACAGAACTTCTATTCCGACAGAAGTCATTCATTTTCAGAAATGGAGAAACCACCGATTTTATTATTGAAGGAGATTTATTATCCACTTCTTGCAGCTGTTTGTCTTCCAGGTGAGACATTGAACTTGTTTCTTTCGAGTTGATTTTAATTTATCCGTGTTAATGTTGCATATTATACATTTCCCATTGTCAGGGTTCACATATCATTGTCAAAAACAGTGTTTGAACACCTCTACTTTTTCCCTTTATCTGGAAGCATAGCTGATGTAATAACAACCCTCACAAAAGTGTCGCCTGCAAAGGCTTTTGTTGCTCTTTCGACAGTCTGACAATACCATACAGATAGATGGGACCACATTAAATATGGGTACATTTCCTGTTTTGTAGATCACTCAGAAAGTATTCACATCCTCTTAAAAAGTATCTTCCCTTCTATTTCAAACATGCATTGCAATATTACCGAAATGCTCTGTCTCTTTTTCAGCGAACACGATGACTGTTATAATTATCGTACGAGGAAACTGTGGTCTTTCTAAATGCATTTCTGCTTATCTGGTAGCCATGGCAACATCGGATCTCTTGGTCATTATCTATGATGTTATCGCATATCGCATTTTGCATTATCATTTTCCTCTTTCCTTCTTCTCCTACACACCTGTTTGCAAGTTCATTATATACATAGCTGCTACCAGTCTCGATTTAACTGTTTGGTTCACCGTTTCCTTCACATTTGACAGATTTGTGGTGATCTGCTGCCAGAAGTTTAAAACACAATATTGTACAGAAAGAACCGCAACGGCGGTATTAATAACCATTTCGGTCCTGACCTTGTTAAAAAATATTCCACTTTTGTTTACATATGAGTCAGAGCAAATCCTTAATAAAATCCAATGGGGCTGCCAGTCAAGCGTAACTTTCTTTGCTTCATCTCCAGGGATAGCGTTTGTCTGGGTTTACAGCCCTTGGTGGCTTGGCTTCCATTTATCTTAATTGTCTCATTTAATTGTTTAACCATCCGCCGTATTCTAATGGCGAATAGAACTCGGATTAAACTCCATGGACACAGAAAGGAGAATTAAAGCAATACAGAGATGGAGAACCGGAGGAAGTCGATCGTTTTATTGTTCTCAGTATCTGTCAGTTTCATATTGCTTTGGTTGACACGTTCCGCTACTTTGGTCATTACCAGACTGTCAAACCCTAATTATTACCGAGGTGAATTTAACGACCCTAAATATATCGCAACTGAAACGGGAAATATTCTCAAGTTGTTGAGCTGTTTCCTGAACCCATGTATTTATGCAGCAACCCAGAACAAATTCAGAGAGGAGCTGAAGGATGTGGTGAAATCGCTATTGAGCCAAACTCTCAAATATATTTTTAAAAATGTGGACAAGGGAAATGTATTTTAGGGGAATCTTTTTGTAGCTGAGACTTAATTTCATCTTGTTTCGCAAAATGGAGTTCTCTTCATCCCCCGGTAGTTAAAAACAAAATGATTCACGCAGTTATTTCATGGCTTATCGAACCCCTAAATTCGACATGTGCAATCATTTCTGTTTAGTACGATTTTTGGTTGAATTGTACAAATTGCATGTCCTTTCAAGGATGATATCTTCAAACTCAGGTATCAATGTTTAACAAAAAAGACTTGAGCTGTGATATTTTACACAAATATATGAATCTATTACTGATACCGGGATCAGATACTGAAAAATGTGTTGCTGGAAAAGCGCACCAGGTCAGGCAGCATTCAAGGAGCAGGAGAATCGACGTTTCGGGCATCAGCCTTTCTTCAGGATTCCTGCAACACATTTTTCAGCATCTGATCTCCAGCATCTGCAGTCGTCACTTTCCACCGTGATCAGATGCGTCAGGTTGAAATTGTCTGGAAAAGGAAATCAAAGATATTTCCGCCTCAAAATGAGAGACTGGCGTTTTTTATGCAAATTTTGCAAGAAAGACACTTGATTTTCCGACATGACTACACACTGAAACGCCACCCTCAGCAACTTTCAACAGGCACAAATCAAACAAAGGAACGTCCATTCTTGCCGTCCTGGTTATTGCATGATAAGAAAAGAAATATTTTAACAGATGTAGCAAATAACCTCTGTCAATCAGCCCACAGTGTACACAGGTATAATGCTGTTCTGTGCTGTACTTTTCTATGTTGTATGTTCTAAACCCGCATCCACTGCTTCTTCTGGATGTTCATTGAACAAGTGAACCTTTCTTTGTGTAAATTAAAATAAATGACCTCATGCCTTTTTAGAATCTTTCTCCTTCCAACTTGAAAATTTATATCCTTGTCTTGATCTCCTCCAAGCTAGGGAAAATGAATTTGTAATTCACCTCATCGATACGCATCATGATTTTATAAACCTCTTCAATGTCAGCTCTGAACCTCCCATGTTTCAGTGGAAAAGTTCATGCATATCCAGTCTCCAGTTATAATACAAACTCAGTTCCTGGTAACATCCAAGTAAACCTCTTCTCAGCACTCTCTAGCTTGATAAATCCTTCCTAAAAACGGGAGGACAGAATTGTATGCAGTACTCCAGAAGAGGCCTCCCCACATCCTGTGCAATCTCAAAATAATGTACCAACCCCACATCTGACCAATGATGGCAAGCTTGCTACACACTTCTTAATTACCCTATCAGTGTGTGATGGAGACTTGAAAGAATTATATACATGATCCTTGAGGTCTCTCTGTTCCACAAGAGTACTGAAAGACCAACTTTTAACTGGCTATGGCTTGCCTTTTTTATTTTATAAAATGCAATTTCTTGCATTTTCCAAACTAAACTCAATCTGTCACACTTCAGCCCATTGGCTCATACAGGCATAGATTCATAGAGATGTACAGCATGGAAACAGACTCTTCAGTCCAACCCATCCATGCCGACCAGATATCCCAACCCAATCTAGTCCCACCTGCCAGCACTCGACCATATCCCTCCAAACCCTTCCTATTTATATACTCATCCAAATGCCTCTTAAATGTTGCAATTGTACCAGCCTCCACCACATCCTCTGGCACCTCATTCCATACACGTACCACCCTCTGCATGAAAATGTTGCCCCTTAGGTCTATTTTATATCTTTCCTCTCTCACCGTAAACCTATGCCCTCTAGTTCTGGACTCCCTAACCCAGGGAAAAGACTTTGTATATTTATCCTTTCCATGCCCCTTACAATTTTGTAAACATCTATAAGGTCACCCCTCAGCCTCCGATACTCCAGGGAAAATAGCTCCAGCCTGTTCAGCCTCTCCCTGTAGCTCAGATTCTCCAACCCTGGCAACATCCTTGTAAATCTTTTCTGAACCCTTTCAAGATTCACAACATTTTTCCGATAGGAAAGAGACCAGAATTGCACGCAATATTCCAACAGTGGTCGAACCAATGTCCTGTACAGCCGCAACATGACCTCCCAACTCCTGTACTCAATACTCTGACCAATAAAGGAAAGCATACCAAACGCCTTCTTCACTATCCTATCAATCTGCGACTCCACTTTCAATGGGCTGTAAACCTGCACTCCAAGGTCTCTTTGTTCAGCAACAGTCCCTCGGACCTTACCATTAAGTGTATAAGTTCTGTTAAGGTTTGCTTTCCCAAAATGCAGCACCTCGTATTTATCTGAATTAACCTCCATCTGCCACTTCTCAGCCCATTGGCCCATCTGGTCCAGATCCTGTTGTAATCTGAGGTCACCCTCTTCGCTGTGCACCACACCTCCAATTTTTGTGTCATCTGCAAACTTACTATCTGCATCTCTTATGTTCTTATCCGAATCATTTATGTAACTGACAAAAATATGAGGGCCTAGCATCGATCCTTCCGGCACTCCACTGGTCACAGGCCTCCAGTCTGAAAAACTGCCCTCCACCACCACCCTCTGTCTTCTACCTTTGAGCCATTTCTGCATCCAAATGGCTAGTTCTCCCTTTACTCCATGAGATCGAACGTTGCTCATCAGTCTCCCATGGGGAAACTTGTTGAACGCCTTACTGAAGTCCATGTAGATCACATCAACTGTTCTACCCGCATCAATCTTATTTGTTACTTCATCAAAAAACTCAATCAAGTTTGTGAGACATGAATTCCCACAGACAAAACCATGTTGATGATCCCGAATCAGTCATTGCCTTTCCAAATACATGTACATCCTGTCCCTCAGGATTCCCTCTATCAACTTGCCCACCACCGAGGTCAGGCTCACCAGTCTATAGTTTCCTGGCTTGTCTTTACCGCCCTTCTTAAACAGTGGCACCACGTTTGCCAACCTCCAGTCTTCCGGCACCTCACCTGTGACTATCGATGATACAAATATCTCAGCATGAGGCCCAGCAATCACTTCTCTAGCTTCCCACAGAGTATTCGGGTGCACCTGATCAGGTCCTGGAAATTTATCCGCCTTAAACCGTTTCAAGACATCCAGCACTTCCTCCTCTGTAATCTGGACATTTTGCAAGATGTCACCATCTATTTCCCTACAGTCTATATCTTCCATATCCTTTTCCACAGTAAACACTGATGCAAAATATTCATTTAGTATCTCCCCGATTTTCTGTGGCTCCACACAAAGGCCGCCTTGCTGATCTTTGAGGGGCCCTATTCTCTCCGTAGATACGTTTTTGTCCTTAATGCATTTGTAAAAACCCTCTTGCATTCTCATTAATTCTATTTGCCAAAGCTATCTCAGGTCCCCGTTTTGCCCTCCTGATTTCCCTCTTAAGTATACTCCTACTTTCTTTATACACTTCTAAGGATTCAATCGATCTATCCTGTCTGTACCTGATATATGCTTCCTTTTTCTAACCAAACCCTCAATTTCTTTAGTCATCCAGCATTCCCTTTATCTACCAGCCTTCCCTTTCACCCTGACAGGAATATACTTTCTCTGGATTCTCGTTATCTCATTTCTGAAGGCTTCCCATTTTCCAACTGTCCCTTTACCTGCGAACATCTGCCTCCAATCAGCTTTTG
Source organism: Chiloscyllium plagiosum (assembly GCF_037043375.1). NCBI lineage: Eukaryota > Metazoa > Chordata > Chondrichthyes > Orectolobiformes > Hemiscylliidae > Chiloscyllium > Chiloscyllium plagiosum. Next base: position 30,649,096 of record NW_028270184.1, on the reverse strand, counting down.
AAAGTTATACGGTCAAAATTGGCCTTTCTCCAATTTAGAACTTCAACTTTAAGATCTGGTCTATCCTTTTCCATCACGATTTAAACGAACAAAATTATGGTCAAAGTGTTCACCTGCCCTGCCTTATTTCCCAAGAGTCAGTCATGTTTTGCACCTTCTCTAGTCGGTATATCCACATACTGAATCAAAACATTGTCTTGTACATACCTAAGAAATTCTTTTCCATCTAAACCTTTAACACTATGACCCAAGTGATCAACAGATCTATTTCTCATTTAGATAACTCTCTTCACTGTCCATAGTACCAACAATATTAGTGTCATCTGTAATGTTAGAAACCATGCTTTCGATATTATCATCGAAATCACTTGTATAAAAGACTAACAAAAGTGGATCCCACACTGATCGCTATGGGACACGGTTGGTCAAAGACCTTCAGTCCCACAAAAGAACTCTTCAGTATTCTGAAAAATTACATTATTTAGGGACTACGATTCATAACAAGTCGGAATTTGGGATATTTCATATCGTGCTTCTCCTAAGATGGCAGCTCATATCTTTCTTCCATTGTGAAGATGACTTCTCATAGTCATACCAGTCCAGTGGGAGTTTGGCTACACTGTAACTCACTGCTTCATTCAACTGCGAACACAGTTTAAATAGAACGGGGAGGAAAAGAGTGAACGGCATAATGAATGTTGGATATTGGTGCCCTTTGTGAAATGACAGGATTTTCCTCATAATACTTGTGTATTTTGCAATCTAATTTATCAGCGATTACTGCAGCAATTTAATTGGTAAAATCTTAACTTGGGAAAACAAATCGAGAATCAGGTAAACCACCGTGCTCACGTTGCTCGTTGAACTGTCGTCAATAAGTTACTTGGTGCCAAATGTACACTATCATAAGTGTGTTATTTTCAAAGTTAAAAAGGTTTTGTTCTCACAATGAGTGAAAATCAACCATCCAATACAGGTGGCAAGGGAAACTTTGTAATCCAACCACATGAGTCGCTGTTCCATGACCACACACCAAAAGGATTAATAAAATTAATCAACAAAGAGAAAATTAAAACGTGACCTTAAAAGTATAATATAACAAAAATCCTTCATGCAAATACAATTATTACAGGAGGGAGGTCTCATCAAGACACATTGTACCAGCACCTGTAATTAATGATCCCTTCATCGAGCAGTCCTGATCAGGCAAATGGTAATTAGGTTATCAGATGTGAAGGAAGACACAAATGACCTGTACAAGAGGGACGGATTGCATCTAAATTGGAAGGGTGGAAGGGGACTAATATACTGGCAGGAAGATTTGCTAGAGGTACTCGGGAGGACTTAAACTAGTAAGGTGGCGGTGGGGGGGGAGAGGCGGGGCGGTGGTGGGACCAGGGAGATAGTAAAGAAAGAGATCAATTTGAGACTGGTATAGTTGAGAACAGAAGTGAGTCAAACAGTCAGGGAAGGCAGGGACAAGGTAGGACTAATAAATTAAACTGCATTTATTTCAACACGAGGGGCCTAACAGGGAAGGCAGACGAACTCAGGACATTGTTAGGAACATGGGACTGGGATATCAGAGCAATTACAGAAAAATGACTCATGGATGGCAGGACTGGCAGCTTTATGTTCCAGGATACAAGTGCTACAGGAAGGATAGAAAGTAGGCAAGAGAGGAGGGGCAGTGGCATTTTATATAAGGGATAGCATTACAGCTGTGCTGAGGGAGGATATTCCCGGAAATACATCCAGGGAAATAATTTGGGTGGAACTGAGAAATAAGAAAAGGATGATCACCTTATTGGGATTGTATTATATACCCCCCAATAGTCATACGGAAATTGAGAAACAAACTTGTAAGGAGATCTCTGCTGTTTGTAAGGATAATAGGGTGGTTTTGATAGGGGATTTTAACTTTCCAACATCGACTGGGACAGCCATAGTGTTAAGGGTTTAGATGGAGAGGAATTTGTTAAGTGTCTTCAAGATTTTTTTCTGAATCGGTGTGTGGTTGTACCTACTAGAGAAGGTGCAAAACTTGACCTACCCCCACGGAAGTGCCAGTGGGGGAGCACTTTAGGGCCAGTGACCATAATTCTATTAGATTTAAAATAGTGATAGAAAAGGACAGACCAGATCTAAAAGTTGAAGTTCTAAATTGGAGAAAGGCCAATTTTGACAATATTAGGCAAGAACTTTCGAAAGCTGATTGGAGGCAGATGTTTGCAGGTAACGGGATGGTTGAAAGTGGGGAAGTCTTCAAAAATGAGATTATGAGAATCCAGCGAAAGTATATTCCTGTCAGGGTGAAAGGGAAGGCTGGTATGCATAGTGAACGCTGGAGGACCAAATTATTTGAGGGTTTAACTACAAAGAACAAAGAACAAAGAAAGTTTACAGCCCAGCAACAGGCCCTTCGGCCCTCCAAGCCTGAGCCCATCCAGAAGTACTGTCTAAACCTGTCGGCCAATTCCTAAGCATCTGAATCCCTCTGCTCCGCACCTCCTCATGCATCTATCCAGATGCATCTTAAAAGAATCTACCGTGCCTGCCTCTACCACGTCTGCTGGCAACGCGTTCCAAACGCCCACTACCCTCTGTGTGAAGTACTTAGTGCGTGTATCCCCCTTAAACATTTCACCTCTCATCTTGAAAGCGTGCTCTCGTTACTGAACCCTTCATCCTGGGATAAAGCTTGTCTCTATCCACCCTGTCTATACCCTTCATGATTTTGTAAATCTCAATCAGGTGCCCCCTCAATCTCCCTTTTACTAATGAAAATAAACCGAACCTACTCAACCTCTCTTCATAGCTAGTACCTTCCATACCAGGCAACATCCTCGTAAACCTTCTCTGCACCCTCTCCAAGGCGTCCATATCCTTTCGGTAATGTGGCGCCCAGAACTGTACACAGTATTCTAAATGCGGCCGAACCAACGTCTTGTACAACTTTAACATGACTTGGTTAAAATAAAGAAGGAAGCACATGTCAAGTATTGACAGAATAGATTAAGTGAATCCTCAGAAGAATATAAAGGCAGCAGGAGGTGAATAAGGGGACATGAGATAGCTTTACGAAATAGAATTAAGGAGAATCCAAAGGGTTTTTTCAAATACATAAAGGACAAAAGTGTAACTAGGGAGAGAATAGGGCCCCTCAATGAACAGCAAGGCGGTCATTGTGTGGAGCCGCAGTAAATGGGGGAGATACTAAACGAGCATTTTGCATCAGAATTTACTGCGGAAAAAGATAAGGAAGATATAGAATGTAGGATAATAGATGGTGACATCTTGCAAAATATCCAGATTACAGAGGGGGAAGTACTGGATCTATTTATACGCATAAGGGTGGATACATAAATTCCCAGGACCTGATCAGGTGTACCCGAGAACTCTGTGGGAAGCTAGAGAAGTGATTGATGGGCCTCTTGCTGAGATATTTGTATCATCGATAGTCACAGGTGATGTGCTGGAAGACTAGAGGTTGGCTAAACGTGGTGCAACTGTTTAAGTAGGATGGATAGGATAAGTCAGGGAACTATAGACCGGTGAGCCTGACGTCCGTGGAGGGCAAGTTGATAGAGGGAATCCCGAGGGACAGGATGTACATAGTGTCATAGAGTTATAGAGTCGTACATTTGGAAAGGCAAGGACTGATTAGGTTTAGTCAACATGGCTTTGTGCGTGGGAAATCATGTCTCAAAAAAATTTATTGACTTTTTTGAAAAAGTAACCAAGAAAACTGATGAGGGCAGAGCTGTAGATGTAGATCTGTACCGACTTCAGTAAGGCATTCGACTTGGTTCCCAATGGGAGACTGGTTTGCAAATTTAGATCGCATGGAATACAGGGAGAACTAGCCATTTGGATACAGAACTGGCTCAAATGTAGAAGACAGAAGGTGGTGGAGAGTTGTTTTTCAGAATGGAGGCCTGTGACCAGTGGAGTGCCGCAAGGATCGATGCTGGGTCCGCTACGTTTTGTGATTTACATAAATGTGAGAATGAGGTACCCTTAGTAAGTTTGCAGATGGCACAAAAATTGGAGGTGTAGTGGACAGCGAAGAAGATTACCTCAGATTCCAACAGGATGTTGACCAGATGGGCCAATCGGCTGAGACGTGGCAGATGGAGTATTATTCAGATAAATGCGAGTTGCAGGCATTTTGGGAAAGCAAATATTAGCAGGACTTATACACTTAATGGTAAGGTCCTAGGGAGTGTTGCTGAACAAAGAGAACTTGGAGTGCAGGCTCGTAGCTCCTTGGAAGTGGAGTCGCAAGTAAATAGGTTAGTGAAATAGGCGTTTGATATGCTTTCTTTTATTGGTCAGAGTATTGAGTACAGGAGTTGGGAGGTCATGTTGCGGCTGTACAGGACATGGTTTAGGCCACTGTTGGAATATTGCGTACAATTCTGATCTCTTTCCTATCAGAAAGATGTTGTGAATCTTGAAAGGGTTCAGAAACGATTTACAGGGATGTTGCCAGGGTTGAGTGATTTGAACTGTAGGGAGAGGCTGAACAGGATGTTCAGGGCTTTTTTCCCTGGAGTGTCAGAGGTTGATAGGTGACCTTAAAGATGTTTCCAAAATTATGAGGGACATAGAATGGATAAATATACAAAGTATTTTTCCTGCGATAGGGGAGTCGGGAACTAGAGGGCATAGTTTTTGAGTGAAAAAGGAAAGATATAAAAGAGACCGAAGGGGCAACCTTTTTACGCAGAGGGTGGTACATGTATGGAATGAGCTGCTAGAGGAAATAGTGGAGGCGAGTACAATTGCAACATTTAAAATGCATTTGGATGGGTATGACTAGATCGGGTTTGGAGGGATATGGGCTGGGTGCCCGCAAGTGGGACTAGATTGGGTTGGGGTATGTAGTCGGCATGGACGGGTTGGACCGAAGGATCTGTTTCTGTGCTGTACATTTGTATGACTCTATGACTCAGACGACAAAATATTGGAACAGAATTAGGACATTCGACCAATTCAGCCTGTTCTGCCATTAAGTGATAGCTGACCTGTTTCTCCACGGCATTCAACGAGCGCTGTGTAGCAGCTTTGCTTGCCATTGGGCGGGACGGTGGCTCAGTGGTTAGCACTGCTGCCTCTTAGCATTACGGGCGCTGGTTCAATTCAAGCGTTCAGTGACTGTCTGTGTTGAGATGCATTATCTCCCCCAGGTGCTCAAGTTTTCTTTCACAGTTCGTAGATGTGCAGCTTTGGTGTATTAGTCAGTGCCAGATGTAAGGTAGTGAAACAGGTTTGAGTCGGATGCTTTTCAGAAAGTTGGTGTAGATTTGCTGGACTGACTTGGCCTATCTCCACACTGTAGGAATTATCCCCGTAAATTTGAAGCTTTTGGTTGGGTGTAAATTAACAGAATCTACATTTAATTCGGGGACTTGTTAAGAAATCTAACAAACATGGAATGGAACAGTTAACTTCAACTTTATTGCATGGAGCAAACAAAATATGGCCACACAAGTCAGCAAATTATATCTGACAACATAGTCTGGCCCTTACCAAATAACCGCAGGAATTTAGCTCCGATTTCAAACAAATATTTTTGCTTCGAGCTGCACCAATTATTTGATTATTTTGTAGTGCAGTGCTGTTCACCGAAGTTCAGTGACTCAAGTATCCTGGTGTTAAATTATTATTGAAATTTCTGTCCCGCAAGTTTAAAGTGCAAAATTAGTGGTGATCCTTTCAATATTTTCGTTCACTGTATTGACGACTCAGTTGGAGCCATCATGTACGCAGCTTGCTTTCATATCAAAGGTAGATACCCTGTTATTTGATAAATTCCGAATTGAAGGTCTGTTGCAGGGCAGCTTTTGCTCAAACAACCGCAGGACATTCCTTCTGAAGCCAATCTTATGCAACTATTTGTCATGAGGCAGCAGGTTAAGTAGCATTGTTACTTCTTCCCTCCTAGAAAACTGCTTGCTTATGTGGTTTCCCAGAAACACACAATTTCTTTCAATTCCCTAATACATCTGAATTTGAATTTGAATTTGAATTGAATTCATTGTGACGTGTACCGAGGCACAGTGAAAAGCTTTATCTTTCGAGCAATACAGGCAGATCCCAGAGTTAGGTAGCATATATAGTAAATAATAGATAAACAGCGGCAAAATTAAAAAAAAAAACAAAACTACGGTTACAGGTGAATGTTAAGAGTTTGTGTGTCCATTCAGTATTCTACCACCAGTAGGGTAGAAACTGTGGTGAAACCAACTGTGTTCAGGCTTCGATATCTTTTCCCTGATGGTAGAGGCTGGAGAAAAACGTTGCCAGGTTGGGATGGATCTTTGAGAATTCTGGCGGTCTTTCCTTGACAGTCGGCCTGGTGGATGGATTATACAGATGGGAGGTTGTCCTTAGTGATTCAAGTCCGCTCTTGAATGGTACAGTGCCATACCAGGAAGTGATACATCCAGACAGAATGCTCTCGATTCCGCATCTATAAACGTTGGCAAGGGTATTCACCGTCATGCCAAATTTCCTCAGCTGCCTGAGGATGAAGAGACGTTGTTGGGCCTTTTTAACCAGTGCGTCCACATGAAGCGTCCACGAAAGCTTGTTGTGGATGACCACTCCCAGGAATTTGATACTCTCCACTCGTTCCTCCTCTCTGCAGTTAATGTGTGGGGGGCATGAGTAACATTCTGCCAAAAGTCAATAATGAGTTCCTTTATTTTGCCGGCATTGAGAGACGGGATGTTCTCAGTGCACCATTTTTCCAGGTCTTCCACCTCACATCTGTTGTCTGATTCGTTGGCATCTGAGATTCGACCGACTGTGGTGGCGTCATCAGTGAACTTGCAAATGGCATTAGTCTGATGTATGGCGACGCAGTCATGGGTATACAGTGAGTATAGTAAGGAGCTGCATACGCACTCCTGCACAGGGCTCCAGTGTTGAGTGTTAGTGACGATGAAATATTGTCCCCAACCTTCAGAGGACTGGAACAGGGAGGTAATGGAATTGAATGTGTGGATGGGGAACTGGTGCAGGAAGCAAGGATTTAAATTCTTGGACGACTGGGGTATGTTTTGCGGTCAGGATAAATTATACAAGAGGGACGGGTTGCACCTTAATGGGTGGGGGACCAGCATTCTGGCAGGTCGGTTTGCCACAGCAACACAGTGCAGGGGACTTAGAATCAGGGGATGTACACTCAGTATGGATAGAGATGAGAAATTCTAAGGGTAGAAAGACCCTAATGAGAGTTATCTGCAGGCCCCCAAACAGTAGCCCGGCTGTAGTGTGTCAGTTGAATAAGGAGCTGAAATTTGCCTGTTACAAAGATATTACTACAGTTGTTATGGGGGATTTCAACATGCAGGTAAACTGGGAGAATCAGGATGGTACTAGACCCCAAGAAAGTGCGTTTTTGAAGTGCCTGAGATGGATTCTTAGAACAGCTTGTGCTGGAGCCTACCAGGGAGAAAGCAATTCTGGATCTGGTGTTGTGCAATGAGCCGGATTTGATCAGGGACCCCGAAGAAAGGGAGCCATTAGGAGGTCGTGATAACAATACAATAAGCTTTAATCTGCAAATTGAAAGGGAGAGGATAGAATCGGAAGTGACAATATTTCAGTTGAATAAGGGAAACGATGGAGCTATGAGGGAGGAGCTGGCCAATGTTCAATGGTGCAATACCCTGGCAGGGATGGCAGTGGAGCAACATTGGCAGGTATTTCTGGGTATAATGCAGAAGATGCAGGATCAGGTCGTTCCAAAAAGGAAGAAAGATCCTAAGGGAAGGCAGGGGTGGCGAGGGAAGTTGAGGACCATATAAAGACAAAAGGGAAAAAGTATAACATAGCAAAGATGCGTGGGAAACCGGAGGACTGGGAAGCTTTTAAAGAACAACAGAGCATAACTAAAAAAGGTACGCAAAGAAAAAAGGTACGAAGGTAATCTGGTCAAAAATATAAAGGAGGATAGTAAAGGCTTTTTTAGGTATGTGGAAATAAATGGTTAAGACTAAAATTCGGCCTTGATGACGGAAATGGGTGGATTTATTACGGGGAGCAAAGAAATGGCAGAAGAGTTGAATTGGTAGTTTAGATCTTTTAAAAAGGGGCTCCAGCAAGAGCAAACAAAACGAGGGTCCACAGAGGACTTGGAATGGTCAAGCAAAAATACAATACATGCTAAATAAGCATGGCTCAGAGTCTGTAAAGCAGTTAGAATTGTGGATTAGGGAATATGGTTTTCTGGAGTGAGGATGTTTTAGTAAAAGGCAGTTGGAAGTATTGAGATCGAGGTTGGAGCAGAGAGAGAAGGAGAAAAGAAAGGGGAAAATAGAACCTGTTCATTGGTTTGCTTACAACATATGGAAGGCTGATATCAGGGAAAGGAAACCTCAAGTAAAAGATAGATCAAGTACGCATAGAAACAACAGCGCACATGCAGATGCGTGCGGGAAAACAACCTAACGACACTGTACAGTGTCTTAAGTCTGTTTCAGATCCTGACGTTGATGACTGCACTCTGAGACCGACAGCCTCCCTCCGAGATCCGCCTGGCGAAAGGTCCACGTCAGCGGCCGCCACCTCAGGGTCTGCTGAATCACTGATAGCATCTCGTACCCGCAACAGATTGAAGCAAGAATGCCAAGAGAAGTATAACTGGCCAGCCATAAATGTTCATGCTCGAGCAGCCAACCCGCAAGTACAAGAGAACGGAGAGTTTAATGCTGGCACCCACCTGTAGGGAGGCATTCCCAGTGCGAATGGACATGACCAAAATCGCAATGTGTAAACAATCAGAAGAGGTGATCGTGTCCCATAACCTTATGCACCTCACTGAAGTCCATAAGACTCATCGTGGACTGAGACCACCTGAAGATATAATGGCAGCAGAAATGACACTGTATGAAACACACATGAGAAACAGCTTCATGAATGGAATGAAGGAGGAAATAGCGAAAAAGATGGTCGCCCAGCCGTTGGAGGAAGGTGCTGCAGAAAAAGAGAATGCAGAAGAGATGCGAGCAGAGGTTGATCTGGCAAGTGCTTTTTTTGCAGAGCAATGGACAACTGAGCGAGGCAGTCACTGCACAGACAGTCCCATTGGCCCTGGAGGCTGGACAGCAGAGTGACTGACAGGGGATGGCTGACGTGGAGGTGTGCAGCCCACAAGGTACAGGTAAGCCTCTTTCCTTTATGCTTGGCAATGAAGACTCGCTAATGCTAATCCCTTCTACTAACCTTCCAGGAACTGAAACAAGTCCCACCCCGATATTGAGCACTGAGATTGCATAACGTGGATCATATGTTCAGTACAATGATGATGCGTATAAATCAATGCCTAAATCTATGTTATAATGGGAAGGTATACCAGTTGCCTTTTTAGAGTAGATACAGGGGCATCCCTGAAAGGCTAAGTTCTGATAATGAGACACCATTTGTCAAATAATGCCCTACAGCAGGCCAGTGATTATTTGGGAATAAACATGAGCCAACACTGTGCCAACCACCCAGCGAGCGGTGGGGCAGTGGGAAGAGAAAATGCTACCTTAAAAAATAAATTGACAAAATGTTGTGAGGAACTAGGGGTGACATAGACAAAGGCATTTCCGATTGTGCTAATATATATGTGATCTAGGAGGAGAGGAAAAGCTAATCTTAGCCTGTTTGAGATTTTGTTTGATAGGTTGCCAAATACAGGAATTGGCGCAAGACCAAAGGTAAGACAGATAACAGGCCACTGTGAGGATGAGATGTTGTGTTACGATATAAAACTGTCTACACTTCTGTCTGAAATAAAGAATCAAGTGAAAGCAGCACAACCAGCAGAAGGGAAGCTGCACGATCTCGAACCTGGAGACTATACAGTGGTGAAAGACTTCAGGAGGAAAGATTGGAATGCGAAGAAGTGTCTGGGACCGTTTCAATGCTCCTTTCAACACAGACAGCTGTTAAGATCGTTGATTTTTAGTTACCTGGCTCTTTAGATGTTTTAAAATCTGGCTCTATTATTTGTCGTCCTTGTTGTCATACAATGACAAAAAGGAGGACAATGTAATGGAAATTTCACATTTACGGTGAAATCTGAAATCCATTTACTGTGAAATTTGTAAGAAGAGAAATGATTTCTAAATTTGGTACTGTGCTCAAGCTCGCAGAGTGCTTTTGCTGAGTTCTGCAGTTAAGAACGCAGCCTGTTCCTGTTTCTGCAGAAGTTTGTAAAGATTCAAACTAGCCTTGTGAGCGGTCAAAATTCAACAAAGGTTACGAGATACGAAGGAGAGTGTGTCCAAATAACGAAAGAAATGAAAACGAATAGCAACTCAAATGTGCATAGTCTTTGTCCTTGATAATGTGATAAGAAGCACTATAAGTCAAGAATTTGAATTATGTTCCGGGGCTTTGCTCGCTGCATTTTGCTAGCTGCATTGTGCCCCTCTGTAATACACAGGTTAAACTGATATAATAGAATTCTTTTTCTTCGCTCTTGCTAATAGATGAGTCGATTCTGGATAAGTGGTGCTGGAAGAGCACAGCAGTTCAGGCAGCATCGATGCTGCCTGAACTGCTGTGCTCTTCCAGCACCACTAATCCAGAATCTGGTTTCCAGCATCTGCAGTCATTGTTTTTACCTAATAGATGAGTCGAGTCCATTTACTTTTCACGACAGGCATATATACAACACTCCAATTTTTTTTTTTGTTTGGGAGCTCTGCACTGAATATTGCTGTTTTGTATATTTAGTGTTCCTGTGTGTTCGCATTCTTTTTAGACACTTCCGTGTTAATTATTTGCAATGTTGTGTTTTGCAGTGTTTGGTTTTGTTCTGTTTCATCGGGTAGGTTAGTAGTTAATACACAGTAGTTGCATTGTAATTCGCGTTTTTTTTTATTATACTGGTATTTGTCATATTTTCCATAACTTCACATTTTTGTAAAGTTACAAAGCTTTTTCTTGCCAATAAATATATTACAAAAACATTACAGCAGAGGAACATGAGCTTCATCACTCCAAGCCGACGCTGATCCAGATCTTCTATCTAAACTTGTTGCTTCCTTTATAAGAGACTGCCTACATTTGCTCCGTGCCCATTCATGTATCTGTCTATATAGATATTAAATGATGCTATCGTGCCCGTCTCTACCATCTCTGGTGGCAACATATTCCAGGTACCCACCATCCTCTGCATAAATATCTTTCCACACATAACTCCCTTCAACTTTTCCCCTCTCACTTTGAACTGATGATCCCCCCGTAAGTGGGTCCCCGCCTCTGGGAAAAAGCTTATTACTTTCCACCCTGTCTGCATCTCTCATAATACTGTAGACATAAATCAGGTCCTCGCTCAATGTCTATCTTTCGAATGAACATAATCCTAATCTACTCAAAGACTCTTCATAGTTTGCACCCTCCATCTCTGGTAATATCCTGGTGAACCTCCTCTGCACCTTCTCCAGAGCATCCACATCCTTCTCCTAATATGGCAACCAGAACTGTACGCAGTATTCCAAATGCTGCTGAATCAAAGTACCATACAACTCTAAGATGACCTGCCAACTCTTGTACTCAATACCCCATCCAATGAGGGAAAGCACGCCGTAGGCCTTCTTGACCACTATATTGACCTGCATTTCCACCTTCAGGGAACAATGAACTTTAATACACAGATCTCTCTGTAATCAATTTTCCACAGGAATTTTCCATTTATTGCATAGTGCGCTGTTGAATTGCATCTTCCAAAATGCATCACCTCGCATTTGCCTGGATTGAACTCTATCTGCCAATACTCTGCCCAAACTGCCAGTCTACCTATATTCTGCAGCATTCTTGCCTGTTCCCTTCACTATTTGCTTCTCCACGAATCTTAGTGTTATCTGCAAACTTGCTAATCTGGCAACTGAATCCTTCCTCCAAATCATTTATATGCATCACAAGCAGCAGTGCTCCCAGCCCTGGTCACAGGTCTCCATTTTGAGAAACTCCCTTCGATATTCTGATGATCTCTCGACGTGAGGCGATTCGGTGGCTCAGTGGTTAGCACTGCTGCCTCACAGCACCAGGGTCCCCGGTTCGATTCTAGCCTCGGGCGTCTGTCTGTGTGGAGCTTGCATATTCTCCAAGTTTCATCCAGGTGTTCTGGCTTTCTTCCACAGTCCAAAAATGTGCAAGCCAGATGAATTGACAATGCTAAATTGCCCATAGTGTTAGGTGCATTCATCAGAGAGGGAGTGGGTCACTCTTTGGAGGGTCGGTGTAGACTGGTTGGGCCGAAGGGCCTGTTTCCACACTGTAGGGAATCTATTCATATTTGTATATCTATCTCACGTTCGCTGTTGGGAGACCTGTAGTACAGCCCAGCATTGCAACTGCACCCGTCCTATTTCTGAGCTCTGCCCATGTTGCCACACTGCTCCTGCCCTCCTTCAGCACAGCTGTAATACCTTCTTTGAACAGTAATGCAAAATTTCCACTCCTTTTGCCTCCCAATCTATCCTGCTTGAAGCATCGATGGCTTCATTATCTAGTTCCTTAGAGACTTTAGTTATTGCGTCCTTACTGTCCTCCAACCTCATTTGGTTCCCATCCCCCTGCCACATTATTTTAAACCCTCACAACACCGTAAGCAAAAACACCCAAAGAACGATGGTTTCAGTCCGTCCCAGGTGGAGACCATCCAATTTGTAATAGTCCCACTTCCCCCAGAACTGGTCCTAATGTCCCAAAAATCTGAAGTCCTACCTCCTGCACCATCTCTCAAGTCACACATTCATCCTGTCTATTCTATCATTCCGACTCTGACTAGCATTTCGCACAGGTAGCTATCCTCACAATACCACCACTGAGGTCCGACGTTATAACTTGACTCCTAACTCCCTAAATACTGCTTGTAGGACATCATTATGTTGATTTCCTATATCATTGGTGCCTACATGCACCACGACAACTGACTGTTCACCCTATTCCTTGAGAATCTCCTGCAGCTGATCTGAGACATCCAAGACCTATGTACCTGGGAGGCAACGTACCATTCGGGAGTCTCGTTTCTGACCACAGAACAACCTATCTACTCCCCTTAGAATTGAATCCCTTAGGAATGTCGCCCATGCACTCACTTTTCCGCTCTTCTGAACAGCAGAACCAACCATGGACTGAGCAACTGCTGCCACCCCCTGTTGAACCACCTCCCACAACAGTTTCGAAAACGCTATAGCTGTTTTGGAGGGAGATGACCGCAGGTGTCACCTGCACTGTCTTCCTGTTCTTTGTCTGCCTTTTGGTCACCTATTCCATTTTTTCCCTCAGCCTTTCTAATCTGCATTGTGACCAATTCACTAAACCAGCTATCCATGACCCCATCAGCATCCCATATGCTCCAAAGTGAGTCCATCCCCAACTCCAGAGCAGTCATGCGGACGAACAAGAGCTGCAACTGGACACACTTCCTGCACGTGAACGAGTCAACAACATGAACTGCGTCCCTGAGCTCCCACATTGATCAAGAGGAGCATAAAATGGATCTGAGATCGCCTGGCATTTTCAACCTTAAATTTAACTTTAGTCTTAGCTTAGGTAAACGAAAAAGGAAAGCTTTTAAAAAAATCAATCGATAAAACAATAAAGAAAGGAATTACAAAAACCCGACTTGATCGACTCACCACAGAGTCCTTTTTTTTCGAATAGAGAATGAGGGCAGGTGAGAGACACTAAAAATGTAGTGTCTCGGATTCAGCCCCTACACAAATAAAATGGTTTCACCCACTTTCCCAGTAGCTCTCTGATCCTCGCTCTCACCTGACGACAAATGAAGGCCTCGATGCCCGAGATAATTTTTAACCGGTTTCAGTCACCTTCCAAGCAGCCCTCTGGTTCTCGCTTTCGCCTCTTGACAAATTAGAGATGCCCCAAACGAATTTTCGTAGTTGCCTGTCTTGGAGTTGAAATTTGGGCGTGAAATGAGAGGCCATTTGAAATAAAGTAAAGAAAAATTGGCAGGACCAAATTCGGCAATCTCACTCTTAGATTATGCATCAGAGGTGAGACAGAGAGATTAAATTGATTAGTCGAGTGAGCTAAACATAATCTAAAAAGGGCACTGCTTATAACGAAGCAGTTAGCAGATAAAGTATCTGAGACTCGGACATTTACCTGAGGGGATGACGTGTTATTAATGTCGCCATTGATAGGAGATCCCTTCAAAGCCACGTACAGTGGTCCCTATCAAATTAAGAAAATGTCGAGTCAGGTGAACTAAATAGTAAAGATGGCAGACCGTAAAAAAAACGGCATTGGCTATGTCATGTGAACATGTTGAAACATTACTATAATAGAGAGAAATAACTGGAGAATCAAATGTAAGTCACTACCCCACATAGTGAGGAATCAAATCCAGATGATATGGATTTTACTGTGCCTCAAAAAAGATTTTAAAATAAAGACGTCCTTAAGGACTGGGATAGGTTAGTAAATTATCTGCCACATAAGCAAAGAACACGGTTGAAAGGTTTGTTACTGCAGTGTGAGGGCATATGTATGAATCAGATGGGGATGACTAATGTTATTGTACATAATGTAGATGTAGGGAATGCTGCTCAGAAAGAAAAACACCCCTATCGACTTCATCCTTTCAAAGCCACAAAGGTCCTGATGGAGGTGGAGGCCATTCTCGATGAGGATATCATCGAACCAAGCCAGAGCGAGTGGAGTTCGAAGGTCATCATGGTTCCAAATTGGACACATATCCAATTCCAAGATTGTAGGACAGTATCGAGAAAATTGGACAAGCCGGTTGCATCAACACTTTGGACTTACTGCATGGTTACTGGCAGGTAATTTTATCAGAGATGGCGAAACAAATTTCGGCGTTTTTAACCCCAAATGGGCAATATCAATTCAAAGTGATGCCCTTTGGAATGAAGAATGCACCTACCATATTCCAAAGATTCATGATCAGAGTTGTGGCTCTGTTACAAACTGTGCAATTTATTTGGACGATGTAGTGACCTTTAGCAAGACCAGGAAAAATTACATGGCACAAGAGCTCTTTGAATGACTACGAGAAGCAAAACTGTTACTTAACTTAAACAAAACTGAATTCGCGAAAGCAGTGGTGATGTTTTTGGGACATAACATCGGCCATGGAAGGTTAACCCCACGGAATGCCAAACGAAGGCCATCGAGGAATTTCCACGACTAAAGTCGAAGAAAAAGGTACTTCGATTATTTGGAAGAAACATATTTTATTGGAAGGTTGTTCCAAAATACAGCAGTGTAGTGGCACCGCTAACCAATTTGCTGAAAAGGAACACAAAGTTTCAGTGGACAGAACAATGTCTTATCTCTTCACGCTTCAGCCTCTCTGCCGTTATTCCTGATGAAGGGCTTTTGCCCGAAACGTCGATTTCGCTGCACCTTGAATGCTGCCTGAACTGCTGTGCCCTTCCAGTACCACTAATCCAGAATCTGGTTTCCAGCATCTACAGTCATTGTTTTTACCTCGTTGAATGTCACACCAAACTTTTCAAAAACTTGTAAAGTTGCCATCGATGCTAGTATCAGAGGAGTTACATCTGTACTGCAAGAGAAGGGTGGTGATGGGATTGCACTGCTAGTTGTTTCCTTTTCGAAGAAACTCAACATTTTCCAAAGGAAATACTCCATGATCGAAAAAGTACTAATGAGTGTGGTACTTGCCTTACAAAATTTCCATGTATATGTCACGAACAATATATATACACATACACACTATATATATATATATATATATATATATATATATATATGAAGAAGTTAAAGTGAACTTAGATTAATGTTACCTGTATGTTAGGGTAATGTGCTTAAAGAATGGAAACAAAATTAAGCCATCTTTTCATTATGATGTTTCAGTTGTATCTTAAGGGGGAGGTGTTATGAAGTTGTAGGTGTACTGTACCTTTGTCTGATTTGAAGATCCGACTTCAACTCATCCACTCTGAGCCAGAATTCCTCAAGCAAGCAACCCTTGCATAGATGAAAACCATCAGCTGACATATCATCTCCGTCTATCTTTCTCTTCTCCCTGCCTCTACGTTTTCATTAGTGAGGTTGCATTTGCTGCATCAAATCTTCCAAACTTTCATAGATTGCCTTTTGCCTCTTAACTGGTTCTCAGTACATGCCACCATATCCTCCTAAAACACCTGCACTTTTTTTAAAAATCTGCTAATATGTATAGAATACTGTATAGATGTATTACAACATTGACAATCACCAATGAACGTCCAATGCACCACCACTGACTGAGCTGGAAGAGCTCTAAAAGGCGTTGCTACTCGATTGATTCTGCACGAAGTTGCAAGGGAACCACTCACATCTGTTCAGCTACTGGAGTAGACTTATAAGGATATGAAGTGGAGAATAACTGAGACAACATTGGACGTGTCTTCTTTGGTTTTATTAAAGGAATAGGTCAGCAACTGCATTCATGAAGATTTGGGGATAAGTGATTTGATGAAAATGTCATTGGGTATCATTAAAGATTAGAGACTTAATAGGGCTAGAGATGATGTATGAACATGATTGTCAAGGGCGGTGAGTGAGAAATGTTTGATTTGTGTCCCTATGCATCAAGACCGTGAAAATATTCAAATCTGAGGTAACAGGCCAAAAGCAGTTACTCCACTCAAGTTCTCAAAATTGTATGACGATTGGATCACCTTCTAAAACTACAATGACTGTCCACCATTGGCAAGACACAAGTCTGTAGTGCGATGGCATAATTTACACTGGCGAGGAGGACTGCAGATCCAACAAGTCTCGGGGACATTAGCATTTTCTTCTATCACTGTTATCCGTGCATTTTATTGTTATCGTGGCATTACAAGGCGAACAATGTTTGATAGCTATCAATTTTCACACCACCGAAAAATAATAGAATAAAATCAACACCAGAACTCATTAAGACTTTCTGTAAATCATGAACCATAATGGTTAAGAGAAAAAAGTCTGATCTAGAATTTAAGGCATCATTTGAGTATGTTGGATATCACGAAATCTAAGAAGAATGGGAGTCAATGGGACTCAGAGGAAACTTTCTCCATAGGTTGTCATCATTTTTGGCAGAGATGACGATTGTTGTTTTTGGTCAGTCATCTCTACTTCAGGACATTGTACAAGAAATCCTCAGGATCCAGGAAATCGCCAGAGGTCGGGATCCGTGTACTTCACATCCAATACAATTCACAAACACTGAAACAGTCCCTATCCAAATGCATTAGGATTTAGAAGAAAAGATGTCTTTTCAGTCAGCAAGGAATTGAATTGAATTTATTGTCGTGTGTACTGAGGCACAATGAAAAGCTTTGTTTTGAGATCAATATAGGCAGATCACGTTGTTAAATAGCATAGGTAAGTAAAATAATAGATAAAGGCGGCAAAAACCAAAACACAGGTACAGGCAAATGCTCAACATTTGTGAGTCTATTCAGTATTCTAACAACAGGAAGGTAGAAACTGTTTCGAAACCTGCTCGTGCATGTGTGCAGGCTTCTGTACCTTCTTCCCAATAGTAGAGGTTGTAGAAATGCATTTCCAGGGTGGGATGGATCTTTGAGAATGCTTGCGGCCTTTTCTTGACAGCAGACCTGGTAGTTGGATTCCTTAGATGGAAGGCTGGCTTTTAAGATTTCCTGGACTGAGTTCACCACTCTCTGTAACTGTCTCCGATTTAAATACTACAGTTATCATACCGGGCAGTGATACATCCAGACAGAACGCTCTCAATAATGCAACTATAAAAGTTGGCAAGGGTATTCACCGCCATGCTAAAATTCCTCAGCTGTCTGAGGAAGAAGGCAGGCTGTTGGGCATTTGTAACCAGTGTGGTCGCATGAAGAGTCAAGAAAGCTTATTGTTGATGACCACTCCATGGAACCTGACACTCTCCACTTGTTCCATATCTGTGCTGTAAATGTGTGTGTGTGTGTGTGTGTGTGTGTGTGTGTGTGTGTGTGTGTGTGTGTGTGTGTGTGTGTGTGTGTGTGTGTGTGTGTGTGTGTGTGTGTGTGTGTGTGTGTGTGTGTGTGTGTGTGTTGGGGGAGGGGGCGGTGGCAGTGTCGGGTGGATGAGTAACATTCCGTGAAAGTCAGTAATGACTTCCTTGGTTTTGCTGCCATTGCGAGCTAGGTTGTTCTCTGTGCACTATTTTCTTAGGTCTTCCAACGCCCGTCTGTCGTCTGTTTCGTCGCCGTCTGAGATTATGGTAGTGTCATCAGCGAATTTGCAATGGAATTACTCTGGTATTTGGCATCACAGTCATAGGTATACCGTGAATACAGTAGAGGGATGAGTATGCACTCCTGGGGGGCTCCAGTGTTGAGAGCTGGTGACGATGAAATATTGACCCCAATCTTCACCGATTGTGACCTGTGAGTCGGTAAGCTGAGGATCCAGTTAAAGAGAGTGGAGCTTAGTCCAAGATCACTAAGTTTAGTCATCAGTCTCAAGGGGATAATAGTGTTGAAGGCTGAACTGTAGTGAATGAGTAGCATTCTTACATATCTATTCTTGGTGTCAAGATGTTCTAGGGAGGAGTGAAGGGGAAGTGGCATGGCATCTGAGGAGTATCTGTTGGTCCGATAGGCACTTTGGTGTAGGTCAAGAGCAGTGGGAAGGGTGGAGTTGATTAATGCCATGACTAGCCTTTCAGAGCACTTCATCACCACCGACGTTTGGGCCACTGGACGGTAGTCATTGAGACATACTGCATGAGCCTGCTTAGGCGCAGGGATGATGTTGGCCCTCCTGAACCAGGCAGGGAAAGTGGCCTGTTGCAGGGAGACGTTAAAGATGTCCGAGAAAACGTCTGCAAGTTGATCTGCACACACTCACAATGCACGGCCTGATACCCCATCAGGTCCGATCGCATTCATTGGATTCACACGAAGGGAAACCGATCTGATCTCTGATGCAGTAACTGTTGGGATAGGTTCGTCAGGACTTGTCGGAATAGGTGTTACCTCTCCGCCGAAATTCTGCTCAAAGCGAACGTCGAAGGCTTTGAGAGGATCTGGGAGGGATGAGTCATCGCCTGCTATCTTGCACAGTTTCTTCTTAGAAACTGTGATGTCATTCAGTGCTTAACATAGTCAACCAAGAGTCTCTCAGGGTCTCAAATTTGGATCGGTATTCGTCTTTGGCTTTCTTAATATCACTGTGGAGGTCATATTTGGATTTGCTATATTTAAGTGGGTCGCCTGATCTGAAAGCCTGACACCTGGTTTTTAGCAGTTTCTGTATCTTCTAATTCATCCAGGGTTTCCTGTTGGGGAACACCCGGATTGACTTCTTCAGTATGCAGTCCTCCACACACTTGCTGGTAAATTATGTGTCAACGTATGTGCGGACTGTTTGAGTATGATCCAAATAAGCTAATTCCAGACAGTACTGGAGTTAATCCCCTGCCTGCTATAACAAACAATGGAATTGTATCCGCACGACGGCCTCCTGCTTGAACTTTTGCCTTTTAGCCGGGAGAAAATTGTGATTGGAGTTCCTGAAATGAGAGCGGGGAATGGAGTGGTAGGCATTTTTCAAAGTGGTATGGCAGTGGTCTAAAAAGTGCGGCCCTTGGTGGGCAGGAAATGTTCTGGTGGTACTTGGGCAACACCTTCCTTAGATGGATTTGATTGAATTCGCCAGTTACAATAAACAGGGCCTCGGTGTGTTCCATCTCTAGGGTGTTATTGGTGGAGTACAACACACCCAGAGCTTCCTCAACTTTTGCTAGTGGCAGTATGTACACAGCAGTTAAGATAGTAGTGGTAAAATTCCGTGGTTGATAGAGGGGGCAGCATTTGATGTTGAGGAATTTAAGGTTTGGGGAGCAATGGCTGCGCAGGGTTGTAATGTTCATGCACCACAATTTGTTGATTGAAAAGCAAACCTCTCCAACCTTCTATACCCCGAGGATGCTGTACGGTCCATATGATGGATAGAAAAACCATCAGCCTGAAGTTCACAGTCGGGAATGCGTGGGTTGAGCCAGGTTTCTGTGAAGCCGAGTGCGAGGCAGTCCCACAGTACACGCTGAAATTGAGCCATGATCTGAGTTCATCCATCTTGTTCTCCAGAGACTACACATTTGCTAGCAGGAAGCTAGGAACGGGGGTCTTGAAACCACGTAGTCTCAGTCTTACTAGCAGGCCGGCACGGTTGCCCCGTTTCCTTGAAAGTTTTAATATATTTGGATGGTCCGGTGGTCAGGTGGAGTGGACAGCGACTGCTTCCAGTTCAGTGATCTTTCCCAAGATCCTGTGGAGCACATCGGAGGCATCAGAGACATTGAGCAACATGTGAACATTGGGCTTAATCTCTGGTCTGGAATAAGAAGGGACTTTAATATGTTGACAGTGAACACAGATTATAAATGTGACAGAAGTCAAAACTTTCGTTGAAAACAAGATTTAAATGGCAAGAACAATAGTAAAGTTAAGTATTCTGCAACTGGACTGAAAGAAATACCAGGAGTCCCAACAAAAGCTTGGACAGTATAGTGACCTACCCGAATTACATAAAGAATGGCTTGAATCCTCATTGTTAATGTCAACGGATTATAAAATGAATGGTAGTGAAGACCCTGCGATGAAGTCCTGTCCATGGTCATAACGTTCCAGTGTACTGTTCTGAGAATATGATCCATTGTTGGAAATTTGGGTCTATTGTCCTCGAAATCCATATTAATACGGGAGTGAAATTCTTCACGGCCATAACAATGAACCACGGAGAATGGCAGTAATCACAGTCAATGAACAAGTAGTTCAGTTAACCCCTCTGAATGCTGCAGCTTGATATCATATAACCCTGAAAATCTATCCGAAATGAATGGGATGAATGGTGCTCACTGATAGGAGAACTGGTGGATATGGTTGTAATCTTTCAATCTTGCATCAATAGAGAAAGGATCATAACATTTTTAATATAATACTTTATTTGTAAGAGGAAAGAGGGATAAATCCAAAAACAACATCGTGAGATTAGAAATTGCGGGGAATTCTTTAAAATCACATAAGCTTGGAGAAAATAACAGATTATTTCCGATGCATGTGAGGCCGCAGGCGTATTCTGTCACACAGGCATAATTACCCCACAATAACATGAAATAACATATATTTATCAGTTATTCAGATGGTGAATTCAACATCTAATCTATGTCTGTTTTATAAAGGAGATCTAATGACAAGGCTTAGCGAGTAAACACTGGGAATAAAAACGTATTCAATCGACGTGCAAATGTTTTTTGAACATAATCATCAGTAATATAAAAGGATAAATGTGTATCTGTTTCGTGGATCCTAAACAAACACATGCACGACTGAAAATAAACATGGAAAAATAATTTCAGTACAAAGGTTGTCTTTCTGGATTTATTTTCTTTTGTCTAGGAGGCTTTAGTCGGTGGAGAGAGAATGAAAGGGTCAAATATGAATATGCTATGTTTTGGACTGGGATGCTATGCCTAATTGAAGAGCAGTCCCTTGTGTATTCTTGGCAGACAAAGCACGGTCAGAAAATTCGATGTTCAGAAGATGTTTCGGACATTCATTCAGAAGAACAAATCAGTTTATCTCTGTAATCACAAGACGGCATTTCAGAAGCCAGAGAACTTGACCAGACAGCTTCCTCACAGGGTTTTTACCAGCCCTGCAAATCATTTCAGAAAATATAAGCACTCTCCATTTCATCTTTGTTCAAAGAAACCCAGCAAATTTCTAAAGCTTAACCTGGTCTGTAGTCATGATGAATTGCTATGCTATTTGTTCAAGACATCACACTGTGGTGGTTGGTGTGCAATGACCTGTTCACATTAACATCATCCAAACAAAGGAAGAAAACCAAGTTTTGACCGCAATCGTTTTTTTTTTCTTAACTGTTCAAGTAAATGTGTTTTTGAAGCTATAAACGGATCGAAAGTATGGAATAAAATGTTTCACAGGCATGAAAACTGATGAGTACAATGTTTGGAAGATCAAAATTCAGATTTAAGATCATTGAAAACGTTATTCTGCAAAAAAGGGCAGAAACTAACTTCTTTTTCTTTCGAATATTAGTTAAATTAAAAAGGTGATAATTGGAAATTAATTGCTGGCTTTCACAAATAAATTACGAAGTGAGCAGAGTGATCCATAGTCCAATGGAAAAACTCATTATGCTATCTGTTAAAGATATTATCACCGTAAACTGTAGTCCATCACCTGCGCATCTACGTTTATTTTCTCATCTAGTACTTGATACTTTGAGAGTACAGTTAAGTGATTCATTACCACTGAAATCAAAACTGCATCGGGTTTGTCCAATCGTGTGGATAGAATCAGGACAAAAAATACAATAATCAGTCTGTTGGTACTCTGTAAGTGATGTTCCCACAATTCCACCTTATTTTCTACTGCATAAGGAAATCATTCTGAATCTCAACCAAATCTTATATTGGATCCGTCAAAAAATCCGTAATTTTGTAATAGTTAACAGTTTGTCATGTATGAACATACAAGTTATCTCTGATACAAATCTATTCCGTTTCTTACAATATATAAATTATCGCTGACCCTTTTTGTTCATTACCTTAACTCATTGAGATTTTACTTGAATTTCCGATCTGACTACTCGGTTTATTATGATTATTCATTGTATCGAATAGACTTGTTAACATCAAATGATAATTGAAATAATCGATTAGTTATAATGCGACAGTCGAAGTTATTAAATGTAGAAATTTTGTAAAGGACTGCAGGAACCTCCTATCATACTACTGAGCTCTTGCATTTTTTTCACCTATATCTTTGAAAATCTCTTGACTGTACAACATCTTGTCCAATTCATTGTAAATGTTAGGGAAAGGTTCTGGAACCGATATTAGAACCTATATCGATTCAAGATGTAAGCTTACATACATGCATTAAACATGCTTCTCATAACTAATGTAAATTTTGTTGCTTCCATTCCTACAGGATAGCCTAGAGGGTTTTAAATATCTTCTGATGCAAATGTGAGTATGATCCGAAATTCTGTGCAATATTCAGTAAAAACAGACTTCACTTCCGATTTGCAAGTAATATTAAATAATAAAGCTTTGGGTGCAGCTGTCTCTGAACACCTTCCATCTGTCTGCATCAACACTTGGTTATTCATAGAATTATACATAATTGTTATATTAACCAGTGTACAAATTCCTCTTCGCCCTTTTGAATAATTGATTTAATCCACAGACTTCTGTGCTATTCACCAAGTATGAGAGCCTGGCGTCTGACCTCGTATTATGACCCTCACAGAATCATTAAGAGGCACACATTATCACCTTTTCTTGTACCGTTATTGCCACATATTGTGATTTTTTTAAGAACTTGTGGATATATTGCTACATGTTACGCCGTTGGCTTCAGCAATATGTGCAACAGTGGAATTAGGAATAAGTTTTGCTCAGACATGTTGATTTTTGAACTAGAACGTAGTGTTTTCGCACAATAATTCTTTATTGTCCTTTTTGGCACAGTTATTAGTCGAGCACGTTTATGGAGAAAGTGAGGACTGCAGATGCTGGATATCAGAGCTGAAAATGTGTTGCTGGAAAAGCACAGCAGGTCAGACAGCATCCAAGGAACAGGAGAATCGACGTTTCTGGCATAAGCCCTTCTTCAAGAATAAGGAAAGTGTGTCCAGCAGGCTAAGATAAAAGGTAGGGAGGGGAGTTGCGAATGCGATAGGTGGAGGGAGGTCAAGGTGAGGGAGATAGGCCGGAGTGGGGTGGGGGCGGAGAGGTCAGGAAGAAGATTGCAGGTTAGGAAGGCGGTGCTGAGTTCGAGGGATTTGACTGGGACAATGTGGGGGGAGGTGAAATGAGGAAACTGGAGAAATCTAAGTTCATCCCTTGTGGTTGGAGGGTTCCCAGGCGGAAGATGAGGCGTTCTTCCTCCAACCGTCGTGTTGCCATGGTCTGGCGATGGAGGAGACCAAGTACCTGCATGTCCTTGGTGGAGGGGGAGATGAAGTGCTGGGCTAAGGGGTGGTCGGGTTGGTTGGTCCGGGTGTCCCAGAGGTGTTCTCTGAAACGTTCCGCATGTAGGCGGCCTGTCTCCCCAATATAGAGGTGGCCACATCGGGTGCAGTGGATGCAATAGATGACGTGTGTTGAGGTGCAGGTGAATTTGTGGTGAATATGGAAGTGTCCCTTGGGGCCTTGGAGGGAAGTAAGGGGGGAGGTGTGGGCGCAAGGTTTACGTTTCTTGCGGTTGCAGGGGAAGGTGCTGCGAGTGGAGGTTGGGTTGGTGGGGGGTGTGGACCTGACGAGGGACTCACGGAGCGAGTGGTCTTTTCGGAATGCTGATAGGGGAGGGGAGGGAACTATATCCCTGGTGGTGGGGTCCGTTTGACGGTGGCGGAAATGACGGAGGATAATACACTGGACATGGAGGTTGTTGGGGTGGTAGGTGAGGACCAGTGGGGTTCTCTCCTGGCGGCGGTTGGAGGGGCGGGGCTCAAGGGAGGAGGAGCGGGAAGTGGAAGCGATGCGGTGGAGGGCATCGTCGACTACGTCTGGGGGGAAATTGCGGTCCTTGAAGAAGGAGGCCATCTGGGTTGTGCAGTTTTGGAACTGGTCCTCCTGGGAGCAGATGCGGCGGAGACGAAGGAATTGGGAATATGGGATGGCGTTTTTACAGGGGGCAGGGTGTTCGGAGGTGTAGTCTAGTTAGCTGTGGGAGTCGGTCGGTTTATAGTAAATGTCCGTGTCGATTCGGTCACCTGAGATAGAAATGGAAAGGTCTAGGAAGGGGAGGGAGGAGTCTGAGGCGGTCTGAGCACGTCTGAGCACGTTTATACCTTTGTACATAATTATCATTTTTGTCATAGAGCCATAGAGATGTACAGAAACACGCTTTGATCCAACATATCCATGCCGACCAGACATCTTAACCTAATCTAGTACCATTTGCTAGCATTGGATCATATCCCTCCAAACCCTTCCTATTCATAAACCGATCCAGATGCCTGTTAAATGCTGCAATTGCACTTGCCTCCACCACTTCCACTGGCAGCTCATTCTATAAATGCACCACCTTCTACATTTAAAAAGTTGCCCTTAGGTCCCTTTTGCATTATTCCCTCACCCTAAACCTATGCCGTCTAGTTTGGACTCCCCCATTATAGGGAAAATATATTATCCATTTGTCCTATCCATGGCCATCATGATTTTATAAACCTCTCTGAGGCCACTCCTCAGCCGACGACGCTCCAGAGAAAACAGCCCCAAACTCTAAAGTTTCTCGCTTTAGCGTAAATCCTCCAACACTGGCAAAATCCTGGTAAGTGTTTTCTGCACCCTCTCAAGTTTAAC
The DNA here is from genome assembly GCF_037043375.1 of Chiloscyllium plagiosum. Taxonomy (NCBI): domain Eukaryota; kingdom Metazoa; phylum Chordata; class Chondrichthyes; order Orectolobiformes; family Hemiscylliidae; genus Chiloscyllium; species Chiloscyllium plagiosum. The sequence continues at coordinate 30,623,739 of NW_028270184.1, read as the reverse complement.
AAAATGCTTGTGCTTGGAAGGAGACCAGAATTGCACGCAACTTTCCAAAAATGACCGAACCAATGTTCCCTACAGCCGCAACATGACTTCCCAATTCCTGTCCTCAATACACTGAAAAATAAAAAAGGAAAGCATACCAAGTTCCTTCTTCACTATGCTGTCTACCTGTGACTCTACCTTCTAGGAATAATGAACCTGCACTTCAAGTTCTCATTGTTCAGCAACACTCTCCAGGCCCTGACCATTAAGTGTACAAGTCTTACTTTGATTTGCTTTTTCCTAAATGCAGCACCTGACATTTCTCTAATTTAAGACTCCATCACCTACTCCTCAGCTCATTGGTCCATCTGATAAGATTCCATTGTACTCTGGCATAACCTTTTCACTGTCCACTCCATCTTCATTTTTGGTGTCATCTGCATACTTACTAACTATACCTCCTATATTCACATGCGAATCATTTGCATAAATGAAGAAATGTAAAGGACACAACACCAATCGTTGTGGCACTCTACTGGTCACAGGCCTCCACTCTGAAAATCAAACCTCCACGATCACACTTTGTCTTCTACCTCCGTGCCAGTTTTGTATACAAATTGCTGGTTCTGCCAGTATCGCATGAGATCTAACCTTGCTAACCAATCTCCCATGGGGGACCTTGTCAAGCACCTTACTGAAGTCCATATGGATCACGTCCATGACTCTGCCCTCATCAATCCTGTTACCTCTTCCAAATTTCAGTCAAGTTCATGAGAAATGATTTCCCACGCACAAAGACATGCAGACTATCCCTGATCAATCCTCACCACTATATATATTTGTGAATCCTACCCCTCAGGAATGCCTCCATCATCTTGCCCACCACCGACGTCAGGCTCACCAGTCTATCGTTCCCTGGCTTTTCTTTACCACTTTTATTAAATAGTGGCACCACGTTAGCCAACCTCAAGTCTTCTGGAACCTCACCTGTGACTGTCGATGATACAAATCTCTCAGAAAGGAGCCAGACATTCTTTACCATAGCTTCCCCTAGATTTGCGGCGGCAGTGTAGCTCAGTGGTTAGCACTGCTCTTTCACAGTGCCAAGGACCTGGATTTGACGCCATCCTCGGGCGACTATCTGTGGTGAGTTTGCACATTCTCCGTGAGTCTGCTCCAGCTGTTTTGGTTTCCTCCCATAACCCAAATATGTGTAGATTGAGTGAATTACCCATAGTGCTCATGGATGTGCAGGTGAGGTGCATGAGTTAAGCATAAATGTAACGGAATGGGTTTGGGTGTGTGACCTTCGGAGGGTCAGTGTGTACTTGTTGGGCCGAAGGGCCTGTTTCCACATAGTAGGGATTCGACAGATTCCCACAGAGTTCTCGGGTGCACATGATCAGGTCCTGGGGATTTATCCACTTCTATACATTTCAAGGCATCCAGAACATCCTCCCCTGTCGTATCGCCATTTTTCAAAATGTCATCATCTATTTCGCAACGTTCTATACCTTCCAGTAAACACTGATGTAAATTACTCATTTAGTATCTCCCACTTGCTGATGATTTTTTTTCCCTCATTGATTCATTATTGCTTGTGCATATCTGAAACACATAAAGAAATATTTCATTTTGAAAACGTACGTGGTGCAGCAACACAGCTTGGATGTGAACCAAAATGGTGGCAAAAGACCAGTTGTACTGGGATCTATTCACCATATTTAAAATAGCGAATATCGAGGAGGGAACGTAACACTGTAAACTTCATTGTTTTAAAAAAAACCTGTTCATGGAATAACACGCAAAGAAACAAAGACAAGACTATGCACAGGGGTTCAAGATTCATTATTATGCCCATCAAAATAAGAATTTGAAGATATGTGAACAGAACGGCCTCAATATTTGCTTTGTAACTGGCATATAACTATGATAAATGATTGTCATGCAGATGAATTTGACAAGTTATTTGGAGAAAGTAATTACTTCAAACAGCCAGTCCAACGTCGAATGTGAGGTGAGGGGAGTGAAAGCCATTGATATCAAGTCTGCATTCGATCGAGTGTGGCATCTGAAGACGATTATTATAGGTCAATCGACTCAGCTCCAGAACATCTCTGCAGAATTTTCTCAGGGCATTGACATCTGTCCAAGATGATGGCCTCACGGTGTCATCAGGGGGCTGTTAGTCCAGACACCCAGATAACGTTTTGGGGACCTGGGTACAAACTCCACCACGGCAGAGGGAGAAAAATGAATTTAATATATATCTGGAATTCAGAATCCAACGATAACTATGAATGCTTTACCAGTTTTCAGAAAAAAACCCTCTGCTTCAACAATGTCCTTTCGAGAAGGAAACTGCCATTATTACCTAGTCTGGCCGATATGTGACACTATGTGTTTGAGTCTTCACTGCCCCATGGGCAATTAGGGAATGGCAATAAATGTTGTTTAGCCAACAGCGTCCTCATTCCATGCTTGAATAGAGAAAAAAATACTTCAGCTCTTTCTTCGATGTTGTTCAATCCATCATAAGCTTAGACATGGTGATATTCTCCGATGATTTCAAAATGTTGAGCACCGATCCTGACTCCTTGGATACTGAAGCGATCCATGTGCAAATGCAACACGCTTTGAGCGATATTCAGGCTAAAGCTGACAAGTGGCAAGTAATGCCACAGAAATGATAGGCTATGACTATCACTAGTAAGAGAAAATGTAACAACCGCCTCATTGACATTCAGAGGTGTTCCGATCACTAAATGCCACACTATCAACAACCTGGACTGAATTCAACTGGACAAAAAAACATAATGGCGACAAGAAACAGTCAGAGGCTAGGCATACTACGGCAAATAATTCACCTCCTGGCTCCTGCCTGCCCATCATGTGCAAAGCACAAGACAGGAGTCTGATGGAATTCTTCCACTTTATCAGATGGCTGCAGCACCAACAATACTCAAGAAGCTTGGCGCTGTCCAGAATAAAGTCGAGAGTGCGTGGCGCTGGAAAAGTACAGCAGGTCTTGCACCATCTGTGGAGCAAAGTAATTGACATTTCTGGCAGGAGCCCGTCATCCTGATGAAAGGCTCCTGCCCGAAAATTCGATTCTCCAGATCCTAAGATGCTGTGCTTTTCCCACGCCACGCAGTCTCAACGATGATCTCCTGCATCTGCAGTCCTCACATTCTCCGCTGTCCAGACCAAAGCAGATCACTTTACTTGAATCACATCCATGTGCATCCAACTGCTCATCCACAAACGCTCAGCAGCAGCAGATCCAAAACGCACTTCAGAAATTCACTGAAGATTCTCAGATATTCCAAACATAAAAATATTTCCAGCCAGGAGGACAAGGGCAGCAGATATTTGTGAACGCCACCACTTTCAAGATCCCCTCCAATCCACAGATCATAGCGAATTGGAATTACATGACTCTTCATTCACGGTTGATGGTTCAAAATTCTGGACTTGTGGTCAACTCGCAGCCAGTGAACGTTTTGAGTCAAGAGGCAGCTCACAACCTTCTCAAGGCAATTAGGGATAGGCAATAAATGCTGGTCAAACAATTGAATTAAGAAGCAGGAACTTTACTTCTATTAAGGAAGGACACTGAAAGTGGATTTAATCGTTCGGTTGAAAGAATCTCAATGATTCGTCGGCGTGGCTATCCCTTGAGATCGAGATCTTTGTTCCGTTGATCTATTATGCGCAGTCAGAAGGCTATGAGTCCAAACTTGGCTTTGAAGGTTGTTCTCCATTCAGGCCAAGTAGTTCCAGATAGCAGATCGGACTCTGGTTGATTGTGCCTCACTTTCCATTTCCTTCTCTTTTCTTCTACTTCTGTTCATCTTTGAAAGATGCTGTTCCTTCTCGAATGACGGTTTGCCAAGAGACATAGAACGTAGGACATTGAAAAGTGCAGCACAGTACAGGCCTTTCAGCCCTCGATATCGTGCCGAGGTTTAATCCTAATTTAAAATACAATACTCTAACCTAAACTCCCCTCAATTCACTCCTGTCCACGTGCATGTCCACCAGTCGCTTAAATGTTCCTAATGACTCTGCTTCCATTCATTCCATGGCAACACATTCCATTCATTCACAACTCTGTGTAAAGAAACTACCTCAGTCATCTCCTCAACACATTCCTCCTCATACCTTAAAACTATGAGCCCTCATACCAGTCAATCCTGCACTGGGGGAATGTCTCTGTCTATTGACTCTATCGATGCCTCTCATTACCTTGTATACTTCAATCAGGTAATCTGTCTTCCTCCTTCTCTCCAGAGAAAAAGTCCGAGCTTATTCAAACTCTCTTTATAAGGCAATCCCTCCAGTCCAGGCAGAATTCCAGTAAACATTCTTTGCATACTTTCTAAAGCTTCAGTATCCTTCCTATAGCAGGGTAACCAGAACCGGACAAAATATTCCAAGTGTGGTCTTAACAGGGACTTGTAGAGCTGTAGCAAAACATCGTGACTCTTCAACTCGATCCCCCGTTAATGAAAGCCAAAACACCATAGGCTTTATTAACAAGCCTATCCACTTGGGTGGCAACTTTGAGGGATCTATGACCTTGAACACAAAGACCCTGCTGTTGTCCACATTGCCAAAAATCCTGTCTTTAATCCTATATTCAGCATTCACATTCGACCTTCCAAAAGACATCATTACGCATTCATCCAGGTTGAACTCCACGTGCCGTTTCTCAGCCCAGATGTACATCCTGTCGATGTCACGCTACAGCCTGTAATAGCTCTCAATACTATCAACGGCAGCTGTAAACTTTGTGTCATCGGTATACTTACTAACCTACCCATCAACATCCTCATCAAACGCATTTATAAAAACTACAAAGAGCAGAGTCCCAAGAACAGGCACCATTCACAACTGACATCCAGGCAGAATACTTTTAATCTACAAGCACTCTGCCTTCTGTCAGCCAAGCAATTCTGAATCCAGATAACCAAATCTCCTCTGTATCCCATATCTCCTGACTTTATGATGAGCCTACCAAGAGGAACCTTGTCAAATGTCTTGCCATGGTGGACTGCCTTTTGTCATAGTATGATTTTTCAAATAGTCTTAAATCCTATCCCTCAAAATTTATAAAAATAATTAGCTTCCCACAGAAGTAAGACTGACTGGTCTGTAATAGCTAGGGATTTCACAAATCATTTTAAAAAAAGAAACAATATTCGCCTCCATTTAACCTCTGATACGACTCCCGTGGACAGTAAGGAACAAAGATCTTCGCCAGTGGCTAGACAACTCCCTTTCTCGCTTGCTGGAGCAACCTAGGATAAATTTGGTCTGGCCCTGGGACTTTTTAATCTGAATGTTTGCCAAATATACTGCACATCAACCTCTTCAGTCTCGATCCATTCAATCCTGATTCCCGCTGCTCAAAGTTTTCATTCACCCCAAGGTCTCTTTTCTTCGTGAAAACTGAAGCACAACACTGATTTAGGGCTTCGCCTATCTGCTCAGACTCCACGCACAAGTTCACTACGCTATTCCTGACCGGCCCTAGCTTCTACTTGATTCTTATTTTATTCTTCACGTATGAGTAAAATGACTTTGGGATCTCCATAATTCTTCCTGCAAACACTTCTTCATGGTCCCTCCTACAGTAGAAATCGTACGACTCGCCAAGATGAAAAGAGAAGCGGACATTAATTGAAGGCAGCTAAAAACAGGATGGGCCTTGGAGGAATATTGGGAGAATAGGACCAAGCTTAAACGAGGACTCAAGTGGACTAAAAGGGGTCATGAAATAACTTCACCTCGCAGAATTAATGAGAATACCGAGGCATTTTATCCATATATAAGTATCAAATGGGTACTCAAGAAAGAGTTGGTCCACTGAAGCATAAGGAAGGAAGGCTGTGAGAAAATGGGTGAGGTTGGCAATGAATAGTTTGCATCAGTGTTAATTGAGAAAAGGGACATGATGACTGTTGAGATGAGAGATAGAAGTCTGTTTACTCTGGATCACGTTGACACAAGGAGGGAAAATGTGTTGGTAGGCTAAAGGATATTAAGCTGGAAAAATCCCCAGGACCAGATGGGATCTGTCGCAGGTTGCTGAGGGAGGTGAGAGAGGAAATAGCTGTTGACCTGACAGATATCCTTGGAGCACCCTTAAATACAGGTGAGGGCCGGAGGACTGGAGGGTTACTAATATTATTCCCCCTTACAAGAATTGTAGTAGGGCTATTCCAGTTAACTACATACCAGTCAGTCTGACGTCAGTGAAGGGAAATTTTCTGGAGAAAATATTGAAGGATAAAATCTGTATATATTTAAAAAGGGACGGGCTTATCAGTATAGCCAACATGGTTTTGTGCGGCGGAGATCGTGCCTTTCCAACTTACTCGAGTTCTCTGAGGAAAAGACCAAGTTGATAGATGACAGAAGGCTTGTAGATGCCATATACATGGACTTTAGTAAGGTATTTGATAAGGTCCCCCATGATAAACTAAGGAAGTGAGGTCACATGTTGTGCAGGGTGTTCTGGCTAGGTGGATAAAGAACTGGTTGAGCAACAGGAGACAGAGGGTAGTAGTTGAAGGAAGCTCCTCGAAATAGAGAAAGGTTCCCAGTAGTTTTCCACATGGATCAGTCCTGGGGCCATTGTTGTTTGAAATATACATAAATGATCTGAAAGTGGGCGTTGGTGGTCTGATCAGTAAGTTTGCAGATGACCTGAAGGTTGGTGGAGTAGCAGAAAGCATAGGGGACTATCGAAGAATACAGAAGAATATTGATAGACTGGAGAGTTGAGTGGAAAAGTGGCAGATGGAGATCAATCCAGACAAATGTGAGGTGATGCTATTTGGGAAGTCTAATTCTAGAGCCAACTATACTGTAAACAGAAGAGCTATGCCTGTTGTGCCCTTTCTGTGGAATCATTGCTCCTAATCTGTACTTCCCATCTCATGTCTGATAGCAACGTATTTTTTTTTCTCAAATGAAATACTTGCTCATAGTAACTGCGCCTTTCCCTCTCCATGGATATCATAAATGCGAGGCAGTTGTGGAGTTGTGGTCACAGCCACCAAAATGATCTCCCACCACAAAGAGTGGTCCTCGCTTTCCAGTGTTGTTTCACCACGTTGAATTGATGGCTCTATACAATTTGTCTCGATCTGTGACTGTTGATAGATGACCAGAGTGAGTTTTGAGAAGATTTGTCTCTCTCGTTGATGTTCTATATGTAGTTTGCTCGTTGAGTTGCAAGGTTGATTTTCTGACGTTCCATTACCATACTAGGCAACATCTTCAGTGAGGCTCCAAACGAAGCACTGCTAATGATTCCTGCTTTCGATTTATATGTTTTGGTTGCTTTGAGTTGGCGATGCCATTTCCTGTGGTGATGATATATCCATGGTGATGTAATTTCTTGTGTTTTCTCAGGGGTGGTAAATGTGGTCCAAGTGAACGTGTTTGTTGACAGGGTATTTAGAACTATATCAACAAACACATTGACTTGGACCCCATTCACCAACTCCCGAGAAAAGCAACAAGAAATAACATCACCACAGGAAATGACATCGCCAACTCAAAGGAACCCAAACATATAAATAGAAAGCAAGAAACATAACCAGTGCTTCATCCGGAGACCCACTGAATATGTTATCTAGTATGGTGACGAAACGTCTGAAAATGAACCTTCCAGCTCAGCGAGCAAACCTATATCTAGATGTTCTGCGTCTTCTTGGAATCGATGATAAGTCCAAGTTTTGTGTATGCATTGTTTAAGGGAGTCAGAGTCTGTTGTCGGTGGTTTTCTGAGAGACCCACAATACTGTTGTGGTCGGCGGAGTGGAACACGAGAAGAAACACACAGATGTCTTTTATTTTCACATTAAATATGCAAGATTGAAAATTTTGCCATCTGTTCTGTAGAGAAGTTTGATTTCCGACGGTCATCCTTGATTATGTGGATGGTTGTCGCAGGAAAGCTGGTGAACCAAGTTGGGCAATTGCATATCCTTGCGTTACTCCTGATCTGCCTTGAAAAGGCTCACAGCTCCTGTTGCTGACCATAATTGTGGTGAGCATGCCATTTGGAGGAGTCTCAGGATTCGGATGTATATTTCAGTGCATCCATAGGTTTTAGGACATCGCATATCCCTTGATAGCGAGTCAGTGACTTTGGTGGGGTTGATGAATGCCATCGACAAAGGTTGAAGTTGTTCACGACATTTTTCTTGTTGTTGTCCCATAGGGAAGATCATGTCGATTGCTCCACGTCATGATCTAAAACCAGTTTGATTCTCTGGAAGGATCCTCTTGGCTAAAAGCTTGAGCCGATTGGTCATGATGCAAATGAAGATCTTTGCTGCTGTTGCTAACAGCGAAATCATACGATAGTTTCCACATTCAGATCCATCCCCATTCGTTTTGCAGATGTTAATGATTGCTGAGTCTCTAAAGTCTGCTGGTACGTTTTCATTTAGCCAGATCTTGAGGGGAAGTTGAGGAAGTCGGTAGTGAAGCAGCATAGCTTCAATTTTGTAGCCCCCAGCTGGTATTCCATTGAATCCAGGGGCATGCTGTTTTTCAAGGTTTTGATGGCTTCCTTGATTACTTCAGGTGTTGGTATTTTGCTTAGGACGTCGTCAACGGGCTGTTTTGGAAGGTTATTGATCACTATCATGTGAATTGGAATGGTTTCATTTAGTAGCTCTTCAAAGTGCTCCCTTCACCTAAAATTGATGCTAACATTGCTCCTCAGGACAGTTAAACCAACTTTGCTTTTGAGAGGGGCTTGACTATGAGTGGATGGGTCAAAAATAACTTTAAATGCGTTCAGGAAGCCTCGAGTGTCTTTGGCGTCTACTAGTTGTTGGATTTCCTGAGCTTTCTTTCTCCACGATTGGTTTTTCGGGTTTCGTGTGCTGTTCTGAACTGCTGCCTTACTATTCCTGATAGCGTTTCCTTTTGGTAGCTGATCCTTGAACATTTTGTAATGTGATGAAAACTTTTGCCTTTTCGGCGATAAGGTATTGGAGTAGTTTGTCGTTACCATCAAACCAATCCTGATGTTTTTTTTCGTCCTGAACTCAATTGTTTCTTTGTAGGAGGTAATAATAGCATTCTTCAACTGATTCCAGTATTCTTCTAGGGATGGTGGGATTTGTTGAGGCAGTTGTTCTTGAAGATTTTGCTGGAACTTCTGTGTGTGGTTGATGTCTTGGAGAATGTCAACATTGAATTCCTTGATAGTGTTCTGATTTTGATATTTCTTTGTTGGCCGAATCTTCATTCTCATGGTGGACGAGATGAGTCGATGGTCTGCCCAGCACTCGTCTACATTACATCTTGTTGGACCTGAGATCGTACGATGATGCTGTCAATGAGGTGCCAGTGTTTGGAGCGTAGATGTTGCCAGGATACTTTATGCTTGTTTTCTTGGGAAGATAGTGTGTTTGTAATCACATGATTGTGGTCAGCACATTTGATGATGAAGAGTGTCCCATTGGCATTAAATTTGCCAACTCCTTCTTTGCCTGTTATTCCAGTCCAAAGCCTATGATTTCGCCCGACTCTGGCACTGACGTCTCCTAAGAGAATGATCTTGCAGTTGTTGGGAACAGACAAAAGGATATCGTCAAGTTGGATGCACAAGTTCTCCTTTATATTGTCTTTCGCATTCGGAGTTGAATCATTGTCACTGAAGATATGGTGTGATGGTTCTTGACGAGCTGGATTAACAGAGTCTGACACGTTCATTGATTCCCAATGGTTGTTCTGTCAGCTTCTGAAGGAGGCTGTTACGGATGGCAAAGCCAACTCCATGGATCCTCGGTTTTTCAGGATCAAGTGCTTTCCAGAAAAAGAAAGGTGTATTGATCTTGCTCTTCCTTTATTAGCCTTTCTCCAGCTCTGGGATCTCACTCAGTGGAACGATGTCAAAGTTGAATTTTTGGAGTTCCCGGCCAACAAAGGTAGTTCTGCTCTCTGGACGGTCTGAGTTTGGGTTATCCATCATAGTTAGTATATTCCAGGTTCCAAATGTCATAGTTCCACTTCTCAATGTTTCTCAACGACAAAATGGTGATCCCTCTGGACATGGCTGTCCAGAGAGGATGTGATGAAGCAGACTATTTTGACGGCTCCTTCTCCCACCCCCTTCCAGTTCAGGGTGAGCAGAGTGGATGCTAAAAAGGCTGCTCGGAGGTGAACACTGCTACCGACCAACTTTTCTGCTTTTGTCCAAACGTTGAACGATTGAATCAAGTATTTCCCGCTTTTGTGCCGGTTCTTGATGAGGAGCCATCACAATGCCTACTCCAATCACCCTCCCCCCCAATCGTCAAAAGTCTTGAAGAAGCGGTCCACAAAGTGAAGACGCCAGCACATCGATTTGATTAACGTGGGCTTGATGTTGACCACTAAGAAGCACATGATACCTCACAAATCAACTAACTGATTCCAGTGGCATGGGGAACATGGTGATTGGTACTGATGGATTTGATGCAGCCTTCATCTACCTTCGTGGTCATTGAGTTTAAAGTAACTTTGCTTGTCCCACCATTGACGTTTTGTTTGAATTGTTCTTAGTCAGGGACCTCACACTCGACCTTAATGCCATGGTTAAGACTAAAAGGAGCTTAACTCCAGATGGCATTGCTGAGGAGATCTCAGGACCACCAAACATTCTCCACCACAACAAGACAACAAGTCATGGAGATTACCAATGTTTGCTAATAATGCAACTCCATAGACCTTTAAGGACAGAAATTTGTCTAAATGTTCGAGAGTTCTTAGTCAGCAGAACTCTGAAGAAATTCACTACACATGGTTCTATCTTCAGGCATTCAAAGACAGGCACTGTTGCTTGCAAACATAGCCAAAATCTATCATTAATTGGATAATAGCTAAACTGCAATATTTGCTTGCTGGAGGGGTTGCGTTTCGGTTTCTATATGCAATTATGTTAAAGAAATTGTTTCAATATTTGATTGTGACATTTCATAGTAAGTCGGTGAATGCAAGGCACTGTGCGATTAATTATGGAAAACAACTCTTTTTGAAATAAACTGTTTATGAACAAGAGCAGACCTTGTTCATAAGGAATACACGGTAACCAAGTATGACGTTCGTAGAGACATTAAGAGAGCCAAGGACCAATACTGATCCAAACTAGAGACCCAGACAGATAGCCAGCAATTATGGCAAGGTCTTAGTGACATCACAGGTTCTGAAAAGAGACAATGACAGATAGCAGATGATGACATATACATCCCATATCGTCTCAACGCTTTCTATGCTCACTTTGAGCACAATTCCGGTGAAGAGGTAACACCCATACTGACAAACCTATCTCAACAGTCACTGCATCAGTGATCAGATCAGGTTTTCTTCGTGTGAATCCAAGGAAAGCGATAGGACCAGACAGAGTACCAGGCCGAGCACACAGAGCATGCGCAGATTAACTGGTCGAGGTCTTCGCGGTCATCTTCAACCTCTCCCTGCAGCAGCCCATTGTTCCTGCCTGTTTCAAAAGGGTCAGCACCATCCCTGTTCATAATAAGGCTCATGCAGCATTTCCACAAGAGTGATTAATAAACTTAGTGATCTCGGATTAAGCTCCACTCTCTGCAACTGGATCCTCAGTTTCATGACCCACAGGCCACAGTCACTGAAGGATGGGGACAATATTTTGTCGTCACCAACACTTAACACTGGAGCCCCGTGCAGGAGTGCGTAAGCAAATTCCTACTGTACTCACGGTGTACCCATGACTGCATCGCCAAATATCAGACTAATGCCATTTGCAAGTTCACTGATGAGGCTAACACAATCGGTCGAATCTCAAATGACGATGAAACAGACAACAGACGGGAGGTGGAAGACCTGGAAAAAATGGTGCACTGAGGACAGCCTAGCTCTCAATGCCAGCAAAACCAAGGAACTCATTATTGACGTTTGGCAGAATGTTACTCATGCACCCCTCCCCACACCCCACACACACATATTTACAGCACAGAGGAGGGACGAGTGGAGAGTACCAAACTCCTGGGAGTGGTCATCTACAACAAGCTTTCTCGGACTTTTCATGTGGATGCACTGTTTTCAAAGGCCCAACAACGTCTCTCTTCCTCAGGAAATTTGGCATGACGGTGAATACCCTTGCCAACGTTTATAGGTGCGGCATCGAGAGCATTCTACCTGGATTCATCACTACCTGGTATGCCAAATGTACCATTCAAGACCGGACTTGAATCACAAAAGCCAAACTCCCATCTATAGAATCCATCAACCAAGCTGACTCTCAAGGAAAGGCGGCCAGCATTCTCAAAAATCCATCTCAACATGACAATGTTTTTCTCCAGCCTCCACCACCAGGGAGAAGGTATCGAAGACTGAACACACGTACCAGCCGGTTTCACAGCAGTTTCTACCCTACTGGTGTTCGAATACTGAATGGACTCACGAACTCTTAACATTCATCTGCACCCACGTTTTTCTTTTGCCGCTCTTTACCCATTATTTACTATCTATGCTACTTAACTCTGTTATCTGCCTGTATTGCTCGCAAAACAAAGCTTTTCACTTTGCCTCAGTACACGTGACAACGAACTCAAATTCAAATTTAGATGTATTAGGTAATTGAAAGAAATTGGCTGTGTCTGGGAAACCACATTAACAAACTGTTTTCTGGGAGAGCGGAAGTAACAATGCTTCTTAACCTGCTGCCTCAAGACAAATAGTTGTATAAGATTGGCTGCAGAAAGAATGTTCTGCAGGTGTTTCAGCAAAAGCTGCCCTGCAAAAGACCTTCAATTTGAAATTTATCAAGTAACAGGGGATCTACCTTTGATAGGAGAAAGTGAGGACTGCAAATGCTGGAGATCAGAGCTGAAAATGTGTTGCTGGAAAAGCGCAGCAGGTCAGGCAGCATCCAAGGAGCAGGAAAATCGACGTTTCGAGCATGAACCCTTGTTCTAGAAGAAGGGCTCATGCCCGAAACGTCGAATCTCCTGCTCCTTGGATGCTGCCTGACCTGCTGCGCTTTTCCAGCAACACATTTTCAGATCTACCTTTGATACGAAAGCAAGCTGTGTACATGATGGCTCCAGATGGGTCGTCAATACAGTGAACGAAAATATCAAAATGATCGCCATTAACTTCACGCTTTAAACTTGCAGGATGGAAATTCTATAAGATTTGAACTCCAGGATATTAGACTTATAGAACTTCGGTGAACAGCACTGCAACATAACCAAACAATTGGCGCAGCTAGAAGCAAAAATATTTGTTGGAAATCGTAGCTAAATTCGTCCAGTGATTTGGTAAGGGCCAGACTGTGCTGTCAGATATAATTTGCTGACTTATGTGGTCATATTTTGTTTGCTCCATGCAATAAAGTTGAAATAACCTTTCCAGTCTCTGTTTGTGAGATTTCTTAACAAGTCCCCGAATTCAAAGCAGATTCTTTTAATTTACACACAACCAAAGGTTTCACGCGTTACGGAGATAATTCGTCCAGTGTGGAGACAGGCCAAGCCAGCCCAGCAAGTCGACACCAACTCTCTGAAGATCATCCCATTCAAACCTATTTCGCTACCTTTCATCTGGCACTGATGAATACACCCAAACTGCACATCTTTGAACTGTGGAAGGAAACTTGAGGGAGAAAATGCAACTTCGACACAGACAGTTACTGAAAGCTGAAATTGAACCAACGCCTGTAACACTAAGAGGTAGCAGTGCTAACCATTGTGCCACTGAGCCGCTCAATAGCCAAAAAAGCTGCTACACAATGCTCGGTGAATGCCGCGGAGAAACATTTTATTCAATGCTGAAGGGCAGAACAGGTTGAATGGGTCAAATATACTAATTCTGTTCCAATATCTTGTGTTCTAATGGTTCTCTGAGTCATAGAATCATACAGATGTAGAGCATGGAAACAGATCCTTCGGTCCAACCCGTCCATGCAGCCTAGATATCCCAACCCAATCTAGTTACACCTGCCAGCATCCGGCCTTTTCCCTCCAAACCCTACCTATTCATATACCCATTCAAATGAATCTTAACTGTTGCAATTGTACCAGTTTCCATCACTTCCTCTGGCAGCTCATTCCATAGACCTACCACGATCTGCGTGAAACGTTTGCCCCTTCAGTCTCTTTTGTACCTTTCCCCTCTCACCCTAAAACTATGCCCTTGCGTTCTGGACTCCCCGACCCCAGGGAAAAGACTTTATCCTCTTATCCTTTCCATGCCCCTCATGATTTTGTAAATCTCTATATGTCACTCGTCAGCCTCCGACACTCCAGGGAAAACAGACCCAGCCTGTTCCATCTCTCCCTACAAATCATCCACCCCTGGCAACATCCTTGTAAATCGTTTCAGAACCCTTTCAAGATTCACAACATTAAAAATCACACAACACCAGGTTATAGTCCAACAGGTTTATTTGGAAGCACACTAGCTTTTGGAGCTTAATTGCTTCCAATTAACCCTGTTGGACTATAACCTGGTATTGTGTGATTTTTAACTTTGTACACCCCAGTCCAACACTGGCATCTCCAAATCAAGTTTCACAACATCTTCCTTATCAGAAGGAGACCAGAATCGCACGCAATATTCCAACAGTGGCCTACCCAATGTCCTATATAGCCGCAACATGACCTCCCAACTCCTGTAAGCTATACTCTGACCAATAAAGAAAAGCATCGCAAACGCCTTCTTCGCTATCCTGTCTACTTGCGACTCCACTTTCAATAAGCTATGAACCTGCACTCCAAGGTCTCTTTTCTCGGCAACACTCCCTAGGACCTTAAACATAAGCGTATACGTCCTGCTAAGATTTACTTTCCCAAAATGCAGCACCTCGCATTTATCTGAATCAAACACCATCTGCCACATCTCAGCCCATTGCTCCATCTGGTAAAGATCCTGTAGTAATCTGAGGTAACCTTCTTCGCTGTCCACTACACCTCCAATTTTTGAGTCATCTGCAAACTAACTAACGATGCTTCATGCTCATATAAAATTCATTTACGTAAATCAAAAAAAAAGTAGTGGACCAAGCACCGATCTTTGTGATGCTCCAATGGTCACAGGACTCCAGACAACCCCCCACCTTTTTCAGACAACCCTCCACCACCACCCTCCGTCTTCTTACTTCGAGCCAGTTCTGTATCCGAATGGCTAGCTCTCCCTGTATCCAGTGAGATCTAAACTTGCTAACCAGTCTCCCATGGGGAACCTTGTCGAACGCCTTACTTAAATCCATATATATCACATCTACAGCTATGCCCTCATCAATCCTCTTGGTTACTACTTCAAAAAACTCAATCAAGTTTGTGAGACATGATTTCCCACGTACAAAGCCAAGTTGACTAAACCTAATCAATCCTTGCCTTTCTCAATGTACATCTCTATGACTCTATGACTCGATGTACACCCTGTCCCTCAGGATTCCCTCTACCAACTTGCCCTCCGTGGTCGTCAGGCTCACTGGTCTATAGTTCCCTGAATTGTCCTTACCATCCGAGTTGTAAAGTTTCACCACGTTTAGCCAACCTCTAGTCCTCCTGCCCCTCACCTGTGACTATTGACGATACAAATATGAGAGCAAGATGCCCAGGAATCACTTTTCTAGCTTCCACAGAGTTCTCTGGTACACCGGATCAGGTCCTGGGAATTTATCTACCTTTATGCGTTTCAAGACATCCAGCACCTCTTCCTCTGAAAGATGGACATTTTGCAAGATGCCACCATATATTTCCCTGCATTCTATATTTTCTATATCCTTTTCCTCATTAAATACTGATGCAAAATGTTCATTTAGTACCTCCCCAATATTCTGCCGCTCCACACAATAGCCGCCTTGCCATTCTTTGAGGGGCTGAAAATGTATTGCTGGAAAAGCGCAGCAGGTCAGGCATCATCCGGGGAACAGGAGAATCGACATTTCGGGCATAAGCGCTTCTTCAGAAAACTCCAGGGAAGTGTCTTCCCTAGAGTGTCTTTGGGCGTATGCCCGAAACGTCGATTCTCCTGTTCCCTGGATGCTTCCTGACATGCTGCGCTTTTCCAGCAACAGATTTTCAGCTCTGATCTCAGCATCCGCAGCCCTCACTTTCTCCTCCATTCTTTGAGGGGCACTATTCACTCCCTAGTTACCCTTTTGTGCAGAATTTATTTGTAAAAACCCTTTGAATTCTCGTTAATTCTATTTGCTAAAGCTATCTCATGTCCCCTTATTCACCTCCTGCTGCATTTATACTCTTCTAAGGAATCACTCCATCTATCCTGTCTATACCTGACATGTGCTTCCTTCTTTTTCTCAACCAGTTCATGTTAAAATTGTACAAGACGTTGGTTCTGCTGCATTTAGAACTGGGGACAATTCTGGTCGCCACATTACCAAAATAATGTGGACGCCTTGGAGAGTGTGCAGAGCAGGTTTAACGAGGATGTATAGAAGATGTTAGTTCTGAAGAGAGGTTGAGTAGGTTAGGCTTATTTTCATTTGAAGAAAAGGAGCTTGAGGGGGGATCTGATTGAGGTTTACAAAATCATGAAGGGTACAGACAGGGTGGATAGAGACAATCTTTTTCCCAGAGTGAAGGATTCAATAACGAGACATCATGCTTTCAAGGTGAGAGGTGGAATGTTCAAGCGGGATACACGCGACAACTACGTCAGACAGAGGGTGGTGGGAGTTTGGAGGGGGTTGCCAGCAGAAGTGGTTGAAGCAGGCACGGTAGATTCATTTAAGATGCGTCTGGACAGATACATCAGTAGTTGGTTAGCAGAGGGATACAGATGCTTAGGAATTGACTGGCAAGTTTAGACAATACATTTGGCTGGGCTCAGGGACGAAGGGCCTGTTCCTGGGCTGCAAACATTTTTGTTCTTTCTTCTTCAACCCTCAATTACTTTAGTCATCCCGTATTCACTGTACTACCAGCTTTTGCCTTCACCCTAACAAGAATGTACTTTCTCTGGATTCTTGTTATCTCAATTCGGAAGGCTTCCCCATTTCCAGCCACCCGTTTACCACTGAACATCTGCCCCCAATCAGCTTTTGAAAGTTCTTGCCTAATACTGTAAAATTTAGCCTATCTCCAATTTAGAACTTCAACTTTTATATCTGGCCTATCCTTTTCTAACACTGTTTTAAATCTAATAGAATTATGTTCGTTGGCCCTAAACTGCTCCCCCACTGACACTTCCGTCACCTGCCCTGTCGTATTTCACAAGAGTAGGACAAGTTTTGCACCTTCTCTAGTAGGTACAACCACATAATGAAAGAGAAAAAAATATTGTACACACTTGACAAATTCCTCTCCATCTAAACCCTTAACACTATGGCAGTCCCAGTCTATGTTTGGAAAGTTAAAATCCGCTACCATAACCACCCTATTATTCTTGCAGAAAGCTGAGATCTCCTTACAAGTTTGTTTTTCAATTTCCCTCTGACTATTAGGGGGTATATAATACAATCCCAATAGGGTGATCATCCCTTTCTTATTTCTCAGTTCCACCCAAATTATTTCCCTGGATCTATTTCCGGGAAGATCCTCCCTCAGCACATCTGTAACGTTATCCTTTATCAAAAACGCCACTTCCCCTCATCTCTTGCCTCCCTTTCTATCCTTCCTGTAACATTTATATCCTGGAACATTAAGCTGCCAGTCCTGCCCATTTGGGAGCCATGTCTCTGTAATTGCTGTGATCTCCCTGTCCTATATTACTTACCATGCCCTCAGTTCACCTTCCTTCCCTGTTAGGCCCTTGCATTGAAATAAATACAGTTTAATTTATTAGCCTACCTTGTCCCGGCCTGCCCTGACTGTTTGACTCGCTTTTATTTTTAGCTGTCCCAGTCTCAGATTGATCTCTTTGCTCACCATCTCCCTGGTCCCACTCCCCTCACCCCCCACCTAATAGTTTAAGTCCTCATGAGTAGCTCCAGCAAATCTCCCTGCCAGTATATTAGTCCCCATCCAATTTAGGTGCAATCTGTACCTCTTGTATAGGACATTTGTGTCTTCCTTCACATCTGATGTTCTGATTTCCATTTGCCTGATCAGGACTGCTCGATGAGGGATCATTAATTACAAGTGCTGGTACAAGGTGTCTTGATGAGAACTCCCTCCTGTAAAAATCCGTATTTGCATGAGGGCTTTTTGTTGTATTATGCTTTTAAGGTTACGTTTTAATTTTCTCTTGGTTAATTCATTTTCTGTATCTTTTTGGTGTGTGGCCATGGAACAGCGACTCATGTGTTTGGATGACCAAGTTCCCGTTGCCACCTGCATTGGATGATTGATTTTCATTTATTATGAGAACAAAACCTTGTTAACTTTGAAAATAGCACTCTTATGATAGTACACATTTGGCAACAGGTAACTTATTGACGACAGTTCAACGAGTAATGTGAGCACTATGATTGACTTGATTCTCGATTTGTTTTCGCCTGTTAGGATTTTACAAATTAAATAGCTGCTAAATGAGATTTCATACTGGACAACTATTATGAGGAAAATCCTATCTTTTCAAAAGGGGCACCAATATCCAACATTATGTCGTTCACACTTTTCCTCCCCGTTCTTTTCAAACTATGCTCGTAGTTGAATGAAGCAGTGAGTTCTCGTGTAGTCAAGAAACAGAGGGCGAGAAACAGAAGGGCTGAAACAAGGGACGAGAAACAGAGTCCAATAAACAAAGGGGCTGAAACAGAGGGCGATAAACAGATTGGCTGAAACAGAGCGGCTGAAACAGAGATTGTGAAACAGAGAGGCTGAAACAGAATGCGAGAAACAGAGGGCTGAAACAGAGGGCGAGAAAGAAAGGGGATGAAACAGAGAACGAGAAACAGAGGGGCTGAAAGAGAGAGGCTGAAATAAAGGGGCTGAAACAGGGGACGCGAAACAGAGGGACTGAAACAGAGAGCGAGTAACAGAGGGACTGAAACAGAGGGCGAGAAACAGAAGGGCTGAAACAGCGTGTCTTCAACAGAGGGGATGAAATAGAGTGCTGAAACAGAGGGCGAGAAACATAGGGAGTGAAACAGAGCGGCAGAAACTGAGGGCGAGAAAGAGAGGGCGGGAAACAGACGGCAAGAAACAGAGGGGCTGAAACAGAGAGCGGGAAACAAATGGGCTGGAACAGAGGTGCTGAAACAGAGGGCGAGAAACAGAGGGGCTGAAACAGAGGGGCTGAAATAGAGGGGCTGAAACAGAGGGCGAGAAACAGAGGGTGAGAAACAGAGGGACTACTGGACTCGTATAACTATGAGAAGAAAGATCATCTTCATAATGGAAGAAAGATGCGAGCTGGCATTTTAGTAGAAGCACTTTATAAAATATCCCAAATCACGATTTGTTACGAATCTTATTTTCTAACTAATGTAATTTTTAAAAGAATACGAAAGACTGAAGGTCTTTGACGAGTGGTGTCCCACAGCAATCAGTTCTGGATTCACTTTTGCTTGTCTTTTATATAAGTGATGTCGGTGATAATAAAGAAAGCTCAGTTGGTCACCTTACGGATGACACTAATGTTGTTGGTACAGTGGACAGTGAAGAGGATTACCTGAGATGAGAAATAGATCAAATGATCACTTGGGCCAATGGGCTGAAGTGTGTCCGATTGAGTTTAGTTTGGAAAATGCGAGGTATTGCATTTTTATAACATGAAAAAGGCAAGCCATATTCAGATAACAGTTCGGCTTTCGGTAATATTGTTGAACAGAGAGACCTTAAGGATCTGGTACATAATTCTTTGAAGCCTCCATCACAACAGATAGGGTAATTAAGAAGTGTTTAGAAAGCTTGCCTGCATTGCTCAGATGTGGAGTTGGCACGTCGTTTTGAGGTTGTACAGGATGTGGGGGGGTGGTGGGGGGGGGTTCTCTTCTGAAGTACTTTATGCTGTTCTGTTATCCCGTCTTACGAAGGATTTATCAAGCTACAGAGTGTTTAGAAGAGATTTACTCGGATGTTACCGGGAATTGGGCTTGTATTATAGGTGGAGACTGGATATGCAGGGACTTATCCACTGAAACATGGGAGGCTCTGACTTGACATTAAAGAGGTTTAGAAAATCATGATGCGTATGGATGAGGGGAATTATAAATTCATTTTCCCCAGCGTGGCGGAGCTCAAGAAAAGGGTGTATATTTTTAAGGTGAGAGGAGAAAGATTTTAAAAAAGACATTTTTAAATTTTAATTTACGCAGAGAATGGTTCGCTTGTGCAATGAACTTCAAGAGGAAGTGGTGGTTGCGGGTTTAGAACATACAACATAGAAAAGTACAACACAGAACAGGTCCTTTGGCCCACGGGTTTAGCTGCAACGTTAAAACACATTTGGAGAAGAAACAGAATTATATGGAGGGATATGAGCCAAGCAAAGGCAAGTGGGACTAGGTTAGTTCGGGATTATAGTTGGCATGATTGGTTGGACGGAAGGATCTGTTTCTCTGCTGCATGACTCTGTGACTCGATGAGTTATTAATGTGATCATGTTATAATGCTCTGAGAGCAAACGTTCATTGAGGATAGTATCTGCATGGAAAGACGTGCGAGAATAACTGGTACTGCTCTTCCTCCACCACAAGACACTTCATTAACACATTTGGTATTCCCAAAACTTCATCAGTTAAAGAAGAAAGCACACCACAATTTCCATCGGGCAAAATGGAATGGACATTGAGTATTGCCTTAGGCAGTGACTGAAAATTCATGACATTGAATCAAAAATGAAATATTGAGTTTAGTTTGGAAATGCGAGGTATTACATTTTTATAACATAAAAAAGGCAAGTCTTTTTTTGAGAGCAATACAAAGGCCCATCGGATTTTCCACCATCTTACTGCGAGCTGGAGCTACGGTTCACTGTCTAAAATGCAATAGGATGTTTATGACTGAGATGATGAGAGAGATTTCATACACGGACTTTTGAAATGTCTGTCACAGAAATCGGTTGAGCTCAAATCAGTGAATACTTTCATGAAGTAGCAATGTGTATTTCTGTGGGCTATACGAATGAATAGACACCTGAAGAATATGGAAAAAAATGTACTGAGTTGAGCGGTCACTCTTATTTTTGATATCTCTACGAATATATTGTTCATATGTGTACTCATCGCTTAATGTATTAGGCATCGTACCTGTGTACACTGTCGGCTGATTGACAGAGGTTATTTGCTACACCGGTTCACGCATTTTTTTCATATCATGCAAAAATCAGGTCAGCAAGAATGGAAGTTTCCATTGTTTGATTTGTGCATGTTGAAAGTTGCCGAGGATGGCGTTTCAGTATGTAGTTATGTCGGAACATCAAATGTCTTTCTTGCAAAATTAGCACAAAAATAGCCAGTTTCTCATTTTGAGGCAGTAATATCTTTGATTATTTTTTTCCCAGACAACAATAGACATGACGGCGATTTCAACATGACACATCTGACGGTATCAGTAATAGATTCATATATTGGTGTAAAATATCACAGCTCAAGACTTTTTTGTTAAACACTGATACCTGAGTTTGAACATATCACCTTTTCAAGGACATGCAATTTGTACAATTCAACCAAAAATCGTACGAAGCAGAAATGATTGCACATGTCAAATTTCGTTTCGATAATCTAAGAAATACCTGCGTCAAACATGTTGTTTTTAACTGTCGGGGGATGAAGAGAACTCCATTGTGGAAAAGAAGATGAAATTAGGACTCAGCTACAAAATTCCCCTAAAATGCATTATCCTTGTCCACATTTTTAAAAACACATTTGAGAATTTGTCTCAATAGCGATTTCACCACATTCTTCAGCTCCTCTCTGAATTTGTTCTGGGTTGCTGCATAAATACATAGGTTCAGGAAACAGCTCAACAACTTGAGAATATTTCCCGTTTCAGTTGCGATACATTCAGGTCGTTAAATTCACCTCGGTAATAATTAGGGTTTGACAGTCTGGTAATGACCAAAGTAGCGGAACGTGTCAACCAAAGCAATACGAAACTGACAGATACTGAGAACAATAAAACGATCGACTTCCTCCGGTTCTCCATCTCTGTATTGCTTTGATTCTCCTTTCTGTGTCCATGGAGTTTAATCCGAGTTCTGTTCGCCATTACAATACGGTGGATGGTTAAACAATTAAATGAGACAATTAAGATAAATGGAAGCCAAGCAACCCAGTTGTTCTAAACCCAGACAAACGCTATCCCTGGAGATGAAGCAAAGAAAGTTACGCTTGGCTGGCAGCCCCATTGGATTTTATTAAGGATTTGCTCTGACTCATATGCAAACAAAAGTGGAATATTTTTTAACAAGGTCAGGACCGAAATGGTTATTAATACCGCCGTTGCGGTTCTTTCTGTACAATATAGTGTTTTAAACTTCTGGCAGCAGATCACCACAAATCTGTCAAATGTGAAGGAAACGGTGAACCAAACAGTTAAGTCGAGACTGGTAGCAGCTATGTATGTAATGAACTTGCAAACAGGTGTGTAGGAGAAGAAGGAAAGAGGAAAATGATAATGCAAAATGCGATATGCGATAACATCATGGATAATGACCAATAAATCCGATGTTGCCATGGCTACCAGATAGGCCGAGATGCATTTAGAAAGACCACAGTTTCCTCGTAAGATCATTAGAACAGTCATTGTGTTCGCTGAAAGAGAGACTGAGAAGGCTGGTAATATTGCAATGCACGTTTGAAATAGAGTAGAAGATACTTATTAAGAGGATTTAATACATTCTGAATGATTTACAAAATAGGAAATTTACTGATAGTTTTAATGCTGTTGTCATCATTCTGTATGGTATTGTCAGACTATCGAATGCTCAACGAAAGCCCTTTGCATGTGACACTTTTATGAGGGTTGTTAGTACATCAGCTATGCTCCAGATAAAGCAGAAAAGCCAAAGTGTTCAAACACTGCTTTTGACATTGTTATGTGAACACTGACAATGGGAAATATACATTAACTCGGATCAATTAAAATTAATTCGAAAGAAGCAAGTTGAATGGCTTACCTGGAAGACAAACAGCTGCAAGAAGTGGATAGTAAATCTCCTTCAATTGCAAAACCAGTGGTTTCCCCATTTCCGAAAAGGAATGAATCTGCAGGCGTTGAAGTTCTGTGGCTGCAGTGTCACCAACATAATGGAGAGGTAATCTGTATTTGTACATGCATCACATCTCCAGAGAGTCAATTATGTTAACTCATCGCTTACATAAGTTACAATCGTGTAGAATGTTTTATTTCCACAATACACTAATTAAAATAAGATCTGATCCTGTCATTCTAGACTTTACTTTCATTCTCTTCTCGATGCGTTGGACCCCAAGTGTCATGTATTTAACTTACTTATGCATTTAAACAATTGTCCTTTGCAAAAAAAAAAACAACAATGTATTGGGAATGATAGAATATAGAACACAGAACATTAAATCGCACTACAGGCCCTTTGGCGCCACCCTGTCATATTAATCTGAAGCCCATCCCACCTACACTATTCCATGTACGTCCATTTGCCTGTCCAATGACGACTTGAATGCACTGAAACTGGGCGAATCTACTACCGATGCTGTAGTAGAATCTATTACCCTTACTACTCTCTGATTAAGAAACTGCCCCTGACATCTGTCTTGTAGCTATCTCCCCTCACTTTAAAGTTGTGCCCCCTAGTGTTTGCCGTCCCCATACTTCGAAAAAGGCTCTCCATGTCCACCCCATCTAACACTCAGATTATCTTGTATGTCTCTATTAAGTCACCTCTCAAACTTATTCTCTCCAAAGAAAACAGACTCAAGTCCCTCAGCCTTTCCTCGAAAGACATTCCTTCCATACCACACAACATCATAGTAAATCTCCTCTGCACCCTTTTCAAAGCTTCCACATCCTTCTTATAATGTGTTGACCAGAACTGTACACAATACTCCAAGTGTGGCCGTACCAGAGCTTTGTACAGCCGCTGCAATATCTCCTGGTTCCGGAACTCAATCCCTCTATTAATAAATGCCAAAACACTGTAAGCCTTCTTAACAGCCCTGTCAATCTGGGTGGCAACTTTCAGGGATCTGTGTACATGGACACCGAGATCTCTCTGCTCACCTGCACTCCCAAGAATCCTACCATTAGCCTCGTACATTGCATTCTGATTACTCCGGCCAAAGTGTATCACCTCACACTTGTCCACATTAAACTCTATTTGTCACCTCTCAGCCCAGCTCTGCATCCTATCTATGTCTCTCTGCAACCGACTACATCCTTCATCACTATCCACAACTCCACCGACCTTAGTGTCGGCCGCAAATTTACTAACCCACCCTTCTCAGCCCTCATCCAGGTCATTTATAAAAATGACGAACAGCAGTGGACTCAACACCGACCCTTGCGGTACGCTGCTCGTAACTGGACACCAAGATGAACATGTTCTATCAACTACAACCCTCTTTTTTCCTTCAGCAAGCTAATTCCTGCTGCAACCTGCTATGTCTCCCACAATTCCATTCCTCCGCATTTTATATAATATCCTACTGTGGGGGACCTTATCGAACGCCTTGCTGAAATATATATACACCACATCCACCGATTTACTCTCATCTACCTGCTTGGTCACTTTGACAAAAAAAACTCAATAAGATTCGTTCGTCACGATATACCCTTCACAAAACCGTGCTGACTGTCCCTGATCAGAGTATTCTGTTCTAGATGGTTATAAGTCCTATCTGTTATGATCTTGTCCAACAGTTTACCAACAACTGAAGTGAGACTCACTGGTCTGTAATTACCAGGGTTGTCTCTACTACCCATTTTGAACAAGGGAACCACATTTGCTATCCTCCAGTCCTCAGACACTATTCCTGTAGACAATGATGATTTGAAGATCAATGCCAAAGGCTCGGCAATCTTTTCCTTTGCTTCCCAGAGGATCCGCGGATATATCCCATCCGGTCCAGTGGACTTGTCTATTTTCACACTCTGCAGTAGTCCTAATCCCTCTTGCTTGTGAAACTCAATCTCTTCTAGTCTAGATATAAGTATCTCTGTATCTTCCTCGCCAACATTTTCGTTTTCTTTAGTGAACACTGTTGAAAAATATTTATTTCGTGCTTCCCTTATCTCCTCTGACTCCACACACAACTTCGCACTATTATCCTTGATTGGGCCTAGTTTAACTCTCGTCATTCTTTTATTCCTGATATATGTATGGAAAGCCTTAGCGTTAATCCTGATCCTATCCACCAGCAACTTCTCATGTCCCCTCCTGGCTCTTCTGAGCTCTCTTTTTAGGTCTTTTCTGACTTCCTTGTAACCCTCAAGCGCCCTAACTGAATTTTCATATTTTGTCCTAACATAAGCCTTCTTCTTCTTCTTAACCAGGGATTCCGCTTCCCTAGTAAACCACGGCTCACGCGTTCTATATCTTCCTCCCTGCCTGACAGGTACATACTTACCTAGGACAAACAGGAGCTTTTCCTTGAATTAGCTCCACATTTTTAATGAGCTCATCCCCTGCAGTTTACTTCCCCATTCTACTCTTCCTCAATCTTTCCTAATTGCATCGTAATTTTCCTTGCCCCAGCTGTAACTCTTGCTCGGTGGAGTACACCTATCCCTTTCCATCACTAAAGTAAACCTGACAGAATTGTGATCGCTGTCACCAAAGTGCTCACCTACTTCCAAATCTAACAGCTGGCCAGGCTCGTTACCCAGTACTAAATCTGAAGTGGCTTCGCCCTTGTAGATCTGTCTACATACTGTGTCAGGAAGCCCTCCTGCACACACTGGACAACAACTGACCCACCTATATTACTCGTACTGTAGTGATTCCTGTCAATATTTCGATCGTTGAAGCCCCCATGAACTACCCTGCCTCTCTCACTCCTATCGAGAATTGTTTTTTTTTGTCATTAATCCCTGAAGTCTGTAGTCTGGTCTTCCCAACTGTCAAAATTTGACTCCACACCTGTATTGTAGCTCATCATATTCGAACAATTGTCCAGTTTCTGAAATTGCATGCTCACTTGCGAATAATGGATAAGGGAACAAGACGAGATTAACAACTTTGGAGGATTTTGTTTCCACATCCTACCTAATTTTACGTGGATGTTACCGTACTACATTCCATCCTCCCAGCCAATAAAACGTTCTTGACAATCTGGAAACATACTGTTGTTCATCTGAAGGCCTGGGAATGGACACTGCACGGGATGGTTTTGAGTTTTCATTCCAGATAACACTAAATATCTTCGAGCAAGCTATTCATGATAAAGAATAGAGGGTGAGATTGAGGATAAATGCCATCGTTGGAGAAGTGGTATAAAAAATGCATTGGTTGTGTGAATATGCTGTCAGTTTGAAAGGCTATTTCATCCTTGTTTCTGGAGAGGTCCTAAAGGCAGAGGTGCTTTAGCGTCTAGTTAAATAATGGCATGGAAGTGGTCAGTTCTCCCAGTTCAAGTTTATTTCTCGACTTAGTTTTAGCTATCCTGCTGGAGTGCTGGCGAGTTGCAAGCTTCAGTAAAGGGTTATTCTAACTTTCTCTTTGGATATTGTTCCTTCCGGCCTGTAAGAATCTGTGTTTGAATTTACCTTTTTTTGCCATTTATCGGCTTTGCTGTCTTGGAACAATTAATTATTCATTGTTACTGCGTCGGATTGGTGGAGTTTTTCCACTGTTGGGTTAATTAAAATTCTGCTTTCTTTTGATTGTGCTTCCAGTGTAGTGTTTAAAAGATTTTTGACTTATTTAAAGCTCAGTGATTTGACGAGTTGTATCAGATCTGGAACACCCACTTCACATCTTCCTTTATAACTGGACAAGCTTAGGGGCCAGACCACCTTTTTAAAATATTTGGAGGGCGTCTGGCCGAGTCCATAACGGTTCTTCCCGTGACTGATCCTACCATTCCACCTTGGGTTTAGCATTGTTGAACGAATGGTAGGTGTCATTGTCTTCTGCACTGGTTGTTCAATTCGATTGATTGAAACAGTGTTTTGTGCAGTAATGGCTTTCAGTCACTGAGAGATTTCTGGGGGGCGGGGAAGAGATATGCTGGTTATACAAAAGGCAAGCAAGGTAAAGCTATTGGAAGTCAGGCTGTGGTGCTGGAAAAAAAACACAGCATGTCAGGCAGCATTCGAAGAGCAGGAAATGCAAGCTGGAATTGCCAGACAGCTGGAGTCGTGTTTACCTTCGTCTGAGAAAGGGAGAGGTAATTACAGAAATTGCCCAACATTTACATTTGCAGCAAACACCATCGGAATTTTGGGAATTGATGAGATTCAATTGGATATGAAGCATTTCGAAGATAAAAAGTAGCTGCAACAGTTTTAGTTACGGTTAATGCAGAGGAAAGATTAAAAAGTAAAGAATAATTCTAGCAGAAAAAGAAGAAAAGGAGAGGAATGCCCTCACAAAAAAAAAATGGGAAAAGAAAGAGAGGAAAAGGAGAAAGCGATAGACTTTGACCTACACAAATTGGCACTTAGAAGGGGAAGTCAACTTAAAAGTGTGGAGGGGAAGGTGGAGCAGGTAATCTTAGTGAGGACGATAGTGATAATGCGCAAAACCATCATAGCCAGGGGCATGGTGTTAATCTGTTTAAATTTATCCGTGCATTGTCGAAATTTTATGAAAAGGATGTAGATGCCTTTTTAATTTCTTTTCAGAAGCTGGCTGAACAAACAAAGTGGCGAGTCACCATATGGTCTAATTGATCCAAACAAAGTTGGTAGATATAGCGCGTGCCATATTTGCATCACTATCAGAAGAGGGATTATGAGCGTATGAGATGGTGAGAAAGCCATACTGAAGTGTGTATGAGCTTGTACTGACAACTGACAGACAATGTTTCAGGAATCTAAGGATGGGCCTGGTCGACCATACATTGAGTTTGAAAAGATCAAACAAAGTAATTTTGTTCAGTGGACAAAGGCGTTAAAAATAGATCCAAGCTATGACGACCTTAAAGACAATAATTTATGAGGAGATAAAAAGATCATCTCTTGATTTCATGCAACCTTGTGTGGAAGATCAGAGAGTTAAAACTGAAAGGTTAGCAGCTGAAATGGCTAATAGTTATGGATTGGTTCATAAATCAAAACTTGGCTACCAACATCAATTTCAATTCATAACGAATAGAAATTAACCTTAAGAGAAATCCTCAGGTGGCAAGGGCAAACTAGACCTCATCGAAGATAATAAAGATAGGTTTCTACAGTTTATAATGGAAACCATAAAAAGGAAAGAGAGGGCAAAAGGCAAAGGTGAGTTTACTGCAATGAATTATACCATATCTGAATTCACACTGTTGGTGGTTTAGTAAAATAAATGGGAAGACGGATCTCGGAAAACTGGATGAGCCAGTGAATTTCGTTGGAGTGGTAACAACATGCAGAATGGAGGCGAGAAAGCTGCACCAGAATGTACAGGTACATTGGAGGTTGGTTGAGAAGGAAGTGCCATATCTTCATAAACCGTTTGCTTGCCACGGTAAAGATCCTAGCAGGACTTGTACACTTATTGGTCCTAGGTGGTGTTGCTGAACACAGAGAAGTGCATGTTCATAGCTTCTTTAAAGTGGACAGAATAGTGAAGAAGGCGTTTGATATACTTTCCTTTATTGTTCAGAACTTTGATTACAGGAGTACAGAGGCCATGTTGCGGCTGTACAAACATTGTTTAGACCACTTATGGAATATTGCGTGGAATTCTGCTGTCCTTCCTATCAAAAGGATGTTGCGAAACTTGAAAGTGTTCAGAAAAGGTTTACAAGTATGTTGCCAGGGTTGGAGAATTCGAGCTATAGGGAGAGGTTGAATAGATTGGGACTGTTTTCCCTCGAGTGTCAGAGGCTGAGGGGGTGACCTTATAAATGTTTATATGATCATAACGGGCATGGATACATTGAATAGACAAGGTGAAAGTGGGTACTACAACTGCTGGAGATTAGAGTCAAGATTAGAGAAGTGGTGGAAAAACACAGCAGCTCAGGCGGTATCCGAGGAGCAGGAAAATCTATATTTCAAGGAAAAGCCCTTCATCAGGTATGAGCCTTGACGTCCTTTCCCTGGAGTGGTGGAGTCCAGAACTAAAGGGCATCAGTTCATGGTGAGAAGCGAAAGTTATAAAAAAGAACTAAAGGTCAACTTTTTCAAACAGAGGGTGGCGCGTGTGTGGAATGGGCTGTCAGAGGAGGTGGTGGAGGCGGGTACGTCGAACACAGGACATAAAAAAGAACAGCACAGGACAGGCATTCTGTCCATGACGTTGTGTCGAGGATTAATCCTAACATAAAATAAAACAACCTACGCAGTCCTCAATTCACTGATGCCAACGTGCATGTCCAGCAGTCACTTATTTGTCCCTAATGACTCTGCTTCCAACACCACCACTGGCAACGAATTCCATGCATTCACAACTCTCTGCATAAAGAACCTACCTATTACATCCCCTCTATGCTTTTCTCCTAATGTCTTAAAACTACGACCCCTCTTGCCAATCAATCCTGCCCTGGGGAAAGGTCTCCGGCTATTGATTTTATCCATGCCTCTCATTACCCTGTACACCTCGATCAGGTCACCTATCTTCCTCCTTCTCTCCTGAGAGAAAGTTCCGAGATTAGTCTACTACTCTTCAGAAGGCAAGACATCCAGTCCAGACAATGCCGTGGTAAACCTGCTTTGCACCCTCTCCAAATCTTCTGTATCTTTCTGATAGTAGGGAAACCAGAACTGGACACAATATTCCAAGTGTGGTCTCACCAGCGACTTGTAGACCTGTAGCAAATCTTCGTGACGCTTACCCTTGATCCCACTATTAATGAAAACCAAAACACCATATGCTTTCTTAACAGCCCTATCCACTTGGGTGGCAACTTTGAGGGATCTGTACACTTGAACATCAAGATCCTGCTGTTTCACCACACTGCCAAGAATACTGTATTTTATCCTTTACTCAGTATTTAAGTTCGACATTCCAAAGTGCATCACTTCACATTTATCCATGTTGATCTCCACCTGTAATTTCTCAGCCCAGCTCTACATCCTGTCTAAGTCGCGCTGCAGCCTGTAATAACCCTCGGGGTATTATCAAGGCACCTCCAAACTTTGTATCATCTGCAAATGTACTAACTCATCCCTCAATTCCTCACCCAAGTTACTAAGCAAAACTACAAAGAGCAGAGGCTCATGAATAGAGGGATACCAGTCAACACTGACCCCCAGGCAGATTGCTTTCTATCTACATGCACTCTCTGCCTTCTGTCAGCCAACAAATTCTGAATCTAGATAGCCAAGTTTACCTGTATCCCATTGTTCTTGAGCATATCATGACAACCTTAAAAATGCCTTGCTGAAGTCCATATACACCACATTAACTGCTCAATCTTCATTGATTTTTCTTGTCACCTTCTTAAAGAACTCAATAAGATTTGTGAGGCAAGACCTGATCCTCACAAAGCCATGCTGACTGCCTTTAATCATGCTATGCTTTTCCAAATAATCATAAATTCTATCCCTCAGCATTCTTTCCAAAACCTTGATGATCACAGACATAAGATTGACTGGTCTGTACTTGCCAGGGATTTCCCTATTACTGTTCATGAAAAGAGGAAGAAAATTCGCTTCCTTCCAATCGTCCAGTACCACTCCCATGGAGAGTGTGGATTCAAAGATTTGACCAGTGCAATTGCAAACTTTAAAAGGCTTCTAGATGGGTAAAAATGTATAGGAAGGCTTTCGAGGAATGTGGGCTGGGTGCTGACAGGTGTGAATAGATTGGGTTGGGCTATCTGGTCAGCATGGACGTGTTGATCCACGTTTCTCTGCTGTATATTTCAATGACTTTCAGGCCGCATCGACCAGGAGCAGCAGGTAAAGAAGTTACATGAAGCAGGTGCAGGATCGCATCAGTCTTTGATGTTGATGAATGAAGAGATTTGTAATGTAGAAAGAATATTGCCGGGAAATGTGCGAGTCTGTGGAATTCATGGTACGAAGAGAAGTGATCCATTATGAAGAGTGAGATTGGAGTGTTAAGAGAAAAGTGGAGAAGCGTTGGCATGAATACTGGAGAAAATCAGCTTCAGGAACGCAATTTGCGCTTTATAACGATATAGCTGGATCAGAGGTAGGAGTGCTGTCTAACGTGGTTGAAACAACAGTGGAGAATCAGGCAACTGAGCCCTAAAAGGTATAATGCTATGATTATTTTTTTTCTTGACTGTGTGATAAAAAGGTCACAAAGTTACCAGTTTAAAAAAGAGGAGAATTCAATAAATAATGAGAAGAATGTTAGAGATTTCAGAAGCCATTTTTGATCGCATGCTTGAGCCAAATCATGAACAGAAGGAAGACAAAGTGGATATTTTATTTTTTATATATTTATCTGTGTTACAACAGAAAGATGGAAAACTAGCAGTTTAATAAAAAAAAAACCGTATGCAGAAGAAGAAACTGCGTGTATTCGCGAATGTTACAAGCTTAAGATGATGTCTTGATGAGGAAATGGATACCATCATACATTCAGGCGGATGGGAAATGGTCAGATTTTCATCAAAGCGTATTACCAGTGGGTTGTAAAAATGCAGTGTTGCAGGTAGCACATGAATGACCAGTAGGGGAAAAGCTCAGGTTAAAATGTGAAAGCATATTTTTACTGCATAATGATGTGGTTATTTTTTTCTGGAAATGTCATACGTGTCAGGTAATTGGCAAACCTCAGGCAATAATAAAACCAGCATTGCTAATACACATTCTTGCATTTGATGAATCTTTTTTCAAGGCTCTTTATTGATTGCATAGATGTCCCCACCTGGAAAAAAAAATTGATAATATTAGCACACATGCATGCAGGTTGGTGCTGAACACTGAACACTTCTGATTTAAATATTTAAACAGTTTCATGAGACAGCCAAGAAAGCAGCTTGATTTTCATTGTTTCACAAACCAAGATGACAGAACAGGCAAGACCATCAGTACACTTGAGCATGTCCCAAAGGAATGGAAGGAGATTGCTCAGTCCCTCTGATCTGTTGTAAATTAGATGAGATCATTATTCCACACAATCTTGAGAAACAGCGAAGTGCTGACATCACTGAACCCTATTTGGACTGCAACACAGAGACAGAAGGAAAGTGTTTAACTCCTTAACAGTGACAAAATAAATCTTGACAATAACCACTTTACACTTGATCCTGTCACAAAGTAATGGAAGAATGGTCAGCAGTTCCTGAAACTTGCTCCACAGAAACAGGAGAACACTAGCCTGCTTCATCTGTTTGTCACTAAAAGGTATTGAGGAAACCATTATACCTCTTACAGAAGGATATTTTGTCTGTGTTCAGTCTGCCTGCACTGACTGCATTGGTGAAATAGGTAATGGCATGTTTACAAATTAATTGTTGATCTACTCAGAGAATACTTATTCTCTATTTGCCTTATAATTTTCTTAAAAAAATGAACCGGCAATGTGCCGTTTTCCGGCTTGAGCAGCATTTATTGGTAATCTGTATTCGCGCTGGAGAAAGACATGAATTGCTGCCGTCCTTATGCTTTTAGTGGACTCACACTGCTATTCCATGATTTTAACCCAGCGAAGGAACGTCGAGAAATTTCCAATCGTGTACAGAGTGGCTCGGAGAGGAATTGAAGAAGAAGGTGTTCCAATGCCCATGCTACACTGTGCTTGTTCATGATGGTGGGAACAGAAGGTGATTACTAATGAATATAGTGATTTTCTGATGTGCATCTTGGAGATCGTGTCTGAGTGCTTTAATTAATCATCAGTGTTGCAGGGAGCCAAATATGGTGCCAAAAAATGAAGATGATTTATTTTGGAGGTGGGCTAGCCCAAGTCAGACGTAAAGCATTTTTTTATGCCTATAGCTTCATGGCCAGCATTAAGCATTTCATTCCAGACACACATTGAGTTCATATTCCACCATTTGCAGTTGTGAAATTAAAGCCGAGGCCCACAGGGGATTATCAGGATCTGTGCATTTGTCATATTGTCATAGATGTCACAATGCCAGCATCACTCGATTATTCAAACATCTGGTGTAACACTTTTCTGGAATTTCCCCATTAATCTTCTAATATTATAATTCAAAAAAAAACATGACTCAAAATGTTCTGAGACACTTCTGGGAGAGGTGAACCTTCAACTTAGACTTCCAGAGATGTTATGACTACTCCACGATTAAAACGAATGCAATTAACTGGTTCAAACGGGAAGTAATGCACCTGCAGGGAAGGTTGGATTTGGCCTGTGCCCGAAACGTCGAATCTCCTGTTCCCTGGATGCTGCCTGACCTGCTGTGCTGTTCCAGCAATAAAGTTTCAACTTTGATCTCCAGCATCTGCAGACCTCACTTTCTCCAGGTTGGATTTGAAGACATGTTTTCCAGCTTTAAACTACTGCTATGTCATAAGGTTTTCCACAGCCGAACTAAATGCTTATGTGTTCCATGCAACATGCCCTGAATATTCAAATTGTTTAACAACCATCCTGCCCACTGTCATTAATCGTGGTCGCTGAAATTTTTAATTGTACGAGGTAACCATTCAGACTTTTAAGGGCCATGTCCAGAGGAATCTTATCAGATTCGAACTTCCTCTGATCTTTCCAGATTTTGGCGACTGTATGGCATCTGTCACATTTCCCAGGCTCTGCCTTATTTCCCTCCTCTCCCCTTCCTCTCTTGTGTGATCAGGAAGTGACTTGGTTTTGATTTGATTTGATTTCATTTGATTCATTACAGGGTCACATCTTCACCTCCAGAGAAGTAAATTTCCATGTTCTGAAGATCTTCCAGGATAGCAGTTATTCGGCCATCATACGATGCGATAATGAGCCGGCGAAAAATGTTGTGATTGATTAATTGGGCGTGAAGGAAACGGAGGTCAGCATTGACGAACAGAGAAACAGAACAAGATTTCGTTACTGAACGAAGATCAGTGCAGATGTGAATATTCAGACAATAAACCAAATGATTTTCAAATCGTAACAGTAAATGTTCTTCTAACTCCACAATTCTAAGAACGTGCAGGATCTGGAATCGTTCTCACTGACTGATTACAAACTGGAAAACATCGAGAACTCCCTCTCAATATTCGGTCCCCGAGTATTGTCAGTTAATTGCAACCTGAATCGCTCCACACTGTATACACTCAGACGTAATTGCTCGAGTCATTGATCATGTAATATTTCGAGGATTCTTCATTCCTGAAACAGTGCTCCTCCGATCAGTTGATACCCTTCCTTCTGCAAAGACAGCATTTCACATTCGATGACCACAATTTGTTTAGCCCAGTCCCAAATTATCTGACAATGACTGCAAGTGTCAGATGGTAAAACGAAAGGGAGCAAGTACTTATTCTCCACCTATTCTTTCCAAATGAGTTGGTACACTTCCAACTTCTTGCCATTCACGAGTATGCTCATTTTGAGACCAGGTGCTGCTACCTGAGTTGGGAGGCCCTCTCTCTGGAGGTAATTTAAGAGTGAGAAAAATTAACCGACGAAATAAAACATTTTTACTAGCCTCAACTGCACAAGGATGTCGGTGAAGAACATTTTAAAGTAGTCTTAATTGATTGTGTAGGACTTCTACCTAAAACAAACAATTGGAATCAGTATTTGTTAACAACAGTGGATGTGCCCACTGCAATTTCAGAGATCATTCCATTATGCAATATCACAGATGAAAGGATTGTCGACGAGTCACTCATTTTTTTTTACTGGATAACGTTACCCACAGAGATACAATCAGCTCAAGGGTGAAAGTTCATATCAAAATTATTCAAAGAAGTTATGGACAGTTGAAGAATACAACAATTCAAACCTTCTGCGTACTGTCCAGAATCACGAGGAGCGCTGGAAAGGTGGCATCCGATGTGAAAAACCCTGTCAAAGGCATGTAGTCAAGATTCCCCAGATGATTAGGATAACGGAATTCCATTTGCAATTTTTACCATCACAAATTCACCAAATAAATCGACCAAATGCACTCCATTTGGAATAGGTTTTCGGCAGGAAGTGAGAGAATCACTAAAAATGATAAAGAAGAAATTACTGAGTTCGAATTCAGAGACTACATATTTGGTCGATGCGTCAGCTTTAAGGGAATGATCAGAGTGGGGAATCTGGCTAAACAAAATTTAAACTTATCATAGTATGTAATGAAACAAAATGCAGACACGAAATCAAAACTTTTCAATTAGGGTTCAGGTGGATAAGGTGTTAGTGTTACTTCCAGTGATAGGTGAATCTTTAAAATCAAGTTTTAGTGGACTTTATCAAGTTGAAAAAAAATGAGTGAGGTAAACTATTTGAAAGGACTCGAGACAGAAATAAATCTCATAGAGTGTGCCGTATGAATATGCACAAAAAATGTGTTTTTTTTTATAAGGAAAGAAACCAAAATGAAACCAGGCTATCATTTGCAATGCAGAGTGAAGAACCAAGTTCAGAGGATTCTGATTTGGACGTTCCTCAAATTAAGTTGGACAATGACGACATTGTCAAATATTGGGATACATTATTGAGTTAAACTCCCAGAGGAAAATCGAAATGACCTGAAAGAGTTATTACTATCACATGGGGAGATATGTGGAAATAATCAGCGAAATACTAACCTAATTATGCATGATGCAGGTGTTGGACACGATGTTCCGATTAAGCCTTATAGGCATAACCTTCCTAAATTGGCGGAGATTTAAGAGGAGACTGAATGCATGTTCAAAGATGACATAATCAAATTGAGCTAGAGTGACTGGAGCTCATCCATAATAATGGCACCAAAACCAGATGTTAGACAAGGGAAATTTGGAATATCACCTAAAACGTAGTTACAAAGATTGATGCCTATCTGATTCAACATTTGGAAGACTGTGTTGAAACAATGGGACAAGCAACTTAATGTTCTAATCTGGACTTTCTCAGAAGGATACTTGTGTCAGAAAGAGTGAAGACAATTTCAGCTTTCGTAGTGCTGAAGGAACTGCATCAATTTAAAGCCACGCTGTTTGCTCTGAAAAGTGTTCCATTCACATTTCAAAGGCTACCCAATAAGGTTATTTCTAGATTGACAAATTGTGTAATCTGAATTAATGACCTCGTGAATTTAAATCATACCAAGAAGGAAGATTTGATTTTTTTTTTCAAATTTGTTTGATTGTCATCTAGAAACAGGCTTGACGATAAGTTTGGTTTAAGGTGAACTTGCCAAAGCCTAAGTCACCTTCCTGGGCCATGTTTTTGGACATAGACAGTGATAGAAAAACGGTACAATGATTCCCGGATTCTTATCGGAAATTCTTAACAAGTTTTAGCAGTGCGTTTTCCCCACGCACTGAGTTGAAAGGGAAAAATCAAAAAGATTCAGTAGATGGCAGCCTGTCAGAAGGTATTTGGCAGCCTGAACGTTGTGCTAAAAACAGGCTCAGTGTTACCAATGCCTAATCTCTCCAAGACATTCAATGTTGCCATCGATGCATGTGATGAATGTGTCAGTGCGGTGCACTAACATGAAGATGACGAGAAGATATGAAGACCCATCAGATATTTCTCCAGACACCTGGATATTTATCAAGAGAAATATTTGACAGTTGAGAAGGAGGCTAATTGCTAACATTACAACATTTCAATGTTTATATTACCATTGATGTGTCTGAGGCAATCTTATACACTGATCATAACATACTGAAGTGTGTGGATAAACTTACGGGTAAAAATAATACGAACAGCTTAGATGGAGCTTGTCATTACAAGCATTCAATTTGAAACTTGTGCATGTGGCAGGACGAGAAACGTGATTGCAGAGACATTGTCGAAATTTGAATGAGAAATTAAGGCATTCAGTTCTCATTCAAATGTAAAGGGGAGTAAGTTGCTGCTTCTCCATTATCAAGGTTATGTCGTGCTTGGTTTGTTTTTTCAGGGGATTATAATGATCGACTTTCTGTAATTTCTTGAAATATCTGTTTGAAACAGTTTAGAAGTGCTTTTATAAAACAAATGTACAATGAAAGGCGAGCGATTAATTCGGTCGGATCAAGGTTTTAGCAGCTTGTTGTGTTTGCAGCTGCTGGTCAAGTTTCAGATGGGAATCCAGAGAAGCTATTGGTGAACCAAAAGAATAGTTCCATGCTGATCTTCCCTCTCTCTGACATCTCCCCTGGCAGAACGTCTGTTTGATGTTACCTTTTTTTGAAAAGGAGATATTTCTTTTCATGTATTTGGAACAGCATCATTAAGTTGTGATAGACTTGATGGGATTTTCAGACTGGTTGTTATTCTGAGTTCGGTTTTCCTTTGCTTGTGTTTCATTCAATGCCTTGCAAGTAAATTCTGTTTTGTTTAAAACTGAGTTGTTGGGCCAACTGCATCATTCCTGGAATATCTACCTTACGCCTGCTTCAAAGAACTGGTAAAGTTAAGTTATGGGCTACCTTCTTGAAATGTTGTTGATTGGATGGTAGTGGTTGCCCTAGGCTAGAACAACGTAAACATAATTCCATATCTTAAGTAACAAGAACTACTGCTGTGTCACTTCTTTTGTAAAAAAATAGATGCTTTTATTAAAAGGATTTTTTTTCATTTGAATATTACAAAAAATACAAGACCAAGCAAATCAAACCAATGTAAAGAAATCCGTAATTATAGAAATAGATAATAACTAATAACTAAGCTAAAAAAGGAAAATCTTTACAATAGTAATAATGATAACAATTGTATCACAACTCAGCAAAATAAAGCAACAGCACTCGATTATCGAGTGCACAGGGTTATACATATGAATATATTCATAATTCTTCACCGCTGGATGCCAACTTCATTAGTTATTATTACCATGGCTATGTAAAGTTTCTTATTGCAATGGCGGACCAATCTGTACCCAGGTAGTCCAAAAAGGGCCGCCAAAGCTTATAGTAATTCTTAGTTTTATGGTGCAAGATATTCGGCAGGAAGCCGAAGCGGTTGTGCTCCATGACTAGCTGACGCTAGCTCGCCAGCCCCAGGGAATTTTACAGCACCGACCCGCACAGAATGTTCTTTCTTGCACAAAAAGTGAGGATACTGAAAAGCCTTTGATGTATGCATCTAATGAAAGTGAATTAACAAAGCCAAGAAAAAGAGATACAGGGTCCATGTCCGTCTCCATTCCCAATATCTTCTCTATTTCGCCTCGCACAGCAATCCAGAATGCCCACAGTGTGTGGCAGGACCAGAGACAATGAGTGAGCATGCCCATGCTCACTTTGAATTCCGTACACATTGTAGATGCTACCGCTTTAAATTTAGTGAGGTGGTCTGTGGTCAGATGTACCCTGTGGAATCTATAATTGCAAAGCGTGGGACTGCTGTCTATCCAATTCCCTCTCCCATATCTTATAGAGCTATTCAGTCTCGTCTGGGGGACCTGCTCCCAATAAATAATAAGCGTTGATAACAGAAAATATACCCTCAGCACTCAAGACCCTCTTCTCCATGTCGGACCCATAACGATCAGTTCAAAATGTGGTCTATTTTCGTTTGGAGTTTCTAATTTGAATGAAACAAAAGAACTTCCGACTGGACAATTCATATTTCCGAGCGAATTGTTCAGAAGTCATCAGCACGTCCCCTTCAAATAAATCATCCAGGCAAGACACGCCCCTAGCTGTTCATTGTTTAAACCCAGAGTCCATCATCCCTGGCTGAAAGCCTGGCATACCAACTAAGGGTATCAAAAAAGATTTTTTGGCAATATTACCATCACTCAGCCACATTGCCGCCCACGCCTTGACATTATTGATGATTATTGGGCTATGGGTGTAGGTTTGCTTGCTGAACTGCATGGTTCATTTCCAAGAGTTTTATTACTTTACTGGATAGCATCTTCAGTGAGCCTCAGGCGAAGAATTGCTGAAAGTTCATGCTTTCCACATAAATGATTGGTTTTCTTTGCATTGGTGATATTATTTCCTGTGGTCATGTTATTTTGCTGTGGTGAAGTCATTTCTTGTTCCTTTTCTCAGAGGGTGGTAGATAGGGTCTAATTCGATGTGTTTGTTGATAGAGTTCCGTTTGGAATGCAATGTTTCCAGGAATTCTCATGCTTGTCGTTGTTTGGCTTGTCCGAGGTTGAATGTGTTTTCCCAGTCGAAGCGTGTACTTCCTCATCCGTATGTGAGGAGACTACTGAGAGAGGGTCATGTCTTTTTGTGGCTAGTTGGTGTTCATGCATCCTGGTGACTAGTTTTCTGCCTGTTTGTCCAACATAGTGTTTGTTACAGTCCGTGCACGGTATTTTGTAAATGACGTTAGTTTTGCTCATTGTCTGTATACTGTCGACTGTGCCTACAAATATTAAATTTGCTTGATCGTCCACCATTGGAGAGGACCGTGGCAAGAGGATCACTATACAAAATCTTCACCCGCCTGATGAAGGTCTCTCCCAGGCCAAAGCGACTCAAAGTATAGAAAAGATATGACCACTCAACACTATCAAATGCCTTTTCCGCATCTAAGGAGATCACCTATCCGTGTACCGATTGCTGTTGACTTGGATCTTATTAAGTAATCTCCTGACATTATGTGTTCATCTGCGACCTTTTATGAACCTTCTATTAATGATGGAGGACAGTACAGTTTCTCGCTTTAATGCCAGTCCTGGTTAAGACTTTGAAGTTGGCATTCAGGAGTGAACTGAGTCGACAGGATGCACAGTCCTCTGCGACCTTCCTTTTTTTAATAATGAGAGAGACGTTCGCCTCGCTTGAGATGGTGGGAGGAGGCCACGACGATGTGAGTCATTAAACATGCTAAGCATCAGCTCTGATAATATACTTATAAATTACTTATGAAACTCACTGGGGAGCCCGTCAGTACCCGGCACCTTCCCATTCCGGAACTGCCTCATGGCCTCTGGCACCTCTTGCTCTGACAATGGGGAAATAAGGAGAGATTGTTGTTCTTGGCTTACTCCTGGAAGGTTTAAATTCTTAAAAATGACTCCATCCTAACCCACCCACTCTCACAGATTTCAGATTGGTCTCACTTAGAGTAAAACTTCGGCATATTGCACTAATACTTTTAGAATCGTCGGTCAAATTTCCACTGTCCCCTTTGATCGAGTTAATGGCCTGTGGGCGTGGGAAATGGACTTGCACTCCTTTTCCGAGCAAGGTATGCGAGGGTTTTTTTTCCGGGCTTAACGCTATGCTCATTTCGCATTTGACTTGCAAATACAAGTTCCCACTTGGCTGTCTGTGTGAGCAAGGACCTCAGCATAGGCCGAAGTGCTGTGATCCTCAGCAGTTTCACCAGCGAAGGCCTGTCAAAATATGCCTTTTCAGCTACTTTCACCAAGCGTTGCTGCTCACCCGTCTGTCACTTCTTATTGGCTGAATAGGAAATAACCAACCTCCTAGCATATGATTTAGCTTTTTCCCAGAGAATGGATGGGCTAGCAGCTGAGCTTGAATTAATACCTAAAAAAAACAGAACCTCAGG
The DNA here is from genome assembly GCF_037043375.1 of Chiloscyllium plagiosum. Taxonomy (NCBI): domain Eukaryota; kingdom Metazoa; phylum Chordata; class Chondrichthyes; order Orectolobiformes; family Hemiscylliidae; genus Chiloscyllium; species Chiloscyllium plagiosum. The sequence continues at coordinate 30,583,260 of NW_028270184.1, read as the reverse complement.
AGAAAAAAATTCAATAAACTTGCTATCCTTAAGGATGACGGGGTCCAGTTGCCAGTGCCTCGAGCCGACCACTATAACCTGACTCTTAACCATTTAATACACTGGGCCGTGATCAGAAATACTGATATTGCCAATTGTACATGATGCCACCAAACCCAGATGTTCTGCGGGCTTAAGTAAAACATGAATCCTACCATACCATTTATGTGTGTTTGAGAAGATCGTGCAATCCCTGCCGGTAGTGTGAAGGTGCCTTCAAACATCAGCCAACCCCAATTCAGTACACAAATCCCTTTTATTGTTTAGATTGCAAAGAAGATACCAGCGGGTCTTTGGGCAATCTGTCTACCATAGGGGCCAGAAGACAATTAAAATCCCCTCCTACGTTGATGTGTTGAAATGAAAGGTTAACCAGTCTAGAAATAGAAAGTTCATCTGTCAAGAATTTAAGGGGGTGGGCCGAGGGACCGTAAACATTTAAGTTCCCCTATTTTTTTCCCATGTTCCGAGCAGACGGGGAAGTCTTAAATGAGTTTTATGCTTTGGTTTTCTTCAAGGAAAGGAAACTTGTTTTGAATAAAATCTTTGAGGAGCCGGGATACAGTCTTGACAAGATCAAGATTGATGAAGTTGATGTGCTGGAAATTTTGGAAAACATTAAGATCGATAGGTCGTCAGGACCAGGCCAGATTTGTCCTAGGTTATTCCGGGAAGCGAGAAAGGAAGTTGTTAAGCCGCTGACGAAGATATTTGCCTCCTCACTCTCCACGGGAGTGGTACCAGAGGATTGGAAGGAGGCGAATGTTGCTCCTTTTTTCAAGAAAGCTAATAGGAACATCTCTGGCAATGACAGACCAGTCAGTCTTACGGCTGTGGTCAGCAAAGTTTTGGAAAGAATTCTGAGTATGTATGGCTATTTGGCAAAGCACACTGTGATTAAAGGCAGCCAGCATGGCTTTGTGAGGGGCAGGTCATACCTAACAAATCTTGCTGAGTTCTTTGAAGAGGTGACAAGACAGGTCGATTAAGGTCGAGCAGTGGATGCGGTGTATGTGGACATCAGCAAAGCATTTGATAAGGTACCCCATAGCAGGCTCATTCATAAATTCAGGACGTATGGGATACACGGAGATTTGACTATCTGGATTCGGAATTGCATGGATGACAGAAGGCAGAGAGTGGATGTAATTGGAAATTATTCTGCCTTGAGGTCAATGTTGAGTGGGGTCCCCCAGGGCTCGGTTCTTGGGCCTCTGCTCTTTGTAGTTTTTTTATAAATATCCTGGAGGCGAAGGTTGAGGGGTCAGTTAGTAATTTTTTAGTTGACACAAAGGCTGGAGGTGCTGTCGATAGTATCGAGGAGTACTGCAGGCTGCAGTGCGACATCGACAGGATACAGAGCTGGCCTGAGAAGTGGCAGGTGGAGTTTAACCTGAATAAATGTGAGGTGATGCATTTTGTAATGTCGAATTCAAATGCTGAATATAAGATTAAGCACAGAATTCTTGGCAGTGTGGAGGAACAGAGGGATATGGGTTTGCAAGTGCATAGATCCCTGAAAGTTGTCACTCAATTGTATAGGGTTGTTAATAAAGCATATGGTGCTTTGGCTTTCATTAACAGGGAGATCGAGTTTAAGAGCCGAGAGGTTTTGCTGCAGCTCTACAAGTCCCTGGTGAGACAACACTTGGAATATGGTGTCCAGTTCTGGTCCCCCTACTATAGGAAAGATACATAGGCTTTGGAGATGTTGCCAAAAAGGTTTACCAGAATGCTGCCTGGACTGGAGAGCTTGCCTTCTAAAGAAAGTTTGAATATGATCGGACTTTTCTCTCTGGAGAGAAGTAGGAAGAGAGGAGACATGATCGAGTCATACGAAACATTGAGTGAAATAAATAGTGTCAATATCCAGAGACCTTTCCCCAGGGCAGGATTGACTGGTACGAGGAGTCATAGTTTGAAGATATTAGGAGGTAAGTATGAAGGAGACGTCAGAGTTAGGTTCTTTACGCAGAGAATTGTGAATGCATGGAATGTGTTGTCAGTTGTGGTGGAAGCAGAGTCATTAGGGACATCTAAACGACTGCTTGGCATGTACATGGAGAGAAGTGAGTTGAGGGATGCGTAGGTTAAGTTATTATATTTTACATTCGGATTAAACCTCGGGACAACGTCGTGGACCAAAGTACTTTCCTATGTTCTATGCTCTATGTACAAAGCTTTAAGGATTACAAATTTCCCGTGTGTGTCTTTAATGAACTCTAATAACTTAAATGTGAGATTTTTTCTCACTAAAATGACCACCCATCTACTCCTCATATTGAAAGATGAAAAATAAATTCAGTCGCACCCATTCTGTTACAGCTTCAAATGCTCTGCAATATCCAAGTGTGTTTCTTGTAATAAGGCAACATCCACAATCTCCCTTTTGAGTCTGGAAAGTCGTGTCTTCCTTTGGACAGGTGAATGACTCCACTTAATATTCCAGGTGCACCACTTAAACTCATCTTGAACCATAAACTTCCACAGCACCATGTAGACTGCAAAGAGGAGGAACCCAAACTACAGATCACTGAGCTTTAATACAAAATAATCCACAAAAATCCAAAATTATACAGACTAAAATAACGACATCAAACAAATCTACAATACCGATAAAAATTATCAACAAAGACAGATAAACAAAAAATCGCCAAAGGCACTAATTGGAGAAATTTGTCTACCATTCGAAGGGGTACCTACACATCTTACAACCCGCCTAACCATCCCAACCGCACTCTCAACTCCGATCACCTAGGATTGCGCCACAAACACCGATCACCCGGTAGAGAAAACAAAAATCCAAGAGCAAGTTTAGTACTATAGACAAGTAAAATAAAAATAAATATCTCAGTCATCCCTTAATACAACTTAGTAATTAAAAGTAAATGCTCCATCCATCCTGGACATCATTTCTCGCAACTTATTAGCAAAAAGGAGACTCGATCAAGTCATTTTTTACAGAAGAGCAAACCCGAACAGTTCTGTCCTCTACCCCCATTCAGCTGTTCGACTTAAGTCAACTTGTAGTCAAAAACTTTTGCTTTCTCTATTGAGTCAAACAGATGTATGGCTCCATTATGATTGATCTGAAGCACTACTGGTTATCTTAGAGAATACTGGATCCTAGACTCTCTCAATCTTCACTTGACTCCATCATAGGAATCCCTTTTCTGGACCACAGCCGCCGACAATTGGTTTCAATATGAGTTTGACATAGCCAGGGAGGTTTTTACACAGGGTCACATTGCCTGATACGGTGGGACATACTGGTCTGATAACTTTGTGTATCTTCAGATGACAGTACAAGTCGCCTACGCGAGATGTACGTGGAATGAGAGAGCGCAGGGAACCCAGAAGGACAGAATCCAAAAATCTGATTAATGTGTTTAGTTCTCGGTTGTGCTGTTTGTTCGGATCGGACAGTATTTGCTTGTAGTGTTCCTGGTTGTTCAGTTGCCAGTACACTTCCTTGCAGTAATTTGTTCTACTCTGAATGACGTTGTCTCCTCCTTTGTGTACTAGTTTGATGACAATATTGTGGTTGTGATTGTGATTGAGAGCCCAGATGGCGTTTCATTGTGATCGGGTGATGTTCTGCTCTACCTTGTGGGTTCAGGTGATAAATCTGGCATTTATATGTTTCCTGATTTGGAATCCTTTTGGGATCTTTCCTGATTCGTTGCATTTCTGCTGAAGCTTGATGTCTGTGTCGATATGCACGATCTTATTGTAGATCCTGTCCATTTTGAGCCGGCTGTTAGTGGTGTTAATGGTAACCGTGATGAGTAGGAGCTGGTGTTGGTGTTGCTGAGGTGGGCAAAGTTAAAAATCACACAACACCAGGTTATAGTCCAATTGGTTTCTTTAGGAGCACTAACCTTCGGAGCGCTGCTTCTTCATTACGTGGTTGTGAAGCAGGTCCATAAGGCATGTGATTTATAGCAAAAGATTACGCAACTGAAATGATATAAATGATATATTAAACGAACATAGATTGTTGTTAAGTCTTTCATCTTTTAGAACGGATCGCTGGTTTCGGTTCATTAGTATGTCAATCCCAGGACTTGTTTTAAGTTACATTGTCAAGATAACTTCAAATTTTATTTTAAAAAAACACACACACACATAAGTCTATGGGTCGAATTTGTATTTGCAGAATTACATTTACAGATACATTTTATTTTTCTCAAAATATGCACAATCTTCAGGCAGTCAATGCATGTAATATTTTGTAAATTCCCCTTTGGAAATAAAACCTGTCTGACTCAAGATTGGGATACAGATCGACTTTAATGCACTGTCTGAGCTGAGATGTCACTTTTTAAAAATAAAACATTAATTTATCTCAAGAATGTTACTTAAAAGAAGTTCTGGAATTTATGTATTTATTGAAATGTACGCTCATTATACCGAATTGAAATTTGTCAGATGTATTCGAATAGGCATGGACTCTATTACAGAAGTTCCCAGATCCCTGAATATGTTTGTACCTGGATGATGCAGTATTCTGGTGAGGAGAATTTTGTTTGCCTGAGTTGGCCCTCTCCATCATACATTTTGACATGAAGCCCGTTATTTTCCACTGCATCCAACTTTTCCCGGATTTCCTGGTGTCGTCTCCGATCTGCATCATGTGCAAATATTTCACTGAAGACAAAATCCTAGTGTATGTCTGGTTCAGTCCATGTGACCTGAAGCAGGGAATTTTGTAAGGCAGGTATGATCTCACAATTCCCCCTGTTACTGCAACAGTGATCTACACATGGGGTGTAGGTGGTGTAGTGAATGATGCAGTCCATTGGCTTATTGTTGTGCTGGGTTTTGTTATTCAGCACAGTTTGGAAAAGCTCAGCCACGTTGCGGTTCCCATTGATCTGGGCAGGGATCAACAATGTACTTTCTGAGCAATAACTGGCACTGTTTGAGAAGACAGAGAGGTAACTTCCGCCTGAGTAGCTGGGGAAACGTTGACTTTGTAGGTAAGCAAAGGAAATCTTGATCTGCTGAGGCTTACGTCTACGTCTTTGTCATATTTTCCGCATTGTGAAGCGGGTAAAGCCACTAGGAAGGCAAAATGTCCTCTCCCTCATTGGGTCACACGGTGCCCAGCCACTTGGTGAAAACTAAAAGAAAGAAAGTCATGGTGTGAAGCAAGGGACGGACTTTGGGTGAAACTTTCTCAGTGCACTGTCAGTGGGCCCAGGTTGAGATGAGATACTTGGAACTTTGCCTCCTATATTAGAGAAAATGTGAAAATCTACAATTAACATACTCGTAGGGGAAGGTGAATGCTGATGTACGGCTTTTGCCTTTTCCCAGTACTGTAGTAAATTCTGGGAGTACAAACTGTGACTGAGATGTTTAAGGGTGGATCTAGGGCAACGGGTAATGTGACAGTGAGAAATGAAGTTATAAGTGGACATAACCACACCGGAAAAGATCAAGTGATTACAATGAGGAAAGAGAAAGAACAAACAGAAATAAATAATGGAGTGTGTGAGGGGTATTATGTGAAAAGTTAATGATGTAAACTGATCAAATACGCCGCGTATTCTGACCCCTTCCCTGTCCCCGTCTCCCTCGATTCTCCTACTTATCAAGAGTCTAACTATCCCAGTCGTAAGCATGCACAAGGGCTCCGCCCTATTGTTCTCTGTGGCAAAGACATGTAAAACGCCTAGAACCCTCTTGAAGAAGGAATTCCTCTTTATCTCCATCTTAACTTGACAGACAACTAGATGGAAGGATGGTGTTCTCAATTAGTTACAAGAGAGGGTTGGAAACACCAACCCAGAGACATGGACACAGAGCGAACAGGTGTACATCAAAATTTGAAGAATAATTCAAATATAGGGGACCCTGGAGCTATATTTGGCATTATAGGATCATACCTTCTCAGTGTTTCCAGTTCCATTTTCCCATCTTATCCCGATTATCATCTCGAACAAATTGAATATTGCATTCCTTGACCAACAAACTGGTTGCTATAAATTCTGTCTTTTGATTCACCTCAACAACCACCTCATGAAGAAGCAGCGCTCTGAAAGTTAGTGATTCCAAATAAAGCTGTTGGACTATACCCTGGAGTTGCATGATTTCTAACTTTGTCCTCCCCAATCCAATCGCTGCACCTGCAAGTCTTGACTGATGGGGTGCTCGTTGCTCCATGCCGAGAGAGAGAGAGAGAGAGAGAGAGAGAGAGAGAGAGAGAGAGAGAGAGAGAGAGAGAGAGAGAGAGAGAGAGAGAGAGAGAGAGAACGACAGAAGGAGCCAATGGGAGCTTGAGGTGAAGAGAATCCTGGAAGAATTGTAAAACAGAAGGAGCTTTGAGGTTAAGGACAAGGTGAAGGGTAACTAAAAAGCAAAGGAACGAAAGTAAGAGACAGAGAGAGGAAAGATTATGGAAGGACAGTAAATATGAATAGTAGAGAAGAAGGTAGAGGGAGCTAGATAGATGAAGGCAAAGTTCGAGGTGCATTAGCTGATTCAGTGAACAGGAAAATGTTGCCTGTGGGTGGGATTTGGGCTTTCTCTTAAAACCTCACTCTGATGTCTTTCTCTCTCTTATTTGTTTCGTGCTCAGTGGAGACTTTTCATTGTTGGTGCTACAATCCCGGCAAACCTAGTAATAGTTTTATTGGAAGTCCCTTCCTCCGGTAGTAATAAAAGTCATGGGTAGTGGCTGAGACGTATTTCCCACAGCGACAGAGCACTCTCTATGCCTGCCGTGTCCTCCCCATTTATTATCAGTCTGCTGCAGGCAAGGAGGTTCCAAATTCAACTAACATTGGGCGTAGCCCCAGGCTCCAGAACGAGTCATTTCAGGTCTATTTCAATACACTTACTGGTGAAAAATGTGAGCGTGGACATCCTTATCCAATTCAATCTCATCTAACATGGGGACCATCAGCAGGAACAACAGTAACAGGCAGATTGTCCTCATTTTGAGATTTGCCAGTACACTTTACCGTACTAAAGGGAGAAAATGGGGGGGGCGGGGGGGGGGGGAGCCCGGAAAAATAATGATCTAACAATTTGTTTAATTCATAACTTCATTGACGAGTGACAGACACACAGGGACAAACATGCATGCAAACAGAAAATGGCTCTCTATCATTCTCGTTCTTACTTTTCCAACTAATTAAGCAGAAATTCTGACTATCTCCCATGGGTATGGTTTGCAGAAGTCGATTGGAATTACTTCCAGGAGATACAGATTACTGCCAAGCTTTCAGAATAGGTGCAATCGGCCCACGATTCGCTTTGGAAGCAGCTGGAGGTGATGTGTAATCAGTCTCCAAATGCAACCAAAAATTGACAAATTCCACAACAAATTGCACTTAATATCTCCCTTCAAAGATTCATATTTCCCATAAAACATTTCACAGATTCCCAGCATTGTGAGCAGATCCCTAACTGACCCTGATATGCGTCCAATTATTCACAATGTGTGTCAATAATTTTGATGGGTAAATCAAGCGTAAATATCTAGGTTTGATGATAATCCAGAAATGTGCATCATTGTGACTGTAGAGAAGGTAAGGAGCCTTTGGAATGAGATACACAAGGACAGTAAATTGGTAGTCAAGTGGAAGGTGCAAATGGGAAGCCATCCACGCTGATAGGAAAACAGAAACAGAATGGCAGTGTGTTATTCAAATGGTGAGAGAATATGGCAATTTTGTCAGCCATCAGGGGACAACGGAATGGGCTAGGACATTTATTCGTTGGAGCACAGAAGAGTGAAGAATGACATTATTGAGGTTTGTTAAAGAATGAGGAACAGAAATGAGGTGAAATGGTAAAATCATTTTCTCGAGGGTATTGGAGTCCAAAACCAGAGGGCATAGATTTTACGTGAGAAGAGACAGATTTCAAAGGGACATGAGGGGCAAGTTTAGATAGAGAGAGGAGCAAGAGCGAGGAATGAACAGAGAGAGTCAGTGAGAGAGAGCGGCAAGAGCAAGGAAGGAACAGAGAGAGTCATTGAGAGAGAGAGATAGAGATTTAGAGATAGAGAGGGGCAAGAGTGAGAAAGGAACAGACAGATTCAGTAAGCGAGGGTGAGAGCAATGAAGGAACAGAGAAATTGAGTGAGAGAGAGGGAAAGAAAGACAGAGAGGTAGTGAGAAAGAAAGAGATGGACAAGAGCAAGGAAGCAGCAGATAAAGTCACTGAGGGAGAGGGCGAGAGAGATGTGAGCAAGAGCAAGGAAAGAATAGAGAGATTCATTCAGGGATAGAGAGGAAGACAGACAGAGTCAGTGAGAGAGGGAGGCAAGAGCAAGGAAGGAACAGAGGGAGTCAGAGAGAGAGAGATTCAGTGAGAGAGGGGCAAGAGCAAAGAAGGAGCAGAGAGAAGCAGTGGCAGAGAGAGAGAGAGAAAGAAGGGGACAAGAGCAGGGAAAGAACAGAGAGCTTCAGAGAGAGATAGAGGGTCAGTGTGAAAGGCACACATGACAGAGAGTGGGAGCAAACGCAATAAAGGAGCAGAGAGAGTCAGTGAGGGAGAGAGAGGCAAGAGTAAGGAAGGAACAGAGACAGTCAGTGATGGAGAGTGTGTGAGAGAGACGCACACATGAGAGAGTGGGGGAGCAAACGAAAGGAAGGAACAACGTGAGTCAGTGAGGGAAGTGAGAGAGAGTCAGTGAGAGAGAGAGGGTAAGACCAAGGGAAGGAACAGAGAGCTTCAATGAGGAAGGGGTTGACAAGAGGAAGGAAGGAATATAGAGAGTCAATGAGGAAGAGAGAGTGTGTGTGAGAGAAAGACACATTGGAAAGAGAGGGAGAAAACACAAGGGAGGAATAGAGAGAGTCATTCCGCGAGAGAGTCATTGAGAGAGAGGCAAGAGCCCGGGAGGAGAAAAGAGAGTCAGTATTAGAGAAACAGTGAGAGGTCGGAGCAAGAGCAAGAAAGGAACAGAGAGATTCAGTGAGAGACAAAGTCAGTGAGAGAGAGAGATAGACAGAGAGAGTCAGTGAGAGAGGGAAAGGGCAAATGCAATGAATGAATAAAGAGAGTCATTGTGCCGGAGGGTAAGAGCAAAGGAGGAACAGCGAGAGTCAGTGAGGGAGAGAGAGACAGCGAATTTGTGTGAGAGAGATGACGCCAGGGAGAGAGTAACACAGTGAAAGACAGAAGGAGAAATGACAAACAGTGAGAAATACAGATGAGAGAGAGTGACAATGCAAGACAGACAGAGCAAGAGAGAGAGAGACATTGAGAGAAAGACAAGGGAGACAGAGATACAAAGAGGGAAAATAAATCTTCCTTCGTCACTTTGATGAATAACGCCTCCCAAGATTTAGTGTAGGCCCCAGTCCCTCCGAACCATCTTCACAGCATGTACACGTAACCTGTCCTGAAGGTCAAGGGAATAAAGGATCAATCAGCCACATTCACAAAGAACGTGGCCTCACTCATGCGTCAATTTTCCTTGGCTCCCGAGACCATAGAGTCATAGAAATGTCGAGCATGGAAACAGACCGATTGGTTCAATTCGTCCAAGCTAAACAGATATCTGAAACTATACTAGGCCCATTTGCCAGCACTTGGCTCACATCCCGTCCTGTTGATATACCCAGCCAGATGCCTTTTAAATGTTGCAATTGTACCAGCCTCCATAGCTTCCTCTGGCAGCTCATTCCATATACATACCACCATCTGCGAAAAACGTTGCCCCTTTCGTCCCTTTTAAATCTTGTCGCTTTCACCCTAAATCTTTGCCCTTTAGTTCTGGATTCCCCACCCCAAGGAAAAGTCTTTCTCTGTTTATCTTATCCATGACCCTCATGAGTAATAAAGCTCTATAAGGTCACCCCTTAGTCTCCGACGTTCCAGTGAAACCAGCCCTAGTCTTTTTAACCTCTCCCTAAAGCTCAAATCCGCCAACCCAGGCAAAATCCTTATAAATAATTTCCAAACGCTTTCATGTTTCACAACATCCTTCCGATAGGGAGGAGACAAGAACTGCATGCAATATTCCAAAAGTGGTCTAGCTAAAGTTCTGTACAGCCGCAACATGACCTCATCTGGAACTGGTCCCAGATGCTCATGAGTCTGGGCACTGGCAGCGGACCCCAACAGAAAGTAGGGACATCATCCATGACGGAGGGGCTTTGACCTGCTGGCCTCCTTTGCCTGGAATAGTCACCCAATCTCAGGGTCACATCCTTCCGGATGGACTCGTTAAAGGCCTCTATACAACACAAAAACAAGGCAGGAGAGAGTGGGCAGTCCTGCCTGACTCCGGGGCTGATCTGGAAGCTGACAGATTCCCACCAATTGACTGAGACTGCACTAACAATGTTGGTGCAGAGCAGCGGCATCCAATTGCATATTTCCTCCCCACAGCCCATGATGGAGAGCGGGTCCCACATGAAGGTGTGTGATAGCCTGTCAAAGGCTTTCTCCTGGTCCAGGCTCATGAAGCAGCCGTCCATCCCCCTTTCCTGTGCGTAGATGATTGTATCACTGAGGAGCACGTGGCTATCTGGTCCTGCCCAGTACAGCTATGATCAGGGTGGATCACCGATCCCAAAGCAGACCAGATCCACTTGGTGATGACCTTAGACAAGATATTGTGGTCTGCATTCAATTGCCTCCAATTTCCAATTTTCCCTCCTTTTCCACTTCTCCTTGAAGATGAGGGTGATGGTCACTTTCCTCGCGGATTCCATCCTGGTACCTACCAGTAATAAATTGTTTTACACCTCCAGAAGGTCCTGGCCAATCAAGTCCCGCAGAGCCCAATATAACTGAATCAATAGCATGGCTTTGTGTGGGGGTGGCTGGGCATAATTTAATTGATTGCGTTTTTTTCTGAGGAAGTGATGAAGATGACTGATGAGGGAAAAGCCAATAATATTTTCTACATGGAGTTCAGCCTCCCTCCTGACAGGCTGTTAAAAAGGCGGAGTGATTTGGTATCGTGAGTGAGTGGCACAAAGGAACTGGGTTAATAAGAAGACAGGGGTAGAGTTGGAAGGATGTTTTTTGGAATGGAGGGTTGTGACTAGTGGCGTTCCACAGTGGTCAGTGCTTGGACCTCTGCTGTTCGTGATCCACATAAATGATTTGTAGGAAAACATGCTTGATTATTTGATAAGTTTGCATATGATGCAAGGATTGATATTATTGCAGATGGTGAAGAGGATTGTCAGAGAATACAGCAAGATGCAGACCACTTTTAGGCATGGGCAGAAAGATGGCAGATGGAGTTTAATCCAGGCAAGTGTGAGGTGATGCATTTTGAATGATCAAGTACAGATGGAAATTATACAGTGAATGGTATACTTTATGGGTATTGATTTGCAGAGGGATCTGGGTGTGTAGGTCCACAGATCATTGAAGGCAGCAGTGTAGGTAGTTAAGTTAGTAAAAGAAGGCCTATGGCATGCTTGCCTTCATTGGAAGGGGCATTGAGTGTAAGGATAGACAGGTTATGCTGCAGCTTTACACAACTTTCGTACTCTGTGCAGTTTTGGTCTCCTTACTCAAGAAAGGATGTACTGGTACCAGAGGGGGTGCAGGGGAGGTTCACGAGGTTGATTCCAGAACTCAGCATGTTGCTTATGAGGAGAGATTGATTAGATTGGGATTATATTCATTAGAATTTAGAAGAATGAGGGGGGATTTTATGGAAACAAACGAAGTTATGAAGGGAAACAAGAAGATAAAAGTTGAGAGGTTATTTCCACTGGCAAGTGAAACTAGCAGAAGAGGGCATATCATCAAGATTAAAGGGAGTAGATTTACAACTGAGTTGAGAAGGAACCCTTCACCCATATGGTTAGGAGAAAGTGAGGACTGCGGATGCTGGAGATCAGAGTCAAGAGTGTGGTGCCGGAAAAGTACAGCAGGTCAGGTACCACCCGAGGAGCAGGAGAATCGACGTTCTGGGCATAAGCCCTTCATCAGGAATGAGGGATCAATACAACAAACAAACAAGACAGGAGAGAGTGGGCAGCACTGCCTGGCTCCAGATCTGATCTGGACACTTTCAGGTTCCCATCCTTAATTGACACTGCACCAACAATGTTCGTGTAGAGCAGTCGGCTCTGATGAAGCCCTAATGCCCGAAATATCGATTCCCCTATTCCTGGAATGCTGTCTGACGTGCTGTGCTTTTCCAACAACACACTCTCAAATCACCCAGTGTTTGTGAATCTATGGAATTCCCTGCCTAGCGAAGTAGTTGATGCTACTTCAGTAAACGTTTTTTAAGCTAAGATAGATTTTTGTTTGAACAATAAGTGAACTGTTTTTAGGCCTCTGTAGAGTTCCAGGGAATGGAAGAAAGGATAAGGAAAATTATTCTGAGTAGGAGTGAATGGAACAGGGTGATCATTATGGGGACTTTATCTTCCCCAACATTGACTGGAAATGTAATGCTCTAGTACGTTAGTTGGATCTGTTTTTGTCGAATGTGTACAGGAGGGTTTCCTGATACAGTATGTCAAAGAGCTGACAAGAGGGGAGGCCACACTGGATCTGGTGCTTGATAATGAACCAGGCCAGGTGTTTGATTTATTTGTAGGTGAGCACGTTGGAGACAGTGACCATAATTCAGTTACGTTTAGTTTAGCGATGGAAAGTGATAGGCACATGCCACAGGTCAAAACTTATCGATGGGGCAAGGGCAATTATAATGCGATAGGCAAGAATTAGGACGCATAGAACGGGGTAGCAAAATGTAGGGGATGCAGACATTCGAAATGTGGAGCTGGTTTAAGGAACAGATATTGCATGTCTTTGGTAGGTATGTCCCTTCAGGCAGGGGGGAAGTGATAAGGTAAGGGAACCGTAGTTTACTACAGAAATTGCATCTCTTGTTAAGAGCAAGAAGGAGGCTTATGTGTTGATGAGGCAAGATGGTTCAGATGAGGCGATGGAGAGTTACAGATCAACTAGGAAGGATGTAAAGAGAGAGTTAAGAAGAGCAAAGGGAGGACTTCAGCAGTATTTAGCAAATGGAATAAAGGAGAACCCTAAGGCTTTCTATAGGGATGTGAGGAATAAAAGGATGATTAGTGTAGGAAAAGGGCCAGTCAAAAAAACAGAAGTAGGAAGTTGAGTGTGAACCCTGTAGAGATGGGAGCGGTGCTGAGTGAACATTTCTCATCGGTGTACACTCAGGAAAAGGAACATATTGTAGAAGAGAAGAATGAAGTACGAGATATTAGACTAGAAAAGATCGAGGTTAGTTACGCACAGGTGTTATCAATTCTAGAAGGAGTGAAAGTAGACAAGTCATCTGGGCCATATGGGATTTATGCAAGGATTCTCGGGATGTTAGGGAGGAGATAGCAGAGCCCTTGGCTTTGATATTTGAGTCATCATTGTCTACAAGTTTAGTACGTGAGGACTGGAGGATTGCAAATGTTGTGCTCTTGTTCAAGAAAGGCAGCAGAGATGACCCAGGTAGTTATAGACCAGTGAGGCTTATTTCCGTTGTAGGAAAGGTTTTAGAAAGGATTATGAGAGATAAGATTTATAATCATCTAGCAAGCAACGATTTTATTTCAGATAATCAACATAGTTTCCTCAAGGGCAAGTCGTGTCTCACAAATCTCTTTGAGTTCTTTGAGAAGGTGAACAAGCATGTAGATGAGGTTAGGGTAGTTGACGTGGTATACATGGACTTCAGTAAAGCCTTTGATAAAATGCAGAGGTATGGAATTGAGGGTGATTTAGCTATTTGGATTAGAAACTGGAAATCTGAAAGAAGGTAGCGAGTGGTGGTTGATGAAAAATATTCAGTCTGGTGTCCAGTTACTAGTGGTGTGCCACAAGGATCTGTTTTGTGACCACTGATGTTTGTCATTTTTATAAATGACATAGTGCAGGCATAATTGGATGGATTAATAAATTTACAGACGACACTAAAGTCGGTGGAGTAGTGGACAGTTTGTAAAATTGTTACAGGTTGCAGGGGAAATTGGATAAATTGCAGATTTGGGCTGAGAATTGGCAAATGGAGTTCATGCAGCTAAATGTGAGGTGATGCACTTTGGGAAGAATAACAGGAAGGCAGAGTACTGGTTCAATGCAAAGATTCTTGGTAGTGTGGATGTGCAGAGTGATCTTGGAGTCCATGTGCATAGATCCCTGAAAGTTGCCACCCAGGTGGATAGTGCTGTTAAGAAGGCATACGGTGTGTTAGGTTTCATTGGTTGAGGGATTGAGTTCCAGAACCGCAATATCATGCTGCAACTATACAAAACGCTGATGCTGCCACACTTGGAATATTGTGTACAGTTCTGGTCGCCCAATTACAGGAAGGATGTGGAAGCATTGGAATAGGAGAGTTACCAGTATATTGCCCAGTCTGGAGGGAAGGTCTTATGAGGAAAGGCTGAGAGACTTGAGTGTGTTTCATTGGAAAGTAGAAGGCTAAGGGGAGATTTGATAGAGACATGCAAGATGATCAGAGGATTAGATAGAGTAGACAGTGAAAGACTTTTTCCTAGGATAATGACATCAGCTTGTACGAGGGGAGGGGGCATAACTACAAATTGAGGGGTGTTAGATTTAAGTCAGATGTCAGAGGCAGATTCTTTAGACAGAGAGTGGTAAGGGCGTGGAATGCCCTACCTGCTAATGTAGTCAACTCAGACACATTTGGGAGATTTAAGCAATCCTTCGATAAGGACATGGATGATTTTGGGATAGTATGGGGGACGAGCTAAGAATAGTTCACAGGTTGTTGCAACATCGAGGGCCGAAGGGCCTGTTCTGCGCTGTATTGTTCTTTGTTCTAATTAAGGGATATAGTGAAAGCGCGAGTAAGTGGAGCTGAGTCTATGAAAAGATCAGTCATGATCTTATCAAATGGCGGATCAGTCTCAAAGGGCTGAAAGGCCGACGCCTGGCTCCAAGTTCTTATGTTGTTCGGCCACACTAGGAACATTTGTACACGTCTGATCACCATACGACCAGAAGGATGTGAATGCTTTAGAGAGTGTACAGGCAAGTTTGACCTGGATGTTGCCCGGTATGGGAGGGTTTGGCTATGTAGAATGGCTGGTGGACTAGGTTTGTTTTCACTGGAATGCAGGAGGTTGATAGGAGACTTCTTGGAAGTTTATCATATTGTGAATAGCATGAATTGATTGGAAAGTAGTAGGATGTAATGTTGAATTACCAGTATCCAAGGTGTGAGGGATGGGGGAAGGGGGTAATTGAAAAGAAATGTGTGGAGCTGGTTTTTCACACAAAGTCTGGTGAGTGTCTGGAACACATTGCCAGAGGCGGTGGTGTCACACACAATAGCTGCTTTCAAGAAGCACCTGGATGAACACATGTTAGGAAGGGAAAATAGAGGTATCCAAATCCTGTAATTGAGAACAGTTTTAGTAAGGAATGACAAAACGTTTTGACGGAGGCTTGGAGGGCCCAACGACCTCTTCCTGTGCTATATTTTTCTTTGTTCTAGGATCCAAAGTCTGAGCAAGCAGCAGCTCCGTGGGTTTGCTCCATATCCCTTCCACAGGAGGAGAGAGAGGAGACGTATTTGAGATTGCGAAAAAGCAGTAATGTTATTCTCTGGCATTACAGTAAATAATTAACGCTTGACTAGCATTGCAGAGGAGAAAGGAATCAAATGATCTTGCTGCTGCTACATTGTTCCATATGGGGTCTTATTGTACATCAATTGTTACCATTCCATCTTTGCAGGCAGTGAGTCTTCTCATCAGCTAACCCCTTATTTTGTAAAGGGTTCAAAATTATACGGACTAAAAAAATCAATGTCCAACTGAGTGTTTAATGTTTGGATGTTTCTGAGAGAGGAAATCCGTGTGATCTTGCTGTGCAATCTTGTAAAAGGGGTATTTTTGCTCTGTCTTTTAATTGACTCCGTCTTTTGTCTCTCAGGGAATTATGTTAATCACTTCGAAAATCCGAAAAGAAAAAGAGGTTGGGGCAAGGTAACCTTTTAACAAGAGCATCCTCCAAGAGGGATACACACTCTTGAGGCCTATTCCACTCCAATCTCAGCTGTCTCTTCTTATTCCCCCAAAGAGTGATTTCCTGGCTTTTTAAGGGACCTTTGATTAACTGAGTCCTGTCAGATTGTGGCCCTGTCATTTTCAAACAGGTTTGAAGCCTGAGGTTCACGTAAACGATTTCTTGGGATTTGACACAAACATGTTAATCACCATGTCTCCAACCCCAGTGAGTGTCTGATAGACAGGACTTCACATAAAGAAAATTAAAACCCTAAACATCAAACTGTCTCTGAAAGATTTTTTTTATAATGTCAGAGTCATAATGTATGAATATTAAAATTAACATTGGGAGTGCCAGAGACACTTGAAAAGGGAGAGAGACAGAAGAAAGTCAGAGACAGAGAGAGGGAGAAGCATTTAGGATTTTTAAATAGGAGTAATGTCAGTGCCTGTAGCAGCAACAAATATTGAACATTCAAGCAGCCCTAATCAGAAAAATCGAGCTGATCTTGCTGCTGACATGTTGCTGCCTGTGAGATCCTGCTGTGCTCCGACGGCCTGCAGTCATGTGATCGAAGCAACAAACGTTTCGATAAACCCATAGTTTTAAGGCAGCCCGATGGTTCTGGGAATAAAATTCCTGAATTACTCCTCAATTTTATCGTGGTCGGATTTGCTGAGTGATGCGTGGGTGACGGAATGACCTATTACAGTGTAGTTTGCTCAAAAATATCCCCTTTCCAGTTTTAATAATTTTTCTTGTCTCCCACTTTATCCACCCTCCCCATGCAGGATTTTTTTTATTTTAAAACTCTGACAAGACGTGAGATTCTTCTCTTAGACAATGGTTTCCTCGGAAGGAAGGGGCAGATGTGAGCTGGAGGCCTATTAAACGCGTCGCACCCCATGTGGCTGGTGTGAGTTGTTTCTGTTTCTTACCCCGGGTTTTGATTTCCTCTGGGAATCCCTGGTTTCTGAAGGCCCTCTGGTGAACTGAGTCCTATTGGGTTGTGGCTCTGTCATTTGAAAACAAGTTTGAAACTTGGGGTTAAATTAACCAGGGCCTGTGTGTATGTGTCTGTGTGTGTGAATGTGTGTGAGTGTGTGTGTGTGTATGTTTGTGCGTTTGTGTTTGTGTGTCTTCGTCTGTCTCTGCGTCTGCGTGTGTGCCTGCATTTGTGTGTATATATATGTATGTCTGTGTGTGTCTGTGCATGTGGACGGGGGAGAGAGAGACGTTTGAGATTGGATTTTGTTCTGACGTAAGCAGTTAACACTGAAGCAGTGTCACAGAGGATTCTCAGGCTGGCTGCTGCTATCGCGCTGGGGTGGGATCTTATTGTGCAATAATTGCTGCAATGCCATTGCCTTGAGCAGTGAGTGTTTTAATCAGCAAATTCCCCGGTTTATGAAGTTTTCGGAAAGAGTCTAGAAGGAAAACTCAGTCAGTAACTGATAGGTTACTGAGAGATTGTCAGTGTCCTGCTGAGAACTGGAATCCCTGGAATCATGCTGTGCCATACCTCCAAGAATTTCTTTTCTCCTGATATTAATTAATCCCTTCTATATTCTCCCCGAGAATTGGTGCTCATTTGGAAGACTCAGAGAGTGAGAGAGTGAATTTCAGACAAGAGCATGCACCAACACAGGGATACAATTCTGAGGCCTGAGGTCTTTTTGACAGACAACACTCTGTTGTCGAAAATGTCGTGCTGTAAAAGCACAGCCGGTCAGGCAGCATCTGAGGAGCAGTATAATCGACGTTTTGGCCATAAGCTCTTCATCAGGAATGAGGCTTGTTGCCCAAGGGGGCTGAGAGATAAATGGGATGGTAGTGCGGCTGGGGAGAAAGGTAGATGGGGAATGCAATAGGTAGAAGGAAGTAGGGGTGAAGGTGATCAGTGGGAGAGGAGGGTGGATCTGATCATTGAAAAGCAAGGTGGACAGGTTGGTCTTGTCACCGGGGTCGTGCCGAGTTGGAAGGTTGTATCTGGGATATGATGAGTGGAGAGGAAATGAGGAAACTGTTGAAATCCACATTAGTCCCGTGTGATTCGATGATCCCAAGACAGAAGATGAGGCGTTCTTCCACCAGGCATCGAGTGGTATGGGAGTGGTGATGGAGGAGGCACAGGACTTATATGTTTTTAGTGGAGTGAGAAGGGGAGTTAAAGTAATCGGCCACAGAGTGGTGGGGTTCTTTCGTGCGGATGCCCCTGAGATGTTCTCTGAAGCATTGTGCAAATTGGCATCCTGTCTCTGCAGTGTAGAGGAGACTGCATTTGGAGCAACGGATACAGTAGATGATGTGTGCGGAAGTACAGTAAATTTCTGTTGGATGTAGAAGGAACCTTTGGGGCCTTTGGTCGAGGTGAGGGGGAGGTGGAGGCGCAGGTATTGCAATTCCTGCAGTGGCAGCGGAAGATGCCGGGGGGGGGGGGGGTTTGTTTGTTTGGAGGAGCGTGCGCCAAACAAGGGTCTTTGCAATGCCCATGTGAGTTGTTTCTGTTAATTATGCTGAGGTTTGATTTATTTTGAGGGGCTCCGAATTATTTGGGAGCTCTAGCTAACTGGGTCCTTTTGGATTATGGCCTGTCGTATTAAATTAGTATTGAAGCCTCGGATTAAAGTAATCTGGTTGGGAGTCTGGAGCTGGAAAAGCACATGTTGCTTTTGTTGCACCTGATGAAGGGTGTTTGCTCGAAACGTCGATTTTCCTGCCCCTTGGATGTTGCTCATCTGCTGTGCTTTTCCAGCACCAAACTCTTGATTATAATATCTAGCATCTGCAGTTTTCACTTTCGCAATTTAATCAGAGCCTTGAGACCTGACACAAACACCTGAACCCACAGCGAGTCTCTGCCAGACAGGACTCCCTCAAAAGAGGAAGTTAAAATCCCTGAAACTCTCCAGAAGGATTTGTTACAATGTCAAACAAATGTGCATATGGGGCAGAACGAGATAAATTGCGAATCACTGCAAGATGATGCAGGTTGGCCATTTCAATTCAGTCCACTGTGTATCTGGGAGGAGTCTCTCTCTCTCTCTCTCTCTCTCTCTCTCTCTCTCTCTCTCTCTCTCTCTCTCTCTCTCTCTCTCTTTCTCTCTCTCTCTCTCTCTTTCTCCATCTATGTATCTCTCTCTCTCTATCTCTGTCTCTATCATCCCTCTCTCTATATCTCTCTATAACTATTTCTCTCTCACACACTCTCTATCGCTCTCGCTCTGTCCCTATCTCTCTAACTCTCTCTTTCTCTCTCTATTTCTATCTCTCTCTACCTCTCTCTACCTGTCTCTCTATCTCTCTCTATCTTTCTCTCTATATCTCTCTATCCCTCTCTCTCAGTCTCTCTTCCTATTCTTCTCTCTCTATGTCTCTATCACTCCCTCTCTCTATTTCTCTCTCTATTCTCTCTATATCTCTCTATCTCTATCACTCTATCCCTATCCCTATCCCTGTATCACTGTCCCTCTATCCCTATCTCTCTATCCCTATACCTATCTCCATATCTCTATCTCTATCTATATATCTATCTCCATCTCTAGCCCTCAATCCTTATCTTTCTATCCCTATCTTTCTATCCCTATCCCTCCATCCCTACCCCTCTATGACTACCCCTCTCTCCCTACCCCTCTATCTCTATCCCTCTATCCCTATCCCTCTATCCATATCTCTCTATCCATATCTCTCTATCCGTATCTCTCTATCCCTCACTCTCTATCCCTATCCCTATCTCTCTATCTCTATCTCTATCTCTAGCCCTCTATCCTTATCTTACTATTCCTATCTTTCAATCCCTATCTCTCTATTTCTATCCGTCTATCCCTATCCCTCTATCCCTCTCTCTATCCCTAATTCTCTATCCCTATCCCTATCTCTCTATCTCTATCTATATATCTATCTCTATCTCTAGCCCTCTATCCTTATCTTTCTATCCTTATCTTTCCATCCCTATCTCTCTATCTCTATCCCTCCATCCCTATCCCTCTATCCCTACCCCTCTATCTCTATCCCTCTATCTCTAACCCTCTATCCCTTTCTCTCTAGCCCTATCTCTCTATCTCCATCTCTCTATTTCTATCTCTCTATCCCTATCTCTCTATCCCAATCCCTATCTCTCTATCTCCATCTCTATCTATGTATCTATCTCTATCCCTATCTCTAGCCCTGTAGCCCGATCTTTCTATCCCTATCTTTCTATCCCTATCTTTCTATCACTATCCCTCTATCCCTATTCCTCTATCCCTACCCCTTTATCTCTATCCCACTATCCCTATCCCTCTATCTCTATCCGTCTATCCCTATCCCTCCATCCCTACCCCTCTATCCCTATCCCTCTGTCCCTCTCTCTATCCCTATTTCTCTATCCCTATCCCTATCTCTCTATCTCTATCTCCATCTATATATCTATCTCTATCTTTAGCCTCTATCCTTATCTTTCTATGCCTATCTTTCCATCCCTATCACTCTATCTCTATCCGTCTATCTCTATCCCTCTATCCCAATCTCTCTATCCCCATCTCTCTATCCCCATCTCTCTATCCCCATCTCTCTATCCCGATCTATCTATCTCTCTCGCTATTTCTAACCCTCTATCCCTATCCCTCTATCACTATCCCTCTATCCCTATCCTTCTATCCCTATATCTCTATCTCTCTATCTCTATCTATATATCTACCTCTATCTCTATTTCTCTATCCCCATCTCTCTATCCCTATCTCTCTATCCCTATCTCTCTATCCCTATTTCTCTATCCCGATCACTCTATCCCAATCTCTCCCTATCTCGCTCTCTCTCTATCTCGATCCCTCTATTCCTATCCCTCTATCCCTATCCCTCTATCCCTACCCCTATCTCTCTATCCCTATCTCGCTATCCCGATCCCTCTATCCTTATCTCTCTATGTCTCTCTCTATCTCTATCCTTCTATTCCTATCCCTCTATTCCTAATCCTCTATCCCTATCCCCTTTCCCTATCCCTCTATTCCTATCCCTCTATGTCTATCCATCTGTGCCTATCCGTCTATCCTTATCTATCTATCCTTGTCTCTCTAATCCTATCTCTATATCCTTATCTCTCTATCCCTATCGTTCTATCCCTATTGTTCTATCCCTATCCATATCCTTATCTTTGTATCTATCTCTATCTCTATATCGATGTCTATCCCTCTATCCCTATCAAGATAGGGATAGGGATCTATCTATCTATCTATCTATCTATCTATCTATCTATCTATCTATCTATCTATCTATCTATCTATCTATCTATCTATCTATCTATCTATCTATCTATCTATCTATCTATCTATCTATCTATCTGTCTGTCTGTCTGTCTGTCTGTCTGTCTGTCTATCTATCTATCTATCTATCTATCTATCTATCTATCTGTCTGTCTATCTGTCTGTCTGTCTATCTATCTATCTATCTATCTATCTATCTATCTATCTATCTATCTATCTATCTATCTATCTGTCTGTCTGTCTGTCTGTCTGTCTGTCTGTCTATCTATCTATCTATCTATCTATCTATCTATCTGTCTGTCTATCTGTCTGTCTATCTATCTATCTATCTATCTATCTATCTATCTATCTATCTATCTATCTATCTATCTATCTATCTATCTATCTATCTATCTGTCTGTCTGTCTGTCTGTCTGTCTGTCTGTCTATCTATCTATCTATCTATCTATCTATCTATCTATCTGTCTGTCTATCTATCTGTCTATCTATCTATCTATCTATCTATCTATCTATCTATCTATCTATCTATCTATCTATCTATCTATCTATCTATCTATCTATCTATCTATCTATCTATCTATCTATCTATCTATCTATATATCCCTCTATCTATATATCCCTCTATCTCTATCCCTCAATCCCCATCCCTCTATCACCATCCCTTTATCTTGATCCCTCTATCCCGATCCCTCTATCCCCATCTCTCTATCCCTATCTCTCTACCCCATCTCTCTGTCTCTTTTTCTTTCTCTATCTATCTCTATTTCTATCTCAATGCCGCTATCCCTGTCTTTCTATACCTATCTTTCTATTCCTATCTCTCTATCCCTATCTCTCTGTCTCTATTTCTATCTCTATCTCTATCTCTAGCTATCTCTATCCCTATCTCGCTATCACTCTCTCTATCTGTATATCTCTATCCCTATATCTCTATACCTATCTCTCTGTCTCTATTTCCATCTCTATCTCTATCTCTCCCTCTATCCCGCTATCCCTATCTCTCTATAACTATCTTTCTATCCCTATCTATCTATCCCTTTCTCTCTATCCCTATCTCTTTATCCCTATCTCTCTATCTTTATCTCTATCTCTATCTATCTCTATATCTCTCTTTCTCTCGATCTCTCTATGTCTATCTCTATATCCCTGTATCGCTATATTTCTCTATCTCCCTATCTGTATCTCTCTATCTCTATCATTATCTCTATCTCTCTATCTCTCGATCTCGATATCTATCTCTATCTCTCAATCTCTATCTCTCTATATCTCTCTATCTCGAGAGTATATCTTTATCTCTATCTCTCTCTATCCCTATATCTATCTCTATCTCTCTATCTTTCTGTCTCTCTATCTCTCTATCTCTATCTATCCCGAACTCTATCTCTCTATCTCTATCTTTACTTCTAGCTCTATCTCTATCTCTCTATCTCTATCACTCCAATCTCCATGTCAATCTCTACCTCTATCTCTACACATCTATGTCTCTCTACATCTCTGTATATCTCTATCTCTCTATCTCAAAGTCTATCTCTCTCTATCTATATCTCGCTCTCTCTATCTCTATCTCTATCTCTATCTCTCTATCAAACTCTCTGTGACTATCTCTCTATCTTTCCAGCTCTCTACCTCTCTGTATATCTATCTCTATCTCCATCTCTATCTCTTCTCTCTAGCTCTATCTCTCTATCTCTATCTCAATCTCCCTATCTCTATCTCTACATCTATCTCTACTTCTATCCATATCTCTCTAGCTCTCTAGCTCTATCTTTCTATTACTATATCTCTGTCTCTGTCTCTATCTCCATCTCACTTTCTCTATCTCTATCACTATCTCTCCATCTCTGTATCGCCATATCTCCCTATCTCTATCTCTCCATCACTTTATCTCTATATCTCTCCATCTGTCTATCTCTATCTCTATCTTTACCTCTATCTCTCTATCTCTCTGTCTCTCTATCTCTCTATCTCTATCTCTCTCTCTGTCCCTATCTCTAGCTCTGTCTTTATCTCTCTATCTCTATCTCTCCACTGTATTTACAAACGAGAGGGACTGTATTGTTGAAGAGGAGAGCGTGAAACGGACTGGTCAGCTAGAGGCGATACTTATTAGGAAGGAAGATGTGTTGGACATTTTGAATAACTTGAAGATAGACAAGTCCCCCGGGCCTGACGGGATATATCTTAGGATTGTGTGTGAAGCAAGAGAGGAAATTGCAGAGCTGTTGGCAATGATCTTTTCGCCTTCACGATCAACAGGGATGGTATCAGGGGACTGGAGAGTGGCGAATGTTGTGCCCCTGTTCAAAAAAGGGAATAGGGATAACCCCGGGAATTACAGGCCAGTTAGTCTTACTTCGATGGTAGGCAAAGTAATGGAAAGGGCACCGAGGGATAGGATTTTTGTGTATCTGGAAAGACACTGCTTGATTAGGGACAGCCAGCACGGATTTGTGAAGGGTAGGTCTTGCCTTACAAGTCTTATTGAATTCTTTGAGGAGGTGACCAAGCATGTGGATGAGGGTAGAGCAGTGGATGTAGTATACATGGATTTTAGTAAGGCATTTGATGAGGTTCCCCATGGTAGGCTTATGCGGAAAGTCAGGAGGCATGGGATAGAGGGAAATTTGGCCAGTTGGATAGAAAAATGGATAACCGGTCGAAGTCAGAGAGTGGTGGTAGATGGTAAATATTCAGCCTGGAGCCCAGTTACAAGTGGAGTTCCGCAGGGATCAGTTCTGGGTCCTCTGCTGTTTGTAATTTTTATTAATGACTTGGAAGAGGGAGTCGAAGGGTGGGTCAGTAAATTTGCAGATGATACGAAGATTGGTGGAGTTGTGGATAGTGAGGAGGGCTGTTGTCGGCTGCAAATAGACTTAGATATGATGCACAGCTTGGCTGAGGAGTGGCAGATGGAGTTCAACCCTGCCAAGTGTGAGGTTGTCCATTTTGGAAAGACAAATAAGAATGCGGAATACATGGTTAACGGTATGGTTCTTAGTAAGGTGGAGGAGCAGAGGGATCTTGTGGTCTATGTTCATAGATCTTTGAAAGTTGCCACTCAGGTGGATAGAGCTTGTAAGAAGGCCTATGGTGAATTAGCGTTCATTAGCAGAGGGATTGAATTCAAGAGTCGTGAAGTGATGTTGCAGCTGTACAGGACTTTGGTTAGGTCACATTTGGAGTACTGTGTGCAGTTCTGGTCGCCTCACTTTAGTAAAGATGTGGAAGCTTTGGAGAGGGTGCTGAGGAGATTTACAAGGATGTTGCCTGGAATGGAGAATAGGTCGGAACGAGGATAGATTGAGAGTGCTAGGCCTTTTCTCATTGGAACGGAGAAGGATGAGGGGTGACTTGTTAGACGTTTATGAGATGATAAGAGGAATAGATAGAGCAGACAGTCAGAAACTTTTTCCCCGGGTACAACAGTGTTACAAGGGGACATAAATTTAAGGTGAAGGGTGGAAGGTATAGGGGAGATGTCAGGGGTATTTTCTTTACCCAGAGAGTGGTAGTGGCATGGAATGCGCTGCCTGTGGGAGTGGCAGAGTCAAAATCATTGGCGAACTTTAAGTGGCAATTGGATAGGTACATGGGTAGGTGCTTAAGCTAGGAAAAATGTTCGGCACAACATCTTGGGTCGAAGGGCCTGATGTGTGCTGTACTGTTCTCTGTTCTCATGTCTATCTCTATCTCTCTATTTTTCTATCTCTCTATCTCACTCTATCTCTATCTCTCTAACTCTGTCTACCTCTCTCTATCTCTCGATCTCTCTCTATCTCTATCTCTCGATCTCTATCTCTCTATCTGTCTATCTCTATCTATCCCTATCTCTATCTCTCTCTATCCGTATCTCTACCTCTAGCTCTACGTCTATTTCTCTATCTCTCTATGTCTATCTATCTAATCTCTATCTTTCTATCTCTGTCTCTTTATCTCTCTATCTGTATCTCTCTATCTCTCTCTATCTCTCTATCTCACTATATCTCTCTATCTCTCTCTATCTCTATTTTTCTCTCTATCTCTGTATTTCTCTCTCTAGCTCTCTCTATCTCTCTATCTCTAACTCTCTATCTCAATCTTTATCTCTCTCAATTTATATCTCTATCTCTCTCTATCGCATCTCTATTTCTCTCTCTAGCTCTCGATCTCCCTATCTCTCTCTGTGTCTCTCTATCTCTCCCTATCTATTGCTATCTCTGTATCTCTATCACTATCTCTATCTCTATCTCTCTATCTCTATCTCTCGCTATCTCTCATTATCTCTATCTCTCGCTATCTCTAGGTCTATCTCAATCTCCATCTCTCTATCTCTATCTGTCTATCCCTCTATCTCTATCTCTATCGTTATCTCTATCTCTATCTCCATCTCGATCTCGATCTCTATCACTATATCTATCTATATCTCTCTATCTCTCTATATCTCTATCTCTATCTCTCGATCTCTATCGCTCTCTCTCTATTTCCATCTCTCTGTCTCTCTCTTTTTCTCTGTCTATCTCTATCTCTATCTCTATCGCTATCACTATCGCTGTCTCTCTCTATTTCTATCTCTCTATCTGTATCTCTATCTCTATATCTCTATCTCTCTATCTCTGTCTCTATCTCTATCTCTCTCTCTATCTATCTCAATCTTTATCTCTTTCAATCTATATCTCTATCTCTCTCTATATCTCATCTCTATCTCTTTCTCTTATCCTCGATCACTCGATCTCTCTATCTCTCTATATCTCTCTATCTATTGCTATCTCTCTATCTCTATCACTAACTCTATCTCTAACCCTATCTCTCGCTATCTCTATCTATCGCTATCTCTTTGTCTATCTCAATCTCCATCTATATCTCTCTATCGCTCTATCTCTCTATCTCTATCTCTATCTCTCTCTATCGCTATCTCTATCTCTATCTCTCTCTCTATCACTATATCTATCTCTATCTCTATCTCTCAATCTCTCTATATCTCTATCTCTATCTCTCGATCTCTATCGCTCTCTCTCTCTATTTCCATCTCTTTATCTCTCTGTGTCTTTTTTCTCTGTCTCACTCTAACTCTATCTCTATCGCTATCTCGATTGCTATTTCTCTCTCTATTTCTATCTCTCTATCTCTATCTGTATCTCTATCTCTATCTCTATCTCTCTCTCAATCTCTATCTCTATCTCTCTCTCAATCTCTCTACTTCTATCTCTATCTCTCTATCTCTCTCTATCTCTTTATCTCTATCTCTGTATCTCTCTATTTCTCTCCATCTCTCTATCTCTATCTCTATGTCTACCTCAATCTCTATCTCAATCTCTATCTCTATCTCTCTCTGTCTATCCCTATCTCTATCTCTATCGCTCTATATCTCCATCTCTCTATCTCTATCTCTCGATCTCTATCGCTCTCTCTCTATTTCTATCTCTTTATCTCTCTATCTCTCTAACTCGCAATCTCTCCCTCCCTCTCTTTCTCTCTCTCTATCTCTATCTCTGTCTCTATCGCTATCTGTGTCTCTATCGCTATCTCTCTATCTCTATCTCTCTATCTCTATCTCTATGTCTATCTCAATCTCACTATCTCTCTATCTCTCTCTATCTCTCTCTATCTCTCTCTATCCCTACCACTCTATCTCAATCTCTATCTTTCTCAATTCATATCTCTATCTCTCTCTCTATCTCATCTCTATCTCTCGAACTCTCAATCGCTCTATCTCTCTATCTCTCTATCTATTACTATATCTCTATCTCTATCACTATCTCTATCTCTATCTCTAACTCTCTCTCTATCTCTGTCTCTCTATCTCTATCTCTCCAATCTCTATGTCAATCTCTCTCTCTATCATTATAAATCTATGTCTCTCTATTTCTCCCTATCTCTCTATCTCGATCTCTGTCTCTCTATCTCAATGTCTATCTCTCTATCAATATCTCAATCTCTCTCTATCTTTATCTTTCTCTCTATCACTCTCTCTATCTCTCTACCTCTCTACCTCTCTAGCTCTCTAGCTCTCTACCTGTCTCTATCTCTATCTCTATCTCTCCATCTCTTTCTCCCTATCTCTATCTCCATCTCTACATCTATCTCTACTTCTATCCATATCTCTCTATATCTACCTCTACCTCTATCTCTCTATCTCTATCTCTATCTCTATCTCCCTATCTCTATCTCTATCTCTACATCTATCTCTATCTCTACTTCTATCCATATCTCTCTATCTCGACCTCTATCTCTATCTCTCTATCCCTGTCTCTATCTCTATCTCTCTATCTCCAGCTTTCTATTACTAACTCTTTATCTCTGTCTCTATCTCGCTTTCTCCACCTCTCCATCTCTCCATATCTCCATCTCCCCCTCCCTATCTCCTGATCTCCCGATCTCTCTATCTCTATATCTCTCTGACTCTCTATCTCTCTGCCTCTCTATCTCTCTGTCTCTCTATCTCTCTATCTCTACCTCTCTAATCACTATCTCTATCTCTCATTTCTCTATCTCTCTATCTCACTCTATCTCACTCTATTTCTCTCTATCTCTCTCTATCTCTCTCTACCTCTCTCTATCTCTCTACCTCTCTCTATCTCTCTCTACCTCTCTCTATCTGTCTATCTCTATTCCTATCTCTATCTCTCTCTCTCTATCCCTATCTCTACCACTAGGTCTATCTCTACCTATCTAATCTCTGTCTCTCTATCTCTGTCTCTCCATCTCTCTATCTCTATCTCTCTATATCTCTATTTCTATCTCTCTGTCTCCCTCTATCTCTAAATCTCACTATCTCTCTATCTCTCTCTCCCTCTATCTCTCTATCTCTCTCTATCGCTACTACTCTATCTCAATCTCTATCTCTCTCAATCCATATCTCTAGCTCTCTCTCTATCTCATCTCTGTCTCTCGATGTCTCTACCTCAATATCGCTCTCTATCTCTCTCTATTACTATATCACTATCTCTATCACTATCTCTATCTCTATCTCTAACTCTCTCTCTCTCTCTCAATCTCTCTACCTCTGTCTCTCTATCTCTCACTATCTCTATATCTATCTCAATCTCTATCTCCATCTATCTCTATCTCTATCTCTCGCTATCTCTATGTCTATCTCAATCTATATGTCTAACTCTCTATCTCTCTATCTCTATCTCTATCTCTATCTCTCTCTATATAGCTATCTCTATCTCTCTCTCTATCGCTATATCTATCTCTATCTCTCTACCTCTCTCTCTATCTGTCTATATCTCTATCTCTATCTTTCGATCTCTATCTCTCTCTCTCTATTTCAATCTCTCTATCTCTCTACCTGTCTCTCTCTTTTTTCTCCCTCTATCTCTCTCTCTCAATCTCTATCTCAATCTCTATCGCTATCTCTATCTCTATCTCTCTCTCTCTATTTCCTTCTCTCTATCTCTCTATCTCTATCTCTATCTCTATCTCTATCTCTATCTCTACCCCTACCTCTATCTCTCTACCTCTATTTCTATCTCTCTCTATCTCTCTTATATCTCTCTATATCTATCTATCTCTCGATATCTATCTCTATCTCTATCTTTCTCTCAATATCTACCTCTATCTCTATCTCTCTATCTCTATCTCTCTCTATCTCTCTCTACCTCTATGTCTATCTCAATCTCTATCTCTATCTCTCTATCTCTCTATTTCTCTATCTCTATCTCTCTCTTCGTTATCTCTATCTCTCTATCTCTCGATCTCTATACCTCATTATATCTCTATCCCTATCTCTCGATCTCTATCGCTGTCTCTCTATTTCTATCTCTCTATCGCTCTATCTCTCTATCACTCCCTCTCTCTCTTTTTCTCTCTCTCTCTCTATCTCTATCGCTATCGCTACCTCTATCTCTGTCTCTATCTCTATCTCTACCTCTCTATCTCTCTCTCTATTTCTATCTCTTTATGTCTATCTCTATCGCTATCTCTATAACTATCTTTCTATCTCTATTTCTCTACCTCTATCTCTATTTCTCTCTCAATCTCTATCTCTCTCTCTATCTCTATCTCTCTATCTCTATCTCTATATCTCTCTATCTCTACCTCTATCTCTATCTCTCTATCTCTGTCTGTATCTCTCTACCTCTATCTGTATTTCTCGACCTCTATCTCTCTATCTCTATCGTTCTCTCAATATCTATCTCTATCTCTACCTCTCTATCTCTCTCTCTATTTCTATCTCTTTATGTCTATCTCTATCGCTATCTCTATATCTATCTTTCTATCTCTATTTCTCTACCTCTATCTCTATTTCTCTCTCAATCTCTATCTCTCTCTATCTCTATCTCTCTATCTCTATCTCTATATCTCTCTATCTCTACCTCTATCTCTATCTCTCTATCTCTGTCTGTATCTCTCTACCTCTATCTGTATTTCTCGATCTCTATCTCTCTATCTCTATCGTTCTCTCAATATCTATCTCTATCTCTATCTTTCCCTCAATATCTACCTCTATCTCTATCTCTCTATCTCTATCTCTTTCTATCGCTATCTCTATATCTATCTCTATCTCTCTATATCCCTATCTCTCGATCACTATTGCTCTCTCTCTTTTTCTCTCTCTCTATAGCTACTGCTACCTCTATCTCTATCGCTATCTCTATCTATCCCTATCTCTATCTCTGTATCTCTCTATTTATATTTCTTTTTATCTTTTTCTATCG
Organism: Chiloscyllium plagiosum; assembly: GCF_037043375.1. Taxonomy (NCBI): domain Eukaryota; kingdom Metazoa; phylum Chordata; class Chondrichthyes; order Orectolobiformes; family Hemiscylliidae; genus Chiloscyllium; species Chiloscyllium plagiosum. The sequence goes on along the minus strand of NW_028270184.1, from coordinate 30,553,388 downwards.
CTATCTATGTCTCTATCTCTATCTCTATGTCTATCTCAATCTCTCTATCTCTACCTCTGTATCTCTATCTCTCTACCTCTACCTCTATTTCTATCTCTCTCAATATCTATCTCTATCTCTCACTATCGCTATCTCTATCTCTCAATCTCTCTATCTCTCTATATCACTATCCCTATCTCTCAATCTCTATCGCTCTCTCTCTATTTCTATCCCTCTATCTCTCCCTCTCTCTCTTTTTCTCCCTCTATCTCTATCTCCATCTCTATCGCTATCGCTGCCTCTATCTCTATTTCTCTATCTCTTTCTCTACTTCTATCTCTTTATCTCTATTTCTATCGCTATCTCTATCTCTCTCTATCTCTCTATCTCTATCTCTCTCAGTATCTCTATCTCTCTATCTCTATCTCTATCTCTCTCTATCTCTCTCTTTCTCTATCTCTCTATCAATATCTATCTCGATCTCAATCTTGCTCTCAATATCTACCTCTATCTCTATCTCTCTCTAATTCCATCTCTCTGTCTCTAACTCTCTATCTCTACCTCTGTCTCTATCTCTATCTCTACCTCTATCTCTATCTCTCTACCTCTATCTCTATCTCTCTCTATTTCTCTCACTCTCTCTCTATATCTATCTCTCTCTCAATATCTATCTCTATCTCTATCTTTCTCTAAATATCTACCTCTACCTCTATCTCTCTATCTCTATCTCTCAATCTCTACTTCGCTATTTCTCTCTCTCTCTATCTCTATCTCTCTCTATATCTATGTCTATCTCAATCTCTATCTCTATCTCTCTATCACTTTATTTCTCTATCTCTATCTCTCTCTATCGCTATCTCTATCTCTATCTCTATCACTGTATCTCTACGATCTCTATATCTCATTATATCTCTATCCCTATCTCTCGATCTCTATCGCTCTTTCTCTATTTCTATCTTTCTATCACTCTATCTCTCTATCACTCCCTCTCTCTTTTTTCTCTCTCTATCTCTATCTCTATCGCTATCGCTACCTCTATCTCTATCTCTATCTCTACCTCGCTATCTCTATATCTATCTCTCTATCTCTATCCCTCTACCTCTATCTCTCTACCTCTATCTCTACCTCTATTTCTCTCTCAATATCTATCTCTATCTCTCCCTATCTCTATCTCAATCTCTCTACCTCTACCTCTATCTCTCGATCTCTATCTCTCTATCTCTATCGTTCTCTCAATATCTATCTCTAACTCTATCTTTCCCTCAATATCTACCTCGATCTCTATCTCTCTATCTCTATCTCTTTCTATCTCTATCTCTATCTCTATCTCTCTATCTCTCTATATCCCTATCTCTCGATCACTATCGCTCTCTCTATTTCTATCTATCTCTCTCCCACTCTCTTTTTCTCTCTCTGTACCTCTATCGCTCCTGCTACCTCTATCTCTATCTCTATCTCTCTATCCCTATCTCTATCTCTGTATCTCTCTATGTATCTCTCTATTTCTATTTCTTTTTCTCTTTCTCTATCGCTATCTGTCTCTATCCCTATGTTTATCTCAATCTCTCTATCTCTACTTCTCTATCTCTATCTCTCTACCTCTACTTCTATCTCTATCTCTCTCAATATCTATCTCTATAGCCCTCTCCCTCTATCTCTATCTCTCTATGTCTATCTCTATCGCTATCTCTATCTCCAACTCTATGTCTCTATCTCTATCTCAATCTCTCAATCTCTATCTCTCTATCTCTATCTCTCTACCTCTACTTCTATCTCTATTTCTCTCAATATCTATCTCTATATCTCTCTCTCTATCTCTCTATCTCTATATCTCTATCGCTATCTCTATCTCTCAATCTCTCTATCTCTATATATCTCTATCCCTATCTCTCGATCTGTATCGCTCTCTCTACTTCTAACTCTCTATCTCTTCCCCTCTCTATTTATATCTCCATCTCTATCGCTATCACTACCTCTATCTCTATTTCTCTATCTCTCTGTCTAATTCTATCTCTATCGCTATCTCTATCTCTATCTCTATCTCTCTCAGTATCTCTATCTCTCTGTTTCTATCTCTATCTCTATCTCTCTCTATCTCTCTTTCTCTATCTTTCTATCAATATCTACCTCTATCACTATCTCTGTATCTCTATCTCTCTCTGTCACGATCTCCATCTCTATCTCTCTACATCTCTATCCATATCTCTCGATCTCTATCGCTCTCTCTCCATTTCTATCTCTCTATCTCTCTATCACCCCTCTCTCTTTTTCTCTCTCTCTATCTCTACTTCTATCGCCATCGCTACCTCTATCTCTATCTCTATCTCTGTATCTCTATCTCTATCTCGCTACCTCAGTCTCAATTTCTATTTCTTTATCTCTATCGCTATCTCTATCTCTATCTCTATCTCTATGTCTATCTATATGTCTCTATCTCTATCTCTCTATCGCTATCTCTATCTCTCAATCTCTCTATCTCTCTTTATCAGTATCCCTATCTCTCAATCTCTATCGCTCTCTCTATTTCTATCTCTCTATCTCCCCCGCTCTCTTTCTCTCTCTCTCTATCTCTACCTCTATCGCTATCGCTACCTGTATCTCCATCTCTATCTCTGTATCTCTATCTCTATCTCTCGACCTCACTCTCAATTTCTATTTCTCTATCTCTATCTCTATCGCTATCTCTATCTCTATCTTTTTGTCTATCTCTATGTCTCTATCTCTATCTCTCTATCACTATCTCTATCTCTATCGCTCTATATCTCTATCTCTCTATTTCTATCTCTCTATCTCTATATGTCTATCTTTATATCTCTCGATCTCTATCTCTCTATCTCACTCTCTCTATTTCTCTCTATCTCTCTATTTCTCTCACTCTCTCTCTATCTCTATCTCTCTATCTCTATCTCTATCTCTATCGCTATCTCTATCTCTATCTCTCTATTTCAATCTCTCTACCTCTATCTAACTATTCTCTATCTCTCTATCTCTCTAACTGAATCTCTATCTCTCTCTATCTATATCTCTATCGCTCTCTCCATCTCTATCTCACTATCTCTCTGCCTCACTAACTCTCTGCCTCTCTATCTCGCTACCTCGCTACCTCTCCACCTCTCTATCTTTCTCCATCTCTCTACGTCTTATTCTCTATCTCTATCTCTATCTCTATTTCTATCTCTATCTACCTTTCTCCATCTTTCTATTTTTCTATATCCCTTTTCTATCTCTATCACTATATCTATATCTCTTTCTCTATCTCTCTATCTCCAGCTATCTCCAGCTCTCTCTATCTCTATCTCTCGCTATCTCTATCTCTCGCTATCTCTATCTCACTATTTCTCTATCTTTATCTCTATATCTCTCTCTATCTCTATCTCTCTTTCTCTCTATCTCTCTACCTCTCTATCTCTATCTCTCTATCTCAATCTCTATCTCTGTAAATCTATATCTCTATCTCTATCTCACTATTTTTCTCTCTCTATTACTCTCTCTCTCTATCACTATCAATATGTCTCTTTTTATCTCTATATCTATCTCGCTCTATCTCTCTATCTCTACCTCTCACTATCTCTATCTCGCTATATCTATCTCTATCTCTGTCTCTCTCTATCGCGATTTATATCTCTGTCTCTATCTCTCAATCTACCGCTATCTCCATGTCTCTATCTCTCGATCTCTATCTCTTTCTATTTATCTCAATCTCTATCTCTCTATCTCTATCTCTATCTCTCTATTTCTATCTCTCTACCTCTATCTAGCTATTCTCTGTGTCTCAATCTCAATCTCTATCTCTCCCTATCTATATCTCTATCGCTCTTTCCATCTCTATTTCTCTACCTCTCTATCTCTCTACCTCTCTACCTCTCTATCTCTATCTCTCTCTATCTCTCTACCTCTCTATCTCTATATCTATCTCTATATCTATCTCCCTTTCTCCATCTCTCTTCTCTATAGCTATCATTCTATCTCTATCTCTTTCTCTATCTCTCTGTCTCCATCTCTCTCTATCTCTTTCTCTCGCTATCTCTATCTCTCTATCTCTCTAACTCTCTATCTCTCTATTTCTCTATCTCTATCTCTATATCTCTATCTCTTTAACTCTGTCTATCTTTCTCTATCTCTACCTCCCTACCTCTCTATCTCTCTACTTCTCTATCTCTCTACCTCTCTATCACAATCTCTACCTCTGTCAATCTATAGCTCTATCTCTACCGCTATCTCTATCTGTATCTCCCTCTATCTATCTCGATCTCTATCACTCTATCTCTATCTCTATCTACCTCTCTGTCTCTATCTCTCGATCTCTATCTCTCTATCTTTATCTCTCTATCTCTATCTCTCTATCTCTATCTCTATCTCTCTCTGTCTCTGTCTCTCTATCTCTATCTGTCTATTGCTCTATTTCTCTCTTTATATATTTTTCTCACTCTCTCTCTATCCCTATCTCTCTATCTCTATCACTATCTCTATCTCTATCTCTCTATCTCTATTTCTATCTCTCACTCTATTTCTATCTCTCTATCTCTACCTCTCTCTCTATCTCTCTCTCTATCTCTCTCTCTATATCTCTATCTCTATCTGCATTTCTCTATTTCTATCTCTCTACCTCTATCTAACTATTGTCGATCTCTCTATCTCAATCTCTATCTCTCTCCATCTATATCTATCTCTCAATCGCTATCTCTCTGTCTCTCTACCTCTCTATCTCTCTACCTCTCTACCTCTGTATATCTATCTTTATCTCTCTATCTCTAACTCTATCTCTATCTCCCTTTCTCCATCTCACAATTTTCTATCTCTCTTCTCTATCTCTATCACTCTATCTGTATCTCTTTCTCTATCTCTCCATCTCCATCTCTGTATCTCCATCTCTCTATCTCTCTCTCGTTATCTCTATCTCTCGCTATCTCTATCTCTCTATATCTCTAACTCTCTATATCGTGATTTCTCTATCTCTATCTCTCTATCTCAATCTCTATCTCTGTCAATCTATATCTCTATCTCTATGTCACTATTTCTCTATCTCTCTCTATTACTATCTCTCTATCTCTATCAATATATTTATCTCTCTCTTTCTCTATCTCTCACTATCTCTATCTCGCTATCTCTATCTCTATATCTCTCTCTATCGCTATTTATATCTCTATCTCTCTCTCTCTAACGCTATCTGTATCTCTCTATCTCTCTATATCTATCTCTCTCTATCTTTGTCTCTCTACATCTCTATCTCTATCTCTATCTCTCTCTATTTCTATCTCTATCTCTCTATCTCTCCATCTCTCTATCTTTCTCTCTCTCTCTATCTCTATCTCTATCGCTATCTCTATCGCTATCTCTCTGATTCTATCACTCTATCTCTATCTCTCTATTTCTATCTCTATCTCCATCTCTATCTCTCTCCCTATCGCTATTTCTATCTCTATCTCTATCTATCTCTCTCTCTATCGTTATCTCGATCTCTCGATCTCTCTATCTCCATCTCTATCTCTATCTCTCTATCTCTATCTCAACCTCTCACTGTCTCGCTATATCGATCTCTATCTCTGTCTCTCTATCGCTATTTATATCTCTGTATCTCTATCTCTATCTCTCTACCTCACTCTCAATTTCTATTTCTTTATCTCTAACTCTATCGCTATCTCTTTCTATCTATATCTCTATGTCTATCTCTATGTCTCTATCTCTATCTCTTTCTCTATCTCTGTATCACTATCTCTATCTCTATCTCTCTATCTCTCTATTTCTATCTCTCTATCTCTATCTCTACATGTCTATCTTTATATCTCTCGATCTCTATCTCTCTATCTGTCTCACTCTATCTCTCTATTTCTCTCTATCTCTCTATTTCTCTACTCTCTCTCTATCTCTATCTCTCTATCTCTATCTCTTTATCTCTATCTCTATCGCTATCTCTATCTCTATCTCTCTATTTCTATCTCTCTACCTCTATCTAACTATTCTCTATCTCTCTAACTGAATCTCTATCTCTCTCTATCTATATTTCTATCGCTCTCTCCATCTCTATCTCTCTATCTCCCTACCTCTCTAACTCTCTGCCTCTCTATCTCGCTACCTCTCTACTTCTCCACCTCTCTATCTCTCTCCATCTCTCTACGTCTCAATCTCTATCTCTATCTCTATTTCTATCTCTATTTCTATCTCTATCTACCTTTCTCCATCTTTCTATTTTTCTAATTCCCTTTTCTATCTCTATCACTCTATCTCTATCTCTTTCTCTGTCTCTCGCTATCTCTATCTCGCTATCTCTATCTCTATATCTCTCTCTATCGCTATTTATATATCTCTCTCTCTCTAACGCTATCTGTATCTCTCTATCTCTATCTGTCTCTATCTCTGTCTCTCTACATCTCTATCTCTATCTCTCTCTCTATTTCTATCTCTCTATCTCTCCATCTCTCTATCTTTCTCTCTCTCTATCTCTATCTCTATCGCTATCTCTATCGCTATCTCTCTATCGCTATCTCTCTATTTCTATCACTCTATCTCTATCTCACTATTTCTATCTCTATCTCCATCTCTATCTCTCTCCCTATCGCTATTTCTATCTCTATCTCTATCTCTCTCTCTATCGTTATCTCGATCTCTTGATCTCTCTATCTCCATCTCTATCTCTATCTCTCTATCTCTATCGCAACCTCTCACTATCTCGCTATATCTATCTCTATCTCTGTCTCTCTCTATCGCTATTTATATCTCTGTATCTCTATCTCTATCTCTCTACCTCACTCTCAATTTCTATTTCTTTATCTCCATCTCTATCTCTCTATCACTATCACTATCTATCGCTCTATCTCTCTATCTCTCTATTTCTATCTCTCTATCTCTATCTCTACATGTCTATCTTTATATCTCTCGATCTCTATCTCTCTATCTCTCTCTCTCTATTTCTCTCTATCTCTCTATTTCTCTCACTCTCTCTCTATCCCTATCTCTCTATCTCTATCTCTATCGCTATCTCGATCTCTATCTCTCTATTTCTATCTCTCTACCTCTATCTAACTATTCTCTATCTCTCTAACTGAATCTCTATCTCTCTCTAACTATATTTCTATCGCTCACTGCATCTCTATCTCTCTATCTCTCGACCTCTCTAACTCTCTGCCTCTCTATCTCGCTCCCTCTCAACCTCTCCACCTCTCTATCTCTCTCCATCAGCCTACGTCTCTATCTCTATCTCTATCTCTATTTCTATCTCTCTCTACCTTTCTCCATCTTTCTATTTTTCTATATCCCTTTTCTATCTCTATCACTCTATCTCTATCTCTTTCTCTATCTCTCTGTCTCCAGCTATCTCCAGCTCTCTCTATCTCTATCTCTCGCTATCTCTATCTCTCTATCTCTCTAACTCTCTATCTCACTATTTCTCTATCTTTATCTCTATATCTCTATCTCTCTATCTCCATCTCTCTTTCTCTGTCTCTATCTCTATCTCTCTATCTCTCAATCTCTCTACCTCTCTATCTCTATCTCACTATTTCACTCTCTCTCTCTATTACTCTCTCTCTCTATCTCTATCAATATGTCTCTATTTTTATCTCTATATCTAACTCGCTCTATCCCTCTATCTCTACCTCTCACTATCTCTATCTCGCTATATCTATCTCTATCTCTGTCTCTCTCTATCGCTATTTATATCTCTATCTCAATCTCTAAATCTCCCGCTATCTCTATCTCTCTATCTCTCGATCTCTATCTCTTTCTATTTATCTCAATCTCTATCTCTCTATCTCTATCTCTATCTCTCTATTTCTACCTCTACCTCTATCTAGCTATTCTCTGTGTCTCTATCTCAATCTCTATCTCTCCCTAGCTATACCTCTATCGCTCTTCCCGTCTCTATTTCTCTACCTCTCTATGTCTCTACCTCTCTACCTCTCTATCTCTATCTCTCTCTATCTCTCTACGTGTCTATCACTATATCTATCTCTATATCTATCTCCCTTTCTCCATCTCTCTTCTCTATCGCTAACACTCTATCTCTATCTCTTTCTCTATCTATCTCCATCTCTCTCTATCTCTTTACGGGCGGCACGGTGGCACAGTGGTTAGCACTGCTGCCTCGCAGCGCCAGAGACCCGGGTTCAATTCCCGACTCAGGCGACTGACTGTGTGGAGTTTGCACGTTCTCCCCGTGTCTGGGTGGGTTCCCTCCGGGGACTCCGGTTTCCTCCCACAGTCCAAAGATGTGCTAGTTAGGTGAATTGGCCATGCTAAATTGCCCGTAGTGTTAGGTAAAGGGGTAAATGTATGGGTGGGTTACGCTTCGGCGGGTCGGTGTGGACTTGTTGGGCCGAAGGGCCTGTTTCCACACTGTAAGTAATCTAATCTCTATCTCTATTTTTCTATCTCTATCTCCATCTATCTTTCTCTATCTCTATCTCCCTACCTCTCTATCTCTCTACCTCTCTATCACAATCTCTATCTCTGTCAATCTATCTCTGCCGCTATCTGTATATGTATCTCTCTCTATCTATCTCGATCTTTATCACTCTATCTCTATATCTATCTCTCTATCTCAATCTGTCTATCTTTATCTCTCTATCTCGATCTCTCTATCTCTATCTCTATCTCTCGATCTCTATCTCTTTCTAACTATCTCAAGCTCTATCTCTCTATCTCTATCTAGCTATTCTCTATGTCTCTATCTCAATCTCTATCTCTCCCTATCTATATCTCTATCACTCTCTCCATCTCTATTTCTCTACCTCTCTATATCTCTACCTCTCTATATCTCTACCTCTCTACCTCTCTATATCTATCCCTCTCTATCTCTCTAAGTCTCTATCTCTATATCTATCTCTATATCTATCTCCCTCTCTCCATCTCTCTTCTCTATCGCTAGCACTCTATCTCTATCTCTTTCTCTATCTCTCTATCTCCATCTCTCTCTATCTCTATCTCTCGCTATCTCTACCTCTCTAACTCTCTATCTCTCTATTTTTCTATCTCTATATCTCTATCTCTCTATCTCTATCTATCTTGCTCTATCTCTAACTCCCTACCTCTCTATCTCTCTACCTCTCTATCTCTCTACCTCTCTATCACAATCTCTATCTCTGTCAATGTATATCTCTAACTCTACCGCTATCTCTATCTGTATCTCTCTCTATCTATCTCGATCTCTATCACTCTATCTCTATCTCTATCTCTCGATCTCTATCTCTCTATCTTTATCTCTCTATCTCGATCTCTCTATGTCTATCTCTATCTCCCTCTGCCTCTATCTCTCTATCTCTATTTGTCTATCTCTCTATTTCTCTCTATATATATTTCTCTCACTCTCTCTCTATCTCTATCTCTCTAACTCTATCGCTATCTCTATCTCTATCTCTCTATCTCTATTTCTATCTCTCTCTATTTCTATCTCTCTATCTCTACCTCTATCTCTATCCCTATCTATATATCTCTATCTATATCTCTATTTCTCTATTTCTATCTCTCTACCTCTATCTCACTATTATCTATCTCTCTATCTCAATCTCTCTCTCTCTATCGCAATTTATATCTCTATCTAACTCTCTCTAACGGTATCTGTATCTTTCTATCTCTCTATCTCTGTCTCCCTCTGTCTCTGTCTCTCTACATCTCTATCTCTATCTCTCTCTCTCTCTATTTCTATCTCTCTATCTCTCTATTTTCCATCTCTCTATCTTTCTCTCTCTCCATCTCTATCTCTATCGCTATCTCTATCGCTATCTCTCTATCTCTATCTCTCTCTATCTCTGTCTCTCTACATCTCTATCTCTATCTCTCTCTATTTCTATCTCTCTATCTCTCCATCTCTCTATCTTTCTCTCTCTCTCTCTCTATCTCTATCGCTATCTCTATCGCTATCTCTCTATCGCTATCTCTCTATTTCTATCATTCTGCCTCTATCTCTCTATTTCTAACTCTATCTCCATCTCTATCACTCTCCCTATCGCTATTTCTATCTCTCTCTCTCTCTCTATCGTTATCTCTATCTCTCGATCTCTCTATCTCCATCTCTATCTCTATGTCTCTATCTCTATCTCTACCTCTCACTATCTCGCTATAACTATCTCTATCTCTGTCTCTCTCTATCGCTATTTATATCTCTATCTCTATCTCTCTCTCTACCGCTATCACTATCTCTCGATCTCTATCTCTTTCTATCTACCTCAATCTTATCTCTCTATCTCTATCTCTATATCTCTATTTCTATCTCTCTACCTCTATTTAGCTATTCTCTATGTCTCTATCTCAATCGCTATCTCTCCCTATCTATATCTCTATCGCTCTCTCCATCTCTATTTCTCTACCTCTCTATCTCTCTACCTCTCTACCTCTCTTTGTCTATCTCTCTCTATCTCTCTAAGTCTCTATCTCTATATCTATCTCTATATCTATCTCCCTTTATCCATCTCTCTTCTCTATCGCTATCACTCAATCTCTATGTCTTTTCAATCTCTCTATCTCCATCTCTCTCTATCTCTATCTCTCGCTATCTCTACCTCTCTAACTCTCTATCTCTCTATTTTTTCTATCTCTATCTCTATCTCTCTATCTCTCTATCTCTATCTATCTTTCTCTATCTCTATCTCCCTACCTCTCTATCTCTCTACCTCTCTATCTCTCTACCTCACGATCACAATCTCTATCTATGTCAATCTATATCTCTATCTCTACCGTGATCTCTATCTGTATCTCTCTCTATCTATCTCGATCTCTATCACTCTATCTCTATCTCTATCTCTATCCCTCTATCTCTCTATCTTTTTCTCTCTATCTCGATCTCTCTATCTCTATCTCAATCTCTCTCTGTCTCTATCTCTCTATCGCTATCTGTCTATCTCTCTATTTCTCTCTCTATATATTTCTCTCAGTCTCTCTCTATCTCTATCTATATATCTCTATCTCTATCTCTATTTCTCTATTTCTATCTCTCTACCTCTATCTCACTATTCTCTATCTCTCTATCTCAATCTCTTTCTCTCTCTATCTATATCTATATCTCAATCACTCTCTCCATCGCTATCTCTCTATCTCTCTACCTCGCTACCTCTCTATCTCTCTACCTCTCTACCTCTGTATATCTATCTCTATCTCTATCTCTATCTCTCTTCGTCTCTATCTCTATCTCTATCTCTAACTCTATCTCTATCTGCCTTTCTCCATCTCACTATTTTTCTATCTCTCTTCTCTATCTCTATCACTCTATCTGTATCTCTTTCTCTATCTCTCCATCTCCATCTCTCTATCTCCATCTCTCTCTCTCGTTATCTATATCTCTCGCTATCTCTATATCTCTATATCTCTCACTCTCTATCTCGCGATTTCTCTATCTCTATCTCTCCACCTCCCTCTCTATCAACTTCTCTCTACCTCTCTATCTCTCTACATCTCTATCTCTATCTCTCTATCTCAATCTCTATCTCTGTCAATCTATATCTCTATCTCTATGTCACTATTTCTCTATCTCTCTCTATTACTATCTCTCTATCTCTATCATTACATTTATCTCTCTCTGTCTCTATCTCTCACTATCTCTATCTCGCTATCTCTATCTCTATATCTCTCTCTATCGCTATTTATATCTCTATCTATCTATCTCTAACGCTCTCTGTATCTCTCTATCTCTCTGTCTCTGTCTCTCTCTATCTCTGTCTCTCTACATCACTATCTCGATCTCTATCTCTCTCTCTCTATTTCTATCCCTCTATCTCTCTATCTCTCCATCTCTCTATCTTTATCTCTCTCTATCTCTATCTCTATCGCTATCTCTATCGCTATCTCTCTATCGCTATCTCTCTATTTCTATCTCTCTATCTCTATCTCTCTATTTCTATCTCTATCTCCATCTGTATCTCTCTTCCTATCGCTATTTCTATCTCTATCTCTATCTCTCTCTCTATCGTTGTCTCTATCTCTCGATCTCTCTATCTCCATCTCTATCTCTATCTCTCTATCTCTATATCTATCTCTACCTCTCACTATCTCGCTATATCTATCTCTATCTCTGTCGCTCTCTATCGCTATTTATATCTCTATCTCTCTCTCTCTCTCTACCGCTATCTCTATTTCTCTATCTCTCGATCTCTATCTCTTTCTATCCATCTCAATCTTTATCTCTCTATCTCTATCTCTATCTCAGTATTTCTATCTCTCTACCTCTATCTAGCTATTCTCTATGTCTCTATCTCAATCTCTATCTCTCCCTATCTATATCTCTATCGCTCTCTCCATCTCTATTTCTCTACCTCGCTATCTCTCTACCTCTCTACCTCTCTATCTCTATCTCGCTCTATCTCTCTACGTCTCTATCGCTATCACTCTATCTCTTTCTCTTTCTCTATATCTCTATCTCCATCTCCCTCTATCTCTATCTCTCGCTATCTCTATCTCTCGCTATCTCTATCTCTCTAACTCTCTACCTCTCTATTTTTCTATCTCAATCTCTATTTCTCTATCTCTCTATCTCTATCTATCTTTCTCTATCTCTAACTCCCCACCTCTCTATCTCTCTACCTCTATATCTCTCTACCTCTCTATCACAATCTCTATCTCTGTCAATCTATATCTCTATCTCTACCGCTATCGCTATCTGTATCTCTCTCTATCTGTCTCGATCCCTATCACTCTATCTATATCTCTATATCTCTCTCTCTATCTCTATCTCTTTCTCTCTATCTCTATCTCTCTATCTTTATCTCTCTACCTCTATCTCTCTATCTCGATCTCTACCTCTCTCTGTCTCTATCTCTCTATCTCTATCTGTCTATATCTCTATTTCTCTCTATATATATTTCTCTCACTCTCTCTCTATCTCTATGTCTCTATCTCTATCGCTATCTCTATCTCTATCTCTATCTCTCTATCAATATTTCTATCTCTCTCTCTATTTCTATCTCTCTACCTCTACCTCTATCTCTACCTCTCTCTATCTCTATCTATATATCTCTATCTCTATCTCTATTTCTCTATTTCTATCTCTCTACCTCTATCTCACTATTCTCTATCTCTCTATCTCAATCTCTATCTCTCTCTATCTATATCTATATCTCAATCGCTGTCTCCATCGCTATCTCTCTATCTCTCTACCTCTCTACCTCTGTATATCTATCTCTATCTCTCTCTCTATCTCTCTACGTCTCTATCTCTATCTCTAACTCTATCTCTATCTCTATCTCCCTTTCTCCATCTCACAATTTTCTATCTCTCTTCTCTGATCTCTATCACTCTATCTGTATCTCTTTCTCTATCTCTCCACCTCCATCTCTCTATCTCCATCTCTCTCTATCTCTCTCTCTCGTTATCTCTATCTCTCGCTATCTCTATCTCTCTATATCTCTAACTCTCTATCTCGCGATTTCTCTATCTCTATCTCTATCTCTATCTCTATCTCTGTCAATCTATATCTCTATCTCTATGTCACTATTTCTCTATCTCTCTCTCTATTACTATCTCTCTATCTCTATCACTATATTTATCTCTCTCTATCTCTATCTCTCACTTTCTCTATCTCTATCTCTCACTTTCTCTATCTCTATCTCTATATCTCTCTCTATCGCTATTTATCTCTCTACCTCTCTCTCTAACGCTATCTGTATCTCTCTATCTCTCTATCTCTGTCTCTCTCTATCTCTGTCTCTCTACATCTCTATCTCTATCTCTATCTCTATCTCTATCGCTATTTCTATCCTCTATCTCTCTATCTTTCCATCTCTCCATCTCTCTATGTTTTTCTCTCTATATGTCTATCTCTACCGCTATCTCTATCGCTATCTCTCTATCGCTATCTCTCTATTTCTATCACTCTATCTCTATCTCTCTATTTCTATCTCTATAACCATCTCTATCTCTCCCCCTATCGCTATTTCTATCTCTATCTCTATCTCTCTCTCTATCGTTATCTCTATCTCTCGATCTCTCTATCTCCATCTCTATCTCTATCTCTACCTCTCACTATCTCGCTATATCTATCTCTATCTCTGTCTCTCTCTATCGCTATTCATATCTCTATCTCTATCTCTCTCTACCGCGCTCTCTATCTCTCTATCTCTCGATCTCTATCTCTTTCTATCTATCTCAATCTCTATCTCTCTATCTCTATCTCTATCTCTCTATTTCTATCTCTCTACCTCTATCTAGCTATTCTCTATGTCTCTATCTCAATCTCTATCTCTCCCTATCTATAATTCTATCGCTCTCTCCATCTCTATTTCTCTACCTCTCTATCTCTCTACCTCTCTACCTCTCTATCTCTATCTCGCTCTATCTCTCTACATCTCTATCTCTATATCTATCTCCCTTTCTCCGTCGCTCTTCTCTATCGCTATCACTCTATCTCTATCTCTTTCTCTATCTCACTATCTCCAACTCTCTCTATCTCTATCTCTCGCTATCTCTATCTCTATCACTCTATCAATATTTCTATCTCACTCTATTTCTATCTCTCTATCTCTAACTCTATCTCTATCTCTCTCTCTATCTCTCTCTCTATATCTCTATCATTGTCTCTATTTCTCTATTTCTATCTCTCTACCTCTCTCTCACTATTCTCTATCTCTCTATCTCAATCTCTATCTCTCTCTATCTATATCTATATCTCAATCGTTGTCTCCATCGCTATATCTCTATCGCTCTACCTCTCTACCTCTGTATATCTATCTCTATCTCGCTCTCTATCTCTCTACGTCTCTACCTCTATCTCTAACTCTATCTCTATCTCGATCTCCCTTTCTCCATCTCACAATTTTCTATCTCTCTTCTCTATCTCTATCACTCTATCTGTATCTCTTTCTCTATCTCTCCATCTCCATCTCTCTATCTCCATCTCTCTCTATCTCTCTCTCTCGTTATCTCTATCTCTCGCTATCTCTATCTCTCTATATATCTAACTCTCTATCTCGCGATTTCTCTATCTCTATCTCTCCACCTCTCTCTATCTCCATCTCTTTACCTCTCTATCTTTCTACCTCTCTATCTCTATCTCTCTATCTCAATCTCTATTTCTGTCAATCTATATCTCTATCTCTATGTCACTATTTCTCTCTCTCTCTCTATTACAATCTCTCTTTCTCTATCACTATATTTATCTCTCTCTATCTCTATCTCTCACTATCTCTATCTCGCAATCTCTATCTCTATTTCTCTCTCTATCGCTATTGATATCTCTATTTCTCTCTCTTACGCTATCTGTATCTCTCTATCTCTCTATCGCTATCTCTCTCTATCTCTGTCACTCTACATCTCTATCTCTATCTCTATCTCTCTCTCTATTTCTATCTCTCAATCTCTCTATCTCTCCATCTCTCTATCTTTTTCTCTCTCTGTCTCTATCTCTCTCGCTATCTCTATCGCTATCTCTCTTTCGCTATCTCTCTATTTCTATCACTCTATCTCTATCTCTCTATTTCTATCTCTATATCCATCTCTATCTCTCTCTCTATCGCTATTTATATCTCTATTTCTATCTCTATCTCTCTCTCTATCTCTCGATCTCTCTATCTCCATCTCTATCTCTATCTCTCTATCTCTATCTCTACCTCTCACTATCTCGCTATATCTATCTCTATCTCTGTCTCTCTCTATCGCTCTATATCTCTATCTCTATCTCTTTCTGTACCGCTCTCTCTATCTCTCTATCTCTCGATCTCTATCTCTTTCTATCTATCTCAATCTCTATCTCTCTATCTCTATCTCTATCTCTCTATTTCTATCTCTCTACCTCTATCTAGCTATTCTCTATGTCTCTATCTCAATCTCTGTCTCTCCCTATCCATATCTCTATCGCTCTCTCCACTTCTATTTCTCTACCTCTCTATCTCTCTTCCTCTCTATCTATATCTCTCTCTATCTCTCTACGTCTCTATCTCTAGATCTATCTCTATATCTATCTCCCTTTCTCCATCTCTCTTCTCTATCGCTATCACTCTATCTCTATCTCTTTCTCTATCTCTCTATCTCCATCTCTCTCTATCTCTATCTCTCGCTATCTCTATCTCTCGCTATCTCTATCTCTCTATCTCTCTAACTCTGTATCTCTCTATTTCTCTATCTCTATCTCTATATCTCTATCTCTCTATCTCTATCTATCTATCTCTATCTCTATCTCCCTACCTCTCTATCTCTCTACCTCTCTATCTCTCTACATCTCTACCACAATCTCTATCTCTGTTAATCTATATCTCTAACTCTACCGCTATCTCTATCTGTATCTCTCTCTATCTATCTCGATCTCTATCACTCTATCTCTATCTCTATCTCTCTATCTCTATCTCTCTATCTCTCTATCTCTATCTCTCTATCTCTCGCTATCTATATCTATATCTCAATCGCTCTCTCCATCGCTATCTCTCTATCTCTCTACCTCTCTACCTCTCTATCTCTCTACCTCTCTACCTCTGCATATCTACCTCTATCTGTCTCTCTATCTCTCTACCTCTCTATCTCTATCTCAATCTCTATCTCTGTCAATCTATATCTCTATCTCTATGTCACTATTTCTCTATCTCTCTCTCTATTACTATCACTCTATCTCTATCACTATATTTATCTCTCTCTATCTCTATCTCTCACTATCTCGATCTCGCTCTCTCGATCTCTATATCTCTCTCTATCGCTATTTATATCTCTATCTCTCTCACTAACGCTATCTGTATCTTTCTATCTCTCTATCTCTGTCTCTCTCTATCTCTGTCTCTCTACATCTCTATCTCTATCTCTATCTCTCTCTCTATCTCTATCTCTATCGCTATCTCTCTATTTCTATCTCTCTATCTCTATCTCTCTATTTCTATCTCTATATCCATCTCTATCTCTCTCCCTATCGCTATTTCTATCTCTATCTCTATCTCTCTCTATCGTTATCTCTATCTCTCGATCTCTCTATCTCCATCTCTATCTCTATCTCTGTCTCTACCTCTCACTATCTCGCTATATCTATCTCTATCTCTGTCTCTCTCTATCGCTCTCTCTATCTCTCGATCTGTATCTCTTTCTATCTATCTCAATATCTATCTCTCTATCTCTACCTCTATCTCTCTATTTCTATCTCTCTACCTCTATCTAGCTATTCTCTATGTCTCTATCTCAATATCTATCTCTCCCTATCTTTATCTCTATCGCTCTCTCCACTTCTATTTATCTACCTCTCTATCTTTCTACCTCTCTACCTCTCTATCTATATCTCTCTCTATCTCTTTACGTCTCTATCTCTATTTCTATCTCTATATCTATCTCCCTTTCTCCATCTCTCTTCTCTATTGCTATCACTCTATCTCTATCTCTTTCTCTATCTCTCTATCTCCATCTCTCTCTATCTCTATCTCTCGCTATCTCTAACTCTCGCTATCTCTATCTCTCTATCTCTCTAACTCTCTATCTCTCGATTTCTCTATCTCTATCTCTCTATCTCTATCTATCTTTCTGTATCTCTATCTCCCTACCTCTCTATCTCTCTACCTCTCTATCTCTCTACCTCTCTATCACAATCTCTATCTCTGTCAATCTATATCTCTAACTCTACCGCTATCTGTATCTGTATCTCTCTCTATCTATCTCGATCTCTATGACTCTATCTCTATCTCTATCTCTCTATCTCTATCTCTATCTCTATCTCTCTCTGTCTCTATCTCTAACTGATTATCTCTCCATTTCTCTGTCTATATATTTCTTTCACTCTCTCTATCTCTCTATCTGTCTATCTCTATCGCTATCTCTATCTCTATCTCTATCTCTCTATCTCTATTTCTATCTCTCTCTCTCTCTCTATTTCTATCTCTCTACCTCTACCTCTATCTCTATCTCTCTCTCTATCTCTCTCTATATCTCTATCTCTATCTGTATTTCTCTATTTCTATCTCTCTACCTCAATCTAACTATTCTCTATCTCAATCTCTAACTCTCTCTCTCTATATCTATATCTCAATCGCTCTCTCCATCGCTATCTCTCTATCTCTCTACCTCTCTACCTCTCTATCTCTCTACCTCTCTACCTCTGTATATCTATCTCTATCTCTCTACGTCTCTATCTCTATCTCTATCTCGAACTCTATCTCTATCTCTATCTCCCTTTCTCCATCTCACTATTTTTCTATCTCTCTTCTCTATCTCTATCACTCTATCTGTATCTCTTTCTCTGTCTCTCCATCTCCATCTCTCTATCTCCATCTCTCTCTCTATCTCTCTCTCGTTATCTCTATCTCTCGCTATCTCTGTCTCTCCATATCTCTAACACTCTATCTCGCGATTTCTCTATCTCTATCTCTCTATCTCTATCTCTATCTCTATCTCCATCTCTCTACCTCTCTATCTCTCTACCTCTCTATCTCTATCTCAATCTCTATCTCTGTCAATCTATATCTCTATCTCTATGTCACTCTTTCTCTGTCTCTCTCTCTATTACAATCTCTCTATCTCGATCACAATATTTATCTCTCTCTATCTCTATCTCTCACTATCTCTATCTCGCTATCTCGATCTCTATATCTCTCTATATCGCTATTTATATCTCTATCTCTCTCTCACTAACGCTATCTGTATCTTTCTATCTCTCTATCTCTGTCTCTCTCTATTTCTGTCTCTCTACATCTCTATCTCTATCTCTCTCTATTTCTATCTCTCTATATCTCTATCTCTCCATCTCTCTATCTTTCTCTCTCTCTCTATCTCTATCGCTATCTCTCTATCGCTATCTCTCTATTTCTATCTCTCTATCTCTATCTCTCTATTTCTATCTCTATGTCCGTCTCTGTCTCTCTCCCTATCGCTATTTCATCTCTATCTCTATCTCTCCCTCTATCGTTATCTCTATCTCTCGATCTCTCTATTTCCATCTCAATCTATATCTCTCTATCTCTATCTCTACCTCTCACTATCTCGCTTTATCTATCTCTATCCCTGTCTCTCTCCATTGCTATTTATATCTCTATCTCTATCTCTACCGATATCTCTATCTCTCTATCTCTCGATCTCTATCTCTTTCTATCTATCTCAATCTCTATCTCTATCGCTATCTCTCTATTTCTATCTCTCTACCTCTATCTAGCTATTCTCTATGTCTCTATCTCAATCTCTATCTCTCCCTATCTAAATCTCTATCGCTCTCTCCATCTCTATTTCTCTACCTCTCTATCTCTCTACCTCTCTACCTCTCTATCTCTATCTCGCTCTCTCTCTCTACGTCTCTATCTCTATATCTATCTCTATATCCATCTCCCTTTCTCCATCTCTCTTCTCTATTGCTATCATTCTATCTCTATCTCTTTCTCAATATCTCTTTCTCCATCTCTCTCTATCTCTATCTCTCGCTATCTCTATCTCTCGCTATCTCTATCTCTCTAACTCTCTATCTCTCTATTTCTCGATTTCTATCTCTATCTCTATCTCTCTATCTCTCTATCTCTATCTATCTTTCTCTATCTCTGTCTCCCTACCTCTCTATCTCTCTACCTCTCTATCTCTCTACCTCTCTATTACAATCTCTATCTCTGTCAATCTATGTCTCGATCTCTGCCGCTATCTCTATCTGTATCTCTCTCTATCTATCTCGATCTCTATCGCTCTATCTCTATCTCTCTCTCTTTATCTCTCTATCTCTATCTCTCTATCTCTATCTCTATCTCTCTCTGTCTCTATCTCTCTATCTCTATCTGTCTATATCTCTATTTCTCTCTGTATATATTTCTCTCACTCTCTCTATCTCTATCTCTCTATCTCTATCGCTATCTCTATCTCTATCTCTATCTCTATCTCTCTATCTCTATTTCTATCTCTCTCTCTATTTCTATCTTTCTACCTCTACCTCTATCTCTATCTCTCTCTCTATCTCTCTCTATATCTCTATCTCTATCTCTATTTCTCTATTTCTATCTCTCTACCTCTATCTCACTATTCTCTATCTCTCTATCTCAATCTCTATCTCTCTCTATCTATATCTATATCTCAATCGCTCTCTCCATCGTTATCTCTCTATCTCTCTACCTCTCTATCTCTCTACCTCTCTACCTCTGTATATCTATCTCTATCTCTCTCTATCTCTCTACGTCTCTATCTCTATCTCTAACTCTATCTCTATCTCTATCTCCCTTTCTCCATCTCACATTTTTCTATCTCTCTTCTCTATCTCTATCACTCTATCTGTATCTCTTTCTCTATCTCTCCATTTCCATCTCTCTATCTCCATCTCTCTCTATCTCTCTCCCTCGTTATCTCTATCACTCGCTATCTCTATCTCTCTTTGTCTCTATCTCTCTATCTCTATCGCTATCTCTATCTCTAACTGTATCTCTCTAACTCTATTTCTATCTCTATCTCTATTTCTATCTCTCTACCTCTACCTCTATCTCTATCTCTCTCTCTCTCTCTATCTCTCTATATCTCTATCTCTATCTGTATTTCTCTATTTCAATCTCTCTACCTCTATCTAACTATTCTCTATCTCTCTATCTCAATCTCTATCTCTCTCTATCTATATCTATATCTCAATCGCTCTCTCCATCGCTATCTCTCTATCTCTCTACCTCTCTACCTCTCTATCTCTCTACTTCTCTACCTCTGTATATCTATCTCTATCTCTCCACGTCTCTATCTCTATCTCTATCTCTAACTCTATCTCTATCTCTATCTCCCTTTCTCCATCTCACATGTTTCTATCTCTCTTCTCTATCTCTATCACTCTATCTGTATCTCTTTCTCTATCTCTCCATCTCCATCTCTCTATCTCCATCTCTCTCTATCTCTCTCTCTCTCGTTATCTCTATCTCTCGCTATCTCTATCTCTATATCTCTAACTCTCTATCTCGCGTTTTCTCTATCTCTATCTCTCTATCTCTATCTCCATCTCTCTACCTCTCTATCTCTCTACTTCTCTATCTCTCTACCTCTCTATCTCAATCTCTATCTCTGTCAATCTATTTCTCTATCTCTATGTCACTCTTTCTCTATTTCTCTCTCTATTACTACCTGTCTATCTCTATCACTATATTTATATCTCTCTATCTCTATCTCTCACTATCTCTATCTCGCTATCTCGATCTCTATATCTCTCTCTATCGCTATTTATATCTCTATCTCTATCTCTCTCTGTATCGTTATCTCTATCTCCCGATCTCTCTATCTCCATCTCTATCTCTATCTCTCGATATCTCAACTCTTTCTCTCTATATCTCTATATCTCTATCTCTGTCACTTGCTCTCTCTCAATCTCTATCTCGCTCTCTTTGTCTATCTCTCTATCTCTCTTTATCTCTATCTCTTTCTCTATCTCTCTATCTCTCTCTCTCTATTTGTATCTCTCTATCTCTTCAACTCTCTCTCTCGAAATCTATCTCTATCTCTATCGCTATCTCTATCGCTATCTCTATCGATATCTCTCTATCTCTATCTCTCTATCTCTATCTTTTTCTCTCTATTTCTATCTCTCTATCTCTACCTCTATCTAGCTATCTCTATCTCTCTCTCTATTTCTCTCTATCTCTAACTCTACCTCTATCTCTCTCTCAATATCTATCTCGATGTCTATCTCTCTCTCGAAATATCTATCTCTTTCTATCTCTAACTCTCACTCTACCTCTATCTCTCTCACTATCTCTCTCTATCTCTCTCAATATCTATCTCTATCTCTATTGCTATATCTATCTCTATCGCTATCTCGATCTCTGTCTCTATCTCTCTATCTCTATCTCTCTCTTTCTCTATCTCTCTCTCAATATCTATCTCTAGCTCTCTATCTCTCTCACTATGTCTGTCTATATCTCTCTCTCTATCTCTGTCTCTATCTCTCTCTCTATCTCTCTCTCTATCCCTATCGCTATCTCTATCGCTATGGCTAAATCTATCTCTCTATCTCTATCTCTCTCTCAATATCTATCGCTCTATCTCTATCTCTATCGCTATCTCTATCTCTATCTCTATTTCTTCCTCTCTGTCTCTATCACTCTATCTCTCTATCTCTCCATCTCTGTGTCTCTATTTCTATCGCTGTCTCTATCTCTATCTCCGTCTCTATCTCTCTATCTCTATCTCTCTATTCCTCTATCTCTATCTCTATTTCTCGCTCTCTATTTCTATCTTTCTATCTCTATCTCTCTATCCCTATCTCCGTATCCCTATCCCTATCTCTCTATCACTATCTCTATCTATATATCCATCTCTGTCTCTATCTCTATCTCTATCCCCATGCCTCTAGCCCTATCTCTCGATCCCTATCCCTATTCTCTATCTCTATCTATATATATATATATCAATCTCTATCTCTATCTCTATCCTTCTATCCCCAGCCCTCTATCCCCATCCCTCTATCCACATCCCTCGATCCCGATCCCTCTATCCCCATCTCTCTAGCCCCATCTCTCTATCCCTATCTCTCTATCCCTATCTCTCAGTCTCTATTTCTATCTCTGTCCCTATCTCTATCCCGCTATCCCTATCACTCTATACCTAACTTTCTATCCCTATCTCTCTATCCCTAATTCTCTATCACTATCTCTATCTCTATCTATATCTCTCTCTCTATCTCTCTCGATCTATATCTCTCTCTCTATCTCTATCTCTATCTCTCTCTCTCTATTTCTCTTTCTATCTCTATCGCTCCATCTCTTTATCTCTCTATATCTCTATCTCGATCTGTCGAGCTCGATCGCTCTCTCTCGATATTTCTATCTCTCTATCTCTCTATCTCTCCCACTCTCTCTTTTTCTCTCTCTCTCTGTCTCTAATTCAATCTCTATCTATCTGTATTGCTATCGCTATCTCTATCTCTATCTCTCTAACTCTATCTCACTCTATTTCTATCTCTTTATCTCTGTATCGCTATCTCTATCTCTGCCTCTATCTCTATCTCTCTATCTCTATCTCTATATCTCTCTCAATATCTATCTCCATATCTCGATCTCTATCTGAGTTCATCCCTTGTGGTTGGATGGTTCCTACGCGGAAGATGAGGGCCTCTTCTTCCAACCGGTCTTGTTGCTATGGTCTGGCGATGGAGGAGTCCAAGGACCTGCATGTCCTTGGTGGAGTGGGAGGGGGTGTTGAAGTGTTGAGCCACAGGGTGGTTGTCTCCCCAATATAGAGGACGGGCAGCCCTCCACTCCCTCCGTTCCAACCCCAACCTCACTATCAAACTGGCAGACAAGGGAGGCGCGGTCGTAGTTTGGCGCTCCGACCTTTACACCGCTGAGGCTAAACGCCAGCTCGCGGACACCTCCCCCTACTGCCCCGTTGACCATGACCCCACCGCCCACCACCACACCATCATCTCCCAGACCATCCATAACCTCATCACCTCAGGGGATCTCCCATCCACTGTGTACAACCTCATAATCCCACAACTCCGCACCAGCCGTTTCTACCGGCTGCACAAAATCCACAAACCTGACTGCCCCGGCCGTCCCATTGTCTCACCCTGCTAGTGCCCCAACGAAATCATCTCTGCATACCTCGACATGGTCCAGTTCCCCTTAGTCTAAGAACTCCCCACCTACGTTCGGGACATCACCCACGCCCTCCACCTCCTCCATGATTTTCGGTTCCCCGGTCCCAAACGACTTATCTTCACTATAGACATCCAATCCCTGTACACCTCCATCCCCCATCACGAAGGACTCAAAGCCCTCCGCTTCTTCATTTCCCGCCGTACCAATCAGTACCCTTCAACTGACATCCTCCTTCGACTCACTGGACTGGTCCTCAACCTGAACCACTTCTCTTTCCAATCCTCCCACTTCCTCCAAACCAAAGGTGAAGCCATGGGCACCCGCATGGGCCCCATCTATGCCTGCCTCTTCGTAGAATATGTAGAAAAGTCCATCTTCCGCAGCTACAATGGCACGAGCCCCCACCTTTTCCTCCGCTATATCGATGACTGTATCGGCGCTGCCTCGTGCTCCCACGAGGAGATTGAACAGTTCATCCACTTTTCCAACATTTTCCACCCCGACCTCAAATTCATCTGGACCGTCTCAGACTCCTCCCTTCCCTTCCTACATCTTTCCATTTCTATCTCAGGCGACCGAATGAACACGGACATTTACTATAAACCGACCAACTCCCACAGCTACCTAGACAACACTTCGTCCCACCCTGCCCCCTGTAAAAACGCCATCCTATATTCCCAATTCCTTCGTCTCCGCCGCATCTGCTCCCAGGAGGACCAGTTCCAATACCGTACAACCTAGATGGCCTCCTTCTTCAAAGACCGCAATTTCCCCCAGACGTTGTCGACGATGCCCTACACCGCATCTCCTCCACTTCCCGCTCCTCCGCAATTGAGCCCCGCCCTTCCAACCGCCACCAGGACAGAACCCCACTGGTCCTCACCTACCACCCCACCAATGCAAAGCTTGCGCCCACACCTCCCCCCTTACTTTCCTCCAAGCCCCCAAGGGATCCTTCCATATCCGCCACAAATTCACCTGCACCTCCACACACATCATTTACTTGCACCTCCACACACATCTACTACTATCTCTATCTCTAACTATACATATATCTCTCTTGCTATAGCTATCTCTATCTCTATGTCTTTTTCTCTATTCTCTGTCTCTCACTATCTCTTTCTCTTTCTCTATCTCTATCTCTATCTCAATCTCAATCTCTTCATCTCTATCTCTCTGCCTCTATCTAACTATTCTCTATCTCTCTATCTCTCTATCTCAATCTCTATCTCTCTCTATCTATATCTCTATCTCTATCTCTCTATCTCTCTATCTCTCTACGTCTCTATCTCTACTTCTATCTCTATCGGTATCTCTATTTCTCCATCTCTCGATCTTTCTATCTCACTTTTCTATCTCTATCTCTATCTCTATCCCTATCTCCATCCCTATCTCTATCTTTCTATCCCATTCTCTCTATGTGTATCGCTTTCTCCATCTCTCTATCTCCATCTCTCTATCACTATCTCTCAACTCTCTACCTCGCTATATCTCTCTCTCTATCCCTCTATCTATCTCTTTATGTCTATCTCTCTATCTCAATCTCTATATCGCTCTCTCTATCTCTCTACCTCGATCTCTATCTCTGTCAATCTATATCTCTCTCTAATTCTCTCTCTATCTCACTATCTCTCTATCTCTCTCTATCTCTCTCTATTACTATCTCTCTATCTCTATCACTACCTCTATCTCTATCTCCGTCTCTATCTCTCTCTATCTCACTATCTTTATCTCTCTCACTATCTCTATCTCTCTATCGCAATTTCTATCCCTTTATCTCTATCTCTATCTCTTCATCTATTTCTATCTCTCTATCTCTATTGCTCTCTCTCCATCCCTATCTCTCCATCTCTATCTCTCTATCTCGATCGCTATCTCTCTCTATTTCTATCTCTCTATCATTCTATCTCTCCATCTCTCTATCTCTCTCTCTCTATCTATCTCTATCTCTATTGCTATCTCTCTATTTCTATGTCACTATCTCTATCTCTCTATCTCTATCTCTATATCTAACTCTATCGCTATTTCTATCTCTATCGCTATTTCTATCTCTATCTCTATCTCTCTCTATCTATCTCTATCTCTCTCCATCTCACTATATCTTATCTCTTTCTATCTATCTCTATCTCTCTATCTCTATCTTTCTATCTCTATCTCTACTTCTATCTCTCTATCTCTATCTCTCTATATCTCTATCTCTATCTCCCTATCTCTGTCGCTATCTCTTTCTCCATCGCTATCTCTCTATCTCTCTATGTTTCTATCTCTCCTTATCTATCTCTCTATCTCTATCTCTATCGCTATCTCTCTCTCTATTTGTATCTCTCTATCTCTATCTCTCCATCTCTATCTTTATCTCTATCTCTATCTCTATCTCTATCTCTATCTCTATCTCTATCTCTACCTCCATCTCTATCTCTATCTCTATTTCTCTCTGTCTCTCTCTCTCAATATCTATCTCTCTCTATCTCTATCTCTCTCTATCAATATCTATTTCTGTCTCTATCTCCAGCTCTTTCTATAACTCTATCTCTATCGCTATCTCGATCTCTATCTCTCTCAATATCTCTCTCTCTCTCTCTATCTCTCTCTCTATCGCTATCTCTATCACTATGACTATCTCTCTCTCTCTCTCTCGCTATTTCTATCTCTCTCTCTCTATCTCTATTTCTATCTCTCGATCTCTCTATATCTCAATCTCTCTATCTCTCCATCTCTATCTCTCTATCTGTCTATCTCTCTCTCAATTTCTATCTCTTTATCTCTATCTCTATCTCTATATCTATTTCTATCTCTCTATCTATATCGCGGTCTCTATAAATCTCTCTCTCTATTTCTATCTCTTTAGCTCTATCTCCATCGCTATCTCCATCTCCATCTCTATCTCTATCTCTATCTTTATCGCAATCGCTAGCTCTATTTCTCTATCTCTCTATCTCTCTATCTCTATCTCTCTATCTCTCTATTTCTCTCTATCTCTCTATTTCTCTCACTCTCTCTATCTCTATCGCTATCTCTATCTCTATCTCTCTATCTCTATTCTATCTATCTCTCTCTTTCTATCTCTCTATCTCTACCTCTATCTCTACCTCTATCTCTATCTCTCTCTATATATCTCTATCTCTATCTCACTATCTCTATCTCTCTAACTCTATCTAGCTATTCTCTTTCTCTCTATCTCTCTCTATCTACATCTCTACCTCTATCTCTCTCTCTTTATCTCTATCTCTATCTCTATCTCCATTTCTCAATTTCTATCTCTCTGTATCTCTATCTCTCTACCTGTCTATCTCTCTCCGTCTCTCCCTCTCTTCCTCTCTACCTCTCTCTCTATCTCTCTACGTCTCTATTTCTATTTCTATCTCTATCTCCATTTCTCCATCTCTCAATTTGTCTATTCGATATCTCTTCTCTCTCTAACACTCTATCTCTATCTCTTTCTCTATCTCTCTATCTCCATCTCTCTATCTCCATCTCTCTATCTCTATTTCTCTATTCTCTATCTCTCGCTATCTCTATCTCTCTATCGTTCTCTCAATATCTATCTCTATCTCTATCTTTCCCTCAATATCTACCTCTATCTCTCTCTATCTGTATCTCTTTCTATCGCTATCTCTATCTCTATCTCTATCACTCTATCTCTCTATATCGCTATCTCTCGATCACTATCGCTCTCTCTCTTTTTCTCTCTCTCGATCTCTATCTCTATAGCTACTGCTACCTCTATCTCTATCGCTATCTCTATCTATCCCTATCTCTATCTCTGTATCTCTCTGTTCATATTTCTTTTTATCTTTCTCTATCGCTATCTATGTCTCTATCTCTATCTCTATGTCTATCTCAATCTCTCTATCTCTACCTCTGTATCTCTATCTCTCTACCTCTACCTCTATCTCTATCTCTCTCAATATCTATCTCTATCTCTCACTATCGCTATCTCTATCTCTCAATCTCTCTATCTCTCTATATCACTATCCCTATCTCTCAATCTCTATCGCTCTCTCTCTATTTCTATCCCTCTATCTCTCCCTCTCTCTCTTTTTCTCCCTCTATCTCTATCTCCATCTCTATCGCTATCGCTGCCTCTATCTCTATTTCTCTATCTCTTTCTCTACTTCTATCTCTTTATCTCTATCTCTATCGCTATCTCTATCTCTCTCTATCTCTCTATCTCTATCTCTCTCAGTATCTCTATCTCTCTATCTCTATCTCTATCTCTCTCTATCTCTCTCTTTCTCTATCTCTCTATCAATATCTATCTCGATCTCTATCTTGCTCTCAATATCTACCTCTATCTCTATCTCTCTCTAATTCCATCTCTCTGTCTCTATCTCTCTATCTCTATCTCTGTCTCTATCTCTATCTCTACCTCTATCTCTATCTCTCTACCTCTATCTCTATCTCTCTCTATTTCTCTCACTCTCTCTCTATATCTATCTCTCTCTCAATATCTATCTCTATCTCTATCTTTCTCTCAATATCTACCTCTATCTCTATCTCTCTATCTCTATCTCTCAATCTCTACCTCTCTATTTCGCTCTCTCTCTATCTCTATCTCTCTCTATATCTATGTCTATCTCAATCTCTATCTCTATCTCTCTATCTCTTTATTTCTCTATCTCTATCTCTCTCTATCGCTATCTCTATCACTATCTCGATCTCTGTATCTCTCCGATCTCTTTCTCTCATTATATCTCTATCCCTATCTCTCGATCTCTATCGCTCTCTCTCTATTTCAATCTTTCTATCGCTCTATCTCTCTATCACTCCCTCTCTCTTTTTTCTCTCTCTATCTCTATCTCTATCTCTATCTCTATCTCTATCTCTACCTCGCTATCTCTATATCTATCTCTCTATCTCTATCCCTCTACCTCTATCTCTCTACCTCTATCTCTACCTCTATTTCTCTCTCAATATCTATCTCTATCTCTCTCCCTATCTCTATCTCAATCTCTCTACCTCTATCTCTCGATCTCTATCTCTCTATCTCTATCGTTCTCTCAATATCTATCTCTAACTCTATCTTTCCCTCAATATCTACCTCTATCCCTATCTCTCAATCACTATCGCTCTCTCTATTTCTATCTATCTCTCCTGCACTCTCTTTTTCTCTCTCTGTACCTCTATCGCTACTGCTACCTCTATCTCTATCTCTATCTCTCTATCCCTATCTCTGTATCTCTCTATGTATCTCTCTATTTCTATTTCTTTTTCTCTTTTTCTATCGCTATCTGTCTCTATCCCTATATCTATCTCAATCTCTCTACCTCTACTTCTATCTGTATCTCTCTCAATATCTATCTCTATAGCCCTCTCCCTCTATCTCTATCTCTCTATGTCTATCTCTATCGTTATCTCTATCTCCAACTCTATGTCTCTATCTCAATCTCAATCTCTCAATCTCTATCTCTCTATCTCTATCTCTCTACCTCTACTTCTATCTCTATTTCTCTCAATATCTATCTCTATATCTCTCTCTCTATCTCTCTATCTCTATCTCTCTATCGCTATCTCTATCTCTCAATCTCTCTATCTATATATATCTCTATCCCTATCTCTCGATCTCTATCGCTCTCTCTCTATTTTTATCTCTCTATCTCTTCCCCTCTCTATTTATATTTCTCTATCTCTATCTCCATCTCTATCGCTATCACTACCTCTATCTCTATTTCTCTATCTCTCTGTCTAATTCTATCTCTATCGCTATCTCTATCTCTATCTCTATCTCTCTCAGTCTCTCTATCTCTCTGTTTCTATCTCTATCTCTATCTCTCTCTATCTCTCTTTCTCTATCTCTCTATCAATATCTACCTCTATCTCTATCTCTGTATCTCCATCTCTCTCGATCTCTCTCTATCTCAATCTCTAACTCTATCTCTCTATCTCTATCTCTCTATATCACGATCTCCATCTCTATCTCTCTACATCTCTATCCATATCTCTCGATCTCTATCGCTCTCTCTCCATTTCTATCTCTCTATCTCTCTATCTCCCCTCTCTCTTTTTCTCTCTCTCTATCTCTACTTCTATCGCCATCGCTACCTCTATCTCTATCTCTATCTCTGTATCTCTATCTCTATCTCGTTACCTCAGTCTCAATTTCTATTTCTTTATCTCTATCGCTATCTCTATCTCTATCTCTATGTCTATCTATATGTCTCTATCTCTATCTCTCTATCGCTCTCTCTATCTCTCAATCTCTCTATCTCTCTTTATCAGTATCCTTATCTCTCAAACTCTATCGCTCTCTCTATTTCTATCTCTCTATCTCCCCCGCTCTCTTTCTCTCTCTCTCTATCTCTCCCTCTATCGCTATCGCTACCTGTATCTCTATCTCTATCTCTGTATCTCTATCTCTATCTCTCTACCTCACTCTCAATTTCTATTTCTTTATCTCTATCTCTATCGCTATCTCACTAACTCTCTGCCTCTCTATCTCGCTACCTCTCTACCTCTCCACCTCTCTATCTCTCTCCATCTCTCTACGTCTTATTCTCTATCTCTATCTCTATCTCTATTACTATCTCTATCTAGCTTTCTCCATCTTTCTATTTTTCTATATCCCTTTTCTATCTCTATCAGTATATCTCTATCTTTATGTCTATCTCTATGTCTCTATCTCTATCTCTCTATCACTATCTCTATCTCTATCGCTCTATCTCTCTATCTCTCTATTTCTATCTCTCTATCTCTATCTCTACATGTCTATCTTTATATCTCTCGATCTCTATCTCTCTATCTCTCTCTATATTTCTCTCTATCTCTCTATTTCTCTCACTCTCTCTCTATCTCTATCTCTCTATCTCTATCTCTATCGCTATCTCTATCTCTATCTCTCTATTTCTATCTCTCTACCTCTATCTAACTATTCTCTATCTCTTTATCTCTCTAACTGAATCTCTATCTCTCTCTATCTATATCTCTATCGCTCTTTCCATCTCTATCTCACTATCTCTCACTAACTCTTTGCCTCTCTATCTCGCTACCTCTCTACCTCTCCACCTCTCTATCTCTCTCCATCTCTCTACGTCTTATTCTCTATTTCTATCACTATCTCTATTTCTATCTCTATCTACATTCTCCATCTTTCTATTTTTCTGTATCCCTTTTCTATCTCTATCACTATATCTATATCTCTTTCTCTATCTCTCTATCCCCAGCTATCTCCAGCTCTCTCTATCTCTATCTCTCGCTATCTCTATCTCTCGCTATCTCTATCTCTCTATCTCTCTAACTCTCTATCTCACTATTTCTCTATCTTTATCTCTATATCTCTATCTCTCTATCTCTATCTCTCTTTCTCTCTATCTCTCTACCTCTCTATCTCTATCTCTCTATCTCAATCTCTATCTCTGTAAATCTATATCTCTATCTCTATCTCACTATTTTTCTCTCTCTCTCTATTACTCTCTCTCTCTCTCTATCACTATCAATATGTCTCTATTTTTACCTCTATATCTATCTCGCTCTATCTCTCTATCTCTACCTCTCACTATCTCTATCTCGCTATATGTATCTCTATCTCTGTCTCTCTCTATCGCTATTTATATCTCTATCTCTATTTCTCAATCTACCGCTATCTCTATGTCTCTATCTCTCGATCTCTATCTCTTTCTATCTATCTCAATCTCTATCTCTCTATCTCTATCTCTATCTCTCTATTTCTATCTCTCTACCTCTATCTAGCTATTCTCTGTGTCTCTATCTCAATCTCTATCTCTCCCTATCTATATCTCTATCGCTCTTTCCATCTCTATTTCTCTACCTCTCTATCCCTCTACCTCTCTACCTCTCTATCTCTATCTCTCTCTATCTCTCTACGTCTCTATCTCTACATCTATCTCTATATCTATCTCCCTTTCTCCATCTCTCTTCTCTATAGCTATCATTCTATCTCTATCTCTTTCTCTATCTCTCTGTCTCCATCTCTCTCTATCTCTATCTCTCGCTATCTCTATCTCTCGCTATCTCTATCTCTCTATCTCTCTAACTCTCTATCTCTCTGTTTCTCTATCTCTATCTCTATATCTCTATCTCTTTAACTCTGTCTATCTTTCTCTATCTCTACCTCCCTACCTCTATATCTCTCTACCTCTCTATCTCTCTCTACCTCTCTATCACAATCTCTACCTCTGTCAATCTATAGCTCTATCTCTACCGCTATCTCTATCTGTATCTCCCTCTATCTATCTCGATCTCTATCACTCTATCTCTATCTCTATCTCCCTCTCTGTCTCTATCTCTCGATCTCTATCTCTCTATCTTTATCTCTCTATCTCTATCTCTCTATCTCTATCTCTATCTCTCTCTGTCTCTATCTCTCTATCTCTATCTGTCTATCTCTCTATTTCTCTCTTTATATATTTCTCTCACTCTCTCTCTATCCCTATCTCTCTATCTCTATCGCTATCTCTATCTCTATCTCTCTGTCTCTTTTTCTATCTCTCTCTCTATTTCTATCTCTCTATCTCTACCTCTATCTCTATCTCTATCTCTATCTCTCTCTATATATCTCTATCTCTATCTGCATTTCTCTATTTCTATCTCTCTACCTCTATCTAACTATTGTCGATCTCTCTATCTCAATCTCTATCTCTCTCCATCTATATCTATCTCTCAATCGCTATCTCTCTATCTCTCTACCTCACTACCTCTCTATCTCTCTACCTCTCTACCTCTGTATATCTATCTCTATCTCTCTATCTCTAACTCTATCTCTATCTCTATCTCCCTTTCTCCATCTCACAATTTTCTATCTCTCTTCTCTATCTCTATCACTCTATCTGTATCTCTTTCCCTATCTCTCCATCTCCATCTCTCTATCTCCATCTCTCTATCTCTCTCTCTCGTTATCTCTATCTCTCGCTATCTCTATCTCTCTATATCTCTAACTCTTTATATCGCGATTTCTCTATCTCTATCTCTCTATCTCAATCTCTATCTCTGTTAATCTATATCTCTATCTCTATGTCACTATTTCTCTATCTCTCTCTCTATTACTATCTCTCTATCTCTATCACTATATTTATCTCTCTCTTTCTCTATCTCTCACTATCTCTATCTCGCTATCTCTATCTCTATAACTCTCTCTATCGCTATTTATATCTCTATCTCTCTCTCTAACGCTATCTGTATCTCTCTATCTCTCTATCTCTATCTCTCTCTATCTTTGTCTCTCTACATCTCTATCTCTATCTCTATCTCTCTTTATTTCTATCTCTCTATCTCTCCATCTCTCTATCTTCCTCTCTCTCTCCATCTCTATCTCTATCGCTATCTCTATCGCTATCAATCTATCGCTATCTCTCTATTTCTATCACTCTATCTCTATCTCTCTATTTCTATCTCTATCTCCATCTCTATCTCTCTCCCCATCGCTATTTCTATCTCTATCTCTATCTCTCTCTCTCTCTATCGTTGTCTCGATCTCTCGATCTCTCTATCTCCATCTCTATCTCTATCTCTCTATCTCTATCTCAACCTCTCACTGTCTCGCTATATCGATCTCTATCTCTGTCTCTCTCTATCGCTATTTATATCTCTGTATCTCTATCTCTATCTCTCTACCTCACTCTCAATTTCTATTTCTTTATCTCTATCTCTATCGCTATCTCTCTCTATCGCTATCTCTATGTCTATCTCTATGTCTCTATCTCTATCTCTATCTCTATCTCTCTATCACTATCTCTATCTCTATCTCTCTATCTCTCTATTTCTATCTCTCTATCTCTATCTCTACATGTCTATCTTTATATCTCTCGATCTCTATCTCTCTATCTCTCTCTCTCTCTCTATTTCTCTCTGTCTCTCTATTTCTCTCACTCTCTCTCTATCTCTATCTCTCTATCTCTATCGCTATCTCGATCTCTATCTCTCTATTTCTATCTCTCTACCTCTATCTAACTATTCTCTATCTCTCTAACTGAATCTCTATCTCTCTCTAACTATATTTCTATCGCTCACTGCATCTCTATCTCTCTATCTCTCTACCTCTCTAACTCTCTGCCTCTCTATCTCGCTACCTCTCAACCTCTCAACCTCTCTATCTCTCTCCATCAGCCTACGTCTCTATCTCTATCTCTATCTCTATTTCTATCTCTCTCTACCTTTCTCCATCTTTCTATTTTTCTATATCCCTTTTCTATCTCTATCACTCTATCTCTATCTCTTTCTCTATCTCTCTATCTCCAGCTATCTCCAGCTCTCTCTATCTCTATCTCTCGCTATCTCTATCTCTCGCTGTCTCTATCTCTCTATCTCACTATTTCTCTATCTTTATCTCTATATCTCTATCTCTCTTTCTCTATCTCTATCTCTATCTCTCTATCTCTCAATCTCTCTACCTCTCTATCTCTATCTCACTATTTCACTATCTCTCTCTATTACTCTCTCCCTCTATCTCTACCTCTCAGTATCTCTATCTCGCTATTTCTATCTCTATCTCTGTCTCTCTCTATCGCTATTTATATCTCTATCTCAATCTCTAAATCTGCCGCTATCTCTATCACTCTATCTCTCGATCTCTATCTCTTTCTATTTATCTCAATCTCTATCTCTCTATCTCTATCTCTATCTCTCTATTTCTACCTCTCTACCTCTATCTAGCTATTCTCTGTGTCTCAATCTCAATCTCTATCTCTCCCTAGCTATATCTCTATCGCTCTTCCCGTCTCTCTTTCTCTACCTCTCTATGTCTCTACCTCTCTACCTCTCTATCTCTATCTCTCTCCATCTCTCTACGTGTCTATCTCTATATCTATCTCTATATCTATCTCCCTTTCTCCATCTCTCTTCTCTATCGCTAACACTCTATCTCTATCTCTTTCTCTATCTCTCTATCTCCATCTCTCTCTATCTCTATCTCTCGCTATCTCTACCTCTCTAACTCTCTATCTCTCTATTTTTCTATCTCTATCTCTCTATCTCTCTATCTCCATCTATCTTTCTCTATCTCTATCTCCCTTCCTCTCTATCTCTCTACCTCTCTATCTCTCTACCTCTCTATCACAATCTCTATCTCTGTCAATCTATATCTCTATCTCTGCCGCTATCTCTATATGTATCTCTCTCTATCTATCTCGATCTCTATCACTCTATCTCTATCTCTATCTCCCTCTCTGTCTCTATTTCTCGATCTCTATCTCTCTATCTTTATCTCTCTATCTCTATCTCTCTATCTCTATCTGTCTATCGCTCTATTTCTCTCTTTATATATTTCTCTCACTCTCTCTCTATCCCTATCTCTCTATCTCTATCGCTATCTCTATCTCTATCTCTATCTCTATCTCTCTATCTCTATTTCTATCTCTCTCTCTATTTCTATCTCTCTATCTCTACCTCTATCTCTATCTCTCTCTCTATCTCTCTCTATATATCTCTATCTCTATCTGCATTTCTCTATTTCTATCTCTCTACCTCTATCTAACTATTGTCGATCTCTCTATCTCAATCTCTATCTCTCTCCATCTATATCTATCTCTCAATCGCTACCTGTCTATCTCTCTACCTCTCTACCTCTCTATCTCTCTACCTCTCTACCTCTGTATATCTATTTCTATCTCTCTATCTCTAACTCTATCTCTATATCTATCTCCCTTTCTCCATCTCACAATTTTCTATCTCTCTTCTCTGTCTCTATCACTCTATCTGTATCTCTTTCTCTATCTCTCCATCTCCATCTCTCTATCTCCATCTCTCTATCTCTCTTTCTCGTTATCTCTATCTCTCGCTATCTCTATCTCTCTATATCTCTAACTCTCTATATCGCGATTTCTCTATCTCTATCTCTCTATCTCAATCTCTATCTCTGTCAATCTACATCTCTATCTCTATGTCACTATTTCTCTATCTCTCTCTCTATTACTATCTCTCTATCTCTATCACTATATTTATCTCTCTCTTTCTCTATCTGTCACTATCTCTATCTCGCTATCTCTATCTCTATATCTCTCTCTATCGCTATTTATATCTCTATCTCTCTCTCTAACGCTATCTGTATCTCTCTATCTCTCTATCTCTCCATCTCTCTATCTTTCTCTCTCTCTATCTCTATCTCTATCGCTATCTCTATCGCTATCAATCTATCGCTATCTCTTTATTTCTATCACTCTATCTCTATCTCTCTATTTCTATCTCTATCTCCATCTCTATCTCTCTCCCTATCGCTATTTCTATCTCTATCTCTATCTATCTCTCTCTCTATCGTTATCTCGATCTCTCGATCTC
This sequence comes from Chiloscyllium plagiosum, assembly GCF_037043375.1. Classification (NCBI taxonomy): domain Eukaryota; kingdom Metazoa; phylum Chordata; class Chondrichthyes; order Orectolobiformes; family Hemiscylliidae; genus Chiloscyllium; species Chiloscyllium plagiosum. Next base: position 30,517,764 of record NW_028270184.1, on the reverse strand, counting down.
TCTATCTCCATCTCTATCTCTATCTCTATCTCTCTATCTCTATCTCAACCTCTCACTGTCTCGCTATATCGATCTCTATCTCTGTCTCTCTCTATCGCTATTTATATCTCTGTATCTCTATCTCTCTACCTCACTCTCAATTTCTATTTCTTCATCTCTATCTCTATCGCTATCTCTCTCTATCTCTATCTCTATGTCTATCTCTATGTCTCTATCTCTATCTCTATCTCTCTATCACTATCTCTATCTCTATCTCTCTATCTCTCTATTTCTATCTCTCTATCTCTATCTCTCCATGTCTGTCTTTATATCTCTCGATCTCTATCTCTCTATCTCTCTCTCTCTCTATTTCTCTCTATCTCTCTATTTCTCTCACTCTCTCTATCTCTATCTCTCTATCTCTATCTCTATCTCTATCGCTATCTCGATCTCTATCTCTCTATTTCTATCTCTCTACCTCTATCTAACTATTCTCTATCTCTCTAACTGAATCTCTATCTCTCTCTAACTATATTTCTATCGCTCACTGCATCTCTATCTCTCTATCTCTCTACCTCTCTAACTCTCTGCCTCTCTATCTCGCTACCTCTCAACCTCTCAACCTCTCTATCTCTCTCCATCAGCCTACGTCTCTATCTCTATATCTATCTCTATTTCTATCTCTCTCTACCTTTCTCCATCTTTCTATTTTTCTATATCCCTTTTCTATCTCTATCACTCTATCTGTATCTCTTTCTCTATCTCTCTATCTCCAGCTATCTCTATCTCTATCTCTCGCTATCTCTATCTCTCGCTATCTCTATCTCTCTATCTCTCTAACTCTCTATCTCACTATTTCTCTATCTTTATCTCTATATCTCTATCTCTCTATCTCTATCTCTCTTTCTCTGTCTCTATCTCTATCTCTCTATCTCTCAATCTCTCGAACTCTCTATCTCTATCTCACTATTTCTCTATCTCTCTCTATTACTCTCTCTCTCTATCTCTATCAATATGTCTCTATTTTTATCTCTATATCTAACTCGCTCTATCCCTCAATCTCTACCTCTCACTATCTCTATCTCGCTATATCTATCTCTATCTCTGTCTCTCTCTATCGCGATTTATATCTCTATCTCAATCTCTATATCTCCCGCTATCTCTATCTCTCTATCTCTCGATCTCTGTCTCTTTCTATTTATCTCAATCTCTATCTCTCTATCTCTATCTCTATCTCTCCATTTCTACCTCTCTACCTCTACCTAGCTATTCTCTGTGTCTCAATCTCAATCTCTATCTCTCCCTAGCTATATCCCTAGCGCTCTTCCCGTCTCTATTTCTCTACCTCTCTATGTCTCTACCTCTCTACCTCTCTATCTCTATCTCTCTCTATCTCTCTACGTGTCTATCTCTATATCTATCTCTATATCTATCTCCCTTTCTCCATCTCTCTTCTCTATCGCTAACACTCTATCTCTATCTCTTTCTCTATCTCTCTATCTCCATCTCTCTCTATCTCTATCTCTCGCTATCTCTACCTCTCTAACTCTCTATCTCTCTATTTTTCTATCTCTATCTCTATCCCTCTATCTCTCTATCTCCATCTATCTTTCTCTATCTCTATCTCCCTACCTCTCTGTCTCTCTACCTCTCTATCTCTCTACCTCTCTATCACAATCTCTATCTCTGTCAATCTATATCTCTATCTCTGCCGCTATCTCTATATGTATCTCTCTCTATCTATCTCGATCTCAATCACTCTATCTCTATCTCTATCTCTCTATCTCCATCTCTCTATTTTTATCTCTCTATCTCGATCTCTCTATCTCTATCTCTCGATCTCTATCTCTTTCTATCTATCTCAAGCTCTATCTCTCTATCTCTATCTAGCTATTCTCTATGTCTCTATCTCAATCTCTATCTCTCCCTATCTATATCTCTATCGCTCTCTCCATCTCTATTTCTCTACCTCTCTATATCTCTACCTCTCTATATCTCTACCTCTCTACCTCTCTATCTCTATCTCTCTCTATCTCTCTAAGTCTCTATCTCTATATCTATCTCTATATCTATCTCCCTTTCTCCATCTCTCTTCTCTATCGCTAGCACTCCATCTCTATCTCTTTCTCTATCTCTCTATCTCCATCTCTCTATCTCTATCTCTCGCTATCTCTACCTCTCTAACTCTCTATCTCTCTATTTTTCTATCTTTATATCTCTATCTCTCTAACTCTATCGCTATCTCTATCTCTATCTCTCTATCTCTATTTCTATCTCTCTCTATTTCTATCTCTCTATCTCTACCTCTATCTCCAACTCTCTCCATCTCTATCTATATATCTCTATCTCTATCTCTATTTCTCTTTTTCTATCTCTCTACCTCTATCTCACTATTCTCTATCTCTCTATCTCAATCTCTCTCTCTCTATCGCAATTTATATCTCGATCTAACTCTCTCTAACGCTATCTGTATCTCTCTATCTCTCTATCTCTGTCTCCCTCTATCTCTGTCTCTCTACATCTCTATCTCTATCTCTCTCTCTATTTCTCTCTCTCTATCTCTCTATCTTCCATCTATCTATCTTTCTCTCTCTCTCCATCTCTATCTCTATCGCTATCTCTATCGCTATCTCTCTATCTCTATCTCTCTCTATCTCTGTCTCTCTACATCTCTATCTCTATCTCTCTCTCTATTTCTATCTCTCTATCTCTCCATCTCTCTATCTTTCTCTCTCTCTATCTCTATCTCTATCGCTATCTCTATCGCTATCTCTCTATCGCTATCTCCCTATTTCTATCACTCTACCTCTATCTCTCTATTTCTAGCTCTATCTCCATCTCTATCTCTCTCCCTATCGCTATTTCTATCTCTCTCTCTCTCTATCGTTTTCTCTATCTCTCGATCTCTCTATCTCCATCTCTATCTCTATCTCTCTATCTCTATCTCTACCTCTCACTATCTCTCTATAACTATCTCTATCTCTGTCTCTCTCTATCGCTATTTATATCTCTATCTCTATCTCTCTCTCTACCGCTATCACTATCTCTCGATCTCTATCTCTTTCTATCTATCTCAATCTTATCTCTCTATCCCTATCTCTATCTCTCTATTTCTATCTCTCTACCTCTATTTAGCTATTCTCTATGTCTCTATCTCAATCTCTATCTCTCCCTATCTATATCTCTATCGCTCTCTCCATCTCTATTTCTCTACCTCTCTATGTCTCTACCTCTCTACCTCTCTATCTCTATCTCTCTCTATCTCTCTAAGTCTCTATCTCTATATCTATCTCTATATCTATCTCCCTTTCTCCATCTCTCTTCTCTATCGCTAGCACTCCATCTCTATCTCTTTCTCTATCTCTATCTCTCTATCTCTATTTCTATCTCTCTATCTCAATTTCTATCTCTCTACCTCTACCTCTATCTCTATCTCTCTCTCTATCTCTCTCTCTATATCTCTATCTCTATCTGTATTTCTCTATTTCTATCTCTCTACCTCAATCTAACTATTCTCTAACTCTCTATCTCAATCTCTAACTCTCTCTATCTATATCTATATCTCAATCGCTCTCTCCATCGCTATCTCTCTATCTCTCTACCTCTCTACCTCTCTATCTCTCTACCTCTCTACCTCTGTATATCTCTCTCTATCTCTCTCTCTGTCTCTCTACGTCTCTATCTCTATCTCAATCTCTAACTCTATCTCTATCCCTATCTCCCTTTCTCCATCTCACTATTTTTCTATCTCTCTTCTCTATCTCTATCACTCTATCTGTATCTCTTTCTCTATCTCTCCATCTCCATCTCTCTATCTCCATCTCTCTCTATCTCTCTCTCTCGTTATCTCTATCTCTCGCTATTTCTGTCTCTCCATATCTCTAACACTCTGTCTCGCGATTTCTCTATCTCTGTCTCTCTATCTCTATCTCTATCTCCATCTCTCTACCTCTCTACCTCTCTATCTCTATCTCAATCTCTATCTCTGTCAATCTATATCTCTATCTCTGTGTCACTCTTTCTCTGTCTCTCCCTCTATTACAATCTCTCTATCTCTATCACTATATTTATCTCTCTCTATCTCTATCTCTCACTATCTCTCTCTCGCTATCTCGACCTCTATATCTCTCTCTATCGCTATTTATATCTCTATCTCTCTCTCACTCACGCTATCTGTATCTTTCTATCTCTCTCTCTCTGTCTCTCTCTATCTCTGTCTCTCTACATCTCTATCTCTATCTTTATCTCTCTCTCTCTATTTCTATCTCTCTATATCTCTATCTCTCCATCTCTCTATCTTTCTCTCTCTCTATCTCTATCTCTATCGCTATCTCTCTATCGCTATCTCTCTATTTCTATCTCTCTATCTCTATCTCTCTATTTCTATCTCTATCTCTATCTCTCTCTCTATCGTTATCTCTATCTCTCGATCTCTTTATCTCCATCTCTATCTATATCTCTCTATCTCTATCTCTACCTCTCACTATCTCGCTATATCTATCTCTATGTCTGTCTCTCTCTATTGGGATTTATATCTCTATCTCTATCTCTCTCTCTACCGCTCTCTCTATCTCTCTATCTCTCGATCTATATCTCTCGATCTCTATCTCTTTCTATCTATCTCAATCTCTATCTCTATATCTCTACCTCTATCTCTCTATTTCTATCTCTCTACCTCTATCTAGCTATTCTCTATGTCTCTATCTCAATCTCTATCTCTCCCTATCTATATCTCTATCGCTCTCTCCATCTCTATTTCTCTACCTCTCTATCTCTCTATCTCTCTACCTCTCTATCTATATCTCTCTCTATCTCTCTCCGTCTCTATATCTATATCTATCTCTATATCTATCTCCCTTTCTCCACCTCTCTTCTCTATCGCTATCACTCTATCTCTATCTCTTTCTCTATCTCTCTATCTCCATTTCTCTCTATCTCTATCTCTCGCTATCTCTATCTCTCTAACTCTCTATCTCTCTATTTCTCTATCTCTATCTCTATATCTCAATCTCTCTATCTCTATCTATCTTTCTCTAACTCCCTACCTCTCTATCTCTCTACCTCTCTATCTCTCTACCTCTCTATCACAATCTCTATCTCTATCAATCTATATCTCTAACTCTACCGCTATCTGTATCTGTATCTCTCTCTATCTATCTCGATCTCTATCACTCTATCTCTATCTCTATCTCTCTATCTCCATCTCTATCTCTATCTCTCTACCTCTATCTCTCTATCTTTATCTCTCTATCTCTATCTCTCTATCTCTATCTCTATCTCTCTCTGTCTCTATCTCTCTATCTCTATCTGTCTATCTCTCTATTTCTCTCTATATATATTTCTCTCTCTCTCTATCTCTATCTCTCTATCTCTATCGCTATCTATATCTCTTTATCTCTATTTCTATCTCTCTCTCTATTTCTATCTCTCTACCTCTACCTCTATCTCTATCTCTCTCTCTACATCTCTATCTCTATCTGTATTTCTCTATTTCTATCTCTCTACCTCTATCTAACTATTCTCTATCTCTCTATCTCAATCTCTATCTCTCTCTATCTATATCTATATCTCAATCGCTCTCTCCATCGCTATCTCTCTATCTCTCTACCGCTCTACCTCTCTATCTCTCTACCTCTCTACCTCTGTATATCTATCTCTATCTCTCTCTCTATCTCTCTAGGTCTCTATCTCTATCTCTATCTCTAACTCTATCTCTATCTCCCTTTCGCCATCTCACTATTTTTCTATCTCTCTTCTCTATCTCTATCACTCTATCTGTATCTCTTTCTCTATCTCTCCATCTCCATCTCTCTATCTCCATCTCTCTCTATCTCTCGCTCTCGTTATCTCTATCTCTCGCTATTTCTGTCTCTCCATATCTCTAACACTCTATCTCGCGATTTCTCTATCTCTATCTCTCTATCTCTATCTCTATCTCCATCTCACTACCTCTCTATCTCTCTACCTCTCTATCTCTATCTCAATCTCTATCTCTATCTCTGTCAATCTATATCTCTATCTCTATGTAAATCTTTCTCTGTCTCTCTCTCTATTACAATCTCTCTATCTCTATCACTATATTTATCTCTCTCTATCTCTATCTCTCACTATCTCTATCTCTATATCTCTCTCTATCGCTATTTATATCTCTATCTCTCTCTCACGAACGCTATCTGTATCTTTCTATCTCTCTATCTCTGTCTCTCTCTATCTCTGTCTCTCTACATCTCTATCTCTATCTCTCTCTCTCTATTTCTATCTCTCTATATCTCTATCTCTCCATCTCTATATCTTTCTCTCTCTGTCTATCTCTATCTCTACCGCTATCTCTATCGCTATCTCTCTATCGCTATCTCTCTATTTCCATCTCTCTATCTCTATCTCTCTATTTCTATCTCTATGTCCATCTCTGTCTCTCTCCCTATCGCTATTTCCATCTCTATCTCTATCTCTCTCTCTATCGTTATCTCTATCTCTCGATCTCTCTATTTCCATCTCTATCTATATCTCTCTATCTCTATCTCTACCTCTCACTATCTCGCTATAACTATCTCTATCTCTGTCTCTCTCCATTGCTATTTATATCTCTATCTCTATCTCTACCGCTATCTCTATCTCTCTATCTCTCGATCTCTATCTCTTTCTATCTATCTCAATCTCTATCTCTCTATCTCTATCGCTATCTCTCTATTTCTATCTCTCTACCTCTATCTAGCTATTATCTATGTCTCTATCTCAATCTCTATCTCTCCCTATCTAAATCTCTATCGCTCTCTCCATCTCTAGTTCTCTACCTCTCTATCTCTCTACCTCTCTACCTCTCTATCTCTATCTCTCTCTCTCTGTACGTCTCTATCTCTACATCTATCTCTATATCCATCTCCCTTTCTCCATCTCTCTTCTCTATCGCTATCATTCTATCTCTATCTCTTTCTCCATATCTCTTTCTCCATCTCTCTCTATCTCTATCTCTCGCTATCTCTATCTCTCGCTATCTCTATCTCTCTAACTCTCTATCTCTCTATTTCTCGATTTCTATCTCTATCCCTATCTCTCTATCTCTCTATCTCTATCTATCTTTCTCTATCTCTATCTCCCTACCTCTCTATCTCTCTACCTCTCTATCTCTCTACCTCTCTATTACAATCTCTATCTCTGTCAATCTATATCTCGATCTCTACCGCTATCTCTATCTGTATCTCTCTCTATCTATCTCGATCTCTATCGCTCTATCTCTATCTCTCTCTCTATCTCTATCTCTCTATCTCTATCTCTCTATCTTTATCTCTCCATCTCTATCTCTCTATCTCTATCTCTCCATCTCTATCTCTCTATCTCTATCTCTATCTCTCTCTGTCTCTATCTCTCTATATCTATCTGTCTATATCTCTATTTCTCTCTATATACATTTCTCTCACTCTCTCTCTATCTCTATCTCTCTATCTCTATCGCTATCTCTATCTCTATCTCTATCTCTATCTCTATCTCTCTATCTATATTTCTATCTCTCTCTCTATTTCTAACTCTCTACCTCTACCTATATCTCTATCTCTCTCTCTATCTCTCTATATCTCTATCTCTATCTCTATTTCTCTATTTCTATCTCTCTACCTCTATCTCACTATTCTCTATCTCTCTATCTCAATCTCTATCTCTCTCTATCTATATCTATATCTCAATCGCTCTCTCCATCGCTATCTCTCTATCTCTCTGCCTCTCTACCTCTCTATCTCTCTACCTCTCTACCTCTGTATATCTATCTCTATCTCTCTCTATCTCTCTACGTCTCTATCTCTATCTCTAACTCTATCTCTATCTCTATCTCCCTTTCTCCATCTCACATTTTTCTATCTCTCTTCTCTATCTCTATCACTCTATCTGTATCTCTTTCTCTATCTCTCCATCTCCATCTCTCTATCTCTCTTTCTCGTTATCTCTATATCTCGCTATCTCTATCTCTCTATAATCTCTAACTCTCTATCTCTATCGCTTTCTCTATCTCTATCTCTCTATCTCTATTTCTATCTCTATCTCTATTTCTATCTCTCTACCTCTCCCTCTATCTCTATATCTCTCTCTATCTCTCTCTATATCTCTATCTCTATCTGTATTTCTCTATTTCTATCTCTCTACCTCTATCTAACTATTCTCTATCTCTCTATCTCAATCTCTATCTCTCTCTATCTATATCTATATCTCAATCGCTCTCTCCATCGCTATCTCTCGATCTCTCTACCTCTCTACCGCTCTATCTCTCTATCTCTCTACCTCTGTATATATATCTCTATCTCTCTCTATCTCTCTACGTCTCTATCTCTATCTCTATCTCTAACTCTATCTCTATCTCTATCTCCCTTTCTCCATCTCACATGTTTCTATCTCTCTTCTCTATCTCTATCACTCTATCTGTATCTCTTTCTCTATCTCTCCATCTCCATCTCTATATCTCCATCTCTCTCTATCTCTCTCTCTCGTTATCTCTACCTCTCGCTATCTCTATCTCTCTATATCTCTAACTCTCTATCTCGCGATTTCTCTATCTCTATCTCTGTATCTCTATCTCTATCTCCATCTCTCTACCTCTCTATCTCTCTACCTCTCTATCTCAATCTCTATCTCTGTCAATCTATTTCTCTATCTCTATGTCACTATTTCTCTATTTCTCTCTCTATTACTATCTGTCTATCTCTATCACTATATTTATCTCTCTCTATCTCTATCTCTCACTATCTCTATCTCGCTATCTCGATCTCTATATCTCTCTCTATCGCTATTTATATCTCTATCTCTATCTCTCTCTGTATCGTTATCTCTATCTCCCGATCTCTCTATCTCCATCTCTATCTCTATCTCTCTATATCTCAACTCTTTCTCTCTATATCTCTATATCTCTATCTCTATCACTTGCTCTCTCTCAATCTCTATCTCGCTCTCTTTGTCTATCTCTCTATCTCTCTTTATCTCTATATCTATCTCTATCTCTCTATCTCTCTCTCTCTATTTGTATCTCTCTATCTCTCCAACTCTCTCTCTCGAAATCTATCTCTATCTCTATCGCTATCTCTATCGCTATCTCTATCGATATATCTCTATCTCTATCTCTCTATCTCTATCTTTTTCTCTCTATTTCTATCTCTCTATCTCTACCTCTATCTAGCTATCTCTATCTCTCTCTCTATTTCTCTCTATCTCTAACTCTACCTCTATCTCTCTCTCAATATCTGTCTCGATGTCTATCTCTCTCTCGAAATATCTATCTCTTTCTATCTCTAACTCTCACTCTACCTCTATCTCTCTCACTATCTCTCTCTATCTCTCTCAATATCTATCTCTATCTCTATTGCTATATCTATCTCTATCGCTATCTCGATCTCTGTCTCTATCTCTCTATCTCTATCTCTCTCTATCTCTATCTCTCTCTCAATATCTATCTCTAGCTCTCTATCTCTCTCTCTATGTCTGTCTATATCTCTCTATCTATCTCTGTCTCTATCTCTCTCTCTATCTCACTCTCTATCCCTATCGCTATCTCTATCGCTATGGCTAAATCTATCTCTCTATCTCTATCTCTCTCTCAATATCTATCGCTCTATCTCTATCTCTATCGCTATCTCTATCTCTATCTCTATTTCTACCTCTCTGTCTCTATCACTCTATCTATCTCTCCATCTCTATGTCTCTATTTCTATCGCTGTCTCTATCTCTATCTCCGTCTCTATCTCTCTATCTCTATCTCTCTATTCCTCTATCTCTATCTCTATTTCTCGCTCTCTATTTCTATCTTTCTATTTCTATCTCTCTATCCCTATCTCCGTATCCCTATCCCTATCTCTCTATCACTATCTCTATCTATATATCTATCTCTGTCTCTATCTCTATCTCTATCCCCATGCCTCTAGCCCTATCTCTCTATCCCTATCCCTATTCTCTATCTCTATCTATCTATATATATCAATCTCTATCTCTATCTCTATCCTTCTATCCCCAGCCCTCTATCCCCATCCCTCTATCCACATCCCTCGATCCCGATCCCTCTATCCCCATCTCTCTAGCCCCATCTCTCTATCCCTATCTCTCTATCCCTATCTCTCAGTCTCTATTTCTATCTCTGTCTCTATCTCTATCCCGCTATCCCTATCACTCTATACCTATCTTTCTATCCCTATCTCTCTATCCCTAACTCTCTATCACTATCTCTATCTCTATCTATATCTCTCTCTCTATCTCTATCTCTATCTATATCTCTCTCTCTATCTCTATCTCTCTCTCTCTATTTCTCTTTCTATCTCTATCGCTCCATCTCTTTATCTCTCTATATCTCTATCTCGATCTCTCGAGCTCGATCGCTCTCTCTCGATATTTCTATCTCTCTATCTCTCTATCTCTCCCACTCTCTCTTTTTCTCTCTCTCTATCTCTAACTCAATCTCGATCTATCTGTATTGCTATCGCTATCTCTATAACTCTATCTCACTCTATTTCTATCTCTTTATCTCTATATCGCTATCTCTATCTCTGCCTCTATCTCTATCTCTCTATCTCTATCTCTATATCTCTCTCAATATCTATCTCCATATCTCTATCTCTATCTGAGTTCATCCCTTGTGGTTGGAGGTTTCCTACGCGGAAGATGAGGGCCTCTTCCTCCAACCGGTCTTGTTGCTATGGTCTGGCGATGGAGGAGTCCAAGGACCTGCATGTCCTTGGTGGAGTGGGAGGGGGTGTTGAAGTGTTGAGCCACAGGGTGGTTGTCTCCCCAATATAGAGGACGGGCAGCCCTCCACTCCCTCCGTTCCAACCCCAACCTCACTATCAAACTGGCAGACAAGGGAGGCGTGGTAGTAGTTTGGCGCTCCGACCTTTACACCGCTGAGGCTAAACGCCAGCTCGCGGACACCTCCCCCTACTGCCCCGTTGACCATGACCCCACCGCCCACCACCACACCATCATCTCCCAGACCATCCATAACCTCATCACCTCAGGGGATCTCCCATCCACTGTCTACAACCTCATAATCCCACAACTCCGCACCAGCCGTTTCTACCGGCTGCACAAAATCCACAAACCTGACTGCCCCGGCCGTCCCATTGTCTCACCCTGCTAGTGCCCCACCGAAATCATCTCTGCATACCTCGACATGGTCCAGTTCCCCTTAGTCTAAGAACTCCCCACCTACGTTCGGGACATCACCCACGCCCTCCACCACCTCCATGATTTTCGGTTTTCCGGTCCCAAACGACTTATCTTCACTATAGACATCCAATTCCTGTACACCTCCATCCCCCATGACGAAGGACTCAAAGCCCTCCGCTTCTTCATTTCCCGCCGTACCAATCAGTACCCTTCAACTGACATCCTCCTTCGACTCACTGGACTGGTCCTCAACCTGAACAACTTCTCTTTCCAATCCTCCCACTTCCTCCAAACCAAAGGTGAAGCCATGGGCACCCGCATGGGCCCCATCTATGCCTGCCTCTTCGTAGAATATGTAGAAAAGTCCATCTTCCGCAGCTGCAATGGCACGAGCCCCCACCTTTTCCTCCGCTATATCGATGACTGTATCGGCGCTGCCTCGTGCTCCCACGAGGAGGTTGAACAGTTCATCCACTTTTCCAACATTTTCCACCCCGACCTCAAATTCATCTGGACCGTCTCAGACTCCTCCCTTCCCTTCCTACATCTTTCCTTTTCTATCTCAGGCGACCGAATGAACACGGACATTTACTATAAACCGACCAACTCCCACAGCTACCTAGACTTCGTCCCACCCTGCCCCCTGTAAAAACGCCATCCCATATTCCCAATTCCTTCGTCTCCGCCGCATCTGCTCCCAGGAGGACCAGTTCCAATACCGAACAACCTAGATGGCCTCCTTCTTCAAAGACCGCAATTTCCCCCAGACGTTGTCGACGATGCCCTGCACCGCATCTCCTCCACTTCCCGCTCCTCCGCAATTGAGCCCCGCCCCTCCAACCGCCACCAGGACAGAACCCCACTGGTTCTCACCTACCACCCCACCAACCTCCATATACAGCGTACCATCCGCCGTCATTTCCGCCCCCTCCAAACGGACCCCACCACCAGGGATATATTTCCCTCCCCTCCCCTATCAGCATTCCGAAAAGACTCCTCGTCAGGTCCACACCCCCCCACCAACCCAAGCTCCACTCCAGGCACCTTCCCCTGCAACCGCAAGAAATGCAAACCTTGCGCCCACACCTCCCCCCTTACTTTCCTCCAAGCCCCCAAGGGATCCTTCCATATCCGCCACAAATTCACCTGCACCTCCACACACATCATTTACCTGCACCTCCACACACATCTACCACTATCTCTATCTCTCTCTATACATATATCTCTCTTGCTATAGCTATCTCTATCTCTATCTCTATGTCTTTTTCTCTATTCGCTGTCTCTCACTATTTCTTTCTCTTTCTCTATCTCTATCTCAATCTCAATCTCTTCATCTCTATCTCTCTACCTCTATCTAACTATTCTCTATCTCTCTATCTCAATCTCTATCTCTCTCTATCTATATCTCTATCTCTTTCTCCATCTCTATCTCTCTAGCTCTCTACCTCGCTACCTCGCTACCATCTACCTCTCTACCTCTCTATCCCTATCTCGCTCTCTATCTCTCTATCTCTCTACGTCTCTATCTCTACTTCTATCTCTATCGGTATCTCTATTTCTCCATCTCTCGATCTTTCTATCTCACTTTTCTATCTCTATCTCTATCTCTATCCCTATCTCCATCCCTATCTCTATCTTTCTATCCCATTCTCTCTATGTGTATCGCTTTCTCCATCTCTCTATCTCCATCTCTCTATCACTATCTCTCAACTCTCTACCTCGCTATATCTCTCTCTCTATCCCTCTATCTATCTCTTTATGTCTATCTCTCTATCTCAATCTCTATATCGCTCTCTCTATCTCTCTACCTCGATCTCTATCTCTGTCAATCTATATCTCTCTCTAATTCTCTCTCTATCTCACTATCTCTCTATCTCTCTCTATCTCTCTCTATTACTATCTCTCTATCTCTATCACTACTTCTATCTCTATCTCCGTCTCTATCTCTCTCTATCTCACTATCTTTATCTCTCTCACTATCTCTATCTCTCTATCGCAATTTCTATCCCTTTATCTCTATCTCTATCTCTTTATCTATTTCTATCTCTCTATCTCTATTGCTCTCTCTCCATCCCTATCTCTCCATCTCTATCTCTCTATCTCGATCGCTATCTCTCTCTATTTCTATCTCTCTATCATTCTATCTCTCCATCTCTCTATCTCTCTCTCTCTATCTATCTCTATCTCTATTGCTATCTCCCTATTTCTATGTCACTATCTCTATCTCTCTATCTCTATCTCTATATCTAACTCTATCGCTATTTCTATCTCTATCTCTATCTCTATCGCTATTTCTATCTCTATCTCTATCTCTCTCTATCTATCTCTATCTCTCGCCATCTCACTATATCTTATCTCTTTCTATCTATCTCTATCTCTCTATCTCTATCTTTCTATCTCTATCTCTACTTCTATCTCTCTATCTCTATCACTCTATATCTCTATCTCTATCTCTCTATATCTCTATCTCTATCTCCCTATCTCTGTCGCTATCTCTTTCTCCATCGCTATCTCTCTATCTCTCTATGTTTCTATCTCTCCTTATCTATCTCTCTATCTCTATCTCTATCGCTATCTCTCTCTCTATTTGTATCTCTCTATCTCTATCTCTCCATCTCTATCTTTATCTCTATCTCTATCTCTATCTCTATCTCTACCTCCATCTCTATCTCTATCTCTATTTCTCTCTATCTCTATCTCTCTCTCAATATCTATCTCTCTCTATCTCTATCTCTCTCTCAATATCTATCTCTGTCTCTATCTCCAGCTCTTTCTATAACTCTATCTCTATCGCTATCTCGATCTCTATCTCTCTCAATATCTCTCTCTCTCTCTATCTCTCTCTCTATCTCTCTCTCTATCGCTATCTCTATCACTATGACTATCTCTATCTCTCTCTCGCTATTTCTATCTCTCTCTCTCTATCTCTATCTCTATCTCTCGATCTCTCTATATCTCAATCTCTCTATCTCTCCATCTCTATCTCTCTATCTGTCTATCTCTCTCTCAATTTCTATCTCTGTATCTCTATCTCTATCTCTATATCTATTTCTATCTCTCTATCTATATCGCGGTCTCTATATATTTCTCTCTCTATTTCTATCTCTTTATCTCTATCTCCATCGCTATCTCCATCTCCATCTCTATCTCTATCTTTATCGCAATCGCTAGCTCTATTTCTCTATCTCTCTATCTCTCTATCTCTCTATCTCTATCTCTCTATCTCTATCTCTCTATCTCTCTATTTCTCTCTATCTCTCTATTTCTCTCACTCTCTCTATCTCTATCGCTATCTCTATCTCTATCTCTCTATCTCTATTCTATCTATCTCTCTATTTCTATCTCTCTATCTCTACCTCTATCTCTACCTCTATCTCTATCTCTCTCTATATATCTCTATCTCTATCTCACTATCTCTATCTCTCTAACTCTATCTAGCTATTCTCTTTCTCTCTATATCTCTCTATCTATATCTCTACGTCTATCTCTACCTCTATCTCTCTCTCTTTATCTCTATCTCTATCTCTATCTCCATCTCTCAATCTCTATCTCTCTGTATCTCTATCTCTCTACCTCTCTATCTCTCTCCCTCTCTCCCTGTCTTCCTCTCTACCTCTCTCTCTATCTCTCTACGTCTCTATTTCTATTTCTATCTCTATCTCCCTTTCTCCATCTCTCAATTTGTCTATTCGATCTCTCTTCTCTCTCTAACACTCTATCTCTATCTCTTTCTCTATCTCTCTATCTCCATCTCTCTATCTCCATCTCTCTATCTCTATTTCTCTATTCTCTATCTCTCGCTATCTCTATCTCTCTAACTCTCTATCTCTCCATCTCTATTTCTATCTATCTACCTCTCTATCTCTCTACCTCTCCAACTCTATCTCTCTATCTCAATGTCTAATTCTGTCAATCTCTATCTCTATCTCTCTCTATCTCTATCTCACTAACTCTCTATCTCTCTCTATTATTATCGCTCTATCTCTATCACTATCTCTATCTCTATCTCTATATCTATCTCTCTCTAACTCTCTACCTGTATCTCTCACTATCTCGACCTCGCTATCTCTATCACTATCTATCGCTCTCTCTATCGCTATCTCTATCTCTCTATCTCTCTCTCCATAGTTCTCAATCTCTTTCTCTCTATCTGTCTAAATCTCTATCTCTCTATCTCTATCGCTATCTCTGTCTCTATCTCTATCTCTCTCTATCTCTATTTATTCTCGCTATCTCGCTATCTCTCTATTTCTATCTCTCAATCTCTCTATCTCTCCATCTCTCTATCTTTCTCTCTCTCTATCTCTATCTCTATCGCTATCTCTGTCGCTATCTCTCTATCTTTGTCTCTCTATTTCTACCTCTCTCTATCGCTATTACTATCTCTATCTCTATCTCTCTATCTCTATATCTCTCCATATCTCTGTCTCTATCTCTCTATCTCTATCGCTAGCTCTCTCTCCATCTCTATCTCTTTCTGTATCTCTCTATCTCTCTTTATCTCTATCTCTCTGTCTCTCTCTCTCTATTTGTATCTCTCTATCTCTCCACCTCTCTCTCTATCTCTGTCTCTATCTCTATCGCAATCTCTATCTCTATCGCTATCTCTATCGCTATCTCTATCTCTAACTCTCCATCTCTAACTCTCTCTCTCTATTTCTGTCTCTCTATCTCTATCTCTCTATCACTAACTCTATCTCTATCTCTCTCTATCTCTCTCTCTATCTCTATCTCTCTGTATCTCTATCTCTCGATCACAATCGCGCTCACTCTCTATATATTTATATCTCTTTCTATCTCTCTATCTCTCCCTCTCTATCTCTATATCTCTATATATCTCTATTTCTCTCACTATCCCTCTATATATCTCTCCTTGTCTCCATCTCTATCTCTATCTCTATCTCTATCTCTATTCCTATCTCTCTATCTCTCTATCTCTCTCTTTCTCTCTCTCGCTCTCTCTCTCTCTATATATATCGCTATCTCTATCTCTATCTCTATCTCTATCTCCCTATCCCTCTATCTCGATCTCTATTTCATTCTCTCTCTTTCTCTCTCTATTTCTATCTCTCTATCTCTATCTCTCTATCACTATCTCTGTATTTCTCTATCTCTATCTCTCTCTCTCTCTATTTCTCTATCTCTATCTCTGTCTCTATTTTTGGGTGGCACGGTGGCACAGTGGTTAGCACTGCTGCCTCACAGCGCCAGAGACCCGCGTTCAATTCCCGACTCAGGCGACTGACTGTGTGGAGTTTGCACATTCTCCCCATGTCTGCGTGGGTTTCTTCCGGGTGCTCCGGTTTCCTCCCACAGTCCAAAGATGTGCGGATCAGGTGAATTGGCCATACTAAATTGCCCGCAGTGTTAGGTTAAAGGGGTAAATGTAGGGGTATGGGTGGGTTGCGCTTCGGCGGGTCGGTGTGGACTTGTTGGGCCAAAGGGCCTGTTTCCACACTGTAAGTAATGTTATCTCTATCTCTATTTCACTATTCTCTATCTCTATCCCTCGCTATTTTTCTCTATCACTCTATCTCTTTATCCCTATCTCTGTTTCACTCTGTCTATTTCTTTCTCTATCTCTATCTCTATTTCTTTTTCTCTATTCTCTATCTTTCGCTATCTCTACCTCTATCTCTAGCTTTATCTCTATCGCTAGCTCTATCTCTATCACTTCCTCTAGCTCTATATATATATATCTCTATCTCTCGATCTCTACCTGTATCTCTCTCTATTTCACTATCTCTATCTCTATCGCTATCTCTACCTCTCTATCTCTCTCCCTCTCTTCCTCTCTACCTCTCTCTCTATCTCTATACGTCTCTATTTCTATTTCTATCTCTATCTGCCTTTCACCATCTCTCAATTTTTCGATCTCTCTTCTCTCTCTAACACTCTATCTCTTTCTCTTTCTCTATCTCTCTATCTCCATCTCTCTATCTCCATTCTCTATCTCTCGCTATCTCTATCTCTATCTCTCTAACTCTCTATCTCTCCAGCTCTATCTCTATCTATCCATCTCTCTATCTCTATACTTCTCTATCTCTATCTCTCTATCTCAATCTCTAACCCTGTCAATCTCTATCTCTATCTCTCTCTATCTTCTATCTCACTAACTCTCTATCTCTCTCTATTATTATCTCGCTATCTCTATCTCTATCTTTATCTCCCTCTCTCTAACTCTCTATCTCTATCTCTCACTATCTCTATCTCGCTACCTCTATCACTATCTTTATCTCTCTCTCTATCGCTACTTATATCTCTATCTCTCTCTCTATCGCTATCTCTATCTCTTTATCTCTCTCTCCATATTTCTCAATCTCTTTCTCTCTATCTCTCTATCTCTATTTATCTCTCTCTATCTCGCTATCTCTCTCTCTCTATTTCTATCTCTCAATCTCTCTAAATCTCCATCTCTTTATCTTTCTCTCTCTCTATCACTATATCTATCTCTATCGCTATCTCTCCATCTTTATCTCTCAATTTCTATCTCTCTCTCTATCGCTATTACTATCTCTATCTCTCTCTATATCGCTATCTCTATCTCTATCTCTATATGTCTCTATATCTCTGTCTCTATCTCTATCGCTAGCGCTCTCTCCATCTCTATCTCTTTATGTATCTCTCTGTCTCTCTTTATCTCTATCTCTCTATCTCTCTCTCTATATATATGTATCTCTCTATCTCTCCACCGCTCTCTCTATCTCTGTCTCTATCTCTATCGCAATGTCTATCTCTATCGCTATCTCTATCTCTAACTCTCTATCTCTAACTCTCTCTCTCTATTTCTGTCTCTCTATCTCTATCTCTCTATCACTAACTCTATCTCTATCTCTATATCTCTCTATCTCTCTCTCTATCTCTATCTCTCTATCTCTCTGTATCTCTATCTCTCTATATATATATATTTATATCTCTTTCTATCTCTCTATCTCTCCCCTCTCTCTCTTTTTCTCTCTCACTATCTCTATCTCTATCTCTAAATCTCTATCTCTATATATCTATATATCTCTATTTCTCTCACTCTATCTCTCTATATAGCTCTCCATGTCTCTATCTCTATCGTTATCTCTATCTCTATCTCTATTTCATTCTCTCTCTTTCTCTCTCTCTAATTCTATCTTCTATCTTCTATCTCTCTATCACTATCTCTGTATCTCTCTATCTCTCTCTCTATCTCTATTTATCTCTCTCTATCTCGCTATCTCTCTCTCTCCATTTCTATCTCTCAATCTCTCGATCTCTCCATCTCTCTATCGCTATCTCTCTCTATCTTCTATCTCACTAACTCTCTATCTCTCTCTATTATTATCTCTCTATCTCTATCTCTATCTTTATCTCCCTCTCTCTAACTCTCTATCTCTATCTCTCACTATCTCTATCTCGCTACCTCTATCACTATCTTTATCTCTCTCTCTATCGCTACTTATATCTCTATCTCTCTCTCTATCGCTATCTCTATCTCTTTATCTCTCTCTCCATATTTCTCAATCTCTTTCTCTCTATCTCTCTATCTCTATTTATCTCTCTCTATCTCGCTATCTCTCTCTCTCTATTTCTATCTCTCAATCTCTCTATCTCTCCATCTCTCTATCTTTCTCTCTCTCTATCTCTATATCTATCTCTATCGCTATCTCTCCATCTTTATCTCTCAATTTCTATCTCTCTCTCTATCGCTATTACTATCTCTATCTCTCTCTATATCGCTATCTCTATCTCTATCTCTATATGTCTCTATATCTCTGTCTCTATCTCTAGCGCTCTCTCCATCTCTATCTCTTTCTGTATCTCTCTGTCTCTCTTTATCTCTATCTCTCTATCTCTCTCTCTATATATATATGTATCTCTCTATCTCTCCACCGCTCTCTCTATCTCTGTCTCTATCTCTATCGCAATCTCTATCTCTATCGCTATCTCTATCTCTAACTCTCTATCTCTAACTCTCTCTCTCTATTTCTGTCTCTCTATCTCTATCTCTCTATCACTAACTCTATCTCTATCTCTATATCTCTCTATCTCTCTCTCTATCTCTATCTCTCTATCTCTCTGTATCTCTATCTCTCGATCACAATCGCGCTCTCTCTATATATATTTATATCTCTTTCGATCTCTCTATCTTTCCCCCTCTCTCTCTTTTTCTCTCTCACTATCTCTATCTCTATCTCTAAATCTCTATCTCTATATATCTATATATCTCTATTTCTCTCACTCTATCTCTCTATATAGCTCTCCATGTCTCTATCTCTATCGTTATCTCTATCTCTATCTCTATTTCATTCTCTCTCTTTCTCTCTCTCTAATTCTATCTTCTATCTCTATCTCTCTATCACTATATCTGTATCTCTCTATCTCTCTATCTCTATCTCTCTCTCTATCTCTATTTATCTCTCTCTATCTCGCTATCTCTCTCTCTCCATTTCTATCTCTCAATCTCTCTATCTCTCCATCTCTCTATCTTTCTCTCTCTCTATCTCTATCTCTATCTCTATCGCTATCTCTATCACTATCACTCTATCTCTATCTGTCTATCTCTATCTGTATATCTCTATTGCTATGGCTATCTCTCTCTCTCGCTATTTCTATCTCTCTATCTCTATCTCTATCTCTATCTCTATTCCTATCTCTCTATCTCTCTTTCTCTATCTCTCTATCTCTCTCTCTCGCTCTCTCTCTCTATATATATATCGCTATCTCTATCTCTATCTCACTATCCCTCTATCTCTATCTGGATTTCATTCTCTCTCTTTTTCTCTCTCTATTTCTATCTCTCTATCTCTATCTCTCTATCACTATCTCTGTATTTCTCTATCTCTATCACTCTCTCTCTCTATTTCTCTATCTCTATCTCTCTATCGCTATCTCGATTTCTATCTCTCTATCTCTATCTCTCTATCTCTATCTATATTTCTCTATTCTCTATATCTCGCTATCTCTATCTCTATCTGTATCTCTGTATCTCTCCCTCTCTCTCTATATATATTTCTATCTCTCGATCTCTACCTCTGTCTCTGTCTATTTCACTATCTCTATCTCTATCGCTATCTCTATCTATTTTTCTCTATTCTCTATCTCTCGCGATCTCTATCTCTATCTCTTTCTCTCTATCTCTATCTCTCTATCTCTCTATCTCTGTGTCGCTCTCTTTATTTCTATCTCTATCTCTATCTCTATCTCTATTTCTTTTTCTCTATTCTCTATCTTTCGCTATCTCTATCTCTATCTCTATCTCTATCTCTACCTCTATCTCTAGCTTTATCTCTGTCGCTATCTCTATCTCTATATCTAGCTCTATCTCTATCTCTAGCTCTAGCTCTAGTTCTAGCTCTATCTCTATCACTTCCTCTAGCTCTATATATATCTCTATCTCGATCTCTACCTCTGTCTCTCTCTATTTCACTATCTCTATCTCTATCGCTATCTCTATCTCTCTATCTCTATCTTTTTTCTCTATTCTCTATCTCTCGACATCTCTATCTCTATCTCTTTCTCTCTATCTCTATCTCTCTATCTCTCTCTCTATCTCTATGTCGCTCTCTCTATTCCTATCCCTCTGTCTCTGTCTCTATCTCTATATATCTCTCTCTATCTCTATCTCTCTCTCTATTTCAATCTCTCTTCTCTATCTCTATCCCTATCTCTATCTCTATCTCTATCTCTATTTGTATCTTTATCTCTACCTCTACGTCTCTCTGTAGTTGTATCTCTAGCTGTATCTTAAGTTCCGTCTCTAGCTCTGGCTCTAGCTCTATCTCTATCTCTATCTCTATCTCTAGCTCTATCTCTAGCTCTATTTCTAGCTCTACATCTCGCTCTACATCTTGCTCTACCTCTATCTTTATCTCTATTTCTAGCTCTATATCTATCACTATCTCTAGCTCTAGCTCTAGTTCTAGCTCTAACTCTAATTCTAGCTCTATCTCTATCACTATCCCTCGCTCTAGCTCTAGCTCTAGGTCGACCTCTATCTCTATCTCTATCTCTGTCTCTAGCTCTATCTCTATCTCGACCTCTATCTCTAGCTTTATCTCTATCGCTAGCTCTATCTCTATCTCTAGCTCGAGCTCTATCTCTATCTCTAGCTCGAGCTCTAGTTCTAGCTCTATCTCTATCACTTCCTCTAGCTCTAGCTCTACCTCTATCACTACCTCTATCTCTATCTCTACCTCGAGCTCTATCTCTATCTCTATCTCTACCTCTAGCTCTATCTCTAGATCTATCTCTAGCTCTAGCTCTAGCTCTATCTCTAGCTCCATCTTTAGCTCTATCTCCAGCTCCAACTCTAGCTCTAGTTCTAGCTCTAGCTTTATCACTAGCTCTATCCCTATCTCTAGCTTTAACTCTAGCTCCATCTCTAGCTCTATCCCTGGCTCTATCTCTAGCTCTAACTCGACCTCTACCTCTAGCTCTAGCTCTACCTCTAGCTCTAGCTCTACCTCAAGCTCTAGCTCTAGCTCTATCTCTATCACTATGTCTAGCTCTAGCTCTAATTCTAGCTCTAGCTCTAGCTCTCGCTCGACCTCTATCTCTAGCTCTATCTCTACCTCTATCTCTAGCTCTATCACTAGCTCTATCTCTAGCTTTTTCTCTAGCTATATCTCTAGCTCTATCTCTAGCTCTAGCTCTGACTCTAGCTCTAGCTCTAGCTCTATCTCTCTCTCACTCTATTTCTAGCTCGAGCTCGAGCTCCATCTCTGACTCTATCTCTAGCCAGAGCTCAAGCTCTAGCTCTAGCTCTGTCTCTAGCTCTAGCTCTAACTCTAGCTCTGACTCTATCTCTAGCCCTAGCTCTAGCTCTAGCTCTAGCTCTGACTCTGTCTCTAGCCCTAGCTCTAGCTCTAACTCTAGCTCTGACTCTATCTCTAGCCCTAGCTCTAGCTCTAGCTCTAGCTCTGACTCTGTCTCTAGCCCTAGCTCTAGCTCTAACTCTAGCTCTGACTCTGTCTCTAGCCCTAGCTCTAGCTCTAGCTCTAACTCTAGCTCTGACTCTGTCTCTAGCCCTAGCTCTAGCTCTAGCTCTAGCTCTGACTCTGTCTCTAGCCCTAGCTCTAGCTCTAACTCTAACTCTAGCTCTAGCTCTAGCTCTAGCTCTGACTCTATCTCTAGCCCTAGCTCTAGCTCTAGCTCGAGCTCTGAATCTAGCTCTGTCTCTATCTCTATCTCTATTTCTAACTCTAGCTCTATCTCTACCTCTACTTCTACCTCTAGCTCTAGCTCTGGCTCTAGCTCTATCTCGACCTCTATCTCTAGCTCTAGCTCTAGCTCTGACTCTATCTCTATCTCTATCTCTATCTCTAGCTCTAGCTCTGACTCTCTCTCTAGCCCTAGCCCTAGATCTAGCTCCAGCTCTAGCTCTAGCTCTAACTCTATCTCGAACTCTAGCTCTAGCTCTACCTCTAGCTCTGACACTATCTCTAGCCCTAGTTCTAGCTCTATCTCTAACTCTATCTCTAGCTCTATCTCGAGCTCTACCTCTAGCTCTAGATCTATCTCTAGCTCTAGTTCTATCTCTAGGTCTAGCTCTAGCTCTAGCTCTCGCTCTCGCTCTAGCTTCCTTTGGATTAATTTAGCAAATAAAGCATTCCAAACACTACAGTGCTCCTCGTCGCTGTCTTAACATGAGGAAATTGTAGTAAAACACATTTCCATGTAATTTCTGAAAGAAAGGGGATAGAAAAGAAAACCAGAAGCAGAGAGAGAGAGAGAGAGAGGTTGAGAGAATGTGTGGGTGGGAGGGAGAGACAGAGAGGAAAGGTGGGATGTTGGACCATCCCCAATTGCCACTGAATGAACAAAGTAGAAGCTGACAGAAATGGAGAAAAAAAGAGAGGGCGCACACACACACACGCGCACAGAGCCTGGATCTAAGCGAATGGTGGTTGCTACTGGAGATTTCCCTGTCCCTCCATCTCTAGAAACATTCCCCGGGACATTAGTGAAGATTGCAGCCTGGGGTTAGAGAGAAACATATGGATAGAGAGAGAAAGAGTGAGAGAGGGAAAGAAAGGCACAAACAGGAACAGAGAGACAGAGACAGTAATACATAAATGTTGGGGGAGACAGTGTCTCAATCTTTACAGCCTCTGTTTTCTAACTGCAGGATGTGTTCTTACTGTCATGCAGTTGCTCCTTCATCCCAAAGCTAATCCTTTGGGGATTGAGTTGTGAAAAGGGGTCAGGACGCTTGTGAGGGAGCCGAGTGTGAATTGGTGGGGAGTCTTATTTTGTATTTTTAGACGGGTCCACAATTTGGTGAGAGCACAATGGTTGGTGCAAATGTCATGCGAATGCCGACTATCATCGCTCCAAGGTGATTGGGACGAATAGCAGGACTGCCACCACCTCGCAACACCACCCACAAATCCAATCGGTCCCTGTTTCTCACTCCAGCCGATTCCTTTCAATTGATGTAGAGAGAGAGAGAGATCTGTGTGTTCATCGAACATAGAACATTACAGCGCAGTACAGGCCCTTCAGCTCTCGATGTTGCGCCGACCTGTCATACCAATCTTAAGCCC
The DNA here is from genome assembly GCF_037043375.1 of Chiloscyllium plagiosum. Classification (NCBI taxonomy): domain Eukaryota; kingdom Metazoa; phylum Chordata; class Chondrichthyes; order Orectolobiformes; family Hemiscylliidae; genus Chiloscyllium; species Chiloscyllium plagiosum. The sequence continues at coordinate 30,494,137 of NW_028270184.1, read as the reverse complement.
ATCTAACCTACACTATTCCATGTACGTCCATATGCTTGTCCAATGACGACTTAAATGTACTTAAAGTTGGCGAATCTACAAGCATCACAGGAAAAGCATTCCACACCCTTACTACTCTCTGAGTAAAGACACTACCTCTGACAACTGTCCTATATCTTTCGCCCCTCAATTTAAAGCTATGCACCCTTGTGCTCGCCGTCGCCATTCTTGGAAAAAGGCTCTCCATATCCATCCTAACTAACCCCCTGATTATCTTATATGTCTCTATTAAGTCACCTCTCAAACTTATTCTCTCCAAAGAGAACAGCCTCAAGTCCCTCAGCCTTTCCTCGTAAGACCTTCCCTCCATGCCAGGCAACATCCGAGTAAATCTCCTCTGCACCCTTTCCAAAGCTTGCACATTCTTCTTATAATGCGGTGACCAGAACTGTGCACAATACTCCAAGTGCGGCCGCACCAGAGTTTTGTACAGCTGCAGCATAACCTCATGGTTCCGGTACTCGATCCCTTTATTAATAAAAGCTAAAACACTGTATGCCTTCTTAACAACCCTGTCAACCTGGGTGGCAACATTCAAGAATCTGTGTTCCTGGACACCGAGATCTCTCTGCTCATCTACACTACCAAAAATCTTATAAAAGATTTATAAAAATGACGAACAGCAGTGAACCCAACACCGACCCTTGCGGTACACCACTGGTAACTGGACTCCAGGATGAACATTTCCCATCAATCACCGCTCTCTGTCTTCTTTCCGCAAGCCAATTACTGAGCCAAACTGCTATATCTCCCACTATCCCATTCTTACGCATTTTATACAATAGCCTACTGTGGGGAACATTACGGAACGCCTTCCTGAAATTCTTATACACCGCATCAACCAGCTTATTCTCATCTACCTGTTTGGTCACGTTCTAAAAGAACTCAATAAGTTTTATGAGGCACAACCTACCCTTCTCAAAACCGTGCTGACTATCCCTAATCAAATTATTCTTTTCTGGATGATTATAAATCCTATCTCTTATAACCTTTTCCAACACTTTACCAACAACTGAAGTAAGGCTCACTGGTCTATAATTACCAGGGTTGTCTCTACTCCCCTTCTTGACCAGGGAAACCACATTTGCTATCCTCCAGTCTTCTGCCACTATTCCTGTAGAAAATGACGATTTAAAGATCAATGCCAAAAACTCGACAATCTCGTCCCTGGCTTCCCAGAGGATTCTAGGATAAACTCATCCGGCCCAGGGGACTTACCTATTTTCACACTCTGCAGGATTTTTAATACCTCTTCCTTGTGAACCTTAATCAAACCTAGTCTAGTCGCCTGTATCTCAGTATTCTCCTCGACAATATTGTCATTTTTTAGAGTGAATACTTTCGAACAATATTTGTTTAGTGCATCCCCTATCTCCTTTGACTCTACACACAACTTCCCACTACAATCCTTGATTGGCCCTAATCTTACTCTTGTCATTCTTTTATTCCCTGTGGTCAATTGTACCCTAAAGGTGGCACCGCAGGTCGATAGGGTAGTTAAGGAGGCATACGGCATGCTTTCCTTCATCGGTCGGGGTATTGAGTGTACGAGTTGGGAACTTTGGTTCATCCACATTTGGAATACTGCATACAGTTCTGGTCGCCACATTATCAGAAGTATTTGGGTGTGGAGAGGATGCAAAGGAGGTTCACCAGTGTGTTACCTGGTATGGAAGTTGCGATCTATGAAGAGAAGTTGAGCAGATTACGATTATTTTAATTAGATAGACTCAGGTTGAGGGAGAACCACATTGAGATCTACAAAACCATGAGAGGGAGAGATAGGGTGGATAACAAGACGATTGTGGAAAGTTCTTTACGCAGAGGATGATGCATACCTGGAATGTGTTGCCAATGGACGTGGTAGAGGTGGACACAATACGATCACTTAAGATATATTGAGATACATGCATGAATGGACAGGGAGCAGAGGGATCCACATCCTTGGGAATAGTTGACAGGTTTAGATAAAGCAGGCTTGGAGGGCGGAAGGCCTGTTCCTGTGCTGTAATTTTCTTTATTCCTTGCTTGACCCTGCAGGAGAGCAGCACACATGGCAGCAACCATCTGCAGGAACCGAAAACAGGAGGGCCCCCTGACTTTAGGATGGGAGGACACAAGACTTACGACTTGTGTGGGGCAGTAGACCACCTCTACAAGGCCTGCCCAAGACTGGTAGTGTGTGGGTGGTGCCACATATACTCAGATAGTGGGAAGTGGGCAACGTGAATCGTGGACCCCCAAAGGTCAGCAAGGTGCTACTTCCCGGCGTGAAAACTGAAAGGAGGGACCCAAGGACGGAGGACACGCTGGAGGTGAGGGAAAGGTCGCCAGCATGGAGGCATAACAACCTACACAAGCTCCACCTGAAAAGACAGAGTCAATGAAAGATGACGAAATGAAGGATCTACGTCTGATATGAAAGCAGGCTGCTTACATCATGGCTCCAGGTGAATCGTCAATAAGGTGAACGAAAATATCGAAGGATCACCACTAATTTCACTCTTTAAACTTGCAGGACGGAAACTTCTGTGAGAGTTCAACTCCAGGATACTAGAGTCACAGGACTTCTGTGAACAGCAATGCAAAATAATCAAACAATTTTCGCAGCTCGAGACAAAAGTCTTTGTTATGAAATCGTAGCTAAATTCCTCGGTGATTTGGTAAGGGCCAGACTGTGTTGTTAGATATAATCTGCTGACTTGTACGGTTACATTTTGTTTGCTCCATGCAATAAAGTTGAAATAACTGTTCCAGTCTCTGTTTGTGAGATTTCTTAACAAATCCTCGAATTCAAAGTTGATTCTGTTAATTTGCACACAACAAGAAGCTTCAGGTTAGCGGGGATAATCCCCACAGTGTGGAGACAGGCCAAGCCAGCCCAGCTAGTCTACACCAACTCTCCGAGGAGTATCCCACACAAACCCGTTCCGTTACCTTGTGTCTACCCCTGACTAATACATCTAACCTTCACATCTTTGAACGGTGGAGTGCAACTTGAGCACATTTGCAGGACAAAATGCTACACAGTTGGTCAGCCAAAGCTGGAATCTAACCCGCGTCTGTAGTACTGCAAGGCAGCAGTGCTAACCACTGAGCCACCATGCCGTCCAAAGCCCACAAACGCTGTCTCACAGCGCTAGATGAATGCCCTTGAGAAACAGATCAGTCGTCACTGAATGGCACACCAGGCTGGATGGGCGGAACGTCCTAATTCAGTTCCAATATCTCATATTCTAGTGATCGTCTGGTTCAGGAGCTCTTGTGTCTTCCTTCATTTCTGATGATCTGAATTCCATTTGCCTGATCAGGACTGCTCGATGAAGGGATCATCAAAAAAAGGTGTTGGAACAAAATGTTCCTGATGAGAACTCCTTCTGTAAAAAAAAAAAACATATTTGCACAGAGCTTATTTTTATATTATATTTTTAAGGTCATGCTTTAATTCCCTCTTTGTTAATTAATTGCCCGAATCCTTTTGGTGAATGGCCATGAAATTGTGACTCGTGGTTGGATGTCCAAGTTTCCCTTGCCACCTGTATTGAATGGTTTATTTTCGTTCAGTATGAGAACAAAACCTTCTTAACATCTTAGTAGAAGCATGATATGAAATATCCCAAATCTCGATTTGTTATGATTCTTCTTTCCTAAATAATGTAATTTTACCGAATACTGAAGAGTTCTTTTGTGGGACTGAAGGTCTTTGACGAGCCGTGTCCCACAGCGATCAGTGCGGGATCCACTTTTGTTTGTCTTCAATACAAGTGATTTCGACGATAATATCGAAAGCATGGCTTGTAACATTACAGATGACACTCATATTGTTGGTACTATGGACAGTGAAGAGAGTTATCTAAATGAGAAATAGATGGGTTGCTCACTTGGGGCAATGGGCTGAAGTGTGAAAGATTGAGTTTTGTTTAGAAATGCGAGGTATTGCATTTTAAAAACACAAAAAGAGCTAAGCAATATCCAGTTAAAAGGTAGGCGTTCAGTAACGTTGTTGAACAGAGAGACTTCTAGGATCTGGTACATTATTCTTTAATGTCTCCATCACACACAGAGTTGGGAATTAATAAGTATTTAATACGCTTGCCTTCATTGTCAGGTGTGGGATTGGTCATTTTGAGGTTGCACAGGATGTGGGGAGGCCTCTTCTTGAGTACTGCATACAGTTCTGTTCTCCCGTTTTTAGGAAGGATTTATCAAGCTAGAGAGTGCTGAGAAGAGATTTACTAGAATGTTACTGGGAACTGAGTTTGTATTATAAGTGGAGACTGGATATGTAGGAACTTTTCCACTGAAACATGGGAGGATCAGAGATGACATTATAGAGGTTTATAAAATCATGACGTGTATGGATGAGGTGAATTACAAATTCATTTTCCCTAGCGTGGAGGAGTTCCAGGCAAGGGTGTATATTTGTAAGGTGAGAGGAGAAAGATTTTAAAAAGACATGATAATGCAAAATAGGATATGCGATAACGTCATGGTTAATGACCCACAGATCCGATCTTGCCATGGCTCTCAAATAAGCAGAGATGCATTTAGAAAGACCACAGTTTCCTCGTAAGATATTATAACAGTTACAGTGTTCGCTGTAAGAGAGACAGAGAAGGTCGGTAATATTGAAATTCATGTTGAAATTGAAGTGAAGATACTTATTTAGAGGATGTAAATACATTCCGAGTGATTTACATAATATAAAATTTACCCAAACATTCAATGCTGTAGTCATCTTTCTGTGTAGTATTGTCAGACTGTCGAAAGATCAACAAAAGCCCTTACAGGCGACACCTTTAGGAGGGTCTTAATACATCAGCTATGGTTCTAGGTAAAGAGAAAAGCAGAAGTGTTCAAACACTGTTTTTGACATTGTTCTGTGAACACTGACAATGGGAAATATATCGTATGTAACATTAACACGGATGAATTAAAATTAACTAGAAAGAAACAATTTGAATGGCTAATTGGAACACAAACAGCAGCAAGAAGTGGATAGTAAATCTCCTTCAATAGCAATTTCTGGAAATGAATTACTCTGCAGGCATTGAAGGTCTATGGCTGCAAAATGACCAACATAAGGAAGATATCACCTCTATTTATATACACAGCGGTTCTCCAGAGAGTCAAATGTATCAACTCATCTCTTACATTAGTTACAAACATGTAGAATGGTTTATTTTGCATAATGCACGAAATCAGGTAAGATCTGATCCAGGCATTCTGAATTCACTCTCATTGTCTTCTCTATGCATTGGGCTCCAAATATCATACATTTTAACTTATATTTAAATTTAAACAATTGTGCTTTTTGGAAAATAATCGTACCCTGTAAATTGGTTTCTTTTTTCGTCATTAATCCCTTTACTGTCTGTAATCTGATCTTCCCAATTGGCAACTGTCGAATGCACACGTATATTGGATATCATCACATTCGAAAAATTGTCCAGTTTCTGAAATTGCGTACTCAGTTGCGAATAATGGATAAGGGAGACGTCTTAAAGGCAGAGGTGCCTGAGCGTCGAATTCAATAATGGCAGTGGCCAGTTCTCCCAGGTCAAGTTTTTCATTTTACTTTGTTTTCGCTGTCCTACTGGAGTGCGGAAGAGTTGCAATCTCCAATAATGGTTTCTTCTAACATTCGAAAACATCAAAGAAAACAAAGCAAACTTACAGCCAAGGAGCAGGACCTTTGGCTCTCCCAGCCTGAGCCGATCGAACTCTAATGTCTAAACTCGTCGCCCAATTACTAAGCATCTGTACCACTCTGCTCCCAGAAGTCGCTCTCTTTGGATGTTGTTCCCTCCGGCCTGTATGAAACTGTGTTGAATTAACCTTTTATTCCCGTTTATGGGCTCTTACTGTATTGGAACAGTAAATTTCTACTAATTGTGGCATTGGATCGGTGACGTTTTTCTACTGGTAAGTTATTCAGCATTCTGCTTGCTTTTGATTGTGCTTCCACTGTACTGTTTAAATGATTTTTGTTTTGCTTAAAGCCGAGTGATTTGACAAGTTGTATCAGATCAGGAACACCCACTTCACATCTTCCTTTCTAATAAAATAAGATTTGGGGTTAGGCCACCTTCTTAAAATATTCTGAGGGCGTCTGGCCTCATATATAACAGGTTGGGCGTTCTTGCCGTGATTGATCCTCTAATTCCACTTTGTTTTTAGCGATGTTGGACTCAAAGACGAGTTGTATATGTCAGTGTATTTTGCCTTGTTGTTGAATTGGATTGATTGCAAGTGTTTCGTGTAATAATGGCTTTCAGTCAATGAACGATTTCTGGGGGGTGGTGGGGACGGGGAACAGATAGGGGGTTTTTACAAAAGGCGAGGAAGTTAAAGTTATTGAAATTTAGACTGTGGTGCTGGAGAAAACACAGCAGTTCAGGCAGCATCCGAGGAGCAGGAAAATCCTTGGGTTTGCAGACTGCAATTGGCAGGCAGCTGGTGTTGTTTTTGCCATCGTCTGTAAGAAAAGGAGATAATTGCAGCAATCGCTCAAAATTTAAATTTGCAGCAAACGCCATCAGAATTTTTGGAATTTACTAGAATTCAATTGGATAATAAGCAGTTTGAACACAAAAAGGAACTGCAAAAGTTTCAATTACGACTAATGCAGAAGAAAAATTAAAAAGGAAAGAATCGCGCTCACAGTAAAGGAAGAAAAGGAGAGGAATGCCCTCACAAGAAAAAAAGGGGGCAAGAGAGAAAGGAAAGGGAGAACGAGATATTGTTTGACCTTTACAACTTGGCACTTAGAAGGGAAAGCCAACTTAAAAGGGTGGAAGGGAAGTTGGAGTAGGTAATCTTAGTTAGGAAGATGGTGATGATGCTCAAACCCTCATGGCCAAAGGCAGGGTGAGAATCGATTAAAATTTATCCCTGCACTGCATAAATTTGACGAGAAGGAGTAAATGCCTTTCTCATTTCTTTTCAGCTTCTGGCTAATCAAATGATGTGGCGAGTCACCATGTTGATCAAATTGAACCAAACATAGTTCGTATGTACAGAGAGTGACATAATTGCACTCCTATCAGAAGAGAGATCTTGGGTGCATGAGGGGGTGACGAAAGCCATACTGAAGTGCATATGAGCTTGAGCCGACAGCATACAGACAATGTTTCAGGAATCTAAGGATGGACACTGGTCAACCAGACCTTGAGTTTGAAAAAATCAAACAAAGTAATTTTGTTTGGTGGATAAAGGCGTTACTGTTAGAGACAATAATTTCTGAGGGGATTATAAGATAATTTCTTGAAGTCATGCAAACTCGTTTAGAAGATCAGAGAGTCAAACAGCAAGAATAGCAGGTGAAATGGCTGCTAATTATGGATTGGCTCATAAATCAAAACTTAGCATCCGACATCAATTTCAATTCATGAGGATCGAAGTTAAACTCAAGAGAAATCCTCCGGTAAGAAGGGCAAACTAGACCTCAATGAAGAAAATAAAGTTAGATTACCACAGTTCACAATGGAAACCCAGAAAGGGAAAAGAGAGTTTAAAAGGCTGGGTGTGTACACTGCAATAAAGTAGGCCATCTGAATTTACGGCGTTGGTGGATTAGAAAAAGCACTGGGAATTCCAATGTAGAAAAGAGGATGAGTCTGTAAATTTAGTTGGAGTGGTAAAAGAAAGCATTATTAGCGGGGGAAAAAAGTTGTAGCAGATTTTACAACCTCATTGGAGCTTGTTGGAGAAGGAAGTGCCAGATCTGCATAAACCATTTGCTTGCAAAGGTAAAGATTCTAGCAGGATTATACACTTAATGTTAAGGCCCTAGGGAGTGTTGCTGAACAAATACATCTTGAAGTGCAGGTTAATAGCTCCTTGAAAGTGGACTTGCTAGTAGATAGAATAGTGAAGAAGGTGTTTGGTATGCTTTAGTTTATGGGTCAAAACATTGATCATAGGACTTGGGAGGAAATGTTTAGGCTGTTGGGCCATTGGTTAGGCGAATTTGGAATATTGCATGCAATTTTGATCACTTTCATATCAGAAGGATGTTGTCAAACTTGACAGTGTTTGGAAAATATTTACAAGGATGTTTCCAGGATTGGAGGATTCGAGCTCTAGGGAGAGTTTGAATAGGTTGGGACTATTTTCCCTAGAGTTTCAGAGGCTGAGAGGTGACCTTATCGAGGTTTATAAAATCATGTGGGGCTTGGATAGGGTGAATGGAAAGGTTGAAACTGGGACTGCTGATGCATGAGATCAGAATCAAGATTAGAGTGGTGCTGGAAAAGCACAGCAGCTCAGGCAGCATCCGATGAGCAGGAAAATAGACGTTACAAGCAAAAGCGCTTCATCAGGAATGCGCCCTCATTCCTGATGAAAGGCTTTTTGCCTGAAATGTCGATTTCCCTGCTACACAGATGCAGGCTGAACTGCTCTGCTCTTCGAGCACTGCTCTAAACAGAGAAGGCCCGTTCCGTAGGTTGGAGGTGTCCAGAAATAAAGGGCTTCAGTTTAGAATGAGAGGGGAAAGATATAAAAGAGACCTAAGGGGCGACGTTTTCACACAGAGGGTGGAGCGTGTGTGGAATGGGCTGCTGCAGCAAGTGGTGGATACTAGTACATAGAACATAGACAAGTACAGCACACAACAGGCCCCTCGGTCCATGATGTTGCGCCTTGGATTAATCCTAATGTAAAATAAAATAACCCAACCTATGCACCCCTCAATTCACTGCTATCCATGTGCTTGTCCAGCAGTTGCTTAAATGTCCCTAATAACACTGCTTCGAACGCTATCGCTGGCAACACATTCCATACATTCACAACTCTCTGCATAAATTGTCTTCCTCTGACGTCCTCTCTAAACCTTTCTATTATTACTTTTAAACTATGACCCATCGTGCCAGTCAATCCTGCCCTTGGGAATGGTCTTTGGCTATTGACTCTATCCATGCCTCTCATTACCTTGTACATCTCAATCATGTTAATTTTCTTCCTCCTTCTCTCCGGAGAGAAAAGTCCAAGCTTAGTCAGCCTCTCTACATAAGTCAAGCCCTCCAGTCCAGGCAGCATCCCCATAAAAATTCTTTGCACCGACTGCAAAGCTTCGGCATCTTTCCTAAAGTAGGAAAACCAGAACTGGGCACAGTATTCCAAGTGCTCTCTCTCCAGGGACTTGTAGAGCTGTAGGAAAACCTCGTGACTCTTAAACTCGACCCCCTGTTCATGAAAGCCAAAACATCATATGCGTTCTTAACAACTCTGTCCACTTGGGTGGCAACTTTCAGGGTTCTTCTCACTTGAACACAAAGATCCCGCTGTTCTTACACACACTGCCAAGAATCCTGCCTTTAATCCTATGTTTAGCATCAAATACGACCTTCCGAAATGCATCATGTCACATTTATCTAGGTAGAACTCCACCAGCCATTTCTCAGCCCAGCTCTGCATCCTGTCTATGTCACGCTGCAGACTGCAAAAGCCCTCGATACTATCAACGGCACTTCCAACTTTGTGGCATCGGTAAATTTAGTAACTCACTCCTCAATCTCCTCATCGAAGTCATTTATAAAAACTACAACGGGCAGAGACCCACAATCAGAGCCCTACGGAACACCACTCAACACTGACCTCCAGGCACACCACTTTCCAACTAAACCATTCTGTTTCTGTCAGCCAAGCAATTCTGAATCCAGATAGCCAAATCTCGTTGTATCCCATACCTCCTGACACTATGGAGCCTACCATGGAGAATCTGATCAAGTGCCTTGCCACATCCACTGCTCAAACTTCATCGAACTGTCTTGTCACCTCCTCAAAGAACTCAATAAGTTTTGTGCGGCATGACCTGCCCTCACAAAGCCATGCTGACTGCCTTTAATCACACTATGCTTTTCCAAATAGCCATAAGTCCTACCTCTCAGAATTGTTTTCAAACCTTTGGTGACCACAGACATAGGACTGACTGGTCAGTAATTGCCAGGGATTTCCGATTTACCCTTCTTGAAAAGAGGAACAACATTCGTTTCCTTCCAACCCTCTAGTAGGACTCCCATGGAGAGTGAGAAATCAAAGATCTTTGCCAATTCAAATGCAAAATTTAAAAGTCATCTGGATAGGTAAATAAATAGGAAGGGCTGAGAGGGATATGGGCCGGGTAGAGACAGGTAGGCATAGATAGCGTTGGGACATCAGGTCGGCATGGACGAATTGGATAGAAGGGTCTGTTTCCGTGCTGTACATCTCTATGACTCTCTGCTTATATACAACTGGAGCAGCAGGTAAAGAAGTTATATGAAGCAGGTACGAGATCACGTCAGTCTTTGATAGTGATTTATGAAGAGATATGTAGCGCAGAAAGAATATCGCCAGAAAAAATGCCAGCCTGTGGAATTCATGATAAGCCGAGAAGTGCTCCATTATGTAGAGTGAGATTGGAGTGACAAGAGAAAAGTGGAGAAGTGTTGGCAGGAGTACTGGCAAAACACAGCTCAGGAATGCAATTTGCACTTTATAATGATATAGCTGGGCCACAGGTAGGAGCGCTGCCTGCTGTGGTCGAAAAGCCAGTGGAGAATCAGGCGACTGAGCTCTTATAAGAAGTATTATCCTAGGTTTTCCTCGACTGTGTGATAATAAGTTCACAAAGTTACAATTTGAAAAAAGAGGAGAAATCAATGAATAAAGACAAGAATGTTAAAGTAGATTTATCATTAGCCATGTTTGATCGAATGTTTGAGCAAAATCAAGAACAGATGGAGGATAAAGTGGATATTTTTCGTTCAGAAAATTTACCTGAGTTACAACAGAAAGATGGAAGAGTGAAGCAATTGTATAAAAACAAGTACGCAGAAGAAGAATCTGCGTACATTCCCGAAAGTTATAGTTTAAAATGATGTCTTGATGAGGAAATGGAGATCAGCATACATTCAGGCGGATGAGAAAATGTCAGAAGTTCATCAAGGCGTTTTACCAGTGGGTTATAAAAATTAGGTGTTGCAGGTAGCACATGAATTACCAGTCGGAAAAAAGCTCAGGTTAAAATGCGAAAGCGATTTTTTCACTGCATAAGGATGTGATTACATTTTGCTAGAAACGTCAGATGTGTCAGGTAATTGGAAAAACTCGGGCAATAATGAAACCCGCATTGTAAATACCCATTCCTGCATTTGACGAACTTTTTACAGGGGTCTCAACTGATTGCATAGGACCCGTACCAGAAATAAAAATTGGTGATCTCAGCATACATGCAGGCAGAGTGCTGCTGAACACTGAACGCTTCTAATTTAAATATAAGAACCGTTTCATGAGGCATTCAAGAAAGCATCTTTTTTTTTGTTTCAGAAACAAAAGTGACAGAACAGGCAAGACCATTCAGCATGTCCCATTGGAATGGACAGAGATTGTTCAGTCCCTCTGATCTGTTGTCAATTAGACGAGATCATTAATCCTCAAAACCTTGAGAAACAGGGACGTGCTGATATCACTGAACTCTATTTGTACTGCAACACAGAGACAAAAAGAGACTGTTAAACTCCTTAACAGTAACAAAATATATTTTGACAGCAACCATTTTATAGTGATCCTGTCACAAAGGAATGGAAGGATGTTAAGCAGTTCCTGAAACCTGTGCCACAGAAACAGGAGAACACTAATCTGCTCCATCTGTTTGTCATTAAAAGATACTGAGGAAACCATTTTATCTGTGACAGAGGGACAGTAGGTCTGTGTTCAGTCTGCCTGCACTAACTGCATTGGTGAAATAGGCAATGGCATGCTTACAAATTCACTGCTGATCGACTCAGAGAATATTTAGTCTCTATTTGCTTTATCATTATCTAAAGAAATGAACCAGCAATGTGAAACATTCCGGCTAGTGTAGCGTTTAATGGTCATCTGTAATTGTGCTGGCGAAAAGACATGAATTGCTGCGGTTTTAACCCAGCGAAGGAACGTTGAAAAATTTCCAGTCGGGTGTTGAATGGCTCAGAGAGGACACTGCAGAAGGAGATGTTCTCATGTATCTGCTACATGTGTTTGGTCGTGATGATGGGAATAGAAGGTGATTTCTAATGAACATAGTGATTTTCTGAATTGCAACTTGGAGATAGCGTCTGAGTGCTTTAATTAGTGTTCCTGGGAGCCGATATGGTGCCGATAAATGGAGATGCTTTATTTTGGATGCAGTCCAGCACAATTTATATTTAAAATATTTTTAATGTCTATGGTTTCAAGGCCATAATTAAGCATTTCATTCCAGACACACATTTGCAGTAGTGAAATTAAAGCCCAGGCCCCCAGGGGATTATCTGGATCTGTGCATCAGATATCTCGTCACTGACATCTCAATGTCAGCGTCTCCAGATTATTAACTATCTTGTGCAACACTTTGGTGGAATTTCCCCAATAAGCTTCTAGCGTTATATTTCAATTAACATGGCTCAAAATGTTCTGACACACTTCTGGGAGACGAGAAACTTCAACGTAGACTTCCAGAGATGTTATGACTACTCCACAATTTCAACGAATGCAATTAACCAGTTCAAACGGGCTTTGATGCACCTCGAGGGAATGTGGGATTTGAAGATAGGCTTTCCAGCTTTAAACTAGGGATAATATTGCTATAACATCAGATTTTCCCCAGTAAACGACTCAACTGAACTAAATGTCTACATGTTCCATGCAACCTGTCCAGAATATTCGAATTTTTTGACATCAACTCCAACCATCCTGCCCATTATGCTTTATCGTGGTCGCTGAAATATTTAATTGCACGTGGTAACCATTCAGACTTTTAATGGCCATGTCCAGACGAATATCATCAGGTTCAAACTTGCTCTGATCTTTCACGATGTTGACGACTCTGCGGCATAGAACATAGAACATAGAACATTACAGCACAGAACAGGCCTTTCGGCCCAAGGTGTTGTGCCAAACATTTGTCTGAGCTTAAGCACCCATCCATGTACCTATTCAATTGTCACTGAAAGTTAGCCTATGATTCTGACTCTGCCACTTCCACAGGCAGCGCATTCCATGCCCCCACCACTCTCTGGGTGAAGAACCTACCCCTGACATTTCCCCTGTACCTTCCACCCTTCACATTAAATTTATGTCCTTTTGTAACACTCTGTTGTACCCGGTGAAAAAGTTTCTGACTGCCTACTCTATCTATTCCTCTGATCATCGTATAAACCTCTATCAAGTCACCCCTCATCCTTCGCCGTTCCAATGAGAAAAGGCCTAGGACTCTCAACCTATCCTCGTTCCGAACTATTCTCCATTCCAGGCAACATCCTGGTAAATCTTCTCTGCACCCTCTCCAAAGCTTCGACATCTTTACTAAAGTGAGGCGACCAGAACTGCACACAGTACTCCAAATGTGGCCTAACCAAAGTCCTGTACAGCTGCAACATCACTTCACGACTCTTGAATTCAATCCCTCTGCTAATGAACGCTAATGCACAATAGGTCTTCTTACAAGCTCTATCCACCTGAGTGGCAACTTTCAAAGATCTATGAACATAGATCCAAAGATCCCTCTGCTCCTCCACTATACTAAGAACCCGACCGTTAACCCTGTATTCCGCATTCGTATTTGTCCTACCAAAATGGGCAACCTCACACTTGGCAGGGTTGAACTCCATCTGCCACTCCTCAGCCCAGCTCTGCATCATATCTAAGTCCCTTTGCAGCCGACAACAGCCCTCCTCACTATCCACAACTCCACCAATCTTCGTATCATCTGCAAATTTACTGACCCACCCTTCGACTCCCTCTTCCAAGTCATTAATAAAAATTACAAACGGCAGAGGACCCAGAACTGATCCCTGCGGAACTCCACTTGTAACTGGGCTCCAGGCTGAATATTTACCATCTACCACCACTCTCTGACTTCGACCGGTTAGGCAGTTTTCTATCCAACCGGCCACATTTCCCTCTATCCCATGCCTCCTGACTTTCCGCATAAGCCTACCATGGGGACCCTCATCAAATGCCTTACTAAAATCCATGTATACTACATCCACTGCTCTACCATCATCCACATGCTTGGCCACCTCCTCAAAGAATTCAATAAGACTTGTAAGGCAAGACCTACCCTTCACAAATCCGTGCTGGCTGTCCCTAATCAAGCAATGTCTTTCAAGGTATTCATAAATCCTATCCCTCAGTACCCTTTCCATTACTTTGCCTACCACTGAAGTAAGACTAACTGGCCTGTAATTCCCGGGGTTATCCCTATTCCCTTTTTCGAACAGGGGCACAGCATTCGCCACTCTCCAGTCCCCTGGTACCACCCCTGTTGACCGTGAAGACAAAAAGATCATTGCCAACGGCTCTGCAATTTCCTCTCTTGCTTCCCACATAATCCTAGGATATATCCCATCAGGCCCGGGGGACTTGTCTATCCTCAAGTTGTTCAAAATGTCCAACACATCTTCCTTCCTAACAAGTATCTCCTCTCGCATACCAGTCCGTTTCGCACTCTCCTCTTCAAAAATACGGTCCCCCTCGTTTATCAATACTGAAGAAAAGTACTCATTCAAGACCTCTCCTATCTCTTCCGACTCAATACACAGTCTCCCACTACTGTCCTTGATCGGAACTACCCTCGTTCTCGTCATTCTCATGTTTCTCACATACGCATAAAATGCCTTCGAGTTATCCTTGATCCTATCCGCCAAAGATTGTTCATGCCCTCTCTTAGCTCTCCTAATCCCTTTCTTCAGCTCCCTTCTGGCTATCCTGTATCCCTCCAATGCTCTGTCTGAACCTCGTTTCCTCAACCTTATGTAAGCCTCCTTCTTCCTCTTTACAAGACATTCAACCTCCCTCGTCAACCAAGGTTCCCTCACACGACCATCTCTTTCCTGCCAACAGGTTCATACACATCAAGGACACGTCCCATCTGTTCCTTGAAAATGTTCCACATTTCCACGACATCCTTCCCTGACAGCCGATGCTCCCAACTTATGCTCCTCAGATCCTGTCTTTTAGCATCGTATTTACCCTTCCCCCAATTGTAAAACCTATCCTGTTGCACGCACCTATCTCTCTCCATAACCAAGGTGAAAGTCACAGAATTGTGGTCACCATCACCAAAATGCTCACTCACTAACAAGCCCATCACTTCTCCCGGTTCGTTACCGAGTACCAAATCCAATATGGTCTCCCCTCTGTTCGGACAATCTACATACTGAGTTAGAAAAGCTTCCTGGACACACTGCACAATAAAACCCCGTCGAATATACTTGATCTAAAGAGCTTCCAATTAATATTTGGGAAGTTGAAATCGACCATGAGTACTACCCTGTGGCTTCTGCACCTTTCCAAAATCTGTTTCCCAATCTGTTTCTCCATATCTCTGCTGCTATTGGGGGGCTTATAGTAAACAACCAATAAGGTGACTGCTCCTTTCCTATTCTGACATCAGCCCATACCACCTCCAAAGGCAGATCCCCAATGAACTGCCTTTCCGCAGCCGTTATACCATTTTCAATGAGCAAAGCCACCCCCTCCTTTTTTTACCACCCTCCCTAATCTTACTGAAAAATCTGTAACCAGGAACCTCTACCAACCATTGCTGTCCCTTTTCTATCCACGTTTCCATGATGGCCACAACATCGTAGTCCGAAGTACCGACCCATGCCTTAAGTTCATCCACCATATTTCTGGTACTCCTTGAACCCATCTCTGTGTCCGCAAGTATTCTCTGTCAGTGCTCCGTCCTCCACAGCCTCCCTACATTCTTGGACATCCTTAAAAACAGCTAACCTACTTGCTGGACTACAAGTCCGGATCCCATTCCCCTGCCAAAAAAGATTAACGCCCCCCCCCCTCCACCGAAGAGTGCTAGCAAACCTACCTCCCAGGATATTGGTGTCCTTCTGGTTCAGGTGCAATCTGTCCTGCTTGTATAGATCCCACCTTCCTCAGAATGCAGTCCAATTGTCCAAATACCTGAATCCCTCCCTCCTACATCATCTTTGCAGCCACGCGTTCAACTGCACTCTATCCCTATTCCTTGCCTCACTGTCACGTGGTAACGGCAACAACCCAGAGATGACGACTCTGTCCATCCTAGCTTTTAGCTTCTAGCCTAATTCGTTGAGCTCCTCAATGACCTCCACACCCCTTTTCCTACCTATGTCGTTAGTGCCAATGTGCACCACTACTCCTGGCTGGACACCCTCCCCTTTAAGGAACACACTCACTCAAATAACAATCACTTACCTTCCCAACCAGCTCTGCGCTCCGACTTCACTTCTGCCGAGCTCCCGCCTCTCTCTACTGCAAAAATATACCCCTTCAGGTGTCTTTGTAATCTTACCCCTCTCACCTAAAATCTATGCCCTCTGGTTTGGAGTCCTCCGACCTTGGAAAATAACCATATCCATAACCCTCATGGTCTCTGCAATGTCAGGACGCTTCAAGCCTGAGAATAAGGACACATTGAATCATAAAGGACCATGAGGAGGGTGTGCAGGGCGTAGCCGAGGAATGAGAGAATAAAACTAAGATTTAATTTAATTAAACAATATATTCATTCTAACACAGTACTTTGTAGACATGAATTTATTGTACAATAATTATGAAGCCACGGACAAAACTATTTTCAAATGATAAATTACAAATCACTCCAAAATGGAGCAGGAAACAGGGATAGAATATGCATTCAGGGGAATGTTTAACCAGACATTACATGGTTCACGTGTTCGGGTAACATTATTATATATTTCAGCTCAGAGAGGAAGAAAATGAAACTTGTCTGAGAAGCCACAGTCATTGCTCCATCGCTTCACTTACTTGTTCATCTCGGCAGTAACATATGGAACATGAACAATATGGCGCATAACAGGCCCTTCGACCCTCGATGTTGTTCCGACCTGTGAACAATTCTCAGCTCGTACCCCTACACTATCCCAAAATCATCCATGTGTTTATCTAAGGATTGTTTAAATCTCCCTAATGTGGCTGAGCTGCCTCCATTAGCAGGTAGGGCATTCCATGCCCTTACCACTCTCTGCGGAACGAAACTGTCTCTGACATCTATCTTAAATCTATCACCCCTAAATTTGTAATTAAGCCCCCTCGTACAAGCTGACATCATCATCCTAGCAAAAAAGTCTTTCACTGTTTACTCTATCTAATCCTCTGATCATATTGTATGTCTCTATTAAACACCCTCTCAGCCTTTCCACATAAGACCTTCCCTCCAGGCCAGGCAACATCCGGATAAATCTCCTCTGCACTTTTTCCAATGATTCCACATCCTTCCTATAATATGGGGACACAATATTCTAAGTATGGTCGCACCAGCATTTTTTAAAGTTGCAACATGACAGTGCGGCTCTGGAAATCAATCGCTCGACAAATGAAACTTAACACATTGTATGCCTTTTAACAAATAGCAGAAAATCCATCAGTGATCTTTACCGCTCATGGAGGATTCCTTTTGAGGATTAATTGGAATCTCCCCACTGCCAGTAGAGGAGGGGATTCAGCCAAGTCCATCTGTTCCAGGAAGAAACCCCATTGCCATCAGCATCTGTGAGGCAGAATAGCAATTGTGACCATCTCAATTTTCCTTTTGCCATGAAATTAACTATTAACTTGACAAAACTCTACCAAACTAATATTCTGCAGAGATTGTTTTCTGTTTGCTTTCAGACGCATGTGTGTGTGTCTCAGATTTATAGGAAAATAAATAATGATCCACATATCATTTGTGGGCATAACGGTGGCACAGTGGTTAGCACTGCTGCCTCACAGCGCCAGAGACCCGGGTTCAATTCCCGACTCAGGCGACTGACTGTGTGGAGTTTGCACATTCTCCCCGTGTCTGCGTGGGTTTCCTCCAGGTGCTCTGGTTTCCTCCCACAATCCAAAAATGTGCAGGTTAGGTGAATTGACCATGCTAAATTGTCCGCAGTATTAGGTGAAGGGGTAAATGTATTTGTCTGGGTGGTATACGCTTCGGCGGGTCGGTGTGGACTTGTTGGGCCGAAGGGCCTGTTTCCACACTGTAAGTCATCTAATATCGTCAATGTCCAAGCTATATGCCATTTTTCTTTCCATCGTTTCTTTGAGTAACTTTGTTTTTATTTTAGATTAATTATTTTTACAAATTTAAGAAACATGCCTGACATGTTCCCAACACTGTACCTGGCCCAGTCTGAGACAGATATCATTTGCCATATCACACACTTGGTTACAGTGATAAATTGTCATGACCGATGGAGGAGTGGGGCTAGCAAAAGATACAATGACTCTCCAACCTCGGTAGGAACAAGGATAAGGAGAAATTTTCCAATGACCGTTTGAGTTGGAATTATCTTCCCCACAGGTCTGTGGTATCTGCGTGTTTGCATTTTTTCAAAAGTGTGTTAGATGGGCAATTTAGTATGGTCAATCCACTGAAAGTCTTTAGACTGAAAGAGAAATTTGGAGACCTGGCGGAAACACTTGCAGATAGGGGGAGAATGTGAAAACTCAATAAAAATAGTCTTGAGTGTGGAAGCAAACCGGGCCCCTGGAACTGTGAGCCAGTCGTGCTAACCACTGAGACACCATGTTCCCCCTCCCCCTCCCCCCAAACCGGGCCCCTGGTACTGTGAGACAGTCGTGCTAACCAGTGACACACCATGCCACTCCCACCCCGCACCCCCCAATGAATCACTGTGGTAGGGAGTACTGAGGCAAATGGAAATCTGTAATATAAACAGAAAACAGTGGCAAAACACTGCAGATGAACCAGTATCTGGAGAGAGAAACAGAGTGAGAATATTAAGCCTGATATTACCCTATTGGGAAAACGCATATTCGACTCAATAAGTTAAATCTGTTTCTCTCTGCTCAGAACCTGTTTAGGTTTTCCAGCACTTTCAACTTCCTTAGTCTTTTGGACTGTGGATCTGAAAGGGAACAGTTAAGCTGCCATTTCTGTTGGCTCTCAAGTATTTGGTTATTGCTTCTGAATGAAAATTTTAAAAATATGAGAATGACTACCGTTACGCATTATGAAAATGTTGAACTCAGTGGCACTGACATCACACAATCAATCATCTGTAGGTAACGAATTGAATTAACGATTCCAATTGTTATCAATGTCTTGTTATGCTACTGATGTCACTGGCATCATACTCATCCAGCAAGATGAGTGTGTGCATATATAATGTATCTTGTTTTTTCTTTTAAACAGGGCATATTCATCCAGGGTTTTGGAAGGCACTAGCAAGGGCAGAGTTTATTTATGGTCCCCAGTAGCTCTGGAAAAAGGCGCCAGAGAGCTGCCTACTTGAACCTCTTCAATCCAAGTAATGCTGATCCAAACAGAGCTGTTGTTGGGACATTCCAAGATTTTAAACAATCGATAATGAAGTAAGACTAAATTAGTCCCTAGTCAGAATGACATGCAACTTGGAACATACCTTGCAGAGATCGCTTTTTCCATTGTTCCCATTTCCTGTGCAGAATTTTCTCTAATTACCATTAACCACAGTTTTGCAGGGTCTTTGATTCCACCCTCAGTCAAGTCCTGCTTCGATTGAAAGCGAAGTCATTTTGATCTCAGCTCAAATTACACGGGAAGATCAATTGAAAGAATAAAGAGCAAAAGACAAGAACACTGATTGTTAGAACAATGTCCTCGCAATATTCAAAACAAAATGATACATCGTCTTACAATTCTGTCTGAAGTTGTTTGTCTTGTTGGTGATGAGGATGTTTGCTTAAACATTGTGACAGACGGACAGAAAGCAGCTCCAGTCTGTTAAAATAGTGAACAAAACTATCCCGTTCACGGTGCATCAGATAATAGCAAACATCTTATTGTCTGTTACTATTGGACATTGATCATAATAAACTCATCATTCAAAGATGACCAGTAATAGCACACAAATCAGCAGATTCCAGCATCTAGTGTGAGAGAAAAAATGGAAAGAGAGGGTCAAGGGGCGTGGTGTGACATACAGTGTGAGAAGTGTAAAGGGAGATGGACAGTGGAAGGGTATGTAGCATCAGAATAGGCAATGCAAGGGAAGTAGGAGCGTAAGGAACGAGTAGGAAGGGAGGATGAGGTGTGTCAGAAGGCGCATCAGTGGCAGGAAAAGCATAGAGTTGGAAAAGTGAGATTGATGGACAATCAAACATCACTATTCAGGATAATTGGGATCTGGTTTCCTTTGAAAATTAAGAAAAAGATTTCTCATACTTTTTTATTAATACTTGATTCTTGTTCATATTGTACATTCACTCTGCATTTCTGTATCTCCATCAAATGCAGACAGCATTTTCTTTTTTTCGCCAATGCATTATTGCAACATGATGTCATTTTTAAAAACAATATTCAGGACGATGGGTCCTTGTTCTTTTAATTTGCTTCCAATCCAACGTAGAAATACGAAAGCGAATTGATCTTCGATAGTGTGTTTATAATATGACAAATAATTAAATCTTTACTCTCATCCCTCTAGCTCTTTGAAACAAACTTAATGAGTGAGCCTGAGTCCATCCTGCAAAGGAAAAGAAAAATCTTCAGCTCTGCCTACTGCAGCAAATTTATTACAGAATAAGCTGCAGGCCCACATCAAATCGAACTGTCGCAGTGCACAGTGCTAAAACCTAGTCCAAAATTAATGATATACAAGTCTTTTGAACAATACATGCAGAGGGGTGGAGTGTAAAAGCAGAATTCAGCTCCATGTCCAAAATATTATATCTGGCTTCCTCATAAATGACCTCAAATGCATCACGCTGTAAATTCACCAAAATATGAAAAACAAGAGACTGGAATTCCCAATCTTCCTCTGCAACAGATCTGTAGTACAGGTAGAAAATCAAAGTTTGTATCCGATATTCATAAATAGAACATAGAACATTACAGCGCAGTACAGGTCATTCGGCCCTCGATGTTGCTCCGCTGCGTCATACTCATCTGAAGCCCATCCCACCTGTCCGTCCATATGCCTGTACAATGACGACTTAAATGCAGTTAAATTGGCGAAACTACTACCGTTGCAGGCAAAGCATTTCATACCCTTACTACTCTCTGACTAAAGAAACTACCTATGACATCTGTCTTATACCTATCTGCCCTCACTTTAAAGTTGTGTCCAGTCGTGTTTGTCGTTCCCATACTTGGAAAAAGCCTCTCCCTGTCCACCCTATCTAACCCTCTGATTATCTTGTATGTCTCTATTAAGTCACTCGCAACCTTCTCTCTAACCAGAACAGCCTCAAGGCCCTCAGCCTTTCTTCGTAAGCCATTCCTTACAGACCATGCAACATGCTCATAAATCTCCTCTGCAACCTTTCCAAAGCTTCCACATCCTTCTGAGAATGTGGTGACCAGAACTGTACACAATACTCCAAGTGTGGCTGTACCAGAGCTTTGTTCAGCTGCAGCATAACCTCCTGGTTCCAGAACTCAATCAGTCTATTAAAAAAGGCCAAAACACGGAAAGACGTCTTAACAACCCTGTCAATCTGGGTGGTAACTTTCAGGGATCTGTGTACATGGACATCGAGATCTCTCTGCTCATCTGCACTCCCAAGAATCTTACTATTAGCCCATTACTTTGCATTCCGATTACTCGGTCCAAAGTGTATCACCTCACATTTGTCTACATTAAACTCCATTTGCCACCTCTCAGCCAATCTCTGCATTCTACCTATGTCTCTCTGCAACCTACTACATCCATCATCACTACCCACAACTCCACCGACCTTAGTGTGGTCCACAAATTTACTAACCCACCCTTCTAAGCTGTCATCCAGGTCATTTATAAAAATGATGAACAGCAGTGGACCCAACACCAAACCTTGCAGTCGGCCGCTAGTAACTGGACACCAAGGTGAACATGTTCCATCAACTACAGCACTTTGTTTTCTTTCAGCAAGCCAATTACTGATCCAAACTGCTATGTTTCCCATAATCCCATTCCTCTCCATTTTGTATAATAGCCGACTGTGGGGGACCTTATCGAACGCCTTGCTAAATCCATTTCCACCACATCAAACAGTTCACTCTCATCGACCTATTTGGTCACTCTGTCAAAAAAAATCAATAAGATTCGTTAGGCACGACCTATCTTTCACAAAACCGTGCTGACTGTCCCTGATCAGATTATTCTTTGCTAGATGGTTATAAATCCTATGTCTTATAACCTTTTCCAACACTTTACCAGCAACTGAAGTGAGACTCATTGGTCTGCAATTACCAGGGTTGTCTCTACTATCCTTTTTGAACAAGGGAACCACATTTGTTACCCTTCAGTCCTCAGGCACTATTCCTGTAGACAATGATGATTTGAAGATGAATGCTAAAGCTGGCAATCTCTTCAATTCCTTCCCAGAGGATCCTAGGACAGATCCCATCCAGCCCAGGGGAGATGTCGCCTTTTACACCCTGCAGTATTTCTAATACCTCTTCCTTGTGAACCTCAATCTCTTCTCGTTTAGATGCAAGTATTTCTGTATCTTTCTCGCCAACATTTTCATTTTCTATAGTGAACACTGTCGAAAAATATTTATTTACTGCTTCCACTATCTCTTCCGTCTCCACACACATCTTCCCACTATAATCCTTGATTGGCCCTAAATTAACTCTCGTCATTCTTTTATTCCTGACATACCTATGGAAAGCCTTAGCATTAACCCTGATCCTATCCGCCAACAACTTCTCATGTCTCCTCCTGGCTTTTCTGAGCTCTCTTTTTAGGTATTTCCTGGTTTCCTTGTAACCCTCAAACGCCCTAACTGAGTTTTCATATTTTGTTCTAACATAAGCCTCCTTCTTCTTCTTGACCAGGAATTCTATTTCCTTAGTAAACCACGGCTCACGCGTTCTATATCTTCCTCCGTGCCTGACAGGTGTATACTTATCTAGGACACACAGGAGCTTTTCCTTATATAAGCTCCACATTTTTAACGTCGTCATCTCCCTGCAGTTTCCTTCCCCATTCTATGCTTCCTAAATATTTCCGAATTGCATCGTACTTTCCCTTCCCCCACTGTAACTGCTGCTCAGTGGAGTACACCTATTCCTTTCCATCACTAAAGTAAACCTGACAGAATTGTGGTCGCTGACTCCAAAGTGCTCACCTACTTCCAAATCTAACACCTGGCCAGGCTCGTTGCCCAATACAAAATCCAAAGTGGCTTCGCCCCTTGTAGATCTGTCTACATACTGTGTCAGGAAGCCCCCCTGCACACTCTGGACAAGAACTGACCCATCTATAGTACTCGTACTGTAGTGATCCCAGTCAATATTTTGATAGTTGAAGTCCCCCATGACAACTACCCTGCCTCTCTCACTCCTATCGAGAATCATCTTTGCTATCCTTTCCTCTACATCGCTGGGACTATCCAGAGGCCTATAGAAAACTCCCAGCATGGTGACTTCTCCTTTCCTGTTTCTAACCTCAGCCCATAATACCTCAGTTAACGAGACCCCAAACATCATTTCTACACCTGTAATATTGTCCCTGATTAACAATGCCACACCTTGCCCTCTTTTACCATCTTCTCTGTTCTTACTGAAACATCTGAATCCCGGAACCTGCAACAGCCATTCCGGTTCCTGTCTATTCATGTCTCCATAATGGCCACAACATCGAAGTCCCAGGTATCGACCCTTACTGCCAGTTCACCCACTTTATTTCGAATGCTCCTCGCGTTGAAGTGCACACACGTCCAACCAGGTTCTCGCTTGCCCTTGTCAGAGACTTGACTTTGTAACTCCCTACGCTCATCCTCTTCTGTAGCTGTCCTAAAATTTTGGTTCCCATCCCCTACTGTATTAGTTTAAATCTTAATAGCTTTAGCGAATTTCCCACCTCGCATGTTGGTACCCCTGTGGTTTAGATGAAGACAATCCTGCTTGTAGAGTTCCCACATACCCCAGAAAGAGCTCCAATTATCCAAAAACCCGACTCCTCCCTCCTGCACCATCTCTGTCGCCACGTGCTCAACTCATTTCCCTCTCTATTCATCATCTCACTAACACGTGGCACGGGCAGCAAACCAGTGAAAACAACTCTGTTTGTCCGAACTCTAAGTTTCCATCCTCTAAGTGTCTGCCTCAAGTCCCCATCTCTCTTCCGACCTATGTCGTTGGTGCCAATGTGGATCACGACTTGGAGCTCCTCTCCATCCCCCTGAAGAATACCCCAAACACGATCAGAGACATCACGGACCCTGGCACCCGGGTGGCAACACACCAACTGTGAGTCTCGCTTGTCCCCACAGAACCTCCTATCTGTCCCCCTAACTATCGAGACCCCAATGACTACTGCTCTGCTCCTCTTCCTCCGTCTCTTCTGAGCAGCAGGTGCGCCACTGCTTTCCCTTGGTAAGTCATCCCCTCCAACAATGTCCAAAATGGTATACGTATTGTTGAGGGGATTGGCCTCAGGGGATCCCTACATTGCCTGCCGGTTCCCTTTCTGTCCCCTAATTGTCACCCATCTGTCTTTTTCTTTTCTCTGGGGAGTGAGTACCTCTCTGTAAGTCCTGTCAATAACCCCCTTTGCCTCCCGAATGATCCGAAGTTCATCCAACTCCAGCTCCAGTTCTCTAACGCAGTTTTCGAGGAGCTGGTGCTGAGTGCACTTCCCATAGATATCGTCAGCAGGGACACGAGTGGTGATCTTTACTTCCCACTTTCTGCAAGAGGAACATTCCATTGCCCTAAACTTCATTCCCACGAGTCGAACTCCCGAAGTGACTACTGAAAAAAAGGATTAGGAAATTACATAGTTACCTTACCTTGTCAATCTGGCTCCCACAACTTTTTTTAGGTTAGAGGATGAGGATGGGTGGGAGCTATTACCCGAGTGGTGTCTCGGGCAACGAAACCACGCAAATATAAACTATTCTACTTACCATCCCCAGAACGCCTTTGGTCGCTCCTCCCTCACTGGCCTGAAGGTAAGAAGTTTAAATATACTTACCGGTATTCCCGACAATCACCTTGCTCCAACGTCACCTCCTCCTTGACTCCCACCTCTCGCTGCTCCGAACTGTTAATGATATTAATGTGGGAGATGGGGAGGCGGGGGGCCGGGGATTGGAGAATGATAAAAAATTTTGTGGATGACACAACGATTGGCCGGATGAGTCACAGTGAGGAGGAATGTATTAGGTTACAGGAGGGTACAAACCGATTATTCAGATGGCCAGATTAATGACCGATAAATAATAGCACTGAAATTTGTGAGATGCTGCACTTTGGAAGAAGTAACAAGATAAGAGAGAACTCAAACCATGAAGATCGTCTAGTCTTGCTTTTGGAGCAGATAAGGGTGAGGTGTGAACCTGACAGAGGTGTATAAGAGCATCAGAGGTATGGGCAGAGTGACCAGACAGCAGCTGTTCCCCTTAATCAAAGGATCAAAAACAAGGGACACATGTTTGAAGCGAAAGTAAGACACTGAAAGAGGATTTGGGGAATCCGTTTTGAACCCAGAGGATGATTTGTGTCTAGAATTCATTGCCTGGGAGGGTGGATCAGTAAGGTAACCTCAAAAACTTTATAAAGCACTAGCATCAGCACTGGGTGGTGCAGACTCGATTGGCCTTGTCTTTATACATGATTCCATGTGGTGGCAGCCATGAAAGCTCTGATACATTCTGAAGCACCAACCAACGGTACTTGTTGATTTGGTCTGGCGAACTGTGCTCAGTAAATGGCGAGATTACAAATCAACATCATTCCATGAAGTATCAGCACTTACTCAACCTAGGACAGCTCAGCCATCTCTGACAACATCCAGGATAATTCACATGCTCAGTGCAAGCATCGTCCATCAAAAGCAATAAAAAAGTCCAACTATTTGACACCATTATTTTAAGGGCACCAATAACATAGACACAGACTTCTCTTCATTACTATATAGATTTGTATCTGTAAGGTTGCTATTTCTCAGAAAAATAATAAACTCCATCCTATATGTTCGCTTTGACAATGAGTCCGTTTCCTGTTTTCCTGCAAGTTGTTCATCACGACATGACGGCTTGTGTAACACTCCATCCTCCACCAGTAATGTTTACTCCCAGCTTACCCACCATATGAGATGCATTGCTGGCACTCCTTCCCACCAGCCACTTGGATGGACCAACATCAATTGGACTGGAACGTCTCAAGGGAAATTAATGCTGGTCTAGCTCCATTAAATTCCCAAATAAATTGAAACAACAATCGGATTTTCTATTATTATTGAAAACGTAGAGTCTTTTTTTATTCATCTGATGAGTTTGCCACTGTCCTTATCGTTGTGTTATCTATGTCCATGAAACCGTTTTGTGCACATATTAAAAGAACAAAAAACGCTCAGGTCACAGATAGAGTCATGGAATCATAGAGATGTATAGCATAGAAACGGACCCTTTGGTCTAACCTGCCCATGTCGACCAGATGTCCCAACCCAATCTCGTCCCACTTGACAGCACCCGGCCCATATTCCTCCAAACCCTTCCTATTCATATATCCATCCAAATGCCTCTTATATGTTGCAATTGTACCAGGCTCCATCACTTCCTCTGGCATCTCATTCCGTACACGTACCATTCTCTGCGTGAAAAAGTTGCCCCTGACGTCTCTTTTCTATCTTTCCCCTCTCACCCTAAACCTATGCCTTCTAGTTCTGGACTCCCCGACCCCAGGGAAAAAGTATTCGTCTATGTATCTTATCCATGCCCTTCATAATGTTATAAACCTCTGGAAGGTCACCCCTCAGCTTCCGACGCTCCAGGGAAAACAGCCCCATCCTGTTCAGCCTCCCTCTGTATCTCAGATCCTCCAACACTGGCAACATCCTTGTCAATCTTTTCCGAACCATTTCAAGTTTCACAACATCTTTCCGATAGGAAGGAGACCAGAATTGCACGGAATATTCCAACAGTGGCCTAACCAATGTCCTCTACAGCCGCAACATGACCTCCCAACTCCTGTACGCAATACTCTGACCAACAAACGAAAGCATACCAAACGCCTTCTTCATTATACTATCTACCTGCGACTCCACATTCCAGGACCTTTGAACCTACACTCCAAGGTGTCTTTCTTCAACAACACGCCCTAGGACCTTACCATTAAGCGTATGAGAAGACAATGCAACTTTTAAGCAAAAACGGTCAGGGCATAGTAGGGTATAGGTCTTCAGGTAACTAGGAATAATGTACATTGGTGTTTTCTGGCTGGCGAAGATGTATTGGGTTGAAGGGCCTATTTATATGCTGTGTGACTATCGCTTTAATTGTTGAAAACAAAGAATGTATTCTCACTATTCCCACAGCTTGTGAGCATCAAGTGGTGAGGAATGCAATTTCCAATGTCACACAGCGGACCGACTTGAAGCTACCAAATAGTTCAGAACCCTGTTTCTCTCATTGTAACATACCTGTTAGTGTTCCTGCACCACAAGAATCCCTGGGGTTTATCACCATATTCTGAATAGAAATTACACACAGGCAACAGAATGCTGGTCTTGCTAATAAAACTCACCTCACAACAAGAACTGAAAGGAATGAGCAGAATTAAAGTTATCCATTCGACCCAATCTGATATCTAAGGCAGTTTCAAGGCAGGCTTTCACTTTGCGCTATGCTCCTGACCTTTCTCCAATACCACAAAACTTCCCTGAGTGCTTTTGAGTGTTGTTTAAAAGTCACATATGGAAAACTGTGCCCAATTATCTGAAAGGAAATGTCTTCATGATCATGAGAATCATCTCATATTTTTTTCAGCATCTAAATTCAACAGAAATGCAGAAACTAGCATCAGGAGTAAGTCACCAATACAGCTCCGTCATGCGATAAGATTGTGGATGATCTGATTGTGACATCAATCACACATTCCTCCTTTGCCCTTACAATGATAGTACGCCATTCTTAATCAAGTATCTGACTGATTCTGCCTTAGGAATATTCAATGTTTTATCCTCCATTGCTATCTGGGAAGAGAGTTCACAAATACTCGAAACTTTGAGAGGATTAAAACATCCAACATCTTCTGAACAGAGATAACCGTCAGTTTCATCGTCCATCCACTCTTGGTAATCTCTCACAGAAGCTGAGATATTGTTTCAGAATTCAACTTGAAAAGAATACTTGGAATATTCTGGGGTCACCAAGATCACATGTTGTTCACCTAAACTCCAGCAGATCCAGAGTCAGTCAGTTCAAGATTTCCACCTAAAATAAATGTTCCGCACAGGAGTCAGTTCAGTGAATCTTCTCTGGACTGGTTTGCATGTCAGTATGAGCATTGTTCTCTCGATGTGGTCTCGCCACTACTCTGCAAAACTGTAGAAAATCTTCCCTAATTTTGAATGTATTCTGTTTCAGAAAATATCTACATTTATCTTACCTCCCTCAAAACGTTTTTCACACATCAAGCTTTTATTTTGTAGTCCAGGTGTCCGGTTCTTCTGTGCCTCAAGCCAATCTCTCCATTGAAATAAAACACTGCCTTTCGATTCAACCCGCCAACATCTTTGAGCGCACAGACAATACATCCTACGGTGCTCCATACAACAATATTTTCTGTTCACTTGACCCACCTTAATCTCTTTATAGACTCAAGTCCTCTTCATATGATGTTTTTCTAACAGTTTCAAAAGTCTGCATTCTTCCATAGCACACACAGAACATTTGGCCAAAGAAATAGATTGTGGCCACATTCCAATGGAATTGACAATGTAATATTTTTAATTAATGTCTAAACTATGAACTTAAGACAATGCTAAAGTGTTTTGCAGTTCCATCATACAGTTCCCAAAACTCAAAGTAGGGACAGATGGTGTAGAATCTGTGTGGTTAGAATTGAGGAACGGCAAAGGTGATAAACTATAGTTGAAGTTATGTGCAGGTCCACAAACGATAGTTAAGAACAGGGGGCGGATGACACATCAGGAGGTAGAAACAATGTGTCGGAAAGGCAAAGTTACAGTGATTGGGAGGATTTCAATATGCAGCTGGACTGGGAAAATCAGGTCGGCAGTGGTTTGCAAGGAATGGAATTTGTGGAATGTCTACGAGATGGCTTTTGGAGCAGCTTATGGTGCAGGCAACGAGGGAACGGGCAATACTGTATTAAGAGTTGTGCAATGAGGCAGACTTGAGAAGGGAGCTTAAGGTAAAGAAACCTTTATGAGGCAGTGATCATAATATCATTTAACCTACTCTTCAATTTAATAGGGTGAAGGTAGAATCAGAGTTAACAATAAAAGCAACGACAAAGATATGAGGGAGGAACTGGGTTGAATTGACTGGGAGAGTAGGCTAGCAGGAAAGACAGTGGGACAGTTATGGCGGTAGTTTCTGGGAGTAATTCAGGAGACACAGCAGAGACTCATCCCAAGCTAAAAGAAGCAGAGTAAAGGGAGGATGAGGCAACAACGGCTCACAGGGGAAATCAGAGTTAGCATAAAAGCAAAAGAGAAATCAGATAAAATGGTAAATGCCAGTGGGAAACCAAAGGATTTGGACTTTTACAAATACCAATACAGGGCAACAAAATAAGAAATATGAGGAAGAAGTTAAATATGAGGGTAAACTAGCCAGTAATATAAAAGATTGTAAGAGATTCTTTCGATATGTAAAGGGCAAAAGAGAGGAAGAACTGGACATTGGTCGTGGAATATGACGCTGGAGATATAGTCATGGGGAACAAATAATGGCTGAGAAACTGAACAATTATTTCACGTCACATTTCACCGTGAACGACACGAATAGTATCCCCAAAAATTCAAGAAAACCTAAATGGGTAAATAAACTTGACCAGCTGGACAATATTCCAGAGTTCCAAGGGAGATAGCTGAAGAAATAATGTAGACATTTGTGGTGATCTTCCATGAATTTCTAGAATCAGGGAGAGGCTCAAAAGCGTGACAGCTTCTTTAAAAAGGGAATCAGGCAAAAGGCAAAAAGTGTCAGACACATTAACCTAACCTCAGTCATGTGTAAGATCCTAGAATCCATTGTGAAGGATGAGATTCTGAATACTTGCAAGTGAAATGTAAAATTGGGCAAAGTCAGTATGGTGTCATCAAGAGGACGTCATGCCTCAGAAATCTGTAAAAGTTATCTGAGGATCCAACAAGCAAGTGAGACAAAGGAAAGCCAGTGGATATTATCCACGTGAAATTCAAGAAGGACTTTGGCAAGGTGCCGCACAGGAGGCTGCTGAGTAAAATAAGGCCCCATTTTGTTCGAGGTAAGTTACCAGTGTGTGCAGAAGCTTGGCTGCCTGGCAGCAAGTAGAGATTGGGGATAAAAAGGTCCTGCTTGGGATAGCAGCAGATGACAACTTGTATTCCGCATGGCTCAGTGTTGGGACCACAAATTTTTACTTTGTGCATTAACGATCTACATTAAGGAACAGAGGGTATTCTGGCGAGGTTTTTAGATGATACAAAGGTAAGTAGAGGGACAGGCAGCATTGAGAAGGCAGGGAGGCTGCAGAAGGATTTAGACAGGGTAGGAGAGTGGGCAAAGAAGTGGCAGATGGAATTCATCTTGGGAAAACCTGAAGTGATTCACTTTGTGAGGAGGGAGAGATGCATGGTCTATTTTATAAATGGAGAGAAAATTCAGAAGTCTGAAGAGCAAAGAGAGTTGTGATTTCTAGAACAGGATTGACTCAAGATAAACTTGCAGGTTGAGTCAATAGTTAGGCAGGTGTTGTATCTGCCGCACAGTGTGATTGAAGTCTTCTATTTAGCAAAGGAACTGAGTCAACTCTTACAAACAATAATATATGTTTATTGAGCACACTCAATATTAGTACA
Organism: Chiloscyllium plagiosum; assembly: GCF_037043375.1. Taxonomy (NCBI): domain Eukaryota; kingdom Metazoa; phylum Chordata; class Chondrichthyes; order Orectolobiformes; family Hemiscylliidae; genus Chiloscyllium; species Chiloscyllium plagiosum. The sequence continues at coordinate 30,463,337 of NW_028270184.1, read as the reverse complement.
ATAAAGTTTACTATAAAGCAATGAAAAATACTGCAAAACGTCTTATGTTTTAACTTAACTATGACTGATTGTGTACCACAACACGAGAACTTGGCCGGGCTCCCCGTGGTGATGCTTTCTTATTCTTTCGATGGTCTTGGAGTTGTTTTCTTTCTCAGTGGTTATTCTCCAGTTGCCGCGCTCTGTGGGGTTTTGAGGTGATTCTTATCCTTCTAAGTCTTCAAGCTCTTGGGAGGGTATGGAAGATCTTCCAATGGAATTATCAGGTTTATTTACTCAGATCAATCAGACTCAACCAGGGGTTGGCATATTGATGGCCCAAGAGCGACATTCTATTGTATCATTCAAGTCCAATTTCAGGTGGGTATTGCAGGGTCTGTAGCTGTCAGGTTTTCTTTGCAAACCGTCTGTGGTGAGCTGCAGCCTGTCTGGATTCGCAGCATATGGATTAGCAGAGCGTTGACGCAAGGTTGGGATCCATTTCCCAGCATGCTTTAATCATTGTTCATTTGTAGAACTCCGTGATAAGTTTATTAATGCCCAACATGTGTTCATTGTTCCTGGTGGCCTATCCAGTCAGAAAGACAAATACAGCGTTGGTATTTATATTGAGATGACTTGAATATTAAAGCAGAGAAGGATTGATGAGGTTTTACAAGGCTCTGATCAGACTATATTTGGAGTATTTTGCAATAGCATAATTTAAGATATATCTAGACAGATAAAAAGAATGGACAGGTAGACCTGCTCTTGTGCTGGAATTTTCTTTGTTCTTCGTTCTTTATTTTTCCTTCTAAAAATTGCAAGTTTTCAACTTATTGTATGTTACAATTCAATAACATAAACCATTTATTTATTTGACCGTCCATGTTAAATTATTGTCATTTCTAAATTAGAGTCAAGAGACATAGAGATGTACAGCATGGAAACAGACCGTTTGGTTCAACTCGGCCATGCAGACCAGAGATCCCAACCCACGCAGTATTCCAAAGGAGCACTCACCAACCTCCTGTACAGCCGCAACATGACCTTCCAAATCCTGTACTCAATACTCTGACCAATAAAGGAAAGCGTACTAAACGCCTTCTTCACTATCTTATCTATCTATGACTCTACTTTCAAATGAACCTGTAATCCAAGGTCTCTTTGGTCAGCAACACTCCCTAGGACATCACCATTAGTAGTATAACTCCTGCTAAGATTTGCTTTCCCAAAATGCAACACCTCACATTTATGTAAATTAAACTCCATCTGCCACTCCTAAGCCCATTGGCCCAACTGATCCTTTTGCAATCCGAGATAATCTTCTTTGCTGTTCTCTAAACCTCCAATTTTGGTGTTATCTGCAAACTTACTAACTATACCTATTATGCTCACTTTCAAATAATTTATATAAATGATGAAAAGTATTGGACCGAGCACCGATCCTTGTGGCACTCCACTGGTCACAGGCCTCCAGTCTGTAAAACAACCCTACACCACCACCATCCTCTGTCGTCTACCTTTGAGCCAGTTCTGGATCCAAATGGCTAGTTCTCCCTCTATTCCATGACATCTAATCCGACTAACCAAATTATACTCAACATATTCAAGAAGAACAGATACTCAAAAAAATACAGTGCGCAGATTCCTCAAGAACAAGCAGACCACGACAAGCAGACCAAACACAGCCAGAAACCCTAACCACCTTACCATACATCAAAGTAGTTTCAGAAATGACAGCCAGACTACTAAGACCCCTCAGAATCCTAGTAGCACACAAACCCACCAACACTCTCAAACAAAAACTAACAAAATTAAAAGACCCAGTACAATCCATGGACAAAACCAACGTCATCTATAAAATTCCATGCAAGGACTGCCACAAACACTACGTAGGACAAACAGGAAGAAAGTTAGCCAACAGGATACACGAACACCAGCTCGCCTCAAAAAGACACGACCCTCTCTCCCTCGTAGCCCTAGACACGAATGAAAAAAAAACACCATTTCGACTGGGACAACACATCTATCCTGGGACAGGCTAAGCAAAGACATGCCAGAGAATTCCTAGAGGCGTGGCACTCCAACCACAACGCCATAAACAAACTCATAGATCTAGCTGCCGTCTATCAACCCCTCAGAAAACGAGCAGGAAATGACATCACCACAAACACCAGGAACCCCATCCAGGAGAAAGATATAAATAGAAAGCAGGAGACAACAGCGTTGCTTCCCTTGTCGGTCGCCACTGATGATGTTACCTAGCCAGGTAATGAAACGTCTGGATATCAAACCTACAGCTCAGCGAGCAAACCTACACCCTAAACATCAACCTGAGCTACAAACCTTCACAAACCTTGCATATACTCATATTGCCTTTTGTACTCTTCTAAGGGTTCACTCAATCTACCTTGTTTGTACGTGATATATGCTCCCTTCTTTTTCTTAACCAGACCCTCAATTTCTTTAGTCATCCAGCATTCCCTATACCTGTCAGCCTTTCCTTTCACCGTAACATTAATATACTTTCTCTGGACTCTCATTACCTAATTTCTGAATGCTTCCCACTTTCCAGCTGCCCTTTTATCTACGAACATCTGTCTCCAGTCAGGTTTTGAAATTTCTTGTCTAATATCATCAAAATTAGCCTTACTCCAATTTAGAACTTCAACTTTTAGATTTGGTCTGTCATTTTCCATCATTATTTTAAAACTAATAGAATTGTTGGCAAATAGCTGAAGCTCACATGCTTCAGTGAGAATTAAATCGATTGATTATATATAAATTTGTCAGAATGATAATTCTATCAATTATTCAATCGCTTTCTCACTCTGAATATGCAATCAGTCAGAGGTCAACCACTTTGTAAATGATATGGCGACAATGTATGCATTTGAATCCTGGCATTCAATGTGTAATAGTGATCACCAAAATAATCAGACATTTTATTTTTGGTATAAAACAAAACGCACCCTCTTTACTTTTGTATCATAAAATGTTGTTAGGTGTTTATATTTTAGTTCCATCAATATAGAACCAACTTAATTGTTTTCAGAGATGATGCAATTATTGTTCAGTTGAATAATTGTAGTTCATATCTCATCATTGCCCAATTCGCAAACATGGCTAACTCCTAATCATTGTTCAGGTCAGTAAACCCACCACGTTGCAATCATGACCGAATTTAAAAATGGATTCCAAAAGGCCTGAATTCAGGCACCGTGCTACTGGACCTCACAGCTGCCTGTGACACTGCGTGAGATACTGGCCTGCTCCAGAATCTGACCAGAAAGATTCCAACCTCGGTCAGGACAATCATGAGGTCGGCGTGGAGGCGGAGACGCATGAAACGTCGATTCTCCTGCTCCTTGGATGCTGCCTAACCTGCTGCGCCTTTCCAGCAACACATTTTTCAGCTCTGATCTCCAGCATTTACAGTCCTCACTTTCTCCTCAGGTCAATCATTCAAACATTCCTTCAAAGTAAATCATTTGGATTCCACCTTGGGCAGGAGGAAACGTGCCAACAGCCTATCAGTCATCATTCCTGATGAAGGTCTTTTGCCCGAAAAGTCGACTGTCCTGCACCTCGGATGCTGCCTGACCTGCTGTGCTCTTCCAGCACCGCTCTAATCTAGACTCTGGTTTCCAGCATCTGAGGGCATTCTTTTTACCTATCAATGCTCTCAGTGTAGTTACAAATACTGTCAAAATTAGATACCAATGTTTGATCAGGAACCAGGTCTTACAAATGCATCTTCAGTCAGAGCATGACCCAGACAGCATTGTATGGACATGGAGTGTCAGAATCACATGGTATTGCTTACGGTGCTGAAATCTGGCATGTTCCTCATACTTCCTACATCTGCTCCCTGGTCCAGACGCTGTGTGAAAATGTTCACAATTGACAGCTTTCTGCAGCATCTTGTTTCTCACAGTGAATCCTCTGAAATTATATCCAATAAATGTACCTTCACATTCACCAGTATCAAAATAAAATTGTACCTGCCTGTGGATGGTCAGATATTAATACATTGGTCACCAAACAGAATGTATCTGAAGAAACCAGGAGCTAACGACAAATGAAAAATCAGTTTCATAACTAAACTTGGTGGAGTTTGTCTGGTTTAGGTAACCACACATATTGCGCTGGATCTCAGCTGACTGTAACCATGCACACCATAACTGGAAGTCTTGGCCTCACGCCCCGTCCAACTTCATGACCTCACACACCTCACTCCCTCGCACATCCACCAACTGATGAGAATCCACCAGCTGAGAGAAACTTGGAACATAGAACAGTACAGCACAATAAGAGCCCTTCAGCCCTCAATGCCTTGCCGACCTTTTATCCTACTCTAAGATCAGACTAACCTACATAACCTTCAATGCACTAGCTTCCATGTGGGTATCCAAGATTCTACTTAATTATCCCTAATGTATCTGATTTTATTTCTATCACTGGCGGTGATTTCCAACCCCGCCATACTCTGTGTAAAGCAGCTATCTCTGACAGCCCCCCGAAACCTTGCTCCAAAAAACCCCGCAATCTTAAAATTACACTCCTTGTGGATAGCCATGTCTGCCAGAGGAAAAGACTCTGGCTATCCAATCATTGTCTCTCAACATTTGTACACCTCTATCAAGTCAGCTGTCATTCTTCTTCGCTGCAGGGAGAAATGCCCTGGCTCCCTCAAATTTTCCTCCTAAGATTTTCAAAGTTTGTGCGAAGAGATGCCCTCCAGACCAGGCAGCATCCTGGTAAATCTCCTCTGCACACTCTCTGAGGCTTTCACATATTTCCTAAAATGAGGCAACCAGAACTGAACACAATATTCCAAGTGTGGTTGGACCACAGCTCTTTTAGAGTTAAGCATTAACCTCTCCGCTCTAACACTCAATCCCCCTGTTCATGAAAGCCAACACACCATACCCCTTCTTAACAACTCTATCAACTTGGGTGATAATTTTGTGGGATCTATGGACATGGACCCCAAGATCCCTCTGTTCCTCCCAATTGCCAAGAATTCTGCTTTTAACCCTGTATTCTGTATTCAAATGCAACATTCACTTCACTTCACACTTTTTTTAAGGTTGAACTTTATCTGCCACTTATTTGCCCAGTGCTGCAACCTGTCAATGTTCTGTTGCAACCTACAACAGCCCTCCACACTATCCACAACTCGAAAAACCTGCATGCCTTCGGTAAACTTACTAACCCACCATTCCACTTCCTCATTAAAGTCATTTATAAAAATCACAAACAGCACACGTCCCAGAGCCGAACCCTGTGGAACACCACAGGTCACTGAGCTCCAGGCTGAATACTTTCCATCTGCTACCATCCTCTATCTTCTATGGGCCAGCCATGCCCATATCCGGAAAGCCAAATTCCCTACGTCCCATTCTTCCTTACCTTCTGAATGAGCCTACAAGGTGGAACTTTATCCATCGCCTTGCTAAAATTCATGTTCACCACATCTACAGGTCTACCTTCATCAACATGTTTTTTTTTTACATTTTCAAATAATTCAATAAGGTTTGTGAGGCATGACCAGCTTCTCAAAAAGCCATGCTGACTGTCTCTAATCAAATTATCGTTTTCTAAGTAATTGTAAATCCTGTCTCTCAGAAGCGTCTCCAATACCTTGCCCACCACTGGTGTAAGACTGATTGTTTTATCATTTCCAAGGTTATCCCTATTCCATTCCCTGAATAAGGGAATAACATTTGCCACATTCCAATCAGTTGGCACCACTCTAGTGGACAATGAAGACACAAAGATCATCACCAAAGGCACACCAATCTCTTCCATAACTTCCTGGAGTAACCTCGTGTATACCCCATCTGGCCCAGGGGATGTTTGTACTTCAATCAATCAGTCTGTACTTCCGCTCAACTTGTCTACACCCTGTCCAGCCAACTGATTGACTGCTTTCTATTTCAGTGCAATATATAGTGCTGCATTCTTGAGCAAGTACGGTTCCCAACGTCCTTCAAATCACAGAATAAAAAAAAAGAATGCACCAATCCCTTCCTGACAAAGAGCTCATGCTCGAACCATTGAATCTCCTGCTCCTGGAAAGCTGTCTGATCTGCTGTGCTTTTCCAGCACCACACTGTTCGACTCTGATCTCTATCAACTGCAGTCCTCACTGTCTCCATTACTGAGGGCTATCCCCTCTGCACACTGAGCGGGGAATTAACCATCAGAAACTCATTGTATGTGGAGCTGACTGCTCAGTTCTTGAAAGTTGCACTTGATAAATACATTTTTTAAAAAGAAATTACAATTCAACAAATAGCCATTCAGTCCCAGAGTTACAATTTTGGTTCATGGTTTGGGCAGCCTATGAACAAAGAGTGAATTATTGAGGAACTCCGAGATACAGAGTATTCCAGGTGTTATAATCCAGCTTACGTTAATGCTGGGAGCATTATCAGACAGACTGTTGTGATAATGGCATGAATTGACATGTGGAGGTGGAACAGTTTTGCCATCACAGAGACGTGTTTGAGGGAGGTCAGGACTAACAACTCAATATTCTGCTGTACTGGAAACTACAGGCAGGACAGGAGAGTATTTGGAAGAGGAGGTGGTATTGCATGATTCATTAAGGAACAGTTACTGCAGTAAGGAGGGACGATATCTTGGAAGTGTATTCAAATGAGGCTTTATGTGTCGAGGTTAGTGTCAAAATGATGAGAAACACACTGCTGGGGATATTTTATAGAGCCACATGAAGATGGAAATGCAGGACCAGATATATAACCAATTCACAGATGTACGAAAAATCAAATTCGCTGAGGTGTGAAAGAAAGCAGAGATATTAAAGCAAGGCTCGAGATATTACAGAGACAGGAAAGCAAGGGTGGAGATATAACAGATAAAGAGGAAAGCAAGGCTGGAGATGTTACAGAGGTAGAAAAGCAATGCTGGAGATGTTACAGAGAGAGGAAAGCAAGTCTGGAGATGTTACAGACGTAGAAAAGCAAGGCTGGAGATGTCACAGAGATAGGAAAGCAAGGCTGAAGATGCTACAGAGATAGGAAAGCAATGCTGGAGATGTTTCAGAGAGAGAGGAAAGCAAGGCTGGAGATATTACAGATAGAGAGGAAAGCAAGGCTGGAGATGTCACAGATAGAGAGGAAAGGAAGGCTGGAGATATTACAGGTAGAGAGGAGAGCAAGGCTGGAGATGTTACAGATAGAGAGGAAAGGAAGGCTGGAGATATTACAGATAGAGAGGAAAGCAAGGCTGGAGATGTTACAGATAGAGAGGAAAGCAAGGCTGGAGATGTTACAGAGAGAGGAAAGCAATTCTGGAGATGTTACAAAGGTAGAAAAGCAAGGCTGGAGATGTCACAGAGATAGGAAAGCAAGGCTGGAGATGCTACAGAGATAGGAAAACAATGCTGGAGATGTTACAGAAAGAGAGGAAAGCAAGGATGGAGATATTACAGATAAAGAGGAAAGCAAGGCTGGAGATGTTACAGATAGAGAGGAAAGGAAGGCTGGAGATATTACAGATAGAGAGGAAAGCAAGGCTGGAGATGTTACAGATGGAGAGGAAAGCAAGTCTGGAGATGTCAGAGAGAGAAAGAAAAGTAAGGCTGGAGATGTTACAGAGAGATAGGAAAGCAAGGCAGGAGATGTTATAGGGAGAGAGGAAAGCAAGAATGGAGATGTAACAGGGAGAGAGGAAAGCAAGGCTGGAGATGTTACAGAGATGGGAAAGCAAGGCTGGAGATGTTACAGGGATAGGAAAGCAAGGCTGGAGATGTTACAGATAGAGAGGAAAGCAAGGCTGGAGATGTTACAGAGAGATAGGAAAGCAAGGCAGGAGATGTTATAGGGAGAGAGGAAAGCAAGACTGGAGATGTTACAGGGAGAGAGGAAAGCAAGGCAGGAGACGTTACAGAGAGAGGAAAGCAAGGCTAGAGATGTTACAGGGATGGGAAAGCAAGGCTGGAGATGTTATGAGAGAGAGGAAGGCAGGCTGGAGATGTTACAGAGAGAGAAAAGCAAGGCTAGAGATGTTACAGAGGTGGGAAAGCAAGGCTGGAGATGTTACAGAGATAGGAAAGTAAGGCAGGAGATGTTACACAGAGAGAGGAAGCAATGCTGGAGATGTTACAGAGATAGGAAAGCAAGGCAGGAGATGTTACAGAGAGAGAGGAAGGCAAGGCTGGAGATGATACAGAGATAGGAAAGCAAGGCTGGAGATGTCACAGAGATAGGAAAGCAAGGCTAGAGATGTTACAGAGAGGGGAAAGCAAGGCTGGAGATGTGACAGAGAGAGAGAGGAAAGCAAGGCTAGAGATGTTACAGAGATAGGAAAACAAGTCTGGAGATGTTGCAGATACAGGAAAGCAAGACTGGAGATGTTACAGAGATAGTGTGGCCTGTGCATGCTAGAATAGGTTAGCGAGATATTTTTAAATTCATTTTCAGAATATGGGGAAAGATGAGGCAGCTGAAGATTAGAGAGATAGGGACGGGTGTAGGGGCTGGCCGAATTTACAGCGATAAATGGTACTAGAGTAAGAGATAAAGATTGTAGTGATACGGAGGGTTACTGAGACACAAATGAATGTTGCAGCTGGAGCAGATGACAGGGAATGAAACAGAAATACACGTAGATAGTTTAAAAACGGAATTATGCAATGTCTTAATGGAGAAAATATTATAGAATAGACAATGCACTTGGAGGAACTGAAGGAGCGAGACCTTGGACTGTTAAATCACAAGTTTCATAGAGTGGGTGTCATAGAGCACAGAAGAGGCCGTTCGATTGATGGTGACAAAACATTAAAAGCCCTGCAGACCCTGGACATCCCTCCTTCCTAACGTCTGGGGGCTAGGGCTAGATGTGGGAGAGGCACCAACAGACACCTCAAGCAACAATGTGTCATAACGAAACCTCATTGTGTCAGATCAAACACTGACACGGAAATCTCCTGCTGACTCCCTTCCCTCAGCTGATGGATCAGTGTCCCTCCGATGGAAGCCCTGAGAGAGTGACAAAGCTGGATGGGCCATTTCAAAACCACCACCCAGATGGGCTCAGCAGCAGCATTGATGAGATAGTCAGGTCCAAAAGGACATAGCTGCAAGACTGGGTCTGCATTGAGTGGGAAGGGAACGACTGAGAAGGAGAAACATTCTTGAACTTACCTTCACCAACCTACCGGCTGTAGGCACATTGATCGATGGTTGTATTGGGAAAGGTGACTACCACACACAGCATTTCGATAGACAAAGTCCCACTTTTACATTGTGAATTGTGTGAGTGCGAGAGTGCGAGAGTAAGTGAGTCAGAGTGAGAGAGAGTGAGAGAGAGTGAGAGAGAGTGAGACAGAGTGAGACAGAGTGAGAGAGTGTGAGAGAGTGTGAGAGAGGGTGAGAGAGTGTGACAGAGAGAGTGAGAGAGAGAGTGAGAGGGAGTGATTGATTGTGATTGCGAGAGTGAGAGTGAGAGAGTGAGAATGAGAGCGAGAGCGAGAGCGAGAGCATGTTCATGAGGACACATGTGAGAGATACTATCACCATGCTAAACGGAACAAATTTCAAAGAAATCGAGAACTCAGCACTGGCCTGTGAGAGGTGATTCATAGAGAGGTCATTACCAACAGCAGCAGAATTGTCCTCCAGCGCAATTTTCACTGTCACTGCCTGGCATATGCTCCACTTTACCCTGACCATCAGGCCGAGGATAAACCCTTGTTCAATGAGGAAGACAGGAGGGCTGGCCAAGACCAGCAACAGGTAAACCTCACAATGAGGTGACGTTACCAAACAGGACCACTTACTTACCAAACAGCTTAAACAGCCAGTGACAGACAGATCTAACTAACAAATCAGACCTAATCTCTGCAATCCTGTCACACGCATTCAGCGTGAATTGTGTGGTCAATTAAACAGCTCTCTGGAGAAGTAGGATCCACAAATATCGCCTTCCTCAACGATGAAAAAGCCCAGCACAACAATAGAAAAGCTAAGGCTGAAACATTCACAACAATGTTCAGACCGAAGTTTGGATGGGATGATCTATTTTAGTCTTCTCCAGATGGCAGTCATCAGCTAATTCGATTCACTGTGTGCGGTAACTCCAAACAGCTGGAGGGATGGGGAATGCAAAAGCTGTGGGCCCTGATAACATTCCATTCAAGATGTTCCTGCTGGGATACAGCATTAGCACCTACCTGACAATGTGGGAAACTATCAGGATATGTCCTGTACACACACAGACAAAATATCAGACACTCAATGACTGCCCCATTGCTCTGATTCTCAACATTAATAAAGTGATGGAATATGTCATCTACAGTAGGGTCAAGCAGCACTGCCTCAGCTCCAACCTGTTCACTGAGCTCAGTTTGGGCTCTCGTCCCTTGGGCACATTGAAGCCTTGGTTTAACGATGTACAACAAGGTGAATTCTAGAGGTGAGGTGACAGTGACTGCACTTAACAGTATCATTACTGCATTTGACTAAGTGTCATATCCTGGATTAACAGCAAAACTGGATCAAATAGGATTCGTCTGCACTGGCTGTAGTTATACCTGGTACAAAGGAAGGTGGCTGGGGTTGGTGGGGAGCAGCCATCTCCGCAGCAGTTCCCCAGGGGAGGGGTTTCTGGAGCAGGTGGAACTAGAGGCCAGCTACCTAGCTCAGAGAAAATGAGAGCATCAGTGAGCTGTAAGAGTTCTCTCTGCCCCAGGCCCAATAATTTTCAGCTGCTTCATAAATGACCATCCCTACACTGTAAAGTCACAAATGGGGATATTTCCCAATGATTGGACAATGTTCAACACCATTCGTGATTTACTCAGATACTGAAACAGTCCTTATCCAAATGCAACAGGTTCTGGAAATATGCAGGTGTGTGCTGAACAGTGACAAGTACAATTTCCATTACACACATGCCAGACAACAATTACCTCTAATAGTAGAAAAGTGTACCATATCCTTTAATGTTCATTGCCACCACCATCACTCAACACCCACCTAGCAATATCCCACGGATTACCGTTAACCAGAACTGGACGGACCATATATTTCATTACCCATTCTTGTGAAGGGTTATGCTAAAACATTGACTCTCCTGTACCTCAGTTGCTGCCTGACCTGTTGTGCTTTTCTAGCGCCACACTTCGACACATATAAATTCATTGGCTATAAGAATATGTCAGGGGCAAGAAATCCTACAAGAATGACTCACCTCAAAATTTCGGAAAGCTGTCTCCCATCAAAAAGACTCACGTTGAATGTGTATGTGATTAAATACCTCCATTTGCCTGTGTGGGTGCAGCTTCATCCCTCTCCCACTGACACTCAGGAGCAGCAATGCCTGCCATCTACACGGTGCTCTGCAGAAATTTCCCAAGGCTCCTTACAACGTACCTCTGAAACCACGAACATCAAGAAGGTCAAGGGAAGCAGATACATGGGACCACCATGTTCGGGTTCCAACCCAAGCTATCTGCCGAGCTGATTGGGAAGTATATTGCCGTCTTTTCAGTGTCACTGTTTCAACTTCCCTCCCTAATGGTATTGTAAGTCTACCTACAGCATATGGGCTGCAACAGGTCAATGTGACAGCTCACACGCACCTTCTCAAGGGCAAAAAGGGACCGGCAATAAATATTGGAATAAATAATTTATTCCATGAATAAATTAACATGAAAGATATTGTCCAGTCCAGCCCAATTCTGGACACTGTGCTTTGGGTTTTGTGAGCTCTGGCTGGTTGGGTCCAGGCAGTAACCTATTTGTTGTAAACAGCTGATGGAATATGCTGTTTGAAACAATCGGATAGTTTCTCAGAGACATGGCCTGCATACCGAGCACCACACAGACACTGACAGTCACATCACAGATTAAGGAGCTCTGAGACAGACAGAGGCAATTGAAAATGTACTCATCCCTGACTAACATGTTTAAACACACAGTGATATTGTTGCCACGAAAATGATTATGAGTGAATAGTAGCAGGGGGAAAGTGAGGACTGCAGATGCTGGAGATCAGAGTCAAAAAGTGTGGTTCTGAAAAAAGCACAGCTGTTCAGGCAGCATTTGAGGAGCAAGAGAGTCGACCATAAGTTCACAATATTAATACAAGGGAAAATAATTGTATATTTTCAAAGTCCTTGTACTTAATAATAATTTGGTCTTGGGTGTGGGAATGAGATTTATCATTTCAATGCTCCTTACTGTGAGTTGGACACTGTTTTCATCATATTGTTGTTATAACAGTGAATGGAATAAATGGGGGATATAATGCTTATTGGACAATCTAAAAGTTGGTATTATGAAAGGCTATCGAAACTTCAGTAAAGAGACTTTGCTGTTAATGGTTAGAACAATGTTGCAAGCATTTACACAGAGATTTCCAGCTCAAGTCACACACAAGGTCGTTGGGCTGGGATTATACTGGCCATCAATGGAGCTGCACAATTCTGTTTGGATACTGACATTGTGGGGCTAACATACACTGGATGTGGTTTATGAGGGATTCAATGTAAATGCCATGTGCTGCAGGAGCCCATCATCTTTATAACACCTTCATTCAGGATCGGGTCCAAGGTGCAGAATTACAGAGTTTACGTGGCACACAAGAAGATATATACTTGCAAGACATGGCTGTTTACAGGTCATTGTTACAAATGCATCTGGATCAGTACCATGTGTTAGTCCATTGACCAGTTTTCCCCACTCACATCTCCCCGTTGTTCAGGTATGTCTCTAACCAGTCTATTGTGCCCAGCTCCAGTTTGAAAACTCACTGGACAGATTCTGGAGATGGCCAGTGTTTTGGAGGTCATAGCGAGATCCAACAACACTGTGTCTGAATTCAGGCTTTTCCTCAAAATCATTTTCAACAGCTATGCTGCATGCAAGATGGTGTGTTCATTGCTCTGTACATCAATCAGCTGTTAACTACAGTCACTGAATTGTGTAATAGTTAGCTGTGTCCTCCGGTAATTCAATTATTGTTCACTTCAATTGTTTTCAACTGAAAAATAATGATGTTTGGTTTATTTTAAAATATGTAAGAAACAAAGTGATATTAACTCTTCATTATATAAAATGTAAAAGTGACCTGTTGTATAAATCCCACAGACAAATCAAGCAACAGTCAGATATTATCTGTAAAGCAGGAGTCTGTGAACAGGACTAATACCAGGCAACATCACCACCCCCTCTGTTAGGGTCTGTCCCACTGACAGGACAAGCCAGGCAAAGGGTAAAGAGTCAGTATTGTGCTCAGCATTGATGCTGGATCCTGTGGCTGCTGGACTACTCTGCGGCAGGTTATGAGGGAATCAATAAAAGTGAAACATATAATTGACCACATCATCACCGATCTGCCTGCTGCAGATACACCTCTCCATTTCATACATCGGTAAGAATGGTCACTACACAGTCCTTATGGGAACAAGGGCTACCTTCACATTTTCCAGACTCCCCTCACCATGGTATGTAGCCCCCTGGGCAGTGACTGGTACAGACTTTAAACAGATTGAGAAACTAATGATGATGCATCGATGAGGTGCAGTGGGCCATCGGCAGGAGCAGAATCATACACTGTACAACTCATACAGTCTGCAACCTCACAGCCCAACATACCTCCCACTGTACAGTAACCATCACAGCCCGACAAACTTCCCACTGTACAGTAACCATCAACAGCGACACTGTGGCTCAGTGGTTAGCACTGCTGCCTCACAGCGCCAAGGTCTGAGATTCGTTTCCGGCCTCATGTGACAGTCTGTATGGAGTTTGCACATTCCCCCCGTGTCTGTGTAGGTTTCCTCCGGGTGCTCCGATTTCCTCCCACAGTCCAAAGGTGGATTGGCCATATTAATTGCCCATCGTGTTATGTGCTTTAGTCAGAGGGAAATGGGTCTGGGTAGGTTACTCTTGGTGTGGACTGGTTGAGCCAAATGGCATGTTTCCACATTGTAGGGAATCTAATCTAACCTCCAAGGTTCAAGTCATAGTTCTGATGGAATAATCAATTGTCTGAATGAGTGCAGCTCCAACAGTACTCTAGTATGGACTTCCGAGTGACAGGCAACACAGTTGTGTGGGGAAGCTCATGTTCACAAACTCGATTGATTATCTTGAGGAAGTGACAAAATTGATTGATGAGGGCACGGGGCTGGATGCTGGCCGTTTGGACCTTAGCAAGGCCGTTGATATGGTTCCTTATGGCAGGCTCATACAGAAAGTGAAGTGAAATAGGATCAGCGGTCAGTTAGTAAGATGGATAGAGAACTGCTTGGTCATAGAAGACAGAGTAGTGGTGGAACAGTGTTTTTATGACTGGAGATCTGTAAATATTTTGGCGGAGTTGCAGATTGTGAGGATGATTGCCAGAGAATACAGCAGGATGTAGGTCAGCTGCAGACTTGGACAGAGAAAATGCAGATGTAACTTTATCTGGACAGTTGCGCCGTGATGCGTTCTGAAGGTCTAATGCAGGAGAGAAGTGGATGGAAAAACTACTGATTGCATCAACATCCAAAGGGATCTAGGTGTACAGCTCCACAGTCCCCTGAAAGTGGCAACACGGGTGGATAGGGTGATCAAGAAGACTGATGGCAAACTTGCAGAACTGCATCGGAGCATGCAGTATGAAAATTAGCAGGTCATATTGCAGCTGTAGAGAAACTTAGTTCGAGGTACATTTAGAATATTGTGTACAGTACTAGTTGCCAGACGATATGGAAGTGTTGGAGAGGGTATGGAAAGGTTTTACCAGGATGTTGTCTGGTTTGGAGGGTATTAGCCAGAAGGAGAAATTGAACAAACATGGTTTGATTGCATCTGGGCATATTTGACTATGGGGCCACCTGATAGATATTTACAAAACTGTCAGAGGCATAGAAAGAAGGACAGTTAGAGGCTTTTTTTTTCCCAATTACTAGGGACCATAAGTTTTAGGTAAAAGGGAGAAAGTTCAGTGGATATGATAGGTAAGTTTTTTTGCTTTTCCAGACAGAATGTGCAAGTGCCTGGAATACACTGATAGAGGGGAAAAGCTAATATAGCAAAGTTTAAGAGGGATCTTGGCACAGAGACGAGACAGCAGCGAACAGAATGACATAGAATGTGCAGAAGCAAAAAACTGTTGTTTTAACTTTCAAAGGGCATCATGTGTCAGTGCGGCCTTGCTGGGCTGAAGGGCCTGTCCCTGTGCCGGACTGTTATTTAACACAAGATTTGAGCGCAGCAGTGGCGAGATGCTGACTGAATGATTCCTGATGATCAACAACCACATTCATGGAGATCGCTCTTCATCAATTTTCAGCTTCATACCCTCCCTCCCACAGTAGGGAACCTCAATATAGAGAATTTGACATGAAAGTCCGAGCTGGTAACTGGTGACTCCATCTCGCCCCTCGATCCTGCGGCCTTCTATCTTGGACAGCAACGTCTTGGGGAACACTGCACTGACAGAAACTGCATGTACTCCACACCCACCACTGCTGGCATCTGTCACATGCCAGCCTCAACATGCCATCCCAGCACATTTCCAACCCACTACAATACACTTCTGTACTTCAATGCTGCAGCTCAGGGTGCACTGACAACTCTCATTGCAATGCTGCTGCAAGGACACTGTGCTCAGGGACACACACCCAGCTCATGGCCTATCCCGCTGGGCTGCTCACTCTGTGTTTGTACACACTCAATGCTGCTGCAAGGACACTGTGCTCAGGGGGACACACCCAGCTCATGGACTGTCCCTCTGGGCTGCCCACTCTGTGTTTCTCCACACTCAATGCTGCTGCAAGGACACTGTGCTCAGGGACACGCACCAGCTCATGGACTGTCCCTCTGGGCTGCTTACTCCGTGTTTGTACACACTCACTTTGATATGCCTTGAATGTTCAAAGAATTATTGCCTTACCCTGCCCCCAGCAATGTTTCTCCTCAGCCAGAGCTACCTGGCTCAGCCACCTGCTATATTGTTTTATTGTTTAGCACAGACATAAACCGTGGAAGTTTGATAGCATTGTCACGGTGCCCAGTAGTGAGACAAGGGGACTCTCAGATCCCAGTCCGGGAGTTTGGACACGGTCAGGAAGTCTCTTGTGGTTGTTAGGGTTAGGATCCTTCCCCTGTGAGGGGATGAGGAGCTGAATGTTGGACTCACCCACGCCCCTCTTGGCGCTTTCTCTCCTATTGTGGGATTGGTCCTTCTGGGATGTGAAAATTAGCAAGAGGTATGAAGGGAGATGGAAATGGTTGGTGCAGCTTTTAGTGCTGGCACAGCTGGGGGAAAGGTGGCAAGGTGTCCTGAGTGAGTGAGTGGGCAGCACAGACACCAGGCAGAGTTGGGTAGAGGGGCAGAGATGAGGTTGGAGAGACTGAGAAAAGGTGCTGCATTCAGTGAGGGTGGGTAAGTTCACATGCAATTATAGGGGTGAGGGTGAGGGTGGGAGAACATGAGAATTGGTGGGAGGTGGGAGAACATGAGCCTTGGTGGGAAGTGGGAGAGTGAGAGTGAGGTCACAACGTCCAGATGGTGGCACTAACCCTGGTGGACGGGAGAAGGTCACTGACCTCCTTCCTACACTGCTGGGCATTCACCCAGAAGGCTGGCACCTCACTCACCCAGGGGTCATCTTCGCACCAAGCTGGTTTCATGGCCTCCCCTGCCAGCCCAGGAGGAAGATAATGTACCTCTCGTGCACTATGCCATCCATCAGAACCACAAAGTGAAGCCCCAGGTTTACCCCCTCTGCCATGTCTAGGGTAGTTTCAGAGTGACAATCCTCAGAGTGAAACAGGGAGGCGGCTTCATTCTGGGATATCCAGGTATCGTGTTATGATCAGATGAGACGACAACCACATGGGCAGGGAGGGTAGTTAATGAGGCAGATTGGGGATGGTGTCATGAGAAAATGCACTTCACCTTGTGGAGAGAAACCCTCCATGAAACTCGACTAAATTGAGACTTGACCAAATCATAAGTTGGTTTAGGCCTCTGTCTGTCTGAATCAAAATGGGAATGCAGTGTGAAATATTGGGAGCAACAAACGTGGAGCGGAGAATTATACAGGAGATTCAAATCCTTAAAAAGGGGCAACACAATGTTCCAGACTGTTAAAAGGAGCTGGGGGAAATTCCCGGCCTTATAGTTACCGACATTATCCAATCCTCACTGGATGCAGGGATGGTGTCAGAGGCCTGGAGAACAGCTGACACCGCAGCTTTGTTTAATGCGGAGCAAGGGACAGCCTGACTAGGTCGAAGCTGGAATTCTGGGACAGTGGATAAACGGTCACTGAGGAAGTCCCTGGGACTCCAGGACAGTCAGTCTGGATTTGTTCAAGGAAGATCGGGTGACAGAACTAGAACTTTAGAAAACAATGTTACATCTTGTCCAATGCAGACAGTATACAGAGTAATCTCCTCTATACTGTGCTATTTTCTGTTGTTTTCAAAGGTTACTAATATCTGATAGGATCAATATCTAATAGGACGCAGGGATGAGGGGTGAGGGCAGAGGGGAGCAGTGTGTGAATTGATTAACATCACAATAACACTGATCCCGTCCTTTATACACAATGGTACTTCACTGTGTTGGCCTGGTAATTCTTCCTGTATAAATGGGGAAAACCTTTGATTATTCAGTTCTCAGTTGTGGTCACACTGCAGCCCCATCTCCATAATCCAGCTCTATCTGAACTGGTTCATACTATTTAAAGCTACCATTTCACTGGCCTTGTCGAAACGTTCCCAGCTTCAATCCTGGCCCACTGAAGGCTGCTCTCAGTCAACTAATGTTTCTCATTCTCAATTATTGCACATCATTCTCTACCATTATCCTGAACTTTATAATAAAAAGATCGCTGCGCCACAAAATGTTCCCCTATTGACACTGGTTCCACTTGCCCCATCTATTTCCCAAGGACCATGTCCAACAGTACATGCTCTCTTGGACTGGACACATACTCCTGAAGTGAGCTCTCCTCCATGTAATCCAGGGACACGTGCCCCTCATGACCCTGCACCAACAGTAACCCAGTCAGTTTATCTGGATAAATTAAGTTTCTCAGTGTAACTTATCTGTAGTATTATCATCGCTCTCAAATGACCCTGCATTTTTATTCTCCATATCATTTCTTTGGCTGTTGAACGACAAACTGTAACTCACAGTTTAATTGCATATTTTCTGTTCTGTAGCTCCAGCAAAATTCATTCTGTCCTTGGCGGATCCTCCTTCTCATGGACACCTTAACGAACGCTAATCTAAGCCAATGTGTCTATCTTCATCCTTTCCCTTTACTTCAATCATTTTGGAATCCTGTATCCTCAGCAATATTTAACACCCAGTCGTGCCATTCCCTGAGTCAGCTCTTGGTCATCAGTACATCAGATGACCACACACCAATCTTCATTTGCATCTCCCCACACTCAAAGTATTTATGTCCGTGCAGAGTACCTCAGATTAAGGCTTTCTTTCTTACTCCATCTTCCACTGTTAAATTTGTTGTTGTAAATTATTACCAACTGTATCTCCCATTATTTTGAGAATCCTGGTAGTCTCCTCCACTATTACTTTTTGGATCCTAAGCACACACCAAGTTATTTTCAATCCCTCCCAAACACCCCGTAAGGAATTCAGTCCCAGGTCTGTCACGTTAGCCCATCCAGCTTGTACAGTTGCTGCCTTCCCCAGAACCAGTCCCAATGTCCCAGGAATCTGAAGCCCTTCCTGCTGCACCATTGTTTCAGTCACAATCTGACCTACCTAAAACTCAGAGTTCTGTCCTCACTTGGACACGGCACTGGGAGTATTCCAGGGATTGCTACATTTGAGGTCCCGTTTGCTAACCACCCACCTCGCTCCCTAAATTCTGATGCCCAGACCACTTCACCCTTCCTACCCAGGTCATTCCGACCAACTTGGACATGACATTTGACTGCTCAGTTGGCCCCCAGACGAATGTCCTGCAGACACAGTGACATTCTTAACTCCACTATCCTGGAATTACAGACACTCTGACACCTTCTTCACTTTCCTGACTCCCCTGTGCCTATTGCCCCTCCTTCCTTCTCCCTCCCTTCCTGTACAGTCAGGCTGCTTGTGGCGCCACAGACATGGCTCTGACTGCACTCCGCTGAGCAGCCAGCACCTTCATCAGCTTCCAAACTGGGAAACTGGATTGGGAGGAAGACACCAGGATATTCTTGTATTCCCTGACTGTTTCTCTCCGATTGCCTCGTCCCCCAGACTGTTCCTTCTTCCAGGCCGTCATGTCTGCAGGGTGATCTGCTCTGTGTGTGCTGTCCACCTAACTCTCAGCATCACAGATGTCCCATAGAGTCTCTAGTCACTGTCTGAGCTCCAAGACCCAGTGTCCATCTAGGATCCGAGCAGGGGCTATGACTTCCCAATGTAACAGAATGCATTTTCCATCTGACAAATATGTCTTGCCACGTCCTAAAATGCAACATATTTGGGGTAACTTACTTAATTACTTAGAATGAAGTTAACATCAGGAACATCATAATATGGTTAAGTCCCTTATTCCACTGTGGCTTACTGAGCGTAATTTATTATATTGGCTCAGAATCTCACTTGTCCCTCTTATTTCTGATTTCAATCCTTACTTCAGAAGTTTAAAATTAAATTTGCTTACTTACAGCAATTAACTGACAGTCACTAATAAAGGTTTATTATCAGCCAATGAACTTACAGTGTTTTCTGTGATGGTTCTTGCACTTCTTTCAAACTCAGTGCAGGCAGGTCCCAGCAGCAGAAGGTTATCACTGTGACTCCCAGGTACGTGTAATTCTCCAGCTCCCATTCCACTCTGCTCCATCATAGAATCACCATCTCTGTGACTCCCAAGCACATATAAGTCTCCAGCTCCCACTCCACTCTGCTCCCTCACAGGATCACCGTCTCTGTATCTCTCAGGGACGTCTAATCCTTCAGCTCCCACTCCATTCTGCGTCCTCACACATTCACCGTCTCTGTGACTCCCAGGTACGCTAGGCCTCGATCCTCAGTGCTGATTTATATCTTCCCACTTTGGTGCTTCCACCTCCCAGGTGTGAGTCAGCCTCAAGCTCCTGCTCTAAGTTGCTCCCTCACACGGTCACTCCCTCTGTGACTCGGTGCTGATTTCGAGCCTCCTGCTCTGCTGTTTCTCCAAATCCAAGTCCCAGTCGGCCTTGACTCTCGCTGCTGATTTATATTCTCCCGCTTTGTGCTGCACTCACTCAGATTCTCTCCCCTTGTAACTCCCAGGTAATGGTAGGCCTCAAGCCTCAGCTGAGATTTATAACATCCCATTCCGCACTGCTCTCTTACAGGATCGCCGCTGTGCCTGGAAGACAGTGGGAAAGAGGAGGATTAGACAGAGCAGAGGGTGTTAAAGTGATTGAGCGAGCTGTATGGGATGGAACAAGTTTTCTGGGGAGCTCGGCAGACCTGCAGCTACTAAAGAAGCTTACTGGAAGATACAGTGAGAGTTGCAGACACTGAAGAAGGCAAAGGAAATAGAGAGATGGTGGCATGTTCATGATGGAGCTTTGTAGAGTCTAAAGTGCTTTTTCTGAGCTGCTAACAGAGATGTGTAGACTTCAACAAATGCAAATTGAGCGCCAGCAAGTGTTGTATGGTACTGGAGACTGTTGGATGCTACAGAGTTAGAAGACTTGCAGTAACTGGGGGGATGATAAACCTTTGGGGCACTGGTGGTGTTCAACGACCCTCACGACATGAGGAGGTACAGAGAATGGGAGCATTCCAAATAGTGGGATTGTAGGGATTGGAAGTCCTGAGATGGATGAGGAGGAAGAAATGTGCCCATTTAACAAATACAACCATTGTAATTATAGAGATTTAAGGAAGGGAACCTGTGCTATCATTGATTACAGTTATATGGAGAGCAACAGAAACTGAAGGGGTTACAAGTTCAAAAAGGGATAGAGTTTAGGTGATCAGAAATTTAAACAAGAATAAAGAATTTTTAGAGCTCTCTAGCACAGATGGGAATGGAGGAGGTGAGATATTGTGAGGAACTATAAGAGTTATAAGTCCGGGAGGGTGTCAGATATAAAAGGGAGAGCTGCATTGTCTGTATACAGTTACAGACGTGAGGAGTGTTGTAGCGCCTGCTGGAGGGGACACAGATAACAACAGTTCCAACGGCTGGTGCAGGGGCTCAGGAAGGGAGGGTTGTCGGGACTGGAGATTAAACAGATAGGGGAGAAATTGGAGCTGCAGGAGTTTATGGAGAAAGGGAGGATTGGAGGGACTGTAGATTACACGGATTGGGATGGTAGCTGGAGCTGGAGGAGTTAATGTAAGATTGTTGGTGCTGAGAATTACATGAACACGGACAATAATTGGAGCTGCAGGAGAGAGTGAGATAGGACAGGTTGAAGGGGCTGTATCAGTTCACACAGCCAGGGAGAAGTGTAGGGATTGGACGAGCCAGAGATCCTGAGGGTTGTCGGGCTGCAGGCGTTCAGAGAGCTAGTGTGCACTGTGAAGGCAGGTTTGCAGCATTCCCATCAGTTACACAGAGATATGGAGTACTGTTCTGGAGGAGGTTACAGAAATCAACAGCGTTGCAGATACTGGAAGATATTACAAAGAATGTAATATTACAAGACTTTGTAATATTACAAAGCTGTGGTATTTGAGGAGGTTACAGAGACAGGATATATTGAGGAATTGGAGGCTGCTACAGGTGTTAAACATACTGCAAGGGATCAATAACGTTACATCGATCAGGGGGATTGGAAGCGCCGAAGATAAAGAATCATAATTGCAGCAACTGAAGAATATCCCAGAGATGTGGAGTAACATATGAGTTAGAGGAGTTATAAACTGAGATGAGCTGTGTTCAATGGAGTCAGGAAAGATACAAGGAGATCTGAAGGGACTACAGGTGATCAAAAGGACAGTGAGGATTCTCAGTGTAGGATTGGGGCAGTTTATGCAGACAGGGAGTATTTTATGGAATGGTGCTATTTACAGAGAATAAGAGAGTTGTATGGAATTGAGGAACGATCAGAGATATGGAAGTTCATGAAGACATTTGCTGATGCCCGATGCTGAGGTTCTAGAAATTATAAGGACCAGAAGGCTGGACAATCTGTCCGAGCTTACAGAGACAGGAACAGCAATAGAGCCTGGAGACACTAACACAGAAAGGGAGCATTGCACACACTGGAGAAGGGTCCTGCTTTAGGGATGGTTGTAGGGGAGTGTAACGTTTACACAGATAGGGGAGTAAGAGTGGGAGAAGATTATGGAGATACTTAGATTGGTGGGGAGACTGGAGGAGCTTACATTGACAGGGCTGGTGATAGCGACGGGAGGATGTCACATAGATAGTAATTCTTGTAGAAACTGATCAGGAAGTCACAAGCATTGCCGTTGTTTCCACAGATCGGGGCGTTGCATTGACCTGAGAGGATTCCGCAGATAGGGAGGATTGTAGGATGTTCAGATTTTCAGAGTGTTACAGGACTGGAAAAGTTTACACAGTTAAGGAGGGATGTTGGAGCTGTGGGAGTTCACAGAGACTTTGAGGTTTGAAGGGTTTGGGGCTGTTTATGGATAGAGGGATATATTTAGGGACAGTAATATGGAACGCAGAGGGAGAGTTTAGATTAGATTCCCTACAGCGTGGGAACAGGTACTTCGGCCCAACAAATCCACACCGACCCACCAAAGAGTAACCCACCCAGACCCACTTCTCTCTGACAATGCACCTAACACTACGGGCAATTTAGCATGGCCAATTCACCTGACTTGCACATCTTTGGACTGTGGGAGGAAACCGGAGCACCCGGAGGAAACTCACGCAGACACGGGGAGAATGTGCAAACTCCACACAGACAGTCACCCAACGCTGGAATCGAACTTTGGTCCCTTGCGCTGTGAGTCACCATTGCTCACCACTGAGCCACCGTGCTTCCCCAAATTGCAGAATTACGCAAAGAGAGAGTTTTTGAGGTGCTGGGAGGGCTGTAGGGAGTGGACGAGCATACAGAGATGTGGACGAGCAAACACAGATGTGGAGTACTGTTGTGGTTTGAAAAGTGTCTGGAGGTGGTTAGTCAAATAAGGAGCTCGGTAATGAGAGGAGAAGGTTACTGTGGTCATGTGGTGCTATAGGCCGGAGGCAGAGTGTGATCGACCCGCAGAAGGTTCCAGTGTTTTCTTGTTTTCTTGGGGCTTGAGGAAGGTACACAGGTGGGTACTTTGGTCCATGCCGGAGGATTTTACAGAGATGGGGGCACTGTAAGTATTGTGCAAAACTACAGAAATAGGAATTATTGTACTGAGTGCAGGATGAGATTATTGAGATTGGGCATGTTATCGAAACTGGAGCAATTTACACATAGGGAGAGTTATCAGCATCGGAGTAGGTTTCAAATATACAGCGGGAATATGGGAGGGATGGAGGTTATAGAAACAGGAAAGTTTCTGGGAATTACAAGCATTCAAGACATTGGCACAAACAAGTTGGACCAAAAGGTATGTCTCCTTGCTGTATGACTCTATCACACGACAAGAGACAGTGTGAGGAGGGAATATAGAACAGAAAGATCCCAGGTTTCAATACCATCTCCTTGAGGGAGGCCTGCTTTCCCCTCTGTTGTACTGATCCTCACTAAGACAGAGCAGGCCTGGATTGATAACTGTCAACTTACTGCATTGACATAGGAAGGCTCAGTACAGCAGAGATGAAAATTAACAAGAGGTGGGGTTTGAGCCTGGGACCATCATACTCTGTTTTCGTTCTTCAACACTGTATCTATGTCATGTCTTCTGGACCAAAGTTCTATGTATTAAATATACTCTGCTCTGTTCACTGTGAGTGATCTTACTGATCTGCAGGATTTACTGAAGGCTCCAGATCTCTCTCTCACCATCTCTCTGGCTAACCAACTGTTTTCAATGTGGTGATGAACGAAACAGGAATTGGGAATTATGATGAGTCAGGAGCATCCTGAGTACCTACAGGAGACAGAGAAATTAATAAAGTTTGGGAGAAAATTTGTAGCTCGGGTGCTCGTTGTTGTGGTTCTGTTCGCCAAGCTGAAAATTCTTGTTGCAAACGTTTCGTCCCCTGTCTAGGTGACATCCTCAGTGCTTGGGAGCCTCCTGTGAAGCGCTTCTGTGGTGTTTCCTCCGGCATTTATAGTGGACTGTCTCTGCCGCTTCCAGTTGTCAGTTTCAGCCGTCCGCTGTCGTAGCCGGTATATTGGGTCCAGGTCGATGTGTTTGTTGGTGGAGTTTGTGGATGAGTGCCATGCTTCTAGGAATTCCCTGGCTGTTCTTAGTTTGGCTTGCCCTATAATGGTAGTGTTGTCCCAGTCGAATTCGTGTTGCTTGTCGTCTGCGTGTGTGGCTACTAAGCATAGCTGGTCGTGTCGTTTCGTGGCTAGTTGATGTTCATGGATGCGGATCGTTAGCTGTCTTCCTGTTTGTCCTATATAGTGTTTTGTGCAGTCCTTGCATGGGATTTTGTACACTACATTCGTTTTGTTCATGCTGGGTATCGGGCCCTTCGTTCTGTTGAGTTGTTGTCTGAGGGTTGCTGTTGGTTTGTGTGCTGTTATAAGTCCGAGTGCCCGCAGTAGTCTGGCTGTCAGCTCTGAAATGTTCCTGATGTATGATAGTGTGGCTAGTCCTTTGGGTTGTGCCATGTCCTCGTTCCGTTTTCTTTCTCTTAGGCATCTGTTGATGAAATTGCGAGGATATCCGTTTTTGGCGAATACCTTGTATAGGTGTTCCTCTTCCTCTTTTTGCAGTTCTGGTGTGCTGCAGTGTGTTGTGGCCCTTTTGAATAGTGTCTTGATGCAACTTCGTTTGTGTGTGTTGAGGTGGTTGTTTTCATAGTTCAGGACTTGGTCTGTGTGTGTGGCTTTCCTGTATACCTTTGTGGTGAATTCTCCGTTCGGTGTTCTGTGTACCATCACAGCTAAGAATGGGAGTTGGTTATCCTTTTCTTCTTCTCTCGTGACTCGGATTCCGGTGAGTGTGGCTTTGATGATCTGGTGTGTTTTCTCTATTTCTGTGTTTTTAATGTTTATAAAGGTGTCATCAACATATCTGACCCAGAGTTAGGGTTGAATTTGTGGTAAGACTGTTTGTTTTAACCTTTGCATTACTGCTTCTGCTATGAGTCCAGAGATCGGTGAGCCCATGAGTGTGCAGTTGATTTGTTCAAAGTATCTGGTTGTTGAATGTGAAGTGTGTTGTGAGGCACAAGTCCAGCAGTTTAGGTATACCGTCTTTGTTGATAGGTTCACCCTCCTGTTGTCTGTTCTGTATGTCCAGCAGGTTGGCTATTGTTTCTCTGGCTCGGGTTTTGTCAATAGAGGTGAACAGTGCCTTTACGTCGAATGAGACCATAGTTTCTTCCTTGTCTATGTGTATATTTCTGATGATGTCCAAGAATTCCTGTGTTGATTGTATAGATTGTCTGGATCCGCTGATCAGGTGTTTCAGTTTCTGCTGTAGTTCTTTAGCCAGTTTGTGTGATGGTGTCCCTGGTAGTGATACTATGGGTCTGAGTGGGATGTCTGCTTTGTGTACTTTAGGTAGTCCATAGAACTTGGGGGTGTTGTTGCTTTTAGGTTTCATTCTTTGTAGGTCAGACCTGTTTATCTTTTCTTTTTTTTTGTAGATTCCTCAGTGTGTTATTTATCCTATTTGTGAACTGTGGGATGGGATCAAACCCCCTCTTTTGGTAGGTGTTTGTATCTGCAAGTAGTTGTTGTGCTTTTTGGGTTTACTCTGCTTTGTTCACGATGACCGTCATTCTGCCTTTGTCTGCTGGTAGTATGATTAAGTTCTTATCGTTTCTTAGTGATTTTAGTGCTTCCATCTCCTTGGTGTTGAGGTTATGTGTTTGTCTTTTCCTTGTTATCATAGGAACGATACTTTGACTCACTGTTTGTTGTGTCTCTTCTGTCAGTCCACTGTTCCTGAGTGTGCATTCTAGTGCTGCTAGGTAGTCTGCTGTCTTGGCGACCCTGTGGTTGTAGTTGAGTGCCTTGGCCAGTGTCTGTGAGCTGTCTTTGGGAGAGGTTTTTAACCCAGGTGTGTGTTGTGGTGTCCTCTTTATTGTGTGTTAGTTTGGCCATTTTTTCTTTTAGTACCTTTTTTTGCGGTGTGTGGTCCTCTTCTGTCCTATGGTGACAGCCCGTTCTATGGTCTGACTCCATTCCTGATTCACGGTTTTTGAAATTCACGACTTTTGGCGGGCAATCTCTTGTCTGGATTTGTGAAGTCTGTTGTGAGCGTCTGTAATCATTATCTGGATCATCCTGAGAAATGAATAGAATGGGAAATCAGACTGATGCAGTGAGGGTTACACATGGAGAATGGCGCCGAGTCCCACAGAGATCTGGAAAATCCCAGTCTCCATCCCTGGCCTGTGCTGCTGGGTCTCCCTGGAGTGGAGAATTCTGTTGGCTCAGGATCTGGAGTAGCTGCAAAAGGTGCAGTCACTGGCAGCAATTAAACCCTCACAGTGACAGATACCACATGGAGTGATACTGAGCGATATCACCAGAATGCAGGAAGGCATCACGATCAAAGCACGGTCACGAAGAAGGTGCACTGGGATCAGTACTCAGGGATGAGGGAGCTATCAGTGGGCCAGGCAATGGCCTCGGGTTACTCTCACTTGTCTGTTCATCCAGAATTTAATGCCGGTAGCAGGGATACCCATCTGACTACTTAGTACCCTTTAAGTAAGGAAATCTGTTATCGGCTGCCGGTCTAGCCTACATATGAATCCAGACTCAGAGCATTGGGATTGATTCTCAAATGCCCACTGTAATGGTCTGGCAAGCCACTCAGCTCTAAGGCTGGTCAGGGTGGGCATGCGATGCTGGCCAGCCAGAGACAGCAATAACTCACGAGTGAATTAAAATCAACACTGCTGGGACCAGTGTCCTGGCCAACCATATTGGTAGGTTTATGGACAGGGCTTTAAACTGATAGAGCGGAGGCAGGGACAGGGTTCAGGTGAATGGAGCTTTCCAAATACAAAGAGAAAATGTGAAGCCTCGGAACAGCATGGGGATGTGGCTGAAGACAAGTAGATAGGAACAGGAAGGGACAGAGATTAACGAAAACTGCACATCAATGAATCGGTTTGTGACAGGACATTGTGGGAAAGAGGAATTAAAATGTTGGTTTTTTGGAATGGACAAAATATCTACAATAACGTAATAGACTTGTGACACAGAGAAAAATGATATTTAGTCACCAGACAGACGTGATTACACGGTGAACAAAAGGTGGAACGTAAATATTCAACAGTAAACAACCTTACAGGATCTCAGGCAGCATGAAAAAGCAAGATGGGAACCATGACACTAATGGATAACAAAGGCATTACAGAGAAAGCCTTTGGCCTCAGATTATGCAGCTGAATCAGCCTGAATGCAACCTCTAGGTGCTATGTGTCAAAAACACAAGCAGGAGAACAGTTTATATGCTGCCTTGCAGTATTTCATTGCTCATCCCTGCATTAAACAGGAATTCATTAGAAATTGTAGCAAAGGCGGTGAGATAATTTTTGGAGACTTCAATCTTTGTATAATCTGAGACAGACACATTGGCAAGAGTCATATTATCCGAGATCCTCCTTGAATGTTTTTGTCAGCGTCTCTTTGAATGACACATTGTACAAAAGCTAGGAATGAAGATCGACCGTTGGGTGATGAAGCTGAGTGAATGAGTAATATTACACCGAGATCTCCAAGAAATTATACCGGAATCAGTAACCAAGCCAATTACATGATTTTGAGAGAGAACTGACCAATGGGCGGCCGGTGGCACAGTGGTTAGCACTGCTGCCTCACAGCGCCAGAGACCCAGGTTCAATTCCCGCCTCAGGCGACTGACTGTCTGGAGTTTGCACGTTCTCCCCGTGTCTGTGTGGGTTTCGTCTGGGTGCTCCAGTTTCCTCCCACAGTCCAAAGATGTGCAGGTCAGGTGAATTGGCCATGCTAAATTGCCCATAGCGTTAGGTAAGGGGTAAATGTAGGGGTAGGGGTATGGGTGGGTTGCACTTCGGCGGGTCGGTGTGGACTTGTTGGGCCGAAGGGCCTGTTTCCACACTGTAATCTAATCTAGAAATCAAATCTAAACAGGGGAAACAGACTGAAATGTCAGTCTGTAAATGAACAGTGGAAAACATTTAGAGCCAGTGAGTCCTAGAGACATACTGAACATAAACGGACCCTTCAGTCCAACTCGTCCACGCCGCCCAGATACCCTATCCTCATCTCGTCCCATCTGCCAGCACTTGGCCCATATCCCAATAAACCCTTTTTATTCATATACCAATCCAGATGCTCTTTGAATGCTTCAATTGTACCAGCCGCCACCACTTCCTCTGGCAGCACATTCCATACATAAACCACACTCTGCGTGAAAAGTTTGCTTCTTAGGTCCCTTTTAAATCTTTAATCTCTCAACCAAAACCTATACCCTCCAGCTCTGGTCTCCACCACCCCAGGGAAAAGACCTTGTCTGTTTGTCCTATCCATGAATCTCATGATTTGATAAACCTCAAGTATGTCACCCTTTAGCCTCTGACGCTCCAGGGAAAACAGTCGTTTCAGCCTCTCCCGATGGCTCAAATCCTCCAACCCTGGCAATATCATTATAAAACTTTTCTAAACACTTTTGAGTTTCACAACATCCTTCCAATAGGAAAAAGACCAGAACTGCATGCAATATTCCAGAAGTGTCCTAACCAGTGTGCTGTACAGCTGCAACATGACTTCCAAACTCCTATAATCAATGCTCTGACCAATAAAGGAAAGCATACTGAACACTTTCTTCACAATCCGCTTACCTGCAACTCTACTTACAAGGAGCTATGAACTCCAAGGTCTCTTTGTTCAGCAACATTCCCTAGAACCTTCCCATTAAGTGTACAAGTCCTGCTCAGATGCGCTTGCCCAAAATGCAGCACCTCACATTTATTTAAATTAAACTCCATCTGTCACTCCTCAGCCCATTTGCACATCTGATCCAGATCCCGTTGTAATCTGAGGTAACCGTTTTCACTGTCCACTATATCTCAAATTTTGGCGTCATCTGCAAACTTGTTAACTGTACCTCCCATGTTCACGTCCAAACCATTTATATAATGACGAAAAGTAGTGGACCCAGCACCGATCTTTGTGGCACACCATCGGCCTCCAGTGTGAAAAGCAACCCTCCGCCACCACCCTCTGTCTTCTACCTTTAAGCCAGTTCTGTATCCAAACAGCCAGTTCTCCCTGTATTCCATGAGATCTAACCTTGCTAACCAATCTCCCATGAGGAACCATTTCAAACACCTCACTTAAGTTCATAGAAATCACATCCAATGATTGGCCCTCATCAATCCTTTTTGTTACTTCTTCAAAAAACACAATCAATTTCTTGAGACATGATTTCTCACTCATAAAGCCATGCTGTCTATCCCTAGTCACTCCTTGCCTTCCTAAATACATGTAAATCCGATCTCGCAGGATTCCCTTCAACAATTTGCCCACTACTGATGTCAGGCTCACTGGTCTATAGCTCGCCCGCTTTCCCTCACAACCTTTCTTAAATGGTGACACCACGTTAGTCAACCTCCAGTCTTCTAGTACCTCATCTATGATGGTCGATGATACAAATTTCTCAGCAAGGGGCCCAAAGATCACTTCCCTAGCTTCTCACAAAGTTCCAAGGTACACATGATCAGATCCTGTGGATTTATGCGCTTTTATGCATTTCAAGACATTCAGCATCTCCTCCCCTTTAATATGTACGCTTTTCAAGATGGCACCCTCTATTTCCCCACATTCTATATCTTCCATTTCCTTCGCCACAGTAAACACTGATACAAAATACTCATTTAGTATCGCCTCCATCTCCTCCGGCTGCGCACAAAGGCTGCCTTGCTGATCTTCTCCCTAGTTACCCTCCTGTCCTTTATGTATTTATAAAAATCCTTTCGATTCTCCTTAACACTATTTGTCAAAGCTATCTTATATCCTCTATTTACTCTCCTGATTTCCCTCTTAAGTATACTCCTCCTGCCTTTATATTCAGAGGATTCACTTGCTTCCTCGTGTCTATACCTGACAATTTTTTCCTTCTTTTTCTTAACCTAAACCTTTGTTCTCTCGTTATCCAGCATACTCTACACCCACCAGCGTTTCCTTTCACTCTACCAGGAATACTATATACTGTCTCTGAAAAGCCTTTATCTCATTGGGGGCCCGGTGGCACAGTGGTTAGCACTGCTGCCTCACAGCGCTAGAGACCCGCATTCAATTCCTGCCTCATGTGACTGACTGTGTGGAGTTAGCACGTTCTCCCCGTGTCTGCTTGGGTTTCCTCCGGGTGCTCCGGTTTCCTCCCACAGTCCAAAGATATGCAGGTCAGGTGAATAGGCCATGCTAAATTGCCCGTAGTGTTAGGTAAGGGGTAAATGTAGGGGTATGGGTGGGTTTACGCTTCGGCGGGTCGGTGTGGACTTGTTGGGCCGAAGGGTCTGTTTTCACACTGTAATGTAATCTAATCTAATCCCTTTACATCCGTACTTCCTTAACACTATGTCACACATACCTTGGGAGCCCCAATGACTGCCTTGGTGCAAGGTGGCTAGGATGTTTCTCATGACTGGTTTACTTAATAACTCCCTCCCATCAGGGAGGATCCATTTTCCTTGGGTTGTCTTAGTGGCCCCATTTCCTGGAATTCCTTTTCCTCTTCTTCCGTGTACACGGGGTTCAGGGGATTCCACAGGAGCGTTAGAACCCGTATTTCTGTTACTGTAAGGTTCATAGCTGCCTCTCTGGCTGCCTCGTCTGCAAGCCAATTCTAGGGCGTTCCCCTTCTGATGCCCAGCGACATGGACAACAACTATTTCCCGGGGTAATTCCAAACTTTTCAACACTTGTCCTATCAACTCTTCGTGTATTAATTCCTTTCCCTGGCTATTGATTCATTCCTGAAGAAGGGCTTATGCCCGAAACGTCGATTCTCCTGTTCCCTGGATGCTGCCTGACCTGCTGCGCTTTTCCAGCAACACATTTCCAGCTATTGATTAGACTACACTTCAACTCATGTAACCCTTTCTTTTCCTCTTCTGTCCAGTGCAGTCTTTCATGTTCAGATTCTATCATTTTGTAATATAATCACTTCGTTTTCTGGGCGTATGCTTCTATCCATAATCTACAATAGCCCACTAGCCCCAAGAACTTCCGTAATTCTCATTTGGTGGTCGGAATTCCCTTTAATTCTCTCAGGAGTAATGCGCATAGTGCCCTCACTGATAAGGTGTCATACGTAATTCACCTCTTTCCCTACATATTGCAATTTATTCCTAAATACTCCTAAACCCTGTTGCCCTAGAAAATTTAATAGTCTGTTGGTGCCCAAACTCATGTCATCTTTCTTTTGTCCTGACACAAGTAAATAATCTAAAACGGAGGGATGACCGTGCCGCTCCCATGTCCACCAGAAATACTTCCTCCCCCACTTCAGGTCATACTTTTAAATTTATCAAGTGTTCCCGGTGGATCTCAGGAGGAAGGAACCCCTGACTTCCCTAATCTTCATCTAAGGTCATTAAGGAAACGGCTTCCCTTTATCGTGCTAATTCCAGGCCTTCCCGTTTAAAATGCACCATTTTTCCACAGTGGTAACACCATGCCTGTATCTCCTTGCCCGGGTATCTGACCTTTGTCTTTCGTATCCTCCCCTACCTTTCCTGTTATCCCTTGATCTCATTCTCGTTTTTGTTATTGCTTCTACTGCCACCACCATCATTTTGGCTTTCTGTTTCTGCTTCTCGTCTCCCCTTTTCACATACACTTTCTGTGCCTCACATAACAGTTCTTCAATCTGTCTTTAACTCCATCCATCTAATTTCTGAAATTTCTTTTGTATGTCCGGCTGTGATTTAGTTACAAACTGGACCTTTAAGAGTCCCTGTGCTACCGGATTATCGGGATCCATTCACGAATACTTACTTGTGGCTTCCTTGAGCCTTTGAAGAAATGCAGAAGGGGTTTCATCCTTCTCTTGTTGTACTTCAAAGGCCTTAACAAAGTTTTGTGATCTAGGTGCCGCCTCTGTAATTCCTAATATTACCATTTCTCTTAAATCCCGCATTGACTCCCTATCTTCTCTGTCATTATTTTCCCAATGAGGGTCAACAGTTGGGAATTTCTGTTCTGCTGGGGCCCCTTCTTCTCCAACTGGGTGCTTCTTTTCCCATTCCGATAAAGCCGCTCTCCTCATCATACCTCGTTCTTCCCCTGAAAATAACGCTCTTAAAATTGTCATGAGTTCTCCCCAGGTATATAAATTAAGCCCTAGGAATTGCTCTAATTATTTGGCTAATCCAACCGGATCCTGTATTAAACTTTTCATTTCCTTTTTAAAGACCTTAACTTCACTGCTGTTAAGGGAGCGTTTACATATCCGATTGTACCTTCCCCAATTGGAACCTCCCGTAAGGGACATAATTTTACATTTTCCATTATCTCTGCCCCTCCTTTACGTGTGGTGGCTCGAGTGATTCTGAGCCCCCTAGGTTCTGCATCTTTTAGTTCAGAGTCCATTCCCCTTTCTGGGTCTGGACTC
This sequence comes from Chiloscyllium plagiosum, assembly GCF_037043375.1. Lineage (NCBI taxonomy): Eukaryota > Metazoa > Chordata > Chondrichthyes > Orectolobiformes > Hemiscylliidae > Chiloscyllium > Chiloscyllium plagiosum. Next base: position 30,430,703 of record NW_028270184.1, on the reverse strand, counting down.
GGTACTACTATGGCAGCTGTAGGCTCGTTCTGGGGAGTAGCATATGGGCGCGGCAAACATGTTAAGGGATCTCATTGTGGCTTCCCTTTTTCATTTTTTCCCCTGATTCCTCCGTATTCATGGGACATAGTTTTACTCCCGCGCTCCCAATCCAACAAGCCGCATAATCGTAACTCTCTTTGACTGTACGGTTCTTTTTGATTGACATATATAATAAGATCTTGACACAGCCAATCCTCATCGGACCCATATTTGGACCAAAATAAAAACAGGCGCCTTAAGACTTTCTCTAGTCCAAACGAAACAACAATATGTTATCATTGTAGCCTTATCTTTCTCCTGCGTCTGGGAGTTGTGTTCCCAATTACCCAACATTCTCCCCAAAGAACTGTCAGGCAGCATATATCCCTTTAACGATATTTACAGATTGATCGTTACCCAGGCAACTCCCCGTGCCTCCCATTGTTGCTAACTAAATTAATCTTAACGAGTCCGGTGTCATCTCCTTCCAAACACCTTCAGGGCCCTGACTAGACACCTTACTCATCCGCTTATCCTGATCAATTATATGCTTTTTTTTTACTTCAACTGTTCTCCATAAATCACTTTCATGTCAGGAAAAAGAGATTAGTTAGAAACTGTTAGTAAGGCAGTCACGACCTGTAAAAAGAACAGGAGTTAACATTTTATTTCATAATCTGTAAAATCCTTAACCTTAAAAGAAATCATGTCAAAATTTCCACAGTAGAAATCAGTTTCAAAACAGTCCCGGATCTCAAGCTCCAGGGAACAAAGCACAAACATTCAATCGCTAACAAACAAATGTGCATTCAAACCGAATTACAAAGCGTTAAACTTTCTATTTGTTGCACAGTTCTTTCTCTCACACACGCACACACACAGACAACATGTCTCACAGACACTTTGAGCTTCCCGCAACGACTCCTCGAGCTTTTGAATATTTTTCTGGACGTCTGGCCATAAGTTAGTTATGAAGTGCACCCTCAGTATCCCTTCAGCGACTAGCCCTTCTGACACAGGCTGTTTTTCATTGTCATATGCTTAATTTAATATATCGCCAATTCCCCGTACTTTCTTACGCCCGACAACCAAGGCAATACTTGAAGGTGTCTTTTCTTACCTTGGTCTGTGCACAGAGTTACCTGATAATTTCGGTGCGCCCCATCCCACGGCAATTCCTGCAGCAAATACAGCTGACCCCACAGCTGACCCCAGTCGCCCGGATATAACCTTTAAGACCTTTTCCTACCCGGGCCTTGTGCACAAGAGTTGCCCGACCGAACCGCATCTGTCCGCCTTGTTTCTACGGTCTCCCCGTCCGGATCATACTCGTTCAAACCGCGAACGACAAGCAAGGGAGTCAGAGATCACCGGAATCGGAAAGGTGCACCTCCCCCGTCGTCTCAAGAGTGTCCAGCGGTAGGAGTTATGGATCCCGGACGAGCTCCCAAATTGTGAGAAACAGAACTCACTCACAAATCAATCAGCCTGAGATAAAGCCTTGGAAACAAGAACAATTTATTACAGGCTTGAAATCACCGGACGCTTCTGCAATCAAGCAGAAATGCGCGCAAAAACAAACATTAAAGCATTCTTATTCAGTTTACAAGTTGCGGAATCACGCCTCCCTTCTCCCATCCTATTATAAGCTGATTACTTCACGTGTTAGTTATTTTCTTATCTGCCCATCCTGCTGTCCTTGTCTGCATTCTTTGTTCCTTGTTTGTTACAGCTTGTTCTTTTATCCAGTTTCTCTTATCATACTATAAGCTTTATTGTGAAATGCTCCTGCTGCTTCTTTTTGTGGTCAGCTATAATTCTTCATGGTTATTTCCTAACTTAAAACTATTTTCTTTAAAAGACCCTCTATATTCATGAAAGTCTTAGCCTTAAGTATGCTACATGCTACATGCTACTAGAATTAACACCCCACCCCCACCCACCCCCACCTGCGAAAACAACATTTCTAATCTCCCACATTGAGATCATTCCTTACTGCCACAGTCAGGATCTGTGACCATTCCCTCCAATAAATGCAGTAGTTGTCCTCTGGTATTTCAGTTCAGTAATTACACACGATACCGGTTGTTCAAAGCAGTGGTTATTCTTTATTATGAATGGCCAAGGATTCTAACGGAAGAGATGGTCATATGTCCTGATGTGGTGCATGGTCACAAACAGGTTTTCAGTCCAAAAATTGCAAAAAAACGTTGGTTTCTTCCAAGTGCTTATCTTAACATTTCCGGTTCATGTCCATTAAAAATATTTGGAGACAGTGCGGAAATCAGATGTTCGAGATCAGAGTCAAGAGTATGGTGCTGGAATAGCACAGTAGGGCACGCAGCATGTGAGGAGCAGAAGAAACCATGTTTCGGGCATAGGCCTTCATTGGGAATCTCTGGTTCCATGGATGCTGCCTGGTCTGCTGTGCTTTTCCAGCACCACACTCTCGACATGAAAAATATGTGTCTGCTTATGTGGAGCAATTACTAACTGTTTCCTCTGTAATATAAATTTACTGTGCTTTCTATTCGCTCAAGTTCTCATATTAATTGCTCCTCGTTTTCTTCTTAACTCTAATACAAATTTCAAAATTCTGGGCACAATAAAAGCGATATGAATTATAAATTAGCATCTGAACAAGAGAACCAATGAACAGCTACATCGACTTCTTGAAAAGCTTATATATTTGAATGAAAAAGCAATGCCTTCTAAAAAAATCTCTACACATCTGTATCCTTTTTCAATTCAATAATCCCGCAAATCGCTTATAATGGTCAGTTGATCTCTCTTAATGACTATCTAATCAATCTCACCGTAAACCGCTGAAAAATATTGAATCATTTTGTTTGTTAAAATGCAAAGATTCATTCTCAATTCATTATTGCAACAATAAGTGAACCATATTTATCTATGCACTAAGGTCAAGTGACCTGTGGCTCATAAGTAAACATTCTAAATATTCCTATAGCTGGAGAAATCGGAGCTGAAAAGGTCAAACTAAAGGAAACAGTAGACAAAATAATCAGCTCCAGAAAATAGTGGAAGGCCCGGTCAAAGAGGTCACAAAGGTTCGGGAGATCCAGTTACAACCAGCCTGAGAGTTGTGTTTTGGAGAGGTTGAAGCAGACTTCCTAGCACCTTGACTTCCAGCCAGTGCCTGAGCATTATACACTTCACTTGAGAATGACAACATCAGAAGGGTGTTTACCCGAAACCCATTGGATGCTTAGAATCCAGAATTCTGGTAAAATGTTGTGAAACATTTCCCAAATCATGGAAATCAGCTCAACATTATTGAAATAAAAGTACTTGTAATGGCCTTCAAGGCCACTTAATTACTATTTGGTGAAAGCCTCTGTGTAAGTACCTTATTCTTCTCAGGATGAATTATCACAGCAATCATCATGCTTTCATCGGATGCAAACACATGTACGAGACACCTTATGATAATTTACACACTATAACTTTCCCAGACCAATGATGACACTTTATTACTTATGGCTGTGGATGCTAATTGTAACATGTATTGAGATGAAGTAAGTCCTGACTATAGGCAAGTTTTCTGATAGGTTTCCAGTCCAATAATTATGATAAAATATAAGTGAGGTTCATTAAATTGTGAACAGATCCCCATAAAAGGAAATCATCTGTTTATTCAGAGACAATAGTGAAACAAATGCCTTGTCAAATGCTGTTGACTGTATTTTTCTGTGAAAAAAATGTTCCTTATTGACTTACTTTCTTTATAATTCTGACTCAAATGTCTAAATATTGATTATATGAAATATTGCATGAATGAAATATAATACATAACTTGTTCTATTATATATTATATTTCACCAGAAGGAAAGCAGAGACACCAAGTGTAGAATTGGTGTCTCTGGCCTCACAGCGCCAGAGACCCGGGTTCAATTCCCGCCACAGGCGACAGACTGTGTGGAGTTTGCACGTTCTCCCCGTGTCTGCGTAGGTTTCCTCCGGGTGCTCCGGTTTCCTCCCACAGTCCAATGATGTGCAGGTTAGGTGAATTGGCCACGCTAAATTGCCCGTAGTGTTAGGTATAGGGGTAAATGTAGGGGTATGGGTAGGTTGCGCTTCGGCGGGTCGGTGTGGACTTGTTGGGCCGAAGGGCCTGTTTCTACACTGTAGGTAATGTAATCTAAAAAAAAAATTCTTGAAGATCTGACAATTTTGAATGACAAACCAATTCTGATCAATGTTCACTGAATGTCTAATGTCTTTTCAAACCATCATGCCAGCATTTTAATTCTCAGTTGACTGATCTTAATAAGTATATAATCAACAACAGAGCAAATCATTGGAAATCTTGATTCATTCACCTTGCCAGAGTTCTAAAATTAATTAATAATTAATTGTCTCTCCAAAAATCAAACAGCAATTCAGTTTAGCTTTCGTAACAAACATCATCAATTTCACATTTTATTTTAATCCATTATGTCTTAGTGCCAAATATTGCAAAGAATAATAGTTCTCTTATTCCAGGTCGGCACAACCACAAACTAACTAATGATTCCCCAACACTCACAGATAATATCCGTTCCTTTTTCCTTTGAATGTTCATAGAAATCATTGGATTAATATTCGGTCTTACACATTAACCGACGTCTGATTGTGTTGCACTCCAACAAATACTGCTCATTTTGACACATCAAAGGCAGCTATATGAGATTTCTAATCATTTTTTAAAGTTTGCTATGAAATGGTTTTAAGACTAATTGTTGCTTATATCTAATATTTAATAATTAATCAAATCCAGTATATCCAACTTTCAGTGTGAAATTAAGGCTCAGTGACGGAAACGTATTGCAATGTACAGACACCAATGGTAGCGAATGGTGATTTTTATTTTAATACTTGAATCGTGGTTGACTTTCTGTTGTTGGTGTGGCTTTCCTCCATCAGGAACAGAAAATAGTTCATATTGGCTCATACAAAATGCCTGACAATCAGAAAGAAGCAGAGTACCTTAGAACTAAAACACAAGGTGTCAGAGGGGTGATAACCAAGACTAACAGTGTGTTGCAGCCTTTCATTAAAAAAAAACTCACTACCAGTGGACCTCCTCCAATGCCAGGACTATAGAATTCCAGACAGCATACAGGCAAATGACTAATCCCGATCTTCATAAATTAAAGGATAATTGTCCCAGTAAATGAATAAACAGCAGCTGCAAGATGCAGCCCAGTTAACTCACTAAGCAGCTATCAGGACAATGGAAGAGTTTGTTTGTCAGAAATAGTTATTAGTTTAAAGTTAATCAGAACATTAAACAAAGGTTCTAATTGCAGATTCTTGAGAATCATAGGGGTAATTTGCAACACAAGTTAGATTCATGTAACAAATGCCTATTAAAAAGCATTAGAGAAAAGCATTTAGACTTTGATGTGAAGTTAGCTAGTTTTAGAAATGAGCTTCAAGATATGATGTTCACTGCCCATTAATTATAAACTCCTGACAGTAAGAGTAGCTATATTATATTGTTACACAATATAACGAACTTTATAACACAAAACATATTACTAATCTTATAGCAAGTAAGTTAAACTAACTGTCGTTTGTATTTCTTTGTGCATAAATAATTAGGACAGTGAACAATATGAGGAGTAATTGACTTCGGTAAAGGAAAATATAATAAACAGTAGAATTCAAAATGTCACATCAGATAAGGCATCCTGAGAGGCCCGAGGGAGTGTCTCAATAACTTTAGAATCTGAATGAATGAGATGCGTGGAAAGATGCCAAGGCCTGGAGATTATAGTACTTGTTAAACAACATGAGATGAAAAGAATCTGGGAATGTCCATTAGGATGCCCATCTGCGATTATGTGTTTGGTTTGGGTGTCTGGATGAGGAGGACAGGGCTGTCGCATTATATGTGCATAAAAATGCTGCTTTTTACTGTGCATGTTACAGTGTGTCATGGATCTCCCTTCCGAGATTGGCCTCGGGGGACGATCCCTTCATTAACTGATTGCTGCTTGAGTAAACATCTTCTACATGCCTGAGCTCAGCCTGCCTCCTGAGTCTTCATTCCCTGTCAGGGAAAAACACTTCTGCAGCTGTGATGCCGTTTCAATTCAATGCAAACATTTGTTGTGTGTGAAATGATTACATTTTGAGCAATGTCATTTTCATGATAAATTTGCTTTACATTTGTTTATTTTTTGGTGTACAAGAAAACAATGGGGGTATATCCATTTGTTCTTTCGTTCAACTAACATTAAATTTTAAATTATCTGAGAGAGAGATGTGAAAGGCTACAATGGGGAAAATGGGAACTAGTCTTCTGCTCAAATGTCGCATTAAATGATTGTTTCCTTTTTTCAATCATGTGTCCTCCAAAATGATTTTTTATTTTTACTTCATTTTAAGAAAGAAATTGCTTGGAGATGTTGAAAATTTTCCTTTTCCTTTCATGTTAGTCGTCAGTGACAAATACTCACACAATTATGAGAATTCCTTTCCGGACCAAATGTCATTGACTCTATCTTTTTTTCACAGTAATAGTCACTTTCATGGCCTAATTCCTTTCCTCCTAATTCTGAAATAAATGTTGAAGCATTTATTGTGATAAAAGTTACATTAATAAAATTGACATGACTCTTCAAGTAAACTACTGGAAAAAAGCATATAACTCTTGCCTTGCCTGCACTTTTGAACAAAATCATTTTTTTTTTCAATTGTCGCTGAATGATTTTTTCACATCACACAGCTAGGTTTTATGCTTTAATTTTCAGTTTCTTAATCTTAATGGATATCCAATCAACATCAGAGCAAAGTGCTTTCAAAATATTAAGTCAACTTATCTGTCAGGATTCTAAAAGCAATTATCAATTACAATAATTACACAGCAATCTAACTTAGACTTTGTAAAAATGCAGTGTTTTTAACATTTCATTCATTATTTCTTATCGTCAGTGCGACTATATTAATACCAATTTGTTCAGATCATTGCAAATACAAAACGACCAATAATATCCCTTGCAAAATTCTTTGTAAGTATCTGATTTTTGCTCATTTGAATGATAATAATTATCTCAGCCGTTGAAATTCAGAGGTCCAATTACTTTTCACTGCAATATTACACTTCATTTCTACATATTACTCAGTCTAATATCAAGATGAGATATCTCATTATTCTCAAATTCACGAATATGATTTTTAAAAATCCCTTTGTTGCTAATATATCATATATACAATAATTGTGCAATCCAGTAAGTGGTATAAATGGGGAATTATGCTTCCATACAATAAATACTGCAAGGATATTGCAATATACAATCTCTCAGTCATTGTGAACATTGCAATTATTTTTAACTTGGGAACATTTTTGAATTGATTTGATTAGAATTTACTTCGATGCTGACACTTATTGTTTATCCAATCACAATATCAGTAGATTATTTGGAGGTATCATCATTCATTCCAATAATCACAGTATCTGCTATAAACTTTCTTCTGGTCACTAATAGCAAGATGTATCTAATTCTACTCAATCAATATTCCTCAGAAAATATTTGAGAATGTTGCAGTCATAAAGCTGAAATATACGAAGTCATGATAGTCATTAATTTTCTCTTGCTCTGTAGATCTTAGTTAAAGCAAATCATAGAATTTTATGTTCCAGTGCTATAAATATGAGAAACAATCGATTACTTCTTCAGTAAAATAAACAAATGCCACGTGCTATTATTTATCAATTTTTAATTACTGGTCAGTTTATGAATTGTGTGAGATTTGGTTTTAGCTTTCCAGTCACCTATTTATATTGAATGTGACATTGAAATGGTGTGAAAATATCAGGGTGTGTTCATTTGAAAGTTCAATTTGCATATCTCTCGCTTGTCCCATTGATTGCATGGTGGTTTAACAACCTTTCACTCAGCAATCCTCGTAAATATCAAAAACTGTCTGATTTTAAATCAGGTCATTCACACCCAATTATCAATCTGTTCCTAATTCATGCAAATATCTCAATTTTATCGAACCAATGTTCACACTAAACAATACACATAAAGCAACACAAAGACTTTCATTCCCATCTGACTATTGTTCAGTAGAATAACCTGAGTAAGTACCTTATTGCTCCTGAAACCAATGACAACAGTAAGCATTTGGTTACTATTCCATGCAACAAGTGCAATTGATATCTTCTGTTTCAGTTCAGTAGTTAAAGATGATCTATGTTGCTTAAAACAATACTTCTACTTTATCACGGATATTGACTGTAATACAATCGTGCAAACAACAAACGTTTTGTCATTCTAAAAATCTTTAAGTTTCCTTATTTTAAATTTGTGTGCAAGAGATATTTCAAATTGCAGCCATTTTTGTTGTATAATTCAGCAAACCTAAATGATGAATTTGGGAAAGTCTCCATTTTTGCAAAGTGGATGTAGTTTTCAGTTTACATAACAGTTTAATGACTTTTCATTTCAAATCACGCGCTCTGCAAAATGATTATTGGTTTCATTTAATTGTAAGAAAAGCTTTTTTTTGAACATGTTGATTCTTTTTTGTCTTTTCTATTCCAACATTATTCATCACTGTACAATAATTACACAATTATTATAATTCCTTTATGTACCAAATGTCATTGACTGCATCATTTGTTCACTTTCATTCTCACTTTAATTATCTATTAACTTTCTTCCAAATTCTGACACAAATGTCTGAACTCTGATCATAATATTAATCATCTAAATTAAAATAACATGTCTCCATGAGGAAAGGATGTGATAGAAATTCATATTTCTTGTGTTACCTGCATTTTTTAGTCAAGAAAGAAAAGAATTGTTCTATGATCACTGATTGGCTCAGTTTTTCTTGAATTCATAAAGCTAGTTACTATATTTTGTTCCACAATTTGCCAATTTTAATAAATATCCAATCAACATCACAGCAAAGTGTTGTTGAAATATTGAATCATCTTAATTGCTCATCTAACAACATTAATTATCAATCATTGTTTTGATAATAATTGCGCAATTATTTAAGAAATTCTTTTGAACAAGTAAAGTGAGATTCACATTTTAATTTAAGCAATTGTTTCTGAGTACCAACATTGCAATATGAAACTTTATTTTCAGGTTAAGTTTCCCACAATGGATCCAAGGACTTCCCATCCAACATTAATTATGAATGTCTAATGTTTGCTTATTTGAATGATCTCCATATTCACAGACTTTAAACTCACAGACCTGCAATTAATTTTCACTGCAATAATTCCTATTTGTTTGCACATATTCATCAATCACATAGCAAAACGAGATGTCTCATTATTTCTAAATACATTGATCGAATTTTATAATCCAGTTGTTGCTCATATCTAATAATTATTCAATCCAGTATTTGCTGTAAATATGGAATTACGGCTCTTTACATGAATAACTAAATATATTGTAGTGTACAGTCTCTCAATCATTGTTAATATTAATTCTTATTTTACCCACTGAAACATAGTTGAATTTATTTAAATATATTTCACTTCGGTGCTAACATTTATTGTATTTCTAATTACAATAAGATTTAAGTATTTTTCATGCAACTAAATCATGTAAAATTCCTGAGTTTTGTTAAGTCAAATGAAAAATAATTAACATCTCTGTATTGTTTCGTTTAATAATGACAATGCATTTTGAATTTTTCAAAGTTGAGCGTTTTTTTCAAAGAAGGGATGTTGTCTTCAGCTGAATAATCGTATTGAATGACTAATTTATCTGTTCGAGTTCCCAAAAAACCAAATTAACTAATTCTGCTGGTTCTAAATTCCTGGAAAGTATTTGATAATGTTTGAGCCTGAAGGATGAAGAAGTCGATGTGATTACACTGATATTTTAATATTGGAAAGAGCTTAATTCAAACATTTCAGGCACATAAATTGCTATTCTGCAGTGTTACAAAGATGAAAATCAAGTCAATTTTTTCATCAGTAAAACAAACAAATGTCACTTCCCGTTATTCATGAGTTAACTCATTCCCAAACTTGTAATTAAACAATGCAATTCACTTGAATATTGTTGTGTCCTTTGATCATATTAATTTTCTAATTATTGTTCATTCATGATTTGTCACGGATTTTTATTTTGCACGTCTCTCACTTATTTCACTTCTTGTATGGGGCTGGGCATTGAGAACAGAGGATCAGTGGTTCGCACTCGTATCTTACGGTGTTATGCACCTGGGTTTAATTCCATCCTCGGCCACATGTTTGTGTGGAGTTTGCATGTTCTGGTTTTCTCCCACAATCCAAAAATATGCAGATTAGGTACATTGGCCATGCTAAGCTGCACGGTCTGTTCAGGGACGTGTAGGTTAGGTGCATTAGCCAGGGGTAAATGTCCAGTAATCTGAGAGCAGAATGGTGCTGAGTGGATTATTCTTTGGAATGTCAGTGTTGACTTGTTGGGTCAAATGGCCTGTTTCCACACAGTACGGATTCCATATAATTAGAAATGTGTTTCGTTGAACAAAACTGACATTTTTTTTAAAATGTTGCCTTTAAAACTTATCTTTAACAGTCAATTGTCAATCTTGTAAAATATTTCAATGTTACTGAAATCAATGTTCAAACAAAACACTGCACGTAAAGCCACACAAAGATCTTCATGAGCATCTAATTACTGTGCAGTGGAATAGTCACAGTAAATATCTTATTGTTTCTGAGATCAATCCCCACTATCACAGTAAGGATCTGGTTATCATTCCTTCCAATAAATGCAACCGTTGTCCCTCTGGTATTTCAGTTCAGTAGTTATACAACATACTGGTTGTTCAAAGCATGGTTATTCTTTATTATGAATGGCCTACGGTTCTAACGGCAAGAGATGTTGTTCGATCTGATTTGTTGCATGTTCTCAAACTGGTTTTCTCTAAAAATATTGCAAAAAATGTGTCTTGTTCAACTGCTGATGCTAACCTTTTCAGTTCACGTTCATTAAACATATTCGGAGAAAGTGAGGAAAGCTGAAGCTGAAGATCAGAGCCAAGAGTGTGGCATTGGAAAAGGGCAGGCACATCCAAAGAGCAGGAGGATCGACCTTTCGGGCATTAGGCGGTCATCAGAAAAAAATCGTGATGAAGGGCTTATGCCCAAAACGTTGATCCTGCTTCTCCTGGAATGCTGACTGACCTGCTGTGCTTTTCCAGCACCACGCTCTTGACATTAGAAATATTTGACTGAATATTCAGAGATTATACTAAAAGTTGCCTCTGTCAATTTAATTTACTTTGCTTTCTATTCACTAAAGTTTTCATGTTAATTATTTCTCCTTTTCTTCTTAAATCTGATACAAATCTCAAAATACAGAACACTTTAAAATTCACATGAACTATCAATTTGCATTCTCGACAAGAAAACCAATAGAAGGCGAGATAGAATTCTTGAAAACCCTACATATTTCAATGAAAAAGCAATGCCTTCCAAAAAATGTTTGCCCGTCTGTATCTCTTTTTCAATTCAATAATCCTGCAAATAGTTTATAATTGTCAGTTGATCTCTCTGAATGTGTACCTAATCAATGTCAATGTAAACAGCTGAAACATGAACAACAGCTTGATAACTGGGTGTTAAAGATCTTATTTGAAGTCAACAAATTTTTCGAATTTACTCGAATTCCACCAGGAAACATTCTTGAATCATAATACAAGAGATGAGATATGTGAGAGATGTGCAAACCTTATTTTTAAATGAACAAACTCCAATATTTTCAAAACATTTCAATCTATCGGTCAAAATGAACAGGTGAATGGAAAAACAAAAACAAGTTTCGGACAATTCATAAACTGAACAACAATTACAAATTCACTTTGATCAAAGGACAGAATAATATTTAGATGAATCACAATATTTAGTTACTAAGTAGGTAATCAGCTGACTGACAAGTAATTGGTGGTAGCATTTGTTATTTTACTGAAGAAGCTATCAACTTTATTTCAAATTTATTGCATGAGAGAATAATGTTTAATGTGTTTCAGTTGTTTGGACTTGCCCCTTTGCAACAAAAAAAGAACAATTTCATTACTTAGACATCGTAATCTTTAATTCTGCAACATTTTCAAATATTCTCCAGGAACTTATAAGCAACAGAATTGGATACAGGTATCCCCACTATCCGAAAGTAGAGCGTTATTATGAAACCTTACATAAAGTGAAAATGGGTAAATCGAAGAAGCATTAATTTATATGGGAAACATCTCCCCTTTTTTCGTAAAAGTGAAAATCCTCTTCAGATTTCTTTCAGTTAGAGAAAACATGGACAGATGTAAGTCTTTTCTAAAAGCAAAGTGGCTAAAGCGAATTTTCCAACACATATTTCTTGGTAACCTGACACAAATAAGTATCAGATTTTGTGATTATTGATATATTCGATAAAAGCAGATCTAATGTTGGATTCAAAAGCAGTTCAATCTGTGCTTAGGTACTCTCTAATCACCATTCAGATAGCTCTTGATATATTTCTGGTGAAGGTGTGATTTGAAACCTTCCCTCGAGTCTAGTAATAAAGACACTGCCACAACTTCACAAGCTCCTTTCATAATGTTCCCACTCAGGACGGGCAGGACTGCAATCTGACCCATCTAAGCCTAAACTTTATTTCCCCTCCCCCCTGCCAGACGAGATAAAACCTCTCCAACGGAACTAGCAAATACCCCCACCAGATTTGTTTCAGCTCTGCCCAGGGGCAACCGGTCAGGCTGGTATAGGTTCCACCTGACCCAGAAACAGTCTCAGTGCCTTAAGAACCTAAACCCTTCTCTGGTACACCATTTGCCCAGCCACACATCCAGCAGATCTATCATCTTATTCCTGTTCTTAGGACCACATGGCATTTTCCTCCCCTTCTGTGCAGTACAGCTATCTGTGGTGTCATGACCCTGGCTAATGCAGATTTCCCCTGAGAGGCTACCCCACCTGTAACCCCTACAACAGAATCCCAAGTGGTATACAGTATCTGTTTGGGAAGGGGATGACCACTGATGACTCCTGCATTCCCTTCCTGAGCCTTTTGCTTGATCTGATGGTGACTCATTCCCTTTCTGTCTGCGTAACCCTCAGCTGCAGTGTGGCTAACTCACTAAACATGCTGTCCATAACATTCTCAGTATTGCAGATGCGCCACAGTGAGTCCACTCACACCTCCAGCTCTGAAAAGCAGTTTCCTAGTAACTACAGATGGACAATAACTGGGGTGGGGGAGTCCAGAATGACAGTGCATAGGTTTAAGATGAGAGGGGAAGAATTTAAAATGGATCTGACACGCATTTTTTCCCCACTGAAGTTGGTGCGTGTATGGAATCTTCTGTTGGGAAGTGGCGGATGTAGTTTCAATTATACCATTTGGCATCTGGAAGGGTATATGAATAGAAAGGATGTAGAGTGATATGTGACAAGTGTTGGAAAATGAGTCTAGATTAAGTTGCGATATCTGGTCAGCATGGAGCAGTTTAACCAAAGGGTTTATTTTCATGCTGTACATCTGTACAGCTCTGCCCTGTGCCGAGCTTCATCATTCACAGTGAATGGGTCAGTATCACAGAGCACAGGGGCTGGGGGATATTCAGCCCATTGGGGCTGTACACTCTCCCTCTGGAGATGGTGCCAGTCAGTCCCAACTCACCTTCCATTTTGACATAGCCCTCCAAATCCTTCCTTAAAAAAGTTAAATTTCAAATTTGTTTTGACAATAACTACTGAATCTGCATCCAGCTGTCTTTCAAACTGTTATGGATGCTCAGAATTTAATAAGTAAAATAATCTCCACATTTTTCCTCTGCGTTATTTGCCAGTTACCTGAAAATTGTTACTAAAAATTGTGTCGTTAAAAATTTCTCACTCTGTCTCTCTGTAAATGAAATACCCTGGAAACAAATCAACTCCTGGTCGAAATCACTGCTTAACCTTCTCAGCTCCAAGGAGAATTGTCTGACCTTCTGCTAACTCTCCATAAAAGAGAAACCTATCTTAATTTTAATTTATTAGTGTCATAGAGATGTACAACATAGAAACAAACCCTTCAGTCCAATTTGTTCATGCCGACCAGATATCCTTAATTAATCTCGTCCCATAAGCCAGCACTTGGCCCATAGCCTTCTAGACCTTTCCCAATCATATATCCAATGAGATGCCTTTTAAATGTTGTAACTGGACCAGCCTCCACACTTTCTCTGGCAGCTCATTCCATGCACGTACCACGTTCAACTTGAGACTTTGCCCCTAATATCCCTTTTAAATCTTTTCCCTCACGCTTGTGCTTTCTAGTTTTGGACTCACCTAGACAGGAATAAGACCCTGGCTGTATACCCTGTCCATGCCCCTCACGATTTTATCAACCTCTATGGTCACCTCTCAGCATCCGATTCTCCAGTGAAAACAGCCTCAGTCTATTCAGCCTCTCCCTATAGCTCAATCCCTCAACCCTGGCAACATCTTTGCTCATCTTTTCTGAATCCTTTCAAGTTTCACAATATCATTCCGATAGCGGGGAGACCAGGACTGAAAGCAGAATTCCAGAAGTGGCTGAATCAATGTCCTGTACTCCCGCAAAATTACGTCACAACTTCTGTACTCAATGCACTGACCAATAAAGGCAAGTACACCAAACACCTTCTTCACTACCCTGCCTATCTATGATTCCACTTTCAAGGAACTATGAACCTGCACTCCAAGATCTCTTAGTTCAGCAACACTGCCCAGGACCTTCCCATTAAGTGTGTAAGCCCAGCCCTGATTTGCTTTTCCAAAATGCAGAACCTCACATTTATCTAAATTAAACTTCATCTGCCACTCCTCAGCCCATTTGATTGGAGTCTCAATGTACTCTGAGTTAACTTTGTTGTCCACTGCTCCTCCAACTTTGATGTCGATTGTAAACCAACTAACCATAGCTCCTATATTCACATGGAAATCATTGATATAAATGACAAAAAACAGTGGACTCAGCACCCAGCCAGACAGCATATTGCTCACCACAGGCTTCCAGTCTAAAAAGCACCCTCCACCACGACACTGACTGCTCAGCAAGGTTAGAGCTCATGGAATACAGGGAGAACTAACCATTTGGATACAGAACGAGCTCAAAGGCAGAAGACAGAGGGTGGTGGTGGAGGGTTGATTTTCAGACTGGAGGCCTGTGACCAGTGGAGTGTCACAACATTCGGTGCTGGATCCACAAATTTTCGTCATTTATATCATTGACTTGGATGTGAACATAGGAGGTATAGTTAGTGAGATGACACCAAAATTGGAGGTGTAGTGGACAGTGAAAACAATTACCTCAGAGCACAAGGGGATCTTGATCAGATGGGTGAATGGGCTGAGGAGTGACATTTTGGGAAAGGATGTCTTAGCAGGACTTATACACCTAATGGTAATGTCCTGAGGAGTGTAACTGAACAAAGAGACCTTGCAGTGCAGGGTAATAGCTCCTTGAAAGTGGAGCTGAAGGTAGATAGGATAGTGAAGGCGGCATATTGTCAGAACATTGACTACAGGAGTTGGGAGGTCATGTTGCGGCTGTACGGGGCATTGGTGAGGCCTCTTTTGGAATATTGCGTATAAATCTGGTCTCCTTCCTATCGAAAGGATGTTGTGAAACTTGAAAGGATTCAGAAAAGATTTACAAGAAAGTTACCAGGATTGAAGTATTTGAGCTCAGCTGGAGGTTGAATAGAGGTTGAATAGACTGGGGCTGTTTTCCCTGGAGCGTCGGAGGCTGAGATGTGAGCTTATACATGTATATAAAATCATGAGGGGCATGGATCGGATAAATAGACAAAGTCTCTTTCCTGGGGTGGGGGATCCCAGCACTGGAGGGCATATGTTTAGCATGAGAGGGGAAAGACTTTGAAGAGACTTGTGGGTTTTCACAGAGGGTGGCACGTGTATGGAATGAGCTGCCAGAGGAAGTGGTGGAGGTTGGGCGATTGCAATCTCTTGATGGCGTCTTGATGGGTATATGAATAGGAAGGATATGGGCCAGGTGCTGGCAGGTGGGACTAGATTGCGTTGGGATATCTGGTCAGCATATACTGGTTGGACCGAAGCGTCTCTGCTTCTGTGTTGTACATCTATGACTCTTTGACCTTCCAGCCAATCTGGTATCCAAATAGCTAGTTCCGCCTGTATTCTATGGTGTTGAAGCTAACCAGTCTGTTATGTGGAACCTTGGTGCCTTTCTCAAGTCCAAGTTAATGATTTCCATACAAAACGCCATGCTGACTATCCCTAATCTTTTCTTGCCTTTCCAATGATATGTAAACCTTGTCCCTGAGAATCATTTCCAACAACTTGCCTGCCACTGACTTCAGGCTCACCGGTCTGTAGTTCCCTGGATTTTCCTTACTACCTTTCTCACATAATGATTTAGAGATGCCGGTGTTGGACTGGGGCATACAAAGTTAAAAATCACACAACACCAGGTAATAGTCCAATTGGAGGCAATGGCAGATGTGGATATCAAATCAATCATTCTCAGTAAAGAGGTAGTGTTGGGAAAGCTAACAGCCGAAAGGTAGATGTGTCTCCTGGCCCTGACAAAATGCATCCCAGGGGCTAAAAGAGATGGTGGAGGGAGGGGGGTGGGGTGGAATAGCAAATGCGCTTCTGATTATTCACTAAAATTTGCTGGACTCTGGGACAGTTCCGACAGATTGGCAAGCTGCAAATGTGATGCCACTATTTCGAAAAAAATGCATAGGGTGCTGGTGAGGCCACACCTCGAGTATTGTGTACTGGTTTGGTCTGCTTACTTCAGGAAGGGTGTAGTGGCACTGGAGGGAGTGCAGATGAGGGTCACTAGTTTGAGTCTAGAGTTGAGAGGGTTGGTGCATGTGGAGAGATTGAGAAAACTGACACTATACTCACTGGAATTTAGAAGAATGGGAGGTTGCATAGGAAAAATAAAATTATGAAGGCAGTATATAAGATAGAAGCAGGGAGGTTATTTCCACTGGGGGCGGGTGAAAATAGAGAACATAGCGTCAAAATAAGAGGGAACAGATTTAGGACTGACTTCAGGAGGAACTTCTGCAGCTAAAGGGTTGTGAATCTGTGGAATTTACTGCTGAGTGAAGCAGTTGAGTCTTTCATCTTGAATGTCTTTAAGGCGAAACGTAGATTTTTGAACAGGAAAGGAATTAATGGTCACAGTGAGAGATCAGGAAAGTGGAGCTGAGGACATGAAAAAATCAGTCCTGATCTTATTGAATAGGCTTGAGGGGCCAGATGGCGTACTCCTGATCCTCTTCCTTATGTTCTTATGTTCCCAATTTCCAGCCATCCCTTTCCCTGGGAATAACCTCCCGCAAACAGATTTTGAAAGTTCTTGTCCTGTACCATCAAAAGTGTCCAATTTAGAAGGCTACCCATTAGATCTGGTCTATTATTTTCTGTAACTATTTTAAAGCTAGTAGAATTATCAGAGAATCCAGACAGCGTGGAAGCGGGCCATTCAGCCCATCACATCCACACTGAACATCATAGCCTCCTACCCTACCCCTATAACGTTGCAATTCCAATGGGCAATCTACCTGGCCAGCATATCCCTGAACACTATGGGCAATTAAGCTTGGATAATCCACTCAACCTGCACATCACTGAACATTATGGGCAATTCAGCCTGAATAACCCAACCATCCTACACATCTTTGGACTGTGGGAGGAAACCAGAGCAACCGGACGAAACCCACGGAGACAACCACAACAAGGTGACCATGCCTTTCTTATTTCCCAGTTCCATCAAATAACTTCACTGGAAATACTCCCAAGAATATCATCCCTGAGCACAACCATAAAGGTATCCCTAATCAGAAACGCCACTCCACCTCCTCTCGTCCCCTTTGCTTTCCTTCCCATTGAATTAATACCGTAGAACATTAAGCTGCCAGTCCTATCCATCCCTGAGCCACGTTTCTGTAATATCCCAGTCCCATGTTCAAAATCATATCCTGAGGTCATCTGCCTTCCCCGTCGGGCCTCTTGAACTGAAATAAATACAACGTAACTGCTCAGTCGCACCTCGTTCTGTGCCTTGCTCTTGCCTGCCTTGACTGTCTAACTTCTCAACTGTACCAGCCTCTGACAAACCTCTTTTCCCACTATATCTTTAGGATTGCCCCCACACCCTCACTGGTTTAATGCCTCCCGAGTAGCAGTAGCAAATCTCCCTGCCTGGATATCAGATACCTTCCAATTCAGGTACAATTCATCCGTCTTATGCTGGTCAATTCTACCTCAGCAGAGATTCCAATTTTCCAAACGTGGGAATCCTTCTCCCCTGCACTAGATTCTTAGCCACACATTCATCTGCTCTATCTTGCTGTTCCTACTCTCACTAGCATGCAGAACCAAGAGTAATCCAGATATTAGTACCTACGAAGACCTACTTTTTGTCCTCCAGGCTAATTTGCTATATTCTCTTGTCAGGACATCATCCTTTACTCTTCCGATGTCATTGATACCAATGTGCATTGAGCTCCCATTGATCATTCTCCCTTTTCAGAATATCCTACTCCATCTCTGAGACATCCTTGACCCTGGCACCAGGAATGTACCGCACCATTCTGATATCTCACTGTCAGTGCAGAAACGGCAGTCTGTGCCCTATACCAGAGAATCCCCTATCACCATCGATTACGAGGAAACTGATAATACTCACATTACATTGGAGCCAGTCTCAGTACCAGTACCTTGGCTGTCAGTGCGATATTCCCCTGAGAGTGTGACCCCCGACGCTTTCCAAAACAGTACACTTGTTTGAGATAGGGATAGCCACAGGAGACTCCTGCATTACCTGCCCTCTGCTCCTACCTTTCCCAGAGGTAACCCATCTACCTGACCGTATCGGCAGTTTTCCTACCTTTCTGAAACTGCCATCTATCACACACCCTGGCTCCTGTAAATTCTTCATTACCTTTAACCACTGCTCCATCTGATCCATGAAATCCTAATGGATGTGTACCCTCACTTCCTGCAGACAATCAGGATCACTGGAACTCTCCCTGATCTCCTACATCCAACAGGAAGAGCACATCACTGTACGAATGGCCATCTCTGCACCTCGACATTCCACAGACGCAGAAAAAGGCACAGTCTTACTGCGTCACAAAAGACTAGTTTAGAATAAATTCGTACCAATATTTTATATTTTAAAAATGCAATCAAAATATCATAGGACATGTATTTAAAGAAGTAATCCCTTGCCCTACTGAATGTTGTAGCTTTACTGAAATAAAACAAATGAAGATTCATCTTTTAAGAGAGTGAAATCCACTGAACTGTGAAACCCACAGCATGAAGCAAACCCTTCGGTCAAATGTGTCCATGCCAACCAGATATCCTAACCTAATCTAGTCCCTTTTGCCAACACCTGGGCCATATCCCTCTAAACGCTTCCTATACATAAAAGTATTCAAATGCCTTTAAAATGCTGTAATTGTACCAGCATCCACCACTTCCTCTGGCAGCTCATTTCACACACGTACCACCCTCTGCATGAATAAGTTGCTCCTTAGGTCTGTTTTATATCTTTCCCCTCTCACCCTAAACCTATGCCCTCTATGTCTGGATTTCCCCACCCCAGCAAAAAGACCTTTTCTGTTTAACCTGTCCCTGCCCCTCATGATTTTATGAACGGCTACGAAGTCATCACTCAGCTTCTGATGCGCCAGGGAAGAAAACCCCAGCCTATTAGACCTCTTCCTACAGCTCAAACCGTCCATCCATGGCAATATCCTTGTAAATCTTTTCTGAACACTTTCAAGTTTCTCAACATGCTGCCGATAGGCAGAGAACGGAATTGCACACAATATTCCAAAAGTGGACTAACCAATGTCTTGTCCAAATGCAACATGACCTCCCAACACTTATACTCCATGCTCTGACCAATAAAGAAAACATACCAAAAACTTTCTTCAATATCCTATCTACCTGCAACTCTAATTTCAAGGAAGTGCCAACCTGTACAGCAAGGTCTCTTTGTTCAGCAATACTACCTAGACATTTACCATTAAGTGAATCAATTTACAAGCCTTAAAATGGTGTCACAATGGGAACAGGTTTGAAAAACTCTGATCCACTGCATCTTTTAAATAATTGACATTGAGTTGTGTTGGGGTTATTTCTTCATTGTTCTTCATTGTTTTTAATCCTTTTAGACTTGAAAATGTTGTGGTATCCTTTAATTCCATGAACTCCCACTTGTTTCAGGCCCTCTTTTAGTTTTGTAAAATGAGAGTCATGTTTATGCAAACCTTGCTATGTGAGCTGAATGCCACAGTTCCAACATTGAAAGAGTGAAAGATGGCAATCCTCTTGTTCCTCAGTGAACTGCAGTTTTCCATCTGCCATGTCAAGTCTCCGCAGCCAGATCACCAAAGATCAGAAACCCTGGGGCATTGAAGGAATGTTCAGGAAGACAGATGAAAGACTAAACTTTTCCCTCTTTGCCAAACATGCTGGTTGGTTGGAGATGAGGTACTCTGTCCTTATTCACAGACTGATTAGTGTGTTTTTGAGGTTGGGTGTGAAGTGGGATAGTACATCACAGAAATATGAATTTGGAATATTGATTTAATTCATCCTCCGCTATTTCCTTTACCTCGTTCCAAGAAACGATTTATCAACAGACAAACAGAATTTAACTTTGCTTGTGAGTGTACCAACGAGAAAGATTTCTTAATTCTGCATCCCAATGTTGCTAACATGCTCACCCTTTTTCAGAGAGACGTGTAAGCTGTGATTGGACCATTAGAAAGGTATTGCTTGAGATTCTCCTACTATCCAAGTCAGAAAGAGAAATGGAGCTGGTGTTGCCTTTACTGATCTCTGTTGCTTTTTGAAGTTAACGAACCTTAGCAGAAGGAGTTGTGTTGAGCCAGAAGGTGAAGGGAGGTTGGATATAAATTGTTGTATGGAACACTTGGAAGTTTTGTTTAAAAAGTGAGGTTTTCCTGAGTATCTAAAAGATAAAGCAATTTTGGGGTAATACTCAGCTGCCTCTTTTTTTCGTTTTGCTCCTTTTATTGTAGGCTCTGGTTTCCTGTCAGCTGCTTCTTTTCTGTCTTTACGTCTCATCACTGGGCTTCTCTAAGTGTCTGTTTTCCCAACCAGCATCCCGAACTCCAGCTGTACATCTTCAACCAGCTGGGCAGGTACTGTGCAACCCCTGCTTCTTACCGATCGAGCATGCTCTGTTTCATCACATGCATGTGGATGATGTGGGGTCCGTGGAGGTTCAAGGGAAAGGAATTGCTTTGAGAAATGTGCATTCCTTTATCTTAGTTGAGGCTTTACATAGATGCAGAAAGCTGCTGGTTGGCAATATACTGCAGACTTTATAATTATTCCAGAACGTGCTTTTAAAGGGGCATTACTATGAAAGCAAAACGTTGAAGTTACACAAGCAATCTTGAGCTGTTTGTGCTAACAGGATAATATTAAAGTTTGACTTGTTTAACATTGAGTTGGACTTTCGCAAATAGTCTGTCAGAGTTAGCAGCCCATTGGTCTTGATAAATGCAGTTTTAAGAAATCTAAAATTTAAATTGCAATCTTGAATTTTTCGATAGCAATGCCCCTTTAAGAGTGCAATGTATCTTTGGTGAACATTTGAGGTATTCTGATGAATGTGAAAACTTAGTTGGTATGTAACTATCACAGTGGGCATGAGAGCCACCAACAGTATGTAGCTACTTTTGTTAAAATCCCTGTTAGTTTAATAGTACTTTCAGATTTTAGATTTTTTTTTTAATTGTAAGTACCGATAACGAATATAATTCAGGGCTCAGTGCTGCATTTAGTGGCATGCTGGACAAGCTCACACGCAATTTGGATGATTTTAGCAATGACAGGAATTCTGTGTTGATTTCTAATTTGAATTTAATCTTGCTTCAGAGCTATTTCATTTCCCCATTTTATATTTTGTTTTAAACTGCATTCAAAATGAAGTTTGCTGCTTTAATGCTTTTCTGCAGCTCCTTCATAGATTCCCACAGAAAAGACTATTACATCTCCCCCTTTTTGCTTTAGGATCAGTATTTTTGCAAGTTGACCGTTGGTATTTTTATCTGTAATTGGGTTGTTAATCTACCATTTTCTTCCTGTTTGGGGAAAAGTCCATGGCATTGATGGAAGGAGAACTTAACTGGGATTGTAACGGGATGAGCCACATAAATACTCTGGCTGCATGAGCAGCTCAGCGGCTGGATATTCTTCAACGAGTAACTGTCCAGAGCCTGAGAGGCACTTTTTGGGAGTGTGATGGAACAGTCTCTGTTTGCTTGGATGAGTACTCCTCTAACAGCAAAGAAAAAGCTTGACATTGTCCTGAGCAAAGCAGCGCACTTGATTGACACCCCACCCACTGACTTCCTCCTCAAAGGCACACATTTGCAGCAGTGTGTCCAATACATAAAGTGCATATAGCAACTCACCAAGGCTGTTTTGACATCACCTTCTAAACCCATAATCTGTGCCATCTTAAGACAATGGTAGCTAATGCTCCCTTACCAATGCTACCACTACCCATTTCCCCTACAAGCTGCATAACATTTTGAATTGGAATCATATCACTAAGCCTGGACCACATCCTGACTGCACTGTGGGTGTACCTTCAAGAGGGCAGCATACCACCACTTAAGGGCAATTCGGAATGAGCAACAAATGCTGGTTTCATTGGCAACCCTCCTATTCCACGAAAGAATCTATATTAAAAGCAAGTAACAGAAATATACCCTGTGGTTACAGTGCAGCTGTGTACACAATCTGCAGACACTGTGCTATGAACTTAATCTGTTTTAAGTACTATTTTTGCTAGAACGCTATATTTACCTCTTTTTATTCATTAATCAATAATGAGAGGGAAACAGCTTTGTCATTTTTGCAGCAATATAATTCAGTTTAATTGAAGACCGAATTGTCTTATACAATATGATGTGAATGTTGCAATATAATGGCCTTGATTATATGGTAGGCTGTAATACATTTCTGAATAAAATTCACCCAGAATTACTGGAATTAGTGAAAAATCATGCAGAATTTTAAGTATGAATTATGTTTGTTGTGTGAATGTTGTAATATTGGAAAACTAATAGAAACTAGCACCCTCTCCCAGGGTGAATTATATACCACTGGAACTCTGTAATAATTGTGTTTATGTAAATCTTTAAAGAGGCTGTTAAAAAATAAGATTTTCTTTTGTAATCTAGATAAGCAATTGATATGTTTTAGAAATATTTGACTTTTTTTCCTGTTAGAAACATAAAAAGCAATAGTAGTAGTAAGCCACTTGAGTCTGCTCTGTAATTCAATATGGTCATGGCTGATCATCCAAATGCAAACCTTGTTCCCACTTTCTCCGCATACCATTTGATCTCTTTAGCCCTAAGAACTATATTTCACCCTTAAAAATATTCAATGTTTTGTCCTGAAATGCATTCTGTGGCAGATATTTTCGTTAGTTCACCACTATCTGGATGAAGAATTGTCTCCTCATCTCACTTCTGAATAGCCTAATCCTATATCCTTTTGACTATGACCACTGGTTCTGGCCTACCCCACTATGAAGGCCAACATACGATTTGCCAACATACGATTTGCCTTCACTGCCTGCTGCACATGCATGCTTACCCTCAGTCACTGATGGACAAAGACACCTTTAGCTGCACCTCCCCCTTTCCCATTCCATTGAGATAATTTTCCTTTCTTTGTTTGCAACCAAACATCTGACATTGATCCAAAATATATTTCTTCTGCCATGCATTTTCCTAATCACTCAACTTATCCAAATCACACTGAAACATATCTGTATCGTCCTCACAGTTCATCCTCCTCAGAATACACCTTTCAACCCAGCTTTGTGTCACCCACAAACCTAGAAATAGTAATAAATCCCTCATAGAAATCATCATGTATATACTGTGAATAACTGGGTTTGAACCATTGATCTCTGTACTACCTCAGTGGTCACCTGGCTACCACTCAAAACATTACCTGTTTGTTCCAGCTCTTTGTTTCCTGTCTGTCAACCAGCTCGCTGTCCATGCAAATACATTACCCCCAATCTCACGTTATATGCTAATTTCATCCATGTGACCTTTCATCCATTGCCCCTTATCAATGCTACTAGTTTTACCCTGAAACTTTCAGTACATTTGCTACGTATGATTTCCCTCTCTTCAATCTATGCGGACACTGTCCAATCCTGTCACTGTTCAGTAAGAAACTTGACTGTACTCCAATATAGTTTGTAAATGTATCTGTATTATTTTAAAAATTCAATTATTTATAAATGCTGGACCCATGTAATATCAATGAATTAGTGACTCTGAATTTGGATTATAATGTTTTTTTTCATTAATTCCTTTTCCTACCGTGTTACGCAGACGGCACCAAGTGATCACTCTTAAATGTGATTAACTTTGAAAATAATATATTTTAAAAATTACATCCCAAAATGCTGTGTCATTATTGTACAAGGAGGATTTTGCATTCAATAATTTGCCGATAAAATTGAACAGATTTTGCTGCAATTTGTCCAGACTGAAGATTACACCAAAGTGGCAACTCTGCTCTCAAATTCTTGCCTTGACACTGCCCAAGGCGATACAGATGGGACTTCACTTTGCCATTCTTGTTCACGAACTTTATTTCCAGGTTTAATCCTATAATCATTCTCAAGCTTTTAATTTTAGACAACTTCTCTTTTAGGTACATACGTAAAGATCATACTGAAATGTTGAACTGAATGGTACCAAATCTGAAATTAGTCTCTAATCTGTTAGTAACATGCTCTGACCCTTCTACGTGTGTATTGGCATAAGTCTATGCCAGTTATTTTTCTGAAGCCTGTGATTCCTGTTGAAAAGCTTGTGCCCGAAACATCGATTCTCCTGCTTCTCGGATACTGCCTGTCTTACTGTGCTTTTCCAGCACCACACTTTTCGACTCTGATGTCCTGCTTCTGCGGCCCTCACTTACTCCTATGAGTAGATTAAACCAGGAATATTTTTTGTTGACTAAAGTGCAATAGAAACCAATTAATGAATTTCAGATATCTTACATTTACCTTAACTATGTGAAGGCTAAGACGTGACAAAATTACTGTCAGTAATTGATACCATCCTGACAAAGATTATGCTCTGAGATTTAAGTGTTCAATCAGATTTAATAAAAATTCTTCCAAAAATTGAGAGTCTGACTTCAGCTCCTTTAAAGAGACATGCAATTGGACTTCAATTTTGTGAATGTGATCATTCTTTGGTAAAGGTGGCTGTGTACAACACTGCAGGATGTTTTGCTGAAGTGCCTAATTCGGTGGATGAGCTGTATTACTGCTGTAACTTGGCTAATTTTGAGACAGAATGTTACTTTGAGTTAAATCTTGTTTTTTTTAAACTGAGACGTGCTCATGTAACTAAAGTGTGGACACTATGCTCATGTTTGCAATGAACCTTTCACTTTTGGAGATTAGTATTTTTCCGATCCGTTTTGTAAATAAAGTTCACTATAGAAAGCACTGTGCTGGAGAACCGCAGGTCCAGCAGCATCTCTGAGGCGAATAAAACATTGTAAGTTCCAAGTCCAGTGACCTTTTATCCGTTCAGGCGAAGAGTCAGTGAACTTGAAATGTACCATTTTTTTCTCTTCACCGATGCCCTCAGGACTGCTGAGTTTCTCCAGCACTTTGTTTCTGGGGTTCACATCTCCAGCACCTGCAGTTTATTGTTTTGTTATCGATCCTATGACTTGACTTGGGAAGCGAGAGAAAGCAACTATGATCAATTAGGATAAAAATCCCCAACCATGAAAAAAAAACACATTGTTCTTTATACTTTGCAAAACACGATTGTAAATAAGAAATGCAATTAATCTGAATGCTAGAAGTCATACCACTTGCTACTCACGCCTGAGAACTGATCTGTCAGAATTGTGTTTGCTCGCTTCCTTTGAGATCACAGTCCACAAATGTCCCAGTTCCAGTTCCATTTCCTGGGCCGGCCTCGGTTGCCACATTGCAGTGGAGTGGGGAGCTTTGTGTCAGCCTGAAGTTTTTGTTAAGAGCAAGATTTCAGGTTGAAGTTGGCGGTTTTGACTAATATTGTGTCATCAAACTTGGAGGAAATCCTTCCGAATGTATTGATTAACTGGACTGAGCCTATTTACATGCAGTCCTGTTAGTAGTGCTGTAACATTCTAAGTTAAGAATCACACAACACCAGGCTATAGTCAAACAGGTTTAACTGGAAGCACACTAGCTTTCGGAGCGCCTCTCCTTCATCAGGTGATTGTGGAGGGCACAATTTGAAGGCACAGAATTTATAGCAAAAATTTACATTGTGATGTAACTGAAATTATACATTGAAAAATACCTTGATGGTTGAGTCTTTTATCTGTTCGAATACCATGATAGTTTCACTTCTTTCATATTTAAATCACAAAACCTGTTTTTAAAAGTTGCATTCCTGACAGTGGCCAACCAAATCACTCACTGTATTAATCACTGAACAGTCTCAATAAAGGAATGAAACAAGATGGACCACATTTCATTTACCAATGCACTGAAAAGTACAACCACAAAGTCAGCCCTCTTGACACTGCAACTTCTGCCTCACTGTGGGCCAAAAACAGCAGCAGAACTGTACTCCAGCCCAATCTGAAATCTCATGGCCTGGTATATCCCCCACTCAACCAATAACATCAAGCAAAGGGATCAACCCTGGTTCAATGGAGAATACAGGAGGACATGCCAGGAGCATACCTAAAATTGAGGTGCCAACCTGGTGCAGCTACCAAACCTGCATGCCAAACAGTGCAAGCAACACCAAATAGAACCATGTGATCGCACAACCAATGGATCAGATCGGACCTCTGCATTTCTGCCACACCTAGTCATGAATGGTGATGGACAATTAAACAACTCACTGGATGAAATATCACAGATATCGTCATCCCTACAGAGAGAAGGGACTCAATCATCCATGCAACAGATAAGACAACAGCATTTGCAGCAATCTTCAGCCAGCAGTGCCAAGTGAATGAGCTTCCCAATTGGTCCTTGACATCACAGATGTGAATCGAATTGGTTGAAAACTCATCTCAAATCAGAATCGAGAAATGGTCAAATAGTGTAAAGGCTCTGGGCCCTGCCAACATTGTGGCAATAAGACTGATGACTGTGCTCCAGAACTTGCTGCCCACCAAGACTAGTACTACTCCAGCACTAGCATAATATTCTCCATCTATAGCCTTTTGTCAAAAGTTCTCAATAATGTTTTCAGGTAATTTAATAACATATTGATTTGCACCGATATCTTCTACTCTTCATTATCGCTGAGTGAATACTCTGTTATTTCTCTTACCCAACCACGTTGTGGGGGCACCTTCACCATACAAACTGCAGCAGTACAAGAAATCAAACATTACCTTCTCCACAGGCACCCGGGATTTGGCATTGATCACTGGTATCTGAGGAAGGAGAAATACACATGATGTTTCAGGGAGTGCAATATGAATTACAGGGAATGAAAATGGTGCAGAATTTGACTGTCAGAAATAGAAGGAAACTCCACTCGCTTATTGGAAAAAAAAAATTCTTGACTGTCAAAGATATTGTGGAAAAAAAAATGATAATGAGAAGCATATGGTCACGAGTTGGACAGCAGTAGACAATTCATTTAAAAAAGGGTCTGTGAACGTAATAGTAAAATACTAAACAGAACAAAAATACACACGAGAGACTGAGGAAGCAAGATAATGAACAAGTGGACATCAAGGAGACCAGAGGAAAATCAGAACAGTGTTCACTTTTACGATCCCACAGTCAGAGATGACGAGCACCGAAATAGACTCTTTGGTCTCGTCTAGTCCCGCCGCTCGTTTACTCTGATTGGTCGGAGGACCAGGTCTTCCAGCTCTACCCCTGCCTTTCCATTGGTCCGCCGCTGACATCAATCACCCGGGGCCCATTGTTGGTTGGAGCATGCGCATTGCTTTGTGGCATTTGCTGCTGTTCACAACTTACAAGAGGGACAATGTTAAAAATCACACAACCACCTGATGAAAAGGCAGCAAAGCTAGTGGGTCCAAATAAATCTGTTGGACGCTAAAGTGGTGTTCATTGAATTTTAATTTTGTCCATCCTAATCCAACACCAGCACCTCCAAGTTACGAGTGAAGGAGGAATGCATAATATAAGAACAAAAGAACTAGGAACAGGAGAAGGCCGTCCTGCCCTTCAAGCCTGCTCTGCCATCCATCAAAATCATTTCGTGGATGCAGAACCATTTACCCGCATTCTCACCATATCCCTTAATTAATTATTTCATTTTAAAAAATAAATCTACCTAAGCTATAAAAACGTTTATTGAACTAGCATCAACTACTTCCATGTGCAATGAATTCCATAGAGTTTAAGAAGTTCCTTCTCAAATCTGTCCTCAATTTGCTGCCTCTAATCTTGAGGTGAGGCCCTCTTTTCCTAGCTTCACCTGCAAGTGGAAACATCCTCTCTACTTTTATTTTATCCATTCCATGCATTATTTTATATGTTTCCATTCTTCTGAATTACAATGAATATAATCCTGCGGGATATAGGTAAAACAGCGTTACTTCTGCAAGTATAATAGTGTATAATTGTGGGATATAGGTAAATAATTCCTAACTTTAGTGTATAATTGTGGTTAATTGGGTACTAACTTTAGTGCATAATTATTCTAGCAAATAATTTCTTCCATCATGATAGTTTAAATACTTTACAGTCTCAGCAAAAGAGCTGAGATAGCTGAAGCACAAAAACGAGGCAAGAAAAGACACATTGTTAAAATGTTTATTCAGGAATGGAATGCACGTATGAACAATGGAAGATGTTACAAGCAAACAGGTAAAGTGAAAAGAACATCAAGATTCAAGTTTCGCAAAATCTCCCTTCCGTCAGCACTTACAGAGTGGAGGGTCACCAACATGGAGAAGGGGGGAAGTAATAATGGCGGAGCACAGATGGGTAGTGGCAGAACGCAATAAGGGAGATTGATAGGTATGAAGATCTATGAGGTAAACAGGGAGTACGGAAAATTAAAACTGTATAAATTGTAAAGCAATCCCTGAATATGTGTGCTAACTGGTCACCCCTTATTGCAAGCATGTTCCAATAAGATTCGCTGCTTCAGATTTTAACTCGGACTGAAATTTATTACACTGTGAGTTTTACTTCTCACAATCCCAATCTACTCAGTCTCTGTTAAGCCAACCCCCTAAACTCCGGAATCAACCTAGTTTACCTCCTCTGCATGCGCTCTAGTGCCAGTACATGCTTTCTCAAGTAAGGAGATAAAAACGACATGCAGTACTCCAGGTGTAGCTTCACCATCCCCCAATACAGCTGGAACATCACCTTTACTTTTAAACACAATCCCTTCAACAATGAAGGAGAAAATTCCATTTGCCTTCTAAATTGATTGTTGTACCTTGTGACCAACCTTCATGCAGAAGGATACCCAGATGCCTCTGCATAGCAAATGGCACAACTTTTTAAAATTCAAGTAATAATCTCTTTTGTTATATTACTCCAACAAACAGTATGACTTTACATTTATGAACATTGCATTCCTTTTGCCAGACCATTGCCCACTCACTCAATGTGTCTTTGCTCCTCTGCAAATTTCACAGTCCTCCGCACACTTTATTCTGCTGCTCATCTTAGTCTTATATGCAAACTTTGACACCCTAAATGTGGTCCCCAACTCCAAATCATCTGTATCAATTGTAAATATTTGCAGTCCCAACACTGATCCCAGAAGCACACTACTAGAAACGGATTGCCAGCCAGAATAATACTCAGTTATCCCCACACTTTGCTTCCTGTTGGTCAACCAATCCCCTATCCATGCTAATACTCTACCCCTAACGCCATGCATCATTATAGTGTGGGCTGAGGTTAGAAACAGGAGAGGAGAGGTCACACTGCTTGGAGTTTTATTTATCAGCCTCCGCAGAGTTCTAGAAAGGTGGAAGAGAGGATAGGTACATACCACAGGGCAACAGTTGACGATGGGGCAAGGGTAATTATAATGCAATTAGGCAGGAATTAGGATGCATAGAATGGGGTAGCAAAATGCAGGAGATGCAGACTATTGAAATGTGGAGCTGGTTTAAGGAACAGATATTGCGTGTTCTTGATATGAAGTCCATGCATACCACGTCAACTGCCCTACCCTCATCTACATGCTTGCTCACCCTCTCAAAAATCTCAATGAGGTTTGAGAGACACAACCTGCCCTGTCAGGCAGAGTGGAAGTGATAAGGTAAGGGAACCGTGGTTTACTAAAGAAATTGCATCTCTTGTTAAGAAGAAGTAGGTGGCTTATGTGTTGATGAGTCAAGATGGTCTAGATGAGGTGATGGAGAGTTACAGATCAGCCAGGAAGGATTTAATGAGAGAGTTAAGAAGAATAAAGAGTGGACACGAGCAGTCTTTAATGAATAGAATAAAGGAGACGCTGAAAGCTTTCTATAGGTATGTGAGGAATAAGAGGAGAGGGTAGGAATCGCGCCAATCAAAGATAGAAGTGGGAAGTCGAGTATGGACCCTGTGGAGATCGGAGAGGTGCTAAACGAAAATTTCCCATTGGTTTTCACGCAGGAAAAGGAGAATATTGTAGAGCAGAAGAATGAGGTACGAGATATTAGACCAGAAAGGATTGAGGTTAGTTATGAACAGGTGTTATCAATTCTAGAAGAAGTGAAAGGAGACAAGTCCCCTTGGCTGGATGGGATTTATCCGAGGATTCTCTGGGAAGCTAGGGAGAAGATAGCAGAGCCTTTGGCATTGATATTTGAGTCGTCATTGTCTACAGGTTTGGTACCAGAGGACTGGAGGATTGCGAATGTTGTGCCCTTGATCAACAAAGGCAGTAGAGATGACCCAGGTAATTATAGACCAGTGAGCCTTCCTTCTGTTGTAGGAAAGGTTTTGGAAAGGATTATTAAGAGATAAGATTATAATCATCTGGAAAACACCAATTTGATTTCTGATAGTCAACATGGTTTCGTCAAGGGCAGGTTGTGTCTCACAAACCTCATTAGTTTTTTTGTGAAGGTGACCAAGCATGTAGATGAGAGTAGGGCAGTTGACGTGGTATGCATGGACTTCAGTAAAGCCTTTGAGAAGGTTCCACATGGTGGCTCTTGGAGAAAATGCTGAGACATGGAATTGAGGGTGGTTTAGCAGTTTGAATTAGAAGCTTGCTTTCTGAAAGAAGACGAGTGGTGATTGATGAAAAATCGTCAGCCTGGAGACCGGTTACTCGTGCTGTGCCACAAGGATCTGTTTTGGGACCACTGCTGTTTGTCATTTTTATAAACGACTTAAACACAGGCATAGGTGGATGGATTAATAAATTTGCAGACGAAACTAAAGTCAGTAGAGTAGTGTTCAGTGTGGAGGATTGTTACAGGTTCCAGGGGGAATTCGATAAACTGTTGAATTGGGCTGAGAGGTGGCAAATGGAGTTCAATGCAGCTAAATGGGAGGTGAGGCACTTTGGCAAGAAAAGCAGGGAGGCTGAGTACAGGGTCCATGGAAAGATTCTTGGTAGTGTGGATGTGAAAAGGGATGCCTGAAAGTTGCCACCCAGATGGATAGCACTGTTAAGGCGGCACGTGATGTGTTAGGTTTCATTCGCAGAGGGATTGAGTTCGGGAGCCGCAATATTATGGTGCAACTATACAAAACGCTGGTGAACCCATACTTGGAATATCGAGAGCATTTCTGGTGCCCATATTTCAGGAAGGATGTGGAAGCATTGGAAAAAGTACAGAGGAGATTTACCAGGATGTTGCATGGTCTGGAGACAAGGCCTTATGAGAGACTTTAACCTGTTCTCATTGGCAAAAAGAAGACTAAGAGGAGATTTGATAGAGACATAAAAGATGATCAGAGGCTTACATAGGGTAGACAGTGGAAGTCTTTTTCCGAGGATGATGATGATATCAGTGTGTACGAGGGGGCATAACTACAAATTGAGGGCTGATAGATTTAAGACAGATATCAGAGGGACTTTCTTTACTCAGAGTGTTTAGGGTGTAGAATGCACTACCTACTAATGTAGTTAACTCAGCCACATTAGGGAGATTTAAACAATCTTTTAGATAAGCACATGGGTGATTTTGGGATAGTGTAGGGGACGAGCTGAGAATAGTTCACAGGTCGGCGCAACATGAAAGACAAAAGGGCCTGTTCTGCGCTGCATTATTGTATGACTATCGTGCTACAAGAGATTTCTCGTGTCTTAAACAGAGTAACGGATCTTGTATTGTGGGCTTACGAAATGTCACTGATCTCTACCAAACATGTACGATGTAGAGTCAGGGCAATAATAAGATGCTGCAACAGGAGGGGAACAGGTAACGCCATACAAAACCCTACTCCTTCTCACCTATTTTCATCTCCAAAACCGAGTGCTTTCCAGAAAAGCACCGCGATATCCCACTACAACACTTTGCGCCACAATCGTGGTATCTGGTTCTGCACAAGCAGGAGTGCAAAGTCTGTACTGGAACCCACTGGGCCCCGAAACATTTGGTAAAGTCTAAAATCATCTGAGCATTGAGATCCCCACGACAGTGCATGCATTTTCTATTGTTTGAACTCTGTTCCTGACTTCCCTTGTTGTTCCTAATGAACCTGTTCAAAGTCATTATTACACACACCTGAACAAGCTGTGAATTGAAGCCAGGCCTCTCGGTCCAAGATTCGGGATATTTTCACGGCATCACAAGGCATCGACTCAAACTTCCCTAGTCCCTGAGTCACGCCTGAATCAACTCTGCAATTGGGAGGAAGAGGCGGAACTGGAGGACCGAGCAGCGGCCGATCCTCCAACCAGAGTGAGTGAGGAGCGGGGCCAAAACATTGTCGGGGAGTGAACGCTTCAGGATTGGTCAGAAAGCAAACTGTTTTGCACGATTGATCATTCTCACTCCATAGTAGAGCATTAAATCTCTTTCATAAATCAATGTGAAATTTTAAGAAATAGTTGAAATGTAAATGTGATAACGTACATATTTCCAAACGATTTACACAACTCGAGTAAGAAACTTATTTTTAAAAGAAACTTATTTACATGGTAGACATTTCTATCACTGTACCTCGACAGAGCAATTGTTAATGTCTAATATTTCACCCATAATTCTGTACAGATATGATTATTCTCTATAAACTGAACGATAACGTCAGACGCACGCGCAGTTTGGTTTCTATTCAGAGCATGCGCAGTGTCACATTGATCAGAACAGAGAGAGAGACATTGAGCAGCTTTCTCCGGCAACGCTGCGATCGGCTTCAGAGAGCGGCGCTCAGAGCCTCGCTGGGAGAAAGGAGCGGAGAGAATTCACAAATCCCGAATAAAGGTTAACAACCCCGAAAAAGACCCTCCAGACCCGGGTAAGGATGTGGTGGTCTTTGATCAGAGAAGCGGCCCAGGGTCACAGCTGCCATTTGTTTGAGGGAAGAGGGAGCACGGGCGTCAGGGCCGCCATCTTGAGAAGTTCAAGGTGCAGGAGGGCGGGGTTATCGGGGTCTGTAGAACAATCAGAGGAAAGGGAAGACCCATTGTTATTGATTAATTCCACGAACACAGCGTCACTGGGCGATCCCGCAGGAATATCCTCTCTCAGTCCTGCTATGATGTTTCACCCAATCAGAACCAGCAGCTCTAGTCCTCTCTCAGCTCCCCTTCTGTCCTTCCTGCAGCACCTGTCCCCTGGAACACTGAGCTACCTGTCCTGTCCCTCCCATAACTGTTGTTCATTGATAACTGTGATATCCCAATCTCATCTTAGATTACTTCAGAAAAGACAGAGATACACCCGATGGATTTTTCTTAACATCAGCAATTGTTTAATACTCACTTACCTGTTTTTAATTATATCTTTTTTGAAGCATTTAATTCGCATTCAATCATTTCCAATGGCGCGAGTTAAACCTGTGTCCAGAAACCATTTGCTGAGATTCTGGATAAATTGCCTCACAATAATGCCACTAGTCCATCACTTCACCTGCTCACAGGTTGTGCATCCCAGTGCAACATGAATCAAAACCCTATCTGTATGCACAGTTGTTTGCTCCTGAACTCTGGTGATATCACTCAGTATCTCTTCATGTGGGATCCCTCACTGTGTGGGTCTAATTGCTGCCTCTGTCAGCGTCTCTCACTCTTGCAGTTACTCCAGATCCTAAGCTAACAGAATTCTCCACTCCAGAGCGATGAGGCAGTACAGGCCCGGAATGGAGACTGGGATTTTTCCAGATCTCTGTGGGCTCAGTGCCATTCTACACGTGTAACCCTCACAATCATCAGTCTAATTTCCCATTCTGTCTATTTCTCTGTCTTCTACAGGTACTCAAGGAGTTCATGACTCAATAGACTTGCCAACTGCTGGTTGGAAGATGATTGGTCAGCCAGAGAGACAAAGGTCAGGGAGGTCAGGAGCCTTCAATAAACCTTGCCGCCAGGTATGATCATTCACAGTGCACAGTGCAGAGCGCAATGAGAGGGCTCCAAACATCAGCTAACAGGACATGACACAGGTATAGTGCTGGAGGGGGTGCACAATACAGACACGCCTCAGGCTCAATCATCAACACCATTTTAAGTTTTATTGTTCTGAGACAGCATCAGGAGTTCCCAGTTTTCAATCCAGGCATGTGCTGTCTTGGTGAGCACCAGGACAACAGAAGGGAATGCAGGCCTGCAACGAGAGGGTGGTAATGCTGCCTGGGATCTTTCTGTTTCCTAATCCCTCTCCAACACTGTATCTAAGGCTCGTCTTTTGGACCAGTGTCTTCAATCATTCTAACACCGATAACAGTTCCTTTCTCTGTCATCTCCTCTCCTCTTACTAATTTCTTGACATATTTGAAACCTCCAGTCCAGATGCCCATCTATATCGCTGTAACCTGCGTCAGTTTCTACAACATGCCTTGTCTCGATAGTCTCCTCCTCCAACAACTGAAGACATTGGGTCTGTTTCTGTGCTGCATGACTCTTTGTTCGAGGTTTCCTAAACGGAATGAGTTGGCCCATATCCCTTCAAATCTTCTCCTCTCCATGTACCTGCCCAAATGTGTTTTCCATGTTGTAATTGTACTTGTTTTTACCCTTTCCTCTGGCAGTCCATTCCGTCTATGCACCATCCTCTGTGGAAAATGTTGTCCCTCAGCTCCCTCTTTAAATCCTTGCTCTCTCACCTCACGGTTATGCCTCTAGCTTTGGACTCCCCTGCGCTTGGCAATTCACCTTACGTAGGCCCTACATTGCTTCATAAACCTTTAAAGGTCAACCCGTGGCCTCCTCTACCCAGGAGAAACATTGATGACAATGTTACAAATATCTCCAACTCATGTACTCAATGCTCTGGCCACTGATGGCGAGTGTGCCAAATGCTGTTTTACCCACCTTGTCCACCTGTGATGTCATTTCCAAGGAACAATGTAACTGCACCCCTTGGTCTCTCTCTGTTCGAAAACACTGCCCAGACCGTTCCATTAACTGTGTTAGTCCTCCCTGGTTTGTATGAACTAAATCCAACACCTGAATTAAATTCTGTCTTTCATTCCTTGGCCCACGGCCCAGTTGATTAACATCCCCTTCGATAACTATATTCCCTGCCCACTCTTCCAAATTCTTGGTATCCACAAACATACGAACAGGGACTCCT
This sequence comes from Chiloscyllium plagiosum, assembly GCF_037043375.1. Taxonomy (NCBI): domain Eukaryota; kingdom Metazoa; phylum Chordata; class Chondrichthyes; order Orectolobiformes; family Hemiscylliidae; genus Chiloscyllium; species Chiloscyllium plagiosum. The sequence goes on along the minus strand of NW_028270184.1, from coordinate 30,394,945 downwards.
ATATTTTCACTCAAGTTGTTTATGTAATTGGTGCACAACAGTGGTCCCAGCACCAATCCTTACCGCACACTGCTAGTCAGAGGCCTCCAGTCTGAACAACAACCCTCTCCCACCACCCTCTGTCTCCTACTGTCATCCCATTTTGTGTCCAGTTGGCTCGCTCTCCTTGATCCCTTGTGATCTACCGTTACTAACCAATGTATCATGCTACACCCTCACCAAGGGTTTGCTGAAGCCAGAAACAATGTCTGTTGCTCTGCCTTTATCTATCTTCTTGGTCACATCTTGAACAAACTCAAATCAAGTTTGTGAGACATGTTTTCCCACGCACAAAGCAATGCTGGCTGCTGTAATCAGTCCTTGTCTTTCCAAAGGCATGTAAGTCCTACCTCTCAGAATGACCTCCAACAACGATGTCTGGTCATCAGTCTGTAGTTCCCTGGCTTCCTCTTGCAGCCTTTCTTAATTAACGACACAACATTATAATCATAGTCAGAGAGTCATACCGCTCTGTTTGGTTAACGCTCATCATACTCTAAAACTGATCTCGTCCCACCTGCCTGTTCCATGATCATATCCCTTCAAACCTTTCCTGTTCCTGTACTAATCCTAATGTCTTTTAATCATTGTAATTGTCCCCATGTGCACCCCTACTTGGGAAGTTCATTGCACACACAACCCATCCTCTTTCAAAAATGTGCCCCTCATGTCTTTTTTTTAAAATGTCTCTCCTCTTACACTTAAAAATGTAGCTTCTAGTCTTGAAACTCCCCTGTTCATGGGAAAAGAGCACTCCCATTAACTCTATCTATTCCCCTCATTATTTTATAAACTTCTATGAGGTCATTTGTCAACATTCATGTTTCAATGAAAAAATATCAACCTATTCAGCTTTTCTTTATAACTGAAGCCTTCCATAACCAGCCACATCCCAGTGAATATCATCTGAACCCTCTCCAGCTTAATGACATCCTTCCTCTAACTGGGTGACCAGAACTGGACACAGTATTCTAGAAAAGGACTCACCAATGGCCTGTATAATCTCAATGCGTCTTCCCAACTCCTAGATCCAAAGGACTGAGCAATGAAAGCAAATGTGGCAAGCACCTTTTTAAACCATCCTATTTCTCCCTGTTGAAAACTTCAAAGAATTATGTACCTGTACCTCGAGGACCCTCTGTTCTATAACACCACCGAAGGTCCTACCATTAATTGTATAAGCTCTGCCCGTGTTTGTTGCACCAAATGCCTTTCCTCGCATTAGACATATTGAACTCCATCTACAGTTTTTCAGCCGTTCACACATTTCATCAGGATGCCTTTGTAATCTCACAAAACCTTCTTCACTGTCCACAATGCCACCTTCCAGTCTACCTGCCTATCACACATGGTGGAGAAAGTGAGGACTGCAGATGATGGAGATCAGAGCTTAAAAATGTGTTGCTGGAAAAGTGCAGCAAGTCAGGCAGCATCCAAGGAGAAGGAGAATCGACGTTTCGGGCATAAGCCCTTCTTCAGGAATGAGGAGGATATGCCAAGCAGGCTAAGATAAAAGTTCGGGAGGAGAGACTTGGGGGAGGGGCGTTGGGAATGCGATTGGTGGAAGAAGGTTACGGTGAGGGTGATACGCCGGAGAGGGGTTGGGGGCGGAGATGTCGGGAAGAGGATTGCAGGTCAAGAAGGCGGTGCTGAGTCTGAGGGCTCGGACTGAAAAAAGGTGGGGGAGGGGAAATGAAGAAGCTGGAGAAATCCGCATTCATCCCCTGGTGCTGGAGGGTTCCCAGGCGGAAGATGAGTCGCTCTTCCTCCAGGCGTCGTGTTGCCATGGTCTGGCGATGGAGGAGGCCAAGGACCTGCATGTCCTTGGCGGAGTGGGAGGGGGAGTTAAAGTGTTCAGCCACGGGGCGATTGGGTTGGTTGGTGCGGGTGTACCAGAGGTGTTCTCTGAAACGTTCCGCAAGTAGCCTGCCTGTCTCCCCAATGTATAGGAGGCCACATCGGGTGCAGCGGATGCAGTAAATGATGTGTGCGGAGATGCAGGTGAATTTCTCATGGATATTGAAGGATCCCTTTGGGCCTTGGAGGCAAGTGAGGGGGGATGTTTGGGCGCAAGTTTTGCATTTTTCGCGGTTGCAGGGGAAGGTGTCGGGAGTGGATGTTGCGGTGGTGGGGAGTGTGGATCACACATGGTACAAATATCTCCGTTAGGGGCCCTACAATTTCTTCTCCAGCTTCCCACAATGTCCTGAGATACATTTAATCAAGGTCTGGGAATTTATCTACCTTTGTGTTTTAAAACTTCCAGCACCTCCTCTTCGATTATGTGGACTCGTTTCAAGACATTGAGTCATAGAGATGTATAGCATGGAAACAGATCCTTCGGACCAACTCCTGCATGACGTATCTAGTCTCATTGGCCAGAACTTTGCAAATGCCCCTCGAAACCCTTCCTATTCATATACCCATCCACATCCCTTTAAAGTGTATTTCTTTCACCCTTCACTATTTCCTCTGGCAGCTTATTCCATGCACTCTGCTGGAACCAGTTGTCCTTTAGGTTCCTTTGAAAAGTTCCCCTCGCACTTTAAATCTATGCCCTGTTGGTTTGGAAACCTCCAGCCCTTGGGAAAAGACCTTGTCTATTGACCCTTTCGATGACCATCATGATTTTAAACACCTTTATCAGATAACTCCTGAGCCTCCCATGTTCAAGCGATAACAGCCCCAGCTTATTCAGACTTTTCCCTGAAGCGCAAACCCTCCAATCCTGGCAGCATCCTTGTTCATTTCTTCTGAACCTTTCATGTTCCACAACATCCTTTCGATGGCATTGAGACCAGAATTGCACACAGTATTCCATTAGTCGTCAGGCCAAACACTGTTTAGTGCCCTGAGCGCACGAGTCTTTATCCACAGTAAGTTCCAAAGTGAAATATTTGTTTCGGATCTTGTAGTTTCACACATCGTTGGCTTTATTGATCATTAAGGATACCGGTTTTGTCCCTACCTCTTTTGCTCTTGATACACTTATAGCATCTCTTTGGATTCTCCTTAACTTTCTCTGCCAAAGCTCCCTAATGTCGCCTTTTTGCATTCCTGATTTCAATCCAAAGTGTATTTCTACAGCCCTGATCCTCTGAAGGGATTCACTTGAGTCAGCTAGTTATATCTGACATGTGCCCAGTTATTTCTTGACCACAGCCTCGAAATTCAGCCAGTGTTTCCTAATTCAGTCAGCATTGAGCTGCACACTAACAGGAACACGCTGGCGCTGAACGCTCCTTTTATCTCGGTTTTAAAATATTCCTACTTGTCAGACTTCCTTTTACTTGCAAATAGCCTCCCCAGATCTACTTTAAAAATTCCTGTCTAATACTATCTGGCTCCATTTTATAACTTGAACTTGTGGTCCAGGCCTGTCCTTTTCCATCGCTTTTTCAAACTAATACAATTTGTGGCGACTTTCCAAAGTGCTCCCCCACTAACACCTCAGTCCCGTTCTCGACCTTGTTTCCCAAGGGGAGGTCAGGTTTAGCCCCATTCTCCAATTGGGCCATTCCAGGTTTGGAAAGGTTAAAATCCCCTACCGTTACAACCCTATTATTCAAACAGATATCTGAGATCTCCTGACAGATTTGCTCCTCCATCTCCCATTGCCTATCACTGTAGTACAATCGTAGCAAACTGATGACCAATTTTTATTTTTCAGTTCCACTAATATTGCTTAACTGGGCGATCCTGCATGAATACTCTCTCTGGGTTCTACTGGGATGTTTCCCACAATCAAACCACCAGCTCTCCAAAAGTTTTGCCTTCTGTTCTGTCCTTCCTGCAGCATCTGTCCCCTGGAACATCTGTGTACCTTCCTCCAGCCTCGAGAGCTGTGTTTCTGTAATACCGAAAACATCCTAGTCCCATTTTCCCATCCATGCTGTGGGTTTATCTGCCATATCTATCCGGCACATAACATTGAAATAAATTAGATTAGATTACTTGCAGTGTGGTTACAGGCTCTTCGGCCCACAAGTTCATACTGACCCTACGAAGAGCAACCCACTCAGACCCATTCCCCTACATTTATCCTTTCACCTAAAAATATGGGCAATTTAGCATGGCCAATTCAACAAACCTGGACATCTTTGGACTGTGGGAGGAAACCGGGGCACCCAGACGAAACCCACGCAGACATGGGGAGAACGCCACACAGATAGTTGCCCGAGACGGGAATTGAATCCCGGCCTCTGGTGCTGTGAGGCAGCAGTGCTTACCACTGTGCCACCGTGCCGCTCTTTTTGTGAAGATTGATTTTTTTAATTGGTGATTATGATGTACCGGCCACAGCTTTGTTCAGAAAGTCCCTTCCCACAATGACAGATGAAGTTTCAGTTCAACATTTGATTTAATTAGATTAAATGCAGTTTAAATCATCAATTTTCCCTCATTGTCTACTATGTTCTTGCCTGCCGTGTCTATTTATATTGCTCTCTTGAACATCTGTACCTTCTTTCTGGCCTTACGACTGTTTGGGGTCCCAGACCCCTGCCAGACGAATTTAAATCCTCTCGAGCAGCTCCAGCAACTCTCCCCACCAGGATATGGGTCCCCCGCCTCTGCTTCCAGTTCAGGTGTCTTCCCTACCCTGTCTACCTGTGCTGAGACCTTCAGACATCCAGGGACTTGTCAACCAAGGTCCCTGTGTTCCTCAGTACTCCAGGAGTGCCTACCATTCAAGGTATATATCGTTCGCTGATCAGACTTCCCACAGTGCATTATCTTACAGTGATCAGAAGTAAACTCCATCTGCCATTACTCTGCTCAGCTTATTATCTGATCGATATCAGACTGCAGCCTGAGACCATCCCGCTCACTGTGGACAACACTCTCACCTCACCTTTCATGTCATCTGCAAACCTACTAATGTTACCTTCTTCTTTCCCGTAAGATATATTAATGTACATAATAACCAGCAATTGTTCTTGCACAGATCCTTGTGGTACCTCCGCTGGACAAAGGCTTTCAATCACAAAAACAACCATCCACCAATTGTGGATCCAATTTACCAACTTGCCTTAGATCATAGGGTCTCTTCCCTTTTGGACTGGCCTTCCATGTGGGAGCTTGTCAAAGGCCTCAATGAATTCCATGTAAACCACATCATCTGCACGGCCCTCATCAATATCAGAGGACAGTCCTCTACCAAATCCATACAGACAATCCTTAATGTATTCCTGTCCTTTCGAATGTTGATTCATCTTATCACTCAGAATTGTTCCAATAATTTCTCTCCCCCTGCTGTCAGACTATCTGCTCTGTAATTACCTGGCCTATCCCTGCTGCTCTTGAACAAAGGAACCACATTAGCGATCCTCCAGTCATTTGGCACTTCACCTGTGGCCAGCAAAGTATTAAATATATCCGCCAGGGCCACAGCAATCTCCTCCCTTACCTCCCATAGCAACCTGGGATATATTTTATTGGTACTGAGAATTTCTCCACCTTTTTACCTGTAATAAAATTTAATGCCTCCTCCTTATTGATCTTAACATGTCCCAGAAACTCAGCATGCCAACTAAAATCCCCGGCTACAATGCATTTCTGTTGTGTGAATACAGATGAGAAGTGTTCAGTGAAGAACTCACCTACTTCCTCTGACTCCATGCACAGATTGTCCCTTTAGTTCTAACAGGCCCCAGTGTTTAGCAGGGAATCCTCTTACTCTAACTGTACTTATTAAATACCTTGTGGCTTTTCCTTAGCATGATCTGCCAATGATACTTTGTGACCATTGTTTGCCGGTTCATTTTTTAGGCCCCCCTCTGCACTCTATACTTTTGTATCTCTTCATCTGTTTTTATTGCACTGTATTTTCTTTATCAAACTCACAATATCGTTTGATCAGTATTCGCTGGATGTGCGACCTTAGCCAAGCACTCCTCGCAAAACACACGGGCTCTGAATTCTCACTGCGTCACATTAAACATCTCCAGTGTTCCAAGTAGAGACTCCAATTAGTGTAATTCGTTACAGTCTCGGCTTGCCAGTCTAATGATAATGATAACGTCGAATGACATTGAAAATCTAATGATAAATAGCCTCCCCAAGTTTAGATACTTAGCTTCTGCATTATTCTTATCTGTTTTCCATAATGTTTTTGAATCTAACAGTTGTGGTCACTTTGCTCAAAAATGCTCCATAAATCCTTATCTCTACATCTTGTCTTTAACCTACAGCCCACCCTGTCTCTAACAATCTTTAGTCCTTACCAACTTCCCCATTTGTGCACCTTTCTCCAGCTTGGAGAGCACATGATATCACTGTAACCTTCTCCAGTCCCCACAGCACTCATGCATTCACCGATTTACAATGGTGGGTTTTGATCATCGGCGGAGTTTCTGGATAAATAGCACAGCGATAATACCACCAGGCCATCATTTCACATTGTCACAGGTTTCCCATCCCGGAGCACTGACACCAGCGGCACCATGAATCAAAACCCCTTCTTCCAATGCAATGGTTTGATCCTGACATCTTCCTGCAATCTGGTGATATCACTCAGTATCTCTCCAAGTGGTATCCCTCACTGAGTGGGTCTAATTGCTGCCTCTCTTAGCGTCTCTCGCTCTTGCAGCTATTCCAGGTCCTGAGCCAACAGAATTCTCCACTCCAGAGAGATGAGGCTGCACAGGCCAGGGATGGAGACTGGGATTTTCCAGGTCAGAATAGCAATTATTTCCATTCTGCATGTGTTTCCATCACCCTAATTTCAGAGTCTGTCTATTTCTCTGTCTCGTGTAGGTACTCAGGAAGTTCTGACTCAATAGACTTCCTAGCTGCTGGGTGTCTCGTCCATCACCACATTGAAGATGATTGGTCAGCCAGAGATATTAACGGCAGGGAGATCTGGAGCCTTCAATAAATCCTGCAGTGAGGTAAGATCACTCATAGTGCAGAGAGCAGAGAGCAATGAGGGGGCTCTAAACATCGGCAAACAAGACATGACACAGGTACAGTGCTGGAGGGGGAGCACAGTACAGACACACCCCAGGCTTAATCACCACACCTACTGTAAGTTTTGTTGGAATGATGGAGCATCGGGAGTGTCACAGTTATCAATTCAGGCTGTGCTGTCTTAGTGAACATCAGGAAACAGAGGGGAAAGCAGGCCTTCCACGAGAGGGTGGGAATTCTGCCTGGGATCTTTCCGTTCTGTATTTCCTCCCAACACTGTATCTGTGGCATGTCTTGTGGACCAGTATCTTCAATAATTTTAACGCCTATAACAGCTCTTAGCTCTATCGTCTCCTCCCCTCTCTACAGTCCCTCCCCATAATTGAAACGTATTGCATTCCAGACTAGCCATCCCTATCTCTGTAACTTGCTTCAGCCTCAACAACATGCCTTGTCTCGATTGTCTCCTCCTCCAACAACTGGAGACACATAGTCAGGCAGCATTGAATCACACCCTTCAGCCCAACCTGTCTATGCTGACCAGTTTTCCGAAACTGAACGCGTCAGATTTGACTGCATTTGGCCCATGTCTCTTCACACCTTCTATTCTCTATGTACCTGCTCAAATGTCTATTCAATGTTGTAATTGTACTTGTTTCCACCACTTCCTCTGGCAGTCTGTTCGGTCTATGCGCGATCCTCTGTGGATAATATTGCCCCTCAGCTCCCTCTTTAAATCCTGGCTCTGTCACCTCCTGTTTATACCCTCGAGTTTGGGACTCACCTGCCCTTGGCTATTCACCTTCCTTGTGGCCCGCATGGTTTTACAAACCTTTTGTAAGGTCACCCGTGGCCTCCTATGTCCAAGTGAAATATTGAGGGCAATATTACAAATAGCTCCAATTCATTTACTCAATCCTCTGTCCAACGTATGTAACAAAGCGCTGGCCAATGAGGGCAAGTGTACCAAATACCGCTTTCCCCACCCTGTCCACCTGTGATGCCACTTCCTAGGAACAATGTTACTGTACCCCTTGGTCTCTCTCTCTCTCTCTCTCTCTCTCTGTTTGACAACACTGCCCAGGGCTCTATCATTAGCTGTGTTAGTCGTCCCTGGTTTGCCTAAACAAAATCCAACACCTGAATTCAACTCCATCTTTCATTCCTTCGCCCACTGGCCAGTCGATCAAGATCACCTTTGATAACTGTATTTACTGCACAGGAGACCACGCATTTTGGTATTCACAAACATAACAACAGTTACTGCTATATTTTCATCCAAATCTTCTATATAAATGATGCACAACAGTGGCCCCAGCACCAATCCTTACAGCACACTGCTGGTCAGAGGCCTCCAGTTTGAACAACAACTCTCTACCGCCTCCTCTCAAACCCATTGTGTATCCAGTTGGCTCGCTCTCCCTGATCCCATGTAATCGAACCTTACTAACCAGTGTACCCTGCTCAAACCTGTCAAAGGCCTTGCTGAAGTTAGAAACAATGTTTAGTGCTCTGCCTTCATCTATCTTCTTGGTCACATCTTCAATAAACTCAGTCACGTTTGTGAGACATGTTTTCCCGCGCACAAAGCCACTCTAACTGTTTGTAATCTGTCCTTGTCTTTCCAAATGCATGTAAATCCTAGTCTCAGAATGATCTCCAATAATTTACCCATCCTAGATTTCTGCCTCCTCAGTCTGCAGTTTCTTGGCTTCCCCTTGCAGTCTTTCTTAAATAAGGGCCCAACATTATTTTCATAGTCATACAGTCATACAGAACAGAAACTGACTGTTCGTTGATGCTGAACATAATCTAAAACTAATCTCGTCCCTCTTGCCTATTCCTGGATCACATCCCTTCAAACCAAACCAATCCCTGTACTAATCCAAATGTCTTTTAAACGTTCTAATTGTCCACACATTCACCCCTTCCTGTGGAATTTAATTCCACACACAAAACACCCTCATTGTAATAGTTTGCTTCTCATGTTTTCTGTTTTTAAAACACTCCCTTCTAACCTTAAGAAATGTAGCCCCTAGTCGTAAAACTCCCTTGCCCTTGGGAATAGACAAGTCACATTAACTCTATCTATACCCTTCATTATTTTATAGACTTCTATATGGTCACCTCTCAACTTCCAGGCTCAAGTGAAAAATGTCCAAGCCTATACAGCCTTCCTTTATAACTGACACCTTCCATACCCAGCACTTTCCCGGTAAATATGATCCGAACCCTCTCCAGGTTAATAATATCCTTCCTATAACTGGGTGACCAAAACTGGGTGCAGTATTCCAGAAGAGGCCTCATCAAAGTCCTGTACAATCTCCACACAACTTCCCAACTCCTAAACTCGAAGGACTGAGCAATGATGGCAAGTGTGCCAAGTACCTTTTATAACCATTCTGTCTCTCCTTGCTGCAAACTTCAAAGAACTATGCACCTGAACCCCAAAGTCCCTATACCCTACAACACTACCGAAGACCCTACCATTAATTATAATAGCTCGACCCTTGTTTGTTTAACCTAAATGCATTACCTCGCATTTACCCAAATTGAACACCATCTGCAGTTTTTCAGCGATCCGTGATTCTCTTCAACATCCCTTTGTAATCTCAGAAATCCTCCGTCACTGCGCACGATGCCACCCTCCAGTCTTCCAGCCGATCACACGTGGCGATCAATGGCACAAATATCACTGCTCAGGGCCCTACAATTTCATCCACAGCTTCTCACAATGTTTAGTGTTACACTTGATCAGGTCCTAGGGATTTATCTACCATAATGTTTTAAAACGTCCAACACCACCTCTTCTATAATGTGGACTCATTTCAAGACATGGAGTCATAGAGATGTACTGCGCGGAAACTGACCCTTTGGTCCCACTTCTCCATGATGTTTCTCTACCCATTTGTCAGAACTTTGCCAATATCCCTCTAAACTCTTCCTATTTATATACCCATCCAGATGCCTGCTCACTGTTTTTCTATCAGCCTCCATCATTTCTTCTGGCAGCTTATTCCATACACACACCACCTTCTACAGGAACCAGCTGTCCCTTAGGTCCCTTCTAAATCTTTCCCTTGCACATTAAAGCTGTGTCCTGTAGGTTTGGACTCTTTTCCCTACTCCCACCAACCCCGCCCCCCCACCCCCCCCCCCCCCCCCCCGCACCACCCAGACTGGAAAAAATACCTAATCTCTTGACCCTATCCATGCCCTCATGATTAAAAAAAAAACCTTTACAAGATAACTCCTCAGCGTCCCATGTTAAAGTGAAAATAATCCCAGTCTATTCAGTTTTTCACTGTAGCTCAAACCCTCCAACCCTGGCAACATCCTTGTTCATTTCTTCTGAACCTTTTCAAGTTCCACAACATCCTTCTGATGGCATTGAGACCAGAATTGCACACAGTATTCCAACAGTGGTCAGGCCAAACACTGTTTAGTTCCCTGAGCGCCCCAGGCCTTATCCACAGTAAACTCCGAAGTCAAATATTTGTTTCGGATCTTGTAGTTTCACACATCGTTGGCTTCATTGATCATTAAGGATATCGGTTTTGTCCCTAGGTATTCTTTTGCTCTTAATACACTTGTATAATCTCTTTGTATTCTCCTTAACTTTATCTGCTAAAGTTATTTCATGTCTCCTTTGTGCATTCTTGATTTCCATCCAAAGTGTATTCTACAGCTCTGATGCTTCTCAGGAATTCCCTTGATCCAGCTGGCTATATTTTACATATGCTCTCTTTTCCTTGACCAGAGTCTCAGTAGACAGCCAGTGTTTCCGAATGCTGTCAGCATTGAGCTGCACACTAACAGGAACATGCTGGTGCTGAACGATCCTTTTATCTCACATTTAAAATATTTCCAATTGCCAGAATTCCCTATCCCTGAAAATAGCCTCTCTAATCAACTTTTAAACATTTCATGTCTAATACTATCAAGATTTGTCTTTCTCCGTTTTATAACTTTAACGTTTGGATCAGTCCTGTCTTTCGGCAAAGCTATTTTCAAACTAATAAAATTGCGGCCTGAGAATTTCAATACTGTGTGTAAATAATCCTGTAGGCTCAGGATACTCAATACTGTGTGTGAATTAATCTTATTGAGTGAAGACGGTCAATACTGTGTGTGAGTAATCTTGTGGCCTGAGGATGGTCAATACTGCGTGTTAATAATCCGGTGTCCTGAGGAAGATCAATACTGTTTGTGAATAATTCTGTGGCCTGGGAATATTCAATACTGTGTGTAATTAATGCTGTGGCCTGAAAATGGTCAATACTATGTGTGAATAATCCTGTGCTCTGAGAATGGTCAGTACTGTGTGTGAATAATCCTGTGGCCTAAGAATATTCAACACTGTTTGTGAATAATCCTGTGGCCAGAGGATTGTCAATACTGTCTGTGAATGATCCAGTGATCTGGGAATGGGAAATAATATGTGTGAATAATCCTGTGGCCCTAGGATGGTCAATACTGTGTGTGAATAATCCTGTTGCCTGAGGATGGTCAATACTGTCTGTGAATAATCCTGTGTCCTGAGGATGGTCAATACTGTGTTTGAATAATTCTCTCTTGAGGATGGTCCATACTGTATGTGAATAATCCTGGGAACTGAGGTTCGTCAGTACTGTATGTGAATATTATAGTGGCTGAGGACGGTCAATGCTGTTCGTGAATAATCCTGTGGCCTAAGGATAGTCAATACTGTGTCTGACTAATCCTGTAGTCACTGAAGTGTTGTTTTTTGATAAGCAACTGGTTGATGCTCTCCCTCATATGTCCCTCCCCATTGCTGCAAACCCCTCCAGCTGCAGCAATCTGTACTGGCTTTGTAACACTGTTCAGGCCCTGACCACTCGCTGTAACACTCTCAGCACCTTCGTCTCTCCCTGTTCCTGTCGTGTCATTAAAAGCTGACAATGATTCCCCTTCCCACTGCCCTCCCCCTGCTAGCAGACCCTTCGCAATCCCTTTAAAACTTATCCCTAAAACACTCTCTCACTTTAGGATTTTAAGTACTTTTTGCTGACCTCAGCCTCACAATCTAATATGATCCATTTTGTCCTGAATGAGGGGCCGGTGGGAATTTCTTGCTGAGGATTTGTCTGTTTCAATGAAATGTTCTTTTGTTGAATGTTTTACACTGTTCTTTCAAATGTTTTGCACTGTTCATTTACAGACACATATTTCAGTCTGTTTAGCCTGTTTACCTTGGTCAGTTCTACTGTCAAACTTATGCGATTGGCTATTTTTGTTTCTCGTTGTAGCTTGGACTTTCTGTGATTCACTTTAATGCTTTAAATTCATTTAAATTGCACTTTATCGCAATTTCCTAGAGGATCTCTCCAGGTGACGTGACTCATACACTAAGTTTCATCACACACCTATTGATCTGAGATAGTTAGATCCCCAGCCAGTTTCGCAGTGTGTTATTCAAAGTAACTTGAAAAAAACTCTTTACTCCCCTTCCAATATCACTATTGTCTGTGTGATTGTCCCAGATGATGCGAATATTGAAGTTTCCCAAAATTATCACAATACCTTTGTTTAAAAAAATCCAATGAAGTCCTGTGTAATGCAGTGATGAGCAATGAAATGCTGTTCGGTGGCTAAAACTGTTCTTCTGCTTGTGTCCTTGGCAATTACAAGCCAGAATTTGACTTCTGGCTGACTCTACTTCATGATCTGCGGCCAAATGATTTATCTGTAATGCCGTTGTTATCCATTATTGTTAGTATTGCCCATTTTGCCTGAGTTTCTGCAAGGTTTTGGATCATTGAATATTTATGTTCCACCTTTTGTTCGCCCGGAAACCATGTCTCCCTGGTCTCTAAATCTCTTTTAACTTTGGGTCACAAATCTATCTACCTTATTGATGAGACTTTTTCCATTCCAAAAAAAAAATTGCTCTTTCCCACAATTTCCTGTCAAAAACCGATTCACTGTTGTGCGACTTGAGTTAAACTTTGTCACATCCTGTCCCTTTCTGCTTGTCTTCAGCCACATCCCCATGCTGTTCCGATGTGTCACCTTTTCGCTTTGGATTTGAAAAGCTCCTTTCACCTGAACCCTGCATCCTCTGGGTCAATTTAAAGCCCTGTCCATCAACCTACCGACATGATCGGCCAGGACACTGGTCCCAGCACTGTTCCAGTGGGACCATCCTAATGGATTATTCATTAAATCAGTTATGGGATGTGGGTGTCTCTGTCTAACCAGCCTTTCTTGCCCAACTCTAGCTGAACTTGAGCTGAGTAGCTTGCTCAGCTATTTCAGAGGGTAATTGAGAGGCAAACACTTTGCTGTGGGGATGTCGTGCATGCCACGAGAGGATGGGCAGATGTCTTTCTCGAAAGGACAACTGTTTAGATATTTTGTACATCAGCAATGGTTTTATACTTTTTTATGGATTATTATTATTTTTAAAACCATTGATTTCAAATGTCTCAATTTCAGATGATGGGATTCAGATCTGCCTCCCCTGAACATTAGCTGAGGTTTTGGATACATTGTGTAGCAATAATACCACGAGGGCATCACTTCACCTGCTCACAGGTTGCTCATCCCAGAGCAATGATACCAGGGCATCATGAAGCTAAACCCATTCTTCCGACTCAGTTGTGTGATGCGGACATCTTCCAGCAATCTTGGGCTCTTACTTGATATCGCTCCATTTCCCAGATCTCTGTGGGGCTCAATGCCTTCATCTCTGTGTAACCCTCACTACATCAGTCTAATTTCCAATTGTGTATATTCCTCTGTCTCCTGTTGGTACTCAGGAACGTCCTGACACAATAGACTTCCCAACTGCTGGGTGTCTCGTCCATCACCACATTGAAGATGTTTGGTCAGCCAGAGAGACCAAGGGCAGGGTGATCTGGAGCCTTAGATAAATCCTGTAGTGAGGTAATATCGCCCACAGTGCACAGAGCAAAGAACAATGAGAGGGCTCCAAACATTTGCTAACAAGACATGACATAGATAGTGTTGGAGAGGACGCACAGTACAGCCACATCACATGCTCAATCCCTACCCCTACTATAAGTTTTGTTGTACTAAGACTCACTACTCTGCAACACTGTATCTGTAGCATTTTCTCTCGAACGAAAATAGCTTCAAGTCCCTTGTAAGATCTTCCCTCCAGATCAGGTAACATCCTAGTAAATCTCCTCTGAATCCTTTCCAAAGCTTGCATATCCTTCCTGTAATGTAGTGACCTGAACTGTACACAATACCCCAGGTGTGGCCACCCACAAGTTTTGTACAGCTGCAGCATGATCTCATTGTTCAGAAACTCACTTCTTCTACCAATAAAAGCTAACACACCAAATGCCTTCTGAACGAACTTATCAACTTGAGTGGCAATTTTCAGGGATCAGTGTATGTGGACATAGAGATCTCTCTGTTTTTCTACACTACCAAGAAACTAACCATTAGCACAGTACTCTGTGTTCCAGTTACTCCTTCCAAAGTGAATCACCTCACACTTTTCCGTATTATACTCCATTTGTGAGCTTTCAGTCCAGATGTGCAGCTTATCCATGCCCCTCTCTAACCTACAACATCCTGCATCACTATTCACAACTCGACCAACCTTAGAGTCATCCGCAACTTTACTAACCCATCCTTCAATGCCCTCATCCAGGTCATTTATATCAATGACAAGCAACAATGGATCCAAAACAGATCGTGGCGTTACCGCACTAATAACTGAATTCCAGGATGAATATTTCCCGTCAACCACTACTCTCTGTCTTCTTTCATTGAGCCCCGTTCTGATCCAAACTGCGAAATGACCAACAATCCCATGCTTTCTGTATTGTCTGCAATAGCTTACCGTGGGGAACCTGAACAAATCCAAAAACACCACATCAACTGCTTTATCCTCATCCACTTCTTTGGTCACCTTCTCAAAGAACTCAGAGGTTTGCGAGGCACGACCTACCCTTCCGAAAACCGTGTTGACTATCCCTCATCAATTTATTCATCTCCAGATGCTTATAATTCCTATCTCTTATAAGTCTTTCCAACACTTTACCAGAATCAAAGTAATGCTCACAGCTCTATAATTGTCAGGGTTTTCTCTATTTCCCTTCTTGGACAAGGGGACAATATTTGCTATGCTCCAGCCTACTAGCACTATCTCTGTTGACAATAACAACACAAAGATCAAACCCAAAGACATAGCAGTCGCCTTCCTGGCTTCCCCAGAGTATACGAGGATAAATCCTATCCAGCCCAGGGGAGTTAGCTCGCTTTACACTTTGCAGAATTACTAACACCTACTCCTTCTGTAGTTCAATCCCATCTAGTTATAGACTCCACGACCCTGGGGTAAAGACGTTGGCTAATCAACTTACCTGACCATTATGAGGTCACCCCTCAGCCAACTACGCCCAGTGGAAATACGAAGAACGAGGGATATTTCTGCCAGCGTTCCCAACACTACTTTGCCACAATGTACTGGGATACAGCTGTTCAGGACCTAAGGCTTTCTCTACCTTTGTGCTTTAAGACCTACAGCACTAGCTCTTCTGTAATGGGGACGCTTTACAAGACATCACTGTTTCTTTCCCTTTGATTCCTAGTCTTTGTCCACAGTATGTTCTGACATGAAATATTCATTTAGGGTCTCGCCCATCTCCTATGGTTCCACATTTGGATGGCCTCACTGATCCTTCAGGGACCCTTTTCTGTCCAGTTGCTTTTTTGTCCTTGTGTGCTGGAGAAAATTATTTTGCATTCTCCTTAACCTTATATGCCAATTCTATCTCACCCTCACTCCCCAACACCCCCCTCCCCTCCGCCAACGCCCCCACCCCATCCAATGTTGCTTTCCAGCTTATCCAGCCTTCGGATTCTGTCAAACCCTCCAGTATCAGTAAAGTCTTCGTCAATCTTTGCTCCATTTATAGTATCAGTAAATGCTTCCTAAATCGCCAGTATCAGAATTCTACGCAGCGTTCCAAAGCGGTGCTGTCTATCCCTAAACAATCCTTGCCTTTACAAAGGCATGTAATTCCTGTCCAGCAGAATCGCTTCCAACAACGTATGCATCACTAAAATCAAGCTAATTGGCGTTGATGTCTCTGGCTTTTCCTCACCGCCTTTCCTGAGCACTGGCAAAACATACGCCACCCTCCAGGCTTCCAGCTCATCACCTGCGGCTGTCAGTGATAGAAAAATCTCTTTATGGGACCCCACAATTTCTTCCTGAGCTTCCCACAATATCCAGGGATATACTTGATTAGTCCCCAGGGATTTGTCTACCATTTATGCATTTTCAAACCTCCAGCACCTCCTGTTCTATTATGTGGACTATTTTGAAGACATCACTGTTTATTTCCCTCAGTTGCCCAGTTTTTCCTCACAGTAAGTTGAAAAGTGAAATTTTCGTTTAGGATCTGAGCCATCTCTTCTGGTTCCACACTTGGTTGACCCCATTATACCATATCCCATCCGTATTTAATCTTCTGTTGTTAATATGCTTGCATTTTCCTCAGTTTGATCTGCCAGAACTTTCTGTGGTCCCCTTTGGCCCCACGTGATTTCCCACTTAAGTGTATTACTCCACCTACAGTGTTCTTGAATGAATTCCCTTAATCCAGCTGGCTATATGTGATACGGGGCCCATTTTTCTTGACCAGAGCCTTAATAGCTCCAGTCATCCAGCGTTTCTTACTTGCATCAGCATTATCCTTCACACTAACAGGAATATGCTGGCCATGAACTCTCATTTTATCTCTCTTTGAAAACTTCCCAACTGCCTGAAGTCCCTTTACCTGCAAGTAGCCTCCACAATTAATTGTTAAAAGTTCTTGACACATAACTTCTGGATTCAGGCAAGGCCAGATTTGATCATTAAATTGTGGACCAGTCATGTTCTTTTCCATCGCTATTTTCAAACTAATACGATTGTTGTGACTTTGCCAAAATGTTCCCCCACGAACACCTCAGTCCCTTCCCTCACTTGTTTCCCAGGGGGAGGTCAGGTTTTACTCCTTCCTGCAATCTGACCATTTCCATTCTGACTGGGACAGTTTTCTTGAACGTGCCTAACAAATCCCTCCCATCCAAGCTCCAAACACTCTGGCAGTCCAGGTCTAAGTTTGGAAAGTTAAAATCCCGACCATTACGACCCTATCATTCTAAAAGATATCTGAGATCGCCTGAAATATTTGCTGCTCAATTTCCCACTGACTATTGAGGACCTGTAGTGCAGTCATATCAAAGTGATGACCAATTCTCATTTCTCATTTCCACCATTACGGCATCACAGGGTGATCCCCAGGAATATCCTCTCTCAGTCATGCTGTAATGATTTCACTGACCAAAACTCCAATCTCCCTCCTCTCTCACCTCCTGTTCTCTCCATCCTGTAGAATCTGTACCTTGGGACATTGAGCCGTCAGTCCTGTCCCTACCTCAGCTTCTGTGTTTCTGTAATATCTATGGTGTCTCAGTCCCAGGTACCCGTGCATGCACCAAGTTCATCTGCCTTATCTTTTAGGCCTGTCCTGTTGAAATAAAATCGTTCAATTGATCAGTTTTCCCTCATTGCCTGCTGTGTTCTTGCCTTCCTTGTCTATTTAAATTGCTCTCTTGAAAATTCTGTCCCAGCCTCAACTTTCAGACTGCCGCCTGAGACCATCCCCCTCACTGTGGACAACACCCTCACCTTTCATGTCATCAGCAACCCTAATAATGATACCTTCTGCTTTCAGAGCCAAGGCATTAATGTACATAACAAACAGCAAAGGTTCCTGCACAGATCCCTGTGGTACACCCACTGGTGGAAGAATTTCAAACACAAAGCCAATCCTCCACCAATTGTGGATCCAATATGCCAACTTGCCTTGAATTCCATTGGTCTGTTGGACCAGCCTTCCATGTGGGACCTTGTCAAAGGCCATAGTGAACTCCAAGGAATCCACATCATCTGCACAGCCCTCATCAACATTTTTATTCCTGATTTCAAAGAAAACTCAGCTGAATTCACCAGACAGGATCTTCCTTTACCAAATCCGTGCTGACTATCCCTAATTGTTTCCTGCCTTTCCAATTATTGATTCATTCTGTCCCTCAGAATTGTTCCCAATAACTTCCCTCCCCCTGCTGTCAGACTATCTTCTCTGTAATAACCTGGCCTACCACTGCTGCCCTTCTTGAACAAAGGAACCACATTAGCGATCGTCCAGTCATTCGGCACTTCACCTGTGACCAGCAAAGTATTAAATATATCCACCAGGCCCGAGCAATCTCCTCCCTTATCTTCCATAGCAGCCTGGGATACATGTCATTGGGCACTGGGGATTTCTCCCCCTTTATGCCTGTGAAAACATTTAATAAGTCTTCTTTATTGATCTTAACATATTTCCAAACCTCACGATCTCAACGGAAATCCATGGCTACAATGTCTTTCTCCTGTCTGAATATAGATGGATAATGTTAATTGAAGGCCTCACCTACTTCCTATGGCTGTATGTACAGATTATCCCTTTGGTGTGCAACAGGTTGCACTCTTTAGCTGGGAATACTCTGACTCTGATTGTAGTTGTAAAATATCTTGTCGCTTTTCCTTTATACTGTCTGCCAAGGGTGTTTCATGGCCATTGCTTGCCTCTCATTTCCAAGGACCCCCTTGCCCTCTCTATACTTGTGAATGGCTTCATCTGATTTTATTGCACTGTATTTTCTTTATCAAACTCACGATAACACTTGATCAGTATTCACTGGACTTGCTGCCTTTGTCATTCCCACTTTATTAACACACTGGCCATGGATTCTCACTGTATCACTTTAACATACTCCACTTTCCAAATATTTCCTAAGTGCAGGTAGTTCAGCCCAGTGTCTATTTGCCACACCTTGTCTAATTATAGGAGACTCAGTCGTGAGGGGGAGAGACAGGAGATTGTGTGGCTGCAGAAGTGACCCCACGATGGTGTGCTGCCTCCCGGGGTACCAGGGTAAAGGATGTCTCTGAGTCGTTACTGAACATTCTGATGGTGGCAGTTGAACAGCCAGAGTTTATTATACACATCGGCCCAAATGACAGAGGTAGGCAATGGGATGGGGTCCTGTGAAATGAGTATTGGATGTTAGGTAAGAAGTTAAAAAGCAGGAACTCAAGGCTGGTGACCTCCAAATTCCTCCCAGTGCCACCTGCCAGTGAGGATAGAAATAGAAAGATAGGCCGGATAGATGTGTGGCTGAGGAGCTGGTGTCGGGGGCACCGCGTATTCAAGTCTTGGGTCATTGGGATCTCTTCTGGTTTAGAGGTGATCTGTGCAATGAGGGCGAGTTGGACTTGAACCAGAGGGGTATCAATATCCCTTGGTGGGGTGGGGGGGGGAGGGAGGTGGGCTGACTGGCAACGCACAAGACCTGACTGGTCAGGCAGACTGGCACAGAACATGGATTGGCTCTGGGGACTGGGATATTATAGCCATAACAGAAACATAGCTGAGAGATATAGGACATAGATACACTGTTGGGCAAGGAACAGCTACATTCAAGGCTTCAATCCCACCATCTTGTGAGGAACCCTGTTTCCTCTCTGCTGTACTAGTCCTCCCTGAGACAGCGGAGGAGGTCCCAGGCATCACTCCTGGCCCATGCTGTATTCGTGATTTGTGTAATATCCTCCATTCCCAATCATCTTTCCTCTGTTTGGTTTCTCCCCTAGTCCCCATAATGCTCTCTGTCTCTGTCAGGTTCTCTGATGCCTAACACCCTATTCCCTAAACTTCTCCAGTAGATACTAACTTCCTTCAGCCCTGTCAGCCCCAACAGTCCTGTCTATCCCTGTACGCTACTCCTACCAATACCACCCTCCATGTCAATGTATTTGCTTTTAACCTCGCCATCCTTCCCTATCGAGGTAAACTTTTCTAGCTCCTACAGCCCTTCTTTATCTGTGAAAAATTCTTCAGTCCATTGAGATGTCCCGATCTGTGTAATCCCTTCCAGACCTGAATTACCTCCCTGTCTTTGTAACTACGTCAGGCTCCTACCTGGCAATCTCACTCTGCTAATCTCTCAAGGACCTCCTGACGTTAGGAGCCTCCTACACCTGTTAAACTCCTCCATTTCTGTGGATACCATCCAGTTCTACTGTCCCAATTCATGGAATTTAGTCTCTACAATCCTAATGATGACGATAAACTCTTCCTCTCTAAAGCACATTCAATCTTTGTAAAAACCAGTAGTCCGTACTTCCGTCCCTGTGCATGTAATCCCCTTCAGTCAGTCCAAATCTTTATACCTTTAACGTCGTCGCCATGTGACTACATTATTTCTGTCTGTTACCTTCATGAGTTGACGTAATTCTCACTGTTACTCTCATCATGTCCCATTCCTACATTCCTCCGTTTCTCTGAAAAGTCGTCCTTATTCTTAAAACACTCCCGATCTAAGTCACCTGTTCCAGTCTCCACATCTCTCCCTATCTGTGGAGAAACTATACAGTCAAAGCTGCTCCGATAACCTGAAATCCAACCTGATCTTTCTAACTCCGCTCAGTTGTGAAACTTTCACCATCTCTGTAATATATCCAACAGTGTCGAAAGCTCTCCCTATATTTATATGGTCCTCCAAACCGTCCAACTGTCTCTGTCTTTGTAACATTATCCTGCACCTTGAAACTAAACTGATTGCTGAACCCTCTTCAGGCACTGCAGCTTCTCTATTTCTGGTAATTTCCCCTGCTCTTAGAAACCTCCCTGTCTGTATGATCTCCTGCAGACTCTTCAACCATCCCTATCTCTAACCCCCATCAGCTTCCACAACCCTCCCTACATCTTTTATCTCTTCCAGTCCCTTCAGCCCCTTCTATAACGGCAAACTCCCATTTGCCAAGGTTACTCCAGTTCCTGCAATGTCTGTCAGAATCTGAAGCCCGCACTCTCTCCAGTCTGCAAGTCTCTCTATAATCCGTTAGCATCTGCAGCCGCAATGCTGCGTGTACCTTTCTTCAGTCCTCCAGTCCCATTTAGCTCCCCAATCTTGCATTAACTAAAACCTGAAATCAGCCGAGTGACCCTTCGGTGACCTGCCACCAATATAAGAATACCTTTCCGAAGAGCACGCATACTAATTCATAATATTCTGGGTGTGGTCTGACTCGTAAGTTGTATTGTTTTAGCTAGTCTTCCCTATCTTTAGACTCCATTCCCTTTATAATAAGACAGGGTGGGGGGAGGGGAAATGAGGAAACTGGCGAAATCCGAGTTCATCCCTTGTGGTTGGAGGGTTCCTAGGCGGAAGATGAGGCGTTCTTCCTCCAACCGTCGTTTTGTTGTGGTCTGACGATGGAGGAGTCCAAAGACCTGCATATCCTTGGTGGAGTGGGAGGGGGAATTGAAATGCTGAGCTACAGGGTGGTTGGGTTGGTTGGTCCGGGTGTCCCAGAGGTGTTCTCTGAAACGCTCCGCCCACCCTGTCTCAGTCAAATCTATCGAATTTTTCACCGCCTTCCTAACCTCCAATCTTCTTCCCGACCTCTCCGCCCCCACCCCAGTCTGACCTTTCACCCTCACCTTGACCTCTTTCCAACTATCACATTTCCGACGCCCCTCCCCCAAGTCCCTCCTCCCTACCTTTTATCTTAGCCTGCTGGACAAACGTTCCTCATTCCTGAAGAAGGGCTTATGCCCGAAACGTCGATTCTCCTGTTCCCTGGATGCTGCCTGACCTGCTGCGCTTTTCCAGCAACACATTTCCAGCTCTGATCTCCAGCATCTGCAGACCTCACTTTATCCTTGGAGAACCATAGTTTGATTCAAGATAGTCAGCTTGGATTTTTAAGGGTCAGGTCATACCTTACAAATCTGATTGAATGCTTTGAGAATGTGACAAAACACATTGATGCCTCATTCAGAAAGCACGGAGGCATGGGACACAGAGAAATCTGCCTGCGTGGATACAGAATTCCTGGCCCACAGAAGACATGAGGGTGATGATAGTTCTAAAGCATTCAGCCTGGCGCTCGGTGACCAGTGATGTACTGCAGGGATCGGTTCCGTGACCTCTGTGCTTTGTGATTTTTTATAAATGACTTGGATGTGGGTTAGTTAATTTGCCATTGACACGAAGCTTGGTGGAGTGGTGGATAGTGTGGAGGGCTGTTGTAGGTTGCAACGGCACATTGACAGGATGCAGAGCTGGGCCGAGAAGATGGAGTTCAGTCTGGAAAAGTGTGAAGTGATCCATTTTGGAAGGTCGAATTTGAATGCAGGGTTAAAGCAGGATTCTTGTCAATGTGGAGGAACAGAGGGACCTTGGCTTCCATTTCAGTAGAGCCCTTGAATTGCCACGCAAGTTGAGAGGTTTACTAAGAAGGAATATGTTGCGTTGGTTTTCTTTAGCTGGGGAATTGAGTTTTAAAGCAGCGAGGGTATACTGCAGCTCCACAGAGTGCTGGTTAGACCCCACTTGGGATATTGTGTTCAGGTCTGGTCTCCTCATTACAGGAAGGATGTGGAAGCTTTAGAGAGGGTACAGAGGGGATTTACCATGATGCTGTCTGGACTGGAGACCATGTCTTATGATAAAGGTGGAGAGGGCTATGGTTTTTCTCATTGGAGTGAATAAGGGTGAGGGGTGACTTGGTAGAAGTGAAAAGATGATGAGAGGCGTAGACAGAGTGAATAGTGAGAGACATTTTTTATTATGCCATAAATGGCTATTACAAGAGGGCAAGATTTTAAGTTGATGGTTAAGGGGAGACTCCAGATTTTGGTTCTTTACACAGAGAATGATAGATTGTTGGAATGCACATCCAGTGGTGGAAGTAAAATTAGATATATGAGGAACATTTAATAGACTCTTAGATAAGCACTTAGATAATAAAATGAAGGGTATGCAGGTTAGTTTGATCTTCGAATCAGATAAAATGTTGGCATGGCAACATGGCCGAAGGGTCTTGTGCTGTACTGTTCTGTTTTCTACGTTTTGTGTGGTAAACTGGGTAATGAGCTCAGTTAAATGGAAAATCATCTGGCATTCAGGAGGAGCTAGTCAACTGGATACAATATTGGCTTGATGGTAGGAGACAGAGGGTGATGAGATACATGTTGTTTTCTGACTGGAGGCATGTGACCAGCAGTGTAGTGGGTCCACTGATGATTGCCAATTGGATAAATGTTTTGGAGGGGAGTATTGCTTTCCTGGTAAGTAAGCTTCTTGGTTGACACTGACATTGTTGGTAAAGTGGATAGTGAAGAAGGTTATCTATGATACAACAGGATGAACAGTACTGCTGGGATAGTGGGCTGAAGAATAGCAGATGGAGTTTAATTAGATAAATGTGAGGTGTTCCATTTTGGTGAAACAAACTAGGGTGGGACTTGTACAGTTAATGTTCGGGCCCTCAGTCAGTGACCAGGGATGCAGGTAAACAGTTCTTTGAAAGTGATGTCACAAGTAGACAGGCTGGTGAAGCAGGCGTTTGGGATGCTTACCGTCATTGGGCAGAGCATTGAGAGTCGGAGTTGCATGTTATGTTGTGCCTGTACAAGACATTGGTGACGCCACCATAAAAGCATTGTTGATCAGTGGTTCACTTACCATCTTTAAGGAAGGGCATCTGACATTCTAACCTGGTCTGGATCACTTGTGACTCCATACCCACAGCAATATGGCTGACTCTGAGCTGTCCTCTGCAATGGGGGCAAGTAATGCTGGTCCAGGCAGTGACACCCACATCCCATGAATGAATAAATAAAAATGCATATGTCCCTCTCTACCTCTGTAAACCCCTGCAGCTGCAGAAATCCATACTGGCTTTGTAACACCGTTCAGGCCCTGACCACTCTCTGTAACACTCTCACCACCTCCAGCACCTTCACCTCTCCCTGTTCCTATTGTGACATCAGACCCTGACAATGATTCCCCTTCCCACTGCCCTCCTTCTGCGAGCAGACCCATTGCAATCCCTTTAACACTCTCTCACTTCAGGGTTTTAAGTACTTTTGGGTGATCTTCTAATGCTGATAATCTAATATGAGCGAGGGACCAGTGGGGATTTCTTGTTGAGGTTTTGTCTGTTTCAACGGAATGCCCTTTTTTGAGTGTTTTACACTGTTCCTTCAAATGTTTCCACTGTTCATTTACAGATGTATGTTTCAGTCTGATCAACCTGTTTACCTTGGTCAGTTCTCCTGTCACACTCATGTAATTGGTTATTTTTGTTTCTCGTTTCTGTGATTCACTTTAAAACTTTATATTTCTTTAAATTGCACTTTATCAAAAGTTCCTGGAGAATCTCTCTAAGGGACATTATCCATTCAGTAAGTTATTTCACACAACGATTGACCTGAGATTGAGGTTATGGGTGGAAATGTGTATCATGCAAATAAATACTGAAGAAAAAAAAATCTCCGAACTCCTCTTCCAATATCACTGCTGTCAGTGGGAATGTCAACGTTATACGAATATTGAAGTTTCACTAAATTACCTCAATGACTTTATTTTAAAAATCCAATGAATTGCTGTTTAATGCAGTGATGAGCAATGAAATGCTTTTAGGTGGCTAGAAAACTGTTCTGCTGCTTGTGTCCTTGGCAAGTATTAGCCAGAATATACATTCAGACTGACTCTACTTCATGACCTGAGGCCAAATGCTTTCCCTGTAATGTCTTTGTTATCCATTATTGTTAGCATTGCCCATTTTGCCTGAGGTTCCGCAAGGTTGTGAACCATTGAATATTTCTTTTCGCCCTGTAACCACGTCTCTCTGGTATCTAACTCTTTTACAACTGTGTCACAAATCCATCTACCTTATTGCAGAGACTTTGTCCATTCAAATGAAAACATAATTTACTCTTTCCCACAATTTCCTGTCGCAAACCGATTCACTGATGTATAATTTTAGTTAAACTCTGTCCCTTCCTGTTCCTTTCTGCTTGTCCTCAGCCACACTCTCATGCTGTTCCAATGCGTCACCTTTTCCCTTTGGATTTGGAAAGCTCCTTTCACCTGAACCCTGTCCCTGAATCCTCTCTGTCAGTTTAAAGCCCTGTCCATTAACCTACCGACGTGACTGGCCAGGACACTGGTCCCAATATGGTTCCAATGGGACCATCCTAATAGATTATTTATTAAATCAGGTACAGGATATGGATGTCTCAGGCTGACCAGCCTTTCGTGCCCAGCCCTAGCAGCCCTTGAGCCATTTCAGACGGTAATTGAGAGGCAAACACTTTGCTGTGGGAATGTCGTGCAGACCATGTGAGAACGGCAGATGTCCTTCAAGAAAGGACAAGTGTTTGGGTGTTTATGACAATACACAATGGTTTCATACTTAGTTATGGGTTGTTCATTACTATTTTTTAAATTATTGAATCGAAATTGCACCATTTCAGACGGTGGTGTTCAAACCTGTCTCCCCTGAACATTAGGTGAGGTTTTTGATACATGCTCTAGCAATAATACCACGAGGCTAACACTTTGCCTGCTCACTGGTTGCTCATTCCTTACCAGTTATACCAGTGCATCACGAAGCAAAACCCGTTCTTCTGACACAGTTGTGTAATCCTGACATCTTCCAGCCCTGTGTGGGTGTAATTGTTGCCTCTATCAGTCTCTGTCTCTCACCCTCTCACTCCCTCTCACCGTCCTTCGCTACATCACCTTTTATCTCTCTCACACACCCTCACCACTCTCTATCGTTCTCTCTCTCGCTCTGTATTGCAGCTACTCCAGTTTCTGAGCTAACTGAATTCTCCACCTCAGAGAGACAAGGCAGCACAGGTCAGGGATGGACACTGGGATTTTCCAGATCTCTGTGGGACTCCGTGCCATTCTCCATGTGTAACCCTCACGATATCAGTCTAATTTCCCAATCTGTCTATCTCTCTGTCACCTGTAGGTACTCAGGAAGGTCCTGACCCAATAGATTTCCCAGCTGCTGAGTGTCTCGTTCATCACCACATTGAAGATTGTTGGTCAGCCAGAGAGACAAGGGTAAGAGAGATTTGGAGCCTTCAATAAATCCTGCAGTGAGGTAAGATTACTCACAGTGCACAGATCAAAGATTAATGAGTGGACTCCAAACATCGGCTAACAAAACATGACATAGAAACAGTGCTGGAGGGTGAGCACAGTACAGACACACCCCAGGCTCAATCACCACGTCTACTGTAAGTTCTGTTGTACTAAGACTTATTACTTGCAACACTGTATCTATGCCATACAATATGGACCAGCGTCTTCAATAATTTGGAACACCTAGAAAAATTCCTATATCTGTAATCTCCTCCCTTCCTTTTAGTCCCTCCACATATTTGAAATGTACTGCATTCCAGACTACTATCCCTATGGCTGTAACTTGCTGCAGTGTCGACAACATTCCTTATCTCAGTAGTCTCCTCCTCCAATAACTGGAGACAGAGTCATGCAGCACAGAAACAGAACTTTTGGTCCAACTATTCCATGCTGGACAGAGTCCCTGAACGAGTCGCGTTTACCTGCATTTGTCCCATATCCCTTTAAATGCAGGTTGTCATTGAACATTTTTCTACCACTTCCCCTGGAAGCTTATTCCATACCTGCACCATCTTCTCCTATCCCTTTTAAGTCTTTCCTCTCCCATCTCATATTTATGCCCTCTAGAACACAGAACATGGTAGTGCAGTACAGGCCCTTCGGCCCTCAATGCTGGCCAACCGGTGGAACAAATCTGAAACCCATCTAACGCACACTATTCCATTCTTGTCCATATATCTATCCAATGACCATTTAAATGCCCTTAAAGTTGGCGCGTCCACTAGTGTTGCAGGCCAAGGATTCCAAGCCCCTACTACTCTGAGTAAAGAAACTCCCTCTGGCATCTGCCCTATAATTATCACCCCTCAATTTAAAGCTATCTCTACTCGTGCTAGGTATCGCCATCCGCGGGAAAAGGTTCTCACTGTACAACCGATCTAACCCTCTGATTATCTTATATGTCTCAATTAATTCGACTCAAATGCCTCCTCTGTTCCCTCAGTCTTCTCCATGAGACTTTCCCTCCATCCCAGGTAATATCCTTGTAAATCTCCTCTGAACGCTTTCCAAAGCTTACACATCCTGCCTGTAATGCAGTGACCTGAACTGTGCACAACACTCCAAATGTGGCCGCACCAGCGCTTTGTCCAGACGCCCCATGATCTCACGGTTCTGAAACTCAATCTCTTTACTAATAAAAGCTAACAAACTGAATGCCTTCTTAACAAGCTTCTGAAACTGGGTGGCAAATTTCATGGATCTATGTACATGGGCACAGAGATCACTCTGTTCATCTACACTACCAAGAACCTTACCACTAGCCCAGTACTCTGTGTTCCTGTTACTCCTTCCAAAGTGAATCACCTCACAGTTTTCCGCATTAAACTCAATTTGTGAACGTTCAGTCCAGCTCTGCAGCTTATCTATGCCTCTCTGTAACCGACAACATCCCTCGTCACTATTCACAACTCTACCGACTGTAGTGTTATCCGCAAATTTCCTAACCCATTCTTCAATGTCATTTAAATAAATGACAAGCAACAGTGGACACAAAGCACATCCTGGCAGTACCCACTAGTAACTGAACTCCCATGAGTCTTTCCCATCAAACACTACTCTGTGTCTTCTTTCAGTGAACCAATTTCTGATCCGATTGGCTAAATCACCCTCAATCCCATGCGTCCGTATTGTCTGCAATAACCTACCGTGGTGAACCTTTACAAACGCCTTACTGAAATACATATACACCACATCAATTGCTTTACCCTCATCCAGCTCTTGTTCACCCTCTTAAAGAACTCAATAAGGTTTGTGAGGTACGACCTACCTTTCACAAAACCGTGCTGACTATTCCTCATCAACTTATTCATCTCCAGATGATTATAAATCCTATCCCTTACAAGCCTTTCCAACACGTCACCCAGCATCGGAGTGGGGCTCACAGCTCTATAATTACCCAGGGTTGTCTGTACTTTCCTTCTTGGACAAGGGGATAACATTTGCTCTCCTCCAGCCTTCTGACACTGTTCCTGTAGACAATGACGACATTAAGATCAAAGCCAAAGGCTCAGCAATCTCCTTCCTGGCTTCTCAGAGAATCCAAGGATAATTCTCATCAGGCCCAGTGGACTTACCTATTTTCACACTTTCCAGAATTGCTAAACCTCCTCCTTCTGCAGTTATGGACTGCATTCCCCTGGGTTAAAGACGTTGTTTAATGTATTTGCCTGTACCCCCCGCCCCCCATGGTTTTATAAACCTTTATAACGTCATCCCTCAGCCACCTATGCCCAATGGAAATACGAAGGACAATGATATAAATATCTCTGCTTGTGTCCCTACCACTACTTTACCACAATATTCTGTGATACACTTGTTCAGGACCTAGGTCTTCCTCTACCTTTGTGTACTAAGACCTCCAGCACCCCCTCTTCTTTAATGAGGACTCCTTACAAGAAATCATTGTTGCGTTCCCTTTATTTCCTAGTCTTTGTCCACAGTATGGTTTGACATGAAATATTCATTTAGGATCTCGTACATATCCTGTGTTTCCACACATGGATGGGCTCATTGATCTTTGAAGGAAATTTTGTCTCTCCAGTTGCTCTTTTGTACTTGTGTAATGAGGATCAGAGCATATCACTGTGTCACAGAGAGTGGCAGCGAGACACAGAGAGTCACAGACTCTCACACAGATTCACAGAGTTTCACAGAATCACAGAGAGTCACCAAGCGTCAGGGAGTCACACAGAGTCAGACAGATTCACAATGTAACAGAGAGTCTCACAGTCACAGAGTCAGAGGCAGTCAGTGATTGACAGAGAATCACACACGGGTTACACACGGCTGTCTCACACAGGAGTCTCAGGGACGAAGGGAGTCAGAGTCACAGAGAAAGTACGTAAATCACGCAGTCTGAGAGAGTAATCGAATCGCAGAGGGTCAGAGGGAGTCAGAGAGAATTACAGAGAGTCAGACATATTCAAAATGTTACAGAGAGTCACAGACAAGATAAGAGAATTGCAGAGATTCAGATATTCACAGGGAGTCAGAGGGAAAGTAAGAGAATCACAAAGTCGGACAGATTCAAAATGTCACAGATTCAGTGTGCAAGAAAATCACTGAGTGTCACAGAGAGTGTAGGGAGTCACAGAGATTCACAGAGAGGGCAAGAGACTCAGAAAGAGTCCGAGAGAGTGCCAGAGAGTGACTGAATATCAGTGTAACCCAGTGAGACACTGAGTGACAAACAATGTCAGACAGCGACAGAGGATCAACTCACACACACTCCCGCTCTCTCTCCTAATCACTCCCCCACCGTCACACTCACTCTCCTACACACTCACCTACCGTCTCGCTCACTCTACTACACGACCCCAAACCATCACACTCACTCTCCTACACACTTCCTTAACGTAACACTCACTCTCCTACACACCCCCACAACATCACACTCACTCTGCAGCACACTCCCACACCATCACACTCACTCTGCTGCACACTCCCTCACCATTACGCTCATTCGCCTACACACTCCGACACCATCACACTCACTCTGCTACACACGCCCACACCGTCACTCTCACTCTCCTACAAATTCCCGCACCACCACGCTCACTCTCCTAAACACTCCCAAGCCGTTACATACCTTCTCCTACACAATCCCGCACCGTCACGCTCACTCTCCTACACACTCCTAAACCGTCACACTCACTCTCCTACGCATTCCCTCAGCGTTACACTCACTCTCCAATGCACTCCTCGATGGTCACGCACAGTCTCCTATTCACTCCCACACCATCACGCTCACACTCCTACACACTTTCTCTGCGTTACACTCACTATCCTACACATTCCCACGCAGTCACGCTCACTCTCCTACACACTCCCATACCGTCACACTCACTCTCATACACAATCTGACACCATCACGATCACTCTACGACGCACTCGCATACAGTCACACTCACTCTATTATATACTACCCCACCGTCACATTCACACTCACACACACAACCCCGCCGTCACACTCACTCTCCTACTCACTCCCAAACCGTCACAATCACTCAGCTACACACTCCCACACTGACTTGCTCACTCTCCTACACACTTGACCACCGTAACACTCACTCTGATTAGCACTCCCACACCATCACGCTCACTCTCCTGCTCACTACCTCAACATCATGCCCACTCTTCTACACACTCCCCAACACATATGCTCACTCTCTGACACACTCCTCGATGGTCATACTCACTCTCCTACACACTCCCACACCGTCACATGCACTCTCCTTCACACTCACACACCATCACACTCACTCTCCGATACACTCGCCCACCGCCACGCTCACTGTCCTACACATTCCCACACTGTCACGCTCATTCTCCTAAACACTAAAACACCATCACACTCACTCTCCTACCCATGCCCACACCGTCACGGTCACTCGCTATACACTCCCATACCATTATGATCCCCCTACTACACACTCCAACACCTTCGTGACCACTGTGCTACACACTCACACGCAGTCACACTCACTCTACTACACACTCCCAAACCGTCACGCTCATTCTCCTACACACTTGCTCACCGTCACATATTCTCTCTCCTACACACTCCCACACTGTCACGCTCACTCTCCTATACATTCCCACACCGTCACACTCACTCTCCTATAGCCTCCCTCACCGTCACGCTCACTCTCCAACAAACTCACAAACCGCAATCCGCAATGCTCACTTTTCTACACACTCTCAAACCGTCTCGCTCACTCTCCTACACACTCGCTCACCGTCACATATTCTCTCTCCTACACACTCCGAAACCGTCATGCGCACTTTCCTACACACTCGCTCACCGTCACATATTCTCTCTCCTACACACTCCCACACCGTCACGCTCACTCTTCTACATACTCCCACACCGTCACACTCACTCTCCTACACACTCCCTCACCGTCACGCTCACTCTCCTACACACTCTCCCACCGTCACCCTCACTCTCCTACACTTCCACACCATCACACGCACTCTGCTACATATGCTCACACCGTCAAACTCACTAACCTATACACTCCTCCACTGACACAATCACTCTCAAACACACACCCAAACCGTTACACTTTCACTCTCCTGCATAGTCCCATACAGTCACACTCACTCTCCTACACAACTCCACACCATCGCACTTACTCTCCTACAAATTCCCCCACCATCACACTCGCTCTCCGAAACACTCCCAAACCGTTACACTCATTCTCCTACACACTCCCACACCGTCACACTCTCACTCTCCTACACATTCCCATACAGTCACACTCATTCTCCTACACAATTCCACACCGTCACACGCACTCTCCTACACAATGACCCATCGTCACACTCACTAACCCATACACTCCCCCGTTACACTCACTCTCATACACACTCCCACACCGTCACACTCATTCTCCTACACACTCCCAAACCGTCATGCTCATTCTCATACACACACCCACACTGTCACACTCACTCGTCTACACACTCCCACACCATCACACTTACTTACGAACATACTCCCTCACCATCACCCTCACTTTCCTACACATCCACAACACGTCACGTTCACTGTCCTACACACTCTGAGACTGTCACGATCACTCTCCTACACACTCCCACGCCGTCACACTCACTCTCTTACACACTCCCCCACCCTCACGCTCACTGTCTTACACACTCCCACACCATTAAACTCACCTGCTCTACACACGCAAACATCGTCACGCTCACTCTACTACACACTCCCACACCGTCACACTCACTCTCCTGCACACTCCTATACCGTCACACTCACTCTGCTGCACACGCGCACACTGTGAAACTCACTAACCTACACACTCCTCCACTGACACAATCACTCTCATACACACACCCAAACCGTCGCACTCTCACTCTCCTACACAACTCCACACCGTCACACTCACTCTCCTTCAAATTCCCCTCCATCACACTCATTCTCCTAAACACTCCCAAACTGTTACACTCCTTCTCCTACACACTCTCCTACCGTCACGTTCTCTCTCCTACACATTCCCAAACCTTCACAATCACTCTCTAACAAACTCTCAAACGGTCTCGCTCACTCTCCTGCACACTCCCACACCATCACGCTCACTCTCCTACTCACACCCTCACCGTCACGTTCCCTCTCCTGCACAACTCCACACCGTCGCACTCACTCTCCTACAAATTCACCCACCATCACACTCACTCTCCTAAACACTCCCAAATCGTTACACTCCTACTCCTGCACACTCTCTTACCGTCACATTCTTTCTCCTACACATTCCCAAACCGTCATGATCACTCTCCAACAAACTCACAAACCATCACACTCATTCTCCTACACAGCTCCACACCGCCACACTCACTCGCCTACACCATGACCCACCGATACACTCTCTCACATATACACTCCCCCCGTTACTCTCACTCTCCTCCACACTCCGACACCGTCACACTCATTCTCCTACATACTCCAAACCCTCACGCTCATTCTCATACACACTCCCACACTGTCACATTCACTCTTCTACACACTCCCACACCAAAACAATCACTCGCCTACACACTCCCACATCATCACACTTACTTGCCAACACATCACCCTCACTCTCCTACACACCCACAACCCATCACGTTCACCATCCTACACACTCCGACACTGTCACGATCACTCTCCTACACACTCCCTCACCGTTACACTCACTCTCCTGCACACTGCCCCTCACTCTCCTATACTCTCCCACACCGTCACAGACACTCCTCTAC
Organism: Chiloscyllium plagiosum; assembly: GCF_037043375.1. NCBI lineage: Eukaryota > Metazoa > Chordata > Chondrichthyes > Orectolobiformes > Hemiscylliidae > Chiloscyllium > Chiloscyllium plagiosum. Next base: position 30,362,191 of record NW_028270184.1, on the reverse strand, counting down.
ACACAACCACACCGTCACACTCCCTCTGCTACATACGCTTACACCGTCATACTTACTAACCTACACACTCCTCCACTGACACAATCACCCTCATACACACATCCAAACCATCACACTCACTCTCCTACAGAACTCCACACTGCCACACTCACTCTCCTTCAAATTCCCCACCATCACACTCACTCTCCTAAACACTCCCAAACCGTTACACTCCTTATCGTAAACACTCTCTTACCGTCACATTCTCTCTCTTACACATTGCCAAACCGTCACGCTCACTCTCCAACAAACTCCCAAACCGTCACGCTCACTCTCCTACATACTCCCACACCGTCACACTCTTACTCTCCTTCACACTCCCATACAGTCACACTCATTCTCCTACACAACTTAACACCGTCACACTCACTCTGTTACACAATGACCCACCGTCACACTCACTCACCCATACACTGCCCCGTTACCCTCACTCTCATACACAATCCCACACCATCACCCTCATTCTCCTACACACTCCCAAACCGTCACGCTCATTCTCATACACACTGCCACACTGTCACCCTCACTCTTCTACAAAATCCGACACCAAAACACTCACTCACCTACACACTCCCAAACCGTCACACTCACTTGCCAACACACTTCCTCACCATTACCCTCACTCTCCTACACATCCATAACACATCACGTTCACTGTCCGACACACTCTGACACTGTCACGATCACTCTCCTACACACTCCCCCACCCTCACGCTCACTCTCCTACACGCTCCCTCACCCTCACAGTCACTCTCCAACACACTCCCCCACCCTCACACTCACTCTCCTACACACTCCCACACCGACACACTCACCCCTCTACACACACCCACACAGTCACAATCCCTCTGCTACACGCGCTCACACCGTCAAACTCACTAACCTACACAGTCCTCCACTGACACAATCACTCTCATACACACATCCAAACCGTCATACTCTCATTCTCTTACAGCGTCACACTCACTCTCCTTCAAGTTGCCCCACTATCACACTCACTCTCCTAAAAACTCCCAAACTGTTACACTTCTTTTCCTACACATTCCCTCACTGTCACATTCCCAAACCTTCACACTCATTCTCCAACAAACTCACAAACCGTCACGCTACCTCTTCTACACGCTCTCAAACCATCACGCTCACTCTCATACATACTCCCCCACCGTCGCCCTCACTCTCCTACCCCCTCCCAAACCATCACACTCACTCTCATACACACTCCCCGACCGTCGCCCTCACTCTCTTACACCCTCCCAAACCATCACACCCACTCTCATACACACTCCCCGACCGTCGCCCTCACTCTCCTACCCCCTCCCAAACCATCACACTCACTCTCTTACATACTCCCCCACCGTCGCCCTCACTCTCATACATACTCCCCCACCGTCGCCCTCACTCTCCTACCCCCTGCCAAACCATCACACTCACTCTCTTACATACTCCCCCACCGTCGCCCTCACTCTCATACACACTACCCCACCGTCGCCCTCACTCTCCTACCCCCTCCCAAACCATCACACCCACTCTCATACATACTCCCCCACCGTCGCCCTCACTCTCCTACCCCCTCCCAAACCATCACGCTCACTCTCCTACACTTCCACACCATCACACTCTCTCTGCCACACACGCTCACAACTTCAAACTCACTAACCTACACACTCCTCCACTGACACAATCTCTCTGATACACATATCCAAACCTGCACACTCTCAAACCATCACACTTACTCTCCTAACACTCCCCCACCGTCACGCTCACTCTCCTACCCACTCCCAAACCGTCACACTCACTCAGCTACACACTCCCACACTGACATGCTCACTCTCCTGCACAATCGACCACCGTCACACTCACTCTGATACGTACTCTCACACCATCACGCTCACTCTTCTGCTCACTCCCTCACCATCACGCCCACTCTTCTACACTCTCTCTGAAGCTCAGGCTCTCTCTCCTACACACTCCCCCACCCACACGCTCACTCTCCGACACACTCCCCGTTGACAATCTCACTCTCCTTCATACTCACACACCATCACACTCACTCTCCGATACACTCGCCAACCATGACGCTCATTCTCCTAAAATAGCATAACACTCACTCTGCTACTCATGCCCACACCGTCACGCTCACTCGCCTGCACACTGCCATACCATCAAGCTCCACCTCCTACACACTCCAACACCGTCTCGACCACTGTGCTACACACTCACACACAGTCACACTCATTCTACTACACACTCCCAAACCGTCACGCTCACTCTCCTGCATACTCGCTAACCGTCACATATTCTCTCTCCTCCACACTCCTACACTGTCACGCTCAATCTCCTACACACTTCCACACCGTCACACTCACTCTCCTACACACTCTCCCACCGTCACACTCATTCTCCTACACACTGTCTCATCTCATGCTCACTCTCCTGCACACCCTCCCACCGTCACCCTCACTCTCCTACAACCTCCCAAACCGTCACGCTCACTCTCCTACACTTCCACACCATCACACTCTCTCTGCCACACACGCTCACAACTTCAAACTCACTAACCTACACACTCCTCCACTGACACAATCTCTCTGATACACATATCCAAACCTGCACACTCTCATTCTCCTACAAAGTCCCATACAGTCACACTCACTCACCTATACAGCTCCACACCGTCGCACTCACTGTCCTACAAATTCATCCAGCATCACACTCACTCTCCGAAACATTCCAAACCATTACACTCCTTCTCCTACACACTCTCTTACCGTCACATTCGCTCCCATACACATTTCCAAACCATCACAGTCACTCTCACTCTTCTACACACTCTCTGACCGTCACCCTCACTCTCCTGCACACGCCCAAACCGTCACACCCACTCTCCTACACATTTCCAAACCGTCACGCTCACTCTCCTACACGCTCCCACACCGTCACATTCATTCGCATACAAATTCCCTCACCGTCTCACTCACTTTCCTACACACTCCCACACTGACATGCTCACTCTCCTACACACTCGACTACCGTCACACTCACACTGATACGCACTCCCACACCATCACGCTCACTCTCCTAAACACTCCCAAATCGTTACTCTTCTTCTCCTACACACTATCGTACCGTCACATTCTCTCTCCTACATATTCCCAAACCATCACGCACACTCTCTGACACTTCGACACAGTCACACTCACTCTGCTACACACGCTCACACCGTCAAACTCACTAACCTACACACTCCTCCACTGACACAATCACTCTCATACACACACCCAAACCGTCACACTCTCACTCTCTGACACAGTCCCATACAGTTACACTCACTCTCCTACACAACTCCACACCGTCGCACTCACTCTCCTACAAATTCACCCACCATCACACTCACTCTTCTTAACACTCCAAAACCGTTACATTCCTTCTCCTATACAATCTCTTACTGTCACATTGTCTCTCCTACACATTCCCAAACCGTCACGCTCACTCTCCAAAACACTCACAAACCGTCACTCTCACTCTTCCACACACTCCCAATCCGACACGCTCACTCTCCTGCACCCCCCAAACCGTCATGCTCACTCTGCTACACACTCCCATTCCGTCACACTCACTTTCCTGCACCCTCCCGCACTGACACCCTCATTCTCTTACACAGTCTCAATCCGTCACACTCACTCTCCTACACACTCCCAAACCGTCACATTCACTCTTCTACACACTCCAACACCGTCACGCTCTCTCTCCTACACGCTCCCACACCATCACGCTCATTCTCCTACACACTCCCCCACCGTCACACTCACTCTCCTAAACACTCCCACATCGTCACACTCACTCTCCTCCACACTCCCACACCGTCACACTCACTCTGCTACATACGCTCACATCGCCAAACTCACTCCCATACACACTCCACTGACACAATCACTCTCAAACCGTCACACCCTCACACTCCTACACTCTCCCATACAGTCACATTCACTCTCCTCCACAACTCCACACCGTCACACTCACTCTCCTACAAATTACCTCAAAGTTTGGGAGAAGATTTGTAGCTCGGGTGCTCGTTGTTGTGGTTCTGTTCACCGAGCTGGGAATTTGTCTTGCAAACATTTCGTCCCCTGTCTATGTGACATCCTTAGTGCTTGGGAGCCTCCTGTGAAGCGCTTCTGTGATGTTTCCTCCGGCATTTATAGTGGCCTGTCTCTGCCGCTTCCGGTTGTCAGTTTCAGCTGTCCGCTGTCGTGGCCGGTATATGGGGTCCACATCGACCTGGACCCAATATACCGGCCACTACAGCGGACAGCTGGAACTGACAAACTGAAGCGGCAGGGACAGGCCACTATAAATGCCGGAGGAAACATCACAGAAGTGCTTCACAGGAGGCTCCCAAGCACTGAGGATGTCACCTCGACAGGGGACGAAACGTTTGCAAGACAAATTCCCAGTTCGGCGAACAGAACCACAACAACAAATTACCTCATCATCACACTCACTCTCCTAATCTTTACTAAACCTTTGCACTCCTTCTCCTGAGCTCTCCCACACCATCACATTCTCCTACACAATCCCGAACTGTCACACCCTCTCTCCTACGCGCTGAACCACCGTCACACTCACTCTTCTATGCACTCCCACACCGTCACACTCACTCTCCTACACACTCCCCCACAGTCAAGCGCATTCTCATACACACTCCCACACCGTCACCCTCACTCTCCTACACATTCCCACAGTCATACTCATTCTCCTACACACTCCCACAGCGTCACCCTCACTCTCCAACACTCTCCCACACCGTCACCCTTACTCTCCTACACACTCCGACACCGTCACACTCACTCTCCTACACACTCCCAAGCACTCACACTCATTCGCCTACACAATCCCTAACCATCACGCACACTCTCCTACACATTGCCACACCGTCAAATTCACTCGTCTACAAATTCCACCACCGTCATACTCACTCTCCTACACGCTCCCCCACCGTCACTCTCTCTCTCCTACACACACCAACATCGTCACACTCAATCTCATACACAGTGGGACACCATCAAATTACTCTCCGACGCACTCGCATCCAGTCACACTCACTCTGCTATATACTCCCCCACCGTCACATTCACACTCACAGACACACCCCCACCATCGCACTCACTCTCCTGCACACTCCCAAACCGTCACACTCACTCAGCTACACACTCCCACACTGGCATACTCACTCTCCTATACACTCGACCACCGCCTCACTCACTCTAAAAGGCACTCCCATACCATCACGCTCACTCTCCTGCTCACTCCCTCACCATCACGCTCACTCTTCAACACTCTCTACCTAGCTCATGCTCTCTCTCATACACACTCCCCCACCCACACGCTCACTTTCCGAAACACTCCCCGATTGTCAATCTCACTCTCCTACACACTCCCACACCGTCACATGCACTCTCCTTCACACTCACACACCATCACACTCACTCTCCGATGCACTCGCCCACCGTCACGTTCACTCACCTACAAATTCCCAAACCGTCAATATCGCCCTCCTACACACTCTAACACCGTCACAACCACTGTGCTACACACTCACACACATTCACACTCCCTCTACTACACACCCGCCCACCATCACACTTACTCTGCTACACACTGCCACTTATTCACTCTCACTCTCTACACACAAACACACAGTCACGCTCACTCTCCCACACACTCCCACACCGTCAAACTCACTCTGCTACACACGCTCACATCGCCAACCCCCCCCCGTACACACTCCTCCACTGACACAATCACTCTCTTACACACACCCAAACCATCACACTCTCACTCTCCTACACAGTCCCATACAGTCATACTCACTCTCCTCCACAACTCCAAATCGTCACAATCACTCTCCTACAAATTACCCCATCATCACACTCACTCTCCTAAACTTTCCCAAACTTTTGCACTCCTTCTCCTGCAGAATCCCTCACCATCACATTCTCCTACACAATCCCAAACCGTCATGGTCCCTCTCCTACACACTCCCGAACTGTCACACTCGCTCTCCTACACGCTCACCCACCGTCACCCTCACTCTCCTATGCACTCCCACACCGTCACACTCACTCACCTACACACTCCGCCACCGTCAAGCTCATTCTCATACACACTCCGACACCATCATCCTCACTCTCCTAAATACTCCGACACCGTCACCCTCACTCTCCTACACACTCCCATACATTCACACTCTCTCGCCGACACACTCCCAAATTGTCACACTCACTCTCCTACACAATCCCTAACCGTCACGCACACTCTCCTACACACTACAACACCGTCATATTCACTCACCTACAAATTCCCCCACCGTCATACTCACCCTCAGAACACATTGTCTCCCCCAACTCCCAGGAAGGTTTACAGGGGGGAGACGATGTAAACAGCTCAGGTACTGAAACTAATCTGTGATAGTTACTGCTTTCCCCACCTGTCTTGATATCTTCAACAATCTGTGCGCATTTACAAGCAGCGCTCTCTGTTCCTGCACCCGCTTTATAATGTTTTAAACTGTCTTTCATTGTATTTCCTATCAAAGTGTATCACCTCACATTGCTCTGCATTGATTCCCATCTGCCTTACACCTGAACACTACAACAACGTGTGATTGTCCTGTTAGAGTTCCACACTGTCCTCCATAGACTTTGCAATTCTTCCAGGTTTGGTCTTATCTACAAACAATGAGATTGTCATCGCACCACAGGCCCCATGAAACAGCTGAAATCCTGCCCCACTCACGAGTGTGAGCCAGTGAAGTACTGCTATATTCCCAATACGGCTATGTTTAATTTAAATTACCAGATGAGCTTCACACCGCGCCCTGACATTTCCCGTGTGTGTATCTGTATATCACTGTGTGGGGATGGTCTGGCAGTCTCTGTGGTGCTTAGAGTGATGCAATGGCACCCTCTGCTGGCCTCTACACGCCATTGCACAGGCATTTTCAGAGGGTGAAAACCAACAGGGATTCATTCAGAGAGGGGGAGGGAGAGGGCAGCTGCTCACAGCACGATCCAAACTGATGTCTTATCCATGTACTGATCTGAATGTCCTTTAAACGTTGTAGCTGTCCCTGCTTTCACCACTTCCTCTGGAAGTTCATTCCATACCCAAGCCAGCTTCTGTCTAAAATAATTACCTCTCATGACTTTTGTAAATCTTTTTTCCTCGCAACTTAAAATATCCCTCAGTTTTGAATCCCCAACTCTAGGGAAAAGACATCAACCCTTCAGCTTATCTGTACCCCTCATTATTTTGTAAACTTCCTTGAAGTTACCCCTTAATCCCATCCTCTCCAGTGAAAAAAGTCCCAGCCTACCCAGTCTCTCCTTAATGATCACTCTCTCTATTCCCAGCAACATCCAGATTAATCTCTTCTGAACCCTCTCCAGCTGAATAATATCAAGGACAATAACATTAAAGTGAAAAGTCAATGTTTTTTATAAGTGTAGGGGAGACCAAAACTAGAGGGCATAGTTTTAAGATGAGAGGGAAACATTTAAAAGTGACCTAAAGGGCAGCTTTTTCACCCAGAGGGTGGTATGCCTATGGAATGAGCGGGCAGGGAGACCAGACTGGACACAGTATTGCAGAAGAAGTCTCGCCAATATCCTGTACAACCACAACATGACGTCCCAATTCCGATACCTTCTTAACCAGACTATCTGTATGAGTCGCAAATTTTAAAGGACTATACCTGGCGGCCTAGGTCTCTGTTCTACAACACTACCAAAGGCCCTACTTTTAATTGTATAGGTCCTGCTCTTGTTTGATTTACCAATTCAATACTTCGCAATAAACAAACTGAACTCCACTTGCCACTCTTCAACCCAGTGAGTGATATTACCACCTACTCACCTTCCCCGTTTAATTTTAAAATTCCTTCCCCTCTGCAGGATGCCTTGATTCCGGCCTTGATTTTCACAAAGACACTGAGCTAGGGTTGCCTTGTGTTGTGAGGGGGATGAGGGACTGATTGCAGACACAGTCAGTGGGGAGGAGAGGCTGGACGGTAATCAGCTGCCTTCTATCATTTCATGGTTTGAGGAAGAGGGCAGTCACACATGAGAGGTGGATAATACTGATCCGTATTTTGGGGGCAGCAATTATGGTCTTTCTCTTTCTCTGTCTATTCAAGACCCTTCATTGTGCAGAGTGTGTCTGCAGGATTCCATTCCCTAATATTGCAGACTATAGATAATAGCGATTTACGATGGTCATAGTTAATTTCGATGGCACAACAAAAAGCCGGGGAACTATAGACCCGTGAGCCTGATGTCAGTGGTGGGTAAGTTGTTAAAGGTGATTCTGAGGGATAGGATTTACATGCATTTGGGAAGGCAAAGGCTGATCGGGGTAGGCAACGTGTCTTTCTGCATGGGAAATCATGTCTAATTAATTTGATTGAGTTTTATGAAGAGATGACAAAGAAGATTGATGAAGGCAGTTTGGTAGATATTGTCCACATGGACCTCAGAAAGGTGTTCATAACATTCCGATTGGTAGGCAGATGAGTAAGGTTCGGTCACATGGGATACAGAGGAAGCTCGTCATAATTGGCTTGAAGGTAGAGGTGTATTTTTCAGACTGGAGGCTTGTGAGCAGCACTGTGCTGTAAGGATCAGTACTTAGTTCACTGCATTTCATAATTTATGTCAGGGATCTGGATGTGAATATCGGGGCCATAGTTCGTAAGGTTACAGATGACATCGGAAAGGTGGTGTAGTAGATTATTTCAGAGTACAACGAGACCACAATTAGATGGGACAATGGTGCAAGGAGTGACAGATGACGTTTAATTTAGATAAACACGAGGTTTTGCATTTTGGGAAGACAAATCAGAGCAGAAATTATACACTTAATGGTAAGGTCCTGGGGAGTGTTGTCGATCAAAGGGTCTGAGTGCTGCAGGTACATTATTCCTTGAAGGTGGAGTTGCAGGTAGACAGTATGGCGCAGAACACATTTGGCACTTTTACCTCCATCAGTCAGAGCATTGAATATAGGAGATGCATCTGTACAGGATGTTGGTGCGGCCACTTTAAGAATACTGCATACAACTTGTTAGTCTGCAGAAAAGATTGACACGTGTGTTCCAGGACTGGAGGGTTTGAGCTTTAGGGAGAAGTTGATTAGGATGAGGTGTTTCTCCCTGGAGTGTCAGAGGCAGAAGGGTGACATTATAGTGGTATATAAAACAATCAAAGGCATGTACATTCCGAACAGGCACTTTCGGTTTCCCAGGGTCGGAGAGCCCAGAACAAGAGGGCATAGGTTGAAGGCGAGAGGGCGAATGATTTAGAGCGGAGTTAGAGTAAATGTTTCACACAGAGAGTGGTGTGTGTACAGAAAGTGCTGTCAGAGGAAGTGGTGAAGTTGGTTACAATCGCACATTTAAAAAGTATCTGAGAGGAGGGATATTGGCCAAATGCTGGCAAATGGGACTTGATCAGATTTGATATAACGGGTCTAACGGTTGGACTAACGGGTCTGCTTCCGTTCTGCATGACTCTCTGATTCTATAAGAGGGATGACGAATAATTCTGAAAGAACCTTTCAAGTCAGAATTCTCTTCACTGCAAGTTTATCGTGCCTCTATGTTCACATTGATTGAAAGCTGCGTTAGTTAAATATTTGACAGGGAAGTGAGTCACGGATAATGGGATACAGACAGGAAGGTGGGGCTGAGTCCACAACCTGATCAGCCACAATCTTAGTGCCTGGTGGAGAAGGCTCAAAGTATCTAATGACCCACTCCTGCTCCTCAGTCCCATGTTCCTGTGTTCCATTCTGCACACCAAACCTGTTAGAGAGGAACAGTGGGAGGCTACTTACTGCTATAAACTGGTGCACAGAAACAGAGGAGACCATTCGGCCCTTCAAGACTATCACACACGCTTTGAGGCGATTTGGGAAATGTAATTGGAAAGCCCAGGCTAGGAATGAAAGAGGCCCCTCATCTCTCTTTACAGAGCTTCTCCTGTCTGCAACTTGTGCTTTATTTGTTGGTCATGTTGTCGACCCAAATTCACTGTCAATCCAGCTCACATACTTCACCCAGAGATGGCTCACAAAATCCTCTGGTCTCCCTGACTGCAACATTCAATAACAGAACGTTCTTGAAAATAACACCCACTAACTTTCCAATAACTGAAAGTGTGAATATTAGAAACAGGGGCAGGTCATTCACTCCCCAAGCCTGCCTTGCCCTTCACTAAGATCATGACTGATCTGTTCTTGGTCTCAAATCCTCTTTTATACCCAATTCTTCAAAGCCCTCAACTCTGTGACAGTTCAATATCCATCGACCTCCTCTTCAAATACTTTCAGTCATCTAGCTCCCCGAACATTCTTGAGAAGAGAAATCCTGACATTCAATACCACCTGTTTGAAGAAAGCACTCGCTGCTCCTACACCATGGCTTATTGGTGTGAACAAAAGAAGTTGACACAAGGGTTCAGGTAAAAATGACTGGCCCTGATTTCAAGGCAGTGGTTGACTTCTGCTGGCATCAAGGAGCTTAACAAAACTGGACTTAATGGGAATCAGAGAAAACTCTCCAGTATTTGGAGTCAAACATGGCACAACAGAAGATGTTCATCATCTCTTTCCTGGGTCACGTCTCTGGGAGATCCTCAGGGTAGCTTCCTCATCACAAACATCTTCAGCTGCTTTATCAATGTCTCCCCGCCCCCACCTTCCCCACCATGAGATCAGAAGTGGGGATGGTCACTGACGATTCCACAATGTTCAGAATGTTTTGTCCCCCATCAGCTCCTGAACTGGTCTGTGTCCATGTGCAGCAAGACCCAGAATCCATTGGGGCTTGTGCTGTTAAAGTGTCCGTAAGATTCATGGAACAGCACTGCCTGACACTGCACATTGCCACAGTAAAATAAGAGTTCATTCAGCACCTCACGCTAGTTTCACAGGAATATGAGGAAGTCATTCAGCCCATTGACATTATTGGAGATGAACAGGGACAGCCCATTCAGTGTCTCTAGCCTATTACTCAGGAAAAGAAGGAGTCTAGTGTGATGGACCACATCGGAGCCCTCGACAATATTTGAAGGCGGTAACCTAGACTCTAATGCTTTCATATTTTAAAGGAAATGTCAAATGTCTGTTCCAGATGCAATGTGACTGGTCAAACCACTCGGTGTGAAGAAAAACACCATTTATTTAAACATGAAAGATACGATGAAACCAAAGAAAGAGGAATCTAGAATAACTTAAATCTATTGGACAAGTTAACAGAATAATGGATCTTCGAACTATTACTAATGAACTTTTCTTATATACGAAAAACCCATAAACACAGCCCCTGGCAAAAAGAAATATTCAGACACAGATTGTCACAAACATTTCTCCAATCCAGGAATTAAAAACAGCATCAAGAGAAAATTCAGAAAGAGTAGCAGCCAGGATACATTCACTGAAGCTTCCAACTCTGTGGAGACCCCAATAGTGTCTGATGTTACTGAGAAACCAAAATCCAATTATCCTAATCTGTGAGAGCTGGCCACACACATTCAGGCTGCATTAAAATTAACCTAAGGACTCCCTCGCTGTTTACTCAAGTGGTCTGAACTAGCCAGCTTGGTAACGATCATTCAAACTCTCTCTGAAAAGAAACCAGGACAAAATAATCTCTTGAAGCTACAGCATCATCGCACTTTCAGCACATCGAGCTGTCAACAGGAACCAGGGGTAACCCAAACAGGCCCTTGGCCCTGTCCAATTGTACGAGGAAGAAGCCAGTCAGTCTCTTGAGTCACTTAAACAGCAATAAAATGAGGCCATTCAGCCCCTCGAGCCACTTATACAGGAACAGGAGGAGGCCATTTCCGCCTCAACGCAATTACACAGAGACAGAATGAGGTAATTGATGCTAACTCCTGATGAATGGCTCATGCCCGTAACGTCGATTCTCCTGCTCCTCGGATGCTGCCTGACCTGCTGTGCTTTTCCAGCAATCCACTCTCTACTCTGATCTCCAGCATCGGCGGTCCTCACTGTCTCCTAATTGATGCTCTAACATGATGAATAAGTGGAGCAGAGGCTGCACAGACAGACTGTTCCGCGTTGTTCCTCCTGGCTCCATTGCTTATGATACACGTGTGGGACTTTAACGTGATTTTCTCGCTGTGAGGATTGAAGTCATATGTCTTGTGTGCAGTCTCAGATGGAAGCATCTTCCATCTCCGAGAAGCCAGCCTGGTGTTCTCTATGGCGAGCAGAAGCTGGTGGGAATGGCTACGTGTTTCAGAATGAAGGTATTGTGGCTACTGAACATGGTGTTCAGTACGGGAAAGTTAATTAAGGCACATAAACAATTAGCAAAGCCACGTTAGACTGATGAATGGACTCTCTAAGTTCAAATCATGCTGATCTTGTTCATGGTGATCATGTCTAGTGCATGTCCTGTGCAGTATAACCTGTGTGCCTTACTCTGTCCAAGTCGATTTCCACCCTATGATCTGCCGGGCCATGCTGATATTGATCTGCCTTAACTGCTCATAAATAAAGTGTTTCCCTGTACTGAGGTACACGTGACAATAAATCAGATCAATTAACCCTGGGTAAAGTATGGAAGTTCTCAACCTATCAATGTCATTTTTGGAAATAAGTGATCGCTGCCACTCCTCATGTTTTAGCATTGCTATTTCTTCGTCTCACACAGCTCCACAGTCTAAACCACAACATCTTCACTCTATCGTCATGTTACCATCACCTATGTCTGGGGTAAGAAGATCATTCCTTCCAAGGCAGATCAAATCGGTAGAGAGTGCCCCAAATACTCTCTCAGCAAGTCTACAACATCAGGAAGATGGCTTTACTTATGTACTCGAATCATCTTACAATGAAGGACAGCACACCATTGACTGCATCCATTATTTACACAGGGTTTGATTCATAGACTTGTGAGTGGGATAAAATGCTTCCCCAATATGTTAGAGTTCTTTGATGTAGTGACCAAGAAGGTTGACGAGGGCAGAGTGGTAGACGTAGTCTCTATGGATTTCAGTAAGGCCTTTGATAAGGTTCCACATGGCAGGCTGTTCTGGAAGGTTACATCACGTGGAATGCTGGGGGAGCTGGCCAATTGGATACACAGTTGGCTTGATGGTGGGAAACAGAGGGTTTAGTGGAAGGATGCTTGTCAGACTGGAGGCTGGGTCCATAGCTGTTTGTTATCCATGATTGGGTTGAGAATGTACAAGGTATGATTCGTAAGTTTGCAGGTGACACTGAAATAAGTGGTAGAATGATCAATGAGGAAGTTTAGAAATTGCAGCATAACCTTAATCAAGTGGGGAAGTGGGACGTAAAATGGCAAATGGAAATTAATGTAGATGTGTGGGGTCTTGCATTTTGGTAACTCAAATTAAGGTAGGAGTTTCATAGTGAATGGGAGAGCCTTAAGGGGTGTAGTGGGCAGAGAGACCTTGGCGTTCAGGTGCACGGTTCTCTAAGAGTGGAGTCACAGGTGGACAGGGCAGTGAAGAAGGCTTTTGACACACTGACCTTCATCAGGCAGGATATTGAGTATAGAAGTTGGGAATTTATGTTGCAGTTACACAGGACTTTGGTAAAGCCGCACTTGGGAGTATTGTGTTCAGTTTTTGTCACGTTGTTTTAAGAAGGATGTTATGAAATGAGAAACAGTGCTGACGAAATTTACGAAGACGTTGCCAGGACACAATGGTCTGAGTTCTCGGGAGAGGTTGGACAAGCTAGGGCCTTTTATTTAGAGTGTAGGAGTTTGGGGGGTGGGGGTTCTTATAGAGCTGTATACGATCGTGAGGGTTTATGTATAGGGTGAATGCTCAGTCTTTTTCCAAAGTTTAGAGAATTGAGGAGGAGAGGGGATCAGTTCAAGGTTAGAGGGGAAGGAATAAAAGTGAACCTGAGGGGAAGGAATAAAAGTGAACCCTTTACAAAGAGGGTTGGTACGTGGATGAGCTGCCAGAGATGTGGTTGATGGCGGTGGGGCGGGGGGGGGGGGGGGGGTGCATTACCAACATTTTAAAAGTATTTGGATAAATATGTGGATAGGAAAGGACTAGAAGGATATGGGTCAACTGCAGGGAAATGGGGTTAGCGTGGATGGACATTTACAAGGTGGAGTCGAACACCTCTGTTAATTAAAACCAAACACCCAGAAAAACTCGCCTCACCCTGTAATCTGTTAAAATATGAGCGACACAGATCTCCTAAATTCCACTATTTTAAAAAAAGAACAAGTTAGTTTCTTAACTTTAATAATGAACACTAAACAACAACTATTCACAAACACAAGCACCTCTTTTCTTAGCTACTTACTATATGACTCCAAATCTGTAAAAATATGCTGTTCCAACAACCCACATATTAAGTATTACAATCTCAAGACCACAGAGTCTCTATCTTCCCCGTTGTGTTCATTCTTCCAGCTGCTGATCTCCCTGGGTCATGTTTTTTTTTAACTGCAAGTAGGTTTTACATGAACATGTGCCTTTGATAGAGAGTGTTTGAGATGGTCAGTTCGCATCCTCCTCTACAGCAGTTACACTGCTGTTGGGTGGCAGTGGCTCTCCCTCTAGTGTTCAAAATGCTGGGATTATATACTTCCCATGATACAATAATTCTCATAATTTGATTGCTTTCCAGGTGTGCAAACAATAATAGTCGAATTCCATTGGCTTCTGGTTTCCTGAGCGTTGTTTAAAATCCTTGGTTATATTTGAATTGGTGTTAAAACAGCCATTTCTTACCTAATTGTTACAGGTGGAACAGCCTGACCTTTAGCTGGCATTTATGGCTGTACTTTCTATTCAGCAAAACCCGTTCTGTCTTAAAGTGACCAGACATGCTTTCAGCTTCATAACATCTCCCCACTTCAGAAAAATATGAACCCTTGAATGAAAAGATAACTTCATTTATTTTTCTCTAATTCTTAATCCCATTATTAAGAAATACAAAAGTATTAATATTTGTTATGCCATTCATACTAATTCTGCACAGATATATAACACTGGAATAAGTCAAATCTTATCTACGCTTAGTCCTTTAAATCCTCGATAACACATCTGTTATCACGTATTTCGGATCCACAGCATATACATTTTGTAAGTTTACAGTCGGTAAGATAAGACTCCAATGAAATAGTCTCATATCCTGGTCTTTAAATATTCCAGAAAATGCGAGAGGATTGTCGTTGTCCACAACCATCTCCCACAATTTGTTTGTCATATACACATTAAAATATTGTCAGGCCAGTACGAATCATTCTTGTTCAATAATGGAGATTTTGTATGTTGTTTCTGGTGAATATTGAGTTTTTTCGGCAAGTAGCCAATTGGCCATTCAATTCCATCATCATCTTACTGTATCAATACATCGCCGACACCTATACCCCTAGCATCAAACACAATTTTCAAAGGGTTTCAAAATATTTGGTGCAGATAAAGCTGGTGCGGTGATTAATCCTGCTTTAAAATTCTCAAATGCCTCCTGGCATTGTTCTGTCCAACACAATTCTGTTTCCTTCTTTAATAAATCCACCAGTGGTGCCAATACGGTGCTGAAGTTTTCAACAAACTTCCAATAGAATCCACTCAGTCCCAAAAATCGAAGCACCTTTTTCTTCGAGAATGGTCGTGGAAATTCCTCAAAGCCCTTCGTCTTTATGTTCCATGGGGGCAACCTTCCATGTCCAATGTAATGTCCCAAGAACGTCCGCTCTGCCTTCGCAAATTCTGTTTTCTTTAAGTTTATGACCAAGTTTGCTTCTTGTAATCGTTCAACATGCTCTGCTAACTGTAACATGTGAGCTTTCAATCACTTGCTAAAGATCACTACATCATACAGATAAACTGCACCATTTGTTCATCTGGCCACAACTCTGTTCCTGAATCTTAAATGTGGTGGTGCATTATTCATTCATATGAAATACTCGGTAACGTTTTTGTTATATCCAGTATCTTTACAAGATAGTTTAACTGACTCAACATTTTTTTTTTAATTTGAAAGAGACCACTAAAATTGGCTTTGACGAGATTTCCTACCACTGGTAGCAATATTAACACGTCATTCCCGTATGAAGACTGGGGAAGTAACGGTGAGAGTGAGTGACAAAGTGTCAGTTCCAGGAATGCAGTTTGTTCTTGGGAACGATTTAACAGGATCCAAGGTGGGAGAGGTACCCCTGTGGTGGAGAAGTCAAAGGAAGACTAAGGAACTGGGGAATTGAAAGAAAAATACTCAGGAATTTTTCCAGACTGTGTAGTAACATGATCCCATAAGTTACAGCAGGAAGGAAAAATAAAAGTAAAAGGAGTTGATGTTCAGTTAACTGACACCCTGTTTGATGTAACAGTACAGAAACAAAACCTGAACAGGCAGAGGGTCAGACAGAGGTGGGAAATCGTCAAAGTTTCAGAGTTTTTATCTGCCAGCTGCTTCACTCTATGCTGTGCCGTTTTCAGGTGCTGTTTACATAATTCACCTACTCCATATAATCTCTCCCTCAAATCACATACATAATCCAAGCGTGAGATCTCTGATTTCGGTCCTGTCAATTTATATTTAATTTATTTCAAGGACCTCTCACTTCATGTACGAATATTAACTCAAAGGAAGTAAACTGAGTAGATTTATTTGGGGCATCTCCGATGATAAGCAATTTAATGGGACACCTTTAACCCAATCATTCAGTCAAAAGTGAGAGTATGCTGTTAACGTGGTCTTCAGCATCTGATGCTAACTTTCCAAGGCTCCCTGGGATTCAGGATGGGGCACACTTGATTTGAAGTGCTGTCTGCCTAAGCTACTCATGACTTTCTAAACCAGCTGAGCGGTAAAATGAGACCCTTAGTCTGACTGAATCTCTCTGCGTAACCCACAGCGAGTAAAGAAAGTTAACAACTCCTCCACGTCCCTTTTTGCCTTAGCACTCCATAATGGAATTGTCTCCGGAGATCTGAGACACACATCCATTATCATCAGCAAATTTTAGAAAGGGGAGCTACACAATTAATCATAACCCACATGAAAGGTTCTTTGAATGTAGGAATTGGCAACAAAGGTGCTGGTTTTATTACTTTCTGTGACGTACCTATCATTTGGCATGTATGACATGTACAACAAAAAATAACCACGTCCTTGTGCATTCCAGGCGAATAGAAATGCTTCTGTAACTTAGCCTGAGTCTTCCGTACACCTAGATGACCTCCTGCAGTTAGTTCATGTGCTAACCGTAACACTGTATGCTACTGGTAACACAATGTGTTGCACTTCGGCCCATTTCCCTTCTGCACTAACCTATTGTGGTCTCCATTTCAATTTTAGAATTTTATCTTTCAGTTAATAACGTTCAACAATATATTCTGATTCCTTTTCTGTGTGCGTGTGTATGTGTAAGTGTGTGTACATATCTGTTGTAAGTCCATTAGCCTTTCTGGACTAAACACCTCTGCCTGGTCTTCTGCCTGTTCAGGTGTTTTCCTGCACCGTGACATCACACAGGGTGTCAGTTACCTGAACATCAACTCAATTGTCTTTTTCTTTTGTTTTTCCTTCCATCTGTAACTTATGACAGTGGGATCTTATTACTACACAGCCTGGAAAAAATCCTGGGTATTTTTCTTTTAACTCCCCAGTTCCCTAGTCTTCCTTTGACTTCTCCACCACAGGGGTGCCTCTCCCACCTTGGATCCTGTTAAATCATTCCCAAGAACAATCTGCATTCCTGGGACTGACAATATGTCACTCACTCTCACCGTTACTTCCCCAATCTTGATTTGGCACTCCAACCTGATGTCACACAAGGGCATGCTTAATTTCTGTCCCCATTCAACAGATTATCACCATGTCAGGAAGAATGCAAAGACTTCTATCACTTACTATTAGAGGCTGAGAGAAAGTGTGGATGCAGATGCTGGAAATCAGAGTTGAAAAGTTTGGGGGTGGAAAAACACAGCAAGTCAGGCAGCATCCGAGGGGAGGAGAATCGACATTTCAGGCACAAGTCCTTCATCAAGAAAGTAGGGGATAAGGGAGAGGGAAGTGGTTGTGAAATAAATAAAAGGGTGAGAGTGGAGCTGGGTGGAAGGGAGCTTGGAAGGCGATAGATGTAGGTGGGGTGTGATGGTGATAGGTCGGAGAGGAGGGTGAAGTGGATAGGTGGTAGGACAGTTGAAACCGTCAAACTATACAGCATCAACGTTGACTTCACCAATTTCCAAATCGCCCCGCCCCCAACCTTATCCCAGATCCAAACGTTGAACTTAGCACCACCCTCTTGTACTGCCCTAACTGTCCATCTTCCTTCCCACCTAACCCCTCCGACATATCACTATCAATCCCACCTACATTTCCTATCACCTTCCCAATGACCCTCCCACCAGCCCAGCTCCTAACCTCCTATTTCTCTTTCAGACCACTTATCCCCCCACCACATTCCTGACGATGGGTTTATGCCTGAAATGTCGATTGTCCTGCTCTTCGAATACTGCCTGATCTGTTGTACTTTTCCAGTGCCCCAACTTCTCAACTTTTAGAGAATGAGCAGATCCCGTATCTTACAAAATTATATCTTCTTGTCCTTCTCCCCCTGTTCTTTCTGAGTCGACTTCAACCACAGAGGCGAATTCTTTATAGAGATCAGGCAATGCCTCCATACACAGCCCCTGCCTAGGTTGTGCACTCTCCTGCAGCTCCTCAGCTCCACTTGAGGTCTCCTTTTCCAGTTTCACTCATGTTACTGGGTAACCTCTTCCACAAAACTTTTCCCAAAGTGCCTTCCTTCAACCCCCAGCACTGTGTGTCCCAGCTTGCTGCAGTGAAAACACCTTTTCCCAGCGCCCTCCTTAAACCATTGGCACTGGAATTTTTTGTGTTCCACTCACTTATAGTGAGAACACCTGAGGCCTTTCACCACCTTTCAACCCCCTTGGAATTTTTCTTTCACCTGTGGTAAACTATTGCTCGTGTGTTTTACTCATTTTGTAGTGTGGGATCTCCCCTTCTCCCAATTTCTATCCCTCACAGGATGAAAATCCTCCCAGAAGCTAAATTTCTTCTCAAGCACCAATGCATATTTACCTGCCATTTCTGCCGCGCTTCTCACTTCTTGAACTTTCTATTCATTCACATGAATTCTGACCATCTCTGGAAGTGAGTCTTTAAACTCCTCCTGCAGAATAATGTCCCTTCAGGCCTCACAGGTCTTGTCCATTTTTAAGGCCTGCAGCGCTTTCTCAAAATGTCTGTGGTTACTTCTTTCAAACTCAACATCAGCCTGACCAGGTTCCGTCTCTATATTTCTGAACAGCTGTCTATATGCTTCTAGTACCAATTCAAAAGCACTCAAAATAGCCTGTCTGTCATCTGCATAATCTCTTGCTCCCTCATGTGACAGCACTGCACATATCTTTCAAGCTGTGCACAGCAGCTTAGTCTGAACTACAATTAAACAAGTTCATTGGACACGTCATCTGCCGAGCCAATTTTGCAAATATTACAAAAGAGGTTTTGACATTTTCCTCACCGAAATATGGCAATGTATTAACATAGTAGTATACATCTCTACATTCTCCCTTCATCTTCATCTGCTAATTTAACTTTCTTACCTAATTCCAAACGTCTGAGTTTCAAATTCCCCCTCTCTTTTTCCTCTCTTTCTCTTTTTTCTCTCTCTCTTTCTGTATCTTTCTTTATCTTCTAACTCATGTTGCCACGTGTGCAATTTAAGTTTTTCTAACTCGCCTGCAAATGCCTGTTTCTCTGATACACAAAGTGCTTGACCAACTCCATTAAAATTTCAGCTTTCCTTTTGCCCCTAGTGAAACCCAATTCTAATCTATTTGTTAATTCTAAAAGTCCGCCCTTCCTATGTCTTTCCACGCCTTCTTGGTAAATTTGGGAATCACCTTCAAACCCCAGAACCCCTTTAGTAATGTTAAAAGCAATTTATTTTAATTTAACCAACCACAAGGAAGCAAAATTAAATGACTTTTCTCACCTGTTTTATTTGAAGTTCTAGGTCACTAACTGCCAAGTGATGGAATCTGCTGGGTCCTTTTGTACCCCAAATCTTTTCAAATCCCGTACGACGAGCCCTCAAACCATTATGATGTCAATGTCGAAACCCTCTGTTAATTGAAACCACACACCCAGAAAAGCTCACCTCGCCTCATACTCTGTTAAAACATGAGTGACAAAGTCGTCCCAAATTCCACTATTAAAAGTAAAATAACAATTTATAAGCATGTAAGTTAACTCGCTGAGCTGGAATGTTTGTTTTCAGATGTTTCATTACCATGACTAGGTAACACAATCAGTAAGAGTCTCCGGTGATACACTGGTGGTATGTCCCGGCTCTCTATTTATAGGTTTTGGTTTCTTAAGCTGGGTGATGTCATTTCCAGTTCTTTTTTTCAAGGGAAGGTAGATAGGATCTAAATTGATTTGTTTATTAATGTACTTCTGTTTAGAAGGCCATGCCTCTCAGAACTTTCGTGCGTGTCTTTGTTTCGCCTTTCCTAGGACGTGTGTATAGTCCCAGTCAAAGTGGTGTTGTTCCTTGTCTGTATGTATGGAAACTAGTGATAGCGGGTTATGTCTTTTGGTGGCCAGTTGGTGTTCATGTATCCTGTTAGCACGACAACAGGACAGTTTGAAATGGAGGAAAAATGATTTTATATACACTGTTTAATCAGTGTGTGTTCAGATAAGGAAGATTGTTCAGATGTGTACAACACATTCTGAATGAACAACGGAGACACAGTTAACAAAAAAATGATGCATATGATGTATAACATTTATAAAGCATTAAAACATTATTTTATCCTCATCTAAGTGATATGTTCCCCTTCTCTCAACGTTTCCCCTTTTCTGGGATTCCCTACTCTTGTCTCCCATTCTTTTCAGAATGTGTGTTATAAATCTTGGTTATGGTGTCCCAACCTATTTCAGTTAATCCCCTTTCTACCAGGAATTAAATATATTGGCCTGTTGGGTTCTTTCCAACGCTAGTGTCTGTCATATTATTGGAGAGAAAAATTCTGGCATCAGACCCAGCATTTGAACATACTACTCTGTTGTGCATGCATTGATTAAAGGACCACAGCACACAGGAATTGCAAAACATTGAAAGATTTACATCTACTTCTTTCGATAATCTAGTTTTCTCATTTCTCTTATCTCCACATCTACATTCTGTCGCTCGTTCTCTCTTTTTATCTAGTTAAGAAATCCACCAATTATTCTTCGTTTCCCATCTCTCAAAACTCCTTCTTTCAGTTTATATCTATTGCTCTCATCTCGATGTAATGTGATTACAAGTGAGTAACGTAAGTACAAAGAAATGTGGGAGGAGTTGACCAGAGTTAATTGGAAGGGAAGCCGAACAGGGAAGACCATGGAATAGCAATGGCAGGAGTTTCTGTGGATAATTCGGAGGATATCAGAAATTCATCCCAAAGGAGATGCAACATACTCATGGGAGGACAAGGCAGCCATGAGCGATAAGGCATCAAACCATACGAGGAAATATACAATGTGGTGAAGATGATTGGGAATCCAGAGAATTCATTGGCTCTGAAACTACATAAGGCTGGCATCACTGACACTACAGAGCTCTTAATCATGGTCAGGGAGAGAAACAGGGAAACACATTCCCCTCAAACACAGAAGATGGCATTAGTGCAGGAAAACTACAGATGAATTAAATAATTGAATTAAAATCAATTAGATGCTTTTGCGGAATGTGTCAGATTGAAAGCATGACCCAGGGA
Source organism: Chiloscyllium plagiosum (assembly GCF_037043375.1). NCBI lineage: Eukaryota > Metazoa > Chordata > Chondrichthyes > Orectolobiformes > Hemiscylliidae > Chiloscyllium > Chiloscyllium plagiosum. The sequence continues at coordinate 30,340,316 of NW_028270184.1, read as the reverse complement.
GAGACCCTCAGCAGAATGACGATTTGAAAATGAAAGTATTAGCACATCAGAAACCAGAGTAGGTCATTGAGTAGAGGGCTGATGGGTGAATGGAACTCGATGTGAACTGGGGAACAGACAGCAGAATTGCATTGCAGATATTGCAACTCAAAATTGTGTATTCATGTAGTGCTGCAGACCACAGCAGCAGGAGAAGCAGAACAGCATTCATACACAACCTGTAATATTTTGCCCTGGATAATCTCCTCATTCTGCCATTACCATCAACACGATCTATGGTTCAATGACGAGTGTGGGTGAACGTGTCAGGGTCAGAACCACGTGAACCTAAACCTCATGCTAACACATTAAAACTACCGCACTTGACCAACAGATCTCATTGAAGCTCTGAAATCCTGCCACATTCAGTCATAAATGGTGATGGATGATGAAGCAAATGACAGAGGAAAGGGCTGCACAAATATCCCCATCCTAAATAATGAAACAGTCCTGCATATTAGTGTAAAAGACAAGCATGTAATACCTACACCACCGTCAGCCAGAAGTGTTAAGTCAATGATCCATCTCACTTTCGTCATGATGCCCACAGCATCACAAATGCCAGTCTTCAACCAATTTGATTCACTGCATGTGACATGAAGAAACAGCTGAAAACAGTAGATACGACAAAGGCAATGGGCCCTGACACCATTCCTGCAATAGGGCTGAAGACTTGTGCTGCACAACAAGCCGTGTCCCTGGGAAAGCTGTTTCATTCCAGCTCCAACTCTGACATCTCCCTGGCAATGTGGAAAACTACTCAGCTATGTCCAGTCACCGAAGAGCGGAATAATTACAATCTGACCAATTACCATGCCCTCAGTACAATCACGATAGTCAAATTGGTGGAAGTTATTTTTGACAGAACTGTCAAGCAGCACAGAACTAACCTGTGCAGTGTGGTTTCAGATAGGTCCCCATGTAGAGATGGTGCTGTTGTGGAAATGTCATTGGATTACTAATCCAGACCAGGTTAATGCTCTGGCAGCTGGTGTAAGTTAAAAACAATTAATAAAATATCGAGACTTAAAATCTGGTGCCAGTAATAGTTACCCTGAAGCCAATGTCGATTGAAAACAGCAGTTTGTTTCCCTAATGTACTTTCAGGAAGTGAATCTCCTGTGGTTTCCTGATCTGGCCTAAAAGTGACTTCAGACGCACAAACATGTGGTAAACTCTTCAATGGTCTCTGTAATGGCTCCAAAATTATCATCCCTGCTTCTAGTCTGTCTCGCCCTGTCAGAGTTTATATACTTCACTGAGATCTCCACTCATTTTCCTAAAGTCCATGGAATAAAGGCCCAGTCGCACCAAACTCTGCTCCCACAACAAGCCTGTCATCCCAGAGATCAGTCTCGTCATCCTTTGCTGCACTCCCTCAATGTCAGGTTTGTCCTTTATCAGGTAAGGAGACCAAAACTGCACACAATACTGCAAAATGTTCGAGATGGGGTCTCACCAAGGCCCTGTCCAGCTGCAGTAAGACACCCTTACACCTGGACTCAGATTCCCCCTGAAATGAAGGTCAACACACCATTTACCTTCCGAACTGCTTTCTGTTCCTGCAAAAAATACTTTCAGTGACCAGTATACAGGGAGATCCAGATCCTTTACAATATTAAAGGTACCCAACTGTGAGTCAATGTACACTGGTAAGTGTCCCAATGTCATTCCCAGTATTTTCTGGCTTCAGAACTCACTGCCCTGTATGGACGGCGGAGATCGGTGAAGAATGAAACGAAAAGAGGCATAAGTCCCTTTATAGAGTAAGATTTTTCAACCTTTTCAAATGGTAGGCTGCCGTTCTCTTCTTCCTATCAAAGGGCACAACGTCACATCTACCCACATTGTTCTTCATTGCCTCGCATTTGCACAGACACTTCACTTGCCTCAGTCACCTTGGAGCTTTTTTACATCCTCCTCATCCACTCACAATCCGACATCGATTAATCCCATCAGCAGGATTGGAAATATTGCATTTGATTCCCTCTGACAAAAGTTTAGTGTGTATTTGAAATAACTAGGGCCCAAGCACTGCATCCTGCTATATCCCCGAGTCCTCTGCTCTAAAACCAACATTGATTTATTCCTACTCCCTGTTTCCTGTTAGCTCTCCCATTGTAAAACCATGCCCTTCTGTTAGCCCCAGTCCCATACAATTCAAATTTTCATAGTAGGCTTGGGACTTGATCAAAACTCTTTCTGAAAATCCAATCGTATTGCATTGATTGCTTCTCTATAGTTTTGCTGAAAGTCAGTTTCTCAAATATGATTCCCATTTGATAAATCTCTGTTGTTTTTTTACTCAGTCCACTGCTTTCAATTAGAGTACTTTCTCCAGAACGTTTATTTGGTAATTATATTCTATTGCCTTTTGCTCTCTCACCAGATTCAACTTTCCTCGTATTACGAGGAAGATTGCTTTTATGTTTTGTTTTCTTCTGTAAGGACATTACTGAAATATTTGCTGCATAGTTCTGCCATTTCCCTCTTCTCCATTCTCTGGATATAGACTGTATCGAACCTGCACGTATTTTTCCCTTAATTTTGCCATTGACGCGCTTTATGAAGCGATTACAAGTTCACTCTTATTACCCTTGTGCATCTAGAGTGTTCTGAAACCCATCGATTTCTGCCTTAAGCTTTTCAATGATTGACCTTGCACAACCATGTACTCATAGAAGCATAGACTCTGCACTGTCAGAAAAACAGCACATAGAACAATACAGCACAGAACAGGCCCTTCGGCCCACGATGTTGTGCTGAACATTTGTCCGAGCTTAAGCACCCATCCATGTACCTATCCAATTGCTGCTTAAAGGTCACCAAAGATTCTGACTCTACCACTCCCACAGACAGCGCATTCCATGGCCCCACCACTCTCTGGGTAAAGAACCCACTTCTGACATCTCCCCTATACCTTCCACCCTTCACCTTAAATTTATGTCCCCTTGTAACACTCTGTTGTACCCGGGGAAAAAAGTTTCTGACTGTCTACTCTATCTATTCCTCTGATCATCTTATAAACCACTATCAAATCACCCCTCATCCTTCGCCGTTCCAATGAGAAAAGGCCTATCCTCGTACGACCTATTCTCCATTCCAGGCAACATCCTGGCAAATCTTCTCTGCACCCTCTTCAATGCTTCCACATCTTTCCTAAAGTGAGGCGACCAGAACTGCACACAGTACTCCAAATGTGGCCTAACCAAAGTCCTGTACAGTTGCAACATCACTTCACGACTCTTGAATTCAATCCCTCTGCTAATGAACGATAATACACCATAGGCCTTCTTACAAGCTCTATCCACCTGACTGGCAACTTTCAAAGACCTATGAACATAGGCCCCAAGGTCCCTCTGTTCCTCCACCTCACTAAGACACCTACCGTTAACCCTGTATTCCGCATTCTTATTTGTCTTTCCAAAATGGACAACCTCACACTTGGCAGGGTTGAACTCCATCTGCCATTCCTCAGCCCAGCTCTGCATCATATCCAAGTCCATTTGCAGCCGACAAGAGCCCTCCTCACCATCCACAACTCCACCAATCTTCGTATCATCTGCAAATTTACTGACCCACCCTTCGACTCCCTCATCCAAGTCATTAATAAAAATTACGAACAGCAGAGGACCCAGAACTGATCCCTGCGGAACTCCACTTGTAGCTGGGCTCCAGGCTGAATATTTACCATCTACCACTACTCTCGGACTTCGACCGGTTAGCCAGTTTTCTATCCAATTGGCCAAATTTCCCTCTATCCCATGCCTCCTGACTTTCTGCATAAGCCTACCATGGGGAACCTTATCAAATGCCTTACTAAAATCCATGAATACTACATCCACTGCTCTACCCTCATCCACATGCTTGGTCACCTCCTCAAAGAATTCAAAAATACTTGTAAGGCAAGACCTACCCTTCACAAATCCGTGCTGGCTGTCCCTAATCAAGCAGTGCCTTTCCAGATACTCATAAATCCTATCCCTCAGTACCCTTTCTATTACTTTACCTCCCACCGAAGTAAGACTAACTGGCCTGTAATTCCCGGGGTTATCCCTATTCCCTTTTTTGAACAGGGGCACAACATTCGCCACTCTCCAGTGCCCTGGTACCACCCCCGTTGACAGTGAAGATGAAAAGATCATTGCCAACGGTACTGCAATTTCCTCTCTTGCTTCCCACATAATCCTAGGATATATCCCATCAGGCCCGGGGGACTTGTCTATCCTCAAGTTGTTCAAAATGTCCAACACATCTTCCTTCCTAACATGTATCTCCTCTAGCTTACCAGTCCGTTTCACACTCTCCTCTTCAACAATACGGTTCCTCTCATTCGTAAATACTGAAGAAAAGTACTCATTCAAGACATCTCCTATCTCTTCCAACTCAATACACAGTCTCCCACTACTGTCCTTGATTGGACCTACCCTCGTTCTCGCCATTCTCATGTTCCTCACATACGCATAAAATGCCTTTGGGTTATCCTTGATCCTATCCGCCAGAGATTTTTCATGCCCTCTCTTGGCTCTCCTAATCCCTTTCTTCAGGTCCCTTCTGGCTATCCTGTATCCGTCCACTGCTCTGTCTGAACCCTGTTTCCTCAACCTTATGTAAGCCTCCTTCTTCCTCTTTACTAGACATTCAACTCCCTCGTCAACCAAGGTTCCCTCACATGACCATTTCTTTCCTGCCTGACCGGTACATACATATCAAGAACACGTCGTATCTGTTCCTTGAAAAAGTTCCACATTTCTACGACATCCTTCCCCGATAGCCTATGCTCCCAATTTATGCTCCTCAGATCCTGTCTTACAGCATCGTAATTACCCTTCCCCCAATTGTAAAACCTACCCTGTTGCACGCACCTATCTCTCTCCATAACCAAGGTGAAAGTCACAGAATTGTGGTCACCATCACCAAAATGTTCACCCACTAACAAGCCCATCACTTGTCCCGGTTCATTACCGAGTACCAAATCCAAAATGGCCTCCCCTCTGGTCGAACAATCTACATACTGTGTCAGAAAAGCTTCCTGGACACACTGCACGAACACCACCCCATCCAATCTACTTGATCTAAAGAGCTTCCAATCAATATTTGGGAAGTTGAAATCGCCCATGACTACTACCCTGTGGCTTCTGCACCTTTCCAAAATCTGTTTCCCAATCTGTTTCTCCACATCTCTGCTGCTATTGGGGGGCCTATAGAAAACACCCAACAAGGTGACTGCACCTTTCCTATTTCTGACTTCAGCCCATACTACTTCTAAAGGCAGATCCCCCTCGAACTGCCTTTCTGCAGCTGTTATACCATTTATAATTAGCAACGCCACCCCCTCTCCTTTTTTACCACTCTCCCTAATCCTACTGAAACATCTGTAACCAGGAACCTCCAACAACCATTCCTGTCCCTCTTCTATCCACATTTCCGTGATGGCCACAACATCGTAGTCCCAGATACCTATCCATGCCTTAAGTTCACCGACCTTATTTCTGATACTCCTTGCGTTGAAGTATACGCACTTGAAACCATCTCTGCGTCCGCAAGTATTCCCTGTCAGTGCTACCTTCTTCACAGCCTCCCCACACACTTGGACATCCTGACAAACAGCTAGCCTACTTGCTGGACTACAAGTCCGGATCCCATCCCCCTGCCAAAATAATTTTAACCTCCGCCCCCGAAGATAGCGAGCAAACCCACCCCACAGGATATTGGTCTACATTAGGCCCACGAGCTGGCAATGTGATGACACTTCAAGAGGTCGTCCAAGTACTTTGTAACAGCTCTGAGGTTACCTGTGACAACTCCCTCTCCGGTCGTACATACCAGGATAGATCGAGTGAATCCTTCGAAGAGTATAAAGTAAGTTGGAGTATACTTAAGAGGGAAATCAGGAGGGTAAAAGGTGGACATGAAATAGCTTTGGCAAATAGAATCAAGGAGAATATAAAGTGTTTTTACAAATATATTAAGGACAAAGTGCAACTAGGGAGAGAATAGGGTCCCTCTAGAATCAGCAAGGCGGCCTTTGTGTGGAGCCACAGGCAATGGGGGAGATATTAAATGAATATTTTGCATCAGTATTTACTGTGGAAAAGGATATAGAAGATATAGACTGCAGGGAAATCGATGGTGACATCTTGCAAAATGTCCAGATATGCAGAGGAGGAAGTGCTGGATGTCTTCAAACGTTTAAAGGTGGATAAATCCCCAGGACCTGATCAGGTGTACCCAAGAACTCTGTGGGAAGCTAGAGAAGTGATTGCTGGGCCTCTTGCTGAGATATTTGTATCATTGATAGTCACAAGTGAGATGCCGGAAGACTGGAGTTTGGCAAATGTGGTACTACTATTTAAGAAGGGTGGTAAAGACAAGCCAGGGAACTATAGACCGGTGAGCCTGACCTCGGCGGTGGGCAAGTTTTTGGAGGGAATCCTGAGGGACAGGATGTACATGAATTTGGAAAGGAAAGGACTGATTCGGGATAGTCAACATGGCTTTGTGCGTGAGAAATCATGTCTCACAAACTTGATTGAGTTTTTTGAAGAAGTAACAAAGAAGATTGATGAGGGCAGAGCAGTAGATGTGATCCATATGGACTTCAGTAAGGCGTTCGACAAGGTTCCTCATGGGAGACTGATTAGCAAGGTTAGATCTCATGGAATACAGGGAAAAGTAGCCATTTGGATATAGAACTGGCTCAAATGTAGAAGACAGAGGGTGGTGGTGGAGGGTTGTTTTTCAGACTGGAGGCCTGTGACCAGTGGAATGCCACAAGGATCGGTGCAGGGCCCTCTACTTTTTGTCATTTACATAAATGATTTGGATGCGAGCATAAGAGGTACAGTTAGTAAGTTTGCAGATGACACCAAAATTGGAGGTGTAGTGGACAGCGAAGAGGGTTTCCTCAGATTACAACAGGATCTGCACCAGATGGGTCAATGGGCTGAGAAGTGGCAGATGGGGTTTAATTCAGATAAATGCCAGGTGCTTCATTTTGGGAAAGCAAATCTTAGCAAGACTTATACACTTAATGGTAAGGTCCTAGTGAGTGTTGCTGAACAAAGAGACCTTGGAGTGCAAGTTCATAGCTCCTTGAAAGTGGAGTTGCAGGTAGATAGGATAGTGAAGAAGGCGTTTTGTATGCTTTCCTTTATTGGTCAGAGTACCGAGTACAGGAGTTGGGAGAGCATGTTGCGGCTGTACAGGACATGGGTTAGGTCACTCTTGGAATATTGCGTGCAATTCTGGTCCCCTTCCTACCGTAAAGATGTGAAACTTGAAAGGGTTCAGAAAAGATTTACAAGAAGATTTCCAGGGTTAGAGGATTTGAGTCACAGGGATAGGCTGAACAGGCTGGGGCTGTTTTCCCTGGAGCATCAGAGGCTGAGGGGTGACCTTATCGAGGTTTATAAAATCAAGAGGGGCATGGATAAGATAAATAGACAAAGTCTTGTCCTTGGTGTGGGGGAGTCCAGGACTAGAGGGCACAGGTTTAGTGTGAGAGGGGAAAGATATGAAAGAGACCTAAGGGGCAACTTGTTCACTCAGAGGGTGGTACATGAATGGAATGAACTGTCAGAGAAAGTGGTGGAGGCTGGTACAATTGCAACATTTAAAATGCAGCTCGATGGGTATATGAATGGGAAGGTTTGGAGGGAGATGGGCCAGGTGCTTGAAAAAGAGACTAGAGTAGGCTAGTATATCTGGTCAGCATAGACGGGTTGGACCAAGGGGTCTGTTTCCATGCTGTACATCTCTTTGACTGTTTGAATCCGCGATTTTGTGACTCACTGCTTGTTATCTGTTATTCTGTATGTAAATCACCCTGAATCTCTCGATTAGATTCCATGCTGAAACTCACTCCTGGGTATCTGGTTTGCCGTATATAAACCACCCCGACCCCCTCGATTAGATTCCAGTCTGTCCTATCACTCTTGGGTATCTCATATGCTGTATGTAAACCACCCCGAATCCCTCGATTAGATTCCAATCTGTCCCTCAATCCTGAGTATCTCTTATGCTGTACGTAAACCCTAAACCCTTCAATGAGATTCCAGTCTGGAACTCACTCCTGGGGATCTGTTATTGGATCTGTGAAATGATCCTTGTTGGATGTTAGACCAAATACAACATAAACTAAATGGTCAAATGTTACATTGGGAGCAGGAACACAGAAAGCTGCTGTTTCATTTCTGTTCTGTTACATATCTCCAAGTTTCAGATTGGGGCTGAATTCCTGTCACAATGGGGAAGGTCTCAAAAGCTGTTTCCTGTCCTGCATGAATGCATCATCATAATATGAATTCCCTTGCAAGATAGGAAATGGAGACAGCTTCTGGAAGGTGCCTGTATCTGTGTGTGTGTGTGATTCTGTGTGCCTGTGTATGTCTGTTTGTGTGATTATGTGTGCGTGTTCAATGTTTTATATAATTTCGAACTGCATTGATGTTGCCAGTCTCTCTTGCTTTTCCTTATTTATAAACTCAATGTTTTGTTGATATAAAATGGTGGCTGTGGACAAATCTAAAATGTCTGCCTGACTGATTTGTGTCAGGAATACTTTCAGCAAGGGAGAGGGGGCAATGTGTCAAAAGCCATTTCCATTCATTGATGCGAGCAGAGATAGGAAATGGAGACAGCTCTTTGAAGGTGCTTAAAATGCAAATCCCAGAACCTGTTTACAGTGAATGTGGAGAGACAACGTGACATTCCAGTAATTTCTGCCTTACTTTCCAACTCCTAATATATAAGAGAAACATAATATACAAAACCTGAAAAGCTCAGCCACTGAATTGTAGATTTGCAGCGTTGGATCAGAATCCTGCCTGGCTAGGCCTTATCCCAAATTGAAGGGTTTCTCAAATCCCACACTAACCTTCTCTGGGTTTAAATTGTGTGTTGTCTACAAATAAAAGAAAATAATGCACCTGCAATTAAACAAAACTCTTTCTGGAACTTTGTGCATCTGTTGGTTTAAGTATCTTTCAACAGGATTGAAGATAAATGAGAGAGTGAGAGATAGGTTGCACTGTAACCAGAATGGCAGTGCAGTATAAAAGGTATATTAATACTTTCAGTGAAAGGGAAAAACAGAGGAGGATAGTCCTCAAACTAGGAAAGTTGGGAGTCAGTAAAGTTGTGTAGTTTGTGACTGCATTATGTTTATGTGGGTCAAGATTTGAAACCAGTTGGCCAATAGTACACTTTGTGACTCACTCCCAGTTACAAGTTATTTCACATAAAAAGGTTAACATATCCCTCAATTAGATTCCAGGCTGTAACTCACTCTGGGCTATCTGTTATTCTGTATATAAACAACCCTGAACCCCTCGATTAGATTCCAGGCTGTAACTCACTGCGGGCTTCCTGTTACTCTGTATATAAACCACCCTGAAACCCTCGATTATATTCTAGGTTGTAACTCACTCCAGGGTATCTGTTATTCGTATATAAACCACCCTGAACCATGATTAGATTCCAGATTCTAACTCACTCCGGGGTATCTGATATTCTGTATATTAACCACCCGAACCCCTCGATTAGATTCCAGTCTGTAACTCACTCCAGGCTATCTGTTAATTTGTATATTAACCACCCTGAACCCATTGATTTGATTTCACTTCCTGACATATTAAGCTCATGTTCCCAACACAATCTAATCTCAATAATGATCAATGTATCACTTGTCCTCCTATCTGCTGGCACTACCATCATGTTAACTTTCTGATGTTTACGTACATGATTACCTGTAGCAGTGAGTCGCAGGTAGACAGAGTGGTTCTGAACACATTTGGCACATTTGCCTTAATCAGTCAGAACATTGACCATAGGAGTTGTGGTGGTATGTTGCATCTGTACAGGATGTTGGTGAGGCCACTTTAAGAATACTGCGTACAACTCGGTTTTCTGCAGAAATGACTTACACGGATGTTCCAGGACCGGAGGCTTGAGCTATAGGGAGAGGCTGATTACGTTGAGGTGTTTCCCCCTGGATTATCAGAGGTTGAGAGGCAACATTATATAGGTTTATAAAATCATCAGGGGCATGGATATTCTGAACAGCCATGTTCTGCTCCCAAGGATAGGGGAGTCCAGAACAAGACAACATAGGTTGAAGGGGAGAGGGCGAATGGTTTAGAAGGCACCTGAAGGTAAATATTTCACACAGAGAGTGGTGTGTGTACAGAACGTGCAGTCAGAGGAAGTGGTCAAGGCGGGTACAATCACAGGAGGAATATTGGCCAAATGCTGGTAAATGGGACTAAATCAGATTTGATATCTGATCGGAGTGAACAGATTAGACTAATGGGTCTGTTTCCGTTCTGTATGACTCTCTGATTCTATAAGAGGAATGACGAATAATTCTGAAAGGACCTTTCAAGTCGGAATTCTCTTCAGTGGAAGGTTATCGTGTCTCTATGTTCACATTGATTGAAAGCTGCGTTAGTTAAATATTTGACAAAGAAGTGAGTCATGCACAATGTGACGCAAACAGAAAAGTGGGGCTGAGACCACAACCTGATCAGCTACAATTTTAGTGCCTGGTGGAGAAGGCTCAAAGTATCTAATGACCCACTCCTGCTCCTCAGTCCCATGTTCCTGTGTTCCATTCAGTGGCTCAAACTTGCTGGACAAGAGCAATTGGAGTCTACTTACTCCTATAATCTGTTGCACAGAAACACAGGAGACTACTCAGCCCCTCAGTACTGTCCCACACGGTTTGAAGTGAATTAGGAAATGTAATTGGAAAACCCAGGATGGTTACGAAAGAGGCCCCTCATCTCACTTCACAGAGCTTCCCCTCTCTGCAACTTGTGCTTCGTTTGTTGGTCATGTTGTAGACCCAGATTCAGTGTGAATACAGCCCCCATACCTCACTCAGGGATGGCTCACAATATCCTCTGGTCTCCCTGTCTGCAACATTCAATAATAGAACATTCATGAAAATAACACCCACTAACTTTCCAATAACAGAATGGGACAACATCAGAAACAGGGGCATGTTGTTCACCCCCAAGCCTGCCTTGCCCTTCTTTAAGATCATGACTGATCTGCTCTTCGTTTCAAATCCTATTTCATATCCAATTCTTCATAGCCCTCAACTCTCTGACAGGTTAATTTCCATCTACCTCGTCTTCAAATACGTTCAGTCATCTAGCTCCTCGAACACGCTTAAGGAGAGAAATCCTTACATTCAATACTACCTGTTTGAAGAAAACACTTGCTGCTCCTACACCATAGCTTATTGATGTGAACAAAAGAGGTTGACACAAGAGTTCAGGTAAAAATGACTGGCCGTGATATCAAGGCAGTGGTGGCCTTCTGTTGACATAAAGGAGCTTAACAAAACTGAACTTAATGGGAATCAGAGTAACCTCTCCAGTGTTTGGGGTCAAACATGGCATAAAGGAAGATGTTCAACATCTCAGTCCTGGGTCACCTCTGTACGAGATCCTCAGGGAAGCTTCCCCTTCACAAACATCTTCAGCTGCTTCATCGATGTCTCCCCGCCCCCAACCTCCCCACCATAAGATCAGAAGTGGGGATGGTCGCTGAAGATTCCACAATGTTCAGAACAGTTTGTCCCCGTGAGCTCCTGAACTGGTCTTTATCCGTATGTAGCAGGATCCAGACTCCATTGAGACTTGTGCTGTTAAAGTGTCCGTAACATTCATGTAACAGCGCTGGCGGGCACTGCACATTGCCACAGTAAAACAAGAGTTCATTCAGCACCTCACGCTGGTTTCACAGGAATATGAGGAAGTCGTTCAGCCCATTGTCACTATTGGAGAAGAACAGTGACAGCCCATTCAGTGCCTCCAGCGTATTACTCAGGAAGAGAAGGAGTCTAGTGTGATGGACCACACCAGAGTCCCTCGAAAATATTTGAAGGTGGTAGCGTAGATTCTCATGTTTTCTTATTTTAAAGGAAATGTAAAGTGTCTGTTCCAGATGCAATGTGACTGGTCAAACTACTCGGTGTGAAGCAAAACAACATTTATTTAAACACGAAAGAGGAAATGAAACCAAAGAAAGAGGAATTTAGAATAACGTAATTCTATTGAACAGCTTAACAGAATAATAGATCTAGGAACTATTACTAATGAACTGTTCCAATATAGGAAACTTCCATAAACACAGCCCTTGGCAAAAAGAAATATTTTGACACAGATTGTCACAAACATTTCTCCAATCCAGGAATTAAAAACAGCATCAAGAGAAATTTCAGAGAGGGTAGCAACCAGGAAACATTCACTGAAGCTTCCAACTCTGTGGAGACCCCAATAGTTTCTGAAATTACTGAGAAACCAAAACCCAGAGATCCTAATCTGTGAGAGCTGGCCACACCCATTCAGGCTGCATTAAAATAAACACAAGGCCTCCCTAGCTGTTACTCAAGTGGTCTTAACTAGCCAGCTTGGTAACGATTGTTCAATTTCTCTCTTAAAAGAAACCAGGACAAAATAACCTCTTAAAGCTGCAGCATTGTCACACTAGTCAGTACACTGAGCTGTCAAACAGGAACCAGGGTTAACCAGTCAGGCCCTTGGCCCTGTCAAATCGGACGAGTTTGAAGCCAATCACTCTCTTGAGTCACTTACACAGGAACAGAAGGAGGCCATTCCCACCTCAATGCACTTACACGGGGGCAGAATGAGGTAATTTTTCCTGATTCCTGATGAATGTTATATGCCCAAAATGTCGATGCTCCTGGTCATCCGCCATGCTTTTCCAGCAATTGATGCTCTCCTCTGATCTCCAGCATTGGCAGTCTTAAGTGTCTCCTAATTGATGCTCTAACATGATGAACAAGTGGAGCAGAGGCTGCACAGACAGACTGTTCCACGTTGTTCCTCTTGGCTCTGTTTCTTATGACACACATGTGGGACTTTAACGTGGATTTCTAGTGGTGAGCAGGGAAGCCATATGTCTTGGGTGAAGTCTCAAGAAGAAATGTTCCATCTCCGAGAAGACAGCCTGGTGTTCTCTATGTAGGGCGGAAGCTGTTGGGAAAAGCTACCTGTTTCAGATGGAAGGTATTGTGGCTGCTGTTGGAGAATGTGAGCAACCTGACGTTCAGTACAGGATTCACCCGCCTGGGGATAACATGGGGATAGTTAATTTAGGCATATGAACTATTAGGAAAGTCACGTTAGAGTGATGAATGGACTCTATAAGTACAAATAATGGTGATCTTGTTCATGTTGACCTTGTCTAGTGCATGTCCCGTGCAGTGTAACCTGTATGCCTTACTCTGTCCAAGTCTATTTCCATCCTATGATCTGTCTGGCCATGCTTACGATGATCTGCATCCACTGCTCATAAACAAAGTGTTTTCCTGTACTGAGATACACGTGACAATAAATCACACCAATCAATCCTGGGTAAAGTATGGAATTTCTCTCCCTGTCAATGTATGTTTTGGAAATAAGAGATCGCTGCCACTCATCGTGTTTCAGGATCACAATTTCTTCGTCTCTCACAGCTCTACAGATTAATCACTCAGCTTATTCACTCTATCCTCATGTTACTATCACCAGTGCCTGTGATAAGGGAATCATTCCTTACAAAGGACATCGAATCTGTACAGAGTGCCCCAAATGCTCTCTCAGCAAGACTCTACAACAGCAAGAAGATGGCTTTACTTATGTACTCGAATCATCTTACAATGAAGCACAGCATACCATTGACTGCTCCCATTACTTACACAGGGATTGATTCGGAGCAGTCAGCATAGACTTGTGAGTGGGATAAAATGCTCCCCAAATTTCTTGGAGTCCTTTGATGAAGTTACCAGGACGTTTGATGAGGGCAGAGTGATAGATGTAGTCTCTATGGATTTCAGTAAGGCCTTTGATAAGTTTCCAAATGGCAGGCTGCTCAGGAAGGTTACATCTCGAAGAATGCGAGGAGAACTGGCCAATTGGATACACAGTTGGCTTGATGGTAGGAATCAGAGGGTTGAATGGAAGGATGTTTGTCAGACTGGAGGCTTGGTCCATTGCTGTTTGTTATCGATGATTTGGTTGAGAATGTACAAGGAATGATTAGTAAGTTTGCACATGACACGAAAGTAATTGGGAGCATGATCAGTGAGGAAGTTTATCAGAAATTCCAGCAGGACCTTAATCAGGTGGGAAATGGGCCGAGAAATGGCAAATGGAATTTAATATAGAAGCGTGGGGTCTTACCTTTTGGAAACTCAAATCAATGTAGGAGTTTCATGGTGAATGGGAGGTTCTTAAGGGGTGCAGTGGGCAGAGGGACATTGGCGTTCAGGTGCACGGTTCTCTAAGATTGGAGTCACAGGTAGACAGGGCAGTGAAGAAGGCTTTTGGCACATTGGCCTTCATCAAGCAGGATATTGAGTATAGAAGTTGGGACCTTATGTTGCAGTTACACAGGACTTTGGTAAGGCCGCACTTGGAGTATTGTGTTCAGTTTTGTCACCTTGTTATGGGGAGGATGTTATTAAATTAGAAAGAGTGCAGAAGAAATTTACAAAGACGTTGCCAGGACCCAATGGTCTGAGTTATAGGGAGAGGTTGGATAAGCTAGGACCTTTTCTTTAGCGTGTAAGAGACTGAGGGAGTCCTTATAGAGCTGTATAAAATCACGAGGGGTATGATAGGGTTAATGCTCTCAGTCTTTTTCCAAGGTGTAGAGAATCGAGGATTAGAGGGGATCAGTTTAAGGTTAAAGGGGAAGGAATAAAAGGGAACCTGAGGGGCCACTTTTTTATACAGAGGGCTGGTACGTGGATGAGTTGCCAGCAGATATGGTTGAGGGGGGTATATTAACAACATTTCAAAAACATTTGGATAAATATGTGGATAGGAAAGGACTGGAAGCATATGGACCAACTGCAGGGAAATGGGGTTAGCATGGATGGACATTTACAAGGTGGACTCGAACCCCTCTGTTAATTAAACCCAAACACCCAGAAAAACTCGCCTCACCTTGTAATTTGTTAAAATATGAGCGACACCAATCTCCTACATTCCAGTGTTCAAGCAAAAATTATCAAGTTAGTTTCTTAACTTTAATAGTGAACACTAAACAACAACTATTCACAAATACAAGCCCCTCTTTTCTTAGCTACTTACTATCTGACTCCAACTCTGTAAAAATATGCTGTTCCAACAACCCACATATGAAAATTAAAACATCAAGACCATACAGTCTCTATCTTCCCCGCTGTGTTCACTCTTTCAGCTGCTGATCTCCCTGGGTCATTTTTTTATTGCAAGTAGGTTTACATGAACATGTGTCTTTGATAGAGAGTCTTTGAGATAGCCGTTAACACTCCTGCTCTACAGCAGTTGCTCTACTGTTGGATGGCAGCAGCTCTCCCTCCAGTGTTCAAAATGCTGCGTTTATATAGTCCCCATGATATAATAATTCTCATAATTTGATTACTGTCCAGGTGTCCAAACAATAATATTCAAATTCTATTGGTTTCTGATATCCTGAGCATTATTTAAACTCTTTGATTGCATTTGAATGGCTGTCAAAACGGCAAGCAAAACTCAGGTATCCATTTCTCAGCTCATGGTGACATGTGGAACAGTGTGACCTTCAGCTGGCAACTGTGGCTTTAATTTCTATTCAACAAAACCCGATCTTTCTTAAAGTGCCCATATATGTTTTTGGCTTCATAACATCTTCCCGCTTCAGAAAATAAAATGAACCAGCAGAATGAAAAGATGGCTACATTTCTTTTCCTTTAATTCTTAATCCCAATTATATGAAATACAAAAGTATTAATCTCAGTTATATCATTCATATTAATTCTGCACACCAATATAACACTGGAATAAGTCGAACCTTATCTACACTGCTTTCCTTTAAATCCGCGAAAACACATCTGCTATCACATTGTCGGAGCCACAGCATGTACATTTTGTGAGTTTAAAGTCAGTAAGGTAAGACTGCAATTAAATAGTCTCATATTCTGGTCTTTAAATATTCCAAAATCTCCGACAATTTGTTTGGCATTTACACATTACAATATTGTCAGGCCAGTGTGAAACTTAATCATTCTTGTTCAATAATGGAGATTTTGTATTTTTTCTTCTGGTGGATATTGAGTTTTTTCGACAAGTAGCCAATTATCCATTCAATTCCATCATCCTCTTTCTGTTTCAATACATCTCCGACCCCGATATTCCGAGCATCAAACACAATTTTCAAAGGGTTTCAGAATATTTGGTGTAACTAAAGCTGGTGTGATGATTAATCCTGCTTTAAAATTCTCAAATGCCTCCTGGCATTGTTCTGTCCACCACAATTCTGTTTTCTTCTTTAATAAATCCATCATTGGTGCCAATACGCTGTTGAAGTTTGGAACAAACTTCCGATAGAATCCACTCAGTTCCAAAAATCGAAGCACCTCTTTCTTCGAGCATGGTCGTGGAAATTCCTCAAAGCCCTTCGTCTTTGTGTTCCATGGGGGCAACCTTCCATGTCCAATGTAATGTCCCAAGAACGTCACCTCTGCCTTCGCGAATTCTGTTTTCTTTAAGTTTATGACCAAGTTTGCTTCTTGTAATCGTTCAACATGCTCTGCCAACTGTAACATAGGAGCTTTCAATCACTTGCTAAAGATCACTACATTATACAGATAAAATGCACCATTTGTTCATATGGCCACAACTCTGTTTCTCAGTCTTAAATGTGGCTGGTCCATTATTCATCCATATGGATAATGGATGAACAACTCGATAAAGTTTTTTGTCATCTTAGGTATCTTTACGAGATAGTTTAACTGACTCCACATTTTTTTTTAATTTGAAAGGGGCCACTAAACCTGGCATTGGAGTGATTTCTTACCACTGGTGGCAATATTAATACGTCATCCCCGCGGGAATTCTTTAAAGTTTCAGTGTTTTTATCTGCCACCTGCTTCACTCTATGCTGTGCTCTTCAGATACTGTTTAGCAAACACACCTACTCCATCTACTCTCTCCTTCACCTCATACACAGAATCCAGGTGTGAGATTTCCGACTTCGGTCCTGTCAATTTATATTTAATTAATTTCAAAGGACCTCTCACTTCATGTACGAATATTAACTCAAAGGAAGTAAAGTGAGTAAATTTATTTGGGGCATCTCTAATGGCAAACAATTTAATGGGGCACCTTTATCCCAATCATTTGGCCAATCCTGATAGTACACTGTTAACATAGTCTTCAGCGTCTGATGCTAACTTTCCAAGGCTCGCTGGGATTCAGGATGGGACGCCCTTGATTTGAAGTGCTATATGCCTAAACTACCCATGACTTCCTTAAACAGCTGAGTGGTAAAATGAGACCCTTGGTCTGACTGAATCTCTCTGGGTATTCCACAGCGAGTCAAGAAAGTTACGAACTCCTCCACCTCCCTTTTTGCCTTGACACTCCAATGATGGAATTGCCTCTGGAAATCTGGGAGACACATCCATTATGGTCAGCAAGTATTGGTTTCCATTTTTACTTTAGAAAGGAGAGTGACACAATTAATCATAACCCACGTGCAAGGTTCTTCGAATGCAGGAATTGGCAAGAAAGGTGCTGGTTTTATTACTGCCTGTTACTTACCTACCATTTGGTATGTATAGCACGTACAACAAAAAATAACCGTGTCCTTGTGCATTCCAGGCCACTAGAAATGCTTCCATACCTTAGCCCGAGTATTCTGTACACCTAAGTGACCGCCTGCAGTTAGTTTATGAGCAACCCGTAACACTGTAGTTGCTGCTAACACAATCTGGTGCACTTCGGCACATTTCCCTTCTGCAGTAACCTATCGGGGTCGCCATTTTAATTTTATGATTCTATCTTTAAGTTAATAACGTTCAACAATATATAGTATGATTCCTTTTCTGTGTGTGTGCATGTGTATGTGTGTGTGAATGTGTGTGTATATATCTGTTGTAAGTCCATTCGCCTTTCTGGACTAAACACCTCTGCCTGATCCTCTGCCTCTTCAGGTTTTTCCTGCACCATTTCATCAAACAGGGTGTCAGTTCACTGAGCATCAACCCATTTGTCTTTTTCGTTCGTTTTTCCTTCCTGATGTAACTTATGACAGTGGGATCTTGTTACTACACAGTCTGGAAACATTCCTGTGTAATTTTCTTTTAACTCACCAATTCCCTAGTTTTCCTTTGGCTTCTCCACCACAAGGTGTGCCTATCCCACCTCGCCTCCTGCTAAATCGTTCCCAAGAACAAACTATATTCCTGGAACTGACACTCTGTTACTCACTGTCACTGTTACTTCCCTAATCTTGATTTGACATTCCATCCTTATGTTACACAAGGGAATGCTTAATTTCTGTCCCCATTCCACAAATTCACACGCTCTTGATTAACATTCCAGAAAGAGTGAAGTAATATTTTCATCTCCTACTATTAGAGGGTGAGAGAAAGTGAGGGCTGCAGATGCTGAAGATGAGAGTTGAAAAGTGTGGGGCTGGAAAAGCACAACACGTCGGCAGCATCCGAGAGGCAGGAACGTTGACGTTTCAGGCATAAATCCTTCATCAGGAAAGTGGGAGGTAAGGGAGGGGCAAGGAGGTTGAGAAATTAATGGGAGGGCTGGGGTGGAGCTGGGTGGAAGGGAGCTTGGAAGGCGATTGGTAGATGCAGGTGGGGTGTGATGGTGGTAGGTCGGAGAGGAGTGTGATAGGACTCCTATTGGTGGTAGGACAGCTGGAACCCTCAAACTGTACAGCATCAACATTGACTTCACCAAATTCCAAATCTCCCCTACGCCAACCTCTCCCAGATCCAACAGTTCAACCTAGCACTGCCCTCTTAAACTGCCCTAACCAGCCATCTTCCTTTCCACCTATCGACTCCACCCTACCCTCCGACATATCACTATCACTCCCACCTACATCTTCTTATCGCCTTCCCAGTGACCCTCCCACCAGCTCAGCTACTACCCTCGTATTTATCTTTCAGCCCCCTTGTCCCCCCATCATGTTCCTGACGATGAGTTTCTGCCTGATATTCGATTGTCCTGCTGTTCGGATGCTGCCTGATCTGTTGTGCTTTTCCGACGCCTCACTTCTCAATTATTCGAGACTGAGCAGATCCCGTATCTCACAAAATTATAACTTCTTGTCCTTCTCCCCCTGTTCTTTCTGAGTAAACTTTATCTACAGAGGTGTATTCTTTCGAGAGATCAGGCACTGCCTCCATACCCAGCCCTTGCCTAGGCTGTGCAATTTCCTGCAGCTCCTCGGCTCCACTTGGGGTCTCCTTTACCAGTTTCACTAATGCCACTGGGCTTAGCCTCTTCTACCACATCTTTCCCCAAAGTATCTTCCTTTAACGCCCAGCACGGTGTGTCCCAGCTTACTGCAGTGAAAACAACTTTTTCCCTGTGCCCTTCTTAAACCACCAGCACGGTAAGTTTATGTGTTCCACTCCCCTATTGTGAGAGCACCTGAGGCCTTTCACCACCTTTCAACCCCCTTGGGCTTCTTTCGTCACCTGTGATAAACTATTGTGAGCTACTGTTCGCTTTGTAATGTGTGATCGTCTCTTCTCCCAATTTCTATCCCTCACAGGGTAAAATTCCTGCCAGAAGCTAAATTTCATCACATGCCACAATGCATATGTACCTGCCATTTCTGCCGTGCTTCTCACTTCTTGAACTTTCTATTCATTCACATGAATTCTTACTATCTCTAGAAGTAATTCTTTTAACTTCTCCAGCAGATTAATCTCCCTTCAAGCCTCACAGGTCTTATCCATTTTGAAGGCCAGCACCCACCTGTCAAAATGACTGTGGTTAATTCTTTCAAACTCAATGTAAGCCTGACCTGATTCCGTCTCTACTTTTCTGAACTTCCGTCTATATGCTTCTAGTACCAATTCATAACCAATCAAAATAGCCAATTTGACATCTTGATAATATCTTGGTCCCACATCTGACAGCGCTGCACATACCTCACCAGCTGTGCCCACCGGCTTAGACTAAACTCGCATTACCCACAAGTTCACTGGACATGTCATCTGCCGAGCCATTTTTTCAAATGGAATAAAAAAGGTTTTGACATTTTTCTCACCGAAATATGGCAAGTTACTAACCTAGTTGCATACATCCCTACGTTCTCCCTTCATCTCCATCCTGTTAATTTAACTTTCTTGTCTAATTCCCAAGTTCTGAATTTCAAATCTCCTCTCTCTTTCTTTTTCCTCTCTTTCTCTTTCGTCTCTCTCTGTTTCTGAGCCTTTATTTATCTTCCAACTCCAGTTGCCACATTTGCAATTTAAGCTTTTTTAACTACTGCAGTTGCTTATTTTTCTGATACATCAAAGTGCTTAACCAACTCCATTGCAATTTCAACTTCTCTTTTTTGCCCTGGTTAAATGCAATTCCAACCTATTTCCTAATTGTAAAAACTTCTGTCTTTCTAAACTTCCTTGGAAAATTTGGGAACCTCTTTAGTAATGTTAGAAGCCATTTCCCTCACTTTTCATTTAACCAACCACAAGTAACAACATTAAACGAATTTTCCCACTGGTTTTATTTGAAAATCAAAGTCACCAATTGCAATGAGTTGGAA
The DNA here is from genome assembly GCF_037043375.1 of Chiloscyllium plagiosum. Lineage (NCBI taxonomy): Eukaryota > Metazoa > Chordata > Chondrichthyes > Orectolobiformes > Hemiscylliidae > Chiloscyllium > Chiloscyllium plagiosum. Next base: position 30,319,712 of record NW_028270184.1, on the reverse strand, counting down.
TTTGCTGGGACCTGTTGTATCTCAAATCTGTTCAAGTCAGTCCAAGTGCCACACGGCAAGGCCCCAAACTGTTATGACATCAATGTCGAACACCTCTGTTAATTAAAACCACACACCCAGAAAAGCTCACCTCACATCATAATCTGTAAAAACTTGAGCGACAGCGATCTCCTAAATTCCACTAATAAACAAAAAATAACAATTTATATGTGTGTAGGTTAGCTCGCTGAGCTTGAAGGTATGTTTTCAGAAATTTCGTCACCATGACTAGGTGACATCATCAGTGAGAGTCTCTGCTGAAGTGCTGGTGGTATGACCCACCTCTCTATTTATAGGTCTTGGTTTCTTAAAGTGGGTGATATCATTTCCGGTTATTTTAACAAGGGAATGTAGACAGGATCTAAATTGATGCGTTTATTGATGGACTTCTGGTTAGAATACCATTCCTCTAAGAAGGTCCTTGCGTGTCTTAGTATGTGTGTGTGTGCTTTGCCCCAGTCAAAGTGGTGCCCTTCTTTGTCTGTATGTATGGAACATAGTGATAGTGCTTCATGTCTTTTGGTGGCTAGTTGGTGTTCATGTATCCTCGTAGCACGACAACAGGACACTTTCAATGGTGGAAAAATGATTTTATACACACTGTTTAATCAATGTGTGTGCAGATAAGTCGCATTTTTCATATGTGCACAACACATTGTTTATTTACAATAAACAACAGAGACACAGTTAACGAAAAATGATGCATATGATGTATAAAATTGATAAAACATTAAAGCATGATTTGATCCTCTCAACGTTCCCTCCTTTTCTGGGATTCCCAACTCTAATCTCTCATTCTTACCAGGATGTGTGCTCCAAATTCTTGATTCTGGTGTCCCAACTTATTTCAGTTAATCCCCTTTCTACCGGGACTTCAATATGTTGGCCTGCTGGGTTCTTTCCAAAGCTAGTGTCTGTCATATTATTGGAGATAAATATTCTGGCATCAGACTCAGCATTAGAACATATTACTCTGTTGTACATGCACGGTACAAAGGACCACAGCACACAGGCATTGCAAAAACATTGGGGGATGTTCATCTCCTTCTTTCGATAATGTAGTTTTCTCATTTTCCACATCTCCATATCTATATCCTCCCTCTCGTTCTCCCTTTGTATCGACCTTAAGAAATCCACCAATTTTTCTTCGTGTCCCATCTTCCAAAACTCATTCTTTCAGTTTATATCTAATGCTCTCTTCAAGATGTAATGTGGTTATAATTAAGCAATGCAACTACAAAGACATGCGGGCGTAGCTGGCCAGAGTTAATTGGTAGGGGAGCTGAGCAGGAAAGACCATGGAGCAGCAATGGGAGGAGGTTCGGGGGATAATTCAGAAGATAATACCAGAAATGCAACCCCAAGAACTTAAAACATATTCATGGGAGAACAAGGCAGCCATGAGTGATAAGGCATCAAACCAAAAGTGAAAATATACAATGTGGTGAAGATGTTTGGGAATCCAGAGAATTCATTGGCTCTGCAATTACATAACGCCGGCATCACTGATACTACAGAGCTCTTAATCATGGTCAAGGAAAGAAGCAGAGGAAAATCATTCACTTTAAACACAGAAGATGGTATTTCTCAAGGAAAAAGATTCAGGTGAATTAAACATTTGAATTAAGATCAGTGAAATGCTTTTGCGGAATGTGTCAGATTGGAAGCAAGACCAGGGGAGAGAGACCCTCAGCAGAATGAGAGTACGAAAATGGAACCAGGTCAGGTCACTGAGTGCGGGGCTGATGGGTGATTGGGTCTCAGTGAGAATTGGGGAACAGACAGCAGAATTGCATTGCAGGTATTGCAGCTCGAAACTGCGTATTCATGTAGTGCTGTAGGCCACAGCAGCAGGAGAAGCAGAACAGCAATTAACCATAACCTGTAACAGTTTGCCAGGATAACACCTCAGTCTGTCATTACCATCAACACCATCTATGGCTCAGTGACGAGTGTGGGTGAACATGTCAGAATCAGAATCACATGAACTTTAACCTGATGCTAACTCATTAAAGCTACCGACTTGACCAACAGATCTGATCGAAGCCCTGCAGTCCTGTCACATTCAGTCATAAATGATGATGGACGATTAAACAAATGACTGGAGGAGAGGGCTCCACAAACATTCCCATCCTAAATAATGGAACAGACCTGCACATCAGTGTAAAAGAGAAGGGTGTTTATCTGCACCATCTTCTGCCAGAAGTGTGGAGACGATGATACACGTCACCGTCATCATGATGCCCACAAAATCACAGATGCCAGTTTCAACTAATTTGATTCGCTGCACGTGACATGAAGAAACAGGTGAACAATAGGTACAACACAGACAATGGGTCCTGACTCCATTCCTGCAAAAGGACTGAAGACTTGTGCTGCACAACAAGCCGTATCCCTGGGGAAGCTGTTTCATTCCAGCTCCAAACCTGACATCTCCCTGGCAATGTGGAAAATTATTCAGCTGTGTCCCGTCCACTAAGAAGGGAAATATTACAAACTGACCAATTACTATCACCTCAGTCCCATCATGACAGCCAAATTGGTGGGAGTTCTTTTTGACAGAGATGTCAAGCAGCACAGAAATAACCTGTTCAGTGTGGTTTCCGATAGATCCCCATGTGGAGAGGGTGCTGTGGAAATGTCACTGGATTACTAATCTAGACCAGGCTAATACTCTGGCAGCGGGTGGAAGTTAAAAGCAATTAATAAAATATCGAGATCTAAAATCTGGGGTCAGTAACAGTGACCTTGAAGCCAATATGGATTGTAAACAGAATTTCCTTTGCCAATGTACTTTTAGGAAGTGAACCTCCCATGATTTCCTGGGCTGGCCTAAAACTGACTCCAACGACCCTGACATGTGATAAACATTTCAATGGTCTCTGAAACGGTCAATCAAGGCACCCATTTGTATCTAACTACTCGGAGGTCTGAAAGGATGAAACCGGACAGAACATCTGGCCTCAGCAACAATGTCGGAAAAGGGAATGGGAACACAGTCCTGTCGACACTGCAGAGACCTCCTTCCTGACATCTGAGAGATCGTGACAGCATTTACCGAGCTTTCCCAGAGACTGCACAGAAACAGTGGGAAAGGAGTAGGTCATACAACACATTGAGCCTCCCCCATTATAGTTCATGGAAAAAAATCTCGTCAATGCACTTAACTCACACGATATACATATCCGTTAATATGAGTAAACTTGGGAAGCTATAAAATAGGCGGTTCAGTAGTACGTTTGGTCTATCGAGTTTGCTACCCAACTCAATGTTATGATGGTTGGTCCTTCATTTCCACACCGTGCTCCTGCTCTCCCATCATCCCTTTACTGTCTCTCAATCTTTATTTATATTCAGTGTCTTGGTTTCCAGGTGCGAAAGAATTCACCATGTTCACCAGTCTGTGAGTGCAGACATTTATTCTCATCTCAGTGCAGAGTAACCTGCCTGTACCTAATACTGTTGCTCCTTGTTCTAGACGTTCCAGCCAGGGGAATTATCATCCCTGCTTCCAATCTGTCTCAGCCTGTCAGACTTTTGTACATTTCACTGATTTCTCCACTCATTTTCCGAAACGCCATGCAATACGGGCCCAGTCACTACAAAGTCTGCTCCGACAACAAGCTTGCCATCCCAGATATCAGTCTGGTCATCCTTCACTGTTCTCTCTCAATGTCAGTTTGTCCTTTATTAGGTATGGAGATGAGGACTGTCCACAATACTGCACAATGTTTGAGATGATGTCTCACTAAGGCCCTATACACCTGCAGTAAGACACCATTTCTCCTGGACTCACATCCCCCTGAAATGAAGGTCAGCACATCATTTATCTTCTTTACTGCTTTCTTCCCTGCAATATTGCTTTCAGTGACTGGTGTACAAGGAGATCCAGATCCTTTTCAATGTAGTAGCTCCCCACTTGCTGGTTCTAGGTACACTGGTCAGCGTGGCAATGCCATGCCTAGTATTGACTTCTGGTTACAGAACTCACTGTGCTGCAGGGACCTCAGGGGTTTATGCAGAAGGAAACAACAAAAAGGAGCATACGTCCCTTTGTAAATCAACATGTTTCAACCAATCCTTTTCAAATGGTAGACTGCCAATTTATCGTTTCCACCAAAGGGCACACCGTCGCCTCTATCCACATTATTTTCCCTCTGTCACGTATTTACCCTTTCACTCCAATTGTCTTAGTCTTCTCGGTGCTTTTTTACATCCTCCTCACCCACTCACAATCCCACATCCGTTAGTGCTGTCAGCAGGCTAGGATATATTGTATCTGATTCCAGCAACCCAATGTTTAAAGGGCATTGTGAACACCTGGGCGCCAAGCACTGATCCCTGCGACACCTCAGCAACCATCCTCTGTTAATTTCTATTTATTTAATACGTGAATCTGGTGTCACTGGCTGGGCCAGCATTTATTACCTGACCCTAGTTGCCCTTGAGAAGGTGGTGGTGAGCTGCCTTGTTGAACGCTGCAGTCCACCTGTGGTTGACCTCCAATGCCATTCGGGAGGGAATTCCAGGATTCTGACCCAGCGACTATGAAGGAGCGGTGATATGTTTCCAAGTCAGGATTGTGAATGGCTTGGAGGGAACCTAAAGATGATGGTATTTCCATACATATGCAGCTCTCGTCCTTCTAGATAGACGTGGTCGTGTGTTGGGAAGATGGTCTCTGAGGATCTTTGGTGAATCATTTCACAGCAGCATATATATAGTAAAACACTGCTGCTGCTGAGCGTCGATGGTGGAGCATTGTGGATGTAGGGACAAACAAACTGGTTGCTTTATCCTGGATGGTATAAAGCTTCTTGAGTGTTGTTGGGGCTGCACTCATCCTGGCAAATTGGGAGTCTTCTATCACACTTCTGATTTATGCATTGTAAATGATGGACAGACTTTTGGAAATCAGGATATGAGTTACTCGCCACAGTATTCCTAGCTCCTGACCTGCTCTTGTAGTTACTGTGTTTATGTGGCCAGACCAGTGAGTTTCTGAGCAATGATTACCCACCAGGACTTTGATACTGCGGGATTCAGTGATAGTAACACCATTGAATACCAAGGGGCAGGTTAGATTGTATTTTATTGGTGATGGTCATGGTCTAGCATTTGTGTGGCCTGAATATTACTTGCCATTTGTCAGCCTGGATACTGTCCAGATCTTGTCACATTTGAACATGGACTGCTTCAGTATCTGAGGAGCCACAAATGTTGCAGAACATTGTGCAATCATTGGCGAACATCCCCACTTCTGACCTTAAAATGGAGGGAAGGTCATTGATGAGGCAACACTGATGAAGTTTTTGTTCACTGCTCGTGGGACTCCGACAGACTTGGAGCTGAGTTGACTGAACTTCATCAACCGCGACAATCTTCCTACGTGTTACGTATGAATCTAACCAGCGGGGGTTTGCTTCTGATACCCATTGATTCCAGTTTTGTTAAGGCCCCTTGATACCACACAGGGTCGAATGCAGCCTTGCCAACAAGCGCTGTCACTATCACCCCACCTCTGTAATTCAGCTCTGTTGTCCATGTTTGAACAACGGTACTGAAGTCAAGAGCTGAGTGGCCCTGGTGGAGCCCAAACTGGTCGTCATTGACCAGGTTATTGCTGAGCATGTGCTGCCTAAAAGCACTGACACCTTCCAGCACTTTACTGATGATCGACAGTAGACTGATGAAGTGGTAGTTGGCCGGATTGGATTTGTTTTGCTTTTTATATACATAATCGGGGAAAACCATTGTTGTAACTGTATTGAAACAGTTTGGCTAGGGGAGTGGCAGGTTATGGAGCACAAGTATTCAGTACTATTGCCAGAATGTTGTCAGATTATGGACCCTATGGAGTATCCAGTATCTCCAATCATTTCTGGATATCACGTGGACTGAAACGAATTGGTTGATGACTGGAAACTGAATTGCTGACGACCACTGGAGGAGGCTGAAATGGATCATCCACTCAGCACTTCTGACTGAAGATTCTTGCAAATGCATCAGCCTTATCTTATACACTGAAGTGCTGGGCTCTTTCATCATGGAGGAAGGGATTATTTGTGGAATCTCTTCCTCCAGTGAATTGTTTAATTGTCCCCAATGTTTCTCGACTAGATGTGGAAGGACTGCAGAGCTTAGATCTGAACCGTTGCTTGTGGGATCACTTAGCTCTGTTTATCACTTACTGCTTATGCTGTTTAGCGCACAGGTAGTCCTGTTTGGTGGCATCACCAGGCTGACACCTCATTGTAAGGTATGCCTGGTGCTGCTCCTGCCATCCTGCACACTCCATTGAACCAATGTTGATCCTCTGGATTGATGGCAATTGTTGCGAGGGGGATATGCCAGGCCATGAGGTTATGCGGGAGTACAATTCCCCTGCTATTGATGACCCACAACACCTTATGGACACCCAGATTTGAGCTGCTAGATCTGTTCGAAGTCTGCCCTATTAAACACCGTGATAGTACCACCCAAAATTGTGGAGGTTATTCTCAATATGCAGGTGTGACTTTGTCTCCACAATGACTATGCGGTGGTCACTCTTACCGATACTCTCATGGACAGATACTTCTGCAACTGGCAGATTAGTAAGGCTGTGGTCAAGTATGTATTTTCCTCTTGTTTGTTCATTCACCACCTGCCGACAGTTATGTCCTTTACGACCCGGCCAGCTCGATCAGTAATGCTGTAGCTGAGATACTGTTGGTGGTGAACATTGAAATCCGCTACCCAGAGTACATCTTCCGTATGTGCTACCCTCAGTGCTTCCTCCAAGTATTGGTCAGCATGGAGGAGTACTGATTCATCAGTTGAGAGAGGCTGGTACATGGTAATCAGCAGGAGATTTCCTTTCCCATGTGCAAACTAATACCATGAGACTTCATGGGATGCGGAGTCACTGTTGAGGACTCCAAGAGCAATTCCTTTCCAACTGCATCCCACTGTACCGCCACTTCTGCTGTGTTCGTCCTGCTGATGAGACAGGAGATATCTGGGGAAGGTAATGGGGAGTCTGGGACATAGTCATGCTCACAGAATCATACCTTACAGACAATGTCAGGCTATTACTTGACTAGTCTGTTTATTTCTATTCACTGTTTCCTGCCAGCCCACCCATTCTAGAAACATGTCCATATATTAGCCCCAATCCACTCAGATTTGATTTTGCAAATTGGGCTTGGAGCTTGACCAACATTTTTCTAAAAATCAAAATGTTTTAGATCCATTGCTTCATTTTCATTTGTCTCCCAGTTTGTTTCTCAAACATAATTCCCATTTCATAAATCTATGTTAGTGTTGTCTATGACCATTACTTTCAGACACAATAATTTCTGCGAAACCATTTACTTGCTATGTTTATTGTTCCATGTACTCTACCATTTTCCCTCACCAGACACGGTTTTCCTTGTATTGTTAGAAAGTTCTATGAAGGCAGAACTGAAGTCGTGGCTTCATAGTTCTACCATTTTCCTGTTCCCCATTCTCCATTCTCTGGTTTCAAACTGTAAGGAGACTGCACTTGTTTTCTCATATTTCTCACATTGACATAATTTAACAAGCTAATAAAGTTCACTCTTATAACCCTTATGAATATAACTCTTCAGAAATCCATCAATTCCTGCCTTAAACTGCTCAATAGTTGACCTTCCACACCATATACCTCACAGGGGCATAGACTCTGTGCCAACAGAAATACAGCACGATCTATACTAGTCCCACTTTCCAACAGCAGGCCCATAGCCTGGAATGTTATGACACTTCCAATTGCTCGTCCAAGTACTTTTTAACCATTGTGAGGTGATCATTCCCCTCTCAGGAAGTAATCCCAGAACCCCACACCTCGAGGTGACAAAATGTTTAAATCATCTCTGAACCTCAAACTCTTCACTTTAAAAGTGTGCTCCTTTGTACTTGACCCTCTCACTAAAAGGAACAGCTGCTGTCTATCCACCCTGCCCGTGCCCCTTATAATCGTATCCTTCTGAATCACTGACTCCTCAGCTTTCTCTGCTCCAAAGTAAACAACCCGAGCTTATCCAGCCTCTCTCCATAGCTGATATGCTCCATTCCAGGAACATCCTGGTGAATCATCTCTGCACCCTCTCCAGTACAATCACATCCTTCCTGGAATGTGGTTCCCAGAGCTACATACAGTCCTCCATTTTTGCCGAACCAAAGCCCTGTATTACTCTTATAATCTACACCCTGATTAGGAAACGCTACACCCAAGGGCCAATTCTTAACTAGTCCATTAACCTGTCCAGGAGAAAGTGAGTAATGCAGATGCTGGAGATCAGAGCTTAAAAAATGTGTTGCTGGAAAAGCGAGCAGGTCAGGCAGCATCAAAGGAGCAGCAGAATGGACGTTTCGGGCATAAGCCTTCTTCAGGAATCTGCCCAAAACATCGATTTTTCCTGCTTCTTTGATGCTGCCTGACCTGCTACGCTTTTCCAGCAACACATTTTTAAGGATTAACCTGTCCAGTCACATTCAGGGATGTGTGGAGAAGCACAATCTGAGCTTCCCAATGTGCTGCCATTCATTGAGTCTTCCCTGCCTGGTTCCATCTCCCAAATTGCATCACTTCATATTTATCAGGGTTACATTCCATCTGCTATTGATGTGCCCATCTGACCATTCCATCTGCATCTTCCTGTAAACTTAAGGCCTTCCCCCTCACTGCTAACCACCCAGCCAATCTTTATGTCAAACATACACTTACTTATCACACCTTCCCCACTCTCCACCTAGCCCCCTCCACATTCACATCTATATCTTGTTATGAATAACACAAACAATAAGGGACACAGCACTGATCTCTGTGGTACACCAGGGGACACTGGTCTCCAGTCACACAAACAGCTTTCTCCCACCACCCTCTGTCGCCTGCTACTAAGACAATTTTCGTTGTAACTTGCCAAGTTATCCATCATATTGTGAGATTTTACTTTATTTTTCAGTTTCCTAGGTGGAAATTTGTCAAAGGCCTTCCTACACAACTAAATAATCGACCTCCTCAAACTAATTCAATCAAATCCATTGGATGTGACTTCCTCCTGATAAAGTCATGATAATTATCCCTGATCAAACCTTGCAACTCTGATTGGAGTTCGATTTTCTCCCTCCCTATGTTATCCAGTAGTTTCCTTAACAGTGATCTAATACTCGCTCGTCTATAGTTCCCTGGTCCATCTCTCCCACCCTTACTGTGAAGTGGAATTGTATTAGCAGTTCTATAGTTCTCTGGTACCTCCCCTATGGTCAGATTCTAATTAAAATATTCAGTCAGTGTCTTTCCTCCTTTGACCCCAACAGCCGCCTGTGATACAACTCATTCAGACATGGAGATTGGTCCAAATTTGTACAGAACAAACCTCAAATACCTGCTCGTATTTTACATCAATCTGTTCAAGAGCTTCCTAGTCCATCTACTTGAATTCAGTACCTGCATCCCCCTTCTCCCAAGTAAAATAGATGTGAAGGTCTCATGTAACAATCCATCAATGTTCTCCATCTTGACACACAGATTGCTCCTTTGGTTTCTAATGGACACTAGCTGTTTGCTGATTATTCTTTTCTACTTGTCCGTGTAGAATATCGTGGGATTCTCCCTTATCTCGCCTACTTGTACTTCTCCATGTTCCTCTGTTATTCAGTCCTTTCGATGTTTCTAAGATTCACTACAATCAACTCTCATGTTTTGAAACTCGAGATTACAGGCTGAGGTTCCCCATCAGACAATCTTGCCATTTAATGGATTAATCTGGATAATACCTTTTAAAGCTCCTCTGCAGTCAATATATTCTTTCTTAGATTGGGAGTCCGAACGATACACAATATTCTACGTTTAGTCTCACCAACGCTCTATGCAACTGGTGCACGACATACTCTATATTCCAATTACATTCACATGAATGTAAACCTAATTTTTACTTTCCCATTTGCATATGTTCTTCCCAATACCTCTCGCTTTAATTTTTATAATGAACGTGCTGTGTGAGTTCTTTAAAAAAAGCTCCTGAATGTCCAACTTTACGTTATACATTGGTTCTTCATTGCCTATGTCCACAAGAATCATCTTCAAACCATTCCAAAAATATGTTTGCCACTTCTGGTTTTCCTTTCATCGGTACATTCTCACACTCCCCAGTTATGTTATTACCTTCTAAATATTTAGTAGCATGTTCTTTGTAATCGAGTCCAACAGATACCTGACTGCGGATGACAAGATAACTGGTCTGCAGTTCACCATTCTCCAAATTCGTACTTTCTTAAACTATTGGATAATATTTATAACCTTTGCCTTATCCAGATTGGCTAAATGACTTTCGGGAATGTGTCGGAAAATAAAGTGAAAATCCTCGATGCAATAAATATGTCTATTGCTGCTTCCTCTGAAATTCTTGTATGATGTGCATCTAGTCTGTCAGATTTATAAATATTCAATCCAGCTTTCTTTTCAAAGATAACCTCAACATTGATAAGAATGATCTTAGACATTAGTTATACAAGTCCCATGGTCACTTGGCATTTCTGGAAGAACTTCTGGACATTCTTCCATGAAGATAGACGCAAAGAAACTGTTTCTTTTCCCTGCAATTTCTCTGTTCTCTGCAATGAATTATCCTGAACGACATGCACTGTTCCACATTTGTCCTTTTTTTATTTTTTCATACATTGATAGACGCTTTTTAGCAGTCTTTATGGTTTACTTTCGTTTGCACGCTTTTTCTCATTTTGATTTTATTCTCAGTTTCTTGATCATCCTTTGCTGGGTCCTACATTTCTCTGAATCCACTGGCTCACTACAACACTTGACATTTTTCTAAGCTGCCTCCTTTTTATCTAATAGGAAGATGGAGATGGGGTTGAATGTTATAGTCGGAGAGGAGACTGGACCAGATTGATAGGAAGGAAGGTGGACACATAGGAACATTCAAAAGAGCGGTGCTAACTTGGAAGTTTGGAGTAGGATAAGGTGGGATTAGGGGAAATGGAGAAATCCACTGTGAGCCCCTGTGGTTGGAAGATCCCAAGACAGAAGATGAGGCTTTCTTCCTCCAGGCTTCTGGTGGCTTGGGTTTGGCGATAGAGCAGGCCCAGTGCCCTCATGTCCTTCGCAGAGTGGGAAGGGGATTTAAAGTGCTCAGCCAAAAGGCGATGGAGTTGTTCAGTGTGGCTGTCCCAGAGATGTTCGCTGAAATGATCCACAAGTTGACCTCCTGCCTCGCCAATGTAGAGAAGACCACATTGGGTTTAATGGTTGCAGCAGATGAGGCGTTCTGTCTCCCTTAATCACCTATCACTTTCAACCTCACCTTCATCTATCTATCGCAATCCCAGCTACCTCCCCCGTCGCACCCCCTTCTCATTTATCTCTCATCCCCCTTGGCCCATAAGCTTCTTTCTTGATGAAGGGCTTAAGCTCGAAACATCGATTTATCTACTCTTAGTATGCTGCCTGACTGTGCTTTTCCAGCACCACACTCTTCGACTCTGATCTCCAGCATCTGTCGTCCCTATTTTCTCCTCACACCTTGATGGATTGCATGACTCAGATTTATAACGGTTACTTCAAATAAAACAAAAACTGTCGTGTACTCAAACAGCATAAAAGAAAACCAATACATTGTGGTCACTGTTCCCAAAAGGTCCTTTCCAGTTTCAATTAGCTCTTCTGCTCACTCAACACCAATTCCTAAATAACCTGATCTCGAGCTCAGTGCTCGACATAATGTTAACGCAAACCATCTCACACGTGCTCATGAAATCCATTTTCCCAGCATCAGCATTCAATTGGGTTAACACAGTTTAGATATAATGTAAACATTACATTATTACTGCATTAGCCACCGATGTGTATATCTCATTTCCTGTTTTATAACATGTCCAGCATTTGTACTGCAGCTTTCACTTTGATATATAACTCCCATCAATGTTTGCTCCTCCTTTATGCTCCTAATCTGATGAGATTAGATTACATTACATGACATTACAGTGTGGAAACAGGCCCTTCAGCCCAACAAGTCCACACTGCCCCGCCGAAGCGCAACCCACCTATGCCCCTACATTTACCCCTTACCTAACACTACGGGCAATTTAGCATGGCCAATTCACCTGACCTGCACATCTTTGGACTGTGGCAGGAAACCGGAGCACCCGGAGGAAACCCACGCAAACACGTGGAGAACGTGCAAACTCCACACAGTCAGTCGCCTGAGGCAGGAATTGAACCCGGGTCACGGGCGCTGTGAGGCAGCAGTGCTAACCACTGTGCCACCGTGCCGCCCACAAGATACATTGGAATGTGAGCGACGTTGGCTCTGGGGAGATGAATGATTGAGATCATCTCACCACATCATTTATGATCTTCTCAAACTTTAATTTCTACAGATCTCCCGTTATGCTGATGGAGTAGAGAAAGATAATGGTCTTCCAACAATGCTCTGTATTCCCCCAGAGAGCTGAGACAGCTCTAAGCTGGGTGGGAACCTTAAATCAGGCTGATAAAGTGTTGCTGCTGCTGTACAGGGTCTTCGTGAGATCACATCTGGAGTAGTGTGTACAGATTTAATCTCTTCAATGAAGAAAGGATGTTTTAAATTGGACGCAGCTCAGAGATGGTTCCCTCAACTCATTCCTGCAATGAAGGTGCTAACTTATAATGAAAGGATGATCAGGTTGACCCAGTAGCCATTGGAGTTTACAAAAATTGAAGATGATCTTATTTGAACATAGATGACAGAAGGATTCAACATGTGAAGTGAATTACACAGATAGTGGATGAATCCATTCCGTTCTCCAGCCTGTTACACAGGAACAACAGGAGGATATTCAGGACTTCGAACCTGTTACACCAAAACAGGACAAGGCTAGTCAGCCCCTGGAGCCTGACATACATTTACAGAAGGAGGTCAATCAGCCACTCGAGCCTATGTTGCGCCAGTATCCTGTTAAACAGCAACAGGATCAGTCCATTTAGCTTCCTCATATCTGTAACATAGGAACTGGAAGAGGTCAAACATTGACTGGAGATTGTTACACTGGGATAACAGGAGGCCATTCAGACCCACCAAGCCTATTGCAAGGGAATTGGATAGGATAAAAACTATCTGAGATTTCTTTCACGAGAAAGGAAGAGGTAATTTAGACACGTGATTGCTGTATGGGAAGAAGAGAAGACCAATCAATCCCTCGGTTCCATCTCCAGGATACATGAGGAGACCGTTCAGTATACCCACCTGTTATGGCGAAGTATGAGAAGACCCATCAGCCCCTCAAAATGTTACACAGCAACAGGAAGTTTCCATAATCTCCCAATCCTCTAAAGCATCAACAGGATGAGGCTATTCTGGCCTTGGAGATGACAACATGGGAACACCAGAAAGACGTCAGCCCATCGATATTGTACACCAGCAGGATGATGACTCCATTTAGTGACACATGGCTCTTACACAGCAATTGGAGCAGATCTCTTAAAGCCTTGTGCACATTAAACAGGAATTCAAAAAAAAACGTAAAGGTTTTCGAAAGGGAAGAACTTGTAATAATGGCATACATTAGGGACTAAAGTGCAACAATAAACTATTGTAATTTAAAGCAAATTATTAGAATCCATTGTTCAGGACATCTGCAAACTTAAACCACAATTCGTCAGAGTCAACATGGTTTTATGAAGGCTAAATCGTGTTTCAATTATTTGCTTGAGTTATTTGAAGATGTCACAAACAAGGCGGATCATGGGAATCCTGTAGATAGAACATATCTGGTCTTCCTGAAGGCATCGGTTATGTCGCTTCTCCAAAGAGTAAGTGGTAAGATGAGACAACATGGGTCTAGGAGTAAATAGTTCGCTTGGATGGAGGATTGGTATCCAACAAAATGTAGTCAAATGGAATAAATGCGTCATTTTCTTTTGGCAAATGCAATTTGTGGGGTGCCATCGATTTCAGTACTCATGCCTCAACCATTTGCGATCGATGTTATTACTGTACTCGGTTGACAGGATAGAAAATACGATGCCACATTTTCAGATGACACTAACATTGGTGGGAAATTACTTCGGAATGATGAGGCAAGAGATTTTAAAACTATATGGATAGGTTGGGTGAACGGGCCAACATTTGGCAAGGAAAATTAAAGTGAATAAATATGGAGCTATTCAAGTTGGCCAGTGTAATGGAAAGACAAATTATTATCTAAATGGAGAGAAAGTTCAAAGTGCTTAGGTGCAGAGGGATCTGGGTGTCTGCTTGCATATCATAGAAAACCTGCCTGCGGGTACTGCTAGTAATGAGAAATGCAAGCATAATTTCAGTGGTTATTTATAAAAGGATAGAGTAGAAAGGTAGGGAGTGTTGGTGTAGCTATGCAAGGCATTAGTGAGGCTGCAACTGGCGTACAGTTTGGGTGTCCTGCAGAATGAGGTATTTCCATTGGAGGCAATTCAGAAGAGCTTCATTAGATTGATTCTATACTTGAAGTGTTTGTCTTATGAAGAGAAATTGAACAGATATACAGATGCTGAGTTTGGTGATGTCGCTGTGGGAAGCAAGAGATTAAATTACCAAGAGAGGGTGGAAAGTCTGCAAATAGATTCAGAGGGGTAACGATCATAGATAATAGTTTGGCAGGTGGAATTTAACATGGTATAACCTGTCATTTCATTTACAGGAATAATGGAAAGCAATATGTTACTAAAATGGAGACAGATTACAGGACTTAATGATAATGTGTACTGGGGGGTTCACTCAGATCCGTTCAGACATGGGAGGTTTTGCTCCATCCCTGATCGTTAGCTCCCAGACACTCCAAGTGACCCCATTGCTCTCCGAACATATGGAACACTTTGATGTGGTTGATTGGTGGTGGGGACGGCGTTTTGAAACGTGCATCAAGGGGACGGCCTTTATCCAAGATATATTCATTTCTTTCTACGTGGAGACCTGATGACGATGGGAATGGCTGACTGCTTCTGAATGAAGAGGCCATGACTGCTGCCAGGACAGTGGGTATTCACCAATATGATGCACTGTGATGGGCACACTGTAACATTAATAGAGAGAGAACACCTTCAGTTCCTCTACCTCTCCCCATTGACATGGATCCCCTGCAGATGCCATGTCTGTTGAGGGAGAAACAAACTATATACCTCATCCACCATATGTATCCTCCTTCACCGAATGGTGACATTGATGTTGAGATACTGGGAAATGATGGATATGTCACCTAGTCCTGCCTGGAAAGTTATGGATCATAGAAGCTGAATGAAACAGTGACCCTCACAGCCACTGGCAGCATCATCCTCCCTTTGGTGTGAAGCTGCAGGTCGTGTTGAAGGAGGTGACACCATTCTATGACCAGCTCCTTGTTCAGTCAGGGCCCCTCACACTCTGCGCCTTGGTTAAGTGGAGCTTGGGAAGCTGTTCCTGGAAAACCCGGGATGGATATAGTAGATCCCTTTCCCCGCACACACACTCACTCCGTGGTTTCAGAGCTTCCCCTCTCTTCTGCCTCTGCTCCATTTGTTGTTCGTATTGCAGACCCACATGCTGTAACTACAGTCCCCATGCACCATCCAGAGTTGGGTCACCAAATCCTCAGGTCTCCCTGAATGTCTGAAGAAGCTCACAACACAACTTCCAGCAAACCATTCCCAGCCCCTCCACTAACTTTTCAATTACAGGAGCCAGTCAGAAACCCCTCAGTCCAAGTGTTGTGGACAAGTCCAGATCCCCCCAAAATATTTTAATAATGCCGTTTAGATCCAAACCTTTCCTTATTTTGAATATAGATGTGAAGTATGCCTTACAGATATGTTACGACCGGTCAGACCACTCGACATTAAGCAAAATATAATCTTTTCAAATGCTTTAGTTAAAATACAATCAAAGAAAAGAAGATTTTGGGATAGCTTATATGTTGGAACACTTACACAAACAATAGATACCGTACCTTCTTGGTTTACACCGCTTGGCACAAAGATATGTTCAAATACAGATCCTTACAGCAGTTTTCCAATCCAGGAGGAAACAACATCAACAAAGATCTCAGAGAGAAAAGCAGCTGGGGATCATGTATTGAAACTTCCAACCCTTCTGGGATCCCCAGCAGCTTCTGAATGCTGCAGCTAAAACCAAAATGAGGAAACCTGGTCTGGGAGAGCTGGCTACTGCCCTTCCATTGTTACCACCACTTTAATGAAACCTGAAGGCTTTCTCAGTTATTTGCTTTAACTGTTTTCAGACAACAGTTCTGCACCTCTGCATTTAAAACCTCTATTTCAAAAAATCCAAGAGAAAATAACCTTTTTACAGTGATAGTATCCTCACGACTCCACCTTTAAGAAAATAATCGATCAATATACAACCGTAGATTCATTTTAGACCTCCTAGACTTCCTCTGTTGGTAGTCTGCAATGCATATATATTACATTGACTCTGAGCATACAAATGTTCACAACTAGATTCGATTTCAATCATTTTACTCCTGCCACAGAATGCCTTTGTCTTTCTTCATCCAAGTCTCCACAACGTGTCAAAATTTCGGTTTTCTCACCCTGTCACCTGTATAATTTGAAATTGAATGGCAGTAATAATAAACTCCTTCCCTAAACTTCTCCAAAATTATAAGGGTTCATGATTAGTGATAAAGATTTGGTTCATGTATGTTATTCGCAACTTAAATGCTGAAACGTTGTAACGCCAACACGATGCTCAAGGCCTCCTTCCCATTGTGGAATAAATCTATTGATGTTTCTCTGACAGACACTCACAGCCCCCACCCAGACACGCACACAGACTGCCACACTCACATATGCACCCCCTCACAGACTTAAGACACTCTACATCACTACACATACATATACACTCCCTCTCACACTCACGACCCTCAACCCAGAAAAACACACATACACAAACACACTAACAGACGAACCTTCATGCACACATATGTTTTGTGGGGTGTATTTGTACTTGCAGAGTTACATTGTACTTTGCTCAAAAACTGCAGGAATTCATGTAAAACTGTATTCTCACTTTTCAGATTAGAATCAATCTAAACATCATGGCATAGACAAGAGAACACAGGGGGCTAACACTTCCAACATATTATCTAGGTAACAGTCAATGTTACAGTTAACCTGAAAATGCAACTTTTTTTAGAAAGGGTTTTGTGATTTACACAAGAAATAAGTGAAACGATCATGGTATTCGAACAGATGAAAGACTGAACAGACAATCAAGGTATTTTTCAATGGATAATTTCAGTTACATCACACTGTAATTTTTTGCTATAAATTCTGTGCGTTAGAATTGTGTCCTCCACTATCACCTGATGAAGGAGCGGCACTCCGAAAGCTCGTGTGCTTCCAATTAAACCTGTTGGACTATAACCTGGTGTTGTGTGATTTTTAACTTTGTACACCCCCATTCCAACACTGGCATCTCCAAATCATGACTGAACAAACAGCTCAGTTAACCAGTTCCACACATCACTTTTCATATCAGTATAAAAGGGAACATTTACTGGGTTTGGATGGAATGGGTGAGGATTGCTGAGGGATAGACCATAAATCTTTATAATCTTTTTGTAACTTGTATATGAGAGTATTAACAGAACACTGCAAGGGTCTATATATATTCCACTCTGTTTATGAAAGGAGGCAGTTATAAAACAACAGATCGGCTGCATAAAAAAATGTCGAGTGGGCAGGTTTCTAGATACCTTAACACAAAGTATGACATTATTGACCAGTGTGAGGCTACTCCTGGTTTTAATGCCCTGCTACCAAATCCTTTCATAACCTTGAGACAGCGCATTGAGACTGCTGCTCAGAAACAGGCCGAAGCAATTCTGTCCCTATGGGCCTCTTACAGAGGGATAATAGAAGACCATTTAGCCCATATTAGCCTGTTGCTACTTGAAAAGGTGGAAATTTAGAATATTGGTACATTTTGCCAACAGAATCATTCAAAACAAAGAGATGCGTCGCTGCAGCTGTATGAAGTGTTACTGAGAAGGCACCTGGAGTACATTGTGTTGTTTGTGTTTCTGTAACTGAGAAGGGATGGACCTCCATCAGATACACTTTAACGGCTGCTCGTAATCCACGGGTTGCTGTGTCATTTAATGTCACGGATCTGTTACATAAGGATAGGGGGAGGCCATTCTGCCTTTCCAGTCTATTACAGACGACCACGAGGAGCCCATTCAGCCTCTCGAGCCTGTTACAGAGGGGCAGGAAGTGTTTATTTAACTTTCAAGTCTGTTACACATATACATTAGTTTTAAATTAGTTTTGGAATAGGAAAGACCTGATGTAAACATTAAAGTTCTAACTTTGAATAAGGCCAATTTTGAAAGTGTTAGGCGAACCCTGTGAAAGTCTGATTGGGATACCCTATTCGCAGTTAAAGAGATGGTTGGAAAATGCAAGACCATGAAAATTTGGTTTCAGAGAGTCCAGAGCCAACGTGTTCCGATTAGTGACAGGGGCAAGTCTGGTGGGTGCAGGGAGTGCTGGATGGCTAGATATATTGATCCTCTGGTCAAGGTAAGGAAGGAGGCATATGTAAGGTAAACAGAGTTGTTATCAAATCAGTCCCCAGTGGTGTATACGGGCAATAAGTGTATAGTCAACAGGGAAATCGGGCCAGAAAAATGTGGACATGAGATGGCTTTGGAAATAGGGTTAACAAGGCATTGAAGAAACTCTACAAATCCGTTAATGGCAAAAGATTAACTAGGGAGAGAATAGGGCTCCTTAAAGATCAGTAAGGCTACTTTATGTGTAGAACCACAGGAGATTGGAGGGATTCGAAACAAGTTTTTCTCCTCAGTATTTAATGTGGAGGAGGTTATAAGAGCGAGAGAATGAAGAAATATATAGTGATATCTTGAAAAGTGTCTATATTACAAGGAGGTGTTGGACATTTTAAAACATATAAAGGTGAACAAATCCATGGGACCTGATCAGTTGTATCCCAGATGTTTGTGGGAAGCTAGGAAAGAGATTGCTCTGCATTTTGCTTATATATTTGTATCATTGATTTTAACAGGTGAGGTGTCAAAAGACTAGAGGGCTGCTAACATGGGGTCATTATTTAAGAAAGTAATGGAAAACCAGGTAACTATAGATTGGTGAGTCTGACGTCATTGGTGACTCAATTGTTGGAGGGGATTTTGAGGGAAAGCATGTATATGCATTTGGAACGACAAGGACTGAAGAGGGCTTTGTACATTGGAGATCACATCCTACTGACTCGGTGGAATGTTTTGAGGAAGTGATGAAGATGATTGATGAAGGGCAGGACAGTGCATGTTGTCTTTATGGAATTCAGTAAGAAAACCAAAATGTTCTACATGGTAGACTGGTTAGCAACGTCAGACTGCCTGGAATCCAGGGAGAGTTCACCAGTTAGATCCCAAATTTTCTTGGATATTGGAGACAGGGCGTGACAGTGGACATTTGTTCATTAAACTTGGAGACATGTGACAAGTGGCGTGCCGCAAAGATCAATAGTGGGTCCACTGCTTTTAGTCACTTATACAAATCATTTGCATTTGAGTATATGAAGTACAGTTAGTAAGTTTGCAGATAATACCAAATTTGTTGGTGTAGTCGTCAGTGAAGAATGATCTCTCAAACTATAATGGGACCTTGCTTAGGTGAACCAAGGAGTGGCACTTGGGATTTATTTTAGTTAAATGTGAGGTGTAGCATTTTGGCAAGACAAATCAAGGCAAGACATATAGGTAGAGTCCTGTCGAAAGCTGCCAATCAAGGAGAACTCCATCGAAATTATCGAATCCCTTCAGTGAGGAAACAGGTTATTCGGCCCATCGAGGCCACACCGTCCCTCTAAACAGTATCCCATTGGATAAACTCCTACCCTATCCCTCTGAGCCTGCGTTTTCCATGGCTAATATACCTCGCCTACACATCCCTGGGTACTATACACAATTGAGCATGGCCAATCTACCCTTACCTGTATATCTTTATACTGTCAGAGGAAAACATAACATCCGGAGGAAAATCACACAGACACGGGGAGAATGTGCAAACACCACACAGGTAGTCATTCAAGGATGGAATTAAACCCAGATCGCTGCGCTTTGAAGCAGCAGCACTAGTCACTGAGCTACTGTGTCACCTTGTGGTGCAGGTTCTCCGTTCGTTTAAAGTTCCATCACAGGTAGACAGCGCAGTGAAGAAGGCACTTGGTGATCTTTCCTTTTTTGGTGAGTGCTTTGAGTCTAAACATTTGCATGACATGTTGCATCTGTACAGGACATTGGTTTGGCTACTTTTGTAATATTGCCTTTAATTCTAATCACCCTGCTGTCGGAGAGGTGTTGTCAAACTTGAAAGGCTGCAGAAGAGATTTTAAAGAATGTTGCAGGTGTTGGAGGGTTAGAGTTACAGGGAGAATTTGAATAGGCTGGGACTATTTTCAAGTGTTGAGGCTGAGGGGGGAACTTAAAGAGTATTATAAAATCATGAGGGGCATAGTCAATGTCTTTTCCCCAGGATTGGCAAGTCCAAAATTAGAAGACAAAGATTTAAGATGAGAGGGGCAAGATTTAAATAGGGACATTTTCACACAGAGACTGCTGCGTGTATGGATTGAACAGCCAAAAGAGGTATTGGAGGCAGGTACAGTTACACCATTTAAAAGGCATTAGGACGGATACATGCATGGGAAGTGTTTATAGGGAAATGGGCCAAGTGCTGGCAAGGGGGACGAGATTTATTTAGGATATTTGGTCGGTATGGACGATCAGACTGAAAGGTCTTTTTCCGTGCTGTACTTCTCTGAAACTCTATTGCTCTTGAGTGTATAACACAGGAACAGGAGGAGGCTATTCAGCTTCTGAATTCTGTCAGTCAGTTTGCTTGCTCAATTGCTGAGAGTAAAATACAAAAGTACATCATTCAGATTTTGATAGTGTTTTACAGAAACAGGAGAAAGGCTTTTAGTCTAGCGAAGCTGTAAGGAATGTGAAGAGGCCATTCAGGCCCTCAATTCCATTCCACAGGAGCAGCAGGTGAGCACAGAGCTATTGGAGCCTGTTAGCCTGTTAGCAGGAGCAAGACATCTACTTTCGCAAACCTTGGATCAGGAGGCAGTCACTCAGTTGCTCAAGATTAGGACACAGAAACAGGAGGGTGTTATTCAACTGCTTGAGACTGTGACACAGGGACAGGAGGGAGTCACTCAGTGCTTGAAACTGGGGCACAGGGAAATCTGGAGGTTAGTGAGGCCCCAGGATCCTGTTACACAAGGACAGCAGGAGGTGACACACTCTCCACCAGTATGGGACACTAGGAGAGAAGGGAAGTTTGCTTGGAACAAACATGAATTTGTTAATGAATAAATTGCATTAGTGGTCCAGTCAATCCTTCCACAACATTCATTAAGACTACGGCTGATCTGATTGCATTAGTGGTCCAGTCAACCCTTCCACAACATTCATTAAGACTACGGCATTCTATTTTACGGAGACTGTCCTCTCTGCAGCCTGTACACCATTTGTTGGTCATGTTGCAGACCCAGATGCTGTAACAACAGTTGCCATGACTCATCCAGAGGGATGGGTCTAACCGGATGAGTCAAGATTTGAAGAGTCCAATTACAAGAAGTAAAACACAAAATAAAGGCATTGCCAGATGTCTAGTACTCTCACATTCGCAATCCAACTCACATAACCAGCCCATCAATTACATATTCAGGATGGAGCACTGTGTAGATCCGGCTCGTGTACAGATGTATGCAAGCCAGCAATGTCCAGAGTGAAAATCTGTGCAGCCCACACCAATGCTGGATCTATAATCCTGGGCTAAATGTCCAGCATGCAGAGCTGTGCAGTCCGCACTGGTTTATTCATATATAAACCCAGGCTGTTGCATTGTTCGGTAACACTGTGTCAGATCACTGCCCAGTGTGGAGAAACATGTAACCAATGCTGGAAGTGACAGGATGTGCAGCTCCCATCCATTTACTGCTCTATATCTCCACTGTGCCTTGACAAGGGATGCTGCAAATGTGAAAGTCACTGCGAGGAAGAGATGTAAATGGAAACAATTTAAATACCAATAGTTCTGATTAAGGCACGTATCACTCTAGTATTTAAAGATGAAATAACTGAGATAATATCCAATGAGGTTTTGTGAATGGTGCAAAGACGTAAGGAGGGGGGGGGGGGGGGTGGGTGTGGTAATGTTATAGTGGTTGCACTATAAGTCTTCAAATAATCAATGGGAATTAGAGAAACAAATATTCAGCGAGACTGGCGAGACT
The DNA here is from genome assembly GCF_037043375.1 of Chiloscyllium plagiosum. Taxonomy (NCBI): domain Eukaryota; kingdom Metazoa; phylum Chordata; class Chondrichthyes; order Orectolobiformes; family Hemiscylliidae; genus Chiloscyllium; species Chiloscyllium plagiosum. Next base: position 30,297,363 of record NW_028270184.1, on the reverse strand, counting down.
TGCAGGAGCAATAGGGTTGTCATAATAGGTGATTTTAATTATCCTAACATAGATTGGAACTTCCAGAGGGTTAAGAACTTAGATAGAATGTAATTTGTTAAGCGTGTTCAGGAAAGCTTCCACATGCAGCATGTAGAGGATCCTACTCGGGATGGGAAAAACTCGACCTACTGTTGGGAAATAGGTGATGGAGGTAAAGAGGGAGAGCATTTTGGGAAAAGTGACTAGAGCTGTATTAATTTTATAATAGTTATGGTAGGGACAAAAGTGGTCCACAGATTCAAGTTCTAAATTGGGGCAAGGCGTATTTTGTTGGACTTAGTCAGGGGATTGCAGGAGTTGATGGAGTAGTTATTTCCAGGTAAAAGGATCACGGGCAAGTGGGAGGGCTTCAAAAGTGAGATAGCTCGAGTTCAAGGTCTATATGTTCCTGTGAGGGTGAAGGGAAAGTGAGGCTGGAAGAGAGAACCCTCGATGACAAGAGATATTGAGGTTCTGACCAACAAAAAAAGGAGACGTCACTCAGGTACAGGCAGCTGGGATCAAGGGAAGCCCTGGAGTAACACAGGGGATACAGGAGTTTACTGAAGAAGAAAATCAGCAGGGCGAAAGTGGGATATGAGATAGCCTTGGCTGAGCAGATTAGGGTGAATCCAAATTCAGTCTAGTAAAGAAAAAGACCAACTAGAGAGAGAAAATAGGACGTCTTAAAATCCAAAATAGGCACGCATGTGTAAAACCTCAAGAGATCGTTGAGGTCCTCAATTTCTCTTCTGTATTTACCATGAAGAAAGACACGAAGACATATGACCTTTGGGAGGTTAATTGTCATATCCTGGCACAGTCTAAATCTAAAGTAGAGGTGCTATTGGACACATTAAAATGCACAAAGTCAGATAAATCTCTTGGTCCTGACCAGATATATCTAAGAGCACTGCACGAGGCGAGATAAGACAGTTCAGGGGCCAAGGACCCGGAAGACTGGGCAGTAGCAAATGTTGTGCACTTATTCAGAAGGGCTGCAAAGAAAAGCCTGGGAAATATAGACCAGTAAGCTTCACATATGTTTCCGGAAACCACTTGAGAAGGTTTGGAGATATAAGATATGCATGCATTTGGAAAGACAGAGGTTGATTTGGAACAGTCAACATAGCTTTGTGCGTGGAGATCATGCCTTACAAATTTTGATAGAGTGTTTTGAGGAAGTGACCAGGAGGTTTGACGAGGTCAGGGTGGTGGACATAATCTATATGGATTTCAGTAAGGCGTTTGATAACGGTCCACATGGTGGGCCGCTCTAGAAGATTAGATCGCATGGACTCCAAGGTAAACTGGCAAATTGGCGACACAATTGGCTTGACGTTATGAAGCAAATGGCTATGGTGTAGGTATGCTTGTTGGACTGGAGGCCTGTGACTAGTGGAGTGCCTCAGGGGTCCGTGTTGTGCCCATTGCTGTTTGCCATCTATATCAATGATTTGAACCAGGGTGAACAACGCAAAGTTCGTAAGTTTGCAGGTGACACTAAAATAGGAGGCATCGTTTACAGTGAGGAACTTTATCAGAAATTGCAGCAGTACCTTGATCAGCTGGGAAAGTGGGCTGAGAAATAGCAAATGGAATTTAATATAGATAAGTGCAACATCTTGCATTTTGGAAAGTCAAATCTAGGTAGGAGTTTAATCAAGAATGAGAGGGCCTTAAGGAGTGCAGTGGAACAAAAGGACGTTTGCGATCAGGTGCACGGTTGTCTGAAATTTGATTCACAGATACATAGGACAGTGAAGAAGGCTGTTGGCACACTGGCCTGGACTCCCTGGTGTCGGGGTGTCCAGAACGAGACAGCATAGGTTTAGGGTGAGAGGGGAAAGATATAAAAGAGGCCTACGGGGTAACTATTTCACACAGAGGGTGGTACGTGCATGGAATGAGCTGCCAGGTGAAGTGGGGGAGGCTGATACAAGTGCAACATTTAAGAGGCATTTGGATGGGTAAATGAATAGGTAGGGTTTGGAAGGTTATGGGCCAGGTGCTGGCAGGTAGGACGTGATTGGTTTGGGACATGTGGTCGGCAGGGATGGATTGGAGCGAAGGGTCTGTTTCCATGCATTTCCATGACTCTATGACTTATACTAATCTCTGTTTTTTGGTGCACCATACTGGTGAGAAAGTCCAAAGGGATATTTTCCATGAGGAGCTTACAAAGACCCAAAAGACCAGAGGAGTTTTCAGACATCCAACGCAACATATTTCCTAGCACAGAAAGTAAGGATTTCTTTCCCCATGTGCATCTGTGTAAGACACTCTGTGCAGGCCCAGTAAAAGAGAAACCGGGTCCATCTCCAATTCTGTCCCCAAGACCCACTCTACTACACCTAACACAGTGCTCCAATATATACGAAGCTTGCAGCAGGACCACATGCAATGAGCAAGAGTGCCTGTAGTCATTCTGCATTTGGTACATGCTGAAGATAATCCCACTTTGAATTTTGAGAGAAACTCTGGTGTCAGACAGACCCTATGAAGATTTTTCAACTGCATGGAATATGTCCTATTACATATCAAAATCCTTCGAGCATTTTCACAAATAACCTCCCATGTCTCCGAAGAGGTCTAAACACCCAACTCTCTCGCACAGACGTCATGAAGCTGCACAGTCTTGTCTGAGGGGACACTATCCAACTCATGATAAAGGGTGCTGACAGAGACGGTATTCGTAGCAAAAAGAACCCACTTCTCTGTATCGGATCTTTCAGTGTCTGTTAAAAGTCTTTTTTAATCAAATCTCTAATCTGGAAAAAAACAGAAGAAGTCCATACTTACGAGTTATTTGACCAAATGATATCATTGTTTCTCCCACAAGTAAGACATGGTGGCTCAGTGGTTTGTACTGCTAACTCACAGCACCAGGGCCACGGGTTTGGTTCCAGCCTTGGGTGACTGGCTGTGTGGAGTTAGTATATTCTCAACTGTGTCTGCGTTGGTTTCCTTCCCCAGTCACAAAGATGTGCAGGTTAGATGAATTGGCCATTGCTAAATCGCTCATAGTGTTCAAGAATCTGTAAGTTGGGGCATTAGTCAGGGTAAATATAGGATGGTAGGGGAATGGGTCTGGGTGGGTTACTCTTCAGAGGGTCAAAGTGGATTTGCTGGGCCCAAGGACCTGTTTCCACACTGTAGGGATTCTACTAATTCTAAATCACCCAAGCAAGGTACCCCCCTCACTGCCGACAGTTTAAATCTGGAATCCATTATCCCCGGTTGACAACACGGTATACCAATTATAGGGGTAAGAAATATGGTTATGGCTGTGTTGCCCTCGATCTGACGCATTGTCCTTCAAGTTTTGACAGTATTGATCATCATTAGATTATGACAATACTCCATAAATGTTGTCATTTTATGTAAGAATAACAGACTACGACGGGTTCACTTTGTCTGAGAGGGCTCGATGCCATATTGATGCCGAGACATCAGCGGCCCAGGCACTCACATACGATGAAAAAAAACTGAATTGATTGTTTTTAATCGGGGAACTCAACTCCCCACAATCTGTGTGGCAGTTGCAATTTTGTTAGCTTGATAAAGAATCGCTTATGGTGCCAAATAAAAGAGCTAAACCAGCCATTATGTTTCTTAGAAACATCTTAGATTAGCTTCCTTACAGTGTGGAAACAGGTCCTTCAGCCCAACAAGTCCACACCGACCCACCACCCACTCCCGTATATTTACCCCTACACCTAACATTACAGGCAATTTAGCATGGCCCATTCACCTAACCTGCACATTTTTGGACTGTGGGAGGAAAGCGGAGCACCCGGAGAATGTGCAAACTCCACGCAGTCAGTCGCCTGAGGTGGGAAGTGAACCCGGGTCACTGGCGTTGTGAGGCAGCAGTGCTAACCACTGTGCCGCCCACATGACTCTGCTCTCTCGGAAACATCAAAGAAAGCATTCACACAAGGTGTAGGAAATGAAGAAGGACATTCATTTTAATAACAGCTATCCGAATTGTGTAATTTTGTCAATCAAATGGATATAATCCACGTTAAATAAATGATCAAAGACAAATGCAATGAATATACTGAAATAGGGAAACCACCCCGTGGCCATTTAAAAGGAAACCAGGATTTGCCCTCAGTATCAGGTATTTCCCTGAGACCTCCCATAGGCATGGCCTCCAACTTTGTAAAATTAATCTTATCGTCCAGAAAGGCAACAAGCGAATTAATGCATTGCATCACATGATCTACCGAAATTGCGGAATTTGACAAAAAAAAATAATACCCTCATCTGCATACAATATAATCTTACGTGACTTCTATCCCACTTCTGGGGCAGATATGTTGGTAGCCCTACAGATGGCCTCCGCCAGTGGCTCAATCACCAACGTAAACAAAAATGGTGAAAGGTGTCAACCTGGTCGGCTGCCTGGAGAAATATTAATATTACTGGTTGGCACACCATTAGTGAGAACTGCAGCCAGAGGATCACGGTAAAGGACCCTCAACCACTTGATAAAAACTTTGCATAGACCAAACCGTTCTAATGTACAGAAGAGATCCGGCCACTCAACCCAATCAAATACCTTCTCTCATCTAAAGAGATCAGTAATCCCTGGACAGATTGTTTTTGACACTCTTGGATCATATTGAGTAACCTCTTTACATTGTAGGAAGATCTGCATCCCTTTATAAAGCCTGTTTGGTCATCTTTGGCAACGGAAGGCAGCAAAGTTTCCAGCCTTCATGCACGGGTCTCAGACAGGATTTTGAAACCAACATTTAAATGTGAGATTGGCGTGTAAGAAGCACAATCCTTCAGGGTCTTCCTCCCTTCAGCATCAGAGGGATATGAGCCTATCTTAAGGATGGAGGGAAGGGTTCGTGACTGTATGAGTGACGGAACGTGCTAAACATCAGCCCTGACAATAGGTTTATAAATTATGTATAAAATTCACGAGGAAATCCATCAGAAACATGCGCCTTTACATTCTGAATCTGCTTCACACCCTCCTGCGCTGACAATGGTGCATTAAGGCACAACGCTTATTCAGGGGTTACTCCTGGAAGACCAAGGTTGTTGAAACATGACTCCATCTTAATCCATCTATCCTCACAATGTTCAGTCTGAAATAATTCGGTGAAAAATCTGGGACAGGAGACATTAATCTTTTTGGAATTGAAGGTAAGGATGCCAGTACCTACCCTAATTGAGGTAATGGCTTAAGAGGGGGCGATCGTTTTCCTGGCAAGATAGAATAAATACCTGCCTGGCTTATCACCATGTTCAAACAGCCTTTGTTTTTCAAAACTAAGTTCCTTCTTGGCTGTCTGTGTAAGCGTGGAATTCACTGTGGACCGAAGCGTTGTAATCCTCTGCAGTTTAGCCACTGAGGGACAATCACAGTATGCACTGTCGGCTGCCCTCAGCTTTGCCTCAAATCAGCGTTCCTGCTCCCCCTTCTGCTACATCATAAGGAATAATTATTCCCTTGGCATAAGCCTTCGAATTTCCCATAGAGTGGATGAGTTACTGGTTTAATCTGAATTAATGGCTAACAAAGATCAGTATTCATTGCAGTGGTCAGCACATTGGCACAATTGTTAGCACTGCTGCCTCCCAGCGCCAGAGACCGGGGTTCAATTCCTGCCTCGGGTGACTGTCTGTGTGAAGTTTACACATTCTCCTGTGTCTGCATGGATTTTCTCCCACAGTCCAAAAATGTGCAGGTTAGGTAAATTGGCTATGCTAAATTGCCTGTAGTGTGAGGTGAAGGGGTCAATGTCAGCGGGTGGGTTGGTGTGGACGTTTTGGGTCGAAGGGCCTGTTTCTACACTGTAAGTAATCTAATCTAACTACTCAATTAACCAACTAGTCTTAAGAATAATGTCTCGCTAGTGTCTCGAATCTATGAGATTGTGCTTAATCTTAATCAAGAAGTATAATGCTTCATGGTCAGAAATGGTAATATTCCCAATTGTGCAGGATGCCACCGAATCTAAGATTGTTGCAGGAATGGGGAAGATATCAACCCTCGTGTGGCAATTATGCCGGTTAAAGAAGAAAATAAAATCCCGACTTGTGATGTGGATCTGCCACCAGACATCCACCAGCTCTCGTTCTGCACACATATCCACTAATTGCTTACATTATAACGAGGGTATTGGGGCACCTTTGGACATTCTGTCCACCGTGGAGTCCATAAGACTTGAAAACTTATACAATAATGTTCCACGATGCAGGATAACTGAATTTGGAAAATGCATCTGCCAGAAATGTAAGAGGGTACGCTGGGAGTTGGGGGGGGGGGGGGGGGGTGGGGTGGGGTGGGGGGCAGCAATAAACATTCAAAATACTATATTCTTAACTGTAGTTCAAGCCTTTAGTTATTATGAGCCTCCCGTGAGTGTCAAATACAATCCAGTAGGTTAAATGGAAGATTCTTTTTATCCATTATGGCTTCTCCGCTCCGCATAATAATAAAAGATGAGAAATAAACCCGACCAAGCCCGACCTGCTGTAATGTCAAATGTTCCTTGTCCTCAAGGTGCATCTCCTGCAATAGGACAACATCCACCCTCTCTTTTTAAGACTAGAAAGTATTTTTTCCGCTTTTCTGGCAAATGGCTCAACTTAATGCTCCAGGTAGACCATTTAAGCACATCATTACCCAGAACACACTGTAGCAACATTTGAACTCGAGAGAGGAAGAACTCGAATTACTGATCATTAATAAACAATGTCTCATAGAGCTTAAAAACTACAGAAACTAAGGCTACTACAACTGCCAACTCTCAAAACATTCAAAAACTAAGCATTTTAAATAAATGGCTGGGATGGAGTGGGTTAGGGAACCACTTTGCCCGTTCTGTGATGCAGAGCCGAACAAAGCAGACCTTCCAGATCGCCACCATCTTGGATTTCCCCTTAACATTTTATTGATATTATCATTTCATTTTGCATTATATTCCTGGATGTGCAGGAGCAGTGTGATTTTTTTTACCACTGTCAGCATTTCCCCAACACTGCTCATTCCCGCAATTCCCCGATAATCCTTGACTCCGTTATTCTTTATGAACCTTCTGTCTGTGCCTCAAACATATTCAATATCTCTACCTCCAATGCTCTGCAGGGAAGAGAGTTCCAAATACTCTCACCATTGAGAAAACAAAAAATAACTTCATCTGTGTGAGAGATTATTTTTGTCTCCTTACCTGAGAAAGGATATAATTAAATTGAAAGCAGTTCGGAGATGTTTCACTTCATGTATTCCAGGAATGATGGTCTTATATTATGGAGGCTTTAACGGGTTACTCTTGGAATGAGAGGGGATCTTAATGAAAAACACAAAACCTAGAGGAGAGTGGTCACTGGGTGTTTGTATCGTCCAAACTTCTTGTTGTTTTTATAGAATCTCTACAGTGTGGAAGCAGGACATTCCGTCCATCAAGTCCACATTGACCCTCGGAACAGTATCCCCCCTCGGACCTGCCCCCCACTCTATCCATGTAACCCTGCATTTCCCATGACTAACCTATCTAACCTACACATCCCTGGGCACTATGGGCAATTTAGCATGGCCAATCCGCTCGAAGCTGCATATCTATGGACGATGGGAGGAAACTAGAACACTGGGAGGAAATCCACATCGACATGGGGAGAATGTTCAAAATCCACATAGAGGGTTGCGCGAGGTTGGAACTGAACGCAGCTACTTGGTGACGGGAGGTATCAGTGCTAACCACAGATCCACAATGTACATCCGTTAGTTTTGTTAGTTACTTGTGGCGAACTAAAGAAATCTGCCTGACTTGTTCCAGTCACTGAACCTGGCTCAGTCTGAGAACTTTATCATCGGCCATATCACCAACCTGGTTACATTTAAAATTTGGTGTCAGCAGTGTAGGAATGGGATGAGAAAAGGAAACAGTGATACCCTCCAACATCCGTCAGAGCAGGAATTAGGATAAATCCACAAAGTGCGATTTCAGTCAAGTGGGAATTCTCTTTCGCAGAAGTTTGGGGTGGCTGGACCTTTATATTACATCGAAGCTGACTTTGTCTGATTTTCCATGGACAGGTGAATCAGGGATAATGGTGCATGGAAAGAAAAGTGCAGCTGGGACCACAATGAGATGAGCCATGACCTTATTTACTGGTGGAGTAGTGTGAAATGGCTGAATGGCTCACTTGTGTCCCTCAGCCCTATGTTCTGATGTTCCATTCAGCCCTCGGACATGCGAAACAGGGGCAGATCGAGGTCACTCCGATGGTTAGCTGTAGTTTTTGAAATGTACTTGGAAAATCCAGGCTGGATCAGGAAGTGTCCACCACCCCCACCCCCCAGTCCCTGTTTCTAGGCTTACTCTCTCTGTAACTTCTGCTCCAGATGTGGGTCATGTTGAAGACCCAGATACGCTGGGAATACAGCCACATACCCCACCCAGGGTTAAAACAACAAATCTTCTGCTCTCCCTGAATGCAACATTGCACAACACGATTTCCAGCAAAATAACCCGTTACTTTCCAAAAGCATGACATGTGAAATTAATAAATAGGAACAGGAGTAGGTCAATCGGCCCCTCAAGCTGACGCTGTCATTTAATAAGAACATGGCTGATCTACTACAGGGCTCAACTCCACTCTCTTGCCGACTCCTTGTATCCCTCCACACCTCTCTGAGTTAGGGAATTCCAGACATTCACTACTTTCGGAGAGAAGACATTACTCTGCATCTCAGATTGAAATCGATGTACCTTATTCGGTATCTATATCATCGAGTTCGATACTTTGCACAAGAATGGATAAAACATCTCAATATCTACCTTCTACAACCCCTTCTGTGTCTTGTAGGTTTCAGCAGTATCATTCCTCATTCATTTAAACCCCAATGAATTATTGCCTCACCATCTTAGAGATTCTCAATAACACAACCCTTTCTTCCCAGGAAACCGCCTAATGTACCAACCAAGTTACTTGCTGCATCAGCATGCTGACCTTATGTTTCATACACAGGAAGACTTCAATGCCTTTACTGTTCCTTTTCTGGAAGTCCTCTCCATTCAGTAACAGCCTACCTTTTGATTCTCAGTGTCATCCTCAAACTCGGATGTATATTGCACTCAACTCCCTCCTTCAGGCCATCAGCATAGATTGCAAATAACTGATGCCGTCAGGCTGATATTTGTGGTACTCCAGCAGATAAACTTTTACCATAAAGATCCATTAATCCCGACTCTCCGATTTCTGTGTTAACTAATCATCATCCCATGTTAATACAGTATCCGACGTCCTGGAGCTTCTGTTTTGTGTAAGAACTTTTGTTTTGTAATACCTTGTGGAAAATCTCTGGAAAGCCTCGTGTCCACCAGGTCCCCTTTATCAAGTCCGTTTTTACATTTTCAGGCATCTCCTGTGTAAAAACGCTGCCCCTTAGTCCCTTTTAAATCTACCTCTTTCACCTTAAACCTATTCCCTCTATGTTTGGATTCCCCTATCCAGTGGAAAAGACCTTGGCTATTCACCCTATCCATACCTCTCATGATTTTATAAGTTTCTATAATGTCTCTCCTCAACATCCTACACTCCATTAGATGCTAACTTCAAGAACAAGGGTTTAAAGATAAGCGCTGCAAATTTGAAACTATAGTAAACATGACAGGTAAACAGGACTCAGCCCAAACTTCATACTGTGATTTGTTTTTTCTCTCTATTACAATACTAAGACAGCATGAAACGCTTACTAGTGCCAATAAGAAGTCAAGCATCTGAATTCCTTTATCTGAAGGTGGTAATGATCACGACAGTGAAAACGTATCTGTGGCCAGATCTATATAACACCAGATGATCAATATTCTCCCTCCTGGCCTGCGTATAACCTTTTGTGGTTGTGTCTTTTTTATCTTGCATTCAATAGAGAGAACCACTTTCACCCATTCACACCTTAAATTCGACCCGTTATACAGAATCTTCTCATTCACCACTGCTAAAAGCCCGTTTTTCTTTTGCCACACCCTCTTTTCCCTGCCACCCATCCTCCACATCTGCCAAGTGATTAAAAGACCATTTTGCAATTGTATTCAGTTTTGAAGAATTGTCACACTGGACTGGAAACGCTAACTCTGTTTCTCTTTCTCTGCAGATGTTGAATGACCTGCTGAGTTTCTCCAGAAATGTATAGGCGCAGAACAAGTTTTCAATTAAATCAATAATTATGGATACTGGAAATAAAAATAAAAAACCTTTATGGAAGGTTCACTGGACCTGAAAGTTTAACTTTGCATTCACTCCAGAAAATTCTGCAACATCTTTAGCAATTTCTTCAGTAATTTCTGTTTATGAACAATGACATATTGTCAAAGATGCCCAAACATCCTGTCCAACATGGAGCGTCGTACACTGGGAACTGAACAGTAACGCATGGTGATAAGTTCCTTGACTCTGAAACTGCATAAGGCTGGCACCACTGATGCTGCAAAACTCTGAATCATGGTCAGGGAGAAAAACAGAAGGAAACACATTCACTTCAAATACAGAAGATGACATTACTGAAAGGAAAAGATTCAGATTAGTACCTTAAATGGGTATTGTTTATGTAACAAATTGGAGGCGTGACACCAAGGAAAGACTTCCAGCAGAATGAGAAGATGAAAATGGAAGTATTTCCGCTTCAGAAACCAGAGGAGGTCACTGAATACAGGGCTGATGGGTGAATGGGTCTCGGTGTGAACTTGGGGTGGGTGGGGGCGCAGTCAGTAGAATTGAATTGTAGATATTGCAGCTAAAACTGGGTTATCATCTGATGCTGTAAATTTCAATGACAATCTGTAACTGTTCGCCCAGGATAGTCCATCCATCTACCATTTCCATCAGTCCGATCCATGGGTCAGTGACGAGTGTGGGTGAACATGGTCGGGTCGGAATCACGTGTACCTAAACCTGATGACAATCCATTAAAGCTACCACACTTGACTGGTTGCACTACGAACAGCAGGACTAACATCTGATAAGGAGAGAGATGATCCTAAGAGTAACAAATCAGATATAAGCTCTCTCGTCCTGTTAAATCCATGCGTAAAAGTCGATGGACCATTAAACAACTTACTGGAGGAGAGGACTCCACAAATATCCCCATCCTAAATGATGGAACAGCCCTGTGCATCCATGTAAAAGATACAGTATCTGCACCATCCTCAGCCAGAAGTGTTGAGTTGATTACCCACCTCACCCTCACTATGATACCTTCAGAATCACAGATGCCCGTTTTCAACCAATTCAATTCACTATGTGACATGAAGCAACAGCTGGACACTGTATATACGACAAAGGCATTTGGCCCTGACACCATTCCTGCAATAGGACTGAGGACTTTTGCTACAAAACAAGCCGCGTACCTGAGGAAGCTATTTCTTTCCAGCTCCAACTCTGACAACTCCCTGGCAATGTGGGTAATTAGCAACTGAAGTTCTCACTTTCTCCTAATGTGGGTAATTACTCAACTATGTCCCATCCCCTAAGAAGGGAATAATTACAATCAGAACAATTACCACGCCCTCAGTCCCATCACGATAGTCATATTGGTTGGGGTTATTTTTGATAGAGCTGTCAAACAGCACAGAAATAATCGGTTCAGTGTGGTTTCCGATAGGCCCGCATGTGGAGATGGTGCTGTTGTGGAATTGTCATTGGATTGCTAATCCAGACCAGGATAATTCTCTGGCAACTGGTGCAAGTTAAAAACAATTAATAAAATATCGAGATCTAATACCTGGTGTCAGTAATACTGATCGTGTATTCAATGTTGATTATAGACGTCGATATCCTTCCCCAGTGTACTTTCAGGAAGTGAATCTCCGGTGCTTTCCTGGTCTGGCCTAAAAGTGACTCCAGACACGCAGATATGTGATACACTCTTCAATGGTCTCTGAAACGGGCAAGCAAAACACTCAATTGTATCAAACTGCTCCGAGGTCTTAAAGGATAAACCCGGAGAGAAAACCCGTCACCAGCCTCGTTATCAGAAAAGGCAATGGGAAACACAATCCTGTCGACCCTGCAGAGACCTCCTTCCTAACAGCTGAGAGCTTGTGACAACATCTACAGAGCTTTCCCACACACTGCACAGAAACATCGGGAAAGGAATACGTCATACAACTCATTGAGCTTTCCTTATTCTAGTTAATGGCCGAACATCTCCTCAAAACAGTTTTCCCCATACAATATTCATATCCCTTAATATGTTTAAACGTTGTGAAACATGAAATGAGAACTGCTGTAGTCCATTCAGTCCATCAGTTTTGCGCCTCCATTCAATGTACAGGCAGTTCACCGATAACGCGTGTTGATTAAATACAATTTGGCTGCAATGCAATTCATGAACCTTTTTCTATAAAGTGAACTGGCGTTCACTGTGACGCGATTCCTTGCCTGGCACCAGCTGAACAGCAAATCCTGCCTCAAAAACCCTCTCTCCACAAAAGGTACAATCAATGTGTTCAGCAAAAACAGGAATGCAATCGGCTCTGCAGGCCTTGAAACTGAGCCTGAAACTGGGAATTGTAGACGATATTTAGAAAGCACTTTATTTCAAACTGTGGGGAGAATCTTGGGGAGAACTGGAATTCGGCATCGGCATCACATGGTCAGTCAGCGCCTGCGCGCTTTCTGGTGAAGATTGTGGTGAAAGATACAGTGCACCAGTGAGGGACTGTAGTGTGAAAGCGTTACATTTACAGCACTGTTCCATTACAACATGTAATTTAAAGATTTATTTCGACTGTCCTATTGTGTGTTAGATCAAATTTATTTTTTGGTTTTTACTGATATTTTTGGGGGTTCGCCACTTACCCTCTTTTTTTCCATAGATCCCATTATTAATATTGCACGATTTTGTACAACACAGTGTTGCACAGGAACACAGTTATTGCGTTATTGGAGAACAACCTGGAATGATAGCTGATTTTCTATCTTCACACCATACTCCTGCTGTCTCCCTATCCCTTTAGTTTCCAGAAATCCTTATTTATAATCAGCCCATTGACTTCCACAGGCTGATCTGGGAGAGAGTACCACTCGTTCGCCAGTCTCCGAGTGCAGGCACTTATTCTCATCTCAATGCAAAGTGGTCTGTCTGTATCTAATATTGTGGCCCCTTCTTTTAGACGTCCCAGCCAGGGGAATTACCATCCCTGCTTCATATCTGTCTCGCCCTGTCAGAGTGTTATATATTTCACTGAGATTTCCATTCATTTTCCTAAACCCCATTGAATACAGGTCCAGTTGCCCCAAACTCTGCTCCCACAACAAGTCTGTCATCCCAGAAATCAGTCTAATGATCCTTTGCTGCTCTCCCACAATGTCAGGTTGGTCGTTTGTTAGGAAAAGAGACCAAAACTGCACACAATACTGCACAATGTTCGAGATCGGGTCTCACCAAGGCCCTGTACAGCTGCAGTAAGATACATTTACTCCTGGACTCAAATCCCCCTGAAATGAAGGTGAATACAGCATTTAGCTTCCTTCCTGCTTTCTGCTCCTGCAATATTGCTTTAAGTGATTGGTGTACATGGCGATCCAGATTCCTTTCAAAGTTACAGTTCCCCACGTGCTGGGCCTACATACAATGGTCAGCGTACCAATGCCCATTCCCAGTATTGACTTCTGGCTTCAGAACCCACTGCCACACATGGACTCGGAGGGTACCCAGAAATAAACAAAAATGCAGCTTAAGTTCATTTATAGTGCAACATTTTTCAATCACTCCATTTTCAAATGAGAGGCTGCCAGTGCATTGTTCACATCAAAGTACATAACATCTCATCTCCCCATTACTCTCCACCTCCCACATATTTGCCCAGTCACTCCACTTGTCTCAATCACCTTGGAACATTTTTGCATCCTCCTTATCCACTCACAGGCTGACATCGTTTGTGCTGTCAGCAGACTTGGGAATATTGCATTTGCGCCCCTCACCCAAATATATGATATGTATTGGGAATAGCTGGAGCCCAAGACATGATCCTTGCAATATCCTCCAAGCCTTCCATTTAAAAATATAACATTGTTTTATGCCTACTCACTGTTTCCTGCCAGCTCTCCCATTCTAAATCTATGACCATATATTAGCCCGCGTCCCATTGGATTCGAATTTGCACAATAGGCTTGGGGCTTTATCAAAAATCTTTTTGATAATCCACTCGCATGGCATTGATACCTCCTACATAATTTTACTAAAAGCCACTTTCTCAAATATGATTCCCATTTCATAATTCTCTGTTGACTTTGTCTATGCCCATTAATTTCAGTCCAATACTTTCTCTAAACTGTGTAGTTGCTATTTTCATTCTATTCCTTTTTCCTCACAAGACTAAAGTTCCCTGATATTGCTAGGAAGCTTTCTTTTTTGTTTTGTTTTCTTCTGTGAAGGCATAATTAAACTATTTGCTCCATAGTTCAGCTATTTCCTGGTCCTCAATTAGTTGGTATCAGACTGTAAGAAATCTGCAACTTTTTTCTCTTAATTTTGCCATTGACATATTTCCAGAAAATATTACAAGTTCTCTCTTATCAACTTTGTTAAGATAATCTTCAGAAACCCATCAATTCCTACCTTAAGCTACTCAATGATTGACCTTCCACAGCCATACAATCACAGAAGCACAGACTCTGTACTACCAGAAATACAGCACAGTCTACATTCGGCCCACTTTCCGACACAAGACCTTAGCCGTGAATCTTAAAGCATTTGAAGTGCACAACCGTGTCGTTTCTAATGGTTTGAGGTTAGCATGACAACTCCACTCTCAAAAAGTGCATTCCAGACCCCAACACGCTCTGGTTGAAAAACAATTCTCAAATCTTCACTAAACCGCAAATCCTTCACTTTTAAAGTGTGGCCCTTTGAGTAGCAGCAACAACTGCTGTTTATCCTCCCTGTCCATGTACCTCGTAATCCTATCCTTCTGAATCACAGACCTCGCAGCCTTCTCTCCTCCAAACTAAACAACTTGAGGTTATCCAGCCTCTCTCCATAGCTGATATGCTCCATCGCTGGGAACATCTCTGCACCCCCTCCACTACAATCACATCCTTCCTGTAATGTTGTTCCCAGAACTACACACAGTACTTCATCTTGCCCAATGTTCTGCATAGTTCTTATAATCTATGCCTCGATTAATAAAGGTTATGTTTACATTCCCCTAGCCTTTCCAAGATTGTGTGTTAATCTGTGCAGTCACATTCAGCGATGTGTGGAGAAGCACCCTCTGAGCTTTCCAGTGTGCTGCCATTCATTGAGTACTCCCCTGACTGGTTCCTTCTTCCAAAGTGCATTACCTCATAGTTATCAGGGTTACATTCCTTCTGCCATTGATCCACTCATTTGACCATTCCATCAGTATCTACCTGTAACATAAGGCCTTCATCCTCACGGCCAACCACCCGGCCAATCTTTGTATCAAATACAAACTTATTTATTACACACCCACCCCTCGTCCATATTCACAGCTGCATCATTTATGAATACCATAAATAATAAGGTTAAAGATCTCTCAACATCAGTTACATCACGTGTTTGTGCACTTTGATGAAGAAGCAGCGTTTCGAAAGCTACTGCTGCTGAATAAACCTGTTAGACTATTGTCTGGTGTTATGCTATTTTTAGATTTGTCCACGCCAGCCCAACACTAGCACCTCCGAATCACAAATAATAAGGGTCCCAGCACTGATGCCCGCGGTACACTAGCCTCCAATCACAAAAACAACTTTCTACCACTCCCCTCTTTCTCCTGCTACTAAAGTTGATTTAGATGCAACTTGGCAAGTCGCTAATGAGGCTTACGTGTTCACTGGTTATTCTGTTCCGCTTGACACAGTTGTAGGTTATCTGGGGATTCTCTGTAATCTTGCTCTGCCTTGCCCCTGTGTTAGTCAGTCCCCTCCACGCGCAGAATTTCCTCTTTATTGCAGTCTTAAATGGTCTGTCCCTTATCCTGCCATTATTTGCTTTGAAGGTGGATTAGACAGCCTGATAAATTTCCTGTTAATTTCCAACTTGTCGTATGTTTTGTGAGTTTTATAAAGTTCACAGTGACCCACCGCTGATTCTTTGAAACTTTACAGAACATAGGCCGAGTTTCCTCATCACGCAATCTCGCCATCTGCGGGATTTATCTGGATAATGTCCATTACACTTCCTCTGTGGTCAGTATATTCTTTCTCAGATTTGGTCACCAAAACTGTTCTCAATACTCCAGGTACAGTGTCACCAACACTCTGTGAAACTGCTTCAACATGCCTTTACTCTATATTCTGAGTCCCTTAAAGGAAGGCAAACCAAACTTTAAGTTTCCACTTACATATATTCCTCCAAATACCCTTCACATCATTGCATTTTCGAACTCACTGTGTGAGTTCTTATAGAAAGCCTTCTTATAATTTAAAATATGCCAATTCTTATAGATCCCCATTATCTATGCTGTAAGAATCAAAATCAAACAATTCCAAAGTTTGTCAAGTATGATTCCCCTTTCAGAAATGCATACCGAGTCTCTCAAAGTTTGCTGTTGATGTCTAAATATCCAATATCACATCCTATATAATAGATTCCAACAGTTTCCCGACAAATGTCAAATTAATTTGTCAGCAATTCTCCACACTATCTCTTTTTCCCTTTGTGGATGCTTGGATCCCTACCATGCGTCTATAGTGTTTGGATCACGTTTACTAATGTACATTTATCTGCACCAGCTTCCAGACTCTGCAGAATGTACAGGAAAATGGATCTCAGTCATCGACAATGCAATCAATACTTCTGTTTGTGATTTATTTCTGAAGAGTTTGGTACGAAGTACATCTGGTTTGTCAAGTTTAGCAATGCTCAATTCAGCTGCATGTTCAATATTGTCTTGTTACTGATATGAATTGACTTTATGTCTTTACTTCCACAAGTCCTATACGATCACTTCGTATTTCTGGGTGATTTTCTGGATCTTACTCCATTAAGACCAACGTAAAGTAACTGGTCATTTGCTTTGCCATTTTCCTGTTATCCAACATAAGCTCGTTTCTCCCGATTGCAAATTTCCACATTTGACTATGTTTTTTTTTTCTTTTGAAATATAGATAATATATTTTTGCAGCCTTTGTGTTGCTGTTTGCTTGCATGAATATTCGCTTTTTGATTTCCCGATCAGTTTCATGGACTTCCCTTTTCTGGATTGCAATTTTTTGAGAATTCTTAGGATTCCACAATGTCTGGAATTCTTCTGAAGTCACGTCCTGTGATTAATATATTCTTGAATTTGTTATTTTAATCATCATTAGGTCACTTACCCACTCTTTGGTGTTTTCACCTGAAATAAGTAGACATATCTTTCAGACTATGCAGTAATTCTATAAATCTCCTGTCCTGACCAGATATATTCAGGAACACTGCAGGAGGACAGAGAAGTAATAGTGGGGGCCCTGGTTGGTACTCTTGCATCATCAGTAGCCAAAGGGTGAGGTCCCGGAGGACTGGAAGGTAGTGAATGCTGTGCCCTTATTCAAGAAGAGCTACAACTAAAAACCTGGGACCTATAGACCAGTAAACCTGACATCTCTAGTAGACAGGTTTCTTGAGAAATTCTGAGAGAAACGATATACATGCATTTGGAAAGGATGGGTGTGATTATGAGCAGTCAGCACGTCCTTGTGCATGGTGGATCATGGCTCAAAGATTTGTGAGAGTGCTATGGTGAAATGACCAGTAACTTTGACAAGGGCATGGTGGTATACGTAGAGTATATGGATTTCAGTAAGGCCTTCGGTAAGGTTCCACATGGTAGGCTGCTCTGGAAGCTTCGATCATATGGAATTGAGGGGGAGCTTGCAAATCAGATCCAAAATTTGCTTGATGGTAGGAAACATAGAGTTATAGTGGAAGCATGCTTGTCGGACTGGAGGCCTGTGATGAGTGGAATGCCTCAGGAATCGGTTCTGGGACGATTACTTTTTGTTTTATACATGTATATTGTATATATATTTACATATTGCACACACCTATGATTTAGATGAGAATGTACAGGCATGAATTATAAGTTTCAAGGTGGCACTAAAATAGGCGGTATCGTGGACAGTGAGGAAGATTATCAGAAATTTCAGAAATTACAGCAGTGCCTTAATCAGGTGAGGATGTTTGCCGAGAAATAGCAAGTGGAGTTTAATACAGATAGGTGTCAGATCTTGCATTTTAGAAAGTCAAATCAAGATAGGAGTTTCATGGTGAATGGCAGGGTCTTAAGGAGTGTATTGAGACAAAGTGACCTTGGAATTCTGGTTCAAGGTTCTCTGAAGGTGGAGTCGCAGGGAGATAGGGCGGTGAAAAATGGCATTTGGCACGCTGGCCTTCATCAGTCAGAGTAATGAGTATCGAAATTCGGGAGTTATGTTGCAGTTATACAGGATGCTGGTGAAGCAATACTGGTAGTGTGATGTTCAGTGTTGTTCACTTTGCGATAGGAAGGATATTATAAAACTGGAACTCGTGCAGAACAAATATAGAAGGATGTTGCCCGGACTCAATGGTCTGAGATACAGTGAGGGGTTGGGCAAGATAGGAGTTTTTATTTTAGAGTGTATGAGACTGAGGGGGATCTGATAGCAGTGTATAAGATCATGGGAAGCATGGAGAGAGTGAATGCACTCAGTCTTTTTTTCCACAGGATTGAGCAACCCAACGACGAGAGGGCATCAATTTAAGATCCGAGGGGAAAGAGTTATAGGGGACCTGAGGGGCAACTTCTTTTACACACAGAGTGGTATGCACATGGAATGAGATGCCAGCAGAAGTGGTTAAATTCACAAAATTTAAAATGCATTTGGACAAATACACGGATAGGAAAGAAAACGAAGGACATGGGGCAAGGGCAGGGAAATGGGGTTAATGTGCATGGACATTATATTTGGAATGGAACAGTCTGGGCTGAAGGGCCATTCTCCGTGCTGTCGGACTCTTTGACTCTCACAATCATTGCTTCTCCCATTGAATGTTATATTATACTTCCCCAATTCAGTGGAGCGTACTTTACCCTCTGGCCTCCGGGCTTCCATGATGTTTGACCAGAATATTCAGACATTCGATATTGTATTCAGACGCCGTGTAAAAATGCAACATATTGATGTCACTATTCCTCAGAGCAAGGTTATTAGTTAGTCCTCCTGACAAAGCAACACCAAATCTGAAATACCCTGCTCTCCAGTTTGGTTCACAACGTACTGTTCAACCTACCCAATACACACTTACGGAAGTTTTTCTTCACAGTATTAGTAGTCACTGCAGTTTCTGTGCAATTTGAGACCATCTATTATTACTGCAGCACCACGATTATTTGTTACTCATTCACAGGATGAGGGCGTCGCTGGATTACCAGCATTTATTGAGGAGAAAGTGAGGTCTGCAGATGCTGGAGATCACAGCTGGAAATGTGTTGCTGGAAAAGTGCAGCAGGTCAGGCAGCATCCAGGGAACAGGAGAATCGACGTTTCGGGCATAAGCCCTTCTTCAGGAATGAGGAAAGTTTGTCCAGCAGGCTAAGATAAAAGGTAGGGAGGAGGGACTTGGGGGAGGGGCGTCGGAAATGTAATAGGTGGAAAGAGGTCAAGGTGAGGGTGATAGGTCAGACTGGGGTGGGGGCGGAGAGGTCGGGAAGAAGATTGCAGATTAGGAAGGTGGTGCTGAATTCGATGGATTTGACTGACATAGGGTGGGGGGGAGGGGAAATGAGGAAACTGGTGAAATCCGAGTTCATCCCTTGTGGCTGGAGGGTTCCTAGGTGGAAGATGAGGCGTTCTTCCTCCAACCGTCGTTTTGTTGTGGTCTGACGATGGAGGAGTTCAAAGACCTGCATATCCTTGGTGGAGTGGGAGGGGGAATTGAAATGTTGAGCCACAGGGTCCATGCACCCAACCACCCTGTGGCTGGGTGGTCTTGAGTCTGGAGTCACATGCAGGTCACACCAGGTAAGGACAGCAGTATCCTTCACTCAAGGACATCAGTGAAGCATATGAGTTTTTCCAACAATCGACAATGGATTCCTCGTCATCATAAACGCTTGATTCCAGATACATATTGAATTCAAATTCCACCATCTGCCATGGCAGGATTTGAATTCATGTCCCCAGAATATTACCTGGGTCTCTGGATTAAGAGCCCGGCGTTAATATCACTGTTTCATTGATCCCCCTTGCATATACTTGCATACCTAATTTCCATAGCATATGTTGTAAAGTATTTACGTGACAGATTTAGTTTTGATATATAACACACTAATGTTTGCTTCATCTTGCTATTTGTAAGATCCACCCAAACTGATTCTTCGGGAAGTGAGGGAAAGAGTCTGTGGCGTTATTCGCGATAGACTTGGATAATACTTTCCGGGAGACTCACCTCAACGCTGAGATGATCTGAAGTATTGGTCAGCAATACAGGACAAGCATCAATATTCTTTCCTCCCACTTTGCCAGGATAAGTGTCACCATATTCTTCTGCTCCCTCGCACTCGCTGTATATCTGTTTTAACACATACCTCCGACAAGGCTCATACTCTATCTTCAAATAAGGCTCAAGCACGACCACACTCACTATTGACTTCAGCACCTTTCTTCCCCCATTTTTTCTGTCACTGACGCAATAGCGCCGCACACTAATACCACTGCATGGATACAACACTGTGGTCAGACTCCCTCCGGACATCTCACCCTTCCCCTCTTCCCCTATACCAGCATTGACAGCAGGGACACCCACTCCCACCCTCACTTCGTCCCTTCTCTTCTCCCATTCCAGGGGAAACATCCTGGAATATGACATAAAGGGCCAAGCCTGGTTTTAGAGTGCTCGATATCCGTTCCCTCACCCTCTACCTCGAGATGTGGGGAGGATCCTGGAAAGAGCCAGAGAGGACCAGGACACCTTGTGTGGAGATTCTGAAACATCGACGTCCCACCAACCAAGTAAGCAGCAATGTTCAGTAAAGAGCAATTCTCAATTTAAACTCGCTGGCATTTCCAATCTCATCTCTCTCACTTTTCAGGCTTAATTAAAAGCATTAATGAAAGACTAAAAATAAAAATAATGTCTATTCTCTTCAGTAAAAATGTTAAAAAGAAAAAAATAAACGATATAAGTTCATTACGAAATATCTAAAACATGACGTTCATTCAAAATTATGGGCAATCCCTAGTAAATACTCGACATCATTGCTCTCACTAAATCTTCTTACGAGTGTTTGAATTCTAGCATCTGCTTCTTTAATTTCAACGGAATATCGTGCCCTGCTATCAAATGCTCATAGCAAATGTCCCCTCCTGCCTGAACTTTTCGTAAACTGTCAATATATTTCCAAATAACTGGATGTTCCACATCAAGTTCGCATTGTCATCTCCTGTGGGCAGCTTCTGCATTATTGTTTATTTTGTCCTCATTGTTTAAAGTTCTTTCATATAAATTCCTCATTCCAAATGGTAAAATCAGTGAACGCCAACCATTTCCTCGGTGTAATCTTCTACCTGCATTGTTATCCTCGAACCAGTCCAGCAGCGGTTGCAATTAATCTGGAAGCGCATCAGACAAATGTTGAATAGCTGCATGAATTTTTTCAATCGGAATAAATGCAAGGCCAATTATCATTTTAGCTCTGAAGTCAATGTTGTACTTACTCAAGTGTCTTTTTTAATATTTTTACTTAAGGGAAAAAACATTATTTTTATTTTTACTGCTTTGATTAATGCTTTTATCGAAGCCTGAAAAGGAATAAATATGAGCTGTGCTGAAATAGTTCTGCCCTAAATGGGTCTGCGGCAAAATGGGCTGCACCAAACAGGCCGCACCAAACAGAATGAAGTACTCAGTAAATTACAAAGCACAGGGGGACGACATATAACCATCCCAGGCTGTTATGCAGAAGCAGGGGCGCCCTGGGCAGCTGACAGGAAATGCAGAGTAGAGATCATTTCTCATTTTGTGTTTGGAAAGCTGCAACGAGTGGAATTCTTCAGGGATCTGTATGAGGTCATCAACAAGTTGCAATCTATTCTAATGAACCGGATGAAGGAGATGGAGCTCAGTTTGATCATGCACCAGGATAGTCATTCAAAAAGATGTCAAATGGAGACAGAGCGTCTGCAATGGGATACAGACAGGGGACGGCAGAGCGTCAGCAATGGAATAATACAGGGGGGAGCGCAGATCATTTGTAATGGGATACAGACAGTGGAGTGAATTCTGTCTGCAATGGGATACAGACAGGGGGAGGACATAGCGTATGCAATGGGATCGGGACAGGAAGAGGGCAGAGTGTCTGCAATGGGATACAGACAGGGGAGGGCAGAGCGCCTACAATGAGATACAGACAGGGAGAGGGCATAGGTTCTGCAATGGGATAGGTTCAGGAGGAGGGCAGAGTGTCTTCAATGGGACACATACAGGGGGAGGGCAGAGCGTCTGCAATGAGATATAGACAGGGGGAGGACGGAGCGTCTGCAATGGGATACAGACAGGGGGCGGGCAGAAGGTCTGCAATGGGACGCAGACTGGGAGAGGACAGATCATCTGCAATGGGATACAGACGAAGGATAGTAGAGCGTCTGCAATAGGATATGGACGGGGAAGGGCAGAGCATCTGCAATGGGATACAGACAGGGGAGGGCAAGGCGAGGGCAATGCATCTACAATGGGATACAGACAGGGGAAGGGCAGAGCCTCTGAAAGGGAGATAGACTGGGGAAGGGATGCACGCCTGCAATGGGATACAGGCAGGGGGAGGGAAGACTGTCTGCAATGGGATACTGATGGGTGAGGGCCGAGCGTCTGCAGTGGGATTCAGACGGGGAGGGCAGAGCGTCTGCAATGGGATACAGACAAGGGAGGGGAGAGCATCTACAATGGGTTATAAACGGCTGAGGGACGTGCGTCTGCAATTGAATACAGACATGGGAGGCATAGCGTCTGCAGAGGGATACAGATGGGGAGGGCAGAGCATCTGCAATGGGATCCAGACAGAGGAAGGGCAGAGTGTCTGCAATGGGATATAGCGAGGGGAAGGCAAAGCATCTGCAATTGGATACAAACGGGGGGAGGGGCGGGGCAGAGCGTCTGCAGTGGGATACAGACGGGCAGGGCAGAGCGTCTGCAATGGGATACAGACAAGGGAGGGGAGAGTATCTACAATGTGATACAGACGGCTGAAGGCAGTGCGTCTGTAATGGAGTACAGGCGGGGGGAGGGCAGAGCGTCTGCAATGGGATACGGACAGGAGGAGGGCAGAGCATCTGCAATGTGATACAGACAGCGGAGGGCAGAGCCAGGGCAGTGCATCTACAATGGGTGACAGACAGGGGAGGGCAGAGCGTCTGCAATGTGATACAGATTGGGGAGGGCAGAGCGTCTGCAATGGGATACAGACAGAGGATGGCTGTGAGCAAAGCTTCAGCAGAAAAAAAAGCAGTACAATATGCATGTGATGGAAATTTTCTGTTTTGGGGAAAAGACGAAACAGCAGAAATTTATTTAAATGCAAGGAGAATGCAGAACTCAGTGTTACAGAGGGATTTGTGTGTCTTAGTACATGAATCACATCAAATTAACCTGAATATGTAGCAAGTGATTTGGAAGGTAAATGTGATTCTGTTTCGTGCAAGGGATGTTGGGTATGATCTTAACGATGTTTCTGCAACAGTACAGGGCATTGCCGAGATTACATCTGTTGTATTATGTGTAGTTATAACTGTCTAAACTGAAAATAAAAAAAAACAAAATTGGTTTCGAAACGTCTCAAAGATGTTTCTTTTTTCTCATTCTTGGGATGAAGGCATTACGTTATGAAAAATTAACAGTTCGGCCTGAAAATGAGGGTTGTTTTATTGACCATATAAGATCTTGAGAAGAGTGTAGTTGGTGAATACCGGATGGATATTTCTTCTTGTGTGGGAGAATAAAACTGGGGAAATACTTTAAGAATAAGTCAGTTTCAAAGGAAAGGTCATTGGACAGAAACATTGAACTGCGAATTCTCTTCCTACATGCTGACAGACAGGCGGAGCTTTTCCAGCAATTACTGTATATGTTTAAGAATATTCATTTTAACACAGATATTGTGACGACATGGAACGCTTATTTTTATATTATGCAAGCACATATTAACACATCTTCAAAACAAGTATGACCATTTATTCTTAATAAATTGATTCTACAATAACGCACTGACCTGGAGTCGAGAATGCGATGGAGTCATACAGTTCAGACAATGTTCAAGAACAGCTCACAGAGTCCAGTGTGGGACTGATAACGTTACTGATTTAACTTACAGATGGAAAATGTAGCCTATCTGTGGAGGAACTGTCTATTACTCCCTTTCTGTTACCCTATCACTCATCACAGAAATGAGTGGGAGTGAAAAAAAGCCCAGTCGTCTTTCCCACTAATGGAGGATTCCTGATGAGGATTCATTGGAATCTCCCCATTGCCTGAAGCAAAACAATTCAGCCAAATTCAACTGTTCATGAAGAAATCCCATTGCCAGAAGGCTGTGCAAGCAGAATAACTACAGAAGTAATAATCCGACGCGATAGTGAGGGGAACAGACAGGAGATTCTGTGGTTGCAAATGGGAATCCGGAATGGTGTGTAGCCTCCCACATGCCAGGGTCCTGGATGTCTGAGAGCGGCGGCAGAAAGTTCTCACCAGTGGTGCGGGTGGGGGTGGGGGGCGCGGCAGGAAGCAGCCAGAAGTCATTTTGCACATTGGTACAAATAACAGAGTGACACAGGTAGAAATCGTGATGACATCCGAAACAGTGATTGTAGAGAGTTAGGGAAAAGGATAAAATAAAGGACCATGACAGTGGTAATATTCAGTTTACTTCCACTGCTCCGTGCTAGTGAGGGTAAGAACAGGAGAATATGGCAAATGAAGGGGTGGCTAAAGAATTGGTGTAGGGGGCAGAGATTTTTGGATCACTGGGATCTTTTGTGGGGCAAGGTGACGTGTTCAGGAAGGACGGGTTGTACCTGAACTGGAATGGGACCAATATCCTAGCAGACAGATTTGCAACTGCTGCAAGTGGATTTAAACGAGATTGGCTGGGGTTGGGGAGGGGTGGGATGCTCAACAGCAGGGAGGCCGGTGCGAGGCTGGAAGGAGATACAGTAATTAGAAACAGTAAAATGAAGAGACAAGTCAGGCTAGACAACGACAGGGAGCAAAGAATGCATGTTGGATTAAATTGCAACTGTTTCAATGAAAGATGGCTGACAGGTAAGGCCGATGAACTCAGGGCATGGATCGGTGCGTGGGACTGGGATATTATAGCCATTACTGAAACATGGCTAAGGGAGGGACAGCACTGGCAGCTTAATGCACAAGGATAGAGGTGCTTTATGCGGGATAGAGATGGTGGAAAGAGGGGACCAGGAGTTTCATTTTTGATTAAGGCGAATATCACAGCAGTAATCAGAGATAAAATAACTGATGGATCATCCTGTGAGGATTTGTCTGGGGAGCTAAGAAATAAGAAGGGAATGGTGATAGTATTTGGATTGTACTATAGGCCCCCAAATAATAAATGAGGAATTAGGGGAACAAAAATATGTAGACAGACTGGGGAGACTTGCAGAGCCAATAGGATTGCATTCGTAGGAGATTTTAATTTTCCTAACATGTCATAGAATTAAGGACGGAGACGGGGTGTATTTATTAAGTGTGTTCAGAATAGCTTCATCAAACAGTAAGTAGAGGGTGCAACTCGGGACGGGACGAAACGTGACCTACTCTAAGATCTAGAGCAGGACAGGTGACTGAGGTGACAGTGGTGGAGCACTCTGGGACCAGTGACCATAGCTCTATTAATTTTTAAATGCTAATGGAGAAGGACAAAGCTGCTCCACATGTTCAAGTTCAAACTTGGGGCAAGGTGAATTTTGTTGGAATTAGACAGGAGCTTGGAGGAGTTGTTTGGAGGCGTTTGTTTGGAGGCTAAGGGACCTCCTGCAAGTGGGAGGCCTTTAAAAGTGACATGTCTACAGTTCAAGGTCTATATGTTCCTGTGAGGGTAAAAGGCAATGTTGGTAAGAAGACGGAACCTCCGATGTCAGGAGATATTGAAGCTTTGACCAGCAAAAAGGAGGCGTGACTCAGGTCCAGGCAGCTGGAATCGAGGGAATACCTGGAGGTATACAGCGGATACAGTACTTTACTAAAGGAGGAAATCAGGAGGGCGAAAGGGGTGCACAAGATTGTTTTGGCTGAGAAGATTAGGGTGAATTCAAAGAGTTTATTTAAGTATATTAAAGTAAAAAGAATAACTAAATGAGAATATGACCCCTCAAAGTCCAAAGTGGACATGCATGCCGAGAACCGTAGGAGATTTGCGAGATTCTCAATGAATATTTCTCGTCTGCCTTTACCGTGGAGAAAAACATGAAGACCAGGGAGGTTAACAAAGGTAGTAGCGTTATCTTGGGGTGAGTCAATATCACAGGAGAAGACGTGTTGGATGCATTAGAATGTATAAAGGTGAATAAATCTCGTGGTCCTAAACAGGTGCATCCAAGAACACTGCAAGAGACTACAGAAGAAACTACGGGGACCCTGGCTGATATATTTGCATCATCGTTAGCTACTGTTTAAGTTCCAGAATATTAGAGATTAGCAAATGTTGTGCCATTATTCAAGAAGGGAATCAAAGAAAAATCTGGGATCTATAGACTAGGAAACCTAACATCTGTGGTCGGTAGGTTACTAGAGAAGTCTCTGAGGGATGTGATACACATGCATTTGGAAAGATAAGGTTTGTTTAGAAATATTTTTTTTGACAAGATTCAGTATGGAAACAGGCTATGTGGCCCAACAAGACCACACCTGTATTTACCCCTGACGAATGCACATAACACTATGGGTAACTTAGCATGGCCAATTCACCTGACCTATACATGTTTGAAATGTGGAAAGAAATTGGTGCACCCAGAGGAAACCCACACAAACACAGTGAGAATGTGCAAACTCCACACAGAGAGCCACCCGAAGCTGGAAACAAATCCGGATTCATGGCACTATGAGGCAGCAGTACTAGCCACTGAACCACCATGCCACCCTTGCTTTTTTCAACACAGTTCAATGACACAGGGACAAAATCTATTCTGCCCTTCACCCATGATGCACGTTCCAATATCCATTGAAAATGTCATCTTTTTTTTATTAGTTTGTTATTATTTATATAGGACAAACAGGAAGACAGCTAACAATCCACATCCAAGAACATCAACTAGCCACGAAACGACACGACCAGCTATCTTTAGTAGCCACACACGCAGACAACAAGCAACATGAATTCGACTGGGACAACACTACTATCATAGGCAAGCCAGACAGAGAACAGCCAGGGAATTCCTAGAGGCATGGCATTCATCCACAAACTCCATCAACAAACACATCGACCTGGACCCAATATACCAACCACTACAGCGGACAGCTGAAACTGACAACCGGAAGCGGCAGGGACAAACCACTATAAACACCGGAGGAAACATCAAAGAAGCGCTTCACAGGAGGGTCCCAAGCACTGATGATGTCGCCTAGCCAGGGGACGAAACGTTTGCAACAAAAACTTCCAGCTTGGCGAACAGAACCACAACAACGAGCACCCGAGCTACAAATCTTCACCCAAACTTTGAATTATTATTAATAGTTGTTTTTAGACTGGAAAGATTGCATGGCTTTGTGAGTGGGAGGTCATGCCTCTCAAATTTGTTTGAATTCATTGATGAAATGACCAGGAATGTTGATAAGGGGAGGGCGGTAGATGTAGTCTGTATAGTTTTCAGAAAGGCCTTTGACAAGGTTACCATTGATAGGCTGGTCTGCAAGGTTAGAATCGCATAGAATCCAGAGGGAGCTGGCAAATTGGACACACAAGTGCCTTCATGGTAGTAAGCAATGGGTACTAGTGGAAGGATGCTCTCGGACTGGAGGCCTGTGACACCTGAAGTGCCTCAGGGGTCGCTGCTGGGCTCATTGCTGTTTGTTATCTGTAAGGATGAAATTCTGGCGAATGTACAAGGCATGATTAGGAAACTTGAAGATGACACTAAAATAGGTGGTATCACGGACAGTGAGGAAGTATATCAGAAATTGCAGCAGGGCCTCGATCAAACTGGAGAAGTGGGACGAGGAATATTTTGGCAACGTTAGATCAAGGTAGGAGATTCATGGTGATTGGTAGGACTTTAAGGAGTGTAGTTGAGCAGAGGGACCATGGAGTTTCGGTCCACCGTTCTCTGAAAGTGGGGTCATATTTAGACATGGTAGTGAAGAAGATTTTTGCCACACTAGCAAGCATCGGTCAGGAAATGGAGGCAAGCAGTTGGGAAGTTATGTTGAAGTTATTCAGGAAGTTAGTGAGGCTGCACTTGTAGTGTTGTGTTCAGTTTTAGTCACATTGCGATCGGAAGGATATTTTTAATTT
Organism: Chiloscyllium plagiosum; assembly: GCF_037043375.1. NCBI lineage: Eukaryota > Metazoa > Chordata > Chondrichthyes > Orectolobiformes > Hemiscylliidae > Chiloscyllium > Chiloscyllium plagiosum. The sequence goes on along the minus strand of NW_028270184.1, from coordinate 30,268,867 downwards.
GGAATGTGTGCAGAGCGAATTTACAAAAATATTGCCAGAACTCAACAGTATGAATTATAGGGAGAGGTTGGACAAGGGAGGACTTTTTTCTTTAGAGAATAGAAGACTGAGAGGAATCTTATAGAAATTTACATGGATAGGGAAAATGGATCCAGTTTTTTTTTCCTAGAGTTGGGGAATCGAGGAGGAGAGGGCATTAGTTTAAGGTGAGAGGGGAAAGAATAAAAGGGAAACTGGTGGAAACTGCTTGACACAGAGAGTAGTACACAAAGGGAATGAGCTGCCAACGGAAGTGGTTGAAGCATTTGTATTAACGATATTTAATGGGCATTTGGGCAAGTACATGGACAGGAAAGGACGAGAATGCTATGGGCCAAGTGCTGGGAAATGAGGCTAGTGTGGTTGGATATTTGGGTCAGCATGGACGAGTTTGGGCCAAAGGGCCTCTCTGCCTCACTCCATGCTGTAGGACTTGATGACTACAAATAGAACAGCATTTGAGTCAAACTCTCATTTTTCCTTTGGTCATGAGTTCGAATCATATTTGGACAATGTTTTTTCAAGTTAACCTTGCAGATATTTTGCTTTTCAGTTTGTTATCGACAATACGTGTGTGTGTCTCTGTATGTGTGTGTGTGTGTGTGTGTGTGTGTGTGTGTGTGTGTGTGTGTGTGTGTGTGTGTGTGTGTGTGTGTGTGTGTGTGTGTGTGTGTGTGTGTGTGTGTGTGTGTGTGTGTGTGCATTTCGCAGTATTTTTCAAAAGGAAATATCAATGTACGTATTTGCAATATCTTCTCGTCATTCCACTTTACATCATAGTTTGAGCAACTTTTTTTGTTATAAACGTGTTGGTTTAGTAGATTAAAGAAATGTGCCTGACTTGTTCCTAACACTGACCCTGACACACTCTGAGAACTATATCATTTGGCCACATCATCAACCTAGTTGTATTTTTTTTTGTGGCCACTGGAAGCTTGGGGCTCGAAAAGGGAGCAATAAGCCAAAAAAAACACAGGGAATTATCGACTCAATCAGCCAACGTCAGTGTCGAGGAGTTCGTTGGATGGGATTCTGAGGGATTGGATTTACATGTATCTAGAAAGACAAGGAGTGATTAGGGGTAGTCAATATGGATTTGTGTGATGGAAATCATGTCTAATTAATGCGATTGAGTATTATGAAGAGGTGGCAAAGAAGATTGAAGAAGACACTGTGGTGTACATTGTTTACACAAACTTGAGCAAGGCATTTAATAAGGTTCCCCATCGTAGACAGATTACTAAAATTAGGTTATATGTAATCTAGGAAAAGCTAACCAATTGGATAAAAAATTGGATTGAAGGTAATAGAATGTTTTCCAGACTGAAGACCTGTGGCCAGCGGTGTGCTGAAAGAATCAGTGCTGAGCTCACTGCTTTTCATCATGGCTATAAACAACTTTGATGCGATTATCGGAGGCATGGTTAGTAAGTTTACAGATAACATCACCAAATTGGTGCAGTGGACAGTGAAGAAGATTATCTCAGAATATAAAGGGATCCTTGACCATCAATAAACCAAGGACTGGCAGATGGAGTTTAATTATATATTTGTGAGGTTTTGCATTTTGGTAAGTTAAAGCGGGGTAGTGCCCTGGGGAATGTTGCTGAACAAAGAGACCTACGGGCGAAGATTCATAGTCCCTTGAAAGTGGAGTTTAGCTCTGTAGATGGTGAGGAACGTGGTTGTCACGCTTGCCTTAATCGGTCAGAACATTGAGTACAGGAGTTGGGATAGCGTGTTGCGCTTGTACAGGACGTATGTGAGGCCACTTTAAGAATACTGCATAGATGTCAGTTGACTCTGCTAAAGGATGGATGTTGTTAAGCTTGAAAGGCTTCATAAAAGGTTTACGAGATTTTCTGGAACCTGAGGGTTTGAGCTACAGGGAGGTGATGAACAGGATGGGGCTTTTTCCCCTGGCCTGTCAGAGGCTGAATGGTGACATGATAGAGGATTAGAAAAGTCCTGAGGGGCATGGATAGTCTGAATGGGCAAGATCTTTTTCCCAGAACTAGATGGCATAGGGTAAAGGTGACAGGGCAAAGACTTGGAAGGGACCTGAGGTGAAACTTTTTTATACAGAGGCTGGTGGGTGTACTGTCAGAGGAAGTGGTGAAAGTGGGTACAATTACACGTTTAAACTGTATCTGGTACATCTGGTATCTGTAAAAGGTACATAAGTAGGAATGGTTCAGAGGGATGTGGCAAGTGGGACGAGATCTGATTAAGATGCTTGATTGGCGTGGACAATTTGGACAAAAGGATCTGTTTCCACTCTATATGACTCTCTTATTCTCACAGCGATATGAGGAAAAATTCTAAAATGGCCATTCGAATGGGAATTCTCTTCGCCAAGTTTGCGGTGCTTCTCTGATTACAAGTATTCACAGCTGAGTCAGTTAAAGATTTGACAGAGAACTGGGATAATGGGACACAGAGAGGAAGATGAGGCTGAGACCACAAGCTGATCAGCCACAATCTTAATGCCTGGTAGAGAAGGCTCAAATTCTGTAATGACCCACTCCTGCTCCTCAGCCCCATGTTTCTGTGTTCCATTCAACCCCTCTATCCTGCTGAAGTCCACTTACTGTTATAGCATGGTGCACAGAAACAGAGGAGACCATTTCGTCCCTCAAAACTGTCCAATACGGTTTGGGACATTTGGAAAATGTAATTTGAAGGCCCAGGTTGGTTATGAAAGAGGTCGCTCATCTCTTTTTACAGAGCTCCCCCTCTCAGTAACTTGTGCTTCATTTGTTGATCATGTTTGAGACCCAGATTCACTGTGAATATCAAATCTCATCCAGCAATGGCTCATAAAATCCGCTGGTCTCCCTGATTGCAACATTCCATAAAAGACCTTCCAGGAAAATAACACCTACTAACTTTCCAGTAACAGAATGGGAGAACATCAGAAACAGGGGCAGGTCATTCCCATCCCAAGCCTGCCTTGCCCTTCACTAAGATCAAGGCTGACCTGCTCCAAGTCTCACATCCTCCTCAATGTCCAAGTCTTCTTGAGCACTTCCATAGAACACAGAACAAAGAACAGGACTGATTTGGAGATGTTGGTGTTGGTCTGGGGTGTACAAAGTTAAAAACCACACAGTACCAGGTTATAGTCCAACAACTTTAATTGGAAGCACACTAGCTTTCGCAGCGTCGGTCCTTTATCAGGTGATAGTGAAGGGCTTAATCCTAACACAGAATTTATAGCAGAAATTTGCAGTGCGATGTAACTGAAATTATACAATGAAAAATTGATTGTCTGTTAAGCCTTTCATCTGTTAGAATATCATGATAGTTTCACTTCTTTCATATGTAAATCACAAAACACTTTTTTTTAAAAAGTTGCATTCCCAGGTTAGCTGTTTACAATTGTGATAGCCAGACAATATGTTGAAGGTGTTGGCCCCCATGTTCTCTGTCTATGCCATGCTGTTTAGCTTGATTCTAATCTAAAAAGCGAGATAACCGATTTTTACATGAATTAATGCAGTTTTGAGCTCAGAGTTCTGCATGAATGCATGCAGTTAGCACCTTCAGCCCTCGACGTTGTGCCGTTTATCCTACTCTAAGATCAGACTAACCTACATGCTTCTGTTCACTTTGTTCTATGTGTCTATCCAAGAGTCTCTAAAGTTTCCCTCACGTATTTGACTCCACTACCACCGCTGGCAATGCATTCGACACACCTACCACTCTCTGAGTAAAGGATCTACCTCTGATATCTCCCCTAAACCTTCCTCCAATTACCTTAAAACTATGTCACCTAGTGACAGACATTTCTGCCGTGGGAAAATGCTTCTGGCTATTCACTTTCTATGCCTCTCATCATCTTGTACACATCCAGTGAGAAAAGCCCTCGCTTCCTCATGGTTTCTTCATAAGACCTGCCCTCCAGTCCAGGCAGCATCCTGGAAAATCTCCTCTTTACCCTCTCTGAAGCTTCCTTGTCCTTCCTATAATGAGGGTCCAGAACCGAACACACTATTCCCTGTCCGGTCTGAGCAGGGCTCTATCGAGCTGCAGCATAACCTCGCGGCTCTTAAACTCAATCCCCCTGCAACTGATAACCAACACACCATATGCCTTCTTAACAACCCGATCAACTTGGGTAGCAACTTTGAGGGATTTGTGGACACGGACCCCAAGATCCCTCTGTTCCTCCACACTGCCAAGAATCCTGCCTTTAACCATGTATTCAGCATTCACATTCGAGCTTGCAAGGTGAATCACTTCAGTTTAAACTCCATCTGCCACTTCTCAGCCCAGCTCTGCATCCTGTCAATGTCTCGTTGCAACCTACAATAGCCCTCCAGATTCTGTACCACTCCAACCACCTTTGTATCATCGGCAGACTTACTAGCCCACTCTTCAACAATCATATCCAAGTCATTTATAAAAGTAACAAAGAGCAGAGGTTCCAGGACTGATCCCTGCGGGACACCACTGGTCCTTCTCAGTGATCTAGCTCCCCTAACTCTCTGCGTAAGATAATTCCTGACATTTACTACCCTCTGTTTGAGGAAAGCGTTCTCTGCTTCTGCACCAAGACCTATTGATATGAACAAAAGAGGGAACACAGGGGTTCAGGTAAGAGAAACTGACCCTGAACTCAAGGCAGTATTTGACTGAGGATAACATCTAGGAGCCTGAACAAAATCACACTTTATGAGAATTAATTGTGACCTCTCCAGTGTTTGGAGTCATTCATGACACAAGGGAAGATGATTATTATCGGTGGGCCTCAATCATCTCAGCCGTGGGTCACATCTGCAGGAGATCTTCAGCATAGCTTCCTCAGCCCAGGCATCTCCAGTTTGTCATCATAGAATCTCTACAATGCGGAAGGAGGCTAATCAGCCCATTGAGTCCTAACTGAGCAGATTGGATTCCCTACAGTGTGGAAACAGGCCCTTCGGCCCAACCAGTCCACACCGACTCTCCGAAGAGTAACCCATACAGACAAATTTCTCTCTGACTAATTCACCTAACATAATGGACACTTTAGCATGGCCAATTCACCTGACCTGCACATCACTCATGGCAACCATAAACCATCAGGATTTCTTATTTCATTGATAACCTTTAGTAAAGAAACCTAACATTTTTGCCCTGTCTGAACTAAGTATCACCTCAGATCCACAACAATGTGGTTGGCTCCATATTGCCTTGACAAATGGCCGCATGGTCAAGGGCAGTTAGGATGGACAACAAATGCTGCCCTTGCCAGTGATGCTGGCATCCCGCGAAACAACAACATTAAAGTGAAATAACCAAGGAAATGTGGATGCTGGCGATCTGAAATAAAATTCTCTACTGTCTGAAAGATTGTTAGAGAATCTCAGCAGGTGTGGCAGTGTGTCGGAAGAAACACAAATAACGTTTCGAATTCAGTGAGCCTATCAAAACTGAATGCAACTGAGAAATAATATTATTATATCAGGGATGGTTGGAAGGGTGAGCAGAAGGAAACCGGAGCACCCGGAGGAAACTCATGCAGACAAGTATCTAGTTGCCACGTTCCTTATAAAAGGTTCCAATTTTTTTTCACAGCTGACATCAAGCTATTTAGTTTTCTGTTTTCCCTCTCCATCCTGTTTTAAATATTTAAGTTTACAATAGTTGTTTTCCAGTCTGCAGCGTCATTTCCAGAATCTAACTAGCTTTGAAGAATAATCAGTAATTATTTCATTAGCTCTGTTCTCATCTCAATCACTCTGAGATGTAGCTCATCAGATGCAGCAACTTATGAAACTTCAACTCAATTAGATTTTCAATAACATACTCTTCATTAATTCTGATTTCCAGCAGTTTCCCATTTTTACCAGTCACTCTGTTCCCTAATATTTCTGGAAATTAATTTCTGTACCTTCATCTGTGGAGATGGAACCAATGCATTCATCTCAGCAGGCAGATGATTTCAGTCAGCTCGTGAATACAGTGGAGGATTGCACTTCAGAGATGGTGGATATATTACCCACTGCTGCCTGCAAAGTTCCAGAATCAATCCAGTTTAATTCATCGTGAGTGTCAGCACAATCCTGTCCCCGGTGTGAGACTGCAGATTATAATGAAGGAGGGGATACAGCTCAGTGACCACTTCAATTTTGAGACAAGCTGGTTTTACACTTTACACCTGAATGGGTGCAGCTTAGACAAATGTTCCTGGAAATCCCAGAGAGTATAGTACAGTGCCCTGCACCTCCCTGTTCACACAGCTTCCCTTCTTTGGATTCTCAGCTCCATTTGTTTCCCATGGTACTAGACACACTGTAAATGCAGTATTCAGAGTGGGGCCCCAGATCCTCGGGGGTCCCTGAATGAACTCAGTAGCTGGCATCGCAATCCTGAGAACACCATCCACAGAGCCTCCACTGACTTTCTAGATGACAGCAGCAAGTCAATTCCCCACACCCATAGTGCATCCATTCAGTGTTGAAAATGCCTTGGTCTCCTCAGTTTCTCTTCCTGGCTGAGAAAGCTGTTACATCTCCATAAAGTCACACAGTAACAGTTTCTCTCTCCAAAGAAGCAGTTGACAATGTAACATATGTTTCTCTACATCTCAGCGACTACAACTATTGCTGATGGAGTTGATCACCACACTCAGAGACGAGAAATAGAGGAACATAACTCACAGTAAGCAGGGACATCCCATAATAAATATGATATTCAGGAATATGTGAAAAGGGGAAATGTTAGAATAAATTCCCATTCTATTTTCCTTCTAGTCCATCATCAGCAACCTTTTTCTTGCTTTTCTTTTCTCTCCCTCTCTCTCATTCTCTCTCTCTTGCTGCACATGATCCACGCACCACAAACCTCCCGCTCTCCCTTCCAACCGTCCCTGATATAAGAATATTATTTCCCAGTTGCATTCAGTTTTGATAGGTTCATTGAACTCGAAACTTTCAGTCCCGACAGACTGCCATACCTGCTGAGATTCTCCAACATTCTTTCAGACGGTGGATCATTTTATTCGGATCTCCAGCATCCACATTTCCTTGGTTATTTCACCTGAAATGTTGTTGTTTCCCTGGACGCCAGCATCACTGGCAAGGGCAGCATTTGTTGTCCATCCAAACTGCCCTTGACCATGCGGCCATTTGTCAAGGAAATATGGAGCCAACCACATTGTTGTGGGTCGGACGGGACTCTTAGTCCAAATAGGGCAAAAATGTGAGGTTTCTTTACCAAAGGTTATCTATAAAATAATAAAAGAAATCCTGATGGTTTATGGTTGCTTTGAGTGTAATTAGGTTTCATTCTAATTTTTGTCACTGAAATTTAAATTTAGTCATCGACATTGGTAAGATTTCAAACAATTCTTTTAGAGTCATAACCTGTGCCTCTGAGTTACACGGTCAGTGACGTTATTACTCTTGATACAGAGTTCCGATTGTGAAGTAATTATAGAGAAAGTTTGTGGTCAAACTATTTGTAACTGGAAGAGAAGTCAGATGAGAACTGAAGCCACATAATTTCTCGTTAATTAAGGGATAGATGATGGCGAAGTCAGCAACAGAACTCAGGCAGAGTTGGAAACTGGCCATATTATGTCGGTGGGTTTCGGTATGTTTGATGACAGAGAGAATATGGAGACATAAAACAGTTCACGGTAAAAAGGAGACTCAAGGTTCCGAACAGTCTTTTTCCTTCTCAGATGTTTACAAGTAAGTAGGTTGGAAAGACATGAAAAGGAAGTGACGTTTGTGACTGAAAGTTTATGTATTTGTTAAATATAATTAACCAGTATAACAATAACATTCAGCATACTTTATAGAATTGACAGAGAATAAGCTTACCAGGAACACCAACAATAGCGAGAATGGGATAGTACCCAGCTTGAATAATCATCAGTCCCGCTCATATCCGCCATTCTAACCATGCCCAATCCCGAGAAATCCAGTAAATACCCCAAGATAAACTCCTGTCCATTGTTGTAACATTCCAGTCTAATGTTCTCAGATACTGATCCATTGTTGGAACATTCTAACGTTCTCACATTCAGGTCTCTCTCTCTTTCTCTTTAGCTGTTGATCCCAGTTTTGGTGATGATGATGCTGCCTCTGATACATGTCATAACAGGTTGAAAGAAGCCCCTGATAATGAAAGAGGGAAACCCTCCAGTGACCCAGTTAGATTTAGGGAGACTGGTATTAATCACAGTCACTGAACAAACAGTTCCAATTAACCCCTTTCACGGGAACTCTGACATATCACAATAATACTTGGTGTGTGTGGGCTTTTGATATCACTGATTATTGGGCTAATGGCATATCTCCATCTGTAAATGTAGAGGTGAAGGAGAGAGATAATGCTTTTCTTCAGAAGTTCGAAGATTCTACTGTGTTTTGGCAAGGTAGGAATTGCTGAGCTCCCGAGCCCATTTGTGTCTGATCACCAGGCCTGCTGCATATTTTTGTTTTATTTATTTATGTTTAACTTTGACATTTATCTGTCGAGCATTAAAAGGCTGAGGTGGGTTGAGGCATTTTTCAGAGACACTTACAGTGCCATAGACGGTGTAGATAGAGTCATTTCCTTGTGGTCCTTGAAGCTGCGGCCTGATCCTGTGGAGTAATGGTCAAACTCTCACAGAACCAGGATTCATAGTTTTTCCTTTTGCCAGTTATTGCTCGGGTTTCAGCAGGGTTGGAAGGCAGGTAAACTATCGCACGTGCTACACACTCTCTCTGTGATTTCTCTCGGAACTGTCTTTTGATGTTCTTTCCTCCTGGATTGGAGAATTGCATGTCAGACAATCTGTTTCTTGAATTTGTTTTTTGACATTTGTGTGCTTATTGTATGATACCATATTGGAACAGTTATTGTATAGTAGTTAAATAAATTATTGTTCTGCTAGGTTTTCCAACAGAATTACGTTATTGCAAGTTCCTCTTCCTTTTGTTGTCTTTTGTGTTTGAATAAATTGTGTTTTGCTTAATGTCGAATATTTTGACCAAGTAAATTCTGAAACACAACTCCTCCTATTTACCAGCGGAATGGACTGAGCTGGAAGAGTGATAATTTTGTCAGGAATTATATCGGATACTCAGTCCACCTCACAGATCTAGCCCAGACACATATACGCCCAGATGAGATACCTGCTCAGCATGAAGCACTGCGTAGACCAGACTAGTGTACTGCTCAGCAATCCGTTCAGGATCGAACACTGGTTAAAGCTCACCAGTGCACTACTTATCTGTCCAACAGTGCACTATTTCAAGGAATGATGGATGAACAGGATATTGGTCTAAGTTAAGATGATGGAGAGGTTTGAATAAGCATTTGTCCTGCAGATTTGTAAATGGGAGTAGAGTCAGCAGAGTCTTCGCCTCATTGGGCTGAACCTAACAATAATTTGTCTCAGTGCCATTTTCATTGAGTGTGACAGAGGTAATGTCTGCACGAGGCAGAGCTAGTTTCCTAGTGCTATCTTATCGAACTCATCTCATTAACTACCCACCACACTCCATGGTGTCGCTCTCATTCAATGCCAGCCCTATTCTCTCACCCATCATGGACAGAGGTTCTCGCCCGTATGCCCATGGATATTCCGTGATCCCTGGCACGGCTGCCATCTTGAAAAGGCCAATGGGTATACGGTTGAGCTTTCTTAGCTTGGAGCTGCCCTGCACAGTTTACCCGAGCATGGCAGATAAGGGGAAATGACGCCACAGCTTGTAGACAGGGGCATGGAGATCCTGGTGAATGAGCTAGTACAGAGCAGAAGCATTCTCTTCCCAGAAGGGCCGCACCACCAGTCCCACCGAGCATGGTCTGAGCTCACCATCCAGCTTAGTGCAGTATCTGCGGTTTGAAGAAATTTCCAGCAATATAGGACAAGCATCAATAACCTTCCATGCTATCTGTCAGGATAATGGTCGCTGTATTCTCTCTGCTCCCTCACGCTCACCGTATATCTGTAATAGTACCTACCCACCAAATAATGCTCCATCACTCTCACTGCTGCATGCAGCGCACCTTCTCTCACTGTCACCTGTGCAATACCCCCACATGGTGATGAAATGTTCTCAGGAGTGCTGTTTCCAGAATTCTCTGGATGATGTCAGTTGTACAATGTTCCAGATAATTTTCAAAATAATTCCCAACTTTAGCAAAGTGTTCATATCCCAGTATGTTCGGCATCAGAGGAAGGAGCAGAGTTTTACTTTGTTTAAATCACTCAGGATGAAAGTGCATCAAGAGGCCATTAATCCTCTCAAATATGCTCCATTGTTCAGACAAAGGGAGCACCGAAACACTTGAAGACTCATTATGTTCTTGAAGATAGGTGCCATATTTGTGGGTCTCCAGTTTCGCTAGAACACTCCTGTAATCCAGAGAGTTATCGAATATTTCACACAGTGCCACCAAAACACTCTGTAACCACTTCTATTAAGACCAGCTATGAATTGCTGATGACCTGTTTACCCTTGGTCTTTTCTGTTTGAGGAAATCTTTGTTCGTTTTGTTAGAGACAGTGCAAGAACTTTCATCCGACTACAATTTTGTTTGTATTATTGTACGATTTTGCGCCTTCCCCTGTGAGGAACAATGTAAAATACTGTATTAAATTCTTTGCCTGTTCCCTGAAACCAAATCCCCAGTCACATCCTCCAGGTGTCTCACATATACACTCCTGCGTTTCTTCCAAGGGTCACACACACATCATAAAAGTTTTTTATTCGATAGGAGAAAACTCTTGCGGTTAGTTATTTTTTTATATTTCTTGCCAGTTTTGGAATATTTTTCTTTGTATTTTGTTTTATACAATCTGCTTTTGGTTCCAAAAATAAACTTCCCAACTGTGGCCGACGCTAGTGCTCGCCAATCTGAATTCTTCAGTTTGTGAGTGATTAGTATTCTTCACAGCCTTTGTGCATCATGGGTGGTTCATCTTCACATCTTCATATCAGCGTCTTGTTGACTAGAGACCATCATTGCTGAGCGTTATTAAGCAGTATATGCTTAAATGTCTTCCCCACACATCTACTGACCTTCACCTGAGTCTAGTTTCACATTCTGCTTTCGACCAAATATAAGACATAAATCGGCAATTGAAATACCTGGCTCTTTTCAACCATTTGGGTGAACCTCCGTATGTGGATGCGCACATGATCAGCTGAGAGTGACTCCATTCTCCCAGTTTCTCTGGCCCTGTTATTTCTGTTTCATGATGCCACATTCCAGTGGGAAGCTTCCTACGTGACCACCTTTTCTCTCAAACAAGAAATCCTCTAACTCTGATGGCCTGATCTTTCAGCTGTGACTGTCTCATCTCCCTCACTTCTGCCCTCACTCTGTCCCCTCCTTCCCAGAACAATGATATATCTCCCCTAGCCCTCACTTCTCACTGCACTAGAATCCACATTCACAGAATCATCCTCCGCCAATCCCACCACCTCCAGCAGGACAACACCATCAAACACATCTTCCCCTCCAGTTCACTGTCAGTATTTCACAGGGACCATTCCCTCTGTGACAACCTCCACCACCCGAACACTTCCACACTGCCCCCCATGGCCCATTCCCATGTAATTACAGAAGCTACAACACTTGCCCATTGACCTCATCCTTCTTCACAGTCCAAGTCCCCAATCACAACTTCCAAGTGAAGCAGCATTTCACTTGTACTCTTTCAATCCAGTCTCCTGTCTTTGCTGCTCACAATGCAGACTCGTTCACATTAGCAGACCAATCAGAAACTGCTTTGAGGAACATCTCCACTCTGTCTGTATGAATGACCCCAACCTTCTGATTGTTCGCCATTACAATAATCTAGGGAACAGGAGAATCGACGTTTCGGGCATTAGCCCTTCTTCAGGAAGAAGGGCTGATGCCCGAAACGTCGATTCTCCTGTTCCCTAGATGCTGCCTGACCTGCTGCGCTTTTCCAGCAACACATTTCCATCTCTGATCTCCAGCATCTGCAGACCTCACTTTCTCCTCAGTACAATAATCTACCTTGCTCTGAAGCTAATGAGAATTATTTGAAGAGGTAAAAAGCCGGTTAGATAAAGGAGAGCCAATGGGAGTTAACTATGTGGACTTTCAGAAGGCATCTGATAATGTACCACACAGGAGGCTGCAGAGTTAGACAAAGGCCAGTGGTGTAATTGGCCAGGTATTAACATAGATAAAAAGTTGGCTGTCTGGCAGGAGGCACAGTGGAGATAAAATGGTCCTTCTCAACGTAGCAGCCGGTGACTACTAGTGTTCCACAAGGGTCAGTGTTAGGTCCACAACATTTCACTTTAGAGGTTAATGATGTGGATGGCAGAACTGAGGGCATTCTGGCTACATTTGCAGATGATGCAAAGATAGTGGAGGACCGTGTATTATTCAGGAGGCAGGGAGCCTGCAGAAATATTTCGAAAGTTCAGGTGAGTGTGAAAAGGAGTGGCAGATGAAATACAATGTGGGAGAGTGTGAGGTCATGCATTTTGTTATGAAGAATGCAGGCATGGGATATTTGCTAAATGGGAAGAAAATTCAGAAATCTGAAGTGTAAAGGGACTTGTGATTCCAAGTCCAGGATTCGCTTAAGAGAAACTTGCAGGTTGAGTCAGTAGTTAAGAAGGCTAATATGAAGTTCTCGTCCATCTCAAGAGTACTATAGTATAAAGGTAAGGATTCTGACGCTTTCTACGTCTCTGGCCAGACAACATCGCCAGCATTTTGTATCTTATACCTTAGGAAGGATGTATTAAACTTGGTGCTTTTCGAGAGAAGGTTCACCAGAAATGAAAAGCTTAACACATGAGGAACCTTTGCGGACTCTAGTTTATATTCGATGGAGAATAGAAGGATGGGGGAAGGGATCTGATTGAAACTCACAGAATACTGAATGGCATGGACAGAGAGGACATTGGGATGACGTTTGCATTGGTACGAGAGACAAGGACCTGAGGGCACAAGCTTAGAGCAGAGGGAAGACCCTTTCATACGGAGACAAGATGAAACTTCTTTAAGCAGAGAGTGGTGAAACTGCAATTCCTTACCACCGAAGGCTGTGGAAACCAGATCGTTGAGTATATTTAAAATAGAGACGGATAAGTTCTTAAATGACAATGGGATCAAAGGTTACGGAGAGATAGCAGGGAAATGGGGTTGAAAGTCTGTCAGTCATAATTGAATGGTGGAGCAGACTCGATGGACCGAATGTTTTCTTTTCTGCTCCTATAGTCTTGTGGCCTTATACAATTTCAGTCCTGGAAGATGCGCTGTCTCAGTAGTATGCAGTGCTGCTTCACAGCAACAAGGACATGAGTTCCATTACAGCCTCGGGTGACTGCCTGTGAGGGGATTGCACATTGTCTGCGTGGATTTCCTCTGGGTGCACCGGTTTCCTCCCACAGTTCGAAGATGTGCAGGTTAGGCGAATTGGCCATGCTAAATTGCCCATACTGTTCACGAATGTGAGGTTAGGTGCAATAGTCATGGGCCAATGTATAATAATAGGGAAGAGAATGGGTTTAGTTCGGATACAATTTAGATGGTCCGCATGGACACGTTGGGCCGAAGGGCCTGTTTCCACACTGTAGGGATGTTAAGAAAATACAGACTGCTGTAAATTTCCAATGAAGTTCAATCCAAGCTCGAGTAACACCTCGCTTTACACTTTTGTACGTTCTAGCTTGTAGGGGTTAATATTCAGTTCCATAAATTCACAGCTTGACCCCATTATGGCTGTTCTTCATTTATCATAAACTCTCCCTCCTGGCTCTCTACGATTGTGTCTTGTTTATCTCGCACTCAACAGAAAAAAAATCCATGTCTAATACTTGCACATTAATTTGCACCCATTTTACATCTGTGTCTCTTTCACCACAATTTAAAGCCCGTTTGTCTTTTGCACTGGGCCTCCAAACACTCTTTCCCACCTCTACCAAGGTGGTAAAACACTCACTTTCCAACCATTTCTGAAGCAATTTTACACTGGACTTGAAAGTTTAACATTGTTTCGTTGTCTCTGCAGACGTTGCCAGAGCAACTGAGTTCGTTCAAAAGCGAAAGGTGGCAGAAATTATTTTCAATATAGCAAACACCATTGGATACTGGAAATACGAAACAAAAACACAAATTGTTGCAGACACCAAGAGCTTTGAAGAACAGTCACAGGACCCGAAAGATTATCTCTGCTTTCACTTCACAGATGCTGCCAGACCTGTTTTGTGTTCTTGGACAAGTTTCAAACACGTGAGTCAAAAGTACTCAAACACCCGGTCCAATATGCAGTTCCATGCAGTGGGAAGTGAACAATAACGCAAAGTACACAAATTCATTTGTTTTAAAACTACATAAGGCTGAGTTCTGAATCATGGTGAGGGAGAGAAACACATTCACTTTCAACAGATGATGGCACGACTGGAAGGGAAATGATCCAGATTCAGATGAAAATGTTAAATGCGTTTGAGGAACGCAAAATTGGAGGCATGACATCATGAAGGGACCCTAACAGGACGAGAATTTTAAAAAAAGCGTTCCCACATCAGGAATCAGGATAGGTCATGGAGTAAAGGGGTGATGGGTGAATGGGTCCCGGTGTGAACTGAGGACTGGCAGCAGAATTGTATTGCAGATATTGCAGCTCAGACTGGGAATTCCTGTGATGCTGCAAACCATAGCAGCAGCAGTAGCAGCAGCAGCAGCAACAGAACCAGAATTATATTCAAACACAATCTGTAACATTTTCCCCTGGATAATCCCTCAGTCTAACATTACCATGAAGCTGATCTATGGTACAGTGATGCGTGTGGGAGAACATGCCAGGGTCAGAAACCTATGTACCTGAACCTGATGACAATGCATTAAAGCTACTGCACTTACTGCTTACATTAACAAACAACAGAAATAATATCTGATAGAGAAGGTGCAATGATCCCAAGACTATGACCACTTCTTTTCAAACCAACTAAGAATTGTTGCTGATCTGTCTACCTTTGTTCTTATCTGATTGTTAGAAACCTTGTTCCTTCTGTTCGAGACGGTTCATGAACTTCCCTCCTATTACAGTTTTGTTTGTATCATTGATATACTTACAGTGCCTTTCCCTGTGAGGAATGATGTAAAATACTGGTGTAAATTATCTGCCTGTTTCCTATAGCCAGTTCCTCAGTCACACTCTCCAAATGGACTCAGTATGCGTTCCTGACATCATTTCTACCTAAGGTCACACAGTCATCTTGAACATTGTTTATTTACACAGAAAAGTTTGTGATGCTTGTTTTTATATTTCTTGCTAATTTGCTTACATCATATCTTTTCCTCCCATACCTCACTTTCTCGATTCATACGGTCATATCACGCACAACTAGACCCTTTGGTCCAACCTGACCATGCTGGCCAGGTTTTCCAAAGTAAACTAGTCCCATCTGATTGCATTTTGTCCATGTGTCTCTAAACGTTTCCTATTCCAATGTTTGTACAAACGACTTTTAAATGTTGTAGCTGTACTTGGATTTACCATTCTTCCTCTGACAGCTCTTTCCATACACACATCCCGTCTGATGAATACGTGTGAAAACGTAGCCGCTTCGTCCCATTTTAATCTTCCGCCTTTCACCTTAAAACAATATCCATTATGTTTGGACTCCCCTATCCTGTGAAAACACCTTGGCTATTCACCCTATCCATGCCTCTCATTATTTTATAAACTTCTATAATGCCACCCCTCAACCTCCTACACTCCATCTGATAAGAACTTCAAGAACAAGCATTTAAAGATAAGCACTGCAAAGTTGAAACAATATTCAAAATGACAGGTAAACAACACTCAGAGCAAAACTTCATAGTGTGATTTGTTTTTCTCCATGTTACAATACTAAGGCAGCATGAAACTCTTGCTAGTATCAATAGGAAGTCAAACACCTGAATTTATTTGTCTAAAGGGGGTGATGATCTCTCCAGTGAAAACGTATCTCTGATCAGATCTATGTAAGAAAGGGAATTCTTAGACCACACGGACAGCATGCGTTTGCCTTTAGCAGGGTGAGATGAAGTCTGAGTATACCTTTTGAAATTTGGATCACAATGTGAATTCAGTGCAAAGGGGGAGAGGTGTTTTCAATAAGGTTTACTCCAAGAAGGAAACTTTCCAGAATGAGATGTGAGTGGGAGGTGTAAAGCAGCATGAATGGTGAGGTCGAGCCACACTGAGACCAGAGGCAAAATGGCAGCACAAAACACAGCTTGATGCTAGTGCAGGGAAAGTAGACTCAATCAAAGGGCTTCAAGTGAAGTGGGGAGGCATCATAATGTAAGAGAATGTACACAGTAATTTGAGAGAGAGAACCTGGAATCAGGAAGGGGAGAGGAGCGGGGAAGAGGATGGAGCAGCAATGGGATTTCTGGGGATAATTCAGTATTCTTGCCAACCTTTGTCAACCATGGGTACTTCATCTTCTTATGGAGTCCTTCTTTTTGAAAGAAACAATAATTGCTGAGCATTATGGGATATCTGCTTGAATGTCTGCCTACATATAAGCACGGACCTTCCCCTCAGTCTATATCCACATCTCACTTCAAACCAGATGTGAGACAGAAATCCTCAATTTAAATATATGGTTCTTTTAAATAATTCAGGGGGTTGTTCTGCATGTAGCTAAACACATGATCAGCGTAGGCTTATTGCATTCTCCCAGTTTCTCCATCTCTGTTGTTTCTGTTTGATGATGCCACATTCCAATGAGCTTCGTCTGATGTGACCTCATTTTCCTTCAAACCAGAAATCCCCTAACTACGGTGGACAGGGCCTTCATGTGACTGCCATATCTCCCACGCTTCTGCCCTCACTCCATTCCCTCCTTCCCAGAACAATGATAGACCTCCCCTTGTCGTCGTTTCCTACTGCATTAGAATCCACATTCACTGACTCATCTTCCGCCACTTCCACCACCTCCAGCAGGACAGCAACATCAAACACATATTCCACTCGCGTCCACTGTCAGCATTTCACAGAGACCATTCCCTCTGTGATACCCTCCATCAACCCAAACACTTCCCCACTCCCCTATGACACCTTCCCATGCAATTACAGAAGCTACAACACGAGCCCATTCACCTCTTCCCTCCTCACTGTCCAAGGTCCCAATCACACCTCCCAAGTGAAGTAGTATTTTATTTTTACTCTTTCAATCCGGACTCCTGTCATAATGCAGTCTCCTTTACATTGGGGAGACCAAACAGAGACTGCTTTGATGAACACTTTCACTCTGTCTGTAGGAATAACCCTGACCCTATCATTGCTTCCCATTTCAATAATCTGCCTTGTTCCCATCCTAGCATTTCGGTCCTGAGCTGCTGCAATGTTCCAATGAAGCAATACTCAAGCTCGAGTAACATCTCACATTACACTTTGATGTGTTACAGCCTGTAGTTGTTAATATACAATTCCAAATGTACAGGCTGACCCCATTATGGCTGTTCTCCATTTTTCATGCATTCTGCTTCCTGGCCTAACAATGATCTTGGCCTCCCATTGATCTCGTCTGTATCTTGTTTATTCTGCACTCAATAGAGGCAACCCATTTCTCCCATGTACTCTTTAATTTACACCAATTTTACATCTGTTCCTCTTTCACCACAATTAAAAGCCCATTCCTCTGTGCCATTGCACTTCCACATGCTCTGTTTCCTATCAACCCTCGTCCATTTTTGCCAAGGCAATAAGGAGCCCTTTTCAGTTCTGAACAAGGGCCACGCGGGACTTGAAACGCGATCTTTGTTTCGCTGTCTCCACAGATGCTGCCAGACCTGCTGAGTTTCTCCAGAAATTTCTGGTTTTGAACATGTTCAAAGATGTGTGTCAAAGCTGCTCAAATGTCCTGACCCACATGGAGTGCCATACACTTGGAAGTGAAAAATAACACAAGGTGCACAAATACCTTGGTTCTGAAACTACATAAGACTGGAATTATTGACACTTCAGAGTTCTTAATGAAAGCCATGGAAAGAAACAGAGGGAAGCACATTCAATTTAAACACCCGAAATTGGTACGACTGGAAGGGAAAACATTCAGATGAATGTTAGAATTAAAATCGTTGCAGTGTGGAAACAGGCCCTTCAGCCCAACAAGTCCACACCGATCCTCTGAAGAGTAAACTAACCAGACCCATTCTCCTATTTTATATTTACCCCTGGCTAATGAACCTAAACTACATATCCCTGAACATTACAATTCACCTAACCTGCACATTTTTGGTTTGTGGGAGGGAACCAAAGCACCCAGAAGAAACCCACAGGGAGAATGTGCAAGTTCCACATAGAGAGTCGCCAGAGGAAGGACTCGAACCTGTGTCCTTAGCACTGTGAGGCAGCAGCACTAACCACTGAGCCATGGTGCTGCTTCAGGGAATATGTTTAGGAGTTTTGAAAAAAATTACAAGAGGTGTGACACCATGGACAGACACTCAGAGGAATGAGAATATTAAAATGGAAGTGTTACTACATCAGAAACCAGAGTAGGTCAGGGGGTGATGGGTGAATGGGCCTCGGTGTGAACTGGGGACAGATAGAAGAAATGCATTGCAGAAATCGCAGCTGAAAACTGGGAATTCATGTGGTACTGTAGATCACAGCTGGACAGAAGGAGCATTGTATTGAATCACAATCTGTAACTGTTTGCCCAGTTTAATCCCTCAGTTTATCATTCCCGTTTTTAAATAGATATTTTTATTAGAAACTTAACAGTTTTACAAGTTTACAAAAATAAACAAAACTCTTAAGTACAAACATTGATATACAATGATATCTTAAATAAATAATAACCAAAATTCAACAAAAGAAAAATACCGAGAAAAAAAAACTACTAATCTAACCTGCAACTAACCCGAGTGTATAATTAAGTCTCTTACATTATTCAAATAAGAAAAAGGAAAAAAAAATGGATATCACAGAAATTGGGTAACGAGATACATGCTCGGAATGTGTTAACATCAAATGTTACAAAACCTATATTCGTGCGGGATTCCTCTCCCAAGGGGCCCCGGACCAGCCAGCTTTTTAATCTCAATTAAATAAAAGTCCTTGTTAAGATAGCCGAAATATTTGTGTAAAACAAGAATGGCTGCCATATTTTATGAAATAATTCGGTCTTTCGGTGCACCATATTTGTAAGGATGTCAAGGGCAATACGTTCCATAATTAATCTGTGCCAATATGAAATGTCCAGGGGGCCCTCAGCCATCCAGTTTACCAAAATATTTTTCCTTGCACAGAAAGAGAGAATAGAAAATAATCTCTTCCCTTGCATATCCAGGGAGGGTAAGTTTGAAAAGCCAAAAAGGAGAGATGCAGGGTCCAGTTTAATTTCCGTTCCTAAAATTTCTCTCAGGGTACTTGCTATTTTAGTCCAGTATCTACGGATCTTATGACAGCTCCATAGGCAATATACAAGAGTGCCCACCTCTATTTTACATTTGAGACACATTGGAAATGCTCCTGCCTTAAATTTTGCCAATCAATCCGGTGCTATATGGGCCCTATGAAGTATCTTCAGCTGGGTAGCCTGAGTTCTGTTGCAGATGGTGTTTCATCTGGCGTTTTCCCAAATGTCATTCCACATTTCTATAGAGATCTCTAGTCCCAAATCCTGATCCCATGTCTTAAGCAGATTGTCCATATCTCCCGATACTTCATCATGTAGTAAATGATGAATAGTACTGACGGAAGATACCCCCATTTTTCGTAGGACACTACATTCTCTATCTGATTTATAAAGACTATCTAATAACATAGTCTTCTTCTGTATACAATCTCGAATTTGAAAGTATCAAAAGAGGTCTCCATTCGGTAATCCTAAATTCTGACACAGCTGTTCAAAAGACATCAGGACACCATCTTTAAATAGGTCCCCTAGACATGAGATAACCCTACATCTCCAGAGTTTAAAAGTGGCATCTGTAAACCCCGGTTGAATTCCCCATGCTCCCACTATCGGAGCATCGGGGGATGTTTTATGTGAGTTGCCCTCATTTTGCCGGATTATATTCCAAGCTTTAATTGTGTTTAAGGAGAAAGTGAGGTCTGCAGATGCTGGAGATCAAAGTTGAAACTTTATTGCTGGAACAGCACAGCAGGTCAGGCAGCATCCAGGGAACAGGAGATTCCCGAAACGTCGAATCTCCTGTTCCCTGGATGCTGCCTGACCTGCTGTGTTGTTCCAGCAATAAAGTTTCAACTTAATTGTGTTTAGCATTATAGGGTTTTTACAGTGATCTGTAATGATTTGCGTCTTGTCTGAAAATAAAAGGTTAATAAAAGGGCATTTTACTTGAGAAGCCTCGATGGCCAGCCAGATTGATTGCGGGTCAGACAAGACCCAATCAGCTATGTAACTTAATAGGGAACTTAACTGATATTTCCTAAAATCTGGGAAGACCAATCCTCCCCTTGCCTGTAGAAGCAATAGCTTCTTGAGCTTAATGAGGGGCCGTCTATGATTCCAGATAAAGTTATCCAACCAACCATATAATTTACGTAGTGCCAGCCTCGGCAGCATCACCGGAAGCATTTTCAAAGGGTATAGGAGACCGGGCAGGACATTCATTTTAATTAGTGCTAATCTACCTAGCCAAGAAATTGGAAGGTCTCCCCGTCGCTGGAGGTCCCGCCTTATCCTTTCCAGTAAATGCACAAAGTTAGCCTTGTATAACTGGGGTAATAAAAATGCCTAAATATAAGAAACCCTCCAGGGACCAACGAAAGGGAAAGTGGGATCAGTCCACTAAGTGGGGTATCTTAGATAGGCCTCCCATTGGTATAACCTCCGATTTTGAGAAATTAATTTTATAGCCTGAGAATGCGCTAAATGTATTAATAACTTGGATTAGGCGAGGTACGGACCTCAGAGGATTACTGAGGAATAGAAGAACATCATCTGCATAAAGGGTAATTTTATGTTTACCTGTACCAATCCTCGGGGCCGTTATATTAGGACCATCCCGTATAGATTTTGCTAGTGGTTCAATTATTAGCATAAATAACAATGGCGAGAGAGGACATCCCTGACGGCAGCCCCTATCCACACTTAAGCTATCCGAATCTAATCCATTGGTAACCACAACTGCTTTGGGATCACTATACAATGTTGAGACCCATTTGGTAAACACCCTTCCAACGCCAAACCTTTCCAATGTGTAAACCAAATAGGACCATTCAACCCTATCGAATGCCTTTTCCGCATCTAATGAGACTACTACTCCTGGTATCTTTCCCTGATGTCAGGCTTGAATCATATTCAAAACCCTTCTAATATTATTGGATGATCTACGGCCCTTAATAAACCACGTTTGATCCTCCTTTATGATATGTGGCAGTACCCTTTCTAGTCTCAATGCTAACGTCTTAGAAAGGATTTTAAAATCTACATTTAGCAAGGATATTGGTCTGTATGACGTACAATCTTCTGGATCCTTTCCTTTTTCAAGGATAAGAGAGTATTTGCCTCTTTCAACGAAGGTGGGAGACAGCCCTGACTATATGCACAGTTATACATTTCCAAAAGTGGACCCGCCAATATTCCTGTAAATTCTTTATAGAATTCAGCTTGAAAGCCATCTGGGCCAGGTGCCTTACCGCTCTGAAGTTGCCTGATTGCGTCAAGTATTCCTTGGACTGTTAGGGGAGCATTTAAGACCGACACCTGTTCCGGAGTTAGGCCCGGAAAGGTCAAATTTTTAAAAAACGATTGCATCCTCCTAGTCCTGTCTTCACAATCCTGCGATTTATATAAATCAGAATAAAATTTTCTAAAGATTGCATTAATCCTTCTATGATCATGAGTCAAAATACCCGTACTTTGCTTGATAGATGTAATAGTTTGAGGGGCCTTTTTTTTCTTTGCAAGAAATGCTAAGTATCTACCCGGTTTGTCGCCAAATTCATATAACTTTTGTTTTGCAAATAATATTTCTCTCTTAGCCATTTGGGTAAGCGTGGTGTTTAGAGCAGTCCTAAAGGCCGGAATCCTTTGCAATTTGATAATAGAAGGTCTATCAGCGTATGCTGTTTCAACTGCTTTTAAGCGAGCTTCGAGCAGATGCTGTTGTTCTCCCTTTAATTTTTTCTGTGTCGCTGAGTAGGAGATGATCAAAACTCACGCGTAAGCTTTGATGGTCTCCCACATCATTAATGGGTTGCTTGTCGCACCTAAATTAATTTCTAAAAAAGTTTTAAATTCTTGAGAGAAGTACTTTACAAATTTACTATCTTTCATCAGGAAGGGGTCCATACGCCAATGCGGAGGGGATGTCCCGTTGTTCCTCGCCTTGATTTCCATATATACAGCAGCGTGGTCGGAAATTGCTATACTACCTATTTTACAGGATGATATGGAATTTAAAAAAAAAAACGAGGGGACAAAAACATATCAATTCTGGGATGACATTTATGTGGATTGGAGTAAAAAGAAAAATCTCCGCCCTGTGGATGAAGACATCTCCATACATCTACTAATCCTAATTCTTTGTACAGATCCACCAATTCTCTAGATTTGGGAGATATTCCTGCCGTACTCTTGGGAATCCTATCTATTTCCGGATCCATCATACAATTAAAGTCTCCCCCTATAATTGTATGACGGGCACCAAGAGCCATCAATTTTGAAAATGCTTCCTTTATAAATTTAATGGGGTGTGCTGGGGGGCAGTACAAATTTAAAATCCCATATTCCTCTCCATTTATAAGGGCTTTAATCAAAATATATCGTCCAGATTCGTATTTTATCTGCTTTAGGATATTGAAAGGGAAATTCTTCCGAACAAGAATAACAGCTCCCCTGCTTTTTGAGCGAAAAGAAGAAAAAAAGGCCTGATCAAATCCACCCTGTTCTTTATCCAACAGGTGTGTCTCCTGTAGGAGAACTATATCAACTCTTTCTTTCTGAGGATTTGATAATATTTTCTTCCTTTTGACTGGGGAATTACTTCGCTTGACATTCCAGATGCACCACTTAACCAACTGATCAACCATAATCATCCGGGCAAATCCGAGACCCCTCGGGAGGGGAAACCCTATCCAGAACATCCCGAGCATAGAGAATACAAAGTTCACAGGAATAAAGGCTCTCTGATACACTCACAACAATATAATAAAAACTATTTCTAAATAATAAAAAAATAAAACGTATTTAAATGAAGATTTTCCCCCTTGTTCCCAGGGGGTGTCACTTCATCTCCAAAGGTCCATCGTATCCTCTCCCAACCAAGGCGCACCCTGACCCAGGCGCTCCTCAGTAGGATGAGGAGAATTCAGATATAACACAAAGCTAGAGTTAACAGTGAGTACCCTACCCCTGCACCCCCCCCCCCCCCCAAACACAGACCAACACCTGAATATATTTGGTAATGTTAATAACATGTATAAACATATATAACTATAAAATTACAACCTCAACAAATAATAATTAAATAGAATAATACAAAATAACAAGGGAAAACAACCCCGCTCCTAGAGAAAGAGGTAAAATAGAATAAGGTAAACATCTCCCCCCACCAACATTAACTAAACATATACACACACACATACATACCCACATACATACATAGAATAATTTAAAAAAAACAACCCGGGGGAGAAAAAATCGTTAAATAGAGAACAAATAAATAAATCCCTCTCCCCACCCCAAGATAATATTAAACAATAATGTAAGAAAAAAGAAAAAAAAATGGGTGGGATATAAAGCGGAGTGGGGGAAAGGCAAACCAACATCCATTATCTCTTACAATTTATCTAAGAGAGTCCAAGAATTCCTTAGCCTTTTCTGGCGATCTGAAGTTATACACGGATCCTTCATGTTTAAAGCGTAGCGTTGCTGGGTAGTGTAAGGAGTACTGAATAGTTAAGTCTCTTCAACAGTTCTTCGCCTCATCGAATGCTTTCCACTTTCGGACCAGAGCTCAGGAAACGTCCTGGAATAACATGATCTTGGATCCTTTATAGATCATGGCTTGGGAATGTTTTCCAAGATTTCTAGAAGCTTCTAGGAGTATCTGCCTCTCCCTATAGCTCTGCAGCCGGAACAGGACCGGGCGTGGGCGCTGGTTCGAGCCGGGCTCACACACTGCGACCCGGTAGGCCCATTCTACCCTTACCTGGCCTGATCCAGCTTCCAGATTTAAAAGCTGTGGCAGCCACTGCTCGAGAAACGCTGTAAGCTGGCCTTCCTCTTCCCGTTCGGGAAGACCCAGCAAACGAATATTTCTTCAATGTGATTCTCTCAGGTCCGGACTCGCTGTTCGAGAGTCCGGATCTGTTCCACGGCCGATTGCGCTGTATTTTCGGAGGTCGTGGCCTTTAGCTCCGCCCCTCCGACTCGGCGCTCGATTTCTTTAATGTCTAGCTCGTGCTTTTTCAGTACGGCCGAGAGTGAGACCCATCGACTTCGGAATTCTTCAATGAAAGCGTCGATCTTCGCATCGAGTTTAGACATGATTTCCACAAGGCTTGTCACCGTAGGTAAGTCCCCCGGGGCGGCTGTGGACGCCTCTGCTGAAGCTGGAGAGGGTGGGGGAGGGGGTCCTGCTTGCTGAGAGCTGCGGGCTCCCTTCCCTTTGGTCATTTTTACTAAAGATTAGATTGTTTAAATTTAATATTAAGCAACTAATTAAATTAAACAGCTAATTTAAATGATTTGGTGAGTGTGGTGGGGGTGGGTGACCCACTTTACCCAAGTCTTGGGAGGAGCACTTTCGACTCAGACTTGCTGGGTCGCCGCCATCTTGGATCCCCGTGTTGTATTAATTCTGAAGTTCTCTGACCCACAGTAACAAGTTTTGGTGCCTGGAGAGACAAGCTGGTCCAGTGAAGGACACAGTGGACAATTAACCATTATCTCTTCCTATTTTCTGACATGCAGCGACATAGAAATATCTGTTCAAACAAACAGATTCCTCATATTAAAATCAGCACACTTCAGACAGCCAGGCCACTGTGTTCAGTACCCTCTTTTTTTTAGTTGGTCTTAGCTGTCCTGGGATTAGTCTCCAATTCCCCCTCAGTCACTGGACCTGTGGACCTACTGCTGTGGTTCCATACACCCCTCCCCCACCGCCGCCACACGATAGTTTAAACCCTCGTTAAGGACACTAGCAAACCTGCCTGCCAGGAGATTGCTGCCAGTTCAAGTCCATCCCGTCCATCTTGTGTATATCCTACCAACCCGGGAATCCCAATGATCCACATATCGGAGATTGTTATCAGTTCATGTGCATCCCGTCCTTCTTGTGTGTATCCTACTGACCCGTGAATCCCAATAATCCACATGTATCGTAAATTGCTGCCAGTTCAGGTTCATTCCGTCCTTTTTTGTGTATTTCCTACCGCCTCGGGAATCCCAATGATCCACATATCGGAAGTGCTGCCTCCTCAACCAGCATTTTAATCGTGTATTTAACTGTGCTACCTTACGATTCCTAACTTCACTCGCAAATGACATATTCTAATGTCTCCAAAATTCAAATATCCTTTCAGCACAACTCCAGCAAGGCCTTTTCTTTAAACTGGATAGACTTGATAATAAAAACTTAAGTGTGATGTCAGGAAAGTGAGACCACTGAATCAGTCCAATGACCACCGGATCTGATATCTATCCCCGCCACCAAACCTGTTTGACAAGGCATACATATGGACCATCTATTTGCAGATGGACGAGGATAAACAGAAGATTAGAAAATGTCAGAGCAGATGGATGTAATTCAGCCTGTTTACTCAGCTTTGCTATTCAACTGGATTCTAGTTATTCTATTCCTTTCATTGGCAAAATGGTTACCCAGCATCCCCAGCGGATCAGAAAGTTCCCAATATCGTTGCGTCCATAGTCCTGCGAAGGGAGTATCCAGTGCCAGGCAATGGTGTAGGGGGAGTCCCAGGGGTGGCACAAGGAAAAGTTGCATGTAGTGATGATGGACTGAGGGAACTGAGAGAGATGGAATGGGAATCCTGGAACACTGCACTCAGACAAGTGGTCGGGCAAGATTCCTAAATACCAGAGGAACCCGCGAACCACGGCTGATTTTACAAAAACCTGTCACATTTGCTGCATTTCTCCATCGAACAAAAGCAAAAAAACTGTAGATGGTAGAAATCTGAAGTAAACACAGAGACGTACTGTGGAGAGAGAAAAGAGTTAATGTTCCCAATCCAGACACAGGAAGAATGTACAAAGTCCACACAGACAGGGCCCAGAGATTGGAAATGAACCCAAGTCCCGCGCACTGTGAGGCAGCATTGCTGTGTCACCATGCTGCCCAATGATCGATAATTTGGGATAGTATAGTTAAAAAACATAGATACTGCTCTCCGTGATCGGGATTAAGAGTCCTGAAGGTTGTGTTGCCTACATGGTGCTTGGGTTTGGGATATATCATTTGGGTTGCAGAACTTGGAGCGGGAGGGGAATGATCGATTGGTCAGGGTCCGTGTAGGTACCAACGGCTGGACAAACAAATGACAATGAGAAGAACGACGGGTAATACAGGACTGAACTATTATATCAGAATGCATTCAGTATATGGAATAAGGTAAATGAGCTTGTGACTCATCCATAGTGGGCATTATTTGACATCGCTATAAGAGGATCAGGATTGGGAGCTGAATATTCAAGGATATTCATCCTGTCGAAAAGATAGGCAGTTGGGCAGACAGATAGAGTTGTCTCAGTATTAAGAATGGAATTGAATCAATAATCAATAATGAGAAATGAAATAAGTTAGAATCTGTGTCGGTAGAATTGAGGAATCAAAAAGGTGACAAAATGCAGTTGGTGTTATATACAGGGAGCTGGGGTGTAAGATACACCAGGATCTAGAAAGATCAGTAGGAAAGGCAAAGTTACAGTGGTCATGTGGGATTTTACTTTTCAGATGGACTGGGAATTCAGATTGATAGTGGTTGGCAAGAAAGTGAATTTGTGGAATGTTTACGAGATGGCTTTTTGGAGCAGCTTGTGCAGGCAGACTAGATGAGGGGAGCTTAACCTGACTGTGATCATAATATGATTGAATTTACTCTGCAATTTCAGATGGAGAAGTTCGAATCAGAAGTAATGGTATTACAGCTGAATAAAGGGAATTACACAGACAAGAGTGAAGAGCTGTGTAGAATTGACTGGGAGACGGGCCCAGCAGGAAAGACAGTACAGCGGCAATGGTAAAAGATTTTTGGAGTAATTCAGGATACAGCAGAGATTTGTCCTAAGGAAAAAGAGGCCTGAATAGGGAGGACGGTATAGCATAAAAGCAAAAGAGAAATGATATAATGGGATAAAGCGCAATGAGAAACCTGAGGATTGGAAAGATTACAAAGACAAAACAGAGGGCAAACAAAATAAAATAAGGAGGGAAATTATTAAATATGGGGGTAAGCTAGCCAGTAATGTAAAGGAAGACTATAACAGTTTCTTTCGATATGAAAAGTGCAAAAGAGCGGCAAAAGTGAACATTGGACTGCTGGGAAAGGATACTGGAGAGATAGCAGTGGGGAACGAGAAAATGGCCAAGGAACTGAATAATTACTTTGCATCAACTTTCATGGTGGAAGGCACAAGTAATACCTTAAACATTCAAGAGACTGAGGGGCCAGAGCTGAGTATGATGACGAGGAGAAAGTGAGGTCTGCAGATGCTGGAGATCAAAGTTGAAACTTTATTGCTGGAACAGCACAGCAGGTCAGGCAGCATCCAGGGAACAGGAGATTCGACGTTTCGGGCACAAGCCCTTCTTCAGGAATGAGCAGAGAGTGTTCAGCAGGAGAAGATAAAAGGTAGGGAGGAGGGACTTGGAGGAGGGGAGTTGGAAATGTGATAGGTGGAAAGAGGTCAAGGTGAGGGTGATAGGTCGGAGTAGGATGGAGGCGGAGAGGTCAAGAAGAAGACTGCAGGTCAGGAAGGCGGTGCCGGGCTGGAGGGATCCGGCTGAGACAAGGTGGGGGGAGGGGGGATGAAGAAACTGGTGAAGTCCAAGTTCATCCCCTGCGGTTGGAGGGTTCCCAGTCGGAAGATAAGACGCTCCTCCTCCGACCGTCGGGTTGTTGTGGTTTGGCGGTGGATGAGTCCAATGACCTGCATATCCTCGGTGGAGTGGGAGGGGGAGTTGAAATGCTGTGCCACAGGTTGGTTGGGTTGGTTCGTCCGGGTGGCCCAGAGGTGCTCTCTGAATCGCTCCGCAAGTAGGCGGCCTGTCTCCCCAATATAGAGGAGGCCACACCGGCTGCAGCGGATGCAGTAGATGATGTGGGTGGAGGTGCAGGTGAATCTGTGGCGGATATGGAAGTTTCCCTTGGGGCCTTGGAGAGAAGTGAGGGGGGAGGTGTGGGCGCAAGTGTTGCACCTCCTGCGGTTGCAAGGGAAGGTGCCGGGAGTGGTGGTTGGGTCGGTGGGGGGTGTGGATCTGACAAGGGAGTCGCGGAGGGAGTGGTCTCTACGGAAAGCTGATAGGGGAGGGGAGGGAAATATATCCTTGGTGCTGGGGTCTGTTTGGAGGTGGATGATGACCCCCACCATGGAGAACATGTTAGAAAAAAATGTAATGGACCGAAGATGTTAAATAACCTTGATCAGATGGACTACATCCCAGTATTATACGGGAGATAGTTGAAGAGGGAGTGGAGGCAATCGTGGAGAGCAATCACTAGAGTAGAGAACGATCCTTGAGCACTGGAAACCCACTAACGTGACACCCCTTTTTAGCAAGGGAATAAGGAAAAAGACAAAAAATAAACCCATCATGAATAGTTTAACCTCTGTCGTGGGTAAGATCCTGAATCCATTGTGAAAGATGAGATTTCTGAATACGTGAAAGTGTTTGGTAAAATAGGGCAAAGTCGGCATGATTTCATCAAGGGAAGTTAATGCCTGACAAATCTATTGGAGTTCTTTGAAGAGGAAATGAGCAGGCTCGAACAAGCACAGCCAATGGATGTTATCCACCTGGAATTCAAGAAGGCCTTTTGACAAGGCGTCACACAGGAGATTACTGAGCCGGGGTGTTAGAGGCAAGGTGGTGGCATGGATAGAAGCTTGTCTGTCTGGCAGAAAGCAGAGAGTGGGGATAAAAGAGTACTTCTCAGGATGGCAGCCGGGGACAAGTGGTGATCCAGAATGCCCAGTGATTGAATCATAGCTTTTTACTTGTTACATTAACAATCTAGATGAGGGCATTGAGGGCACTCTGGCTAGGTTTGCAGACGATACAAAGACAGGCAGATGGGCAGGTCGTATTGACGCAGCGGAGAGGCTGAACAAGGATTTGGACAGGTAAAGAGATAGTCAGATGCATTCCAAGTTGGAAAGTGTGAGGTCATGAACTTTGACACGAAGAATATAGGCATGGTCTATTTTCTAAATGGCGAGAAAATTCAGAAATCTGAAGTGCAAAGGGACTTGGGAGTTCTAGTGCAGCGTTCTCTCAAGGTCAGCTTGCAGGTTGAGGCAGTAGTTAGGAGGGCAATTGCAATTATGATTGGGAGCATTTACGACAAGAAGAATTGAATATAAGAACTAACTGTATACGGCTCTGGTCAGACCACATTTGGAACATTGTGCTCATTTTTGAGCTCCATACCTCAGGAAGGATATACTGGTCCTGGAGCGTGTTCAGAATATTTTCACGAGAATGGTCATAGGAATGAAAAGCTTATTGCATGAGGAATATTTGAGTACTCTTGGTCTATACTTGATAAAGTTTGAAAGGATAAGAGGGAATGTATTTGTAATAGACAGAATATTGAACGACCTGGAGAGAGTGGATGTTGATAATATGTTTCCTTTGGATTAGAATCTGAGGTCACAGCCCTAGATGAAAGGGAACACTTTTTAGAACAGTGATAAGAGAAAGTTATTTAACCATAGAATGGTGAATCTTTGAAATTTATTGCCACAGAAGGCTGTGGGGGTAGGTCATTGAGTATATTTGAGACGGAGATAGATAGTTTTTGATTATCCAGGGGATGAAGGGTTATGGGGAGAAGGTCGGAGAATGGGTTTGAGAAATCTATCAAAGATGAGTGAATGACGGAGCAGACCCCATGGACTAACTGTCCTAATTAATGCTCCAATGTCTCATAGGCTTTTGGTCTAAATCTTAAGGAAGTACCTTGCATCTCCGAGAAGATAGATTCATGTTCTTCATGAAGGTCAGAAGCTATTGGGAATGGGTAACTGTTTTAGAATGAAGGTGTTGTGGCTGCTGTCAGGGTGGTGGATAATATGACATTCAGTGCAGGATCACACACCAACTGCACTGTATTAATGTGGGGAGAGTTTATTCATAACTTAGAACTCTCCGTCTCTCTCAATGGGGAGTTGGGGTTGGGGTGGGTGGGTGTAACGTCTGCCCAGGCATTTAAACTATCCATAATCATGCATCCTGAGTGAAATAGCAGTCATGAAATTTATCACCTTCCCATTGTCTGTTTCGAATATAAGGAGTGATTGTCCATCCCTCTCAGGGTTCAATGCAATCATGTCTTATTCTCTCACAGCGCTACAGATCAACCTTCATTCACTCCTCATGGTGCCATCATCCTAGGGATTAATCTGGTGGAACCCCTCTTCACTCTCTCTATGGTAAGGAGATCACTCCATATAAAGGAAAGGAAATCTGTCCACAATACCCCAAATACTGCCTCAACAATACTCTCAGGTTTGATCACAATAATTCCTTTCCCTCACTTAGCTGGCTCCATTTCTTTCGTGTGACACAGGATACAATTCATTTACAATGCACTGCCACTGATGTAGAATTTAAAAACATCCTTATATCTGTAGGTCAGCATCAATAAAGCCAGCACGAGAGGTGCCCATGGAGATGGACATCACTCAGACTTGGAAGAGACTCAATCAGAAAGAATACATCTAAAACAGTGAATGGCTACCTACCTGAATGGAAATGAGTCGCAAGAATATGGGATTCATGCCGAGGAAGGGAGCTACCTTTCCTTTTGTTCTGCCTTCACGGGATGTGTGCAGCCATGGTCAGGCCAGCATGTTATGCCGATCTTGAACTGAGTGGCTATTTCAGCTGTTCCACAGGACAATAAATAGTAAAACAAATGGCCGCGGTTTGCAGTTAAACAGAGACTTGACCAGAGAAGGATGACCCACTGCCTTCTCTAATGGGCTTAAGGCAAGCCGATATCAACAGATTTTCATTCTGTGGTTCTAGAATACGAGCCAATGGCGTGACCACCATACACCGTCTGCCCGTCTTTCAGATTTTGTGCAAAGAACAAGTTAAACATCTCAAGTGCAATTATTTTGTAATGGACACGTGGTTAGAAGGGACTTGAAACAGATGTATCTGGAATTAACAAAGGAACAAACGATGGTTTATTCAGGAATTGAAATGAGGATGAGGAGGAGACTGGGATGTCGAAATGGTGGTACCGGACAGGTTTGGTATGTGGGGAGGATATGGAGATGTACACTTTGCAGGAGAAAACGAATCAAAGAGGTAGAGAACAGTGTGTTTTACCCTCGCGTGTTGGTGAGTAATTTGTAAATAATAGTTTGCTAGTTATAATTTATAAGGAATGAAAATTTGATTGGAGCTGAAAACGTCGGCTTGCACCTTTACAAAATCTGCATATCATGAGCATCGAATCAGTTCAGACCATTTCACTAAACAGACAGAGTGACTTACCAGGAACACCAACTATAGCAAGGATAGGATAGTCACCAGCTTGAATAACCATCAGTACATCTTCAATCCGCGATGCCAATGAAATCCAAGGCTGGGAAAGCCAGTAAAGACCAGAAGATAATCTCCTATCCATTGTTGGAACATTGCAGTCTAATGTTCCCAGATTCTGATCCAGTGTTGGAATATTCTAGCCTAATGTTCCCAGTTTCTGATCCATTGTTGGAATATTCCAGTCTAATGTTCCCAGATTTCCATTTCTCGTGCCTTTCTCTCTGAAGCTGCTGATCCCTCTTATTGCTGTTGGACATGCTCCCGCTCTCTATGGGATAAATCACTGAAAGCATTCCCTTATTGATAGCAGAGAGAAACTCTCTAGGGACGCATACGATCCATGGAGACTGACATAATTACAAACGCTGAACAAATAGCTCCAGTTACCCCCTTTGAATTCAAAGCTACTTTATGAACATTCAAAATAACGTTGAATATTTATGCATTCTGGGTTTTTATATGCGAGTGTGACTGAAGGAATGGATGTTGAAGATGGCAGATTGATTGTGTGTAATCATTCAGTCAGCCTTGGATATGGAAGTAATGCCAAAAGTTTAACGGAACATAAACATGCTTCTCTGTCCATAAATACGGAAATGAATCCTGTAACTACTGACCAGTCATTGCAGTATCTGTAAAACATTGAGAAAACATCTATCATCCATGATATGATAGCAAAATATGCCAAAAAAACTTGGGCTTCAACAAACAAACGGCATGGATACGTTAACAGAGAATTGCACATGGCAAACACAGTTCAGTTGTTATTGCAGGTTCAGAGAGGGCAGCTGTGAGTCATGGTGTTGATGTTATCGATAGTAGTCATGATTTGGAGATTCCGGTGTTGGACTGGCGTGTACAAAGTTAAATATCACACAACACCAGGTTATAGTCCAACAGGTTTAATTGGAAGCTCACTAGCTTTCGGAGCGACGCTCCTTCATCAGGTGTTGTGTGATTTTTAACGATGTTATCGATGTTAAGGAACTGTCATGAAGTGTCATTGAATGGTCTTCAATTACATTGTGATTCTGATATTGGGGAAAAGACAGAAGACGGAGAAGACTGGAGGACATGGTTGATTAGACTGGTTGGAGGGACAGTGATGTTCCCCAGTTATCAGAATTGGAATGTTACTCTTTGTAACTCCGATGAAGAACAGATTCAAGAATACATCTACAATGAGGAATTAGCAGACACAATATTAATGAAATGCGTTTATGCAATATAAAACACAGAAACAAAATGATTTTCTGCACCCACCAACATATGCAAAATACAAAGAGATAAGGTTGTTAAAATACACTCCTGATATTGAGCTATATAAATTGAAATGTGAATTATATAACTTGGAAAGTGGTATGCAAACTTTATCAATCATTATTTGACCCACAGCTAAGATCGTGATTTCACCTCTGTCAGTGAATCCTCTCACCGAGATTATCTGGCCTAGTCTCTCATACAACATCGGTGTGGGCAGGCAGGGGGTGTGGGGGGGGGGGGGGGGGGGTTCATGGAGGTGGGGTGGTGGTTATCGTTTCCTGCTGCTCTTAGCACAGTCTATTTAAAAACAACTTGCCTTCTCCATGGAACCAATCTATTGACCTAATGGGTTCTGTTTAGCTGTCAGTAACCCAGCTCTGTGATATTGTGGGAAATAAATAATTTGGGATGACAGCCAGTATCAGCACAGTGCTCACAGTGTATGGTGCCCAGGCAAAGGGCTTGCCGTCCAGAGGAATTTCTAAATAAAGCTTCTAACTTCTGTCTCTCCATAGTTATCTACCGTAATGCAGTCTTCTGATCTATCTAACTTCACTCTCATCTAACACCTCTTCCTCTTGCACTCAGTCTGTCGCTCCCCCTTCTATCCTCTCTCAGTTTATCTCCCTTCACTTGCTTTCTCTCTGTTTATTTCTCTCTCACACAATCTCTCTTCAAACAATCTCTCTCTCTCCGATTGTGCAGTTGGAGAGCTTGTGACTCCACGATGGGCTGTATGGCCTCCATCCACGCCATAATAATTGAGGTTCTCTGACCCACAATAAATACTTCCTGGACAGACCTGCTGGTCCGGTGAAAGGTACAGTGCACAACTACCCGTTATCTTTTCCTGCTCCTCTCTGGTGTACAGCTGCCTTGAAATGTCTGTTCAAACAAAACAGACTGAATGAAGTCCGAGTAGTTGAGAAGGCGTTCATGAGTGTGTATTTCAATCAGGATTTTATGAAGGATGAGATTCCAGAATAACATAAGCAATGAATGAAAAGCAGGATAACACAAGAAATGGCAGTTGAGTACAACATGTGGTTCCAAGTAGGTCTCATTGTATTACCAGAAAAGCGCAGCAGGTCAGGCAGGCATCCAAGGAACAGGAGAATCGACGTTTCGGGCATAAACCCTTCTTCAAGAATCGTCGATTGTCCTATTCCTTGGATGCTGCCTGACCTGCTGCGCTTCTCCAGCAACACATTTTCAGCTCTGATCTCCAGCATCTGCAGTCCTCACTTTCTCCTCATTGTATTACCAATAGATTATCAATCCAGAAAAATCAGCTCCTGTTCTGGGGATCCCGGTTGAATCCCGCCACTGCAGATGGTGGAAATTCAATTCAATAATGTAAAAATATCCCTGCAATTAAGAATCTACTGATTGAAATCATTGTCGATTGTCAGACAAATCCATCTGGTTCACCAATATCCTGCAATGAAGGAATCTTCCATCCTCACCTGGTCTGGTTGACATGCAACTCTAGACCTAAAGCAATGTCATTGACTCCCAATCGCTCTCTGAAACGGTCTAATGAGTCATTCAGTTGTACCAATCGCAACAAAGTTTTTCACAAATGAAACCGGATGGACCACCTGGCATCGAAATGGGCATCGGAAAAGTCAACATTAGAAACATCACTGTAGAACCTGCAAAGTCTTCCTTACTAACATCTGAGGTCTGGTGCCAACATTGGAACAACTGCCTTACAGACTAGTTAAGCAACAGCCTGACATAGCCATACTCACGGAATCATACCTTACGGAAATAAAATAATTAAACATGGAAAAAAGGAGTCTCTTATTGATTTCCACGTAACGTCGTTCCTTAGCTGAATCAGTCCTCCACCATGTTAAACAACATTTGGAGAAAGCATTAACTGTCGCAAAGGGACAAAGTGTATTTTGGCTGGGGGATTTCAAAGCCGACTGTCAAGAGTGGTTTGGCAGCAGTACTACTGATCATGCTGGTCGGCTCCTCAGGACATAGCTACTAGATTGGGTCTGCAGAAGGTGATGAGGGAATGAACGAGAGGGTAAAAAAAAACCTGACCTCATCCTTACCAATCTACCAACAGATGTATCTGTCCATGACAGGATCGGTAAAAGTGACCACCACTCTCTCCTTGTGGAGACAAAGTCTATTGTCTCCATAAAGTCTATTCTCAGGATGTTGTGTGACACTATCACCATGCTAAATGGCACAGGCTTTTAGCAGATCCAGCTACTCAAGATTGAGCGTCCATAAGACACTGTGGAGCATCAATAGCAGCAGAACTCTACTCCAGCACAATCTGTAATATCACGGCCCAGCATGTCCCCCACTCAACCAATAACATCAAACCTCCTGGATCAATGGAGAATGCAGGAGGGCATGCTCAGAGCAGAACCAGGAATATATAAAGATAAAATGTTCATCTGCTGAACCTTCCAAACAGAAATACTTGCGTGCCAGATAGCATAAACAGCAAGGGACAGACAGAGCTTCGCGATCACAGAACCAATGCATCAGAATTAATCCGTTCATAAATGGTGGCGGACGATTAAACAACTCACCAGAGTAGGAGGCTCCACAAATATCCCCAACCTCAATGATTGAAGAGCCCAGCACATCAGTGCAAAATATAAGGCTGAAGCTTTCGTTGCAAACTTCAGTCAGAAGTTTGGAGTGGATGATCCATTCCGGCCTCCTCCCGTGGTCCACATCATTACAGATACCAGTCTTCAGCAAATTCGATTAACTGATATCGAGAAACGGTTGTAGGCACTGGATATTGCAAAGGCTATGGGCCCTGATATCATGCCGGCAATAGCCCTGAAGACTTGTACTCCAGAACATCCTGCTCCCCTAGCCAACCTGTTTCAGTATGTTTACAAACCGACAATGGGGAAAAACTGCTCAGTGACGCCTAGTTTGGGTTTTGCCAGGGTCACTCAGCTCCTGACCTCGTCACAGCCTTGGTTCACACATAGAAAAAGGAACTGAATTCCAGCCCTTGACATCAAGGCTGCATTCTGCCAGATGTGACACCAGTGACCCCAAGCACAAACGGTATCGCGGGCCAACACTCCATTATTGGAGTCATACCTGGCAGATAGGAAAATGGTCATTGTTGCTGGAGGTCAGTCATCTCAGATCCAGAACATCTCTGCAGTAGTCCATTAGGATAATGCCATAGGTCCAAACATCTTCAGCTGCTTCATCAATGACCTTCCTTCCATCATAAGGTCAGAAGTGGGGATATTCGATGATGACTGCACAATGTTCAGATACGGAAGCAGTCCATGCCCAAAGAATCAAAATCTGGACAATATCCAGGCTTGGGCTGGCAAGAGGCAAATAACATTTGCGCCACATAAATTCAGACAATGACTGTCATCAATAAGAAACAATATAACCACTTTGTATTCAGCAGCAGCATCATCACTAAACACCCCCACTATCAATATCCTGGGCGTATCATTGACCAGAAACTCAACTGGACTCGCCAAATGAATATAACAGCAGATCAGAGACTAGGAATACTGCACGAGAAACTCACCTCCTGACTACCCAAACCCTGTCCATCATCTACAAGGCACAAGTCAGGAATGAAATGGAATATCCTCACTTGCCTGAATGAGTGCAGCCCCAACAACAGTAAAGAAGCTTGACACAATCCAGGACAAAACAGCCCATTTGATTTTCACCACATCCACAAGCATTCACTCCCTTCACCATGGTCACTCAGGAGCAGCAGTGTGCACTATCTACAAGACACAATGGAGAAATTCCCCAAAGATCCTCAGACAGCCTCTTCCAATCTCACAAACACTTCCATCAAGGGCAGTAGACTTTTGGGAACCTCACCACCTTTACATTCCCCTCCAAACCAGTCAACATCCTGATTTGGAAATATATCGCCTTTCCTTCACTGTTGCTGCGTGAAAACCCTGGAATTCCCTCTTTAATCAATAGTGGGTCACCGCACAGCAGGTAGTTTGCAGCAGTTCGAGAAGGCAGCTCAGCACCAACTTCTCAAGGGCAACTGCGGACGGGCAAGAAATGCTGGGCACATCCAGCGATGCCCACATCCAATAAAATCTTTTTTTTTTAAATTAGTTCCAAGTTCAGATTCTCGATGGGACAGGTTATCTGATTTGAACATGAACAGGAAAGCAGTGTTTCTAAGATGAAACATTTTAGACTTTTCTGTTATTAGATGTGTGTTCAGTATTCGATGGCATATTGTGGCTGAGTGCTGTGATAAATTGCACCTGCTTTGTTTAAATCAACAATACTGGCAAAACAGGATCAATCCTTCGGAAGTACCAGACAGAAAATGACACTCATCGTAGAGAGAATGTACTCCCGCTAGATGAGACTCACTGATAGCAACTCATATTCAAAATATTGATGGAATACTGGTTGACACTGAATCTTACCACCGTTCATATCACACGGGTTACCATTGTCCAGAACGTGAAGTCAAATCAACATACAAATACAAGGGTTACAAGAGCAGGTCAGAGACTTACAAGTCTATACTGAATAATCGATCCTGTGACCTAAACGGCATGAGATATAGCAATAGATTTAGGCCATTCAGCCCATTCCTTCACTCTGATACTGTGCCATTTTGTCATTGTCTGTAAGAAAAGTGGAAATATCTTCTACATAGTGACTGTATCAACTTTGCAGTAATCCATTAGTTTCAATCAGACCCCCCAAACCCCCACAATTCTTCTAAATTCCATGGAGTACACACTGCCGCTCATATAACAAGCCGTCATACCCAGGATGGATCACCTCCAACACCAGCAGATCTTTCTCCAGAAATAGTATCCAAAACAGCTCACAATTAGCCAAATGCTGTCTGTCCATAGCCCATTACATTCTCAACAGTTTGTATCCCGTCTTGCATTCTTGCTCTCTTGAAATGAATGCGAACATTACTTTTGCTTTCCTAACTGCCAACTGAACATGCACGATAACCATAAGAGAGGACGAGTTGCTTCAAAATACTTTTGTGCTTCAGATTTAATGGATCCTATTAGAACATAGTGTCTCCTCTATTCCGCCTACCAAAGTGCATATTCTCACACGTCCCCATATTGTGTTCCATCAGCCATGTGTTTTCCCACAGTCCTAAACTGTTCAAGCCTTTCTGCAGCTTCCCCGATTCCTCAATATCCTCTGCAAACTTAGCAAAACTGCCCTCAAGTCCTTTGTTCAGTTTGTTCATATGTAATACACTTCCTGGCTCCCTTAGGACCGTCCACCATCTACAAGGCACAACAGTCAAGGTGTTTGACTCCATTCAGGTTGAAGCAGTGGCTTGACTTGAATTATACCTATAAAGTCTTCACTCCCTGCACCATTGACTCTCAGTAGAAGCACACCATACTCTCCTTTTGTTGTGCAGGTTAGGTGAATTGGCCATACTAAATTGCCCGTAGTGTTAGGTAAGGGTTAAATGTAGGGGTATGGGTGGGTTTCGCTTCGGCGGGTCGGTGTGGACTTGTTGGGCCGAAGGGCCTGTTTCCACACTGTAATCTAATCTAATCTAATCTAATCTAATCTAATCTAATCTAATTATGGCGCACAATCCCAGTCTATTGATGTCACTCCGTCTCAACATTAACTGAGTGGTGCTCACACCAACCATGTCACTGTGTATTGATAACGATGGAGGGAGAGAGGTCGGCGAGGGGATGTCTATGATGAATAACTGTGTGACTGCCAGTCTGAAACCCGTCCCGACAGCCTCGGATGTACCTGTGCCCGCTGTCAACGCTGCAGGCATGATCAGCCTTCCTACAGGTCAAATCAAGGAAAGCGACGGGCCTGGACAGTGTTCCCGGCTGAGCTCTCAGATCCTGTGAGGACAAACTCGCAGAGGTATTCATATACAATTTCAGCCTTGCCCTCCCACAAGCTGAAGTCCAAACTGCTTCAAGAAGACCGACATCAACCTTGTAAGTGAGAAAGCTCATGTTTTAATGACTTAATGATTACTGCCCAGTGGCTCTAACCTCAATAAACATGGAGTGATTTGAAAGGCTGGTTATGGCGCATATGAACTCCAATCTCCCAACCTGACTTGATCCCCTATAATATGCCGACTGATGTAACGGGTCCACAACAGATGTCGTATCCCGAGCCCTGCACTCATCCCTAGGACATCTGGATAACAAAGATACCTACGCCAGACTCCTGCTCATTGACGACAGCTCCACCTTAAACATCATTGTCCCCTCCAGACCGATCTCAAAATTCCGTGACCTTAGTCGTGACTCCACCCTCTGCAACTGGGTCTCCCGGTTTCTGACCAACAGACCCGAATTAGTGAAGGTCGGTATCTGCACCTCCGTCACAATAACACTCAACACTGGAGCTCCTAGAGGATGTGTCCTCAGTCCCCTACTGTACTTCCTGTACACACACGGCTATGTCCCTCAGCCCCCTACTGTACTTCCTGTACTCACACAGCTGCACCCTCAGCCCCCTACTGTACTCCCTGTACACATGCGGCTGTGCCCTCAGCCCCCTACTGTACTCCCTGTACACACATGACTGTGTCCTCAGCCCCCTACTGTACTCCCTGCACACACGGCTGTGTCCTCTGCTCCCTACTGTACTCCCTGTACACATATGGCTGTGTTTGCAGTCCCCTACTTTACTCCCTGTACACATATGGCTGTGCCCTCAGCCCCCTACTGTAATCCCTGTACACCAATGGCTGTGCCCTCATCCCCCTACTATATTCCGTGTTCATCCATGGCTGTATCCTTACCCCCGACTGTACTCCCTGTGTACCAAGAGATGTGCCCTCAGCTCCCAACTGTACTTCCTGTACACACACAGCTGTGTCCCTCAGCTCCTTACTGTACTCCCTGTACATCCACGGCTGTGTCCAATGTCCGGTACTGTACTCCCTCTACACCACGGCTTTGTCTCAGCCCCCTACTATACTGCCTGTATACCAAAGGCTGTGTCCTCATCTCCCTACTGTACTCGCTGTACACACATGACTGTGTCCTCAGCCCCATATTGTACTCCCTGTACACACACGACTGTGTCCTCAGCCCCATACTGTACTCCCTGTACACACATAGTTGTGTCCTCTGCTCCCTACTGTACTCCCTGTACACATATGGCTGTGTCTGCAGTCCCCTACTGTACTCCCTGTGCACACACGGCTGTACCCTGAGCCCCCTGCTGTAATCCCTGTACACCGATGGCTGTACCCTCATCCCCCTACTGTATTCCGTGTTCACCCATGGCTCTATCCTCACACCCGACTGTACTCCCTGTATACCAAGAGATGTGTCCTCAGCCTCCAACTGCACCCCCTGTACACACTGGGCTGTGTTCTCAGCCCCCTACTGTACTCCCTGTATATCCACGCCTGTGTCCAATGCCCGCTACTGTACTCCCTCTACACCACGACTGTGTCCTCAGCCTCCTACTGTACTCCCTGCACATACACGGCTGTGCCCTCAGCCCCTACTGTACTCCCTGTACATCGATGGCTGTGTCCAATGTCCGCTACTGTACTCCCTCTACACCACGACTGTTTTCTCAGTCCCCTCCCTGTACACCGATGGTTGTGCCCTTATCTCCCTACTGTATTCCCTGTTCACCCATGGCTGTACCCTCACCCCCGACTGTACTCCCTGTATACCAAGGGATGTGCCCTCAGCCCCTAACTGAATTCCCTGTACACACGCGGCTGTGTCCCTCAGCTCCCTACTCTACTACCAGCACACACACGACTGTGTCCTCAGCCCCCTACTGTACTTCCTGTACATCCATGGCTGTGTCCAATGCCCGCTACTGTACTCCCTCTACACCACGGCTGTGTCCTTAGTCCCCTACTGTCCTCTCTGTACATCCACGGCCGTGCCCAATGCCTGCAACTGTACTCCCTCTACACCACGGCTGTGTCATCAGCCTCATACTGTACTCCCTGTACACACATGACTGTGTCCTCTGCCCCCTACTGTACTCCCTGTACAAACACGACTGTGTCATCAGCCCCCTGCTGTACTCCCTGTACACACACGGCTTTGTCATCAGCCCCCTGCTGTACTCCCTGTACACACGCGGCTTTGTCATCAGCCCCCTGCTGTACTCCCTGTACACACACGGCATTGTCATCAGCCTCCTACTGTACTCCCTGTACACACCCGGCTGTGTCATCAGCCACCTAATGTACTCCTGTACACACCCGGCTGTGTCCTCAGCCACCTACTGTGCTCCCTTTACACACACGGCTGTGTCCCTCAGCCCCCTATTGTACTCCCTGTACACACCCGGCTGTGTCCTCAGCCACCTACTATACTCCGGTACACACACGGCTGTGTCCTCAGCCACTTACTGTACTCCCTGTACACACACGGCATTGTCATCAGCCCCCTACTGTATTCCCTGTACAAACACAGCTGTGTTCCTCAGCCACTTACTGTACTCCGGTACACCCGGCTGTGTCGTCAGCCACCTAATGTACTCCTGTACACACCCGGCTGTGTCCTCAGCCACATTCTGTACTGCTGAACACACACGGCTGTGTCCCTCAGCCCCCTATTGTACTCCCTGTACACACCCGGCTGTGTCCTCAGCCACCTACTATACTCCGGTACACACACGGCTGTGTCCTCAGCCACTTACTGTACTCCCTGTACACACACGGCATTGTCATCAGCCCCCTACTGTATTCCCTGTACAAACACAGCTGTGTTCCTCAGCCACTTACTGTACTCCGGTACACCCGGCTGTGTCGTCAGCCACCTAATGTACTCCTGTACACACCCGGCTGTGTCCTCAGCCACATTCTGTACTCCTGTACACACCCGGCTGTGTCCTCAGCCACATTCTGTACTGCTGTACACACCTGGCTGTGTCCTCAGCCACCTACTATACTCCGATACACACACAGCTGTGTCCCTCAGCCCCCTACTGTACTCCCTGTACACACATGGCTGTGTCCTCAGTCACCTATTGTACTCCTGTACACACGTGGCTCTGTTGCCAAATTCCAAACAATGCCAACTGCAAATTTGCTGATGACATCACCAAAGCAGGAGTGATATCAAACAACGATGAGTCTGAACACAGAAAGGAGACAGTGGGTTTGGTGGCATGGTGAAATGATAATAACCTCCCTCGCAAATTCGGCAAAAGTAAAGAACTGGTCATTGAGCTTAGAATGAAAGGAGGGGAACAAGCCCCTATCTACATCAACGGTCGAGACAGTGCAGAGTGTAAAGTCCATCGGAGTGATGATAACTGGCAACCTACCCTGGACATCTCAAATAGGTGTGACAGACAAGATGGTTCAAAAACGTCTCTCCTTCCTCACTTGGCTCAGGATATTTTTCATGCGCTACTTCTACAGATGCACTATTGTGAACGTACTGTCCGGGTGCGTAATGGCCTGGTACGGCAACGCTCTGCCCAGGACCATCAGAAACTACAGAAGATTGTGTTCACAGCCCAGACTATGACGGGCTCCAATCTCCCAACCAGTGACTCTATTTATACGGCTCGTTGCCGCAGAAAGGCTGCCAACATCTACCAAAATTACTGAGGGAAGAGAGAGAGGAAATATCTGGGGCCTTAACAGATATCTTTGTCACATCCTTTAAGGTCCCAGAGGATCGGAAAGTTTCTAATCCCCTTGTTTAAGAAGGGTAGCGTGAATAATCCAATTAATAATAGACCGGAGAGCCTGAAGTCTGGAGTAGGGACGCTGCGAGAGAAGATACTGAGGGATAGGACCTATTCTCATTTGGATGAAAATGGTCTTATCAGTGATAGGCAACATGGCCAGTGCAGGGAAGGTTATGTCTTACCAACTTAATAGAATTATTTGAGGAAGTGACGAAGTTGCATGATGAGGGAGGGGCTGGAGATGTCATGTACATGGACTTCAGGGAGACGTTTGATAAGATTTCCCATGGTCGGGTTATTGAGAAAGTGAAGTCACATGGTGACCAGGATGTGCTAGTCACATGGATAAAGAATTGGCTTGTTAACAGGGGACAGAGCGTAGTAGGGGAAGGGAGTTTCTCAAAATGGAGAACTGTGACCAGTGGTGCTCCATTTAAGATGTTTCGGGAAAGATACACGAATGGGCCGGGAGCATAGGGATACAGACCTTTAGAAAATACGAGACAGGTTGAGATAGAGGATTTGGATCTGCGCAGGCTTGGACCGCCGAATCGCCTGTTCCTGTACTGGAATGTTCGTCGTTCTAACATTGCCAAAGACCCATCATATGCCTATAAAGATCTCCCACAACCTCTTCCATCAGGCTAAATGAAAAAGACGCTTGAACACACAGAGCAGCAAGCTCATGAACAGCTTCTTCCTAGCTGTT
This sequence comes from Chiloscyllium plagiosum, assembly GCF_037043375.1. Classification (NCBI taxonomy): domain Eukaryota; kingdom Metazoa; phylum Chordata; class Chondrichthyes; order Orectolobiformes; family Hemiscylliidae; genus Chiloscyllium; species Chiloscyllium plagiosum. Next base: position 30,225,492 of record NW_028270184.1, on the reverse strand, counting down.
ATTAGACTGATGAATGGACTCCCTAATCTCAGATAATGCTGATTTTGTTCATATTGATCTCGCCCAGCGCAAGCCCTGTGCAGCGTAACCTATATGCCTCTCAGACATGTTTTACAGCCATCGTTCAGTATATCCATTCTTACCATGATCTTCCTGGACATCTTGGCACAGGACAAAATAAATCCTCACCTCTCTACCCCCAGCTCCCTCCAGTGCTCACGCCCAGGTCTCTACGGTCCTCACCCCAGCTCCTCCCTTTCTCCCCAGCTCCCATTGACCCTATCCCCAGCTCCCTGTGACCTTTGTCTCTACCGGTTTCTCTCACACTGTCTGTTGCCCTGTGATTTGCTTTTCTCTGTCTTCTGTTTCTTTCCCTGAACCTATTACCTTCCCTTCTCCCTGCGCATGTGACTGTTTGTTTCCTTGTTTTGTTTCCTTTCTCTCTTTGACTGACTGTCCATCTGTTTCCCTCGCTGTGTTCTCTCTCTCCTTCCCTTTGTTTCTGTCTCTTTCTCCTTCGTTGTGATGGTGATGGCTTCTCTATTCGTTTGAATCAGGTGATGGCTCATTGGTTCGATGTTGGCAATACAATACACTCCACAAGGTTTTGGTATAGAGGATATAATTTAAAAGTATCAGTTACATTTCAATTGTTGTCAAAACAGCAACCAGAACGTGGGTATCCATTTAACAGCCAATTGTTACATCTAACTATTTTGAAACCAAGTGCTCTGCATGCTGGCAACTCAAAGCATTCTATTCGGGTGCACAATGACCTCACATTGTAACTGCTCTGCCGAGGACCATAAGAAACGACAGACGGTTGTGTACACAGCCCAGCCCATCACGGAAGACCACCTTCCGTCATTTATACTTGTCATTGTCGCAGGAAGGCTGGCAACATCAAAGATCTCTCCCAAACCAGTAATGATCTCCTACAACCTCTTCCAACAGGGAGGAGACGCAGAGGCTTGAAAACATGGGCCAGCATGCTCAGGAACACTTCCTTCCCTACCATTATTAGACTGACAAATTGACATCTCTCACTTTTCAAATAATATTAATCTTGCTAATGTTGATCTTACTTTGCCCACCTCCTGTGAGGCTGTAAGCTTACATGCCTCACTCTGTCCAAAGACACTGTGATCTCTGTTTTCTTGCTTAGGGTCATGTGCCTGCACTACAATAAAAACAAACCTTTCCATTGTACATTTGACTAAAATAAATGAAATAAAATCAGATCAAACACGTGGACTGCAGTGGCTCAAGGTCTTCTCAAGGGCAACTGGGAAAGTGAATAATGCTGCCCCAGTCAGAGATACCCATATATAATTAATGAATATAAGAAGATGGTCACACTTAGGAAGGACAGACAGAGGAATCAAATCGCTTTAAACTTGATCTTAGATATATACAGGTTTCCTTCACTATTTGTAAGTAGAGTGTTCCTACGAAACTGTTCGCAAGCTGATATGGTGTAGAGTGCAGTAGCACTAATTTATATGGGAATATTTTCGGCTTTCTTCGTAAAAGTGAAAATCCTGTTCGGATTTCATTTGGTTAGCAAAACAATGTGCTAATGTAAGTCATTCGAAAAGCGAAGTGGCGAAAACTGAACTCATACCTGTATTTACAAGGGCATGATATTCACGAAGATGGGAACGGTGAAAAATAAATGAGATGAATCTCACATTTTATTTCCAGCCCAGCTGATCATCATTCTTTTTGTTTGCTCTTTTTCTACTATATCTCTCTTTCTCTATTGATTCCTCCTCCCCTTCAAAGCAGACTTCCCTGTCAATGGTATTAATCACACTCCTTTCCAGCTGCTTTCAGTTCAGGAAAGTTCCCCAGAACTTTCTGTTCATTTCTTTGCATTTCTTTCTATAATTTCAGATTTTCAGCATCTTCCTTTACTTGATTTCGCCTTCAATTTTTTTAATTCGTGGGATGTTGGCATCTCTGCCAAGGGCATCATTTGGTGACCATCACTAATCGCCCTGACTCTGAGGCCATTCCACAAGCCAATATAAAGTTAAAAACATTGTCATGGGTCTCAAGTCACAATTAACCCAGACCGGGTAATAACGTTAGATTTCTTTATCGAAGGTGATCAGTGAAAGAAGAAGGTTTTCAGACAAAATGTAGCTTTTATGTTTGTTTTTCGTGAAATTCACTTTTATTCCAATTCTTATCATTTTTATTTAAGTTCTGTCATCAGCTGTGGTGGACTTGAAACAAATCACTTGAAACAATCTCTTTCCTTTAATAAGCTTTGCTCCTGAATTACATCCAGCGACATTCCTACATTCATACATTGTCCTAATCATGAAGTAACGTCCGAGACAAGAACAATTTTGTGATTGAAATATTTGTATTTGGAAAAGTGGTCAGAAGAGAGCTTGAAACATTAAGTCTGAATTTTACCAACGTGCAGCCAATGGTTTATTCAGCAACAGCACTGACACAGAGATGGAGATTGGGGATATTAGGAGCTGGGAGTGGACAGGTTTAGTGACAGAGAGAACAGGAGATATAAATAAGTTCAGGGCAAAAAGGGATCTCGAGGTTGTGCACAGTTTTGTTCGCAGATGTTTGTGAGGGAGTGATCTGCAATTCATGGGTAATGAATGGAGACTGCAATTGAAACTGAAGACAATAGTTTCTTTCTCTGACAAATATAGATATCAGAAATTGCAACGGAGTTCAAACTTGTTTATGGGATTAATGAATGGACAGAGGTAGAGAACACCAACAATAGCGAGAATAGGTGAGTAGCACACCCTCCACCCCGCCCAGAATAACCATCAGCACTGCTGATATCCGATATGGTAGAAATCCTCAAGAGGGGGAAATCTTGAAAATACTCAAGGAAAACATCCTCTCCGTTGTTGTAATGTTCCAGTCCGTTATTCTCAGATTCAGATCTATGCAGCTGTTGATCTCTGTTACTGTTGGAGCTTATGCATCTGTTACTACAGTGGGATAGCGCACTGAATGAAGTCTTTTACTAATAGGAGAGAGAAACCCTCCAGTGACACAGTTGCATTGCATGGAGATTGACATCAATCACAGTCAGAGCAAACAGTCCCAACTTTCAATCCAGCACATTCAGTTCACAATATATCTGGACTGGACTATTGGTCACATTTCCCATCACCAATTGCTCTCGTAAAGTCAGTTGTGAGGGAGAATAAGAATATTTTCTTTTCGTAGGCTACTTGATTCTGCTCTGTTGTCCGTTTACTATGCTGTAACCATCTCTCCAAAAATCCCTCCCCCCAAAAAAAGAATCACAACCACGATGTTGTTACGATGCTGATCTCTCCTCCATGGGAACAAACGCTAGCGAACAGACTGTCATTCGGCACAATCGCTCTGAACATTGACAGGAAATGTGGACTTTTCTGAATGTTCCTCTCACTACTCTAATAAGGCAACTTTGGAACTTGCATAGGGAATATGCTTCAGTAATTTATTTCTATAAATTGACAGACTCCTAAATGCAGTTTTATCTGTTGGAAACCGTATTTTCTATGCATTTTGGCTTCAGTCCAACACTAAAAGTGATAATTACAATGAACGTATTCATTTAGACTTATGAATTAATGAGTCAGGTTCGAATGAACATGCTATTGGCTGGGAGATAGGGCGGAATGGGAGCAGTGGCTGTGCAAACTGCATGGGGAATACAATGATGCTGTGGTTCTGTTCGCCGAGCTGGAAGTTTTTGTTGCAAAAGTTTCGTCCCCTGTCTAGGTGACATACTCAGTGCTTGGGAGCCTCCTGTGAAGCGCTTATGTGGTGTTTCCTCAGGCATTTATAGTGGCCTGTCCCTGCCGCTTCCGGTTGTCAGTTTCAACTGTCCGCTGTAGTGGCCGGTATACTGGGTCCAGGTCGATGTGTTTGTTGATGGAGTTTGTGGATGAGTGCCATGCTTCTAGGAATTCCCTGGCTGTTCTTTGTTTGGCTTGCCCTATTATGGTAGTGTTGTCCCAGTCGAATTCATGTTGCTTGTCGTCTGCGTGTGTGGCTACTAGGGATAGCTGGTCTAGGTCATGTCCTAGAAGCATGGCACTCATCCACAAACTCCATCAACAAACACATCGACCTGGACCCAATAGACCGGCCACTACAGCGGACAGGGGACGAAACGTTTGCAAAAAAAACTTCCAGCTCGGCGAACAGAACCACAACAACGAGCACCCGAGCTACAAATCTTCGCACAAACTTTGAACACTACTGGAACAAGGAATGGTCTACGTACACCATGAAGGAAAAGGTATAACTTAGGTCCACGTATGGGAGAAGCAGGCTGAAGCAATGGGTCTGCGTGGGCCGATCTGTTTGTGGATTTTCAGGAGGAGATAAAAGCGAACTCTGCTATCAGAGGACCATCATCTTCGGGACTGTTAGGTGTGGGTGAGTGGGTGCGGGGAGGGGGGGCGGTGGGGGAGTGAGTGGGAATATACAGATGAAATGTGGTCAGATTCAGTAAATAATATAGCCTGATGTGCCATGGGGGTAGGGTTATGGATCAGCAGGTGATACGTGGAGGTATCTGAGAGCTGGCACTCAGCCTCTGAAATGTCGAGGTGAGTCCACCAGACTACAGCAGCACCACCATTATCAGCACAGGCTGAATAACATAGTCAGTGTTGGATCGAAGCATACAGCGTACAGTCTGTTCAGATGGTGATAGGTTGGATAGGGTGAGGGGGATACAGAGCATTTAAGACAACCGAACTCCCATGGAGCGTTCTCCATGAACATATTGAGTTCAAGTAAACGCCAGAGGAATGGATACAGGGGGAGGGAGAGTGTTGGAGCTGGGCGAAGGGTCTATGAGATGGGGAGTGGACTCTTGCCCAAAGAAATTGACACAGAGGAGAAGATGTTGGAAGAGGATTTCAACGAAATTTCGTTTCTGAAATTCATTAAAGTGGGGCACAGAGGGATAAAGCTGAGAACTTTGCTGAGTACAGAACATTCAGCATTAGAGTGTGGATGGTTAGGAGGGATGGTAAATACACGACAGGCTTGGGGGAGGGGATGGACTCAGATTGCATGACATGGGTTGGGTGGCAGGTTCCAAAGGCTCACAGGCATCTCTAAGTTATTCCATCTTGTGGGCCTCGTATATCTGGCGAGCATGGCAAATGAGATGGAGAATGAAGTAGAATTGGGGAATGATGCAGCCTTGAGCCAATGTGATGTGATGCTGTTGAACAGAGAAAATGTTGATCTCAGTGTCAACGACACTGCACGACAAGTCCTCAGAAAGTAAGTGGTTGAAAATAATCGGAATCGTTACCTTACTGTAATGCTCTGATTTCATTGGGGTGACACTCAACCAGCAAGGTCTTACTTTTCTGAGACGTCCGATCAAACTGTGAAAACAGAAAGCATCTTGATGCTATTAATAAGGCAAATCCATCCATGGTTTTGGAAGGCACTAGCAAGGGCATAGTTTATTTGTCATTCCCAATAGCTCTGAGTAAGGTGTCATTGTTCATTGAGGAAATTACCAGCACAGAAGTTCCTCTGATTTCCATGAACCAGTTTGCTGAGGGTGAATGATGCTACATGAGTCAAATGCTACTTTGATGGCAAGGGACGTTACTCTGATCTCACCTCAACTGACATTGGAAAATCAGTTAAAATACTAAAGAGAAAAAAGGATAGAACACGGCTTATTGAACAATGCGGTCACTGTCCTCGCAACGTTTCAGGATAAACAGATGCATGGCCTTCTGATTCTGAGGAGAAGTGTTTCCTATTTGGGATGAGGCTGTTTGGTTAAGCGCTGTGACAGAGAGACAGAAAAAAACGTTCCACTCTGTATGGGGGAAAAAAAACCCACCCAATTCACGGCGCATTGGACAATTGCAGACATACAATATTAGATATTGGGCATTGATCATCTCAATCTCATCATTCACTGATGACCAATAGCAGCACAGAAGCCAGGAGTTCCCACCACCCCAGTTGGAAAGCAAAAATGGGTAAGGGATGGCCAGTAGAAGTGGGAGTAACTAGGGAATTGGTGTAACTTACAGTGGGAGTGGCAGAAGAAGGGTGCGAAGAGATATCATCAGTGGAAGAGTATGTGACAGCAGAAGGTGTAGTGAAAGGGAAGTAGGAGTGTAAAGAAAGAGTAGGAAGGGGAGGAAGAATGGCTAATAAAGTTTTAGTGACTGGGTAAAGCTTGTTTTTGGAAACGTGAGGTTGGGTGAAAACCACCACTGTTCAGGAAAATTGGGAACTGATTCCATTGAAAATTAAGATTTAATGCACTTCTTTTTCTATCACTTGATTCTTTATCAGATTGTATATTCACTCTGCAGTTTTGTATCTCCATCAAATGCAGGTGACGTGTTTTTTTTTCTCCCCTGGTGTTGTGTCCTAACATTTTTGAAATTTTTTTAACAGGATGTATTTGCTTCCAATTCAATGAAGGCATGAGAATATGATTTGATCTCCTGCAGTTAGTCCATAACATAAAATTTAATTGAATATTTATCATCATCACATTAACTGATTCAAGCAATGAATCTGTGTCTATCCTGCCGATGAAAGATTTCTTCAGTTCTGACTATTGTTACAAAGAACAGTACCACACAAAAGCCTAATGCTCCAGTGCAAGGTGCCACACCCTAGTTCATCCTAAATTAGTTACTAGCTTTATGAATAAGACATGCTGAGGGACAGAGTGTAAAAAGTGAATTTAACTTTGTGTCGAAAATGGAATTTGCAGCTCCCTCATAATAGGTGTTAACTACATCAGTCTGTAAATTCCCCAAAATTAGGACAACAATAGACTGGAATTCTTAATTATTCCTTTGTGAATAACATCTGAAGAACAGGAAGGAAATCAAGGTTTGTTTGTGATATTCATAAATGATGATGGTGAGAATGTGGAAAATGGATGGCAGTGGAATGATAACTAAAGTTGGGGATGACACAAAGATTTGCTGGGTACTTCACAGTGAGGAAGAAAGAGTTAGGCAACAGGACGATATAAACAGATGATTTCTGTGTCCAGATTAATGGCCGATGAAGTTTAACACTGATAAGTGTGAGATAATGCACATCTGAATTAACAAGTCAAGTGAGTACTCAAACTTTGGAGGGCGAGGGCTAAACCTGCTCCTTTTCTCTTTGCAACAGGGAAAGTTGAGGAGGGAACATGGTACAGGTATACAAGAGCATAAGGGGTATGGAGAGGATGAACAGACAGCAGCTGTTTCCTTTACTCGAAGGGTCAAAAACAAAGGGACACGTACTTAAAGTGAAAGACAGGGGATTCAGAGAGGATTTGTGGAGTCTGTATTGAACTGAGAGGGTGGCACAAACATTGAATACAAAGTTCCTATGTGTGGAAACAGGCCCTTCAGCCCAACAAATCCACACTGACCCTCCAAAGAGTAACCCACCCAAACACGTTCCTCCTAAATTTACCCCTGACTAATGCACCTAACCTACACATCCCTAAACACTTTGGGCAATTAGGCATGACCAATTCACTTAACCTGAACATCTTTGGATTGTGGGAGGAAACGGGAGTACCGAGAGGAAACACACGCGTTCACGGGGAGAATATTCAAAATCCATACAGGCAGCTACCCGAGGCTGGAATCAAACCTGAGTACCCAGCGCTCAAAGGCAGGAGTGCTAAGCAATGAGACGCCGTTCTGCCGCAGGGGACATGTACCTGGAATGCATTACCTAGGCGTAGATTGAGCAGGTAATCTCACAAACTTTTTAAAAACCCTTTGGATAAGCACTTGGTGGTGCAGGCTCGCACTTTCATTCAATTATTCTATTTGGTGGCAGTCACGAACACTCAGATTTCTTCTGAAGCAATAGCTAATGGCAGTTCCCAGTTTGTTCCATTGACTAGACTCAGTAAGTGAGCATCCAGTGAAGCGCTGGTATTATCTCCCACTTTCTATTTAAATTTTTCATTTTCCTTGAGTGGATAATGTAATTTCCTGTGTCGATTATGCCATTGCCGGCCCTTTTTCTCAGAGGATGGTAGATGGAGTCAAAATTGATGTGCTTGTCGATGGAGTTCCGGTTGGAATGCCATGTTTCTAGGAATTCTTGTGCTTGTCTCTGTTTGGCCTGTCCTAGAATGGATATGCAGACCTAGACAAAGTGGCGTACTTCCTCACCAGTACATAAGAAATTAGGAGAAAGTGAGGACTACAGATGCTGGGGATCAGAGCATAAAAATGTGTTGCTGGAAAAGCGCTTTTCTCACGTAAGAAATTAGTGTTGGGAGGTGTTTGATGCGTTCATTAGCCAAGGGATTGAGTTTAAGAGCTACGAGGTTATGCTGAAACTCTATGGAGCCCTGGTGCGACCACACTTAGAATATTGTGATCAGTTCTGGTTGCCTCGTTATAGGAAAGATGTGGAAACTTTGGTGAGGGTGCTGAGGAGATTTATCAAGATACTGTCTGGACTGGAGGGCATGTCATACAAAGAAAATTTGAGGGAGCTAAGGTGTTTTCCTCATTGGAACGAAGAAGAATGGAAAGTGACTTGACAGGGATGTTCAAGATGATGAGAGGCACAGATAGAGTGGATAGCCAGAGACTTTCTCCCAGCATGGAAATGGCTCTAGAGGGGGTATGATTTTAAGTTAATTGGAGGAAGGTTTAGGGGAGATGTCAGAGGTAGGTTCTTTACACAGAGAATGGTGGGTATGTGCAATGAACAGCCATCTTGTAGTAAAGTCAGCTATATTAGGGATATTTAATTGGATAGGCACATAAATGATACTATAATGTAAGGTATGCAGGTTAGTCTGATCTTAGAGTAGGATAAAAGGTCGACAGAACATCAAGGGCCTGCACTGTGCTGCACTGTTCTATGTTTCCACTTTCACCCAGCTTGTGGATTCTCATCTAATTGTTGAATGTGTGAGGGAATGATGTTTGTGAGATCAGGAAGCTTTGGAGGGGTGCAAGGCCAAAACCTCAAGTTATGGTGTGCATTGTTACAGTCACCTGAAAGCCAGTATAATATGTGTGGTTACCTAAACCAGACAGAATCCGCCAAGTTCAGTTATTAATGTGATTTTTGGATTGCCGTTTGCTGCTGGTTACTTCACATACATTCTACTGTGTGACCCATGTATTAATCTCTGACCATTCACAGAGATGTACAATTTAATTTTGATATTGGAGAATGTGAAGGTGACATTTACTGGATATGGCTTTAGAGGTTTCTTTGTGAGATACGAGGCACTGCAATAGATTGTCAACATGTTAACGTCTTCACCCATGTCTGATCCGGGGTGCAGATGTATGGAGTCTGGGAGGCAGGTCAGATTTCATCACCATAGGTAACTTGTATGGTGAGGGTCCGACTCTCCATGTCAACAAGTCTTTGCTCTGGTCCAGGCTCTGACTGAAGATGAATTTTAACACTTGGTTGCTGGTCAGCCATTAGTATTTAACCTGGAAAACCATTAGTACCTACACTGAGACCAGTGATAGTCTATTGGCAGGTTCTCCCACTGCCCAAAGTGGATTAGAAATTATTTGTATTGAAATAATGTTTGACTGACTACCCTGAACCAGGTTAGAAGCTCAATGCACAGATTTTGGAACAGTCCCATGAGTCTCTCTGTATCACAGGCAGCTGTGAGGTCCAATAACACTGTAAATAATTTCAGATCTATTTGAAGCAATTTCCAGCGTAGCTCATTGCAGGGTATTGAGTTTAATGACCAGAACAATAATCGGATGTTTGCTATATTTCATGAATTGGGCAAACTAAGACATGAATGATAATCATTCAACTGAACTATAATCTCTTAAATCAATTATGTAGATTCTATACTTTTGGAACTAAAATATAAACTCCTGTCAAGAGTTTGTAACGCAGAAATAAAGCATGTACATTTTATTTTATCGAAAAAAGAACGTAACTCTTGTAGTGATCAGAATTAGATATTCAATGTCAGGATTCAAAGCAATGCTTTGCCACTCCAATATTTTTAAAGTGGTTGGCTTCTGAATGATTACATGTTCAGAGTGAGCAAACGATTGAATATACAAATAGAATTAGCGTTCTTATACATTTATATATAAACAATCAGTTTAATTTCTCACTGAAATGTACAATATTCAGCTATTAGCCAACAATTTAAAAATGGCAATAATTCAAAATGGACTGTGGATATTAAACTAAATAAATTATTTGTGTTATCAAATTTTAGTGAATAATAATTTGAAAGCTTCCAAATATTAGAATGAATAATGTTTAATATGAAATGTGGAGAGTGAAAAAAAAAGCATCGAACATAATATCGTGTCAGGAAAAAGTCAGACCTTTCCAAAGAGTTTTGTGGCAAAGCAATGATATATTTGTTTTAGTAATTAGAATACAACACGTAAAATATTCATGTTCTGAGTAATAAGTAGACTTCATAGTGAAGCTGACCTTGCAATACTTGCATTTTAGATACTTATGCTGCACCATATAATCAGTTATTTGCGAGCATTTACACAGTTAAATAATTGGATACTGACTTTTATTATTACTGACTTCTCAAAGCCCTCTGCTTCTTTCTTTCCCGCCGTACCGACCAGTACCCTTCCACTGACACCCTCCTTCGACTGACTGAACTGGTCCTCACCCTGAACAACCTCTCTTTCCAATCCTCCCACTTCCTCCAAACGAAAGGAGTAGCCATGGGCACCCGCATGGGCCCCAACTATGCCTGCCTCTTCGTAGGATATGTGGAACAATCCATCTTCCGCAACTACACTGGCCCCAGCCCCCACCTTTTCCTCCGATACATCGATGACTGTATCGGCGCCGCCTCGTGCTCCCACGAGGAGGTTGAACAGTTCATCCACTTCACCAACACCTTCCACCCCGACCTCAAATTCACCTGGACAGTCTCAGATTCCTCCCTCCCCTTCCTCGACCTTTCTATTTCTATCTCAGGCGACCGAATCAACACGGACATCTACTACAAACCGACCGACTCCCACAGCTACCTGGACTACACCTCCTCCCATCCTGCCCCCTGTAAAAACGCCATCCCATTCTCCCAATTCCTTCGACTCCGCCGCATTTGCTCCCAGGAGGACCAGTTCCAAAAACGCACAACCCAGATGGCCTCCTTCTTCAAGGACCGCAATTTCCCCCCCGAGGTGGTCGACGATGCCCTCCACCGCATCTCTTCCATTTCCCGCTCCTCCGCCCTTGAACCCCGCCCTTCCAACCGCCACCAGGACAGAACCCCACTGGTCCTCACATACCACCCCACCAATCTCCATGTACAGCGCATCATCCGCCGTCATTTCCGCTACCTCCAAACGGACCCCACCACCAAGGATATATTTCCCTCCCTCCCCTATCAGCATTCCGTAAAGACCACTCCCTCCGAGACTCCCTCGTCAGATCCACACCCCCCACCAACCCAACCTCCACTCTCGGCATCTTCCCCTGCAACCGCAAGAGGTGCAAGACTTGCGCCCACACCTCCCCCCTCACCTCCCTCCAAGGCCCCAAAGGAAACTTCCGTATCCGCCACAGATTCACCAGCACTTTCACACATATCATCTATTGCATCCTCTGCACCCGATGTGGCCTCCTCTATATTGGGGAGACAGGCCGCTTACTTGCGGAGCGTTTCAGGGAACACCTCTGGGACACCCGGACCAACCAACCCAACCACCCTGTAGCTCAACATTTCAATTCCCCCTCCCACTCCACCAAGGATATGCAGGTCTTTGGACTCCTCCATCGTCAGACCACAGCGAAACGACGGTTGGAGGAAGAACGCCTCATCTTCCACCTAGGAACCCTCCAACCACAAGGGATGAACTCGGATTTCACCAGTTTCCTCATTTCCCCTCCCCCCCCACCCTATGTCAGTCAAATCCATCGAATTCAGCACCACCTTCCTAACCTGCAATCTTCTTCCCGACCTCTCCGCCCCCACCCCAGTCTGACCTATCACCCTCACCTTGACCTCTTTCCACCTATCACATTTCCGACGCCCCTCCCCCAAGTCCCTCCTCCCTATCTTTTATCTTAGCCTGCTGGACCAACTTTCCTCATTCCTGAAGAAGGGCTAATGCCCGAAACGTCGATTCTCCTGTTCCCGAGATGCTGCCTGACCTGCTGCGCTTTTCCAGCAACACATTTCCATCTCTGATCTCCAGCATCTGCAGACCTCACTTTCTCCTCAAAGTGTTCCATTGCAGCCGAGATAGAGTCGCATTCTAGCTCCTTCATGCCGGTGCATGTTCCCAGAAGAAAACATTAAGGCAGAGATATCCTGTAGAAACCACACTGTGAGGCCGTGCCTCTGAATGTCTGGGCCTCTGACCTCACAATGAGAAATGACCCTCACTTAGCTCGAGTGGAGACTGGAAAATCTTCAATAGAATTTCAACCTTCAGCACAGACGGTTGAAAGAAGTAGGGGTGGGTGCAGAATCAGCAAAAAATGATGACAGCAGTGATGCTTATAACTTCCAAGGTTCACACAGTCCCCCTCAGTCTGGATCAGAGCGACTTTAGGACACTCTTCTTTCCTCATTTGGAGTGAATTCATTTCCCCACAATCTGAATCACATTGAAGATTAAACAGAAACTAAAGAGGTGGAAACACTGTGTAAATAACAGGCAGAGTGGGTTTAGTGTTCAATAATAAATACAGAAACGTATTAAAACTGATCTGTATTGTATTTCTAATACTGAAGCACCTCATAAAAACTCACTTGATCCATTGCAGACGCTGCAGTTTGTCCACGGTGGAGCAATGAGGGGACAGAATTGTTGGTTAAGATGTTGAGTGAGATGGACAACTCCATCAGTGACTGGTTTGTACTGAATGCGACGGCAAGTTTCTCAGCACAAAGTACTGAGAAGGAAGCAGCACGTAGCCTGGGGGACACAGAGAAAGAACAAGAACCACAGTTTATTAATAACAGTATTTCTGACACAGATATAACTGTAAAATAAGGGATTTTCTGTTCCAGTGAACTGAACTGAAGACAGGAAGCAGGTGGAATGTTCCCAGTCCCTGAATGACGTAGATGACAATGAGAAGCCTCGGAGTATCCCATCAGAACTCAAACAGTGCCTTCCACGACATCAAGAGCAATAAATTACAATTCCCAATTGAGTTTGTCTCTGCTTTTTCAGTCATGGGAATCGGGCATCTCTGGCTGGGCCAGCATTTGTTGCACATTCCTATTTACCAAATTCACAAGGTGGGGATGAGTTTCTTGAACCGCTGTAGTCTAACTGTCCATTGTGGGTTAATCCACGCAGAGGCAAAAACACCACCAGTTCCGGGTTTAAACACTACGCGTGTGCAGTTCGCCTCCGCGCAGACTCAGTTCACCGCGGCGCCTCGAGCCTGCGGACGACTCCAGGGCGGGAGTTAACACTCTACCCGACCCCGATTGGACAATTAGACCGTCGATCACCGTGGTGCCGGCCAAAGGCAGGTGTGAGGAAAGATCAGGATGGCGCTGGAAACGCACATCAGCTTAGGCAGCATCCACGGAGCACGGAAAGCAACACTTCGGGCAAAATGCCTTCCTCGGGATTTCCATGCTCCTCGGAGGATGCTGCTGTGCGCTTCCAGCACCACCCACCTCCGCCGCTGAGGAAAGATCTCTCCACCTAAAACGTGAACTCCGCCAGATCCGCGGAGCTTTTCCATGAAGTTGTGATTGTGTGTGTTTTTGGGGCCTATTTCTGACCCCCCCGACATCAGTCCGTCCCTGCCTGGGTAACATCAGCTGTTTGGTGTTACCCCCCACCCCTCTCTATGTCTGAACATTAACAGTTTGTTGATCTTAACGCCGTCGGGGGAAAGATTTTGGTTTGAAACCAACCTCCTGAGTCCAGCGCAGCCGAAACTCCCGGAAAAGAGAAGACGAACCAACCGCCGTCCCGCGGCTCCCGGTTTGAAATGCTACGCATGCGCAAGCCCCGCCCCTCCCTCGCGCAGTGTCGGTTAAACGGCGGCGCCTCGAGACACCTCAGGGCGGGACGTAGCTCAGCATCCGGCTCCGATTGGGTAAGGGCTCTGTCGATCCAATGGTGCTGACCAATAGGGATCGCGGTCCCGCTTAAGCACCGCTCCCAGGAGGTGGATCCCTGGAGAAACAGGGGCTTATGGGGATCGGGGAAGGAAAGTTGGGTTGAGAATTGTCAGATCAGCCATTGTCTAACTGAAAGGTGGAGCAGACTTTGGGAGTGAATCCCTTCCTTCTGCTATTCCATCTTATGGTGATCCCTGTTCCATTGGGACAAGAACCTTCCACACTCAGTCCCGTCAATGTGACAATTCACCTGTTTGGGTCTGACACCATTTCATGTGGTGGCTGGTGGATCAGAGTGTGAGGAGTCATTATAAATGTTGTTATCTGCAAAAATCACAAGGCTGAATCATGAAAGAGGAAGGGGGATGTCGGTTAAGCTTGTACAAACAGTTATAAGCATTCTGTTTCCCACTTCTGCAAAAACATAAAAAATACCACAATCAAGAGGTCATAAGGCTCAGTGTGGATAAAGAATGGGAGGAAATGTTGCTTTCGCAATGCAAGGAAGCAGATAGCAGTGGAAGAGGATACGCTAACAATGGACCAAAACAGGATGTGGTGAAATGGCCAAGCAAGACTTATACTTTGTTATGCACAAGGCCGGATAAGGCTAGAGATAAACAACAGTAATGGGCGCCGGGTTTAGAATAGTGGGAGGAGGAAAGAGAATTGAATTGTATATAAGTTGTGTACTCGTTAAGCTCAGTGTGCCTATATTATAGGCGCCACGCTATAATAAACGATCCTGCTGCTTTGGATCTTGTCTCAGACTGAGATTATTGAAGTGAGTGGGTTCTATTTCCTACAATTGGGGGCCTGTCCGGAATATTCTTCCATCGCCAGGGGGAGTGGCTGGCCCTGGACACTGGGACGACACGTCCCGTTCCCGATTGAGGAGCGGTCTCCTGTCCCGGTTTGGTCCGCTCACTTGGGCGACTGGTAAATATCCCACAAGAGAGACATCTGAATCAGACAGTGAACGGAGGTCGATAGAAAATGCAGAAAATGGGGCCAGACAACTCTGTGCACAGGCCAAGGTAAGAAAACTGACTTTTAAGTCTTGCCTTGGTGGCCGGGGAAAGGGGTATTTAATCGCTGAGGGACTGGCGAGGGCCCTGAGAAATGGGGCGTGGGGGGGGGGGGGGGTAGGCAGAGTAATTCGAACTACGACGAAGTAAAGGAAGAAAAAGTCCCTTGTAACATTCCTCCAGAAAGTCCGTTGGGGAGGATGTTGCGGAAATGGACAAGTAACACTTGTACAAGGGAAAAAGATAAAAAGAAAATGACGAAATATTGTTGTATAGTATGGACCAAAGAACCAATCCTTCGTCCGGCTGTCTTCTGGCCAAAGTACGGTTCAGACGAGGATTGGGTCTGTCAGTATTTAGGTATGTATGGGAATGAAAAACAACCTTTTAGTCAAGAAGAGGCGGACTATGTGTCCTGTTGGAAGGGCAGTTTGGGAATGATGGTAGTAAAGACAAGGGATTCCACCTCTGCCCCACCCAGTCCCTGGGATCCTCTTGGCTGCTCCCCCCTCCCCCTGTACCGTAAAATCAGATTAGGTGAAAATGGGGGAGGAGGAGAGACAGACAGACAGGGAACGGTTGACCCACAAGAGGAGGAAGAACGGGCGGTGGACGGGGATGTTGTTGTCCCAGGCCCTCAATCCTCAACGAAAGAAAGGGAAGATAAAGTAGACTTAGAGGAGGCCTCCGGAGTATCTAAATCAAAGCCTCAGGGAGGAAAAAACAAAAACAAAAAAAGGGGAAGAACATAAAGAGTTATCCCCTTCGGGAGGCACCAATAGGGGACAAATAGATTGGCTTTGTAAGTGCCCCCCTCACCAGTGGGGAGGTCAGAACATTAAAAAAGGAGGTTAAGGTCCTGGTTGAGGATTCCGTAGGGTTGTCTGAACAAATTGATCAATTTTTGGGGCACAGTCTGTGTACATGGACTGAGTTAATGTCTATTTTGAATATACTATTTACTGGGAAAGAAAGGGGACTTATACGAGAAGCAGCTGTTAAAATTTGGGACAGAGAACACCCGATTGGAGATGGGTATACTGGAGAGGGAGAGACGAAGTTTCCCCTCAGAAACCCCGAGTGGGAAAATCAAAACCCGGAGCATATAGAAGAAATAAAGGAATTGAAAGACCTGATTCTAAAAAGGAATAAGAGAGGCTGTTCGAAAGTCGCAGAATTTGACTAGAGCCTTTGACGTTAGACAGGATAAAGATGAGACTCCCTCAGCTTTCTTGCAAAGATTAAGAGACTCAATGCGGAAATATTCTGGAATGAACCCTGAGGGCCCAGTGGTAAAGGATCTTTTGAAAGTACATTTTGTGACAAAGGCATGGCCAGACATACAGAGAAAGATACAGAAGATAGAAGGATGGAGCGAAAAACCAAAAGATGAATTATTAAGAGAGGCACAGAAAGTGTTTGTAAAGAGAGAGGATGAGAGACAAAAACAGAAGGCAAAAATGATGGTAGCTACGGTTGACGAGGTGGTTAAGAAAAGAATGGAACTAATATTGAGCAACCGGAGCGGCGGGTGGTAGCATGTAGGACAGAGAGGGAGAGGGAGAGGACAAGGGGGAGCATTTGATACAGGGTTCGGGTGACAGGGGCAGAGATGGAAGTCTCCACAGGCAGGTTGCTATTATTGCGGAAAGACAGGGCATTTTAAGCGGGAGTGTCCCGATCTACAAAGGGAAGAAAGGGCAATTCCGCTTATGGATGTTGATGAAGAATAGGGCAGTCAGGGGTTCCTGCCCCCGGGGACACACCAGGAGCCGTTGATAAACTTGAAGATAGGACCCTGTGGGGAAGAGGGAGTCTTCCTCGTAGATACGGGGGCAGCACGGTCATTGCTAAATTTTAAACCAAAGAAAGTAGGAATGTCAACACGGTCAATTACAGTTTTCGGGGTAAAAGGGGAAGGATTTGCTGTTCCAGTATTTGAACCTATGATGATAGAAGGTCCTGAGGATGCAGTCACAGGGGAACTGTTGTATATCCCTGATATAGGAAGTAACTTACTAGGGAGAGATTTAATTATCCTCTTAGGACTGGAGATTGGAATTGAGGAAAAATAATTAGTTGTACAAATGGCAATGTTGAGAGAGGATGTGGAGGAAGAGATAGACCCTATTGTATGGGCTAGAGAAGAGAATCGTGGAAAACTACAGGTCCCTCCCCTAGAAATAAGTTTAAAAAGGAAAGGGGACGTTGTCTGTGAGTGACAATATCCCATTTCCATAGAAGGTAAATGAGGTCTGCAGCCAGTAATTGAGGGACTGATTAGAGATGAACTGTTGGAATCATGTATGTCTCCTTGTAATACCCCAATTCTACCAGTGCGGAAATCTGATGGAACTTATCGATTGGTGCAGGATTTGAGAACACTAAATCGAATAGTACAGATCAGGCACCCAGTGGTGCCAAATCCCTATACGTTATTAAGTAAAATCCCTCATGACCACAAATGGTTTAGTGTGATAGATTTAAAGGATGCCTTTTGGGCTTGTCCCTTGGCGGAGGAAAGTAGGAATTTGTTTGCCTTTGAATGGGAAGATCCCAACACAGGACAGAAACAGTAATACAGTGGGCCGTGCTCCTCAAGGGTTTACGGTCTCCCCGAATTTATTTAGACAGATGTTAGAAGAAATATTGGAGAAATTTAGCAGACCCAAGGGAACTACCCTGTTGCAGTAGAGGACCTCTTAGTAACAGGAAAAACAAGAGAAAAAGCAGTAGAAGCCACTAACAAATTATTGAATTTCCTGTGTCAGCAGGGACTGCGAGTATCTACAAACAAACTACAATATTTGGAGCGAGAGGTGAAATACTTGGGACATTTAGTTAGTGAGGGAAAGCGAAAGATAAGCCCGGAACGGATAGAGGGAATAGTGGGGATGCCGCTGCCCAGGACTAAACGTGAGTTATGTAAATGTTTGGGCCTCACGGGATATTGCAGATTGTGGATTGACTCTTATGCTCAAAATACTAAGAAATTATACCTCAATCTATTAGATGTGGAACCAAAGTATCTATGTTAGGATGATGAGGAAAACGAACTAGTTGAGGAACTCAAAAGAGATCTGATCCATGTCCCCGTGTCAGCCTTACCTTCTCTAGATAAACCTTTCCACCTCTTTGCTACCGGAGATAAAAGAGCGGCTTTGAGAGTATTGACCCAGAGGTGGGGAGAATGAGACAGCCAGTAGCATATCTTTCGAAGCTATTGGATCCAGTATCCCGGGGGTGGCCTGAGTGTGTGCAGGCCGCGGCTTCCACTACACTGTTGGTGGAGGAAAGCAGAAAGCTTACATTTGGGGGAGCCCTAAAATAATAAGCACTCCACATCAAGTGAGAATGATCCTAAACCAAAAAGCTGGGCGATGGTTGGCAGACTCGCAGATTCTGAAATATGAGGCAATATTAATAGAGAAGGATGATCTAGTGTTGGTCATGGACAATTGTTTAAATCCAGCTGCCTTTCTTTGAAAAGGGAAAGGAGACTCTCCTCAGAATCCAGGGCATGACTGCCTTGACATTATAGAATACCAAACTAAGGTCTGCATGGACCTGAGAGATGTTCCGCTTCATGCATGAGCTCGACATTTTATAGACGGATCATCCCGGGTGACTGAAGGGAAACGACATAATGGGTATGCAATTGTAGACGGGACAAATGGTAGTGTGGTAGAGGCAGGAAGGTTGCCAAATGGGTGGTCAGCTCAGACCTGGAACTCTATGCATTGGAAAGAGCCCTTAGGGCATTAGAAAATAAAGAGGGAACAGTATACACTGACTCTAAATATGCATTTGGTGTTGGCACGTTCGGAAAGATACGGCAGGAAAGATGACTGATCAATAGCCGAGGGAAGGAATTAGCACATGAGGAGTTGATTAAACGGGTCTTGGAGTCCCTATTACTCCCCTGAGAAATAGCGGTAGTGCATGTAAATGGACATCAGAAAGGAAATTAACCAGAAGTTAGGGGAAATAGATACGCCGATGAAGTGGCTAGGGAAGCAGCCCTGAGCCTATAAGAAGTTGTGATCCATTCCCTAATACCTACTGTCCCATGTCCTCGGGAAGCTCCTGCATTTACTGAAAGAGAGGAAAAAGAATTGAAAGATTTAGGGGCTGTAAAAACAGCAGAAGGTCATTGGATGTTACCTGATGGAAGGGAAATGTTAAACAAAATGATGATGCGAGAAATTATGGCTGTCCGACATCAAGGCAGCCATTGGGGAATACAAGCAATGTGTGATTTAGTTCTTAGGGAATATGGATGTAAAGGAATGCATACAATTGCTAAACAACTATGTGAGGGATGTATAATATGCAGAAAGATAAAGAAGAAAATCTTGAGAAAACAGACCCCAGGAGGAAGAGACCCGGGATTGAGACCCTTCCAGAATATACAAGTAGATTATACTGAACTACCCAGAGTAGGAAGACGAAAATATATACTGGTCATAGTAGATCATCTATCTGGTTGGGTTGAAGCATACCCCCTAGCTACTGCCACTGCGAGCGGGGTGTCTAAAACAATATTAGAGTACATAATTCCCCGATATGAGCTAGTGAACAATATAGATTCCGAACAAGGAACTCATTTTACCTCTAAAGTGCTACAGGCGGTAATGAAAGCGTTGGGAATTTCCTGGGAGTTCCATACTCCATGGCACCCACCATCATGAGGAAGGGTTGAGAGAATGAACCAAACACTCAAATGACAGCTCTCTAAATTGATAGTAGAAACCAGACTCCCTTGGACCAAATGTTTACCTGTAGTTCTCTTGCAAGTACAAACAGTCCCAAGGAAAGATTTGGGACTATTCCCCGATGAAATCTTATTTGGATTACCTTATATGGGAACGAATGGGAAATTGCCAATTCCCGAATTAAAAGACTTGTTCTTAAAGAAGTATATACTGGGCTTGTCCTCCTCTTTGTATTTCCTCAGGAAACTGGGTTTATTGGCGCAGACTCCACCCCTTGAATTCACCGTTCATCCCATCCGGCCGGGAGATTGGGTCTTAGTAAAATCATGGACAGAGACTAAATTGCAGCCGGACTGGGAAGGGCCGTACCAGGCTCTTTTGACTACGGAAACAGCAATAAGGATGGTGGGGAAAGGCTGGACTCACTACACTCGGATCAAAGAGCCAGTAGAGTTTCCAGTTGAGGAAAAAGTCTGGCCAGCCGAAAAAATGCAAGAACCGCTGAAACTCAGGCTAAAGAGACTTTGAGTAACTGATTATACAGTGGCGACGCGAGTGTGGGACTATTTCTGTAGGATTGTATATTAAGTCTTTTTGTGCTTCAGCACATTTTTTTTAGAATACTGGGAATGCTTAGAGTTATGATGCCAGCCCTCTTAGTATTGGGATTTTGACAAATATCATTTTCATATGTGTTATTAACGGTCCCTGAGTCTGATAATCCACAAGTAATAGACCTGATTCATGTAGCTTAGTAAATTGTGGGGATGGAGATAATCAGAGACAGTACCGCAGCTCAGAGATACATCTGAAGTCCTATGGAGATGGTACTTGGTATAATGGTCTCGTCACATGACACCGGGCCCTCTGCCGACCAGCTCTTGATTGTCCTGATAAAGAGTGTAACCCAAGAGACCTAACGATAAGGAGAACCACATGGCACGAAGCAATTCTGGGGGGGCACCTATCAGGTACAATTAAATGAAACATTTGGGATAGAAATGAAAGCAAACGGGAATGATTTCTCAGGCTGTTGTTTTCGAATTAGTGTAGGACAGGGAAAACGGGTAGAACTACTGGATAATAAGGTACAACCTTTCACCCCTCCCGATGACCCTAAAGTAGTAAAGATTACAGAGGTAAAGGACTTGAAACAGACCATCGAAATAGAAACTGGGTACAGGGATTCAAATGCTTGGGTTGAATGGGTAAAGTATACTGTAAAAAGTATGAACAAGTGCAATTGCTATGCATGTGCCTCCGGTAGGCCAGTGGCCCATGTGGTTCCCTTTCCGCTCGGGTGGAAGCGAGAGAGGAAGGGCATGAAATGTATGATAGCCCTGTATCAGGATAAGACTGCATGGAATGATAGGAACTGTACCTCCCTATCTCTGATGTTCCCTCCCTTAGAGAAGAATGACTTAAAAGCACCCCCTACGTTTTCAGCCGCAGTTGGAAATCACACGTCGTGTGTGCATAGACGGGGTACAAATCAGTCTACAGACTTGGGGGAGCTGAAATTGTGTACGGAGATTAAGAATGTTACCGAAACGGACAAGGGAGGGAACTACTCAGCACTGAGAGTTCCCCGAGCGGATCTGTGGTGGTACTGTGGAGGAAAAATATTGAGACCCACGCTACCTCCGGATTGGAGAGGGATATGTGCAATAGTCCAATCGGCAATTCCATTTACCCTGGCATTTGAGAAGGAAAAGATAATAGACAAAAAGGGAAGGTGTAACAGATCACTGTTAGACACCTCTTTCGTTGGCAGAATTTATCTAGACTCTGTAAGAGTCCCTAGGGGATTACCTGATGAATTCAAGGCTCGCAACCAGATTGCAGCAGGCTTTGAGTCAGCTGTCTTCTGGTGGATAACGATTAATAAAAATTTAGTTTGGATAAATTGCATTTTCTATAATCAACAGTGGTTTATAAATTATTCAAGAGGTTAAAGGAATATCAGAACATCTTGATGCGACAAGTAGGATGGCATAGGAAAACAGAATGGCACTTGATATGATTTTAGCGGAAAAAGGGTGTGTGTGTGTGTGTGTCATGTTAGGAGGAAGCTGTTGTACCTTTATTCCTAATAACACTGCGCCTGATGTTTCAATTACTCGGGCCTTAAGGGGATTGACTACCTTAGCAGATTAGCTGGCTGAAAATTCAGGAGTAGACACGTCTCTCGCGGGATGGCTTGAATCATGGTTTGGAAAGTGGAAGGGGGTGGTGGTCTCCATCCTTACTTCCCTGATAGTAGTAGCCGGGGTACTGGTAGCCATTGGCTGTTGCATCATGCCCTGTATACGAGGGCTCACCCAGATTCTGACTGAGACAGCCTTAATGAAACAAATGCCCCTAAAGATCAATCGGAGAGAAGGGCTCTACCTGTTAAACAATGAAGGAATAAATGACCTCGGGAAGATTTCCAAAATAAATGCAGTTTTTGGTAAGATGCTCGTCAATTTGGAAGCGACATATAAGAAAAATGCAGAAGGTAACAAATGGTAATTAAAGAAAAAGGGGGAAATTGTGGGATATAGATAAAAGTAGTGTTACTTTTGCAATCATAATTACCTATGCAAGGTAAATGAACCGACATCAGTGTATAATTGTTTCAGCCAAGAGCTGAGTCAACAAGAATGAAAACTATGTGAAGGAAATAGATAATTGTTTTTGTATCAGTTAACATGTGCATACAAGAATGAAATGTGCTTGCAACCAATGGTAGATATTACAGACAAATAGATAAGGTGCTACGAGGGGAGGGGGTTAAGCTAGATATGCCTGTACAATCAGTAGTTATAAGCATCTATTTCCGACTTCTGCAAAACCAAAAACAAACCACAATCAAGAACTCATGCAGTCATAAGGTTATAACAAGTAAGGGAAACAGATGGTCGTGAAGCAGGATATACCTAAAAATGGACCACAGCAGGATGTAGTCAAACGGCCTTATGAGGCCAGTATTAAGTATTTTGTCACAGACAAGGCCGGATAAGGCAAGAGATGAACAAGAGTAATGGGCGCTAGTCTTAGAGAAATGGGAGATGTAAACAGGGGAGGAGCAATTGGAGGATGGAATAGGAACGAATTACATAAATATTGTGTACTAGTTGAATTCAGTGTGTGTGTCCCTGCCTTGTGGACAGTGGACACAACACCCCTCTGGCAAGAGCGTAGTAAACGATACTACTGATTCAGATCTTGTCTCGGACTGAATTTATTGAAGTGAGTGAGCTTCGTTTCCCACAATTGTCAATCTTGTAAAATATCTAAATGTTACTGAAATCAATGCTCAAACAAAACACTGCAAATAAAGCCACACCAAGATCTTCATGACCATCTAATTACTGTTCAGTGGAATAATCACAGTAAATATCTTACTGTTCCTAAGATCAATCACCACTATCACAGTAAGGATCTGTTTGTCATTCCCTACAATTAATGCACCCGTTGTCCTCTGGTATTTCAGTTTAATAGTTTTATTCCATACTGGTTGTTCAAAGCATGGTTATTCTTTATTATGAATGGCCTAGGGTTATAATGGCAAGAGATATTGTTCGATCTGATTTGTTGCATTTTCTCAAACCGCTTTTCACTATAAACATTGCAAAAAAAGTGTTAATTTGATCTTGTTCAACTGCTGATGCTGCCCTTTTCAGTTCATGTTCATTAAACATATTTGGAGAAAGTGAGGAAAGCTGAAGTTGAAGATCAGAGCCAAGCGTGTTGCATTGGAAAAGGGCAGGGACATCCAAAGAGCAGGAATATCGACCTTTCGGGCATTAGGCCGTCATCAGAAAAGATTCCTGATGAAGGGCTTATGCCCAAAACGTCGATTCTGCTTCTTCTCGAATGCTGCCTGACCTGCTGTGCTTTTCCAGTGCCACACGCTTGACATTAGAAATATTTGTGCGGGATTTTTTTTTTTTGCAGAGATGAGTTCGGTGGGGCAGGAGCAGGTTGCAGAGATGAGTTCGGTGGGGCAGGAGCAGGTTCAAAGATGAGTTCGGTGGGGCAGGAGCAGGTTGCAGAGATGAGTTCGGTGGGGCAGGAGCAGGTTGCAGAGATGAGTTCGGTGGGGCAGGAGCAGGTTGCAGAGATGAGTTCGGTGGGGCAGGAGCACCGAACTTTCTTGAAGAAGGGCTTATGCCCGAAACGTCGATTCCCTGTTCCCTGGATGCTGCCTGACCTGCTGCGCTTTTCCGGCAACACATTTCCGTCATTAGATATATTTGGCTGAATATTCAGATTTAATACTAAAAGTTGCCTCTGTCAATTTAATTTGTTGCACTTTCTATTCACTAAATTTCTCATGTTAATTGCTCTTCCTTTCCTTCTTAAATCTGATACAACTCTCAAAACACAGAACACATTAATATTCACATGAATTATAAACTTGCATTCTCGACAAGAAAACGAATGGAAGGCGATATTGAATTCTTGAACTGCCTACACATTTGAATGAAATAACAATTCCTTCCACAAAATGTTTGCACGTCTGTATCTTTCTTTCAATTCAATAATCCTGCAAATAGTTTATAATTGTCAGTTGATCTCTCTGAATGAGTACCTAATCAATGTCAATGTAAACAGCTGAAAAAGTAACAATAGATTGATAATTGGGTGTTAAAGATCTTATTTGAAGTCAACAAATGTTTGGAATTTACTAGCATTCCATTAGGAAACATTCCTGAATCATAATACAAGATGTGAGATATGTAAGTGATGTGCAAACCTTATTTTTAAATGAACACACTCCAATATTGTCAAAGCATTTCAACCTTACGGTCAAAATGAACAGGTGAATGGAAAAATAAAAACAAGTTTCTGACAATTCATAAATTGAACAACAATTACAAATTCACTTTGATCAAAGAACAGAGTAATATTTAGATGAATCACAACATTTAGTTACAAAGTAGGTAACCAGTTGACTGATGGAGTCAAACCAGATGACTGGAGGATGGCAAACGTTAATCCCTTATTCAAGAAAGGGAATCGAGATGAATCAGTCTTGCATCAGTTGTGGGAAAATTATTGGAGAGGATTCTGAGAGACAGGATTTATGATTATTTGGAAAAGCATTGATTGATTACAGATGGTCAGTATGGCTTTGTGAGCGGCAGGTTAAGCCTCACAAACCTTATTGAATTATTTGAGGATGTGACAAACACATTGGTGAGGACAGAGCAGTGGATGTGGCGTATATGGATTTTAGCTATGTGTTTGATAAGATTCCCCATGGTAGGCTTATTCAACAAGTAATGAGGCATTGGATACAGAGAAACCTGCCTGTTTAGACAATACATTGGCTGGCTCATAGAAGACAGGGTGAGATTAAATGGATAGTTTTCAGCTTGGAGCACGGTGATCAATGGTGTTCTGAAGGGATCAGTTCTGGGATCTCTGCTCTTTGTGATATATATAAATGACTTGGATGAGGAAGTTGAAGAGTGGGTTAGTAATTTTGCCGATGATACGAGGGTTGGTAGAGTTGTGGATAGTGTGGAGAGCTGTTGTAGGTTGCCAGAGGACATTGACAGTATGCAGAGCTGGGCTGAGAAGTTGCAGATGGTGTTCAACCTGGGAAAGTGAAGTTATCCATTTTGGAATTTCAAATTTGAATGCATATTATAGGATTAAATGCAGGATTCTTGACAGTGTGGAGGAACAGAGGGATCTTGAGGTCAATTTATAAGGCTGAGAGTATACAGATCATTCAAATGAGCAAAAATCATATTTTTAAAAGTGTGTGTTGCATCAGAAATAATTGATTCTTTTGTAGGTCTGTTGATTGGAAATATAATGGATTTTTATATTATGTATTGATACTAGTGAAGATTGGATTAAGTTCAAATGTAAACTTCACTGTACTTGTTAGCAAGACTAAGCTAAAGCATAGCATAATTATTGTAATGCAAATGCCTTAATAATTACTGTTAGTATCCTGAAAAAGGATATATTGTACCATTTTTCAAACAGTCAATAAATTAAATTGTGAACCTCAGTATGCTTGTTATCCAGATCAATTATTATGTAATTATTGTAATTATAAGGACTTAATAACTAATGCTAAAACATAAACAAATAAATTGATTCAATATTTTCTAATCATGTTGCTCCGAGATTAATTGGATATTTTTAAGGTCGGTAAACTGACAGATAAAATAGAATAGCTCGCTTGAAAGGGTTGAAGGGGAAAATGAGACAGTGTTTATTGAACAGACTTGCTTTTGTTTAAAAATGCAGTTGATGCAAGAATTATATATTTTTTCCATTGGTTTTCTTGTAGAGACTTTAAAAAAATTATCATGATTCAATTTTGAGTCATTTGTGTCAGAGACTGCAAGGCACGAAAAACTTGCCTTGAAAATATTGTTTAGTCACAAATGAAACGACTGAGAGGTATTTAGACTTTGGACACTTGGTTAAACAACGATGTTTCGCAGCCAATAATAATGACACTAAACTCCCAAGCCAAAAACTAAGATGTGGTGCGTGAGAGAGACAGAGAGAGAGAAGCAGAGAGAAAGAACAATGCAGCTAGTAGAAAGCTCGAGATCCGGGACTGTTTTGAATCTGATTTGCATTTTGAAAATTTAACATTATTTCTATTGAGGTGAAGTATTTTTCAGTGATTCCGAAAAAAAAAAAATCAACTCCTGTTCATTTTACAGATCATGACTGCCTTACTGTCACTTTCTAACTAATCTCTTTTATCCTTACATGACAGCTAACGTTTTTCGACTTCAAATCAGTTTCATACGGAGGAAGATGATATTACAGCCTTTTTATTGTTTCAGACTCGTTTGTTTCCACTTAATTTTAAGGCTGCTATGTTTCATTGATGCTTATTGATAAGGCCAGTTGTAGTCTAATTGAGGGAGCTCCCTCACTAATTGACAATTGAAGTTTTACTTTAACATCAGGTGGTGATAAATCATGTAACAAAATTAATATCCTATGGTTACTATCTATGTCTTTACATTTGGCCATTATTCGTGCAGTGGAGGTATTTTTTAAAATTTCATTTGAATAGATAAGAACTTTTAAAGCAGCTCCAGTTATTCTACGAAATATAGCACTGTAAATGAGCAATGAATGGTCAGGACCACTTAATAAATCTAATCTTGGATTTAAATTAAGGGACTAAAACCGGGAAAATATAGTGGATTTCAAAGTTGGGAACTGTATACATTTTTACATTTTAAATATTGAATACTGAAAATGTGAATTTCCAATTTATACTGATGACAGTAAGAAAATAAAATGTTGCTTGATATTCAGGTATGTATTGTAAACATAATGACCATTGATATAATATCACAGAGGAGATCTGCTCTCATGCAAGGTGTGGGATATAGGTAAATTAATGTTACTTCTGCAGTTCTGCAATTCTCCAATTATAATTTCTGATACAAAGTAAATGAACTCACACCAGTGTGTGGTTGTTTTAGCCAAGAGCTGAGTCAACAAGAATGGAAACTATGTGGAGGAAATATATAATTGTTTTTGTATTAGCTAAAATTTTATGCCAGCACAAAACGTGATTGAAAAACAAAGGTAGATATTATGGGCAAATAGATAAGATACCGTGAGGGGATGATGTTAGGCAAGATACGCCTGCATAAATAGTAGGTGTGAACATCAGTTTCCCACTTTTACAGAGACACAGGAACAAACCCTAATTAAAGAGGTCATAGGGATCAGAGTGGCTTCGGGAGAGGCCCAGATGGAAAGAGTAGATACTGATGAAGAAAGAATATGCCTAACAATGACCTGCAGTGGGATGGGGTCAAACGGCCTTGTGAGGCCAGACTAAAGCATTTTTCTTCACAGACAAGGCCGGAGAAGGCAAGAGATAAGCAGGAGTGGTGGGACCAGTCTTAGGGAAGTGGAGGATGAAAACGGGGGGGGGGGGGGGGGGAACAATGAAATAAGAAAAAGAATATGTAGGAACCAAATTATATAAATATCGAGAGTTTGTTAAATTTGGTATGTATGTCCTCTGCCTTATAGGCACTTGCAAGTGTAAAAATAAAGGACACTACTGATTCCGATTTTGTCTTGGACTGCAATTATTGAAGTGTGTGAGCATTGTTTCTCACACAATGCAAAAAGAACTAAACTCTGTTGATCCTCCAATGTCCACAAAAATAAGCGATAACATATTTTCCGGACGCTTCTTCAGCTGGATCACCACTCAGTAATGCGTAAAGTATGCTTGGTACCACGCCACTCAGTGTTCTCCCCACAATCCAAACTGAAGTTTATCCAAATCATTGGGTGCCCCTAAACAGATGAAAAAAGGACTCTGCCTGACTTCTGCAGGCACTGCTCTCACCCAGCATTGCACCCTTTGGACAATATGGGCAGCTAAACATATCGAGGAATGGGGTGTGAAATCAATCACAATTTCTTTTTTAGCAAGACTGCCCCATTGTCATGGAGTGAGCAGGCTCCATAATGTCACAGCCATGTGATACAATGACGAGGACAAGTGATCGAGACAAATCGCCTATTTAGTTATTCTCCTCTTGCAATGTTTGATTAGCAGAAAAATCAATACCTAACACTAACTTTTAAATTATGTCAATCAAGATTCCAAAAGGTACAGTTAGGAACAGGCTTTAAAGTTAGACAAACATAAATTGATAAATTAGTTAAATAAGTTAAAAATTAAAATAGAGGCAAGGAGATCAATTGCAGAAGGGAAGAGGATGATGTTATAAGAAGAAAGCAGCAGAGTACAATTTTTAAAATGTTTTACTCACTTGCTGGGTTCCCCGCCTGAATTACAGATAATGACTATTTTATTTTTTTTTTATAATAACATTTTAAAATATTTATAATAATGAATTGCATTAGCCCGAACCAAAAATTAATTGGCCGGGGCGCTTGTTTTTTTTTTCCGTATGTGATTGGGGCATATGGATACATTTAAAAAAAATAAGTGCATGAGAAAACAGTGCATGGCCACTAAATGTGAAGAATGTGTAAACAAGGTTAATGCATCAATACGATAAAATAAAGAACATAGATTTTACTCGGAATTTCATCTCATTGCCTGGCGAACCAACTGTTTCTGCGATTTGGGAGTTTGTTTATGAGTACCCACTGAGCCCCTAAAAACTCCTGATTGCCCCCAGCCTTAATTAAAACTCCCCACTTGCTACAAACCTTTATCTCTTTTGAAAATGAAGCAACCTGTCGACATAGCCGGTATCATAGGCTGAGGTAGCTTGCGTTATCCTAAACCGGGTCCTATCCCGTTAGTTAGAGTTATGCTAATGAAGCATGCCCATACCTGCAAGACCAAACCGTCCCAAATTCCTCAATATGTCCAAGGATGATGGGAATGTAAATGTAGTAAAATTCTGGGAGCAGTCTGAGTACGAATGGCTTTTGTGACAAGACTGACAATTGTGCCTATCTGTCTGATGGAAGTGACAAATAAGTGACAAACAATAATCAAGCAACTCAATTTCCTTTATTTAACGTGATGCTTTTGCAATGTTTTCTGCCTGGATTCACTTACAGGATCCAGAACAGTACAAACCCGTCCAGGAAATTCCAGTCGCAAATGAGGTGAGCAGTGGTTTTCTATTGAGATAGCCAGAACCAGACTGAACATGTTATACAAGTTACAAATAAAACAAAATATATCGAGCGATCTCTTGATCCCACATGCTGTATGCCAATCCTGATAGGGTTAATCGAAACCAATATAACCACTGGGGGTGGAAAATATCTCATGTGCCCCCTCCAACGAACACTGCTGACAATCTTTCCCGAGGGGATCCTGAAAATGGGTGCCAGCCGGGGCCCGGCATTTCACTTTTGAGAATGGCAGCAAGACATCAAAAACCCCAGGGGCAAATGCCTGGCCCTTGCTTAACTGCTGAAATGTAGACAATGGAGGGTACTGTGTCTTCAACAATGATAGATCTCATGGAATAAAGGGAGAACTAGACATTTGGATACAGAACTGCTCGAAGGTTGAAGACAGAGGGTGGTGGTGGAAGGTTGTTTTTCAGACTAGAGGCCTGTGACCAGTGGAGTGCCACAAGGATCGGTGCTGGGTCCTCTCCATTTTGACATTTACATAAATGATTTGGATACGAGCATGAGAGATACAGTAATTAAGTTTGCAGATGACACCAAAATTGGAGGAGTAGTGGACAGCGAGAGCGTTACCTGAGGTTACAACAGGATCTGGACCAGATGGGCGAATGGGCTGAGAAGTGGCAGATGGATTTCATTCAGATAAATGCGAGGTGCTGGA
Organism: Chiloscyllium plagiosum; assembly: GCF_037043375.1. Lineage (NCBI taxonomy): Eukaryota > Metazoa > Chordata > Chondrichthyes > Orectolobiformes > Hemiscylliidae > Chiloscyllium > Chiloscyllium plagiosum. Next base: position 30,195,363 of record NW_028270184.1, on the reverse strand, counting down.
GTTTGGGAAAGCAAATATTAGCAGGACTTATACACTCAATGATAAGCTCCTAGGGAGTGTTGCAGAACAAACAGACCTTTGAGTGCGGTTTAATAGTTCCTTAAATGTGGAGTCGCAGGTGGATAGAATAGTGAAGAAGGCATTTGGTATGCTTTTCTTTATTGGTGAGAGTATTCAGTACACGAGTTGGGAAGTCATGTTGCGGCTCTACAGGACATTGATTAGGCCACTGTTGGAATAGTCCGTGCAATTCTGATCTCCTTCCCATCGGAAAGACGTTGTGAAACGTGAAAGGGTTCAGAAATGATTTACAAGGATGTTGCCAGGGCTGGAGGGTTTGTGCTATAGGGAGGGGTTGAACAGGCTGGGGTTGTTTTCCCTCGAGGGTCGGAGGCTGAGGGGTGACCTTATAGAGGTTTACTACATTATGAGAGGCATGGATAGGGTAAATAGAAAAAGTCTGTTCCCTGGGATCGGGGAGTCCAGAACTCGAGGGCATAGGTTTAGGGTGAGAGCGGAAAGATATAAAAGAGACCCAAGGCGCAACTTTTTCACGCAGAGCGTGATACGTGCATGGAATAATCTGCCAGAGGAAGTGGTGGAGGCTGGTACAATTGCAACATTTAAGAGGCATTTGAATGTGTATATGAATATGAAGAGTTTAGAGGAATATTGGCCGGGTGTTGGCAGGTGGGATTCGATTGGGTTGGGATATCTGGTCGGCGAGGACAGGTTGGACCGAAGAGTCTGTTTCCATGCTGTACATCTCTATGACCCTAAGACTCTATAATGTTAAGTCGGAGCTGATGGTTTGAAGCAACATGCTTCCATCCTGTCCAAAGGAAAATCTACTAATACACATTGACTGTTCACTGTGCTTTGAATACGATCCACAATTTTGGAGCCTTGTGGGAACATTGAAGATATTTAACCCCCAAGGGTGCGCATATTTGCAATGTTATTTTGTCCAATCAATGTGACAATTATCAAGATGTTCGGCTCATGCTGATGAAACTGATATTGTTTCCATTGTAGTGGGAAAGCATACGCAACTGCCAAGCAGACAGCCTTACATCCCAAACTTCCGATCCCATTGGCTCCCCAGCAAAAGCTGGTTGGACACAATTAAGTACGGGTATGTCAGACCTGTAAAAGGTGCAGAAAACAAGGGGGAAGGGGACTGTCTGTTCAGTGCCAATTCACAATGTAGAAGTTGACTTCTCTATTGCTTACTGACTGTAATCATACAGGTTTGGTGTTTGGATTGTTTACCATTCTGTTTAGAAATTTGGAAGTAATTTGCAAAGTTCCATTTCTAAAGTAATTGCAGGCACTTTATATTACAATGTACTACTAAGTTAATTACCAAGTGAGTTGATTTCATACATAGACGTGAAACCTAAATGTTTTGCTTTGTGTATGGAACTTATAAGAATGCACACTGCTTGATTTGATTTAATTTTGGATTGGGCTGTTAGATCTAACAAGAAGTGTCTGGCTGAGCTATTACCTTTACTTAGGTATTTGATACTACACAATGATGGTTTATAATTTTAAGACTGTACCAATGTCTAAATTCGAGGCTTTGCTCAATATTCGAAAATGTCTTTGTGGTTTCAAAGCTTTGTGTCATGTTGCCATAATTTGGGGACAGCATTGCCTTCCAGCCAATATTCATCACCAACTTTTCTGCTCCAAATCATCATCTGATTTCTACACTTAATTCTAAATACTGTTAACTATAGCTGTAGATCAGGTCAGGTATTGTTTTAAAATAATGCAATATATTGCAGAACTAATCTAAATGTTAGGTGATGTTGATGGTTTTAATAGCACAACTTCGAAGAGTATTACATCCTAGCAAAGCTGGATTTATTTTAAAAATGTTTGCTTAATTCGCCTATGCCTGGGCTCCTCCATATAATGTAAGAAAATAATAGGTAGGAAGGGAATCTCTGGCGCAGAGTTTAAAATGAATTAGCCTTTTGCGAGTGTGAGCAATATATTTACTCAAGTGGGCTAATTGAATTTGAGAATTATTGAGTTCAAAATTTCTGTTCGTGTTTCTAGCCTGCAGAAGAGCTCAAAATATGGCCTCAGTAGGTTAATCCCCAGATGTTCAAACCAGAATATGGGTGACCACTACTCATTTAGTTTATGTTACTTTTTTGCTGCTGCATATTTTAATTGATTATGTGTATTTTGTATATACGTATATATACAGGGAGGAAATGGTTTATACTTTATTACAATGGGCACTCCGCCCTCTACAACCTTGCAAACGGGAAGATGATAAAGATGGAACTTGACCTGTTGTGTGGACTTGCCATTGCCAGCATTGGTGCACAAGAAGGGCCAGTTTACCTGTGCGATCCCAAACAAACAGCGACTGTGTGCCAACTATGCCAGGAAGATGTCCTTATGTACTGAGAGAAAGTGAGGACTGCAGGTGCTGGAGACAGACCCTACCACCAGGGATATATATCCCTCCCCACCCCTCACAGCGTTCCTCATTTCCCTTCCCCCACCTTATCTCAGTACCAACCCCCGGATTCAGCATCGCCCTCTTGACCTGCAATCTTCTGCCCGATCTCTCCGCCCCGACCCCCTCTCCGGCCTATCACCCTCACCCTCACCTACTTCCACCTATCGTATTCCCAGCGCCCCTCCCCCAAATCCCCTCCCCCTACCTTATATCTCAGCCCGCCTGGCACAACAGCCTCACTCCTGAAGAAGGGCTTATGCCCGATAAGTCGATTCTCCTGCTCTTTGGATGCTGCTTGGCCTGCTGTGTTTTTCCAGCATCACATTTTTCAACTTATGCACCAAGAGACTGAATGTTCCCAAGAATGACTATTGCAGTGGTCAACTTCATCAAAAAGATAGAACAGTTCATTTTCAGAACAAGTCGACATGGTCTTTATCCTGTAAAGGTGTTGTTTGCCAGTTTGATTTCATTTGTACTATGGTCATCCCTGGTACGCCCTGTCCCCTTTCAGATAGGTCACGTAGTATAAGAGAAAAAGAGGTGATGTTATCCTTCAATAACAATTTGTTTCCAGAAACTCACAATATATATTTGGAGAGGATGAAGTAGTTTGTTACGCCCTACATCAGCAAAAGACTCCCTCACCCTCTTTATCCTTTCAAGTCCTAACATGGAGTTTTAAAATAGTTTTAAAGTATGTGTAGGATTATGGACTTCCTCGAATAAATTCGCAAAATGCTATCCAAATTGCTACAATGATAATGGACGGGGGTGCTCTTATGTAAAATGCCCAAACGTATTCCATGTGCTGTGATTAAATGCATCAGCCATCACTGTTCAGCTGAATGACCTCGCATCTCATGTGTATGTCTTCAGGAGGAATTTGTCTCTAGTTCCACTGGTATGCAAACCCTTCGTGGGGTGGATAACTACACCCACCTTCATTATGATACCTCTAATCACTCTAATATTTTCACGGTAATTGGATGGGTTGAACCATTCTGGAATGTCGACCACGTCGCTTACCAAGAGACCTCATTCAGCGAAATAATTTCCAGCCTTTACGTTCGGGACCAAATTGTGTTATAACAGATTACCCAGTTACTCCAGGAAGTCAAAAAGATATGTCCACTTTTGATTGGGAACGTCCCTCCATTATCTGTACTAAACATGGAAATTATTTTTTTTCAGTTATACAAACCAGCTAACTACATTGTTCTGAGTCGAGCAAGTACTCCTTATGCTGTCGCTGTCGCAACACGATGTCCAACTTCCGTTCCCTGTCCAAATATCTGGCAACGAGACTTGAATTCCCCTGTTAAACCTTCAATATCTCCTGACATTTGCGCAGAATGGAAGAATCCACAGGTTCTATCAAAAAGTAAAACTCACTCAATGGCATATGGAGCTCTTAATGTTCTTTCCGTAGGAGGGTCTTCAGGAGTTATTCGTCAATTATTTAACTTATTGCATTTAACTCATTTATGGACTGACGAATTCGTGAAATGAGACAACTGCTGCCCTAATAGAAATTAATGACATGCTTTCAGAAGTGTGCCTATGTACCCAATAAAACCGCTATTCTCTCGATTACATATTCGCAAAAGAATGTGGAGTTTGCGCCATCATCAAAGGAAGGGGCATCACGGGGCCACTAATTTTATCGAAAATATTACTAGACATGTAGATGACATCTGCACTTTTATCAACCAAATGAACGAAAGTGCAGGATGGGGAGATTGTTTTTTTTTGGTTTATACTACAACTGGCTAATCAATACGGCTATGCACGCTGCTATTGTTTTACTTGGTCTTTTTGTTACGATTGCTATTGTTAAGTGTATTATAGCTAAAACATTACTTTCTTTTGACAACACTGGTTCCATCCAGATAATGCTTCTTCTCTGCTTAGATGATGATGATGAGCAAGTATCATTGCCTGCCCTTGTTTCTCCTTGCAGGAAGAGGAAGTATTGCCGTCTTTCCCTGACACTGAATTGGATTTATTTGATCTATGCTTTTATGGTGTGGTCATAGAATAATGACCAGAGAGTTAATGAGGATCCAATGTTTGAATTTAGGCTTTTTTCAGAAGCATCAATTAAATGTAGATTTTTATTAAGATCAAAATGTTTTTTCAGTTTTAAACAGCACAACAAAATAGTTGAAAGTCATGATTTTACTCGCTGAATTTGAACTAATGTTTTGCTAAGTTGGTTGTATTCAGAGACAAGAGAAAACAATGGAGTTATCATAATATGAATCATAAGACTGTGATTTGGTATTCGAACTAACTTTGAACTGCTATCAAGACAATACGATTCAGGTAATTGACATACCTTTCCCAGGTAATATTATTGGATTAGACTGTCATCAATCATGTCACCATATTAATGTTCATTGGACTTTTCTTGCAATTAAAACCCTTCCCCAGTAAATAGCATTGGACTAAACTGCTGTGAATCATGTCACCTTATTATATGTGATTGGCCTTCTCTGGTAATTAAGGCTATACTATCTCTTAAAAAGATATAAATAATGTGTAATTTTCGCATGCAATTTCGCCATTTTTTCACGGTACACGGGAGCTTTTAACCTCTGTCGTGCTGGACAAATCAGCGCCAGACTGCTTTAATTTATTAAACTGGTAACTTTGCTTTAAACAGACCGTACTCCTAGCGATATTTTTGACCAATCCCGAGACGAGAGGGTCTGCAAGGGTGTCTACGTTTTTGCCTGTACTTGAATCAATACAATTCTGAATGCTTTTCTATCAAATGTTGTAACTGCACTCACATCCACCATTTCCTCAGGAAGTTCATTTCACACACGACACACTCACCGTGGAAAACACTTGCCCCGGTGTCTTTTTAAATCTTCCTCCTCTCACCTTAAATATATACAACGTAATTTTGAAATCCCTCCTCCAAGGTAAAAGGCACCTATTTTTTTTAATGATGTTAGAAATCTCTCTAAGTTTCCCATAACCTCCTTCATTCCAATGGCTAAATCCCAGCCTCTTTAGCCTCTTCTTCATACCCTAAACCTCGATTCCTAACAACATGCAGTGAAATACTTTCTTCTCTCTCTCTAAAATAATGATACCTTGACAATTACAGGACAGGGCACTACTACTGATGATGCCTCAGTGGGAGACACTAGATCAGATCCAGACGAAATTTCCGACCTTATATTTCCAAAGACCTACACCACTTCGTCTTTTGTAAAGATAACTATTCACACAAAATCATTATTTTTCCCAAGGTCTCCAGACTCCATTTTTTTCTCACAGTAATAACTTATGTGAGACAGTCATTTACTGCCTCTCCCACCTCCTGTGGTTCAACACAAAGATGACATCTCCCTCTTGAAAGGGGCCCTATTTGTTGTCTTGCTTTTAATATATTTTAAATATCTTTGGATTGTCCTAACCATTATTTGCCAAGGCTATCTCATATTCCCTCGTTGCCTGCATGGTCCCATTCTTCGGAATGCTCCTGCACACTTTGACCTGTTCACGAGGTTCATTCGAACCCAATTGTTTATATCTAATGATTCTCATTTATTCTTACATGACAAGCCTGTCATTGCTGTGATCAATCTTATTCTCTGAGAAACCCAAAAATGTCGGATCAAAACGTCTGCAAAGAACCTACGAAGGGCATCGCACAAAGTCATCCCTCTACCCTGTAACTCCGCATTGCCCATTGTTCAACCACCGAACTTAGCCATTCCTAGACGCTATGGATCATTTAGCATGGCTACTCCACATAGCAGGCACAGCTTTGGGCTGTGGGAGCAAACCCAAGTAGAAATGGGGAAAATGTGCAATCTCCCCACAGAGAGTCATCAGAGGCTGGAATTGAACGTAAGTGCCAGAGGGTGTGAGATAGCAGTGTTAATCACTGAGAAACCCATTGTAAACTTCCCCTGGATCACTTCAACACATTTTTAATTAGACACGTTGCCCAACATTACTCACAATAACCCAACTGTAGTTAAACGTTTATAGCACCAGTAGTACACCTCAACTTGTTGTTTTCTAGATCTCTTGAAATACAGGCAACATTGTGATTGCCTTCCTAACCAGCAACTGAACTTGCATGTTAACCTTAATAGAATACACAACTAGACCTGCCAAGACCCTTTGCACTCACATTTCTAAAGCATTTCCAGCTTCAAAAATATTTTGTATCTCTATTATTCCGACCAAACTGTATGAGCTTACACTTTCCCTCATAGTATTCCTCAGGCTACGTCTTTTTTCAGACTATCCAAGTCATTGTTCAGTCTTCCCACTTCCTCAGAACGACCAGTCCCTCCACCTATCATTGTACCATCTGCAAACCTAACAATAACACCTTCAATTCCTTTGAACAATCTTTCATGCATAACGTGAATAGTTGTGGTAGCAACACTGACCCCGGCTAAGCTCCACTAACCCCGCCTTCTATCCTTAGGAAGACCCGTTTATCCAGCTCTCTCTCCTCTGCCAGTCACCCAAATCTTACTCCATGCCAGTACCTTACCCATAACACGATGGACTCTCATTTCGCAGTTTCCCATGTTACACCTTTCCAAATGCCTTCCATTAATTCAAAAACATGACATTCACTGGCTCGCCTTTGTCTAACTTGCTCATAATCACCTCAAACAATTCAAACACATTTGACTGATATTATGTCCCCTTAATGAAGTTGTGCTGACACTTCAAATACTCTGTGATCACATTCTCGCAATGATCTGCCAAACTCTATTGAAGAAAAGTTCATTTATTTTAATTTTATCTTATTAAAGCTTTGATTTCAGTCCTGTATATGATGAACAGCAAATTCCAAATTACTCAGCAGGTCAATCAGTGAATTAATTCCTTTCCTCACATGGAGCAAGTTAACGGCCTGTACCCAATGGGAGATCTCTGCTCTGCTCTCTCAGCAAGTCGAAAAGTGAGCTGACTGTTTATTTCCCACATGGGGGAGGTGAATGCTTTTTCTCCAGCGTCAACTTGCTGGTATACTGAGAGTTGTGACGACTGCCTGAGTCCAGTCCCACAATGAAATCATCTGAGAGTTCTCCCAGCATGCGAACATGTTGATGATAAAACAGTCCCCAGGATTCCCACAGTCTGAGAATTCACAAGACCTCTCCTCAGTGTGAACACGTTGATGACAATTCACTATCCAGGAACCTATGCAGCACTTCCGGCAGTCTGCGCAGTATAAAAGTGAAATAATCAGCAGTGTGAACTTGCTGGATTCTCAGCCGGTTGGATGACCAAGTGAGCTACTTCCCCAACTAGAAACACTATCACACTCACTACCTAGCACAGTATTCTAACACCACCCTACCTCCTTCATACACTTCCCTGCACACTCCCTTGCCTACTTACACAAACCGTCACGCTCACCCATTTGCACATTCCCACACCATCACCATGAGTCCCAAACACAGTCCTCCAATGGCAGTCGCACTCCCGCACACACTCTCCGAACATCACGCTCACTCACCCACAAAGATCCCTATTGTGGCAGACATTTCCCAGCACACTCCCTAACCGTGACACCCAAGTCCATTGCTATGCTTGGTCCACCACACACTGCTTGACGGTTCTGCTTCCTTCCTGTTCGCTCCCCAACGTCATGCACACTGCACCTCACACTCCACGACAGACACCCTCGCTCCCCACCACCATGCACACATTTCTGCTCACTCTCCTGTCACCCTCACTCCGTCGCACTCTCAGTCACTCTCACACACACTACCCTCACACACTCGCATCACCATTATCACTCCCCACATACTCACTCACCATCAAAGTCTCGCACACTCACAATCCCTCACCGCCACGTTAACTACACTTCAAATACCCATACCATCTTTCTCACTCTTCCGCACACTCTCCCAGCATAACAATTACTCTGCTGCACACTCAGCTACTGTCAATCTCACTCATCTGCACGCTTTCGCATATTCAAGTTCACAACCACGCTCACACCCAGGAAATCACACTAATGTGCCCACACACTTCCAAGCCGTCACGTTCGCTCCCCCGCACATTCACTCATCATCCTGCTCATTCCTCCGGGCAATCCCACACTTTACCAATTACTCCTATGCATACTCCCCACCATCACGTGCACTCCCGTTCTCAGCTCCACTATCAGGCCCACTCACCGTGCCCTCCCACATCACGAAGCTTACTCCACAGCACACTCCTCCAGACAATACATCGCTGTCACACTTATACCCACAGACTTTCCCTCATTGTGATAGTCACTCCCGCACACGTCCACACCGGCATACTCACTACCCTGCCCTCTTTCCCACCATCAATCTCATACCATCAAATTCACGCCCTCTTATACTTCCCCACAGCGACGCTCACTCCCTCACACACATGCCCGTTGTTGTGTTCACGTCCCCACGCTTGCTCGCAGAATCACACGCAGAGTGCCACCCTCGCCGAACATCCCTCTCACTCGCTGTCACATCGCCCCTCATACTCAGCTAGTATGACCATCATTCTATTGCACTCAACGCCAACCACTAGCCCACCATAACAATCACACCAGAACCCAAAGCCCACCATTTAGCTCACTCTCCGACACATGCCCACAACGCCATGCTCACTCCCTCACAGACTACCCTTGCATCGCGCGCACTTCCACACGCACTCCTATACCATCCCACTCTCTCTCCGGCACACTACCCAACCATTGTGCTTACTCGACCTAACAATACTCTAGCATCACGTCACTACCCCTCACACACGGTATCCTGAATCTACCTTCGCCTCACACTCCACTCCTCACTGTCCACTCACGCCCTCGTACGTTCTCCACATGCATTCACCCCACACTCACTCCACCATCATACACAATCCCCATCACACTCCAACACTGTCCCGTGTACTCTGCCTCACACTTCATCAATGCCACTCTCATTCTTTCGCACACACACCGTGCACTCCACAATAAACTCCATCACCGTCATACCCATTCCCTCACATGCTGTCACACCGACACAAACGATCGCCCATATTCTCCCCAACTTCACACTCACTTCCCTTCACTCTCCCCATCCAATAATATCAATTGCTGCACAATCATCCACCGTCACGCTCACTCCCCCAGACACTGTCACACCATCACAATCACTTCTTCACGCATTCATATACAGTCAGGTATATTCCTCCAGAAACTCCCCCACCATCCATCTCGCTCCCACGCACACTCCCACACCTTCAGCCGCACTCTAACACACATTCGCAAAACAATCACGCATACTCCCTACACACTTTGGCAAAATCATCCGCCATTTTTGTACACTCTTCCACCTTCATGCTCAATCGCTGTATATTTGCCCACCATCATACAGATAGCCTGCACTCTCCCATCCTGTCGACCTCACTCGCTTGCACAATCCCTGACAGTTCCACTCATTCCAGCACACTCCCATACCGTCACCGTCACTGCTTCACAAACTACACCAGCGTCACTCACAATTCCCCGCACACTTACCCACCATAATGCTGAATCCCCCGCACATTCCCACCTTGCCACCATCGCCTCTTGGCTGACACCTAACTTCAATTTTACTCACCTGCACGCACGCCAACCGTCAGACTCATTACCCTGCACAGGCCCCCACTGTAAAATTCATTCCCCTGCACACTCCCAAACCATCACACTCACTCCCCGACTGTCACCCTCAGTCCCCCGCATAGACCCTCACCTTTATGTTCGCTCCTCCGTACTCTTCCTCACCATAACGGTCAATGTCTCAGTTACACAAAATCCCTCTTGTAAAATGCCTTGCATTTTCCCCACTGTCATTCTCGCTCCCCACTGTGTCCCACACTACCCCGCTCACTCCCCCAACATCATGCTCAGTCTACTGCACACTCCCCACCCTCCCACTAACTCTCATCACACTCCCCCACCGTCATGCATGCTCCCCTGCACACTACCCCTCCAACAACCTCACTCCAAAGCACACAACCTCACCCTAACTCTCACTCCCAGACACACTCTAGCACCGTCACCCTCAGTCCACTGCACATGCCGTCACCATCACGTTCATTCTCTGAACACCCCCACATCGTCATGTGCACTCTCGTGCACAGTGTCCCACCATTACAATTACTACCTAGCCCACTCCTGCACCGCCACTCTCACTCCCTTGCACAAACCTGCACCATCACTCACGCTCCCACATATCTCTCCACGGCTATGTTTTCTCCCCGACCCACTCCTCACCCTTACTCTGCAAGTACACTCCAACGGTCGCACACATTGCTCCGCACACCACCCCACCATCAACTTTGCTCCAATGTATCCTCCCTCATCTCAACACTCACCACCCTGCACACTCCAACACCATTACACTCACTCGGCCACAGACATCCCCTCATCATCAGTCCCCCCCACGTCGCACACACTTCCACCGTCATGCACACTAATCTACCCTGTCCCCTACTGCCACTTTAACTTCTTTGCACAGTCAGGCACCAACATACTCTGCCATAGCAACCTGCACACTCCAACACCATCGCTTTTACTCTCCTGCACACTCTCCAACGTAATCCTTATTCCCTTGCACATTCCCCCAGCATCATGGTCACTCCCATCTGCACTCCCAGTCCATTCCACACAGTCTCCCACGCACTTCTCCTGCATTCAAACGACCGTCCACTCTCCCAGTTTCACATTCAATGCCCTGCAAACTCTGCCCAATGTCACGTTCACTCCATCTCACTTCACCACCATCACGCACCATTTGCCGCACACTTCCCCACTCTCCCCATCATTTCCGCACATTCTCCACCACACACTCCGTCAGGCACTCATCCCAGCTTCATATTCATAGTCCCTCACACTTCAATAAAATCCCATGTACTCGGCCGCACACTCCAGGACTGTCACATTGATTCCCTCCTACACGCACCTGCAACTCTACCACCGTAAACCTCACTCACTCATACACACCTTGCACACACCCCACAGACACCACCACACACATCCCCACCTTCATTCACTCTCTGGAACGAACTCTGCCAACGTCAAGTTCACTCCCCTGCCCACTCCTATGCCATCACGTCAACTCATTTGCACACTCCCACACTGTAAACCTCACTCCCCTGCCCAGTCCACAACCATCATGCGCACTCGCCCATTTACTTGCCACCAACATTCACAATGCTCCGTGCACATTCCGACAATCATGCTGACTCCCTGAACACTTCCCGACTGTCACACTCACTGCCACGTTTACTTCTCCACGATCACACCAACTCTCCCTTCACTTTCCACCAAATTCACACTCGCCAGCTTACCAGCCAGATTACACACGCTCTCCCCTATACACCCACACTATACAGTTCACTCACCACATAGGAGACAACTATCACACTCTCCCTCCAGGCCTCTCCCTCAGGCTTCTCCACACAAACCTGCAACCTCTCCAACTGTCATGCTCACTCTGCCACACAATCCTGCACGGGCATGCTCACTCCCCGCACAATCCACACCATCACTGCCAAGGGCCCAATCAGTTTACCAGCGTTACACTCACTCCCCATAGTCTCCCACAAAATTTCACTCAATGCCCAGCACACTGCCATACCGTCGAGCTTACTGACCTGCACGCAATCGCATACACTTCGCCACCATCCGGTTTACTCGCCTGCGTACTCCTGCAATGTAGCACTCTCTCGCCACAAACACATCTCACATGGTTACGCTCACTCTCACTCTCACTCCACCACTGACACAATCAGTGTGCTGTGCATTCTCCCACTGTCTCCTCCACTCCCTTACACCCTGCTCTGCGCATTGCCCCACCGTCATTATCACTGCCTCTCACACCCCCTCAAACGCCCGCATTGTCCCACACACACCCCCGCAGACTTCCCAACACCTAACCTCACTCAATTGTTTTCTCCTTCGCCAAAACACACACTGCACACTCTAATGGAGTCACACTCACACCTCCGCACATGCCCTCACCAATACGTCCACATCCTCCCATACATTTGCCCACTGTTATTCTTACTCCCACGCATTCTGTCCCAGGATCAGGCTCTCTGATCTGCACACTTCCGTCACGATCACTCTCAAAACACAATCACAACACAGCAAACTCCGGCAACCTCACGCTCACTCGCCCGCACACAACCCTGCTCAATCCCCCACAATCACGTTCACCGCACCGCACACACCACTGTCATCCTACTCCCTCTCCTGCATACTCCACAATTTTCAAACACACTCCCTCATACACAACGCAGCACAGTGTTCACTCCCACATACAATCCAACACCATCCTAATCATGCTCCTACACTCTCTCCCACCATCACGCTCACTCACTCGCACACCCCATCATCATCACAAAGTGGCACTCACTCCATTGTCATGCTCAGTCCCCCTCACGATTCAGTACCATTTCACGGAGTCTGCCGCACATTCGACCAGCTTTACTCTCATTCCCTCATACGCTCATCTACACATTCATTCCATCTCTGTCTCTCGCACGCAAGCTCATCAGTGCACTCCCTCACATACTCCCTCACCATTATGTTCTCCCTCCTACACACTCTCACATCAACGCACACTGTCATCCACAGACAATCCTACCTCACGCTAATTTCCCTGTTCATTCACTGCCCCACCATCACACTCACTTCATATCAATCGAGGCACTCTCATTCAACATCACGTTCACTCTTCTGCACACTCCCCCATCTTCACAATAATGCCACCTGAACATGCCCACAGCGTCATTGCCATCACATGCATACACCACACTGTTTCACTAAATACACCGCATATATCCATATCATCGTACACACTCCACCGCACATTACCCTGCCGTCAAAATCACTCCCCCGAACATACCCCCCACCGCCCATTTCACTTCCCTGCACACTCATCCAACATCACACACACTCATCCGAGCACAATCCCACTGTCAAGCTCACTTGCCTTGACACTCCCACGCCATTGCATTTACTTCCCTACGCTCTCCACAACCCATTCACACTCTGCTGCTTCCTCCCCCACCAATATGCTCACTGCACAAAAAGACTAAGACACCAGGTTCACGTTCCCACTCACTCACACATGATAGTGCACACTCCAAGCTCATTCACCGACGAGCTCATTGACTTCGCGCCCACTCCCCTATGATCCTGCTCGCTCCACCACACATTTGCCCACCGTCACGCTCTCTCCTCTGCCCTCTCTGCCAGCATCCCGCTCACTGTCCTGCACACTCTTCCACCATCATGCTGTCTCTGTCACACATTCACACACCGTCATGCTCACGCTCCCAGACACCCGCCTACCATCAGTCTCAATGATACGCAACCCCTGCCTTTATGCCCCCACACCCTCCTTCAGATTTATGCTCATTCACTCTCATAATCGCCCACAATCGTGCACTCTAATCTGCATACAAAACGTGCAAATCAACCATCGTCACACCCACACTCCCACATCGACATGTTCAATCCACTGCACACTGCCCCACCATCACACTCACTCCCCACTTCATTTCCCACCGTCACGCTCACACCACCGCAAATTCCCTCGCCGTCATACCCCCGACCCCACAACTTCCACACTCTCACACCAAATCCACTGCACACCCCTCACCACGATGCACCACGATGAGAGGATTCGAAGAAGGGAGGTTTGGAAAGAGGGATATTGGGAGATAGAGAGTGCAAGATCGAGAGATAATATGAATAGAAACCGACAAAGCGAGTGAGTTGAATTCTGCCGAAGGCCTGATTGAACTGAGTGACCCAGAGGTGAAATCACAGATGGAGTGACTTAAATCCCTCACGTGAGATCGGCCCCGTTACCCTTACCTTTCCTGAGGTCCAGGACTTGGGGTTGAGTCAATCTCTCTCCAGCTTAGCTTCTTCAATACAAACAGGAATAAAAATATAGTTCACCCTGCTGCTTGGAGCGTTTTATTATACACGTTTATTGTTAAGAAATTGAAGTGATCATACAGATAGTGGGATGCTGCTTTGCTTACTGAGCCTTGAGTTGTGAGCTGTTGAAATGTGTCCCTATAACTCTATGCGGGATAAGATTTGACAAAACAGCATGATCCTCAATCGTTTACAACAGTAACAGGCTGTTTCATTGCTGAAACAATTAACTGAATAGAGAAAGCCTTTAATGTATTGATTATTGATTGAATGTAATAGATTTTTGAATTTGGGCAAACGGATATTTAAACACATTTTTCAGCTGCTTTCTGAACTTTTTCTGGGTTACAGCATAAATCACGGTGTTTGTGCAGCAACTGAGGAGCTGCAGTATAAAACCCAATTCCTTCACACAGGAATGTAGAAACATAGCCTTAAACCCAATATGATCCATCCGGTACCATATAGAATACACCATTAACGTTGACCATAACAGGATGAAATTGGCCGAGATCACAAAAAGTAAAACGACAGATTTTTGTCGATTTCTCATTTCTGTGTCACACTGAGCGTTCGCATTATTGTGAGCCCGGAGTCTCCTGCGGGCTCTGCTGGTCACCAAAATGTGTCTGACGGTGAAAATATTGAGCAGCAAAATCAGAAGAAATGGGAGGGCAGGGGTTACAATGTGGTGGAGGAACTCGATTGCGATCCAGACTCGGGAGTAACGGATATCCTTTATTACATCACAAAACCAGGGGGCGTTCTCCAGCCAATACTTAGCTGTGAACATAAAATACCAGAAAATGTTCTTTAAACAACACAGCACAGTCACTGTTCCGAGGACAACAATCGCCGTTTTCTCACTGCAATATTTAGTTTTCAGCTTCTGGCAACAAATGGCTATGAATCGATCAAAGGTAAAACTGACGGTGAACCACACAGAACAGTCAATGGCTGCATAAAGCAGGACAGCGTGGATATTACACACGGGGATGTAATACATGAAATAAAACTGTTCATAATAAACAACAGGAATGTGTCTTAACACCAAGTCGAGAATAATGACCAGAAGATCTGCCACTGCCATGGCAACCAGGTAATAGCTGACACACGGAGACAATCCACAATCTTTAGAAAGCAGGACGTAGATCGTCACTATGTTAACTGTAAGGATGGAAAATATATATATATATCAGTCTTGACACAAAGTATGCGTTTGTTTAAGGACCCAGTGACATTTTCGAATGTGTCAATGCGCTCAGAAATGTATTAAAATAATTGGAGCTGAAATGACCAATTGGCAGGTCTGAATAAAGACAAAATTGTGTCATAAAACGCAAGCCACCTTCCCTCACCAAGCACACGGAGACACATCCATATTAACAGATGTTTTCTCGAACATTCCCACACACTCTATCACTCGAGAGTTTAAATACGGAGGGTGAAAACTTTGCCATCCTGAAGGTTTCTCACCCAGTTCCTAACAGACAACCGCAGATTGGAAGTTCCTGTCTTTTAGTATAAATTGTAATCGATCCTCTGTCATGTAGAAATGTAAATACAGGGAAAATGTATTAACCACTTTAAATGCCCGAACTGTACCTGCTTCTACTTGGAAAAGGATATCTCCCCTCGGGGTCTTATCTTTTGTTTGAATCACTGACGTCTGGTCGTTCATAAATACTGCCATTGAAAGAATATTCCTGGGAATGTTGGTTATAGGATGTTTTGGAAAATGTTCGTGAAAGAATTTTCCAGAGAATGTCAGTCATATAGTGCTCTGGCAAAATCATTTATAGATTCTTTCAGTAAATTTCAGTTGTAGAATGTTCTGGAGAATGTCGGTAATATAATGTTCTGGTGTGTGTCAGTTGTAGAGTGCTCCGGGGAATGTCGGGTACTGAATGTTCCTGACAATGTCAGAGATAGAATCTTCCAAAGAATGTCTGTTACAGGATGCTCAGTGGAATGTCGGTTGTAGAATTCTGGGGAATATCAGGTCCAGAAGGTAATAGTGTCAGTAAGATCCACATCACAAAGGCCCTTCTGCAGATTAAGTTTCGTGAGACTCACTCAGTCTCACAGTGGGAATCTCCCCCAAAACCCAACTGGCACTTTGCTATAAAAGCAATATGGTGAAGACAATATCTCGATCCTTTGATGAAAAGTCCACTTATACAATCATGCAGATTCCATTCCTTATTCCAAGATCTCCCCACCTCATTTTAATTTTTGTATTACACTTCAAAATATGAAGTTCTAGATGTTCAGTTTCCAAAATCAGACATCCTGCAGTCAGATCTATCCAATGCCATTAAATCATATGAATTTCCCCTCACAGTATGCAGTGAATTCCTTGATCTATTTTAAGGATACAACACACATTTTGATAGAGCACCTTTCGATCAGTTTTTTTTTACCGAAAATTCCATGCGTCATTCTTGTCTTTATTCTTCATAATGACCAGTCAGGAAAAAGGCTGAAACTCTCATGCTCACAGAATCAGAACTGATGGGAAATGTTTCATGAAGCCCCATCACCTTTCCTGGGTAGATCCTGTCCCACTGATCGGACATACGCACCACTGGGTACACCGTGGTATGCATTCAGGATCTGAGTTCCCTTGGAATTGCCGAACATTGATCCCAGAAGTCAAGAAATCTCATGGTAGCATTTCTAGGAAATCTCCTGATGATGGACATCCACTGTCCTCCCACCTTTGTTGATCAATAAATCCCTGTCGATGTTGAAAATAGATGAAACGCTAAGGGTGGCAATGACATAGAGCGTACTCTGCGTCTGGGACTTCAATGTTGATCACCAAAAGTGTCTCCAAAAGCACAACATTGACTGATCAGAGCGAGGACAGAAACAGACAACAGCCAGATTGTGGGAAGTGATGGATGAACCAACAAGAGCGAAACCTTCTCACCAAACTACTTGCCACAGATGGATCTGCCCCATATACTATCTATAGGAGCCGCCAGAACATGGTCCAGGCGCTGTGAATTTCTCAGCCTCATACTGAAGATACCACCCACTCTCCTGCGAAGTTGGACATACTTCCAAAGGACTGAGCAAATGGAAACTAAGCATCCATGAGCCACTGTGGGCTATGAGCAGTTGCAAAGTCAATGTCCTTGCCTCCATCATAAAGTCAGAAGTTGGCTGTTCATTGATGGTACCAAAACGTTCAGCAACACTCACATCTACACTGAAGCAGACCATGCAGCCCATCAAAAGTTTTAAACAACAACAGAATGAGGCCATTTAACCATTCGAGGCTGTTACTCAGCAATTGGAGCCCACCTCTTAATCCCTCATGTCTGTCACATCGGAAATGTAAAGAAATATTTAGACTTTCAAAGCTGATACATAGGTGGACTGGTTACAGAATCGGAAGACTGGATAAAATGGACAAATTCGTGTCTATGAGTTTTATAGACATTAACAACTACAGTGACACAGTGATCAGTGCCGGGTCCACAACTATTTGCAAACTTTCCCGATGGTTTTGATAAATGGAAGAAATGCATTCTAATTAAATACATCAGTGATGCTAATATAGTCAGGAAATGAAGTTGTCGACAAGACATGGAGAGTCTGTAATTCGATAAGCAATAGGGATTTGGCAGATGGGATATTTTATTGTGAACCTTTGAATATTTCAGGAAAAATGAAAGGCTGAATATTATATCAACGGAAAAAATTACTTGACTTCATAATACAGAGTCGACTGGAACGTTCACTCTGAACAGTTCAGACATCAGAAGTTTTGTTTCATCTGCCTGATGGTCACTTCCGTGATGTTCCCACTGGCATAATTGCTCTCAGTGCACACGGGATAATTTATGTGATTGGTTGGTGGTGGGGAAATGGGGGAAAATGTATACTGGACCGTTTATCAAGGCCTTTACCCGAGATGCCATTCTTCTTTTCGTTGGTGAGACCCTACGACGATGGGACATGGGTATTCACCAACATGAAGTACTGTATATGGTCACACTGTTACGCCAGTGGAGTGAGACCGAAGTTCCAATGACAAGAAAGAGAACATAAAATAAAGACAGTTCCGTATTAGTTGAAATGCGTTGTTATACCACATTCTCAATTCACCGCACAGAACCAATCGAAACACCATAAACCCAAGCGAGGTATCCTTTTAGCATGGAACACTGTGGAGACCATCCTCTGCTCTGTCTAATCAAACAACCTGCCCAGAGGCGAACATTGTATAGACCACACCACTGCAATCATCTATAAACCCGGATGAGATATCTGTTCAGAACGGGAGCAGTGCAGACCGCAGCACTAGAATATTTTTCCATACCTTTCTGAGTGAAGCTTTTTCTAACTGTTAATTTGTACTACTCAACATTATACTGAGAATGAATTGTAAACATTTAGCCGGTTTAATGCCCATCCTCTACACATTTCTGAACAGTATGAGCAACGTAGCATGACCAATTCACGGACACTGCACATCTTTGGATTTTGGGAGAAACTGGA
This sequence comes from Chiloscyllium plagiosum, assembly GCF_037043375.1. Taxonomy (NCBI): domain Eukaryota; kingdom Metazoa; phylum Chordata; class Chondrichthyes; order Orectolobiformes; family Hemiscylliidae; genus Chiloscyllium; species Chiloscyllium plagiosum. The sequence goes on along the minus strand of NW_028270184.1, from coordinate 30,176,422 downwards.
GCACCTGGACGACACCCACGCAGACGTAGGGAGCATGCGCATACACCACACGTACAATCGCCCGTGGGTCGAATCAAAACCGGTCCGCGGCGCTGTGAGATAGCACTGCTAAGAACTGAGGTTCCTTGCTGCCTGAACCTTGGACCTACCATGGTGCAATAAGTGAGGACATTAGAAACTTTTCACTGGACTCATCAGATTGCACAGATAACCAAACGAATTGAATTCAAATGTGAGACAGTCACTGTGTTTGATGCCTTTGCTAAACAGTGCTTCTGCTTGGCGTGGAGCAGCCATCAGAGGCTGGTGTAACATAACATTAATCAAAAGTGAGTGAGACAGACGGAGAGAAAAAGAGAGTGAAAAGGGACATTTTAATCCCTGCTTCAATGAATTCAGTCCCAAAACGACAGAATCTCGAATTTTCAGAGATACAGATGCAAACTGATACAATAAAGCACACACAAAAAGACGCAGGCAAACACAGAAAAAAACGCATACACACATAACAATAATTTAGATAAAGGCAAGTATTTGCACCCTCAAGCCAACAATCTCATTAAATATGACAATGGAACATCTGATGCAGACATCTACGTTATTTCCTCTTGGGAAATACGAAAGGGCAGATGACTGAGCTGTGAGAGGGAGAGAACTATAAGACGAGTGACCCTAAATCTATTAGTTTGAGAATACTTCTGGAAATGAATACGCCTGGTCGACAACCAAACGTAATGAATTAGGAAAAGGAAAAATTTTGACAGTATTAAGCAGGAACTTTCAAAAGATGATTGGGGGAAGCTGTTTCCCGGTAAATGGGTTGCTGATGAGTAACAGTGTTTCAAAAGTGAGACAACGAGCATTCAGGGACAACATGTTCCTCTTAGTGTGAAGGGCAATGCTCGCAGAAGTATTGCACAGTCCTTGACAGGGGATATTGCCGTTCTGGTCAAGAAAACAATGGAGGTGATATACGTCAGGACACGGCAGGTGGGATCAGGTGAATCACGTGAAGAGCATAAGGTATGTAGGAGTACGCTCAAGCGGGAAATCAGGAGAGCAAAAAAGGGTGTGATGATGCTGCTCTTTTAACGAGGGAAATAGTCATTGTTTTTTTCAGCAGGTCATAAACGAAACACACTCCGATATCAGTGCTATTTTGATTGCAGGCAGCAGATACGGTTTCTTTGAGTTTGAAGGCATTCGAGCTTTTTCAAAAAAAACTTGCAAGTTGAAATTGGAGTGGCCAGTTCTCCCAGCCAAGCCCACTTTGGTTTGGTTTGGTTAATGGTGATTTGGAATATTAGAACATAATAAAACATGAGAAGTGGAGCAGGCGTGTGCTGTCAAGACCTTGATGCCTGCTCTTTCATTCAACAATATCATGGCTGACTTATTCATGGACTCAGGTCCACGTAGTCGCACTCTCGCTGTACCCCTTAATTATTTTATGTTTCATAAAAATGTCTACCTTAGCTTTAAAAACGTTGACTGAAAGGCGTCAACTCGGCATCAAAAACACCCAGATAGCTGCGTGTTGGATGCTACAACTTTATTTCCCATTCAAGTAAGATTGCTTTGTTTCTCCTACCAAAATGAATGACCTTTGGTTTGTTAACATTGTACTCCATTTTCAGACCTCTGCACACTAACTCATTGCAACTATGTTCCTCTGCAAATTCTCATAGTCCTCCGCATACTTGGCTATGCCGTCCATCATAGTGACATTGGCAAACATTGACACTCTGCACATCGTACCCATTTCGAAATCATCTCTATAAATTGTGAATAATTGCGGTCTCAACACTGATCATTGAGCCACACCAGTCATCATGGTTTGCATCATTAAGTTGATATAATGTATTGTGCAGTTGGACAGTTACGTTGTTTTGTATTCTGTTTTATTTTGCTTGTATTTCATTTGCTAATGTGGTCAATAAATTGTGTATTATTTAAAACTATTTGGTTTGACCAGCTGCATCACTACTGCAATATGCACGTTAACCCTGCTTAAAAACAACTGAAAACGTGATGGTTGCGGCTCCGGTTTTGAAATGTTTTGAGAGGGCTTTGCCTTGTTCCTGAAAGATGGAGGCTCTTCGCGGGTTTTGTTCGATACTTGCGAATTGGGATGGCGTTGTTGGACTCGAAGGCATCGAGTCATAGCTCGATAGATCGGCATATTGACGAACATGAAATAGTGCATATTAGATTGACTTCTGATTGATTCTACCAGTCAGCTTAACATCGAGCGCCTGTATTGCACTGTAATATTCTATGATCTGTGTTCAATGTTGCTTGTGGTGTATTTTGTTCGGGGTGATGAATTCAGATCGTTTAAACAGTGCTTGGTACAGCATTTTCTCTTTCAGTCACCAATAATTTACTGGAGGTGGAAGAAGTTACCTTGGGATTATTAAAAAAGGAAATTAAGTCCAAACGGCTGGTGTTAGCGAATAATTGGAATTGGAGCTGCCTCTTGCCGAGAGGAAAGGAGAGATAATTACAGCGATAACTTGGCATTTCAATTTACTGGAACCGCCATCTGAATCGTTAGAGACTGGTAAAATTCAGTTGAACATGTCTCTCCTTGAGCTTCAGGGAAAAGACATAAAAAAGCAGAGAGCAGAGAAAAAGCGGTAGAGACAGAGTAGAGAGATAAAGAGAAGTGTAGGGAAAGAGAGAGAGAAGAAAGGAAGAAAGAGCGGGTTTGAACTTCAGAAGGTGGCACGAAGAAAGGAGATCAAAAATTCACTTTCTGAATTAGTGAGGACTCACGTGGAAGTGCAGAGAGTTAAAACAGCAAGATTAGCAGCTGGAATAGTTGACGTTTATGAATTGCTTCATAAATCAAAGATTGGCTTTCAAAGTCAATTTCATTCCGTCAGCGATAGAAATTGAGGAAACGGGGAGGGAAAGGTAAATCTTGTTGAAGATCAAAAGGATAATAGACCACAGGGTAGAAAGAAAACCCTTGACCTGGCAGAAGTAGTTTAAGAGAAGCTCCAGCGTTTTCAACGCAAAAAAGGAGGCCACGTGAAATCACAGTGTCGGTGCGTTAGGAAAAGAACTGGGAAGACAGCTGTAGGAGTCAAGAAAAGGATAAGCCAATGAACTTGTTTGGAGTCGCAACAAACGCAATGAAGGCGAAAAAGATGCACCAGAATGCACAAGTTGTCAAAGGTTGTTTAAGGAGCAGGTGCCACATCTTGTTAAACCATTTACTGTGAAGGAAACGTTTATTCGCATTTGTCTGGAGCAGCAGTTGAAGAGGTTACAATGTTAAGAGTTACAGTTTGTTCTCAATCTGTGATTTGAAAGATGAGGAGATATATACTTCTGAACGACAATTTTCAGAAAAGTTCTGAGTAACGAGAATTCAAGGTGAGACAGGAAAACATAATTATGTAAAGTGAGGTTAAAATGTCGAGTGAAGAGTGGAAATTTCACAGAAGCGCAGAAACCACTAGAAAAGGTGGCATCAGACATTAAAGACAATGTTGTGGTCTACTTGTTAAAGCTATCCAGATGATGGGAAAAAGTGATTTCAGTTTGTATGTTTTGTGATCAGCGAAACACTATGAATCAACGAAATTCAGTCCATTTTAATTACTTTATGGATATGAAGTGATAAGATCGCAAAAAATTGATTGAAGAGAAATTGGTAAGTCAGAGTTCACAGACCTTTTATTTGGACTGTGCGTAAAATCTTTGGTCATAACGCTATAGAGTGGGGAGATGTCTAGACAGCATTTGTGTGTATCACAGCATATAGTGGAATAGGAAGCAGACATGAAATCAAAAAGTGCAGTTTTGCAGGCGGGGATAAGGTGTTCATGGCATTTCCAATGTTAGGTGAATCTTTACAATTAAGCGTTAGTGGAAATTATCAAGTCAAAAGCAAAATTCAGTGAGGTAAACCCCAGACAGAAAGGAATCATCACAAAGTGTCTCACGTAAATAAGTTGAAAAGGTGTTTTGACAAGTAAGGAAAGCAAAAGGAGACTATGTTATTGATTGCAACACAGCGGGGAAAGCCAAGTCCAGAAGATTCTAAATCGGACATACCTCAAATTAAATTGGATAACGAGGAAGCTGTGTAAACTGAGATAAATTATTCAGTTACCTTCCAGAGGAGAATCGAAATGACCTGAAAACGTTATTACTATCATATGGGGAGATATGTGAAAACAACATGGAAAGAACTAGCCGAATTATGTTTGATTGAGGAAGAGAGGACTGCAGATAGTGGAGACCAGAGTCGAAAAGTGTGATCCTGTAAATGCTCAGCCAATCAGGCAGCATCTGAGGAGCAGGGAAATCGACGTTTCTCGAAAATAACATCTCCAGAAGGGATGGTTAAATGAGAATAGGAAGAGTGTAGAAATGGCAAATGTATTAATGGCAAGCAGAATCTTGTTTTTGAATTCGGACCCTTCGAAATGTGTGGCACGGTGGCTGAGTGGTTAGCACAAAACCAGTAACCGGGAAACGAATCCAGCCTCGGGTGACTGTCTGTGTGGAGTTTTCACAATGTCTCTATGCCTACGTAGGTATGCTGCCGTTTCGTCCCACAGTCCAAGTGTATTGTCCACGCTAAATTGTCCCAGAGTGTTAGGCGCATACGTCAGAGGGAAATGGGTCTGGGTGGTTTACTCTTAGGAGGGTTAGTGAGGACTTACTGGGACGAAGGACCTGTTTCCACACTGTATGGAACCATTAAAACAAAAATAAGTCATCAATGTGTGGAAGCACTGCAGAATAACTTGCGCTTTCAGATTTATTGTCACATGTACTCACTCAAAGTTTGCAAGTTGCAACGCATCACACAACCGGAGATATGAAGTTACATCATTCTAACCCCGCTCACCTCATAGAACAGCATCGTTTCCCAAAGTTGTCCTTTCGATAAAAATGTAAAAATAAAGAAAAACGGTTCAAATACGAGTTCATACATGCCTTGTCATGCTGGGTTCTCACTGCTCACAATGGCTCGATGGACCTCGGTCCGCTGTCGTACAGCCTGTTCCCGCTCTATGGTGAAATCCTACACTAGAACTTGCTGTGAATAAAAACATGGAAGCTCGGCAACTCGGGGAAATAAATACATGGCGTGATGTTTTGAAATGAGGCCACATGATGGATGAGGAAATGTGGAGGTCTTTAATATGTTTATCGGAGATAAATATCCCGAAGTAGTACAACTTTCCCTCAGGTCATTGTGGGAAGCTAGGGAAACATTTTGGACCCCATAGGTGAGATACCTGCATCGTTCCTGGGAGTTCTGGGGAAGGGTCACTGGAACCAAAACGTTAACTATCACTTCTCTGCACAGATGCTACCAGACCTGCTGAAATATACTAGCAACATCTTTATTTTTGTTTCTGCTTTACAATGTCTGCAGTTCTTTTGGTTTTTTATTTGTCTCACTGACAGCCATGGTTGAGGTGCTGGAAGACTGGAAGACAGTTAATATTGTGACATTATTTTTAATCATGCAGCAAGGAAAAGCGAGGGAACGAGAGAACAGTGAGTCTAGTGTCAGTGGTGGGCAACTGTTTGGAGGAAATTCTGAGAGACAGGACTTATCTGCATTCGGAAAGACAAGAACTGATTGCGGATCGTCAACATAACTTGGTGTGTGAGGGAAACATCTCACAAATTGATTTCACTTTTCCAAGTGGTGACAAAGCAGACAGATGAAGGTAAAGCAGCATACGTTGTCGACGTGCACATCAGTGAGGCCCAACATGGTTCTGCATGGTAAATATTTTAAAGGGAACAGTAGGAGACAGAGGTCCCTGGCAGTGGTTCGTTGTAACAACCGGAGGCCTGTGAGCAGCTGTGTGCCACAAGGATCGGTGATTGGTCCAGTGTTGTTCGTTATTTTAAGAATAGTTTGGATGACAATATAAGAAACAGGCATACTACGTTTGTAGACGACCCAAGATTGGCGATACAGTGGACAGTGAAAAGAGTTATCTCAGCGGACAATGATATCTTAATCAATTGGGCCAGTGCGCCAAACAATGGCAGATGGTATATTACACAGTTACATGCCGTTTGCTGCATTTTTATTTCAAAAACCATGGGAAGATTTGCACAGTTAACAATCGGGCTCTTGCGACTGTTGTGAAACAGACAGACCGGGGTGCAATTGCAGGGTTCCTTAAAATGGAGTCGCAAATTGACAAGGAAGTTCTCAAATTATTCGGCAAGTTACAATAATCAGTCCAAGCACTGAGAATAGGAGTTGGGACGTCAGTTATGACTATACAACGGAAAGTGCAATTCTTGTCGCCTTGCTATCCGAAGAATGTGATAAATGGGAAAGTGTCCAAAATATTTAAATTGATGTGATGAAGAATGGAGATTTGAGACACAATGATAGGATGGGTAGCGTCGGACCTTTTCTCGTTTGCATTGGAGAATGAGGGGTAACCTTCTGGAGGTTTATAAAATCATGTCAGGCATGATTTGGAGATGCCGGTGTTGGACTGGGGTGTACAAAGTTAAAAATCACACAACACCAGGTTATAGTCCAACAGGTTTAATTGGAAGCACACTAGCTTTCTGAGCGACGCTCCTTCATCAGGTTAGGAGAACTGGTCAGCATGGACGATTTGTGTTGAAGGGTCTGTTTATATATTGCACTACTTTCAGAGGCTATTACTTTGCAGGTCATCTTTCATCAACAATTCTTCATTACACTCAAGTCATTTCCAAGTCAAAAATCCTTTGTAAATGCTTTCAGCGATCTAGCTCTCCCAACTTGCTTTAATAGAGACTGGCTAATATTGATGAGGCCGTGCAGACTATATGATCTGCAGAAGCAGAATTGTATTCAATCACAATCTATAACCTTATGTATTGGGCGATCCCTCAGTCTACAATTACAATGAACCTGATTTTGGTTCAGTGACGAGTGAGGGTGAACAAGCTAGGGTGAGAACCATATGTACCTAAATCTGATGATTACCAGCCAAAGCTGCCGGACTTGACTCCTTGCATTCCAAACAGCCTAACTAGAATGTGGTAGAGAGGGAGAAATTATCCCAACAATAACAGATCAGATCTAAGCTTTGCAGTCCTGCAATATTCAGTCACAAATGGTGATAGAGAATTAAACAGCTTACTGGAAGGTTGTACGAATACCCCGTTCCCAAGTAAAGGAACAGCTGTGCATGTCTGAACATAAGACAATGATGTCATATCTGAGTCAACCTCAGCTAGACATGTTGAGTCTATGATCTACCTCATCGTCGTCATGATGACCACAGATTCGTTAATCACACAGGTGCGAGTCGTTAATCAATGCGATCCGCTGCACGTAACATGAAAAAACTGCTGAATACATTCGCTGGGATAAACGCCCTCACACTTCGTTCCAAGGGAACGAAGAGATGTGCTGCATCACAAACGGTGCCGCTGTGGAAGCTGTTTCATTCCAGCTCCAACTCTGACGTCTACCCAGCAATTTGGAAAATGACTTAACTATGTCCAGTCCCCAAGAAAAGGATAATTACAATCTGCCCAACTGCCATCCCCATCAGGCCCATCATGATAATCAAAGAGGTGGAATTTCTTTTTGACAGAGTTGTCAAGAAACACAGAAATAACATTCTCAGTGTGTTTTCTGATAGGTCCCGATGTGGAGAGGGAGCCGTTGTGGAAATGTCGCTGGATTACTAATCCCATAAAAGGCTAATGCTCTGGCAGTTGGCGGAAGTTAAAAACAATTGAAAAACTATTGAGATGTAAAATCTGCTGTCAGTAAGACTGACCTTGAAGCGAATATATTTTGCAAACACAGATTTGCTTCACCAATATACGTGCAGGAAGTAAAATTCCCATGATTTTCTGGTCTGGCCTATAAGTTTCTCCAGACACACAGACATGTGATAAACTCTTCATAGCCATCTGAAAAGACCAAATAAGGCAGTCAATTGTGTCAACCTTCTCCGAGTTCTTCAAGAGATACCACCAGTCAGCAGCCCCGGTATTAGAAAAGTGAACCGTAAACACAGTCAGTCCTGCAGATGCCGGCTTGCTAACATCTCAGAGCTTGTGAAAACACTTATAGAGCGTTCTCACTGACTGCAAAGAAACTTCGAGACAGGAGTAGGATTTTCAAACTATTGGGCCTCCCCTATTCTTGTTATTGGCCGAATATCTCTTCAGTGAAATTTTCCCACACAACATGCGCACTTCATAATGTGATTATAAATATGTAATATATGTTACTAACTGCAGTGGTCCCTTGGATCGATCAGTTTTGCTCGACCTTTCAACATAATGATGGGTCATTCTGTTTTTCTCATGCTCTCTCCCCGCACCTTCAGAGTCAAGAAATCGTTTATTATATTGAGTGCCTTGACTTCCACATCCTCATGTGGTCGGAAATTCGCCAGGTTCAGCAGTTTCTGAATGTCAACATTTATTCTCATCTCGGTGCCGAATTGCCTGTCTGCATCTAATGCTGTGACCATTTCGAGTCAATGTTCAATCAGACGGTACTCTTATACAAATCAGATGACCGGTCTTTTTGAACAATATTCAAGCAGCTTACCTATGTAAGTGACCACACGATCAGTTGCGAAGGACAGACACAGACATTCAGTGGACTGGAACAGGCCAAATGTCAAAGACATGAGTCAAAGATGCTGAAACCTGGAGAACGTGAAGCACCACGTGGGGCACACTGAAAAGTGAACGTGAGCGCGAGGTGAACATTTTTTACTTCGTTCCTGAGCTTTGTAACGATGGAACCTGAACGACCAAGGAGAGAAACACGAAAAGGTAGGTTAAGATACAGATGGACAAATATTTGTGTTATAATTGGACTATTACTTAATGGAAACCAATATTTAGAATCTTGGGGTATGGCAGAGGAAGGTGAATTGCTCGGTGAGAGTGTGCTGGATCCAATCACAAGAATGAGAACAGAAATTAAATGTGCTTCATGATCAGCGAAATGGATAATTATATCACGCACTCAATTCACTTCAAACAAATAGCCTAGATACCAAAAAAAGGAAGGATGTCTGTTCAATTTTTAGCACTGTGCAGACCAGGTTAGACTGCTACAAAATACAGCCTGTCGAAATATGCAGCGAGCAAAACTGTGCATATGAAAGAAGTGGATTGATTTTTGTAATGCGGAATGGACGGCGTGGTGAGCTGGATTGATGACAACACTGATTTTGTAGAATCACAGAGATTTTAATATCCTCCGCTACCTCTTCTGGAAGCTCATTCGATACACTGACCACAATCTGCGTGAAAACGTTGCCATGTGGGTCCCTTTTATATATTTACCCTCCCAAACCAAAACTGTGCCCTCTAGTTCTGGAATACCCCAAAACAGGAAAAACCTTTCAATTTATTCTATCCATGCCCTTCATGATTAATAAGCCTCTGTAAGATCAGTGCTCAGTCTCTGAAGCTCCAGCTAAAACAGCCATGCCCTAATCAGCCTTTCCCTGAAGCTGAAATCCTCCAAACCTGGCAAATTCCTTTTTAAGTCTTTACTGAATCATTTCAAATGTCAGAACATCCGTCTGATAGAAAAGGAATTACACGCAATGTTCCAAAGTGGCCTAACCAATGATCTGGACCGCAGCAACATGACCTCCCATCTCCGATACTCAACCGTCTGACAAATAACATAAAGCATACCAAATTCCTTCCTCACGACCCTATCTTTCTGCGACTAAACTTTCAGAAACTATGAACCTGTACTTCAACGTCTCTTTTATCATCAAGAATCGCCATGTGACATTACATTTAAGTGTATCAACCCTGGTCTGATTTTTTTTTCAAATGAAGCACATCGCATTCAAGTAAATTAAACTCCATGTTCCAGTCCTCACACCATTGGCCCATCTGATCAATATCCCATTGAACCTTGAGGGAACCTTCTTCACTGCCCACTACACCTCCAATATTGTTGTCATCTGCAAACGTACTAACTATACCTCCTTCATTCACATGCAAATAATTAATATAAATTACGAAAAAAGGTGGAGAGAGCATCGAACTTTGTGGGACACTACTGTTTACAGATCTCTAGTCTGAAGAACAGTCCTATACCATCACACTCCGTCTTCTACCTTCGATCCAGTTTTCCAGCCAAATGGCTACAGCTCCCTGCTCTGCATGTAGGTTTGCTCACTGAGCTGGAAGGGTCGTTTTCAGACGTTTCATCACCATACTATGTAACGTCTTCAGCAAACTTCAGGATGAAGCACTGGTGCTGTAGCTCGCTTTCTAATCATGTGTCTGGGAATCCTTGGTTGGCGATGTCATTTGCTGTGTTGTCATCGTTTCCAAAGGTGGTGTCATTTCCTGTTCTTTCTCTCAGGGGATGCTAACTTGAATCCAAGTGAACTTGATTGTTGATAGAGTTCCAGCTGGAATGCCATGCTTCACGGAATTCTCGTAAGTAGCTCTGTTTGGCTTTCCCTCGGATGCATGTGTTGTCACAGTCGAAGTATTGTCCTTCCTCATCTGCATCCAAGTATAATAGTGTGAGTGGGCGATGCCTTATTGTTACTAGCCGATGTTCATGTGTATTTGTGGCTAGTTTTCTTCGTATTTGTCTTGTTCGTCAAACATAAAAAAATATAAGTTTTGCTTGATGCCTCTATTGGGTCTTTCGTGTTCATTAACTGCTGTGTTATGGTTTTGGTGGGTTTTAGGGCTTTTGTGATGCAAAGGGTCTGAGTAGCCCAAGAGTAATTTCCGAGATATCTTAGATGTAGTGGAGAATGGCTCGGATTTCTGCATGTGTTTGGTCTGACTGTTTGGGCTCATTGTTGAGAAACCAACGGTCTGTGATCATTGGGTACCGATTTTTTTAATACACTGTATAGGCGATTTACCTCTGCGCTTCGTAGTTCTTCTGTGCTGCAGTGTGTGATTGCCCGTTGAAATAATGTTGTAATGTAGCTTCGTTTGTGAATGTTGGGACGATTGCTTCAGTAGTTCAATATTTGTTTGTATGTGTTGTTTTCCTATTGATGCTGGTTTGAAGTTCCACATTGGCTGTTCGCTCTACTGCGACATCTAGGAATGTCAGTTTGTTTTTATTTTCCTCGTCTTTCGTGAATTTTATGCTGCTTAGAGTATTATTGATGGTCTTGAAGGTTTCTGCTAATTTGCGACATTTAGTGATGACAAAGGTGTCATCCACGAAGCGGACCCAAAGTTTGGGTAGGATTGACGGCAGAACTATCTACTCGAGTCTCTGCATTAATTCCTCTGTTTGGATTCCTAAAATTGGAGATCCCATGGTTGTTCCGTCGGTTTGTCTGTAGGTTTTATTTTTGTTGAAGGTGAAGTGGGTGTTATGGAATAGATCCTCGAGCTTGAAGATATTGTCCTTGCTGATGAAGTTGGTGGAGTTTGGTGTATGTGTCTTTAATTCTTCTATTAGTGTCGTCAGCGTTACAATGTCCAGGTTGATGTTGATGGATGTGAACAGGGCTGTTCCGTCAAATGGCTTTGTCAAAGGGAAATCCATGCCGTCCAACAGAGGGCCATCCACGAACAGCTGTACTTCCTGCACGAATGCCTAAGGATACAGGTACTACCTCAATGTCTTAACCAGTATCTTTGTATCCATCTTAGTAGGTGGATTATAAACAGACCTTGAACACCCTACGTGACAAAAGAATGGCAGAGTAAAATTTCCACAGAATGCTTCAGAAAATGATTAATGAGGTCCACAACAGACTGTATAAATACAATCACGAAGTCTTGCGCAAACAAATCTTCACTCACTAAGGTAACGTGCCATGAATGGAGAGACAAAGTAGAACATGCTCTCGAAATTAGACAACGACAAGCACGAGAAAAGAAACGGAAAACTTGATCTGCAGAACAAAATAGACAAACGTACACAAAATAATAACACTGCAAACACAGAAGAATGGATTTTAAAAGCACTTATCTTACCATACATGAATAGGCACTGAAAAAGCCATCTTTATAGGAGGATTAGGATGCGGACAAGAACGATTTCTTAACAGCATGATAACACCAAATTGCCAGTTTGCCAAAGAGCTACACCGACATCTAAAACATTTAGTAGAAGGCTCTCGACATTCCATCCACTCCATTCAAAACTTCTTGAAGACTATCAAAGATAACAAGATAGAAGAGGATGAAAAATGGTCTATTTTGACTTAACCACAATTTTCACATCCACCAACGTCAACCTTGGCAAGGAAACACTAACGGCACCCAAATGAACAGATTCGACCTTTTTCTCAGCAACACCGTTTTTGCTATTTCATATACAGAAACACCCCAATTCCTTTGTGCTGCAATTTTATTTGATTTCCTTCAAATTAAATAATAGCTTGACTTGTGGCTCTCAGTGACAAAGTACATGACCTCATGCTTCGTTTTTACAATATACTCCATGTGTGAATTATTTGGCCACTGAGCTTATCCACACCCACATTGAGATGCATCACATCCTTACTGCAACAGGCCTTCCCACATATATTTACGTCATCAGCACACTTACATATTTATCGCACTAAGTCCCCACCGTCATGACATGTAAATACCTGATGCCATCGCAATGATATTTGTGATAATCCAGGAGATACATCATTTTATTCTGTTAAGTACCTATTACTCCAGGCTCACAGAATTCTTTGTGTTAACCAACATCTTTCCATGCTCATACAATACCCGTAATGCTGGGAGTGCCTGTCTTGTGCAGGCACCTGTATATTGTGGTACTTGTAGATAGTCTCTTGAAACCCCAATGAACTGTTTGCAAAGATTTCGAGTAAAATGTTGCATGATTCCACAGGGCAAACATCATGCCCCTTTCTCAAAACCATGTTGGTTCTACTTAATGCTTGTCGAAATGTCCTGGAATTCCTCAATAAAAAACAGAATATAACGTAATTCCCTGCTTTCTGTCTCGCTGTCTTGTAGAAGGCAGGTGCGACATTGGAGATTCTTCAGTTTCATTGGAATACTCATGTAATCTGGCCAATTATGGAATATTTCAGGCAATGTCGTCAGTTACTCTGCGAACACTTCTTTTAAAACTGTGAATCAGTTGCTGCTAACTTATCTACACTTAGTTTCACCGTTTTATCAAAATCCTAGTTCCTTTGTGAGGGTCCGATTGAACACTTGCCTCCTATTACCATGTTGCTTATATCATTGAAATACATAGAATTTTCCCCTGTGAACAACAATGTTAAGTACAGGTTTAAATTCTCCACTTTTTCCATTTAATGAATTCCCCAGTCACATTCTCCATGTGTCCCTTATTTACACTCCTGTTTTTTCTCGCGTCCAATAATAACATATTAACCTTGAACTACAATAAACATCGCAAATCTGTCTGACACTAGTTCTCACCAATTTGTGATTGAGGAGAATCCTGGACAGATTTGGGACATATGGGTAGTTCATCTTCTTTTCAAATCCATCTTTTCAAACTGAAACAATTACAGCTGAGCGTTATGAAATGTTTGCTTCAGTGTCTAGCGCTCTACACACACTGACATTCACCTTGATATATTTTCTCATCCCGAATAAGATAGAAAGCTGTAATTTCGATGTCTGGTTATTTTCAATCATTTGCATGCGGATGAACACTTAATCATCTGAGAGTGACAAAATTCCTCCAGTTTCTGTCTGTCTATCATTTCCGTTTGAAAATTCAATTTTTCAGGAGGAAGCTTCCTACATGACTTCCTTTTCTGTCAACAACAAATCTAGTGGACAGGGCCTTCAGCTATTCTGCGCCTAAGCCTTCAATCAATCCCCTCTTGCCCAGAAGAGTGAGAGAGATTCCCTTGTCCTCTCATCCGATTGCACTAGAATCAACAATCACAGAATCATCCTCTGCCAATTCCATATCCACCAGCAGGACAGCAGCATCAAACACATCTTCCCCTTTCCATCCACTGTCGGTAATTCACAGGGACCATTCCCTCTGTAACACCCTCCATCGGGGAGAAAGAGAGGACTGCAAATGTTGGAGATGAGAATCGCGAATGTGGCGCCGGAAAGGCACAGCAGCATCCGGGAAGCAGGGAAATCGACGTTTAGAGCAAAAGCTCCTCATCAGGAATGAAGCTGAGTGCCTCGGGGTGGAAAGGTAAAATGCCGATTTTCCTGCTCGTCGGATGCAGCCTGAACTGCAGTGCCTGTCTAGCACCACATTTTTGACACGTTCCACCACACCAAACACTTCCCAACTCCCCCATGGCACTTTTCATGCAATTGCAGAAGATGCAATGCTTTCGTATTCACCGTTTCCCTTTGTACTGTCCAAGCCTCCAATCGAACCTTTCAAATGATGCAGTATTTGTTTTGTACTCTTTCGATCCAGTCCACTGTAATTGCTGCTCACAATGCAGTCTCCTTTACTTTGCTGAGGCCAAAACAGTAGGACTACTTTAGGAGCAATTCCAGCTGTCTGTAAGAATAAGCCTGGCTTTCTCATTGCTTCACACTTCAATAATCTACCTTTCTGTCATGCTGACATTTCGGTGCTGAGTTGCTGCTGATTTCCAATGAAACGCAACCCAAGCTCCTGTAAGACCTCACTTTACATTTTGGTACGTTCGAGCCTGTCGGATTTAATATTCAATTCCATAACTCCACAACTTGATTCCCATTACGACTGTACTCCATTTTTTTCATGCATTCACCCTCTTTGTCTCCCTTAGAAATTACGTGGTTGAGTCTTGTTTATCTTTCATTCAAAAGACAGAACGCCTTTCTGCCATTCATTCACACTTTAATTTACATTAATCTAACATCTGTATCTCCTTCACCATAACTAAAAGCCCATTGTGTTGCGGCATTGCCCCTCCATGTGCTGTATTTCCCATCATCCAATCCCCACCTATGTGAAGACATTACAAATCCGAATTTTCAATCCTTTTTCAGTTCTGAAAAAGTGTCACACTGGATATGAAACATGAAATGGGGTTCACTGTCAGCACAGATACTGCCAGATCTGTTGAGTTTCTTAAATTTTAAACTAAACAAATAATTTTGGATATTGGGAATGAAAATAAAAATAGCTGGAGAATATAGAAGCGAAAATGAATGGTCTGTGGACCTGAAAGATCAAGTCTGCATTGACTCCACAGATGCAGCCAGACTTTCTTCGGTTCTCCAACAATTGATTCTGTTGAAGAAGTTTCAAAGGCGTGTGTCAGAGCTGCTGAAACACCCTGTCCGGAATGGAGCGTCATACAATGTGAAGTGAGCGATAGTGCAAAGTGCACAAATTCATTGATTCTGAAGCGACATAGGGCTGGTATCACTGACATCACAGAGCTCTTAATCACGGACAAGGAGAGAAACAGAGATAAATACATTCACATTAAACACAGAAGATAGGCCTCATGTAAGGTAAAAGATTCAGATAATATATAAAAGGTTTTGAGAAATAAGTCACATTGGAAGCGTGATATAATGACAAGACGCTAACAGAATGAGAATATTAAAATAACCACATCAGAAATCAGAGTACGTCACTGAGCTCAGGGTTAATGGGTGAAGGGTTCTTGGGCTAAACTGTGGGACAGACAGCACAATTGTATTACCGGTATCGCAGCTCAGAACTGGGCATTCATGTGATGCTGTAGAAGCCAGCACCAGCAGCAGCAGAATTGTGTTCAATCACAAACTGTAACATATTTTCCCGGGATAATTCCTCAGTCTACAATTAACACCAAACCAATCTATTTTTGAGTGATGAGTGTGCGTGAAAGTGCATGGGTCAGAACCATATGTACTTAGAAATGTTGTCAGTTCGGCACAGCTGACACACTTAATTGCTTACATTCAAAGTAACAAAACGAACATCTGTTTGAGAAGGGAATGACCCCATAAAAATCTTATCAGATCAAAGCTGTGCAGTCCTGCCACATCCAGTCATAAATGAAGGTGGACAATGACGTTTTTTTTAAATGCTCAGGTGTTTGCGATATCGCTGGTTATGATATAATTTGCTGCCCATCTATAACTGCCAAGAGGGCAGTTCAGAGTCAAACACATTGTTGTACCTCTACAGTCACTTGTCGGCCAGAAAAGGTATGAAAGTTAGTTTCCATTCCTAATAGACTTTAATGAAGCAGGTGAATTTTTCAAATATTGAGCATTTGTTACATTATTTACTTAAGATTGCAATGTTTGTTGAATTCGAATTCCGCCACCTGCTCTTCCAAGGTTTGAACCAGGTCTCCAGAACCACACGTTTGTGCCTTAATTCACAGTTTACCGGTAGTACCACTCGCCGATTGCTTACCCTCACAAAGAACTGAAAAGCCCAGCAGATCAGTTTGAAAGACAATGATGCAGTGTTGAAGCCATTCACAACCAGAAGTGTTATGTGGATGATGTCAGCAAAATCACAGTTGGCAGTTTTCGATTCGATTTACGACACATGGCATCAGGCAATAGCGGTACAGGAGATATGACAAAGGCAATGAGCCCTGACAACATTCCTGCAATAGAACTGAAGACTTGTGCTGTAAAACAAGCCATGCGTCTGGGAAAATTATCTCATTCTTGTTCCAATTCTGACACCTACCTGGCATTGTGAAAAAAAACTCAACCATGTCCAGTACCCTCAGAGCAGAATAATTACAATCTGACCAGTTTCCACATCCTCAGTCACATCACCATGGTAAAATTGGTGGGAGTTCTTTTGACAGAGCAAGCAAGCAGCACAGAAAGTATCACTTCAGCGTGGTATCCGGTAGTCCTCCATATGGAGATGGTGCCTTTGTGGAAATGTCACTGGACTATACTAGGCTAATACTCTGGCGGATAGTGGAATTTAAAAACAATTAATAAAACATCGAGATCTGAGATCTGGTGTTCGCAATAAAACCTTTGAAGCCAATGTTGATTGTAAGCACGAAAGCATTTCCTCAGTGTGATGTCAGGATGTAGTTCTACTTTGTTTTCCTGGTCTTCTCTGGAAGTGACTCCAGACACACAGACATGTGATAAACTCTTCAACGGCCTCTGTTACAGCTGAGCAAGGCAGTCAATTGTATCAAATTGTTCTGATGTCTTAAATGTTTAAACCTGTTAGAACACAAAACATCAGCGTCTGCATCAAAAAATGGAATGTGAAACACCGTCCTGTTGATTCTGCTTAGCCTTCCTTCTGAACATCTGAGAGCTTGTGACAACATTTGCAGAGCTTTCTTACAGACTGCACAGAAACAGAGGGCACGGAGTATGGCATTGAACACATTGAACAAACCCCATTCTAGTACATGGCCGAATTTGACTTCAATGCACTTTTCTCAAACACTGTACATATCCTTTAACGTGATCTTCTCACGCTAGCCAGTTATCAAATATTGAGATTGACCATTGGAAGCATTTAAAGTAGGACTGCAGGTATCCTTTCAGTGCATGATATTTTTCTATACCATTCAGTATAACAAAGCCTGACACATCATTTAAAGTAGGACTGCAGGTATCCTTTCAGTGCATGATATTTTTCTATACCATTCAGTATAACAAAGCCTGACACATTATTTCCACACTATACACCTGTTACCACGCAATCCCTTTTTTGGTCTGGAATCCTTACTTACATTCAGTGACTTGGCTTCCACAGCCTAATGTGGAAAAGAAGTTCACAGGGTTTTCAGCCTCTGAATACCGACCTTTACTCTCAACAAAATGCAGAGTGGTTTGCCTGTACCTAATACGGTGGCTCATTGTTTTAGATGCTCCAGTCAGGGGAATTACCATCCTTGCTTCCAATCTGTTTCACTCTGTCACCATGTTACATGTTTCACTGAGATCTCCTCTCACATTATTCGAAACCTCATGCTATACAGGTTCATTCTACTCAAAACCTCTGAAACAACAATCCTGTCATGTCAGAGATCAGTCTGGTCATCTGTTGCTGTCCTCCCTCAATGTCAGGTTTGCTCTTTATTAGGTAGGGTGATCAAAACTGCACAATGTTCGAGATGAGGTCTCACCACGGCCGTGTACAGCTGCAGTAAGATACCCTTACTCCTGGACTCAAATCCCCCTTATAATGAACGTCAACACACCATTTAACTTCCAACTTGCATTCTTTTCCTGCAATATTGTTTTTAGTGACTGCTGTACAAGGTGATCCAGATCATTTTCAGTTTTACGGCTACCCAATTGGTGTGTCTATGTACCCTGGTCAGGCAATATCTTTTAAAAATGTCATCTGCCGTTCTCTGTTTAACACCAGAGTGCCCAAGGTCACGGCTATCACATTGCACTTCATCTTCTATGTGTTTACCAGTTCAATCCACTTCTCTATTCACCTTGAAGCATTTTTAAATTCTTCTCACCAACTCACAATCCAAAACCCTATAGTGCCATCAGCAGATTTGGAAATATTGCATTTGATTCCCTCAACCAAATGTTTGTGATGCTTCAGGAATAGCTAGGGCCCAGGCACCAAACCCTGTGATATGACTCTAGCCGTCAGCTCCAAAACACATTGCTTTATTCGTTCTCACCTTTTCCTGCCAGCTGTACAATTCTACAACTAGGTCCAAATATTACCCATAATCCCCAACAGATATTAGTTGTACAATACGCTTCGGCCTTTTCAAAAATCATTCTAAAAATCCAAATGCATTGCATCCTTTACTTCTCTGTAATGTACCTACCAGTAAGTCTCTCAAATGTTATTCCCATTTCGTAAAACTGCTTTGACTTGTCTATACCTATTGGTTTATTCTATCCTCTCCCTCTCACCAGGATTGGGTCCCCTAGTATTGTAGAAAAAGGTTTTTATTTTATTTTGTTTTGCTTCTTCTGTGAAGACAGAACTGAATTAGTTAGTCCATAGTTATGCGATTTCCCTGTTCTACATTCTCCATTCTCTGCTCTCAGTCAGAAAGGAAGCTGCACTTTTTTTCTCTTAACTTTCCCATTGGCAGCCCCATCTTATAACACTTCTTTATGCACTGTTTAGCCACCCATCCAGTCCAGTCTTGAGATTCTCAACGATTACATTGGGGAACCTAATCAAATTCCTTGCTGAAATGAATGAGCATCATGGTAGGCTCATTCATTTTCAGGATGTATGGAATGCAAGGAGATTTGGCTATCTGGATTCAGAATTGGTTGGCTGACAGAAGGCGGAGAGTGGTTGTAGATGGAAAATATTCTGCCTGGAGCTCAGTGAAGAGTTGGGTCCCGCAGGCCTCTGTTCTTCGGCCTCTGCCCTTTGTAGTTTTTATAAATGATTTGGATTAGGATGTTGAGGGGTGGGTTAGTAAACTTGCAGATGACACAAAGGTTGGAGGCGCAACTGATAGTGTTGAGCGCTATTACAGGCTATAGCGCGATATAGACAGGATGCAGAGCTGGGCTGAGAAATGGCAGAAAGAGTTAAACTTGTATAAATACGAAGTGATGCATATTGGATGGTCGAACTCCAATGTTGAATATAGGATTAAAGACAGGATGCTTGGCAGTGTGGAGGAAAGGGGGATCTAGGTATGCAAGTATATAGGTCTCTCAAAGTTGACACCAAAGTAGATAGGGTAGTTAAGAAAGCATACGCTATTTTGCCTTTTAATAATAGGGGGTTCGAGCTTCAGAGCCGCGAAGTGTTGCTACAGCTCTACTAGTCACTGGTGAGACCAGACTTGGAATAATCTATCCAGTTCTGTTCACCCTACTATAGGAAAGATGCAGAAGCTTTGGAGAGGGTGCAAACAAGGTTTACTAGAATGCTGCCTGGACTGGAGGGCTTGCCTTATGAAGAAAGGTTGAATAAGTTCGGACTTTTCTCTCTGGAGAGAAGGAGGAAGGGAGGAGACCTGATCGAGGTGTACAAGATAATGAGAGGAATAGATAGAGTCAATAGCCAGATACTTTTCCCCAGGGCAGGATTGACTGGTACCAGAAGTCATAGTTTTAAGATATTAGGAGAAAGTTATAGAGGAGACGTCAGAGGTGGGTTCTTTACGCAGAGAGTTGTGAATGCATGGAATGCATTGCCAGCGGTGGTGGTGGAAGCAGAATCATTAGGGACATTTAAGCGACTGCTGGACATGCGCATGGATAGCAGTGAGTCGAGGGGTGCGGAGGTTAACTTATTACATTTTACATTAGTGTTAAACCTCTGCACAAAATCGTGGGCCAAAGGACCTGTTCTTATCTATACGTTTCTATGTTCTACGTTCTCCATCTTCTATGATTGACCTTCCATAACCATACAATCACGGAAGCATAAACTATATACCATCAGAAAAAAAGCACAGTCTATATTAGTCCCACTTTCCGACACGAAGCCCATAGCTGTGAATTTTGTTATACTTCATGTGCACGTCCAAGTGTTTTTTTTTATAGCGATTCTGAGGTTACGGTGACAATGGTCCTCTCAGGAGTACATTCCAGCTCGTAACACCCCGTGTCTGTAAAATAACCTTCAAATCCTCTAAATCTGAAAGCGCTTCACTTTAAATGTCCGCTTCCTTGTTGCTTCTCTTTCGACAAAAAAAAACGCAGCTCCTGTATATCCACTCTGTCTATGAGCCTTGTAATCTGATCCGTCTGAAACACGTCGCCTTCGGGCTGCTCTGCTCCAAAGCCAACAATCCGAAATTCTCCAGCCTCTCATAATAGCTTATATGCTCCATATCAGTGAACATGACAGTTCATCCCCTCTGCACCCCCTCCAGGGCAATTTCATCCTTCCTGTAGTGTGGCGCCCAGAGTGGCACACAATGTTCCATCTTTGGAGAAATCAAATTCTGTTTAGCTCTTCGAATCTGTGCTTCGATGAATAAAGGTTATATGCACAGTCCTGTGTGCCTTCTCAGCTGAATTATTATCCTGTCCCGTCACATTCAGGTATCTGTGGTGAAGCAACTTCTGAGTTTTCAATGGTGCCGCTATTCTTTGAGTATTCCACTGTCTGGTTCCTACTTTCAAAGCACATCACTTCTTATTCACATTCCATCTGCCATTGACCTGCCCATCTGACCCATCCATCCATATCTTCCAGTACCGTAAGCCAGACCTCTTCACTGCCAACTGCGTGGGCAATCTTTATGTTAAACTCAAACTTACTTATCGCACTCACCCCATCCAGACCATCATTGATGATTACTACAAATAATAAGCGATACAACACTTATCCCTGTCTCCTGTTACAAGCACAATTTTGGATGTAACTTGCCTTGATACTCTGAAATTACACTTCCTTTATCAGTTTTGCGTGTGGGGCTTTATCAATGGCCTTGCTGAGAACACAGGTAAAGGAACACGTCCAAAAAGAATTTAATACCATTTATGAGGCATGCCTTCTATCGGATAACGTCATACTGATTATTCCAGAGAAAGTGAGGACTGCAGATGCTGGGGATAAGAGCTTAAAAATGTGTTGCTGGAAAAGTGCAGCAGGTCAGTCAGTATCAAAGGAGAAGGAGAATCGACGTTTCTGGCAGAAGCCCTTCTTCAGGAATGAGCAGGGTCTGCCAAACAGGCTAAGATAAAAGGTAGGGAGGAGGGACTTGGGGGAGGGGCGTTGAGAATGCGATAGGTGGAAGGAGGTTAAGGTGAGGATGATAGGCCGGAGAGACGGTGGGGGCGGAGAGGTCGGGAAGAAGATTGCAGGTCAAGAAGGCGGTGCTGAGTCTGAGGGTTGGGACTGAGAAAAGATGGTGGAATGGGAAATGAGGAAGCTGGAGAAATCTGCATTCATCCCTTGTGGTTGCAGGGTTCCTAGGCGGAAGAGGAGTCGCTCTTCCTACAGGCGTCGTGTTGCCATGGTCTGCCGATGGAGGAGGCCAAGGACCTGCATGTCCTTGGCGGTGTGGGAGGGGGAGTTAAAGTGTTTAGCCACGGGCGGTTGGGGGTTGGTACAGGTGTCCCAGATGTGTTCTCTGAAACGTTCCCCAAGGACCAATTCCAATACTGAACAACCCAGATGGTTTCCTTCTTCAAAGACCGCAATTTCCCCTCAGACCTGATTGATGATGCCCTCCACCACATCTCCTCCACTTCCCGCTCCTCCGGCCTTGAACTCCGCCCCTCCAATCGCCATCAGGACAGAATCCTACTAGTCCTGACCTACCACCCACCAACCTCCAGGATCATCCTTCGTCATTTCCTCCATCTCCAAACGGACCTCACCACCAAGGATATATTTCCCTCCCCACCCCTATCAGCGTTTCGGAAAGACCACTCCCTCCGTGACTGCCTTGACGGATCCACACCCCCCACCAATCCAACGTCCACTCCTGGCACCTTCCCCTGCAACCGCAAAAAATGCAAAACTTGCGCCCACACCTCCCCCCTCACTTCCGTCCAACGCCCCAAGGGATCCTTCAACATCCGCCACAAATTCACCTGCACCTCCACACACATCATTTACTGCATCCGCTGCATCCGATGTGGCCTCCTATACATTAGGGAGACAGGCCGCCTACTTGCAGAACACCTTTCAGAGAACACCTCTGGGACACCCAGACCAACAAATACAACCGCCCCGTGGCTGAACACTGATCTGATATTCACTGTTCTATACCTCCCTGGTCTGTCTCTACCACACTTCAACTAAAGCGTGGTCTCCAATCCTCTAGCACATCCCTTGTGACCACATTCTACTTAAACGATTGAAGATGGAACATAGACCATTGCACAGTACAGCATAGTATAGGCATTTCAGCCCTGGATGTTGTGCCGACCTTACTTCCTTCTCTCAGATCAAATGGAGCGACATGCCCTTCATTGTACCATCTTCCATTTGCCTATCCAGCAGTCGTTTAAACGTTCTTTATGTATCTGCCTCTACTAATACTGTGGTCAGTGCATTCCAAGCACACAAAACTCTCTGTGCAAGAAAATACATCTGGTATCTCCCCTAAACCCTCATCCAAACACCTTAAAATTATGCCTCCTTGTGATTGCCATTTACACCAAAGGTGTAAGGTCTTTGGCTATCCAGTCCATCTATGCCTCTCATTATCTTGTGTAACTCTATCAAATTATCTCTCATCCTTCTTCATTTCCTTGAGTAAATCCCTAGCTCACTGAACATATCTTTTGGAGTCATGTCTTCCAGTCCAGGAAGCATCCTGGTAAGTGTCATGGCCTTTCCTTTCGTGTGTCCCACAGCAGCATGGAATAAAACTCATCCAGTCCTGGGGTTTTTTCTAATTTTATACGAGGCGATACTTATCATCCCTGTTCGCATTTTATGTAAATCTGTTCAAGAGCTTCACAGTCGATCTGCTCGAATTCTGTGTATGCATAATCCGTCTCCATAGTAAAACAGTTGTGAAGATTTCATATAACAATCTATCTATGTTCTCCAACTTCACACACTGTTTGCCTCCTTGTTTTTCAATGGACACTAATTGTTCCCTGGTAATATTTTTCACTTGCTGCAATTGTGAAATGTCCTGGGATTCGGACGACGTTTGCCTCCTTGCACTTCATCATGTTCCAGTGTTAGTCGGTACACTCTGTGTGAATTTTCAATGTTGCACTGCGATCACCTCTCATTCTTTGAATCTCGAGTGAACACAGGCCGAGAATCATTATCAGACAATCTTCGAATGTGAAGCATTAATATGGAGAATCCCCATTCAGTATATGTGATCAGTATATACTTGCTTATATCAGAAATCTTGCTTTTACTTTCTCTGTGAAAGTGAGGACTGCAGATGCTTGAGAGTCTGAGTCGAAACGTGTGGTGCTGGAAAAGCACAGCTGGCCAGGCAGCAAATGTGGAGGAGGCGAGTAGAAGTTTCGGGCAGAGGCTATTCATCAGGAATATGGGATGAAAGCGGAACGAGACTGACAGGCCCTTTTTACCTGCCACCGCGTCCATCTTCTATCCCACCTGTCTGCTCCTTCATCGGCTCCGACGACTCACTGTAACTTCCCACCTGTATCTACCCAACACATTCCTAGCAACCTTGTCCCAGCTTCAACCCCACCCCCTATTTTTCTCAGCCTCTTGACACCGCCCCACCCACATTCCTGATGAAGTAAGTATGGCCGAAACGTCGTCTCTCCTGCTACTTCGTTGCTGCATGACGTCCCGTGCTTTTCCAGCGCCACACAGTTTTACTAGCACTCTTGAAGTGTCCAGTATTACAATTTTAAATAATAGATTCGAACACATTCCCTCGTGTAGATGACAAGATAACTCGTCTGGAGTTCTCAACGCAACCTTTTCTTCTCTTTTTAAACCATTGGAATGCGTTTATATCCTTCCAGTTTTAAAATGGAAAAATGCATGATCTCCCAGGCAATCAATATGTCGATTTCTGCTTGGTCTGATATTCCGGTGTCAAGTGTATCTGGTCCGTCAGATGCTCAATGCTCATTAAGCTACGTTTCCAATTATTACCTCGTTACTGATATAAATGATTGGGTTTTAGTGTCACAGATCCTTGGGCCATACGTTATTCCTGGGAGATTTTCTGTATCTTCTTCCATGAACACAGACACAATTAACTGCTTCGTTTCTCTATCACTTTTCTGATCATTATAATAAATTATCCTTACCGCACATTCACTGATCAACATTTGATGTTGCTTTTATTTTCCTTTCAAGTATTGATAGAAGCTTTTCGTCAGTCTTTATGCTTCTTGTGATTCTGCATCACTGTTTTCTTTTCGTTGATTTCCTTATCAGTTTGTTGTTCCTTCTTTGTTCTGTCCCAAGTTTCGCTGAATCAACAATGCCTGGAATTTTTCTGAGCCACTTCCTTTGATCTAAAAAAAGTTAAGCTTTTATTGTTAATCATCATCCCTCAACTTTTTCTTTTGCTATTTGCACCCTGAAGGGATATACGTACACTTTATGTTCTGGAGTGTTTCTGCAAGGAACAGTCATTGGCTGTCTTGTTGAAACCGTTTTATGTTAATTTCCAGTTCATTGAAGCTATCACGTTCTTCATTCCTTCTTGGCTTACGTGACTCAGGCACTTGCAATTGAAAAATAAAATCTGGTTTGTGTTCAGACGTCATGCCAAATTCACTATTCCCAGGAGCTCCTTTAAAGCAAGGTTTTCAATTAGCTATTTTGATCACGCAACACCAACTCCAAAACAGCCTAATCTGAAACATGGTGCTCAACATACTGTTTAAGGCAACCATTTCATCCATGCTCAATGGTATCCATTTCCCCTCGAATTAGCATTCCCTTGGTTTAATACAGGTTTGGTGCAAATTGAATTGCTTCGTCATTTCTGTAGTACCCACAAACTGTTATATTTAATTTCCTAATTTATAACATGCCCAACATTCGAATTACAGTTTTTGTCTTTACTATGTAACTCCCCTCAATGTTTGCTTCTTCTTGCTGCTTCTAATCTCCACCTTACCAGATTCAGTGGAGTCTGAGTGACTTGGGCTCTGGGAGATTAAAAGTAGATTCAGGCAAGGTGTTTGGCAAGGCTGATCTCAGCATTGATATCAGGTTGCAACATTTTATCTCTTCTTCTCAAGTATCACTGTGACACTTTTACCAGATCTCCTGTTATTCTGGTGGAGTAGGGAAAGACAATGATCTTTCAACAACGCTGTGTGTTCCCCCAGACAGCTGCGAACGTTCTAACCTTCTGATGGGAACGTGTCAGTAGGCTGGCAATGTGTTGCTGCTGCTGGACAGGATCGTAGTGAAGTCACAATTGGAGCAGTTTGTACAGATTAACCGCCTCACTGAGGAAAGGACATTGGATTTAACTCAGAGATTATCCCTTCAGAGTATTTCTGCAACAAAGATGTTCATCATAGAATCATTACAGTTTGGAAGCAGGACATTTGACCCACGTACATCGCACTAATACTCCACAGACTATTCCATGTACACCCACACCCTACTCAATCTCTGTCACCCTGCATTTTCCATGGTTAATGCACCCAGCCTGCACGTCCCCAGATATTGCAGATTGTAGCTTGGCCAATCCACATAATCTAGTCATCTTGGGACTGTGAGAGGAAACTGGAATGCCTGACGGAAACCCATGCAGACAAGGCGAGAATGTGCAAACTCCACTCAGACAGTGACCCCTAACTGGAATTGACCTCAGTCCTCTGACATTGCGAGGCAGTAGAGCTAGCCACGGAGCTAACCTACGTGGATGAAGGAACTCTCCTGCACAATGAAGCATTAGCAAAACTTCGTTTCGGCCCAGTATCGGAAAGGGAAACTTTCCGATATGAAGTGAATATCATAACCACTATACCAAAGAAACACAGTGTGGCTGTTGATAACAGAGGCTTCTGTTCTGTCACGCATCATAGATGGATTTGCACGAATCAGGTTATATTTTGTTGCGTTCAACTTGAACAGAACTCACCCACACCAAGATGAAACGTAACATCTTAGCAGTACAAGTGTTAGCAATTGGATTCAAACCCACACCTACTTTGACACCGAAGCATAAATCCAGCACCTCACTCAACTCAGCCACGCTACCACTTTGAACTGAATCCATGAGCAAGTTTAGCAACCAGCTCTTGAGAATATTGCTGCAACTCTGGCTGCACAGGGAAGTGATAAATCCAGTGAGCCATCATTTTAACTTAACACGAAATTCTCTGGGAGCAAACCCAGGTAACCGGAATGGGAGCACAGTTGCCTTTAAACACAGCAATGAGGTTCAGTCAAAATCTGTCTCCTTCTACATCACCAAGTGGTATCAACATACTGATGGAACAGCAAGATGGCGTTTGAGAGAAGTTTAAGCAAGAACTGGTTCATGTGAGGTGTCGGCACCGCTAAGGTTTAAACCCGGGATATATGTGTTTAATGATATGACATGTTTACCAACTAAGCTACAGCGTCATGTTAATGGATGAGAGAGGGATGGGCAAGTTGGTGCAATACCTAATAAAATTTACAAAAATAACAAGATATTGCTTTAAAGCTCACCAGTGGAAGGCAGTTCCACAGCAAATTGAGGAGTCCATTTCAGATATCGAACCTGGAACATAGGAACAGCAAGAGAAACGTCTTCAACTCTGTTGTAGCAGATAAGGAGGAGGCTGTTCAGTTCCTTTATCCTCATATGCAGTTTCAGATAGAAGCCAATTAGCCCATCCACACTACAACATCGGACCCATAATAGACCAAGCAGCACTTGTTTCCCGTTACACAACAACAGAATGTGACCATTCAGCCTTCTCAGTGTTGAATTTCAAGAACTGGAAGAAGCCACAAAGTGAGGTGAAATTGTCTGCTTCGAGCAAGGCTATCTCGCCCATTGAGTGTGTTGCACAAGAACAGCAGAAAGTCGTGAGGCCGTTTAAGATTTTTTTTTTACATACACATAAGGAAGTTATTCAATTGCATTTCAGTTGAATGGGAACAGGAGCAAAACAGTCACTTTCTCAAATTCAATTCAGCGATGTAGGAGGAGACCGTTCAGGATCTCGACCGTGTTGTGGACGGATTTGAGAAGCCCCTTGAAATGTTGCACCACAGCAGGAAGATTCTGTAAGTCCCCAAACCGCTCCACAGCCACACGATGAGAACATTCAGATCTTGAGCGGCTTGGTCAGGAACAGGAGCAGGACATTCAGAGCATCGAGACTATAATGTCGGAACCCCCGAAGGACATTCAGCCAATGAAGTGTGTGAGCCACGACAAGAATGAATCCAATTCAACTAGTCATGCCAGTAAACAGCAATCGGACCAGATCTTTGAACGTTTTGTGTCTATTACACAGGAAATGAATTTGGAACGTAGAGGTTATAGAAATGGAAGAGCTTAGAATAACCAGCTCTACAAGGGAATATAAAGTAGGGAGCAAACTATTATAATTGAAGCTGTTGTTGAAACCTGTCATTTAGAGATTAATAATAGTGGATTGTCAAAGTCCAAGTAAAATCCATCACAGTCAATATGATTTTAAGAAGGAAAAATCGAGTTTGAGTTGTTTGCCGGAATGTATGTATAAATGTGTCAAACAAAGTGAATGAAGGGCATCCTGTCGATATATTATCACTGGACATCCAGATGGCATTGGCATAAGGTGCGCCACAAATTATGACCATGAAATACAAGCGCCCACCGGCTTAGAAAAAGGTATTTGCTTGGAGAGATGATTGGATAACTAATGAAATCCATGCTATGGATGTAACCGTGTTGGATTAGCTTGGACAAGGTCAAAAAAATCACACGACTCTAGGCTTTAGTCCAAAAGGATTTTTTTGAAAACATCAGCGTTTGGAGCGCTGCAGCTTCGTCAGGTGTTAGTAAAAAAGAAGACGAGAGACAGAGAATTTTTGAGGAAAAGGTCAAAGGGTCACGCAACTTATGCACATGGATTCAATACATCTAAGATGACACTTACATCTTTAATGAGTGAGAATAGAGGTGTATGTCTTGATAAATCAATATGCAAATCTCAGAATTTATGTCAACTCACTACGGAGATAACTTAAGGTATTATCGATATAAAAGAGGGGAGCCTTCTGGTCAGTCAATGTGTTTTAGGCGTGAGGACTGGTTTTGAGTATGTCTGTGTCTTCAACTTGCGTCAGATTCGTTTTAATTCCAAAGTAGGAGTGTATAAAATGTCACATTATCTGATATCTATATATTTTATGGTTTTGAACAAATTATAATCTATCTGCAAATACAAATCTGCAAATGCATATTCACACCAAATATTTGAATATAGGTGCTTGTGTGCGTGTGTGAGAGAGTGTAAGTGTGAGTGTGTGGAAGGGTGAGAGTGAGAGTGTGTCTATTTAAGACACATACAGATACAGCAGATCCCTTTCCCCTCACGCTCTCATTCCATTGTTTCAGAGCTTCGACTCTCTGCGCCTTTGCTTCACTTGTTCATGTTGCAGACCCAGATGGTGTAGGTACAGTCCCCATGCTCCGTCCAGAATTGAGGTACAAAATCCTCATTTCCCCGTGATTGTCTCAGGCAGATTATAGCACAACCTCAAGCAAACCATCCCCAGCAATCCATTCACATTTCAATAACAAGAGTCAGTCAGAAGCCCCTCAGCTACAGTTAGATGCCTGGTCTTATACAGTAATACTTGGGGTCTTCCCCGTGTTACTGACTGCACGATTAGCTGAGAGGGACTAACAAAGGGGTTCAATGGACTGGCACAGAACAAGTTTCAAAGATGTGACTCAGATACAATGACGGGGGAAAGATACAGAGTGACAGGGAGACCCACGAAAAGATAGAAACAGGCAATTCACTGAAAGAGAACATGTGGAAATATAAGGCGGACAGATAAGGCAGAGGCGTTACGCTTTGGGCGAGTTAATTCAACAGAATGAGAACATTGAAAAAATGCATTGCCAGGGCATCTGATATGGCACGTTACATCACATTCTGAAACTGCTACACAGAACCAGCCCAGGAAGTAGAAACTGAGACAAGGTAACAGACAAGCACAGGCAGCTGTGCAGACAGTGCTTGTGCATTGGTCAGTAAACCAAGCTATGTGTCCAACATTGGGTGTATTGCAAACCTTTGTCAGTATATTGCAGTGATACGTGGACAACATATCTGCCAAACACGGGAAGATTTGCAGCCCATACTGCGAATGACAGTAATTGGGGCTCACGCAAATTTATGTCTGCATCCATATGTACCAGCTCACGTAAAGGTGTTTTATGTGTGCATGCATCTGTATTTGAGGCGTTGGTAGATGTGAAAGTCATTGTCGGGCAAAGTACACCCATGGAGGAAATCATTTTTAATATGAGTAACTGGCAGGTGTTTGGATAATGGACAAGGGAGATATTGACAGACAGATATGACGTCGTGTTTGTGAATATTAAAATAGAGGCATTACGAGTCCCAATAGCAATACAAATTATTGCGCACAGGAATAATGGATGGATCAAATTTCGGTGTGATTTCAGATACGAGCCATGCAGTGTCAACCCAGATTTGCTTCTGCAGGTTTGATGCTGGAATTGTCAGCAGCAGATTATTGACATCAGTAAGACTGTATTTAATAGGTCAAGGTTCCAGATGGGCAAAGTATTCTGGAGTTGTTTGAATGACAATTGGAATGGTCAGTTATGGTGGCAGGAATCAGTTCATGGCCAAAGCGATCACAACAGCTGCACTTTGTCTCTTTCAGGCTCAGATAATAGCGAAATTGGAAGGAGTGAGCGGAAGGAAATGAGGTTCGTAACCAGAAGAGGAGAGAGTAATCTCCACACTCTCAATATTCAAAAAGCAAGGGCAGTGATACAATGAATCTTGGTTCACAGCTGAAACTGAGTAGGTCAACATAGCGGCACACAAGGGACTCTGCCAGAAGAAAAGAGGGTGAGAGTGCATCAACAAGTTGACTAATGTAGATATTAGTGGTTTGTGGGGTGAATATCTGGATTCAGACTCTCAACTGGTACAATAGCAGCAGCAAGGAGAGTCGAGTAAATGAAAATAACAGTATTGTGTTCACAAACATTGAATACAATTAAAAACTGAAAAGTAAGACTTACCAGGGACACCAACAATAGCCAGGATTGGATAATAAATATATTGAATAATGTAAAGTACATATCCAATCCGCCCAAACAATGGCAAATAATCGTAATACGTAGATAGAGCCCAAATATTCCAGGATAAATCCCTGCCCACTGTTGGAACATTTCGGTATAATGTACTCAGATTCTGATCCATTGTTGAAACAATCCAGTGTAATGCTGTCAGATTCTGATCTGTTCTCCGCCTCTTTCTGGAGCTGCTGATTCCTGCTAATGCTTCAGTGGCTGCCACTCATGTTTTGATATAACACAATAAATGGAGCGCACTTTTCATTAAAAGATGTAAACTCTCCACTGGGATAATTTGAATCCATGGTGGCTTTCAGTAATCACAGTCACTGTGCAAACAATTTCAGTTAACACCTTCCTTTCGTCACTTTTCATGTCCAAATAAAAGGGATCATTTACTCCGGCGGTATGGATTGAATCGATGAGAGTTTGTGAAGGATGGACCATAAATCTTTCAATGTTTTTAACCCTTCTTTCTTGTGTGTGAGAACGGTGCCATGCCACTGCCGAGTTGTGGGGAAATTAATAGAGATCATAAATTAGGGGAACTATCTTTATGGCGTATTGACATTATGTAATGCTGCACCTATTGGGAAGTGCCGTTTTTAAATCGAGTTGTAACATTTAGATACCATTTAGAGCGTTAGTTGGGCTTCTCCGGAACAAGGGGTAACAATCTGTCACCATGTTTCTGTAAGTAAGTGATAAGAGGAGACCATTCAGCCTTTTGTGCATGTTACAGGAAATCTTCAGCTTGTTATGCAGTAACTGTTAGTTCCAAAAGAGATATGGAGAATAATTGTCCTGACATAAGTAAAAAAAAAATCTAAGTTTGTTAAGGCCAAGAATGCACGTTTCAGCGCAGCACTTTGAAAAACTACTTAGGTGAGATTATTCGCTGAGTAGTGGGATACCTTCAGAAACGAGATTACAAAGGCTAGCAGCAATATCTTCCTGCCCATGAGGAGGCAATGTTGGAAGTTGTGAGGTATTTTGGATAGCTAGAAGTAGAGGCTCTGGTCAAGAAACAGAAGAAAGCATATGATAGGTTTGGAGAGCAGTGACCACGTGAATCCATTGAGAAGTACAATAAAAGCAGGTCCGTACGCAAGAGGGAAATCAGGTGGGCAAAATGGGGACAAGAGAAAGTTTCAGTAAATGGACTCAGGGAGAATCCAAAGGGATTCGACAAATGCAGTAAGGCCAAGAGAGTAATTGGGGAGAGAACAACAAAACCGCCTATCTGTTGAACCACAGATTTTGGGTGAGATACTATATGAATCCTTCATATCAATATTTGTTGTGGAGAAGCTTATGGAATCTGGAGAAAGTATGGAAATAATTAGTCATATCTTGGGAAGTGTCTATACAGGAGAAGAGGAATAATTAAAGTATTAAAATGCACAAAGGCGGATATAGCCCGGGGACCTGATAAGTTGTAACTCTAAACTCCTTAGAATGCTAAGGAAGTGATTATTTGGGCATCTTAATGAGATATCCGCAGCATGGATAGCCACAGATGCGGTGCCAGAAGATTGGAGTTTGGCTAATGTTGTACCATTATTTCGGAAAGGTGATAAGGAAACGTCCGGGAATAACACACCGGTGAGCCTGACGTCAGTGTGGGAAAGCTCTTGGAATATATTCTGAGGGACTGGAATTACTTGTATTTGGAAAACAAGGACTGAGTCGAGGCAGTCAACAGGGTTTTGTGCGTGTGAAATCGTGTGTCATTAAGTTCATTGATTTTTTTAGAAGTAATTATGAAGCAAATTAATGAAGGCGCAGAAAAGGATGTTGGCAACATGGAATTCAGTAAGGTGTTCGTCGAATTTCGATATGATAGTCAGTTAGGAAAGTTAGATCCTATGGAATCCGTGGAGAACTGGATGTCATTAGCTTGAAGGTAAAAAACGAAGGTGATGGTGGAGGGCTGATGACAATGAAGGTCAACACACCATTTATCATCCTCATTGCTTTCTTTTCCTGCAAGTTTTCTTTCACTGACTGGTGATAAGGATATCCAGATCATTTTCAATGTTACAGCTACCTACCTTGTGGGTCTATGTACATTGCTCAGCGTGACAAAGTCATTCCCATATTGATGTCCAGCTTCAGAGCATATTGTCCTGTATTGACCTTAGGGGTCTGCATTGTACAAAACAATAAAAGGAGGATAATTTGTTTCATAGCTCAATATTTTTCAAACAATCCTTTTACAAATGTCGGCTGCTGTTCTCTATCTATCACCAAAGTGCACAAAGTACAAATCGCCCTTTTTCTGCCATGTATTTCCTGATTTACTCTACGTGTCTCAATCACCTTGGAGTGTTTTTTTCATTAATCTACTCCTCATCTACTCATAACCTGACATTGTTTCGTGACATCAGCAGGCTTGGAAAAATTACATTTGAATCCCTCAACAAATTGTTAGATATGCATCTAGATAGCTGGGGCCCAAGAACCAAACCATGCAATACCATAGAAGCATTCTGGTCCAAAAACAAATTGCTTTCTGTCAGCACTTCCATTCGTAAAACATGCTAATATCTTATCTTCAATTCCATAAAATTTGATTTTGCTCACTAAGCTTCGGATTATTGATTTTTTTCTGATACCCCAATGCGTTACAAAATTTATCTACCAGTGAATGTCTCATACATGATTCCAATTCCATAAATTTATCTTGGCTTTCAGTCCCAATAATTTCTCTAAAACCACTTCTTTCCGAATTACATTTTTTTTTCTCACCAGACTTAGATTTTCGAGCATTACCGCATTCCTTTTTTGCGATGTTTCTGCCCAGGAAGTCCCAGGCAGGCGACCTGGATTTGTTTACGAAGGATCATGCGGAATTAATCTTTCTGCTTCGGTTTGAGACAGTAACTTGCACCTTGATGTAAAATACTTGGTTTTGACAAGAGAACACAGAAATCAACTAGGCCCAGGTGAATGAAACAAACAACCAAGAGAAGTGCAAAGCAAGCATTTGGGGGCATCAACAATACAGAGGAATACACAATAAATGAGAGAATTGACAGTGTGTGCTGATTCCAGAAGGTAAAAGAACACTTCAATAATATCTTTCAGTGAGAGAATGGCTTCATTTCCTCTAATACCTTGCGGAATGTGTGCAATTCTGGTCACCATGTCACAAGGAATGATGGAATTGAACTGGAGAGAGAACAGAGGAAATGCGTTACTCTGTGAAAGTGAAAGTGCAGTTATGAGGAATATTTGATGCTGAGAGGAGATCTTGTCATCAATACTGATCAACATGGTGATCTCAGCAGTGTTCTGCATATCTTCAGCATGACATCTCAACTCTGACTCTTAACGTTTTGATTGTGACATCTCAGAAGGAGAAAGTGGGCACTGCAAATGCTGGAGATCAGAGTCAAGATTAGTGTGGTGCTGGAAAAGCACAGCAGGTCGAGCAGCATCCGAGGAGCAGGAAAATCGATGTTTCGGACAAAAGCACTTCATCTGGGATGGGGAGTCTCTTTTTGTTCTCTTCCTCATTGGTGAATATTATGCCAGTAAGTATGTTGTTCATGAGTTTGCAAGTGTCTTCGAATTCGTTCCATTTCACGGCGAAAAAACGTGTCATTCAAACACCGGATGCAAAGATTGGTTTGGAACATGTGAAGGGCTGTTTATGGGAATCTCCCGATGACTGCTTCTGCTAAGAACCCTGGTATTGGTAACCTCATGCGTGTCCCGTTGATTTGTTTGTATGTCTGGTCGTTGAAAGTGCAGTGGGCAGTGATACACAGGACTACTACCTTGAAGATGCTGTACTTGCTGATGGAGTTGGTGCTGTCTATTACTTGCGTCCTTGGTTCCGTCTCGTAGTGCAGTCAGTGTTCCTTTGGCCAGACTGATGTTAATTGATTTTGTAAGGTCGAAGGTAACCATGACTTCGTTTTCCCCTAGCTTGGTGCATGGGTGATGTTCAAGAATTGTTGGTTGGAGTGGATGGCGTAGCGTCAGGCTTCTAATACCTGTTTCAGTTTTCGGTGAATCTTCTTTGCTCGTCTGTGGGTGTGCTAATGAGTGGCTCTATGGGACTAAATACCGCCCCCCCCACCCCCTCAGTTTGTGTACCTTCGATAATTCGTAGAAAAGTGATGTGTTGGATGCACCAGGTTTCATTCTTGAGCCGCCAGTGTTGTTCATTTCGCTTGCTTTGTGGAGTTTCTGCAGTCTGCTGTGATCCGGTTCTCTTGTTGTGAAGTCAAGTCCATTTCCACCTGCAGAAAGGTGTCAGTGTCTGCGAGTAGTCAGTTTGCCTTTTCAATGTATTGCGTTCTGTTTGGGATGACGGCCATGTATCCTTTTTCAGTAGGTAGGATTACAATATTTTTACATTTTCGGAGTCCTTCCAGGGCTTTCCTTTGCTGGGTATTAAGTGTGTGTTCCCTTCTTTCCTCCTGTTTCGTGTTGGTGCGGCTGTCTGTCTGATGGCCTGCTGGGTTTCTTCCATTAATCCATTCTGTTTTGGTTTGGTTTCCAGTGCTAATTGCAGTTGCTTTTGTCCGCAAACCTATAGTTGCCGTTCATCCCTCTGACTAAAAACTGCATCGGCTACACAGACAGGATACTAGCCGCCAGGATGCACGAGCACCAAATAGCCACCAAAAGGCATGAACAACTATCGCTACTATCTTTACTGACATGCAAACAGGGACACCACTTCGACTGGAACAATGCAATCACCCTGGCGCGAGCTCAACAAATGACACGTACTGGATTTCCTGGTTATCTATGAGACTCCCAGTTTTTGTGAAGTCTGTTGGGGTTCTGATCGCCGAGCTGGGAGTTTTTGTTGCAAACGTTTCGTCCCCTGGCTAGGCGACATCATCAGTGCTTGGGAGCCTCCTGCGAAGCGCTTCTTTGACGTTTCCTCCGGTGTTTCTCGTTGTCTGTCCCTGCCGCTTCCGGTTGTCAGTTTCAGCTGTCCGCTGTAGTGGTTGGTATATTGGGTCCAGGTCGATGTGTTTGTTGATGGAGTTTGTGGATGAATGCCATGCCTCTAGGAATTCCCTGGCTGTTCTCTGTCTGGCTTGCCCTATGATAGTAGTGTTGTCCCAGTCGAATTCATGTTGCTTGTTGTCTGCGTGTGTGGCTACTAAGGATAGCTGGTCGTGTCATTTCGTGGCTAGTTGATGTTCATGTATGCGGATTGTTAGCTGTCTTCCTGTTTGTCCTATATCGTGTTTTGTGCAGTCCTTGAATGGTATTTTGTACACTACATTCGTCTTGCTCATGTTGGGTATCGGGTCCTTCGTTCTGGTGAGTTTTTGTCTGAGCGTGGCTGTTGGTTTGTGTGCCGTTATGAGTCCTAGGGGTCGCAGTAGTCTGGCTGTCAGTTCCGAGATGCTCCTGATGTATGGTAGTGTGGCTAGTCCTTTTGGTTGTGGTATGTCCTCGTTCTGTGGTCTTTCTCTTAGGCATCTGTTGATGAAGTTGCGCGGGTATCCGTTTTTGGCGAATACCTTGTATAAGTGTTCCTCTTCTTGTTTTTGCAGTTCTGGTGTACTGCAGTGTGTTGTGGCCCTTCTGAATAGTGTCCTGATGCAGCTTCGTTTATGTGTGTTGGGGTGGTTACTTTCATAGTTTAGGACTTGGTCTTTGTGTGTGGATTTCCTGTATACCCTTGTAGTGAATTCTCCGTTTGGTGTTCTCTGTACCATCATGTCTAGGAATGGGAGTTGGCTATCCTTTTCTTCTTCTCTCGTGAATCGGATTCCTGTGAGTGTGGCGTTGATGATCCGGTGTGTTTTTTCTATTTCCGTGTTTTGAATGATTACAAATGTGTCATCGACATATCTGACCAGAGTTTGGGTTGAATTTGTGGTAGGACTGTTTGTTCTAACCTTTGCATAACTGCCTCTGCTATGAGTCCCGAGATTGGTGATCCCATGGGTGTTCAGTTGATTTGTTCGTATATCTGGTTTTGAATGTGACGTGTGTTGTGAGGCACAAGTCCAGTAGTTTAAGTATGCCGTCTTTGTTGATAGGTTCAGAGTCCTGTTTTCTGTTCTGTATGTCCAGTAGGTTGGCTATTGTTTCTCTGGCTAGGGTTTTGTCAATCGAAGTGAACAGTGCCGTCACGTCGAATGATATCATGGTTTCTTCTTTGTCTATGTGTATATTTCTGATGATGTCCAAGAATTCCTATGTTCATTGTATGGAGTGTTTGGATCCGCTGACCAGGTGTTTCAGTTTCTGTTGTAGTTCTTTGGCCAGTTTGTATGATGATGTCCCTGGCAGTGATACTATGGGTCTGAGTGGGATGTCTGGTTTGTGTACTTTAGGTAATCCATAGAATCTGGGGGTGTTGTTGCTTTGCGGTTTCATTCTTTGTAGGTCAGCTCTGGTTATCTATCCGTTTTCTTGTCGATTCCTTAGTGTGTTATTTATCCTATTGGTGAGTTGTGGTGTGGGGTCAAATTCCTTCATTTGGTAGGTGTTGGTATCTTCAAGTAGTTGTTGTGCTTTTTGGATGTAATCAGATTTATCTAGGATGACCGTCATTCTGCCTTTATCTGCTGGTAGCATGATTATGTTCTTATCGTTTCTTAGTGATTTCAGTGCTTCCCTCTCCTTGGTGTTGAGGTTATGTGTTTGTATTTTCCTTATTATCATAGGTACGACCGTTTGTCTCACTGTTTGTTGTGTCTCTTCTGTCAGTCCATTGTTCCTGAGTGTGCATTCTAGTGCTGCTAGGAAGTCTGCTGTCTTGGCGTCCCTGTGGTTGTAGTTGAGTCCCTTGGCCAGTATTGTTCTTTCCGTGTCTGTGATCTGTCTGTGGGAGAGGTTTTTAACCCAGGTGTGTGTTATAGTGTCCTCTTTGTTGTGCGTTAGTTTGGCCATTTTTTCTTTTAGTGCCATTTTTTTGCGGTGTGTTGTCCTGTTCTGTCCTATGGTGACAGCCCGTTCTATGGTCCGGGTCCATTCCTGATTTTGTGGTTTTTGAAATTAACGACTTTTGGCGCGCAATTTCATGTCTGTATCAGTGAAGTCGGTTGTGCGCGTCTGTGATCAATACCTGGATCATCCTGAATCCGGTCTGCTTGGCTGTTTCCCTGGCTTGTGGGTTGTTGACTGGTGGTCTGTATCTGACACATTGTGGAAGGATTCGATTCTTTCGGCATTCGTGTCGGAACCGGAGTTGTTCGTAAGTGGCGCTTAGTCGGTTAGCGCAGGATTCCCATTTCCTGGCTTGTCTCAGAGTC
Source organism: Chiloscyllium plagiosum (assembly GCF_037043375.1). Taxonomy (NCBI): domain Eukaryota; kingdom Metazoa; phylum Chordata; class Chondrichthyes; order Orectolobiformes; family Hemiscylliidae; genus Chiloscyllium; species Chiloscyllium plagiosum. Next base: position 30,138,648 of record NW_028270184.1, on the reverse strand, counting down.
TCTCGCCCGTAAGTGTTCAAAGTTTGTGCGAAGATTTGTAGCTCAGGTGCTCGTTGTTGTGGTTCTGTTCGCCGAGCTGGAAGTTTTTGTTGCAAACGTTTCGTCCGCTGGCTAGGCGACATCATCAGTGCTTGGGAGCCTCCTGCGAAGCGCTTCTTTGATGTTTCCTCCGGTGTTTATAGTGGTCTGTCCCTGCCGCTTCCGGTTGTCAGTTTCAGTTGTCCGCTGTAGTGGTTGGTATATTGGGTCCAGGTCGATGTGTTTGTTGATGGAGTTTGTGGATGAATGCCATGCCTCTCGGAATTCCCTGGCTGTTCTCTGTCTGGCTTGCCCTATGATAGTAGTGTTGTCCCAGTCGAATTCATGTTGCTTGTTGTCTGCGTGTGTGGCTACTAAGGATAGCTGGTCGTGTCGTTTCGTGGCTAGTTGATATTCATGTATGCGGATTGTTAGCTGTCTTCCTGTTTGTCCTATATAGTGTTTTGTGCAGTCCTTGCATGGTATTTTGTACACTACATTCGTTTTGCTCATGTTGGGTATCGGGTCCTTCGTTTTGTGAAGTCTATTTAGTTGGGCATTTCCTGCGTAACTACTGGAGACAGCAAAATAGAAAGAATCGGAAAATAGAGTGATGCAGTGAGTTTTACACTTAGAGAATGGTACTGATTCCCATAGAGACCTGAAAACTCACAGTCTCAGCCGTGGCCTGTGATAACTCATCTCTCTGGAGCGGAGAATTCTGCAAAAGGTGAAGGCAGAGTCAAGTAGACACATGTGATGACGGATACCACATGAAGAGATACCGAGTGATAGCACCAGAGTTCAGGAAGGTATCAGTATCAAACAAAAGAAACGAAGAAGGTGGTGGAATTGTATCAGTGCTCAGGAATGAGTGAGCTATTAGTGGCCAGACGGTGGCCTAATATTATTCATAATACAGTTCAGGAAGGGATATCCATCTTATAGATTAAGATCTTTCAGGGAAGGAAATCTGTTATCAGCAGCTGTCTGGCGTAGATATCATCCAGACCAAGAGCAAAGTGTTTGAGTCACAACTGATCTCTGAAATGGTCTCGCAAGCCACTCAGTTAAAGGCCAGCTCGGGGAAGAAACACTGCACAGCGATAAAAAGCTACATTACACGAGTCAAATGAACAGAACCATGATGGGACTCGTGTCCTGGCCAATCCCTTCGATATGTTCATGAAAAGGTATAGAAACAGTCAGAGAAGACGCAGTGACAGTTTTTAGGAGAAAGGAGCTTTCAAAATTCAAAGACTACGAATTAAGTATCGGAACAGCATTGGAAATATGACTGAAGATAAGGAGAAAGGAACAGGAAGGGACAGAGTTGAACTAAAACTGTACATCACCTAATAGGTTAGTTAGGGAAAATCGTGATAACACGTAAATTATAATGTTCTTTTTCTTTTTCAGAAAGGGCAAATGATCTGAAATAAGGTGGATGGTAGAAGAGTGAATAAATTGTAGAACATAAATATTCAACAGTACACAACCGTCCGGAGATGCAGGGAGAATGGCATAGCAGAGCGTCTAACCCTGACAAAGGCATTACAAAGAAAACAATTGGCCTCAGATTATTTCGTTGAATCCGCCTCAATTTTAGGTGTAACTTGTCAACATTTAATTATTCATCACTGCATTAAACATGAATTATCAGAATTTGTAACAAATGCATTGTAATAGTTTTGGAGGACGTCAATCCTTCTACAGTCCGAGACAGTCACAAGAGCAAACAGGAGTTTGGAGAATGCTTTTTGGCAAAATTTCTTTGAATAACGAATAGTGCAAATCGTTATGAACATAGCTCTCTCAGATCAATGTGGAGATGAGGGCAAGAGAGATATCACACTGAGCGATCCTCAGGGAAATTGCAATATATTAGAACTCAAAGAGATTATGTTTTTTTTTTAAAATGAACAGTATGCACAGCTGATAATGATAAACAAAGCCTATTACATGAGTTTGAGTGCAATGTGTTGCTGGAAGTGAATAATGGAAAACATTCGAAGGAACTGTGTAAAATATTCAACAAAAAGACAAAAATTCAGCGAGACATTCCCAATTGTGCTCCACTTAGGATGGAAAGGATCAGATTTAATTATGAATGCTTCGAAGACAGGAAAATACGAACAGTTCTGAAGAAACCAACGTTTCAGAAATATGGAAGTATTTGGTAAAGGAACCGCAAGGAGTCTCCTCGGAATAGGAGAGTAGTGGGAAGGTAAATCATTGTCAGATTTTAATGAGAAGATCAAAATCTTCTCAGTAAAGAAGATTTTAATGAGAGGGTTCAGGGCGATGGAAGTGTTGAGAGTGTTATAGACAGTGGAAAGGTCCTGAAGAATATTACAGGAGCAGTAAGTATTTCTGCAGCTGGAGGAGTTTGCAGCGGTAGCAACGGACGTATACCTTTTAATTTATGCATTCATAGTCTGATGGTATCACTGATTGGACCAGCATACATTGCCCAACGCTAATTGCACAGAGGGCGCTCAGAGTCAGCCATATTGCTGTGGGTCTGGGGTTACATGTGATGTACAAAAGGTAAGAATGTCAGATGTCCTTCCCTAAAGGACATAAATGAACCAGCTGAGTTTTTGTTTTCCCAGATAATTAACAATTATCTTATAGTCCAGTCACTAATGTCTTGTATAGCCATAATATGACATCCCAACTCCTATTCTCAATGCTTGACCAATAAAGGCAAGCATCCAAAATACCTGCTTCACCCGCCTGTCTGACTGTCACTCAACCTTTAAAGAACTATGTCGTTGCATCCCTTGGTCTCTCTGTTTGACAACACTACCCAGAGTACGAACATAAAGGAGACAAGTTTGTCTTTGCAAAATGCGACGTCGTTGTGTTCTCCGCCTGCTATACCTCAACATTAGATCAGAAGTAGGGTTGATCCCGTTGTAATCGTAGATGATCCACTTTACTGTCCACTTTACCACCAATTTCAATTGCAAAACATGACTCCTGTACTCTCATAAAAATCGCTTATATAAATGATGCACAACAGTGGAAAATGTATCGAACTTCACGGTTCACCGTTGATCATAGGCCTGCACTTTGAGCACAAACCACCATGAACATGCACTGTCTTCGACCGTCAATCACATTTTTAATCCAGTTGGTGAGCACTCCCTGGTCCGATGTGATCTAAACTTATTAACCAGTCTGGGGCGGGGGGTGGGTGGTGGCGGTAGTAAACAAAGAAATAACTAACGTCTGTAAAAATCGTATCATGGGGATTTTTTTATCTATATGTAAACTGGGCGAACCAGCTCGGTCAGAGTCGACTTGAGGAGGATTTCGTTCAGTTATTCCGTGATAGTTGGCTTGTACAGTATGGAATGGTGCCAATGAGGGAGCAAGCTATCCTCGAACTTATCATGCGTAATGAGGCATGAATAATTAATGGCCTGTTGGTTAGAAATCTTCTTGGAACGAGTGATCACCGTATCACTTAGAGTAAAAGATCAATTTAGAGTAAAAGTGGAGTGTGTGAAAATAAAATCCAATACCATGGCCCTGTTCTTAAACACGGGAGACTACAATAGAATGAGTGAGGACTTGACTCAAATAGACTGGAAGCAAAGATTTTAATGGGGATATGTTGACGAGCATCGGAGGACATTCAAAGCATTGTTTTCTCAAAGTGATCAGCAAAAACTTATTCCAGCGAAAAGGAAGGACTGTAATAAAATGGGGTATTCTGCAAAGTGTATCTATGGAAGTAAGGGAGACTCATAAATTGAAAGAGAATAGATACAACGTTTCCAAAAACGCAGGGAACGAGAAGATTGGGAACACTTTAAAGGTCAACAGAAAGCCACGAAAAGCTATAAAGTAAAACGTGAAGAAAAAGACAGTTCACTAAATTTTCTGTAATTATATACAACACAAAAGAGAGGCGAAATTAAATTTTAGTTATTTAGATGGTCAGAAGGAACATTTAGTTATGGAGCATGATAAAATAGCTGAGGCATTCAGTTATGGAACACGATCAAATGGCTGAAGCATTGAACAGGTATTTTTGTATCGGTCTTCACAGTGTAAGACCCTAATAATATGACAGTAATCGATAAAGAGATGAATGTAGGTAAGGAAAGTGTTGCTCGGAAAGCTGGAACTTACAAACAAAACTGTTGAAATATAACCTGGTTTTGTGTGAATTTTAACTTTGTCCACCCCAGTCTAACACCAGTATCTTCAAAGTTTGATAGGAGTAGCAGTAGAAAGGATTATTACTTGAATGGCAAAAAGTTGCAGCACGCTGCTGTGCAGAGGGATCTGGGTGTACTTGTGCATGAGTCACAGAAGGTTCGTCTGAAGGTGAAACAACTAATTAGGAAGGCAATTAAAATTTTGTCCTTCATTGGTCTGAAGGGATTGAGTTTAAAATCAGAGATTTTTATGTTTGCCGAGAGGTACGGGAGGAGCGAAGGACTTCTGGAAAGGTGAGTCTAAATGTTTGAAAACCTTACTTCAGGCGTCGGGACCTCCATTTGCCGAGAGTTGCGAGAGAGGAGCGAAGGACTTCTGGGAAGTTATACATGTGTGACGTCGCGTTACCCGAAATACTACTTGGGCAGTGTCTCCCGCCCAACCTCCTCCTCTTAACCAAGGAAAAAGCGGCTGTGCGCCATATTGGAAAGGTAACGAGTTTATTTTTTATACCTTATTTTTCAACAATCTCTATGGGCATTTAGAATAGTGGGAATGGAGGTTAGGGCAGTTGAATGTTCCCCCTGCAGAATGTGGAATGTAAGGGTCATCACTAGTGTCCCTGCTGAGTACATCTGCGGAAAGTGCACTGAACTGCAGCTCCTCGAAAACCGCGTTAGGGAACTGGAGCTAGAGCTAGGTGAACTTCGGACCATTCGGGAGACAGAGGGGTTATTGAGAGGAGTTACAGGGAGTTAGTCACTTCTCAGGTACAAGAAAAAGGCAGATGGGTTACATTGAGGGGACGGAAAGGTAACCAGCAGGCCGTGCAGGGAACCCCTGTGACCATTCCCCTCAACAATAAGTATGCAGTTTTGGATATTGCTGGGGAGACGACTTACTGGGGAAAGCAGTGAGGCACAGGGCTTGGCACAGAATTTGTCCCTGCTGCTTAGAGGGAAGGGGGAAGAAGAGCAGAGCATGAGTCACTGGGGACTCCATAGTTCGGGGGACAGATAGGAGGCTTTGTGGGGACGACAGAGACTCACGGTTGATGTATTGTCTCCCAGGTGTCAGGGTTCGTGATGTCTCTAATCGTGTTTTTGAGATTCTTAAGGGGGGAGGGGAGTAGCCCCAAGTCGTGGTCCACATAGGCACCAATGACATAGGTAGGAAGAGTGATGGGGATTTAAGGCAGAAATTCAAGGAGCTAGAATGGTAGATTAGAGATAGGACGAACAGAGTTGTTGTCTCTGGTTTGTTGCCCGTGCCAAGTGCGAGTGCGCCGAGGAATATGGAGAGAGAGGAGTTGAACACGTGGCTACAGCGACGGTGCAGGAAGGAGAGTTTTGGATTATTGGATAATTGGGGCTCTTTCTGGGGTAGGTGGGACCTCTACAAACAGGATGGTCTTCATCTGAACCAGTCGGGTACCAATACACTTTGGGGGGGAGGTAAATTCGCTAAGGGTATTGGGGTGGATTTAAACTAATCCAGCAGGGTTATGGGAACCAAACTTGTAGTTCATGTATAGAAAATGTTGAGAGTAGGGCGGTGCGAAATCAAGTTTCAGGGACGCAAGATCGCACCAAAAATCAAGAAGTTCGTTTGCAGTGTGTCTCTTTCAACGCCAGGAGCATCCGGAATAAGGTGGGTGAACTTGCAGCATGGCTTGATACTTCGGACTTCGATGTTGTGGCCATTTTGGAGACATGGATAGAGCATGGACAAGAATGGTTGTTGCAGGTTCCAGGATTTAGATGTTTCAGTAAGAACAGAGTAGATGGTAAAAGAGGGGGGCGGTGTGGCATTGTTGGTCAAGGGCAGCATTATAGTTGCAGAAAGGATGTTTGGGGACTGGTCAACTGAGGTTGTATTGGCTGAGATTGGAAACAGGAAAGTATAGGTCACCTATTGTGAGTTGCCTATAGGCCTCCGATTAGTTCCAGAGATGTAGGGAAAGGAGAGCAAAGATGAACCTCGATAGGAGTGAGACAGACAAGGTAGTCGGCATGGGGGACTTCAACTTTCCAAATATGTGTTTGTCCAGTTTTTGTCCAGTGTGTGTGGGAGGGCTTCCTGACACAGTATGTAGGCATGCCAACAAGGGGCGAATCCACATTAGATTTGGTGCTTGTTAATGAGCCCAGCCAGGTTTTAAACTTGGAAGTAGGTGATCACTTTGGTTATAACGATCCCAATTCTGCTGTTTACTTTAGTGATAGAAAGGGATAGGTGTATACCTCCGGGCAAGAGTTACAGCTGGGGGAAAGGCAATTACGATGTGATTAGGCAAGATTTAGGAAGCTTAGGATGGGAATGAGACTGCACATTAGGAATATGGAGATTATTCAATGAAAAGCTCATGTGTGTCCCAGATAAGTATGTACCTGTCAGACAGGGAGGAAGCTGTCGAGCACGGGAGCCATGGTTTATGAAGGAAGTGGAATCTCTGGTCAAGAGGAAGAAGAAGGCTTATGTTAGGACGACATGTGAAGGCTCAATTACGGAGCTTGTGGGTTACAAGGTAGCCAGGAAAGACCTAAATAGAGAACTCAGAAGAGCCAGGAGGAGACATGAGAAGTTGTTGGCGGATAGGATCAGGGTAAACCCTCAGGCTTTCTATAGCCATTTAAGGAATGACGACAGTAAGATTAGGGACAATCAAGGAAGTTGGGAAGTATTGGGAAGTTGTCTGTGGAGTCGGTGGAGATAGGGGAAGCACTAAATGAATATTTTTCGACAGCATCACTCCAGAAAAAGACACTGTTGTCGCGGAGAATACTTAGATACAGGCTACTAGGCTAGGTGGGATTGAAGTTTACAAGGGAGAAGTATTAGAAATCCTGCAGAGTGTGAAAATAGATAAATCCCCTGGGCGGAATGGGATTTATTCTAGGTCCTCTGGGAAGCCAGGGGGGAGATTGCCGAGCCTTGGCATTGATCTTTAAACAGTCATTGTCTACAGGAATAGTGCTAGAAGACTGGCAGATAGGAAATGTGGCTGACCTGCTCAAAAAGGGGGTTAGAGAAGAGCCTGGTAATTATAGATCAGTGAGCCTTTCTTCCGTTGTTGGTAAAGCGTTGGAAAAGGTTATAATCGATAGGATTTATAATCATCTAGAAAATAATAATTTGATTCGGGATAGTCAGCATGGTTTTGAGAAGTGTAGGTCGTGCCTTACAAACCTTATTGCGTTCTTTGAGAAGGTTACCAAACAGGTAGATGAGAGTAAACAGGTTGATGTGGTGTATATGGATTTCAGCAAGGTTCCCCATAGTAGGGTATTGTACATAATGCGGAGGAATGGGATTGTGGGAGATATAGCAGGTTGGATCAGTAATTGGCTTGCTAAAAGAATCGGATGGGTTGATGGGAAATGCTCATCCAGGAGTCCACTTAAAACTGGTGTACCGCAAGGATCGGTGTGGGTCCACTGCTGTTCATCCTTTTTATAAACGACCTGGACGAGGGCGTAGAAGGGTGGGTTACTTAATTTGCAGACGACACTAAGGTCGGTGGAGTTGTGGATAGCGAAGAAGGATGTTGTAGGTTATATAAAGGTATAGATAAGCTGCAGAGCTGCGATAAGAGGTGGCAAATGGAGTTTCATGCGGACAAGTGTGAGCTGATTCACTTTGGTCGGAGTCACCGGAATGCAAAGTACTGTACTGGGTTAATGGTAAGATTCTTGGTAGTGTAGATGAGCAGAAAGATCTCGGTGTCCATGGACACAGATCCTTGAAAGTTGCCACCCAGGTTGACAGGGTTGTTAAGAAGGCTTACAGTGGTTTAGCTTTTATTAATAGAGGGACAGAGTTCTGGAACCATGAGGTTATGCTGCAGCTGTACAAACTCTGGTGCGGCCACACTTTGAGTATTGTGTACAGTTCTGGTCACCGCATTATCAGAAGGATCTGGAACCTTTGGAAAAGGTGAAGAGGAGATTTACTAGGATGTTGTCTGTTATGGAGGGAAGGTCTTTCGAGGAAAGGCTGAGGGACATGAGGCTGTTTTATTAGGGAGAAGAAGGTTGAGAGGTGACTTAATAGAGACATATGAGATGATCAGAGGGTTCGATAGGGTGGACAGGGAGAGCCTTTTTCAAAATATGGTGATGGTGAGCATGAGGGAGCATAGCTTCAAATTGAGGGGTGATAAATATAGGACAGATATCACAGGTAGTTCCTTTACGCAGAGAATAGTAAGGATATGGAATGCATTGCCGGCAACGGTAGTAAATTCGCTAACTTTAAGTAACTTTAAGTGGTCATTGAACAAGCATATGGACGCACATGGAATATTGTAGGTTAGATGGCCTTCAGATTGATATGACAGGTTGGCGTAACATCGAGGACCGAAGGGCCTGTACTGCGCTGAAATGTTCTATGTTCTCTGTTGCATCTGTGCAAGGTGCTGTCGATGCCTGGGTTATTGTGTGAAGGATGTATTGACACTGGGGGCGTGCATCGGACGTTCACAAGTTTCATTTTGGAGTTGAGAGTCTTGGTTTATGTGGAGATACAAAGAATATTTTGGAACTTTATTTATTGGAATTCAAATTAATCGAGGAGATCTCACAAAAATGAAATTATGAAGGGAATAGATAAGATATACGGAGAGCGGACATTTCGACTGGCAGGTGAAGCTAGGAGAAGAGGACATAGCCACAAGATTAGAGGCAGCAGAATTCGGACTGAATTGAGAAGGAACCTTTTCACCAAAAGGACATTTATTCTGTGGAATTCCAACCCAGTGAAGCAGTTGACACTACTTCTGTAAACTGTTTTAAAACTAAGGTCGCCAGTTTCTTGAAAGTGAAAATTAATGACAGCATAAGGTGTGTGCGCTGGTAGATTGTTCTGAGTCCAGGAAAAGATAAGCCGTGACATTATTGAATGGTGGAGCAGGCTTGACGTGCCAGACGACCTACCCCTGCTCGTTGTTGTTATGTTCTTTTCTTCTGCCATGCAAAAACTTGTCAAAATCCTTGCTGAAGTCCATGTAGACAAGGTCTACTGCTTTGCCTTGATATACTACTTGTCTACCTCCTGAAAAAGCATTCAGGTTTGTCAGAAACGACTTTTAACTCACAACGTAATGCTGACGATAGCTCATTACTCCTTGCCTTTCCAAATGCTCGATAATCTTTTCTCTCAGAATCTACTCCAACAACTGATGCACCACATCTCATTGTTCTTTAGTGCCTATCGATGGTACAATAATCTCAGCGAGAGGCCCCACAATTTTTTTTTCCTGAGCATCTCACAAGGTGCTGGGATACACCTGCTCATGTCCAGAGGTTTAATAAACCTTTTTGCATTTCAAGACATCCAGCAATCCTGTTCTACAATGTGAACACTTTTCAAGATATCACAATTTATTCTCCCAACTTCCCGAGCTTTCTGTCATTCTCAACAGGAAGTCCGACCGGCAAAATATTTGTATCGGATCTCTGCCATCAACAGTGGCTGCACATCGACAGCCTCATTGAAATTTATGGGGCCTTGTCGCTCCCTATCTAAGATTTAGCCCTTATTGAAACTGTTCAACAGACTTCTGAAACTTCAAACGTTCCCATATCTTCAGTCCCCTCCCCCACCTGTACTAATTCTGTCATTAATTTTCACGCCAAAATGTAAAATGTAACAGGTTTAAAAATATTTCCCATTTATAAAATCATGCGTATACCACTGTTTCTATGTGTGCAGTTAATATTTATTGTCATATCCTTTCTATTACACTTTAGCTGTTCCCAACTTACTGTCAGGCTAGCACCGTTTGGTTTCACACAGACTGCACAAAACGTTTTGAGAATTCAAACGTAAGAGGCAGCTTATAGGTCAGCAGGTAATAGAGAAGGCAAACAAGATGCTGTCATTTATTACAAAGGGAAATGGAGTGCAAACATAGGGAGAATTTGCTAAAATTACACAAGTAACGAATCAGATGAAGCCTAGAATAACATGAATAGCACAAGTGTCCTCGGGAAAGAAATTCTGGCTTTGCAAGGAGGCCAGAGAATGATCAGTTGATCCTGGGGCTGGACGGATATTCTAATCATTAGGGGTTGAGTCAGATGAGCTTGACCACACTGGAATTTAGAAGAATGATAGAGAATTTCAATTTACATTCAAGATGCTGAGTGCCTTTGCCATGGTAGGGTCTGGGAGGTTAGAAAATAGAAATGTACAGCACAGCGAATGTCCTTCGGAAATCCATGCCTGTGTTGACCATGATGCTTTTATAAACGAATATCATCTGCCTGCACATGGCTCATATCTCATTAATCTCTGCCTGTTCGTATTTCTGTCTGAACGCCATGTAAAGACTTTGCTAACTTTTCCATTTCTATACGAACCTGGCAGCTTCCACCCTGTCTGCAAAAAAAAACTTGTCTCGTTCATCTCATTAAAAATTTGTCATTTTCACCTGCGACTGAGGCGCCCCAGTATTTTACATTTCCACGTTGGAAAAGAGATTCCGATCATCCAGACCATTCAAACCTGTCCCAATGCCATAAACCTGGACCACGTCGCCTCTGAGAATCCATCACACTAGAAAAACAATCCAACTGTGTCCAACTTCTCCTTATACTTAACACATTTTCATACAGGGATAACCTTTATTTCTACTTGGCACAGACTCATCCAGGTAACATTCTGGTAACGTGAGGGCTGCAGATGCTGGAGATCAAAGCTGAAAATGTGTTGCTGGAAAAGCGCAGCAGGTCAGGCAGCATTCAAATAACAGGAGAATCGACGTTTCGGGCATCAGCCCTTCTTCAGGAATGAAGAAGGGCTTATGCCCGAAACGTCGATTCTCCTGTTCCTTGGATTCTGCTTGACCTGCTGCGCTTTTCCAGCCATACATTTTCAGCAACATTCTGGTAAACCCCTTTTGAGCCTTGTTCAAACTCACCGCAACCTTCCTATCGTGTGGTGATGAGAATAAGTATGCTAATCCAAACTGAGCCGTTGAAGCTTTATTCAGTTACAACATGACATGCAAAAGGCTGCATTAATGCTGCGATCGAGGGAGCAAGCATGCCATACACCTTCTTTACTATCACCTCCTGTTGTATTGTTATTTCAGGAAGCTATGGACTTGCAACCAAGATCCAGCTGGGTATCATAGTTATATTGCATTTAGTTTTACCATTCGACTTCCAAAATGCATCAACTCATACTCGTCACGATGACATGCAATTTCTCCATTCCTCAAACCAGTGTTCCAGCTGATCGACATACTGCTGCGTTCTTTTACATTCTTCCTCATTATCCTCAATTCCCCAAGCTATCCCAATAACTAAATACCTTTCCATTACTAATCAGAGCGCTTAAACACTGATATAAATTGCAAACAGAGATTGCAGCACTGGTTCTTGTGAAACATCGCTGGCCACATATGTCTCATCAGAAATAAACCCTCCACATACCTCTGTCTCCTACGACAAAGAAAATATTGTGTGCAACTTACCAACCACAATGGATTCCATAGATTGTGATCTGATCATGCAGACCACTTTCAATGAAGACAATCTCCATAGCCTTAAGTTAAATAATATTTTTTGCCACTTCGTTTTATTTTACCTTGTGTGAGAATCTGTGACCAGAGACCATCAAATCTCAACAAGAGTTCACTCACTCGAAAAGGAGATGAGGAGCAATTTAGTCTCTCAGTAGATAGTGAATCTCTGGATTGCCTTACTGCAGAGGGATATCGAGGATGGGACATTAAGCATATTTACGACAGCGATTATGAGATTTTGATTAGTCAGGGAAAGAAGGATTACCTCGAAAGCCTAGTTGTAAATGCCGGGAGTGTTTCAGTGATAATGTGTTTTGGAGGGATGATTGAGATTATCGAGTTACAGATGTTTTCAGGGGTTCGAGGTTGATACAGAGTTAAAGAAAGTTAATAGCTATCAGCGAGTGTCAGAGAATATCAGGAGGAAGGGTTTTATAGATTGGAGCAACCAGAGTTATGCATAGTTGTTAGGCTGTGGATCGTTACAGTGACCAAATTGAGCAGTGTGTGGAAACATTCAGTAGAAACGAACATGTGGTAGATTCAAAAGCAGGTGTGGTGTCTGGAGAATATTACACGAAAAAGGATGATGGTATGGACTGGATAATGTTACAGGTATATGGAGGTTGGTATGGACTGGAAAATATTGCAGGGATAGGGAGGATGGGATGGACTGGAGAATGTTGCAGGTTTTGGGAGTATGGTTTGCTCCTCAGTTGGGATGCATAGTCTATATAGATTTCAGTAAGGACTTTGATAAGGTTCCACATGGCAGGCTGTTCTGAAAGAAAAGGTTACATGCAATCCAGGGGGAGTTGGCAAATTGGATAAACAACTGGCTTGAAGGTAGGAAGCAGAGGGGAAGAGTGGAAGGATGCTTGTTGGACTGGGGGCTTGTGACGAGTAGTGTCACTCAGAGAATGGTGCTGAGGCCATTACCGTTGTTATCAATGACTTGAATGAGAATGTTCAGGCATGATGAGGAAGAATGTAGATGACACTACAAGGGCGGTATCGTGGAATGTGAGAAAGGTTATTAGAAATTGTGGCAGGACGTTGATCAGGTGGGGAAGTAGGTTGAGAAATGGCAAATGGGGTTTAATATAGATATTTGTGAGGGCTTGCATTTTGAAAAATCAAGTAAAAATAGAATTCCCCTTGTGAATAGCAGAGCCTTAAGCATGCACTGGAACAGATGGATCTTCGAGTTCAGGTGCACGGTTTTCTGAAAGTTATGTCACAGGTAGACAGAACAGTGAAGGAGGCTTCCAGCACCCTGGCCTTCATCAGTCAGGACATTGAGTACAGACGTTGGAAAGTTATGATGCAGTTTTATAGGATGTTGGTGAAGCCATACTCGGATTATTGTTCAGTTTTGGTAACCCTGCTACGGTAATGATATTATTAACCAGGGAAATCGTGCAGTAGAAATATAGAATGTTGTACCCAGGACTCAATGGATTTAGGTATCAGGAGAGGAGCACAAGCTCGAACATTTTTCTTTCGAGTGTAGGAGACAGAGGGGTATCTTTTGGAAGAGTACGAGTCATGAGAGGCATGAAGAGGGCGAGCACACTCAGTCTTTTTCCCCAGGGTAATCGAGGACCCCCAGTGACTCGAGTCTCCCTGCTATACATCAAAGACATATCGGAGATGACAACCAGGTTACTCTGGCCCAAGGCATCATGGCAGCCCGAAAACCTGCCACTACATTGAAACAGTTCTTGATTAATTTAAAGGACCCCGTATGCACAACCATAGAATGAACGTCATGTACGAAATGCCTTGCAAGGACTGCAAGAAATATTACATTGGTCAAACTACATTGGCATTAAATTAGCCACCAGGATATATGAGCTTAAACTTGCCACCAAAAGACACGATCAGCTATCACCGATACCATGCATACAAACGATGAGGGACACCTGTTCGACTAGGACAATACATCCATCTTGCGACAGGCTAAACAAATACATTCATGGGAATTCCTCGTAACCACATATTTCAACCGGAACTCCATCAATAAACGCATCCACATGGTGGAAGAGCCCAGCACAACCATAGAAAAATATGGCTGAGACATTCACAGTATCGGTCAGACAGAAGTTTCGACGGGATTACCTATTTTAATCTCCTCTAAATGGCATGCTTCAACTAATTCGTTTTATTTCGTGTGGTGTCTCCAATCAGGCTCGAGAGGTTGGATAATGCAAAGGCTGTGGGCCTTGATAACATTACATTCAACCTGTTCCTTTTAGGATACATTACTTGCATCGGCCTGACAATGTGGGAAACGATCGATTGTGCCCTGTACATACACAGACAAAACAATGTTCAATGACTGCCCCTTGGTCTAACAACTATTCTTAATATAGTGATGAAAAAAATCATATACAGTGGTATCAAGCAGCACTTCCTAGGCACCAAGCTGGTCAGTGTAGCTCAGTTTGGGTTCTGCTGGGTCACTCATCCTCTGGCCTCATTGAAAACTTGGTACAAACATGGACAACAAGAAAACACACAGCTGAATTCGAAGGCACCATACTCTGAAGAGATTATGTGGTTGCTCTTTTGTTAGACAGAGATAATCGGTGGTTGTTTAATTGGACAGGGATTATACCTGACAGAAAGGAGTGCATGAGTGCAACAGTACTTCACAGCCGTCACAGTCAATCAGTGCAGGAATTGAACCCACCCTGTTGGCATGAATATGCATTACAAACTAGTCATTCAACTGATTGAGCTAACAAATTCCTCAATTTGTTCCTTACGGAATATTTTATAATATAAATCTGTTCAGATATGTTGTTGCACACTTCTGGCGCAGGTGGAAATCGAAGCAAGCTTCCTAACTCCGAGAGAGTGTCATTATCAGTGAGTTCTAAGAGTGCTGTCTGTTCTCGAGCCAACAATCTTCAGCTGCATCATAAATGATTATCTCTGCATTGTAAAGTCACAAGTGGGGTGTTTGTCAATGATTGGATAATATTCAACATCGTACGTAATTACACAGATAAGCAAAATATGCAGGCGGGTGCTTACCAGCGACAAGTCACATTATTACTTCCGCACATGCAAGACAACTATCACCTCGAACAACACAGAATTGTCCCAGCACCCTTTAACATTCAATGCTACCACAACAACTGAATTCCGAAGGACCAATATACTGGAGATTACTGTTAACCTGAACTGGACTGGCCACATATATTCATTACCCGTTCCTGTGAGGGCTTATGCTAAAACGTTGGACGGACCACCTGTGATTTTCCAGCACCACACTTGTCAAAAGAAATAAATTCATTGGCTTTAAGAATATGTCAGAGGCTATGAATCCAGTAAAACTACATTATCTCAAAATTTCTGAAAGAATGTAACCTTCTTTCCGAAACACGTTGAATGTGCGTGTGATGAAATACACCCCATGTACCAATATGAGTGCAGATTCACCCCTCATCACTGACACTCAGTAGCAACAATGCCTGCCATCAACACAGTACTCTGCAGGAATTTACCGAATCCTTTTACAAAGCCCCCTGAAGCACGACCATCAAGAAGCACAAGGGCAGCAGATACATGGGAACGCAAGAACGCTCACTTTCCAAGCAACCCACCATTCTGATTGGGAAATATATTGCTGTTCCTTCAGTGTCACTGTTTCAAGTTCTCTCCATTAGAGTATTATAAACTTACCTACAGCTCATGAATTGTCGTGATTTATTGTGACAGCTATCCACTACCTTCTCAACGGCAACATGGGAAGGGCAATAAATACTGGCTCAATCACATTCCATGAATAATTTAAAATGAAAAATATTGGCAAATCATGCCCAAAGTTGGGCACTGAGTTTTTGGTTTTGTGAGCGCACGCTGGTTGGGTCCAGTCATGATCTTGCTTGCTGTGAACAGCCCAAGGAATTTGCTGTTTGAAACAATCTGTCTTTCAAAAGCATGGCCGACATACCTAACATCACATACACACTGACATTAACACATCACATTAGTGTGTTATGAGAAGGACAGAAGCAATTGAAAATCTACTTATATCTGGCTGTAGAACGTTAACACAGTGATATCGTTGCCATGAAAATAATTGTGAGTTAATATTAGCACACAGTATTACTACAAGGGAAAGTAATTGCGTCCTTACACTTCATAATAATATTTTCTTGATTGTAGTAATGAGATTCGTCATTTCAAAGACCCTTACTGTGATTTGTGCATCAAATAGTTGTCATAAACGTGAACTGAACAAATGGGTGGGTGGTTTGCTTGTTGGACAATTGAAAAGTCATTATTACCGAACAATGTTGAAACGTCAATAAAAGGACTTTGCTGTTAATGAATAATACCTCCATAGAATTTTTTTTCTCGAGTCACATGCATGGAAGGTGGTCTGGGATCATGCTTGTCATCAATTCTATTTGCATACTGACATTGCGGAACTGACATGCACTGAATGTGTTTTATGAGGGATTCAATGTAAGACGCCATGTGCGTCAGGAGTTAATCACCTTAACAGCGCCTTCATTTCGGATCGGGTCCAAGGTAGAGAATTGCAGAGTTTCTGTGGCATGCGAGAAAAGATAAACTTGCAAAACATGCTTGTGGACAGGTGATTTTAACAAATGTTGAATTGTGTTTTGACCAGCACCAAGCATTGTGCAAGTCCATTGACCATGCATTTCCCTGTTGATTAGGTATGCCTCTCCTTGGTCTGTTGTGAGGGATTGTGCGAAAACATTACAGCTCCAGTTTGAAAGGTCTCTGGATAGATGTTAGAACTGGCCAGTGTTTTAGAAGTAGTGGTGAAGCCCAATAACACTGTGTTTTCTGAGGGATTCAATGTAATTCAGTGCTTTTTAAGATATTTTCAACAGCTTTGCTGACTGCAAGATAATGTGCTCACTGATCAGAACAAGAATCAGCTGATTACTACAGTCACTGAATTGTGTAATAGTTAGATGTGTGCCCTGGTAATGTAGTTATTGCTCACTTCAATTGTTTTCAACTGAAAAACAATGATGTTCGGTTTATTTAAAACAACTAAGAAATAAAGTGATATTACATCTTCGTTGTACAAAATTTAAAAGTGACCTGCCATATATTTTTGCATAGAATAATCAAGCAGCAGGCAGACATTTTCTGTAAAGCAGGATTCTGTAAACAGGTCGATGTCCCAGTCAGCATCACAATTTTCTCTGGTAGGTACTGTCGCCCTGACAGGACAAACCGGGCAGACGTCGGGTGGCAGATGGGGGTGGGGGGGGGACACACCCAACTCATGGACTGTACCTCTCGGCTGCTCACTCGGTGTTTGTGCATACTCACTTTGCGATTACTCGAATGCTCATAGAAATATTGCCCTGCCTTTAATAGTGATTCCCCTCAGCCCGAGCTACCATGCTTATACGACTGCTGTATTGTCTTGCTGTTTAGCACAGACAAAAAACGAGGAAGCTTGACATCAGTGTCCATAGTCAGTCAAGGTGCCTAGTTCAGTCAGTCAAGTGGAGTCTCCGGTGTCAGTTTCGGAGCTGGACACGGTCAGCCAGCATCTCATGGTTGTTGCTGTGGTTCTGTTCGCCGAGCTGGAAGTTTTTGTTGCAAACGTTTCGTCCCCTGTCTAGGTGACATCCTCAGTGCTTGGGAGCCTCCTGTGAAGCGCTTCTGTGGTGTTTCCTCCGGCATTTATAGTGGCCTGTCCCTGCCGCTTCCGGTTGTCAGTTTCAGCTGTCCGCTGTAGTGGCCTGAGTGCCATGCTTCTAGTATTTCCCTGGCTGTTCTTTGTTTCGCTTGCCCTATAATGGTAGTGTTGTCCCAGTCAAACTCATGTTGCTTGTCGTCTGCGTGTGTGGCTACTAGGGATAGCTGGTCGTGTCGTTTCGTGGCTAATTGATGTTCATGTATGCGGATCGTTAGCTGTCTTCCTGTTAGTCCTATATATTGTTTTGTGCAGTCCTTGCATGGGATTTTGTACACTACATTAGTTTTGCTCATGCTGGATATCGGGTCCTTCGTTTTGGTGAGTTGTTGTCTGAGAGTGGCTGTTGGTTTGTGTGCTGTTACAAGTCCTAGTGGTCGCAGCACTCTGGCTGTCATTTCAGAGATGTTATTGATGTATGGTAGTGTGGCTAGTCCTTTGGGTTACGGCATGTCCTCGTTCTGTTGTCTTTCCCTTAGGCATTGCGAAGATATCCGTTTTTTGTGAATACCTTGTATAGGTGTTCCTCTTCCTCTTTTTGCAGTTCTGGTTTGCTGCAGTGTGTTGTGGCCCTTTTGAATAGTGTCTTGATGCAACTTCGTTTGTGTGTATTGGGGTGGTTGCTTTCATAGTTCAGGGCTTGGTCTGTGTGTGTGGCTTTCCTGTGTACCTTAGTGGTGAATTCTCCGTTTGGTGTTCTCTGTACCCTCACGTCTAGGAATGGGAGTTGGTTGTCCTTTTCTTCCTCTCTCGTGAATCGGATTCCTGTGAGTGTGGAGTTGATGATCCGGTGTGTATTCTCTATTTCCGTGTTTTTAATGATTACAAAGGTGTCATCAACGTATCTGACCCAGAGTTTGGGTTGAAGTTGTGGTAAGACTGTTTGTTCTAACCTTTGTATTACTGCTTCCTGTATGAGTCCCGAGATCGGTGAGCCCATGCGTGTTCCGTTGATTTGTTCGTATATCCGGTTGTTGAATGTGAAGTGTGTTGTGAGGCACTCATCCACAAACTCTATCAACAAACACATAGACCTGGACCCAATATACCGGCCACTACAGCGGACAGCTGAAACTGACAACCGGAAGCGGCAAGGACAGGCCACTATAAATGGCGTAGGAAACACCACAGAAACGCTTCACAGGAGGCTCCAAAGCACTGCGGATGTCACCTAGACAGGGGACGAAACATTTGCAACAAAAACCTCCAGCTCGGCGAACAGAACCACAGCAACGAGCACCCGAGCTACAAATCTTCTCACAAACTTTGAATCTCATGGTTCCTCTATGAGGGGGGTCAGGAGCGGAATGTCGTCCTGTCCCCTTTCCCTCTTGGCAATTTCTGCCCTGCTTTTGAATGGTTCCTCCTAGATTGAGAAAATTACCAAGAGGTTTTTAGTGAGATGTTCATCTCTGGTACAGCTGTTAGTGCAGGTACAGCTGGGGGAAAGCTGGCGAGGGTCCTTGAGTGAGTGAATAGGCAGCACAGGCATCTGGCAAAATTGGGGAGAGGGTCACAGAAGAGGTTAGGCAGAGAACGGGTGAAGGTGCTGTATTAAGTGAGAGTGGGAGAACTGAAGCCTTTCTGGGAGGTTGGTACGGTAATAGAGATAGAGTGAGTGCGAGGTCAAAAAGTTCAGGTGGTGGCACTTAAACTGGTGGAATAGAGAAGTCACTGACCTCTTTACCACACTGTTTGGCATTCACCCACAACGCTGGCACTGCACTGACCCAGGTGTTAGCCTCAGACCAAGCTGCCAGTGTCCGGTGTGACGACTTCCCCTGCCAGTCGTGGAGGAACCTAATTTTCGTCTCGTCCCTCATGACATCCAACAGACCTTGGGAGGCCTGTCCACAAAGTAGAGCCGCAGTTTTCCCCCTTCTGCTAAGTCTGGGGCAGTTTCGGATTGACAATCCAAGAGGGTAAAGATGTTTTAAAGGTGGCACCTGTAACAGGGAGGCCAGTTCATTTTTGGATATCCAGACAGTAAGCAGTCATTATAACAAAGGGAAAAATCATTGGGTTAGTGTCAGGTGAGAAGAAGACCATGGGTGCAGGGAAGGTAGTCAATGTATCAGGTTGGGGACGACATTTTGAGAAAATGTAATTAACATTGTGGAGAGAAACCCTTCATGAAACTCGACTAAAGTGAGATTCACCAGATCATAAGCTGATTTAGGCTCCTATCCGTCTGTACAAAAACAAACAGGTGTTCCACGCGGTGTAGTATGAGTTATTGGGAGTCATGGCGAGGGGAATTATAAAGGAGATTCACATCCTTTAAAGGATCTAACATAATATTCCATGCTGATAAAAGAAGATGGTGGAAAATCAACTGCCTTATACTGATCACCATTATCCGAACCTCACTAGATGCCGGATGCTGGAGGACTGGAGCATGGCTCACACCGCAGCTTTGTTTAATAGAGTCAAGGGACTAACTGAATTGGTCGACTCTGGAATTCTGAGACACAGGAGGAACGGTCACTGAAGAACTCCCAGGGACTCCAGGACATCAGCCTGGATTTGTACAAGGGAAAACCGTGTGCAATTAATCCGACTGCATGTGCGACGCACCAAATTGTAACTTAATGTGACTTACTTAGATTTGACAATTGATCACATGGCAGGTCGTTTAAAAACAGAAACTATGGATTCCAGGTGAATGGAGTAAACAGCCATGAGATGTGCAAGGCAAGGCATTTGGGGACATAAACAATAGCGAGAAATGTGCAATAAATGAAACCATATTCAGTGTGGACAAATCCCTAAAAGCAGGTAGACACATCAATAATCTCGTTATGACAACACATGGCATTATTTCACCTGTCAGCCAAAGTGCAGAATATAAGAGCAGGAGGGTTTTTTGTTGGAACTGCATAAATCATTAGTTTAGCCACAGCCTGCGTACTGTGTGCAGTTCTGGTCAACCCATTACATAGAAAGACTGAATTGGCCTGGAGAGAGTACAGAGGAGATCTGTTACCCTGTGAAAGAGAAAGTGTATTTATGAAGAAAGTTTGGAACGGAGGATGCTCAGAGAAGATTTGATTGGGCTGTACATGTTGGGAGAGATCTGGATAGAGAAAGCGAGAACATCTTGTTCCTTTTGGAGAGCTTAGTTATCCGCGGTGAATATTTAATATAATTGGCTTGAATATTAGAGGAGTGATGAGGAAAGTTGATATTTCATCCAGGGCATGGTAAGGATTTGGAAGTCACAAATGTCATCGGAGTAGAGACAGAAACTCTTAAACTCCTTTAAAAATGTGCCGAGATCGGGTCCTGAAGTCCAATAGACTCCGAGGAGTCAGCACAAAGTCGTTAAAAAACATTCTTTCTTGTCCAATTATATAGTGTATAGTGTGATATCCTCTCTGCTGTGTTGTTTACTGAAGTTTTCAAAGCTTACCATGATTTGATCGGAACAATAAGCAGGGATTGGGGGAGGGGGCTGGGAGGAGCAGTGTGTAAATTGATGAGCATCACATTAATAATGATACCATCCTTTACGTTACATCACTCTATTGGCCTATTTACCCTTCCTTTATAAATGGTGAAAACACATTATTATCCAGTTCTCAGTCTTGGCCAGACTGCATTTAAATCTCCATAATGACAGCTACATCTCGTCTGTTTCATGCTATTTGAAGGTATTATTTCATTTGAATAGTTGAAATGTTAGGAAGGAATTCAGGGATGTTGGCACGTTCCAGAGACCATGATTGTTGCAGGGTTCAGAGGTGGTTCCACAGATCAGAAGATGTGTGAATTCTGCGGGCTATTCCAGGGATATGGATTGTCATAGGGGCTGAAGGAGATAACAAAGGCACGAATAGTTTTAGGATGTTGTTTGAAGTGAAAATGGAACTAGACTGGCCAGATCAATAATTTGGCGACAAGAGGCTTCGCGAGAGAAAACCTCCCTGAAACCTGATGAAAATTATGCCTTGACATAACTTAGCTCTCTGTGCCCGTCTGTACCAGAAATAAAAAAGAAATATGTTCACTGCGGCGACAAACTGCCTGTCTCTGTAACACCCTTCATGTCCCATTACCCTTCCCACGCTTGTAAACTCACTAGCTTCTACAAACATTCTTATTGTGCCAAGCTCTCCCTGCCCTATGAAGTTCCCTGCTTCAAAATCTATTCCTACTCCTGGAGATCGTGGCAGACATACGGCGGATTTAGCTTTTCGAAGCAGTTAGAGATTAGCAAGAGACTTTCTGGTTGGAGGAGTTTGAGATTGAGAGTTTTCTGAAAGCAGAAAAAACTTGCATGGATCAGGCAGAGAATTGTCAACATGAGGTTTTACTGAAAGGTTTTACTGAAATTCCTTGGAGAATTTCACAGAGATGGAGAGGGCTGAAGCAACTGGAGATGGTTTCAAAGACTGCCAGATTTCATGGACGTTAGACATGCGTGAAGGGATTTTGTAGTGATTGGAACGAGCTCGGTCAATTAAACCTCATTAATACGTGTTCCCTGACAGGGACTGTCAACCGAATCCAATCAGCGAATCCTGGCTGACAGAAATAAACAGGAGTGTCAGGGGCTCTGTTCACTCTAAAAGCCGTCTCTGAGCTAGCGTGAGTCACTGCCATGTACCATGATGTACAACAAAAGGCGATTTGGTGAGAGGATACCGGCCTCTGTGGGGTTATTTCAGTTTGAACATCCGGTAGATATTACAAAGAGAGGGAGGGCTGAAGGTTTTTAGATAGATTGGGATGGATTTAGAATCTGGAAGTTGCAGAGAACTGCTTCGGGGCAGACAATAGTTACAGAATCGGGAATGCTGTAGGGAGTGGAGGACGTTACACAGCCTGTTACAAATTGGAGTAGTTACACAACACCGCAAGTTGTCAGGATTCAAGAAAAGA
This sequence comes from Chiloscyllium plagiosum, assembly GCF_037043375.1. Classification (NCBI taxonomy): domain Eukaryota; kingdom Metazoa; phylum Chordata; class Chondrichthyes; order Orectolobiformes; family Hemiscylliidae; genus Chiloscyllium; species Chiloscyllium plagiosum. The sequence goes on along the minus strand of NW_028270184.1, from coordinate 30,116,335 downwards.
AAAGGGTCGGTGCTGGAGGAAGCTGGAGATATAATATATGCTTTATTGGCTGGAAGGGCTTATGGATATATTGCGATCTGTCTGGGCAGGAAGGAGTTGATTGTTGTATGAACTGGAGGAGTCTGCAAAATAGAATTTCTACGGATGAGAGTAGCTGCAGAAAAGGGAAGAGTGTAAAGGCTTGAGAAATACTTTTTAAAGAGTAAGGGTGAGAGGAGCTGGAGGAGATTTCAGAGAGAGATGGTTTATATGGCGTGTATGAGTTTCAGAAATCAGGAGATCTACATTTTCTGAAGTAGTTTGCAAAGACTAGAATGTATCGAACAGGATCGATGAGGTTACAAGGGCGGACTCCTTTTTGACTTGAAGAACTCTCAAGACACTACGTGGAATCACAAAAATGCATTTTGGTATAGAAGAATGGAATGTGGCCGATCATGGTTAGACCAGCTCTTCAACTGAACGCATTGCTGCGTAATGATGTCCTCCTTCCACACATTCTTACACATTTCTGTATCAATAATCATCCAATCCTCTTGAATTTTACCATTGAACATGCATCTACAACACATCCAACTCTATCCTTACTACTCGCAGAGATAGTTTTCCAGAATAATTCCTTATTAGAGATTTAACCCAGTCTTACTCCATCTCTAAACACTCTCACTCGAAGATGCTCACATAATATTCTGGGACAGCTCTATGTTGGCACTCAGTTTTCTCAGAAGTCTCCCTTGATATTCCAAGACCACTTCGGCATTCCTCCTAGGTCAAAATTAGATTTTCTATCTGTTGTTTCTGTTTTATTGTTCTTCTCTATCATCCAGGGAGTGTTGGGTTGTTCCTCCTGTCTTTCCTATTTGAGGGACAATTCCTCGACTGGACCCAAACCATGTGCACTTTGACGGAACCACATTGTTCTTTTTTTTGATCAACTTATTGTTCTACTCAAACCTTCATTCTTTCCCCATTGAAGGCTGCTCTCAGTCAACTTATGTTTCTCACTCTCAATTATTGAATATTATTCTTGACCATCATCCTGAACTTTCCAATAAAATGATCGCTGTTCACCAAAACATTCCTCGATTGACACTGCATTCACTTTTCCCAACACTTTGCCAAAGACCAGGTAGAAAAGTGCATGCTGCCTTGGGCTGGACACATACACCTGCAGTAAGCTGTCCTCTTTGTAATTCAGGAACACACTCCTCATGACCCTCCAACACCAGAATCCCAGTCCATATGTGGATAATGTAAGATTCTCAATCTCACGACTCTGTGGTATTTTCATTGTTCTTAACTGTCACTACCTATCTGTTCTCTCTATCCTTTCCAATGGTTCGTGGCCTATAGACGGTACCTCATAGGGTAATTTTTCACTTTATGTCCTGCATCACCAACCAAACCCATCTGTCCTTGGACGCATCTTCTTTCTCCTTTTCTCCTTAACTAACACAAATCTAAACCAATAATTCGAAACTCCATTCTTTCACTTCACTCCTGTCATTCCGGAATACTTTACACCCAGCAATATATAGCACCCATTGCTTGAACCAGCTCTTGGTTATCAGTACATCAGGTTTCCACACGCCAATCTGCATCTGCACTTCCCCAGATTCTGAGCATTCACATCCATGCAGTGCATCTACCTCCTTTCTTACTCCATTTGCCACTTTTAAACATGTTGATGCAAATTACCAGCAGCATCTTCAAGTATTTTGTGAATCCTGGTAGTCTCCTCTATTTTTCCGTTTTGAATCCCACATGCACGCCAATCTATTTTCAAACCCGACCAAATACCACACAAGGAATTCAGTTCCAGCTCTGTCACTTTTTTTTCCAAGCTACCTTGTACAGTTGCTGCATTCCCAAGAGCCGGCCCCAATGTCCCATGAATCTGATTCCCTTTCTGCTGCACCATCGTTCCAATCACGCTCTCATCTCTCTGAAACCTCGAGTTCTGTTCTCACTTGCACACGGCGCTAGCAGTATGTCAGGGATTGCAAGATATGAGGACCTGCTAGCGAACCATCCACGGAGATCCCTACATTCTGATTCACAGGCCATTTAACCCTTCGAACCCATGTCATTCATACATGACCTTTGACTGTTCACTATTTCACAGGTGGCTGCCCTTCAGACTCAGTAATATTCTTGACCCCACCATCCTGGAGTTACATTGACCGTTACACAAATGTTTGCGTTTTCCTCAATTTACGGAATGGCCTCTGACTATTGCTACTCCTCCCTTCTCCCTCCCGTCCTACAGTTAAGTTGCTTGTGGTGCCACAAACATGGCTCTCACTGCACTCACTGAGCAGCCAGCACCTTCATCAACTTCCAAACTGGAAAAATGATTTGAGAAAGAGGAATCAGGCTATATTCTTTCCTTTTATTGGGCGCCCATTTTCTTCCTTCTTACAGGCTGTCATGTCTGCAGGGTGGTTCTTTCTCTGCATGTGCTATCCACTTAACTCTCAGCATCATAGATGTCCCACAGAGTCTCCAGTCGATGCCTGAGCTTCAAGACAACGGCGTTCATCGAGAAGACTAGCAGGGGCTATGACTACCCAATGTAGCAGAACACCACCATGTCGCAAACTGCAACATACATAGTTTTAGTTAATTATTTTACTTCGTATAAAGTTAACATCAGTGAAATAACATTAGAGTTAAGTCCCTTATTCAACTATGGCTTACTGAGATTACTATATTTTATTGGCTGAGATTTCTTTTCTAATTTCTCAGTTCAAAACTTCTTTCAGAAGTTGAAAAATAAATTAGCTAACCTATAGAAATATACAGACAATCACTAATAACGGTATGTTATCAGCCAATGAAATTACAGCCTTTCAGTGATATGTCTTGCACTTCTTTCAAACTCAGTGCATGCATGTCCCAGCAGCAGAAAGTTGTCTCGATGACATCCAGGTTTGGGTAATCGTCCAGCTCCCACTCTGCTCGTCTTCCTCACGGTAAAACCATCTCTGTGACTCCCAGGTACGTTTAATCCTCAAACTCCCACTCCACACTGCTCTCTTCCAAGGTCACCGTCTCTGTGACTTCCAGGTACGCGTAATCCTCCAGCTTCCACTCCACTTTGCTCCTTCACAAGGCCACTGTCTCTGTGACTCCCGGTATGACGATGCCTCGATCCTCAATGCTGATTTATAACCTCCCACCCTTCTGCCACGGCAACTCCCAGTTGTGAGTTGGCCCAAATTCCTGTTCCATTTTGCTCACTCACATGTTCACTCCTTCTGTGAATTAGTAGTGGTTTCGAGCCTCCTGCTCTGCTGCTTCTCCAACTCAAAATCTTCGTCGGCATTGATCCTCGCTGCTAATTTATGTTCCCCTGGTCTGTGTTGCTCACTCTCAGGTTCTTTGCCTTTGTGATTCACAGGTAATGGTAGGCCTTAAGCCTTAAATGAGATTATGACATCTCATTTCGCACTGCTCCCTCACTGGATCGCTGTTGTGCCTGGAAGACAGTGGAACAGAGAAGGATTTCATTGGACACAAGACTTTACAGGGATTAAGAAAGCTGTCAGGGATGCAACAGGTTATCTGCAGAGGTTAGTGTAATATGCAGGGAGAGTTGCAGACACTGAAGGAGGCAAAGGAAACCGAGAGATGGTGGCTTGTTGGTGACAGAGCTTTCTATAAACCAGAGAGCTTTTAGTGAGCTGCTTACAGAGATATGAATCCTTCAATAAATGTAAAATTACAGCCAGTGAGTGTTGCAGGTGCTGGAGACTGTGGGATGTGACAGATTTCGAAGACTTGCAATAACTGGGAAGAAATAGATTTTTGGAGAACTGATGTCGTTCAAGGACATGAGACTGCACTGAGAATGGGAGCATTTCAAAATAGTGGGATTGCGGCGACTGACATAGATGAGGTGGATAAGGAGCGTGAAATGTGCCATTTCAGCACATCCCGCCTATGAAATTCATTGGGACTTAAGGAGGGAAACCTGTGCTCCAATTGGTAAAACTGATATGGAGGTTTGCAGATATTGAAGGGTTACAAATTTAGCAAAGAAGCGCTTATATTTGATCTACAGTTCAAACAAGAATAAAGAAATTCGAGAGATCAACGGGGCACATGGAAGTGGAACAGGTGAGACATTGTGAGGAACAAAAGAAGTCGTAGCTTGGTGAGGATGGCAGATATCAAGGGAAACCTGCATGTCTGTGTGCAGTTCAGAGGTGTGGATTGTTGTAGCGCTTGCTGGAGGGTACACCGATAACAACATTTCAGACGGCTAGTGCAGTGACTCAAGAAGGCAGCTCGCAATCAGCATCTCAGAGACAACTCAACATCAACAATAAATGCTGGCTCATCCAGCAGAAGAGAGAGAGTGCGTGAGTGAGTGACTGAGAGATGAGTGAATGAATGAATAAGTTAAAAAAGATCGACAAGCAGCACTGAGGACACTCAGGGAAGCCCTTTCAACAGCACTTCACAAACCCGGAAAAAAATAACAACCTGGAAGGACGGAAGTTCCAGTTTCACGGGAGCACCAGCATGTCCAATTTCCTCCAAGCCACGCTCCATCCTTCAAGCACTGTGTCTGTCCCTACACCCAAAGAATTACAGGGTGTCTGGAACGCAGATCACCACCACCTTCTCCAGGTAATTACAGATGGGAAGAAAATGATGGCCTCGCCAGTGATGGCCACATCCCATCAATGTTTTTTTTTTAAATAGTGAAACTCACGGAAGTTTCATGTCCCCTTTGCTTCCTCCATACAACCCACTTTCCCATCTATTTTTGAGTCATCAACAAACATGGAAACATTAGATTTTGTTCATTCATCAAATGCATAGTATCGATTTGTGTACAGTTAGGTATCAAGCACTAATCCATTTATTCCGCTTAATTTTCTGTCTGTTAAAGAATTCTCAATCCATGCTAGCACATTACCGCCAATCCTACATGTGCCAGTCTTGCCTGCCCACCTCTTCAGTGGGGCTTTGTTGAAAGAATTCTTAAAAATCTCAGAAAATCTTCCCTTTTATCTACTCTGCTGTCTACAGCCATGCAGAAAAATCAACTCAGTAGTGTTTGTGAAGTGAAGTCATATTTTCAGAATAATATGCTTGGCGCGATCAGAAGACTAAGAGTATGTATAAAACAGTCACTCTGTGACAAGTGAAGCGCCACAGGAGTCAGTTTTCGGACAACACTCTACACGTTCTTGATTAACAGCGTGGATAAAAGACGTGAGAGGGTGCGGAAAAGAGATTTCCAAGAAAGATACCAGGGATCAAACGCTTGTTTTATAACGAGAAGTTGAAGACTCGGGTTCTGTAGGCGACGGTGGATTCTGAATCAAGCTTACAGAAACCTGAGGGACCTGAATGGAGTGGACGCAAGGAAGATGTTTCCCCTTGCAGGAGAGACTAGAAGCAAACGGTACAGTTTCAAAATGAATGAGCGACCGTTTTACATGGAGATGTTGAGGAATTTATTCAGGAAGAGCATGATAAATCAATGATCTCACTGCGTCAGGCGGCTGTGGAGGCCAAGTAATTTACTATTTTAAATCAGACATAGATAAGTTCTTGATGAGTGAGGGGATCATGTGTTAAAGGGAGTAGGTGAGAAAATGGGGATGAAAAACAATTCAGCCATAACTAAATGGTGGAATAGATTCGATGTCCAAATGGCCTAATCCTTTGTCTGTTTCACAGAAACAGTCGTGGGTGGATAATTTCCCGTGGCCCACTCACCTGCACATCTTTATAATGTGGAGGAAACCCACGCAGACACGGGGAGAATGTGCATACTTGACACAGACAATCATCTGAGGCTGGAGTCGACCACTGGTCACTAGCGTAAGGAGGCAGGGTACTAACCAATGAGCCACAAAGCCACGGAGATTGCTGGGGTGAGGAGGTTTGTAGCGGAGGGTGACGTTTACAGAGAGAGGGTTGTTAGAGCTGGAGAAGATTACAATGATGAGGAGCTGGATAGAGACACTTGAGGAGGTTACACTATCGGGATGGGTGATAATGACAGAAAGGTGCTACACGGACAATGAGTATTGTTGGGACTGGATTGGGACACTCGCAGGCTCTGGAGTGGCTTCTCGAGACGAAGAGATTTGCAGAGACTTCAGAGGGTTGCACAGAGAGGGAGGTCTCTCGGGTATCCACATATTGAGAGGGTTGCAGGACTGGAAGAGTTATCACAGATATGGAGGCGTGTTGCAGTTTTCAGAGATGGGGAGGTTGGACCATTTGGAGCTGTCTATCTATAGAGGCATATTAGCGAGCTTTGAGAAGATTTGTAGCTCAGGTTAAAGTTCTGGACGTAAGTTTGCTCGCTGAGCTGGAACATTCCGTCTCAGCGAGCAAACCTACATCCAGATAGAGGGATAATCTTAGGAGAGTAATACAAAATGCAGAGGGAGAGTTGTGGAGTTACACAATTAGAGAGTGTTTAAGGTGCTGGGACGGCTGTTGGCGTTGGAGGAGCAAACAGAGATGTGAAGTGCTGTTGTGGCTGCAAATGTCCACTAAATAAAGGGAGACTTGCAGGGACTGGAGGAGGTTAGAGAGAAAGTGGGCTGCAGAGCCTGGCAGGGACTGAAGCAGCCTTAATAAATGGGCAGTGTTATAGCTGCTGGAGCAGTTACAGATAAATGTGAAGGGACTGGATGTAAGTAGGGCTACGGTATCTGGTATAGATTGCCGATACAGATTCGGCAGATGAACTACAGAGGATCATACAGACAGGGAGGTAGGTAGGAGCAGGAGAAGGTAACAGTGACAGAGAAGCTTTCAATATTGGAAGGGCGTTCAGTGTGTGGGATGAATTGACAGAGGCAATGTCCATTGCACGGATTGGAGGAGCACACAAAGGTGGGGACGCTGTAGGATATGATGTTTCAGAGAATGGGAGGGTTGCAGCATCTGGAGGACGTTACAAATTCAGGAAGGGTTATCAGGCTGAAGGAGCAAACAGTTTTGGAGGCCGATAGGGACTGGAGGAGGTTTGACAGATAGGGAGTATTCTGTTGTGTGAGAAAGTTTCAGTGAAAGGACGTTGAATAGATTGCACTGACATGTAGATTAGTCAGGACTGAATGAGGTTATGGAGACAGGGAGCATTACTCGGAAATATAGCACAGAGGGGGAGGGTAGACCATTTAGCCCCACGAGCCTACCCTCCTATTCACTATGATCTCGGCTGACAATCTCACTCAGTGCCCTGTTCCTGCCTTCACTCCTGACAGATACTAGCTCAACTGGAGGTGGTCACTGAGATAAGGCGGACCGGAGTTACTGAGGGAGTTTCCAGAGATAGGGAGGGTTGGAGTGAATGGGAGAGGCTACAGACATAGGGAGGATTGGGATGCTAGAGGAAGTTACAGAGATAGGGAGAGGGTTTGGAGTGACTGTGGAAGATACAGAGATAGGGAGAGGTGGAGTGACTGGAGCAGGTTACAGAGATTGGTTCAGGAGGAGTGACTGGAACAGGTTCAAGAGGTATGGAGGGTTGTAGTATCTTGGGGAGTATTCAAAGATAGGGAGTGGAGTCTGATCGAGAGTAAAGATTCAAAGATTGTGCGAAGATTTGTAGCTCGGGTGCTCGTTGTTGTGGTTCTGTTCGCCGAGCTGGAAGTTTTTGTTGCAAACGTTTCGTCCCCTGGCTAGGCGACATCATCAGTGCTTGGGAGCCTCCTGCGAAGCGCTTCTTTGATGTTTCCTCCAGTGTTTATAGTGGTCTGTCCCTGCCGCTTCCGGTTGTCAGTTTCAGCTGTCCGCTGTAGTGGTTGGTATATTGGGTCCAGGTCGATGTGTTTGTTGATGGAGTTTGTGGATGAATGCCATGCCTCTAGGAATTCCCTGGCTGTTCTCTATCTGGCTTGCCCTATGATAGTAGTGTTGTCCGGTTCCTGCACGAATGCCGAAAGAATCGAATCCTTCCACAATGTGTCAGATACAGACCGCCAGTCAACAACCCACAAGCCAGGGAAACAGCCAAGCAGAACGGATTCAGGATGATCCAGGTAATGATCACAGACGCGCACAACCGACTTCACAGATACAGACATGAAATTGCGCGCCAAAAGTCGTTAATTTCAAAAACCACGAATCAGGAATGGACCAGGACCATAGAATAGGCTGTCACCAGTGGACAGAACAGGACTACACTCCGCAAAAAAACGGCACTAAAAGAAAAAATGGCCAAACTAACGCACAACAAAGAGGACACTACAACACACACCTGGGTTAAAAACTTCTCCCACAGACAGCTCACAGACACGGAAAGAACAATACTGGCCAAGGTGCTCAACTACAACCACAGGGACGCCAAGACAGCAGACTTCCTAGCAGCACGAGAAGGCACACTCAGGAACAATGGACTGACAGAAGAGACACAACAAACAGTGAGACAAACTGTCGTACCGATGATAATAAGGAAAAGACAAACACATAACCTCAACACCAAGGAGAGGGAAGCACTGAAATCACGAAGAAACGATAAGAACATAATCATACTACCAGCAGATAAAGGCAGAATGACGGTCATCCTAGATAAATCTGATTACATCCAAAAAGCACAACAACTACTTGAAGATACCAACACCTACGAAAAGAGGGAGTTTGACCCCACCCCACAGCTCACCAATAGGATAAATAACACACTAAGGAATCTACAAGAAAACGGACAGGTAACCAGAGCTGACCTACAAAGAATGAAAACGGAAAGCAACAACACCCCCAGATTCTATGGATTACCTAAAGTACACAAACCAGACATCCCACTCAGACCCATAATATCACTACCAGGGACACCATCATACAAACTGGCCAAAGAACTACAACAGAAACTGAAACACCTGGTCAGCGGATCCAAACACTCTATACAATGAACACAGGAATTCTTGGACATCATCAGAAATATACACATAGACAAAGAAGAAACCATGATATCATTCGACGTGACGGCACTGTTCACTTCGATTGACAAAACCCTAGCCAGAGAAACAATAGCCAACCTACTGGACATACAGAATAAAAAACGGGACGCTGAACCGATCAACAAAGACGGCATACTTAAACTACTGGACTTGTGCCTCACAACACACTTCACATTCAACAACCAGATATATGAACAAATCAACGGAACACCCATGGGATCACCAATCTCGGGACTCATAGCAGAGGCAGTTATGCAAAGGTTAGAACAAAAGGTCCTACCACAAATTCAACCCAAACTCTGGGTCAGATATTTCGATGACACGTTCGTAATCATTAAAAACACGGAAATAGAAAAAACACACCGGATCATCAACGCCACACTCACAGGAATCCGATTCACGAGAGAAGAAGAAAAGGATAGCCAACTCCCATTCCCAGACGTGACGGTACAGAGAAAACCAGACGGAGAATTCACTACAAGAGTATACAGGAAAGCCACACACACGGACCAAGTCCTAAACTATGAAAGTAACCACCCCAACACACACAAACGAAGCTGCATCAGGACACTATTCAAAACGGCCACAACACACTGCAGTACACCAGAACTGCAAAATGAAGAAGAGGAACACCTATACAAGGTATTCGCCAAAAACGGATACCCGCGCAACTTCATCAGCAGATGCCTAAGAGAAAGACCACGGAACGAGGACATACCACAACCAAAAGGACTACCACACTACCATACATTAGGAGCATCTCGGAAGTGACTGCCAGACTACTGAGACCCCTCGGACTCATAACGGCACACAAACCAACAGCCACGCTCAGACAACAACTCACCAGAACAAAGGACCCGATACCCAACATGAGCAAGACGAATGTAGTGTACAAAATACCATGCAAGGACTGCACTAAGCACTATATAGGACAAACAGGAAGACAGCTAACAATCCGCATACATGAACATCAACTAGCCACGAAACGACACGACCAGCTATCCTTAGTAGCCACACACGCAGACAACAAGCAACATGAATTCGACTGGGACAACACTACTATCATAGGACAAGCCAGACAGAGAACAGCCAGGGAATTCCTAGAGGCATGGCATTCATCCACAAACTCCATCAACAAACACATCGACCTGGACCCAATATACCAACCACTACAGCGGACAGCTGAAACTGACAACCGGAAGCGGCAGGGACAGACCACTATAAACACCGGAGGAAACATCAAAGAAGCGCTTCGCAGGAGGCTCCCAAGCACTGATGATGTCGCCTAGCCAGGGGACGAAACGTTTGCAACAAAAACTTCCAGCTCGGCGAACAGAACCACAACAGAGAGTAAAGCTATAGGGAGTGTCATTCATACAGGAGATGTTTGTCAAGATATGCAGAGTTTTTGAAGCTGGAGGACTTGATTGAAAAAGGCGGTATGCAGAGGTTGCAGAAGGTCACTGTGACAGGGAGGATTATAGGAGATTGTATTGACTATAAAAAAAAAATTATTGCCATTTCTGCAGGAGGTAACAAACAATTGTTTCTCATGACTCTCGGAATTTACATGCACAACGGGGAATAGGAACAGGAAGAGGTTGCTGAGCGATGGAGTGGGTTGTAGCAATAGAAGAATTTGATTGTAATCGTGAGAGTTGTCAAGAAGAAATTACATTATAGTTCGGGTAGTAGAGACAGGATGGTGTGCAGAAATAGGGAGGAGCTGGAAGACGTTACTATTGCCGTGAGGTTTGTGGTGATGGTTTTCGGGATTAGATGAAGTTAGTAATACTGACGAATGTGGACACTGGATAGTTCATCAGACTGAAGGAGGTTACAGAAAGTGATAGACGTAGCAACTGAAGTGATACACCGCAATGTAGAGTTACAGAGCATTGTCGTGACGGGAGACGGTCACAGCGATTGAGGAAAATGCAGAGCTACATGAGGTTGCAGACATGGGGAGGGTTAAAATGGCTATAAAGCGCTATACGCAGGCAGGGTTGCAGGGATTGAAGCAGTTTACACAGGCAGGACAGTCTTGACAGACTGGATGAGATTGTACAGTCAGAAATGTCTGTAAGGATGGCAGATGGTTACAGAGGTCGTGTGGTGATGTCGGATCGTGGGTAAGAGTGTTATAGGAGTTGAAGGTTATAGTGATAACATGAGCTTTAGGGGCTGGAGAAAGGGGCACCGATGGTGATATTGGTAAGTGCTGCAGGATGTTGCAGAGACAGCGTTGAAGTAGGTATTGTTCAAGATGACTGTAAGAGTGGTTGGTTATTATGACTGGAGGAGGAGATTACCGACCTTGGGCATATTATTCAGACTGGAGCAATTTCGAAAGATAGGGAAAGTAGTCAGCATTGGAGTAGGTTTCATTTATATAGTGGGATTGTGGGCAGGGGAGGAGGTTACATGTATCTGAGTTCTCGGAGTTAGAAGCATTCAAGGCATTGGCGCAGATAAAGTGGACGAAAAGGCATGTTTCTTTTTGCTGTATAACTCTATGATATGACAACAGAGTGTTGGAGAGAATATAGAGAACAGAAAGGTCCCAAAATTAAATATCACCTTCCTTCGAGAGGCCTGCTTTCCCCTCTGTTGTACGTATGCTCACTAATGCAGCACAGGCGTGGATTAATAACGGTGAATTCCCTATGCTGGCTCATGAAGTTTTAGTCCAGCTGGGCTGAACGAAATTCTCTCAGAAGTGGGTGGGAATTGAGATGGGACACTCATGTTCTGTGCTCAGCCTTCGCCATTGCATCTATGTCAGCATATGTCAGCCGATGTTCAAACCATTATTCTATGCTCTTATCACTGTGTTTGACCCCTACTCACTCCCAGATTTATGGAAGGCTCAAGATCACACTGCTTTTGGACTGACCAATTGCGTTCATGAGGCGATGGACGAGACAGCGGCAGTTGGGAAGTTTATTGAGTCAAGAACTTCCCAAGAACCTACAGGAGACAGAGAAATAGACAGAATGGGAAAATCGACTGATGCAGTGAGGATGACACATGGAGAATGGAATGGAATCCTACACTGATCTGGAAAATCCCAGTGTCCATTCCGAAGCTGTGCTGCCTAATCTTCCTGGAGTGGAGAAATATGCTGTCTCAGGAGCTGGAGTCGCTGCAAAATGTGCAGTCAGAGGCAGCAATTAGACCCACATGGTGTCAGTTACCACATGAAGAGATACTGAGTGATATCAGCAGTGTGCAGGAAACTATCAGGATCAAAGAGTGGTCAGGAAGGAGGGGGGCTGATCCATGCTGCACTTGTATCAACACTCAAGGATGAATGATCTTTCAGTGACAGACACAATGGAGTAGTGTTATTCTCACTAGACTATTCATGCAGAAATTAATGCCGGTGAAAATGATACCCATCTGACTGCTTAATATTCTTGGAAGAAGGATATCTGCTTTAGGCAGGCGGACTACATATCACTGCAGACCCAAACCCTCTGAAATGGCCCAGCAAGCCACTCAGTTCAAGATCAGCTAGGCTTGGGCAAGAAAAGCTGGCCAGGCAGAAATGCACACATGCTCGGAATGAATTAGAAGTAAGACTGCTGGAACCCAGTGTCCTGGCCAATCATACTAGTACATTTATGGACAGGGTTTTAAACTGACAACGAGGATGCAGAAACAGGATTCAGCAGAAAGGAGCTTTCTAAATCCAAACTGAAATGGTGAAGCATCGGAACGGCATGGTGATGTGGCTGATGTCAAGCAGAAAAGAACAGGAAGGGGCAGAGTTTAACTAGAACTATACATCAACAAATAGGTGTGTGACATGAAAATGGGGGAAAACATAATTATAAAGGTTTCTATGGAATGGAAAAAGTATCGGCAATAAAAAAAGACGGAATTGTGACAGAGATAATTGAGATTTAGTCATCAGAGATACGGGAATATAGGGTGAAAAAAAGTGGAACATACGCATACAATGATAAGAGCTGAAAATGTGTTGCTGGAAAAGCGCAGCAGGTCAGCCAGCATCCAGGGAAGAGGAGAATCGACGTTTCGGGCATAAGCCCTGAAGAAGGGCTTATGCCCGAAACGTCGATTCTCCTGTTCCCTGGATGCTGCCTGACCTGCTGCGCTTTTCCAGCAACATATGTTCAGCTCTGATCTCCAGCATCTGCAGACCTCACTTTCTCCGCATACAATGATAAACCAACTTGCGGGTATTCAGGCAGAATGAGAATGCAGGACTGATAAACCCTGACATTAATGGATTGCAAAGGCATTACAGGGAAACCATTTGGCCTCAGGTTATTCAGTTGAATCAGCCTGAATGCAAATTCTGGGAAATTCGTCTCAAAAGCAAAAGCAGGGTAGCAGTTTTTCGGCTTCCTACCAACATTTTATTGCTCATCTCTGTATTGAACAGAAATTCATTGGAGTTTGTAACAAAGGCTTTGATAACTTTGGAATAGTTCAATCTTTGTATAATCCGGGATAGTCTCACTGGCAAGAGTGATATTCGAAGAGAGAGAAATGTTTCTGCCGGTATTTCGTTGAGTAACACATTGTCCAACTGTCGAGGGACGTAACTGTCTCAGATCGACCATTGAGTGGTGAAGCTGAGTGAAGTGATGATGTCACACTGAGCGATTCTCCAGGAAATTGCAGTATAGAGGAATTCAAAGAGATTATGAAGTTTTAAATTGACCATAAAGCACATCCTACAATAGGAAACAAAGCCAATTACATGAGTTTGAGAGGAGAACTGAGCATGGCAGTTAGGATAAACAGATTGAGATGTATGACTGGAAATGAACAGTGGATAACATTTGAAGGAACTGTATCATATTCAACATAAATACAACACCTCCGCAAGACATTCCCACCTGTGCTTCATGCAGGATGAAAAGGATCAGATTTGATGAAGACATGCTCAGAAGACAAAAACCCAAACAATTCTGCAGAAACCAAAGTTTCAGAAACATGCAAGTATTTGTTAAGGGGATCGCAAGTAGTCTGCCAGCAGGAGGATCGCAGTAGAAAGAGGAACGATTGTAAGAGTTTAATGAGATAATAGGAACCTGGAGAGTTGAACGTGCTGGCGGTGGTGAGAGTTTGACAGAAAGTGGCTAGGGTCTGAATAATGTTTAAAAGCCAGTACAAATTTCTGCAGCTGGAGCAGTTTGCAGAGGTAGCGATGGAAAAATGACTTTTTATTTAGTCATTCATTCGCTGAGAATGTAATTGATTGGACGAGCATTCTTTGCTGTCCTGCGAATTGCCCAGAGGGCAGCTCAGAGACAGCCATATTTTTGTGGGCCTGGAGTTACATGTTAGCCAGACCACGTTACAATGTCAGATGTCTTTCCCCAAAAGGACACACGTGAACTAGATATGTTTATCCAGATGCATTTGTGTTGGCCCCTCAAATGTCCTGGACAGACACAACATAACATCTCAACTCCTATTCTCAATCCTCTGACCAATGAAAGCAAACATCCCAAACGCCTGTTTCAACAGCCTATCTAGCTATGATGCAACTTTCAACGAACTGTGCATCTGCATCCCCACGTCCTATTAAGGTCCTAACATTAACTTAAAAGGCCCGCCCTGGTTTGCCTTAGCAAAATGCAACATCGTGCATTTCTCCACCAGCTATTCCGAGACTCACTGGCCCAGCAGTACTGTTGATCCCGCTGTACTTTTATATACCCCTCTTCACTGTTTACTTTACGACCAACTTCAGTGTCACCACATACTTACTAACCATGACTCTTTTATTCTCGCCCAAATCGTATATATGATTGATGCGCAAGAGTGAATCCAACACTGAACCCCACGGCACAGCGTTGGTCACAAGCCTGCATGTTGAGCAGTAAACCTCTATGAATGAATTCTTTCTTCTCCCATCAATCCAATTTGTATCCAGTTAGTGAGCGCTCGCTGATGATGAGTGTCCAGAACTAATAACCATCTGCCATGCAGAAACTTGTCAAAGGGCTTTCGGAAAGCCATACTGACAATGTCTACTGCTCTGCATTGATTTATCACTTGTCTACGTTCTCAAAACTTCAGTCAAGTTTGTTAGACATGATTTGCTATGCCAAACACCATGCTGACTGTCGCTAATCCATTCTTGCCTTTCCAAATGCATAACATTCCTGTCTTCCAGACTCTTCTCCAACTTACCCATCCCAATCATCAGTCACACTTGCCTGCAGTGGCTATCAAAGATATAAAAACCTCTACGAGTGCTGCAAAATTTCTTGCCTATCTTCCCCCAAGATGCTGAGATACATCTGATAATATCCCATTGTTTTATCTACCATTTTGTATTTAAAGACAACGAGCACTTCGGTTCTCCAACTTGAACTCTTTTTAAATACATCACCATTTATTTTCCCACGTTCTCGAGTTCCATGTCTTTCTCCAACACCAATCCTGAAGCAACATATTTGTTTTAGATCTCCCCTATCAACAGTGGTTTCACATCGAGAGCCCCCTTGACCGTTAAGGGGCCATATTCTCGACCTCGCTAAGATTCAGCCCTTATTAAAACTTGTCAAAATGTTTCTGAAATTTCAAACATCCCCCGACCGCAAGCGCCCTCCCCTACCTTTGTCTATTCTGCCACTTATGGCCACAGTGAAGCATAAAACCCATAGATTTCAAGAATTCCCCTTTTATAAAGTCATGCATCTCCCATTGTTTCAAAGTATCCAGTTACTGTTTGTCATATCCTTTATAATACACTCCAGTAGTTTCCCAACTTACTGTCAGGCTAATGCCATTTTGGTTTCAGACTAACTGCACAAAGGGGTTTAGGAATCCTTGTGTATCAATCTGTTAGGAAGAAGTGGGTGCACCTTTAACAATGTAAAGAACGTAGCAAGTACAACGATTGCTGGAGAATTTACGAAGTAACATTTGATTAAGAATAAACAACACTCGCTGAGTGGCCTGAAAAGGACAAAAAAAGTTTGAAATTATGTCAATAAGTTTACGTTATACCCCGAAAATGGTGAAATCCGAATCCAACTTGGACTGAGTAGATTGATAATCTTAAAAACCAACGACAAATCAGATAGTTTGGGGGGAAAAGACCGGGCAAAACTGAATGGTTGAGACGAGAACAGCCAAGCCCAACATGTGAATAGACAGCATGAAAAAGTACATTTTCCATCAGTAACCTGTAACATAGAAAATCCGAAGAAGAAGAAAAAACGACAAAACATCCAAATTGAAACGCGAATTCCGCCAGCTTTGCGATAAGAATTTTGATATTGTAGAGCTTAATTGGCAGTTTTATCGGACTCGTATTGTGGAATGGAAGTTAACAGATAGGTTAGGGGAAAGAATTGTAAATAGTGTTTAGATGATTATTCCCTGAGCAGTAAAGTTGTTGATTTTTACTGAAAGTAGTTCTTGGCCTATCGGATTTTTACACACTACTGCACATTACTGCACTGGATAAATTCCTTCTATGTTACTGGTAAATTTATCAGGAGGCTTTACCCCGTGTCATAACAGTTTGGGGGCGCGGGCCCGTGATTTCAAATATTTTAAAGAAATTTGAATAGATTCGTGGTTGCAAAAGGCCCCAGCAGAGTTAAACACTTACAGGTTAGCGTTCTAGATCTTTCAATAAACGGTAGGTGAAACAATTAATTTAATTTCGGTGAAGTGTAAGGGTAGTGGCTCTTAAAATTGCTGAAGAGGTTCTGGGATTTGAAAATGATTCTCAGATTTGCCAAGAAGGTTTAGAAAGAAAGAAAAAGGCCATTATTTTAAAATTAGCAAATAAGTTAGATTTGTTTTTTTAACAAGAACAAATGTAAAGTTGAAATTGTAAGGAAATTACTCAAACTCTTACGTGTGTCAGAGAAACAGGCAAATGCAGTCGAGATAGAAAAGCTTAAATTACATTTGAGGAAGATTTAGTGTGAAGCTAAACAAAGAGAGGGGGGAAGGGATGTAGAGACAAAGGGAAAGAGAGAGAGAAGAAAGAAACAGAGAGGAAACGTGTGAGAGAGGAGGTTCTTGGCTGAGCAAAAAGAGAGAGAAAAGACACAGAACGATGAAGAAGAGTTGAGAGAGAGAGAAAAGAGAGAAAGAGAGCAGGTACTTGGCTCAACAAGGAGAAAGAGATGAAAGGGAGAAAAAGAAGAGAGAGAGGAAAAACAAAGAGAGAAAGTTGTCAGCTGAGCAAACAGAGACCGAATTTGAACGTGAGTAGTTACGACTTAGTCAGCAAAAATATGTAAATACTCTGCCACATTTTGATGAGAAAGATACTGAAACCTTCTCTATTTCATTCGAAAAATTGGCTAGGCAAATGGAGTGGTCTGAGGATTTATGGTGAATGCTAGTTCAGATTAAACAGGTAGGCAGAGCTGGTGATGTATTTGCCGCAATGTCCAATGAGATTTCAAGAGATTATAAAGAGGTTATACAGGGTTGTATAGGTGCTGAGAATTGGTATCAGAAGCATATAGACTGAGGTTCAGAAGCACAAAGAAGGAACCAGGTCAGACATATGTTGAGCTCGAAATAATTAAACAGAGTTATTTTGATCGATGGATGCGTGTTTTGAAAATAAATCGTACATTGAGACCATGTAACAGTTTAAGAATTCACAAATAGAGATAGTAAGACTTCAAGTGGAGGAACAGAATTTTCAGGTGTTGAGAAGGACAGCAGAATTAGCAGATGAGCACCTGTTGGTGCATATGACAAGCTTCTGACCAAGATTTCATCGTGTGATGGATAGAAATTGAGAGAAAGAGAGATCCTACACTAGTAAACAAAGAGTAGCGAAAACACTGCAAAGAATTTGCCACAGGAATAAAAAAGAAGCACAAGACGTTGGAAGGGAGGTGAAAGACATCAGGTGTTTCCACTATAGTAAAGTGAGACACGTGAAAAAAAGTGCTGTTTGTTAAAGAAAGGCACTGTAAGATACGATGTGGTGAAGTAATCTAAGCCAATGGCATTAGTGAAGGTAGGATAAAGTGTGGATTGCAGATGCTCGAGATCAGATCTTAAAAATATGTTGCTGGAAAATCGCAGCAGGCCAGGCAGCATCAAAGGATCTGGAGAATCGAAGTTTCGGGCATAAGCACTTCTTCAGAAATCCTTCTTCTGAAGAAGGGCTTATGCCCGAAACGTCGATTATCCAGTTTCTTTGATGCTGCCTGGCCTGCTGCGCTTTTCCAGCAAAACATTTTAAAGCATTAGTGAAGGTAGTAAAGGAGACCCCAAGATGAGTTGAGGAGCGGCAGTAGAGTGCACAGTCGAGGCTGGAGAGGGTATGATGTTACGACCCGATTTCTAAAAAGAATTCCCCTCTCTGGGGAACGTTTACTCAGAAAGAACAGGGGGAGAAAAGGACAAGAACTAATTAAGAATTTATGCATCTCTGAATATTAAGAATTTTTAGTGCTACAGAAGCTCACGACTCGCTGATAGTAAGGAATGAGCTAATGCACACTTTTTCTGATGTGGTACCCGAGAGTGTGGTAATTTTTGGAACAGATGGACAGAAACGTAGCATTCCCCTATGGAAGATCAGGTTCAGATGCCAACTTAAGACTGGGAAGTTGCAGTATCAGTTCCAGGAATTCAGTTTGTTCTTGGGAATTACTTGGAAGGATCCAAGGTGTGACTGACGGCCCTGCTGTGGAGAAACCCAAGGAAAACCAAGAAACTCAGATGCCAAAACAGAAATATCCTGGTATTTTCCAAAACTGTTTCGTAACCAGATTCCACGATCACAAGTAACAGCACGAAGTGAAAAGTAAAGAGAAGGCTAAAAGAGTCAAAGTTCAGTGAGCGGATACCCAGTTTGACGTAATAATGCAGGAAAACACTGAACAGAGAGAGTGTCAGACAGGGGTGTTTCTTCCTGAAAGACTAATAGAATCCTCGAACGGAAATGGAGACTACGGCAGTTTAGTGCATCGAAGAATGAGCCAAAGTGCACCAGATTGCGTTGCTGGTAGCATACAGACAGAAAGTATGATGGTACATGAACGTACATCTAAGAGGTCACCTAAAGACTCAGGCTAATGTAGAAAAACATTTTTATTGGCCTGCAATGCACAAGGATGTGGTTATCTTCTGTCGTACTTGTCAAAAATGCTAATTGGTATGTGCGCCACAGGTAATAAACCTAGCAGCTTTGTTCCAAATCCTTGCATTCGAGGAACCTTGCATGCGGGTTATAATTGATTGTGTAGATCCCCTCCTGGGAACTGAAATTGGGAAGCGGTACTTGTTAACCATAATGGATGTGTCTATTCAGATTTTTGGACGCAATTCTTTTAAGTATCAAGGCAAATGCTGTAGTAGACGCGTTACTAGCTTTCTTCACATGGTATGGGTTACCCAGAGAGATTCAATCAGACCAAGGATCAGATTTTATGGCGAGGCATTTTTACAAGGTTATGAATAACTGAGGTATTCTGCAGTTCAAAGCCAGTGCGTATCATCCTGAACCCCAGGGAGCTTTAGAAAGGTGGCATCAGACCATGAAGATTACCCGAATGGTTGGGCTGAAGGCATCCCAAACGCATTGTTTGCCATTAGAGGTGCCCCAAAAGAAGTTACTCAGTTTAGTCTCTTTCAGTTAACATTTGGTCATGAAGCAAGAGGCCTTTTGAAATTAATTATAGAAAAATTGCCAGGACCAAAGCCAGAGATCTCACATTTTGATTATGTATCGGACGTGATGGAGAGTCGACATCGAGTAGGTGACTTAGCTAAACAGCACCTAAAAAGGACGCAATGTAGAATGAAGAAGGTGGCAAATAAATGCTCTGAGACGCGGACATTTTCCCAAGTGGATAACGTGTTGGTAGTGTAACCAGTGATAGGCGATCCATTCAAAGCCAGGTTTAGCAGTCCCTATCAAATTGAGAAAAATGTTTTGTCAGGTGAACTATTTATTAAAGATGCCAGATTTTAAAAGAATGTGTCGTATCTGTCATTGAACATGAAAAAACTGTATTATACTCGCGAGAAAGAGCTGGAGAAACAGCTGTCAGTTACTGCCCCGTAGAATGTGTAGTTAAATCCAGATGATTGGATGTTGAGGTGTCTTCAAATAGAGTAAAAAATGAAGAGGTCGTTGAAGATTGGTATAGATTAGAAAGCTATCTGTCTCTGGTACATAGAATGGAGTTGAAGATTTGTTACTGCAATGCAAGGACATACGTACGAATTAGATGGGGTGGACTAATTCTACTTTTCATGAAGTAGACGTAAGGAATACTGGTCGGATAAAACAACACCCCATCGGCTTAATTCTTTCAAATCCAGACAGGTCCAATGGAGGTGGAGGTTATGCTCGACGAGAACATCATCGAGATTAAAGTGGTGCTGCAAAAGCACAGCAGGTCAGACAGCATCCAATTGGCACGAAATCGAGTTTTGGGCAAAAGCCCTTTGTCAGGAAACATCAATTTTCCTGCTCCTCGGATGTTGCCCGACCTGCTGTGCTGTTCTACAGCACTCCAACCTTGTCTCCAATCTCCAGCATCTGTAGTACCCACTTCTACCGAGAACATCATCGAACTAATCCAGAGAGAGTGGTGTTCGCCGATCAGCTTAGTTTCCAAACCGGACGGGACTCAATGATTCTGCGTTGATTAACGGAAGGTCAACGTTTTTAGAAGTCGTACTCATATCCAATTCCTCAATTGGAGAACCGCATCGAGTAAGTAAGACTAGCCAGTTACATCACAAATTGGACTTAATGCTTGGTTACATGCAAGTATCTTGATCAGTGTTGGAAAAATAATTTTCTGTGTTTGTCATCCCAAATAGACTGTACTAATTTAAAGGGATGCCCTTTGGAAGTTAGAAAGCGGCCGTTACATTCCAAAGACTCATGAAGAGACCGTAGCTGGGTTAACAAACTGTGCAGTCGATTTGGACGATGTAGTGATCTTCAATAAGTCCTGGAAAGATCAGTTGGCGTTGTTGACAGAGCATTTTGAACGACTACGAGAAGCAAAACTGGCGATAAATTTAAATAAAACGGAAATACCGAAAACAGAGGTGATGTTCTTGGGACATAATATTGGTCATGGAAGGTTGGACCCACGGAATGCAAAGATGAAGGCCATCGCGGAATTTCAACGACCAACCTCGAAGAAAGATGTGCTTCGATTCTTAGGACTCAGCGGATTTTATCAAGATGTTGTTCCAAACGTCAGCAGCGTAGTGGCATGGTCAACTGATTTTCTGAAGAACAACACAAAGATTTGATAGACAGAACCATGCCAGGAGGCTATCGACCATTTGAAATTGATATTAACAACCAAACTAGTTTTAGCGAAACCAAACTTTTCGAAACTTTTAAAGTCTCCATCGATGTGAAAGACATTGAACTTGGAGCTGTACTCCTACAGGCAGATGAGAATGGGATTGAACTGATAGGTGGTTGCTTTTCGAAGAAGATCAACATCCACCAGTGGAAATATTCCACAATAGCAAGGGAGGGATTGAGTTTGGTACTAGCGTTACAGCATTTTAATGTGTATGTCATGAACAATGTCTCAGAGACTTGTTTACACTGACCACAGTCCGCTTACATACTTAGAAAGTTTTAAATATAATAATATGAGATTATTTCGTTGGAGTCTTAAGTTACAGACGCTTAATTTAAAAATCAAACATGTTGCGGTTCAGAAGAATATAATCACAGATGCATTATCGCGGATGTAATTGATAGATTTCAATTGAGATTTGTTTTTATTTCATATTATGCACATACAGGTACATGGGAAAAAAGTGAAGGTGAACCTGTTTTAAAGTTGTCTGTATGTTAGGGCAATGTGCTTTAAGTACAGAAAAAATGACGCAACCTTTTCATTCTGAAGTTCATTTTATTATTAAGGGGAGGAGTTACGAAGATGTGGGTGTACCTTAAAGAGAGTGAAATACTTGGCGGGATTAGGGAAAGCTGGAGAATTTACAAAGTAACATTTGATGAGAACAAACAGGACTCGCCAACAGTCTGGAAAAGACAAAAAAAATCAGATTCAATTCAGACCGATTAGTTAAAATTATACCCCGAAAAATATCCAACTGCAATCCAAATTGAATTGAGTATGTTCACGGTCTTAAAGGATAACGACACAATCTGATGCGTTGGGTGTCAATTTTGAAAATTGAACAGTTGAATGGATAACTGCCAAGCCCAGCATTTAAACAGACTGCTTGAAAAATATTTATCTTTAAATTACTTATTCAATCAATAACCTTTAACGCAGAAATTATTAACAAGGTGAAAAGAAGACACATGAAGATGAGAAGACAAAAACGTACAGCTGCCTGTTTTTGAGACACGAAGTGTGGTTTCATAAATATTAATTAGGAGTTTTATTGGACTAGTATTTTCGAAGGGAAGTTAAAAGATGGGTTAGAGAAAAATATTCTGATTAATGGTTAGCTAGGTATTCTCTGTTATATGTTAAGATATTTAGG
Source organism: Chiloscyllium plagiosum (assembly GCF_037043375.1). Classification (NCBI taxonomy): domain Eukaryota; kingdom Metazoa; phylum Chordata; class Chondrichthyes; order Orectolobiformes; family Hemiscylliidae; genus Chiloscyllium; species Chiloscyllium plagiosum. The sequence goes on along the minus strand of NW_028270184.1, from coordinate 30,093,920 downwards.
TGCTAATTTGTACTTTAAATCGTTCTTGGTCAAAGTTTGTGAGAAGATTTGTAGCTCGGGTGCTAGTTGTTGTGGTTCTGTTCGCCGAGCTGGGAATATTTTGTTGCAGACGTTTCGTCCCCTGTCTGGGTGACGTCCTCAATGCTTGGGAGCCTCCTGTGAAGCGCTTCTGTGATCTTTCCTCCGGAATTTGTAGTGGTTTGTCTCTGCCCTTCCGGTTGTCAGTTCCAGCTGTCCGCTGCAGTCGCTGGTATATTGGGTCCAGGTCAATGTGTTTGTTGATAGAATCTGTGGATGAGTGTCATGCCACTAGGAATTCCCTGGCTATTCTCTGTTTGTCTTGTCCTATAATAGTAGTGTTGTCCCTGTCGAATTCATATTGCTTGTCATCTGCAAGTGTGGCTACGAAGGATATCTGGTCGTGTCGTTTCCTGGCTAGTTGGTGTTCATGGATACGGATCATTTGCTGTCTTCCTGTTTGTCCTATGTAGTGTTTTGTGCAGTCTTTGCATGGGATTTTGCATATTACGTTAGTTTTGCTCATGCTGGGTATCGGGTCCTTTGTCCTGGTGAGTTGTTGTCTGAAAGTGGATGTTGATTTGTGTGCTGTTAAGAGTCGTCTTGGTCATAGTAGTCTGGCTGTCAGTTCAAAAATGTATAGTATGATGCATGGTAACGGGGCTAGTCCTTTGGGTTGTGGCATGCCCTCATTCCGTTTTTCTTTCCCCCTTAAACATCTGTTATGAAATTGCGGAGTATCCATTTTTGGCGAATAAATTGTAGAGGTCTTCTTCCTCTTTTTGAAGTTCTCGTGTGCTGCAGTGTGTTGTGGCCCTTTTAAACAGTGTCTTGATGCAACTTCTTTTGTGTGTGTTGGGGTGGTTGCTTTCGTAGTTCAGGACTTGGTCTGTGTGTGTGGTTTTCCTGTATAGCTTTGTGGTGAATTCTCCGTTCGGTATTCTCTGTACCATCACGTCTAGGAATGGGAGTTGGTTGTCCTTTTCTTCCTCTCTCGTGAATCTGTTTTCTGTGAGTGTGGCGTTGATGATCCGGTGTGTGTTTTCTATTTCTGTGTTTTTAATGATTACAAAGGTGTCATCCACATACCTGACCCAGAGTTTGGGTTGAATTTGCGGTAATACTGTTTGTTCTAATCTTTGCATTACAGCTTCTGCTATGAGTCCAGAGATGGGTGAGCACATAGGTGTGCCGTTGATTTGTTCATATATTTGGTTGTTGAAAGTGAAGTGTGTTGTGAGGCACAGGTCCATTAGTTTGAGTATGCAGTCTTTGTTGATAGGTTCCCAGTCTGTTGTCTGTTCTGTATGTCCAGCAGGTTGGCTATTGTTTCTCTGGCTAGAGCTTTGTCTCGAGAGGTGAACAGTGCTGTTACATCGAATGAGACCATAGTTTCTTCAATGTCTATATGTATAATTCTGATGATGTCCTAGAATTCCTGTGTTGATTGTATAGAGTGTCTGGATCGGCTGATCACCTTTGTAATCATTAAAAACACAGAAATAGAAAACACACACCGGATCATCAACGCAACACTCACAGGAATCAGATTCACTAGAAAGGATGAAAAGGACAATCAACTCCCATTCCTAGACGTGATGGTACAGAGAACACCGAACAGAGAATTCACCACAAATGTTTACATGATAACCACACACACAGACTAAGTCCTGAACGACGAAATCAACCACCCCAACCCACACAAAATAAGTTGCATAAAGACACTTGTCACAGGACGCCTCGTGATATTTTTGCAGCACACTTGGTAAACGGAACTCACGAGGAACTACCTGAAGTTAGCATCAATGGAAAAAATGTCGTTGAGAAAGAATCGTGTCAGAACACGCATAGACACTGGTCAATTTGGCCCTTGAACTCTGACATTCTTTTGCATTTATATTTAGACTATAGATTTAATTGTCATGTGCCCTGAAGTACAGAAGTATGGGAGTGCAGTAAAAGAGGGTGTAATGTTACATGACAAAGCACCGCCTCAGGTAAAGGTAAATTGGTGCAAAAAAGTAGTCACAAAACAGTCATTTAAATAGAGTTAAAACGTGAAACATTACCTCATGCACCAGGTTGAAAAACTAAAGAAACAATGTAACCGTTAATTTTAAAGTTTTTCTTATTTTAAACTGGAAACTGAAAGAAGAGGTTGAAGTTCAACATATTTTAATGAGTCTTTGTTGCATACAAAAAAATGCCTCCTCTGTTTCTGTTATAAATGCCACTGTTTTCTACCTCCAAAATAGTTCCTTCACCTTCTCAACAAGGACCTATCTACATCACAATAAAAACCAAATCACGAATGCATCCCCATCAATCACAGAAGTTTATAACACAAACATACAAATATCAGGTGAGTGGAACGAAGTACGAGAAGTAGAAGACTATGCGATTTAGTGTGAATTTATTCCTTAGGAATTATATAGAATAGATGAGAGGTCATGGAGACATAAAATGCAGTCGGATTCGGGTGTTCTCATGCAAGAATTGTAAACCATTTTTGTACACATATATCAAGTAATAATGAAGATTGTTTTCAGCTATGATAAGCAGAATTGAATATAAATTTAGCGGGCATGCTTTACTATCCAGGGTTCTCGGGATTTGGTGAGCACAGTTGGCTGGATATCCAATTTGCAGTACGGAATGATGGCAATTGAATTGTTTGAATTCTCACATTAGTAAAAGAATTTCAGTGTTGACTTTATTGAGGCAATCGGACGCAAAATAATCTTACCAAGGAATAGGAAGTTATGATCAAAGTAGCACATTTACATTGGCGTCCTATCACTGTAGAAGTGCCAGAACGATAGATGCTGTTGCTGATATTATTTGTAATGGAATGGCAGGGATGACGGGATGCGATTGTACTCACTGCATGTTTGCAAGTAAAAGACAAATGATTCAGGAATTCATGTCTTAAGGGTGTTCCTTGAAGTCGATGAGGGGATGCAAAATGAAGACATTGGACAATGATTTGGATAATAGAAAAGTATGTTGGAATAAGAACAGAACATCTCTGTGATGATCAATTGAGAAAGTCCATCAGAAACAGCTGCATCGACTAGTTTGTGAGTCCTCGAGTTTGAGTTACAAAAAATAATCCTCCTTCCATGTTCCATCAGAATTTGGAAACGTGAATTCTCGGTTAGTCATTAATTCTGATGAGCACAATATCACATCAGAAATACAGCAATCTCTATGTGACCACAAATGCAACACCATGAACAGTTATGGCCGTCTTTTTGGAAGAAAAACGTCCAACTGATTTGGAGGTATGCGAGAAAAGGTTCAGGATGTTTATCACAGGAACTGATGTGCTTCCTCAGCAATTGAACTTGAATAGTTTGGGCTGTATTCATTGGTGTTTGGAAAATTGAGAGAAGACCTTCACGAGGAAATGAGATATAACATTACTTGTGGGCTTGACGGGATATTTACCAAAATATTATTTCCCCTTGCCGGAGATTCTCTGACCAGACAAACCATCTTCTGATTAAAAGATCACCATTTTTGACAGAAACATCGAATGCTTTTTCTTTCCGAGCTGTGTCTGTAACGATATTCCACAGTGATGGTGGACAGACTTAGAAAGTACTAAGGGAATGAAGTTCTGTGAGCATAACATAAAGAGATGTATTTGAGAATGCAGTGATTAGTATGCCCACCACTGAAGCTGGAATTGTCGCTCAGTTCCCTAACGTGAAGTCCAACCTTTGCTTCTACAGATGGCTGCAGCGATAAGGCTCGGGAGTGGGATGAGACTCGTAGCACATGAGGGAACTGATACAGACAGGATGGATCGAATGGCTTTCTTATTTACTGTTAAATTCTATGATTCGCTTATTACGTACGCCACGATGTTATAGAATTGTGGAGAGCCGACTTGTTCGCCTGAATGGATTACCTCTGCAGCTATGTATTTATGTCTTACTATGATACTGTGGGATCTTGACGGGGTAAAACTGAAGGGAATGCTTTAAAATCAGGAGAAAACAGCGATTACTTTCTTCTTTTGCAAGGCACTGGTATTTTCGAACATTCTGCTTGAAAAGATAGTGGTGCAAATATTTTCATATTTTTAAGGTACCATTTGATCCGTTGTCATGAGACAGGCAGGAATGCTAATTGAAAGTTGCAGGCAGTTCAGCTATGATCTTATTAAATCGGGCGCAGGCTTCAGAGACTGAATGACTTACTGGTCGTTGTGATGCTTATGATTGTCTGTACTGAAGCAAAAAGATTCAAAACTGCCATAAACCTGCAAGAAAATAAAGAAAAATGAAACCTTTCATCTCTGAAATAAAGAAACGGATGACCCTTACATTAAACAAACTCTAGTGGAACTTGTCACAACTCATTTTAATGGACGCAGTGTTAGGATAGTGGAGAAATTTGCAATCATTAATAAATTCAACTCCCTCACTTCTGAACTCTCATGCAAACGCTGTGCACTTTCCTCATAACATAAGTCACACATGGCTGACATGAATTAAGTCAATTTTCTCTGGATTGCATTCAGCACATGCACGTAATTAAAAGAATTATTGAGCAAAACTGCACAGGCGATTCATGATGTAGTCTCACCAATGTCCTGCATTTCAATAGCATGATACCTTCACTCTAATGTACAAAACACAACCCAAACAGAGTCAGTTATGGGTACAGACTGTATAATTTTCCTGCTGTTCGGTTACTTTGACAATCGTTGCGGTCAACGTCATATCATTATCACAATGGTATGGTCCTTTTCCCAACCGTCAAGTAAGTGATTTAACTAACGATAATATATGTCATTATAAATTAACTTCTCTTTCTGCCTCCTAATGGGACCCATGCTCCATTAGAGCTTCCAATCTTGTCAGTGATGAGTGTGCTTTCGATCCGTCTCCCAGTGGAAGTCTGAGCCTGGACCAATGAGTCTGCAGCACTCCGTCTTCTACATGAGACAGAGATGAGTTTCTGATCATATTTGAAGTCTAGTAGCACAACCACGTAATTCGACCTCGATTACATCTCCAACCTTTGTCTATACCTCAGCTCCACAGCGACTGGAACATTCATGCACCTTGATGCATGACTGCAATGTGTGTTTTTCCAATACTTGTCTCAATGACATTCCACCCAACACCCTCCAAAAACTTCAGCTCATCAATAACTCTGCTGCCTGGACGCCAAATCACGCAGCGTCCTGCATACCCTTCACTTCCGCCCTCACTGACCTACATTGGCTTTTGTGGGCTGAGGCACATATTAATACACCCTGCCTTTGTCGGGTCCATCTAAAACGTCACTCTACCAATCAGTCACATTCCCACATCGTTTTCTTCCTCACTCTGCTTATTTCCCTTTCGGGAATTATTCAAACCTATTTCTTTTAGAGTGAATTACCTTTTCTTATTTCTCTCCCTGATTAAGAATTTGCATTCTGCAGAGTGAGCGGTGCTGGCGTTATGAAGTTTCGAAACAAAGAAATAGTGTAACTTACGCTGCAGTCACTTCCCTTTGTATGCAAAGGAGCTCTCTGTTGAATAGGGCATTTGAGTCACTTTGACTCTCGTCTTTGCAAGATGTTCTCCTTCTGTTATTTGATCGTCTGTTTGTCACTTTGAGTTAATTCTGCGTTCACCCAAATAAGTAAGCTGCCAAACCATACCACTCAGCTTGGATGATTGGCAAGAAACATTAGCTAAGCAGACACAAATGTGCATTTGAATTAGTTCTTGATTAAAGTAAGCTGGGAATATAGACTAAGGGGAAAGTCAGTTGATGAACAACAACATATATGTGAAGACATATTACATAACTTTCAGCGAAAAAGAAGTCAAAAGAGTTCAATGAGATGACAGATCATCCACAATTCACGGGTGTGTTCATGGGTATCGAATTTTTAAAAAATACAGAAGTCTGATAACTGGTGAAGCCAGAAGACTGTAATTAGTTTTAGTATCCAGCAACCAATGGCTGCAAACTCAATAATGTAGGTAAACGCTGATGAAGAAAACAAATTGTTATGACCTATGAACTAAAACAACAAGAGATTCTCCGTGTACATCAAAATAAAATGAAATCAGGAGCAAACGCTTGTGTAGGGTATCTGGAGATTGCGACCAGAAATTTGCAAATTATAAAGCGGAAATGGGAGATAATTCAAATCAATATTTATATGTAAACAAAAATCACAAAGATATCAAATACTTTAAGATTTGGAAAGATGCTTTTTTCATGAGCAGGATGTGGGCGTCGCTGCATAACCAGTATTTATTTCCCATCCTCAGGTGCCCTTGATAAGATGGTGGTGAGCTGCATTCTACCTGCTGTGAGTTGACCATAACGAGATTAGTGTGGGAAATGCAGGAATTTAACTCATTACCCAGCGACAATGCAGTTTGGGAGATAGACCTCCGATTCAACATGGTAAACGGCCTGATGGGGGTCTTGCAAATAATCGTCCTTCCATGAATATGCTGCCATTTTCCATCTAGGTGGAAGTGGTTGGGAGTTTAGAAGGTATTGCTTGAGGATCTTTGGTGAAATCTTACAGCGTCCTCTTGTATTTGTTGCACAATGCTGGTAGTGTGCATCAGTAGTGGAGGGAGTGAATGCTTGTGGATGCATTGTCGATCACATCAGCTGCTTTGCCTTGCATGTTTTGAAGCTTCTTAAGCATTGTGGGAAATGCGCACATTCAGCCGAGTTAGATGTCGTTTATCACACTCCTGATTGTACGTTGTAGATGGACCTATTCTTGCGGGTGGGGCGGAAGAAAGGGTAGGACGTGCAATAAAGGCCACAGTATTCTTATCTTCTGTTCTGTTAAGGTCGCCAGTATGTTTATGTGGATTGTCTTTTGAGTTTCTATTTAATGATAACCCGCAGGATGTCAATAATAGAGATTCAGATTTGGTACCAACACAGCATGATGAGTGGCTAAATCTTTTCAGACTGATGATGGTTACAAGTGTTACTTACCACTTTTCAACCCAAGTCTGTACATTGTCCAGATCTTGCTGCATTTCAGCATAGATATCTTACAGCATTTGAGCATGGGCTTGTCATATGTTGACAGAGAGAATGTATTCGACAACAGAATGGGAGCACCGACACATTGTTTACTGAGAGACGTTGGCCTGTTCCCGGAGTTTAAAGAAACTAGCTGCAAATATATTTCTGGCATTCTTTGGAATATTCTGCCACTGAATGGAGTCCAACATGGTACTACTGGATTTTTAAAAATCGCTAAATGTGATGCTGTAATTACATGAGCTACGGAGACAGAAATCAGGAGCACACGATCCACTTAGCCTTGTATTGAACGATTGGAAAGTGCTGGGGCACATTATTATGGAACAAAAAAAAACCTTGACATTTTTGAAAACAAAGAAATCAAACACAATGAGCTCGTTTTGGGGGAAAACTTTTTTGAAAAATGCGTTGATTGATTTGAAGATATGACAAGTCGATAAAACTAAAAGTGAGTTGTCCAGCAGTGAATTTCGATTCGCATAAGGCATTTGGTAAGGCATACACATAAACATTTATTGCACATTTCTGGATCTGATGGCAATGCATATCCTTGTACTGAAGATTTGATAAGACACAGAGAAGGGAAAGATGATTAATTGATTTAAATCTGGTTTGAAATACATATCAGGTGGTACAACGGTGGCAGAAAAAAAGTAGATCATGTTGAATTGTGCAGCAGGGACTGAAGGGCATACTCCTGATCCCTTTCCTTACTTTCTTATTCTGATATCTGACATTGAGTGGTCGTTTTCCTGGAGGTTAGCTATAATACGTTGTATTCAGGGTGATCCTAGCGCATGCCAAACTAAGTCTGGGAATTTACAGATGCTCGGTCCAGAATAATGTTGGTCTGGCGGTATGAACAACATTTGAAGTGGAATTGGCAGGCGGGGATAGCTCTACAAAGCAGGATGTTTGAGCTGTTTGTCAGGAAACCCGCGTTTCCCATTCACAGTTACTCAGTTCAACGTTTGTGAGAAGATCTGTGGCTCGGGTGCTCGATGTTGTGGTTCTGTTCGCCGAGCTGGGAATTTGTGTTGCAGACGTTTCGTCCTCTGTCTTGGTGGCACCATCAGTGCTTGGGAGCCTCCTGTGAAGCGCTTCTGTGATCTTTCCTCCGGCATTTGTAGTGGTTTGAATCTGCCGCTTCTGGTTGTCAGTTCCAGCTGTTCATTGCAATGGTCCAGATCGATGTGCTTATTGATTGAATCTGTGGGTGAGCGCTATGCCTCTAGGAATTTCCTGGCTATTCTCTGTTTGTCTTGTCCTGTACTAGTAGTGTTGTCCCAGTCGAATTCATGTTGCTTGTCATCTGTGTGTGTGGCTACGAAGGATAGCTGGTCATGTCACTTCATGGCTAGTTGGTGTTCATGGATGCGGATCGTTAGCTGTCTTCCTGTTTGTCCTATGTAGTGTTTTGTACAGTCCTTGCATGGGATTTTGTACACTACATTAGTTTTGCTCATGCTGGGTATCGGGTCCTTGGTTCTGGTGAGTGGTTGTCTGAGAGTGGATGTTGGATTAGTCGTGCTGGAAGAGCACAGCAGTTCAGGCAGCATGGATTTGCCTGTCCTCGGATGCTGCCTGAACTGCTGTGCTCTTCCAGTACCACTAATCCAGAATCTGGTTTCCAGCATCTGCAGTCATTGTTTTTACCTGAGAGTGGATGTTGATTTGTGTGCTGTTATGAGTCGTAGTGGTCGCAGTTGTCTGGCTGTCAGTTCGGAAAAGCTCTTAATGTATGGTAGTGTGGCTAGTCCTTTGGGTTGTGGCATGTCCTCGTTCTGTTGTCTTTCCCTTAGGCATCTGTTGATGAAATTGCACGGTTATCCGTTTTTGGCGAATACATTGTATAGGTGTTCTTCGTCCTCTTTATGCAGTTCTAGTATAATGCAGTGTTTTGTGCCCCTTTTTAATAGTGTCTTGATGCAACTTCTTTTGTGTGTGTTGGGGTGGTTGCTTTCGTAGTTTAGGACTTGGTCTGTGTGAATGGCTTTCCTGTGGCTACATGTTGCAGGTCCACAGCTGCTGCAAAAACATTGCAATATACCGACCACTGCAACGGACAGCTTGAACTGTGTAGAAGAAGTTCAGAAAGCAGCTTTATAATGAGCTAAAATATTCCTTCAATCAAATTAATCAGTGCAAAAATTTTACCAAATAATGAATACATGCAAGATCATCGCATTTCAAATCACAATTCAGCTGTTACGCAACCTGACCGCTTTGTAAGCAACTGATGGCTGTGCAAGACTATCCGCCATTATTAGAGGATGCAAGGGCACGCTTGCCTTTCTTTTCAATGAGATCATTCTAAGTAATGCATGCATAATTTAATGAAACATACAAAACATACAATGTATAAAATTGAATGTGAATATATATATATATATATACACACACACACATTTAAAACCGAAATCATTGTAAAGTGGCAGAAACCACAGATGAATAATTATTTTGTCTTTTAGTTTGGGAAACTGAATTCGAGCGAGACATACTCTGCCCCAAATCTGCTCATGCTGGACACAGCGGGGGCAAAATTGAACTGAGTGGTTAGCTTTATTCAACTCTGCTCTTGCTTTCACATCTGGTTATCCACACCCCAACCCGGCTTCAGCGAAATTCATCTCTCTTGCTGTGTCTGCCTTCATTCTTTTCACTCTTCAGAGACCTCCCGTCTATTTTCTACCGTTCTTGCCATCAACTTGCTTCTTCTTTCATTTCCGACCCTTCCAAATTCATTCTCTCTCTCTTCAACCGAAATTAAATCTCCAAACTGATCTACATCACTCGAAATTCTCTCATTGTCCTCATACTATCTCTCTCATCATTTTGTCTTCTTTCTTTCCCTACTTTCCTTTCTGTCCATTTCTTTCCCTGCCTCATTTCCTCAATCTGCAATCTCCTCCTGTTGATTTTTCTCCTTCCGATTCTTCCATCACCAGTTCTCCTTTTTTCCTCTCTCATTTTTCCTCTCTCACTTTCGATGTCTCACTCCATCTCTCGTACTAACCCTTTCTCTCCCTTGAGCTCCCACTATCCATCCATTATATTCAATAAGAATGGTGGGCCCGGAGTGCTGCTCTCCTGTCTTTATTTTTCATTCTCAGGGGTTCCAAATCCTCTGTGGAAGGGCAGATATTAATATCCATTCGAATCTCTCACTGAATCAGAAATGTATCCTTCATATCTCGAACAAAACATAGGATGCTTACTCAGTGTGGACAATGGGAATGACATTGTTTTACTAGGACGGTCAGGAATCATTGGAAGATGCAATTGTGCGTGCCCATTGACAGATTGAGAGGTTGCATGCTCTAATTTAATTATTGAAACCGTTGTCTGATTTTTCTTCTTCCCTGTCAGACAATGATCTAACCCTTGGCTTGGTTAACTATCTTTCATTTCCCTTCACTCCATATTCAACCACATTCTCATTCATTGCACTCACGCACCCAAATGCAAACTATATGCATATATATATATATATATATATATATATATATATATATATATATATATTTGTATTGTGTGTCTCTGTGTGTGTGTGCGCGCCCACCTGTATAACATATACACACACACACATGCGGGTGTGGGCGCGCACGCACACACACATACCCACAAACACAAACATCATGTTTTTCTAGCTTGTCCTAGTTCTCAAAAAGGGTCACTCCAGCAGAAATCCACACAATTCGTTTTCTACACAGATGGTGCATTAACTTTTTTTATTTTTCAGAAAACATTTTTTCACTTCTTTTCTATGTTGCTTTCAGTGTTGCAAGCATCTTTGGCTTGAACAGCATTTAATTCCTGTCGCGACTTTCCGTTGAGATGGTGATGTTGAGCTGTCTCTTTGAACAACTGTTATTCATGTGAAACAAGGACAATCTGTGTAATAGGTATGAACAGGATATATAAGAAGTTCGGTTAGCACGTTTGCTTTCATTACACAGTCCTCTGAGTACAGGCAAAGGGACATTATGTTAAGATTGTACATAACACTCGTGAGGTTTCCACATCTGACATACTGGTTCCAGTGCTGGTCGCTCAGTTAAAAGGTATCTATTATCAAGATGGAGTTGATTATAAAGAGATTTATGAAGATGTTGCCTGAAGGAAGGTTTGAACTATATAGGAAGGTTGGATAGTTTTGTAATCTTCTTCATTTCGCTGGAGCGGAGGAGGTTGAGAGGTGACCTGATAGCAGTTACAAAATAATGAGGGCAATAGACTCTATGGTGGTTGACTTTTCCCTAATACAAGTGTCAGGACGAGAGGAGGCACATTATTACCTTGCTGCTGGTTTCTTCAGTGTCACCATCTGACATCATCACAATAGTGACGTCTACTTTATAACTAAAAAAAAGACAGGGTGGGGAAGTGGGAGTCCATGTCCTTTTGAGTGCAGTGGAGATTAATCAGAATGATAGGTGAACGTCAAGGGTTATTGACGAGGGGATGTGAAGACAATAAGCAAGGTTTATATTCCTACAATTTAGAAAGATCTGAGGCGATTATACCTTTACAGGTAATAATGGAAACTGCCATTTTGGTTAGAGACAGAGATATTTCTTGTTTCTTCCTGAATTGGAACATTAGCTTTCGCCAAGAGTGTGTTGGGGCTCTGCAATTCACTCCGTTGGAGGATAGTTGAGGTGGAAATGCTCGGAAACTTTCGACAGTTCTTGGAATTACTTGAAGTGTTATGGCATTCACTGTTATATTTCAATGCTGGGAATTCAGACTTGTATCGTTAGCAGTGTATTATATTGCTAAAGTCAGATTCGAGGAAATGATTGATTTTACAAGAAGGAAAAGATTAATTGACTTTAAAATGTCCAGAGGGCCATGATAAACACGTTCAAAAGCTCATTTCAGGAAGAAAATCCAACAGTCTTCCTCCATAATGTATGAATCATAGCTGAAGACATTTCCACGCCTGACATTCAATTAATGATTATTCATACCTTTTCCTCCAGTTTCAAACCATGGATTGTCTTTATCTCAACAAATGTTTAATGCAGTAAATAAAATATTACATTCACGAATTCTACCCACTATGCGATCTGCCAACTGTTAACTTCAGTACATCTGGTGTTTTCATTTAAAGAGCTACCAGTGGAAAAGAAAATTCGCGGAGTGTGAGGACTAGCGTTTTCTTATTTATTCAGGTCTTTCCTGGTATTTCTAAAGGAGGACTCGAACCATGGGCACTTAATGGAGGCGAGTCAACCTATCATCGAAACAACATATGAAAGCATTCAGATTGAGTGCATTCATTCCCTGAAGCTTAATGTCCATTCTTTTGTATTTAGGCTGGCTGGTGGCGTGAATAATTTATGACTGAAATAAATCAGTTGATACATACAATGATCATTGATGGAATATAGGTGTCACTGGAAAAGCCAGTATTTGTAGACTGTTCCTCATTGTTCAGAGGGGAGTCATCGGTCAAGAACATTGATGTGTGTTTGGAGTTTCATGCAAACAAGAAAAACTTTAGGACGGCAAATCTACGCACTTGTAGGACATTAGGACACTGATTTTTCAAGATTGGACAGAAATTACATGTTTGACACTGGACTGCTTATTTTGGTCAATTAATTTAATTCTAATTTCCACATTTGGCATTGTGAAATTCAAAGGTGGTCGAACACGACCTTAACATTTCAGATTACAAACCCAGAGAAAAGACAGCCCACCCACCCTCTTCACGAGGAGGTTTCAGGCTTAGAGTCTTAGCGTTTTAGATTCATGTAGGGCATAAAGAGACCCTTCATTCAAACTTGCAAGCACCAACTCGATATCTGAAGCTGAACTCGTTCCATTTTACTGCGTTTGACCCACATCGCTCTGAACGTTTCCAGCAGATGTACCAATCCAGATGCATTTGAAGTATCACAATGTAACTGTCTGTACAAAGTTTCGAGCAGCTTATTTAGATTAGATTACATTACAGTGTGGAAACAGACCCTTCCGGCCCAACAAGTCCACACCGCCCCGCCGAAGCGCAACCCACCCACACTCCTACATTTACACCTTACCTAACACTACGGGCAATTTAGCATGGCCAATTCACCTGGCCTGCACATCTTTGGACTGTGGGAGGAAACTGGAGCACACGGAGGAAACCCACGCAGACACGGGGAGAACCTCGCATTTCTAAACAGGGACTAAACTATTTCTTTTTCAACAATTTGATATTTTGAACCAATAAACCACAAATTGGATTCCTGAAAATCACGCATCATCAATGAATCTCCACTTGTGTCCTATTCCTTCATTGCATCATTGTTGCAACTGCCAACCTGTCTCTCAGGGATATCCTTTGCCGATTCTCGATACTGTTCAGAAAACTCAGTGTGATTTCGGCAGCTCCTTCGTGTTAGTTTTCGAAGCTGGAAAATAAGTCATGAAGTCGGATTTTCCCCTGTCATTGATTCATGAACATTGCAAAATGTTGGTAAATTATCATTCCAGTCAGAGCTTTCTGTTGCGTGGTGTTGAAAGCTGAATGATTCCTCTATCATCCATTTTGACATGCTCTCAAACCATTTTAAGCAGCCTTTTAATAAAATAAATCATTTTGTGGAGCACTTGAGCCACTTCCTTTTGATGGCGGCTTCTAAAGCTCATTGTCAATTTTTTGTATTCCATCTGCTATAATTTCGTCTGACGTTCCAGGTATGGTACACTTTGAGGAGGCCTTATTTCCATAAACTTTGTGCACTTTGCACCATTTCAAAACCCAGTTATTTCTGTTAAACCAGTACTTGTATCATGTTCCAGGCTCGGCATCAAAATATGTTGTTCAGATATTTGGAATACTCTGCACCATTCCATGACAGAGGTTAATGTCTGAGACAAAACTTGTGACACTTCTGTACAGCTAATGAAAAAATTTCGCTCAGTTGGGCCTTACCTGTACAGATGGCGGGCATCAAATAATTTATCGTCTTTGCTTTCCAGTTGTTACCGTACATTGCAGTAAAACTATAGTGTTATGCAATTTTGAGGATGACATTCAAATGAATTTTAGTTAGCAATAAGTGCATGAGCATCATCCAACTTTCCTACCAACCAGTGGCTCTGGTCTGCATAATCATTAACTGCTTGTATTGGTTGGTTCGGGCCCAAATCAATTCTTGCCATCCAGCTTGCCTCATTCACCTGCAATTTGCATACCGTTGTGACAGGAACACAGAAGTCACCATTTCCCTAGCACTGAAACTGGCCCTGGAGAATTTGCACATCAGGACTCATAATCATCGAACTTTAAGTCCGCTTTCAAAAAAACATAATCTCCTCCAGACTAATCTCAAAATCCTCGAACAAACTCTTGAATCTGCCATCTGTAGCTGGATCGTCAGCTTCACGTTGAGCATATTGCAATGCGTAAAGACAGTATACTGCACCTCCTGTACGATAACCATCAATAGTGGGAGTGGCAAGGTGGCTCAGCGGTTTCCTTTGCTGTCTCACATCGCCAGGCTTTTGGATTCGCTTCCCACCTCCGGCGTCTGCCTGGGAGGAGTTTGCATATTCTCCCCACTTCGACACAGGTGTCCTCTGGGGGTTCTGGTTTCCTCACACAATACAAAAATATGCAGGTTAGGCGAATTGGCCACTCCAAATTACTCATTGTGTTCAACGATATACAGGGGATGGGAACCAAAATTGGAGTTAGAGTATAGAAAGGTTGAGAGTAGGGAGGTCCAAAATCAACCTTCAGGGACGCAAGATGTCACCAGCAAGCAAGAAGTTGGTTGTATGTGTGTCAACTTCAACGCCATGTGCATCCGGAATAAGGTGGTTGAACTTGCAGCATGAGTTGGTACCTGTGACATCCATGTTGTGGCCATTTCGGAGACATGTTTAGAGCAGGGACAGGAATGGTTGTTGCAGGTTTGAGGGTTTAGATAATACAGTAAAAACAGAGAAGATGGTGAAAGAGGGGGAGGTGTGGCATTGTTGGTCAAGGACAGTATTAAGTTGCAGAAAGGATGTTTGGGGACTCTTCAAATTAGGTAGAATGGGCTGAAGTTAGAAACAGGAAAGGAGAGGTCACACTGTTGGGAGTTTTCTATCGGCCTCCGAATAGTTCCAGAGATGTCGAGGAAAGGATAGCAAAGATGATTCTCGATAGGAGTGAGAGAGACGAGGTAGTTGTCATGGGGGGACTTCAACTTTCCAAATATTGACTGGGAACACTATAGTACTAGTACTATAGATGGGTCAGTTTTTGTCCAGAGTTTGCAGGAGCGCTTCCTGACACAATATGTCGACAGGCCTCAAGGGGCGAAGCCACATTAGATTTGGTGCTGGGTAATGTGACCGGCCAGGTGTTAGACTTGGTGAGCACTTTGGTGATAGCGATCACAATTCTGTTATGTTTAATTTAGTGATAGAAAAGGATAAATGTTTATCACTGGGCAAGAGTTATAGCTGCGGGAAAGGCAATTGCAATGCGATTAGGCAAGATTTTGGATGCATAGGATGGAGAAGGAAACTGCAGCGGACAGGCACATTAGGAATGTGGAGCTTATTCAAGGAAAGGCTGTAGAACGCGGGAGCCGTGGTTCACGAAGAAAGTGGAACCTATGGTCAAGAAGAAGAAGAAGGCTGATGTTAGGATGAGATGTGAAGGCTCAGTTAAGACGCATGTGGGTTACAAGGTAGCCAGGAAAGACCTAAAGAGAGAGCTCAGAAAAGCCAGAAGGAGACATGAGAACCTGTTAGCGGATCGGATCAGGGTAAACGCTGAGGAATTTTACAGGTATTTAAGGAATAAAAGAATGACAAGAGTAAGATTAGGGCCAATCAAGGATAGTAGTGCGAAGTTTGTGTGGAGTCAGAGGAGATAGGGTAAGCACTAAATTAATATTTTCGACAGCATTTACTCTAGAAAACGACGATGTTGTTGAGGAGATTACTGAGATACAGACTACTAGACGAGGTGTGATTGAGGTTCACAAAGAAGAGGTATTTGAAATCCTGCAGAGTGTGAAAATAGATAAGTCTCCTGGGCCGGATTGGATTTACCTAGCATCCTCTGGGAAGCCAGGGAGGAGATTGCCGAGCCATTGGCATTGATCTTTAATTCGTCATTGTCTACAGGAATAGTACCAGAAGACTGGAGGATAGCAAATGCGGTTCCCACGTTCAAGAAGGGGAGGAGAGACAGTCTTGATAAGTATAGACCAGCGAGCCTTACTTCCGTTTTTGTTAACGTGTTGGAAAAGGTTATCAGAGATAGCATTTATAATCGTCTAGAAAAGCATAATTTGATTAGGGATTGTCAGCACGGTTTTGTGAAGGGCAGGTCGTGCCTCACAAACCTTAACGAGTTCTTTGAGAAGGTAAACAAACAGGTATACGAGAGTTAACTGGTTGATGTGGTGTATATGGATTTTAGCAAGGCGTCCGATAAGGTTCCCCACAGTAGGCTATTGTACAAAATGCTAAGGAATGGTATTGTGATCGATAGGGCAGTTTGGATCAGTAATTGGATTGCCGAAAGAAGACAGAGGGTGGTGGTTGATGGGAAATGTTCATACTGGAGTCCAGTTACCAGTGGTGTACCGCAAGGATCGGTATTGGGTCCACTGCTGTTCGTCATTTTTATAAACGAACTGGATGAGGACATAGAAGGGTGGGTTAGTAAATTTGCAGACGACACTAAGGTCGGTGGAGTTGTGGACAGTGACGTAGGATGTTGTAGGTTACAGAAAGACATAGCTAAGCTGCAGAGCAGGGCTGAAAGGTGGAAAATAGAGTTTAATGCAGACAAGTGTGAGGTGATTGACTTTGGTCGGAGCAACAGGAATGCAAAGTATTGGGATAATGGTAAGATTGTTGGTAGTGTAGATGAGTAGAGAGACCTCGGTGTCCAGGTATACAGATCCTTGAAAGTTGCCACCGAGGCTGACAGGGTTGTTAAGAATGCAACCGCGTTTTAGCTTTTAATAATAGAGGGATCGAGTTCCGGAACCATGAGGTAATGCTACAGTTGTAAAAAAACTCTGGTGCTGCCGCACTTAGTGTATTGTGTACAGTTCTGGTCGCCACATAATAAGAAGGATAGAACACAGAACATAGAAAAATACAGCGCAGTACAGGCCCTTTGGCACTCGATTTGCGCCGATCCAAGCCCACCGAACCTACACGAGCCCAATATCCTCCATATGCCTATCCAATGCCCGTTTAAATGCCCACAAAGAGGGAGAGTCCACCACTACTACTGGCAGGGCATTCCATGAACTCACGACTCGGATGTGGAAGCTTTGGAAAGGGTGCTGAGTAGATTTACCAGGATGTTGCCTGGTATGGAGGGAAGGTCGTGCGAGGAAAGGCTGAGGGACTTGAGGCTATTTTCGTTGGAGAGAAGAAATTTGAGAGGTGACTTAATAGAGAAATATAAGATAATCAGAGGGGTAGATAGGGTGGATGGAAGATACCTTTTCCAATTATGGTGACGGCATTGACGAGGGGGGCATAGCTTTAAATTGAGCGTTGATAGATATAGGACAGATGTCAGAGGTAGTTTCTTTACTCAGAGAGTAGTAAGATAATGGAATGATTTGCCTGCAGTGGTAGTATATTTGCCAACTTTAGGTACATTTAAGTCGTTATTGGCAAAGCATATGATCGTACATGTAATAGTGTAGTTTAGATGAACTTCAGATTGGTATGACTGGTCGGCACAACATCGAGGGCCGAAGGGCGTGTACCGCGTTCTAATATTCTATAATCTATGTTTTATGTTCTATGTATATGTTCTATGTGTGTTAGTCTGGGATGAATATCGAGTAGTAGCGTCATGCGCGAGGTTGTTTACTCTTCAGCGGGTCGGTATGGATTTTTTGGGAGGAAGGTACAGTTTCCACAGTGTAGGCATTCTATGAATGGAGAGTCCCTCCCCACGGATGCATTCGCTGCCTCCGACTATAATCTTTGTACTTCCACGACTGTGCAGACAAATTCGGAATGCACGCCATCTAAAAAGGTGCTGACGACACCAAGGATATCAATCAATTATCAGTGAGAATACAGAAAGGAGGCAGAGGGCTTGGCGTCGTGGTGCAGTGATAACCTCTCTCTGAATGTCCCCAAAACAATACAACTGATCACTTACTTCAGGACGAATGGGGGAGAATATACCCCTATCTACCTGAATGGAACTGACGTTGAGAGGGTGGTTCGCGTCAAGTACCGTGGAGTGTCGAAAACCAACAACCTTTCTCGGGCTTCCCACATAGATGTGATGGTCAAGAAGGCACAACATCGTCTCTTCTTCCTCAACTAATTCGTAAATATCACTTCCCCACAAGGACCCTCACCAACATTTACAGATTCAGAATGGAAAGCATACTGTCCGTGTGCAGAACGGCCGTATCCGACAACTGCTCTGTCCAGGTACAAAATAACAGACAGAAGTTTGTGTGTACAGTGCAGACCATAACAGAATCACCGTTACATCCATGGATAAGATTTACACTTTCTGCTGCAAATTTTGCAAAATTTTCCAGCAATGTCACACATTTGTGAGACAATGTACATTTATTTTTTCATGTTTCTTATTCATTCCTCGTCAGTAAACGCTCTCATTTTGACTTCTAACAATTGTCTGACAATACTGTGCCTTCTAGAGTTGTGTTCAGTTCTGTTTGGTTTGCAGAAGGATATTATCTCAGTGGTACAGATTTTGTTTCCTTCAGACAGGCAGTCGTTAAACATTTTTGAGTTCTCTATGGTTGACTTTTAAAGTAAGATAGAAGAATCAGGAGGTGGGGTCAGGTTCACACGGATCCAAAGGGACTTCGCATTTGCTTTCAGTGAGTTGGTGATTTTTGCCATCTTTGGGAGCTTAATATTTGAGTTCCCTGTTCTTAGACTGACATATTTTGTGCTTCCATATTAAAGTTGTGTTCACTTTCCTCTATTCCCTTCTTATTCGTGTATTCGTCCACGTTCATGTTTCTTGACTAATGATACTGTGTCTGCTTCCAACACTTCTTTTGGCAACCCATTCCACACATTCACCACGTTTTAAGTAAAAACAAATGCTTCGCACATCACTTTTAAACTCCCCCACCGCACGATCCTTGAACCTGTGTCCCCCGGAATTTGCCCTTACACCATGGGTAAAAACCTCGTAAGTTCCACTCTACCCATGGTACTGAGAATATTGTAAAAACTTATTCTGTAGTTCCACAACATCCTGCAATCCGTGAAAGCAGACCGGTTCTATCCAACCCTACTTCATAGTTAAAATCCCCAAAACAGGCAATCTTAACATTCTGGTCAATCTTTCTCGTATGCTGTCCAAAGCATTCATACCCATCTGACACTGTGGCGACCAAAGTGCACGGAATATTCAAACAGTGGCCTCCCTAAAAGTCCATAAAACTGCAGCATAACTTGGTCATTCTTTTATTCAATGCCACTCCCAATGAAGGCAAGTGTGCCATGGTCTTTTACCAACCTGTGATACCACCTTTTGTGATCCGTGGAACTGCGCACATCGATCACTCTGGAGATCTATATTCCTGATGTTCTGCCATTCCATGTGTAACATCTACCTAAAACTTGAACTTCCAAAATGCAGCACTTCGTCTTTTGTTCCAGTAAGCCATGACTGAATTTGGCAAAGGCTTTGCTGAAGTTCATGTCGACAAAAAGAATTGTTTTTGCCTCTTCAATCAAATTTGTGACCTACTCAACCGTCTGTATGTATTATTGAAGTATGACTT
The DNA here is from genome assembly GCF_037043375.1 of Chiloscyllium plagiosum. Lineage (NCBI taxonomy): Eukaryota > Metazoa > Chordata > Chondrichthyes > Orectolobiformes > Hemiscylliidae > Chiloscyllium > Chiloscyllium plagiosum. The sequence continues at coordinate 30,074,109 of NW_028270184.1, read as the reverse complement.
GCCTTGTTCAAAACCATGCCCTGTTTCGCTTCTATATGCATAAGAACATGTCCTTCAGAATGATTGCCATTAATTTTCCTATCACCGAAACTTTCGCCTGTAGTTTCCTTGATTATTTATTCCACCCTTCTTCCACAATGGGACAACACTGTGGATTATCCAGTTTTCCTGAACTTCATTGGCGGCCAGAAAGGATGCAAAGTGGGCTGTCAATGTTCCAGCAATTTTATCTGTTGCCCTCCGCAATTTTCTCGAATACGTCTCGTCAGGAACAAGGGGCATACCTACATTAGTACTTTTTTTAAAAAGATGCATAACATCGTTTCCATTTTAATCGAAACTTGACTTTGAATTTCGACACACAATTCCTCACCTAATTCAGTCTCTTTGATGAATTCCAACATGATGTTTGTGTTCAGGATGTTCCCTACCTATTCTGGTTTGATTGATATAGTCCCTTCTTTTACTTTTAGTGGGCCAACGCTTTCCAAAGCTGCCCTCTGCAAGTTTTCCATGTTATGTACTTCAAGGGTTGGAACAATTCTCATCCTACTGGACATTCCATCTGTTTAGTTTTCCTTGTGAATAATTTCACAACATACGTAGTCATAGAGTCAAAGAGTCTTAGCGATGTACAACACGGAAACAGACACTTTGTTCCAACTCGACCATGCCGAACAGATACACTAAACTAATCTACTCCCATTTGCCTGCATTTGGCACAAATCACTCTAACACCTTCCTCTTCATTCAGCCATCCAGATGGGTTTTAATGCTGTAATTGTACTAGCTTCCACCAGTTGCTCTGTCAGCTCATTCCAAACACGGACCACACTCTGTGTGAAATATTTGCCCCTCATATCACTTCTATATCTTTCCTCTCTCTCTTTACATGGATGATTTTGGGATAGTGCTGGAGGACGAGCTGAGACTAGTTCACAGGTCGGTGCAACATCGAGGACCGAAGGGCCTGTTCTGCGCTGTATTGTTCAATGTTCTGTGTTCACTCTGAAATTATGCCCTCTAGTTGTGGACTGCGTCCTGCCCCCCGCCCCACCCCACCCCCGCAAAATGAAAGGACCTTGTCTATTTCCCTACGCATCCCCGTCGTGATTTAATTAACCTCTATAAATTCACCCTCAGCCTCTGTCTGTGCAGGAAAAACAGCCACAGCATATTCAGCTCTCTATATACCTCAAACACTCCAACCCTGGCAACATCCTTGTAAATATTTTCTGAACGCTTTGATGTTTCTCAACATTCTTTTTTTTTTAGGAAGGAGAACAGAATTGCACGCAGTATTCCAAAAATAATCTAACTAATGTCATGTACACCCACAATATGACCTCCCAACTCCTCAAACAAGCTTCACGGACCTTGGTTCTCGCAGGAGTAGGCCTCTGTTGAGGTCGTAAAACTGCCATTTGAGACAAATTCACATGCCCAATGCGAATTTACCCTCTAACAGCCACCTTGCATTAAAATTCTTCCGTTTTTTTCATAACATTGTTGTAATTTGCCTGCCCTCAATTTTCCATCTTCACTGAAGGACTGCAAGCATCATTTTCAAGAGTACTTTGTAACGTCCGGTAATATGGTCAATCCTCTCGAAATTCTCCTCAGTGCACACCTGGATAGCAGTGACAGGAGAGGTCAGAGTTAGCATGGATTGATGAAGGGTAAGTCATGCTTGACCAATCTTCTGGATTTTTTTGAGGATATTTCTCTGAAGATGGGCAAGGAAGATCCAGTGGATATAGTATTCCTGGACTTCCACAGAACCTTTGATAATGTCGAACATACGAGGTTAGTTTGCAAAATTAGGGCACATGGTATTGGGGGGAATGCTGACATGGATTGAAAATTGTTTGGCTGAAAGGAAACAAAAAGTACTGATAAATGGGTCCCTTTCGGAATGGCAGGCGGTGACCAGTCGTGTGCTGCGAGGATCAGTGCTTGGACCGCAGCTTTTTACAATGTACAACAATGATATAGATGAAGGTATTAAAAGTAATATTAGCAAATTTGCGGATGACACAAAGCTGGGTGGCACGGCGAAATATGAGGAGGATGTTAGGAGAATACGGGGTGACCTGGACAGGCTAGGTGAGTGGACGGATGCATGGCAGATGCAGTTTAATGTGATAAATGTGTAGTTATCCACTTTGGTGGCAAGAACAGGGAGGCAGATTACTACCTAAATGGAATCAAATTAGGTAAAGGGCAGAGAAAACAAGATCTGGATGTTCTTGTACATGAGTCAATGAAAGCAAGCATACAGGTACAGCAGGCAGTGAAGAAAGCTATTAGCATGCTAGCGCTCATAACAAGAGGAATTGAGTACAGAAGCAAATAAGTCGTTGTGCGGCTGGACAGGGCGCTGGTGAGACAGCACCTGGAATGTTGTGCGCAGTTCTGGTCTCCAAATTTGAGGAAAGGTATTCTGGCTATTGAGGGAGTGAAGCGTAGGTTCAGGAGGTCAATTCCCGGAATGGCGGGACTATCTTACGCTGAAATATTGGAGCGACTGGGCTTATATACGCTTGAGTTTGGAAGGCTGAGGAGGATCTGATTGAGATGTATAAGATTATTAAAGGATTGGACATTCTGGAGGCAGGAAGCATGTTTCCACTGATGGGTGTGTCCTGAACCATAGGACACAGTTTAAAAATAAGGGGTAGGCCACTTAGAACAGAGTTGAGGAGAAACCTCTTCACACAGAGAGTGGTGGGTGTGTGAAATGATCTGCACAAGAAGGCTGTGGAGGCCAAGTCTCTGGATGCTTTCAAGAAAGAGTTGGATACCGCTCTGAAGGACAGTGGAATCAAGGATTATGGGGATAGGAACGAACAGGATACTGATTGAGGATGATCAGCCATGATCATAATGAATGGTGGTGCTGGCTCGAAGGGCTGAATGGCCTACTCCTACACCTAGTGTCTATTGTCTATTGTCTACAGAATTGAAATTTCGCACACCTGTTCGGGTTCCCTTCCCAGATCCAAGTCCAGCATAACGGCCACTCTGACTGGAAGGCATATGCCCTGTGCCAAGAAACCCTCCTGGATTGTCCTTCCAAGTTCTGCCCTATTCAAGGGCCTAGAATGAAGAGAGGCCAAACCATTGCAGGGGAAGATAAAATCACCCAGCACAATAACCGGAATATCTTTAATCCTGGAAAATGAAACATAATGTCGTAGACCTGCTTTTTAAAAAACAGTCAATGCTTAGGATCGAGAATGAGACAGCAACGTACTTTTGCAGTTTGGGTTTACTCTGATCCAAAGCAATATAAACGGACAATTAAGTTGTGCCTTGGAAGTAAGTCCTACTGATATAATCACCTGACCAGAGCAGACACAGAGAAATTTTACATTATTTGTCTCCCAATGCAAATATGTTATGGAGAAGAAGGAAAACTATTGCGTCAATAGCAGACTGTCAGACGTCCAAGTGAATCCTTTACTTACTTCGGCACTAGCCAGAAAAGCTCGACAATTGACTTTAATATCTGTGACTGCGACTTCCAAAAAAATCGTCAACTATTCTAAATATGATGAAATATGGAAAGGTGCTCCATTCAGAATGCTCTCCAGGAACACTATCACTCCTTTTCGCCTTTTTCTTTTCACACAAATAATCTTCATCCTGGTTGGTTCATCTGACAAAGTGTATATGAAGAAATACATGCAACGTACTGTAATTCCCTGAGAGAGTGACAAACCAGTGCAGAGAGTTGGCGGTGACAGAATATAAAGGGATGGAGTTCTGTTTGAAGTTAACGATAAATTTGACACAAATTTAAAATTGCTACTTGGATGAAGACAAATATAACTTTGAGGAACAGGACACAATTGGAACTAGGTTTTCGTTTTTTGGACTTTAGTTAAAATCGTAGTTATGTTTAACTTACCAGCTTGAATAGAAAGAACGGATTTACAAAATATAATTCGTGCCTAACAAAGTTTCTGAAGGTTTTGAAAATAATTACAGCAAGATTTGATGGAGGTAACAGTGTTGATTAGTTGGTCACCAGACACAATGGTTTTGCATAGCTCTTTGTCACACATTTAATTGGGAATGTGCAGTGTATTTGATGCTAATGGACTAAAATCTCTGGGGAAATATATCATTTCTCACAGTTGCCCTGTTTGTTTTTTCAGTCAAAGCCTTGATTCGATGGGATTCTCCATTGCACTGATTAGCTGCTCTCTAAATTTGGACTGAGTTGCTCCATACAAACGAGTGTTGGCACTGCAAATTAAATTGCGCAGCATGAATCTGACCCTTTGCAATACGAATCTGTATCTTTTTATGATTCCTTGTATTTGATCCTGTAATGCTATAATACAAGAAGTATATATGCATGCACCATCCACAAAAGAATGAAGGTGCTGCACATGCTGGAGAGTAAAATCGTAGACTTCCTCCTGCTCTCCATTTCTGCGTCGTTGTAATTATCTTTGATGCTCTGGTATCTCAGTCTCTTACGGATGTGGCTAGACACTAACGTGTGTCACAAGGTCAGAGTTTTCTGCGAAAAAAAACCGAATAGGAGCAATGGACTTAAGACCATTTAAAAGTAATTAAATAACATCCAAACACAATTGCTTGGCTTTACATAACAGAACCATGAAGGATTGATACATATCCCTCCAGGTTCCTGTATAAAGTTGTGAGGTATGTTTTGTTTCAATAGAGAGAATACCCGTTGTTGCTCGAACCACAACTGTTGTTCTCTCAGTGCACTATTTTTCCCCTTTGACACTGCCAACAAATGGCTACAAATCGGTCAAATGTAAAATTATCGGTGAACGAGAATGAATATTCCGTTGCTGCACAACGCTGGTTATGGTTAACACTGCACACAGGGGTAATAAAAAAAAGATGATAGCCAAAAATAATAAGTGATCCGCCACAGTATGACTACTGTGGTGACAAATACTTCATCTGCTATTGCTAGAGGTAGCACATAACGAGTGGTACAATCGAAAGGCCATTTTTTTCATGGGACAGTTTCAATACAGCCACAAAATATACTGTAAGTGAAACAGCACAACAAGAAACGTGTGGTAACCCTTTCAACATGATAATGGTTCACCACTGTGACTTGGCTTTGGTTGATCAGAACCTGCACATTCCAAAATCTCTGATGCAGGAGAAGATTCAGAAAGAATCATGAATTAACAAAATAAAATGAAACATTTGCAATTTTCTTCTGTGGAAGACCCAGATGGTGAAAACTGGCTGATACGTCTCTGATGATATATTCTTCCAAGCAATGTTTTAAAATTGATCACCTGAGGGTAGCTTGCTCAAAATAGACAGAGCTGGTGCATTGACATCGAGTCATAGAGTCATATGGTCATCGAGATGGACAGCACAGAAACAGACCCTTCGGTCCAACTCGTACATGCCGACAAGATATCCCAACGCAATCTAATACCACTTACCCGCACCTGGTGCAAACACTCCCGCCAAACCTTCCTATTTATATATCTGTCCAGATGACTTTCAAATATTGCAAATGTACTAGCCTCCACCACGTTTACTGGCAGCTCATTCCACACACGTACCACCCTCTGCATGAAAACGTTGCCCCTTAGGTCTCTTTTATATCTTTTTCCTCTCACCCTAAACCTATGCCCTCTAGTCCTGGACTCCCCCACCCCAGGGAACAGACTTTGTCTATTTATCCGAACCATGCTCCTCATGATTTTATAAACCTCTTTAATGTCACCCGTCAGCCTCCGACGCTCATGGAAAAAACAGCACTAGATTTTTCAATCTCTCCTTATAACTCAAATCCTCTAAACCTGGCAACATCCTTGTAAATCTTTTCTGAACCTTTCCAAGTTTCACAACATCCTTCCGATAGGAAGGAGACCAGAGTTGCTCGCAATATTCCAACAGGGGACTAACCAATGTCCTGTACAGCCGAAACATGACCTCCCAACTCCTGTGCTCAATACTCTGACCAATGAATGAAAGTATACAAATCGCCTTCTTCACTATCCTATCCACCTTCTACTACACTTTCAAGGAGTTATGTACATGCACTGAAATGTCTCTTTGTTCAGCAACACTCCCTAGGACCTTACCATTAAGTGTATAAATCCTGCTAAGATTTGCATTCCCAAAATGCAGCATCTACTAAATGAACAATTGCGGAGCAGCTCCAATTTCACGAGGAATTAAGTCGCTCCTGTTCTGGGACATTCTTGATAGAATGAGGCAGTGCTTATGTTGTGAGAGCCTGTAGAATGGAAAGATCTACTTACACTATTTCGTTGACCATTATAGTGATACAAGCGATACAATAGTTGTAGTTTGTTCTTACTTAACGCTGATCAGTTACATCAAAAGAATGACAGAGAGGGCGTCCGTTGAAGAATGGATTGATAGCTGATACAAAACATGGTTTAGTGAAGTTGGTTTTAAATGTATGCAAACACCTTGACCGAATCTGGGGAATTCCATTCTGCAAGGAATCGCGACGAGTATATTGTCCTTTACAATTCCCATAAACAGTGAATTTTAAGAGCAGAAGCACATTTTCATAATAAATGCGGGCAGTTGAAATGAAATTATGTTTAACTCAGAGCTAAAATGGGACAATGTGTCTGCATATCTATAGAATTTTCAAAAGAAACGTTTGGAAAAAAAATGAATTAACTTAATCAGTTACGTTTTACTATTGTCTGAAGAAAGATTTTTCCTGTTCCACCTTGAAAGTTACATACATGTGAATCACAATAAGTAACATAATATTTCGATCGTACATGACATTCCATCGGTACATTGCCGATTTGATTGTATCTCAAAACCACATTTCCAACTCCCATGAAAACTTTCACTCATCTGCTTAACTCGAACTCATCTATATTTCCATTTTAAAAATTAAACAATGCGCTGAAATCATATTTGCAGAAGGTCAAATCCAAAGATTCACGTTAATCAATGGTAATAATTTCACTTATTTCACCCTAATATTCAAATATGTGTCATTTGGTTCAAGATGCTTTTGTGAGTATAAACGTCCTCAACACTTTTATTCTTTGAAACTCCCCTCAGGATAATATATGCTTAAAGTAAGACTCCTTATTGGCATGGACCTTTTGGTCAGGTCGCATCTTACTACAGCCAGTAGAAAGTTAACGTGCAAGACGTTCCTGAAACAGACAACAGCCACCCCCCAGCCGGTCCCATTTCAGGTATTAGTCTGAAAAAAACATACTGACCTGTCTTCAGTATGCCTATTCGTTCCTTGAATAAGTTGAACAGTATGAGTACAGTATTCTCGATGCAGTTTCAGTAATGCCATCTACAACTGTAAATTTTGGTATAATTTCAATATATGATGCGTCACAACTAATTGGACACAACTTTGGAAATCAAGCTATCCTAATCCCAGAGTCATTATATGATTTATAGATATTAAAGCATACAAAAAGTTCCCGAAATTTCCTTACTTTCAAACTCAGCTTGTTACAAATTATCAAACAGATTTCTCTTGTGACCGGGAATCATTTATTTTACGGGTGGGTGCTCTGGACGGCAGAATGCCTGCTGTCCAAGAGCTCCGCAGGGGCACATGTTCAATTAAGCGAGACTGTCAGTGGCATTTACATGTTTTTGCATAGGCGTCCGCTGGGTGTCTGGTCCCCTTGCACATTAAAATGATATGCAGATCCGGTGGATTGGTCAATCTAAATTACCCCTCAATGTCCAGGGATGTGCAGATGCATTTAGCCATTGAGATGGGCGGAATACACGTTGGAGGTTCATTCTTGACAGACAGAGTAACTGTACAGTCGCGATCCGATGATTTGAACACTATCCACAGGTACGCAAATATAAATAGTCGGCAATTAAGATAATGAATTGGCTCCATAGCCACTTTGAAGCTCCTATTTTCTCCACAGCCAAACATATCGTCGAAAAATAGGTTGCGAGAGGAAATGCAGTTCAGTTGTTTCTGATCTTCCATTCTGCTTTTGAGGACGTCTTTATGGTTCTTCTTCTGGAAAAGGATGTTGTTTCAGTCGTCTTTTCGTAAATGCTTCCACAGCTTGGGAGGAGAAACGCTGCATCAATCATAAAAGTTCCTGCCTCTGTCAGTAAAAAATGCAAGTTTATAATAATTTTCGAACTTTTTTCTTCGATTTCTAGTCACTGTTGACAATAGTAAATAACAAAAGTTTTTTCCAAGCTAAAGATGAACTGAATACTTCTGTCACATTGTGACCTCTTTCAACCTCAATCCCGTGAGAACCGTTGGGAACCAAATACAACGCTGTTGGAAGCCAAGAAAATCTCTATAATTTATAACTGGTCACTAGTCCAGATGCCAATGAACATGTTTGCTGACATTGAAAGCTGGAGATGCACACTCCCTCATCCAAATAGTCTGCAACTCAAACTTCGAGTACTCCTTTCTCGAACTATTGTCCATGCATTTCCCGCAGGGGATGCTTTGTGTTTTTACTTAAAAAGTGTAACATTTCTAGCACTACGTTTTAAGATAGCCATTTACCTCTTTCACACACAGTTTTCAAACTTGCGAAAAATAAAACCAGACACGATCTATGCACTAATATTCTAGCATCATTCCCGAACTACATGCTGTACCTCGATGTTAACATTTAGCGGTTAAAGTGACACAGCTGGAGACAGGCCATTTGGCCCTTTGGCCCAAGCTGATCCATGCCGACCAAAATGTCAATCCACTCCAACCCATTTTCCAGGTTTAGGCCCATATCCTTTTGAAGCTTTCCTATCCAAATGTTTGCCAAATGTCATTTACATGTTGTTAATATACCCGCCTCAATCCGTTTTTGGTGACAGCTCAATATATAGGCGTACCACTCTCTGTTAATAAAAAGAGTTGCCCCTCGAGTTATATTATTTCTCCTCGAACAAAAAACTGATACCATCTAGTCCTCGATTCCCCAACCTTAGGGGAAAAAAAAGACTGAGTGCATTCAACTTATCCATGTCTCTCAGGATCTTATACACGTGAAAACGATCTGCCTTCAGTCTTCTATGCAAGAAAAAAAGAGACCTAGCTTTTCCACCCTGTAGATGTAACTCAGACCATTGACTCAGGCAACATCATTGTAAGTTTCCTGTCCAATATTTCCAATTTAATATTACATTTTCTGTAATAAGGTGACCAAACCTCAATGCAATCCTTCGAATGCGGACTCACCAACGTCCTGTGTAACTGCAGCGTAAATTTCCAAATTCTGTTTTGAATGCCCTGACTGAAGAATTATTGGTCTGTTAATCTCTTCATTTGTATGAATTATTAACAGTTCAGAACACGATTCCTGTAACAACTTCGATCTTGCAACATTGAAAGAAAAACACAATTAAATCTCCACATTTGCTCATTTTACCCAGCCAATTATCATCGACTGCATTGTGTGAGCACTCACAACGTCAGTGTTTAATTTGGCTATAATTATGATGTCATGCATGTGCTTATCAAACGCATTCTGGAAATCAACGGCCACGTGATCAACTTGGTCACTATGACCACCGAAATTATCACCATCGCAATGAACTCAAATTGATTGGTCAAACATATATTGCACGTGAGAAAATGCAGTCGGCTGCTGTCGAGCCAACGGCACTGTTATGTCCCACGTCCTCTCTGACTTTTCAAATGAATGAGTAGCATTTACTTTCTCCTCATAAATTGGTTCCATCCCTGACGAAATGCATTTTGGAAAATAGAAAACAAAACAACACAGATCTCACACGCCAGTTTTCCCCCATTTGAACAAATATTTAAGACTTTTCTCAATTCCTCAATGCCTTAATTTCCTGTTTCACGGTTTTTTCTTCGATTGATTATCTATCCCTAACAGGGAAGATTGATCCAAACTATCAATTCAATTCACCTGCCTTTTCCATATTTTCTGTTTTTAACTCTCGAGTCTCACGCCAGGATGGGCCAAAACTCACCTTTTCTTCCTTGATAATTTTTTACATAGAATCACTCATCATAAGTTTATATATGATTGGTTATTTGCACTTATATAGTCACGTTTCTTTTTTTTGGTCTGTCTTTTAAATGTTTTGTCCAATCCTCGAAACACGGGTCAAGTTTTGTACAATTGCATGAACTTTCCTTTATTTTCCCCATTATTTAACTAAGCCATTTAATTGTGAATAATTGTCCCATCACTTGGGCTTTTATTATTCGGTGGAGTTAATAATTCAGATTGGTCATTGTCGAGACCTTCAGCAGGCCTGTATTGTTAGGAACTGTACTTTAGAATGCTGCAGAGTGCATGCCATGGCGCACGTTGAAGCAAACGTAAATTAAGTATTGCGATGCAGTAGTAGGATTCCAATTCTCGGTTGCCTAGTTTCACATTGTAGTTATTCCGTAGTGATAACATTTCAGACCAGGCTGATTCGAAAATCTTTGAAGGAAATCGAATTCCCTACTGCACAGGCGATCCAAGCCTGTATCATTCTGCTACCTGCATTGAAATTAGTTGATTCCCATAAAATACATGATCAAAATTCTGTTCAGGGAAATGTAGATTGTTGAGCACATAATCAAGCTCAAGGATAACTGCTCAATCGATTCCCTGTATACATCATACACGACACACTCCGCTCAGACACCTAATATGTTTGCCCAGACATGGAGACGCCTTCCTTTCTCTCCAAATAACCCAGACCCTACCGTCTGGTCCAGGAAAGGGTAGAAGTTCCCATCATCCCATGGTGGAGCTAGTCATCATATCTGCCCTCTGCTCCTGAACACCTCTGCACAGGTGAAAATGACATAACACTCTCACAGCTCAGCATTCCTTCCAAAGGTGTAGGTCAACACGATAACAACATTTGTTTATCTGTCATTAAATCCTGAACAGGTTTCTTTGATGCACCTGAAGTTGGAGAAAAAAACTTAAGAAGAAATGCATTTCACTCAGTATAACTAAACAGCAGAAATGCTCATCTCTGCAATTTTTGTGAACTGTGAAACACGCAGAGACACATGAATTGACTGAGATTACCTAACGTTTACTTTGGTAATAGAACTGTTTAATTCACTTTCAAGAACATGTTTCAATATCAGATGCTTCAAATAAAATGTGTCTTCTGTGTCAGGGGCATATACTGTTTTGTGATGTATTCAATGCATTGTTGAAGACAGGGATTTCCCATTCCTGTATGCTATTCGCATTAGCTAACGTGGATATTTTAGCGATTAACAGTTAATATAACTTAACTATTACTAATCCTTTCGCAATGCTTCCTATCAGAGCGTTTCTTACACTGACGGCTGCTTCACATGTGTACGCATTTCAGGGAAAGTAGTCGCTTGATGAATCAGACAACCTGTGAGCTGAAAACAAATGCTCATGTTTTGACGGCACACAATTAAACACCAAAAATAAACATGTCGCTTTTCTCCACAAAGCAATGTCATATTTCGATACCTGAATAATGTTAAGTATTAGAACAGGATGCAATCGTACCCATCACAGAATTGTTCCGATAATGAACATCCCTCTGCGAGTTAAAACTATAATTCCAGTAAAAAGTCGTCTTGCCCCATAATCTGCTGACAGCGTGAGTGAGAACGAAAACACCCCATTTCCACTGTTTACAGGAAAGAAGTATTATTTCATATCTCTAACAGTGTGCAATAAACAAAAACTATGAACATATAGGGGCCTCTTTATGTTAGATAATCAGTCTGACCCCAAATGCATTGAACAGCCGCTCCGATGACACAGCTATTCACCATTAAATAAACTTGATCTCTCAAAGTCCACACAGTCTCATATGCTTTCTTCCTTCCAGTCTTGTGAATCTTTTTCTTCCGTCTGTCCCTCCAAAATCGATGTCTTCTACCTGAGTTGTCTTCTGACTTTCCGTTTACTGTTGTAACTGGAATAGTTACCGTTGATAGAGAGTGCCTTCTGAGATAATTCTTTTGGAGAGCCTCATTCAGATGGCGTGCTCTCTTACTCGATGGCAATCGCTGTCACATATTTTCAAAATGCCCTCATTTCTTTGCCCGTGAAATTCATAAATCTGAATGGTTTCAGCTATCAACGGCATCTGAATTTAAATTTGATTGGCTTTGAAGAGCTGAGTGATTTGTTTGAAGCAAATTAGTCAGACTTAAGTTGTTGGCAAAACAGCAACTAACATTCAGGCATTCATTCATCAGCCAATTTTTGAACAGCCTATTTCATAGCTGTTCTGTACACTGGCCGTGTTTGCTGCAGTTTAAACTCAGAAAAGCACTTTCAGTCTTAAAGTGACTATTCACTTTTTCGACGACGTAACAGAATGCTATACACGACTGAATTGTGCACTTTTGCAGAAGTTTGATTGATTATGACCCACTTACTAGACACGCCAATAACAGCACGTGCATTCCAGTAACTTTTCAAGAAGCTGTCGATTCGATAATGCATTTCTATCTCAAGGTTTTCCTTTTTTGGTGGACAGGAACTCACGATGTTAAACCCTGATTCAGTGTAATCTCAGGGCATTCAAGTTATGTGCTGTTAGATCTCCACAATATGTTACAGCAGGTGAGAACATGAAGCTTTGAAAAGACTAACCATGTCATGGCAATCAATTCCCTGCTGTTATGTAACATATTAAGTGACGACGTTCAGCTGCAAAATTCTGATCAGAACAGTTGAATGATTTGTCTTACTTTAATTTCAATTTCCAAAACAGGGAGTCATTCATTCAGCCCCAATACATGCACCGTTATATCTCATACTGCTTCGGAGACCTGCTGTTGAGACCATGGCCATGCGGTAATTACGATAAAAAATGATGACCTCTCTCGTTCATGGTTGATCTACCTCAGCGATAAAATTGGTTTTTTTTTAGAAATCACTGATAATGGGTACCACTTGATTATTCACAGAATGCTTAAGTGTCATTCAAATTTATGACCCAGAAATTTCAAGAACTACTATACATTACATTGCTTTGTGCAGAGGATAAAGGAAGTGAGACAAATTTATCAGGCTGTGCATATCTGTGAAGGCACAGTGGGGCAAAACATAGAATGCTTTGTACGGGAAAGATTTCTAAAATGCCGAAATTATCTTCTTTCTGGAAGCGTTACTTCGGAATGAGTTAGGGAAAACATTCTTCAGGATGAGCGTGGGACATAGAAAATAACAAAATATAATGTGCTAAAGATCACATGCATGAAAGGGAATTTCTTTTGCATCACGAATGGAACTCTGCTGTAGGAATGGATAGCGATATTCCTGTGAAAAGTTGGAACTGCGCATTTTGGTCATTCAATAACAGAGATAGCGAACGGCCATTTAAATTATATCCACTAACAATGATAAAATATAACAAACAAATGCTGAATCCTGTGGAAGGTGAAAGACATAAAAAATCTATGTTGAAACATATAACTAAAACTGTGCTTAAGACAGTGAGAACTTGCATATGAAAATCCAACCGAAATGTAAGAGTTGAAGACGGGAAGTGACAACAAGCAACAGAGGTAAGAATCGATTATGAAAAGAAACTGGAACATATTATAACTGCTTATCATGCAATTATGCTTTTTTTTATCAGTTTGGCGATCAGAAATGCATACACTGCGTCAGAATTTCACACTCGAATGCCGTGTAGAGATACAGCAAATCATTCCTGGCATTGTTTTGATACATTTCTTTTGCCTAACTCCTCTTCTTAAAGCAAATTGTTTGAGAAACAATACCATTCATTTTATCTTTGTGACTACTTCCTGTAAGTGCACACCGATCTTACGTGATTCCTGCAGGGATATGCTGTTGCAGTTATGCAGGGCAGTCCTCAGGCCACACTTAAAGTATTGTGTGCACTTCTTGCCTCTTTTTCTGATGTAGGGTGCTCTTGCTTTTCCGAGTGTGCAGTGAAGGTGTTCCAGGATGATTCGGAGGATGGCAGGACTGAGAAATGAGGAGTGATTGAGGCGGCTCGAATGGTTTTCATTGGATTTCGGACGAATGAGAGGGTATCACATAGAGATATATAACAGGGTAATGGTTCGAGGTCGGTTAGGTGTAGGGAGATTTTTTTTCTCCGATAGTGGATGCATCCAGAACTGGGGTCAGAGCCTGAGGATTTAGGGTAGACTATTTAGGATGGAGATTAAGAGACATTTCTTCACTCAAAGTGTGCTGAGACTGTGGAATTCGTTACCACAAGACGTAATTGATGTCAGAACATTGAATGCAATGTAGTGGAGGCTAGGTATTGCTCTTGGGGCGAGTGGGTTCAAAGGTTATGGGGAAAAAGCGAGATTAGGCTATTGAGTGGGATGATCAGGCATTATCATTGTAAATGGTGGGGCAGGCTCGGAAGGCTGCGTTCTTCCTTGTACGGTCATCCACATTTCCCGAAAAGCACAAATAGAATCAAAAGGACATGCACACAGACCCCAAAGAGTCTCTTCTGCACATCTTCCTCTGGTGGGCACATGCACAGTATCACCTTCCTCAGATTCACACAGTCCACTCTTGAAAAATAGTCTTGGCAAAATTTTCCGTGCCCTTCTCCCGCACACTGCCTCCCTCTTACTGCTACCATCTCCATGCTCCTAGTCACATAAAATTTTCAACCACTGGAAAATTGGGTATTCCGATATCATTATTTGCCTTGGATATCTCGCCATACATGCGCATTTTCCCAAAATACATAACATTTACTGCTTGTTCAATGCCCCAAAACACTTACCGCGTTTCAAGTTTTTGCCCTTTTCCATGAATTATCTCACAGACATGATCAATATATCCTGCTCCATAATTGGTATGGGCGCACCTTGGAATTCGAACCTCAATGATGCTCATGTTTTTTTTTTCACGCCAACCAATGCGTGAACAATGTTTGTTCTATGACAGTGTTCTCTTTTTCTCTTTTTCCATTCTGTTCGCATTCTAAGTTAAGAACTTTTTTCAGTTTATAATTGTTTCACGATAATCACAATGTTAGTATAATTATAGAAAATTAAAATTCCCCTCTGTTTTTCCTTCTTGAATTTATTATAAATATCCATTGGTCCAAGCGGAGCGAGATAGTTCATGGACTCTGAGATGACAGATTGGGCTTCATTGTTCAGAGCAGTGAAGTTCCGTGGCTTTTCTGGCAATCAGGTGGCCTGTGCATTCTTGGATGGTGTGCAAATACTTGAGTGTCATTAGACTTGCACTTACAGAGGGACATGAAGTGTGTTCCATCACAATGACGACTTCTATATTGTGGATAAGAGGAGAGCTTTGAGGAAGCAAAACGTGAGCTACCGACGACAACATTCACAGAAGCACACAATGGCATATACAGGAAACGATATATTCACACAGGCTTACAAATCCCGCGCTGACAAACACATGCAGGCAGAAATATCCAAACAGGCACCTCCCCACACGTGGCACCTTATAGTTGGTCAATGAGTAAATCAAATTTTCATGGCTTTGTTGATTTTTCTGTTATAGTTGACTATCTGGAAAAGAAGTTCTACATTGACCTGAATTTGTAACAATATTTGTTTTACTTTTTTTTCCCCTGGCCAAGCAATGACTGCTCGAGCGTTATGATTGCTTTAGGCAATGTAACAATGACCATCGGTTTCAGTAGGGTTGATAAGGAAAGCATGAAAATAATAAATTTGTTTTTTAACCCGTCAATTATAGTGTCGTCACACTGAAGTTCGAAGTGCCTCACAAGGTGCCAGAGATTGGCAAAGGTGAATAATTATCTGGGGTGTAATTCAGTCACTGGGAAAAATAAAAACTCCCTGATTGACCTCGATCTGGTCTGCAGTGCGTTGTTTTGCTTACTCATGAAACGACTGCTGGTCATGACTAGGCAGTTCATTATCCATTTGAACTACACACTAATCTTGGACTGTGCCACGTCATAAAAAACACATTTGTGCAGCAACTAAGATTCCTCAACGTAATTCTGAGTTTTTCAAATGTAAATTCAGAAATAACGTAATCCTAGCGATCTGAAGAGTTGATGGTGTTGCAAACAAAATAAAATATAGCAGTCTCTGATCAAAGGGGGGAGGGGGGGGAGGCGGAACGGTGATGCAATGAATCGTACTTCTACGTCACAATACAAGTGACATTTAATCGATTCCACTGCCTGTGTGGGGTTTGACGTGCCGCCATAGCTATGTGGGTTTCCACATGGAGATCTTGTTTCGTCTCTCGGCCGAAACATGTACAGGTTAGGTGGATTGGTTATGCTAGTTTATCCATAGAATTCAGGGATGTATCGATTAGGTGCATTTGCCATGGGAAATGGAGTATAACAGAGAAAGGATAGTGTGATGGTATGGGGGGCGGGTTACTGGGCTGAATGGCCAGTTTCCACACTGTAGGAGTTCTGTTAAGCTACAAGATATGCTTAAGCATAGTATATGTGATATCGTTTTACTTTATATTTTTGCATCATAGCAATCTTGTTTACTGCCCTGAACTCTTAGTCATTTCTGGAAAAGACTGATTATTGAAACATACGAGCACGTTGAGTACCAGAGTTAACACGAATGGGACCAATGCTTTAAAGTCGCCAGTGAAATGTCATTTATACTACCAGCTTGACTTTTGGTCGGGCAACCGTGATATTTATCAACTATTGCCCCCAGGCTCATATGCAATTTGCTGTAAGGTGTCTTTAAAGAAGAGCGAAATGATGGTAGTTGGCATTCACAGAACCTTCAATTTTTTTCATATTCTGGCTAGAAAAGGTTATAAATTGATCAAAAAAGAATTTCATAGTGAATAAATCAGAGCAGTTTCGATTGTGTGAAGCAGAATGCCATTCACACATCACACAAGAGTGATGTCCACGAAGACAAGCAGAGGACTGTGACTACTGTGTTTGGCTATCGGGGTGAAGAATTGCACCAGGGCATTCACCATTAACAGAAGAAGGACCTCAGGAAGACCCTTTCCGAGAACAAACAGTCACGTATACTGAGCAGGTTATCGTGGGCTTGGTGGCAAAGAGTACTTAAGGCCCAAAGAGGCCATCACAGTAGTGTTACTTTTCTTCCTTCCTGCTCTGAACGAAAAGGGAAGTGGAGGTGTCGAGAGATGTGCCATTGCAAAACTGGTTGACAGCAGAGGAAGAAGTAAGGTTTTGGCTCGAGGGCTTTGGAAAACAGCAGCTCCAAAAAACGTACACGTGTAAGCACAGGTAAAGTCATTTTCACTACACATTTTTAGTTTTATTGCAGTAAATTCCACATATATGGTAGTTGCACGCTCCTCCCGCAGGATGTGAGAACCCTGGGAGACGTCCATTGCCGCTGAAGACTACACTTATGGGATGTGCCCCCAGCTGCAGTTATTGTGAGACCGGGTGATGGGGTTGAAGCTGGATGCACTCAGTGTCATCCAAGATGCTGCGAGCTTCATAGACACGGCTTTTAGTGAGGTGGTCACAACGAAGGTATAGAAACATAGTAACTGGGTGACCACTAGGAAAGTCAAAAGGAGTTCGCAGAGAATTCAGGAATCCCCTGTGGACTTTCCCCTCGGAAACACGTATACATGTATGGTTACGCATGGGGGGATGACTTCGGGTAAAGCAGCAGTAATCAGATGGATGGCACCGCGACTGGCTCTGGAGCACAGCGGGAAATGTTAAAGGTTAACAGGACATTAGTGATAGAGGACTCGATAGTTATGGGGACAGATAGCACATTCTATGGGTGCAAACGAGAATCCAGGATGGTATCTTACCGAAAAGGTACCTGGGTCAAAGACTTAGAGTGTTGGCAGAACGTCCCCAAGGGGGAGGTGGAGCAGAAAGAAGTCATTGTGCTTGTCGGCACGAATGACATCGGTAGAAATAGGGATAACGTCTTGCAGCGTGATTATAAAAATCGAGGAAAAAATCAGGATCCCGTTGTTTATAATCTTGGAAGAATTCCGGTGCCATGTGCTCCTGAGGTTAAGAACAGGAGCATATAGCAGAGGAACAAAGAAGTGATGCAGGTTTCAGCGATTCAGACTTCTAGATCAATGAAATGTTTTATGGGGCAGAGGTGAACAGTTCAACAGGGACGTATTGCACCTGACATGGAGGGAAACTAATATCTTGGCGGTCAGGTTTTCTCGTCCTGTAGAGAGTTTAAATTAGATTGGCAGAGGGGTGAAATTCTCATCAGCAGAGAGGCAAGTGCGAGGCTAAAATGAGATACAGTAATCGCAAACAGTAGGTCGAAGAGACAGGTCAGGCTGGAACATGGCATGGAGCACGGAATGCTGGTTTGATTGAATTGCATTTATTTCATTTCAAAAGTGATTACGGGTTAGGCCGATGAACTCAGGGCGTGGATAAGTACGTTGGATTGCGAAATTATGTCCTTGCAGAAACACGACTAATGAAGAGACAGGACGGGCAGCTTAATGTTCGTGGAGAAAGTGAGGACTGCAGATGCTGGAGATCAGAGCTGAAAATGTGTTGCTGGAAAAGCACAGCAGCTCAGGCAGCATCCAACGAGCAGGAGAATCGACGTTTCGGGCATAAGCCCTTCTTCAGGAATGTGTCAGGGTACGAACTCCATTTGCTTTAGGTGTTCGAGAGGTGGTGGAAGAGGTGGGGATTTGCAGTTTTGATTAACACAAGGATCTGAAATAACTGAAGAATCAGCCTGCGAGGTCTTGTGAATGGCATAAGTAATCAGAAGGTGATGGGGACGTTATTGAGTTTGTACGACAGGCGCCCAAGTACTCAACGGCAATAAGAATAAAATAAAATCTGCAGGGAGATGGGGGAGACTAGTAGGAGAAACAGATGTGCCGGAGTCAGAGATTTTATTTTTATTTTCTTGACATAGACGGGGTCGAAGGTTTTAAGTGTGTCGAGGAACATTTCCTAAAGCAGTACATGAGAGGTACTACTGGAGAAGGGCCAAGCTAGAACAACTCTTGGGAATTGGGACAGTACAAGTGATGGATGACATAACTGGGGGTGTGAGGGGTGGGGGGAGGGGGGGAAGCAAAACAGGCCCATCGTTTCAAGATCTAAATTGGGGCAAGGCGAATGTCGATGGAATCAGCCAGGAGCTTGCAGAGCGGGAGGTTGACTGGAGTACTTTAAAAGCAGGCAAAGAGACCACCGACAAATGGAACGCCTCTGAAAGAGAGATTGCTATAGTTCACGGTCGATATGTTTCTGTGAGGGTGAAGTGCAGGGACGGCAGGAATAGAGCACTTTGGATGACAAGATATATTGAGGCTATGACCCAAAAAAGGAAGATGGGTAACTCAGCATGAAGCAGTTGGGATCAAGGGAATCATTAGAGGTATACTGGGAACACAGGAGATCAGTGACGAAGGAAATCAGGAGGGCGAAAAGGAGTCACGAGAAACCCTTGTAAGAGAACATTTGGGTGAATCCAAACAGGTAATTTAAGTATATTGAAGGACCAAGAATATTCAGATCGAGAATAGGGTGCGGAAAGAACCAACGTGGACACGTACAGAACCACAGGAGATGAGCGATGTTCTGAATGAATATTTCTACTCTGTGTTTACCACGAAGAAAAACATGAAGACTTGGGAACTTGCAAACATGAGTGTTAATATCTTGAGTACTGTCCATATCACCGTAAATGAGTTGTTTGTTATATTAGAACGTATGAAGATGAATACATCTCATGGTCCTGACCACATATATCCAAGTCCACTGCAAGAGGCAAGAGAAGAAATTCCGTGCGCCTTGGCAGATGTTTTTCATCATCGTTAGCCAGCAAGTGAGACCCTAGAAGACTGGAGGGTAGCGAATGTTGCGCCGCTATTCAAGAAGGGCTGCAAAGAAAGACCTGAGAACTACTAACTAGTAAGCCTAACATCTATTTTGGGTAAGTCACTTGAGAACATTCTGTGGCATAAGCTACAAATGCATTTAGAAAGGCCAGATTTGATTCGGATTCGTTAATATGGCTTTGTGAGTGGGAGTTCGCATTTCACAAAGCTATGAGAGTTCATTGATGATGTGAATAGGAAAGTTGACGAAGGCAGAACGTTAGACGTAGTCTGGATGGTGTTCACTAAGACCTTTAATAAGGTTCCACATGGTATGCTGCCTTGGAAGGTTCGATCGGAAGAAATGTAGGGCGAGTTGGCCAATTGCATACGAAATTGTCTTGATGGAAAGAAGCAGACAATAATACTAGAAAGATGCTTATAGGAGTGGAGGTCTGTGACTATTGGAGTGCCTCAGAGGTTGGTGATTCGCCTATTACTCTTTGTTGTGTATGTCACTAATTTAGATGAGAATGTACAAGGCATAATAAGTAGGTTTGGCAGCATCCAAGGAACATGAGAATCTTCAGGAATTCCTGAAGAAGGGCTTATGCCCGAAACGTCGATTATCCTGTTCCTTGGATGCTCCCTGACCTGCTGCACTTTTCCAGCAACACATTTTCAGCTGTGTTCTCCAGCATCTGCAGTCCTCACTTTCTCCTCCATAATCAGTAGGTTTGCTGATGACACTCAAATAGACGGTATCGTTTGGAGTTTAAAATAGATAAATGTTAGATGTTGAATTTCGAACAAAATAAAACCAAGGTTGGAGTTTTGTGGTGAACGGTAGGGCCTTAAGCAATGTAGTGGAGCAGAGGGACCTTGGAGTTCAGGTTCACAGTTTTCTGAAAGTGGAATCATAAGTAGACAGGGTAGTGAAGCAGACTAATGGCACACTAGCCGACATCAGTCAGGACATTGAGTACAGATGTTGGGAAGGTATGTTGCATGTTTACAGGATGTTGGTGGGCGGGAAATGGATTGCAGTGCTCAGTTTTGATCACCTTGCTGGAAGAACTATGTTACGAAACTGGAAAGAGTGCTGACGAAATGGAAAAGTAAATTTGCAGGACTAAAGTGTCTGATTTGTAGAGAGACGTTGGACAAGCAAGGATTCTTTTTTTTTCTTTTGAGCATAGGAGACTGACGGGGGATCTTATAGAAACATATAAGAGCATTAGAATAATGGATAGGTTGAATGAAATGAGTCTTTTCCATCCTGTTGGGGAATCGGGTACGAGAAGCCATCAGTTTAAAGTTATAGGGGAAAGACTAAAAAGGAATCCGAAGGGCAACTTTTTCTTTTAGCAAAGAGGATGACCTGAATATGGAATGAACTGGAGCAGAAGTTGTGAGGTAAGTACATGAACAACATTTAAAAGAATTTGGACAAATATATGTATACGAAAGGGTTGGGAGGATGTAGGCCAAGGGCAGGGAGATACGGTGACCATGAATGGACATTTTGTTTGGTATTGATCAGTTTCGGCCAAGGGGCTGTTCTCCATGCTGTGGTTCGATAGCTCTTTACTCTATCCCTCGCAATGACGCACGTCAATATGAACAAACACAGAGAAGGCAAAATTTTAAAAGGGATAATGAGAGGGCAGTAACTGCGTCCTTCCAGGAATGAAGCGGCTTATCAGACAGCAAATTTAGAAGGATGACTTTCGGGAGTTGGCGCGTGTTGAAGGGGCTGTTGGTGGTGATGTACACATGTCCATTAAAAGTGAATTGCATATTGTATTAAGCAACGTATAAGGATTTCAAAAAGACTTTGCATGCAAATAATCTCGTCTAAAGTCATTGATTCTTTCCACAAACGTCTCTCTTTCCACAGTTTCTTCTTCTTTTCAACATTTCCCTGCAGTTCGAACTGCATAATGTTTCAACGCGCAGTTGGATTCCTGCACATGCTTAGCATCAGCCAACCTCTATGTTCAACCTAAATATTTTTGATGAAATGGTTGGTATATATTGCTATCGATGGCTTTGTCTTTGAAAAAGCATTAGCACATATAACAAAGAAACTAGATCCTTCGGTCCTCGTTGTTGCACCGACCTGTGAAACCATTAGAAAGTCCATATAACCTGCACTACTCCATCATCATCGATTTGTTTGTGCAATGAGTATTTAAATGCCCTAAAATTTGGCGAGTCTACTACTGTGGCAGGCAGAACGTTTCACGCTCTTACTATTGTCTGAGTGAAGGACCTATCTCTAACATGTTCCCGAGATCTCTTACATCTCAATTTAATACGATGCGCCCTCATATGAACCATCATCATCCGAGGAAATCGGATCTCACTGTCCACACTATCTAATTGTCTCATGATCTTGTATGTCTCTATTAATTCAACCCTCCACCTTTTCCACTCCGAAAAAAACAGACTCAATAGCATCAGCCTTTGATCCTAAGACATTCCTTTCATATCAGGTAACACCCCAGTAAAGCTTCTCTGCACCATATACAATACTTCCACAATCTTCATGTAATTGGGCGAACAGAACTGTCCGTAATATTCCGATTGAGGCGGCATCAGAGTTTTGTACAGCTGGAGCATGACCTCGTTGCTCTGAAACACATAGCTCCACCAATAAAAGCTAACACACCATATGCCTTCTTAACAACTACATAAATGTAATTGACAACTTTCCAGGTCATTGTATATGGACACCGACACCCCTCTGCTCATCTACACTCCTTTTGGCTTTCCTTGTGATCACCCAACCAATCTCTAAATGCACCTTCGCTTTGACCAGCTGATTAAATGCCTCATCTATGGTGCAACCAGCAGCGTGGATAAGATCATCTTCGTGTCCGCTCTGACCTTTGACACATCACACTTGGTGCAGAACTTCAAATTATCTCCTTAAAATGCAAGTGGTTATGGTCCCAACATTGATCCCTGAGGCACACTACAAGCCATTGATGGCGAATCAGATAAATGTCATTTTATTCCCAGTATTTGATTTCTGTCCATTGATGGTACATTCAAGCATTTTCGCCACGACTGAAGTTGAGCTAACTCGCTGTAGTAACCCGTTTCTCGCCCATCTCCTTTTGAAACTGTGGGATCACACTTGCTGTTTTGTAATCTCCCACAACCTCCCACAGACAGAGTGCATTGAATTGTCTAACTTGCTTTGAGCAATTACGAATAAGATTCTGCAAATGCAAATTCACACCACAGTCCCATATGTGCGCATGCATACTTGTGAGGACGGGACAGAATGAGACAAAAACACAGAGAGATAATGTCTGAGAGAGTGAGAGTGATAGAGAGGTGGGGAATGTGTGAGTGCGTGTGTGCACGAGTTTGATGGAGTGAACGCCTGGAAGGAGATGTGCAAATGAGTGTGATGTGGGAATATGTGAGTCTGAGAGAGAGAGTTTTGTGAGAGAATTTCGTTGTCTCTCAGGCTCACTCAAACACCCACACTCATACTCATGCCAACACAATTTCACCGGCATCTATTACACCACAATGCCACACACACACTCTCTATTTCCTCACCCACACAGACAGACACACACACATACACACAGTTCATCACTCGGCCACACCGTCATTCCAATGTGCACACACAAAAATATACATGTTTCGTGATGAATTTGCATTTGCAGACTTGTATTCGCATATACATTCTATTTTGTTCAAAATGTATACAACTTGTTGACAGTCAGTCCATGTGACATTTCACAAATTCTTGTTTTGGCAATATAAACGGTCTGACTTAAGGTTCGAATACAGACCGACGCTAATCTTACACCATTAATGAATTACCTGTTTTGAGATGTCATATTTGCTTTTCAAAGAAAAGGAACCGTAAGTTATCTCGGGAATGTGATTAGAAAAGAGTTCTGGAATTTGCATAAAAATGAATTAAAATATGCAACCCATTCTAAATGATTGAAACCTTCACAGCGATTTTAGTTCGGTTAATACATCTTGAAGTTGTATGACACCTTGATCTTTTACTGTACATTTATTGTCCAATGGTCCTGCTCCACTAGCTTACTGAACAATGAGCAGCGCTCCGAAAGCTTGCACTTCCAATTAAAGCGATTAGACGAGGAAATGGTATTTTGTGATTTTTACGTTTCAACACACCAGTCCAACATCGGCCCCTCCACATTTCTTGTGCAAGTTAGAGTGAATAATGATACATAATCACTCCACTATGTTCAGCATTCCTGTACTCAGTGTCCCAAAAATATACTTCACCCTGAATATGTAGATTACCTATATTATTTTGACTTTTAAACGAAAAAGTATTAAATCGAAAGGGATTAATTGAACTTGTTTGTTTAGTGGCCGTGTTTAATGTCAGTCTCCATGGATTTTCAATATGCCTTGGAAGGTTTCCCTTGTCAGTAAATAAAGGCTTCCTTTCGATGTGTTCTACCATCGTTTCAGTATCGCCATCACTTTCTATGCCAACAAGGATCAGCATCGAGAGAGAGAGAGTGAGAGAAAATCTGAGAACGATAGACTGGAATGTTACAGCAATGGATCATAATCTGAGAATATTGAACTGGAATGTTCATAAAATGGACAGGAGGTTATCCTTGGGTCTTTACTTGCTTTCTCAGGATTGGATGTCATTAGCATCACGGATTTTGGGTATACGTTATGTTGTCCAAAGTGGTTATTATCCCACACTCGCTATTGTTGAGATTCCTGGTAAGTCACTCTATCTGTTTATTAAATCGGGTAGAACTGAATTTCTGCTCATTATATTGAAGTTTTGCAAGGATGGTCGTCAATATCTTCAGCTCCAATCAAAACGTAATTCCTTGAAAATTTCAAAATAAAAATTTTAACACTGATTGCTGATTGCTCATTACTCCCATTACAAAATAACCAAATGTATTAGAGGAATTCAGACTATAAAAAAAAATATGATCCTTTCTCTCTCTGCACTGCTTTCTGTTTCACTTAACGACCAGAACCATAATATTGCAGTCTCCAAGTGAGCTTCAGTGCAGTTACTGTACTGTGCCTTTATTAAATCTGTATTCAATTGTTACAATACTCTCTCGCCCATCTTCCACTCACGAAACATTTACTCCGGAAAGTGTTTATATTTCCACAGCATCTGTGAATGGTAAACATTTGCACGTTAGTCAGGACATTGTTAAGCAACATGGAAGCCATGGACTATAATATGGTGTCATTATTAATTCATATTCCATGAAGGAAATTGGAGGAGTTTAAAGAGATACTATGAAGGCATTTGCTGTGGAGAAAAAAAAAAGTGCTCTATTCTTTCCATTGAGTGAAGGCAATGTGTTATTCTTCCCTTGGTCAAGTGTCTGCGTAAATGCAGATCGCAAAAATGTGTTTGATTCTTTCCTATTCTGTAGAATAGACGAACAAGGCACTCATTTCAAGGGAAAAATCATGTTGCGTGTAAAGTTCTGACCTTGCTTGGGATGCACACATCGCATGAAAATGTGGCAAAATATACTTAATCCTCCTCCTCTGTCTGCTATGAGATAGGCCTTTCAGAAAGATTTCCTCTGTTATATTTCTTTGAAAGCAAGTGTTGTAAATTTGGAGACAAGCCGTCTGCTCTGCAATGTAGCTCACTTATATTCTGAGAAAAAAAGCATGAGTGGGTGGAGTTAAGCACATTTGATGTTCGTTTGTATTGCTTTACCATTGGATACAGGGAATTTGCAGGATATCCACCTCTCTGTCTGTAAAAACGGTCCTCTCCTTCGTGCTGGATTTGTGCTTTCGAGTTATCCTGTGTATATGCATTTGGAACGGCTGTTTGGAAGGTACAGCTGCATTGGAATACTCAATTAGTTTTAGGCAAATGATACATAGTTTTGTTATTTAATATGGATGCCGTCATAGTTAAAACAATTCATTTAGTTTTATTATGTCTGTATTTTAATCGTAGTGTAAGTGATAAAGTGTGCCTTTCCCGAAAGCCCTGCTGTTTAACCCATCGAATTGTATCCCGAATGCAACACATCACGCTTGCCTTGAAATCAGAGAGAGAAGAGTATCTAAGCTATCTCCTTGGCATATTTTGATTTGTAACACTGCAACTTATTTTCATTCAGTTATGTAACAGTTCACTATTTCGAGAGGATTTGTTCACTCTCAGTTTCCACCGTGAGCACCCTTGTCTCCGGATCGCACCTCTAGTGTTGTTTGCATTGATGCGGAGATGTGGAAAATGGTGCAAGGTGCAAGAGGCATGTCAATCATAGAACCCCAACAGTGTTTTAACAGGTCAATTGGCCTAATAAAGTCCACGCCGGCCCTCTGAAGAGTAACCGCCAATACCCATTCTCCGACACTTTTCATTTGCGTCTGCCTCTGATAAACAAACCAATTTGCACATTCTAGAACATGAAGGAAGATTTAGAATAGCGAAATCACCAAACTGCACAACTTTAAATTGGTGGAGGAAACCGGTGCACTAGAGGAAAACCACAAAAACATGGGGAAAATGTGCAAATTCCACACAGACATTTACCAGACGTTCTAAATGATCCCTGACGTTTCGACTCGGCAGTCTGTCCACTGAGCCACTGTGCCGCCCAAGGCGCCGTGTGCAGAGACGGATTTAAGTTTTAAGTAAAACATAAGAACTAAAAATAGGGGAAAAAATGACGGAAAAGGTCTTGGTGAGAGAGTATTTTGGACATTGTGTCCTGATTTAGTCTCCTTTATGAGAAATGATGTCCTTCCCCAGAGAGAGTGCAAAGGACTTCTGCCCAACTAAATCTGGGATGACCATATCATGAACAGTGTGTGAAAGAAATCGTTGTTGAATTGACATTGCAGCGGGACAATAAGAGGTAACTGCATTGGAACATGTGGGTTATGGGCAAGCACATTATTTCCTTAACAGAAGCAAATCACACATACAAGACATATGATTCCTGATAAGTTACACGCCACTGCGACATCTCCATATCGATTGACAGATGTTCTGAAGAGACTCGGCTATGTAGTTGCATTGTGAACTTGCACAGAACTTCAAGCTGTTCACATTTTCTCCCACGTTATGAAATATATAATTATGTTATCCAAAAACCATTCTGGACCATGTCAGATCGCCTTGTTTATCGAGGAAACTGTGTGACTCCGTTCCTGATTCCTGCTCTGCGCAGATGTGTCATTGTTGCTGTTGAAACAAGTTCCTCTTTCTTAACACAAAACTTCCCACTTTATAATTTGAATGCTATTGAATTTGGTGCCGTGTATTTTTCTTTTAGAAATTGCATCATTTCATAATGTATGTGTTAATGCATCCTTCGTTATTAAATTTTAAACCCTCGTTTAAGTCTGTAGTACAAGATAATTAATTAGCAGATTTGCTCCCTATACCATCTTCTCAAGATTATATATGGATCAATAAATATATCTTTCATACCATAAAGCCTTCATTTCAGGAACCAGAAAAGCGAATCATTCTTGAAAATCTTCTAAAACAATTGCATTGTTCCCTTGTCTTCGTATCAAAGCTGCACACAGTGAATCAGTTGAGGTCTCAGCAAGGCTCTCAACTGAAGTAATAAATTTTTCCAACGATTATACCTGGTAATGTTTGCAAAAAATGAAAATACCATTCAATATATTTTCTAAATCACTTGTTGAAACTAAAGACAAACGTTATGTGAATCATGTGTGACGACAGGCTATTCCTTTCTGTACCAGAGTTCTGCCACATCTCTCTGTGTTTATTGTTACTATGTCATCCCGTCACGTTTTCAAATGGACGTCTACGGAATAACTACCCCGGCCGACATCCCAGCTCTGCCTCCACTTGAAAATTCATTAAATGTGTATTTTAGTATGTGAGTTAATTGAGCTACAATCCTTTCAGTCTTAATCCAAATCATTTATATCTTTTTCAAATCGTTGATGACATCACTCTGATCCTACAGCAAGTCACTAGTTGTTGTTTTCCAAAAGGAAAATAGACATTAATCTCTACTCTCTATTCGCTGTTCGCTAACTAGGGCGCCCATCTTCATGTGTAACAGCCTGGAAAGGTCAATTGACTTCATCCTGTGCTATACAATGTGCTCAGACAGCCGAATAGAGTCATAGAGATGTACAGCATGGAAACAGACCCTTCGGTCCCATCCGTCCATGCCAAAAAAGATATCCCAACCCAAAATAGTTCCACCTGCCAGCACTTGGCCCATATCCCTCCAAACCCTTCCTATTCATATACCCATCCAAATGCCTCTTGAATGTTGTAATTGTACCAGCCTGCACCACATCCTCTGTCAGCTCATTCCATACACGTGCCACCCTCTGCGTGAAAACTTTCCCCCTTAGGTCTCTTTTTTATCTGTCCCCTCACCCTAAACCTATGCACTCTAGTTCTGGACTCCCTGACCCCAGGGAACAGACTTTGTATATTTATCCTATCCATGCCACTCATAATTTTGGTAACCTCTGTAAGGTCACCCCTCAGCCTCTGACGCTCCAGGGAAATCAGCCCCAGCCTGTTTAGCCTTCCCTGTAGCTCAGACCCTCGAACCCTAGCAACATCCTTGTCAATCTTTTCTGAACCCTTTCAATTGTCAAAACATCTTTCCGATAGGAAGGAGACCAAAATTGCACGCAATGTTCCAACAGTGGCCTAACCAATGTTCTGTACGGCCGCAACATGACCTCCCAACTTCTGTACTCAATACACTGACCAATAAAGGAAAGCATACCAAACGCCTACTTCACTATCCTATCTACCTGCGACTCCACTTTCAAGGAGCTATGAACCCGCACTCCAAGGTCTCTTTGTTCAGCAACACTCCCTCGAACCTTACATTAAGCGTATAAGTCACGCTAAGATTTGCTTTCCCAAAATGCAGCACCCCGCATTTATCTGATTTAAACTCCAAATGCCACTTCTCAGCCCATTGGCCCATCTGGTCCAAATCCTGTTGGAACCTTAGATAACCTCTTCGCTGTCCACTTCACCTCCAATTTTGGTGTAATCAGCAAAGTTACTAACTCTACCTCTTATGCTCACATCCAAATCATTTATGTAAATGACAATAAGTAGATGGTCCAGCACCGATCCTTGCGGCACTCCACTGGTCACAGGCCTCCAGTCTGAAAAACAACCCACCACCACGACCCTCGGTCTTCTACCTTTGAGCCAGTTCTGTGTCCAAATGGCTAATTCTACCTGTATTCCATGAGATCTAACCTTGCTAATCAGTCTCCCATGGGGAACCTTTTCGAACGTCTTACTGAAGTCCATATGGACCTCATTCACCGCTCTGCCCTCATCAATCTTCTTTGTTACTTCTTCAAAAAACTCAATCAAGTTTGTGAGACATGATTTCCCACGCAAAAAGCCATATTGACTACCCCGAATCAGTACATCCACATACATGTACATCCTGTCCCTCAGGATTCCCTCCAACAACTTGCTCACCACCAAGTTCAAGCTCACCGGTCTATAGTCCCCTGGCTTGTCTTTAACGACCTTCTTCAACAGTAGCACCACGTTTGCCAACCCCCAGTCTTCTGGCACCTCATCTGTGACTATCGATAATACAAATATCTCAGCAAGAGGCCGAGCAATCACTTCTCTAGCTTCCCACAGAGTTCTCGGTTACACCTGATCAGGTCCTGGGTATTTATCCACCTTTCGCCGTTCCAAGACATCCAGCACTTCCTCCTCTGTAATCTGGACATTTTGCAAGACGTCACTGTCTATATCTTCCATATCCATTTCCTCAATAAATACAGATGAAAAGTATTCATTTAGAATCTCCCCATTTTTTGTGGCTCCACACAAAGGCCACCTTGCTGATCTGTGAGGGGCCCTATTCTCTCCCTAGTTACCCTTTTGTCCTTAATATATTTGTAAAAAAAACCTTTGGATTCTCCTTAAATATATTTGCCAAAGCTATCTCATGTCCCTATTTGCCCTCATGATTTCCCTCCTAAGTATACTCATACTTTCTTGATACACTTCTAAGGATTCACTCGCTCTATCATGTCTATACCTGGCATATACTTCCTTCTTTTTCTTAACCAAACCTTCAACATCTTTAGTCATCCAGCATTCCTTATACCTACCAGCCTTCCCTTTCACCCTGACAGGAATATACTTTCTCTGGATTCTCTTTATCTAATTTCTGAAGGCTTCCAATTTCCCATTTTCTTCATTCTATCACTGTATGAATCCTTAGAGAGCAACATTGGCCTCCTCCAGTCTCATTGTGAAGATCCTGACTGTCTGAACAGGACCTTAATCTATCTCTCTCTCTTGCACGCAGGCTCTCTCTCTCTCTCGCTCTCTCTTTCTCGCTCTCTCTCTCTCTGACATCCTCGTGGGGTATATTGGAAGACCAACAGGATGCAGTATGCCAGTCGGCCCCTCGAGCCTGGCGTACCATTCAGAATGCCCATGTTTGATTAAAGTGTGGCTGACACACTTCCATATTTATTCCAAATAAGCATTGACTTCGTTGCCCACCAACGGCCAGTCAATCGCTGCCTTGAACGTCTTCAATTACCGAGTCTTCACTATTCCCGAGATGTGAGAACTCAGCAGACAGCACAATAATAAGGAGAGAGAGATATTCTTATCTCAATCTGGGACCCATTATTTTTTAAGTGTTTTGCTCTTGCTCCAAATCAACACATTTGGGAACACAACGGCGCAACCATTAGGAATTGATGGGCGTCATGATGCCTCTGTGTTTAGCAATGCTGCCTGACAGCACCAGGGATCCGAGCTCAATTCCAGCCTTGGGGGAGTATACAGAGTTTGCAATTTCTCCCTGTTTCCATGTGGATTTCATGCGGACGTTTTGGTTTTCTCTTTGAGACGATGGATGTACAGATGAGGCTGATTATCCATTGGAAATGCTGAGTTCCATGAATAGGATAGTGATAAGCTCCTTGGAGCGTTGCTGTGGATTTGTGGAACCAAATGGCCTGATTCAATACTGTAGGTTTTCTATGAATAAACAGTCGCTTCAGACAGTCATATCTCTCCCTTATGGCAATACACTTTCCAATCAAATATTCCGCAACCTTAGCCTCCACTGGACTCTCAGAATACTTTTCAAGATCGCGTAAGACCATTAACTTTACGAGTAAAATTCAGCTAAATAGCCAAAAAATGTGTTCTACTGTTTGATCATGTTTCTCAACAGTTTATTCGTGCCTTCTTCCTTCAATCTTTAATCAACTTAAAATTCAACAACACATCTATCTCTGCCTTAAAGAAACGATTCCATCAGCGCTGTTTGCCTCAATGTGCTTGTACCTGTTCATGCATTCTCTGATTAACGCATTAATGTGTGTCTCTCTGTTTTTTCATCTCTTTGCACTTCGGTATCTGTTGTATTGGGGGCGAATTAGTTGGCATGGGAATCCAATGCCTTCCCTTGGTCTCTCTCTTTCTGTCGCTCTGCTTTTTGTTTAAATGTGTGCGATCCCTCCGTTGCTGGAAGCCCAACACCCCGGACTAATGTACAGATTTTTAAAAATCATTTTGAGAAGTCATCAAATGCTATGAAATTCAGTTATTTCAAAGTCTTTGGTTATTCAAATAATATCGTTGGAGACACAGAATAATTCTTATCCCATTCCATGCAGTCTTCTGCCTGTGATATTCACAGAACGAGATTAACATTCATATTGCTGAACCGGATGCCAGCATTAGGTACATTTTAGAATTTTTGAGTCCTTTCTCCCTTACAATTAGAAAGAGTGCATCAAGAGAAAATGCAATTGGAGAAAGTGCAACATATGTATCTCAACCTTTTTCAAATTGCTTCGCTCTGACGGGCATGATTTCAAATGCACGGGAAACACTATTTAACGTGCCATTCAGTTTCAGGAATATTGCCTGAACAAACTACTTCGATATTGCAAATGAAGCACGAACATTACTCCACACGAGCATGCTCCACTCTGAGGAGCTCATTGCAATTGTAATCCGTGTGTGTGTGTGTGTGTGTGTGTGTGTGTGTGTGTGTGTGTGTGTGTGTGTGTGTGTGTGTGTGTGTGTGTGTGTGTGTGTGTGTGTGTGTGTGTGTGTGTGTGTGTGTGTGTGTGTGTGTGTGTGTGTGTGTGCCGATGTTTTTCTCAATTTGGGGAAAGCTTTGAGCACCTGCCCTCCCTCTCTGTGATTGAATTGCTGATCGTTTTAGCCCTCTGCCACCTCCAATGCATGGCATGCGGAAGCCAGCGGAGTGTGGCATTATATTCGTTTAATCAAGACATAGACTGTCTCATCTGCCACTCACTCACACACACAGAATATGGAATAGCCTTTTATTGTCGTATGTACTCCACTCTAGGTGTAACCAACTCTTATGAACGAATACCGAGGGACAATTCATGAATCCAACAGGGGTGGGGGGAGCATACGCTGCATTACTATTCAGAGGCGAAAAGCAAGTTAAAGATTAAAATAAACTCAATATACGGTCTCTGCACGTGGTCTGACCGCTTGCAGCAGATAGAGTCCAGCACCCAAGGTCATCCCTGCTCCCGCTCTAAGCACCAATCTGTTACCAGAATACAAATTGTGCAACGTAAGCTCACTGGTGCTTTTCCTGCCCTGATGCCATCTGCGATTCTCTGCCTGTGCGCGTCGATGGAGCTGCATCCCCAAGCTGCTGTGGGTCATGCATTTTTCATCTGTTCCAGTGTTTCACGGCCCACTGACAGCTCTGGGATCCACAGACCTTATCACCTCCAGGACGCATTGCCGAAACGCTCCTGTGGAGAGATGCTGCTCCGAGGATCATGGCCCACATGATAATCTCAGGACACTTCCTGACACGTTCCTCAAGGACAAGTGGCACACAAGAGATTCTGAGATTTGTGTCCATCACTCTGCTCTATGGGCCGTGGCCCAGGCACTGTTCCAGGTCTCATGTGTCACACGCCCCATGGTTCAGACACTGGTCTGAGACTCGAGTCCCACACTCTGATCCAGGGCCTGTGGCCGATGCAGTGCTCCAGACGCCCGGCGTATACACTGGTCCAGAGCTTGAGGCCAACACACTACTATTGGTCACGTGGCCCACTAATGGTTCCGGGTGTCTTTGCCCACACACTGCGACAAAGCCCATTGCCCACACAATTTGTCCGGCCTGGTGGCTCACACACAGCTCCAGGCTCCGTGTCTCACACACTGCTCCAGGCCCCGTGTCTCACACACTTTCCAGGCCCTGTGGTCCACACACTGTTCCAGACCCTGTGGATCACGCGCTGCGCTCCACCCTGTCGGCCAGACGCTGCTCCAGGCCCGGAGCCCGACACAATTCTCCATGCCCCGTGGCCCATGCACTGTTTCCTGAATCCGTAGCTCACACGCTGCGCTCGACCCTGTGGCCAAAACACTTCCCCAGGCCACGTGGTCCATCACTGTTCCAGGTCCCGTCGCCCATAGCTCACTGCATACCCTGTAGCCCACACACTGTTAGAGATCCTGTGGCCCACCACTGCTCTGGAGCTCGTGGCCCACACACCGCTCCAAGGCTCATGACCCCCACTGTGCTCCAGGGCCAGTGGTACACCACTGCTCCCGGGCCTGTGGCCCACACACTTCTCCAAAAACCTTGGCCCACTACTCTCCAGTGCCAGTGGCACACACGCTGTACCAGGGCTATAGGACTATCTGCTGCTCCAGGGCCTGTGGCTTACCACTGCTGCACGACCCATGGCCCGAACACTGCTCAACGGCCCTTGGCCCACATACTGCTCCGGAACTCATGACACACAGACGTTCCAGAGCTCGAGGACCACAGAGTGCCCTGGGGCTCATGGAGCACACACCGCTCCAGTGTTCACGGCATACACATTGCTGCAGGGCTCCCAGTGCATGCACTGCTCCAGGCAGCGTGGCCGGCATATTGCTCTGGTGCTTGTTGCCTACTCCTCGTTCCTGATATCATGGCCTAAACTCTTCCCTGATGCGAATGATCGAGACACTGTTCCAGGGCCCGATGCCCACACTGCTGTGAGTCTTGTGTCAGACGCACCACTCCAGAGCTCGTGGTCTACTCATTGTTTCTGGTCTCGTGGACTGCACGCTGCTCCGGGACCTGTGGCCCAGACACTCTCCCAGGCTCCGTATTCTACCATTGCTACAGGGCTCATGACCCAGAGATTGCTCCAGGCCCTGTGGCCCAAACAATGCTCCAGAGAATTTGGCCTACACACTGCATGGGGATAGTGGCCCACACACTGGTCCGGGGATAGGGGCATACACAGTATTCCAGGGATAGTGGACCACACAAGGCCCTGGAGCTTTTGCCAGACACACTGCCACACGGTCCGTGATACACACTGCTTCATGTCCATGGTGCGCACACTGCGCAAATGCTGGTGCGGGGATTAAGGCCCATGCACAGCTAAAGGCCCCATGTCCCACACTGTTCGACAGCTCGTTGTGCATATGCTGCTCCGGTGCTGTTGGCCCACACACTGCTCTAGGGCCCGTTGCACACATACTGCTATGGGTTTGGGGCACATGCATGTCTTCAGGGCCCGTGGATCACCCACAAATTGCTCCAAGTCTCATGGCCCACGCATGGCGCCAGATCCTGTGGCCCACACTCTGCTTTGGAGGTCAGGGCCCCTGA
The DNA here is from genome assembly GCF_037043375.1 of Chiloscyllium plagiosum. Classification (NCBI taxonomy): domain Eukaryota; kingdom Metazoa; phylum Chordata; class Chondrichthyes; order Orectolobiformes; family Hemiscylliidae; genus Chiloscyllium; species Chiloscyllium plagiosum. The sequence goes on along the minus strand of NW_028270184.1, from coordinate 30,039,674 downwards.
ACAGTTCAAGGTCTTGTAGCCCGATACTGCTCCGACTATGCGGGGCACACGCTGCTCTGGAGCCCGTGGCAGGCATACTGCACCAGCGATCGGGGCCTTCACGTGGCTCCAGGGAACAGCTCCCACACGCTTCTCCAGTGCTCATCATTGATCCGCTGCTCCAGGTTCATGCTCCACGTACTGTTCCGGACCTCACTTTTCCAGGGATTTGTTGCCGGTGCCTGCTGCTCCTTTTTGGATCACCTGTGGTACAAGGGGAGAGAGGAAGGTAAAATTGGAAAGATGAAAAGGTAAAATAGAAATAAACCGAGAAAACAACACAGACAGATAATTGGATCTCCAATAGGACCATCCTAAACTGCAACCATCTTGACACCAAACCAATTGACAACAACTAATACAGACATAGAGAAACTGATTAGTGCTCTGACAGTCATAGAAACATGGAGAGTTTATCAGCACTTTTCTTGCTCTGTAGCGAGTTTGTCAAAAAATACTCCACCTTGTGTTAGTCAGTATTTCTGTTGTTCGGTTCACAGCATGTCATTATTTGACTGGCTCCATGTGAAATAGAACATAGAACATAGAACATAGAACAGAACAGGCCCTTCGGCCCACGATGTTGTGCCGAACATTTGTCCTCGCTTAAGCACCCATCAATGTACCTATCCAATTGCCGCTTAAAGGTCACCAAAGGTCACCAAAGATTCTGACTCTACCACTCCCACAGGCAGCGCATTCCATGCCCCCACCACTCTCTGGGTAAAGAACCCACCCCTGACATCTCCCCTATACCTTCCACCCTTCACCTTAAATTTATGTCCCCTTGTAACACTCTGTTGTACCCGGGGAAAAAAGTTTCTGACTGTCTACTCTATCTATTCCTCTGATCATCTTATAAACCTCTATCAAGTCACCCCTCATCCTTCGCCGTTCCAACGAGAAAAGGCCTAGCACTCTCAACCTGTCCTCGTACGACCTATTCTCCATTCCAGGCAACATCCTGGTAAATCTTCTCTGCACCCTCTCCAAAGCTTCCACATCTTTCCTAAAGTGAGGCGACCAGAACTGCACACAGTACTCCAAATGTTGCCTAACCAAAGTCCTGTAGAGTTGCAACATCACTTCACGACTCTTGAATTCAATCCTTCTGCTAATGAACGCTAATACACCATAGGCCTTCTTACAAGCTCTAACCACCAGAGTGACAACTTTCAAAGACCTATGAACATAGACCCCAAGATCCCTCTGTTCCTTCACCTCACTAAGAACCCTACCGTTAACCCTGTATTCCACATTCTTATTTGTCTTTCCAAAATGGACAACCTCACACTTGGCAGGGTTGAACTCCATCTGCCACTCCTCAGCCCAGCTCTGCATCATATCCAAGTCCCTTTGCAGCCGACAAGAGCCCTCCTCACTATCCACAACTCCACCAATCTTCGTATCATCTGAAAATTTACTGACCCACCCTTCGACCCCCTCATCCAAGTCATTAATAAAAATTACGAACAGCAGAGGACCCAGAACTGATCCCTGCGGAACTCCACTTGTAACTGGGCTCCAGGCTGAATATTTACCATCTACCACCACTCTCTGACTTCGATCGGTTAGCCAGTTTTCTATCCAATTGGCCAAATTGCCCTCTATCCCATACCTCCTGACTTTCCGCATAAACCTACCATGGGGAACTTTATCAAATGCCTTATTAAAATCCATGTATACTACATCCACTGGTCTACCCTCATCCACATGCTTGGTCACCTCCTCAAAGAATTCAATCAGACTTGGAAGGCAAGACCTACCCTTCACAAATCCGTGCTTGCTATCCCTCATCAAGCAGTGCCTTTCCAGATACTCATAAATCCTATCCCTCAGTACCCTTTCCATTACTTTACCTACCACCGAAGTAAGACTAACTGACCTGTAATTCCCGGGGTTATCCCTATTCCCTTTTTTGAACAGTGGCACAACATTCGCCACTCTCCAGTCCCCTGGTACCACCCCCGTTGACAGTGAAGATGAAAAGATCATTGCCAACGGTACTGCAATTTCCTCTCTTGCTTCCCACATAATCCTAGGATATATCCCATCAGGCCCGGGGGACTTGTCTATCCTCACGTTGTTCAAAATATCCAACACATCTTCCTTCCTAACATGTATCTCCTCTAGCTTACCAGTCCGTTTCACACTCTCCTCTTCAACAATACGGTTCCTCTCATTCGTAAATGCTGAAGAAAAGTACTCATTCAAGACCTCTCCTATCTCTTCCGACTCAATACACAGTCTCCCACTACTGTCCTTGATCGGACCTAACCTCGTTCTCGTCATTCTCATGTTTGTCACATACGCATAAAATGCCTTTGGGTTATCCTTGATCCTATCCGCCAAAGATTTTCCATGCCCTCTCTTAGCTCTCCTAATCCCTTTCTTCAGGTCCCTTCTGGCTATCCTGTATCCCTCCACTGCTCTTTCTGAACCCTGTTTCCTCAACCTTATATAAGCCTCCTTTTTCCTCTTTACAAGACATTCAACCTCCCTTGTCAACCAAGGTTCCCTCACACGACCATTTCTTTCCTGCCTGACCGGTACATTAATATCAAGGACACGTCGTATCTGTTCCTTAAAAAGTTCCACATTTCCACGACATCCTTCCCCGACAGGCTATGCTCCCAACTTATACTCCTCAGATCCTGTCTTACAGCATCGTAATTACCCTTCTCCCAATTGTAAAACCTACCCTGCTGCAGGCACCTATCTCTCTCCATAACCAAGGTGACAGTCACGGAATTGTGGTCACCATCACCAAAATGTTCACCCACTAACAAGCCCATCACTTGTCCCGGTTCATTACCGAGTACCAAATCTAAAATGGCCTCCCCTCTGGTCGGACAATCTACATACTGTGTTAGAAAAGCTTCCTGGACACACTGCGCAAACACTGCCCCATCCAATCTACTAGATCTAAAGAGCTTCAAATCAATATTTGGGAAGTTGAAATCGCCCATGACTACTACCCTGTGGCTTCTGCACCTTTCCAAAATCTATTTTCCAATCTGTTTCTCCACATCTCTGCTGCTATTGGGGGGCCTATAGTAAACACCCAACAAGGTGACTGCACCTTTCCTATTTCTGACTTCAGCCCATACTACCTCTAAAGGCAGATCCCCCTAGAACTGCCTTTCTGCAGCTGTTATACTATTTCTAATTAGCAACGCCACTCCCCTCCTTTTTTACCACCCTCCCTAATCCTACTGAAACATCTGTAACCAGGAACCTCCAACAACCATTCCTGTCCCTCTTCTGTCCACCTTTCCGTGATGGCCACAACATCGTAGTCCCAGGTACCTATCCACGCCTTAAGTTCGCCGACCTTATTTCTGATACTCCTTGCGTTGAAGTATACGCACTTGAACCCATCCCTGTGTCCACAAGTATTCCCTGTCAGTGCTACCTTCTTCACAGCCTCCCCACACACTTGGACATCCTGACAAACAGCTCGCCTACTTGCTGGACTACAAGTCCGGATCCCATCCCCCTGCCAAATTAGTTTATGAGCATTGTATTAGTAATTCACTTATTCACACGAGGATTGTGTCTGTGCTTCAGTATTTTTCTGTATCTGAGCTGTTTGCAGGAGAGGGTGTCGAAGGGAACTTCCGTGCTCTCTTCCTTCATGGTAATAGAGGCAGTGTTCTCTACATCAAGATTAGAGTAGTGATGCAAAAGCGCAGCAGGTCAGGTAGCATCTAAGGAGCAGGAAAATCGAGGTTTCAGGCAACGCCTTTGATTTGCCAGCTTCTCGGATGCGACCTGACTGGCCGTGCTTTCTCCAGCACCACTCTAATATTGAATCTGAGCTCCAGCATCAGCAGTACTCACTTTCGCACAGCGCTCTCTGAGCCCATCCTCCTTCCAAGAGACACCATCGAGATTCCATTTGACCTGACTCGACAAAAAAAAGGGTAATGGTGTTGTTCTGACAGTTTCTACGTTATGCCTGGTGGAAACAGAATGACAGTGAGTTTAAATTGAGAATTACTTCTTTCTGAACATTGCTCCTACATGGTTGGTGGAAAATGAATGTTTTAGAATATCTTGGCCGGATCCGCTGCCCATAATCAGGGGAGGGAATGAGGGAACTGAACTTGTCCTATACACCATCGGGAATGGCCCTTTCTGTCCGATTATACCCTACTTCTCCTGGATTGAGAAAAAGGGAGGGAGTGGATGGCTCGCTGTTAATGCTGGTGAAGTTGGGGGTAAGCTGAGGTGCCCGGAGAGAGTCAATGTTTGATTGGTGAATGCTATTAGAGTCGGGGTATTGTGTGTGTTCGTCGAGCGGTAATGGGGTTGGAAGGTGTTTAATGCTGTGGTGAGAGTGGTGGAGCGTGAGCCTTGTTTGGGGGGTACGTGCTGTAAAGAATATATACAGTGTGAGTGAGGAAGCATGCAGAATCCAGTGACGCATCTCATGGAAGAGCAGGGAAGGTTATTGATGTTTGAACTGTATTGCTGGACACTTCTTCAGCGTGCAGATGTTGCACTGAGCTCGGTGGTGAGCTCCGACCATTTTTGATCAAACTCGTGTCGTGTCTTCCTCTTGGAAGAAGACTGTACTTCTCTGTAATAGCGCATCCAACAGGACATCTGTGTACCCCCGTCGACAAATTATGGTATAATTGCCTGCTATTTGAAATGCTCACAGTAAACCGGGACTAGCAGCTCCAGAGGGGGAGGAGAGATCAGGGTCTGATAATAATTCACTGTTAAGTTACAGCAGTGCGTCAGAATCTGTTTGCAACAGACAGCAACGTTATCACAATGGACAGAGGTTTATCAGGGGATGTTTAGGCTCTTTTTACAATTTATAATAGTCATTATAATTGTGGAGTGAACTTGCACTTTTGATTATTCAATATTTTCGTTATCCTATTCTGGCTGCCGTTCATGTCATATAAATAATTTTTAATTATTTCTATAAACCAGTTAAAACTGTATTATTGTTCTTTAATCAACATCACACACCTTGCTGCAGTTATTGCTCCTGCTGAGATTCTGAGGCCAGATATTTTCTCCAATATCCATTACTAACTGCATCAGCGTACTTGTTTACTCACTCTCTCCCTCTCTGCTTCTCGCAGTCTGCCTACCAGGTTGCTCCTTTCACCGATACAGTTTCAGCTCTGAGGAGAAAGTGAGGTCTGCAGACGCTGGAGATCAAAGCTGAAACTTTATTGCTGGAACAGCACAGCAGGTCAGGCAGCATCTAGGAACAGAAGATTCGACGTTTCGGGCACATGCCCTTCTTCAGGAATGAAGAAGGGCATGTGCCCGAAACGTCGAATCTTCTGTTCCCTAGATGCTGCCTGACCTGCTGTGCTGTTCCAGCAATAAAGTTTCAGTTTCAGCTCTGAACCAGGATTGCCTGGTTCAATATTGGAAACATGGAGATCACTGTCTTCTATGCCATTTCCTTCCTCTTACTCTGTCCCATTCCAGCCCAATGTCTGAGACTGAAATAAACGAGTCATATCTCCAGTGATACAATGATCATGAATGATACATCACTGCAGAACCTGAGCAGACACAATTTGAACTACAAACACAAACAGAAAATATTTCAGTGGCTCATCACAGCTGCTATTTTAACTGTGAGCTATTAAATACACTATTAATGATGTCAATAATATACTGTTGACGCTGCCAGCTTCAAACCCGCTAAGGAAATCTGCGTTGGTACCTAATGACTCGTTTCACAACTCACACTAAAATTCCATCACCCTATCATTCTTGTGTGCACTGATCTATATTGCTATGGGCCATGTCAAATTATTTATTCTAATATTCTCAAACATATCATCACATCTGTCCATGAAATTCCACCAGTCTCTCTCTGTTGATTTCCCAAACCACCGACAATTGTTCATATTTAAACAGATTCTTCAAGCATGTTCTCTCTTGAACAATAAATTTCGAATACACTACTGCTCCCTCAAACCCCAATACATTTTCCCGTTCGAGACACTTATGCAAATTACAGCATTACAGCGCAGTGCAAGCTCGTCGCCCTCGATCTTGCGTTGATCTGTGGAACCAGTCTGATGACTTTCTATCCTCCACTGTTCCATTTCCTACAAATGTCCATCCAATGACCATTTAAATGCGCTTGAAGTTGACGAGCCTACGACGGTGACAGGCAGTGCGTTCCACGCCACTACTATTCTCTGAGTAAAGAAAATAACTCTGATATCTGTCCTATTGCTACCACACCTCAGTTTAAAGCTACATCCCCTCGCGTTAGCTGTCACCGGTTGAGGAAATAAATTCTCATCAATCCGTTCTATCTAAACTTCTGATTTTCTTGTACTTATCAATTAATATGTGCAACCTAATTCTCTAGACCGAAAACAGCCTCAAGTCCCACAGCCATTCTTCATACGTTATTTCCTCCATACCATGCAACATTCTAGTTGATATCTTCTGAACGCTTTCCAAAGCTTCCACATCGTTCCTACAAATAAGGTTACGAGAACTGTATGCAGAACTACACGTGGGGTTGCACCAGAGTTTTGTTCAGCTGCAGCATAACCTCGTGGTACCGAAGCTCAATCCCTCTGCCAACAAAAGCTAACACACCGTATGCGTTCTTAATAAAACTGTTGACATTTTTGGCGAATTTCAGGGATCAATGTACGTGGACACGAATATTTCTCTGGTCAACTACACTATCAAGAATCATACCAATAGCCCAGTACTCTGCCTTACTCTTATTCATTCCAAAATGAATCGCCTGACACTTCTCTGAATTGAATTCATTCGGCAACTTACATGGCAGATCTGCAACTTATCGATGTCCCTCTGTAACCTGCACCATTCTTGATGACAGTCCAGAACTCCACCGACCTCAACGTCAAACGCAAATTGACTAACTTATTCTTCTGCAGCCACTTTTACTTCATTTATAAAGATTACTAACACTAGCGGCCAAAAATAGATCCTTGCAGTACACCACTAGTAACTCAACTCCAGGATGAAAATTCCTATCAATCACACCCTCTGTTTTGTTACATCTCGTTAGTCTCTGATTCAAACTTCAAAATCTCCCTCAATTCCATGACCCCGATCCAGTTCCATACCATCTAGTGCAAATCTCGCACCAATATCCTGGCAACGGGAGCAATGTTCTGCATGCTGGGCATGAATTCCAGCTTCCTTAGCAAGACAGCAGCATGGTCTGCATAATGCTCCATGCTGGTCTGTTAACCTGTGTCATTTTATGGCATCTGGGATGGTTCTGTGAGGCACATTCAGGTTTGATGCAGCAACCCTTTTCAACTGACCTGGCAATGCCTTTGTTCAATGTCGTCAGTCTTGTGAGTTGGACTTTCCAAGGTCTTTTCCCGCCAGTTCGCCCCACAACCCTGTCTTTTCCCAGCACTTCCACATCATATTGTAAATTAATTATTTGACTGATTCAATCTTGAATAGAAATGTTCATGTTGTTCTGTATGTTACGAAGGCGTTGTTATTGTTGACTCTGTACTTCACCGATTTCTGGCGGTGCGAAGTTCAGAAACAATGCTACGATGTGTGCCGTAGTTATATTCCCTTCCCGATGTCTCCCATGAGGTCTCTCAACTAAAGGCCATCCATCCGCGTGATACACACTTAAAACACTCTACCCCTTCCAATATATCACCATAAAAAAACCATCAAAATATCTCATGTATGCCGACAGCAATTGAGCCACTTGGAAAATCAGGGAGCAAACCATCATGGAGATAGAGCAAAACTTGCTCTGTCTGAACATTTCAGAATGACCCCTCGAGCATACACTGTATCAGTAAGTCTTGTCACAACTCTCCATTTCATTGATGTATTATATTTTATTCTTCCAGAAAATAATTGCAGGTCTTCATTTAGTCACGTCATAATGCCCCTGCCAAACAATTGTTTCCTTGATAATATCCATTTTCAGACTCTTCCCTTTGTTTTGATGATTCAATTTTCAGCTTAGTTAACGTCCTCGCCAAACTTTGTTACCACACATCTCTTCCACTCCTCTTGCTCATTGATACAGATTATCAACAATTTTGGACACAGCACTAATCACTGTCTAGCTACACTGATAGTGCACTGGCAAACTGATCGAAACTGACGTCTTCAAAACGTCTGCTTACTGTATGGTAACTCATCGTCGCCTATTCTTGTGCAGCATATTCATCGTGCTGCAATTTGGATACAGACATAAAAATCTCCAGACAAAACCAAACTGCTGGACTTTTCAAAAACACTTTCATGTAGAAACGCAGCTGAGCTATTCTTTGGGAAAATGTACAGATACAGAGACAGCTATTTTTGGAATTCAGACTTCTTGGAGTTCGGACTGAAAATTCGATTTATACCTTCATTCTAAAAGAACAATTAGTCAGACCTAATACTCTAGACGAAAATAACGTCCACCATTTGGAGATACTCCAATCCAGACATTATGGAGCCGACAAATATAGCAAGGTATTCAACTTCAATCAATATTCATGCATAGACGTACTGGACATTCCGATTATTCAACGTATGTTTGCACTTACTCAAAACTATCAGGAATGCAATTCACCTCAAACGTTACCAAAAGGAATGCAATGACAAGCAAGAAATGGAGTGAACAGAAGAACAGATACTAATTGCAGGCCTAAGCCATAACTGAGAGACTGATTTGTCCGAAGACAGTTACCCCCGAGTGAGCTATCCCTAGAAGGTACCACCAGAAGATAGTTCCCAAAATGATTCTACTAAGAGCTATCTGCACAGAAATCCCGAAGTGGGATCCGAATATCAACCTCAAAATCTATGATACAGGCTTGTCCATACCCGAGGAACCAATGGCAAAATCCATGACCAGTAGCCCTGAGAACTAAAACTCTGAAAACTAAAGATATGACAGACCCCACAAGGCCTCAGGCACATTCTGAAGTGCACTCTGGCTCACATAACCACCAGAAAGGAAGAGAAACCATGTAATCACCTGGTAATCCAATACGGGTCATAAAACATCAGTGGACTCAACCAAGACAGAAGACTTCATCGAGACACTGACGACCGCAAACAGGAACAGCCAGCTGTACTTCAAAATCACATCTCCCCACTGGTGTACTTATACTCACGAGACCCCAAAATTTACCATCTTGCTCACAGGGAGAGGGACGTTCAGTGGTGACAGTCCACCGAACCCAAAGGTTGTGAAACTGGACAAATGTTTTTTTGTGGTTCAGACAATTGTGTAGTCTTAACAGCACTTAACCTGCATTTGATTTAATAGTGCACTTAGTTACAGTGCTTTGTGAAGCTGCCTGTTTCAATTTCACTGTTACTTACATTCACTTTTGTTCATTCTGTTCTACCTATCCATTCTCATATTTAATAAATGCAGAGGTTATTTTGCCACTGAAGTAGCTGTCGACTGGCTTCTTTCTTTTTCACTGTCAAAGTAAGTCCATTGTCAGAACAATGGATCTGGAATTCAGGTGAGCCACCTGAAAATCACCAAATTACTGATTCCAAACCAGAAAACGTATAGTCCAAGCTAATAAATTCCTTCAAACCTAATTTTATTTTAGCTTAAGGATTAATCATTTTACAGCACATTACTCAATGCCTTCTGTAAGTCCAGTTGAATTACATCTCCGGGATCCCGTTATCCATCCAAGTTGTCACACTTTTTGAAGAAATTGAGCCAGTGGTTTAAACGTAATTCTTCACAATGCATTCTGAACTCTTGTCTATTGTCGAGAGTTCAAATGTTTGGGAATGTTCTAGAAATGAACTGTTCTTATGGATGGACATCGGTGTTTTTTGTGGGAGGAGTGTTTCTTGTATTGTAAGTCACATTTTTGTAAATCATTAAGACTTTATATTTGTGATTTCAGCTCGAATTATTCCAATGCATCATTGAATATTTGTGACATATTTTAAAATCTCATTACGTCGTTAATCAATCATTTAAGTTCGCCTCCAGGCTGATGTACGATTTGTTTACTTTCCTCACAGTTAACATAGCGACGATCTACGTCCTGCTTTACAAAGATTGTAGATTGTCTCCATGTGTCAGACGTTACCTAGGAGCCATGGCAGTGGCGGATCTGCTGATCATTATACTTGAGCTGTTATTGAGACACATTCCTATTGTCTACCAGGAGCAGATTTATTTCCTGGGATCCATGCCCGCGTGTAACATCCATGCTGTCCTGATTTTTCCAGCCACGGACTGTTCTGTCTGGTTCACCGTCACTTTCACCTTTGATCGATTTGTGGCCATTTCGTGCCAAAAGCTGAAAAATAAGTATTGCAGTGAGATAACGGCGGCTGTGGTTCTGGCAGCAGTGACTGTGCTCAGCTGCTTAAAGAACATTTTCTGGTATTTTATGCTCACAGGTTAGTATTTGCTGGAGAACGAACCTTGGTTTTCTTATGCATTGTACAATGTTCGTTTCTCTCGTGTCTGGGTCACAATTCTGTTCCTTCACTACATTCACAACCCGGCTTTACCATTTCTCCTAATCCTGCTGTTGAATGTTTTCACAGTCAGGCAAATTTTAGTGACAAGCAGAGCCCGCAGGAGACACCGGGCTCACACCAATGGGAACACTCAGTGTGACACAGAAATGAGGAATCGAAAAAAATCCATTGTTTTGCTCTTTGTGATCTCGGCCAATTTCATCCTGCTATGGTCAACGTTAATGGTGTATTCTATATGGTCCCGGATGAATGATTTGGGGTATTACGCTGTGCATCTTCATTGGGTTTTTGCAGGAATTGGGGTTCATGCTGCAGCTCCTCAGTTGCTGCACAAACACAGCAATTTATGCGGTGACCCAGACTAAGTTCAGACAGCAGCTGAAGAGTGTGTTGAAATATCCCTTTTCCAAAATTCATCAGTCAGTCAAATTCACACTTGAATTAATCCATCTGGAATATTCTCATTTCAATGTTTCAGCAGTGATGCAGTGTGTTGGTATGGAAACAGACTGAGTGTCGGGCTGGTTTCTGCAACTTTATCGTGAAGAAGGTTACAACGACACACTACAATGTTTGTCTCAAATCAAGGGCCAGTGCGAAAAGGCACCAGTGCATTGACTTTATCACTAACTTAAATTTGTAAATAATAAAAATGTTCATTAAAAATGCCAACGAGCAAAGTGAAATATATTGTTCTTTGTCTTTGTTGAGAGAGAGAGAGAAAGAAAGAGAGAGAGAGACAGGTTAGGCGTTAAATGCTGGTCATCCATACTCAGGAATTGGAATTGGCCACTCTGTCCTTTCTTTCACCTCTGGGTTTACCTACTCTGCTTTATTATCTTCACTCTCTGTCCCTCATACATTCTCCCTCCCTTCCAAACACCTTCTCTACCTTTCGGCTCATGGTCGACTTTCCTTCAGTGGGGATGTTTTGCAGTCGTTGCCAGGGGATCAGAGTGTGGATGCGATCACAGGTCGTTGCCAGAAGCACAAACTGAGGATGGTTTCAAAGGCCATTGCGAGGCGCACCGCGCTGTGATTTGTTCGTACTACTTTTCTAGGAGAATGGAGTAGAGATGGGATCACAGGCCGTTGCGTGGAGCACAGAATGATGATGGGTTCACAGGCAATTACTCGAAGCGTTGTGTGAGGATGTGTTCACAGGCCGTTGCGAGAAGAACAGAGTGGAACTCGTTTCACAGGCCGATGCAAGCACCACAGAGTAGGGATGTGTACACTGGCCTTTGTTGGCGGAAGATAGTGGGGATAATTTTACAGGCCTTTGAGAGGATAGAGTGGAGTTGCTTCCACAGGCTGTTGCGAGGAGGAACAGAATGTGAATGGTATAGAACATAGAACATAGAACATAGAAGAATACAGCGCAGTACAGGCCCTTTGGCCCTCGATGTTGAGCCGATCCAAGCCCACCTAACCTATACTAACCCACTATCCTTCATATACCTATCCAATGCCCGCTTAAATGCCCATAAAGAGGGAGAGTCCACCACTGCTACTGGCAGGGCATTCCATGAACTTACGACTCGCTGAGTGAAGAACCTACCCCTAACTTCAGTCCTATATCTACCCCCCCTTAATTTAAAGCTATGCCCCCTTGTAATACCCGACTCCATACACGGGAAAAGGTTCACACTGTCAACCCTATCTAACCCCCTAATAATCTTGTACACCTCTACCAAGTCACCCCTAAACCTTCTTTTCTCTAATGAAAACAGCCCCAAGTGTCTCAGTCTTTCCTCATACGATCTTCCTTCCATACCAGGCAACATCCTGGTAAACCTCCTCTGCACCCGTTCCAATGCCTCCACATCCTTCCTATAGTATGGCGACCAAAACTGCACACAATATTCCAGATGCGGCCGCACCAGAGTCTTATACAACTGCATCATGACCTCAGGACTCCGGAACTCAATTCCTCTACCAATAAAAGCCAGTACGCCATATGCCTTCCTCACCGCACTATTTACCTGGGTGGCAACTTTCAGAGATCTGTGTACATGGACACCAAGATCCCTCTGCTCATCCACACTACCAAGTATCCGACCATTAGCCCAGTACCCCATCTTTTTGTTATTCTTCCCAAAGTGAATCACCTCACACTTAGCTACATTGAATTCCATTTGCCACCTTTCTGCCCAGCTCTGCAGCTTCTCTATATCCTGCTGTAACCTGCCACATCCTTCCTCACTGTCAACAACTCCTCCGACTTTCGTATCATCCGCAAACTTGCTCACCCAACCTTCTAACCCCTCTTCCAGGTCATTTATAAAAATGACAAACAGCAATGGTCCCAAAACAGATCCTTGCGGAACACCGCTAGTGACGGCACTCCATGAAGAAACTTTGCCATCAACTACTACCCTCTGTCTTCTTCCATCCAGCCAATTCCTAATCCAAACCTCCAACTCACCCTCAATGCCATATCTCCGTAGTTTCTGCAGTAGCCTACCATGGGGAACCTTATAAAACGCCTTACTAAAATCCATATATACCACATCTACCGCTTTCGCCTCATCAACCTCATTCGTCACCTTTTCAAAGAATTCAATAAGGTTTGTGAGGCACGACCTGCCCTTCACAAAACCATGCTGACTATCCTTGATCACATTATTCCTATCCAGATGTTCATAAATCCTATCCCTTACAATTCTCTCTAAGACTTTGCCCACAACAGAAGTGAGACTCACCGGCCTATAGTTACTAGGGTTATCCCTACTCCCCTTTTTGAACAAGGGAACCACATTTGCTATCCTCCAGTCTTCTGGCACTACTCCTGTGGACAAAGAGGACATAAAAATCAAGGCCAATGGCTCTGCAATCTCCTCCCTTGCTTCCCAGACAATCCTAGGATAAATGCCATCAGGCCCAGGGGACTTTTCACCTTTTCCAGGATTTCCAACACCTCTTCTCTACATACCTCAAAGCCATCCATTCTACTTATTTGTGACTCAGTATTCGCATCGACGACAATGCCCTGTTCCTGAGTAAATACTGAAGAAAAGTATTCATTCAGTGTCTCCCCAATCTCTTCCGCCTCCACACGCAACTTCCCACTACTATCCTTGACTGGACCTATTCCTACCCTAGTCATTCTTTTATTCCTAACATACCTATAGAAAGCCTTAGGGTTTTCCCTAATCCTACCAACTAAGGACCTTTCATGTCCCCTCCTTGCTGCTCTTAGCTCTCTCTTCAGGTCCTTCCTGGCTACCCTATAACTCTCAATCGCCCCAATTGAACCTTCACGTCTCATCTTGAGATAGGCCGCCCTCTTCCATTTAACAAGGGATTCCAATTCCTTATTAAACCACGGCTCCCTCGCACGACCCTTTCCTCCCTGCCTGACAGGTACATAATTATCAAGGACACTCAATAGTTGCTCCTTGAACATGCTCCACATATCATTTACACTCTTGCCTTGGAGTCTACTTTTCCAAGCCACACATCCTAAGTCATGCCTCACCGCATCATAATTTCCCTGACCCCAGCTATAACTCTTGCCCTGTAGTACACACTTATCCCTCTCCATCACGAGAGTAAAAATCACCGAATTATGGTCACTATCCCCAAAGTGCTCACCTACCTCTAATTCTAACACCTGGCCTGGTTCGTTACCCAGAACCAAATCCAGTATGGCCTCACCTCTTGTTAGCCTGTCTACATATTGTGTCAGGAAACTCTCCTGCACACATTGAACAAACACTGACCCATCTAACGAACTTGAGCTATAGCTTTCCCAATCAATATCAGGAAAGTTAAAGTCCCCCATAACAACCACCCTATTACTGTCACTCATCTCCTGAATCACCTTCCCTATCCTTTCTTCAATGATTCTAGGACTATTAGGAGGCCTGTAAAAGACTCCTAACAGGGTGACCTCACCTTTCCTATTCCTAACCTCAGCCCAAACTACCTCAGATGGCAAGTCCTCATCCATCGTCCTTTCCACCACTGTAATACTATCTTTGGCAAGCAATGCCACACCTCCCCCTCTTTTACCCCCACCTCTGACCCTACTAAAACATTTAAATCCTGGAACCTGCAACAGCCAATCCTGTCCCTGTTCTAGCCATGTCTCCGTAATAGCCACAACATCGAAGTCCCAGCTACCAACCCACGCTGCAAGTTCAACTACCTTATTTCGTATACTTCTTGCATTGAAGTATACACACTTCAAGCCACTTTCCTGTTTACAGGCACCCTCCTTGGAAATTGATGCCATGTTCCTAACCTCCCTACACTCCAGGCCCTACACCCTGAAGCTACAATCTGGGTTCCCATGCCCCTGCAGAGTTAGTTTAAACCCCCCCCAAGAGCACTAGCAAACCTCCCCCCAAGGATACTGGTGCCCCTCAGGTTCATGTGTAGACCATCCTGTTTATAGAGGTCCCACCGTCCCCAGAAAGAACCCCAGTTATCCAAAAAACGGAATCCCTCCCTCCTGCACCATCCCTGTAGCCACGCATTTCAGTGTTCTCTTTCCCTATTCCTCGAATCTCTATCACGTGGCACGGGTAACAAACCAGAGACAACAACTCTGTTCGTTCTAACTCTGAGCTTCCAACCTAGCTCCCTGAAAGCCTGTCTAACATCCTCGGCACTCCTCCTACCTATGTCGTTGGTGCCAATATGGACCACGACTTCGGGCTGCTCCCCCTCCCCCTCCAGGACCCGGAAAACACGATCAGAGACATCACGTACCCTTGCACCTGGGAGGCAACATACCAAACGTGAGTCTCTCTCGTTCCCACAAAACCGCCTATCTGTGCCCCGAACTATCGAGTCCCCAATTACTACTGCTCTGCTCTTCTTCACCCTTCCCTTCTGAGTAACGGGGACAGGCTCCGTGCCAGAGACCTGAGCCCCGTTACTTACCCCTGGTAAGTCGTCGTCCCCACAAGTATCCAAAACGGTATACTTGTTCTTGAGGGGAACGGCCGCAGGGGGTCCCTGCACTGGCTGCTTCCTCCCAGTCCCCCTCACTGTCACCCATCTATCTGCCATCTTTGGAGTTACTACTCCCCTATAACTCTGATCTATGACTCCCTCTGCCTCCCGAATGATCCGAAGTTCATCCAACTCCAGCTCCAGTTCCCTAACACGGTCTTGGAGGAGCTGGAGATGGGTGCACTTTCTGCAAGTGTAATCGGCAGGGACGTCGATGTCATCCCTCACCTCATACATGTTGCAGGAGGAACATTGCACTGCCTTCACTGCCATCCCTCTAAAGCTAACTTTTATTTAAAAAAAACTGGGTCTAAAGAATACAACAAGGAAAATTCAGAACTTACCTACTTACCACAACAGGTGTTATTATTAGGTTAGAGGAGGAGGGCGGGTGGGAGGCACTACCCGTGTAGTGCCTCGGGTTCCTCTCCTTCGCGCTTTTAAAGGGGGAAAAAACCTACCCAGGTAAGCTTACACTAACTGCTTCCGGGTCTCGGCTGCCCCTCTGGTCTTCGTCACTTCCCCCTGGTGCTCCCGCTCTTTCTGTGAAGAGAGAGTGAAAGAGAAAAAAAAAACACCGCTGCCCGCTACCGGTAAGCACTTTTAAAACCAAACGGTCTTACCTTCGCTGCTGCTCGCACTGGAAATGACCGACGGCTTCGAAGGGTGAGTATAAATACTCACCGCTTTCCTTCCCGGCTGCCCCTCTGGTCGTCGTCACTTCCCCCTGGTGCTCCCGCTCTTTCTGTGAAGAGAGAGTGAAAGAGAAAAAAAAACACCGCTACCCGCTACCGGTAAGTACTTTTAAAACCAAACGGTCTTACATTCGCTGCTGCACGCACTGATGCGAGTATCACAGCGTGGGAAGTGCAGAGGATGAGGCCATGATGGGTGATCGGTGTACATGCTATTCCTCTGGGATTCCAGTCGGATAGAGTTCATAGACTATAGTTACTGGCACAGAGTGGAAAAATGTTCACAGGCCATAGCTAGAAGTGCATTGTAACAATGGGTTTAAAGAAAGGTGAGAGGAGAATAGAACGGTTTGGGTTCACAAGCGTTGGCTAGGATAAGAGTGCAAACAGTTTCAAAAAACCTTCACTCAGTGTACTGAACGGCTGTGGGCTCAACGATCGTTGCTCGGACAGCAAAGCGTGGGTGGGTTTACAGGGCATTGCTGTGGGAATAGAGAAGACTTGATTCACATTCTGTTGCAGAGAAACATAATGAGGATTGATTCACAACCGGTTGCTTGGTAACCGAATTTGGATCAGTTCACAGCCATATAGATCTCAAGATTCAGACTGAGAATCCGACTGCAGTGTTAGCTTCAGGTACAACGATATCATCGTAAAAGTTTTTTGCAGCTCCAGATTTTGAGTGGGCTTGTTCGATCACAGTTTCAAATGAGGGTCCGTGTCATCAGGTGATCTTAGGTGAATTTGTTTGCAGCTGTATTTTGCTACAGCTTCAATTCTTCAGAGAAATAAGCCACTCGGGCAGCTTCCAGTTTCCCTCATTCCCTTCGCCCGGGCTCCAGCTCATGGTCTCGGACGGGAAGGACACTGGGTAAAGTCTAATCCCTTCATTGCTCTGCTCTATCGCAGAGGGGTGCTCATTGGTATCTGGACATTATGAAAGGGAAAGACAGAGTGGATGCAGAGAAGTATTTCGCTGGTTGCGAAATGTTGTATGGGAGATAGGGTGCAGGAGTGTTCCCATTTAGAAAACAGAATAAATAAAACAAAGAAATGCGGATACTCAAGGTGTGAGACGAAAACAGGAATTGTTGGGGAAACTGCAGCTTGTGCGGAAAAAAACATTAACTTGCCTACTCCAGGCGCCCATCTTGGTTTATACAGAGGAAGTTCAGTCATTGAATCAGGGCCATATAGCAAAGAAAATTGCACCTCCTTCCAATAAATTAAGTAAATCAATTAACTCATATATGCTGACCTCTTGGGGTTTAGGGGGGGGGGGGTGGTTACGGCTGACCAAAGCATTCGCCTGACACCCAGACGTTCAGTTCTCGCATCAAAGAGTTCATTGAAGGTATAACGGTGTGAAGTCCTCTGGCAAACCAGAGAGCTGTTTTCCAGAGAAAGGAAAGCATATATGTTTATGTATTTGTTTAATCTCTCCTTGTGAATTATAGTTAAAACTGTGGCATTAAGCTTCAGCATAATAAGAATTACATTTTCAAATGATGTTGCAAAAAGCTGACTTGTAAGTGCAGTTATAAATCAGATTGAAGCAGACATGAGACGTTTTCCATGAAAGACCTACTTTGTAAAATCAGCAGCCTCCCTTTGAAGAAGCAGCGGGAATGATGTGATGACTGGGGGAAGACAGGAAGGTCGTTTGTTCTCTCAAAGACTTACTGCGTGAATAGGCAGAGCGAAGACTCAAAATGAGTTGACACGTGAACTGATACATTTGGGCTGTGGTTAACAAACCCGACACACTATATGCGTAATGTCTCCTGCTCGAACTTCTTCATTGAACCGAAGAAAACACAACGTATGGAGGCTTGGATTTTTTTCTTCATTTATTCAATCTCTCTTGATAATTGAGATCCTAGGGGATGGATGCTCGGGCAGCTGCATGCTCCATTTGCAGGATGTGGGAGGTAATAGTCACCAAAGATTTTGCTCCTGACATTGCCTGCAAGAAGTGCACTCAACCCAGCTCCTCACAGACCATGTTATGGAACTGGATCTGGAGTTGGATGAACATCGGATCATTCGGCAGATTGAGGGCATCATAGAGACGAGTTGCAGGCAAATAGTCATGTCTAGGTTCCAGCACAACAGTAGCTGGGTGACCATCAGAAGAGGAAAGGAAATAGGCAAACAGTACAAGGACCCACTTTATGGACGATCCCTCGATAATAAGTCTACCTTTTTGAAGACTGTTCGGGAGGGGCGATCGACCAGGGGAAAGAAACAGCAGCCAGATTCCTGACACAGAGTCTGGCGCTGTGACTCAGAATGGAAATGGGAAGGATTGTACAGTGATGATGATAGGTGATTCAATCATGAGAGAAACAGACAAGAGGTTGTGAGGTCAGGACCAACAATCCCGGATGCTGTGCTGCCTTCCAGATGCCAGGACCAGGGATGTCTCTCATCGAGTCTACAGAATTCTTAATGGACATGGAGAGCAGCCAGAATTCACGGTACGAATTGTACGAGTTCCATAGGGAGAGAAAGTGAAAATAGAATGGAGTTAGTTAGGTAGGAAGGTAGAAAGTAGGACGAGTAGTCTCAAGATTTCTACCAATGCCACGTGTTCATGAGGCTTGGAACAGAGACCCAGTGCCGATGAACAAGTGGCTGCAGGACTGGTGTGGGGAGGGGTCTTCAGGTATGTGGATCATTGGGTTACCGTCTGGGGAAGGTGGGGTCTAATCAAGAATAATGAGGAGCCCCTGAACTGTAACAGGCATCAATACCCAAGTTGGGAAACGTGCTAGAACTCTTCGATAGGGTTGAAGCTAAATTGACGGATGGGTGTGGTCGGTAGGGAAACTGAGCTATGGATGAGATGATGGAGTTGGTAGTGAACACACAGACACAGTGTGCAGATAGTCAATGAGGAGGGACAGGCACTTGATCGGGCAAACGTGTAGTCAGTATGATGGTTTAAAATGTGTCCAGTTTAATGCACTAAGTAGCCTTAAGAAGCGTGATGAACTCAGAGAATAGGTCAATACGTGGAAATATGAAATTGCGCAATTACAAAGACGTCAATATCATAGGGGCAGGAATACTTGATGGATGTTCCACTGTTATGATGTTTCAAACGGAATGGAGGAGTAGAGGCAAAGGAGATGGATGAGTGGCATTGCGAATCGGGGAAGTATCACAGCTGCGGAAAGGGAGGTCGTCGACGAGGGTTTGTCTGCAGAATCATTATGGGTGGAAGTCAGCAAAAAGGAAGGATCTGTCACTTTTTGGGCGTTTTACACAGGCCGTGGAATACCAACAATGACAAGGAAGAGAAGACTGGGAGGCAGATTTCAGAAATGTGCAGAAGTACCAGGGTTATTCTCATGGGTGACTTCAACTTCCCTAATATTGTTTGGAACGTACTTAACTGAAATAGTTTGAATGGAGCAGTTTTTATTAGGTATGCCCAGAAAGGGTTCATGACACATCATGTAGATAGATCGACCAGAGGGGAGGCCATATTAAATTTGGTGCTCAACAATGAATTATGCCAGGTGTCAGATCTCTCAGGGGAAGAACATTTTGTTGACAGAAACCACAACACTATGAGCTTTTCTATACTCATGGGAGCAGAAGGTATAAGAATGTATTTATTTGGGAGAGGAGGAATTACAATCCGATTAGGCTGGAACTGGGGCGCCTAATTTGGGAACAGATGTTGTCAGGGAAATGCATAACGAAAATATGGATTTTTTTTGCGAAGCACGTGCCGATGGTGCACCATAGATTTGTCCCACTGAGGCAAGGAAGAGATGGTAGTTTGAAGGAATCATAAAATACAATACCTGCAGGGTGGAAAGAGACCAATTGGACGAACAAGTCCACACAGCCTCTTCGAGGAGTAACCCACACAGATCCATTCCACTAACCCATCACTGCACATGCACCTCTGACTAATGCATCTAAGACCGGTTTCAGAGGAGGTCGGCGATGTCCAGAATGAATATTTTGCTTTATTAGTCACTACTGAGAGTGACATTGACGTTTCTGAGAATGGCGTAAAACAGACTGTTAGGCATGAGTAGGTTTATGTTTGGAAGAAGGATATGTTGAAAATTTTGAAAAAAACGTCAGGATACATAAATCGAATGGGACATTGGAGATATATCCTAGTTGAATACAGGAATCGAGGGAAGAGAGTCCTGCGCCTTTGGCTAAATCTTTGAGACTTTACTTGCCGCTGGAGTAGTGTCAGATCATTGGTGTTTAGCAAATGTTATTCTATTGTTCCAGGAGGAAATAGGGATACTCATAGAAATTATAGACCAGGAAATCTTACGCCAGTGCAGACTTAAAGTATTGGAGAGAAGTCCGAGAGGCACAAAATTACGATTACTTGGAAAACCATTGTTAGGCTAAAGATAGTCTGCATGGCTATTCAAGGGACAGATCATGCCTCAAAAAACTTATTCAAATCTTTGATGATGTGATAAAACATGTTGATGAATGTCCAGCAGTGGTTGTGGTGTACATGCATTTTAGAAAGGCGATTGATAATTTTCCTCCTGTTATGCTCTTGCAGAAATTGAGGCGGCATGGGGTAGAGAGAAACCAGCCTCGCTGGATACAAATTTACTGGCCCAAAGAAGATACAGTCTGATGGTCGATGGAAAGTATTCAGTCTGGAGCTTGGTGAAGAGTGTTGTTCCACAGGGCTCGATTCTGACACCTCTGCTCTTTGTGATTTTTACAAATGGCTTGATGAGGAAGTGGAAGAGTGGTTTAGTAAGGTGTCGAATTACTTGAAGGTTGGAGGAGGTGTAAATAGTGTGGAGGGATGCAATAGATTGCAATAAGGCATTGACAGTATGCACAACTGCGTCAGTAAGTGGTAGATGGATTTCAAGTCTGAATTCATTCATTTTGCAAGTTCGAATTTGGATGCGGAATACAGGTGAATGGAAGATTCTTGGCAGTTTGGATGAACAAATGGATCTTGGTGTTCATGTCTATAGATGCCTCAAAGGTACCACCCAGGTTGATAGTGTTTTTAATAAGGTGTATAAAGTGTTGCCTTTCATTAGCCGGAAGATTGAGTTTAAAAGCCACAAGGTTACACTACAGCTGTATAGAGTCATGGTCAGATGACACTTGCAAAATTGTTTCCGGTTCTGATAGGCTCTTCAAGGAAAAATGTGGAAGCTTTAAAGAGGGTGCACAGTAGATTATCTGGATGCTGCCTGCACTGGAGATGTGTTATGAAGAAAGTTTGAGGGTTTTCGGTCTTGTCTGAATGGATTGAAGAAACATGTGTGGTGACTTGATAGAGATGTACTAGATGTTGCCAGACTTAGGCTTGGACTTTTATCTCAGGAGGGAATGAGGAAGAGATGTGGCCTGATCGATGTATGCAAGATAATATGAGGAATGCATAGATTCAATAGGAAGAGACTTTTCCCCAGGGCATGATTGTCTGGTACAAGGGGTCATAGTTTTAAGGTATTGGTAGAAAGGTATATGGAGGACGTCAGAGGAAGGTTCTTTATGCAGAGATTTGTGAATTCATGCAATGCATTGCCCGAGGTCGCAGTGATGGCAGAGTAATTAGAGACAATAAAGCGACTGATGGACATGCACATGGATAGCAGCGAGTTGAGGGATGAGTAGGTTATTTTATTTATTTTATTTTACATTAAGCTTAACCTTCGGCACAACATCGTGGGTCAAAACGCCTATTCTGTGCTGAAGATTTCAGTATTCTATGTCATATGTTGAGAGGCAGAGACCGCGTGGGTAAACTGAGGCTTCTTTTCCCATGGCGAATATGTTTGTCATGATGGGGCATAATTTGAAGGAACTTGGAGGAATGTCTATTGGAGATGTCAGAGGTAGGTTCTTTAGTCAGAGGTTTGTAGGTGCATGGAATGCGCTGCCAATAGTGATAATAGAATAAGATGGGACATTTAAGGGACTCTTGGATAGTGCCAAGAAATCTAGTAAAGTTAAGAGCATGTAGGTTAATCTGATCTTAGTGCAGGATAAAAGGCCGGTACAACATCGAGGGATGAGGGGCATTTGCTTTGCTGTACTGCTCTATGTTATATCTTTTTATGTACCTGATAAAACAGACTGTTGTCAAGAACGTGTATTTATGATGTTGGGAACAGCTTGCAAGTAAGGAGCATAATAACATTTACCAAACATTTGTTCCGGTTTCATGGAGTATCAAGTTAAAAGAATCTAAAGAACATGATTAAAACTATCGCTGCGGAAGTCCAAAGTTGCAAATTTGTAGTCAACGTATAATAAAATAAATAAAGCCTGATATTTGAAAAGATCGTGGGCTTGATACTTATTTTTAAGGAACCCAACACCTTGGCAGAGGAGCAGGATCAAAAAAACGAATGCTGGATCACTTAAGACGGCTTAAATCCTTACAGCATCCATGGTTAACGACTGGTCTTGATTCTAAATGTTCTCACCTGATATCATAAACTCAAACCAACTTCGTCTGACGTGATCTGGATTCGTCCGTGATCTCCAACTGGATCCACATACTTACAGATGTCTGTAGTCATCAGAGGAAGTAATATCAATGCCCCCATTTCCAGGCATAAAGAATGATTTCCCCATCACCAACCCATCCCACCCCCAACACGAACAGTCGATGACAACAGACCAGCTGACGAGTGCATTAACTCTTTATGTCTCCTAACACACATCCTTAGTGAGCAAAGTCACTCCAATTTGTGACTTAGAGTCATAGACTCATGGAGATGTGCAGCATGCAAACAGACACTTCTGTCCAACCTGTCCATGCCAACAAGATATCCCAACCCAATCTAGACCCACCTGCCAGCACCCGTCCCATATCCCTCAAAACCCTTCCTATTCATATACCCATCCAAATGCCTTTTAAAAGTTGCAATTGTATCACTCTCCACCACATACTCTGTCAGCTCATTCCACACACATACCACCCACTGCATGAAAAAGTTGCCCCTTAGGTCTCTTTTATATCTTTCCCCACTCACTCCAAAACTGTGCCCTCCAGATCTGGACTCCAAGACCCCAAGGAAAAGACTTTGTCTATTTATCCTATCCATGGCCCTCGTAATTTTGTAAAACTCGATAAAGTCACCCGTCAGTCTCCGACGCTACAGAAAAAAACAGCCCCAGCCTGTTCAGCCTCTCCCGATAGCTCAAATCCTCCTACCCTGGCAACATCCTTTTAACCTTTTCTGAACGATTCAAATGTTCACAGCATCTTTCCAGTAGGAAGGAGACCAGAATTGCATACAATGTTCAAAAAATGGCCTAACCTAAGTCCTGGACAGCCGGAACATGACCTCCCATCTCCTGTACTGAATACTCTGATCAATAAAGGAAAGCATAGCAAACGCCTCCTTCACTATCCTATCTACCTGCGACTCCACTTTCAATGAGCTATGAACCTGCACTCCGAGGTCTCTATGTTCAGCAACACTCCCTCGGAACTTATCATTAAGTGTATAAGTCTTGCTAAGATTTGCTTTCCCAAAATGCAACACCTCGCATTTGTCTGAATTAAACTCCATCTGCCACGTGTCATCCATTTGGCCCATCTGGTTCAGATCCTGTTGTAATCTGAGGTAACACTCCTCGCTGTCCAATACACCTCAAATTTTGCTGTCATCTGCAAACTTACTAACTGTAACTCTTATGATCGCTTTCAAGTCATTTATGTAATTGACAAAAAGTAGAGGACCCAGCACCGATCCACTGGTCACAGGCCTCCAGTCTGAAAAACAACCCTCCACCACCACCCTCTGTCTTCTCCCTTTGAGCACGTTTTGTATCCAAATAGCTAGTTCTCCCTGTATTCCATGAGATCTAACCTTGCTAATCAGTCTCCCATGTGGAACCTTGCCGAACGCCTTACTGAAGTCGATGTAGATCATATTTACTGCTCTGCCCTCATCAACCTTCTTTTTACTTCCTCAAAAACTCAATCAGGTTTGTGAGACATGATTTCCCACGCTGAAAATGTGTTGCTGGAAAAGCGCAGCAGGTCAGGCAGCATCCTGGGAACAGGAGAATCGACGTTTCGGGCATAAGCCCTTCTTCAGCCCTTCCTGAAGAAGGGCTTATGCCCAGAACGTCGATTCTCCTGTTTCCTGGATGCTGCCTGACCTGCTGCGCTTTTCCAGCAACACATTTTCAGCTCTGATCTCCAGCATCTGCAGACCTCACATTCTCCTCAATGATTTCCCACTCACAAAGCCATGTTGACTATCCCTAATTAGTCCTTGCCTTTCCAGATACATGTACATCCTGTCCGTCAGGATTTCCTCCAACAATTTGCACACCACTGAGGTCAGGCTCATTGGTCTATAGTTCCCTGGCTTGTCTTTACCGCCTTTCTGAAACAGTGTCACCACCTTTGCCAATCTCCAGTCTTGAGGCACCTAACCTGTGACTATTGATGGTAACAATATCTCATCAAGAGGCCCAGCAATTTCTTCCCTAGCTTCCGACAGAGTTCTCGGGTACACCTGATCAGCTCCTGGGGAGTTATCCAACTTTAACCGTTTCAGGACATCCAGCACTTCATCCTCTGTTATCTGGACATTTTGCAAGATGTCACAATGTATTTCCCCCCAGTCTATATCTTCCATACCCTTTTGCACAGTAAATACTGATGCAAAATATTCATTTAGTATCTCCCCCATTTTCTGTGGTTCCATACAAAGGCCACCTTGCTGATCTTTGAGGGGCCCTATTCACTCGCTAGTTACCCTTTTGTCCTTAATATATTTGTAAAAGCCCTTCGAATTCTCCTTAATTCTATTTGCCAAAGCTATCTCATGCCCCCTTTTTGCCCTCCTGATTTCCCTCTTACGAATACTCCTACTTCCTTTATACTCTTCCAAGGATTCACTCCATCTATCCTGTCTATACCTGGCATATGATTCCTTCTTTTTCTTAATCAAACCCTCAATTTCTTTAGTCATCCAGCATTCCCTATACGTACCAGACTTCTCTTTCACCCTGACAGGAATATACTTTCTCTGGATCCTTGTTGTCTCATTTCTGAAGGCTTCCCATTTTCTAGTCGTCCCTTTACCTGAGAACATCTGCCTCCAATAAGCTTTTGAAAGTTCTTGCCTATTCCCGTCAAAATTGGCCTTTCTCCAATTTAGAACTTCAACTTTTAGATCTGGTCTGTCCTTTTCCTTCACTATTTTAAAACGAATAGAATTATGGTCACGAGCCCCAAAGTGCTCTCCCACTCTCACCTGCCCTGCCTTATTTCCAAAGATTAGGTCCCGTTTTGCACCTTCTGTGGTAGGTACATCCACAAACTGAATCAGAAAACTGTCTTATATGCACTTAAGAAATTCCTCTACATCTCAACCTTGACTAATATTGAGTTCTACTGGTCCTTCACCCTTACCCTATCTAAGCTCTCTCCTATCTACCGACTCTGGGACACTCCACGACACGGATTCAGTGCGGGCTCTGGGAAGTGGGGGCAAAGATTTTGGTCTCAGCTCCAGCCAGTCTGAAGAAGCAGACCAGCCACTTAATTTACGACAAGTGCAGATCATGAGCTTTAAGAAGGCAAAATAAGGACGAGAAGGTTGTCATTAAATAGGAAGAAATACGATCGTAAGAGCACAGGCCTCCCTATTCCAAACTGGTAGAAAGATGTTCCCTTGTCCTCATTGCACAGCACCGACAATTTGAATGACAATACAGAATTTAATTAATGACGAGTTGGAGAAGAACTGGACAAGCCAATTAAATGTTGTCTGAGAAATTGAAATGCACTGAAAAGAGCCAGGATGTACCAAAGGAAATCCGGCAGAAAAGAATCCAGATACCCAATCAACAATTCCTAAATCTACTATCCCAGTCCAAGGCCAGTTTAACCGTCACAATGCCATTTGATAAGTGAAATACGAAAGAGAAAGACAGGGACAAAGCAGAATCGTCCCCTGCCTCCAGCGATGATGTGGAGCCGTGCTAAGAACCAATGCAAACCAAGCAACTCCAAGCCCATTCATGTGAGCGCCCGGAAGGCTTAAAATCAAAATGAAATGGAGCTAGAGAGAGAGGTTGAGAGATGGGGGAGAGTTGAGAAGAGAGAGAGAGGGTGGAGAGAGAGAGAGAGAGAGAGAGAGAGAGAGAGAGAGAGAGAGAGAGAGAGAGAGAGAGAGAGAGAGAGAGAGAGAGAGAGAGAGAGAGAGAGAGAGAGAGAGAGAGAGAGAGAGAGAGAGAGAGAAGTTCTCCGTGCTGCAATGCTGAACAAATTCTTAGTACACTTATTTCAGTACAGGAGAGGCAGAGTCAGTCGATGTAATTCTGTCCAAATATTTTTAATCCAACCCATAAACCATTGCTAATTTATCCATTCTGTTTTAAGTGGAACGAACAGATAGTTTTTTTTGAATTCAGATAAGAGGATGAACTTCTGAATCTGTTAGCAGACTTTCACTATCATAGCCCAGTGGATCAAGCCATTCGTTAACAACACATCCTCGTACTGGATTATTGCTGTAAAAAACATTAATTGTGTTCGGATATCAGGAATTACAAATCATAAAAAAAAACTGTGACTGACGGAGAATATTGAAATTTGAATTGTACAAACTAACATCTAGAATAAAATATCAAGTCGTTTTATACATGGAGTCAAATTAGAGAAAGAGCATGCTAAGTTTTTTTTTGCCTGAATCAAACTGAAGCGTTTGAATTCTGTTTTAAAACAACCAAAGATAATTTTCCACAGATTACAAATCTGTCCAAATCTCTGGAGTTAGATAGGAGAGAATTGCAAAATTTAAAAATTAGAGAAGGAGAGTGGCGACAAATTAGATTAATGATTTTAAATCTTGGAACTGAAATTAAATTGCGTTTTACATTTCTTGATGATGTTCTATCCTTGTCTTCCTTTGGGGAACTGTTTGATCAAACTACTACCCAAGCTATTGGTTCTGTACATGGAGAAATCAGTAAAGTTTCACAGATCGGTTGATAAGGTAATACGAGAGTCAAAGATGCGCGACATGTTCTTGGAAATGCGATTTCATTGTGCAAAAATGAGTGATGTTTCAGAAGTAACAAAGATAAGGGAATACATGGTAAAAACAAAATGAGCTGGATAATGGGACTGAGGCATGTACATCTACTTGAAAAAACGGATTAGTGTGACTTGAAAAAGCCAAAGAGCACGGTTTAAATGAAAAGACGCTGACACATAATCCACAGAGGATACGACTTTGAAACAATGATAGAGAGCTGGAGTGAAAGTACACAGTAATCACGATGCACAGATACCTCGAAAACGAAAACTGGGGAACTTTACACATGTATGATATCAACGAGAAACCAATGACTGAACTTGCAACTTGACAGGAATTGTTACAATTGCCCAATATGACATGGTTGTTGTATTACTTGATATTATTTGAGTTATCA
Organism: Chiloscyllium plagiosum; assembly: GCF_037043375.1. Taxonomy (NCBI): domain Eukaryota; kingdom Metazoa; phylum Chordata; class Chondrichthyes; order Orectolobiformes; family Hemiscylliidae; genus Chiloscyllium; species Chiloscyllium plagiosum. The sequence continues at coordinate 30,012,060 of NW_028270184.1, read as the reverse complement.
ATCTGTATTTTGTTGAATCTTTGATTAAATATTGTATTCAGTAAATTCTGAAGTCAAAAGTTTGGTATTTTACTGCTCTTTACCACATAAGGTCACCTCCCAATTATTAGCTGGGCCTGGACATTGAAAATTGCGTGATTAGCCTACAGCATAAGAAGGGTTAAATTTACAAATGTTTTTCCAAAGGGCAGAGTTACACGTGCGATTGAAATTGATTCGAAATTTTAAAAATACAGATGCTGGAATCTAAAATATATAGGCAGGAGGCTGCAAGACTACGGCAAGCCAGTCAGAATCATAAGGTGGAGAAGTCGACGTGTCGTGTGAACTTCTTCTTCCCTTTGCCTTAGACATTCTCTCTATCCTTCACTCTGAACTTCCACTCCCTTTCCCTCTTTCCATCTCTCACACACTACCCTTCACACTCTCCCCCACTTTCTCCAACCGTCTCACTCCACTTTCGCCCTCTTCCTTTTTTTTCTCCCTCTGGCCGCATCTCTCTTCCCAGTCCTGAAAAAGAACTGCGTCCCAAACATCGAAGTTTCCATCTTCTTATGCTGCATGGCATGGTGTGTTCTTCCAGCCTCCTGCCTGTCTATTTTGTAGCAGATCCGAAGCAAATAGGGGTAGATGTGAAGAATACATCTTGTGGATGGAATGTGGGCAAGAGCTGGCAAGAAAATAGATCAACAGAATGTGCTCATAATACTTGGTTCTTTACTTTAAAAGTAGGTAAAAAGTAAAAAAAAAAGTCTATAAAGAACGTGAATAAATCTGTTGCTGCGAAATTTTCAATGTGCATCTGTGTACTCCAGATATTAGAAGACTCAAAACTGGTTATTTGAAAGATTGGAACCTTATTTCCGTGGAACCCATCATGCAGATACAAGGGAATCTGCCTGCTCCCTCTGGGGTCAGTGATTCACACATACCGGGGTCAGTGTTATTTTCCCAGTGTCAGAGATAGAGACATAGTAGTGACAGTCTGCTATCCTCAGGGAGAGGATGTAAGGTTCAGAAGTGAATGAGAGATACAAGGATGGGGGAGAGAGAGAGTAAGTGGGAAGAGAAATGGAGGGAAGGGAAAACGAGGGAAAAGAGGTGAGGTTGTGCGGAGGAAAATAGAGCGAGATGCAGAGAGGGAGGAATATGAGAAAGAATGGAAAAGGAAGGTGGAGAGAGGGGGAGAGAGAGGATCAGAGACAGAGAGAGAGATGGTTTGAAGGTTATGGCACAAGAGAGATATAGGGAGTGTGAGAGATGGGAAGAGAGATGCGGGCAGAGAGAAAGATGGAGAGACGAAGGAAGATAGAGATTGGAGGATTGAGAGTGTAAGGGCGAATGTGGGCGGCACGGTGGCACAGTGGTTAGCACTGTTGCCTCACAGCGCCAGAGACCCGGGTTCAATTCCCGCCTCAGGCGACTGACTGCAAGGAGTTTGCACGTTCTCCTCGTGTCTGCGTGGGTTTCCTCCGGGTGCTCCGGTTTCCTCCCACAATCCAAAAAACCTGCAGGTTAGGCACATTGGCCATGCTAAATTGCCCGTAGTGTTAGATGAAGGGGTAAATATAGGGGAATGGGTCTGGGTGGGTTACGCTTCGGCGGGTCGGTGTGGACTTGTTGGGCCGAAGGGCCTGTTTCCACACTGTAAGTAATCTAATCTAAAAAAAAATGTGCAAGAGATGAAAAGAGAGAAAAACAGAGAGAAGTAGGGCGAGCGAGAAAGATCGTGAGAGGGAGACAGAGTGTGGGGAAAGAATGAGCGAACGAGTGGGATGAGTGAAAAGAGAGAGACTGCGTGGGGAAGCTGAAAGAGACAGGATAGAGAGAGAAAGATCGAGGAGAATAAATGAAGGAACGGAGTGACAGATGTAAAGAAGCAGGCGATGGGGAGAGGCAACTGTGGAAGAGGGTGGTTGTCTGAGAGAGGAATGATGAGGAAGAAAGGGGGCGAGAGTGAGAAGGACAGAGAAAGTAAGAGAGAGGGAGGAAGGGGTACAGAGAAAGGGGACAGAGAGGTAGGGTGGAGAAAAGAGGACGAAAGGGATTAGGAAGGGGAGTCAGAACGTGGGAAGGAGAGAAAATGGGAGAAATAGAGAATGGTAGAATGAGAGCGGTTAGAGATGTGAGAGAGAAGGAGATAGTAAAATAAAGGTGGCAGATCTCAAGAAATGGGGGAGAGAGAGAGATCGGCGAGAGAGGGAGAGGAGACAAAGAGAGAGGACGAATCAATGCGAGTGAGACTGGGGATAGATGAGTTGTGAGAAAAACAGATTGGGGTGAGCACGAGGGGCAGAGAGAAAGAGAGTAAATGAAGGGTAAGGAGAGACATGAGAAGAAGGTAGAAAGGGGGAGTATTGAATAGAACGTATAACACAGGACTTAACAGTGCAGTACAGGCCTTCGGCCCTCAATGTTGTGCCAGCCAGTGAGACCAATATGAATCCTATTTGCTCTATCCTATTCCATTATGATCTATTTGTTGTGCTCATTTAAATGCCCTTAATGTTGGCGAGCCGTTTACTGTTGCAGGCAGAGATTTCCTCGCTCTCATTATTCTCTGAGTAAAGAACCTACCTCTCGGATCTGTCCTATATCGGTCACATCTCAATTCAAAGGTATGTGCCCTCGTGCTTGTCATCACCATCCGACCAAAAAGGTTCTCACTGTCCACCGTATCTCATCCTCTGATCATCTTGTATGTCTCCATAAAGTCAATCCTCAACCTTTCTTCTCTCTAACGAAAACTGCCTCGAATTTGTTAGCATTTCGTCATAACACCTTCCCTCCATACCAGATAACGTGCCAGTCAATCTCCTCTGAACCCTGCCCAAAGCTTCCACATCCTTTGCACAATGCGGTGTCCAGAACTGTACATAATACTGCAATTGCTGGCAAAACAGACTGTTGTACAGTCGCAACATGGCTTTGTATCTCAGTCTTTCGACAAATAAAAGCTAACATGCCGGATACCTTCTTAACAACCTTATTAATCTGGGTGGCAACTTTCATGGATCTGTTTACATGGACACCGAGATGTCTCTCATCATCTGCACTATCAATACTCTTCCCATTAGCCCAGTTCTCTTTATTCCTGCAACTCCTTCAAAAGTGAATTACCTGACAGTTTCCCACGTTAATCTACCTTTGCCGCATCTCAGCCCATCTCTGTCGCTTGTCTACGCCCTCTGCAATCTTCAACATCCTTTGGCACTGTCAAAAACTCCACCGACCTGAGTGTCATCCCCAAATATACTGACTATTAATCTCCGCCCTCATCCAAGTCATTAATAAAAAATGAAACTCTTCTGTGGAGCCAAAACAGATCCTTGGTGTACACCACTATTAACTGAACTCCAGGATCAACATTTCCCATCAATAAACACCGGCTGCCTTCTTTCAGCTAGCCAAGTCTGATGCAAATCGGAAAATCACAAGCAATCCCATGCCTCTGTATTTTGTGCAATAGCCTACAGTGGGGAACCTTATCAAACGCCTTCCTGAAATCCACCACATCAGCTCCTTTACTTTGATCCACCTGATACGTCACCTTCTCAAAGAACTTAACAACGTTCCATCACTATTAGCCTGACACTTTCACACTCACTCTGTCATTGTCATGCTGATTCCCTCACACTCACACCTCACACCGTCCAACTGTCACCTCAACTTTTTCACACTCACACTTTCACACTCATTAACGCTCAATCACTCGGTTATGATCACACTGAGCCCCTTGCAGTTGGTCCCTCATCGACACGTTGACCTCCTTGCAATCCCTCCCTCACCATCAACTCACACTGACTCCATCACCGCCACCATGACCCGTTCACACTCCCTCCGTCACTGTCACACTGACCCTCCCACAATGACTCTGTCACCACCTTCCTGACCCCCTCACACTCACGCTATGCCCACCACTCTAACCCCCTCATACTGACACCATCACCAATACTCTGATACTCTCAGACTCACTCCATCGCCGCCTCCATGACCTTCTCACTCGATCTCCGTCACCGTCACGCTGATCATCTCACTCTGATTTCATCACCGTCAACCTGACCCACTCACACTCACCCCATCTCTGCCACCCTGAATCTACTCACATTCACCCTGTCCACATCACCCAGACGCTCAATCCCTCATTGCCATGCTGGCCACCTCATACTCACTCCGTCTTCTCACCCCAACCACCTCAAACTCACTGTCAATATCACCCTGGCCCGGTCACAAATACACACCTTCAAAGTCACCCATACCGTCTCACACTCACTAACTCACTGTCTCCATGACCCTTCACACTCTCTCCATCATCGTCAGCCTGACCCTCTCACACAACTCTCCAACAGTGTCACTGCCACTCTGACCCTCTGACACTCACCATATCACTGCCACCTGGAATACACTGACACTAACTCTGAACGGAAGGTGGGCCAATCCAGTTTTTGCTATTCCCACGTCTACCAGAACTCCTAATGCAGGATGAATCTGAAAACCTCCCCCTCACCGAATCAGTGTTAGCTACGTGTTCTTTGGTCCTTTCTGTGATCTCCTCGTTCACACGATGTTGCACAGGTCGCAAACTTGAATTCCCAGCTTTGGACGCCCTACGTTTAGTGTGCTTCATAACAGCCAATTGTTTGTATTTAGAATCCCGTCTCTTTTTTGTACGGCTGTTGTTGTTACCAAAGTGTACCATGATCACAGGTTATTCACTCTTCCCCTTCAGGACGTTCTATAGCCATTCTGAGACTTCCTTGTTGCTGACACTACAGAAGCATCATGGCATTCCGGAGTCATTTTTGTCTCAGAAATGCCTTTGAATTCTTCGTATAATTAAATTACTATTGTACTTCCACTGGCTTCGTTCTTCCTCTGTTCAAAAGAGCCAATGGAGTTGGCTCAAAATTGGCAGTTTCTACTTTCCCCTTTGGAGGCCATTTCCTTCAGAAGGATGCAGGTGTTAAATATGTTTCTCGGGGGAATTGCGAAAGGGTATTCTTGCATTGTCTTTTAAGTCTTCTGAAGAAATGTGGTGGCCAGCCGTTGTCGTCTTGCCTGCGATTTTTTTTTGCGGTGTGTCCACCTCCCTATTCATACTATCCACACTTCCCAAAGCTTTGCAGATGTTCTGCAGTGTTGTGAGCAGCCAATACAATTGCTAAACGCGGCCTTCCCGGAATTTCAGTTGGAGACGTTTCCTGCTCTCATCCTGGTCCCGGATACAGTGAATGAAGTTCCCATATGGATCACAAGGAACATAGCACGATTTGATCTCAACTGCCATAACTTGATCTTTCAATTAAACGTTTTGGAATACGGATACATCTGATGCGTTGGTTTCATGATCCTCTGGAACGTTCCTAGTGCAGAGGACTTTAGCAAAACTGCATACAATCTTCAACGACAGCACTTGTTACTTCTTTCAAATATTCTGCAATGCAAAAGCTCATGCTTCGGAACTCCAAAATATATTAGACCGTTTAGTCTTCCCAATCGAATCAGACAATTTCGCCAGCATAGTTAGAATTCAATTGGGCCAGTGTAACCGCATTGACTATTCAAAATAGAATATTTTTCAAACAATAAGCTCATGCTTTCCCTGACCCCTCTGCAGTGCATGCTCTTTGTTCCAAAACAGTATAATACATGTTCTTTACAGCTGGTACAAAGATAGTTTTCAATCTTTTTTTCCTCCTCCTGCTTTATTTCAGAAGTTTCTATTATTATAATACATTCACCTATTCAAAAAAGTGATGCTAATTATTTGTTGAAAATTCACATAATTTCCTACTTTGCCATTTCTAATTGCCGACTTTCATTCAACAGGAATGAGCTTTCATTCAACAACTCCCATCTATTCACCTACCCTTGTAGAAGTCCTGAACATTTTCTTTTCGAAGCACTCGTTACTGTTTGACATTTTTTATTCAACATTTTCCATTTTTGGAAAAGTCATCCATTGCTGGTAAAAAGAAAATGTTATCCCAATGAGCTTCAGAGTATGGTGCAGTTTCTTTCATCTTGGTCCAACAATTAGTAACGAAAGGTGCAGCCGCCCTCCTCGTTCAATTGTATTTCAGTGAAAACAATCCTGTTTTAGAGTTACAAAATGTCTCCCTAAACGCATCGTACTGCACATTTACCATGTTACAATTTCACATATTGATATTTTTAAATTACAGTCCACTACAAGAAGCTGTGCTTTCACGAGTGTCCACTTTATAAATCAGATTTAAGTGTCAGCTTCATTCTCTATTGATCCCCTCAAACTGAACAACATTCCGTAATGTTCTCATCATCCTTCAGTAGTACATCTGTTTCTGAAACTATTCCTCTTTCCACAATCTTATGCTTGTAGTAATGCACGTACACAGACCCGAGCACACACTTGATTAGACATACAGGGGAAAAAATGCACCAATGCAGTCTATCAGGTTAGAGAGACAAAGATCAGAGATGCAAACCCCAGCGTATAGAATCCTGATTCAAAGATATCTGTAAATCAAACATCGGGAGTGTAGATTGCATAGAAACTGATGCAGCACTAATTGCTGATAGTGTAGTTAGAACATAGAACATAGAACAATACAGCACAGAACAGGCCCTTCGGCCCACGATGTTGTGCCGAACACTTGTTCTCGCTTAAGCACCCATCCATGTACCTATCCAATTGCCGCTTAAAGGTCAACAAAGATTCTGACTCTACCACTCCCACAGACAGCGCATTCCATGCCCCCACCACTCTCTGGGTAAAGAACCCACCCTTGACATCTCCCCTATACCTTCCACCCTTCACCTTAAATTTATGTACGCTTGTAACACTCTGTTGCATCCGGGGAAAAGGTTTCTGACTGTCTACTCTATCTATTCCTCTGATCATCTTATAAACCTGGGAGTGGTAGAATCAGAATCTTTGTTGACCTTTAAGTGGCAATTCCGATCACTGTTCCAAGAACAACAACCGTTGTTTTCACAGTTCAATATTTACATTTCATATTTGAGCATTAATGGCCACTAATCGATCTAAGGTGAAAGTGACAATGAACCATACAGAAGTCAGTGGCTGTATACAGCAGGACAGCATGAATATTGCTCACGGGATATCTTTGGACAAATGATGGTCCTCCTTGTAGACAAATGCAAGGTGTCACAATATGAGGTCAATGATGATTACTAAGAGATCTGCCATTATCATGGCCATCAGTTCGTGAGTGACACATTGGGAAGAGACCACAATTTCTTCACAATAGGATGACAAATGTCAATGTATTAGATGTATGGAAATGAAACAAATAACTCACATTTTCACCTTCTCATAATATTATTAGTCTTATGAGCAAATTATGCGGTGCAAATATTATTCTAGAGCGACGACTGTACCAAATGATTGTATCAGCATGAAGGTCACTTGATGGATTCAAGTTTGAATATGCAATGAAAGGAGCACAGAATGGAAATATGAATTCAGATAAAATTGCTGTTGACTGGAATGATCATTTTTGCTGCAATGAAGTTTGCACCATTATAGTAGCTCCCACTTCAGGCCAGATAATTTGGGGCAGAGAGCACTGATATCAGCCAAAATGGATTTGTGTCCCAGCCTTGATGATGTGCACATTTTCTGGTTCATGTGCGTTTGGCGGGGCTATTCTCCCCTGATAATTTCAGAACACTGTTGGATTTACGTGGATAATTCAACAGGCATTTCCAACCCTGTTGAGTCCGCCATGACTCTGTGTTGCACTGTGACAAACACGCTAATCCGTTTCCACGATTTCTTCTCCACGAGAAACTGTTGTTGAGAGTACTTATAGTATTTTATAGGACATAGTTGTATCGTTCGTTCAGCGGTGTAACTTTGAGTGACTGTGCCAATATTTACTATTCCCTGTATTCATTGTGGTGAGCTGCAATCTTCCACAGCCAAAGACTGCGTTTGGTCAATGGATGTCAGGATTTTGTTCAAGTCACGCCAAGGGGACAACAAGATACTGAGAGGTCCATTGGTGACTGGTTTATCACTGACGTTATTTGGAATCCTGCACAAATTAACTCACCACCTTTGTACTTGAGGCCTGTTCACCATCGACAATGCAAACGACAATGCAATTAAAACCCAGCTAAAACATGAAACTCTTACTCTGTCCACCATCCGTCAGTTGTACTGCAGCAGCTCAACAGGATTCCTTAAATACCAACCTTTTAATGTTTGACTACTACTGTTAAAAGGTAAGTACAGTGGGTATATCAGAACATGCCAATGACCGACATCAGCAAAAAAAAAACAAATTGCTAGAAACACCCATCAGGCCTGGCAGCGTCTACGGAGAGAAATCAGAGTAAACGATTTGGGTTGAGCGCCTGAGGAAGAGTGACTCAATCCAAAGTATCAAGACTTCTTTGTCTCCACAGATGCTGTCAGACAAATTTTCCAAAACTTCTGTTTTGTTTCTGATTTATGGCTTTCACTGTTCTTTCCGTCTTTAATACCAATCCTTTCTGAAAGCTTCTGATTCCTCTGATCTAGTGTCTTTGCATCAAGCCTTACAATAACCATTGTCATCAATGTGCAGGACAGTGTAGCAAAAAGTTACGTGTGTTATGAGGTACTGAAAAAATGGCGAGTTATTCGTATCTGTGTCGAAATGTCAACTGATTCTTTCTACAGATTTCACCAACCTGCTGGGCTGTTCGATCTCTTTCTGCTTGCTGTTGGAACGATAGAATGAGATATGAAGGGCATGGGTGATGGCTAGGATTAGGCGCGTTGTAGAATGGACATGCCAATGAATGAACATTTGAAATGAGTACAATCTAAAAGGCGCTACCTTAATGTATGTCTGTAATGGATACAATGGATAAACAAAGACCTTTGCAATTGGAAGCGGACTCGAAAGTTTGAATCAATCAAATACCTCAACTGCATCTGGACGGGGTCCATGAATACATGGATACTGAATCAGTGAGTATTTCATAAAAGACTCAGTCAGTAAAGATTACAGGCCTAATAGTGGGTCATAGATGTCAACAAGAAGGGGTAAATATGACAATAAATACCAGGCATAATACAAGTCTTATCAGTGATTTGCAGAATAAGCAACGGAGAAGGAAGAATACAAGATCAACGAGGGTTGCAGCGGAATACGAGGGTTTATAGGAATACAAACAAACTTACCAGAATCTGCAACAATAGTAAGAATATAATAACCAATGAATTCAATGATCCAAAGAACCGTTCGAATGCGATGTTCCATTGGTACCCGATCAAATCCAGTAGAAGCATTCCTCAATAAATGAAAGAAAACTCTCCACATTGTTCTACCATTCCAAACTGAAGATCTCCCATTTTGAATCATTGTCGAAACAGTCTTTTGCTGTAATTTGTAAATCCACCGTTATATCATTCCAATCAATTGTTATGACATCTCAATCCATTGTTGTCCTATACCAGTCTATTATTTTTGGACTTGAATTCAGCGTTTAATGTGTCCAACCTATTTATTGCCAAATTTCAATAGAATGCTGTAGTATTATAATGTGTTATTCTCTACTCAGAAGCTATGCATTCTCCTTCTCTCTCTCTCTCTCTTTATCTCTCTCCCTCTCCCACTCCCTCTCCCTCTCTCCATCTCTCTCTCCCTCTCCATCTCCCTCGCTCCATATGCACCTCTGCACCATATCCTGTCTCAGGTGTCACTGATTGCTGTTGTAGACAAGTTTTATTGCATTTAAATCATCATTGGACAGGCAGATGGACGTACATGGAATAGTGTAGGTGGGATGGGCTTCAGGTTAGGTAAGAACAATGACTGCAGATGTTGGAAACCAGATTTTGAATTAGTGGTGCTGGAAGAGCACAGCCGTTCAGGCAGCATCAGGAGCAGTACAATCGACGTTTCGGGCAAAAGCCCTTCATCAGGAATAAAGGCAGAGAGCCGAAAGCGTGGAGATATGAGCTAGAGGAGGGTGGGGTTGGGGAGAAAGTAGAATAGAGTACAATAGGTGAGTGGGGGAGGGGATGAAGGTGATAGGTCGGGGCGGGGGGAGGGTGGAGTGGATTGGTGGAAAAGAAGATAGGCAGGTAGGTCAAGTCATGGGGACAGTGCTGAGCTGGAAGTTTGGACCTAGGGTGAGGTGGGGGAAGGGGAAATGAGGAAACTGTTGAAGTCCACATTGATGCCCTGGGGTTGAAGTGTTCCGAGGTGGAAGATGAGGCGTTCTTCCTCAAGGCGTCTGGTGGTGAGGGAACTGCGGTGAAGGAGGACCAAGACTTCCATGTCCTCAGCAGAGTGGGAGCGGGAATTGAAATGTTGGGCCACAGGGCGGTGTGGATGATTGGTGTGGGTGTCCCGGAGATGTTTCCTGAAGCGCTCTGCTAGGAGGCGTCCAGTCTCCCCAGTGTAGAGTAGACCGCATCGGGAGTAACGGATACAATAAATGATATTAGTGGATGTGCAGGTAAAACATTTTTGGATGTGGGTTTAATATCCTTCTAAATATTTTCTGAACCCTTTAAAGTTTCACAGCATTCTTCCAATAGGAAGCAGAACAGAATAGCATGCAATATTCTAAAAGTGGCCGAATCATTGCCCTGCACACACGCAACGAAACCTCCCAATTACTATACTCATTACCCTGACCAATAATGGACAGCATGGTAAACACCTTCTTCGTTAACCGATCTATCTGAGACTCCACATTCAAGGAATTACTCACCTGCGCTCCGAGGTCTATTTGTTCAGCACACGCCCTAGGACCTTACCAAACGTGTATATATCTTGCTGAGATTTGCTTTCACAACACCTCGTTTTTATCTAAATTAAACTCCATCTGCACTCCTTAGCCCATTGACCAATCTGGATAAGATTCTATTGTAATCTGAGTTAACCTTCAAACGCATCCAATTTTGGTGGTTTCTACAAACTTACTGACTGTGTTCATATTCAAATTATTTCTATAATTAACGAAAAGTAGCGACCCCGCATCCATCCTTGTGCCAATCCACTGGTTACATGCGTCCAGTCTGAAAACACGGAACAGCACTGGTTCCAGACCTGCAGCATCATCCTATGTCCTGAACCTTCGAACCAGTTGTGCAACCAAATACTGATTCTGCTGCATTCCTTGAAACAACGTCTTGCTAACCAGTCTCCCATGGGTAATCTTCTCGAACGCCTTACTGAATCCATATACATAATGCCCACCACTCTGCCCTTATTAACCCGCTTTCTACCTTTACAAAAAAACTGAACCAATTCGTGCGACATGTCTTCCCCCGCAAAAAGCCACTGATTGCCTCTAATCACTCACTGACTTACCAAATACATGTAAATCCTGCCCCTCAGGAATCCCTCCCACAACTTGCCCACCATCGACTTCTGGCTCAGCCTTCTATAGTTCCCTGGCTTTTCTTTACCATCTTTCCAAAATAGTGGCAGCACAATAGCCAACCTCGAGTCTTCTGGCACCTCACCTGTGATAATCAATGATACGTGTATCTCAGCAACTGGGCCAGCAATCACTTCTCTTGCTTACCACAGAGTTCTCGGGTCCACTGAAGATTTTATACTTCGATATGTTACACGACGTCCAGCACGGCGTCCCATGTTATTTTGATATTTTTCAAGTTGTCGCAGTCTATTCCTCCACATTCTATGTCTTCCTTGCCCTTTTTCACAGCAAATAAAGATTGAAACTACTCGTTTAGTATTTTCTCCATCTCTGCATTTCCACACATAGGCTACCTTTCTGATCCTTGAGGGGCCATATTTTCTCCCTAGTTACCCTTTTGTCCTAAAAGCATTTATAAAAAAAAACCTTTGGATTATCCTAACCCTGTTGACCAAAGCTTTTCCACGTCCTCCTTTTGTCGTCCTGATTTCCCTTTGCATACTACTTCTGACTTCATACGCTTCGAAGAATTCTCTTTATCTCTTCTTTTTCTTGACCAAAGCCTCAATTTCTCGAGTCATCCAATGTTCGCTACGCCTACCAGCCTTTCATTTCACACTGACGGGAATAAAAAAAACTGTCTCTGAACTCTTCTTATCTAATTTCTGAAGGCCTCTCATTTTTCCAGCCTCCCCTTTCCCTGCATATATCTGCCTCAAATAAGCTTTTGAAAGTTCTCGCCTAATAAGTTCAAAACTGACCTTCTGGCAACATAGAACTTCAACTTTTAAATCGGGTTTATTCTTTTTCCTCAGTGTTTTAAAGCTGAATTATAGTCGCTGCCCAAAAAGCTACCTCTCAGTCACTTTCCCTGACCTCTTTCCCAAGAGTCAACCACGTTTTGCACCTTCGCAACTTGGTGAATCTATGTACTCTATCAGAACTTTTTTCTTCTTTTTCATATTTAACGAATTTCTCTCAATCTAAATCCTAAACACGATGGCAGTCCCAGCCTATCTTTAGAAAGATAAACTCCCCGAACATATCCACCATATTATTCTTACAGGCATCGAAAATCTCCAGATGAATGTGTTTCTTAATTTTGTGTTGACTATTAACGGTCTACAATACAAACGAAAAAAAAAGACAATTCTTTTATTATATCTCAGTTCTACTCAAATACGTTCCCTGGATGTATACCTTAAAATATCCTCTTTCAGTGCAGTTGTTATGCTGTCCCAGATTAAAAACGCCAATGCCCCTCCTCCCTTGCCACTCTTTCTATACCTCCTAAAGGTCTGGAATATTAACCGGACAGTCCTATCGACTCCTGAGCCACGCTTCTGTAATTGCTCTGATATCCCATTCCCATATCCCCCAAATGGGTCTTTCCTGTTCAGCCTCTTGCATGGAAACAAACGCAGTTTAATTTATCAGTCCTAACTTTTTCTCTGCTTTGTCCCTGCCTTCCCTGACTGTTTGACTAGCTCTTTCCCAACTGTACCATTCTCAGATTGATTCGTTTCCTCACTATCACCCTGTGTCACACCCTCCCACCCTACAAGTTTAAATCCTCCAGAGAACCTCTAGCAAAATTTTCCTGCCAGCATTTTTGTCCCTTTCCAATTCAGGTGAAATGCATCTTTCTTGTAGAGGTCATCTCTAACACAGAACAAATTCTAATAACCCAAAAAAAGTCAACACCTTCTCCCGTGCGCCAGCTCCTCATCCACACATTCATCGGCATTATATTTCTATTGAGACCCTCAGTAGCTTGTAGCACCAGGAGTACTCCAGATATATCAAAAGTTGAGGACCTGCTTTAGCAAATTCCTGGCTAACTCTCTGTATCCTCAATACTCACAAGTGAGGTGCCGGAAGACTGGAGGTTAGCTGATGTGGTTCCACTATTTAAGAACGGTGGTTTGGACAAGCCAGTGAACTACAGACCAGTAAGCCTGTAGTCGGTGGTGGGCAAGTTATTGGAGGAAAGTCTGAGGGACAGAATGCACATGTATTTGCAATGGCAAGGACTGACTAGGGATAGTCAACATGGCTTTGTGCGTGGGAAATCATGTCTCACAAACTTAATTAAGTTTTCAAAGTAATAACAAAGATGACTGATGAAGACAGAGCTGTAGACGTGATCTATATGGACTTCAGTAAAGCGTTCGACAAGGTTCCCCATGGGAGAGTGGTTAGCAAGTTCAGATCTAACGGAATACAGGGGCAACTAGCCACTTGGATACGGAACAGGCTCAAAGAAGGAAACAGAGGATGGCGGTGGATTGTTGTTTTTCAGATTGGAGGTCTGTGATTGGTGGAGTGTCACAAGAATTGGTGCTGGGTCCTCTACTTTTTGCCATTTATATCAATGATTTAGATGCAAGCATAAGCGGTACAGTTAGTAATTTTTCAGATGACACCGAAATTGGAGGTGTAGTGAACAGTGTAGAAGGTTCCTTCAGATTACAATCGGATATCGACCAGTTGGACTAAATGTCTGAGAAGTGGCAGATGGAGTTTAATTCAGCTAAATGCGTGGTACTGCATTTTGGGAAAGAAAATCTTAGCAGGACTTGGGAGGTGTTGGGAGGTCATGTTGCGGCTGTACAGGACATTGGTTAGGCTATTGTTGGAATATTGCGTGCAATTCTGGTCTCCTTCCTATCGGAAAGATGTTGTGAATCTTGAAAGGGTTCAGAAAAGATTTACAAGGATGCTGCCAGGGTTGTAGTATTTGAGATATAAGAAGAATTTGAACAGACTGATGTTGTTTTACCTGGAGCTTCGGAGGCTAACGGGTGACCTTATAGAGGTTTAAAAAATTATGAGGGGCGTGGATAGGCGAAATAGACAAAGTCTTTTCCCTGGGGTGAAAGAGTCCAGAACTAGAGGGCATAGGTTTAGGATGAGAGGGGAAAGATACAAGAGACCAAAAGGATATTTTTTTCGCACAAACGGTGGAACATGTATGGAATTAGCTGCCAGATGAAGTGGTGGAGGCTGCCACAATTGCAATATTTAGAAGGCATTTGGCTGGGTATTTGAATAAGAAGGGTTTGGAGGGAAGTGGACGGAGTGCTGGCAGGTGGGACTAGATTATTTTGGGATATCTGGTCGGCATGGACGCGTTGGACGCGTTGGACCGAAAGTTCTGTTTCCATGCTGTACATCTCTATGACTGGAAGCCATTAAAATAGCTGCGAGGCAGTAGGCTGACTTTAGGGAATTTTCCCGTTGCTTGGAGAATTCAGATGAACCCATTCTTGACTTTATCACCCGCTTCAAGGATGTCTGGGACTCCTCAGCAGGCATACCCTGTTAGAGAACGAGAAGGTGGCGGCTTAAACTCTTGTTAGCTATATCCTGCCGAGACATGCTCAAGTTCAAATCACAGAACCTGACCTGGTAGACAACAGAATGTGGGAACACATTCACTATTTTAAATAATTTAGGCATACACGGATTTCTTGAGATGCAGGAAGAGAAGGAAGCATACGCCCCCAGCCCTCCCCCCGCACCCCACCCCCTAAAGCCCATACAGCCTGATATCCATCGGAGCAGATGCAGGCAGATGCAGAAGAGTAGTTACAAGGTTAGGTATAAGTGCAGAGTCAACGGCAAGAGAGGCCAATCGGCAAAAGATTGCTGGGTGACAGTCACTTGTTACCAGCTGAATACTTTCACCCTACCCCATCCTTCCAATACACAATAGAATCGGGTCACTCCACCGTGACAGCCTAAAACAAATGATGAACGTGGAGATGGGGGTTATCTCATTTCAGTTTTGGTGCACTCCAGGGCTACTCACCGATCTGTACCTGCCTTTGGAGAACTTCCCCCACAACCCAATCTGTTCAAACTGTGGATGTCTCCGCAGTGCACATGATTGAGCCACGATCAAACCCAGTTATATTTGGCATCGGAACCATGACTCTCCCTGACACAACAATGATGTCCTCATCATGTCCAGTTGCCATATCGGCCCGATAAACATTGTGTGAATTAAACGATAGCATTCAATTTACTCCATTGGCTGTCATCATAAAAACTCCTGACCCTTATTACTCCATGCTGCAGGCAGCCATTACCAGTAACAGCGAGTCTTCAACCCCACCCAATGAGATTTGTATCTGATCATGGGTGCACACACTTGTGCGTGTCCTACGTGACCCCCTCCTCTTCCACTTGACACAGCCTCTCCATTCCCACTACGTCCTTCTTCCGCTGGTTGTTGTTGACATGACGCTTCCTTTGTCAATTTCACGGCACTGCCTCAGGCCCCCCGGAACTGGCATCACCCTAGAACGCGCTTGCAGATCACTATCTGTCACTGACCTCCCCACCCGGCGCAGACTGCACTGTGTTTTGTGGGCTCTAAAGGCATAGCTTCAAAAGTCCTGTTCAGCACAGAACAGGCGACACTGCTCTTCCACGGCACGGACTCGACTCCACATTTTCCCATCATCGTCAAGAGCCTATGGCTCCCCAGGACATTGGACCTGTGATAGCCGTTTACAACAATGACCAGTACATTTGGCGATCCTTGACCCTGTATGTCCGCTCTCAACGAAGGTTGCCCAGCTAGGATAGAATGAGCTCCACATGTGTTGCCCTCCCATATTGGTACAGACCACTTTCACTAAACTAAGCACAGCAACTGCCCCCTTTTGAGAAAACCCTTTCCTATTTGCCAAATTTCCAGCCTCGCTGTTGGCACAGTTCTCAAACCATGCAGGCCGAGTACTGTCTACCCAATCATATGCAGTCACACTCAAGCAGGGAGGTGTGCTGTCATCAGTACGACAGTACCCCTTTCACCAGCGGCATCGGGGAAATTAAGCACTTACCAACTTCCTTTTACAAAAGGGCATCGTAGTGCGTACGACCAGCCCCTGCAATACAACTATCCTGCCCATTCCAAAGATTGGGAGACCATTAAAAGGACTTTCGTTCATGACATAAGGGCAATCAATGCCATCAATGCTTCTGGGTACTCCTTAACAGCGTCCCTGCCTCATCCAATTGTTTCTCTGTAACTGACCTCTGTTCAGACATTTCCACCATCAAATTATCCGAAAACAGCCACGGCCTGTTTGCCTTTACTGACTCTGGCTGCCAGTATACACGAACACGGCTTCTCCAATGGTACATGGAGACCCCCACTGTATTTGCTTTCACAGTACACTGGACGCTCAGAACCCTCCACCTGCCATGTCAAAGCATCTTGCTTCAGTTCACCGATGATTTTTGAGTGGCCTCCAATCCATTGATGCTTGTATACAAGACACTATTGCCGGACTTCACTGCCTGTCACAGGATATACACAAACTCTCCACACAGGAAATGAAATGCTGTCAATAGAAAATACACTACTTCAGATAGGAACTCTTGCATGGCCTTTGAGCACTGTCTAGGGAGCAGACAATAGCCATTAATAAGGTCGCCCCCTCTCTTCCAAACGAACTCAGCTGCTACATTTTTTTGAGCATGATTAAAGATTTCAGGCAGTGGATTCCTTGCCACTGTGCCTACGATGCACTCCTACGCGAAGCATTCTTGCTGAAACACCTAGCAAACTTACGCGGCACTCCTGAAATCGATTACACTTTCACAGATCTCAAACAACACTTAACCTCCACCTCTGCTCTCTGGATCCCTGATTATACGCAGCCCTTTCATCTCCAAGTGACTGAAAAACAGTGCTATGCATTCAGCATTTTGACTCAAGTGCATGGGGATCTCCGGTGTTCTTTCACCTTCTACACTGCACAATTTCTAACTTTTGTAAGGGGAATGCTGGCCTGTTTGCGATCTGTGGTGGCAACCAAGGTGACTGTGAAGAAGTCGACCTCAATTGTGCTGGATTATCCATGCAGTGTTTTGGTTCCCCATTCTGATTCCCTTCTGCTTAAGTCGTCAGCAACTCAACATTTTCAAGCCAGTCGGAGAACAGGCTACAAGGTTGAAATTGCTCTCCCGTGTCAACCTGTCCCTTTCGCACTACCCCGCATTAAACACTGCCACCCTCCTTTCTGTCACCCAGGAAGACCATGGATGCTGACACTTAGTTCAACAAGCTGAAAACCCCCGCCCTGACGTTTATCAGTAACCGTTACACATCCCTAACCAGATCAGCCAAATAGACAGGTCTTTGTTCAAACCCTAAGACCGACAATCACTAATAGAATAGGTGGTGTACCCCGCTTTTTAGACCCTGGAGAATGCTGTGCTATCGGATGGAACATCCGCATAAGCTGTGGAGCTATTTGTCCTCACTTGAAAATGCAATTATCGCTGAAGGGGTTCATCTCATATTTACACAGACTCCAGGTATCATTTCCGAATCGTTCACGTTTTTGTCACTATCTGGCAACAGAGGGGATATATGACTTCTGCACCGTTTTCAACTGGTTGGCAATTTCCTAGAAGCCAAGCTCCTGCCCTCTGCTGTGGCTATTCTCCACTGACAGTCACTGTGTCATCCGCGGGAATATTTGCGCTGATGCAGAGGCTCGACAACCTGCTTTAAATCTCACCACATGTATTAAGCAAAACCCGAGAATACGTGATTTTCCAGCGGCCACTGACATCACAGAAGGAGTATGGCCTGCTGCTCGATAAGTTGACAAGGGCAGTTGGTTTCACCTGGGAACAAAGGAACCCCTCCTACTTTACGACTGCTTGTCCCAAAGACCATTTAAACGTCTTGACACTAACAGCACATGGCATTCGGAAGACAGGGAAGAGGGAATGACACTTGCTTTGAGACAAGCCTGGTTTGCAGTTGCTGTCCAAGGCCTACGATAACGCTGTGTCATATGCGAGCATATCAGTGCAGGCAAACCAATATCCATGTACGACAACTTGCCCAACCAACTTCAATACTTCACCCACTTCAAGATCAATGTGGCTCACCTTACAGCTAAGCGGGGCTTCAAATACTTCCTCATAGTCCTTCACATGTTTTCAAAATGGATGGAACATGCACCACAAAAAAACGAATGACAATAGAACAGTGGTTAAGTGTCTAATGAAGGATGGTATTCACAGGTTGAGGATCGCGGAGAAAAATGAGAGTGACAAATGGACCCACTACACCTCAACCATCACAGCGGCCTTTAGTAAATCAATTGGCATTGTGTTAAAATGACACATTCCCTATTAGCCGCAGTCGTCAGGTGGGGTGGAACGGAGTAATGGCGCAATTAAAACCACGTTTAACAAAATGACCTAGAAAACAGGGCTAGCATGGCCAGATGCCTTGCCTTTGGCCCTGCAAACCCTATGTAGCCAAGTGAAGTGGACCACGGGGCTTACCGCTTTCGAAATGCATATGGGGAGACCAATGTCGACAGGGACCTGGCCCCCCACACTCTCTATAGATACTGCGCTACTTCAGACACAAGGAACTCTGCTGGAATCCGTCCTAGCACTCAGTAAAATTATATCCATTAATTATGATCTGGTGGAAGCAGCCATGCCCAGAAACCAACATGAGTCTCTCCACCCGTTCCAACACGGGAACTATGTAATGATCAAATCATTAGAATAAGGCTTTCTCTTTCCTCTATGGAACGCTCTGTCCCTGGTACTTTTAGCAACCCTGGACAGCTGTCATAGTAGAAGGGAGATGCAATTACAAGTGAGCCCGATATAAGCGAGCTCCGCACCTGAATGACGACAAGCAAAACGTACAGGCAGCAACATCTCTCCACACTGAGGAAAGTCCCAGCTGACCGTAATAGCTGACATCCTGTTTCCTCTTACGCTCATTACGCTACTACCAAATGACTATACTCGAGGGCACATATTGGAGAACTTAATCATTCGTGAATTTCGCATTAATACATTACTTAAAAGATCAACCGTAGTAGCTGCTGGATTTGTGCTCAGGTCCCCAAACACTCCCATGGGCACATTCTCTACAATACATCCCCTTTAATGAATTAGCGAGAGCTGAATGTTCGTGGGAACGGGACAGGTTCCCCGTAGTGTACACTCTCAGTCTAAAAGCTGAAATGGGAAAATACGTAGGTAACTGTCTGGCGGGTTGCAAATCAACAGGGTACCCACTGAAGAAATGTAAGAGTTGATTCTACCACTTGTGCAATATCTCCCACGAACCCCCAGCCCTACTCTTCATGGACAGGGTGCCCTCAAAGTCTCCATCTGTCTCAAAATCAGAAATCTGCCGGATGGAATGCTGGAAACAGCAGGTGAGCTTAGCCCCTATTCCTCACCCCATCAGCGAGTTCGTCCACATCAGAAGGCAGAGTATTAAACTTGGAGGTCAGCCTGAATGCCAGTTTCACCACAACAATCCACGGATCAACAATGTCACATAATTCATTTGTGTCCACAAAGCATAACTCTGGCTAGTTTTCTTGGTCTCGAAGCTACAATGTTGGTACTTGGTCCCATTTCGCTTTCATTCCCAGTCCTCTTTCTTCACAAAACCACTAACTTGCAGAAGGCGAACACTCACCATTCTTGAGCACATTCGCTCGAACTTCTCACCTACCTAAGCAGCTATCCGTTTGTAAATAGGAACTCATAGTTGGCTCACACGTTGTTAGAGGTTGCGAAAGCCACAGCCATAGGGCTCACGCAGCTGAATGCGGAGCCATCTGCACCATAGTTTTACAAAACAGGATGGCTTTTGGACTATCCGCTGGCCAAAAAAGGGGACACATGCGCCCTCATTGCCTCCGACTGTGGCTCGTATATTCCTGGCCCCAGTGAAAATTTTACTAACCTAGCCTGACATATCTAAGAAGCTGCACTGGCTGCTTCCTCCCTGTCCCCCTCACTGTCACCCATCTGTCTACAATCATTGGAGTTACTACTTCCCTAAAGCTCCGATCTATGACCCCCTCTGCCTCCCGAATGATCCTAAGTTCATCCAACTCCAGCTCCAGTTCCCTAACACGGTCTTGGAGGAGCTGGAGATGGGTGCACTTCCTGCAAGTGTAATCAGCAGGGTCGACCATGGCATCCCTCACCTCAAACATGTTGCAAAAGGAACATTGCACTGCTTTCACTGCCATGCCTCTAAAAGTAACCTTTTTAAAGAAAAAACTGGGTCTAAAGAATACAACAAGCAAATTGCAGCACTTACCTACTTACCACAACGGGTCTTATTATGAGGAGAGAGGAGGAGGGAGGGTGGGAGGCACTACATCTGTAGTGCCTCGGGTTCCCCTCCTGCGCGCTTTTATAGGAAAACAAAATCTACCCAGGTAAGCTTGCGCTACACCAGCTTCTGGGTCCCGGCTGCCCCTCTGGTGGTCGTCACTTCCTCCTGCTGCTCCCGCTCTTTCTTAGCAGTAGCCTTACAGGATCGTTCAAACTCAGCTGCTGCTCGCACTCAAAATGACCGTTGGCGTCGAAGGGTGAGTATTTATACTCACTGCTTTCCTTCCCGACTGTCCCTCTGGTCGTCGTCACTTCCCCCTGCTGCTCCCGCTCTTTCTTAGCTGTTGTCTTCCGGGTTCGTTGAAACTCAGCTGCTGCTCGCACTCAAAATGACCGTTGGCGTCGAAGGGTGAGTATTTATACTCACTGCTTTCCTTCCCGGCTGCCCCTCTGGTCGTCGTCACTTCCCCTGCTGCTCCCGCTCCTTCTTAGCTGTAGCCTTCCAGGTTCGTTTAAACTCGGCTGCTGCTCGCACTCAAAAAATAAAAAAAAATCATAATCAACGACACCCTCACAGGCATAAAGTTCACCGAGGAGGAAGAATCCGACAACAAAGTCGCATTTCTGGACGTCACAGTCGAAAGAAAGGCCAAGGAGAACTACAAACCAGCGTATACAGAATACCGACAACACTGAACAAATACTTAACTACACCAGCACCCATCCCAACACACACAATCGAAGCTGTATCAGAACACTATTCCAACGAGCCACCTCACACTGCAGCACAGATGAAATTCGGAAACAGAGGAGAACCACCTATACAACGTATTCGAGAAGAACAGATATTCAAAAAGTACAGTCTGCAGATTCCTCAACAAAAGACCACGACAAGCAGACCAAAAACAGCCGGAAACCCTAACCACCTTACCATACATCAAAGAAGTTTCAGAAATGACAGCCAGACTACTAAGACCCCTCGAAAGTTTATTAGCACACAAACCCACCAACACGATCAAACAAAAACTAACAAACTTAAGAGACCCAGTACAACCCATGGACAAAACCAACGTCATCTACAAAAGTCCATGCAAGTACTGCCACAAACACTACGTAGGACAAACAGGAAGAAAGTTAGCCACCAGGATGCACGAACACCAGCTGGCCACAAAAAGACACGACCCTCTCTCCCTCGTAGCCCTCCACATGGATGACAAAAAAAAAACACCAATTCGACTGGGAAAACAGATCTATCCTGAGACAGGCTAAGCAAAGACATGCCGAAGAATTCCTAGAGGTCTGGCACTCCAACCACAACGCCATAAACAAACACATAGATCTAGATACCATCTCCTAACTCCTCAGAAAACGAACAGGAAATGACATCACCACAAATCCCAGGAAACCTATCCATGACAAACATATAAATAGAAAGCAGGAGACAAAAGTTTCGCTTCATTTGGAGGTCGCCACTGATGATGTTACCGAGCCAGGTAATGAAACGTCTGGATATCAAACCTACAGCTCAGCGAGCAAAGCTACACCCTAAGCCTGTACAAATGTAGAATAACTTGCAAACATCTTTATTCAATACCCTGACTGGTGAAGGCCAGTGTTCCAAAAGCTTTCTTCCCTTCCTTGTTTGCAAGTGACTCTACTGTTCAGAAAACAAGCATCTGAACCCCAAGGTCGTTCTGTTCCATGACACTGCCGAAGGCCCGACCTTTCACCATGAAACGCCTTCCTCGATTTCATTTTGCAAAATGCAAGATCGCACACTTAACGGTATTAAAATACATGTGGAATTTCTTGGCCTGCTTCCTGGATATCAAGGTTCTGCTCCAATTTCTAATAACCTTCGTCAATGTCCAAAATACCACCTATTTAAGTGTTATGTGCAAACTTATTAAACATGTTTTGTACGTTATCGTCCAAACAATTGATAACAAACGGTCATGTTCCCAACACAGTCCCCTGAGACACTCCTCTATTCACAGGCCTCCAATCTGATTTGCATTCTTTCCCTTTTACACTCTGCTTCATTCAATCAAGTCAATTGTACATCCAATTTCCGAGGTCCCCCTGGAATCCATGAGATCTCACCTTCCAATGCGCCTGTCACTTGAAACCTTTTCAAAGGCCATACTGAACTCCACGTAGACTACTTCGAACACCCAGCCCTCATCAACCTTCTTGGTCACTACCTCAATTAACTCGAACAAATGTGTGAGGCATGATCTCCGATTTACAAAGCTAAGCTGACTCGTCCTAATCAAACCCTGCTTTTCCAAAGACAGACATTCCTTTTCTCTTAAAATCTTTTCAAGTCGCGTACCTAGCACCGATGTTAGGCTTACTGGTGCACAGTGCCCAGGTTTTTCTTTGCAGCCCTATTTGAATAAGGACACGGCAATCGCTGACTCCACTCTTCCAGGACTTAAACTTTTACTAACGATCACGCAAAAATATGAGCCTGTGTGCCCACTTTGACCCTTACTTTGACAACCGTATTATGCTGGCAAGTCTCACCAATCGTCCTGCATATTTGTTCCTCTAATTATGACAATAAACAATAACTGGACCCATAGAAGCAAGTGAAGACGCACAATTTTATAAAATACATTTTTTTTAAAGATGCTTTTTGTAAGCCTGTTCGATTTTACATGTTGGGGTTGATATTAGCACTGTTGCCTCACAGCACCAGGGTCCCAGGTTCAATTCCAGCCTCATGGGACTGTCTGTGTGGAGATTGCACATTCTCACCGCGTCTGTGGGCTTCTTCCGGGTGCTCCGGTTTTCTCCCACAGTCCAGAGACGTGCAGGTCAGATGAATTGGCCGTGCTAAATTGCCCAGAGTGTTAGGTACATTAGTCAGAGGGAAATTGGTCTGCGTGGAATACTTTTTGGAGGGTCGGTGTTGACTGGTTGGCCAGTAGGACCTTTTTCCACACTGTAGGTAATCTAAACTAATCAAATCTAATCTAAATTTTTGAATGCATGAATGGGGGGGAGGCGAGTGTTGGTCGGAGAATGTGCTTTACTTGAAGTTTCAGAAGCCGTTGGATAAGTTTTAACAAGGGATAAAGAGTAACTCGGAAGATTACAGGGTTCACTAAAGATCAGGGAGGCAGCCTATGTGTTTGACAAGGAGATGTGTAAGATCCTGAACAATTACTTTGCCTCAGTACTTACCTTGGAGAAACACGTGGAAGACCGGTAACTTGAGCAAATAAGTAGTGATGTCTTGGAATAGAGTCCTCAATAGAGAACAGGAAGTGTTGCAGGTATTGCAATACATAAAAATAGATAAACCTTCAGGCTGTGATTAAGTCCCAGGACATTGTTGGAAACTAGGAAATAAATTGCAGGCTCTCCAGTCGCAATATTTTCATCACTGAAAATCACCTTGAGGTAGCAGACGTGTGGAGGGCTGTCAATGTTATCCCATCGCTAAAGGGTTGCAAATAAATGAAAAAAGAATCTGCAGATCAGTCAGACTAACCTCAGGTGTGGGGATGCTTTTGGAAGGGATTCTAAGAGACAGGATCGTCATGCATTTGGAAAGGTAAAGCCTGATTCAGCATAGTCAACACTGCTTTGTGCTTGGGAAGTCATGTCTCATAAGCCTGTTGATGTGTCTAGGGAGGTGGTCAAGACATAGATGAAGGCGGACTCGTTGACGTTGTCTACATGAACGTCAGCAAAGCTTTTGACAAGGTTCTACACATAAGTCTGATTGTTAAAGTTAGATCACATGGGATCAAGGAAGTGCTCGCCAATTCGGTACAAAATTTAGTTTTTTGGTAAGAGACAGAGGGTGGTGGGATAGGTTTGTTGTATTGATATGAGACATCTGCCAGCAGTGTGCTAACGGGATCAGTGCTGGGTGCACTGTTGTTTAAAATTTATATAACTAATTTGGATGAGAATATCAGGCATGGTCAGTAAGTTTGTCGGGGGACACAAAAAATGATGGAATAGTAGACAGTGAAGAAGGTTCTCTAAGAATCCAAGGGGACGTTGATGAGCTGGGTCAGTGAGCTGGGGAAAGCAGATGAAGCTTATTTGAGAGGAAATACGAATTTTTGCGTTCTAATCTGGAAAAAAAGAGGGCAGGACATAAATCATTCATGGTCGGGTCCGGCCTAGTGTTGTAAGATACTGAGGCTCAGAGCTTCAGGTACGTAGTTTGTTGACAGTGGCTTCATAGTTAGCCGGGGCTGTCACGTCCATCACCTCACTGACGATAGTTGGTCAGTCAGAGAGATAAAGGATAGGACGATCTGGAGCCTTTAATAAATCCTTCAGAGAGGTAAGATCACTTCAGGTGATCAGAGCACAGAGCAATGGGAGGGTTCCAAACATCGGATAATAAGACATGACATAGATACAGTGCTGGATGAGAGCACAGTGCAGACATACCCCAAGCTGAATCACCACCTCTATTTCAAGTTTTGTTGACCTATGACATATTAAGTAGTTGACAGTATCAATCCAGGACTCTGCTGTCTTTGTGAGCATCATTATAACAGCGGTGAAAGCAGGTCTCGTATGAGAGGATGGTAATGCAGCCTGACATCTTTCTGTTCTCCATTCCCTCTCCAACATTGTATCAACGGGATGTCTCATGGATCGGTGCCCTCAGTCATTTTAACTCTTGTCATAGTTCCTATCTCGGTAGTCTCCTCCCCTCGCTACAGTCTGTACGAATATTTCATACTTGCTCCAATCCAGACTACCATCCATATCTCTGTAATTTATTTCAGTCTCTACAACATGCCTTACCTTGATAGTAAACTCCTCCAATAACTCGAGACATATAGTCATGCTGCAAAGAAACAGACCCTTTGGCCCAACTAATCAATGCTGCCCAGCTTTCCGAAACTGAACAAGTCGCATGTGCCTCTGATTGGCCCATATCGCATCAAACCTTCACTTCTCCATGGACCTGCCCAAATTTCTTTTACATGTTATAATTGTACTTATTTCAAACAGTTCCTCTGGTAGTCCATTGTATCTATTCACCATCCGCTGTGGGAAATATTGCCTCTCAGGTCCCTCTTTCAATCTTTGCTCTCTTATCTCATTTTTATGTCCTCTAATTTTTGACTCACCTTTCCTCGTCTATTATCCTTACTTAGGCCCCGTATGGATTTAAAACCCCTTATAATGTCACCCCGTAATCTCCTATGTCCAAGGGAAATATGGAAGACAGAGTTGCTTAAAACTCTACCTCAGGTACTCAATGCTCTGACCAATGAAGCCTAGTGTGCCAAATGTTGTTTTCGTTTCCCTAACCACCTGTGATGTCACTTCCAAGGAACAATGTAATTGCACCATTTGGTCTCTCTCTGTTCGACAAGACTGCTCCGGCCGCTACCATTAAAGGTATGAGCCTTCCCTTGTTATCTTAACAAAATCCAACACGTGAATTAAACTCCATCTTTCATTCCTTGGGTCAATGTTGGAGTTGATCAAGATCCTCTTTGATAACTGTATTCACTGCCCACCATGCCATTAATTTTGTCACCCACACATTTACTAACATGGAATCCTGTATTCTCAAACAAATCGATCATCAATGGACCCTGCACCGATAATAACGACTCACCATTGGTCACGGATCTACAGTCTGAATACCAACACTCTACCTCCACGGTCTGTCTCCGATTTTCAAGCCAATTTTTAAATACAGTTGGTAGCTCTCCCTGATCCCATGTGATCGAACCTTCCTAACCAGTGTACCATGCTAAACTCTGTCAAAGGCGCTGCTGAAGTCAGTAAAGGCAACGTACGGTCACCTCTTCAATAAACTCAATTCCGTTTGTTAGACATGACTTTGTATGCACAAAGCCGTGCTGACAATCCTTAATCAATCTTTGCCTTTCCAAATGCATATAACTTCTGTCATCAGAATTACTTCCACAACTTACTACCACTGATATCTGGCTAGTTGATCTTTACTTCCCTGGCTTTCCACCACAGTCTTTCTTCCACAATGGTACAGCACCACATACATATTCAAAGCGGCATTCAGCATGGAAACAAACACTTTGGTTGATAATAATCATAATATAAAACTAAGTCGCCCCACCTGCCTCTTCCTGGCACAAATCCTTCTAAACCCTTCTAATTAATGTACTTAACCAAATGTCTTGCAAAAGATGTACTCACATTCATCCCTTCTTTGGGAATGCTATATTACACACAAACCACTCACTGTGTAACAATTTTAACCTTTATGTCCTTTTTAAAAAAAAACTCTCTCTTCTAATTGTAAAAAATGTGGCCACACCTTTGAACACACTTTTTCTGGGGAAAAAGACACCTGAAATTAAATCTATCTATACCACGGCTTATTTTATAAACTTTTATATGGTCGTATCTCAATGTTCATTTTCTCTTGAAAACCAATACTTTGCCTATCCAGACTCTCATCATGACTCAATTCTTCCAAACCCAGCAATGTCCTGATAAATTTCGTGTGAACACTCTGCAACTTAATAATATTATTGCTGCTCGTCCGATGCTGCCTGAATTGCTGTGCTCTTCCAGCACCACTGATCCAGAATCTGGTTTCCAGCATCTGCAGTCATTGTTTTTACCTCAATATTATTCCTATAACTGGGCTTCAGAACTGGACTTAGTATGACATAATAGATCGAATCAACGTCCTGTACACCCTCAACATGAGATCTGAACTCCTTTATTCAATGGTCTGAACGAAGTCGTCACGCATGCCAAGCACCATCTTATCGATCTTGTGATGTAAACTTCAACGAATTATGTATCTGATACCGACATCTCTCAGTTATACAATACTACCAAAGGCCCTATCATTAAATGTATAAGCACGATGCTTGCTGGTTGAACCAAAATGCCTTACCGCGCATTCATCCAGATTAAACTTCATCGACAGTTTCCAGCTACTTCACCCATTTCATCAAGATCCCTTTGTAATCTTAGAAAGATTCCTTCACTGTCCATTGTGCCACTCCAGCTTTACAGCACATCATAGATAGTGTCAATGGTACAACTATCTCTGCTAGCGTCCCGCAATTTCTTCCCCAGCTGACCACAATGTCCTGAGATACCCTTGAACCGGTTCTAGGCATTTATCTACTTTAGTGTTTTAAAACCTCCAGCACTACCTCTTCTATAACATGAACTCTTTTTAAGGCACATAGGTGTACAACATGCAAACACACCCTTCAGTCCAACTCGTTCCTGATGATTAGATAACCTGGATAAATCTAGTCCCATATATCAGCATTTGGCCAATATCCGTCTGTACCCGTACTATTCATACACCCATAAGAAATATTGCAATTGTATCAATCTCCACTATTTCCTCTCTCATTCCATAAATGCATCGCCATGTACGTGAAAAAAAATGCCCGTGTTAAGTCTTTCCCCTCTCACGTGAAAACTATGCGCAAGAGTTTTAGACTCCACAACACCTGGGAACAGACCTTGACTATTTCCTTATCCATGCTCCTCATGCTTGCATCAACATCTGTAAGGTCAACCCGAAGCCTCAGATGCTCCAGCGAAAATATCCACAGCCATTTCAGCCTCTCACGAAAGCTCAAACATTCCAACCCTCGAAACATCGTGTCAATCTCTCGTGCCCCTTCCTAGATTCATAGCATCCATCTGATATCAGGGAGACCAGAATCGCACACAGTTTCCCAACAGTGGCCAAAATTATCATCTTTATTTCCCTGGGTTCTCCAGTCTTTCCCCACAGTAACGTCTGGAGTGAAAAAAAATGTTGAGGATCTTAACCAGCTCCTGCGGTTCTACACATCAATGGCGTTAATAATTATTAAAGACCCCTATTTTCTCCCTGGTTATTGGTTGCCCTTAATGTACTTGTACAATCACTTTAGATATTTCTTAACCTTCTTTGCTGATGCTATTTCATGTCACTTTTTGCATTTCTGACTTCCATCCAAAATGTGTTCGCACAATCCCTATACTTCTCAAGGCATTTACTTGATGCAGCTCACTTTACGTGACATGTGCCCTCTTTTCCTTGACCAAAGACTCAGTTGTCAGCCAGTGTTTCCTTTCTATCAGCATTGAGCTGCAGAACAACAGGGAAAATGCTGGCTCTGAACCCTCATTTTATCTCAGATTTAATAATTCTCACTTACCACCTCCCTTTACCTGCAGATAATCTCTAAAAGTTCATGATTAATATTATCAAAATTGACCTTGCCCCAGTTTGTAATTTAAATTGTGGACTAAGCCTGCCCTTTTCAGTTAGGATTTTCAAACTCACAGAACTGTGGTCACTCTTCCTGTGTTCTCCCAATGACACCACAGTCCATTTCCAAATATTGTTTCCTAAATGGAGAGCAGGTTTTGCCTCTTTCTCCAGTCGGACCGCTTACACATTGATTGGGAATCTTCTTGAAACCACTTAACAAATTCCTCCGGGTGTAGGTTTGCTCGCTGAGCTGTAGCTTTGATATGCAAACGTTTCATTACCTGGCTAGGTATGATCATCAGTGGCGACCGCCAAGTGAAGCGAAGCTGTTGTCTCCTGCTTTCTATTTATATCTTTCTCCTGGATGGGGTTCCTGGGGTTTGTTGTGATGTCATTTCCTGTTCGTTTTCTGAGGGGTTGACACATGGCATCTAGACATATTCGCTTGTTTATGGCGTTGTGGTTGGAGTGCCAGGCCTCTAGGAATTTTCTGGCATGTCTTTGCTTAGCCTGTCCCAGGATAGGTGTGTTTTCCCTGTCGAAATGGTTGGTTTCTTCCATCCGTGTGGAGGGCTACGAGGGAGAGAGGGTTGCGGCTAGCTGATGTTCGTGTATCCTGGTGGCTAACTTTCTTCCTGTTTGCCCTACGTAGTGTTTGTGGCAGTACTTGCATGGAATTTTGTAGATGATGTTGGTTTTGTCCATGGGTTGTACTGGGTCTTTTAGGTTTGTTAGTTTTTGTTTTAGAGTGTTGATGGGTTTGTGTGCTACTAGGATTCCGAGGGGCCTTAGTAGTCTGGCTGTCATTTCTGAAACTTCTTTGATGTATGGTAAGGTGGTTAGGGATTCTGGCTGTGTTTGGTCTGCTTGTCGTGGTTTGTTCTTGAGGAATCAGCAGACTGTACTTTTTGAGTATCCGTTCTTCTTGAATACGTTGTATATGTGGTTCTCTGTTTTCCGAAGTTCGTCTGTGCTGCAGTGTGTGGTGACTGGTTGGAATAGTGTTCTGATACAGCTTTGTTTGTGTGTGTTGGGATGGCTGCTGGTGTAGTTAAGTATTTGTTCAGTGCTTGTCGGTTTTATGTGTACGCAGGTTTGTAGTTCTCCCTTGTCATCTCCTTGAACTGTGACGTCCAGTAATGCGAGGTTGTTGTCGGTTTCTTCCTCCTTGGTGAAGTTTATGCCTGTGAGGGTCTTGTTGATGATGTTAAACGTCTCTTCTATCTTGTTTCGTTTTGTGATGACAAAGGTATCCTCTACGTAGCTGACCCAGATTTTTGGTTTGATAATTGGGAGGGCTGTTTGTTCCAGTCTTTGCATTACTGCTTCTGCTCTGAATCCTGATAGCGGAGATCCCATGGGTGTGCCGTTGGTTTGTTTGTAGATTATATTGTTGAAGGTGAAGTGGGTGGTGAGGCACAGGTCCACTAGCTTCATGATGTTTTCGTTGGTAATGTGATTGATGGTGGTTGGTGTGTGTGTGATGGAGTCTTCTAAAAGTATGGTAAGTGTTTCCTTTGCCAGGTCGATGTTGATGGAGGTGAACAGTGCTGTTACGTCGAATGAGATCATTGCTTTCTCTTCCTCTATTTTGGTGTTTTTGATGATTTTTGGAATTCCTAGGTGGAGTGGATGGAGTGCTGTGACTCTTCTACTGGGTATTTAAGTATTGCGTGTAGTTCCTTGGCCAGTCTGTAAGTTGGTCTTCCGGGTAGTGAGACTATAGGTCTGATGGGGGCTGCTGGTTTATGAATTTTTGGTCGTCCATAGAATCGTGGGATGTCCGTCCAGTCGGGATTCATTTTTTGGAATTCTGTCTTATTTAATTGTCCGGAATTGTGTAATTTTCTTCGGAGATATGCAATTTTGGATCCTAGTTGTGGTGTCGGCTCTAGCGCCACCTGTTGGTAGGTGTTGGTGGCTGCGCATTGGTTGTGCATTGGTTTTCTCTGTGGAGTCCCTTCTATTCATTATGACTGTGAGCCGACCTTTGTCTGCAGGTAATATAACAATGTTTTTGTCTTTTTTGAGGTTTTCTAGGGCTTTCTTTTCTTGTGTGTTCAGTTTGGTTCCTTCGCTCTTTCAGCTCAGAGTAGGTGCAATTGTCTGTCTGATCGTTTGTTGTGTTTCTTCCATGAGATTGTTGTCCTTCAATGTGATTTCTAATGCCGCTAGGAAATCCTTCAGCGTCTCGGTTATTGAAAGTTAATCCTTTTTAAAGTACCGCTTTTTCTGTGTCTGATAGTGTCCAGTCTGCTAAGTTCTTTATCCTTGCCTCTGTGTTATTGGTTTTGTCTTTTTTATGAGTTTGTCAAGTTTTTTGCTTCAGGTCCCGATTTCTCTTTATCTGTGTTTGTCGTTGTTTGGTGTTCATGGTTCGTTCTACCGCGTCTGTCCATATCTTGATTTGTTTGAATAACAGTTTTTGGCACGCAATTTCCGGGTTACATTTTCGGAGTCTGTGGTGGGTGCAATTGATTAGTTCTCGGAGCATTCTGCGGCTGTTTTGTTCTGTTAAACTTCTGGCTTGAGGTGTTTTTATCCGCAGTTTATATTGGAGACATTTTGGCAGTACCTGTTTTCTTAAACAATCATGCAAGAAGTACAGTTATTCACGGGTGGAACTCTCTCGGATGGCATTCCTTTCCCATCTTCAGGCAAGTTGTAGCGTGTTGCGTCCATAGGTTTTTGCAAGGTTTGTGAAGGTTTGTAGCTCAGGTTGAGGTTTTGGGTGTAGATTTGCTCGCTGAGCTGTAGGTTTGATATCCAGACGTTTCATTACCTGGCTAGGTGACATCATCAGTGGTACCACCATCTTAAATTACCATGTACAACCCATGGACAAAACTAACGTCATCTACAAAATCCAATGAAAGGACTGCCACAAGCACTACGTAGTACAAACAGGAAGAAAGTTAGCCACCAGGATGGACAGACACCAGATAGCCACAAAACGACACGACCCTCTCTCCCTCGTAGCCCTACACACGCATGAAGAAAACTACCTTTTCGACTGGGACAGCACATCCATCCTGGGACAAGCTAAGCAGAGACATGCCAGAGAATTCCGAGATGCCTGGCACTCCAACCACAATGCCATAAACAAACACATAGATCTAGATGCCATCTATCAACACCTCAGAAAACGAACAGGATATGACATCACCACACACCCCAGGAACCCCATCCAGGAGAAAGATATAAATAGAAAGCAGAAGACAACAGCTTCGCTTCACTTGGTGGTCGCCACTGATGATATTGCCTAGCCAGGTAATGAAACGTCTGGATGTTAAACCTACAGCTCAGCGAGCAAACATGCACCCTAAACCTCAACCTGAGCTACAAACCTTCACAGACCTTGAAAATTCCCCCCATTCGAACGCTTAACACTGTGGCAGACCCAGTCGAGGTTTGGAAAGTTTAAAAATCTCTACCATTACAGCCCTATTATTCCTAGTGAAATTTGAGGTCTCCTGACATGTTGATCCTCAATCTACCACTAATTATTAGGAGTCAGTCGTACAATCTTAACAAAGACCCATTTGTGTTCCTCAGTTCGGGTAACGTAGCTTCACTGGACCATCCTGCATGTGTGTCCTCTCTAAGTTGTGTTATGGTGTTTCATCCGATGAAACCCATTAGCCCTGCTCTTCTCTTACCTCCCGTTATATCCTTCCTGTATCATCTTTACCCTGGAACATTGAGCTACAAGGCCTGTCCTTCCCTCAGCTGTGTTTCTTCAATAATTGTGGTGACCCAATCTCAAAGTCCCGGCCATGCACTGGATTTAACTGCTTTAGCTGTCAGGTCCACATTTCCTCATTGATTGCGGGGTTCTTGCCTCTCTTGCTTATTCAAATCGCTCTCTTCAACTTGTCTACCTGCCTCAAAATTCTTTCTGGCGTCATCCTCGCAGACTACTTTAATTCCTCTCAAGAACCTCCAGCAATTCTCCCATCTATGATATTGATTCCCCCGCTCGCATTTCAGGTGTCTTCCCCACCCTATCTATTTTTGCTGACCCTCTCAGCAATCTATGGACTGGTACACAGAGTACCCTTCATTCCTCAGTACTCTAAAAGTACAGCCGTACATTATGTCCGTCCTTTGCTATTCATACCTGCCACACTGTTCAGATGTAAAATGCATCTGCCATTACGTTGCTCAGTTTATGTTTTGATTTATATCTGACTGTAACCTGAGGCAATCTGCCTCACTGTGGACAGCGACTTCACCTATGAAGAGTCCATAGGTTTCCCTTTATTTAAAATTCATTGATGGAATTTGACCATCACTGGCTCGGCCATCATTTCTTACCTATCTGTAAGTATATGAAGAAGGTGGTGGGGAGCTGCCCTCCTGACCCACTGCAATCTTTTGGGTGTCGGGGCAGGTACAGTGTTGGTGGGATGGAGCGTGGCTTGGAGCGGCCATTGGAAATGCTGGTACTCCCGTGCGCCTGTCACTCCTGGCCTTCCAGGTGAGCGTGTTTCCGGGTTTGTGAAGCGCTGTTGAAAGAACCTGAGTGACCCCAAGTGTTTTTGTAGGTATTTTATTTATTGTTCATTCATGGGACATGAGCATTGCTGGTTGAGCCAACATGAGTTTTCTGAATTTGAGTTGCCCCTAAGACGGTGGAGAGCTGCCTTCTTGAGTCACGACGCCAGCCGTTTGACCTCTTGTTATCTTTGGACGCTCCTGCAGGTGCTACAACATTCCTCATATCTGTAACATCGTACAGACAATGCAGCTCTTCCTTTTATAAGTGACATTTTCGTCTACCTCCAACTCTTCTAGTTTCTCACAATATGTCAGCTCCCTACTGCACTATTTATCTCTCGGTTTGTTTTTATTTCTGATTAATTTTCTGACCACTTGTAAACTCTTTCATTTTAAATATATTACCCTCTGTATGCGTAACCCTCTCTATCATTGCAACCAAATATTTCAAAGGTTTCCCTCCTTCAATATCTATGAATTACAGCGGCTAGATGAGTTAAATAGTCGCTTCTCACCCTCTTTATGCACCCCAGGTCTTCCGGCCGCTACAATTCCAATATTTTGAATTGCTCCCATTCTCGGTTCCTCCTCATGTCCTGAGGGTCATTGAACAACACCAATGCTGGAAAAATGTCTATGTCCCTCCAGTAATTGTAAGTCTTCTAACTCTGTAACATCCAACAGTCTCCAATAAGTGTAATACTCCTCCTTTTACATTTGTTGAAGTTTTCACATCTGTGTAAGCATATCATAAAAAGTCCTTTAGACGCTAAGTACTCTATCATCCGAAAGCGACCATTTCTCCCAATCATTTTTCATTCTTTAGTGCCTGAAACTTTCTCTGCAACTTTCAGTAACCTCCTTTAGGCGTTACACGTGTGCCATCCTGTGCTGATAAACTGTTCCCTCCGTTACAGCCCATCAATCACTACAACGCCCTCTGTCACCTCTACTTAAAACGTTACTGCTGTCTTCCCGTGAAAGACTGCTGTCTTTCCCCCTGCTCCATCTTGTGATGGAGCAGGGGGAAATAAGACGTTGTAAATCTCAGCTTTGGCTTGAGGACTACCATTAGCTGGGAGTCACAAAGGCAAAGAACCTGAGAGGGAGCAGAAAAGACTGGAAAATATAAATCAACAGCGAGAGTCGAAGTTGCCTGGCGCTTGTAGTGGGAGAAGCAGCGGGGGAAGGGGGGAGACTGGCTTTCAATCACTATCGAGTTCCAGACGGACTGTCCATGTAAGGGAGAGTGGGCCTGTCGTTAACTAACGCCTGGGAGTTATACAGGCAGCAAAGTGACGCCTAGTTACACCCGGCAGTCACAGAAACAGTGAACCTGCGAGTAAGCAGAGTGGATTGGGAGATCGAGGATCACACGCATTTGCGAGTATCCGAGACGTTGAACGCGTGAGGGAGCAGAGTGGAGTGAGAGCGGGAGGCTTGCACGTACCTGGAGTCGCACAGATACATTTCTGCTGCTCGGACCTTCCTGCAGTAAGTATGAAAGCAGTGTAAGATACATCACAGAAAACGCTTAAATCATTTGGCTGATAATATACCGTTGCTTGCGACTTAAAGTAAATTGCTATAAGTTCGCAAACTTGCTTTTGAACTACTGAAAGAAGCATTACACTCCGAAATAAAAGGAATAAGTGAAAGTCTGAGTCAATATAATAAATTTGTCAGAGTCACCCACAGTTCGAGCAGGGACTTAAATGTTATTTCCTTGATGTTACATTTGTACTAAGTAAATTAAATGATACTAAATTTATATTAAGTAATGAATTAAGTAAGATGAGGTAACGTGTTGTTTAAGGTATGTATAAGACTTGGCAGCATATATGTGTGAAATGTGAAATGTGTTCTGTTACACGGGGAAGTCATAGCCCCTGCTGATGCTTTGTATAAACACTGGGTATTGTAGTTCTGAAAGTGACTGGAGACTCTGTGGGACATCTGAGATGCTGACAGTTGTGTGGATAGCACATGAAAAAAGGTGATTATCCTGCAGACTTGACGGCCTGGAAGAAGGAAGGTGTATGGGTGTCCAGGCAATCGAAGAGAAATAGTCAAGTAATACAGAAATAACCTGATGTCCCACTCAAAATTCAGTTTTCCACTTTGGAAGCTGATGAAGGTGCGGGACTCTCGGAGAGTGCATTCAGAGCATCTATCATTCTTTACTAGTTTAGATGCGCCCGCTGCTGCTTCTCAAACTCCAAGTCCGAATAGCCGTCGACTCCTGTTACTGTTTTAGACTCTCCCGCTCTTTGCTGCTCGCTCTCAGGTTATCTGCCTCTGCGACCTCAAGCACCCTGACCGTGCAGGAGGCGAGAAAGAAGGAACTATGAGCAGTAGCCAGAGAGGCTTCAGGAAATTGAAGAACATGTTTCTGTCACTGTCAGTGTAATTCCAGGACCGTGGGATCAAGAATGTCACTGTGTCTGCAGGACATTCATTTGAGCGTAGTGAACATTCAAAGGTCATGTCCGCGTTGGCAAAAATGACATGGGTATGAAGTGTGAAATTGTCTGGGAATCAGAATTTAGGGAGCTAGGTGGATGGTTCGCAAGCAGGGCCTCAAATGTAGAAATCCCTGGAATACTCTCAGTGCCGTGTTCAGGTGAGAACAGAACTCGGTGTTTTAGGTATCTGCGAATGTGACTGGAATGATGATGTAGGAGGAAGCTCTTCAGACCATTGGGACATTGTGCCTTGTTCTGCGGAAGGCAGCAAATGTAGAAGTTCGGAGGCGTAACAAATGGCATAACTGAGACTGAATTCGTTGCAGGATGTGTGGAAGTTTTTGAAAATAAGTTATCATGTCTGTGGGATCAGAAAAGGAATAGTCGAATAGACGATAAGGATTCACAAAATAATTGGATATACCGCTGGTACTAATTTACAATAACAAGTTTTAAATAGAAGATGGAGTTAGAAAGGAATTCTAAATCTTCAGTACTCTGAATGGACGTGAACACTTGGAGTTTGGAGAGTTACAGATGCAGATTGCTGTGTGGAAAACTGAGAGCTTGCTGAAGGAATGGCAGGTCTGGCTGTTAAATATTGTCGGATAGAAAGTATTCTGAAACAGCAGAAGAGACGGGAAGGAATGAAGGGTAGACATATTGTTTCAGATTAGTGTTAGCTAAGAAGCCCAAGAGTCAGAGGATACGTCAAAGGACAGAATAAAGTTGGCTGGAGTACCAGAACAAAACGTGTACTGTTACATTGTGGGGTGTAGTCTGTAGGCTCCCAACCATTGGAAAGGTTGGAGAGATAAAAGTGCAGTGACATGTGAGAGCGATGATAATAGTACACAGAAGTTATACTGAGAAACTTAACTTATACTGACATGCTTTGGTGTACTGGTGGTGCAGGGTCATGAGGGCCAGGTGTTCCGAGATTACATGGAGGAGTGCTTACTGCAGGAGTATGTGCCCAGCCAAAAGGTCATTCACTATTGGATCTGGTAGTTGGGAACGAGGTGGGGCAAGTGGATGCAGAGTCGGTAGGGGAACGTTATGGGGACAGTGATCATTTCATTGTAATATTCATGATGATGGTCGACAATGATATGCAATAATTGAGAGTGAGAAAAAAATATTTGACTGAAAACAGCCTTCATTTGGGCAAGAATGATTCTGGGAAGGATTGACTGGAACACCAAGTTGCTCAGAAAAGAAAAGAACTGAACAATGGTTTGAGTCCAGTCGACGAATGGCCCCTCAAATAGGAAAGGCAGTAGAAGTAAAATCCAATGCTACCTGGATGACGGAGAAATAAAATAGAATTGGTATCAGATAGAGAATCAAATTGCGACCCAGGAGGAATGCTGAAAGCACAGGCGGTGTTGCGGAGGGCGAAATGGCATCGCAAACTACAATTATGAGAATACTGAGAGTCCAAATGGAGCTGTCCCAGAATCTTCTGTGGGCACCTCATAGATTTGTGAATTCAAAGATGGATTAAAGCTCGTTCGAAACTAGAAAGAGGATTTATACATGGAAACCTTTCTCTGCGAATACTGAGGATACTCTTGCATCTATTGTAGGTGCAATTTGTTACGGCGTGGGGTAAGTCCTCCTGCTAATTTAAACCAGACATACGGAAAATCTCAACTTGCCTCGTAACTTGTTGAAGGCTGAGTGACAAAGATCTATCAAGTCCAACTAAAAAAAAGTTATTCTTCGACTCCAAGGATACAAGGAGAATATCAAACAAAAGATGTCTGCACTGTAAGCCTCCTTTGTTTGATTGGATTATCTACCTCCCAATTTTCAAGAATATAACACTGACGAAATCTTATTTAAAAAATCGAAGTTCAACACCACTCAGTTATTGCTTCCTTTTGTATCTTCCTCTGTAGATGTTTTCCTCGGTCACCTTTCCTTCAGTCTTTTGCTGTGCACATTTCATATAACAGGTACCATTTTGAACAGGATCCACAGACAACATAGTGATATTTGCCTTTCTGGCTCAGTTCGGTTACATCCTCATTGAACATCGCCTTCACTTTCTTCTGGACCTCTCTGGCTTTGAAAGGAATAAGCCAATAGGGGTGTTGTTTTGCCAGACAGCATTCCCTATGTCGACCGTCTGCACAAATGTTTTAGTCCTCGCAATCTTATTCTTGCATATCTTCATACACTGCTATAACACACATTTCAACTGTGGTCTTTGCTCCTGAATAGGTATTTTACTGACCTATCCCACTCCTAAGCACATCTGCATTGTTTAGTGTATTTTGAGGTCCCTCCTGTTCCATACCATCTGGATGTTTGAAAAAAAATCCTGTGGAGGGATGCCCAAAGTGGGAAGCTAGGAAGATGATTGATGGGCCTCTTGCTGAGATATTTGTATCATCGATAGTCTCAGGTGAGGTGCCAGAAGACTGGAGATTTGCTAATGTAGAGACACTATTTAGGAAATGTGGTAAGGACAAGCCAGGGGACTATGAACCAGTGAGCCTGAAGTCGCTTGTGGGCAAGTTGTTGGAGGGAATCCTGAGAGACAGGAGGTTCAGGTATTTGGAAGGGCAAGGACTGATTAGGGATAGCTAACATGGCTTAGTGCGTGGAAGATCATGTCTCATAATCTTGGCTGAGTTTTTTTGAAACAGTAGCCAAGAGCGTTGAGGAGGGCAGGGCGGTAGATATGATCTATGTGGACTTTATTCAGGCGTTCGACAAGGTTCCCCATGGGAGACACGTTAGCACTGTTAGATCTCATGAAATATAGGGAAAACTAGCAATTTGGATACAAAACTGGCTCAAACGTAGAACACAGAGGGTATTGGTGGAGGATTGTTTTTCAAATTGGAAGCCTGCAAACAGTGGAGTGCAACAAGGATAGGTGCTGAGTGCAATACTTCTCGCCATTTATATAAATGATTTGAATGTGCACCTAAGAGGTATAGTTCGTAAGTTTGCATATGACACCAATATTGGAAGCGAAGAAGTTTACCTCGGATTACCACAGGTTCTTGATCAGATGAGCCAATGAGCTGAGTGGCAGATGGAGTTTAATTCAGATAAATTTGAGGTGGTGTATTTTGAGAAAGCAAATTTTCGCAGGATGTATACACTTAATGATATGTTCCTCGAGAGTGTAGCTGAGCAAAGACATCATCGAGTGCAGGTTCATAGCTCGTTGAAAGTAAAGGCGCAGCTTCAGGAGAGTGAAAAAGTCGTTTGATGTGCTTCATTTAATTAGTCTGAGTATTGAGTACAGGAGTTGGGAGGTCAAGGTGTGGCTATACAGGGAGTTGGTTCACCCACGTTTGGAAAATTGCATGAAATTCTGTTCCCTTCCTATCAGAAGAATGGTATTAAACTTGTAAGGGTTCAGGGAAGATTTACAAGGACGTTGCCAGGGTTGGTGGATTTGATCTATATGGAGAGGTTGAAAAGGTGCTTTTTCGTGGAGCCTCGGAAGGTGAGGGCGTGGCTATTCTGAGGTTTATAAAATCATGTGTGGCATGGATAGGGTAAATAGACAATGTCTTTTCCCTGGAGTGGGTGATTCTAGTACTAGAGAGTATCAGCTTACGGTGAGAGGGGAAAGATATGAAGAAGAACTAAGGGACAGAGAGGGTCATGCGTGTGTGGATTGGGCTGCCAGTGGAGGTGGTGTCCTAATATCTTTAAGTGCGTAGATCTGCCGTCCTTAAGTTTTTCTTGTTTGCATGAAACTCCAAACACACATCAATGTTCTTGACCGTTGACTCCCCTCTGAACAATGAGGAACTGTCTAAAAATAATGCCTATTCCAATGACATCAATGATCATTGTATATGTCAACTGATTTATTTCAGTCATAAATGATTCACGCCACGAGCCAGCCTAAATGCAAATGAATTGACATTAAGCTTCAGGGAATGAATGTACTCAATCTGAATGCTTTCATATGTTGTTTCGAGGATAGATTGACTCGCCTCCATTAAGTGCCCATGGTTCCAATCCTCCTTTAGAAATACCAGGAAAGACCTGAATAAATAAGAATAAGCTAGCCCTCACACTCCGCTAATTTTCTGTTCCACTGGTAGCTCTTCAAATGAAAACACCAGATGTCCTGAAGTTAAAAGTTGGCAGATCGCATAGTGGGTAGAATTCGTGAATGTAATATTTTGTTTACTGCATTAAACATTTATTGAGATAAAGACAATCCATGGTTTGAAACTGGAGGAAAAGGTATGAATAATCATTAATTGAATGTCAGGCGTGGAAATGTCTTCAGCTATGGTTCATACGTTACGGAGGAAGACTGTTGGATCTTCTTCCTGAAATGAGCGTTTGAAAGTGTTTATCATGGCCCTTTGGACATTTTAAAGTCAATTAATCTTTTCCTTCTTGTACAATCAATCATTTCCTCGAATCTGACTTTAAGCAGGAGGTCCTTTAACCTATCAAGTCTGTAGCGCAATATAATACACTGCTACCGATTCAAGTCAGCATTCCCAGCTTTGAAATATAACAGTGAATGCCATAACACTTCAAGTAATTCCAAGAACCGTTCAAAGTTTCTGAGCATTTCCACCTCAACTATCCTCTAACGGAGTGAATTGCAGAGCCCCACCACACTCATGTTGAAAGCTAATGTTCCAATTCAGGAAGAAACAAGAAATATCTCTGTCTCTAACCAAAATGGCAATTTCCATTATTACCTGTAAAGGTATAATCGCCTCAGATCTTTCTAAATTTTAGGAATATAAACCTTGGTTATTGTCATTACAGTCCCTCGTCAATAACCCTTGACATCCAGCTATCATTCTGATTAATCTCCACTGCACTCAAAAGGACATGGAATCCCACTTCCCCACTCTGTTTTTTTTGAAATTATAAAGTAGACGTCTGTATTGTGATGATGTCAGATAGTGACACTGAAGAAACCAGCAGCAAAGTAATAATGTGCCTCCTCTAGTCCTGACACTTCTTGTATTAGGGAGAAGTCAATCACCATAAAGTCTATTGCCCTCATTATTTTGTAACTTCTATCAGGTCACCTCTCAACCTCCTCCGCTCCAGCGAAATGAAGAAGATGACAAAACTATACAGCCTTTCTATATAATTCAATCCTTCCTACAGGCAACATCTTCATAAATCTCTTTATAACCATCTCCATCTTGATAATAGATATCCTGTAACTGGGCGACCAGCACTGGAACCAGTATTTCAGATGTGGAAACTTCACGAATGTTCTGTACAAACTTAACATAATGTCCCTTTGCCTGTACTCAAAGGACTGTGTAATGAAAGCAAACGTGCTAAACGAACTTCTTATATATCCTGTTCATACCGATTACACAGATGGTCTGTGTTTCACATGAGTAACAGTTGTTCAAAGAGACAGCTCAACATCACCATCTCAATAGAAAGTAGCGACAGGAATTAAATGCTGTTCAAGCCAATTATGCTTGCAGCACTGAAGGCAACATAGAAAAGAAAGGAAAAAATGTTTTCTGAAACATAAAGGAATTTAATGCACCATCTGTGGAGAAAACGAATTGTGTGGATTTCTGTGGAGTGACCCTTTTTGAGAACTATGACGAGCTAGAAAAAACATGATGTTTGTGTTTGTGGGTATGTGGGTATATATATATATAATATATATGCATATATTTTGCATTTGGGTGCGTGTGTGCAATGAATGAGAATGTGGTTGAATATGGAGTGTAGGGAAATGAAAGACAGTTAACCAAGCCAAGGGTTAGATCATGGTCTGCCAGGAAAGAAGAAAAAATCAGACAATGGTTTCAATAATTAAATTAGAGCATGCAAGCTCTCAATCTGTCAATGGGCACGCACAATTGCATCTTCCAATGATTCTTGACCGTCCTGGTAAAACAATGTCATTCCCATTGTCCACATTGAGTATGCATCCTATGTTTTGTCCGAGATATGAAGGATACATTTCTGATTCAGTGATAGTTTCGAATGGATATTAATATCTACCCTTCCCATAGAGGAGTTGGGACCCATAAGAATGAAAAATAAAGACAGGAGAGCAGAACTCCTGGCCCACCATTCTTATTGATTATAACGGATGGATAGTGGGAGCTCAAGGGAGAGAAAGGGACAATTCTAGAGATGGAGTGAGACATCGAAAGTGAGAGAGAAAAATAAGAGAGGAAAAAGGGAAAGCTGGTGATGGAAGAATCGGAAGGAGAAACATTAACAGGAGGAGATTGCAGATTGAGGAAATGAGGCAAGGATAGAAATGGACAGAAAGTGTCATGGAGAGAAAGGAAAGCAGGGAAAGAAAGAAGACAAAATAATGAGAGAGATAGTATGAGGACAATGAGAGAATTCCGAGTGATGTAGATCAGTTTGGAGATTTAATTTTGGTTGAAGAGAGAGGTAATGAATTTGGAAGGGTCGAAAATGAAAGAACAAGAAGGTTGATGGCAAGAACGGTAGAAAATGGACGGGAGGTCTCTGAAGAGTGAAAAGAAAGAAGGTAGACACAACAAGAGAGATGAATTTCGCTGAATCCTGGTTGGAGTGTGGATAACCAGATGCAAAAGCAAGAGCAGAGTTGAATAAAGCTAACGCCTCAGTTCAATCTTGCCCCCTCTGTGTCCAGCATGAGCAGATTTGGGGCAGAGTATGTCTCGCTCGAATTCAGTTTCCCAAACTAAAAGGCAAAATAATTATTTATCTTTGGTATTTGCCACTTTGCAAAGATTTCGGTTTTAT
Source organism: Chiloscyllium plagiosum (assembly GCF_037043375.1). Classification (NCBI taxonomy): domain Eukaryota; kingdom Metazoa; phylum Chordata; class Chondrichthyes; order Orectolobiformes; family Hemiscylliidae; genus Chiloscyllium; species Chiloscyllium plagiosum. The sequence goes on along the minus strand of NW_028270184.1, from coordinate 29,969,613 downwards.
ATGTGTGTGTATATATATACACACACACATTCAATTTTATACATTGTATGTTTTGTATGTTTTATTAAATTATGCATGCATTACTTAAAATGATCTCATTGAAAAGAAAGGCAAGCGTGCCATTGCATCCTCCATTAATGGCCATCAGTTGCTTACCAAGCGGTCAGGCTGCGTAACAGCTGAATTGCGATTTGAAATGCGATGAACTTGCATTTGTTCATTATTTGGTAAAATTTTTGCACTGATTAATTTGATTGAAGGGATATTTTAGCACATTATAAAGCTGCTTTCTGAACATCTTCTACACCACTGCATACATAGCAGTGTTTTTGCAGCAGCTGAGGATCTGCAACATGAAGCTCAATTCCACGACAATGTGTTGGAGGTAGAGGGACGGATATCCAAAACTGTACACCCGTTTCCATACTGAATACATCATTGCCGTTGACCAGAGCAAGATGAAATTGACTGAGATGACAAAAGGTAAACTGATGGACTTTCATTCGCTCTCCATTTCAGTGGTTTTTTTGAGTCTGGTCACTGCTTATGTCCCTGAGTCTCCTGCGGGCTCTGCTGGTCAATAAAATGTATCTGACAGTGAACGTGTTGGGCAAAAGAACCATGAGAAATGGTGTTAAACAATCGGTGTTGAAATCTGGTAGTGGAGCTCAATCATGACTAGATTAGAGTGGTCCTGGAATAGCAGCGTCCGGGGAGCAGGAAAATCGATGTTTTGGCCACAAGAACCTTTCCCGATTAAGGGTTTTTGCCCGAAACATCGATATTCATGCTCTCCCGATGCTTGCTCACGTGCTGTGCTTTTCCAGCACCACTCTAATCTCGAGTCTGATTTCCAGCATCTGCAGTCCTCATTTCTGCCTAGTTGAACTCAATCATGACCCAGTCTTGGGATTAATAAAAGATTGTTTCCAATAAAATAAACCCAACGAATGTTCCTGAGAGTATATCGACCTGAGTACATATAATGCTAAAAAATGCTCTTAAAACAGCTCAGCGCCGTTAATGCTCCTAGCACCACAGCTGACTTTGCTAACTGAAATACGTACGTTTTGGCTTCTGGCAACATGTTGCTACAAATCGATCAGTGGTGAACGGTGACTGTGAACCAGACAGAACAATCAGTGGCTGCATTAAACAGAACGGCATGAGTATTTCAGGCAAGAATACAAAACAGGGAATAAAACTGTTCATTATTAGCAATCGGAATGTGCCTCAATACAACATCAAAAATAATGACCATTAGATTCGCCGATGCCATAGTTCACAGCTAACGACTGGCAAATAGAGACAATCCACAATTTTTACAAATTATGACGAAGATCTTTACAGTGTTAACTGAGAAGAAGAAAATAAACAAAAAGAAAATAATTAGTTTGGGGGAATAATTACTAATTCGATTGAGGACCTACTAAAATTTCGAAATGCATCAAATAATTGGACCACAATAACAAATAAAACTATATTTCTCAAACTCTACATAACTCAGAAGAAACATAGTCTCCCAATCATGCTGTCACACATGCATAAGACCAGACAAATTCTCAAAAATTCAAATGCACTTGATCAGTCGAGAACAGGGACAGGTCCCAGAAGCGAGGCTGAAGACGTTGTTGTCCTCAATGATTCTCTTCATTACTTGAAGCCAGTCGGAAGGTGCAAAAATCAGACAGTTCTACCAAGCTGTAATCATTCCCTCTTTGCTGAATTAACACAAAAATAGCGAACCTATTTTCACCCCTTTGCCTTCCTGAAGGGCCTTTGAAACAATGCATCTTTCTCATTGCAATAAAATATATTCTCTTTTATCTTTCCTCTATGAATCAAATGACTTTCTGATGATATTCTGGAGAATGATCCATAAGTTGAGTATCAAGATAAGGCCAATTGAAGTCAATTCACGACATGGCTCAACAACCAACTACCCATCCCACGGCCGCTGCAAGCCCCTCATCTCCAATATATTGTACATGAGGAGGAACAGTTCAGTTTTTACAAACTGCACATCGGGATAAGATAAAGCAGTCTGTCATCACCCCTTCAAACTTGCGCCATCTTTCAATGATTGCACACCGAGCTCCCTATTCCTCCCCACTCACCTGTAGCCCTTGACTCAGTTATGCTTCATGTGTATGGATGTCCGTGCCTTAACGATAATCAATGAGCCTGCCTTCACTGTTCTCTGGGCAAGATTGTTCCAAAGACACACAGCATGAAGGAAAAAGAAAATCTTCTCATCGCAATAATAAATTGTGGACATCTTTCATAAGAAACAAAGAGTGCATCGTAAGGGTGGTCTCAGAGTTGGGCTTTATTCTGAGGAATCAAGTTTGAGGGAAAGAAGTGTTGCTGCATCTGAACCCAGTACTACTGCAACTTCATCACGGGGTTTCCATTGGAATCGTCTGACTCCTTGACTAAGATAAGATATAATTATATTGGATGCAGTCCTGAAACGTTTACCTCCACCAGTTCTTGAAATAATAAATTATCCTATGTGGAAATGTAGGGCGGTTTGGGCCGATAACACTTGGACTTTAGATGAGTGAGAGTTGATGTTACTGAGATACAGCAGACCATGATCGAACTTGACAGGGCGGATACTGAGAGGATGTTTCTTTATGTGTTGTTGAGATAAGGAGGTATAAGGAAATGTGTTCCACAGACATCAGCGAAGACTCAGTAATTTCAGATATTTGATTGCTGAGAAATTCAAATGTTATGGTGGAAAGATTGGAGGAGATGCATGGTCAACATTTGTTTTGCGTCGTGTTATAAAAAATGAAGTAATGTGTTGCTAAGGACCATTCTTTAAATGAAAGGGTATTTCCAGAGAAGCTTGAAATTAGTACGACTGTTTAATCTGCGTGCTGCGCTGTTTGTCAGCCTTCTCTTCTTCAGGGAGCTGTGAAGGTTACTGAAGATTACAGAATTGTGTTTGATAGATCTTCGATGGAGCTTTTAATGTGAACAGGCAGGGCATGGTTTTTTGGTCAACCAGAATGTTTCCAAACTGTTGAATATGCTCTCAGGGCCGAATTCGCAATTGCCGGTCTTACCTCATGCGATATTATCTCACTCGCTTGAGGCTGTTGCAGAAGCACATGAAGATATCATCGGAGCAGTCTGGACTATTAGAATGAGAGAGGATGTGATGATACAAACCTTCCAAACAGTTTCACAAAAAAGGGAAGAGGACATTCAAAATTTCTCAGTTTCTCCACAGGAAGGGGCACGCCTGTTTAACAACCAGAAAAAAAACATTGAGAAATTGTTAAATTCTGATCGGAAGAGTTTGCTCATTCTCCCCGTTTTTGCGTGGGTTTCCTCCAGGTGCTGCGGTTTCCTCCCACCGTCCAAAGATGTGCAGGTTAGGGTGGATTGGCCATGCTAAATTCCCGTTGTGTTAGGTGTCGGAGAATTGGTGGGTTGCGCTCCGGTGGGTCAGTGTGGACTTGTTGGGCCGAAGGGCCTGTTTCCATACTGTAAGTAATCTAAACAGGATAACTAGTAGATGGTTTCCAAGAATGGATCATCAACTATTTGCCATCTGTGTTAATCATTTGCATCAGAGAAATGCATGGACTAGAGCTCAACTCGTTAACATAAGAAGGCAGTCATTAAACAGATTGTCAGTTGGACGTCGAGAGTCCAAATTGGGATGCAGAATGGTACACAAATGAGCAAACATTGACCAAAAATAATATATTGTGAGTTCTGGAAAACAGTCCATTTTGGCAGAAAGTATAAAATAAGTGTAAACTCAATAGTTGGTAGAAGAGTGTTTGTAGAATTCAGTTACATGAAGGGAGTTGTATCCGATATGTGGATCACATATAAATTGGAATGCAGATGTGGAAAATGATCAGAACCGTAAACAAGATCATGATGTTTGAAGCAAAAGATACTGAATTTAAACATAGTGATATTTTTACTGAATTTATACAGGTCAGTGGTGAGGCGGTGTGCAGGTATGATTTCCTCATTTACAAAAAATGTAATTACTTTTGAAGCTTCTCAAAGATGTTTCTTTTCAGTCTTTCTTGGAATGAAAAGCTTCTGCTTTGACAGATCAGAATTTTAGACCTCAATTAAGGAATAATCTACTTGAAATATTTAAGATAATGTGCAACATTTTGGATTCAGAATAATGTGTTTTCATTTTACTACAGACATCACTAGGACATTATCTTAAAAAAGAAATGCATAAACATAAGTTTCAAACTAAAAGAGGAGATGTTATTGATGGCAAAAGAAATAGCATTGTGAATAACAGCAGTTAGGACCAACCAGCATGAATTTAAGTGCTGGGATAGAGTGATTTGGACTGGAGGACGTTCACTTTGTCGACTTTTGGGATCAAATAATACTAGGTAAAAACAAGGGCTGCGTGTACTGAAAAGTAGGTTCTAGGTAAACAGAGTGGTGCTGGAAATGCACAGCAGTTCAGGCAGCATCCGAGGTGCAGGAAAATCGACGTTTCGGGCAAAGGCCCTTCATCAGGAATAGAGGAAGAGTGCCTGCAGCGTGGAGACATAAATCAAAGGAGGGTGGGGGTGGGGAGAAAGTAGCATAGAGTACTATCGGTGAATTGGAGTAGGAATGAAGGTGATAGGTCAGGGAGGAGGGTGGTGGAAAGTAGCAAAGAGTACAATGGGTGAATGGGTGTGGGAATGAAGGTGATAGGCTTGAGAGGAGGATGGAGTGGATAGGTGGGAAGGAAGATAAGCAGGTAGGATAAGTCATGGGGACAGTGCTGAGCTGGAAGTTTGGGGCTGGGGTGAGGTGGGAGAAAGGAAAATGAGGAAACTGGTGAAGTCCACATTGATGCCCTGGGGTTCAAGTGTTCTGAGGTGGAAGATGAGACGTTCTTCCTCAAGGCGTCTGGTGGTGAGGGAGCGGCGGTGGAGGAGGCCCAGGACCTCCATGTCCACGGATGAGTGGGCGGGGGGGGGAGTTGAAATGTTGGGCCACAGGGCGGTGTGGTTGATTGGTACGGGTGTGCCAGAGATGTTCCCTACAGCGCTCTGCGAGAAGGCGTCCAGTCTCCCCCATGTAGAGGAGACTGCATCGGGAGCAACGGATACAACAAATGATATTGGTGGATGTGCAGGTAAAACTTTGATGGATGTGGTAGGCTCCTATGTGGACTTGAATGGAGATGAGGGAGAAGTTGTGGGCACTGGTTTTGCAAGTCGTGCGGTGGCAGGGGAAGGTGTCAGGATGGGAGGGTGGGTTGTTGGGTGCGTGAACCTGATCAGGTCGTCACGGAGGGAAAAGTCTTTGCGGAAAGGTTCCTCATTTCCCCTCCCCCCACCTCACCCCAGCTCCAAACATCCAGCTCAGCACGGTCCCCATGACTTGCCCTACCTGACTATCTTCTTCCCACATATCCACTCCACCATCCTCTAGACCTATCACCTTCATCATCACCCCCATTCACCCATTGTTTTCTTTGCTACCTTCCCCCGATCTCCTCTCTGACCTATCATCTCCATCCCCACCCCCATTCACCTATTGTACTTTGTGCCACTTTCTCCCCACCCTCACCCATCTCTGATTTATCTCTTCACTGTGAAGGCAGTCTGCCTCTATTCCTAATTAAGGGCTTTTGCACGCATCGATGATTTTCCAGCTCCTCGGATGCTGCCTGAACTACTGAACCTTTCCAGCACAACTCTAATCTGGACTCCAGGAACAAATAGTACGATTGTATGTTTCAACTCAGACAGAGAGAGAAAGTACGACAAAGCAGATAAACAGCGGTCGAATGCTCCTTTTTTTCTTTCTTTGCTACTCCACACAACAAGCTCGGTGAGCTGAAAACGTGTCACATTTTTGGAACCTCTTTATCAATCCTATAGATGTTTCAATGAAATCTCCCCACGTAATGCGGCAAAGTGGAGTGAGCCGAATGTAACTGTACGAGAATGCACCCGCAGAAGCAGAATCTTGTCTGAAATTAACAACTTTGCACTACCATTCGTGACAATCTGCCACTTAGGATTTTTTTTTAAATTAGTACTTTGTGCCATGTTTTTCCAAAGTGATTCGTGTCATTACTTTGTAGTATCTTTATGTCTGTGCTTGCACTGACATGTGTGTGTGTGTCTGCGTTTGTATACCGGTGTGTATGTGGCTGGTTCAGGGTGACTTCATGTGTCTGCGTTTGTCTTTTTCTATATATAAGTGCGTTAATATGTTTGTGCGCTTCTGTATAGGTGTACGTGTATCTGTATAAGTGTGGTAATATGTTGTGCGTGTCTGTGTATACATGTATGTCTAGCTGCGTGTGAATCTGTGTCAGTATGTTTTTGAATAAATGTGTGTGAATGAATGCGTCTGTGTCAGAATGGTTGTCTGTATCCTGTCAATGTGTGGCAATGAATCAGCAATTTATAGAATTGTACACACATTAGCATACTTGCATATTCAAAAATGTTCATCAGATGCTTTTCTTGAAGAAGTTGATCTTCTGAATAAACTAGTTATTTACTGCTGACTAAATAAACCTAGCTGACTTGTTCTTCACACTGAACCTGACACGGTTATATAATTGGCCGTAACACCATTCTGTTGTGAAAATGGACCTGAAAGTTTCAATCTGTTTTCTCAGCACAGATGCTGCTTGGCTTGTGATTTCCAGTAGGTTCAAGCATATATGTGGCCATGTCGCAGAACATCTTGTATTGAAATTTTTGTGACCAGTGGATGTGTATTGAAAAGGAAAGAGTAATCATTCCAAAATGCAGTAAGTCATGTCTGAAGAATATCTTGTAATTATCGTTGGAATGTAAAATGCTGTTGCACACAAATTCACGCATTCTATGTCTATAAATTATTTAGAGGATCAGTTACATTTTTGATCAATGAGCGAATGATGCATAACATTAATAGACATAATAGTATGGTTGAGATCATAAACGGATCAGCCATTGTCTAGGTTTTGGACGAAATTCATCAAATCTTCAAATATTCTACTCCTGTTCCCAGTCCTACGTGCCTCTGTTTTAATCAGTCCTTCGAATCTGCTTCAATGGTGCAATGGGAGACCATTTCATCTCCCGAACCTGCGCATCAAAACAGGGAATAAACATTTAGAGCCTCTAAAGATTGTAAATTACTGTTACCTGTAGACTGAGGAACTGTGAATGGGAAACGCGGGTTTCCTGATGAACTGCTCAAACATCCTGCTTTATAGAGCTATTCCCGCCTGCCAATTCCACTTCATTTGTTGGTCATGCCGCCAGACCAAGGTTTTTCTGGACGGAGCATTTGTAAATTCCCAGGCTTAGTTTAGCATGCGCTAGGATCACGCTGAATACAACGTATTATAGCTAACCTCCAGGAAAACGACCACTGAATGTCAGTTATCAGAATAAGAAAGTAAGGAAAGGGATCAGGAGTATGCCCTTCAGTCCCTGCTGCACAATTCAACATGATCTACTTTTTCCTGCCAAAGTTATGCCACATGATATGTATTTCAAACCAGATTTAAAGCAATTAATCATCTTTCTCTTCTCTGTGTCTTATCAAATCTTCAGTACAAGGATATGCATTGCCATCAGATCCAGAAATGTGCAATAAATGTTTATGTGTATGCCTTACCAAATGACTTAAGCGAATCCAAATTCACTGCTGGACGACTCACTTTTAGTTCTATCGAATTGTCATATCTTCAAATCAATCAACGCATTTGTCAAAAAAAAGTTTCCCCCAAAACGAGCTCATTATGTTTGATTTCTTTCTTTTTAAAAATGTCAAGGTTTTTTTTTTGTTCCATAATAATGTGCCCCAGCACTTTGCAAACGTTCAATACAAGGCTAACTGGATCGTGTGATCCTGATTTCTGTCTCCGTAGCTCATGTCATAACAATATCACATTTAGCGATTTTTAAAAATCCATAGTACCATGTTGGACTCCATTCAATGGCGGAATATTCCAAAGAATGCCAGAAATATATTTGCAGCAAGTTCCTTTAAACTCTGGGAACAGGCCAACATCTCTCAGTAACCAGTCTGTCTGTGCTTCCATTCTGTTGTCGAATATATTCTCTCTGTCAATATATGACAACACCATACTCAAACGCCGTAAGATATCCATGCTGAAATGCAGCAAGATCTGGACAATGTACAGACTTGGGTTGAAAAGTGGTAAGTAACACTTGTAACCATCATCAGTCTGAAAAGATTTACCCACTCGTCATGCTGTGTTGTTACCAAATCTGAATCTCTATTATCAACATCCTGCGGATTATCATTAAATAGAAACTCAAAAGACAATCCATATAAACATATTGGCTACCTTAACAGATCAGAAGATGAGAATACTGTGGCCAGTATTGCACGTCCTATCCTACCTTCCGCCCCATCCGCAAGAAAAGGTCCATCTACAACGTACAATCAGGAGTGTGATAAACGATATCTCACTAGGCTGAATGTGTGCATTTCCCACAATGCTGAAGAAGCTTCAAACCATGCAAGGCAAAGCAGCTGGCTTGATCGACAATGCATCCACAAGCATTCTTTCCCTCCACTACTGATGCACACTACCAGCATTGTGCAACAAATACAAGAGGACACTGTACGATTTCACCAAAGATCCTCAAGCAATACCCTCCAAACCCCCGACTACTTCCACCTAGATGGGAACTGGCAGCATATTCATGGACAGACGATTATTTGCAAGACGCCCATCAGGCCAGTTACCATGTTGAATCGGAAGTCTATCTCCCGAATTCCATTGTCGCTGGGTAATCTGTTAAATTCCTGTATTTCCCACATTAATCTCGTTATGGTCAACTCAAAGCAGCTAGAATACAGCTCACCACCATTTTATGAAGAGCAACTGGAGATGGGAAATAAATACTGGTTCGCCAGCAACGCTCACATCCTGCTCTTGAATACAATCATCTTTCCAAATCTTAAAGTATTTAATACATTTGTGGTTTTTGTTTACATGTAAATATTGATTTGAATTATCTCCCATTTCCGCTTTATAATTTGCAAATTTCTGGTCGCACTCTCCAGATGCCCTCCACAAGTATTTGCTTCTGTTTTTTTTTTGATGTACACGGAAAATCTCTTGTCGTTTTAGTATATAGCTCATAACAATTTGTTTTCTTCAACAGAGTTTAACCAAATTATTGAGTTTACAGCTATTGGTTGCTGGATACTAAAACTAATTACATTCTTCTGGTCTACCACCAGTTATCAGACGTTTGTATTTTTAAAAAATTCGATACTCATGAACACACCCTATAATTGTGGATGATCTGTCATCTCATTGAACTCTTTTGACATCTTTTACGCTAAAAGTTATGTAATATGTCTTCACAGATATGTTGTTGTTTATCAACTGACTTTCCCCTTAATCTATATTCCCAGCTTACTTTAATCAAGAGGTAATTCAAATGCACATTTGTGTTTGCTTAACTAATGTTTCTTGCCAATCATCCAAGCTGAGAGATATGGTTTGGCAGCTTACATATTTGGGTGAACGCAGAATTAACTCAAAGTGACAAGCAGACGATCAAATAACAGAAGAAGAACATCTTGCAAAGACGAGGGTCAAAGTGACTCAAATGCCCTATTCAACAGAGAACTCCTTTGCATACAATGGCAAGTGAATGCAGCGTAAGTTACACTATTTCTTTGTTTCGGAACTTCGTAACTCCAGCACCACTCACTCTGCAGAACGCAAATTCTTGTTCAGGGAGAGAAATAAGAAAAGGTAATTCATTCAAAAATAAACCGGTTTGAATAATTCACGAAAGGAACATCATCAGAGTGAGTAAGAAAACGATGTGGGAATGTGACTGATTGGTAGAGTGACGTTTTAGATGGGCCCGACAAAGGCAGCGAGTATTAATATGGACGCCTCAGCCCACAAAAGCCAGTGTAGGTCAGTGAGGGCAGAAGTGACGGGTATGCAGGACGCTGCGTGATTTGGCGTCCAGGCAGCAGAGTTATTGATGAGCTGAAGTTTTTGGAGGGTGTTAGATGTAATGTTATTGAGACAAGTATTGGAAAAAACAGACACTGCAGTCATGCATCAAGGTGCAGGAATGTTCCAGTCGCCGTGGAGCTGAGGTATCGACAGAGGTTGGAGATGTAATCGAGGTAGAATTACGTGATTGTGCTACTAGACTTCAAATATGATCAGAAACTCATCTCTGTCTAGTACAGAAGATGGAGTGCTGCAGACTCATTGGTAAAGGCTCAGACTTCCACTGGCAGATGGATCGAAAGCACATTCAACACTGACAAGATTGGAAGCTCTAATGGAGCATGGGTTCCATTAGGAGGCAGAAACAGAAGTTAATTTACAATGACACATACTATCGTTAGTTAGATCACTTACTTGACGGTTGGGAAAAGGACCATACCATTGTGATAATGATATGACGTTGACCGCAACGATTGTCAAAGTAACCGAACAGCAGGAAGATCATACAGTCTGTACACATAACTGACTCTGTATGGGCTGTGTTTTGTATATTAGAGTGAAGGTATTATGCTATTGAAATGCAGGACATCAGTGAGACTACATGATGAATCGCCTGTGCAGTTTTGCTCAATAATTCTTTTAATTACATACATGTGCTGAATGCAATCCAGAGGAAATTGACTTAATTCATGCCAGCCATGTGTGACCTATTTTATGAGGAAAGTGCACAGCGTTTGCATGGGAGTTTAGAAGTGAGGGAGTTGAATTTATTAATGATTGCAAATTTCTCCACTATCCTAACACTGCGTCCATTAAAATGAGTTGTCGTCTTGTGACAAGTCCCACTAGAGTTTGTTTAATGTAAGGGTCATCCGTTTCTTTATTTCAGAGATGAAAGGTTTCATGTTTCTTTATTTTCTTGCAGGTTTATGGCAGTTTTGAATCTTTTGCTTCAGTACAGACAATCATAAGCATCACAACGACCAGTAAGTCATTCAGTCTCTGAAGCCTGCGCCCGATTTAATAAGATCTTAGCTGAACTGCCTGCAACTTTCAATTAGCATTCCTGCCTGTCTCATGACAACGGATCAAATGATGCCTTAAAAATATGAACGGATATTTGCACCACTATCTTTTCAAGCAGAATGTTCGAAAATACCAGTGCCTTGCAAAAGAAGAAAGTAATCGCTGTTTTGTCCGGATATTAAAGTACGTAAATGGAAGCATTCCCTTCGGTTTTACCCCGTCAAGATCCCACAGTATCAGAGTAAGACATAAGACATAGCTGCAGAGGTAATCCATTCAGGCGAACAAGTCGGCTCTCCACCATTCAATAACATGGTGGTGTACGTAATAAGTGAATCATAGAATTTAACAGTAAATAATAAATCCATTCGATCCATGCTGTCTGTATCAGTTCCCTCAAGTGCTACGAGTCTAATCCCACCCCCGTGCCCTATCTCCACAGCCATCTGTAGAAGCAAAGATTGGACTTCACGTTGGGGAACTGAGCGACAATTCCAGCTTCAGTGGGGGCATATTAATCACTGTATTCTCAAATACATCTCTTTATGTTATCCTCACAGTACTTCATTCACTTAGTACTTTCAAAATCTGTCGACCATCACCCTGGAATATCACTACAGACACAGCTTGGAAAGAAAAAGCATTTGATGTTTCTGTCAAAAATAATGATCTTTTAATCAGAAGATATTTTGTCCGGTCAGAGAATCTCCCGCAAGGAGAAATAATATTTTGATAAATATCCTGTCAAGCCCAGAAATTATATTATATCTCATTTCCTCGTGAAGGTCTTCTCACAATGTTACAAACACCAATGAATACAGCCCAAACTATTCAAGTTCAATTTCCGAGGAAGCACATTAATTCCTGTGGTAAACATCCTGAACCTTTTCTGGCATACCTCCAAATCACGTGGACCTGTTTCTTCCAAAAGGATGGCCATAACTATTCATGGTGTTGCATTTGTGGTCAGAAAGAGATTGGTGTATTTCTGATGTGATATTGTGCACACCAGAATTAATGACTAACCGAGAATTCACATTTCCAAATTCTGATGGAACTTGGAAACAAGATTATTTTTTGTAACTCAAACTCGAGGACACACAAACTACTTGGTGTAGCTGTTTCTGATGGATTTTCACAATTGAACATCACAGAGCTGTTCTGTTATTATTCCAACATACTTTTCCATTAGCCAACTCATTGTCCAATGTCTTCGTGTTGCATTCCATCATCAATTTCATGTAACACCCTCACGACTTGAATTGGTGAATCATTTGTGTTTTCCTTGCAAACATGCATTGAGTACAATCGCTTCCCTTCACCCCTGCCATTCTATTACAAATAATATCAGCAACAGCATCGACCGTTCTGGCATTTCTACAGTGATAGGACGCCAATGTAGATGTGCTACCTTGATCACAGCTTTCTTTTCTTTGGTAAGATTATTTTGCGGCTGATTGCTTCAATAAAGTCAACACTGCAAGTCTTTTACTAATGAGAGAATTCAAACCATACAATTGGCATCAATCCGTACTGCAAATCGGATATCCAGCCAACTGAGCTCACCAAATCCCTGGAACCCTGAATAATAAAGCATGCCCGCTAAATTTATATTCAATTCTGCTTATCATAGCTGACAAAAAAACTTCATTATTACTTGAGATATGTGTACAAAAATGGTTTACAATTCTTGCATGAGAACACCCGGATCCTACTGCTTTTTATGTCTCCATGACCTCTCATCTATTCTGTATAATTCCTCAAGAATAAATTCACACTAAATCGCACAATCTTCTACTTCTTATACCTTCTTGAACTCACCTGATATTTGATTATTTTCATTATAAACGTCTGTGATTGATTGAGATGCATTCGTGATTTGTTTTTATTGTGATGTAGATAGGTACTTGTTGAGGAGGTGAAGAAACCTTTTTGGAGGTAGAAAACAGTGGCATTTATAACAGAAACAGAGGAGGCATTTTTTTGTATGAAACGAGGACTCATTAAAATATGTTGAACTTCAACCTCTTCTTTCAGTTTCCAGTTTAAGGTAAGAAAAACTTTAATATTAACTGTTACATTGTTTCCTCGGTTTTTCTACCTGTTGCATGAAGTAATGTTTCACGTTTTAACTCTATGTCAATGACTGTTTTGTGACTACTGTTTTTGTACCAATGTACCTTTACCTGAGGCGGTACTTTGTCTTATAACATTGCACCCTCTTTTACTGCACCCCCATACCTCTGTACTCCATGACAATTAAATCTAAAGTCTACATATAAATGCAAAAGAATGTCAGATTTCAAGGGCCAAATTGCCCAGTGTCGATGCATATTCTGACACGAGTTCTTTCTCAACGACATTTTGTTTTCCATTGATGCTAACGTCAGGAAGTTCCTCGCGAGTTCCGTTGATCAAGTGTGCTGCAAAAATATCACGAGGCGTCCTGTGACAACGCGGTCTGAACTGACAAACACATCCACCCGAAGGACAAGGGCAGTGGATCATGAACGAAGCAAATACCATTTTCCAGAGTCAACTGGGGACTGAAGATAACTTCTGGCCCAGAAAACGTCTCTGGCATTCCAGAACCGAATTGAAAAGAAAGGAAAAAAAATACTTAGTTCACTGACGTTGTTGGAAAGTTTTGTACTGCCCTTGATGAAGATAAAAATAATATTTTCACCTCGCCCAGGTATCATGACCACCAAACTTTAGAAACATATTGCACAACATGCTGGGAAATTTCTCCTTCTGCCTTGGAAGTTGGGGTTCATGGAAATTCAATGGAACAGTGACCTTTGTGTCCATGGACCCCAACATCCTCACCGCGGAGTGAGACTCAAAGATTGTTGAATGGCGTGGCACACCATTGGAAGCACCTCTTTTTTTGATTTCAGTTGTGATACAATGGACTACTGGATTATCGATAAATTAGAAAAATGAGTGAGACTCAAAGATTGTTGAATGGCGTGGCATACCATTGGAAGCACCTCTTTTTTCGATTTCAGTTGTGATACAGTGGACTACTGGATTATCGATAAATTCGAAAAAATGTAGTTGGAAAACTTAGCGTACATCGGCCCCCACATTTCCTCCTCCTCAATTTTAAGACGATGTTTGTCCCAGTAGCATTGTTTACTGAATTTGTCAGTTAACTTCCAGATCTTCATTATATCGACGTAACAGCTCTACAAAAATGCAGGAAAGCGTTCACTGCATCTCCACCAAATTTCCAATGAGAGAAGACATAAACTGCTGCACATGCACGGAATAGAATATCAGTAATTAGTAGAAACTCACCGATCTATCTTCCCCTCTTCTCCTCATAATCTGTTCCAAAGAAACATGACCACTTTCTTCTCTGAAACTGCAAAATTGACAGTTCATTTCTCCAAAAATTTGGTTGGCAGTGTAGCTCACACGATCTTCTGCAGATCAGAAATTCTAATGTCTGCGAAAGTTTGCCTGTGAAGCTGAGCATCAGGTTTAGGGGTGGGATACACAAGCAGAGAAAAAAAAACAGACAATTGAGGCAGCGAATTCAATGCATATGGAAGTTGAAGTTTCTTTTAAATAGTATGGTAACGTCAGAGGACAGGTGCTGGTACATCTTTTTAGTTGTCTTTCGGAATGCATTATGGACAACATCAATGGGCCATCATTTTTTTTCTCTTTTCCGAATTCGACCAAATGAGTGGCTTGTTCAGCCAAACTAGAGGATAGTTAAGAGTTATGAATGATATTGGTGTGGTCCTGTATTCACATATTGGTCAGACTAAGGAAGACAGGCCTACTCGAAAGAGCATTTAAACAGCTGCATTTGTGAAGTAAATCCTGCAATGTTTATCCTCAGTAATGGAAACTGCTGATACACATATACACACACATACATATTTATGCACATATATAATATATGTAGCTGTGTATATGTGTGTGTATGTGCATATATACATATAATTATATACATATAACTAGATATAACTAGCAATTGGATTGCGAGTTTGAGTCCATTTCCCTTGCATTAGCCTTGCAAACTGGATTACGAGGAAAGCAACATTAACACAATCAGCTGAAAACATTATCTGGTGGACGAATAAAAGTTAAAGCTTTCAGTCGATTTACGCATAATTGGAAGTGTCATGAGAAGAGAAACGGAACATTCCTGTCTAGACTCAACGAAAATAGAAAAGAAAATTTAGTCAGCAGCTGGAGTGAGACTGAAGTTGAGCCTTTGTGTAATAAAGAGTTGGAAGCGAAACGGACCGGGGCAGGCTACAATATGGCAACAGTGTTCGAATCAGTTGAAAACTTATCACGTTTGAACAGTCCAGTTACTCTTCAGATAATGGAGTTACACTTGCTTGAAAAATAATGGGGATTTCATATCGAAATGATGGCAATTGTTTCCATGTTTTCAGAGTTTTAATAACTATGTCATTAATGTAGTTCAAATTTTTTATTGAAATAATAGCCGAGTCGTTTGTCACGAAGACCAGTAATAGCGCGGATGGGATAGTAGCCAGCTTGCATTACCCAAAGTATAAATCTTATCCACATTTCTAATGATGACCAACCTTGAGAAAACTTGTAAATCCCCCCCATAAAACATCGATCCATTGCTTTAAAATTCAAGCCTGTTGCTGTCAGATTCTGAACTTTCGCTCCATTTCTGCGCAGGCTGACGATTCCTTATCGTGTCGCATGTGATGCTCACGCTGTAACTTTCGGAACACACAGTGATAGGCATCTCTTATTAATTGAAGACGGAATCCCGCTAATGAGAGAATTAGAGTCCAAGGAGACTGACATTACTTATCCTCACTTTACGAACTTTTTCAGTTGACCCTTTTCATCCAGAACCTCTATTTTGACAATGCTGCTCCTTTAACAAGGAAATGATGTCCTTGGTTTTTTTCACAGAGGTCTGAAAGGCTGAGGTTCCGATACTCACCTTCTACTCTCTCTTTCTCTCTCCCTTTCTTCTCTCTCTTTGCTCAGGTAAGAACCTTCTTGCTCTCTCTTTCTCCCTGTCTCTTTCATTTTTCTCTCTCTATCTACTCTCTACCTTTCTCTTTGTTCTCACTCTTTCTCCTTCTCTCTTCTTTTGTTTATTGTCAGACTCAATCTTCTTCAACGGTATTTTTTTTATAACTTTACTGCACTTTTCTGGGTCTCTGACACACATAAGTTTGAATAACTCCATTACATTTTCTGCTTTGCTCTTCTGCTTGGTTAAAACCAAATCTAACTTAAACATAGAAAAATGCAGCGCAGTACAGGCCCTTTGGCCCTCGATGTTGCGCTGATCTAAGCCCACATAACCTGCACTAGCCCACTCTCCTCCATATGCCTATGCGATGCCCGTTTAAATGCCTATAAAAAGGGAAAGTCCACCACTGCTACTGGCAGGACATTCCATGAACTCACGACTCGCTGAATAAAGAATCTACCCCTAACATCTGTCCTATCCCGACCACCCCTTAATTTAAAGCCATGCCCCCTCGTAATAGCTGACTCCATACGTGGAAAAAGGTTCTCATGGTCAACCCTATCTAAACCCCTAATCATCTTGTACACCTCTATCAAGTCACCCCTAAACGTTCTTTTCTCCACTGAAAACAGCCCCAAGTGCTTCAGCCTTTCCTCAGACGATATTTCTACCATACCAGGCAACATCCTGGTAAACCTCCTCTGCACCCGTTCCAGTGCCTCCACATCCTTCCTATCGTTTGGCGATCAAAACTGCACACAATACTCCAGATGCGGCCGCTTCAGAGTCTTATACAACTGCAACATGACCTCGGGACTCTGGAACTCAATTCCTCTACCAATAAAAGCCAGTACGCCATATGCCTTCTTCACAGCACTATTTACCTGGGTGGCAACTTTCAGAAATCTGTGTACATGGACACCAAGATCCCTCTGCCCATCCACACTACCAAGTATCCGACCACTAGCCGAGTACCCCATCTTCTTGTTACTCTTACCAAAGTGAATCACTTTACACTTACCTTCATTGAACTCCATTTGCCACCTTTCTGCCCAGCTCTGCAGTTTATCTATATCCCGCTGTAACCTGCCACATCCTTCCTCACTGTCAACAACTCCGCCGACTTTCGTATCATCTGCAAACGAGCTCACCCAACCTTCTAGCCCCTCCTCCAGGTCATTTATAAAAATGACAAACAGCAATGGTCCCAAAACTGATCCTTGCGGAACACCGCTAGTAACTGCATTCCAAGATGAACCTTTACCATCAACTACTACCCTCTGTCTTCTTCCAGCCAGCCAATTCCTAATCCAAACCTCCAACTCACCCTCAATGCCATACCACCGTATTTTTTGCAGTAGCCTACCATGGGTAACCTTATCAAACGCCTTACAAAAAACTATATACACCACATCTACCGCTTTACCCTCGTCCACCTCCTTAGTCACTTTCTCAAAGATTTCAATAAGGTTTGTGAGGCACGACCTGCCCTTCACAAAACCATGCTGACTATCCTTGATCACATTATTCCTATCCGGATGTTCATGAATCCTATCCCTAAACAATACTCTCTAAGACGTTGCCCACAACAGAAGTGAGAACTACCTAATCTAAAAGGTTGGCCTTTTTCTTTCCTTCTAAACAGTTAGAACATTTGACAAAAATGTTTAAATCCCAGATAGTCTACAACAATTTAGAAGCTCGTCCTCTTGCTTTTAATTAACTCAATCACAACTCACCGAATTTAAACAACTCGTCTCACTACGTTTTACTGTAAGATGAGGGGTGATCTTATAGAGGTTTACAAAATCATGAGAGACATGGATATGCGAAATAGACAAGGTCTCTTCCCTGACATGTGGAATCCACAATTTAAGGGCATAGGTTTCGGGTGAGAGGGGAAAGATATAAAAGAGACCACACAGAGCGTGAGGCGTTTATGGAATCAGCTGCCAGACTAAATGGTAAAGGCGAGTAGAATTCCAAAATTTAAATGGCGTCAGGATGGGTATATGAATAGGAAGGGTTTGGAGTGTTGGAGTGATATATGCCAGGTGCTGACAGGTGGGACGAGATTGGGTTGTGATACCTGGTCGGCGTGGACGAGTTGGAATGAAGCGTCTGTTTCCATGCTGTACATGTCTATAACCCTGTAGAATTCCATAAATCTGTTTAGACCACGAATCCGAGACTCAAACTGTTCAAATCCAGACGACGATCCCCAAAATTGTTATGACCCGGTGAAATCTCCTCAGCTAATTTAGATCAACAACACAGGAACGATTCAACCCGTAATGCAACCTGTTCAAACTTAAGAGACAAAGATTTATACCAAAAGTCACTATTTTACTAAAAATGAACAAGTTTATTATATAAGTTAAACAGGGAGAATTAACTAACAACTTCATTCTGGCCTTCCTGGGTGGCATGGTGGCACTGAGGCAACAGTACGCCTCCACCTTCATAACACAAGTCTGAAGTGATTTTTGACCTCCTGTAGGTCTGTCTCACATCTGACGCATTTTGTAAATGCATTGAGGTTATTTCAAAACTCTTTCAGTTTCCTGTGGCATTTTAGTTAAGTTCCATTAATTGCAGTTTCCTATGACATTTTAATTGAGTTCCATCTAACATCAAATAAAAGCAAGCAATTCTGCGAGCTAGAAATTCGACACACATGCAGGGAGTGTTTGGGAAAATTAGCAACTGTGACTGCATCCATGCTTTAGAACTTGCATTTACAGTGATCCTGAAACCTTCAAAATTTCGACAGCCCTAACACAGGTTGAAAATATTACTGAAACTACAGCTTCAGAATCTCATTCTGAAGCAAATTCAGTTTACTGAGTCTAAAATCCAACATTTATTCAATAACATGGAAAATTAATGTGCTGTGTTCTATCACAGTATTCCGTCGGCAGAAAAAAACATGCTAAATCTGAACTGACTAATCACTGCACAATATATCTTCTATCAGCCATGAAGGAAAATGATGATAAATTTTATTTTAATTGCAACAAGTCATATTGAGTGAATATGATGGATTGTACCATATTATGCGAGCAAGGTATTCTCATAATTTTATTGCAGTATTTCTAATACATTCATTTAACATCCAAGGCCTCGACTTTCAATCCATTTAATGAGGCTTGCATTTTAAACTGAGGTGGGGCGGGGTGTGGTGGTGGTGTTCTCATCATCTGAATGAATTGCCAAACCTGATTTTTAAAAATCCTTCCAGATGCAAGCATTATGTCCCACAATGATGCGTCAAGTATTTCTTGCCCCTATCCATTTCACATTCGATTTCAGGGCTGTGTTTTTCACGAAGGCTCGCTTTGCTCCACGAAGAAAATGTGTGTCCCACTCACCATTTAGCTGTTTGACCCGTTGAGATCATTAATGATTTGTGCTTCGATGAGAAGAGCCATCACATTCACTAATAATGCATGACGTTTAATTGTAAGCGGTGTAAATGCGTGGCCAAATTCTCTCTCTGCTCTTTATTTGCAATTCGGACGACATTCATTTAGATATTTGCAAAGGCACATAATACGCAGCGATTTAGACAGCTTGCAATGTATGAATTGAATTTCAGAATATATAATTCCCTGGAAAAAATTTTTCAGCATTATATTTCAGTCGTGTGATTATTACTTTGCAGTCTGGGATAATGAATTTAAGGCTATATCAACTGCTAAGCAATGCATATTCTGTCACAACCTTGCCGTTGTAATGCTTTCCGAATTCTGAGGAAGATATTTAAATGTAACATTCAGCCAACTGAATGTGTAACCGTACTTGCAAACTGAGAACTACCTGCAGCACCACACATTATTGTCTTCATTGCGACCGCACTAGTGAATGAAGGTCTGTGTTGCCCGTTCATTTGAAATTGTCAGAGAGGATGCAAAAGAAGTTCGAACTCGGAGTTGATATGGAACCTCTGCTGGAGTTGCAGCATGGAGCACTGAAAGCACTGACAAATTCAAAGCATGGCTCCGACTGTTACATCGGAGCAGAATTAGGCTATTCACACCATTCAAGGGATGTTAAGGATTTGTAAAAGTACAGAGATCCTGAGGGATGTACAGTGCAGTGAAGCAATTGGAAATTTCAGAATGTCGGAGCAAGGATGTTGAGCATTCGTGCAACTGTTAGAGACCAGAGTTTGAGAGCTGTTTATCTAGGGGCTCATTGTTTGGTCGGTCAAGAAAAGAACGAGCTCTACAGTATCGATATGATTAGATTTGAAGATCGCTTTAAAATGGTTAATCCACAGTTGGGTAACTGTGGGTTTCACTCAAAGCTATTCACTGATCCATCCCCGCCCCAGATCAATGAGGAGATATCTGGGAATATTTACGGCGCTTGGGACTCAGCATATAAGCAGTAAGAATCTCCTGTCCTCTCTTCAGGAGGTGTGGACATTCAGAACGGGACATCCACGAGGCTGAGGGAATCATGGGTAAAAGGAACGGAGATGGAGAAGGTAACAAGAGTGTGTGGTGATGGAAAAAGCAGATCATGCAACATTCGAGGACCAGGTTAATCGACGTTTCGACAAGAGCCTTTCGTCGGGAATGGGGCTGGCAGCCTCGGGGGTGGAGAGTGAAATGAGAGGGATTTGACGCAGGAGAGAAGGTCTCTGAGATTGCAATAAGTGTATGGAAGTGGGGAAGAAGGTGATTGGTTGGAGCGGAGGGTGGAGTGGATTGATGGAAAGGAAGATTGACAGGTGGGATATGGGGATGGTATTAAGCTGGAAGGTTGGAACTGGGGTAAGATGTTTGGAGGGGAAATAAGGAAAATAGTGAAATGCACATTGGTGGCCTGGGAGTGAAGGGCCCGAAGGTTGAAGATGAGGGGTTCTTCCTCCAGGCGGGTGGTGATGGAGTGGCGATGGAGGGGGCGCAGGAACTGCATGTCCTTGGTAGTGTTGGAGGGGGAGATGAAATGTTTGGCCACGGGGCGGTGGGGTTGATTGGTGCGGGTGTTGCAGAAATGTCCTCTGAAGCCCTCTGTGAGAAGGCGTCCTGTCTCCCCATTGTAGAGGTGACCATATCAGGAGCAACGGACATTATAAATGACATGCGTGGAAGTTCAGGAGAAACTATGATGGACCATGTCAAGAGGATATGGTCAGGTTTACTCTAATGATTGGGATAAATGCATCAAATTCCTATTGTTTGCTATTAGTAACGTCACAAACGAATCTACTCAGTTCATTCCCTTTGAGTTAATTTTCGATCATGAAGTGAGAAACCCTTTGAAATTAAAGAAAATATTACAGGGCCAAAGTCAGAGATTTCAGAATTCGATTATGTATCGGACGTGATGGAATGATTTAATCGAGTAGGAGAGTTAGCTCTACAGAAGTTAAAGAGGGCACAGTGTAGATTGAAGCAGGTGGAATATTAAAACTTCTGAGACTTGGAAGTTTCCTATGGGGATAAATTGGTATTACTGTTTCCAATTATAGCAGATATCTTCAAAGCCACGTTTAGTGGTCCCTATCAAATTGAAAACAAAAATGAGTCAGGTGAATTATTTAGTAAAGGTGCTATCAATGAAACGCGTGTATCAAGTATGTCATGTGAAGATGTTGAAAACATATAGTAGAGAGACAGAACTGGAGAAACGAGGCTAGTCTCTTCCCCCAGAGTGAGGCATTAAATCTAGATGAGATGGATTTTGAGGTACCTCAGAATAGATTGAAAATGAAGAAGTCCTTGAGGAATTGGATAGATTACTAAGCTATCTTTCTCAGGAGCATAGAATGGTGTTGAAATATTTGAAACATAAGGAACGATGTAAAAATCAGATCAGGAGGACAAATGCTATTGTATATGAATTAGATGTAAGGAATACTGTTCCTATGAAACAATATGCCTGTCAGCTTTTTTGCTTTCAAAGCCAGACAGGTCGAAATAGAGTTGGAGGCCATGATCGATGAGAACAAAGCGAGTGGTGTTTGCCGATCTTAGTTCCCAAAACTGACGAGAACCAACTATTCTCTTCGGATTATCAGAAGGTCAACGCCATTAACAAATCGGACTCATATCCAATTCCGAGGTTGGAGGACTGTATCAATAATGTCGGACAAGCCGTTTACTTTACCAAAATTAGACTTAATGCGTGGTTACAGGGATGTACCTTTAATAGAGACGGCAAAATACATTTCTCCCATTTTGACGTTAAATTGGCGTCATTAGTTTAAAGTGATGCCTTTGGAATGAAGAATGCTGCTGCCACATTCCCAAGACTCATGAACAAAGCTTTGGTTAGGTTATCAACCTGTGCAGTCTATTTGGACAATGTAGTGATCTTTAATAAGTTCTGGAAAGATCACTTGGTACAGTTGGCAGAGCTAGTTGAATGACTGCGAGAAGCAAAACTGGTGATGAAGTAAATAAAACGGAATTTGTGAAAACGGAGGTGATGATCTTGGAACATAAAATCGGTAATGGAAGGATGACCCCCTTCCCTTGTAACACATAACGATGGCTGTCGATAAATTTCCACGACCAACCTCAAAGAAAGAGGTGTTTTGACTTTTCGGACTCAGCGAATTCTGACGGAAGTTTATTGCAAACGTGAGCAGTGTAATTGCACCGTTAACAGATTTTCTGAAGAAGATCACAACGTTTCGGTGGACAGAGCCATGCCAAGAGGCATTCAACCATTTGAATCGATATTCACAACAAACAAGTTTTAGCAACACCAAACGTTTCAAAACTATTATAGTCGCCATCGATGCTATTGATTTTGGAGTTGGAGCTGTACTCCTACAGGGAGTGAAGATGGAATTGAACTGCCAGTTGGTTACTTTTCGAAAAAGATAAACATCTAACAGAGGAAATGCGCCACAATCAAAGATGTACCATTGAGTTTGGTACTGACTTTACAATATTTAAATTTGTATTTCATGAACAATGTTTCTTAGACGAGTTGTACGTGGATCACAATCCGCTTATATATTTAGAATGTTTTAAAGTTGAGAATGTTAGACTATTTCGTTGGAATCTTATATTACAGACGTTAAATTAAAAAAAAAACATACATGTCCAGTCGGAAGAATGTAATCACAGATGTGTTATCGCAGATTTAACTGATAGAGTTTAGATGACACACACACACAGGTGTTAGGGAAAAAGTTAAGGTGAACTGATACTAAAGTTATTTGTATGTTAGGATAACGTGTTTAAAAAGTAGAGAAAGAAAATGAAGCAATCTTTTCATTATGATGGTTGATTCTTTTGTTAAGCGGGGAACTATTAAAAGCACAGAACTTCCGGACACAAGAACAAGTGTGCTCAATAAGGCAACAATGCATGGAACACTTGGTCAAACAAAATGATCAGCTCGTTGCCTGGGTCCAAAACAAGAACAGGTTCGAATCCGGCCAAATATTTTAGATTATATCCCGAACACTACCAAACTCCAATCCTGTTTGAATTAAGTATATTGACAATCTTGAAAGCCAATGATGCTTTGCGGATATAGGACCAGGGAAAATTGAACAGTTGAGAAGAGAACAGCCAGTTCCAAGTATGTAACGGATTACTTGATAAAATATATATCTTTAAAGTACCGTTTCGATGATTAGCCTTTAACGCAGAAATTCCTAAAAGGGAGAATAAAAGACACAGGAAGATCTGAAGAGAAGAGCCTAAAGTTGCCTGAATTAGTGATAAGAAGTGTTGTTTGGTAAATCTTAATTGGATGTTTTATCGGACTAGTTTTACAGAAGGGAAGGGAAAAGATAGGTTCGAAAAATAAATTGCAAATAGTGGTTAGTTAATTATTCTCTCTTATTCTTTAAGAAATAATGTTGTTAATTTTATTCAACATCGTTGTTGTCCACTCGAATTTTTACAGCTTACTGCATGGGTAAATCTTTTCTGTGTTACTGGTTTTAAATTAAGTAGGAGATTGTACCCTATGTCGTAATACTAAGAACATACTAACAAGGGAATAGGCCCTCCATCCCAGCAAGCCTGCACTGGCACATGATGCCTTTCGAAGTAAAAAAGAAAGCTTTTGCGTCTACACATCCCATGTCTTTCTATTTTCCGCCGACTCATCCCTGTTTCAAGATTCCTCTAAAACGTTACTAAAGTATTTTCTTCTCCACTGTCAGTGCATTTCAAGCACTTTCATATTTTTCCAGAAAAGAAAAAAAACCTGTCATATCTCCGTCAAACTTAGCGACTTTTACTGAAACATATAACTCCGAGTCATTGACATTTCTACCCCAGATGAAAATGACCTCTAGCTCCCCATCTACCTGTGCCTTTAATAATTTTGTAAATGACTATCAGGTAGCGCCTCAGCCACTGATGTCCATGTGAAAACCAACCATATCGTCCAATTTCTCCTTCAGATTAATATCCTCCAAACTAGATCAAATTCTGGTAAAGCGATTCACTCGCTCTCCAATACCTCATTCTGCTGGTGTGTAAACCAATACTGGACACAATATTCCAAATATGGCCACAGTAAATTTCTACACCGCCGCAACATGATCCGCCAATGTTTATACTGTCTGCTCCCATGGATGTACCCAAGTCTTCATAATGACTGTAATTACCCGTGTTGTCGCTTTCAGGGAATTGTGGAGCTGTGCCCTGATATCCCTTCCGATGTTGATATGACTAATAGTTATTTTCTTCTACTGAAACTTCTCTCCTGCATTAGCCCTTCTAAAATGCATCATCTCGCAACTGTCCAGATTAAATTGCATGTGTTTTATTTCTCTCTCCAAGTCTTTAGACGACCTAAATCATGCTGTGTCCTCTCGTAATCATACTCACGATCCACAACTTCCTCACTCTAATCACTTATCTCCAGTCACAGAAGCACCATTCCACTCATACTCTGTCTCCTATGATCTCGCAGTTAAGGATCCATTTTACTGACCTACTGCTGATCCCGTTTGACTTCACCTTATGTGTGAGCCTACCATAAGGAGCTCCATCAAAGGCCTTGCTAAGGTCCATATGTCCACTATCATGTCCCGTTCCCGTATCAATCACATTTTTTAATTCTCCAAAAGTTTCAATTGAATTAGTGCGTCATGAACGTCCCCACACAAAGCCATTCCTTTAGTGCATAGGCCATTTTTGTTCCAAATGTGCGTCAACTGCATCTGTAAGAATGTTCTCCAGTAATTTCCCTACCACTGACGTAAGGCTCACGAACGGAAATTTCTTCCAGTTAACTATAATGCCCTTCTCCACCAAAGAAACAATATTTACTCTTCTCCCATTCTCTGGAAACTCTCCAGTGATCGAAAGTGCATAAAAACAAAGTCCACAACGCCCCAACATTTTGTTCCTTCACTTCCATCAATACTATGGGATTTATCGAATCATATCCAACAGACGTGTCTAACTTTATGCTTGCAAAAACGACCAGTACATTCCCCAATATTTCAAAATTGCAGTGCTCTGGAATATCGCCATATCCTTCTCTCGACTTACCATCCACAGTGTCCTTCTCCTTTGTGAATACCAATACAAAATAATCGTTAAGGACATCAACCACTTCCTCCATTTCCACGCATTAATTCCCTCCCTTGTCCAGGCATGGAATCATCTTTCCTTGACTACTCCCTTACTCCTGATAAACCAGTTTGTGATTTAACTTAATCCCGTTTCCCAAATACATTCCAGAATGTCTTTTAGCTCTCCGAGTTCCGTGTTCACATTTTTGATGTGCTTTAAAAATACTTTTCGAGTCCTTTGAGTGTCTTCGGTTTCCACACTCTTACAACTTCCTCCTTTTCATTTTTTGAAAGAGCTCATAGTTTCTCATGTCACCAAAGGTTCCCAAATCGTGCCATCCTGATCACTCTGTATCGATGATCGGATCTCATACTCCGAAATGCAGGAACATTGAGACAGTTTAGTAGAGTGTTCCAGGAAATGGCTGGTGTAATTCAATGTGAGCAAAAGCGAGGTCTTGCACTTTGGAGAAACGAACACGGGCATGGACTATTTTGTAAGTGATGAGAAAATTCTTGAAGCCAACGTACTAAGGGATCTGGGAGTGCTAGCCCAGGATTATCTAAAGGTTGACTTGGAGGTTGAGTCCATGATTAAAAAAGCAAATGTAACTTTGCTATTTATTTCAAGAGGGTTGAAATGTAAAAGCAGTGATGTGCTACTGAGACTTCATGAAGATCTGCTTAGGTCCATTTAGAATACAGTGTATAGCTTTGGGCCTCACACCTCAGGAAGGACAAAGTGGCACTGGAGCGTGTCCAACGGAGATTCACATAGATGTTCCCTGGAATGTTAGACCTAACATACGATGAACGGCTGAGTAACCTGGAATGGTATTCATTAGAGTTTAGAAGGTTGAGGGGAGACTGAGTGGAAACTTACAAGACATTGCATAGCTAAGAAAGAGAAGACGCTGGGAAATTGTTTCCGTCAGGTGAGGATACTACGACTTGTGGGCACAGTCTTAGAATTAGATGAGGTCAACTTAGAACGGAAATGTGGAGATATGTATTCAGCCAGAGATGGTGGGCCAGTGGAGTTCATTTCCATGGAGTGCACTGCAAGCCGGGATATTAAATGTCTTCAAGGCAGAGATTGATAAATTCCTAATCTCGCAAGTATGTAAGGGATACGGGCAGAGTGCGGGTACATGGCATTGAAATGTCCATCAGCCATGATTAAATGGTGGAGTGGACTCGATGGCCCGAATGGCGTTACTTCCACTCGTATTTCTTATGGTCTTATCGAAAAGGTTGTGACGGGCTTCTCATACAATTCCCTCCGATTCATCACTATATACCACATTGTTGATGTGTCTTTAAATTTCAATTCAAATTAAGAATCACATGCAAAACATCTACAGCTAGAGGCGGTTTCTGTTGTTTGCCTTTTATGTTCCTTGTTTTACTTATCTTCATTTTCTTTATTGAAAATACGTCTGCTAAACATCGGCTTGCTCTTTCTTGCCAGCATCATTTCATATACACTGTTTCCTTTATAAATTATTTTTGGGTCCCACCCCTCCATATTCCATACTCCTCTGTAGTAAAGAGATCACTCTGCATGACATTACCGAAGCCTTTGTGAGTCTGTATGTTTGCAGGCTTCCCGGAAACCCTGGATTTAGCAGCCTGACACTTGTTATTTTTGGGAACACGCTTTCTCAGAACCACTTTTAGCTACCTGCTATTGTACTGATTCTAGGAGAAAATGAAGACTGGAATCAGAGTCAATAGTGTGAAGCTGGAAAAGCACAACCGATCAGAAAGCATCCAAGGAGCAGGAGAATCGACATTTCGGACATGAGGCATTCATCAAGTATGAGGCTGTGAGCGGCCGGAGTAGAGAGATAAATAGGTGTGTGTGTGTGTGGTGGGGTGGGGGGGGGGGGGATAGGGCGTTAGGACGGGGAGAAGTTACCTGAGAGTGTAATCGATTGATGGATATGGGGGTGGTAGTGATAGGTCAGCGAGGAGGTGGAGCAGATGGGTGGAATGGAATCTGGACAGGTAGGACAGGTCATGTGTGAGATGCAATTCCAAATTAAGGGCTCATGCCTGAAAAGTCGATTCTCCTGTTCCTCGGATTCTGCCTGACCAGATATGTTTTTCCAGCACCACATTCTCGACACTGTTCTGATTCTGATTATTCTATTTGTTATTGTTTCCTATTCAACTGAATGACATTTTCCCAGGTTATTGAAATGAGCATCGATCATGCTAAGAAGCCAAGTCTTAATCTAACTTTGTCCTTTGAAATACTTACGTCAAAATCAAATGAATTATGAACACTATTCTCTAAATCATGACCGTTTCCTTCGGAATGGCAGTGGTAATGACCGTGGAAGATGCTGCCTAACTAATAATACAGTACGCACACCTTCTGTTGAATGTCTGTGTTGGAGAGAGTGAGTGATTGAAGATTGCTGCCAATCAACTAGGTTCCTTATTCCGTGACTGTATCAAGCTGTTTAAGTACTGTTAGAGCTGCATTCGTTTAGAGAAGTGGATATTAGACCATCATATTCCTGACTTGGGACTCAGAATTAATCGGCAGGCTTTCGTAAGATAGGAGAACAGGTACGAGCTGCAGGGTTTTTAGCTTCTGATCTCATGTTCTCATCATAGAAGCTATATGGTCTTGGATTAACGCGAGAATGTCCGTTCCAATGGATTCAGCAGGTGAATGTCATTGGATGCCAAATTGGAATGGTGGCACGATTTATATTCGTAATTTTGTAGCACTTGTGTATCACAAATGTTACTTCCTATCTTTCAGCCCAAGCCTGGCTGTTGGTCAAGTCTTGCTGCATTCGTACCTGGATTGATTTTGTGATCTTACGAGTTTGGAGTTGTGAAATCATGAGAGAACTTCATCACCTCTGACCTTTTGAAAGAGCCAGCATTGAGATGAGCGTTTCTCCCTTGTATCTGCTGTCTGTGTCCTTGTGGACATCCGTGGGTTTGTGAGGTTATGTCTATGAAGCCTTGGCGCAGTGAATCTTGTAGATGTTATATACTGATCCGAATGAGCATCAGTGGCGGAGGGGGATGGATAGTAATCATGCGGACTGGTTTTAAACAGTGTTATTCCTAGGACGTATCCATCATAGATTTTGGGGCCACTCATTGGCACACCAAAATACAGACGAGCAAATAAACTTCACCAAAAACTCAAAACAGGTATTAGAAGCCTGACGCTACTTCATCCACTCCACCCAACAATTCTTGAACATCACCCATGCATCAAGCTAGGGGAAGACGAAGTCATGGTTACCTTCGATGTAACAAAATAAAGTAATATCAGCCTGGCCAAAGAAACACAAACTGCACACTAAGAGACGGAAGCAAGGACACAAGTAACAAAAAGCACCAACTCCATCAGCAAGGACAGCATCTTCAAGGTAGGAGTCCTGTGCCTCACTGCCAATTTTACTTTCAACGACAAGCCATACAAACAAGTCAACGGGACACGCATGGGATTACCCATACCAGGATTCTTAGCAGAAGCAGTTATCCGGAAACTCTTACAAACAACCCTTCACATGTTCCAAACCATTTTTTGCATCCGCTAGTTGAATGATACGTTTTTGCATCCCGAAATGGAACAAATTCGAAGAAACCTGCAATCTCATAAACAACATATTTACTGGGATAATATTCATCAAGAGGAAGAGAACAAAAACAGACTCCCCTTCCCAGACGATGTGCTTTAGTCCGAAACATCGATTTTCTTGCTTATCGGATGCTTCCTGACATGCTGTGCTTTTCCAGCACCACTCTAATCTTGAATCTAATCTCCAGCATTCGAAGTACCCACTTTCCTCTTCCGAGATGTCACAATGAAAACGTTGAAAGTCGGAGTTGAGATGTCACACTGTGGCTGTAGAGAACATTGCTGAGGACACCATGTTGATCAGTATTGTTGATCAAATCTCCGCTCAGTATCCTCTGTTCCAAACTTTCCTCATAATTGCACTTTCACTTTCACAGAATAACGAATTTCCTCTGTATTCTCTCCAGTTCAATTCCATCCTTCATTGTGACAGTGTGCCCAGAACTGCACACAGTCCGCAAGCTGCGAATGAACTTATTATGTATACAGTTCCAGCATAAGCTTCCTGATCTTATGTTCTGCACTTTGGATGATCGAGAAAATGAAGCCATTCTCTCACTGAAAGATATTATTGAAGTGTTGTTTTACCTTCTGGGATCAGCACACGCTGTCAATCCTCTCAGTTGCTGTGTATTCCTCTCTATCGTTGTTGCCCCCAAATGCTTTGTCTTGCACTTCTCTTGGTTGTGTGCTTCATTCACCTGGGCCCAGTAGATTCTGATTTTAAACGGTATGCTGTGTGTTCTCTTATCAAATCCAAGTATATCACATCAAGTTGCAAGTTACTGTCTCGAACCGAAGCAGAAAGGTTAATTTCGCATGATCCTTCTTAAACAAATCTATGTCGCCTGCCTACGAACCCCTGGGCAGAGAGACAGCAAAAAAAAAATCAGTAGTGCTCGAAATTCTAAGTATGGTGAGAAAAAAGTTGAATTAATTAGGAAAGAAGTGGTTTCAGAGAAATTATTGGGAATGAAAGCCTAGATAGATTTATGGTATTGGAATCATGTAAGAGAAATTGACTTGTAGATAAATTATGGAGAAACGATCGATTCAACGCATTGGATTATCGGAAAAAAAGAATCAAGAAACCCAAGCTTAGTGGAGAAAATCACACCTTATGGAATTGGGGCTAATTTATCACCATGTTTTCAGAATGGGCGAGCTGACAGAAAGCAATATGTTTTTGCATCCAAAGGCTTAAGTGGTATCGCAAGGATCTGATCTTCGGCCCCAGTTATCTCGATACATATCAAACATTTTGTTGAGGGATTCAAATTTAATGTTTCCAAGCATGCTGATGTCACAAAACAATGTCTGGTTATGAGTAGATGAGGAGGAAATTAGAAAAGCTCTAATTTGATTTAGACAAGTAGAGTGAAGCAGGAAATTCATGGCAGACAAAGGGCGATTTGGACTTTGCGCACTGTGGTGATAGATAGAAAACAGCAGCCGATATTTGAAAAAGGATTGTTTGAAAAATGTTGATCTATAAAGTGATTTATCTGCTTTTTATTGTTTTCTTCAGCGCAGACCTCTGACGTCAATGCAGTACAGTGTGGTCTTAAGCTTGATATCAATACGAGAATGACTTTTTCACGCCGAGCAATGTACATAGACCCACGTGGTGGGCAGCTGTAACATTGAAAAGAGATCTGGATATCCTTATCACCAGTCAGTGAAAGCAATATTTCAGGTGAAGAAAGCAATGAGGATGATAAATGATGTGTTGACCTTCATTGTCAACAACCTGCCACCACTAACTTCGTTTCTTATCTTCGAGCTAATGACATCCAGCTCTCCACGGATTCAATATAATCTAACGTTACTAACAGACTATCATGTGAAAAATTGTCGAACACCTTACTGACTCCATGTCGCAAACATCTGCTGCTGTGCCTTCATCATTCTTTTTCATCCTTTCTTTAAAAACATCAATGAACTTAGTGACACACGATTTCCCACGCACAAAGCCCTGTTGACTACCTCTACTCAGTCTTTTCTTTTCCAAATACAAGTTTTTCCAAATACAATTATTTCCAGTCCCTCAGAATATCCTCCAAGATCTTGCCCACACTTACGTCAGGCTCACCGGTGTGTTATTCCCTGGCGTTTCCTTATCACCTTTCCGACATAATGGTACGACATTAGCCAAACTCCAATCTTCTGCCACCGCATTTGTGGATATCCATGATGCAGATATCTCATTCAGATGCCCAAACAATCACTTCCTTAGCATTCCAAGGGGTTTAGCGTTATAACTGATCAGGTCCCAGGGCTATATCCGCCTTTGTGCATTTTAATACTTCAATTCTTCCTCTTCTCTCGTACAGAAACTTCCCAAGATAACGCTATGTATTTCCACAATTTCTCTAGGTTCCATAAACTTCTCCACAACAAATATTGATATGAAGTATTCATATAGTATCTCACACAACATCTGTGTTTCCACAGATAGGTGGCGTTGCAGTTCTCTCCCCAACTGTTCTCTTTCCCTTACTGAATTGGTAGAATCCCTTTGGATTCTCCCTGACACTATTTACTGAAGAGTTCTCTTCTCCCCATTTTGGCCCCCTGGTTTGCCTCTTGCGCATAAAACTGCTGTCGTTGTACCCCTCAATGGATTCACGTGATCATTCCTCTCCAAACCTATCCTATACTTTCTTCTGTTTCTTGAGCAGAGCCTCACCCTCTACCCATGCAAAATACGTTACAACTGCCAACATTGCCCTACTTATGAACAGGAATATACTGCTTTTTGACTCTGTAATCTCGTTTCTGAAGGTATCCCACTATTATGCGAATAATCTCACCTAAGTAGTTTTTCAAAATACTTAGCTAAAACGTTCATTATTGGCCTTACGAAATTCAGAACTTTAATATTTATGTCAGGATAATCCTTCTCCATATCTCTTTTAGAACTAACAGTTACGGCATAACAAGCGCAAGACTTCTTGCAACAGGCACGAAAGGCTGAATGGTCTCCTCCTGTAACTTTCTTACATAAATATGGTGAAAGTTTGGACGCCCTGTTTCGGACAAACCCACCCAATGCTCTAAATGATGTCCAAATGTGACGACACGATTTGAAAACATTTCACTTTACGATAGGTGCAGCATTACATGAAGTCAATAAGCCATAAATATTGTTACCCTGATTTATGATCTCTATTAATTTCCCCATCAGTCACCTTTTGCGGCTGGTTTCTTATAAACAGGGTGGAATGTGTACAACTCTGCTGTGGCATGGCACTATTCCCACATACAATGAAGAAGAATTAAAAACATTGAAAGATTTATGGTCCATCCTTCAAAAACCCTCTTCCATTCTCACCATACCCCCTGAGTAAATGTTCCCTTTTATTAGGACATGAAAAGTGATGAAAGGAAGGGGTTAACTGAAACTGTTTGTACAGTGACTGTGATTAATGAGATTCTCCATTGGATTCTAATTATCTCAGTGGAGGGTTTGAATCGTTTTAATGAAACATGCGCTCCATTTATTGTGTTATATCAAAACATGAGTGGCAGCCACTGAAGCATTAGCAGGAATCAGCAGCTCCAGAAAGAAGGGGAGAACAGATCAGAATCTGACTGAATTGTACTGGAGTGTTCCATAATGGATCAGAATCTGAGTACATTATACCGGAATGTTCCAACAGTGGACAGGGATTTAGCCTGGAATATTTGGGCTCTATCTACATATTATGATTATTTGCCATTGTCTGGGCGGATTGCATATGTACTTTACATTATTCAATATATTTATTATCCTATCCTGGCTATCATCGGTGTCCCTGGTAAGTCTTACTTTTCAATTATTAATTATATAACGTTTTTGAACACAATACTGTTATTTTCATTAACTCGACTCTTCTTGCTACTGCTATCGTACTAGGTGAGAGTCTGAACCCAGATATTCAATCCACAAACCAGTACTACCAACATCAGTCAGCATGTTGATGCACTCTCTCTCCCTCTTTCCTTCAAGCAGAGTCCCTTGTGTGTCTCTCTGTTGACCTATTCAGTTTCAGCTGTGAACCAGGAATTATTGTATCACTGCCCTTGTTATTTAATATTGGGAGTGTGGAGGTTACTCTCTCATGTTCTGGTTACAAGCCTCATTTCCTTCCTCTCAGTCCAACCCATTGCGAGCCAGTGTCTGAGCCTGAAAGAGGCAAAGTGCAGCTGTGGTGATCGCTTTGACCATGAACTGATTCCTGTCACCATAACTGACCATTTCGTTTGTCATTCATAACAACTCAAGAATGCATTTCACTCTCTTAGCCCATCTGGAACCTTGACCTACAGTCTTACTGATGTCGATAATTTCCTGCTGACAATTCCAGCATCAAACCTGCAGAAGCAAATTTGGGTTGACACTCCATGACTCGTATCTGAAATCACAGCGAAATCTGATCCATCCAGCATTCCTGTGTGCAGTGATGTATATTGCTATCGGGCCTCGTAATGACATTATTTTAATATTCGCAAACACGACATCATATCTGTTCGTCAATATTTCCCTCGCCCATTACCCAAACACCTGCCAGTTTCTCATATTCAAAATGACTTCCTCCATTGGTGCACTTTGCCCGACAATGACTTTCACATCGACTACCGCATCAGATGCATGCATGCACACATGAAACACTGTGCCTTGAGCTGGTACATTGAGATACAGACATAGATTTTCGGGAACCCCAATTACTGTCACTCGCAGTATGGGCTGCAAATCGTCCCGTGTTTGCAGATATCTAGTCCACGTATCACAGCAATATACTGACAAAGCTTTGCAATACTCCCAATGTAGGGTTCATAGCTTGACCAATGCACTAACACCGTCTGCACAGCTCTCTGTGCTTGTCTGTTACCTTGTCTCGGTTTCGACTGCCCGAACTGGTTCTGAGAGACAGTTTCAGAATGTGATGTAACGTGCCAGAGCAGTTGACCTGGCAATGCCTCTTTTTTTAATATTCTCATTCTTTTGAATTAAACCCCTCAAAGCGTAAAACCTCTGCCTTTTCTTTCCGTTATATTTCCACAACATGTACTCAGTTAATGAATTATCTTCTTCTATCTATTTGTGAGGCTCTCTGTCCATCTGTATCTTTCCCTGGTCATGGTATCATAATCACATCTTTGAAACTTGTTCTGTGCCAGTCCTCTGAACGCCTTTGTTTGTCCCTCTCAGCTGATCGTGCGGTCAGTAACACGGGCAAGAGCCCAAATATTATTGTATCGGACCAGGCATCTAACTTGTAGCTGACGGGCTTCTCACTGACTCTTCTTATTGAAACGTTGCTGGGGATGGTTTGATAGAGGTTGTGACCATCTCAGACAATCACGGGGCAATGAGGACTTTGTAACTCAATTCTGGACAGAGCAGGGAGGCTGTACCAACTGGGTCTGCAACATGAAGAAGTGAAGCAGAGGCGCAGAGAGGCGAAGCTCTGAAACAATGGAATGAGAGCGTGTCGGGATAGGGATCTGCTCTATCTACTTGTGTCTTAAATGGACACACACTCTCCCTCTCCTCCTTACACACACTCACATTTACACTCTCTTGCACACACACACACGCACACATATTTACACATTTGTTGTGAAAGAGCATTTGAAAATTTGTATTTGCAGATAGATTATATTTTGTTCAAAATCATAAAATATATAAATATCAGATAATGTGACATTTTATACATTCCTACGTCGGAACCAAAACGAGTCTGACACCAGTTGAAGACACAGACAGACTCAAAACCAGTCCTCACGCCTAAAATACATTGTCTAATCAGAGGCGTCCCCTCCTTTACATCGATAATATATTAAGTTATCTCCCAGCAGTGATTGGGCATAAAGTTGAGATTTGCTTATTGATGTATCAAGACCAACACCTCCATTCTCACTGAGTAAAGATGTAAGAGCCATCTTAAATGTATTGAATCCATGTGCATATGTTGCATGACCCTTTGATCTTTTCCTCAGAAATTATCTTTCTCTGGTCTTATTTTTCACGAACACCTGAGGAAGGAGCAGCGCTCCAAAAGCTAGTGTTTTCAAAACACTCCCTTTCGACTATAACCTAGTGTCATGTGATTTTTTGGCATTATACAAGCCAATCCAACACGAGTACATCCATAGCATGGCATTCATTGGTTAGCCAATCATCTCTCCAAGCAAATAATAATTTTTTACAAAGCCGGCAGACGCTTGTATTGCATGGTCATTTTTGTGGGCTACCTTAAGCCAATGCCATCTGGATATCCAGTTGCAATATATAGATAGGATGCCCTTCATTCACTTTGTTTGACACATTTATACATACACTCCGACGAACAATTCAAACTCGATTTGTCCTACTTAAAATCATTTTGATTGTGATGGATTTTACTTGAACTTTGACAATCCCCTATTATTAATCTCTTAATAACAGGTTTCAACAATAGCTTCAATTCCGATAGATTGTGCATGCGTTATATTCCCTCGAAGAGCTGGTTATTCTAAGTTCTTCAACTTCTATAACCTCTGCGTTCCCAATTCATTTCCTGTGTAACAGACACAAAATATTCAAAGATCTACTCCGATCGCTGTGTATTGGTATGACTGGCTGAGTGGATTCATTTGTGACCTGGTTTACTTCAATGTACTCCGGGTTTTCCGACTTTATAGTCTCGATGACCTGAATGTCCTGTTCCTGTTCCTGACCAAGCCGCTCAAGATCTGAATGTTCTCCACGTGACACTATGGGGACGTTTGGGGACTTACAGAATCTTACTGCCATGGTGCAACATTTCAAGAGGCTCAAGTGACTTCTCAAATACTTCCACAACAGGCTGGAGATCCTGAACAGTCTCCTTCATCGCTGAAATGAGTTTGAGAAAGTGACTGTTTTGCTCCCGTTCTAATTCAACAGAAATGCGATTGAATTACCTCCTTATGTTTACGTAAAAACAAACTCAAAAGGCTTCACGTCTTTCTGCTGTTCTTGTGCAACACACTCCATGGGCGAAATCGCCTTGCCTTCAGCTAACAATTTCACCTCACTTTGTGGCTTCTTTCAGTTCTTGTCTTGCATCATTGAGAAGGCTGAATGGTCTCATTGTTCTGTTGTGTAACACGATACAAGTGCTGCCTGGTCTATTATGGGTCCTATATTGTAGTGTGGATGGGCTAATTGGCTCCTATCTGAAACAGTGTATGAGGATACAAGAATTGAACAGCCTCCTCCCTATCTGTTACAATAGGGTTGAAGAAGTTTCTCTTGCTGTTCCTATGTTCCAGGCTCGATATCTGAATTGGACTCCTCAATTTGCTGTGCAATTGCCTTCTATTGGTGAGCTTTAAAACAAAATCTTGTAAATTTTAACAGATATTGCATCAACTTGCCCATCCCTCTCTCATCCGTTAACATGGCGTGTGGCTTAGTTGGTTAAAGTGCCATCTCGTTAAACACAGATATCCGGGGTTTAAAACCTTAGCTGTGCCGACACCTCACATGGATCAGTTCTTGCTTAAACTCCTCACAACCCTATCTTGTTGTTCCATCAGGATGTTGATCCCACTTGGCGATGTTGAAGGTGACAGATATTGACTGAACGTGATTCCCGTGTTTAAAAGAAACAGTGCTCCCTCTGGGTTTTCTCCCAGACAGAGAATTTCGTGTTAAGTGTTAAATGATGGCTCACTGGTTTTATCACTTCCCTGTGCAGCGAAATATGTAGCAATACCCTCAATAGCTGGTTGCAAATCTCTCTCATGGATTCAGTTCAACGTGGTAGCGTGGCTGAGTTGGCTAAGGTGCTGGATTTAGGCGTTGGTGTCAAGGTACGTGTGGGTTTGTATCCCATTGTTACCATTTATTCTGTTAAGTTGCATCTTGTTGCAGGTGAGTTCTGTTCAAGTTGAACGCAACAAAATATAACCTGATTCGTGCAAATGGATCTATGAT
Organism: Chiloscyllium plagiosum; assembly: GCF_037043375.1. Lineage (NCBI taxonomy): Eukaryota > Metazoa > Chordata > Chondrichthyes > Orectolobiformes > Hemiscylliidae > Chiloscyllium > Chiloscyllium plagiosum. The sequence goes on along the minus strand of NW_028270184.1, from coordinate 29,932,555 downwards.
GCGTGACAGCACAGAAGCGTCTGAATGTCAGCAGCCACACTGTGTTTCTCTGGTGTAGTGGTTGTCACATTCAATTCAGAGAGGAAAGTTTTTCTTTCCGATACTGGGCAGAAACAAAGCTTTCCTGAATCCTCATTGTGCAGGAGCGTTCCTTCGTCCACGCAGGGTAGCTCAGTGGTTAGCTCTACTGCCTCGCAATGTCAAAGACCTGAGTTCAATTCCAGTCAGGGGTCGCTGTCTGAGTGGTGTTTGCAAATTCTCGCCTTGCCTGCGTGGGTTTCTGCAAGTCATTCCACCTTCCCCACACCGTCCCAAGATGACCAGCTCTTGTGGATTGGTCAAGCTAAGTTGTTTGCAATATCCGGGGACGTGCAGGCTGGGTGCAGTAACGATGGACAATGTAGAGTGATGGAGATTTTTTAGGGTGTGAGTGTGCACGGAATTGACTGTGGAGGATTAGTGTGAAGTAGGTGTGTCAAATATCCTGCTTCTAAACTATAATGATTCTATGAAGAACAGCGTTGTTTCAGAAATACTCTGAGGGAATAATCTCTGAGTTAATTCAAATGTCCTTTCTTCAGTGAGGCAGTTAAATCTGTACAAACTGCTCAAATTGTGACTTCACTACGATCCTGTGCTGCAGGAGCAATATTTTGCCAGCCTACTGAAAGGTTCCCACCAGACAGGTTAGAACAATAGCAGCTCGCTGGGGGAACACACAGCGTTGGTGAAAGGTCATTGCCCTTGCCGGCTCCACCAGAATAACAGCAGATCTGGTAAACGTTTCACATGGACACTTCAGAAAAGAGATATGATGTTGCAACATGATCTGAAAATGTGTTGCTGGAAAAGCGCAGCAGGTCAGGCAGCATCCAAGGAACAGGGGAATCGGCGTTTCGGGCGTAAGCCCTTCTTCAGGAATGAGGAAAGTGTGTCCATCAGGCTAAGATAAAAGGTAGGGAGGAGGAACTTGGGAGAGGGGCGTTGGAAATGCGATAGGTGGAAGGAGGTCAAGCTGAGGGTGATCGGCCGGAGTGGGGTGGGGGCGGAGAGGTCAGGAAGAAGATTGCAGGTTAGGAAGGCGGTGCTGAGTTCCACAGATTTAACTGAGACAAGGTGGGGGAGGGGTAATGAGGAAACTGGAGAAATCTGAGTTCATCCCTTGTGGTTGGAGTGTTCCTAGGCGGAAGATGAGGCGCTCTTCCTCCAACCGTTGTGTTGCTAGGGTCTGACGATGGAGGAGTCCAAGGACCTGCATGTCCTTAGTGGAGTGGGATGGGGAGTTGAAGTGTTGAGCCACGGGGTGGTTGGGTTTGTTGGTCGGGTGGCCCAGAGGTGCTCTCTGAAATGTTCCGCAAGTAGGCGGCCTGTCTCCCCAATATAGAGGAGGCCACATCGGCTGCAGCAGATGCAATAGATGATGTGTGTGGAGGTGCAGGTGAATTTGTGTCGGATATGGAAGCATCCCTTGGGGCCTTGGAGGGAAGTAACGGGGGAGGTGTGGGCGCAAGTTTTGCATTTCTTGCAGTTGCAGGGGAAGGTGCCGCGAGTGGAGGTTGGGTTGGTGGTGGGTGTGGACCTGACGAGGGAGTCACGGAGGGAGTGGTCTTTTCGGAACGCTGATGGGGAGGGGAGAGGTGGGAAATATATCCCTGGTGGTGGTGTCCGTTTGGAGGTGGCGGAAAAGACGGCGGATGATACGCTGTACATGGAGGTTGGTGGGGTGGTAGGTGAGAACCAGTGGGGTTCTGTCCTGGTGGCGGTTGGAGGGACGGGGCTCAAGGGCGGAGGAGCGGGAAGTTTAAGATATGCGGTAGAGGGCATCGTCGGTCACGTCTGGTGGGAAATTGCGGTCCTTGTAGAAGGAGGGCATCTGGATTGCACGGTTTTGGAACTGGTCCTCCTGGGAGCAGATGCGGCGGAGACGAAGGAATTGGGAATATGGGATGGCGTTTTTACAGGGGGCAGGGTGGGAGAAGGTGTAGTGTAGGTAGCTGTGGGAGTCAGTCGGTTTATAGTAAATGTCCGTGTTGATTCGGTCGCCCGAGATAGAAATGGAAAGGTCTAGGAAGGGGAGGGAGGAGCCTGAGACGGTCCAGGTGAATTTGAGGTCGGGGTGGAAGGTGTTGGTAAAGTGGATGAACTGTTCAACCTCCTCGTGGGAGCCTGAGGTAGCGCCGATACAGTCATCGATGTAGCGGAGGAAAAGGTGGGGGGTGGTGCCAGTGTAGCTGCGGAAGATAGACTGTTCCACATATCCGACGAAGAGGCAGGCATATCTGGGGTCGATGCAGGTGCCCATGGCTACTCCTTTGGTTTGGAGGAAGTGGGAAGATTGGAAAGAGAAGTTAGTCAGAGTGAGGACCAGTTCAGGCAGTCGAAGCAGGATGTCAGTGGAAGGATCCTGTTTGGTACGGCCTGAAAGGAAGAAGCGGAGGGCTTTGAGTCCTTTGTGATGTGGAATGGAGGTGTACAGGGACTGGATGTCCATGGTGAAGATAAGGCGTTGGAGACCGGGGAAGCGTTAATCATGGAGGAGGTGGAGGGTGTGGGTGGTGTCCCGAACGTAGGTGGGGAGTACTTGGACTAAGGGGGACAGCACCGTGTCGAGATATGCAGAGATGTGTTCGGTGGGGCAGGAGCAGGCTGAGACAATGGATCAGCCGGGGCAATCAGTTTTGTGGATTTTGGGCAGGAGGTAGAAACGGTTTTTGCGGGATTGTGGGACTATGAGGTTGGAGGCTGTGGATGGGAGATCCCCTGAGATGATGAGGTTATGGATGGTCTGGGAGATGATGGTTTGGTGGTCGGACGTGGGGTCATGGTCTAGGGGGCAGTAGGAGGAGGTGTCCGCGAGCTGGCGTTTAGCCTCAGCGGTGTAAAGGTCGGTGTGCCAAACTACGACCGTGCCTCCATTGTCTGCTGGTTTGATAGTGAGGTTGGGGTTGGAACGGAGGGAGTGGAGGGCTGCACGTTCCGAAGGTGAGAGGTTGGAGTGGGTGAGAAGGGTGGAGCAGTTGAGGCATTTAATGTCGTGTTGGCAGTTGGCTATGAAGAGATCGAGGGCAGGGAACCGGCCAGCACGGGGTGTCCAGGGGGATGGGGTGTGTTGGAGGTGGGAGAAGGGGTCGTCAGAGGGTGGGCGAGAGTCTTGGTTGAAGAAGTAGGCACGGAGGCAAAGGCAGTGGAAGAATTGTTTGATGTCACGCCGTGTGTTGTACTCGTTAATCCGAGAGCGTAGGGGAATGAAGGTGAGGTCTCGGCTGAGGACTGATCTTTCATCCTCAGAGAGGGGTAGTTCTGGAGGGATGTCAAAAACACGGCAGGGCTGGGAGCTAGGACCTGGGACCTGGGACCTGGTGTGGGGCTGGAGCTGGGATTGGAGGCGGGGTTGTGCGTGGGGACGGGGTCGGAGATCGGCGTGGGGACGGAGTTGGGCGTTGTGACGGAGATCGGCGTGGGGGCGGGGTTATGCCCGAAACGTCGATTCTCCTGTTCCTCGAATGCTGCCTGACCTGCTGCGCTTTTCCAGCAACACATTTTCAGCTCTGATCTCCAGCATCTGCAGTCCTCACTTTCTCCTCTTGCAACATGATATCAATGCTGAGGTCAGACTTGCCAATCACCTTCCCTGTATCTACTGTCAATCTCCCAGAGCTCACGTCACGCAGACTCCACTGAATCTGATAAGGTGGAGATTAGAAACAGCAATAGGAAGCAAACATTGAGGGGAGATGCATAGTAAAAAAAAAGCCGCAATGCGAAAGTTGGGCATGGTATAAATCAGGAAATGAGATAAACTAGTTTGTGGGTACAACAGAAATGAAGAAGCAATTCAATTTGAGTCAAACCTGTATTAAACCATGGGAATGCTAATGCAGGGAGAAATGCATATCATGAGCATGAATGAAATAGTTCCCTTTAACAGTCTGGTTTGTGTTCAGACGTCATGTCAATTTCTCTATTCCCAATAGCTCCTTTACAGCAAGGTTTTCAATTAGCTCTTTTCATCACACAACAGAAAATTTCAGATCAGGCTGTTTTGGAATTGCTGTTGTGTGATGAAAAGAGCTAATTGAAAACCTTGCTGTAAAGGAGCTATTGGGAATAGAGAAATTGACATGACGTCTGAACACAAACCAGATTTGTTTTTCAATTGCAAGTGCCTGAGTCACGTCAGCCAAGAAGGAATGAAGAACATGATGGCTTCAATGAATTGGATATGAACTTGAAAAAGGTTTCAAAAACACAGGCAATGACTGTTACTTACTGAAACACTCCAGGGTACAAAGTGTACATATATCCCTTGAGGGTGCAAATAGCAAAAGAGAAAGGTGATGGAATAATGGTTAACAACAAAAGCTGAAAGTGTTACGAGATCAAAGGAAATGGCTCAGAAAAATGTCAGATAGTGTGAATTCAGTGAAATTTGGGACACAACAATGAAGGATCAAGAAACAGATAAGGAAATCAAAAACTGAAAACAAGGTTGCAGAATAACAAGAAACATAAAGACTGACGAAAATCTTCTATCAATACTTAAGAGGAGAATAAAAGCAACTCGAAATGTGGGGGAGTTAATGTGCGAGCACTATAATATATTATGGTGAACAGAAAAATGACAGAGCAATTAAACAGTTACATTGCGACTGTGTTCATGGAGGAAGATCTAGAAAATCTCCATGGAATAACGTATGGCGCAGGAACCTATGTAACTAAAACCAAGCATTTATATCAGTGACGAGGTAGTAATTGGAAACATAGCTTTATTGAGCATTGATTAGTCTGACGGAATAGATACACTAGATACCGGAATATCAGAGCAAGCAGAAATCTACATATTGATTGCCTGGGAGAGCATGCATTTTCTATTTTAAAACTGGAAGTATAGAATTGCATTCCAATGGCTTTACAATGGAAGAAAAGGTTGAGTCGAGAACTACAGACCAGTTGCCTTGCCATCCACGCGAGGGAATGTGTTGGAATTTACTATAAAAAATGTAATATTACACACTTAGAAAATGCTAGTAGAACTGTGTGGGGCGGCAAAAGCACAAAAGGTCATGCAACATCCAAGTAGCAGGAGAGACGATGTTTCGGCCATGTTGACTTCATCAGTAATGTTGGTGCAGAGGTGTCAAGAGGCTGAGAGATCAATACGGCGTGGGGTGAAGCTGGGGCAAGGTATCTGAGAAGGTGATGGGTAGACACAGATGAGAATTTACAATGACATTTCGGAGGGGATTGAGCAGCAGATAGGTGGGAAAGAAGATGGATGCAGCGACAGGTAAAGAGGGCCTTTCAGCCTCGTTCCCCCTTCACCCCATATACCTGATGACGGGCTTTTGCGCGAAACATATACTCGCCTCCTCCTTGGTGATTGTCTGACCAGCTGTGCTTTTCCAGTGCCACACTTTTCGACTCTAACTCTCAAGCATCTGCAGTCCTCAATTTCACCTAGAAAGTAAAATCAAACTTCAAGAGAATGACTGCCTTTTTATGAAAGGGAAATCATAGTTTATATCATTATTCCTTGAAGATATCTGTTGTAGACATTTACAAATAGGAACTGGTGGATGTGGTATAGTTTGATGCTCAGGAGGAATATTTAAAGAACTCAGATTGCAAGTTGGTAGAAAAATTGCACGGTGGCACAGTGGTTAGCACCGCTGCCGAACAGCGCCAGATTCCCAGGTTCAATTCCCGCCTCAGGGGATTGACTGTGTGGAGTTTGCACGTTCTCCCCGTATCTGCGTGGGTTTCCTCCGGGTGCTCCAGTTTCCTCCCACAGCCCAAAAATGTGCAGGGTAGGTGAATTGACCATGCTAAATTGCCCATAGTGTTAGGTGCAGGTGCTAATTGTAGGGCAATGGGTCTGGGTGGGTGTGCTTCTGTGGGTCGGTGTGGACTTGTTGGGCCGAAGGGCCCGTTTCCACACTGTAAGTAGTCTAATCTAAACAATATGTTTGACTCTGAATTTCCCTCTTGTCAGTTAGATATGGGCAGCAAATTAATGTACAACCAGTGATATCGTAAATCACTGAGTAGGAAAAAATGACATGGACGCCTGTTCTCCAGTCAGATGTTACATAGTCCATCTCCATTTATGACTGTATCTGGCAGCACGGCACAGCTTCGATCTGATCAGACTTTTTTTAATGTAGTCATTCCCCATTTCTTATCCATACAATTGACTGAAAGGCCCAGCACAACAGATGTTGGTTTTGCATCTTGGAATATCAGCAATCAAGTGCGTTAGGTATACCGAAATGTCAATATTTTTAAGTACATATGGTTCTGACACATGCATGTTCGCCACACTCATCACTGAAGAATAGATCAGTTGATGTTAATGGTAGGCTGAGGAATTATCCCGGGGGGAAAAGTTACAGATTGTGATTGAACACAATTCTGCTGCTGCTGCTGATGGTTTCTACAGCAGCACATGAATGCCGAGTTCTGAGCTGCAATACCTGCAATACCATTGTGCTGGCTGTCCCCAGTTTAGACCAAGAGCCCTTCACCCAGTGATCTACTCTGGACTCTGATGTGGTTATTTTAATATTCTCATTCTGTTAGCGTCTCGCCATGGTGTCCAGTTTGACTCATTCCTCAAAACATATCATTGATATATCATCTGAATCTTCTCCCTTCCAGGAGGCACATCTTCTGTATTTAATGTGAATGTTCAAAGTTTGTGAGAAGATTAATGTGAATGTATTTCCCTCTGTTTCTCTTCTCGCCCGTGGTTAAGAGCTCTGCGCTGTCAGTGATACCAAATTCAGAATCAATGAATTTGTGCACCTTGTGTTATCGCTCACTTCCCATTGTATGACAATCCATGTCGAACAGGGTGTTTTATCAGTTCTGACACATGCCATTTAAACCTATTCAACAGCAACAATTGTTGGAGAACCGAAGCAAGTTTGGCCGCATCTGTGGAGTAAAAGCAGAGTTAGTCTTTCAAATCCAGAGAGCATTCCTCTTCGCTTCTAGTTTCTCCAGCTATTTTCATTTTCATTTCCGATATCCATAGCTACTTGTTTAATTGAAATTTTGTTCTGTGCCCATTGCAGACTGCAGAAGCTCAGCAGGTCTGGCAGCATCTGTAGAGACAGAGAAATACATTTAACATTTCACATCCAGTGTAATACTTCTTCAGAAATGAAAAAAAGAAATTGGAAAATCGGCTTTTTAATGCCTTCACAGAGGTGGCGGGGGAGGGGGGAAGGTTGGATGGCAGGAAACACAGCACGTGGAGGAGCAATGCCACAAACCAATGGGCTTTCAATTGTGGTGAAAGACATATAGATGTTAGATTAATATAAATTAAGGTGTGAATGAATGGGGCAAAGACGTTCTGTCTTTTGAATGAAAGATAAACAAGACTCGGCCACATCAATTTATAAGGGACACGAAGAGGATGGATGTAAAAAAAATGGAGAACAGTCATGATGGGAATAAACCCTGAAGTTACGGAATTCAATATTAACTCCGTCAGGCTGGAACGTACCTAAACGTAAAGTGAGGTCTTACTAGAGCTTGGGTTGTGCTTAAATGGAAAACAGGACCGAAATGTCAGCATGAGAGCAAGGTAGATTATTGAAGTGTGAAGCAATGAGAAGGCCAGGTTTATTCTTACAGACAGGTGGAATTGCTCCTCAAGCAGAATTTTTTCGCAGCCTCAGCAAAGTAAAGGAGACTGCATTGTGAGCAGCAATTACAGTGGACTGGATTGAAAGAGTACAAATGAAATACTGCTTCATCGAAAAGGTGTGGGCCTTGGACAGGATAGTGGGAAACGGTGAATACGAACGCGTTGCATCTTCTGCAATTGCATGAAAAGTGCCATGGGAGAGTAGGGAAGTGTTTGGGGTAGTGGAAGGTGTCAAAAGTGCGGTGTTGGAAAAGCACAGCCGTTCAGGCAGCATCCGAGGAGCAGGAAAATCGACGTTTTATCTCTACACCCCAGAAGCACTCAGCCTCATTCCTGCCCGAAACGTCGATTTTCCCGCTCCTCGGATGCTGCCTGACCTGCTGTGCTTTTCCAGCGCCACATTCTCGACTCTAATCTCCAAAATCTGCAGTCCTCTCTTTCGCCAGGATGGAGGGTGTCACAGAGGGAATGGTCCCTGTGAATTACCGACAGTGGATGGAACGGGAAGAGGTGTTTGATGGTGCTGTCCTGCTGGTGGAGTAGGAAGTTGTGGAGGATGATCCTCTGAATGTTGATTTTAGTGCAGTCGAATGTGAGGACAAGGGGATCTCTGTCATTGTTCTGGGCAGGCGGGGAAGGCTGAGGGGTTAGTAGAAGAAGATAGGACAGGAACAGCTGAAGGTCATGTCCACTAGAGTTACGGGGATTTGTCATTGACAGAAAAGGAAGTCAAGTAGGACGCTTGCTCGTGAAATATGGAATCACCAAATGGAAATGACAGAGAGAACAGAAACTGGGATAATTTTATCACTTTCAGATGATAAAGTGTTCAGCCGCATGCAAATGATTGAAAACAATCAGATATCGAAATTGCAGTTTTCTACCTAATGTTTGATGTGAAAATATAGCCAGATGAATATTCGTGTTTGTAGATAGGCGGACACTTAAGCAAACATTGCATAACGCTCAGCAATAATTGTTTCTGTTTGAAAAGAAAGACTTGATCAGAAGATGAACTACCCACAGTTCAGAAAGGCTGTCAAGGATTCTCCTCAATCACAATTTGTTGAGAACTAGTGTCGGACAGATTTTCCAATAGTTGTAGTTCAAGATTAATGTTTGACACTTGGAAGCGAGAAAGTCAGGAAAGTATATACAAGAGACCTGGAGTATGTGATTAGGGAATTCGGTAAAAGGGAAAAAGTGGAGAATTTAAACCTACTTAACATTGTTGTTCACAGGGGGAATCTCTATGTATTTCAATTATATAAGCAAGGTGTTAATCGGAGGCAAGTACTCAAATGGTCCCTCACAAAGGAACAATGATTTTGATTAAACGGTGAAACTAAAGGTAGACAAGTTGGCAGCAACTGATACACAGTTTTCAAAGAAGTGGTTACAGAGTAACTGACGGCATTGCGTGAAATATTCCATAACTGGCCAGATTACAAGAGTATTCCAACAAAACTGAAGAATCTCCAATGTCGCACCTGCCTTCTACAAGACAGCGAGACAGAAAACAGGGAATCATGTTAGAGCGTGTTTTTCTTTTAAGGATTTCCAGGGCGTTTCGACAAGCTTTAGGCAGAATCAAATTGGTTTTGTGAAAAAGAGGTGATGTTTGCCCTGCGATAATTTACTTGTAATCCTTGCAGACAGTTCATTGGGGTTTCAAGAGACTATCTTCAGGTACTACAAAATAAAGGTCCCTACACAAGACTGGAGCTCCCAGTATGACGGATAATGTATGTCCTGGATAATCACAAATATCATTGCGATGGCATCAGTGGGGGCTTAGTGCGATAAATATCTAAGTTTGCCTTTGAGTAAAATATATGAGGGAAGGCTTGTTGTAGTAAGGATGTGAGGAATCTCAAAGTGAACGTAGGTAAGCTGAGTGAGTGGCCAAATAATTCACAGATGGAGTTTATTGTAAAAACTAAGCATGAGGTCATGTAAGTTGGCACTGAGAGCCGCAAGTCAAGCTAGTATTTAATGTGGAGGAAATCAAAGAAAATTGCAGCACAAAGGGATTGGGGTGTTACTGTGTATGAAATAGAAAACGTTGTTGATGAGAAAACGTGGACCCTGTTCATTTGGGTGCCGTTAGTGTTTCCTTGTCCAGTTTGACTTTGATGGATGTCAACAGGGCGGTTCAGTCAAAGTAGACCATTTTTCATCCTCATCTATCTTGTTATATTTGATAGTCTTCAGGAGGTTTTGGGTGGAGTGGATGGAATGGCGAGTGTCTTCTACTAAGTTTTTTGGATGTTATTGTAGCTCTTTGGCCAGCCTGTAAGTTGCTGTTCCAGGTAGCGAGACTATGGGTCTCAGAACTCTCCTGGTTTGTGTATTTTGTGTAATCCGTGGAAGCATGGTGTGTTGGATCCGTCTGGTTTCATTTTTTGAAAGACGGTCTTAATTAGTTCTCCAGATTTTAGAAGGTTTTTGTATGTGGCTGTGATTCGGTTCTCTAGTTGTGGGGTCGTGTCTATCGGCACTTGTTGTTAAGTGCTGGTATCTGAAGTAGTGCGTTCGCTTTGTCAATGTAGGATCTTTGATTTAAAATGACTGTCATCGTCTTTTTTGTGCAGTTGGAATAGTAATGATTTTATCTTTATTCTCATTTTTCTATTGCGCTCCTTTCTTGTGTATTGAGTGTGTTTCCTTCCTTTTCCAGCTTCGTGTTGGAGCGACTGTCTGTCCGATGGTTTGCTGGGTTGATTATTTGAGTTGGCTGTTGTTCAATGTGGTTTCTAATGTTGTTATATAAATCGCTCTTGTCTGCATCCTAATCCTGTTACTAAGATGGTTGTTTTCAATGCGTATTCAGGATTGTTAAGATAAGTGTTTTTAAATCCATGCATCTGTGCTCTCTGTGTTATTTTGTGTAATGTTATCTATGTGTTTCTGCAGATCTAGTTTTCCATTTTTTTTGTGGTTGTCGTTGTCAAATGTCGATAGCGTATTCAACTTTGTCTCTCCATTCATAGCCCGTTACATTGGAGAGTGAAGATTTTTGTCGCAAATCTTCCCGGTTGTATTTATGGAGTCTGTTGTGGGCCATATTAATAGCATATCCTGAAGCATTCTGTTACAATTTTACTCTGTCATTCTTTTGGCACGTAGGGTCTTCAATGAGGTCTATATTTAATCCTCTTACTCAGATGGATACTAAGATACTATTTAAGTCATTTATGCAACACCTGTTTCATTAGGCATTCGTACACCAAACTCCAGCAACTTCATCAGCAAGGACAATATTTTCAAACCACTGGACCTATCCCTTAACACCCACTTCACCTTCAACAAAACAAAACTACAGACAAACCAACTGAGCACCAACGGGATCTCCAATGTTAGGAATTTTAACAGAGGAAATAATGCAGAGAATCGAACAGATAGCTCTGCCGTCAAACCAACCCAAACTTTGGGTCCGCTTTGTGGATGCCACATTTGCCATCACTAAACGAAGCAAATTAGAAGAAACCTTCAAAGCCTTCAATAAAAAGCTTACCAGCATTAAGTTCACGAATGAGGAGGAAAACAAAAACAATCTGACATTCCCAAATGTAGCAGAAGAGCGAACAGCCAATGTGGAAGTTCAAACCAGCATCTACAGGAAAACAACGCATACGAAACAAATATTGAACTACTGAAGCAAGCATCCCAACATCCATAAACGAAGATGTATTACAATATTATTTCAACGAGTCATCACACACTGCAGCAAAGAAAAACTACAAAGAGCAGAGGTAAATCACCTGGACAGTGCATTCAAAAAATGAGTACCCACTCATCACAAACCGCTGGTTTCTCAGCAACAATCCCAAAAAAAGCAGACCAAACACGTCCAGAAAGTCGGGTCAATCTCCAATACATCGAAGACATCTCGGAAGTTACTGTCAGACTACTCAGACCTTTCGCATCTTAAACCCTAAAATCCACCAACACACTAACACAGCAGCTAATGAATATGAAACACCCTATAGAGGCATCGGGCAAAGCTTATATCATTTTCAAAATATGCTGCATGAACTGTAACAAATACGACATTGGATAAATACAAAGAAAACTAACCATCAGAACACATGAGCTTCAACTCGTTTCAAAAAGGCATGGCCCACTCTCACTGATATACTTAGATACAGATGAGGAAGGACAATACTTCGACTGTAACAACACATCCATCCTCGTGGTCAGTGTATCGAATGAAAGAGGTGGTGGAAAATATTCAAATTACAGCATTTAAAAGGCATCTGGATGGATGTCTGAATGGGAAGAGTGTAGCTGTATATAGGCCAAGTCCTGGCAAATAGGAATAGATTAGGTTCGGATATCTGGTCGGCATGGACGAGTGGGACTGAAGGGTCTGTTTAAGTGCGGTAATCTCTGTGATTCTACAAAATCAGTGTTGTCATCAACACAGCTCACCACGCCGTCTATTCCACCTTTTTAAAAAATCAACGCACTGCTATGTCATGCAGAGTTTTGCTCTCTGCATATTTTGACGGGCTGTATTGTGCAGTTGCATACCCTGGTTTGCACAGTGCTAAAATCAGAACAGATATTATTTCGGTTTCTGGTATCTAGGCTATTTGTTAGGTGAATTGTATGTGTGATATAATTATCTTTTTCGCTGATCATGAAGCACACTTAATTTCTGTTCTCTTTCTTGTGACTGGATCTGGCAAACTCTCAACCCAGCCATTCCCCTTCTTGTGCCAAACCCGATTACTGTGAAGCTATGTTTCGATGAAGTAATAATCCAATTATAACGCATATAAATGTCCCTCTGTATCTTAACCTACCTTTTCGTGTTTGTCTCCTTGGTCGATCAGGTTCACAAAGAAAGTAAAACATGTTCACCTCGCGCTCCTGTTCACTTCACAGTGTGATCCACGTGGTGTTTCACGTTGGCCAGGTTTCAGCATTATTGACTCAAGTCGTTGGCACTTGGCCTGTTCCTGGCCACTGAATGCCTGTGACTGTCCTTCTCAGTTGGTCGTGCGCTCAATTAAATGGGGAAGCCCCTTGAATATTTTTCAAAAAGTCTGGTCATCTGTCTTGTATGAGAGAACCATCTGTTGACCATTGACTCTAAGTGGTCACAGTATTATATGCAGGCAGGCAATTCTGCATTGAGATGAGAACAAATGTTGACAGATGAACCTGACTAATTTTCGACCACATGAGGATGTGGAAGCCAAAACAGTTGATATAAATAAGAATTTCCCGATTCTGAAGGTATGGGGGGAGAGCACGAGAATGGTATGGAAAAACAGAATGGGCCAACATTATGTTGAAAGTTGGAGCAAAACTGATAGGCGGAAGGGACCACTGCCGTTAATAATGCATATTTTATATTTATAATCATATTATGAAGTGTGCATATTGTGTGGAAAAATTGCACTGAAGAGATATTCGCCTAATAACTAAAATAGGACAGCCCAATGATATGAAAAAGCCTTATTCTTTCTCGATGTTTTTTTGCAGTCAGTGATAAAGCTCTGGAAGTGTTGTCGCAAGCTCTGAGATGTTAGCAATGCGGCTTCTGCAGAACTGACTGTGTTTCCCGTTCCCTTTTCTAATAGCGAGGCTGCTGCCGGCTGTTATCTCTGGGATTATACTTGAAGAACTCAGAGACGTTGACACAATTGACTGTCTTATTTGGTCTTTTCAGAGAGAATTGAAGAGTTTATCACATGTCTGTGTGTCTGGCGACACTCCTAGGCCCGGTCAGGAAATCACGGGAATTTTACTTCCTGCACGTATATTGGTGAAACAAATCTGGGTTTAGACAAGCCATTCGCTTCAGGGTGACTATTACGGACAGTAGATTTTACTTTTCAATAGTTTATCAATTGTTTTTTTAACTTCCACCAACTGCCAGAGCATTAGCCTTTTTGGGATTAGTAATCCAGCGAAATTTCCAAAACGGCTCCACCTCCACATAGGGACCTATCAGAAATCACACTGAGGAAGTTATTTCTGTGTTTCCTGACAGTTCTGTCAAAAATAAATCGCACCTATTTGATTATCATGATGGCCCTGATGGGGATGGCAGTTGTGCAGAATGTAATTGACCTCTTCTTGGGGACTGGGCACAGTTAAGTCATTTTCCAAGTTGCTGTGGGTCGACGTCAGAGTTGGAGTTGGAATAAAACAGCTTCCACAGCGGCACAGTTTGTGATGCAGCACAAGACTTCATTCGTTTGGCAGGAATGGTGGCAGGGCCTTTATCATATCTACTGTGATCAGTTGTTTCTCCATGTTACGTGGAGCGGATCGAAATGACTGGCATCTTTGAAGCTAAGGTCATCATGACGACGGTGAGGTAGATCATGGACTCAACATTTCTGGCTGAGGTTGACACGGATCCGACATCCTTGTCTTACGTACAGAAATGAACAGCTGTTCCTTTACTTGGGATGGGGATATTCGTGCAACCTGCTCCTCCAGTGTGCCGTTTAATTCACCATCACCATTTGTGACTGAAAGAGGCAGGACTGCAAAGCTTGGATCTGATCTGCAATTGTTGGGATGATTTCTCCCTCTGTACCACATGCTAGTTCTTCTGTTTGGAATGCAAGGAGTCAAGCCGACAGATTTGGCAGGTAATCATCAGTTTTGGATACAACATGGTTCTCACCCTAACATGTTCACCCACACTCGTCACTGAACCATAATCAGGTTGATGGCAATGGTAGACTGAGGGATTACCCCATACATAAGGTTATAGATTATGGTTAAATACAATTCTGCTTCTGCAGATCCGAAAGTCTGCACGGCCTCATCAATATTAGCAATTCTCTACTAAAGCTAGATCGCTGAAAGCATTTACAAAGGGCATTTGACTTGGAAATGACTGGACCTTAATGAAAAAGTTTTGATGAAAGATGAGTTGCAAAGTCATAGATTCTTGAAGTAGTGCAATATATGAACAGACACTTCAACCCAAATCGTTCATGCTCATCAGTTTTCCGAAGCGTAACTAGTCCGATTTAGCTTCATTTGGCACTTAACCCTCTGACACTTTCCCATTTATTTACTCGTCGAACTGTCTTTAAAATGTTGTAATTGTACTCGCCTCTACCACTTTATTTCTTAGCTCGTTACAAGTACACACCACCCTCTGTGTAAAACAGCTGCCACTTAGATCTCTTTTAAATCTCTTCCCTGTCAACGTAATCCTTTGCCTTCCGCTTTTGGAGATCTCCACCCTGGGGTAAAGATCTTTGCTATTCTTCCTATCCATGTCTGACATGATGTTATAAACCTCCAGAAGGTTACCTCTCATCCTCCAGTGCAAACGAGAAGAAGTCCGACGCTGCCCATCCTATCATTCTGTCTCAAATATTCCAGTCTCCGTCACACCAATTTAAATATTTTCTATCCTTTCCCGTTTATGACATTCTTCATATAGCAGGTCGACAAGAATTGTATTTACCGTTGTGCAGTCATAACGTGACGTTCCGACTACTATTCTCAGTGCTCTGACCGATGGACTGTGAAGTGCCTAATAATTGCATACCTTCCTTGTCAATTTGCGAATCCATTTCAACGAACCCTGTTGATTAAAATATTATTGTCCGCTCAGATAACATTCTTTACTGTCCATTATATCGCCAATGTTCAGTCGTCTAAAATCTTATTATGCCTGCTTCCTATCTTCTCGTCCAAATTATTGATAAAATAACCAACATCAGTGGACCAATCGCCGATTCTTGTGATACACAGCTGCTCACAGGCGTCTAGTTGAAACAACGAACCACTGCCAGCGACCTCTGTCTCCCACTGTCAAGCGAATTGTGTATCTAATTGGCTACTCTTGCTGATTACCTTTAAAATGTCTACCATGCAGAGCCATGTTGAGCCTCACTGATGTCCACGTCGACAACGTATGATGCTTTACCTTCATCTATTTGCTTTGTCACCACTTGGAAAAGTTAAGGCAAGTTTATGAGAGACTTTTCCCTCACACACCAAGTTATGCTGACTATCCCAAATCAGGTCTTTCCTTTCCGTATGCATGTAAGTCCTATCTCTAAGAATTTCCTCCCAACAGTTACCCATGCCTGACATCAACAGCACCCCTGTCACAACATTAGCTGTCTTCCATTCTTCCAGCACCGCAACCGGGGTTGTCAATAATACAAATAAAAAAAGAAAGAACTGCAGACACTGTAAAGAAGAAACAAAAACAAAGGTTGTTGATACATTTCAGCAGGTCTGGAAGCCACTGTGCAGAGAAATGATAGTTAACGTTTTGGATCCAGTGACACTTCCCCAGAACTCCGAGGAACGATGCAAATAACTCAGCTATGGTGTCCAAAATGTCTCCCCTAGCTTCCCACAATGACCTGGGGCAAACCTGTAAACCTCCGGACATTTATCTCCAGTTAACATATTACATACCTCCAGAATTCCTCTTCCGTCATGTGGCCTAATTTCAAAACATCACGACATGTATTTATTTACCCGAGTTCCCGAGCTTCCATATTTTTATTCACAGTAAGTACTCATGTCGAATTTCAACATGGAGCGGGTACAGGTTGTACGACAGAGAATCAAGGGACGTCGAGTCATTGTGATCAGGGTGAACCCAGCATAACCAGGCACTTATGAACTCGGAGTTGAAACGTATTTATTTATTATTACACTTTCAGCGGAAGAACAACAGTGTTTTACATTTAACCACATTTGTACTTTGTGAAACGATGCTGGTCTATGAGGAGGGCGCGGTTAGCGTGGTGCCACAGGTTGTGTTGTGTGTTGCAACTTGTAACCTTTGAGTGAGGACATTTGACAATAAATATGAAAAAGTAAGTTAAACTGCAGAGCTTACGCTCATAGATGATCTTTGATTTTTTTTCATGGTTCTGTACAGTGTGGAAACAGGCCTTTCTGCCTAACAAGTCCACACCGACCCTCCTAAGAATTTCCCTCTGACTCATGCACCTAACACACTGGGACAATTTAGCATGACCAATTCACCTGACCTGCACATCTTTGGACTGTGGGAGTAAACTGAAGCATACCTACGCAGACACGGAGAGAATGTGCAAACTCTACACAGTCACCCGAGGCTTGAATCGAACCCGGGTTCCCGGTGCAGTGCTGACCATTGAGCCACCCATTTTTAAGAGGAAGAATACAAAAACAAGATTCCTTTTGCAATTAGTATTCTGGTAGAGTATCTTCCTATACTCATTTTACCAATTCTGATGGAGATGTTATCTTCGAGAAACTTCGATTCTCCTGCTCCACAGATGCTGCCTGATTGTTTGTGATTTTACATCACCATACCCTTCGACTTTGTCTCCACCATCTCCAGTCCTCACGTCCTCAATCGAAAATAGTTCGTCTAGTGCTTGCCATGTTATTTCCACATTTCACCCCATATGATCGTAATAACACTTTCAGGTTATTTCGATTTTCCACTGGAAGGTATCTGAATAATTTATCCTAGTTTTGACAACTTCGTCATTGCCCAGTTTAATTTCAGGTATGTTCGATTTAGAATCATCTGGACTTGGGTTTCCCTTCTGTGTTGTAATCAATACCATAGTCTCCTTTTGCTTTCCTTCCCTGTCCAAACACCTTTTGAACATATTCACATCACACACTTTGTGAGATTCCTTTCTGTCTAGAGATCACCACACTGAATTATGCTATTGCCTTGATCATTTCCGCTAAACCTTAATTGTAAAGGTTCACCTAACATTGGAAATACTATGAACACCTTATGCCCGGGAGCAAAACGGCAGTTTTTATTTCATGTATGCTTTCTGTTCCATTGTATGGTGTGATACATTCAAATGCTGTCTAGCCAACTCCCCACTCTATTTAGTTATGATCAAAATTTTTATGCATACTCCAAATACGTGGTCTGTGAATTCTGAATTACCAATTTATCCTCAACTATTTTTTTGTCCGATCTTCTCACTTCATGCCCAAAAAGTAATTAAAATGGACTGAAATTTCGCTGATTTATTTGTTGTTTCGCTGATCACAAAACACACAAACTGAATTCCTTTTTCCCATCGTCTGGATAGATTTAACAATTAGACTTCAACATGGTCTTTAATTTCTGATGCCACATTTCTAGTGGTCTCTGCTCTTCTGCGAATTTTCCATTCTTCACTGGACATTTTAACCTCACTTTACATAATTAAGCTTTTTTTGTCTCACCTTGAATTTTCATTACGTTAAATTTTTTTTGGAAGTAAGCCATCAGAAGTACTTATGTCTTCAACTTTCAACATCACAGATTGAGAGCAAACTCTAACTCTAATATTGTAACCTTTTAAACTACTGCTCCTGGCAAATGCGAATAAACTTTTGCTTTACAGTAAATGGTTTAAGAAGGTTTGGTACCTGCTCTTGAACCAACTCTTGACCAGCTTGTACATATTGGTGCAGCTTTCTAACCTTCACTGCGCTTTTTGATGCGGCTCCAACCAAATTCATTGGCTTGTTCTTTCTTTTAATTCCCAATGTTTTTCTTAACCTACCAACACTGTGATTTGACGTGGCCTACTTTTTTGCAGGGAAAACGTGTGAGATTTTTTTAACTTCTCTTTCCACTTGAAGTGTTTCCTTTTTACCCTTTGGTCGATTATCCTTTTGATCTTCACCAAGACTTATTTTTCCATTTCCGTTTCTGCAATTTCTATCGCTGAGGGAATGAAATTGTCTTTGAAAGGCAATCTTTGACTTTTGAACCAATTCATAAATGTCAGCCATTCCAGCTGCTGATCGTTCTGTTTCATCTCTCCGCAATTCCACGTGCGTCCTCTTTGCATCGGAAAGTGAAGTTTTGATCTCCTTTCTTCGTGCCACTTTGTGAAGTTCAAACGCCCTCTTTCTTCCTTTCTTCTCTCTCTCTCGTCCCCAACACTTCTCTTTCTCTCTATTCCCTATCTCTATTGATTTTTTTTCATCTCTCTGCTTTTTATCATAATTCCATGTCGTTTCCCTCAAACGCAAGGTGCGACATGTTCAACTGAATGTTAGCTGTCTCTCAAGGTTCTGATGCCGCGTCCAGCAAATTTAAATCTGACGTATCTTTGTAACTATCTCTCCTTTCCTCACGGGAAAAGGCATCTCCAATTCCAACTTGTCCGCTAGCTCCAGCCGCTTGGTCTTAATTACCTTCTTTAATAATCCCAAGGTAACTTCTTCCACCTCCGGTAAATTAATGGTGACTGAAAGGGCAAATGTTATACGAAGCACTGTTTAAACGAACCGAAATCACCACCCAGATCAAAATACACAACAAGCAACATTGACCATAGAACATAGAACATCACAGTGCAGTACAGGCGCGTGATGTTGCGCTCACGAGTGGAATCGATCTGAAGTCAATCTAATCTACATTATTTTATGCTCGTCTGTATGTGGATCTATCGAGCTGCGATGCAATGACTTCTAGTCAAACTATGCAATCCCAATTCGCAAGTATCAAACAAAACAAAACCTGCAAAGAACCTCTATCTTTCAGGAACAAGGCAAGACCCTCTCAAAACATTTCAAAAATGTAGCCGGAACCATAACATTGTCAGTTGTTTTAAGCAAGTTTAACTTGCATATTCCAGGAGTGATTCAACTGGACAAACAACTTAGTTTAAATAATACGGAATCTATAGACCACACTAACACATGAAAAACAAACAAAATAGTGCAGAATACAAAATAACTTAACTGTCCAAACACACAATAAATTATACCAACTTAATGATGCAATCCTGACGAGTGGTGTGGCTTAATGATCGGTGTTGGGACCGAAATTATTCAGAATTTACATAGATGATTTCGAAATGGGTACCATGTGCACAGTGTCAATGTTTGCAGATGGCACTATGATGGACGGCATAGCCAAATATGCAGAGGACTGGGAGACTTTGCAGAGGAACATAGATACATCGAGTGAGTGGATAGAGGTCTGACAGATGGAATACAACGTTAATAAGCCAGTGGTCATACATTATTGTACGAAAATCAGTAAAAAAGGAATGTCACCTGAATGGGAAATGAAGGTGTAGCATGCTATCATGCAGCTACCTGGGTGCCCTTGACGCCTAGTTGACGCTACTTCAGTCAACGTTTTTCAAGCTAAGGTAAACGTTTTTATGAAAAATAAAATAATTAAGGGCTACGCCGAGAGTGCGAGTACGTGGGCCTGAGTCCAAGAAAAGGTCAGCCATTATATTGTTGAATGAAAGATGAGGCACGAAGGCCTGGGCAGCATACTCCTGCACCTAGTTCTCATGTTCTGTTATGTTCTTATGTTCCAAATCACAATAAACCAAACCAGAGTAAGCTGAGCTGCGAGAAGTGACCACGCCCCTTTCAAATTGCAAGTTTCTTTTTGAAAAAGCATGAATGACTTCAACCTGAAAGGTATTCAGTTAACTACAATCAAAGTTCCATTAACAAAAACTTCCACGCCCAGATTTTTCGAAGTGTGTCATTTACAACACTGAAAAAAAGCCAAGAACTCTTTTACCTTGTTAAAAGAGCAGCATTGTCACACCCTTTTTGCTCTCCTGACTTTCCTCTTGAGTGTACTCCTACATTCCGTCTGCTCTTCAATTGATTCACTTGATCCCACTTGCCGAGACCTACCAAGTAAATTCTACATTGTTTTCTTGACCAGAACGGCAATATTCCCCCGTCACGTACTGGAGACCACTTCTGCGAGCATTACCCTTCATACTAAGAGGAACAAGTTGTCCCTGAATGCTCGTTGTCTCACTTGTGAAAGAATGTTACTTATCAGCCACTCATTTACCCGGAAACAGCTTTCCCCAATCACCTTTTGAAAGTTCCTGCTTAATACTGTCCTAATTATCCTTGTACCAAGTTATAACGCTTAGTTGTCCACCTGGCCTATTCGTTTCCAGAAGTGTTCTCAAACTCATACAATTCCGGTCACTGGTCCGATAGTTCTCACCCTCTCACAGATCTTAGCCATCTGCTCTGTCGTCCTCCCAAGAGGGAACAACGTCGAGGTCTACTTCAGATGATCCATGGTCATAATTAATTAGCTTATTGGCTTGAGCGTGTGAATGTTTGAATGTGACTAAGTATTTGTTGTGTTAATATGCATTTCTTTTTGTGTTTTCCTCTGTCTTTGTGTGTGTGTTTTTATTGTATTAATCTGCATCTGTATCTCTGAGCATTCGGAATTCTGTCGTTTTGAGAGTGAATTCATTGAAACGGGAATACAAATGTCCCTTTTCACTCTTTTCCCCTCTCAGTCTGTCTCACGCACTCCTGTTTAATGGGATGTTATACCAGGCTCTGATGGCCGCTCCATTCCAAGCAGCAGCTTTGTTTGGAAAAGGCATCAAACACAGTCACTGTCTCACATTTGAATTAAATTAGTTTGGTTGCCTGTGCAATCTGATGAGTATAGTGAAACGTTTCTGATGTCCTCAGTTATTGCACCATGTTATGTCCAAGGTTTAGGCAGCGCTGAACCTCACTTCTTGGCACTGCTGTCTCACAGCGCCGAGGAACCCGTTTTGATTACACCCTCGGGCGATTGTCCGTGTGGTGTTTGCGCATCCTCCCCATGTCTGTGTGGGCGTCCTCTAGGTGCTCCAGTTTCTTCCGCAATGCAAGATGTGCAGTGCAGGTCAATTCGTCATGCTAAGTTGCTCATAATCTTCAGGAATGTGCAGGGAATATGCATCAATCCGGTAAATATTTACAACTCATTCTCATTATAATTTTGAAGAGCACATCAAAACCCATTAAAAGTAAGAAAAAGTGTAACAAAATCCATCTCAATCCTTTGTATAGTGCTCCACCCAGTAAGATATGGAAAAAGACTCTCGTGCTGCCGTCTGCACAGCTCCCATTCTGGACAGATATCTCGACCGGGTTTATAGATCATTTCAAATGGTGTGGTCAATACAGTGTTCGCCTCTGAGCAGGTTGCTTAATTGGACAGAACAGAGCATGGTCTACACAGTGCTTCTGGCTGAGTAGATATCGTCTTTGGGTTTATGGTGTTTGGATTGGTCCTGTGCGGCGAACTGAGAATGTGATAAGGCAATCCATTTCTGCTAATACGGAAATGTCTAGTTTATTCTTGTGATTGGACCACCCGTCTCCCTCCATTGACGTTACAGTGTGACCATGCACAGTACATCACGATGGTGAATACCTACTGTGCCATCGTCTTCGGGTCTCCACGACAAAAGGAAGAATGGCATCTCGGATAACGGCCTTGATAAATGGTCCAATACACACTGCCCCTCACATTTCCCCACCACCAACTAACTACATGAAATATCCTGTGTGCACTGACAGCAATTATGCCAGTGGGAACATTAAGGAAAGTGATCATCAGGCAGACGGAACAACACATCTGGTGCCTGAACGCGTCAGAGTTAACCTTCCAGTAAACACTCTGTTATAAAGTCTCGTAGATGTTTACGTTAGAAAATATTCACTCTTTTATTTTTCCTGAAAAAATCACAGGTTCACAATGAACTACGTTATATTCCATCTGCAGAATTGCTCTTGCTTATCGAATTACTGACTCTCCACGTCCTGCTGACAACTCCGTTTCCTGGTTATTGTAGCGTCTCTGATGTATTTAATTAGAACGCATTTCTTCCATTTATCAAAATCATTGGGAAAGTTTGGATGTGGACCCAGCACTGATCACTGCGTCACTGTAGTTGTTAATGTGCGTTAAACTCATAGAGAGTAAATTGTCCATTTAATCGTGTCTTGCGATTCTGTAACTAACCCTCCTATGTAGCAGCTTTGAAAGTCTAAATGTTTCTTTACATTCCCTATGTGACAGACATGAGGGGTTAAATAATCTGTTCGAATTGCTGAGTAACAGCCTCGAATGGCTGAATGGCATTATTCTGTTGCTGTTTAAAACTCTTGGTTTGGCTGAATGGTCTGCTTCAGTGTAGGTGTAGTTGTGAGTGGTGCCGAACGTTTTGAAACCAACGTTTTGAAACAGCCCACCTCTGACTTTATTATGGAGACAAGGACATTGATTTTGCAGCTGGTAGCCCACAGTGCCTCATGAATGCCGAGTGTCCAGTTGCTCGGTCCTTTGGAGGTATGTCCAACTTGGCAAGATAACAGAGTAGGCGGTATCTTCAATATGAGGCTGAGAAATTCACAGCGCCAGGTCTATGTGTTGGCTGCTCCTACAGATATTGTTTTGGTCAGCTCAATTTGTGAAAAGTAGTTTGGTGAGAATGTTTTCCTCTTGTTGGCTCATCCATCAGTTCCCACACTCTGGCTGCTATGTGTTTAAGTCCTTGCTCTACTCAATCATTGGTGAGATTTTGGAGACACTCTTGGTGATCAACATTGAAGTCCCAGACCCACAGTACGCTCTGTGTCATTGCCACACTCAGCGCTTCTTCTGATTTATTTTAAACATCAACAGTGACATATTGGTCAACAAAAGCTGGTGTGGAGGACAATGGATGTCCATCCTCAGGATATTTCCGAGAACTGCTACCATGAGATTTCTCGAGTTCTGGAATCAATTTTCAGTAAATCCAAGATAACTGAGACCCTGAATGCAGACCACGGTACACCCAGTGGTGGGTCTGCCCTATCAGTGGTACAGCTCCTGCCCAGGGATCGTGATGGAGATTCATGAAACACTGCCTATCAGTATTGATTCTGTGAGTATGAGAATTTCATCCTTTTTACTGATTGGTCATTATGAGCAATAAAGGGAACAATGAAGCAGGGACTATTGGGTTAAAAAGCTGAACGAAAGGTCGTATATCAAAATTTGTGTTGTATCCTTAAAATAGATCAAGGAATTCACTTCATACTTTGAGGGGAAATTTATATGATTTAATGGCATTAGCGAGACCTGATTGCAGGATTACTGTTATTGGAAACTGAACATCGAAAACATTTCATATTTTGGAGTATTATACAAACAACTTAAAGGAGGTGGGGGAGATCTCGGAATAAGGGATGGCGTCTGCATGATTGTAAAAAATGATTTTTCATCAAATGATCGAGATATTGTCTTCACCGTTTAGCTTTTGTAGCAATGTGCCTGTTGAGTTTTGGGAGAGATTCCCACCGTGAAGGTGAGTGAGTCTCAGTAAATTGAATAGGCAGAAAGGCGTTTGTGATGTGGATCTTCATGACACTATTACCTTCTGGATCTGAAATTCCACAGAATTCCACAGCTGGCATTCCCTTGAACACTTTGTAACAGACATTCTTTGGAAGATTCTATCACTGACATTGTCCAGAACATTTTATACCCGACGATCCGCGGAACATTCTGCAACTTACATACACCAGAACATTATATTACCGACATTCTAAAGAGCATTCTGCAACCGACATTTTCTGAAACAATCTATAAATGATTTTCCCAGAACATTCAATAACTGACATTCTCTGGAAAACTCTATCACCAACATTTTCCAAAACATCCTGTAACTGACATTCCCAGGAATACTCTTTCACTGACAGTATTTATGAACGTCAGTGATTTGAACAAAAGAAAAGATCCCGAGGGGAGATATCCTTTTGCAAATGAAAGCAGGTACAGTTCGGGCATTTAAAGAGGTGAATACATTTTCCCTGCGTGTACATATCTACACGACAGAGAATCGATCACAATTTAGTCTAAAAGACAGAAATGTCCAATGTGCGGTTGTCTTTAATGAACTGGGTGAGAATCTTTCAGATGGCAAATTTTTCCCCCTCCGTAATTAAACTCTCGAGTGATCAGGTATGTGGGAATGTTCGAGAAAACATCTTTTTTATATGAATGTGTCTCCGTGTGCTTGGGGAGTGAAGGTTTCTTGCGGTTAATGACACAATTTTGTCATTAAGTCAGAACTTCCAATTTGTTGTTTCAGGTCCATTTATTTTAATAAATTTCTGAACGCAGTGACATTTTCGAAAATGTCACTGGGTCATCAAACAAACGGATAATTTGTCTCCAGGCTGATGTATAATTTGTTTGTTTTCCATCCTCACAGTTAACATAGTGACGATCTATGTCCTCCTTGCTAAAGATTGTGGATTGTCTCCGTGTGTCAACCGTTACCTGGGTGCCATGGCAGTGGAAGATCTACTGGTCATTATTCTTGACTTGATATTGAGACACATTCCTGTTGTTTATTATGAACAGTTTTATTTCATGTATTACATCCCCGTGTGTAATATCCACGCTGTCCTGCTTTATGCAGCCATTGACTGTTCTGTTTGGTTCACCGTCAGTTTCACCTTTGATCGATTTATAGCTATCTGTTGTCAGAAGCTGAAAACTAAATATTCCAGTGAAAAAACGGCGGCTGTGGTACTCGGAACAGTGACTGTACTGAGCTGTTTGAAGAACATTTTCTGGTATTTTATGTTCACAGCTAAGTATTGGCTGGAGAACGCCCCCTGGTTTTGTGATGTAATAAAAGATGTCCGTTACTCCCGAGTCTGGATCGCAATCGAGTTCCTCCACCACATTGTAACCCCGGCTATCCCATTTCTTCTGATATTGCTGCTCAATGTTTTCACCGTCAGACACATTTTGGTGACCAGCAGAGCCCGCAGGCGATTCCGAACTCACAATAATGCTAACGCTCATTGTGATTCAGAAATGAGAAATCGGCAAAAATCTGTCATTTTACTGTTTGTGATCTCGGCCAATTTCATCCTGTTGTGGTCAACGTTAATGGTGTATTCCATATGGTATCGGATGGATCATATTGGGTTTAAGTCTATATTTCTACATACCTTTGTGCAGGAATTGGGCTTCATACTGCAGCTCCTCAGTTGCTGCACAAACACCGTGATTTATGCTGTCACCCAGAAAAAATTCAGAAAGCAGCTAAAGACTGTATTGAAATACCCCTTTGTCCAAATTCAAAAATAAGTTAGATTCAAAAATAATCAATGCATTAAGGCCTTTCTCGATTGAGTTCATTGTTTCAGCAATGAAACAGCCCGTCACTGTGGTAACCGATTGGGGATCGTGCTGTTTTGTGAAATCTTAACCCACAGGGAGTTATAGAGTCACATTTCAAAGCTTCTCACAACTCAGGGGTCAGTGCTAAAAGCGGCATCCCAGTATCTGTATTGATCACCTTCAATTTATAAACAATAAACTTGTAAAATGGAAAGTTCCAAGTAGCAGAGTGAACGACATTGTTATTTCTGCTTGTATTGAAGACGCTGAGCTGGAGAGAGACTGACTCACCCCCAGGTCCTGGAATTTAGGGAATGAAAGGGTACTGGGTCCGAACTCAGGTAATAGATTTAAGTCACTCTATCCTTACTTTATCTCTGGCTCACTCAGTTCGATCTGGCCTTCGGCAGAATTTAACACACTCGCTTTGTTGCTTTCTATCCATATCTCCTTCCAACGCTCACACTGCCCCTATGTCTTTCTGTCTGTCTCTCTCTCTTCTATTTCCGTTAACACACTCAATTTCACTGTCTCCTTCGCCATTCTCGTTCACCGTCTCTCTCGGATTTGCACTCTCTATCTCCCAATATCACTCTTTTCAACCCCCCTTCTTCGAAAACTCCCACACCTTCCATTGCAATGAACCAGAGACAGAGATTGATGGCGCTCTGGATCATTGGTCGTTGATAGTGCAACAAACGGTGTGTTTTGGAGGATCAGTCCGTTGCTTGGGTAAAAGTCTGGGGATGGGGACAAATGCCAATCACAGGGGACACAGTGGGTGTGAGGACACTGAACGTTACTTGGGGGTAAATGTCTGGATGGCACCATAGGCTGTGGCCAGGGTAAAACATTGGGGTTGGGACAATAGGGCATTGTGTGGGGATGAGATCTAAGGTCATTTATAGCGGATTCACTAAGGACGGGTTTACAGGCCCGTTTTCAGGGTAGTGAGTGTGGGAGGAAGTGAGCTTGTCTGAGGCGCAGTGAGCAGGTTGGTGCGTGTGATGATGGAGTAGTAGTGTTGGAAGTGAGAGTAACGTTGGGTGAGTGAGAGGCCGAGTGGGTAAGACGGTAAAGGTGTGTGCAGTAGAGTTAGCACGAAGTGGCAGCGTTTGTGGGAAAGTGAGCCTGAGGGTGGAAGAGTGTCCAAGGAGAGAGACTGTGCTGTAGTTTGTGGAAGAGTCAGCATGATGGTGGGAGAGTGAGCTAGACAGTGGCAGAGAGTGTTGGGGATGAGCATCACAGTGAGGGATTGTGCAGAGGAGTAAGCGTGATGGTGGGAAGTGAGCGGGGAGTGTGTGTGATCTTAGGGAAATGAGAGGGGAGTGATTGTAACAGTGTTGGAGTGTGCGGGGAAGTGAGCATGATGATGGGGGATTGAGTGGGTGCATTTGCATGATGGTGTGGATGTGAAGGGAGAATGAGTGTAACGGTGTGGGAGAAAGTGCAGAAGTGTGCTGAATGTGGGTGATTATGCGGGACAGTGAGCATAATGGTGGGAAATTGAGCGGTGGTGTGAGATTCGCAGAGCAGTGAGTGTGATGGTGGAGGATTGACAGTGGAAGTATGTCTATATTTGTGGGAGTGAGGGGAGAACTGAGTATGATAGAGGGAGAGTGTGCGAGTTCTTTCGCAAAATGGTGAGGGCTTGTGCACTGAAATGATGAGACGGAGGGTAGTCTGCGGATGAGTGAGTGTGATGGTGATGTACTGTACAAAGAATGTTGGTGTAATGGTGGGTGAGTGTGCAGTGGTGTGGGCGTGACAGTGGGAGTCTGTGCAGGTTAGTTAGTCGACAGTGGGGGAGTGAGACAGTGACATTCAGCGAAAGTGCAAGGGAGTGAGCATCAAGGTGGGTGACTGTGCGGGGAGTGATTCTGACGGTCTGGGAGTGAAGAAAGGAGTAAATACGACAGTGCTGACAGCAGGATGGTAGACGTATGTGCGAGTGAGTGAGAGAGATGGTGGAGGATTGCTTAGGACAGTCAGCATGATGATAGAGTGTGCCATGATGTGAGCTTGACGGTGGAGGAGTGTGCGGGGGAGTGTGCACGACGCTGTAGTAGAGTGTGGAGTGAGAATGACGACGGGAGAGTGTACATGGGAGTGCATTTGATGGAATGGGAGCGTGTGAGGCAGTTGCCATGTCATTGAGGTGTTTTTCGTGGAGTGAGGATGATAGTGGGGGCTGGTGCAGGGGAGTGTGAGCAACAGTGGGGGACTCTGTGAGGAAGTTTGTGTGACTGTTGAGTTGTGTGCGTGGAGTGAGCGTGCCAGTGAGTTAGTTTGCGGAGAGAGTCGGTATGGTGATAATGGAGCCGGCATGTAGTGAGATTGACGCTGGGGGAGTGAGCAGCGAGTTGGTATGAGGGTGTGCAAGTGTACAGGGGAGTAATCCTGATGGGCGGTTGTGTGCACGGAGGGTGAGCGTGACGATGGCGAAGAGTGCAGCAGCATGAGCTTGACAGTGGGGTGAGTGAAGGGCAATGAGTGTGAATGAGAGATGTGTGAGTTTCTGGGAGGGGTATATCAAGAGAGGGTGAGTGTGACGGTAGGGGAGTGTGATACTAGTGGCATGACGGAGTGGTAGTATGAGGGGAAGTCAGCGGGACATTGGGGGAATGTGCGGTGATTGAGAATGATGGTAGTGGTGTGTATGGCTGTGAAAAACAGTGTGAAAGTGTGCAGGGAAGTGAACCTGATTTTGGAGATGTTTGTGTGGGAGAAATGGTGACATTGGGGCCGTGGGCCAGAGAGTGAGTGTGATGGAGGAGAGTGTGCAGGGGAGTGTGCGTGATAGTGCGGGGGTAAGGCTGTTGGGAGGGGAGCATGAGGGGTATTTGGATTGATGGTGTGAAAGTGAATGGGCGAATGAGTGTACTGGGGAAAGTGAGCAGAGTAGATTGCGTGAAGGTGAGTGAGGGTTCCAGAGAATAAGCATGATGGTGGAGTAATTAGTGGAGGAGTGTGCATGATCGAGGGGGAGTGAGCGGGGCAGTGACCATGACTGTTGGAGTCGGAGCAGGGGAGTGTGTGTGGTGTTAGTGGAGTAACTGGGGGAGTGTATATATTCATGGGGTACTTAGCGAAGGAGTGAGCATGACTATGGTAGAGTGCGCTGAGCAGTAATCATGGAGGTCGGGGAGTCAGTGATGGAGTGAGAGTGACGGTGACAGGTGCAGAGACAGTGAGTGTGAGGGTCAAGACGTGTGCGGGGGAGTGAGCGTGATGGAGTGACAGTGTGTGCAGAAGTGAGTGTGATGGTGGGGTAGTGTTCGGGAGAGTGACTGTGAGAGTTGGTGAGTGTTCAGTTAAATTAACGAGACCGTGGGAGAGCGAATGTGGGAGTGAACGTGACGGTGAATGAATGTGCGGTACAGTATGGATGGTGGTGTGATAAGGGAGTCAGAAAGACGTTAAGGGTGTTTGCAAGTAAGTCGGTTTGTTGGTATGCTAGTGTGTGGAGAAGTGAGTGTGATGGTTCGAGAGTGTGCAGGTTAGTTAGCATGAAGTGGGCGTTAGTGCTGGGGAGTGAGCATGACCGTGTTGTCCTGTGCATGGCAATAGAGTGTCGGTGTCTTCCTGTGCATGGAGTGAAGCTTACAGTAGGGGATTGTGTTGGGGAAAGAGGATCAGGGTGTTGGAGTTTATAGCAAGCGTGCATGACAATGTGGAAGTGTGCACAGGAGTGACTGTGGTGGTGGTGGGCTGTGCAGCAGATGTGCCGTGAAATTCTGTTGAGTGCGGGTGAGTGAGTGTGATGGTTGGGGATGTGCATGAAGAGTGAGTATGATGGTGGGTCATTGTGTGGGAAAGTGTGCATGAAAGAGAGAGAGCATGCGGGGAAGTGAGCATGAGGGTGCTTGTTTGGGTGAGTAAGTGTGACATAAGTTCCGTTATCAGTGGAGCGAAAGTGGCAGTGGGGAAGTGTGCGCAGGTCTGAGCTTCACAGTGGCTGAGAACACAGTGAAGTGAGGGTGCTGGTGGAGATGTGTGTGGAGGAATGAGCATGATAGTGGGGTAGAGTGCTGGGAACAAAGTGCAAAAGTGGGGAATGTGCAGAGATAGTCAGTGTGATCGTGGTGGAGTGTGTGTGGGAGTGACAGTGAAAATAGAGGAGTGTATTGTGACTATGCATGATGGTGTCGAAGTGTGCAGGAGAGTGAGCCGGATAGTGCTGGAATGTACAACGGAGTTAATGTGAGAAGAGTGGAATGGACAGGGGATTGAATGTGGGAGAGAATGTGGCATTAGGGACGTGTGCAGGCGAGTGAGCAAAACTGGATGACATAGTGTTGGGGAATGAACGTGACGGTGGTGAAGAGTGCAGGGAAGTGTGATGGTGTCACAGTATGCGGACGAGCGAGTGTGATAGTGGCAGATTATGTGGTGGATTGAGACTTTAGATGTGAGAATGTACAGGGGATTGAGTTCGATGGGATGGCAGTTTGTGGCTGAGTGAGTGTGATAGATCATAGAACAAAACAGCACAGGAGTGTTTATTTGGCTCTCGATGCTTCTCCAAAATGTGACACTAATCTGAAGCCTATCCAAATGACAGTCTTCCATGTTTGTCCAATGACTCCTTAAATGCCCTTACATTTGGCGTTTCCACTATTGTTGCAGGCAGGCTGTTTCTCGTCCCTACTATTCTCTGTAAAAAACGACTTTCCTCTGATATCTATGCTCCGTCTATCACCCCTCAGTTTAACGCTATGTACACTTGTGCTAGTTACCACCATCTGAGGAAAAAGGTTCTCACTGCCCACCCTATTTAACTCTCTCATTATCGTATATGTCTCAGTTAAGCCATCTCGCATCTTTCTTTACTCTAATGAATGCAGGGTCAAGACCCTCAAGTCCCTCAGTTCTTCCTCGTATTACTTTCCCTCCATACCAGGCAATATCTGAGTAAATGTGCTCCGAACCTTTCCCAAAGCTTCCACACCCTTCCCATAATGCGGTGACCAGATACTACAACTGTAGCTTCACCAGAGTTTTGTGCAGCTGCCGCATGACCTCAGGCTGCAATCCCTCTTCTAATAAAAGGTAACACACCAGAGGCATTTTAACAAAGTTAGCAACCTGGGTAAAAACTTTCAGGGATCTCTGTACATGGATACCGATATCTCTACTCATCTGCACGACCAAGAATCAGACCATTAGCCCTGTGTTTTGCTTTCTTGTAACTCCTTACAAAGTGAATCACCTCACACTTTTCAGAATTAAACTCCTTTTACCACCTCGCAGCCCACCTCGGCGGTTTATCTCTGTCCCTCTGTGACTTACAACATCCTTCAGCACTATCCACAACTCTGCCGACCTCAGTGTCATCCGCAATTTTACTCACTCATCCTTCTCCACCCTCATCCAGGTTATGTATAAAAAAGACAAACAGCAGTGGGCCCAAAACAGATCCTTGCGGTACATCATTCAATACTAAATCTTCAGGATGAAAAATTCCCATCAACCACCACAATCTATCTTCTGTCAGCTATCCAATTTCTGATTTTAACCGCTGAGTCATCCTCAATCCGATAACTCAGAATTTTGTGCAACAGCCTACAGTGGGGAGCATTATCAAACGCCTTACTGAAATCCATATGCAACTCAGAAATCGCTTTCCCTCATCCAGCTATTTGCTCACCTTCTCAAAGATCTGCACAAGGTTTGTGAGGCACAAACTACCCTTCACAAAGCAGTGTTAACTATCACTAATCATTCTTATTTCTTGGTTGATGATTTTAATCCTATATCTGGTAACCTGCTCCGACACATTATCCAGAACCGAAGTAAGGCTCACTGGTCTACAATTACCAGGGTTGACTCTACTCCCTTTTATCGAACAAGGGATCAACATTTGCTATCCTCCACTCATCTGGCACTATTTCTGAAGACAATGACGACATAAATAACAAAGCCAACCGCTCTACAATCCGCTCCCTCGGTTCCCAGACAATCCCAGGTAAATCCCATTCCGCCAGGGGACTTACCAACTTTCACACTTTCTTGAATTGCTAAGACCTCCTCCTTGTGATCCTTAATCTCATTTGGTCTAGTAGCCGGTATCCCAGAATTTTACATGACACGATCGTCTTTCTTCCAATGGGAATACTGACAAAAAATATTCTTTGATGCGATGGCTGTGTGTGAGGGAGTGTGCATATTGGTTCTAGAGCGACTTTGACAATGAGTAATGTGCAGCCGCGTGTGCGTGGTGGTGGGGGAGAGTGCGGTCGAGTTAGATTGACAGTGTGCGAGTCTGTGCGGGAGGGATATGGCGGCGGGAGAATGTGCAGGAGCTGAGTGTGACGATGGGGAAGTAAGTGAGGAGTGAGTGTGATGCTGGGGCAGTGTGCAGGGGAGTTAGTGCGTTGCTGTGCGTGTGTCTGGGAGAGTGTGCGTGACGGTGTGCAGTTATACGCAGAGTAGAGAGGACGATAGTGGGTGATTATAAAGGGCAAAGAGCATAATTTTTTGGGAGTGTGTGTGGGACTGTGCGTAACGGCGTGGAAGTTGAGGGGCATTGATCTTGATGGTAGGGGTGTGTGTGGCAGTTTGAGTATGACGGTACCAGAGTGTATGGCACAGATAGCATGATTTTGGGAGAATGTGTCGGCCAGTGAGCGGAATGCTGGCGGAGAGGGCAGAAGAATGAGCATGACGGTGGGCATCTGTGCGGTGGAGTGACCAGGGTAGTATGGGTGTTGGCGTGAAGTCAGTGAGCTTGTGAGGGAGTGAGTTAGGAATGTGCACTATCATTGATGAGTGAGCGGGGAAATGAACCTGGCATCTAGGTCTCTTTGTGGAGTGAGCATAATGATGGGGGAGTAGGCAGGCATGTGTGTGTGATGGTGGACGAGTGACCAGTGCAGTGTGCATGAGTGATGGAGAGATTAGGGCAGTAAGCGCGATTGGTGGGGGGTGTCTAAGCAAGTGAGTGTGACGTTGGGGGTGTGCGAGGACGGGTGAGCGTGATGGTGTGCAAATGTGCAGGGAAGTGAACTGGGTTGTGGGGGGATGTATGGAGGAGTGATTGTGATAGAAGAGTAATGAGCGGGGAGTGAGCAGGTGAGTACGGGTGTTGGCGTGAAGTCAGTGATATTGAGAGAGAGTGACTTAGGAGTGTGCACTATCATTTATGAGTGAGCAGGGAAGTAAACCTGGCAGTGTGTGATGGTGTGGGAGCGTGCGGGGTATTGAGTGAGACAGTGTGGGAGTATGCATGTGATGACAATGATGGTGTGGTCGTTTGCAGGTGGCATTACTTTAATGGTGGGGGAGTGTGCAGAGGAGTGAACGTGACGTGGAATGAGTGTGCCTCGATTGATAATAAAGTCTTCCGAATGTACGGGGAAGTGTGATGAGGTGGGGTTGTTTGTGGACGATGGAGTGTGTTAATGTGATAGTGTGCGGGAAGGAGAAAATTACGGTGGGGAGTATGAGGGAATGAACGGGAGAATGTGTGTGGGAGAGAGAGAGAGACAGGGGGATTATACAGCATGTGAGGGAATGGGAGTGATGCTGGTCGAATGTGCAGCAGAGTCTTTGAAATGTTGCTGAGTTGTGAGGGGGACTGGGCGTGACAATGGAGTATGTGTCCAGAATGTTAAATGTGACGGTTATGGGGTATGCCAGTGAGTGAGCGTGATGGTGGCAGATTTTGCGTGGTCGTGAGCATTGTACTGCTCTGTGTACGAGGGAATGTGTTTGAAAATTGAGGAGTGTGCAGGAGACGGAGTGGGATGGCAGTGGAGTGTGCAGTGCGCTGAACGTGATAGTGGGAGAGTGAGCAGGGTAGTGTATGGGCGAATGTGCATGAGAGTGGGGGAGGTTGCTGTGTTCAAATTGGTGGTTGAGAGTGATGGTGAGGGAAGTAGACAGGGCGCAGAGTATGATCCTTGGACAGAATGAGTAGGAGAGGGAATAACGGTGGGAGGTGTGTTGGAAAGTGAGTGTGGTAGTGCACAACCATGTGGGAGAGTGAGTGGGATGATGCAGGGTTGTTCGGGGGAATTATCGTCACGGTTGGAGTGTGTGAGCGAGATGGAGTGTGATGATGAGTGAGTGTGCTGCAGAGGGAGTACAATGGTGTCGGAATTGGAGTGGTGCTGGAAAAGCACAGCAGGTCAGGCATCATCCGAGGAGCAGGAAAATCGATGTTTCGTGCATTCATTATTCGAGTATTCGTTATAAGCTCACAAGAAGTAAACACAATATTCTCGTACTTCCATGATCTGTGGAATGCAGGCAATGCCAATAATAACGAGAGATAGATGTACTGTTATGTTTAAGTAACTTAACACTGGTTTCCACATAAAATCAACACACTTGTTCTCCGTGTTGAAAGTAGAATATCTGTTCCTGTCTGAGGCTCTGCCGCGGACGTGAATAAATTAGCATATAGTCTTTTTGAAACATCATTATCAAAATCAACAGTTACAAAAATGAATCAAATAAATAAGTCTTTTTCCCAACCTGTCTCGAGTACTTATTAGACTCCCACTTACAGATGATTGATTCAATACAATGATACATCTCGGTGAGAGTGAGCAGATTGCACTAATGGATGCGATTACAATGGCAAACAAAGTGAAAGCCATTCAATTCATTAAGGAAATGTGCTAACTCTAACCGTGACGTACGTTTCCACTGAATGCAACATTTATAAGTCTGAGTATGTGGAATGACTAATGGCTCTATATTTCTCTCGAACGTCTGCACATGCGATTGGCTTCTTTCTCAGAGCACTGCGTGTTAACAGCGTCTCAGCACAATTCTTTACTAAATCTCAGAAGTTTAATGGGATTTCTGCACTTTTCCTTTGGAAAGTATCTGGTCAGACTGAAAAAGCAGGTGTTTTAAGCTGACAGAACCACAGGAAAATCTCCGTCACATACAAGGACCCGGTCTGTATCTCCTCGTTTTCAAGTTAATACAAGTTGTAGTGAAGTTAGTGAATCTCTTCACACACGCAAAAGTCATTAGATTCGATTCAGCATTGGCAAAATTCTCGCGTGTCATCACATGCGACAAGGAAACCATCTATCTCACATGTGAGCAGTTTTGTAACGAACCTCTACGGAAAAACTCCCCACGACCACAGAATTAAAGAATTGTATCCAACTGTTAGGTGACGTTTTTTCAATAGGTTAATCCAATTTATACATTAGATTGGATTATCTACAGTGTGGAAACAGGTCCTTCCTCCCAACAAGACCACACCGCCCCTCCGAAGAGAAACCCACCCAATCCCCTAGCCTATATTAACCCCTAACTAACGCACCTCACACTGTGGGCAATTTAGCATGGCCAATTCAACTGACCTGCACATCTTTGAGCACCCGGAGGAAACCCACGCAGATACAGGGAGAACGTGCAAAATCCACACACACAGGCGGGAATTGAACCCAGGACCCTATGAGGCAGCAGTGCTAACCATTGAGCCATCGTGTCGCCCTTAGTTAGTTCCACTTATTTGGTCATTCACCAACCAACATTTTTTTTTGTTTTAATCTTCTAATCATTCCCTTTATAAAATATATTGCAAAATGTTTGTACACACATCTCGTATCAGTTAATTACAAATTCTTTTATCAATCACATTCTGCATGTGACTACTATATATCAATAAAGATGATTACTTTTCTTTTTGCGTTATATCTTAATTCTCAATTCTTTCTGAAACATCGTTACCGCACATGCCTTCAACTTTAGTTTTGTAGAGAGAAAAAAAATCAGTTGACCAACCAAATAACCACAATTTTTTATCATGAAATTATCCAATTAAATAATATAGCGACATTAGTCACATTTGCTTTTATTTTCCTGAATCATGGTCTCGAAAAATGAATCAATGCTCCAGGACAGAGAGGATAGTAGAAGAACAATAAAGTGGGCGTCTAGAAAGATACAGAAATGAGAGTTGCGTTAGAAACGAGTTTAGTGTTAGTAAATAAGTCTGTTCACATTGGAATATTTGAAAAGTTGTCTCACGTAAATGCAGTTTGATTCCAAAATCTGCGGTACATAGATACCAGAGTGCCCTAAAACTTTAAATATGGAATGTTGCTATTTCGAAGAAACAATTAATTAGGAATGGAAACAGAACGCTACTTATTGAAGGGAAATGCAACTGAGAGGGATATGGATTTATTTCTATATCATGCAACATCAGGCATCGTGCGTAATCCAACGTGATCAAAGGAGAAATCAGCAAAAGAGAATTACAGCTCAGGAAGAGATCTTTCATCCTTTCAAGCATGTCCTGATCATCTTCCTTAGTTAAACTAAAAAGTAAACCTTTTGTCCTTATATAATCTGTATCCCTTTATTACTTCCCTACTTATATTAACGCATAGATGCCTCTTAAAAGTCGCCACAGAGGCGACATTTTCATGCACCACCTCTACTGGTATTGTGTTCCAGGCTAGTACCACTCTCTGTATGGAAACCCTCCATCACATATCTCCCTTAAACTTCCAGCATCTTACCTTAAACCTGTGCCCCCTTACAATTGAAACTTCAACCCAGGGGAAAAGCTTCTGACTATCCATTCTGTCTATACCTCCCATAATTTTGGAGACATCAGGTCTTGTTTCAGCCAGTACCTTCCGACTGGAAACAATCCTAAACTTTTTAACTTCCCTCATAGTCTGAACCCTTAAGAACGGGCAACGTTCTGCTGCTTGTGTGACAATCAAAACTGTAAAAAAACTATTCCAAATGTGGCCGAACAAGTGTTTTATATAGCTGTGAAATGGTTTGGAAACTCTTGCAAACAATGCTCTGACTGATGAAAGCAAGTATGCCACATGCCTTCTTCATCAGCATTGCCACCTCTTTTGCTACTTTCAGTGAACTATGGACATGCACGCCAAGATCCGTCTGAATATAAACGTTCCGACCAGTTTTAACATTTATACTATATTTCACACGTAAATTTGATTCTCCAAAATACACCACCTATCTTTTTCCTCTATTAAACTCCATCTGCCATTTCTGCGCCCAAGCCGTCAATCTATCTTCATCATGTTTTATCACTACACAATCGTTTGCCAAAGCGGCACCTTCACCAATCATTGTGTCATCTGAAAAACTACTAATTATGTCACCAATATTTTCCTCTACATCATTAAAATATCTGTCAAACTACAGACAATCAAAAACTGATCTATGTGGATCGTCACCAGCTATCATTCTCAATTCTGAATAAACAGTTTTTCATCTCTATCCTGTTTCTACTCTGAGCAACATAGGAGGAGAAAGTGGTTGGACTGGGCCGGACAAAATTAAAAATCACATTGCTACAGATTACAGTCTAACAGATCTTACGTTTCCATTCCACAGTTACCTGATGAAAGAGCAGCGCTACGAAAGCTAATGCTTCCAACTAAACCTGTTGGACTAGAAACAGGCGTTAAATTTTTTAAATTGTATGACCAAGTAGGCTTTTTATCCATCAAGCCAGCCCACATCGAACAACATGTGAATTTATATTTTTGTAACAATCTGCCATGTGGGACTTTATCAACTGGCTTACTGAAGTACATGTTGACTCCATCCAAACCAAGCCCCCACTGTAAATCAATTGGAATGCAATAGACAATAGTTGCAGGTGTAGGCCATTCTACCCTTCGAGCCTGCACCACCATTCAATATGTTCATGGCTGATCATCCTTAATCAGTATCCTGTTCCTTGTTTCCACAATCCTTGAGAACTCTTTCCAACTCTTTCTTAAATGAATTCAGAGACTGGGCCTCCACTGCCTTCTGGAGCAGAGCATTCCACACAGCCACCACTCTCTGGGTGAAGAAGCTTCTCCTCATCTAAGTCCTAAATGGTCTACCCCGTATCTTTAACTGTGTCCTCTGGTTCGGCACTCACCCATCAGCGGAAACATGTTTCCTGCCTCCCGGGTATCCAATCTTTTCATAATCTTATATGACTCAATCAGATCCCCTCTCAGTCTTCTAAACTCAAGGGTATACAAGCACAGTCGCTCCAGTCTTTCAGTGTAAGGTAATCCCGCTATTCCAGGAGTTGACCTCGTGAAGCTACGCTGTACTCCCTCAATAGCCAGAATGTCTTTCCTCAAATTTGGAGACCAGAACTGCACTCAGTACTCCAGGTGTGGTCTCACCAGGGCACAGTACAGCTGCAGAAGAACCTCTTTGCTTCTATACTCAATCCCTCTTGTTATGAAGGCCAGCATGCTATTAGCCTTCTTCACTACCTGCTGTACCTGCATGCTTACCTTCATTTACTGGTGTACAAGAACATCCAGTTCTCTCTGTTTTGCCCCTTTACCGAAATTGATTCCATTTAGGTAGTAATCTGCCTTCCTGTTCTTGCCACCAAAGTGGATAACCATACAGTTATCCACATTAAACTGCATCTGCCATGCATCTGGCCACTCACCTAATTTGTCCAGGTCACCGTGTCATCTTCTAACATCCTCATCACATTTCACCCTGCCACCCAGCTTAGTATCATCAGCAAACTTGCTTATGTTATTACTAATATCATCTTCTATATCATTAACATATATTGTAAAAAGCTGCAGTCCCAGTACTGAACCCTGCGGTACCCCACCGGTCACTGCCTGCCATTTCAAAATGGAGCTGTTTATCACTACTCTTTGCTTTCTGTCAGCCAACCAATTTTCAATCCAAGTCAGTACTTTCCCCCCAATACACTGCACCCTAATTTTGCTCAATAACCTCCTATGTGGGACTTTATCAAAGGCTTTCTGAAAGTCGAGGTACACTACATCTACAGGATCTCCCTCATCCATCTTCAGATTTACATCCTCAAAAAATTCCAGAAGATTAGTCAAGCATGATTTCCCCTTCATAAATCCATGCTGACTCTGACCAATCCTGTTACTACTATACAGATGTGTTGTAATTTCATCCTTTATAATAGACTCCAGCATCTTTCCCACCACTGAGGTCAGGCTAAGTGGTCTATAATTTCCTGCTTTCTCTCTCCCACCTTCCTTAAAATGTGGTACGACATTAGCAACCCTCCAATCCGCATGAACTGATTCCGAATCTATCGAACTCTGGAAAATAATTACCAATGCATCCACGATTTCTCAAGCCACCTCCTTCAGTACCCTGGGATGTCGACCATCAGGCCCCGGGGACTTATCACCCTTCAGAACTAACAGTTTCTCCAACACCAATTCCTGGCAAATATAAATTCCCTTAAGTTCAGGTCCTTCAGCCACTGTTACCTCAGGGAGATTGCTTGTGTCTTCCCCAGTGAACACAGATCTGAAGTACCAATTCAATTATTCTGCCATTTCTTTGTTCCCCGTAATATATTCCCCTGTTTCTGTCTTCAAGGGCCCAATTTTAGTCTTAACCATTTTTTTGCCTTTCACATGCGTCTGACAATGGTAAATTTGGTACACTGCTCTCGATGTGTGGAACTCGAATTGTGCATTAACACAATGGGACATGTATGTTAGTGCCGCATATCCCCTTTTCATAACTATGCTTGCAGTAGTTCTATGAACGTGAAAATTCGGAGGAGTAGTCACAGTATTCACCATCCTTACAATGGCCAGTTCATAAATGTCCTGCACTGATGGGACATTTCAGCTGCGCAGTTCAGAAGAAAAAGAAATGTGTGTTATGCTCTCTCTCTCTCTCACTCTTTCTGTCTGATACAAGTATGTATAAGTCTGCCCTCACTCATGTTCTGATTCGAACACTTGCTTACACAGAAGAAATCAGATCCCGGAGTAATTACTGGCTTGATGGTCCATAACCTTTGTCTTTGCTTTTTAGTTACAAGGTGATCAATGATTGACAAGAGGCTTCGACTGTAGTATGTAGAAAAGACAAACATCAATTGCACTGGAATATAAGCAACATTCACGTCAATCCAGAAATGACCAGAGGTCCGTTAAGTGTTCAACACATTACCGTGAGTCTTGTATTAAATGTAGCGTATGTTAGGTAACCACGGCAAATTCTCTGTCCACACTACATCAGTAAGTCGTCAGGCATTTTTTGGCCACAATCAACATTTTTCCCATAACTGCCGTTGTGTTTGCTTTTTGTTTTAAATTCAGAAAATTTTCAGTAAGATTACGCCGTGAAAGAGTCGA
Source organism: Chiloscyllium plagiosum (assembly GCF_037043375.1). NCBI lineage: Eukaryota > Metazoa > Chordata > Chondrichthyes > Orectolobiformes > Hemiscylliidae > Chiloscyllium > Chiloscyllium plagiosum. Next base: position 29,892,840 of record NW_028270184.1, on the reverse strand, counting down.
GTTCAACCGAAAAATAGACTCCTTCTGTTCCGTTCAGAATTCCTTGAAATCGGCTCTCAGCGATCTCCAAACATATTAGCTTCAAGTAATGTCGAAAGGACAGTACTATCAGCAGAAACCCGAGAACCAAGAACAGTATTTTCCACGTCTTCTCAAGTGCTCCTCAGAAAGGCAATGTGATGGTGGGTTCAGGGCTGCGTTTTACATCAATTCATGAATCATTTCAAAGTTTTTAATTTAACATTCAGTGAACTGCTTCTGGTCATGTGAGAAAAATGAGTTGTTGATATCAATATTAGCACACATCAATGAATAAATGTGAATCCGAAGGTATTGGTCCAATAACAACAATGAAAACGTCTTGTACAGAAATTAACTCATGAAGTGTGGAAGGAATCCATTATTTTTCTGACAGTTTTATCGGATGGCGAGGATTGGGGACATTTGTTACGTGAAATAAATGTTTGATATTCCGAAGTGGTAAACATTTTGTACATTGTTCAACCACTATTCCGCAGATCAGCTATGTATGCATTTTCAACCACACCGCATCCCCATCCATGGTCGATCCCCACATTCCCCAACATTGAAAGTGATGATTGGATTTGTTGCTTTTGGGTCTTCAGGAAGCAGATTCTACGACTGAGCAGAGCATGGGAAGGCAATTGCCAACTGGTATTTTCGCTGGATGTTTCATCCAGAAACACAGGCAATTTCCTTGGGGTGGGAGGCGGGGCAGAGTTCGTAACCTGATATGGTAGATGGTGTAATTTAAATTCAATACAAATTCAGACTGAAGCGTTTAGTGATGATCACCATCCCAGTACCAGTTAACATGGAGAATGACACATCCAATTTCAGTAATATCCGCTCACCTGGTCTGGTTGCCATGTGACTCCAGATCGACAGCGATGTGCTAGAAATGAATCAAAACTTAACTGCAAAATTGTCACCATCTTCCTCCGATTCATTTTGAACAATTATCTCTCGGTGTGTTTCTTGTAATTATTGAACTTCAAGGCCGAGATGCTCTTCCAAGCCTAACTTCAGAAGACATGGCGAAAACTGCCGCTTCCCCTTCTTCAGTTATCAGCGCGCATCAAAAAATCAGATTTCTCGTTCATTACCACATGTTAGTGTGGGCTTATTGTGGCCAAATTAGATAGAAGTTTTCTTAATTTGAAGGAGAGACACCAGTTCATAATATTAACGCATTCTGAGACGTTCTGAGGGTAAAACGTCCTGGAAAATAGTCGGCATATCATTCTCTAATTGTCTCTCAAGTCTCTCTGGCCACGTCTTTCACTTCAGCTCTACTTCAGCTCTGATTGTTTTAATTTTCTGCCCCCACTCTCTTCGTTTGTCTTTCCGTATCTTTGAACACTCTCCTCAAGTGTACCCACCACTAATCCCTTTACCCCATCCTCGAATTTCATCTCTCATCCGAGTAAGCCCGTCAATCACATCCACGCCATAAAGAATGACTTCATCCCATGAGTCATAATGGACAACAACTTAATCATCTCAGGTTCTGTGGAGGCCGAAGGTAATTTACTCAAAACTCGGCGATTTCTTCATAATTCTACACAACCGTCTGAGATCCCAAACTAAACTTGTCAAACCATCTCTGACCAGAAGGTATACGCTGAAATTATCTGAGATACGGATACAATATTCTCGAATCCTTTGGGTCCATGGCGTTGTCGGCTCAAACCTACAAAGATCCTGGGTAATCGTCATGACTACACGAGATATCCAGAAAATAGATCTGCCTTCTCTGGAACACAAGGCAAATCTTCTGTAAACCTCCGGGACTGGGCGCAACTACGAATGGATGCAATGAGACCTGAAGCATACCTCTACAGTCACCTGGGACAACCGTAAAATAATTCAGATCTTTTGGAGCATGAGTCGAATCCTCTGAAAACCCTATACGAACACAAGTTAATCCTGCTTAAAGCTTTCGGACATCTGATTAATTATCTCGAATTCACCGAGACTCCAAGTATATTCACTCGTGACTACCAAGCCCCTGATAATCCACTCTAACTCTTTGGGACATCAGCCAAAACGTATCGAATACTCTGGGACACGGCATAAACTACTCAAATCTCTTGAGAACCCAGGTGAATGCGCTTGCACACGCTGGGTTCCCAGCTATCGTTTCGAGTCATTGATGGCCAGACTAAACGTCTGGAATCGTTTGATGTCCTAATATAAATATTTCTAATACGTTGAGAAACTAGTTAATCATTTCCAGCGCTGAGAGTCTCCAGCCAAATGCTCTCACATCCGTCCAGCCACCCGATCTTCGTTCCACAGAGAGATGTCCGTCCAAGACTCTCTCGTGAGCTTCACGTCCCCCCACCAACCCATTCTTCACACCAAGCACCTTCCCTTGCCGCCGAAAGAACTGTAAAGTTTCGGCCCCACCTCCGCCCACATCTCTGACAAAGACCCCAAAGGATAATTTGACATCAGAGATGGAAATGTGTTGCTGGAAAAGCGCAGCAGGTCAGGCAGCATCGAGGGAACAGGAGAATCGACGTTTCGGGCATTAGCCCTTCTTCAGGATTTGACATCAGGCAGACATGAACCTTCACATTACCCAGCTTCATCTACAGTGTCTGTTGTTCTCACCGTGGGCCTTTCTACATTGTGGAGACAGGACGCTAACTCATGGAATGTTTCAGGGAATATCTATAGTACATACTCACCAAGCAACCTCACCACCCTGTGGCCAACGACGTCAACTTCTTCCTCATTCCCTCACGGTCATGTAAAACTGGGCCTCATCAAAAGCCCAAATCCAAGCCACCTAATAATTGCAGGAAGAACGCCTCAGCTTCCACCTTGCGAAATTTCAAACATACGGCATCAAAACTGACTTCACTAGTTTCCAATCTTCCCTCCCTCCAACTCATTCCAAGTCCAACATTCCAACACAGCACAGCCTCCTTGATCTCTCCTACCTCTACATTTTCCTTCCCACCTATCTACTCCACCCGCCCCGGCAAACTATCGCAAACAAACCCAACTGCTTCTACCTATCACGTTGACAGCGACCTTGCCCACGTCCTCCCGTTTAACTGTCCGCTTCCTCCTCCAACTCCACCACTATTCTTGATAAAACCTTTAACCCGCAACTCTTCAGATTTTCGGTTGCTCCCTAACCTGATATGCTTTTCCAGCGCCAAACTTTTCGATTCTGACTCTCCAACATATGCAGTCCTCACTTATCTTTATGCTGTCGCATCAAAGGCCGAATGTTCTTTTTTCCCGGAATGCCCTTCTTCAAAACGCTGCAGCCCTTCCTTCTGCTCGATCATGTTCTCTTCCAGACTAGTCAGCAACAGTTCACAGGTACTGATCTGATTAATGGTCAAAGATTCACTGACTGGTTAAGCGCATTGTCATATTCCAGCGTCTAAAAGAATGTAGAAACAGTCAAGTTCCAGACCGGGCCTCAAAACTATGTATTTTTATTTTAGTTTCTTCTATGAAACAGCCAACTACACATCGACCAAAATCCACTGTTCAGCTCCCAGACGTATATGATACATGAATTTAAAAAAGACAAAAGGATTTACTGCAGTGCGCTGACTGGAACGAACTTTAACCAGCAGCACAGATTTAGTGTGTCTGTCACTACTCACTGGAGTTAAAACAATCAAAATTGTAATGATCTCATTGAAACATACAGCAATCCTAATGGGCGAGAGAGTTAAAATGTTGAAAGGATGCTTACACTTATGGGAGCGTCAAGGGCAGTTATCATAGTTTTAGAACAAATGGGATCAAATCAGAACAGAGATGAGGAGGAATTTATTTCCAGAGTTGGAAGCCCTTGGTACCAAGCTGCAGGACCATATTTCAGGCAGATATCGAGAAATTGTAGATTAATAGGAGAACCAAAGGTCAGAAGAAAAATACTGAGAACTAGATACAAGGGTGAACACTCAGCCACGATCCTAATGAACCGAAGAGCAGGATGGACCAGAGCCGTATGTTCGACATAAAGATGATTTTATGCATTGGTAGATATTTCGGAGAGATTGAGTGTTGGGCATCCTGGAAGATATGATACGTATGGGGAGGCTGGTTGAGAAAGGTGGTGGTGACAGCAATAGAGAATGTTTGAGACATTTGACTTACCGATGAGAATAGGATGTGTTATCAGGAGAGAAGTGGTTAACAGGTAAACGGAGGATATGATGGCCTCAAAACAGTCACACTGATAGTGAAGTGGAGAGCAATTGAATGTTTTTACACAAATAGGGAGGACTGTTGGTATTTGATGAGGCGACACAGATCGGGACTGTTGGGGGCATTGGGTGAGATTACACTGATAGAAATAGTTTCAGAGACTGTACAATGACAAGAAATAAGAAGGATTGCAATGTTAAGAGCAGGTTTCAGCATGTTGGAGGATATGGGAATGAAAATGGTTGCACAAATAGCGATGGCTGAATTGGGCAAAACGGGAAAGGAGGTTATTTGATCAGACTGCTGTAAACTGTGGTTAACTGAAACCGTGGAAAATGATTCCGCGAATTCGGCGGTCACCCTGTATAATCACAGAATCTGCACTCAGACTTGTTAGTGCTTGTTCGAGTGTGAATTTACCATGGTTGCACACATATGGGGAGGATTAATGGCAAGCAGAATTGACCGTGATGGGAATGAATTCCGTGGCTGCATGACACGACTGAAATGACGAGTGGTGTGTCAACTTGATCGCGTAGACAGGCAGGAAAGTTTCTGCGGTTGAACCAGCTCACTATGATAGGAGGAACTCCAGTCACTTGTGAGTCAGACTAGACCGGAATGTCAGATGTCCTTCACTGAAGGATGCGAATGAATCAGATGAGTTCTTCCTACTGATCAATAATGCATTTATTGTTGCCCCACCGATGTTATGCATAACTGCAACATGATATCCACCTCCTATTCTCAGCAGTCTGAACAATGAAGGCCAGGGTCCCAAATGCCTGCTGAACCACCATGTGTACGCGGACATCACACTCAAATAACTGTTTACCTGACTCCTAAATCTCTGTTTAATAACACTACCCAGGACCCTAACATGAATTGTACAAGTCCCGATCTAGTTTGTCTTACTAAAATGCAAACCCTCGCATTTATCTAATTAAACTCCATCTGCTATTCATCAACCCATTATCTCGGCAGTACTGTGAACCCTGTTATATTCACCATTTTCACTGCCTGCGAAAGTACTATTTTTCTCATCACTCACAAACTTACTTACAATGAAACCAAGATTCTCATTCAAATCATTTGACAAAATTGCAAACACTGGATCCACTACATTGCTGGTCACATGACTCCAGTCAGAAACGAAAAACATCTCCTACCACTCTCTGCCTCATACCATTAAGTAATTTTTTAACCAGCTGAATAGATCTTCCTGACTCCCACAAAATTTTATGTTCATTTGAAATGATAACCCAATCTACAATAAGGAACCTTGTTAAACGCTTTTCTGTAATTCCGTTGACTGCTCTGCCTTCATCTATCTCTTGACAACATCCTTGAAGAATCAATCGTTTTTGTGAGACTCGATTTTCCACTCTTAAAGCCATGCTGACTATCTCTAACTGACCCTCCTTTTCCTAATGGACGTTAGCGCCTTTTTCTTAGCACCTCTGACAACGATTAACCCATTATTCGTCTGACTGATCTGTAGTTTCCTGGCTTCTCCCTGCAGCCCTGATGTGAGAAAACAAAGTCTGTCGACCTCCAGCCTTCCGGTACCTCACTTAATTGATAATTAATAGCTTTGATGGGGGCCTTGCAATCTCTTCCCTAGCTTCCCACAATATCCTGGGTTACACCTGATGGGCTGCTGACGATCGACCTACCTTTATTCGTCTTAAGATTCCAGCACCTTCTCTTCTCCGTTGTGGATTCTTTCCAAGACAGAACTATTTATTTCCCCAAGTTCCCGAATTTTCATATCTTTCTCCACAGTACATACTGACAGGAAATCATCGTTTAATATCTCACCCATCTGCTTTGGTTTCAACATGAACGTCCTCATTGATCTTTAAAATAATTCATGCTCTCTCCCGAGTGACTCTTTCGTTCTTATTGAAACTTGTGCAAAGTGTTCTGGTTATTTAAAGATCCATATCTCACTACAACAATTGCCCTGTGTCACCCTTATCTCTTCTGCCAATTATATTCATACCAAGAAATAAAATCAAAGAGGCTCAAAAACAAACTTTATTTCATGAAGTGCGTCGCACATTGTCTCTCAGGATCCCGTGATTATTTATGATTAGAAACTTTACAATACACTGCTGCACGTTCCCGATATACTGTCAGGATAATATCGTTTGGTTTCAGACTGACTGCACAAAGAGTTTTAGCATTTCTTGCTCGTGAATGCGAAAAAGGTAGCTTACTGGGTCATCAGGTTATGGAGACGGCAAATCAAAATGCTGAAATTTAATACAAAGTGACTGGAGAGTAAAAATAGTGAGGTCTCTGCAATCTGTGCAAGATCCGAATCAGAAAAAAATGGAATATAACGAAGAGTATAAGTTCCAGAAGGACAGGTGTTCTTGCATTGACGACAGGCGAAACAAGTTTCACTGGGCTCGTCTTGAGAATATAGGGATATTGTAAACAGAAGCGATGAAGTCGATTTAGCTGGATGTCATTGGAGTTTCGAAGTATGAGAAAGAAATTGAATGAAACATCCCAAGATTCTGAGGTGTTTGGACAGCGTAGGTGCTATGAGTTTAGAAACTAAAATATTACAGCACTTCAGCAGACACACCATGGTTGTGCCGAACATAATGTTAATCATAACTAATAACATCTGCCTGAACATGTTTCGTCTTCCTCTATTCTCTGTCTGTTCACTTAAAAAACTGTGTTCACATTTCCACTTGTACAACTTCCCTTTGCACCTTACACTCTACGTAAAAATAACAATTGGCTCACACATCTCATTTAAATATTCTGCATCTTACCCTGATCCGAAGCACCTTTTTAAAAAAAAATATTTAAAACCTGCACACTGGAAAAAATTATTTCGACCATCCATATTATCCTTGACCCTTCTAAGTTTCCATATACGTACCTACTCGCCCCTTAGGCTCTGACACTCTCGCAAGGAAATTCAAGTTTGCTCCATCTCACCTTCTTGTGAACACACTCTCAAAGTAATCCTCGTCATCTGTCTTTGCACCCTGAACAAATACTCCACGTCATTCCTGTAGTGCAGAAATGAGATTTACACACAGTACTCCAAATGTGGCCAAACCAAAGTTTGTACAGTTGCAACGTGACAGGCAAACGTCTGTACTCATTCCTGCGAGTGATGGAGGCAATCATGCTATGTGCTTTGTTTCCCCCTTCACCCACTTGTATTGTCACTGTCCGGCAGATATGGAAGTGCACCAAGACCCCTCTGTACATGATTGTCCTTCCATATCTGAAGTTTCTTCTTACATTTGACCTTATAAAATGCATTATATCAGACCTGTCCAGAATAAACTAAATTTACCATCTCTCCGCCCACCTTTCCATGTGCTCTGTATCCCAATACAAGCGTTTATGTCCTTACTCGTTATCCACAGCTTCACGGTTTTTCATGTCTTCTGCAATAAATATTTTTGCCACTTCCAATGGTTTCCCTTGTACGAAAACGTCGAAACCTGGGGACATAACATCGGAACAAGGGGTCATGCATTAAAAATGGAGATGAGGATGAATCTCTTCACTCAGAGGGTAGTGAATCTCTGGAATTCCTTACTACAAAGAGCTGTCGAGGCTGAGTTATTAAGTATAGTTAAGGCAAAGATGGTCGAGGTTTAATCAATCAGGGAAACAATGATAATCTGAAAAAGGAACACCAGGAAATTGAAGTTGGGGATGATCAGATCAGCTATGATCACATTGAATAGCAAAAATACAGAACGGGCCAATTGGCCGAATTCCACTCCAAAGTTTCATGGTCTTCACTAAGTCGGTTTGAAACTCAATAAAGAGAACTCAATTATGGTACTCTGCCCAGAAGGCTTCTTCCCAATGAGTTTATTAGATATTGATCATGGCACAACATTTGATGTAAAATTAGACATTCTATTTATGGTTTCTTCTCATGTTATAAGAGAAAACCATCTCGTAAACAATCCAGGATTCCATCGATTACACTCCTGACATTCATAAGTTCTGGTATCAAGATATAGACTACTGTCACATATAATTACTGTACTGTCCTTGTTCAAAGTGCATTCAAGTTCCTGATTGTAAACATATTTACATTCCCATGATTGATGCTCATAAAAATATTCCTGCTAACGATTGCTGCCACTTGCTTGTTCTTAGTTCCACCCAAATAGATTCCAACTTTTGATCTGCAGATACACATGGCTGTCTCACTAGATTAGTCTCATTCTTACTTCACAACCTGTTAGTTGTTTGTCTGTCCTTCTTAGACCCCAACAACCTTCAATGTTCACTTCCCAACTACGGCTAATCTGCAGCCACATCTCTGTCATAACAGGTCTATCATATCTGTTCACCTCAGTTAATACTTTTATTCCAATTGCCTCTGTCAATTGCAGAGAGTCTTTCAGAGATAGTGGAGCGATTAAACAGACAGATTGACGTTCCAGAGTTAGGGAGGCTTACAGGTGCTCGAGGACATCAGAGTTAAACAGAGCTATATGTCGTCAATAATGTTAGAGGGTGGAAGGGTTTTAGGAATTGGAGAAATTTACAGAGATCTAGGGAGATGGATTCGATACAAGAGTGTTGGATATGGATGGATGTCAGGGAAGGTACATAGAATGAGCGGCACAGATGGAAAGGTTTTCAGGGAGAAAAGCGTTGCATACACCACAGAAACTAACAGAGATATATAAGGTTGTCGCGACTGAAGACATTTACAGCTGTTAGAAAACTTATAAATTCTGGAGTTTGTATACATAAAAAGACTATGGAGTCTACCAGGATTCCTGGTTTGGAGACATTTATACAGAAACGGACCATTGCATAGATTGAAATTAGTTACTCTGGTAGGGTAGGTTGTCGGGACGGGTGAGGTTTATTTAGTTAAGTATCAAAAATTTGGAGAAAAAGAAGGAGTTTATAGATGTATATGGAGAGTGAATGAGCTGGCTTTGAACGTTTGTCCTATAGGAACTGAAGTGTCACGATGATTGGGGTTGCTGCAACAGATCAGGAGTTCGGCAGGGATTTGATGGGACTACCCAACTCGGGAAGAATTTCTGGGCACCATCGATTGCTGTCAAGTCTGATGGAGATTACCAAGAAATGGAGGACTTTCTGGAAGGAGGGGATTATGGAGGCATGGAAGGGGTTGGTGCAGCTCGCGACGGCTCAAGGGACTGAACTTTTTCACAGACAAGGGATGCAGTAGTGGCTGGAGAAGATCACCCAGGTCGGGACAATGTAGGGATTAAAGACAATATTCCAGACCTCGATGACTGTCCTGGTAGCAGACGCTAACAGGGATAGACATGACTGTCGGCATATTAGGCATAAAGATAGTTTGCATCAACTGGGGAAGTTCAGGTATTAACGTGTTAGGGATTAACGTGTTAGAGATAGGGATCTTCTTATGGACGTGGTGGATACAAACAGAAAACGATTTATAGGAACTGGCGTATATTACAAAGATCACTAAGACAACATGGGCGAGGATTGAAGACCCGGGTATCCTGGGATGTGGCATTGAGGACCGGTACAGCAGAGGCAAAAGCAGGACCCTCACAAGATGACCAACACCTAATGAAGCCGAGAACTTCTCTGTTCCTTGTCCAGCACACTGTGTTCGTCATGTCTTGTGGGTCTGAATATCGAGCTTCTCCCTGGGCTATGATCTTACCGGTTGCAGGATTTACAGACGGTTCCAAATATCACTTTCCATCTCTCTGGCTAACAAACCATCTTCAATGAGGTGAGGGATGAAACCGGAGTTAGGTATTCTTCTAAGTCAGGATTCTCCTGATCAACTACAAGCGTCAGAGAAATGGGCAGACTCAGAGGATAGGCTGATGCAGTGAAAGTTACACATGTATAATCAAACTGAGCCCACCAGATTGCTTGGAAAGCCTCGTCTCAATCCCTGTGCTGTGCTGCTGTATCTCCTTGGCGTGAGGAGTTCTATTGACTCAGGATCTCAGACCTGCGACAAGCACAAGAGGACAGTGCAGAGGCAGCGATTAGACCCATACAGTGTGGCATAAGACAGGGAATGCTACTAAATTCTGCAAGAACGATACAAACTATCTTCTGGAAGATTTTAGGATCAAACAATGGTGTCAGAAATGGTTTTGAGTCAGTGGGCATTGTTACCAGATTTCCGGGAGAGTGAGCTATTATACTGGGATGGGATCCTATGATCCCGTGTTCGTAGCAGTCTCTTGGTCACTCGTATGACCAGGATTATACAGTATGATTTAAGATACAGATGAGGGGTGACAGGACGTAGGTGAATGGCAAGACCCAAGTCCAAAGAGAAAGGTTAAAATATTAGATCACCTTTGGGATGTGGCTAAGGACAACCAGAAAGAAACAAGAAGGCACAGACATGAACAAAAATTGTACATCAGCAAATAATTTTGTGACAGGAAATTGTGATTAAAAAATAAATTACTGGTTCTTTACTTCAATGCACTTTGAATTTGCAGTGGGATATATGCACTTGTAACTTAGGATTTCGATCTGATCGTTAAAATTTGTGAAGAGAAATACTGTTAATTGATATTCACATCTCCAAAATATTGTGGAAAGCCAGGCAGAATGAGAAACTGGATGGGGTATTCTCGTAGTTAGGGATACCAATGCGATGATAAAGAAAATATAGTGTCTCAGATTACGAATGAGTACGAATCCAAATTCTTGGGAATGAGGGCCAGAAAAGTAAAGTTCAAGGACAGCATTCAGTCCCGCTAACAGTATTACATTGTTAGGTACTGCATAATACAGACAGTTATTAGAATTTGTGATAATTATTAGGAAATGCAATCTTCATATTTCATCATGTCATTGGCGGTGGGTCACAGACGAGGGTGAAACTCCCCTACACTTAGGGTGAGTCTGTAGGTGGCTGTACAAATTGATGTCATTTCCACAGACTCTGTTATACATGGGGCAGCGGCTGGCCGTGATAAGGGGAGAGATGGAGCGCTGTTGTAAGAGTGCGCCCCTCGAGCAGTTTCCTCCTGTATTTCTGCTTTTCCCGACGGCAAGTCCCAAGTTGCTCCACGCCGTCCCAATGCTCCTCCTTCACTTTCGACAGTCTCAGCCCAGTACTGCGCAAGTGTCTGTGGGAATGTTTCACCAGCCCACTGAAGCATTGAAGGTGATCCTGAGACAATTCCTCTGCCATCTGGGGCTCACCTCCAATCAGGAAGTAAAGCACCAGCTTGGGGAGTCTCGTGTTGGTCAAGGGGACGACGTACCCATCTCTTTGCTGCCGACCAAGGGGGTTTGGGTCGTTGCCTCAATGCTGGAGATGTTGGCCTGGTCGAGGACGCTCGTCTTCGGTTTGTCTTCACTGAAGAATCACAATTCTTTGTACAGGCAGCGAAGATGAGACAGGTCCAGGACCTTGAGGTATCTCTTTCAGAGCAATATGCGAGGGTGGGAACCACAATGGCTCTGGAAACCATGGACTTGATGCTGGAACTGACGTTGTTGTCCTGGAACACCTTTCACATCAGATGACCGAAGGCTGTGCTAGCATACTGGAAGCAGTGGTGGATCTCTTCATTAACATCTATTTTATTCGACAGGACGCATTCTACATATTGGATGGTCCAAGGCCTTCTCATCAATCTTGTTGATCAGGGGTTCTCTCCGCAATGCAGGGCCAATTTGTTGGAGTACCTTTTTCTTGTGGACGATTAGGGTACGATCCACGCTCGCATGTGTTCCTGCAAAGACACTGAAAATGCTCTAGTGAACACTCTTTGAGGTTGGACACACAGAAACACCATCCACGTACTGCAGATTGATGATACTGGTTGGCCTGAATTTGTTTTTGGTTTGAAGGTGGATAAAGATTTATTAATTTCCTGTTTGCTCTGAAGGTTAACGCCACTCCAGATGAGAGATTGTTGGCGCTGAGGTGAAACATTGCAGCGAGGTAAATCGGGAACAGTGCTGGGGTAATGAGACAGCCCTGTCTGGCGTCGGTCGGAACGGGGAACGAATCCGTGGGGAGCCATTTGTCATTACCACAAATAAATTTCTTCGTGAAACAGGCAGAGTGTAGTGACACACTTCTTGCTTTAGCTCAATAATCCTTCCTGGGTGTGACGGTATCAAATGACTTTCTAATTTCGAAGACGGCCATGTACACGAGGAGGGTCTGTTATTTGCATTTCTCCTGCAGCTGTTGCACGGTGAAACTCATGTCCATTGCCTCACTCCTTGGCCTGAAGCCGCATTGCAATTACATGAGGAGATCCTCGGCTACAGCGGGAAGATCGTTGAGAAGGAGCTTTGAGTTGACTCTTCCAATACATGACAATAGGGAGATTCGTCTTCAACTGTCACAGTTGGACTTGTCCCTTTCTGAAGATACTTATCACGGTGACTTGTTGGAGCTCTCCTGGGATTCCCTCCACCTTCCAGGTAAGATAAACAATAACGTGTAGCTAGACTAGGATCTCAGTGCCTCCTCACTCGAATGCCTCAGCCGGACTACCGTCTGCTACAATGCCTTGAGCTGGTGGATTGCCTTTTCTACTTGGTGGGGGGCTCGGGCATTACTGAGCCTACGGTGTGTAATGTATATGGTCAACAAAGCTCGGATAGATTACAGAGATATTTTTGAGGAGGCCTCTGAAGTGTGTTTTTGTTGGTTTCCTTTTCTTTCGTAAAGGTCACTCCATCCTTGGCTGGCAGTTGTCTGGGCCCTTGGGCATTATCACGTTTAACGGTGACCACTCCAAGCTTACACAGATATCTGAAATTCAAACGAAGCAAATTACATTAGTATGAGATGAGTACTGTCCAAGATAACAAAGAAAACAGACTACAATGCTGTAATGTAACGGCAAAATATTCAGTAAAAGAACATTCCATTCACACGGACAAAACTTCAGCAAGAAGGGCCAATCAGTGACTCACTCAGGATTTTAACGATTATATCAGATTATAACAATCTTCAAATACAGCCACTAAAAAATCTAGCAATTCTAAAGGCAGAGTGTTTCAGAAACTGACAAAAGGCTATCAAAATGCTGAAGCAGATTTTAAAGCAAGAGCAAGGTTTCTCATCGCACGAAGAGTGTTGTAGGAAGTTGAAAGGTTGTTTGTCCTTAATGAGATGATAAAGCATCCTTGAAGGTGCTGGCAGTGATGTCAGACATATGAAGTGTGATAAGGGACTGAAAGACATTATAAAACCAGTATGAACTGTTGGGGCAGGAGGAGTTCCTAGATTTACAGAGGGAAATATGTCCCAAAGTTGGTTCAATAGATCTCGACGGTTATGGAGCCTCGGAAGACTTAAACATACAGAGTATGCTGTGGAGTCCAGTTCAGGTCATAAAGGTAACAAGTGTCAATCGGGATTGAGGGGATATTCAAACCAGCGCATTCTCTCTCTCTCTCTCTGTCTCTGTCTCTCTCTCTGTCTCTCTCTGATACATCCACAGGCAACCAAACACTCACATTTGTTTCAGTAGTGTGTGAAAATGCTATCGAAAACTCCATTAAATAACAGGTGAGCACTGAGTAAAAAGTCACCTCGACTCAGCAGATTATCTTGCTCTCTGTCCACGGATGCTGCCTGAACCGATGTGATGTCCAGCATTCTATGTTTACTCCACAAACTAAAGACCCACTGACCACACACGTGGATCACTTACAAAGTTATTTGGTAACAACCACCACTTTGCACAACGTAGAGTCCACAGGATAAGATCATAAGACCTCGTGGGAGAAATTGGCCATTCAGCCCGTTGAAACTTATCCGCCATTCGATCATGGTTGAAAGTTTTTTCAAACGCATTCTTCAGCTTGGTCCCCACCATGCTTGATCCCCTTGACAATCAAGAACTTATCTCCCTCAGTCTTAAATATACTTCGTGATCTGGACTTCACTGCTTTCTGTAGCAATGCATTCCAAAGATTCACTTCTCCATCACTGAAGAGGTTTGCGGTATCTCCGTTGTAAAAGGTGTTCCCTTCACTCGAAGCTCTGCCCAGTCTCACATACAAATACAAACATCTTCCCAACATCTACTCTGTCCGGGCCATTCAGTATTCTGTATGTTTCAATTAGATACCCCGTCATCCTTCTAACCTCCATCGATTATAGACCTATCGTCCTCAAATGTTCTTCACATGTTAAGCATTCCATTCCTCGGACCATTGCTGTGAACCTCCAATGAAAACACTGCCAGGCACACTGCCATCCTTCTTGCAATATGGGGCCCAAAAAGGCGCTCAATACACCAAAGGTGGTCTGACCAGAGACTTGAATAGCTTCAGAAGTACATCCCTTCTTTTATGTTCAAGTCCAATAAAAATAAATATCAACATTGCATTTGCATTCCTAACTACGGACTCAACCTGTGCGTTTACCATGAGAGAATCCCACACTAGAACGGACAAATCTCTGTGTACTTCAGACTCACAATCTTTCTATCCATTTAGAAAATATTACATGACTCTTTTCCAAACAAGGTGCATGACCTCACAGAATAAATTAAAAGTCGCGTCAGATCATTGATTATTTGGGATTCACAAGTTTTGTCAGAGCGCCTCCACACTGAAATATGATTTGTTAGTTAATTTTAAATGTAAGATCGATAAAAATAACCAACAGTGTATTCTTAACATTTGAAACAAAAGCACAATCGATATAGAAATAACCAGGTCTGCAGCGTCTGCACAGGTTCTTCAGAAATGAAATAAACTGGCAGAGAGACACGCACTGTATCCAAGGATAAAACTCAGCTACCCAGGAAGAAAATACTGTGTGAAATCAGTAACTGTGGGAATAAACCATCTGGGTAACGTAACCGACCAGATTCCATAAACTGAAGCACAGCTTGTCAGACAGAAATGACCAACGCGCACAGAATAAAAACAAGTTCGCCACACGGAACCGACTACAATCCAGAGACTAATACCCAGTTCACAACTAGTAACCACATACGCGACTGGATAAATTCAGCCCCTGTCACAGAGAACCTATCCCTTGCAGTCCACAGAATAACACTTCCATCCCTACTTTGAATGGAGCGTTCGCCATCCACAGAGCTATAAAAAAGCCAATCTCCAACCAGACAACTAACCAAAGTACAATACATTAAAACAAGTTCACTGCGCTTTACACACACACAAACCTAACTAATCGAGATAGTGTAATCAACAACTCCCGAAACCAAATTGGAGGGATGGACTCTCTGATGACTTTATGTACTGGCTCGATAACGTTGGCACCTCTGTATTTTCCCTGCAGATTTATTCTTTACTTCATTTCCATTCGCTGCCAAGCTATAGACTACATCTGGAATTATCACTGTTTCCCCTTTTGTTCAATAACTGTAAGCAATTTGTTTCTGTCCTTGGAACTTAGAATTCATCAACCATAATCACACCTGTGTTGTTATTATTAATCAATTTGCAAACTCTTTGTTATTATCTCTCTTTGCAACCAAGAATATGTAGCACCCTGCTTTGCCATTCCTTGAGGCAGCTGTCTGTTTTCACAGCTTCAGAATTCAATTTCTCAATCTGTACCAATATCTGGTTAGTGTTCTTTACTGTAGTCCATGCATTCACACACATGCACTGTTGCAAGTATTGAGACATCGTTTCTTTCTTTCTTTCTTTCTTATTCCAGCGACAACGTTGACTTGCCGTTCTGAGCTCGTGATCTCCTCTGTCGTTCCATTTTTGATGATGATAGTCTTGCCAAGTTAGGTCAAGCACCACTCCCCCATAGCACGAGCAATATACCCACTCAATTTTAGCTGTGTTCATGTGCTACACCATCAACTTTATATAATTTCCACCTTGCTCACGATCAAGCTCTATTTTCTAGAATTCTAAAGCTTGTTCTCCCGTACTCTGTTTCATCATACTGTAATCTCCCTTCACTTCCCTTTACTGTCCTTCCTTGCATGTGGCACTTGGAGTATTGTGCAGATCACTGCTTTGGAAATCCTGTATGCTGACGTTTTCCATCGCTCCCGTAGTTCCGCGCAAAGAACACTTCACCCTTCCCAAATGAAGCATTGCTAACAATGTGGATCACGACCTGCCGCTGTTCATCCTCCCCCAGGAAAAAAAAAGCTTCTGCAGCCTCTTTGTGACATGCTTGACCCCACCATCGTGCACTTACGTGGAGATTTCAGTCACCATCAACATTTTCTCCTCATTAATTAATCTCCTGTGACTATTGCTCCTCATTCATTCTCCCAGCTTTCCTGTACAGTCAGCCTGCTTGTGGTGCTGCAAACATAGCTGTGATTGCACATCCCTGAGGAGTCAGCACCACTGAGCTGTCAGCTTCCAAACTGGAATACCGATTTTGTGATTGAGACCCTGAGCTTTTCCTGTATTCCCGCAGTCTTTCTCTTGGAATGACTGTTTGCCCATTCCCTTCATTCTTTCAGGCCGTTATGGCTGCAGTGTGAATCCCCTCTCTGTATGTGCTAGCTATCTAATTCTCAGCATCACAGGTGTACCACAGAGTATCCAGTAACTGTCTAATCTGCATTTTCGAGGCAGACAGGGCCGATTACTTCTCAAAACTACGAACCACATCTTGCATTTGTCCAATCTGTGCTACCATATCTTAACTTCGAATATACTTCGTCCGAATTATTTCACAAATTAGTCCAAAATAAACATGAGGGAAATCAGCTTGGGTGATGTTTGGCATATGTTGTTTACATGGACTTTAGCAAGGTCTTTGAGAAGGTGCTACAAATTGGGTCGCTATGTATCACGGGATCCAGGAAAAGCTAGCAAATTGGACACAAACGTAGCTTGACAGTGGAAGGCTGACAGTGAAGGTACAGATCTGCTTTTCAGTCTGGTGGCCAATGAGTAACGGTATGTCACAGGAATCAGTGCTGGTCCGCTGCTATTTTACATATCAATGATCTGCATGAGAATTCAGGAGATATGTTTTGGAATGTTTCAGATGACACTGAGATTAGTCGTATAATGGAAATTGAAGGCGGTTTTCTAGAAACGCAGCGAGATCTTGATGAACTGGGCCAATGGTTGAGGAATGGTGGATTGAATTTCTTTTGAATAATTGCAAAGCATTGCGTTTTGGAGAAGCAAGCGAGGGTAGAAGTTCCACAGTCATTGGTAGGGCCTGGGGAGTGTTAGATAACAGAGTGATTTCCGGTGCAAGTTTTTAATCTTCTTGAAAATGGACTGACAATTGGACGGGTTGATGAAGAAGCTTTTCTTCATGCTCGCTTTTATCGGTCAGAACATTGCATATAGGAAATTGGACGTAATATTGCAGCTGGTGAGGCTAAAATTCGAATAAAGTGTGCATTGCTGTTCTTCTAACTATGGAAAGAATATTATAATTTGAGAAAGAGTGCAGCAACGATTTATGTGGACAGTGGTTGGAGTGGAAGGTTGGTGTCATAGGGAGAAGGTCGATAGGATGATACTCTTTTCCCTAGATCGTAGGAGGTTGAGCGATGACTTATCATCGGTGTATAAAATCAGGACAGGCAGCGATACGGAGGATAATGGACAACTGTTCCCCATGGTAGGGATTTCTAAAACGAAAAGGTATATGTTGAATGTCGGGTGTGGGGAGGAAACAGAGAGAAATTAAAGGGCCAAGAGTGGTATTTGTTCACATCGACGGTGGTGGAATGGGCTGGCATTGGTATTGATGGAAGTTAATATAATTTTGATATTTAAGGAACGTTTAGACAACAACATTTTTGGATAGCTACAGAGAGATAAGAACCAATTCCAGGCAAATATGACCAGTCTAATATATGAAAAAGTCGTCAACATATACAACTAGGGCTCAATGGCCTGTTTTCATGCTGTAGATCTTCATGTCTTTTTGACTCATTCGTTTACCCGCCTGTGGGTTACTGGGATTATTAGAACATAGAATAGTACAACAGAGTGCGCTTCTGCCCACGATATTGTGCTTAGCATTTAACTTAACCAAAGTTCAATTTAACCTACACACCAATCAAATTAATACCGTTAATGGGCTTGTCCAACAGTCATTTAAATGTGCCTAATGTCCCTGTCTCAACGACCACAGCTGGCAGTGCATTCCATGCATCCACCACTCTCTACGTGAAGATCGCAAATCTGACATCTCCACTATACTTCCTCCAATCACCATGCAATTTCCACCCCGTGTAACAGCCATGTCTGCCATGGTGAAAAGACTCTGCCCATCTATCTCATTTCATTTATGGAAAATTATGCCTGCAGATACTGGAGATCAGAGTCAGAGGTGAGGTACTGGAAAGCACAGCCTGTCAGACAACATCTGAGTAGCAGGAAAGTCGACTTTTCGAGCATAAGCATATTCCTGATGACAACCTTACGTGAAACGTCGCCGTGATGCTCTTGGGGATGCTGTATGACCGACTGTGCTTTTCCAGCATATTAAGTTTTACTTCTCATTAGCTTCTACACCTCAATCAATTCATCTCTCTTCCTTATGTTCTCGAAAGTGAGAAAAGCCTCAGCTCACTCACCCTCGCTTCATAAGACAAGCACTCCAATACGGACAGCATCTAGGTATATTTCCTCTGGACCATCTTGAAAGCATCTACAACTTTCCCGTAATGAACCGATCAGAACTGGACACAATATTCCACATGTTGTCTTTCTAGTATTTGAAAAATCTGCAGCAAAAACTACGCGGCTCCGAAGCTCAATCTCCCCGTCAATGAAAGGCAAAATGCTATCCGCCTTCTTAGCAACCCTCGCAAGTTGTCTGACAACTTTGATATATCTATGTGCATTGTCCCCAAGATACCGCTTATCCTCCACACTGACAAGAATCCGATCTTTAGCCTTGTGAGCATTCAAATGCTACATTGCAAAATGAATCACTTCGCATTAATCCTGTTTGAAATCCACCTGTCACTTCTCACCTGGCTATGCCCAACAGTCTCGGCAACACCATGGACTATTGTGTTATCGGCCAAACTACTCATCCACCCTTGTAATTATTTATCCAATTCCTTTATATTAACTACAAATAACAGAGGCCCAAGAACAAATCACTGTATGACACCGCTATTCACTGACATCCCAGAAGTATGCTTTCAAATCACTACTGCTCATTCTCTGCTTTCTTCTCGCCAATTCTGTATCCAGATAATCAAATCACCCTGCATTCCATACCTCATAATTATCTGAATAACCCTACCACGGAGAACCTTCTGAAATGCTTTACTGAAATCCATATGCACTACGTCCACTGCTCGACCTTCATCAACATTTCTCATCACATCGTCAAAGCACTCAATAAGGGTTGTGAGGCATGACCTGCCCCTAGGGAAGCAATGTTGACTACCTTTATTTCAACCGTGTCTTTCCAAATAGTCATAAATCCTGTCTTTCAGAATCCTTTCCAGAATGATGCTTACCACTGTCATTTCCAGATATTGCTTTATTCAATTTCTTGAACAGAGGAGTAACAATTACTTCCTCCAATCTACTGGTTCTACTCCCGTGGAAAGTGATTGAACATCATCACCAGAGACTCAGCAATCTCATTTCTCACTTCTTCTATTAACCTTCGATATGTCTGCTCCGGCATTGGTGACTGATCTATCTTGATACTTTTCAGTAATTCCAGCACATTCGCTTTCTTAATATGAATCTGTTTAAACCTATTCACCTGGTCCACAGTGATCACATAACCAACAAGGCCCCTCTCTCTTGTGAATACTGAAACAAATATATCATTTATGGTCGCCCCTACAACTTAGGACTCGAGCCATAAGCTTGCTTCACGATCCCCGATCGGCCCAACGATTTTCTGACTTTTCCCTTATTCCTCACGTAGGAGAACAACACCTTTGCGTTTTCCGTAATCCTTCCCACCGAGACTTTTTCATGCCCACTCCTAGTTTCCCTCAGGCCATTTCGAGTTCTTTCTTAACTAACCTGCAATCGCTATAATAATGCGAGATCCTTGCTTTCTCAACCTTAAGTACGCTTCATTCTTCCTCTTGACTTGACGTTGCTCTTCTCTTACTATCCCAGTTTCCTTCACCTTACCATTCCTTGCCTGTCTGAGTGGGACGCCATTATCCTTTCGTCGCAACAAGTGCTCCTTAAACTGCCTCCACATTTCAGTTGTGCATTTCCCGTAGGACAATTATTCCCAATTTTTACACCACCGCTCCCTCCGAATACCTTTATAGTTTTCCCTCCCCAATTGATTACCTTGGCACAAGTTAGAAAATTCTGAGGTATTATCTACCATTATGCTTTTTAAGAAATCTTCCATCCTGTTCAATAATACTAACTCTTTTGAAAACATCACTAATTATTTTCCCATGTTTCCATCTTTCTCCACAGTAAATACCAACGTAAAATCTTTGCTTAGGTTCTCACTCATCAGCAGTGGTGCATAGCCAACACAAACAACTTCGTTGAAGTTTAAGTGGCCCTATTCTCTGCCGAGTGGTTATTTTGGTCGGATTGACATGTGTGAAACTGATTTGGAATTTCAAAAATCAAAACCCTCTACCGCCACTTTCTTCAATTCTGCCATGTATAGAACACACTATCAAGTAAGATGCAGCGTGCTCATCAAAAATATTTCACTTTTATAAAATCATATATCTCGCATTATTTCAAAGAACCCCGTTACTGTTCATTGTCATATCCTTAATAATACACTCCAGCACGATCCCTATTTACTGTCATGCAAATACTGTTTTTTTTATCAGATTGACGGCACATAAGGTTCTGGGAAGCCTTGTGTATTAATCTGGAGGTGGTGGCTTAAAGTGTCAGTGGGTAATTGACAATGAAAATCAAATGCTGGCAATTATTGCAAATGGAGTGTATGTAGAAATGCAGAGGTACTGCATTGGCTAGATATGAATCATGCCACATTTAGAATAATATGAACAGTATGCCAGCCCAAAAGACAGGTATACATGGAGGCTGGCCAGCGACGGCTAATTAGTTTGATCTTGAGAATGGAGGGATTTTCTAATGGAAAGAGTTTTAGGAGATTGAGGTCGGACTCATTGGGTTTTCGAAGAATGAGAGAGAAATTGAATGAAATATCCAAAATTCTGAGGAAGTTTGAAAGGGTACGTGCTGAGAAGTTAGGAAATCGAACAGTACAGCACAGCATAGGCCTTTTGGCCGACCATGGCTGCGTCGACCATGATGTTATTTTGAACTATTATCATCTGTCTG
The DNA here is from genome assembly GCF_037043375.1 of Chiloscyllium plagiosum. Classification (NCBI taxonomy): domain Eukaryota; kingdom Metazoa; phylum Chordata; class Chondrichthyes; order Orectolobiformes; family Hemiscylliidae; genus Chiloscyllium; species Chiloscyllium plagiosum. Next base: position 29,871,414 of record NW_028270184.1, on the reverse strand, counting down.
CACATGATCCACATCCCTCCATTCAATGCCTGTTCACGTGCCTATCTAAATGCTTATTGAAAAAAGCATTGCTAATATTTCTGATTTGACCACCTCCTTGGGCAACTTCCATAAACATTCATTTCTCACCTTCAACTTGTGCTCCCGAGTTTTTATGTTATATACCTAGAGCTGGTCGCCCCTCTGTCTCTGACACTCTTGTAAAAAAATGAAGTCGGTCGAACCTCTCCTTACAGCCTATACATTGTCGACCAGCCAACATTCAAGACCTGTGACACACGCTTTCCAAAGCCTCCACTTGCCGTGGAGTGGCAATGAGAGCTGCACACAGTACTCCCAATGTTGCAGAACTAAAGTTTGTGCAGTTAGAGCGTAACGAGCAAACTTTATACTCATTTCCAAGACTGTGTTCCTCTTTTCAGGGAGCTAAGTAGTTGTCCGCAAGATCCCTCTGTATATCAATGATCCTCAGAGTCCAGCCGTGTACAGAATAGCTTCCTCTTGCATTTCATCTCGCAAAATAAATCACTTCACATTTGTCGAGAATAAATTCAATTTGCCATTTCTCCGCCCATCTGTCCATAGAACATAGAATATAGAACATTACAGCACAGTACAGGCCCTTCGGCCCTCGATGTTGCAACGCCTTGTCATGATAATCTGAAGCCTATCCCTCCTATATTATTCCATGTACTTCCGTATGCCTGTCTTTTGACGGCTTAAATGCACTTAAACTCGGCGAATCTACTTCCGTTGCAGGCAAAGCATTCAATACCCTTACTATTCTCTGAGTAAAAAAAATACCTCTGACACCTGTCTTATAGCTATCTCCCCTCACTTTAAAGTTATTAAAGTTGATATCCATACTTTTGCGTCCGTCGCTACTCTTCCTCACTATCCACAGCACCAACAATTATCCCTATTCACTACACGCCTTTCACAAAAACATCTGAAACCCCAAGAGTATATTCCAAGTGCCGTACGCATCATTAACTCTGTGAGCCGCTCTCACCCAGCCTGGTGTTATGTCCCACATAGAAGGAGCATGAGGTTTCACAACTCCTCGCCTGCAGGTCCCAGTGCACTCAACTCTGACCCAGTTGTTGAGATGCCATTGGACAGGTGTTTACACTGTTACAGAACAGCCACAAATACGCCATCTCTTTTGCATTCACATGATGACTATTCTAACAAGCAAAGTAATTCTGCACTCAGATTCCCTGGGAAGAAAATCCCCTGTATGACAGTCTGCACAGAATGACAGAATCCACGAATGCCCACAGAATTACGAGAGTCAGTGAGAAAAGTTTCATTCACTCCACTTGCAGAACATTTCCTGCATCTCACAAAACGTCACATAACATTAGTGAAAAATGATATTCCAAACGAAGGTTTTTTGAGGTGAGCTCTGGTCAATCATGCAGATCTCGAGGTTAGCAGATGGAAGAAGAGTGTTTTCTACCAGAGCAGCACAAGTTCAGTATCAGGCACACAGACAGAATGGGCAAAAAGATTCACATCTGAGCTCACAACTCCCACGGTGGGAATCTGAAACTGTGTTCACCCGTTCTAGTAAAGGTCTCCAGAATCAGCTCAGCAAAAGTTTAGGCTTGTGCATTTACAGTTACAGACAATTTTTCTGTTAAATCCCATGGTCCAATCCCATGCTCCGGTTTCCTCCCACAGTCCACAGATGTGCAGGTCAGGTGAATTGGCCATGCTAAATTGCCCGTAGTGTTAGGTAAGGGTTAAATATAGGGTATGGGTGGGTTGCGCTTCGGCGGGGTGGTGTGGACTTGTTGGGCCGAAGGGCCTGTTTCCACACTGTAAGTAATCTAATCTAATCAACGTCCTTTTGGATACACTTTCCTTCCTACATTTCTACCATCCACCGTGATCTGCAGCGCTTCCTACGTCTGTAAAGTGTCCCGGACTCGACAACCCTTCCGATCACAGCAATGTTTCCCAGATGTACACTGGATGATGGTGGATATTACAGAGATAGGGAGTGATATCAGGGCGGCTGCGTTGTACATACATTATAAGGTCTCACTGGCAAAACTACGCTCCAGTAATTGTGAAGGTTCATTATAATGAAGAAAACAGCGGTTTCAGAGGGAGGGAGGATTGCAGGGACATAATAACTTTTACACTTTGGGAATATTGTAGGGACTAAAGAATTTACTGTTTTGGGGAGGTTTCAAGCATTGGAGGATTTCAGATAAACATGGAGGGATTGCCATGACAGGAAGAAGATTCAGGAACGTGAAATGTATGGGTATTAACAAGGTTGCACAAAGGGAAAGAGTTTTAGTGAACGAAGGAGTTTACAGGGTCAAGAATGGATTGATCTGGAGCAGACGACCAAGATTTAGAAGGTTTTCGGGACTGAACTCCCAAACATCAGTGGGAGATTGAGAAGGAAATATGGGGGGAGACCTCAAAAATCTACAAAATGCCAGTGTTGTTCTTATGGAATCCCTACGCTGCAGAAACAGCCAATTTGGCCCAACAAGCCTGCATTTGCCCTCAGCAAAGTAACACCCCTAGACACAGCTCCCGAATTAATGCATTAACCTACGTATTCCTGAACAGTACGGCAATTTAAAATGATCAACTCTTATAACCTGCACAAGGTTGGACTGTTGGAGGGAGCCAGCACTCCCGGACGCAACCCGAACTGACAAGGGAAGAACACGTAAGTTTCATGCAGGTAGTCGTCCCAGGTTGGAATCGGACATGGGTCTCTGACATTACATTACAGTTGTGCAAACGACTGGGTCACCTTGCCGTCAGGTGGAAGATATCCTAACTTTTCCAACCTTGATAGGGACTGCCGTCATGTTAACTGCTTGAATGAGAGGAATTTGCTCTGTGTGTTCGAGAAAAAATATCAATCAATACACAGATGGCCCGACTGGATAAAGGGGCAAACATGGTCTGGCAGGTAACTGAGGTGTTAGTGGGGAAGCACTTTCGCAAAGTGACCACAATTCTATAATTTTGAAATTAACTCGTGAAACTCTCAGGGCTAGTCCACAAGTTAAAGTGGTAAATTGGGGCAAAACCAGTTTTGACGGTAATACGCTGGAACTGTTAAAAGATGATTGGGGAATCTGCTTGCTGAGAAAGTTAAGTCTGGCATGCGAGAATATTTTAAGTGTGAGATAAAGTGAGAGGTCACGTTAATGTGAAGGTCAATGCTGATACAAGTTCGAAACAGTGGCTGACTACTGAAGCTCTGGTGAAGAAAAAGAGGGCACATGTCAGATATAGATAGCTGGATCACGTGAATCTCTCGAGGAACATTTGCTGTAGGAATTCAATTAAAATGGAGATCAGAAATCCAAAAGAAATGGGACATGAGATAGGTTTGCCAAATAAGGTAACGTGGTGTCCAAAGATATTCGGGAGAATTTAGCAGTCTTAATGATCAATGACACCATCGCTGTGTGGAACAGTCGATGGGTAAAATCCTGAATAAATATTTCAATTCAGAACTTAGTGTGGAGAATGTCTGGGATGTCAGGAAAACAAGCAATGATAGATTAAGCCACTTCCGGAATATTGCATACAGTTCTGGTCACCTTGCTACTGGAAAGATATTGTAAATCTTAGAAGGGATTGGCATGTTGCCAGTGTGGAGGGCTTTAGATATATGTAGATGTTGAATAACTGAAACTATTTTCCATCAAGGTCGGAGTCTGAGGATTTTCTTCACACAGCTTTGTAAAATCATAATGGTCTTGGATAGAATAACTGGAATGCACAGGTTTATGTGAAGGGTAAGATTTAAAAGGGACCAAAGTAGCAACCTTTTCTCATCGATGGCGGTGCATGTATGGGTTGAGCTGAGACATGAAGTTGCGGAGATTGATGAAATTATATTTTGCTGGCCTATGAATAGGTACATGAATTGGAGGGATACTGGCAAAATGCTGCCAAATGGATCTAGCTTTATGGTCAGCATGGATGATTTGCACTGAAGGGTCTGTTTCTGTGCTGTGCAAAGAGATAATCACTGTACAGAAGAGGAGCTGCCGGAGGTTTTGAAAGAAAAGGTAACTAAATCCCCGGGACCAGAACACGTCTATCTCAGAACAATGTGGGAAATTTGGGACGAAATTGCAGCAGTAATTGCACCATTGAGAGTCTTTCCTTTTGTGCGACAAGACGTGAGGGTGGCAGAGCGGACAGTGTAGGAGATTTTTTTTTAATTACAGAGCGATCTTGATGAAGTGGGTGAATGGGCTGAAAAACGGCAGATGTCGTTCGATCTGAATTAATGTGAGGTAACACACTTTGGTGCAACAAACAAGGGTATGGCTTATACAATCAATGGTTACGCGTTTTGGAGTTTTCGGGACATTTGTGACCTCCAGGACCAGATACATATGATTTTGAAGTTTGCATCATATGCAAACACAGTGGTAAAAAAACGCTTGGCACACTTGCCTTCGTGACTCAGATCTTTGAGTAGAAGCATTATGAAGTCATGTTGTTGTTGCCCAGGGCATTGTTGAGGCCTCTAATATAATAGCGACAAGATAACCTGGAAGGATTTTACGAGATCGGAGAGAGTTCAGATGAGATTTACCTAGATGCTGCTGGATATGGAAGATTTGAGTTAGAAAAAAACACATGCTGGATAGACTGCAAATTTGTTCACTCGAGCCTTGAGATGGACAGACGAAGTCATAGAAATATATAATGCCGTCATTTGTAAATTGTTTCACACAGGATGTTTAGCATGTGGAGTGAACTTCCAGAGGAAGAGTGCACGTTACAGTTACATGTAAAACGGTACAGTTACATGTAAAAGTAATTTGCATAAACAAAGGAATAGGAAAGGTTTGGATGGATTTTGGCTCGGAACCGACAGGTAGGACAACTTTATTTTTAGATTATGGTCGGCATCGAACAAAGGGTCAGTTATATCTCTGTACGACTCTGTGAGCATGAATATCATGCCGTGTCATTACTTAAGGAAAGCTGCGAGGGAAAGCCAGAGAACAGCAGACGAAAGGGCCAGGCATCAGCGTCAGTTAGGAAACGATTCTGAGAGGTAGCATTTACATGCATTTGGAAATATAAGGACTGATTACAGATACTCAGTAGGATTTTGTGCGTGTGAAATCATGTCTAAAACTTTGACTGAATTTAATGAAGATGTGAAGAGGAATATGCAAGTCAAAGCAATAGAAGTCGTTTCTGTCTTCAGCAAGGCCTTGGACAGGGTTTACCATGATACAGTTAGATAACATGGAGTCAGGGGCCGCGAGGGAACTGGGTACAAAACTGGGTTGACAGTTGGAGGCAGAGGCTCACTCTTCGGTGGTGGGCCTGCTTTCACCTCTGTTGTACGGTTGCTCACTAAGACAGCTGACGCCTGGATTGATAACTGTTAACTTTCGTTGCTGTGTTAGTACAACACTTAAAGTGGGGGTTGTGATTAAGCCTGATGTGTTTCTGTACTGTGCTCACCCTCAAATAATGCATCTATGTCATGTCTTGTCAGATGCTGTTTGGAGTCCTCTCGTTGCTCTCTACTCTGTTCACTGTGAGTGTTCTTACCCCACATCAGGATTTATTGAACGCTCCAGAGCTCCCTACACTTTGATTCTTTGCCTGACCTACCATCTTCAATGAATGATGGACAAGAAACCCAGCATATGGGAGATCTATTGAGTCACACAATTCCTGATAACCTACAGGAGTTAGAAAAATAGAGTGAATCACAAAGTAAACTGATGTTATGAGGTTTACATATGTTGAATGTTACTGAGTCCCACAGTGGTGTCGAAAATCCCAATTTCCATCTTTGACCCGTGTTGCCTCATCCCGTCGAAGTGGAGAATTCTGTTAGCTCAGGCTCTGAAGCAGCTGCACAATGTGCTGACAGACGCATAGAGAGTGAGGAATGCCATATGGAGAGGCAATGAGTGATGTCAGTCGTGTGCAGGAAGATTTCAGGATCAAACATTTTTATAGAATGAAGGGGTTTTGAATCATGATGCACGGGTATCTGTACTCAGGTATGGGTCACTTGCTAGCAGGCAAACTGATAGCTGAGTGCTGTTATCATGAGTCAAGTTATCTGAAAAGCTTGTCTAAAGTGCAGGCGACCCTGATTCAAACCGCACCAATGGAAACGCTTGAATTAAACAATTCTTGAAAAATATGCAATTAACAGTTTATAAATTGCAGTTACATCATTACAGTTGTTATCTAAAATCCAGCTGTTACTTTTATGCCTTTGTACAAGTGCATCTTCCAACGTCACCTGGTGTGGACGTCATGTTGTGACTCCAGAACCGCAGCGATATGGTTGATTCTCAAGTGCATTCTGAAAAGAATTAAAAAGCTGTTCATTTCAAGAACAGCTCGGGGTGGGCAATGACTGCTGATGATTCAGAGACACCCATATCCTGGACGTATCAGTGTCCTGGTCAATTATATTTACAGCTTTACGGCAGGGCTTTTAACTGACTGAGAGTTTAAACTGACCGGTGAAAGAAGCTTTGAAAACCCAAGGAGAAAATGAGAAGCATTTGAAAAGCATGGGGCTGTGATTGAAGCCATGTATGAAAGGTCAGCTTTTAACTAAAATTGTACACCAGAGAATAGGTTTGTGACAGGAACTTGTGGTAAAAAGCAAATTATGATTTTTTTTTTAAATGGACAATTCATGTTTAATAATGTAGATGGACTTGGAGTACAAAAATAAATAAGATTTTGTCACAAGAGAGACATGGTTACAAGGTGAAGGAAATTTGGAAAATTAGTATTCAATGGTGCACAAACTTGCGGGGACACAGTCAGAATGGGAAAACTGTAGAGATAACCCTGACAGCAATGGGTAACAATGGCATAACAGAGAATACATCTGGCCTCAGGTTATGGAGTACAATCAGCCTGAATGCAAATGCTCGATACAACGTGTCAAACACAAAGGCATGCGAAGAGATTAAAGCTATAAAAATAATTTCATTGATCATCACTGCATTAAGGCGAAATACATTTGAAATTGAAACAAAGACACTTTTTAATTTTGGGAGATTTCAGTCTTCATATAATTTGAAACAATCACACTGTCAAGAATGATATTCAAAGAGGAGTTCAGAGCATATTTTGGGCAGTGTTTCTTTGAGTAACATATTGTTCGACTGACGATCTCAGATCGACAGCAGTGTGATGAAGCTGAGTGAGTGAGTAATGCCACAATGAGAGGTCCCCCGAGAAATCGTGCAAAATTGAAATTTAAATGAATTATAAATTTTTAAGGTGAACTGACGAATGAATAATCTAGAACTCGAAGCCGAATAGTCAATTGCATGAGATTCAGAGCATAATTGATCAAGATAAACAGGGTAAACAGACTGAAATCTATGGCTATAAGGAAATAGTGGAAAACATTTGAAGAAACAGTGTAAAATATTCAAAAAGGGACATTATATTGAATCTGTCAAACACTCAGCATGAAGGCCCCACCCGTTCGTTCCTCACGACGAAGTTGATCATATTTGATTGTTAGGTGTAGAAGATCACCAAAAGGTGCTAAGAAATCGGAAGCGAGAGAGTGTTTAGAAGTAAGTGTTAAAGGGATTACACATGGTCTCCTCGCAGGACGAGGGCAGTAGGAAGGGGAAACATTGTCGAGATTTAATGACATGGGTCTGCGAGAGTGTGACTGGAGCAGTGTGTGTATGTGTGGGTATGAGTTTGTGTGCGTGTATGTTGGAGTGTGCGTGCGTGTAGGAGTGTCTGTGTGCATGACCGCCACTTTTTGCTGTTGCTTGTCCCGAAGTCCGCATTGGAGGACGGTCAAACGAATGTCCCCAGACCGCTGTCGTGTTCTCCGACTTGCTGGGAACATTCCTGTCTGTTGATTGTTGTGTTGTCCATTCATCCGTTTGCGACGCCTCTGATTGGTGCCGTCAATGTCCCATGCTTCAGGGCATCCTTACCTGCAGAATATGAGATAGACAACGCCAAGTGTACACAAAAAGGTAACAATGTAACCATGCGTCGAACTACTCGATTAGTTCATTGCTTAGAGAAAAAAAAGTAAATTCGAATTCAGCCAATCAGTTTACATAATTCCCAGAATACATCAAACTCCAATCAAGTTTGACTTATGTATAGTGACAATCTTAAAGCCAATGACAAAATCCGTTGCTCTGGAGTGTAAGAGGTGGAAAATGGAACAGTTGAGAGAAGATATGCCGAGTCCTAGCATGGAAGAGACTACTTGAAAAATATCTCTCTTGGAAGTCCTTTTTCTATCAGTCACCTGTAACGCAGAAATTCCTAACAAGCAGAAAAGAAGACACTGCAGGATACGAATACAATAACATCCAGCTGTCTGGTTTTGAGATAAGAAGTGCTGTTTTGTGAATTTTGATTGGGAGTTTAATGCAACTACTTTTATAGAAGGTAGAATGAAAGATAGGTGAAAGAAAGAAATTATAAATAGTGGATAGTTAATTATTCGCTGCCACACTTCAAGAAATAAAATATGTTCTTTTTATTTAAATAGTTCTTGACCAATCGAATTTTTACAGCTTACTGCGTGGGAAGACTCTTTTCTGTGTTTCTGATTTTAACTTAAGCAGGCGGGTTTACATGTGTCGTAGCAACAAGAAGATTTCATGATTAAACAATCGTGTCAGAAGAAGAGGTTTGATTGAACGGGCGCTGTTACCAGGACTCCAGGAAGGGTGAGCAATTATGTTGGAATGAACGGTACTGGGATCAGTGTTCTAGTAAATGTTATGACCAGGATTATGCAGAATGGTTTAACTTGAGACAGATGAGGAGGGACAAGGACAGCAGTTGGAAAAAAAATGTCTTATGGCAAATGTAAATATGAAATGTTGAAATCCCACGAGAATTTGGCTGAAGACAAGCAGAAAGGAAAATGAAGGGCCTGAGTTTAACTAAAATCGGACAACAAAAGATAAATTTGTGACAGGAAGTTCTGGTTTAAAACGTAAATTGAAAGTTCTTGATTTGAATGCACAAACCATTTACGATAATGGAGATGATCTTGTGTCACATAGAGGTACATTATTTCTGTCTAATTCCCTCAGGGAGCCGTAGTCGCAGGGTGGACATAAAGGTGGGGCATTAACATTCATGGCTGCACAACATTATGGAAATTCAGATGGATTGGAAGGAATGATGCGAACCCTCATAGTTGGGATAACCAAGAAAATACTTCGCTTCAGATTATGAATAAGGATGATTGCAATTTCTGTGTAATAATTGACCGAACACAGAAATGGAAAGGCAGTGTTTAGGTCCCCTTACAGCAACATATTGTTAGAACCTGCATTAACAGGGAAATATTTGAAATTGTTACAAAAGGCAGTTGGAAAATTGTGAGGGTCTTGATTCTTCCTGTCTAAGCAACTCGTTGGCGGTATGCTAAATGTGAGGATGGCTCTCCCCGACTCTCACAGTGAATCTGTGGGTGGCTGTATGAACGGATGTGGCTTACACAGATTCTGTTTCTCGTGAGACAAAAAATGGCCGTGGGAAGGGTGTCGGTGCGGCGTTGGTTGGTCTGCGCGCTTCTTTTGCTATTTATGCCTGACTTCCACTTTTCCCCTACAGCAAGTCTGGAAGTGCTGACGTCTTCCCATTGCTTCTTCACCACATTGCACGGCCATGGCCCAGTGATTCACAGGTGTTGGTAGGAGTGTTACACTTCAACAGTGAGGCCTTGGAGATATCACTGAAGTGCTCCCTCTGTCCACCCGAGGCTCGCCTGCCGTTTCGGAGCTGGAAGTAGAGTACATAATCTGGGAGTCTTGTGCCAATCATGGGGATGACGAACTCACTCTTTCGCAGCCGATCAAGGGCATAGTGGTCAGTGCCTTGATGCTGAGATGTTGGCCTTGTCGGGGATAGTGGTGTTAGTGCGTCTGTCTTCCCAGCGTATTCGTAAGGGATATCCCATGTCCCTGAGACATGCAAGAGTATGGAAACTACTACATCTCTGTCTCCCATGAGCCTGGTAACAGCTCTGATGTTGTTGTCCTCGACACTCTTGCCCTCATACGGTCGAACCCTGTGCTCGCACACTAGCAGTGCTGGATATCTTCATCAATATCTGCTTTTAACCACAGAACTCACTTGCGGTATTGACAGGGCGTTGCGTGGATCTTGATGATACGGTGTTCGCTCTGCAATGCTGAGCCAGGTTGGTGGATGACATTCGTATTGTGGATGCTCAGGGTGAAACTCACACGCTGATACATCCATTGTGAAGGGGCGAACAACATTCTGCAGTACGCTCACACGATTGAAAACACACAAACACATAAAATATAACACATAGAACATTACAGCACAGTAGAGGCCCTTCGACTCTCGACGTTACTCTGACCTATCAAAAAAAAGCATATTCCTGTAAGGGTGAAACGAAAGGCTGATAGGTATAGGGAATGCAGGATGACTAAAGAATTTGAGGGTTTGGTTGCAAAAAAGACGAAAGCATATGTAAAATATAGACAAGAGAGATCGAATGAATCCTTAGTACAGCATAAAGCAAGTGGGAGTATTCATATGAGGGAAATCAGGAGGGCAAAATGGGGACATGATAGAGCTTTGGCAAATAGAATTAAGGAGATTCCAAATGGCTTTTGTAAATATACTACGGAAAAAAGTGTAACTAGGGAGAGAATAGGGCCCGCCAAAGATCAGCAAAACGGCCTTTGTGTGGAGCCACAGAAAATGGTGGAGATACCACATGAGTATCTTGCATTAGTATTTTGTTTGGAAAAGGTTTTGGAAGATATAGCCTGTAAGGAAATAGATTGTGACATCTTGTAAAATGTCCAGATTACAGAGGAGGAAGTGCCGGATGTCTTGAAAAGGATAAAGATAGATAAGTTCCCAGGACCTGATCAGGTGTACCCGAGATTTCTATGGGAAGCTAGAGAAGTGATTGCCGGGCCTCTTACTGAGATATTGTATCATCGATAGCCACAGGTGAGGTGCCAGAAGACTGGAGGTTGTCAAACGTGGTGCCACTTTTTAAGAATGGTGATAAGAACAAGCCAGGGAACTATAGAGCAGTGAGCATGACTCTGGTGGTGGGCAAATTGTTGGAGGGAATCCGAAGGGACAGGATGTACATGTATTTGGAAAGACAAGGACTTAACTGGGACAGTCAACATGGCTTTGTGCGAGGGAAATCATGTCACACAATTTTGATTGAGTTTTGAATAAGTAACAAAGAGGATTGATGAGGGCAGAGCGGTAGATGCGATCTATATGGACTTCAGTATGGTTTTCGACAAGGCAAACCATGGGAGAACGAGCCATTTGGATACAGAACTGGCTCAAAGATAGAAGACAGAGGGTGGTATTGGAGGGTTGCTTTTCAGACTGGAGGCCTGTGACCAGTGGAGTGCCACAAGGATTGGTGCAGAGTTATCTGCTTTTTCTCATTTACATAAATGATTTGGATGCGAGCATAAGAGGTGCAGTAAGTAAGGTTGCAGATGACAACAAAATTAGAGGTGTAGTGGACGGTGAAGAGAGGTCCCTCAGATTACAACAGAATCTTTACCAGATGTGCCAGTTAGCTGAAATGGGGCAGGTGGAGTTTATTTCAGATAAATGTGAGGTGCTGCATTTTTGGAAAGCAAATCTTAGCAAGATTTATACACTTAATCTAAGGTCCTAGGGAGTGTTGCTGGACAAAGACACCTTTTAGTGCAGATTCAAAGCTCCTTGAAAATGGAGTCGCAGTTATTTAGGATAGTGAAGAAGGTGTTTGGTCTGTTACATTTATTCGTCAGATTATTGAGTACAGGAGTTGGAAGGTCATGTTGCGGCTAAAGAGGACATTGGTTAGGCCACTGTTGAAATATTCCTTGTAATTCCGGTCTCCTTCCTATCGGAAGGATGTTGTGAAACTTGAAAGGGTTCTGAAAAGACTTACAAGGATGTTGTTAGGGTTGGAGGATTTGAGCTTCAGGGAGAGGCTGAACTGGCTGAGGCTGTTTTCCCTGGAGCGCCGGAGGTTGAGGGGTGACCTTATAGAGGTTTACAAAATTATGAGGGGCATGGGCTGGGTAAATAGGCAAAATCTTTTCCCTGAGGTCGTGGAGTCCAGAACTAGAGTGCATAGGTATAGTGTGAGAGGAGAAATATATGAAATAGATCTACAGGGCAACCTTTTCACACAGAGGGTGGTGTGGGTATGTAATGAGCTGCCAGAGGAAGTGGTGGCGGCTGGTATATGTGCAAGATTTAACAGACATTTGGATGGGTATATGAATAGGAAGGGTTTAGAGGGATATGGGCCAGGTACTGGCAGGTGGGACTAGGTTAGGTTGGGATATCTGGTCGGCATGGACGAGTTGGACCGAATCGTCTGCCTGAACTGCTGATCTTTTCCAGCACCTCTGTAATCTGGACTCTGGTTCCCAGCATCTGCAGTCATTGTTTTTACCTGATCTGTTCCCATGCTGAACATCTCTATCTCTATAACTGAATGCATCTGAGATTTTCTTCCTTCATTTTACTGCCATGCATTGCACCCCTTCCCTCTTGTACATTCCTCATAACCTCTAACTGCCACTCCAACTGATCCTTGTGATACGATAGAATTCGCAAACAATACAAAATTAGTGCAGATGCAATCCTCAGTAACATGGAAACTCTTTCTTTTGTCCTACATTCGATAGCATGATGCATTATGCTACTCAGGGTCATATTTGCACCTTAACAATCTACAGACACAAAAAAATAGTTGAATCTTACTTCTCAAACAAATACTGCTCCCAGTTTACGTCGCCCAGGTTATCTGTGATTAAAAATTTAACCAAGAGGCTGTTCTCAATTGTAGATTAAACACAAAATGGTTATATTCAAAACTATGTGCTTAATTGCTTTCGTAATTTGAGTTTTCGCACATAGGTTCCTCGAAGGTCAGCGGTGTATTTCCCTATTTAGAAATTGCTCTTAGACTCACTCCAATCTCCGGTATTATGTGAATTCAAATTAAAAGGGTAGCAGCTCTGCAAATTCACAGCTGTGTTGTCAGCAGTGGAGGGTTCATTCTCATCTGATTGACCGGCCAGAACTAGAGTGCATATGTGACATTTTAGACTTTACTGACTTGCTGCAACATGAAATCCACAATTTGTCCCTATTTTCTCATCTATGGATTTCGATTCTACCGGGGTGGGGGTTGGGCGAGGAGCCCATTTACCTTTGTCTTTCTTTCTCCCCAAAGTTTAAAAAAATGCAGCAACTTATGGAAAAGCAATTACTGCTCCTTAAATTCGCAGATAGTCAAGTCCAACTTCTAAAATACATTTATAAATAGGGCAGTTCTTACCACCACAATTCTTCCCGTCTGAATCTCAAATTGCACAGAATCCTTCCAAATGCAAATATTCAAAAAAATGGTCAATCTTGATGCAGTTTCTGTATAGTAGACGACATCGAAATTGGGTAATTGGATTTTCAGCAGCAATCGAAGACGGTGGTTTTGGTTTGATACATTTTAATTAGAGGAGATTCGTGAAATGATGAAATGAAGAGGGAGAGTGATGATATAGAGCTGGTTGCTGTCAGTGGAAGCCGTGAGAGCTAACAGCACTTTTCGATTATTCTGTCAGTGGCAACACATAAATGATCAATAAGATAAACCAGGTTTGATCTTTTGGGACATGAGGTACACATTGAGGAAAGAGAGGCCACAAACACAAAGAGAAGATGGTGGAAAAGCTAACCTGGTCTGACAGCATCTGTGAAGAGAAACCAGAGTTCAAGTCAGATATCCAGTTTTGCTTGTGATTTTGCAACTCGTCAATTTCCTTTCATTTAAAACATGGCAGACAATGTCGTTTATGTTTACACGTGGATGTTTTGTTATTTTAAATTAATTTACATTATGCCTCTGAGTTCAATGCAATTAAAGAACTTTTATAAATCCTTACTATTGCCTACGTATGTAGTGCTCTTTCCTAATTCTCCACGCCGTTTTTTTTCAGTCCTCCATTTTCCCTTCCATTTTATGTGAGATTTTAGACTTTACTGACTTGCTGCAACATGAAATCCACAATTTGTCCCTATTTTCTCATCTATGGATTTCGATTCGACCGGGGTGGAGGGTGGGCGAGGAGCCCATTTACCCTTTTCTTACTCTCAGGATGTCTGTTCTGTTCACCTTTTCCAAACCAGACCCTAATACTGACATCACAGTGTTTCCTGAATATAGCTGTGTGTTCATTCACCATAAAGCATGAATCAAATCGAAACAAATGATTCTCGTTCCACATTAAAGCAGGGCGTGTTCCTTATTTAATTACAAAAATAATCTCATTTTAACTTCTAAAATGCATTTACTGTCTGAGAAATTCATACTTGAACATTGAAAATGTGGCCATTTTATGTTCTCGCGGCAGCTCAGCACAGTGAATGCGGGAATACTAAATCACAGATGCTCTTAACGAAGCGCAGCAGATCTGACCGCGTCAGTGGAGACAAAAACCAAGTTCACGCTTCGAGTACAATGTGATTTCTCTTCATAACTGAAGATACTGAATGATTTTCCCATTTTATATGCCATTAATAAAGGCGGATCTTGAAGAAGAAAACAGAAAAAAAAAGAAAGAAAGATAAAGTGATCGTTGACGCTGGTGAAAGAGACAAAATGTAAAGGGCATCCAAATGAAGTTATGAAAGGTAGTATGGGTAACCATTCGTAAGAACAAAGTAGCAAGATATACAGAGATTAGTAGTGAATGTATAATGTACAGAGAACAGACAAATGTGGTCAGTTCCCAGTCAGAAGATTGGGAAGGCTACAAAAACAAACAGAGGATAACAAAGAGATAAATAAGGAAGGAAAGGATCAAATATGAAGGTAGGCTAGCCAGTAATATTAGAAATGATCGTAAAAGTTTCTTTCAACACATAAGAAGCAAACGATAGGCAAAAGTAGACATTGGACCACTTCAAACTGTTGCTGGAAGGCTAGTGATGGGAGATAAGGATATAGCTGGAGAACTTAATCAGTACTTTGCGTCAGTCTTCACAGTGGAAGACATGAGTAATATCCCAACAATTAACGGGAGTCAAGAGGCTGAGTTGAGCATGGTTGCCATTATAACGAGAAAGTACTAGAAAAGCTAAAAGGTCTTAAAATTGATAAATCTCCGGGCCCTGATGGGCTAGAGTTCTGAGGGAGGTGGCTGAGGAAATAGTGGAGGCGTTGGTTGAGGTCTTTCAAAAGTCACTGGAGTCAGGGAAAGTCCCGGATGATTGACAGATCGCTGTTGTAACCCCCTTGTTCAAGAAAGAATAAAGACAAAAGATGAAAAATTATAGGCCAATTAGCCTAACCTCGGTTGTTGGTATAATTCTAGAATCCATCATTAAGGATGAGGTTTCTAAATTCTTAGAAGAGCAGGGTCGGATTAGAGCATGTCAACATGGATTTAGTAAGGTAAGGGTTTGCCTGACAAACGTGTTAGAATTCTTTAAAGAGGTGACAAGTAGGTTTGACCACGGAAACCCAGTGGATGTGGTCTACCTAGACTTCCAAAAGGCCTTTGATAAGGTGCCACACGGGAGGCTGCTGAGTAGGGTGAGGGCCCATGGTGTTCAGGTGAGATACTGGCATGGATTGGGGATTGGCTGTCTCACATAAGGCAGCGAGTTAGGATAAAAAGTTCTTTTTTGGAATGGCATCCGGTGACAAGCGGTGTCCCACAGGGTTCAGTGTTGGGGCCGCAGCTGTTCACGTTGTATATTAATGATCTGGATGAAGGGACTGGGGGCATTCTAGCGAGGTTTACTGATTATACGAAGTTAGGTGGACAGGCAGGTATTGCTGAGAAAGTGGGGAAGCTACAGAAGGATCTAGACAGTTTGGGAGAGTGGTCCAGGAAATGGCTGTTGGAATTCAATGTGAGCAAATGCGAGGTCTTGCACTTTGGAAAGAAGAATACAAGCACGGACTACTTTCTAAACGGTGAGAAAAATCATAAAGCCAAAGTACAAAGGGATCTGGGAGTGCTAGTCGAGGATTCTCTAAAAGTAAACACGCAGGTTGGGTCCGTGATTAAGAAAGCGAATGCAATGTTGTCATTTATCTCAAGAGGGTTGGACTATAAAAGCACCGTTGTGCTACTGAGACTTCATAAAGCTCTGGTTAGGCCCCATTTGGAGTACTGTGTCCAGTTTTGTTCCCCACACGTCAGGAAGGACATACAGGCACTGGAGCGTGTCAAGCGGAGGTTCAGACGGATGATCCCTGGAATAGTTGGTCTAATATAAGGAACGGCTGAGAATCCTGGGATTGTATTCATTGGCGTTTAGAAGATTAAAGGGAGATCTAATATAAACTTACAAGATAATACATGGCTTGGAAAGGGTGGACACTAAGAAATTGTTTCCATTAGGCGAGGAGACTAGGACCTGTGGACACTGCCTTAGAATTAGAGGGGGTAAATTCAGAACAGAAATGCGGAGACATTTCGTCAGCCAGAGAGTGGTGGGCCTGTGGAATTCATTGCCACGGAGTGCATTGGAGGCGGGACACTGAATGTTTTCAAGGCAGATATTGATAAATTATTGATGTCACAAGGGTAAGTGGAGTTGAAATGCCCATTAGCCATGATTGAATGGTGGAGTGGACTCGATGGTCCTAATGGCCTTACTTTCACGCCTTTGTCTTATGATCTTATGGTTTCTGAATTCATTTCAATTCGATATTGAGATGTCCAGGCTATGCATAGTAAAAGCAGAAAATCATATGTTGTTTGTCAAGCGTGTGTTGTATTCGCTTCTAATATTGTAACGTACATAATGCGCCGAATAGCGTCCCTCTCCACTGTAATATTTTTGTGATTCTCCGAATTGCACGTGTCATTTTCCAAGAAACGTACTGTGAGGATGATCTTCGATAACATTTTTGGAAGGTTACAACCCTCAGAGTTTCGATATGCCCTCAACACATGTCAATGTTCTATATAGTAAAATAGTACTGTTACTGCAAATTGCAGTAAACTCTGTGAGTTGTGAATAAAAGATGCCCTCATCTGCTGAAACTTAAATTCCATAATCTGCAATAATAACGTTACTAAAAGACTGTGTAAGTTGTGTGTCTGACCAGCTGGCGCTGAAAATCAAGGCTGAAACAGATTGCTTCGGTAATGTCTCATGTTCATTTTTCAGCCAGTTTTCAGACCTACCTATCGATGCCATCAGCACGTGTCAACTGTAAATGCACGCACACCAGTAATTATCTCAAGGCCATTTAGTTCTTATTTTGCCTGAAGCATCAGACCTTGTCTTTTAGAAGAGAAGTGTTGGTCCAGAATCCTATTTAATACCATAGAATCCCTGCAGCGTGGAAACAGGGCCTTCGGCTCGACAAGTCCACAAAATGTATTGCACCCCAACACTCTATATTTACTCCAACCTATTCATCCCTGAACACCTATGGGAAATTTAGCATGGTCAATTCGTCAAACTGCACATCATTGCGAGGAAAGCAGAGCACCGTGGTGTGGTATGGTGGCTCAGTGTTTAGCACTGCTGCCTCACAACGCCAGGGGCTCCAGTTCAGTTCCAGCCCCGAGAGACTGTCTGTGTGTAGTTTGTACGTTCTCTCCTTGCCCGCGTGGGTTTCCTCCGGGTCCTCGCGTTTTCTCCCACAATCCAAAGATGTGCAGGCCAGATGGATTGGCCATATGATAGGTGCATTAGTCAGAGGGAAATGGGGCTGGGTGGGTTACTGTTCGGACGGTCGGTGTGGACTTGTTGGGCTGAATGGCCTGTTTACAAACTGACGAGAAACTAATCCAATCCACCCGCAAGATACCTAAGCAGACATCGGGGAAATGCGCAAACTCACACAGGCAGTTACCCAATCCAGGAATTGGAACCAGTTCCGCAGCACTATGAGGCTGCAGTGCTAACCACTGTGGAACTGTGCCACCATGGTAAATGCTGAGAACATTATAATACAAAATAAACAAAGTCAAGACGCAACACGAATTAAATGAGCTCAACTCTCACTAGCTTCTTCATACACAACACATTCAATGGAAACTGATAATCGATATGCATTTTTTTACATATATGATTGTCAGTACTTCAAACACTGGAATTAGAATTTTATTACATAATCAGGAACAAAAAAGAAAAGGTCTTAATGTTTAAAAACGTGTATATCACAATGGTGCTAATGTCATGAATTTAATTTAGAAATCATTTGATTCCTTCCTCAATTTTGTACAATGCAAACGTGAAAATAAAAGATTGACTCTCCACTCACACGGCCATTAGTTTACTTGTTCATCTGAGTAAATTCAGTACCATTAGCTTGTGCTCTGTTTCTTACTTCAGTTTTCTGAATGTTTGGTAACGTAGTGTAGTGTGCACTTTCCTTACGATGATGCATATCATTGATTAATATAAGTAAAAGTATGATCTTCAACCTTACCGTTACTACCTTTTGGAAAATAAAGTTCACTCTGAATCCAACACTTGCTCATTCTCATCAGTGTTGTATAAAGAATTGTTGATTTTAAAATTCAATTGCATGGAGTTTGTGTCAGGCAAGAATAACTGAATGCTCTCCCACCTCTGCATTTTGAAGATTTTGCAAAGAAATAAGTAATCTGTTCAAACCTGCATGTAAGTCCATGCAGTGAATAACATCATGTCACCTTTTAACCAAAAAAGGCACGTTTTGTTCGACTTAAAAGGACATGAGATGGTGAACAATAGAGGTCCGTGCAAGCAATGACTGGAGTGAAAACTCCCCATGGGTATTGCAACTTCCAGGTTATTTTCCCACAAATGTTCAGCGATTTCAACGAGTTGCTTCTTTCAAGCGATACGTATCTTGATTTCATGGAATTGTCCTCCAATAATTTCAGTATGTCAGCATTTCTTCAATACTCACATCATAAATACCTTCATGGTATTCACCAATTCTAGTCACATGAACGTTTAATGGACTTCTTATTTAATAAAGTTGAAGTAAGATAAAATAAGTATTAGCATCAGTATAAGACGTCATTCTTCAGGTAATGTTAACAATGTGAGCTTTAAACACCAGCTCATATCTACAAATCATTTACATTGATTTGCTCTGTATATTTCTTTGCAAAAAATAGTTATGCAACATAAAAAATGCTTTTAAATTGGATACTTATCTACTATTGCTGGGGCCATATATTTGCACTTCAATATCATTTAAAACTGTGAAAGTAGGTTCATTCCGAAACTGAGAGGTTCTTATTGTGAATTCGTAAATCACTGTTTATATTTACCGTAACTATTACCATTGTGCAGTTATAATTCCACTATTCTCTGGCGGTTCCACCTTTTCATTTATCCTGGTAACACATTTGATCATTGCCCACTTATTCTGTGCTTGCATTGTATTCGTTTCACCACAACCGTCGCCTCACTGTTTGCTCTCACTATTTCTTTTGCCTCAGTTTCGGTGGTGTGTTCCTCGTTCTGAATCTATAGTTCTGTCCAATCCATATCTTGGATTTTCCATGTCACAGAACCTTTGGTCTAATGGGAACACCATTACCTCCCTGTACCTCCCCAAAGTATTTCCAGTCCTGATGTGGAGATCATGCCTTGTTCTTTCACTATTGCCAAGTGTCAATCCGTGGAAAATGCATCCCTCAGGGCACTTTGTGTCTACCTCCAGCAAACGGATTGCAATGGTCCGAGATGTCACCTCACTGACATTTTATTAACGCACTTCTAAAAGGATATTAAATATATGTCAGCCAGATATGCAACGAATGCATTAGAAAAAAGACTGGCAAAGCGCAGCCATTTTAGAAACATTTGTAAAGCGATTTTCTGCATTTGTTAAACACTTCCAACATCCACGGCCTTTTGCTTTCACATTCAAGGAGTCAAAAATATTGGACCTTGACAAAACTGAACGTTCTGCGTTTCTGCCATCTGGATTCTCCTGCATTCTGAATGTGCATTGATACCTTAGTTTCAATGACCATTGTGCAAATCTGAAAAGTCGGCCGTAAAAGAAAAAAAAAAATCACTGCTTTGATTATTTTCCTGTCTTTGATGTTCCACCTTGGTGTCCAGATTAACAATTTTAAGCCGAAGAGCCAACGATTGAAAACGCTAATTATATTTGAGTTATCCCGGAATAATAATATCATCCATGACCGTCAATTTATAAATTTAACGTCCACTATCTTAAGAACATCTCTGAAATGTACTAATTAATCATTTTTTCTAATGAATTAAGTTTTCATTAACAAATCTTCAGTGCACAAATTATCTAATCGCAGTGGGTTCATTTCACATTACTGATGATACAATGCGATCCGTAGTATTACTGCTTCTAATAATAGCAGATACAGATTTACGTGATCGTACTGATGAACAAAATTGGAAACGAAATGCTCGAGGCTTAAAAAAAGTCCACCCACCTTCGTTGAACTCCGTTCCCAAATCAATAAACGCATGACAATAAATGTTAAATGAAGCACGCCTTCCCTCAGAACACTGAACTCTTAATTCACTAAGTGCTCCAATTTACTCATTCAGTTGTTCTCTCATATGGAGAGAGAAAAAAAACCACCACACAGAACGTCTCCCTTACTAACTGCAAATTTGATGATTCTTGTCTTCCGCAGACTTGTGACGAGTCAGTCTCCAACTAAGAAGTAATGGTTAGATTAACAAAAACTTATTTAAGACCTTATTTAGGGCTCTATTCTGGAGAATATTTTCTGTGGTTTAATAGATGCATGTCGTATCAGAAGCTTCATGCTTAAATAAGCTGTTCACAGGTATCTTTTGTTTAAAGTCCGGTGAGAATTAGTGTCTTATTTTGCAAATGGAACGTGAGGAAGAGTCACGACTTCAATTCTTGCTGCATTGCATTGAGAAGCTTACGGTGTTCTTTGATCTTCACTGATCCAAGCAATTCTCATTTCCCTTTTAGATACTGGTCATACATTTTGGGGATCGGAGATGAGTTACTCGCCACATAGGCCCGAGCATCTAATGTATTCTGATAGCTCGAGAATTGATATGACAATGAGATCTTGAAACTCTTCATAACGTTAACTAATGTGCGTGCACAGATATTATGCTTCTTGCTACAGAGGCAATATGAGATTGTTCCTTCTAACACATCGAGCATTTATAATCTGGAATTCAGGGGGAGGAATATGTCGATTCAGTGGGTACAGTTGATGTATTAGAGAGGTCATTGGATGATTATTTCAATAGAAATAATATTCTACGTTGTGAAGACGAGGAATAGAAATTACACTAAGTCACGATGACCATTCAGTGAGGTGGTGCAGACATGATGGTCAAATGGTCAAATCTCTGAAATAAAACTCCGTGATTTACAATTCTTAAGTTTGATAAATGACGGCTGCCTCATCATCTGTTGGCAAGTGTTGATGTTCGAATGAACGAATTGGATAAATCTGCAGAATTTATGTCTGAGCCCATACTTTGTAGGATTACTGAGTGCACCCTATAATTGCTGAATGTTGACGTGTAAGAATTATTAGCATGAAGCAACACACGGTGTATTAATCGTTTCCATGGCTGCATGGTGATTCCACTGGTACACACATCTGCGCTTCGCTGAGCAGGTCTAATCTTTTCACTGTAACTGAGTAAAAATGATCGAATAATTCATTCGCAGGACCTGCAGTCCATGAATTATTTTCAGATAATTAGTGCTGCTGGCCTAAAGTGCCTCAGTAATAAGTGCCTGGTACCACTGTCCAAAGCCAAGATGTTCCGAATTTGAACAGCTCGATTCATGTTCCGAGCACACACACACACAAACACACACACATACAAACACACACACACACACACATACAAACACACACACACACACACACACACACACACACACACACACACACACACACACACACACACACACACACACACACACACACAAACAAACACACAAAGACAGAGATATGGAGAAGTGTTGCGTTTTGGGATTGACAGAATTGAAGGGACCGAATAATAAAGAATGAAGAATCAATGCATTAACAATCAACCGATATGAATAAGAACAAAGACGCTGCAGTATTTCTTTTGCACGATGTAGTTTACTGCTTTCTGAACAATATAACAGGAGACAGGAAATTATACACATGGCTGTGGAAATGAGATAGTGACTGATGATCCTCTTCTTGTCGTTCAGGTGTGACAGTATCGACCATCCTTCTCCTTTGACATTAATTATACCAGCAATTCGTCATGGAATTGTGCTGGACTCTATCCTGAGATCCGGGTGTGAAATATTATATCTGTGAAATTGATCCTTGGAACTCAATTGTGCAATGTTCTAATTTAGCTACTTCTGAGAGAATTGAAACATTGCTGAAACAGGAAATCTCACGGCATTCTTGACTTGCTGTCTGAATTTAGACTGAGTCGCCAGGTAAATAAACGTGTTCGTGCAGCAATTTAAGTTTCGCAACATAAACCCAACTCTTTGAAATATGAATTCCGAATTGTTGTAAGCCCTGGCATTTGCTCCTGTAAAGTTGTAATAGAGGAAATCGACAACATGCACGAACCACAGAAGAATGAAGCTGCCCGATATAGTGAAAAGTAAAACCACAGACCGCCTCCTGCTTTCCATCTCTGGGTCACCACAATTCTCTGCGGTACTATGTCCTCTTAGTCCCTTATGGACTCTACTACTCACTAAAATGTATTTCACTGTCAGAGCATTGAGCAATAAAATGAATGCGAATGGGAGCAATGGAGTCATAATATTATCAAACCAATCAAAAATTATCCATCCAATTTCATTGTAGTAGCTTGGCTTGATGTAACAGAACCATGGGATATTGTTAATTATCTTTCCAGGTTCTTGCGTGAAGTAGTAGGTGACATCTTTCAAAAAGAGCACAATCGAGGTTGTTGCTAGAACCATATGAGCAATTTTCTCAGTGCAATATTTTGGTTTTAATTTATGACAACAAATGGCTATACATCGATCTAAAGTGAAAGTAACCGTGAACCAGACAGAGCATTCAGTGGTGACACGTCGCAAGACATTGATAACACTACAGACCGGAGTAATGAAAATGAAAGATCCCGGGAAGTAGTAATAAATGATCCGCCATAGTGTGACTTCGGTGATCATAAATTGCAGATCCGCTGTTGCCATGGCCACCAAGTAGTAAGTGGTGCACTTTGAGAGACCGCACTTTCCCTTGGATAAGATCGCAATGGCGACTATATTAACTGTGTGAGAGAAAATGGGTTCATAATTTCCAAATACTGTTTGGAATAGAGGTAGATGTGGGGTTGGTTAATTTTCTTTTGAATCCTATCTCCACTCTGACTTGAACACACCGAATACTCGACAAGTTCTGAGCTTAAAACTTCATACAGTGGTCTGCAGATGTTCACTTTTTGAAAGAGTTATAATCTGAAAACATTCAATTAATTTGGATCTTTGATTACCGTTTTATGCAGTTTTAATTCTGCCTCACCATGTTTTACCCGAACAATAGCTGGAGCTCATTCATTACGCAAAGGAGACAATTTTTGGCGGCATGACAATTCATAACGTAACACCCAGGCCCTCAAATTATTCATACATCAAATGTATGGAGGTCATGAGTTTGTTAACAACATTATCCCAGTGTTTCTCTGACAACAAACAGTTGACAATCGTCTTTTTCAGTAGATCACATCGAAAGAACAGCAACAAGGCATTTATCTTGAAATGGACAAAAAAGAAGACTGACCAGTCTCTCCGTTTTCAACTTAATACTGTTTTGTACATTGGATAATATGTAGTTTCTCAAACAATTATTTTGAAAAATTACAATCAACTTCCCGTAAGCAAAGCAAACTGCATATAACTCTGCAATAACAAATACTGCCAAAATAACATCAAAATTAGGATCACTAAGCTACACTTAGTGCACTTCCTCAGGGAACAATGCTTCCGTTTGCAGAGTTTACTGATATCCACTATCATTGTTGAGTTTATAATTAATATCAATTCAAAATTGCACTGACAGGTGCTCCAAATTGTAGTTTACCTCAGAGACTTTCCTGATATTATTAACTGTAGTGAAGATATCAACTTCATAATTTAGACAACCAACAGGCGTCAAGCATGATTTTTCGTGCATACGAGGAAATAACTGCAACTTGCAGTATCATTGAAGTCATTTGGCTGAACGGAACTATATCACTGAATTAGTACCTGCATATGTGTGACTTTGCATTAGATATCAACATAAGCATCCACAGAATGAAAATGGATATCACCAGGCACCAAAGGATTGATACAAATTCAGTTTTGCAATGAAAAATGAAAAAAATGTAACCTACCAGGGACACCAATAACAGCAAGCGTATTATAGTATATTTTTAACACATTGTCAATTGGATAATGCATTCTCTCTGAAGTGAGCTTTGCCTTCGTGCTACAGGCAATCGGACTGTGTTAGTGCCTTGCTGGAACTCGAGTGGGATGCTAATGTTGCAAAATATTTAAATTTATTGACACAAGTAAACATGTTATGGAAGGCAGTTAATTCCCCACTGTCATAGAACGTGTTTCATTGATGGTCACGTTCACATTTCTAATTACGAAAAATGTAATTATACATTAACTTATTCTACTGTAAATAAAGCTACATATTTCAAGTCCATTAAAAAATGCAATTGACTTCTTTCACTTGATTCTTCGCAGTTAGCAATCACGTCTGAAGATACCGATTGAAATGCATCATTTTCTTGCCATGTACAAATAATCAGCTGAACGTATCAACAAAATCAACTAAAACAAAACCAGAAGTTGCAGGAAATCCTCAGCAGGCCTGGCACATCTCTGAAGAGAAAGCAATATTAACACTTCGGGTCCGATGGCCCTTCTTCAGAACCCAGGGCAGCTGGGAAAATGACAGTTTACATGTAGAATGTGGGGTGCGGGAGGGGGTAACGAGTAAATGGTAGATGGGGTCAGAGTCGAAAGAGAGAGAAGAACGGTTGGACAGATAAAGTAGTTGACAGGATCTGGTTAGAGGGTAAATAGATGATAATTGGGACAGTTAGTGGTTTCCAATAGATAGTGGGTAACGAAGTGCTGATAAAGGGCTTTTGCACCAAATGTCGATTTCCCTTCTCGTCTGACATTGCCTGACCGACTGTGCTTTTCCAGCACCATGTTTTCGACTACAATAGCTAAATGTTGATAACGGGAAGATTTGCAGCCGTTGCTGTCCGTGACACTAAATAGATCTGCCACAACTTTGTGCCGCTGAGTCTCCTTTGGACAAGGAGAAGGGAAAGTGGTGTGTGTGTGTGTGTGTGTGTGTGTGTGTGTGTGTGTGTGTGTGTGTGTGTGTGTGTGTGTGTGTGTGTGTGTGTGTGTGTGTGTGTGTGTGTGTGTGTGTGTGTGTGTGTGTGTGTGTGTGTGTGTGTGTGTGTGTGTGTGTGTGTATGATTGTTTTGGGGAATGCGTGTTTGAAAATTGTTGTTGAAGAAGGAACACACATAGATGACATCAGATTAAATATTAACATTTTGCAGGAGGTTGGCTAATCAATAGGGACAGAAATTGAGTGACATTTCACTGACAGATGTGATAATCCGCTGGAGATGTTAGATTAAAGGCATTGCCAGACCCAATAAGCTCTTCATCAGGAAACTCGAATCTTCGATCCTCCTGGTGCTTCGATGCTGCCTGACTGACTGTGCTTTTCCAGTACCACACTCTCGACTCTTAACTCCAGCATCTGCGGTCCTCATTTTTTCCCGAACCTCAGTGTAGCCCGCTAAATTAGCAACGGTGTGCAATGCTGCCAAACTGGGCCGGTATTCCAGTTATCTGAATACAAACTAACAAGGTATACACATTTCTCCATGGTGGGATGTCGTTTTGTAGCATTTTATGGTAGCTGGGCTGGTTTCGTCAGGGCGATTTCAAAACTGATGGAAAAAACAGTTCAGCTGTTCTGGCGATATATTCATTCAATGTTGTCATTCTTGCAATTTGACCATGTAAGGTCTCACTCCTCCAGTCAGTCCCACCAGGTTTCCACAACATTGTCTTCGTTAATTAATTGGATGCCTCTATCTTCAATGTGAATCTTTCTCTCCTTTTCCATCTTTCCCTGGGTTTGCTTTTTGATCAGTAGCGTTTCAAGTGCTGGTATTTCACTCTTAAAAGCAAATACATTGTTTGCGTTGGGTCGTTGTTCAAATCCTTGTGAGTCTCATGTGGTGCTCCATGTTAGACGGTGGGTTCCAGTAGATTTGACTTTTATTTCAAATATGGCCTCTCTCTGTCCACTTAACGTCTGTGTTTGTCCCTCTCAGCAGACGGTGTGTTCAGTAGCACAATGACGACTCTTAAGTATTATTATGAAGGACCCGGCAACTAAATTGTGTCAGGATGTTGTCACTTTAAAAAAACAATATTTTTGACCGATCCTTTTTTTATGAATAGACGTTATAAATGTCGAGTTGCTAAACTGGCTACTGAAAATGGATTCAGTAAATACCTTGTAAGATCTTATGGTTTGTTTTAAAATGGTGATAACAATGGAAGGGGAATTGCCAGCACTCACAGACTCAGCTTAATTTTTTCTGCATTACTTATAGTAGTCAAAAGCTGTTTGTGGTCAAAGAATGGTTGGAAGCTTCAGTATCATGTTACGTCCTCTTGGATTGGAGAATTGCATATACAGATCCGTGTTAGAATGTGAATTTTTGATTCTGGAATGTTACAATAATGTAACCATTCATGCATACAAGATGCTATATCTGTTACTGTGTTACGTTTTATAATAGTTAGGCTATAATAAGTTCCTATTCCCTTTGTTTTTATTTTAACTAATAATAATGGGCGGCACGGTGACACAGAGGTTAGCACTGCTGTTTCACAGCGCCTGAGACACGGGTTAAATTCCTGCTTCGAGCGACTGACTGTGTGGTGTTAGCACATTGTCCCCGTGTCTGCATGGGTTTCGTCTGGATGCTCTGGTTTCCTCCCACAGTCCAAAGATGTGCAGGTTAGGTGAATTGGCCATGTTAAATTGTCCGTAGTGTTAGCTGAAGGGGTATATGTAGTGATTGAGTCTGGCTAGGTTGCACTTCGGAAGGTCGGTGTGGACTTGTTGGGCCGAAGTGCCTGTTTCCACGCTGTAAATAATCTAATCTTATCATGCTTAAATCGGCTACACCTGCCTGTGTTGAATAGTTTGAGAAGTCGCATCTGGCCTGAACACATAGAACATAGAACATAGAACATAGAAGAATACAGCGCAGTACAGGCCCTTTGGCCCTCGATGTTGCGCCGATCCAAGCCCACCTAATCTATACTAACCCACTATCCTCCATATACCTATCCAATGCCCGCTTAAATGCCCATAAAGAGGGAGAGTCCACCACTGCTACTGGCAGGGCATTCCATGAACTTACGACTCGCTGAGTGAAGAACCTACCCCTAACTTCAGTCCTATATCTACCCCCCCTTAATTTAAAGCTATGCCCCCTTGTAATACCCGACTCCATATGCGGGAAAATGTTCACACTGTCAACCCTATCTAACCCCCTAATCATCTTGTACACCTCAATCAAGTCACCCCTAAACCTTCTTTTCTCTAATGAAAACAGCCCCAAGTGTCTCAGTCTTTCCTCATACGATCTTCCTTCCATACCAGGCAACATCCTGGTAAACCTCCTCTGCACCCGTTCCAGTGCCTCCACATCCTTCCTATCGTATGGCGACCAAAACTGCACACAATATTCCAGATGCGGCCGCACCAGAGTCTTATACAACTGCATCATGACCTCAGGACTCCGGAACTCAATTCCTCTACCAATAAAAGCCAGTACGCCATATGCCTTCCTCACCGCACTATTTACCTGGGTGGCAACTTTCAGAGATCTGTGTACATGGACACCAAGATCCCTCTGCTCATCCACACTACCAAGTATCCGACCATTAGCCCAGTACCCCATCTTTTTGTTATTCTTCCCAAAGTGAATCACCTCACACTTAGCTACATTGAATTCCATTTGCCACCTTTCTGCCCAGCTCTGCAGCTTCTCTATATCCTGCTGTAACCTGCCACATCCTTCCTCACTGTCAACAACTCCTCCGACTTTCGTATCATCCGCAAACTTGCTCACCCAACCTTCCAACCACTCTTCCAGGTCATTTATAAAAATGACAAACAGCAATGGTCCCAAAACAGATCCTTGCGGAACACCGCTAGTAACTGCACTCCAAGATGAACCTTTACCATCAACTACTACCCTCTGTCTTCTTCCATCCAGCCAATTCCTAATCCAACCTCCAACTCACCCTCAATGCCATACCTCCGTATTTTTTGAAGTAGCCTACCATGGGGAACCTTATCAAACGCCTTACTAAAATCCATATATACCACATCTACCGCTTTCCCCTCATCAACCTCCTTCGTCACCTTTTCAAAGAATTCAATAAGGTTTGTGAGGCACGACCTGCCCTTCACAAAACCATGCTGACTATCCTTGATCACATTATTCCTATCCAGATGTGCATAAATCCTATCCCTTACAATTCTCTCTAAGACTTTGCCCACAACAGAAGTGAGACTCACCGGCCTATAGTTACCAGGGTTTCCCTACTCCCCTTTTTGAACAAGGGAACCACATTTGCTATCCTCCAGTCTTCTGGCACTACTCCTGTAGACAAAGAGGACATAAAAATCAAGGCCAATGTCTCTGCAATCTCCTCCCTTGCTTCCCAGAGAATCCTAGGATAAATGCCATCAGGCCCAGGGGACTTATCTATTTTCACCTTTTCCAGGATTTCCAACACCTCTTCTCTACATACCTCAAAGCCATCCATTCTACTTATTTGTGACTCAGTATTCACATCGACGACAATGCCCTGTTCCTGAGTAAATACTGAAGAAAAGTATTCATTCAGTGTCTCCCCAATCTCTTCCGCCTCCACACGCAACTTCCCACTGCTATCCTTGACTGGACCTATTCCTACCCTAGTCATTCTTTTATTCCTAACATACCTATAGAAAGCCTTAGGGTTTTCCCTAATCCTACCGACTAAGGACCTTTCATGTCCCCTCCTTGCTGCTCTTAGCTCTCTCTTCAGGTCCTTCCTGGCTACCCTATAACTCTCAATCGCCCCAATTGAACCTTCACGTCTCATCTTGGGATAGGCCGCCCTCTTCCATTTAACAAGGGATTCCAATTCCTTATTAAACCACGGCTCCCTCGCACGACCCTTTCCTCCCTGCCTGACAGGTACATAATTATCAAGGACACTCAATTGTTGCTCCTTGAACAAGCTCCACATATCATTTACACTCTTGCCTTGGAGTCTACTTTTCCAAGCCACACATCCTACGTCATGCCTCACCGCATCATAATTTCCCTGACCCCAGCTATAACTCTTGCCCTGTAGTACACACTTATCCCTCTCCATCACGAGAGTAAAAATCACCGAATTATGGTCACTATCCCCAAAGTGCTCACCTACCTCTAATTCTAACACCTGGCCTGGTTCGTTACCCAGAACCAAATCCAGTATGGCCTCACCTCTTGTTGGCCTGACTACATATTGTGTCAGGAAACTCTCCTGCACACATTGAACAAACACTGACCCATCTAACCAACTTGAGCTATAGCTTTCCCAATCATTATCAGGAAAGTTAAAGTCCCCCATAACAACCACACTATTACTGTCACTCATCTCCTGAATCACCTTCCCTATCCTTTCTTCAATGATTCTAGGACTATTAGGAGGCCTGTAAAAGACTCCTAACACGGTGACCTCACCTTTCCTATTCCTAACCTCAGCCCAAACTACCTCAGATGGCAAGTCTTCATCCATCGTCCTTTCCACCACTGTAATACTATCTTTGACAAGCAATGCCACACTCCCCCTCTTTTACCCCAACCTCTGACCCTACTAAAACATTTAAATCCTGGAACCTGCAACAGTCAATCCTGTCCCTGTTCTAGCCATGTCTCCGTAATAGCCACAACATCGAAGTCCCAGGTACCAACCCACGCTGCAGGTTCACCTACCTTATTTCGTATACTTCTAGCATTGAAGTATACACACTTCAAGCCACTTTCCTGTTTACAGGCACTCTCCTTTGAAATTGATGCCATGTTCCTAACCTCCCTACACTCCAGGCCCTGCACCCTGAAGCTACAATCTGGGTTCCCATGCCCCTGCAGAGTTAGTTTAAACCCCCCCCCCCCCCCAAGAGCACTAGCAAACCTCCCTCCAAGGATACTGGTGCCCCTCAGGTTCAGGTGTAGACCATCCTGTTTATAGAGGTCCCACCGTCCCCAGAAACAACCCCAGTTATCCAAAAACCGGAATCCCTCCCTCCTGCACCATCCCTGTAGCCACGCATTTAAGTGTTCTCTTTCCCTATTCCTCGAATCTCTATCACGTGGCACGGGTAACAAACCAGATACAACAACTCTGTTCGTTCTAACTCTGAGCTTCCAACCTAGCTCCCTGAAAGCCTGTCTAACATCCTCGGCACTCCTCCTACCTATGTCGTTGGTGAAAATATGGACCACGACTTCGGGCTGCTCCCACTCCCCCTTAAGGACCTGGAAAACACGATCAGAGACATCACGTACCCTTGCACCTGGGAGGCAACATACCAAACGTGAGTCTCTCTCGTTCCCACAAAACCGCCTATCTGTGCCCCGAACTATCGAGTCCCCAATTACTACTGCTCTGCTCTTCTTCACCCTTCCCTTCTGAGTAACGGGGACAGGCTCCGTGCCAGAGACCTGAGCCCCGTTACTTACCCCTGGTAAGTCATCCCCCCCACAAGTATCCAAAACGGTATACTTGTTCTTGAGGGGAATAGCCGCAGGGGGTCCCTGCACTGGCTGCTTCCTCCCAGTCCCCCTCACTGTCACCCATCTATCTGCCATCTTTGGAGTTACTACTTCCCTATAACTCTGATCTATGACCCCCTCTGCCTCCCGAATGATCCGAAGTTCATCCAACTCCAGCTCCAGTTCCCTAACACGGTCTTGGAGGAGCTGGAGATGGGTGCACTTCCTGCAAGTGTAATCGGCAGGGACGTCGATGGCATCCCTCACCTCATACATGTTGCAGGAGGAACATTGCACTGCCTTCACTGCCATCCCTCTAAAGCTAACTTTTATTAAAAAAAACTGGGTCTAAAGAATAAAACAAGCAAAATTCAGCACTTACCTACTTACCACAACAGGTGTTATTATTAGGTTAGAGGAGGAGGGCGGGTGGGAGGCACTACCCGTGTAGTGCGTCGGGTTCCTCTCCTTCGCGCTTTTAAAGAGGGAAAAACCTACCCAGGTAAGCTTACACTAACTGCTTCCGGGTCTCGGCTGCCCCTCTGGTCGTCGTCACTTCCCCCTCTATCTTTCAATAAGAAAACGTTAGTGCCGAGCTAACTTTTGAAACCATTTAGAGGATGCTGGCCTTACCCATAATACTTGCAGCTGAGGGGCGTTTGACTGATTCCTGTTCTTGAAATGTTTGCAGATGTGTTGGAGATCTTTTGCTGGGACTTGTGCTGTGATTCGCCTCAGACATTATTTGTAACCAACTCTGAAAGGATAATGGCCTCTATAATTGTAGCACCATGGTCTGCAACATGAGCAACAGCGGGGGAAGCTCTAAAACCATTGGGAAGGTGATCTGCCATAACCACTGGGATTTTCCAAGACATTTTCACAAGTTACTCTTAACCCAGGAACAGAGTGTGAGGGACGTTGATTAAACAATGAGCTGGACATAGAGCTGTGTCACCTCCTTCAACATGATCTGAAACCTCACAGCAGATGGAGCACGATTGGACCAGTGGCTATTAGGGTTGGGTTTTCTTCAGGTTTTGTGATATAGAACTTTCCATGCAGGCGTGGTTGACATACCCATCATCTGGCAGTATGTAGACATCCGTATCAGCAATCGGTTTTGGATGATATATCAATAATATATGTTGGATGAGATATACATGATGTTTTCGCCCTCAACGTGCATCTGTTGTATGTATCCTTGTTTTCGCAATGTAGAGGGATTACTGATGGTTTTAATGACTCTGTGATTTCCGTCTGTCAGTGGGAATTCGTAGAGGACCCGAATGAACTGTCCCTCCACAGATATTGCAGTGTTACCATGCACAGTACATTATGTTGTTTAATATCGGCTGCCTGACAGTAGCCACAGCATCTCCGATCCGACGCAATCAGCCTTTCCCATCGTCTTCGAGTTTCTACGTCTTTAGAATGCTTAGCATCTTGGATAAAGGCCTCCCATTAAACGTCCCTCTCCTTGGCCACTTTCCACCTCCAACCAATTACATCACAATATCCCTTGCGTACTGACAGCTTTGTGTTCACTGGGAACGGCAGGTAGCAGATGATCAGGGAAATGGAGTAACACGTCCGAGTGGGTGAACGTGTTAGAGTGAACTCCCCAGTGCACATTGTTCTAGTAAGTCCTGCTCTGTCTCTCCTTTTCAGTAGCATACGTCTTCCCATTCTTCCTGAAAAACAGATAGTGCTTGTATAAGATATGAAATTTCCAGCAACCGAACTACGGTACATTGAATTTATCTGTTTATATCTATTCGCACTCTCTCCATAGTCTCTTGTTAATCTAATATCCTGCTTATCTCAGTGTCATCATACAATGCCTCCAGTCCGCTCCTTGACATCATTGATATGGGTTGTTATGGATGCCGAGCTACTCAATAGTCTGCAGTGGATACATTGAGTAAAATGGATTAAGACTGATTTACCGTAAGTGTCTGCTTCCTGTTTGATACCCAGTTGCAGTTGTACAGAATACTCCAGCTGCAGACCCTTAAAAATGTCTTGATGGTTGGCACAATACTTCTATACTTTTATACCACATGCATTGAGAAATCGCACTTGCCTTTTTTATTACCTGCTGTACCTGCATGTAAAATTTCAGTGACACCCAGATTCCTCTGCACCCGAATAGTCTGATGTTTCTCTCCATCCAAATCATATGTTGCCTTTATATTTTGCTGATCAAAATGGATGACAACACACTTATACACATGAAATTTCACTTCTAAATGTTGTCCATTCACCAAAATTATTCATAACCGTTTGAAATTTCCTGTATCGATTTTGCAAACTATTGCTCCCCCCATTTTAGTGCCATCTGAAAATTTGCTTGTAATTTGTTTTCTAACTGGAAGTGATAATTTAGATTACAAATAGTTGGGGCCTGAGGACTGGACTCTGTTGCAACCCACAAGTTGCTAATCAGAAAACGATCCATCTATTTCATCTCATTGTATTTTGTTGATTCACCAATCCTCGATACAAACTGATACATTTGTCCAAACTGCACGTGCTCTTATTTTGCCAATTAGTCTAAGAGCGTCACCTGACTCAATGTTTTCTGAAGTCCAGAAACTTTACATCTCCAGGCTCCCATTATCAATCTTGTGTAATGTCAATCTTTAATGAACTTGAGTAAAATATTCAAGCACGAGTTATTTTCATAAAGCCACACTGTTCTAACGGGTTGCGGTTTTACTTCGCAATACCACTGACATTAATTCCTCGATCATAGATTATCAAAATGCCTTGGAAACTAATAGTTTGCTCACTAATTGCATTGCAGAGTGAAGATGACAATTCTGTGTTTTTTTTAATTTTCTTTAAACTCTACGTTTTCTTTCACTTCCTGTGTAATGGGCCTAACAGTGTAACACAAATGTCCTGATTGCTGTGTAACAGATATGAATGTCCGAAAGGACTCGTTGTGTTCCTGGTTGACAAAGTAATGGGGCTGAAAGTTCTCCTGATATTCGTCCAATATAGCTTCATGGCATGAGTTTGCTGCACCTGTTCCTGAGTAAGAGACTCAAGGTCTGTTCGTCCTCTTCCTGTTGACGTGTCAGAGGCTTGAGGGCTGACGGAATTTTCTTTTGCTGCCTAACAGTTTGAGGTTTTCTCACGTACCTCCATAACACATTTAAGTTGTTGACTGACTTCCTCCTATCACGGTAATCAGGCTCAAGGATCTAGATAGCCTCATGCTGTTCCGGCATAACATTGTCGAAGCTGATTGCTGATTTTCCTGTGTAGCGGGCTGGAGAAGCAGAACGAATTCCTCCATTTCCGGTGTAATTGACGTCTGTTGCTGACTCATTTTAGTGCACCAGGAAAGAAGAAGATCATCTTTCATCCTATAATATCCCGTGGTTATTGGACCAACCTAGTCAATTTTTCCAAATAGGTTAACACTCTCCATTTTTGGAATCACTTGAGGGAACTATCTGTGAGCTGCTCCCAATGAAACATTGACGTTTCTTCAGTAAGGAGAATAAATCTGTACTCACTTCTCCAGATGTGATATCATCAAAACATTACAACACAGTACAGGACCTTCGGCCCTCGATGATTTGCCGACATGGGAAAACAATACGATGTCGATCTAACCTTCTCTATTCAATAATGATCCATCTATTTATCTAATGACCATTTACATGTCGTAAAATTTGACAAAGCTACTACTGTTGCAAGCAGGGCATTCCACGTCCTTAATACACTTTGTGAGCAGCGAAGGATGGTCGGACTGATTGCTGAGATGACAGGCTTGTTTTGTGAGCTGAGTTTCAGTCGACTGGACCTGTATTCCATGACGATTTAAAGAATGAGTGAGCATCTCAGTGAAATATATGAAACTCTGACAAGAAGAAACGGATTAGAAGAACGGATTATAATTCCCCGAGCTGGGACGTCGAAATAAGGAGCCAGAATTAGGGACAGGCAGGCCACTCTGCATTGCGATGTGAATAAAGGTCTGCACTCAAAGACTGTTGAAACTCTGGAGTTCACTATTATATAGACTGTTGAAGGCATGGAAGTGAATACGAGTAAGCATTTTTGGACAGTAAAGTGATGACGATGGAAAGGAGTATAATGTGGAGATAAAGGATAGCCCGTTATTGTATTGAACAAGGGAGAAAAATTGATGGAACGAAGAGACTTCTCAAGGTTGTATTTGATATCCTTCTGACGGTTAATCACATTTAGTTATATGCACGTTGTGGGTATAAAGTCATTGAGGAAATGTTTGCCATGAACTCGAAATGGTGGAATCCCAATGTGTTGGATTATTCACCTCATTCGCTAGCTTCTGTCCAGTTTGTGGGAAAGCTCTGTAAATGTTGTCACATGTTCTCAGATTTTAAAAAGGAGGCCTCTGAAATGTCGCCAGGACTGTTTTATCCATTCTGTTTTCTAAATCAGAGTCTGGTTCCGGGTGTTCTGTCCGGTTTCATTCTTTAAAACCCCGGAACAGTTTTATAGAATTGAGTGCCTTGCTGGCCATTTCAGATACCATTGAAGAGTTCATCGCATGTATAATTGTCTGGAGTCACTTCCAACCTAACCAGGGAATTGCGGTAGAATTCACTTCTGAAAGTATACTTGTGAAATACATTGGTGTTACAATTAACACCATTGCCGTCAAGGTCAGTTTTACTGATACCAGATTTTAGATCTCCATATTTAATTAATTGTTTTTAACTTCCACTAGTTTCCAGGTCATTGGCCTGGTCTGAATGTATAATCCAATGACATTTCCACAAAGGCTCCATCTCTGCAAGGGGAAGCTACTGGAAACCACACAAAACAGATTATTTCTGTCGTGTTTGACAGCTCTGTCAAAGGAACTTTGATTTTCATGATAGGACTGAGGGTGTGGCAATTGATCAGACTTTAATTATTCTCCACTAACAGAAATGGATATATTTGAGCAATTTTCCAAATTGTCTGGTAGATGTTTGAGTTGGAGTTGGAATGGAACATCTTCTCCAGAGGCGCAACTATTTGTGCAGCAAAAGCATTCAGTCCTTTTGCATGTAGGAAGTCAGGGCCATTGCCTTTGTTGCATGTATTCTATTGTGGTGTTTTCTGAATTCTCGTGTAGCGATTGGAATTGGTTTCAAAGTGTCATGGGTGATTCTGTGGACATCATGAAGAGGGCACACATACGCAAACACACACACAAAGAAGATCATTTTTCAACTTTCTCACGACCTCAGTTTTCTTTTCAGTTTATTCCGTGCTTGTAAGGTAATGAGGCAATTATATTCCAAGACAGTCGAAGTTAGGAAATTTAGCCTCATTGATCTTGGTTGTGAATCATAGCTGCTTAACCAACGAGACAAAATCTGAATTTCTCTCAGTCATTCCATTTGCAACTGTAACAATATTTTCAAGTCAAGTTCTTCATGCCTCTGCATTAGTCTGGGAAACAAGTGACTCTCCTGACTCCCCCCTCAACTTTTATGAGGAAATGCATCATTCTTTTGCCATTCGGGGGCTTTTTCCCTGCTATGATCCTTATCCAGCGATTCCGCATCCGATTCTAACCACCATTCCATCTCCAACTCATCCTATCCGTCCCCTAATATTTCCAGCAGGCCCTCCTCAGTACATGCCATTCTACTCCATTTTGCCCCTTCCATGGGTCACTTTCCATCTGACTCCCTTCGATACCCTTTTGTAGCTTCGAAACTCTTCGATTTGTTTTTATTCTGGTATTGTCTGCAGTAATCTGAGTTCCTCCTCCTAATTCTCCCCTTGTGTTTTATTTCTCGACTTCCTCCCGCAACATCTTTGTCTCGTTCTGCTTTTCCAAGATTAACTTCTTCACTTCCTTCATTCTCTGGTTCAGTTTATTTTTCACGGCCTTGTCCACAACGCATTCAATTTCACCTTCTGTTTCCACCGTTCCCTTTTAACCAAGGACACTGCTTTGGTTTTTTCTGTATTTGAGTAGGGAGCAGGTCTGCCCAGCTTCTGCAAGTCTGTACAGAAAACAAGTTTGTCTCCCTGACCTTCAGTTTGCACAGGTGCTTTTGTTGTTCTTTGGCATCCTGTCTGGTCACAACAAGTACTTTGTATGCTTTTATCAATTTTTCTCCCTTTTGTCTGAAAAGATTGAATATTTCTGCCTGCTGCTCCCGTTTAATTTTCCGCTTTTTCGAATTATCTTTTGGTTTGGTTTTTTTAATTAATCCTTCCATCTCATCAGACATAATTATGCCAAAACTACCTTCATTTCGCCACTTGTTTAATACGTTTTGAATATGTTTTCCCCCCAGTTTCCGGAAACTTTCAAAACGCCATTTTTTGATATTGGGAATTTATACCTCATATTTCAACTGCATTTCTTTGACTCATCCTGACATATATTTCAGTCCAGCAATGTATTGTCCTTGTTCTCAAGTTTCACTCCCCATTGTCTTAAATCTCCGCTCGCACCTCGTCATTTATTATCAGCATTCGTTAACTCGACTATTTGTATTTTTCTCTTATTAATCTGTCCGTCTCCAAACTTCCCAGGTTACAACCAATTAATAAAGACAATAAAGACAATCTACCTTTATTGGTTCTGCCTGTACAGACTTTTACTTTTCCAGGGTTGTATCTGCAGGAAAATCTAACCTGCCCTTCTATTCTGTACAATCTGTACAGTCCCCCGTTACCTGCGAGGCGGTATGCAGAGGCATTTGCCAACACAGCATGTAAATTTATTTCAGAAAATTACTAATTTCTATTCCCAGTTACACAACTGCGCTGTTTTCTTGACCAATCTGAGTATCCTCAAATTTCAATTTATCAACAGACTTTTCGGTTTTTGGCTTGGAGAAACCTTTCAGAAACTTTACTGCACTCTTGTGTCCCCATGACCTCCCTCACTCGACCGAATTTAATTCGAGCTATCAGTAAAATGCTTTTTTTTGGCCAACCCTTAGTCTGTTAGGCTTGGAATGGTGCCCGATGGACCTCAAAGACTTATCGGGATGGCCTCCTTTGTGTGTCTCTTTCCAACCCAGATTGTTTCCACAGTTTGGTGCAACATCTTGGACCGAAAGACCTGTACTGCGTTGTTCTATGTTACATGTTCTTAATCTCTTTTGGTCTATTTTCTCACTCCCCAACGTTATTAATCAGTTATAATCTTATTCCCGTATTCTCTTCTGCTCTTTTGTTCGTTGTCATTCTGTTATTTTCTTATCCTTATGATCGTATTCGCTTCGTTGTTATTCTGCTATGCAGTTATTTTGTTAATCATGCACTCTTATTCTCTTATTCTATCATGTTTTATTTGCTTATGTTCTTATTCACTTCGATTACTTTTCTCTTGTTCTCGAAAGCTATTGTTCATGTTCATATTCTCGTATGCGTAATGTTCATGTTCACATATGTTCTTATTCTCTTCTCTTGCCATTTACTCATGTTCTTTTGTTCCTCGTCTCTCATGTTTTTATTCATATTTACTTCTTTCTATTTGAGTTATTGTGATATTATTGTCTTCTGTTCTTATTTCCATATTCGAAAATACTCTTATGTCCTTATGCTCTTTTGCTCTTATCCTGCTATGCATTTATATTTTTATACGCTCCTACGCTCTGATATTCTTATTCAAATATTAATTTATGTTCTGATTCACTGATGTTCTTATCTTCTTGTTCGCTTTTGACTTCAAGTTCCCATGCTCCTAAGTTCCTATTCACTTATGTTCTTATTATTTTGTCAGCTTATGTCATTCTTCTCTTTTGTTCTGACTATTTTATGTTCTTGCTCCGTTTGTTTTCTTGCTCAGTTATGTGCTATGGTGCTGATCTGTTTTGTTCTTATGTTCTCATTCCCTTATGTTCTTATTAATTATATTCATATTATCCTATTCTGTTGTGTCTGTATTCTGTTATAATCTCATTATCATATTTTGTAATTCGCTTCTGGTCTTATTCTGGACAATTGCATCTCATTCTGGGGCAGGTGGGACGACTACAACCAGGACTGGCCAAAACCTAAATCAGAGTGATAACGGGATCCGAGGATGATTTTGTTCATGCTCTTCGGGAAGGTTTAAACTAATTCAGCAGGGTGATGCTGAATTGTAGTTCTAATATGCAGGGTTTTGAGAGCATTGAGGTCAGAAATGACCTTCCAAGATCACAAGATTACACCGGCAAGCAGGAAGGTGGTTTGGAATTTTGCGAATGACCATAACGTGTTAGTGATCCATCCAGCGACAGACGAGCCTTTCAAAGCAATGTTTGGCACGCTTTATCAAGTCGAAAGGTAATCGTTTGATGTTAAATATTTGTTAAGAATGACAAATAGGAAGAAATCTCATCGGGTGCGCCATGTGAATTTGGTCAAAAGGTATTTGATTGCTACAACACAAAGTGAATTGTCGAGTTCAGGCGATTCTGCATTGGATTTTCCTCAAAATAAATTAGAAAATGAGGAAGTCCTCGAAAGGATGAATAAAATATTGAGCTATTTTTCAGAGGAAAATCGAAATTATCTGACACAGTTATTGAAATTAACAGGCGAGATATGCAGGTTGGGGATATCGGGATAGCTGTACAAATTATAGAACATTCTTCCTGAATAATCCTCCAAGTTTGGCGCAGATCAAAAACATATTCACCAAATCACAATTGCAACACAAGTGGCATGAGTTGCAGTGACTGGGACTCAGCCATGATAATGGCACCAAATAACAGTGATTATGTGTGGTCTATTACAAAGTTTGGGCAGTCAGAATTTCTGATGCATGTGTTTTTCCACGTTTGGAAAATTTTACTGAGAAAATGAGACAATCAACTTACATTTCTAAGTTGAACTTTTGCAGAGCATACTGCTGGGAACCTTTGTCTGAAAGAGTGAAATTAATTTTGGTTTTTGTGATCTTGAATGAGCTGTATAAATTTAAACTCCTACCCTTTCGTTGGAAGCATGGGCCAGACACATTTTAAATACTAACCAATAAAGTAATTTCTGGATTATCCAATTGTGTGGTGTATATGGATGACCTGGTGATTTTTAATCACAAATGCAAGGACCTTTTTGCAGTATGTTTCTGAATTGTTTGATCGAATTATTGGGTCATGCTTTCGAATAAAACTGGCGAAGAATGAGCCGCAAAATCCCAGTTCACCTTCCAGATACACGCATTTAGGCATGTTCAAATGCCCCCACGGGATGTGAAAGGAAAGATTCTTGGGAAATTTCACATACCAACGATGCGGAGAACAGTGATGCGATTCGTAAGATCGAGTGGTTATTTTGAAAGTTTGTATTGAAATTTAGTAGTATTCCACTCAGTAACTCTTGAAAGAGGCTCACAAAATTTAAAAAGGGTAGTGTACTGTCAGAAGGCATTCGACAGCCAGAAAGCTGCGTTAATCAACGCCTCAGTGTGAACTATTGCCCCAGTGTTAAATACAACGAATTACATAACGGTTTTCAAGGTGAATATCGATGCAAGTGAAGCGGATGTCGATGCTTTCATCTTGCATAAAGATAGCATAAAGATTCAAAGATCGATTAGGTATTTTTCCAGAAAGCTGAATGATCATTAATGGAAATTTCCCACGATTCCGAAGGTAAAGTTGAGCTTGTTGCTGCCGTTCCAACCTTTCAAAATTTAGCTTGCGAGAAATGTGTCCGAAACACTTCCCAGAATGGTTAAATGTATCTTATTGTTCCAGCAATTCACATTGCAAGCTGTATACGTGGCAGGCTAAGAAAACATACAATTATAAACGCGTTTTGTGACTCTGATGAAGAAAGGCAAACGTGTTCGATGTCAGGGATAAAGAATGGACTGAAAAAGAATGTAGTAGCGAATGTTTGCATGCTTTGAGTGAAAGTAATATAAATGTGTTGCAATGTCCTGACAGAGTAAGACGACATGTTTTTAAAAATGCAGCCATCCTGTGTCGTGCTGGAGATTTTTGAAGCAGGGGAGGGGGCGGTGAGAATTCTGTCACTGTAATAAGTTATTATGTTCTTATTTCCTCTAAGAGAAATTGTACGAAAGTGAAGGTCTGGTTACTTAAGACCATTGACTCTACAGCTTCGGAGGGTTTAGTTTCATTTCCAATGACCTGAATGATTAAAGCCACATCTCACAGACAAGAATTGCGAGCGATTGTTTTTCATTAACTGCAGCATCAGAAACCTTTGCGCTCTCCACAGATTTGGAAGCTGCAGTGAATGTCTTCTGGCAGCTTCTATGTCTGGATTTTTCTTTATATTCTTTTCTCCTTGAATGATGATGCATGTGGGAATCTGTGCCTGATTTCATTTTTTCTTTTGTTACAAAGATTGTGTCTTAGGGATATTTCAATGTTGAAACAATTAATTCGTGATAGATGCATCATTAATTACATAGTAAGATTTTCCAAACGAATTGTTATTTGATATTCATTTATCGTTTGTTGTATTTTGACCACAGTGTTTAAATAAAGTGTGTTTTGCTAAATGTCGACGAGATGCAGCAGTTGCGTTGCATCTTTAGCAACTGCTCAATTGTCTTTAAAAATCCGAAGATAGGGCCGAAGCAACTTTCATAAACGATCATGAGGCCGTTTGCTCTAATGCATAACAGTGTATCATTACTTTCCCACTACCTGTAAAACGCACGATCAATGTCTGCAATCATGCAGAGCAGATACTTACATCCACATGTACAATCCGTGATCAGGATGGCAGCAATGTCAACAAGGCAGCTCATTTACAGGATCTCTGTTCAGCGGTGCTGGGTCGACTGTTTTCATCATTTCATCATCGGCTGGGTTTAAACTAGCTCAGCAGGAGGATGGGAACCTGCGGTATCGTTCCAGTGCACAGAAGGATGAGAGTAGGGAGGGCAAGGGCAGGATTTCACGGTCACGGGAATGTGCTAGCAGACTACAAGCTGGATTGAAGTGTGTCTACCTCAACGCTAGAAGTAGCTGAAATAAAGTAAGTGAGCTGGCAGCATGGATTGTAGAAGGGGCTTCGATGCATCAGCTATTCCAGAGGCATGGATAGAGCAGGGTCAGGAATGCCTGTTGCAGGTTCCAGTATTTAGATCTTCCATTAACAACAGGTTAGGCCGTAAAATAGAGTGAGGTCTGGCCTTGTCAGTCAATGACAGAATAACGGTGCCTGAAAGAACATTTGACAAGGATTCGACGACTGCGGTGGTATGGCCTGAGGTTAGAAACAGGACAATAGGGGTCACACTGCTGGGCGGGTTTTTGAAAGTGCCTCCATAGAGAAAGGAACAGAGTGGTCATTATGCGGAAAATAACTTCCCCAGCATTGACTGGAAATGCCATCACTCTGGTATGTCGGATGGATCAGTTTTTGTACAATTTGTGCAGGATGGTTTCCTGACACAGTATGTCGATGGGCCGACAAGAGGGTAGACCACACGAGATCTGGTGCTTGGTCATGAACCAGGTGTTTGATTTGCTGGTAGGTGAGCACTTTGGAGAGAGTGATCATA
This sequence comes from Chiloscyllium plagiosum, assembly GCF_037043375.1. Classification (NCBI taxonomy): domain Eukaryota; kingdom Metazoa; phylum Chordata; class Chondrichthyes; order Orectolobiformes; family Hemiscylliidae; genus Chiloscyllium; species Chiloscyllium plagiosum. The sequence continues at coordinate 29,829,038 of NW_028270184.1, read as the reverse complement.
ATTCAGTTGCATTTAGTTTAGCGATGGGAAGGGATAGGTAGATGCCACAGGGCATGAAGTATACATGGGGGAAGAGTGGTACAGTGGTTAGCACTGCGGTCTCACAGCGCCAGAAACCCAGCTTCAATTCCTGACTCAGGCAAATGTCTGTGTGAAGTTTGCACATTCCACCCGTGTCTGCGTGGGTTTGCTCCGGTTTTCTCCCAAAGTACCGAAATGTACGGGCTATGTAAATTGCCTGCACTGTTGGTTGAAGGAGTAAATGTAGGGGAATGGGTCTGCATGAGTTGCTTTTCGGCGAGGTCGGTGTGGATTTGTTGGCCCGGAGGGCCTTTTTCCACACTGTAAGTAATCTAATCTAATCAAGTATAATGCCATGAGGCAAGACTTAGCATGCACAAGAATGGGGTAGGAAAATGCAGGGGACGGGGCAATCGAAATGTGGAGCTCGTTTAAGGAACTGATATTGCGTGTCCTTGACAGGTATGTCCCTGTCAAGCGGGGAGGAAGTGAAAAGCTAAAGGAGCAGTGGTTTAATAAAGAAATTGCATCACTTGTTTATCAGAAAAAGGAGGCTTATGAGAGTTTGAGAAGAGATGGTTCAGATGAAGCGACAGAGAGTTACAGATTAGCAAGGAAGGATTGAAAGAGCGAGTTAGAAGTACAAGGAGAGGGCATGAGCAGTCTTTAGCAATTACAAAGATGCAGAGCCCGAAAGCTATCGATAGATATGTGAGTAATAAAAGGATGACGAGATTAGGAATAGGGCCAATCAAAAACAGATGTGGAAAGTTGTGCGTGGACCCTGTCGAAATCGGAGAGGTGCTAAACGAATGTTTCTCATCTTTTTTTTCAGTCAGAATAGCAGAATACTGTAGAAGAGAAGAATGTGATATGGGATATTATACTAGAAATGTTCATAGTTAGTAAGGAGGAGGTGATACCAATTCTAGAAGGAGTGAAATGAGGCAAGTGCCCACGGCTGGATGAGAGTTATCTGAGGAGTCCATGGAAAGTTAGGGAGGAGACTTTGGAGCCTTTGGCCTTGATCTTTTAGTCGTCATTGTCCGCTCTTCTGAGGTATAGTGACTCTCAGGTTTAACCATCAACAGTTACCTCTCTTCAGTGAGAGAGCAGCTGATAATTGGTAGGAGTAGGACGACGATAATTTTAAAGAACCATAGATATGTTGTATCCCAATTATACTTGTATTTTCTCGTGTCTGTGAAATACAACTTTATTTTGCTTGACTGAGGTATTGTCCACCTGCCCCCCGTTTCCAGGAATGTGATATCTAATCCATGACGATTTTACATAGTCATAAATCTAATTCTAAGAATGTATTTGAAGACATCCCCTCTTTGAGATGCAGAAAATACTTCCTAATTTTGTAAAGCTACAGATGAAAACATCTGTTGTTTTTTTAAAGCAAGCCATGCCATCTTTTTAGATTTTTAACGAGTTTACCAAAAGTTGCCAAACGAAGCAAAGTTCTGGATCGCATAAAGTGTTGTGTTTCATGGGGTCCTTAACATCTATGACAGAAAGGTAACATATCTCTCCAAAGGAGAAACTTCATGTAGATTTTTTTCTCCCTCACACCTACAGCCCCCTAGGATTTGGTTTACTGAATCGTATTGGGGAAAAACTTACTGAATGTTTAAATGTTTATGAATTTCACTGTTTTTGTTGCTAAATTTTCCGTGCAAATCATAAGCATTATATGCTGCCTTGATGACTATTTTATGACACATTTGCTTTTTTTAAAATTTGAACGACTGAGGTAAACATCCATAAGATTTCTCAAACGGATAAAATGTAATTTCTTCTTTTTTCAATTTATCTGACGTTCACTGAGTTAAAAATGTGGATATTTGTTTCTAATTTGTGAATCAATTCGACTTTAACATTATGAATTGCAACTTCGGTTACATGCAGATGTTTGCGCTCATTACTTGACACTTACCGACACATGCTCATTTGGCATGTTTTCGATTGCTGAGTTTTGTAGTTTTCTAAGAACATAAAAGCGTAGACCATCGGCTGATCTGCTTTTACAGAGCAACCAAAATACAAAGAGCTCTCCTCTCATTTATGTCTGACCATTCTCCATACAGTTATTAAACTTAATTGGTTCTAGTTTGAAAATGCTGACCGTAAATTTTGCTGATGTGTCCCTCGGTTCTACCAGAGACAAAAGAAATTCAGCACTGCTTCTGGAACACACTCTTGTTGCTTTGTTTGTTGATTAACTTGCTGCATTGTTACTGTGATCACAATGTTTTATTTCTTTCGACTACATGAATTTAGCAATGTTGGACTTCCAGCGATATATGTGTGTCTGAGAAATAAGGACTGACCAAATACAAGACAATTGTTTCGGATGAAAAGCAGTCATACCTACTAGTCAGACCGTGGATTTCATAGCCTGTTATATCGAGAAGCAAGTTCTTCATGTTGCGGTCATGAATTGCTTCACAATTTAGGACCTTTTCAATGAAAATCATTCAGGGCCGGCCCCTGCCAAAATTTACTGCCAATCATTAATGGCCTTTGAGAATGTAGCGGTATGCTGTCTTCTTGTTCAGTTGCATTCCTTGCAGTGTTACAACATGTACCATGCACTTGCCAGGCGAACGGGGCGTGAAGCATCCACAATTCTGACCAAGATGGATCAAAGGAAACAACTTCGTCTGAAATGCCAATTCTCTTACACACAAATACACAGAGAGATAGAGAGATAGAGAGAGAGAGAGAGAGAGAGAGAGAGAGAGAGAGAGAGAGAGAGAGAGAGAGAGAGAGATAGAGAGAGAGAGAGAGAGAGAGAGAGAGGGAGAGAAAGAGAGAGAGAGAGAAAGAATGAGAGAGAACTGATGGTGAGTTTACCTCTTTTCCTTTCAACATACCTCTCTGGATTTAACAAACTGAGCTGCAAAATGAACTGATCTCGCCATTGAAGTACAATTGGCTAGATAGTTGGTTTGTGATGCAGAATATCAACGTCATTGTGCTTTAGTTCCCACATTGGATCGGATTGCATTGAAAGTCTGAATATACTAGGATTCACGCACGAACACCAGCTAGCAACGAAAAGACACGACCCCCTCTCCCTCGTAGCCCTACACACGGATGAAAAAAGCGACCGTTTCGACTGAGACCAAACATCTATCGTGGGACAGGCTAAGCTAAGACATGCCAGAGATTTCCTAGAAGCCTGGCACTCCAACCACAATGCCATAAACAAACACATAGATCTCGATGCTATCTATCAACTCCTCAGAAAACGAACAGGAAATGACATCACCACAAACACCAGGAACCCCATCCAGGGGAAAGATCTCAAAAGAAAGCAGGAGACAACAGCTTCGCTTCACTTGGATGTCGACACTGATGATGTTACCGAGCTAGGTAATGAAACGTCTGTATTTCAAACCTACAGCTTAGCAAGCAAACCTACACCCTAAAAGCATTGATGAATACCTGCAGTGAAACTTGTCACTGGTTCACAGTTGTGTTGATAGTGGATGACTTACGTTTTTGTATGTATGGTGTCAATCAAACTGGCTCTTTAATCATGACATAGAAACGCTCCGGGAAGTTTAGCAGGCATGTCAAAATCTGACAATTGAGAAAGAGAATCGAAGTTTCTGTTCCTACATGAGTCATGTATAACTATTTGGAAGAAGTTTTATGTTGGAATTGAAATGTTGACACTTCATCTCTCACCACAGATTCTTCCAGGAATGTTGCATTTCGCCAGCACGTTCTCCTTTGATTTTATATTTTAAATGTGCGTTATTTTGTTCATTAATGTGGCTACTTTTGCATGGTGCTTTCCAAATTCTTGACTTTTTTTGAGTTAAGTCTCGCAGACAATTACGATAATTCCATGGATGTGTACATTGTAGATGATCGAAAAGATGTGGGAGTCAGGAAATGTTTTACTCATTGCAATATTCTTAACCTATTACCTGCTACAATAGTTACGGTACTTGCATGGTGTTTCAGATTCATCTTTGGATCGATCGTGTCTCTGAGGTATTTAGAAATTGTAACGTTGGTTGGACTACCTATAATGCAGTACATTTTTTTGTGACATGAATGTCAATTATAATGGTAACTCTTCAGCATCTGTGGAATTAATAATGGTGGTAAATAATTGGCAATTAATTGGCGTGACTGGGGGGCTCAGTGGTTAGCACTACTGTTTCATTACACCAGTGACCGGGTTTAATTCCAAACTCATGACTGGTTTCAATTCCAAACTTGTGCGGCTGTCTGTGTGGAGTTTAAAGATTCTCCCCATGTCTGTGTGCGTTTCCTCTGCGTGCTCCAGTTTCGTCCCACGGTCCAAAGATGTGCACGTCAGGTGAATTGGCTTTGCTAAATTGCCCATAACGTTAGGCACATTGGTCGGGTATGTATATGTTGGGTGGGGGAATGGGTCAGTGTGGACTTGTTGGGCTGAAGGGCTGTAGATAATGTAATAGGGAAATAAAAACCTTTTCGGCACCAGTTATGGCCAGGGAGGTTCCACAGAGCAGAATGAGCAGCTTTTGGAAACCAAGATTTTGGAACTGAAAGTCTCCTCGTGTTTAGAGCAGTGCAAAGAGCCTTTGGGTATGAAAGTTCAGTAAAACAAAATACTTATGAAACCCGATTTCGATATTTGAAAGTACATCCTCACCATCCACGTCCCCCCAAACCGGGTGAAGAGAATATCGAACAATGTGCTGTAATAAGGTGGACAGTAGATTTAGAGGGGGAATTGGATTTGAATGTAACTGGCCCAGAGCAGACTGTCAAAACGGAAACGAGAGGCAGGACAGGCGAAGAGGCAAACATAATTAGAAAACTTTCAATTGGAAAAAGAGAGCTTGTGAGGTGAAATTCAGACGTTATGCACGTTAAGAGAACACAGACATTATGAGGCACATCTAAGTTATTCCAGAAATATTCAGCAGAGACAGGCAGAGAGTGATGGGGGAAGAGAGCAGAGGAGGCAGTAACATCGGCAGAAAATGCAAGATAGGATAGAATTGGAGTCTGATGAGGAATCCAATGTAACAATTTTAGTAAGGGAAAGAAGCTCCCACAGGGGAAGATGCTGTCATTGTTTATGAAAGGGGGGAGACAGTTGCAACACATTAGTTGAGGAATCCCGGTTCTGGAAAGGCGGACAAATGTATTGCCCAGTTTGCATGATGGAGCTGGAAAGTGGATTCGAGCCGTGGAGGACGAGACTACAGTTTGTTGGCGATATGGGATTTGGAGGCACTGCTTATAAAGCTGACGATAATCTCGAAACTAAGAGAGATAATGGATCCAGCTCGCGAGAAGAATGTGGTGGGTAATCCGATGATTGATGGCACTGTGTTTGATCGAGTGAAGCAAAACGTATGGTGGGCACATAGCTATTGTCATCTGCCTAAGAACGATCCCGAAGCTTTGAGAGGGGAGACATTGAAAACACAGCAGCCTTTGGAAATTCCGTTGAATAGGTGGCAACTTGAACTGGAACAAGATGTGGAAGATAGTCAGCAGTTCAGCACAATTTTTCGGACCGCTATCATTTAGGTAATGTGTCTTCAATCTAAGTTAGAGGAGGTAGTGTGGCTAACGTCTGTAACCCGCCAGAAATTTAGAGATCATGTGGTCCATGCGGTAGTAAGATAATAAAAGGACAAAAAATATTCTTGGTGAATAGCTTGAGGAGGTGCAAACAATATTGGCATTACTCCAGCTTGAAGAACCTTCCAAGAAAGGAAGAGAGAAAAGCAAGACAATCTTGTCTGTGCCATTTGGTTGATCGACACGAAGGAACAGAGAGAACCTTGGAAAGACACTTGGCAAGAGCCACAGAACCCCATGCCGATGATAACTATTTTTGGAGGATGTTTTCCACAGATACCATGCCAAGTCTAATATGAAATAAACTAATAGCCGAGGCGGAACTGGGGTCGCCATGGACAGGAACAAAGGCGTGGGAGGGCCAAATAATATGGTGAGACGGTAGATTCAGAGAGGATCCGGAGTAGGGTGCTGAGAGTTGGCCATTTAAGGATAGATTTTCTATATTGGCGCTGGCCCTCCTGGCCCCAGGGTAAGTCTCTGAGTCAACAATGACCGGTTGTCTCGTCACAAATCCCTCCAGTCCCGAACGAGCCTCTAAATTAATATAGGATGTTTGAGGGTTGCTCAGAGCACGCAAGTGGGAATGGACTATACCCTATGATAACAGGCTAACAGGAATCTGTTCTACAGGAGATCGAATACCAGTGCAGAAGTTCAGTTGAAGCCTGTGTTGATAGATACTGGAACTACGTATACATGTGTCAAATCATAGTATGCCTCATACCATATCACACCAGGTACATTTATTAAGAGGAGTGGGTTCTTGGGGAGACAGCAGTTGACAAGGTTCACCGCTCCAGTAAGTTGGCAAATGGATAGTAAAATAGTCGTTTTCCTTGTACTGGTCTCGAAGGGGACACCAATTAATTTGCTGGGTAGGGATGCTTTATTTAAATTTGAATTAGAATTGTACTGTACATAAAAGAGGTTTACTGTCGACAGAGAGAATTATCAATTGGTGTTGCAGGGTGCAAGGAAGGTCGATGTATATTGGATAGGTGACATAGGTGGCTATCTTTAGGAAACTTGGGAAAAATGGAGGAATGATGTTTTAGCTTGATTGTCTTTGGCTGAGCCACTCTTATCTGAGCTGTACTGAACAGTGATGTTTGACGAGATGCCGCGGGAAGTCTTAGGCGAGTTCATAGTTTGGGCGAGTGTTGTCACTGTGGGATTGTCACCCGCAGCATTTACAGAGGCTAACTATACTGATAAGGAAGCACAGGTGCTTCTGGCCGAGCAATGGGGATCCCTTACAACATTGTAAGCTGATTGTCGGGTTGACGACTGTACTGTTGATGCCTGAAGCTATAGCTATTATAAAGTGTCAGGCACACAGGAAAGGTATTAATTTCGTGGTCACGGCTAATCATGCTGCAGATGAAGCAGCTACACTTGTTTCTGGGTGTGCTTTATCTGTCATTGCACCTGTCATTTACATCCGGAGCCACCTATAGTCCTCATCATTGCAATGCAGGGTGAAGTGATCATTGCTGAGCAGCTATTGCAGGGACGAAAAGGGACCCGGCATAACCAGGAAGGCGTGTGGTGCGCAGCGGAAGGTTTGTGCGTGGCACTTACCCCTTCATTGCTCATTTGTACCTCAAAGGCACATGGGTTGGAACACTGCTTGAGGCGAAATACTGCGGAAGGTCAGGAGGGATGACTTTTGGTCACGTTACTTGCGGGATTCAGTGGATTACACATTATTGCAAAGTAACGTTTTTGCTCAATCTAATGTCAGAACGGTGATAATGACGCCGATAGGACATATACCTGTACCTGAGGGGCGATTTAAGCATTTGATGATTTACTATGTGGACATTATAAAGACAATGCGAAGGAAGAGATGTATGTTGGTCGTCATTGACAGTTTTAGTAGATGGGTAGAACCGACCCCGTCGAGAGATTCAGGGGCAGACACTGAAGATGTTATCATCTTAAGTTATTCCGACGTTTGGCATGCCGTCTGACATCACATCAGATAAAGAGTCTGCCTTTATCCAGAAGATGATTGAGTTGATTCTGCAGATTTTGCGGATTAAGCAGAGGTTCGGCTATGTGTGCCATCCTCAGTCGCGGGGTATGGTGGAACGGATTATTCGTACTTTGGAAGCTGAGTTAAATTTAGTGTGTGCAAGTACCTATGGTACCTGGTTCGGTGTACCGCCACTGGCATTACTGAGCTACCCATGTGCATACTAACCGCATGAATAACTTGGCAACACATGAAATGCTTACCAGTGGATACATGCCAGTGATTGAGTGAGGTTTCCATTTGACGTGCCTAGCTTCGATCAATTGGGTACTTGAACTTAAGTACTGTATGCAGGTGCTAACTACGAGTCATGAGTGAGCCAACTATTTACGTAATTACAAAGCAAGAGACGAAGCCATTCAAACATTCCAAACTGTGGCGCAGTAATAGCTCCCCCCGCTTTCCTCAACATGTTCCAATTTGGGGGTTGAGTAACATTATTGTATGTTTCAGCTCAAAGAGTTTGAAAATTGAGAGGGAATGGTCTACTGCTCGCTCTGTCGTTCCTTGTTCCTCCTCACCCCAAATTGGGGGAACTGAAAACTTTTCATTTTCTTTACCACATGTAGAGGATTCCTATTGAAGATTCAGTGGAAATTCCCCACTGTCTGAATCAAAGTAAATCCGGCCAAATCCATAAGTTCCAGGAGGAAATCCCATTGCCAACAGAATGTTTGAGCAGAATAACTTTCAGGTTCAGAATACGATTTGGGCAATCAGGAAGAAAGGTTCATGCCCGAACCGTCGATTCTCCTGCTCTTTGGATGCTGCCTGACCTGCTGCGCTTTTCCAGCAACACATTTTCAGCTCTGATCTCCAGCATCTGCTGTCCTCACTTTCTCCTGGGAAATATTGCAGTCAGGGGGACCGGAGGATTTCGTGAACCATCTCTGGGTGAGATGTCGGGCCTGTACTGACAGTGAATCTGGGTCTGCAACAATGCCAATAGATGAAGCAAAAGTTTCAGAGAGGGGAACCTCTGTAAATTGAAAGGAGGAGAATCTTTTGTACCCAGGCGTATTTTTCATGAGCATTGTCCAATCCATACCAAACTATACGTGATTGATTTGATGAGTGACTGATCTCCTCTGTTGCTATGCTCCAGATAGAAGGAGGGGGTAGGGGCTGGACATTGGAGAGATAGAGAGGGGTGTAGAGGCTGGAGTATGTTCAAAAGATCGGAAGAGGTGTGGGGTCTAAACGAGTTGAGATTGATCGGGAACATTGTCTGTTCTGGATTTTAGATTTATAGGAATTTTTTAAAGGCTGGAGGAGATCAGACATATCGGAAGAGGTGGAGGGACAGGTAGAGTTTCTGGAGACAGGGAGACAGAGAAGGGTAAAGGGGTTGAAGGAAGTCAGAGAAATAGGAAGGGGTGCATGGGGCTGGAGGTTTTAGAGATAGGGAGGTGTGTGGGACTGGAGGAACTTACAGAAATAAGGAGGCACATTGATTTTGGCGAGACAATATAGGCAGCGTGTTGTGTCGTGTCTGGAAGACTATACAGAGATAAGGAAGATTGTAGAGGTTTAGTGATATTACAGAGATAGGGATGGATATGGAGGTTGGAAGTGACACAAAGCGAAGTAAATGCGAGAGGATTTTCCTGGGAGATGATTGGAACAGAGTAGGGATGAAGAAAGCATTGAGGAGCGATGTAGATGCTGGAGAGTTTTACAGAGACAAACTGGAATGGAATCTTGAGGAGGTAATCGTTGATTTTGACTGGAGGATGTTTCAGAAACATCAAGGCATACGCGTGTTGGAAAAGCCACTGAGATTGTTTTTATTCATTCACAGGATTGTGGTGAGGTGTAGCTGCTGGAGGTTACAGTAATTGGGAAGGATGTTACTGCTGGAGGTATGTTACAGAGATAGGGAATGGCGCAGAGGCTGGAGGATGTCAGAGAGAGAGAAGGAGGTTTGGAGGTTCTGGAAGAGGTGACAGATAAAAGGAGGAATGGCACGGCTGGATGCGGTCATTGTGATAGGGACGGGTGGAGAGGCTGAAGCAGGCGTGAGAGAGATAGGAAGAAGTGCAGGGCAACAAGGGATGGTCAATGAATACTGACCCAATAACATTCAATGAATAAATTACAACGAACAATATTGACTCTGCATGCCGAAAACTGGGCACAGAGTTTTGGGTTTTGTGAGCACAGGCTGGTTGGGTCCAGTCAGTGCCTTGCTTGTTGTGAACAGTTGAAGCGTACGTTGTTTGTAGCAATCTGTCAGTCTGTCAGAGGCATCATTTGCCCACCTAGTTTCACACAGACACTCATATTCACATATCACATTACTGAGCTGTGAGATAGACAGAAGCAATTGAAAATGCACTCATATCTGACTGGAGAATGCTGAGACACTCGGTAATATTGTTGCTATCTAAATGATTGTGTGAATATTAGAATGCTACATTAGTACAAGCGAAAATAACTGCACATTTTCCAATCACTTGCATTTGATAATATTATGGTTTGGGCTGTGGCAATAAGAATAATCTTTTCAAAGAACTTTACCATTATTTGTGCACTGTTTTCATTATATTGTTGCCTTAGAATGAACTGAAAACATCGGTGGAGTTTGAGCTTATTGGAAAATCAAAAAGTGTATATAAGCAAAGGATGACTTTAACATTAATGGTCTGAACAATGTTGAAAGCTTTTACACAGAAATTTGTATCCTGAGCCATGTAAAAAGGACGCTGGGCTGGGAATATGCTGGCCATTAATGGAGATGCATAATTCTGTTTGGATAGTGATGTTGTGGAGCTCGCGTGCACCGGATATGGTTAATGATGGATTCAATGTCAGACTCTATGGGCTGCAGGAGTCCATCTCCTTAATAACACTTTAATTCAGGATTTTGTTCAAGGTGTAGAATTACAGTGTTTAGGTTGCACAAAAGAATAGACAAGCCTGCAGGATATACTTATTGTCAAGTGATTATTGAAGGTTGAACTGCTTTATGGCCAGCACAGAGTCCTGTGTCTGTCCATTGTACAGTCTGCCCCACACATTTCCATGTTGGTCAGGTATGTTTCTGAGTGGTGTGTTGTGAGAGATTGTGTGAATAACTATCCAGCTCCAGTTTGAAAGCTGCCAGGACAGATTTTGAAGGTCGAGGTGAGGCCCAGTAGCACTGTGTCTGAATTCAGAGTTTGTTTTTTCAAAGTCATTTCAACAGCTTGCATTCACCGATTTGAACATGACTCAGTGCTTATTGCAGTCACTGAACTGCGCAACAGTTAGGTGTGTACTCTGATAATTTAACTGTTGATCGCCACAATTTTTTCAATTGAAAAACAATTATGTTTTGTTTATTTTAACTGTGTAAGAAATAAAGTGGTATTAAATCTTCGTTGTGCGAAAGGTATGTAATGTGAAGGAATCTAACATGTATTTTCTGTTGACTCATCAAGCATCAGTCAGCCATTGTCTGTAAAGCAGTATTCTGTGGGAAGGACTATTTCCCAGGCCACGTCACACACTCTCTCGTAGGTTCTATCCCACTGACACGACACAGCCAGGCAGAGGGGTCAGCTCCATGATATATAGTAGATAAAACAGTCGGCATTGATTATGCATCCAGTGGTTGCGAGAAAGCTCTGCAGCAGGACATGGACAGAGTTCAGTGATCACCCAGATAATGGTTCAGATCTATCGGTGTGGTCCTGCCACATTTAGTCATAAAAGTTAATGGACAATGAAAGTCACCATTGGAAGAGCAGGCTGCTCTCCAGCAATGGAATTCCCAGTTATGGGGGACCGTGGCACATCAGGGAAAAAGAAAATAAAGCTGCTTCATTTGTAACAATCTTCAGCCAGAAGGGCTGTGCAAATGATCCATTTCCGCCTCCCTCAGTAGGCCCCAGCGTCACAGACCTCAGTCTTCAGACAATTCGATTCACTCCACACGATGTCAATATCAGTGGCTGGAGGCCATTGTGATTTAACTCCAGAGATTACCACATCTCATGCCAAGCAGTTCCATTTCAGCAAGAACTCTCACGTCAACAATGTGATATCATGCCCAAGTATGTAATTTAAACAATTAAGCTGGGCACTTGCATTGCAGCCAGTCAATGAACCATTGGTGTACAGTCTAGCATGTAAATATGAAGGAGGATGTCAGCAATAATGTGACCAATCAGCAATAACCTGAGCAGTGTCATTCAGTTATTGTCCCATCAAGCTCACTCAGCATCTGACACCATTGCAAGCTTTGATCAACAAAATGGATCTCTGACGGAGCAGTGAGAGTAATTACTCTTAACACTAAAATACCATTTAACAGTGTGTAACAATAGGAAACGAGGTAACATTATACTTAATCAGAATCTGGGGGGTGTACACTACTGGTTGGAATTTTCATGAGCAAAAGAAAATGATTGTTGTCAGTATCAGTAAAAGGAACTCCATGACAACTCGGCAGCCATTCCTCAGGGAAGAGATTATCTGAAGCTCAACCATTTTCAGCTGCTGCAATGACCCGCTCTCCATCATAAGATCAGACGTGGGAATGTTCATTGATTATACAATTCCTGAAACTGTCCATGTCAAATACAACAAGACATGGAAAATATTCAGGTTTAGTCTTACAAATGGCAAGTAATGATCACTCCGCATAAATATCAGTCAAATAAGATAATAAAGAAGCAAACCATTCCTTCTTTGATTTTCAATGGCATTAACATCACTGAGACCCCACCACAGTATTTATCAGCATCAGAATTCTGGATGTTATCAATGACCAGAAATTGTCCTGCACTTGGCATACAAATAACACTGTTCTCAAGAGCAGGTCAGAAGCCAGTAATTCTGCAGTGAGTAATTCACATGCTGACTCCCCAAAGCCTTTGACGGTTTACATCCCAGGACTAATACCGGACAAAAGGAGCCCGTTTAATTGCTATCAGTTGCACGACCTACCATGCCGTCGACCACTGACGCTCAGTCGAATCAGTACGTATCATCTGCAATATTCACTGCACCACAACTTATGAGACAGCACCTTCTAAAAACACTGCCATCTGGAGGAACACGGGCATCAGGCACTGTGGAACACCAGGTATCAGCAAGCTGACTCCTTCGCATTGTCAGATGTGATGAGGTTTCCTCATGTGTTTTTAACTTTCAACTCCTCAGATCACAAATTCAGTCCAAATACAGAAATACTCGAAAAACCGCCAGGTTTGGGTTGACAAGTGACAATTAACATTTGTGCGACACAAACGCCAACAATGACCATAATAAAGCATCTTATCATCGCTCTTCAACAATCAAAGTTAGTACCATTCCTGAATTCATTGGCACTAACATTCTCAGGTATACCCAAGACCATATCTCTGCTAGGGTGAAACCATGAGAACAGAAGTTGGGAATCCTGTTGCTAGCAAATTTTCTCCTGTCTTGCCAAAGCCTGTCCAATATCACCACGTCAGGAATACGTTGGAATAACTGAATGAATGCAACTCCAATAGTGCTAAAACAGTTGAATGGGCCCCGTCTATAATCACGCCCTCCGTCCACTACCGACACTAACCCGCAGGTGTGATTACCGTGGTACTTCTCACAGGGGATATTCACACTCATTGCCACTGCCACCTGGAAGAAAACGGGCAGTAAGTGGGGAATAGTAGTCATCATTCATTTCATTCAAACAGAAGTATGTCAAGAACATATTTAGATAAAAGCTGGAGTCTTCGTATAACCGAATTCCATTTTATTTAACTGAGAAAAGATTTCATTCAAGTGAACAGGAAACAATAACGAGAAGATTAAACAGAATAAGAGACGTGGCTGATATTATGAAGGGAGATTAAAGTCGTTCCGAGAAAATGTATTCTCACATATGAAATGGTAGGCTGTTAAATGCAGAGCTCCCCGGACGTTTAGACACAAGCAAACAGAACGGGAGAATTTCTATCAGACTGTGGGAACTCAATACTGCAGAAAGCCGAGAGGAGTGCGGAATATGGCGGGGTAACATTCAAAACGAAATTAGGAAGCAAATAGTGTGCGTGAAATGATGTAGGCAAGGTACATCAAACAATTTTTAGCAGATTTATTTTCAATGCAGAGAACTAAAATAAGTAGAGGAAGGAACATAAAAGGCAAACAATAGAAGCCACCTGTAGATGCAGAAGGTTTGTATATGATTCTGAATTTGAATTGAACATTAAAGGGACTTCACCAATGTGGGCTGTCATGATGAGTCTGGGAGAATTGACTGAGATGTCCATCAGAACATCCGTGATATACTCCGTTTCCGATATACATCTAGTCACTGAGACATAGTGGTAAGGATGACAAGATTTAAAAACACCAGGACTTTGGAGAAACGATGAGCTCAGTCAATAGAGAAAGGAAGCGCATCTAAACGTTTGGAAGCAGAAGACAATTGAAGGCCTCAAAAACAGAAATAAAAATAGAAAATAAGTAAACAAGGGGTTAGGAGGGCGAAAAGGCAACATAATATATCTTTGGTAAACAGGATTCAGGAAATTCCTAAACCGTTTTATCTGGCTTAAGAGGGTAGCCAAGGAATGAGCAGACCGTCTGATGGATAAATGAGGAAATTCATGCGTGGAGGAAGAAGGTGAAGTACTTTATGAACACTTTGCACCGGTTTTCAAAAAGGAAGAAGGACATGGTGGATGGTGAGTCGAGAGAAGGATATGCTGACATTCCAGAGCCTTGCGACATTTAAAAATGGAGGATATGCTGTCCGTTTCGAAAAAAAGCATTGAAGTAGTCAAGTCTCCAGAATGTGACGCAATAAATTGAAGGATACTGCGGTAAGCGAGCGAGTGAATTGCTGGGGCCTTGTGTGCACTGTTTATATGCTCTTCAGTGACAGGAAATGTTGCAAAGAACTGGAGAATAGCTAATCTTCTTTCCTTAGTTGAAGAAGGGCAAAAGGGTTAAGCGAATAAATTTCAGGGTATGAGTCTTGCGTCAGTGTTAGGAACATTATTGAAGATTCATGGAGATAGGACTGACTCACATTGCGAAAAACATTGTTTGACTCGCGGAAGGCAACATGGCTTTGTGTGGGGAAGATCGTGCCTCACAAAATAGATTGTATATTTTGCGAAAGTGACAAAGGTAATTGATGCGGGCATAGAGCTGGATGTTCGCCATATGGTCTTTTCAAGTCCAATGATACGGTTCCTATGGCAGGCTCATACATAAAGCGAAGTAAAATTGAATTAGCGGTCCGTTGGTAAAGTGGATCCAGAACTGCTAGATCAAAGAAGACAGTGCAGTGATGTAAGGGTGTTTTTTCTAATTGTAAACTTTTAAATAGATTGCGGATTTGCGGATTGTGAAGATGATTGACAGAGAATGTAACAGGATCTAACTAGGCTGGAGACTTGTTTGGGGAAAATGCAAATAGAATTTAACCTGGACAACTGCGTAGTGATGCAGTTTAGAAGGGCTGCTGCAGGAGAAACTAATACAGTAAATGAAAGAACTCCAAGTAGCTTCAACATCCGAAGAGACCTGGGCATGCAGGTCCACATTTCCCTGAATGTGGCAACACAAGTGAACAGTGTGGTTAAGAAGACCTATCACATGCTTGCATACATCAATCATACCATAGAATATCAAAATTGGAATGTCATGTTGCAGCTGGATGGGAGTTTATTTCGGCTATTTTTGGGATATTATGTAGAATACTGGTACCAAGATCAGCAAAAGGATGTAGAGGTGTTGGAGAAGGTTTTTTAAAAAGCGTTTACTAAGATGTTCTGTAATTGGGAGGATATTCGTCCTGAGAGAAACTGAACAAAATTGGCTTGTTCTCAATTGGATATCAGTGGCTAAGGGCTACCTTCTAGAGGTTCACAAAACCCTGAGAGGTATGGATAGAATAGACAGTGAGAGACTTTTTTTCAGATTAAATTTGGCAATTATTCGGGGGCATAGTTTGTACGTAAAAGTGGGAAGGTTTGAAGGATATAGGAGAAGTAAGTTTTTTTTTCTGTTCCAGAGAGAATGTGAAAGAGCCTGAAATGCACTGATAATGGAGGTTGTAGAAGAAGATACAATAGCAATGGCGAAGAGATGTCTTGACAACAACAGAAGTAAAATGGAAATAAAATGATAGGTCTTCTTATACCTTCCGGAAGGCATCATATTTCAGTTGACATCTTGGTGGGCTGCATGGCCAGTTCTTGTGCTGTACTGTTCTTTATGACAGGATTTCAGCAAGATAGTGGTCAGCTGCTGATTGATTCATTACTGATGATCAACAGACGCATGAATGTAGATATCTCCTCATAAATTTGTAGCTTCAAATCATCCCTCCCACTGTGAGGAAACTCAATATTGAGAATTTGACTTGAAAGTCAGAGCTGGTAACTGGTGACTCCATCTCGCCCCTCGCTCCTGCAGACTTCTATCTTGGACATCAATGTCTCAGGGGACACTGAACAGATAGAAGCGGCAGGTTCTCTACACTCACCAATGCTGGCATCTGTCATATGGTAGCCTCGCCATGCCATCGCAGCACATCTCCGACCCATTGAGATTACGCTTCTGTACTTCAATTCTGCAGCTCAGGGTGCACTGACAACTCTTTTGTAATGCTGCTGAAAGAACACTGTGCTAAGGCATATACACCAGGCTCCTGGACTGCACCTGTAGTCTGCACACTCACTTTATATTCACTTGAATGCTCACGGAATTATTGCCTTGTCTTACCCTGCTTTTAGCATTATTTCCAATGCTCATCCAACTGCTGTATTGCCTTGTGATCTAGCACAGCCACAAAACCAGGAAGCTTGATATCATTGCTCCGAGTCAATCAGGTTTCCCTGCACAGTGAGTCAACGGGAGTCTCAGATAACAGTCATTCATTATCGTTTCTTTGATGGATACAGGGATGGTGCCAGAGGAACTGAGAATGGCAAACACCGGAGGTTTGTTTAATATGGAACAGGAAGTTACTGAATTGATTGAGGCTGCAATTCTGAGACGCAGGAAAACAGTCAGTGCGGAAGTTTCGCGGATTCCAGTACAGTGTATCTTTATTTGTTCAACGAAGACAGTTTGTAATTAATCTGACTCAGATGGATTAAGGCAGTAACTTGTAACTTAATGTGACTTTCTTGGATTTAACAATAGATCACGTGACATATATTTTAAAAGCAGAATCTACAGGGTACAGGTGAATGTAGCATGAAACGCTGAAAAATGCAATGCAAGGCATTTGGTGACATCAACAACCGAGAGAAATGCAAAATAAGTGAAATTACGGTCAGTGTGCACAGATGCCTGATGGTAGTCGGACACACCAATAATCTCATTACGTAGCACATGGCATCATTCCCTATATCTGCCAATGTCAGAATATAAGCGCAGGATGCTTATGCTGGAACCATATAAATAACGAGTTCAGTCACAGCTTGTGTATTGTGTGCATGTCTGGTCACCCCATCACGCGGAAGAATGAAATTGGACTGGAATATGTACAGAGGAGATTCATTACCCTGCAACATGGAAAGATTTGATTGGAAGTTGCTGAGAGGTATTTTAATTGGGGTGTACATGTTGTCAGGTGCCGGGGTAGAGAGGGAGTGAATACATTATTCATGTTGGAGGGCTCAGTTACCAGCGGCAAATGTTTCATGTAATTGATTGAATTGTTGGAGATGTGGTGAGGCAAGTTGTTATTTCGTCCAGTGTATCGTAATGACATGGAAGTAACGCAAGGATGCGAAGTAGAGGCAGAAACTCTCAAATCATATTAAAAAGGTGCCGACATCTGCACCGAACTCCAGTAGTCTCGAGGGTGTCACAACGAGGGTTTGAAAACAGCAGTATGTTTTGTCCAATGCAGGCAGTGTTCAGAATGATTTCATCTGTATTTGCTATATTCTGATTTTTCAACTGTTGCCAATATCTGTTTGCTTAGATATGCAGGGCAGAGCGGAGAGTGCAGATCGGAGCAGTGTGTAAATTGATTAACATCAAAACAATACTGATCCCATCCTTTTTACGCTATACTACTTCACTGTGTTGGACAATTTGTCCTTCCTGCATAAATTTTGAAAACCCTTGAGTATTCAGTGCTCAGTCTTGGTCACATTGCAGGCACATCTCCAAAATGACAGCTGCATCTGACCTGGTTTCTCCTGTTAAAGCTATCAATTCGTTTGCATTATTGAAAAATTAGGAAGGAATTGAATGATCGCAGCAAGTGCCAGAGATGGGGATGGCGGTAGGGTCCAGCGGAGCTGAGAGAGATATGAATGTGCGTTAAGGCTTGTGGATATTACAGTGATAGGGCTTGTTGTCTGGGCTGAAGGAGATTACAGCGACAAGGGTTTTACGTTTTGTTTGAAGTGAAAACGGAGCTGGACCAGCCACATGAATATTCTGTGAATAAGAGCATTTTAAACGGAAACGCTTAATTAACATGATACCGGGACAAAATGCCGTGTGACTTAGTTCCCTGTATTTATCTACAGAAGATATAAAATGGGAGGCAGTGGAAGGGCAAACGGGTACATGAAGCGTGTAGATGTATCCCACAATCTGACTGGAAAGGTGAACTGTCTATATTTACAGATTATTGTCATTGATGTACATGCAACTCTCACCAGCTGAAATAACTTAGCTTTTGAATTGTAACATTTCAGGGAGTGAAAAAATATTCTGATCAGAAGCTCTGTTAAGCAAAACACTGGTCTGGAATTCATATCTGGGAGTTGTTGCTGCATTTATTCCTGCCTGTGTAATAGTTTCATTTCAGAATCATATTCTGAAACATCGACGTAGAACTGGTAAATACATTCAGAACTGAACAAGCACCAGTAAATTAGATATTTGCAGCTTCGCATATCCAGTCTGGAAAAGAGACCCACAAGGAGATCTGTAAGATCCCAAGTTCTCTCTCCTACCGGGGCATGGTCAGCTGCTCTCATCTATCCTAGAACTGTGCTCCAAATCTGACCAGGAAGATCATAGACTGTCTCCCCAGCCTGTGGAGAGTACTGGGCCCCGTAGCCAAAACAACCAGATACCAGGCTCGGTCATGGGCTGATGTGTTTGCATCTCAAATGCTTTATTATCCATCTTGAAACACAGAACCAATCAGGCAAATTCCAAATTCTTTCTCTGTTCATGGTTTGTGCAAATATTGTGGCACGGGAGCTAGTTGACATGTTTGTGGTTATGTTTGCTGAGCTGGGAAGTTTCGTCCCAGTCTCGGTAACATCTTCATACTTAGGAGCCATCTGTGAAGCGCTCCTGTACCGTGTGTTCTGGATTTTATTTGGTTACGTTACTGCTTCTTCCACTTTCTGGTTCCGATTGTTTACTGTAATGGCTGATATTGTGTCCAGGTCAATGTGTTCGTTGATAGAACTGCGGGTTAGTGCCAGGCATCTAGATCTTCTCTCGCTGTCCCTGTTTATCTTGTCCTATGATCGTTGTGTTTCCCGAGTCGAATTTGTGGTCCCTGTCATCTGTGCATATGGCGACGAGAGACAGCTTGTCCTGGTGTTTCGTGGTGGACTCGGATTACGAGGTGTCTCCCTGTTTGTCCCATGTAGTATTATATGATATCTTTCCATGGAATCTTGTAAATTCTGAGTTTCTTACACATGATCGGTATAGGATTTGTCTTTGACCTGTTGTGCTGTTGCCTGAGGGTGTCTGTCGGTTAATGGGCTTTCATGAGTCCCAGTGGTCAGAGAATTCTGTCTGTCCGTTCCGAGATTTTCTTCAAGGTAGCATAACAAACAGGTAGACAATTACCAATCCGCATTCACCAATACCAACTAGCAACTAAATGCTGATTAATTCAATGTATTTATCTCAGAGATAGATGGGCTGTTGACAATTAAGGGGATCAAAATTTAGACGGGGCGAGTGGGAAATGAGATTGAGAAAAAAGATTAACCATAATCGAATGGCCGAATTGACTCGATGGTCCAAATGACCTACTCCAATATCTGACCATAGCATCACAGAATCAGGTCCTTACTGACTGTCCGTAGAGAATACCACACAGACCCATTCCCCCACGCTATTACTGTATATTTCACCGACGAATGTGTCCACGCACAGATATCCTGACCATTATGGGTAATTTAGCAAGGTTCCATCCGCTTCGCCAAATCATCTACCTGTGGCGAGAAAAGAGAATACTAAGAGGAAACCCACGCAGGCATGGGGAGAACGTTCTCGGACAATCGACCCCGCGTCCTTGACGTTGTGACTAAGCAGTACTCACCCCCCCCCCCCCGCCCCACCACCAGCCACCGCACTGCTTTGTTGAAACAATGATGTTCTTACGGTTTTTGCTTATTTCATTGGTTTATAAGTGTGCATTTTTGTTTCTGGCGTATCACGTATGACTCATTCCGACATGTTCTTGATTTTTACTGTCACCTCTTGGTTTCCGATCAACTGCCGAAAACACACCATAAAGTAACTTCAAAACCGTGCGCATAAATCTCAGAAAGACGGTCATAAAGACGGTAACTGGAATGCTGGCATTGATTACAAATGGAAAGGAGAATAAAATTGGGAACGTTTGTAATAATTGAGAGGGCTCCAGTCTGCCCAAACCGAAATACTGTCAACAGGTTTGGTCATCTAACTAGCAGGAAAATATGATTGTTTTGAAGGCAGCAGAGAAAAAAACTCACCAGACTGATTCTCAATGCCTTGATATTGAATTGAAGAGGTGGAAAAATCGAGCTTGAAGTCATTAGAACTTAGAAGATGAGGCAAGTTTACTGATACACGAAGATCCATGTCTTCTTACAGGATCGGTGCTTCGACAATTGTTCCTCTGAACAAGGACCTATAACCGGAGATAAAGCGACTGCAGCCATTAGAGAAAGTTACATAGAATAGATGGATTGTAGAGAGCGGGGGAAGATCGGGTGTTTTGAGATGACTGTTGGTGGATGGAGATGACATAGGTTGCTAGGATGATATATGTCATGTAGAAGTACAGGGTTCGCAGTTCTCAAGGACGTACAAAGAAATAGAGTTTTAAAGCGACTGGACATTACACAGATAGGGATGGTATTTAGAGCTGAAGGCGTTAGAGATAGCGAAATTTGTAAGGACTGAAGAGCTCACAGGCACGGATGGTAAGCGGAATTTCAGGAATTAGAGATAGGGAGGATTGGACCGATTGGATAATTCAAGGAGAGTGATTATCGTTAGAGTTGTAGAGATAGAGTGGGTTGTCGAGGCTGGAGATTACAAAGATGGGGTGGTTGGTGGAGTTGCAGGTGTTGACTGTGGTAGTGAGTTTCCAAAAGACTGAATTAGTTCACACAGCCAGGAAGAGGTGTGCGGATTGGAGGAGCCTGAGAGTCTGAGGGTTGTTGGACTGCAGAAATTCAGAGTATTCGTGAGGGCTGTGAAGTAATGTCTGCTGCATTGCTATCAGTCTTGCCGGGATGTGAAGTGCTGTTGGAGGGGGGAGTTATGGAAATCGAGAGTTTTGCAGATGTTGCCAAATGTTAATACACCGTGAGCTATAGTAGTTGTGGAGGTTGCAGAGACAGGGTGGGTTGAAGGGTTGGAGTTCGCAACAGGTAGTAAAATGTTGAAAGGGATAAATAGCCTGACATTAGTCAGGCAGATTGGAAGGTCTGGAGTGAGAAAACGAGAATCGCAGTGACTGAAGAATATCACAAAGGTGGCGACTGACATGAGAGAGAAGCATTGTAACATGAAAGAAGCTGTTCTAATGGAGTTATGGAAGATACAGGGATATCTGAAGGGATTGCAGCTGATAAAAACGGCAGTGAGGCCCTGTGGTTTCGGATGGATGACCTTTACACAGACATGGAATATTTTATGGATTGAAGAATTTCAGAGATGTGGAGGGCTATATAGTAGTGAGGGACTATCAGGAATATGGAATTTGCAGTTAATGATTGTATTTGCTGACATCGGATGTTTACATTCTGAAGGTTGCACAGAGCGGAAGGCGGGCGAGTTTGGCACAGCTGATCGGCACAGCAACAGCAATTGCGGCTGGAGAGAACTACACAGTTATGGAGCATTGCAAAATCTGGAGGAGTTTCCTGCGGTAGGGATCGTTGGAGGGGCGCATGAGGTTTACACAAATCGAGGTATAAAAGCTGGAGAAGGTTGTATAGGTGAGCAGATGGATGAGGATACTGTAGGTGCTGACATTGACAGGATTCGTGATAGCACAGGGAGGATGTTAAGTAAATTGTGAGTTTGTTGGAACTGAAACGGGAGAGTCAAAGGCATTGGAGTGGATGCTTCAGGTCTGGAGGGTTGCAGGCTACAGAAATGTTTACATAGATAGGGATCATCGTCGAGTCTTCACACTTTGAGAGAGTTTCAGAACAGGAAGAGGCAACATAAAAATGCAGTGATATTGGAGCTGTAGGAGTTTACGGAGATAGGGAAGTTTGGATGATTTGCAACTGTTTATGGACAGAGGAATACCTTGATCGGCAAAGGAAGCGTTGTAGACGTTCACAAGGAGAGAATCTTTGAGGTTTTGGGTGAGCTACAGGTCATGGAGGATCAAACAGAAATGTGGAGTGTCGTTGTGGCTGGGAAAGGGACGAGATGAATTTATACAGATAGAGAAGTTGGGAGGAATGGGAGATAGTTAGAGAGGTCATGTACTTATAGAGTCATATAGATCTACATCATAGAAACAGATCCGTCGGTCCAACGCGTCCATGTGGACCAGATATCCCAAACCAATCTAGACCCACCTGCCAGCACCCGGCCAATATCCCTCCAAACACTTTCTATTCACATACACATTCAAATACCTTTTAAATGCTTCAATGTTACCAGCCTCCACCACTTCCTCGGGCAGCTCATTCCATACATGTGCCACCCCCTGCGTGAAAAGGTTGCGTCTTAGGTCTCTTTTATATCATTTTCCTCTCACCCGAACCCGAAGCCCTCTACGTTTTGGACTTCCAAAGCGCAAGAAAAAGACCTTGCCTATTTATCCTATCTATGTCCGGCATGATTTTGTAAATCTCTACAAGGTCACCCATCAGCCTCTGACACTTCAGGAAAAACAGACCCAGATTTTTCAGCCTCCCCCTCTCGTGCAAATCCTCCAACCCTCGCAACGTACTTGGAAATCTTTTCTGAACTTTTTCAAGTTTCACAACATCTTTCCCATCGGAAGTAGACCAGAATTGCACGCAATATTCCATCATTTGCCTGAGCAATGCCGTCTACAGCCATAGCATGACCTCCCAACTCCTGTACTCAATACATTAACCAATAAAAGAAAGCATACCAAATGCCTTCATCATTATCCTATCTACCTGAGACTGCACGACCAAGAAGCTATGAACCTGCACTCCAAGTTCTCTTTGTTCAGCAACGCTCACGAGCACCTTACCATTAAATGTATAAATCCTGCTAAGATTTGTTTTTACAAAATGTAGCGCCTCACATTTTTCTGAATTAAACTCCATCTGCCACGTCTCAGCCTATTGGCCCATCTGATCAAGATCCTGTTTTAATCTGAGGTAACCGTCTTCGCTGTCCACTATACCTCCAAATCGGATGTAATCTGCAAACGTACTAACTATGCATACATGCTCACTTCCAGTTCCTTTATGTAAATGAAAAAAAGTCGAGGACCCAGCACCGATCCTTGTGGCATTCTACTGGTCACTGGCCACCAGACTGAAGACAACCCTCCACCATCACCCTCTGTCTTCTACCTTTGAGCCAGCTCTGTATCCAAATGGCTAGATTTCCCTGTATTCCGTGAGATCAAACCTTGCTAACCAGTCTCCCATGAGGAACCTTGTCGAACGCCTTACTAGAGTCCACATTGATCACATCTTTCGCTCTGTCCTCATCCATTTTCTTTGCTACTTCTTCAAAATACTCAATCAAGTTTGTGAGGCATGACTTCCCACACACAAAGCCATGTTGACGATCCCTCACAGTCCTTGCCTTTCCAATTACACGTACATCCTGTCCCTCAGGATTCGCTGCAACAACTTCTCACCGCCGACGTCAGGGTTAATGGTCTATAAATCCGTGGTTTGTCCCGGCCACCCTTCTTCAACAGTGTCACCACGTTAGCCAACCTCCAGTCCACTGGCACCTCACCTGTGACTATCAATGATAAAAATATCTCAGCAAGAGGCCTAGCAATCACTTCACTAGCTTCACACAGAGTTCTCGTGTACACCTGATCAGGCAGTGGGGATTTATCAAACACGGTGGTACAGTGGTTAGCACTGCTGCCTCACAGCGCCAGAGACCCGCGTTCAATTCCTGACTCAGACGACTGACTGTGTAGAGTTTGCACATTCTCCCCGTGTCTGCGTGGGTTTCCTCCGGGTGCTCCGGTTTCCTCCCACAGTCCAAAGATGTGCAGGTCAGGTGAATAAACTATGCTAGGTGTTAGGTGAAGGGGTAAATGTAGGGGAATGGGTGGGCTACGCATCGGCGGGTCGGTGTGGACTTGTTGGGCCGAAGGGCCTGTTTCCACACTGTAAGTAATCTAATCTAATCTTTATGCGTTTCAAGACATTCAGCACTTCCTCCTCGGCAATATGGGCACGTTGCAAGGTGGCACCATTTATTTCCCTACTTTCTATATCTTCCATCTCCTGTTCCACAGTAAATACTGATGCAAAATATGCGTATCGTATCTGCCCCATTTTCTGTGGCTCCACACCAAGGCCGCTTTCCTGATGTTTGAGGGGCACTATTCTCTCCCTAGTTACCATTTTGTCCTTAATGTATTTCTAAAAACGTATTGCATTCTCCTTAATTATATTGTCTGAAGTCATCTCATGTCCCCCTTTCCCCTCCTTATTTACATCTGAAGCAACCTCTTACTGCCTTTATAGTCTTCTAAGGATTCACCCGATCTATTCAGATGTTGCCTTACATATGTTTCCTTCTTTTTCTGAACCAAAACATCAATTTCTTAGTCATCCAGCATTTCCTTTAACTAATGGCTTTTCCTTTCTCCGGATTCTTGTTATCTCATTTCTGAAGGCTTGATCTATTTCCTCACGAGTTGCCTGGGTCCCACCGCTCCTCTGCCCACCTTACTAGTTTAAAATCTCCCACTCAGCTCCAGCAAATCTCCCTGCCAATATATTCGCCCCTTCCAATTTAGGGGCAATCCACCCTTCTTCTACAGATTACATCTACCCCAAAAGAGATTCCAATGATCCAAACATGTGAATTCTTCTCCCGTGCAGCAGCTCCTCAGCAATACATTCATCTGCTGTATCCTCCTAATCTTCCCTCATTAGCTCGCAGCACCGGGAGTAATCCAGATATTACTACTCTCGAGGACCTCCTTTTTAAATTCCTGCCTGTCTGTAATCACCCTTCAGAATCTCAACCTCTTTCCTTCATATGTATTTAGTTCCAATATGGAAAATTACCTCTTGCTGTGCCCTCTTCCCTGTGAGATCATTCTGCATTCTCTCCGAAACATCTTGCTCCTGGCACCAGGGAAGCAAACACCGTTCCAGTTTTTCGCTGCTAGCCAAAGAAACGTCTGTCTGTACCTAAAACTAGAGAATCCCCCAACAGAATTGATCTCCTGGAACACGACGTACTCCTCGTTGCATTAGAGCCATTGTCAATAACAGGAAGTTGGCTGTTCCTGCTCCACTGGCATGAGAATCCATCACCTCGTGCGTTTTACAAAAAACAGCATGCTGGTTTGGAATGTGTATAGCCACAGTAGGCTCCTGCACGAGTTGCCTACCTCTCTTACCTTTTCTGGGGTTAACCCATTTATGTGACTGTATCTGGGACTTACCCCCACACACTTCGTATAACTGCCATGCATCACATACTGTTGCTGTTGCAAATTCCTCATTGTTTCTAACTGTCTCTCCAACCGATCCATTTGATCTGATAAGATTCGCAACCAACAACATTTATTGGAGATATAATCCGCAGTAAACCTTAAACTCTCTTTACACTCCCACGTCTCACAAGAAGTACATATCACTCTACTAAAGAACATTTTTGATCCTTCACAGTTTACTGACCCAGAAAATAACACCATCTTTTTCATCTACAAAACACTGCCCCAGGTTAAATTAATAGTTTTGACTTTTATTTTAAGTTTAATCAAGAAACATATATAAAAAAAAAATCAAGAAAGAATCAACTCTACTCACTACAGCAAGCTTTCTGTCGGCCAGTTAAAACAATTAACTTATCTGATTCTGTGCTGTAAACTTCGCCCAAACAGTTCCGACAAGATCAGTTGAAACTTTCACTGTTTCTTAATTTTCCCAGATGCACTGCGATGTCCAGCGATACATGAATTCAAACAGCAAAGACAGTAACTGTGCAGATTCACTGTGGTGTCAGTTTCTTTCTATCTCACTCTCACTCTCTCTCCTGCACTGACCCCTGCATATGCTTCCTTTGTCTGTTCTTCTCCTATTTAAAACTGCTGGTGTTTTGACTTCTTTCCACAACGTTCCAACATAATTCAACAGCATATAAAGCAGTAATTGCCGCCCCTGGGATTCGAGGAAATCACAATTCTGTAGGACACCAGACAGCTATAGCGCCTGGAGATCGTTTCAGTGGTACCAAATTCTAGAGGGACTTCTGCAAGTGGCACACATGGGCAGGTTGGTGCGGGCTGGAGGCTGTTACAGAGAAACAGTGGGCTCGACGTATTGGAAAAATGTAGAGAAATAGCGGTTATAGTAGTGACTGGAGTCGAAGGTTATTGAGGTTGTGCATGTTTTTGAGACTGGAGCAATTTAAAGAGCCAGGGAGTACAAGTCGCATTGGAGTACGTTTCATATATACGGAGGGACTGTGGGGATAGGAGGTTAAAGAGAAAGGGATTGTCCAGGGAGTTGGAAACATTCAAGGCGCTGGAGCAGATGAGGTGGAGCGAAAGGTATTTTTCCTTGCCGTGTGACTCTGTGACATGAACACAGAGAGTCCTGAAGATGGAATAGAGAACAGAAAGATCTAATGTTTTCTACCACCTTCTAAATGGAAACATTCATTCACCTCTGTTTCTTGATCCACACTAAGGCAGCACATGCCTGGATTGATAACCGTGAGCTTGCAATGCTGTCACGGGAAGGATCAGTATCACAACTGTAGAACAATCCTCTTACAAGAGGGTAGCATTTCAGCATGGGATGTTTCCGCTCTGTGTTCACCCTTCAGCACGATATCTCTGTCATGTCTTGAGGGCAGAATTATCTCGTCCTTTAAATGCTCTCTGTTCTGTTATCTGTGAGCGATCATATCACGCTGCAGGATTTATTGAAGTCCCCACATCTCCCTGCCCTTTCTTTGTGGCTGCTAAACTATCTTCAATATGATGATGGAGGGGACAGTGGTGAGGAATACTGCTGCTTCAGGAAATTCCTGAATACCCACAGGAGAAAAACTCAAAATAGACTGGTGCAATGAGTGGGACAGATGTAGAATGGCATTGAGTCCCAAAGAGATCTGGACATTCCCAGTCTTTAACTGTGGCCCGTGCTGCCTCATAGAATTGTATTGGCTCTGGATCTGGAGTAAATACAAAAGATGCAGTCAGTGGCAGCATTTAGTCATACACTGTGAAGACTATCCGAGTGATATCCCCAGAGTTCGTGCAGGTATCAGGATCACATAATTGTTCGGAGGAAAGGGTTTGAATAATGGTGCGCTGTCATCAGTACTTAGGGCTGAGTGAGCTATGAGTGGGGCAGGTGTTATTCTGCCTGATGTTATTCTTACTATATTGTTAATCCAGACACTAATTCTACATTCTCAGATACACATCTGACTAACTAATATCCTTTAAGAAAGTAAATATGTTATAGGCAGCTCGTCTGCCCATATGTCTCCAGATTCGCAGGCATGTAGTTCACTCTCAACTGCCTTCTGAAATGGCCGAGAAATTCACTTTGTTCAAGTGCAGCGAGGGACGGCCAATGAATGCTGGTCAATTGGAAAACCCACATCCCAAGCATCAATTAAAAGCAACTGGAACCATGCTGGGACTAGTGTCCTGTCCAAACATATCCATAGGTTTGCAGACGGGCTCCAAGGAGAGAAAAAAGATGTCGGTACCGGGTTCAAGTGAAATGAACTTTACAAATCCAAAGAGAATATGTCAAGACTCACATGAGCATGGGGATGTAGGTGAAGCAGAAAAGAACGGAACGGGACCGAGTTTCATAACAAGTGGATATCAGCGAATCGGTTTGTGACAAGAGATTGTGAAAAGAATAAATTATAACACTGTTTTTTGACATTGACTTAGTATTTGCATTAGTGCAGAAGGACATTTGGCTCTTAGACTTCGAAGCGGGAGAATCAGTTCTAAGTTAAACCATGCCCCTACAATGGCCAACAAACAGATCCATTCCGTGTGACACATTCAAAGCTAAAGCCTTTGTGCACCATGAAATTAACCTTGCGGAATTTCACGTTGCTGTTACTGGAAGATCAAGTGGTACAGTAATTAAACAACTGCAAAAACTGTTGCCTGGCATTTTCTTTCAGTAGTCACTGATAAGACTCAGAATTTGATTGAAGAATAATAAGGTACAGCCAACAAAATGCTGAAGCTGCTACAGAGTCTAGCCACAACAGTATACATAACACTGAATTCATATACTGATGCCCATCGAGGCTCAGACCACAGAGGCACTAATTCAAACAGAAATTTGGATACTTACAGAAATCGTCACACAACGGAACGTTCTGAAACTGTTAGATATTCTGATTTAACATGAAAGCCGACGTTAATGCGTATTCTGACTGTAATAA
Source organism: Chiloscyllium plagiosum (assembly GCF_037043375.1). NCBI lineage: Eukaryota > Metazoa > Chordata > Chondrichthyes > Orectolobiformes > Hemiscylliidae > Chiloscyllium > Chiloscyllium plagiosum. The sequence goes on along the minus strand of NW_028270184.1, from coordinate 29,800,582 downwards.
CGTTAACAGATATTTTTACATAAGTAGCATTCATCTGAGTTTGGCTTCTTGTTTAAATTTTAAATTAATTGGGGAAATTAAGTAGGTTTCAACAGCTGTTGCATTCCCGATTTCAAAGTCTCGATCACATAAGTTGCCTTTCAATCAGCAATCTCATTCTACACTGACCATTTAGATATTTTTTTCTTTAGTTCGTTATTCTAACTTCATCAGGGCACAATTAGTCTCCGTGCAAAAAATATAAACTCAACATTGATGCAGACTGCATTCTCTCACTGAGGCTATATTTGGTGGATATTCTATCCTGTAAGGCTAAACCTGGAGGAAAATTGATTGGTCAGCCAGTATTTGGGATTAAAGTGTCAAAAATTCAGAGATGTGAAGAAAACAGCAGGTGGCCTTTCGGCTTATTGAATCGTAGCTGATAAACATCAACCATCAAATTATTCTGGCCGAATGTCCAGCATTCGGCACATTGTCTTGCATGCATTTGCATTATAAGTACACATTTACATTGTGTTCAGTGTTCCTCGGTCGCCTGTCTTGTCCAGAATTAGAGACAGAGAGTTCTGGATTCCGATCAGCGTCTGCTTTTTTTAAAAAAAAAAGTGTTCTGCGATTGCCTTGTAACCTTCTACTCATTTTATAAATTTTGACGCTTTCGTCATTGATTTCTATGCCAAAGGAAATCTTTAATCGTATCAAATCTGTCTATGTCCCTCATAATTTTAAACATCTTAATCACAATTGTCCTATATGCCTGCTTCACCACTTTCCTACCTGCCCGTGGACACCTTGGATGGGTGGGCATACTTTCCACATGTCTTCTATTCATCATGCAATCCCTTTCCTTGTTTGTCTGCCCAGGTGCATCATGTCACGCTTGCTCGGCTTGAGTTTTATTTGCCATGGAACAGACATTCTGACCCGCTGTCTACGTCCTCTTGTGATCCCAAGTTACCCTCCTCATTGTTTACCGACACCACAACCGTTTCATCATCCTTAGCCTTACGTTTCTTCATTTGGGTAGAACTTGATTACATATAACACACACGGTCGGAGCAAGGACATTGATCCTAACCGAACTACCATTGAGACAGATGTATGAAGGAGTCGGCAATTGATGGCAATTAGATATCTCAGATACATTCCCGTTCACCTGATGAACTTAGACTTTTTAACTGTAGAGAATCCACGTTGAAGATTCACAGACACCTTCCTTCTGTTTGAATCTGTCTATGCTTTCAACTCTGTTGGGTCTGTCTTAAGAATGTAAAATTGCTGGCATTTTAATTCAGTACCAAAAACATCTGACTGAGCGTGTGTTTCAGTGATATTCGTCCAAGTTACAAAATCTGAGGGACAGTGTATTTAATTAAATTATTCCCTCCTCATTTCTGGGTCGAACGTTTGGTCCTCGCAGTCAAGAGAAGAAAAACAAAACTCTGCAAATTCAGGAATACAAAGTAGACAGGCAGGAATCTGGAAGAACACAGCAAGCCAGGCAGCCACAGAGGTGGAGACATCGATGTTTCGGGTGTGACCATTCATCAGGACTGAGTGTGGGTTTGGAAGAGCTACAAATGAAGGAATAGGCAGGGTCAGAGTGGTGATTTGGGGAGAGGGCAAGAAAGTTGGAGGGCGCGACCTGGTTGGTCAATGGGATGAATTAATACAATAGTTGGCAGGGACAATTGTCAGGAAGTGCGAGGGACAGGGCAGAGCGTGGAGGATGGCGAGCGAAGTTATTTGAAATTGAAGAACTCAAAGTGGAGTCCTCCGGTCCATAGAGTGCTTAAGCTGAAGATAAAGTGTTTTTTCTCCAACAGTCGCTTTGGTTTGTTTGGCAATGGAGGAGGCCAAAGTCATGTCAGAAACGGAGTGGTTTGGGGAATTGAAATGGGGGTTAACCATGAGGTCTGATACTCCCTGTGAACTCTGCTGGGATGCTTGGTGAGCCATTCACTAATTTTGCTTCTGTCTCTCCAGTGTTGATATCACGCTGGGAGCTCCAGATGCATTAATCTATATTGGGAGAGAGACAGATGAACGTTTGTATGTTTTGGGTCCTGGATGAACCTGCTGTTGGTTGTATACTTTCATCTTAAGCATTTTTTTCTGGTTGCAGAGGAAGGTACAGTGGCGGGGGTGCCGTTAACTGAGGCACGACAGAGGGAACAGGCCTTGCGGAAATATGACAGGGGTCGGGACATGTTCTTGTTGGTGAGGTTCATTTGTGGTTCGTGGAAGTGTTCGAGGATGATGCGATGCATGCAAAGACTGGTGGAGTGATAGGACGACAAGTGGGACTCTCTCCTTATTACGTAGGGAGTGCGTGCATTCAGAATGGTCGATTGGGAATAGAATCGGTGCGGTGAAGGGCTGGACGGATGATGGAGTCAGCAATAGCACGATGTTCAAAATAGCTTGACTACTGTGATGATTTCGACTGGAATGGCACCTCGTCCAAGCGGAAACAACGGAGGCGGTGCAATTAGGCGAATGGGATGCAGTTCTTGCAGGATATGGGGTGGAATGAGGGAATGTTCAGGTAGTCTGCAGTAGATGTCCGTTTGAATTCTCTCGCCAGTAATGTGAATGGTGAAGTCAGGAAATTGGCAGGAGGTTTCCGAGAATTTGAGGGTGCTGAGGGAGATGTGGGTGAAATCGATTAAATGCTCCAGTTCAGACTGTGTGCAGGACGCTGCACCTTCAAGTCATCGATTTAACGTTGGAAACGTTGAGGTGCCGTGCCTATCCAAGTGCTGAAGCGGGACTGTTCGATATGGCCAACAAAGAGGCAGGCGTAGCTGGGGCCCATCCGGGTACACATGCCTGTGTAACCATCACAGTCAAGATCAGGTACAATGCTTCCATCGCTACCCACGTCATTGAATTTTTGACAGGCAACACGACTGAAAGTCGGAATGAGTCGCACTCGTGCAAATTAGAAGGTGCAGAGAGATAGAGCTCGGAGAAACAAGCAAATAAGAAGCCCCTCCGGGCCATTGTGTAACAAATGAGATGCTGTTATTTTTATTCAAATCTGAAGTTGCTCCTTTTGAGGGACAGGCGTTGTTTGGAAGTGGGAAGAGATAGCAGAGCACAGACTTGAAAAGAACGTATTCAAATAGTCAGAAGACATGTCACAATCGTCACAGGCTCCGTATTTCTTCTTTGTTTTGAAGTGTAGAAATTAGCCGAAAAGGTTTAAAGTAAAAAGGCAAAAAAGAAGAAAGTCGACCTTCCTTGATCTCGAAGCTCAGGATTTAACCATGTGATTGTTGTGTACGTTTTGGGTTTTGCCTTTTTATTTATCATGGCAGAATATTGAGAATTCGAGAACAATTTTCAATTGACATGGAATTCTGAACTGAGGGAGTTTACAAAACGTAATACGCACAAGTGTAAGTAAAAGAAGAGAAAGCGAAAGAGCTCGAAGATTACTTGTTCAGAACTTGTGAAGTTGTGGAACTCCTGAACAAAATGCACAAACCAACACACTGACTGGTATGCACTGAATAATACTGGGAATACAATCTCTTGTGAAGCGGTCATTTTATTTATCAAAACTCACTGTGTCACCAACGAATAATTAATGGAATTTTAAATTTCAGTTCGGGTGTTGAGTGCATAGAGGACCGAGGCTAAATTGAAAGCGCATTTCCTAACTTGTGGTTACCCTTGTACTGATATACACTCCGAAACTATAAATCTCCACAATTCTAACAGAGACGGCGAAACTATCCAGAACAGGAAACTCCTGCGTATATTAAAGATCTATCAGACAGTGAAATTAATGTCCGCACTGAAATTAATCTATTCCATGAAACTAATGCAGCTTTTTAATCTACTAGAGAATTTGGAACTTCTCTGCTTGATATTGTTTCTGATTCTGAAACCTATGCAGATGTTCAAAGTAATTCCACTCCTGAGTTCAATAGGTTTTGCGCAACTTGCAGAGTCAGTAACATAGGTATTGAAACTAGCACAGGCCCAAAAAGAGAAAATAATACAAAACATAAATGTAAGGAAAATCTTGGAAACTTGCATTTCATGAACGTGATGCAGACCCTAAAAATGAAACACTGAAAGCAATAAACACTCTGAAAGTAAAGAAAGGTAAGAGGGTTAATCTTCGTTGATTGGGGAGCTCAGGATTTAAAGACACACTTGCTCAGTCAATATTGGAATTTAGTTTATGTTTGCTCACAGAATATTGATAGAATGAGAACAATTGTGAATTCATATGGTATTAATGAATAAAGGATTGCAGAAAACACATTCAGCAACAAATTCAAATAAAAGAGCAGAGAGTGAAAGAGCTGCTATAGTGTCTGATTTTTTCAGAACATGCAGGTTTGTGGTAATCGTGAACAGAACGCAAAGCCTAAAATACTGACTGCACTGCATTGAGTAACATTGAAAATATAAAGTCGCGAAAAATTGTGAGTATATTTAAATGAAAACTTGCTGTGTAACAAACGGAGAGAATATGAAGGATTCCGTTATACTTTCGTGTGGAGTAGTTCGAGGAGTGGAGCTTAATTGGCAGCACGTTACCTGAGGGAATGATGAGATAATATTCATACTCAGTAAGAAACTAATACAGATGAATCGAAATCAGCCAGTCAAATTGATATATACTATGAGATAGATATATGCATTGAACGTAATGCAGATCCTTACCCGATTAGGTAACCTGAAAGTCATACCATTCCTGAAATTAAGGAACAGCCTGAATCGAATCCAAAACCTGAAACCGATACAGATATAAATATATTACTGATCCTGACGCAATTAAATTAGCTGAACTTGATACATTACTGAATCGAATAACAACTGAAACTTACAACGTAAGTGGCACAGGTCTTGAAACTAATACACAACATAAAACAGAAACTAATACAAAACTTGAAAGTGATGTAAACCCTGCAATAAACACTCTAAAAGCAAGTCAGGCCTTGAATAGAGAACAGATCGTGAAACTGACATGGTCCCTGATTCACATTTAGACGTTGTACCTGATACAGACTCTGAAACTAATGCACATATTAAATCCTATACGCTTCCAAATGCAGATTCTGATACTCATACAGTCCTGAAAGGAATGCGTCCCTGAATCTGATGCAGGTACAGAAAATAATGTGGATCCTGTAAAAGTCCTACTGATCCTGAAACTGATCCAGACTCAGAATTAATACGGGCTTTAAAATTGATACAAAGCCAAAATGTAATGCAAGCTTTTCAATTAAAGTACAACTTGCACAAATGTTGACTGTGAAAATGACAACGACCCTAAACCAGAGACAGGTGCTGAAACTTACAGAATCTGTATCGAGGAGAAAGTGAGGACTGCAGATGCTGGAGATCAGAGCTGAAAATGTGTTGCTGGAAAAGCGCAGCAGGTTGGATGCTGCCTGACCTGCTGCGCTTTTCCAGCAACACATTTTCAGAATCTGTATCGACCATGCTTCGAGGACAGAGCCAGAAATTTATACCATCCTTAAATTAATATATAACCGGGTAATAACATGTTTCCTGATAATTATAAAGACCTTAAACGGGAAACGACCTCTTACACTATTTTGCAACTTGCCACGAATAGTACTATTATGCTTATTCAGACGCTATCACCATTTGAGAACCTAATTGGACTAGACGACGTTACATTGATGAAGACAGTCTCCGAGTCTAACAGTGAACATGGAACGAATGTGATGTTGGCCTTTACAACATCATGGGCCCGGGCTGCAGTGTTTATTGACTATCACCAGTATACAGCCTGGTCGGCCTTGTCAGGCCCCTGGTCTCTCAAACGCAGCAAGTATTCAGGTCTGCTGCTGGAGCTATAAATCCGTTGTAAGTGCCAGAATAGGAGCCACTAAATAGAGGATGCGTTGACATTGCCGTGTATGGCATGGTCGTATACTCTGCCAATACTAATATTCCTGCACCATTTGTGGAAGGGTGTGGGGAGTGTGGGTGTTGCGAAATGCAGGGGCCATTTCAAACAAATGTAACCAAACAGCCACAACCATTAAACCAGTACTAAACTCCACGAAAGATGTTTCCTTGTTCTCTTTCTGTCTGCTATTTCATGGAAAATATTAAACTTGAATTGATTTTGCTACAATTTATAGTATTGATGAATGAAAATTATGCAGCAAACCATCACTTTGTTCAGAGTTTCATGAAGATGTTGGGCGAGCATCTGGTCAACTGGCGCAACGCATAGAGGAGCTTAGATGAGCCGAGAAAGGTAGCAGCCGAACTGGAATACACGAGAGCGAGACCGACTTCAAAGCGACAGGTAAGCGTGGAGGAACTAGAGGAATTTGTCAAGAAGCTCAGAAATGTGTCACTTATGTTCGTTTGATTTGGTTATGGGTGAACCGTTTGCCCTATCCTGTTTGCGGTCTTAGCAATTGTACCTGTTCTCACGGATTCCCAGGTAATGATGCAAGGGAAGGAGCTGTTTGACTATTCAGAGCAGAACATTCAAGTCAGTTGGGGTTCTTGTAATTATGCGATGTTCGGAAAACAATTACCGTGAAAAAAACGACATTTGTACACATAAGATGGAAGATGTAAGGACGTGCATACGCAGACTTTATGCTGTCAGAGAGTTAGTGATAACTCCGTTGATGATAACAGTCATAAAGAAAGTTCGATCACACGCAGTTTGTGGAAGTCCACGCCAGACATAGAGGAGCATCTTATTGTTTCTGCAGTTGCTCCAGTGCGGGAACACACTCAACATCATTAATGTCCAAGGATGGCTAATTCTTAATTTATCTTCTATCCTTTCCCTCTTCTATCGGCGCTTTCTAATAGTAATTCTCTGTTCACAGTTCCAGAATATCGCACAGTGGCATGTGGTCTCCACTGCTGGATGTCAGTTTTATGACTACATCCTTTGACATTCATTCAGACTTCATCCTGTTTTAGCTATTTTAATCACTCAGAAACACCACCCGTGGTGCTTTTATGACTTTATTCAAAAGGCTATTCTATTTGCAGTACCTGGAAGATATCATCTTACAGAGAGAAAAAAAAAACAGGCGTAATATACGGAATGGGCACAACTCTATCGAATGATCTCCCTTGTTGTTCACCGTTCGCACAATGATTTTGATTATTTCAGAAAGGACACAATAGTGGCCTTTCTGAATGAAACAAATCAATTAAAAATGTTGTTCGCAGATTCATATGCATCCTGTGCACAGGTGCCAATAGAATCGTTATAGAAGAGGAGGAGGCCAGCAAACATACTTTGACTCTCTTCTGCTCAGAATGTGTCGTTCGCCAGGTATCAATTTTCTGCAATCACTTCATAACCATTCACCTCCTTCCTGTTCCGATACGAATCCAATTCCACCTTGAATACCTGGATTGACTTTGCCCACATCAGACGACTGGGCCAACATTCCTGATATAAGCCAATAGCTGGGGAGAACAATTCATCTGTATTTTGGAATGTCATTATTTGTCAATCGATGCAAATATTTGTTTTCTGGTTTTAAATATTTGTGTCAATCTGGTGACTATTCACCAACAATAATCCGCATTTGCAGCACAACCATTTGTCACTCTGATTATGCAAACGAGGAGCACTGTGCTCTACTCTGGTATTCGCGTTAATCTATTAATTAACACGAATAGGACAGTGTCCTATTTCAAAGTGATTCAGCCAAATGTGAATGAGATATTCGATGTGAGAGAGTTAATTATGAGGCAATGTATTATTCTCGACAGACTTCTCTATCAAGTGAATACTCTGAATGTTGGTATCACAACCACATGGACGGATATTGACGTGAATCTCTCTTATGTGTTTAATTGGATAAAGCTCGATAAAGATTTGAGGTAGAAGACGAGAGATTAATATCGATGAGTGGACATTTGTAGTTCATGTTTGAAAGCTCCTGTGAGTATAAACAGTTGAAAAAAGTCATTGGAAGGAATGACCACTTTCTATGCACTAAATGCTCCGTAAAAACCTGAAAATATTTGAAACTGGGACAAGGACGAGCAAGAGATACCCGGGATGAAGGGCATTATTTCACACTGCGTGGACATACACAAAAGGGGCACAGATTTTGGATCTCTCGGCAATTCTATTAATCAAGTAGCATATGTGATCAGGTCAGGAGCTGACTGTGTGATTTTTATCTTAGTTTTGGTGGATGGATGATTCCAAAGAATGTTATCCCAATTGATCACTGCTACAAATGGAGTACAGGCTTGTTAAATGGCTTAAGGACATATTAAACTATCATATGCAGTTCTCCATCCAGCACTTTCCATCATTTCCTTGCCTTGTTTTGCAAGCCATCAACCCTGTGTGACTGAAGAGTAGGTAAGCAGGAACTTCTGGTTTAATTGGAATCAGCTTAACTGTTATAGCAACCAATACAAAATTGTGGGATATAGGTAAATAGTGTTACTTCTGCAAGTAGAATTGAGTACTAACTTTAGTGTATAATTGTGGGAATAAGGTAAATAATTCCTAATTTTTGTTTTTAATTGTTGAAAATTGGGTAATAACTTTAGTGCATAATTATTCCAGCAAATAATTTCTTTCATCATGATAGTTTAAATAACTTACAGTCTAAGCAAAATAGCTGAGATAGCTGACACGCATAAACAAGGCAAGAAAAAAACCACATTTTTAAAATGTATATTCAGGAATGGAATGTACCTATGAACAATGGAAGATGTTACAAGCAAACAGATAAAGTGAAAAGAACATCAAGATCCAAGTTTTGCAAAATCCCCCTTATGTCAGCACTTACAGAGGGGAGGGTCGCCAAATTGGAGAAGGGGGGAAGTCATAATGGCGGAGCACAGCTGGTTAATGGCAGAACACAATAAGGGAGATTAGAACATAGAACATAGAAGAATACAGCGCAGTACAGGCCCTTCGGCCCTCGATGTTGAGCCGATCCAAGCCCACCTGACCTACACTAGCCCACTATCCTCCATATGCCTATCCAATGCCCGCTTAAATGCCCATAATGAGGGAGAGTCCACCACTGCTACTGGCAGGGCATTCCATGAACTCACGACTCGCTGAGTAAAGAACCTACCCCTAACATCTGTCCTATACCTACGCCCCCTTAATTTAAAGCTATGCCCCCTTGTAATAGCTGACTCCATACGAGGAAAAAGATTCTCACTGTCGACCCTATCTAAACCCCTAATCATCTTATACACCTTTGTCAGGTCACCCCTAAACCTTCTTTTCTCCAATGAAAATAACCCCAAGTGCCTCAGCCTTTCCTCATACGATGTTTCTACCATACCAGGCAACATCCTGGTAAACCTCCTCTGCACCCGTTCCAGTGCCTCCACATTCTTCCTATAGTATGGCGACCAAAACTGCACACAATACTCCAGATGTGGCCGCACCAGAGTCCTATACAACTGCAACATGACCTCAGTACTACGGAACTCAATTCCTCTACCAATAAAAGCCAGTACGCCATATGCCTTCTTCACCGCACTATTTACCTGGGTGGCAACTTTCAAAGATTTGTGTACATGGACACCAAGATCCCTCTGCTCATCCACACTACCAAGTATCCGACCGTTAGCCCAGTACCCCATCTTTTTATTACTCTTACCAAAGTGAATCACCTCACACTTAGCGACATTGAACTCCATTTGCCATCTTTCTGCCCAGTTCTGCAGCTTATCTATATCCCGCTGTAACCTGCCACATCCTTCCTCACTGTCTACAACTCCTCCGACTTTCGTATCATCCGCAAACTTGCTCACCCAACCTTCTAACCACTCCTCCAGGTCATTTATAAAACTGACAAACAGCAATGGTCCCAAAACAGATCCTTGGGGAACACCGCTAGGGACGGCACTCCAAGATGAACCTTTGCCATCAACTACTACCCTCTGTCTTCTTCCAGCCAGCCAACTCCTAATCCAAACCTCCAACTCACCCTCAATGCCATACCTCCGTATTTTTTGCAGTAGTCTACTATGGGGAACCTTATCAAACGCCTTACTAAAATCCATATACACCACATCTACTGCTTTCCCCTCGTCCACCTCCTTAGTCACCTTCTCAAAGAATTCAACAAGGTTTGTGCTGCACGACCTGCCCTTCACAAAACCATGCTGACTATACTTGATCACATTATTCCGATCCAGATGTTCATAAATCCTTTTCCTTACAATTCTCTCGAAGATTTTGAGACTCACCGGCCTATAGTTACTAGGGTTATCCCTACTCTCCTTCTTGAACAAGGGAACCACATTTGCTCGCCTCCAATCTTCTGGCACTACTCCTGTAGACAACGAGGACATAAAAATCAAGGCCAATGGCTCTGCAATCTCCTCCCTTGCTTCCCAGAGAATCCTAGGATAAATGCCATCAGGCCCAGGGGACTTATCTATTTTCACACTTTCCAGAATTTCCAACACCTCTTCTCTACATACCTCAAAGCCATCCATTCTACTTAATAGTGACTCAGTACTCACATTGACAACAATGTCCTGTTCCTGATTGAATACTGACGAAAAGTATTCATTCAGTGTCTCCCCAATCTCTTCAGCCTCCACACGCAACTTACACTACTATCCTTGACTGGACCTATTCCTACCCTAGTCATTCTTTTATTCCTGACATACCTATAGAAAGCCTTAGGGTTTTCCCTAATCCTACCAACTAAGGACCTTTCATGTCCCCTCCTTGCTGCTCTTAGCTCTCTCTTCAGGTCCTTCCTGGCTACCTTATAACTCTCAATCGCCCCAATTGAACCTTCACGCCTCATCTTTAGATAGGCCGCCCTCTTCCATTTAACAAGGGATTCCAATTCCTTATTAAATCACGGCTCCCTCACACGACCCTTTCCTCCCTGCCTGACGGTTACATACTTATCAAGGACACTCAATAGTTGCTCCTTGAACAAGCTCCACATATCAATTACACCCTTGCCTTGAAGCTTACTTTTCCAGGCCACACATCCTAAGTCATGCCTCACAGCATCATAATTTCCCTGCCCCCATCTATAACTCTTGCCCTGTAGTACACACTTATCCCTCTCCATCACTAGAGTAAAGGTCACCGAATTGTGGTCACTGTCCCCAAAGTGCTCACCTACCTCTAATTCTAACACCTGGCCTGGTTCATTACCCAGAACCAAATCCAGTATGGCCTCACCTCTTGTTGGCCTATCTGCATATTGTGTCAGAAAACCCTCCTGCACACATTGGACAAACACTGACCCATCTAACGAACTTGAGCTATAGCTTTCCCAATTAATATCAGGAAAGTTAAAGTCCCCCATAACAACCACCCGATTACTTTCACTCTTCTCTTGAATCATCCTCGCAATCCTTTCTTCTACGTTTCTAGGACTATTAGGAGGCCTGTAAAAACCTCCTAACAGGGTGATCTCACCTTTCCTATTCCTAACCTCAGCCCAAACTACCTCAGATGGCGAGTCTTCATCCATCGTCCTTTCCACAGCTGTAATACTATCTTTGACAAGCAATGCCACACCTCCCCCTCTTTTACCCCCACCTCTGACCCTACTAAAACATTTAAACCCTGGAACCTGCAACAGCCAATCCTGTCCCTGTTCTACCCATGTCTCCATAATAGCCACAACATCGAAGTCCCAGGTACCAACCCACGCTGCAAGTTCACCTACCTTATTTCGTATACTTCTTGCATTGAAGTACACACTCTTCAAACCACTTTCCTGTTTACAGGCACCCTCCTTTGAAATTGATGCCATGTTCCTAATCTCCCTACACTCCAGGTCCTGCACCCTAAAGCTACAGTCTGGGTTCCCATGCCCCTGCAGAGTTAGTTTAAACACCCCCAAGAGCACTAGCAAACCTCCCACCAAGGATACTGGTGCCCCTCAGGTTCAGGTGTAGACCATCCTGTTTATAGAGGTCCCACCTTCCCCAGAAAGAACCCCAGTTATCCAAATACCGGAATCCCTCCCTCCTGCACCATCCCTGTCGCCACGCATTTAACTGTTCTCTCTCCCTGTTCCTCGACTCTCTATCACGTGGCATGGGTAACAAACCAGAGACAACAACTCTGTTCGTTCCAACTCTGAGCTTCCAACCGAGTTCCCTGAAAGCCTGCCTAACATCCTCAGCGCTCCTCCTACCTATGTCATTGGTGCCAATGTGGACCACGACTTCGGGCTGCTCCCCCTCCCCCTCCAGGACCCGGAAAACACGATCAGAGACATCACGTACCGTTGCACCTGGGAGGCAACATACCAAACGTGAGTCTCTCTCGTTCCCACAAAACCGCCTATCTGTGCCCCGAACTATCGAGTCCCCAATTACTATTGCTCTGCTCTTCTCCACCCTTCCCTTCTGAGTAACGGGGACAGGTTCCGTGCCAGAGGCCTGAGCCCCGTTACTTGCCCCTGGTAAGTCCCCCCCCCCCCCCCGCCCGCAAGTATCCAAAACGGTACACTTGTTCTTGAGGGGAACGGCCGCAGAGGGTTCCTGCACTGGCTGCTTCCTCCCAGTCCCCCTCACTGTCACCCATCTATCTGCCATCTTTGGAGTTACTACTTCCCTGAAGCTCCGATCTATGACCCCCTCTGCCTCCCGAATGATCCTGCGTTCATCCAACTCCAGCTCCAGTTCCCTAACACGGTCTTGGAGGAGCTGGAGATGGGTGCACTTCCTGCAAGTGTTTTCAGCAGGGACGTCCATGGCATCCCTCACCTCAAACATGTTGCAAGAGGAACATTGCACTGCCTTCACTGCCATCCCTCTGAAAGTAACCTTTTGTTAAAAAAAAAACTAGGTCTAAAGAATGGAACAAGCAAAATGCAGCACTTACCTACTTACCACAACGGGTCTTATTATTTAGTTTAGAGGAGGAGGGCGGTTGGGAGACACTACCTCTGTAGTGCCTCGGGTTCTTCTCCTGTGCGCTTTTAAAGGGGAAAAAACCTACCCGGCTGCCCCTCCAGTCTTCGTCACTTCCCCCTGCTGCTCCCGCTCTTTCTGTCAAGAGAGAAAAAAACACCGCTGCCCGCTACCGGTAAGTAATTTTAAAACAAACTGTCTTACCTTAGCTGCTGCTCGCACTCAAAGGTATGATTGATAGGTATGAAGATCTATGAGGTAAACGGGGAGTACCAAAAATTAAAACTGAAACAATTGTAAAGCAATTTGTGTGAATGTGTGTGCCCACTGGTCACCCCTTCATGCAAGAAGGTTTCAATAAAATTCGCTGCTTCAGATTTTGACTCAGACTGGAAGTTATTATACTGTGAGCTCTGCTTCTCACAATTTGGGGGCTTCGTCCGGGATGTCCTTCATCACGGCAGGGTAAAGCACCATTGACGGCTGGGAAGATGCGTCCCATTCCTTTTAGAATGGACCCGTGTTCCTTGGCAGTGGGCTCCCCCTTCTGGTTGACTGATCGAGATCCGATGATTGTCTACGTGATCCAGGCGAAAGGTTGTAAGTAGGCTTAGTGAGCCAGGCAACTCTGTAAGAAAATTGACTTTTAAGTACTGCCTTTGTGGCTGGGATTGAATTCTAGTAGTTAGTAAGGGACTAACGAAGGAACTCAATATGGGCTGTGCCGTGGGTAAGGAAAAAGCCTCCAAGAAAAATAAAATGGAAACGGAGGCGGGGTCCTTGACAACAAACCACCAGAAAGTCCGTTGGGCAGGATATTGTGGAATTGGAAAAAAATAGCACTTTTACAAGGGGAAAAGATAGGAAAAAGATGATTAAATATTGTTGCTTTGTATACACTGAGCAATCCATTCTTCGTCCTGCCGTCTTCTGGCCAAAGTATGGGTCAGATGAAGACTCGGTGTGTCAACGGAAAACAACCTTACAGTCTGGTGGAATAAGATTATGCTTCATGTCTTGAAGGGCTAGTAGCTGAAGGGCTACTGAGTGTACACTTCGCAATTAACTTCTGGACAGACATTCAGAAAAATATTCAAAAGCTAGAGGAGTTGTTGCGGGAAACTCAAAGTGTCTGTGAGATATGGTGTCTGTGTGTGTGTGAGAGAGAAAGAGCTGTGCAGCTAAAATAAAGTTTAACCCTTTGTGATTCGGTTTGAATGTACATTTGTTTGTTGGTGATTGAATGTTTGTGCTTTGTTCCCTGGAGCTTGAGATCCAGGACTATTTTGTATCAAATTTCTATGATGGAAATTTTAACACGATTTCTTTTAACGTTAAGGATTTTGCAGATTATGAAATAAAATTTTCGCTCCTGTTCTTTTAAAGGTCATGACTGCCTTAATATCAGTTTCTAACTAATCTATTTTATCCTCACATAAAAGCGATTTATGGACGACAGTTTAAGTCTCAGTTCAATATTAGATTGTAATAAATCAAAAAAAAATTCTATGGTTAATATCGGTGATCTTGGAATCGGCCATTATTTATGCATTATAATTTTTAAAAACTTGAATAGAGAACTCATTTTTAAGGCAGCTCTGGTTATTTCACGACTTATAGCATTGTAATTGAGCAATGACCGGTCAGGTCTATTTAAGAAAACTAATTTTGGATTTAAATCAAGGGACTAAATCCGGGCAATTATAGTGGATTTCAAAGTTGGGAACTGTGTGCATTTTACATTTTAAATATTAAACACTGAATAAATAAGTTTATAATATATAAATATGTGTTTACAAGTAAAATTCCAAAATATATAGTTGGGAACATGCGTTAACGTTAGACAAGCATAAATTGAAAAATTGTATGTGAGATTACAAGGGGAAAGAGGCTCGTCGTATTTGAGGTTACAGGGAGCAAGAAATATTGCAATATTTCTTTTATAAAACTCAAAGGCTAAATAAAACATTGGGTGATAGGGAATGGCCATTAGGTGGTCCTAAAGCTGTTCAATTGGTTAAATAGGCTCAGCAATTGATCTAGCAACGTAACATGAGAAGCAGAAACAGAAGGCAAAAATAAATATAGCCATGCTTGATGAGGTAATGAAGGAAAGGGCAAAACTAAAAGGAGAAGGAAACCGGAATGGTGGTGGGCAACATGTTGAAAATAAAGGGAGGAGAACACATCGTGGAGGAGATGTTAAGGGGTCTGGTAGACAGGAACATGGATCAAAGTGGAAATCCCCACAGGCGGGATATTATTACTGTGGAAGAACTGATAACTTTAAGAGAGAGTGCCCAGATCTGAAAAAGGAAGAAAAGGCAGTGCCGTTTATTAACCTTGGTGTAGAAAAGGGGTATCAGAGGTTCCTGCCCCCCGGGGACCCACCAGGAACCCTTGATAAGTTTAAAGGTGGGATCTTACAATATGGGCGTAATTTTCCGAATCGATACGGGGGCAGCAATGTAATCCTTAAATTTTTAGCCCAAGGGAGCGGGAACAAAAATGTTAATTGGATTATGGTGACAGTTTTGAGATGAGCAGCACGAAGAATGTGTTTTGCGCTCATGGCAAGATACTGCCACCAAATTGGGAATTGAATTAAATGCAAATGGTGCTATGAAATCTGTTGAGGTACTTAGAAATGAATGTGCTCGAGCAAAACGATTACAGAAACAGAATGAGAAGTCGCAAGTGACTGATAAACAAACAGAACTGCGCAATTATAGTTTTTAAAATGTTTCGCTCACTTGTTGCGTTTCCACCATGAATTATTTAATATATATATAATTGCTAATTAATATATATATATAAATCAATTAAATTAGGCTGAATCAATATTAATTGGCAGGATTCTTTCACACATTCTCAGTGACCTGTCATATTGATTCATGGTTAACTTAAAACATTAACTGCTTTAATTCACTGTTAATTAAAGAATGGAAAGCTACATTCCAGGCCGGAATGTGTGCAGGCCGTGGCAGCAACAGCCTTACTGGTAGTGGTGAGTCGGAAACTTAATTTTGGGGAAGCCTTAGTATTCAGCACCCCACATCAGGTACGGATCAAATGAAATCAGAAAGCAGGAAGATGGCTCACAGTCTCTAGGATCTTGAAATACGATGCAATTTTAATAGAACAGGATGACCTTGTGCTAGTCACAGACAGTTGCTTGAATCCAGCTGCATTTCTGTTTTGGGGAGAGGGGGTGGCCTTTGACAATGCAGAACACGACTGCCTTAGTATTATTGAA
The DNA here is from genome assembly GCF_037043375.1 of Chiloscyllium plagiosum. NCBI lineage: Eukaryota > Metazoa > Chordata > Chondrichthyes > Orectolobiformes > Hemiscylliidae > Chiloscyllium > Chiloscyllium plagiosum. The sequence goes on along the minus strand of NW_028270184.1, from coordinate 29,784,456 downwards.
TATCAGACTAAAGTGTGAATGGACTTAAGAGACTTACCGTTGCATGCAGGAGCTTGGTTGTTTATCGGCGGGTGCTCCTGGGTGATTAAGGGGAAAAGGCACAATGGATATGCTAGAGTAGATGGGATAGAGGGAAGCGTTATTGAGGCTGAAATGCTACCTGACGGCTGGTCAGCCCAAAATTGTGAACGCTCTGGCCTAGAAAGTGCTCTCAGAACCTTAGGAAACAAAAATAGGAACGATATATATACAGACTCCAATTATGCGTCTGGAGTGGGACATATCTACGGAAAACATTGGCAAGATAGAGGACTGATAAATAGCCGAGGAAAATAATTAGCACATGAGGAATTGATAAAACAAATGCTGGAACCTCTGTTACTCCCGACAGAAATAGCGGCAGTTCATACAAACAGACACCAGAAAGGGAATGAACCGGAAGTAAGGGGAAATAGACTGGCCGGTGAGGTAGTTAAAGAAGCCGTACTGAATTTACAGGGAGCAGTGATATACTCCCTCATTCCTGCAATTCCAGGTCTTCAGGGTACCCTGTTGTTTACTGCAAAGCATGAAAAGGAACTAAAAGATTTAGGAGCTGCAAAGACAGCAGATGGACGCTGGATATTACCCGACGGGAGGGAAATGTTGAATAAAATGATGATGCAAGAGATTATGGCTGCGCTACAACATTGGAGTCACTGGAGAGTGCAAGCAATGTGTGATTTAGTCTTAAGGAAATATGGATGCAAAGGGATATATGACCTTTGGGAACAGGAGTTGGGATGTCATGTTGAGGTTGGACATGATGTTGGTGAAGCCTCTACTGAACTAATGTATGCAGTTCTGGTTGCCCTATTATAGGAAGGATATTAAACTGCAGAGGATTCAGAAAGTAGCTGTTTCTGGCTTGTATATTATTAGAATGACATTAGATGGGTCACATGACATTCAGAGAGGGAGCAACCAAGGCTGGTATTTGGGCGAGGGTTCAAACTACTCTAGTGAAATTACTGGCTCAGCTTTTAGCTATTAAAACACTTTCAGAGAACTCCTCTGCTGCACAGCTCACCAAGAGGTGAGAAGTGTGAAACTTTAAATGTCGACAGACAACAGTTTCTACCATCCATTAACCAGGATGTTGCAGGAAATGGAGGATTTGCAATATAAAAATAGATTGGAAAGGCTGGGACTTCTTTCACTAGATCATAGGAGTTTGAGGGGTGACTTTATAGAGCTTTTTAAAATCATGAGGGGCATAGATAAGGTGGATGACTAGGGTCTTTTCCCTAGAATGGGGGAATTCAATACTAAGAATCATACATTTAAGGTGAGAGGAGAAAGATTTTAAAATGATATGAGGGGCAACGTTTTTTAGACAACATGTGGAATGAACTGCTAGAGAAAGGAGTGGATGTAGATATAGTTACAACATTTAAAATACATTTGGATGAGTTCATGAATATGAAAGATTTGGTGGGATATGAGCCATGTGCAGACAGGTAGGTCTAGTTTATTTTGGGATCACAGTCAGTGTGAACTGGTTGGACCGAAGGGTCTGTATCCATGCTGTATGACTCGGACCCCTGGGCCAGACAGAAAAGTGAGGTTGAGCATGATCAGCCATGATCTGATTGAATTTCCAGTGGAGACAGAAGTCTGGACAACTGAATCGACAGAAGAGCCACTTAAACTTAATTTGTAAAGACTTTAAATAACTGATTATACAGTAGCGGTGCGAGCGCGGGATAGTTTCTGAACTATTGTATGCTAATTCTCTCGGTGCTTCAATACCACTGTAAAATGGGAAGAATCTTTACGTACACTATATTAGCTTTTCTAGTCGTTGGATTCTGTCAGACCATGGTGTGGTCGTCTTACTTGGTGATAACGTTTCCACAAAGTACAAATGCACAAGTCGTAGAAACAGATGCCTGCAGCCCGGTGGATTGTGGAGATGTAGAAAAAATCAAAGGGAACACAGTAATTCAGAGATACATCTCAGGTTCTATGAAAAAGGTCCCGAAAGGTGGGGGTTGGGGTGCATGGGATAAAACTAACGGGATGAAAGTGTCCCGGAGAGAGAAGTGTAAGGGATATATTTGGGATTAAGAATGTAAAGAATGGCGGAGGCAGGAAGATCTCAGAGGTGATCTCTTAAATAATCCATTCGTTACAGTACACCGAGGACTCTTCCGGCCAGCTCTTGACTGTCCCGCTTAAAAGTATAACCCAATATATTTAACAATAAAGAAAACCTCATGGAATGAAACAGTTTTATGGGAGAAACCCATTAGGTCCAATTAGACCAAATATTTGGGATAGAGATGAAAGCAGACGGGAAGAATTTCCTGGGATGTTGTTTTAAAATACAGGTGAAAGACAGAACCCGAGTAGGAGAAAGGAATAGTAAAGTCCCTCACTCTGACCTAAAGGTGATAAAAATTGTAGAGGTATAGGACTTAAAGCAGACCATTGAAGTAGAAACATGATATGGGGATACAAATGTCTGGGTTCAATGGGTAAAGTACACTGTGTAAAGTTTGAATAAAATCAATTGTTTTGCATGTGCCTCTGAGAGACCAATGGCCCAAGTGTTCCCCTTTCTGCTCGGGTGGAAACGAGACAGGAGGGGCATGACATGCATGATCGCCCTTATCAGGATGAAACTACATGAAGTAATAAAGATTGCATGCCCCTTTTATTAAAGTTCCTTCCTCTAAAGGAGCAAGTCTTGAAGACGCCTCACCCCATGCTTTCCGCCGTGGTCGGAAATCACACATAGTGTATAAACAGGCGAGGAACCGACCGATCCAGATATTTGGCGGAGTTAAATCATGTACCGAGAATGAGTACGTGACGGAAGAGGCAGGGAACTACTCAGCATTAAGGATTCCCTGAGCGGATCTGTGGTGGGACTGCGGAGGGATAATATTGAGACCTGATGAAGGGCTTTTGCCCGAAACGTCGATTTTACTGCTGCTTGGATGCTGCCTGAACTGATGTGGTCTTCCAGTACCACTAATCCAGAATCTGGTTTCCAACATCTGCAGTCATTGTTTTTACCTAATATTGAGACCCAACCTACTTCCAGATTGGAGGGGCATGTGTGCAATTGTACAATTGGCAATTCCATTCACCCTGACATTTGAAAAGGAAGAGATAGCAAAGGGAGGGGGACGAAGTAAGAGCTCACTATTGGGTACTTTGTTTGATGATCAGGTATATCCAAACCCTATAGGAGTCCCAACAGGGTGACCTGATGAGTTCAAGGCTCATAACCAGATCACAGCAGGCTTTGAATCAGTTCTCTTTTGGTGGGTAACGGTTAACAAAAATGTGGATTGGATAAATTATATTTTCTATAATAGGCAAAGGTTTATCAATCACACGAGAGATGCAATTAAATGAATAGCTGAACAACTTGATGCAACCAGACGAATGGCATGGGAGAATAGAATGGCCCTTGATATCTTCCTAGCAGAAAAAGTGTAATGTTAGGAGGAAGCTGTTGTACTTATATTCCAAATAACGCAGCCCCAGATGGATCGATTACTCGAGCCCTGCAATGTCTGACAACACTAGCCGAAGAACTAGCTGAAAATTCAGGAGTGAGCACATCATTCACTGGGTGGCTGGAATCGTTGTTTGGAAAATGGAAGGGTGTGGTGGTTTCAGTCCTTACCTCTTTGCCTCTTTGATCGTAGTGGTGGGAGTACTAAATGCACTAGGGTGCTGTATCTTACCCTGCGCACGGGGGTTAATTCTAAGGTTGATTGAAACAATTTTAGCCACACGAATGCCTTTAAAGAACAATCGGGTGGAAGGGCTCTACCTGTTGAACAATGAGGGAATAAGTGACCCCGGGAAGAATTCCAGAATAAATGAAATTTCGGGAAAATTTGTGGGTCAGTTTGGAAGCAACATATTAAAACAACGATGCAGAAGATAACAAAAGATAATAAAAAAGCAAGGGGGAAATTGTGGGATATAGGTAAAACAATGTTACCTCTGCAAGTATAGTTGAGTACTAACTTTAGTGTATAATTGTGGGATTTAGATAAATATTTACTAACTTTCGTGTATAACTGGATAATTGGGGACTAACTTTAGTGCATAATTATTCTAGCAAATAATTTCTTTCATCGTAGTAGTTTAAATAATTTACAGTCTCAGCAAATTAGCTGAGATAACTGAAACGCATAAACGAGGCAAGAAAAGACACATTGTTCAAATGCATATTCAGGAATGCAATGTACCTATGAACAATGGAAGATGTTATAAGCAAACAGACAAAGTGAAAAGGACATCAAGATCCAAGTTTAGCAAACTCTCCCTTATGTCAGCACTTACAGAGGGGAGGGTCGCTAACTTGGAGAAGGGGAAGAAATAAGTGCGAAGCGCAGCTATGTAGTGGCAGAACACAATAAGGGAGATTGATAGCTATGAAGACCTATGAGGTAAAGGGAGAGTACCAAAAATTAAAACTGAATAAATTGTAAAGCAATCCCTGAATGTGTGTGCCCACTGGTCACCCCTTCTTGCAAGAAGGTTTCAATAAAATTCGCTGCTTCAGATTTTGACTCGGACTGAAGTTTATTATACTATGAGCTCTGTCTCTCACATTATCATTAAGAACTGTTCCACTTCCATTGTGTGTGAGTTGAAGCCGACACCGTTCTGTAATGTTCGATATTTTGCAAGTACATCGTATCAAATTAATCACCCACACTATGATTCTGAGATATCACGTCTTGCCATTGCAATATTACATACACCCTTCATCCTGCATATGAGCACACGAAAATGAGATTAGTCACGATATGAACCTATTCCTACTTTCCGGAGGAAATAATTTGTTCTCCATGTCACTCACACTCCATCTCCGAGGCACACTACAGATTACAGCAGAGAAAAAGGGTAAAGTTGTAACTTGCTCGCTGAAAGGGTGGCTTTGTCCACAGACGTTTCGTCACAATGTTTGGTAACATCATCAGTGACCCTCAGGTGAAACGCTCGTAATAACCTGCGCTATTTATTTCTGTCTCTTGGTCTGCCAATGTGAGTGATACAAATTCCGGTTCGTTTTCTTTTATTCAGAGGTTGGTAAATGGGATCCAAATCGATGTGTTTATTGATGGAGTTGCTGTTTGAATGCCACGCCCATTAGGCACTCCCGTTCATGTCTCTGTTTAGCCTGTCCCCGAATGGGATGTGATGTCAAATCGTAGTGATGTCCTACTTCATCTCTGTTTCAGGAAAGTAGTGATAGCTGATCATGCGTTTTGATTGCTACTTAGTGTTCATGTATCCTGGTGGCTAGTTTCCCGCCTGTCCGATAGCGTGCTGGTAGCGACAAATCTACTAACAAAATGAAACTGCTACTTTTGAGCCTAAAGCACCCTTGAGAAACAACGAGCAAAACGAATGCCATTTCCAAAAAGCACTGTAGGGACAGCATGAAACGTTATGTTGGAGAAACAGTCAGACATCTAAACTCAAGGATACATTAACACCAACTAGCCACGAGAAGACATGACTAGCTATCACTGGTATCCTTATACGCAGACGAAGAAAGACACTCCTTCAACTGGGACATCACATCCATCCTCGGACAGGCTAAACAGTAACACGCATGGGAATTCTCTGAACTCTGGCATTCAAACCGGAACTCCATCATTTAATACATCTGAATGGATCCCATTTACCACCTTCTGAGAAAAAGAACCAGAAAAGATATCACCCACCTTAACAGACGAAGATAAATAAATAGAAGACAGGATAGAACACCAGCGCTTCAACAGAGCTCAGTGATGATGTTCCCTCAAATGGTGACCTAAACTTCTGAGAACAAACCTACCAGCTCAGCGAGCAAACTTAACTGAGTGGGTAATGGTGGGAAGTCACGTCTGAGAGAAATGCGATGTAGTGTCCCAATGGAGTGGAACTTAATGACTGAGGTGATCGGGATGCAGTGAAAAAGGTGAATTGAATGTAATGACTCAAGAGAGAGAACACAGAGTTTTAGATTCCAGTCGTAATGAAGAGGCCATTCGACCAACGGTATACTACCACTTTCATAAATCTCACTTTCTCCAAATAAACCGATAGTCTTGGATATTATGATACTTCAAGTGTTGCTTCACTATATTTTACTGTTTGAAATGTTTCCCACCTGAACTGTCCTCCCAGCTAATGCAGCACAAACACCAATACCGCTTCTGCAAATATGCTTTTACTCGAAAAGCCTCATGAGACTCCTATCTTTCCCTTCAAAATTGCTTTTTTTGTTATATTAGTTTCGATCAATGGAAACAGGTTTTGTTTTATTCTTTCAGCATGTCCATGCTCTTTCTAATTTCTACTCCGCTGCCAGGCCTACAAGCAATATCTTCCTCTCCAGAGAAGATGACTCGGACAATTCCCACCCTCCTTCAAATCTCCATTTCAGGCAAATTCGTGGTAAATTTTCTGTGCACTCCCTCCACTGTTGTCAAATCTTTTTGCTGTGCATTGAGCAGGCTGTTCTGAGAACTCCAGGAATGTCCCAAGCAAAGTTATTTGCAGACGAAACTTAATTTCCCTGCGTTTATGAGCGAAAAGGACACATGGGAAATGGAACCATCCGAAGTGCTTCATCAATTGCCTTCTGAACCTGCCTTGACACATTCACGAATCTGTGTCTACACACAGCAAGACATGTCAGCTCCTCTCTGATTTCGAATTTCCAGCCATTCATTCTTCCTTCTTCGAAATTGTATCATTACACAAATATCTCTGTAACATTTCGTCTGGTACACAACCGTCCCCCTGAGAAATCATTTGTATCCACTTGTCACCAAATAGCTTGCCCGTCACTGTAGTTACTTGGCCAATCGTTGGACCTCCGCAATCTTAACATAAATCTGATCAATAACTGGGAAGTCCATTCAACAACATTCTCTGCTTGCATTCTACTTTTCCAGAATAAAGGAGGAGACAGTGAGGTCTGCCGATGCTGGAGATTACAGTTAAGAGTCCGTTCCTGGAAAAGCAGAACCGGTCAGGCAGCATCCAAGTATCAAAAAAATCGACTTTTCAGGCTGATATTCCTGATGAAGGGCTCCGGCCCATAAGGTCGATGTTCCTGATCCTCGAATGCTGCCTGACCTGCTGTGCTTCTCCAGCAACACACTCCGAACCCTGATCTCTACCATCTGCAGACCCCATCGTCTCCGAGTCGATTTCAACCTTACTGCCAAGCCTCTTCCAAGGATGCCTACCTTGAAGAAGTTCTCCTTCTCTCTCTATAAAGAAGACCCGATGAAGGGGTCTGGACTGAAACATCGATTTTCCTTCTCCACGGATGCTGCCTGACCTGCTGTTCTTCTTGGAAATAAAGTCAACTACGAAGTAATGTCTTCACATTTTATAAATGTGCTTCAGTTGAAGCAACAATTGCGCTCTGTGAACTCAGCAGGACCAAATCCTACCTGAATGTTCCTTTTGATATAATCGTAAAATACGTGAATATTCTCCTTAATGCTACCCGTCAGCGTTATTCTATCCACTTGCCTCTCCCTGTAAATTCTTTACATACTTATCTATCGAGCGTTTAATTGTTTAGGCGTTCATTTGCTTCCGGGAACTTCTTGTCAACTTGTGCTGTTGTGATGACTCATCAGATCCTATCACACCGCCCACAGACAGTGCATTAATGAGACACACGATGCATTTCTTTGAGAAATTAATGCAGTACATAATCGTTTTGTGTTCCTCTAAAATCGTACACTGTACCCTTTTTTAAAGATGATATGCCACCTTCATTTCTTTCCATTGCAGAGACAGAGACAACTCAGGGGGTCGGGTATGGTTTGGTACTGCCCTTTTGGCGCCGATCATTTGGCCCCACCGTTTTGGTTGTAAACTTTTTTGGGCGCTCATTACTTTGGCGCCAATTCAGAATTAAAAAATACGTCTTGTTTAGTTAAAGAAGAGACCCGATGTGATTTTATCAAATTGCAAGAGTTGATAGTCAAAGCTGTAATGGCCCGCTGTAGATTCAAGTCTCATTATGTAATCATTTTCTCATTTAACTATTGTTAATAGTCATCTACTGCCTTGACGATACTTAAGCTTATCTGTCTTAACATTGAAAATATTCTAAGCAAGAGAGACAAACCAATATTTTCACATGATGGTTATCCAAATGTATTGGCGCCAAAACAGCTCTGCGCCAAAGTAAAGAGCACGAAAACAGTTCAGAGGCAAAACGGCGGGGCAAATGATCGGCGCCAAACTGGCGACGCCAAATATTCCCATTCCGAACTCATTGATCCGAGGACATATTGACAACATTTTTGATTGACATTGCCTCGACTATCTGTACAGGATCTGAGACCTTGACTTTGAAATCGTTTACTCCTCAACCTAACACAGCAGAAGCATATAATCTTCAGATTGATTCTGAGCAAGTTGAGGAAATTTTGGATTATGTAAAAATTCAGGGAAAGTATCTGAACACCAAAGCTGTGAGGCGCGAGAGACCTGTGGAAAAGATGCAGAGAGCTTTCGTACCAGTTGCACAAGTTGAATGATTGGACAAAAGAATACAGAATGAAATCCATTGTGGTAACAAAACGGGGGAAGACAGTTTTAAATCAAAATGGCGATAAATTGAGAAAGTGTGATGTCCAAAGACACTTACTTGTCCTTGTTGCAAAAGCAAAGCATGCAGGTAGGACAAGAAGAAGGAAAATGTAACGTCGGCTTTCAGAGCAAACAGTACCGAATGCAGTGTCAGCGACATCTTGCGCCAAATGCATACGGCTTAAAAGAGATCACGAATGAATACTGCATGCAGTTTTGGTCTACTTAACTGATAAAGGATGGACTTGCTGTAAAGGCAGTGCCAGTGACTTTACCAGAGTGATTCCTTGACTGGCTGAACTGACTTGGAAAGTTGTGAGTAAGGTGATTGGACAGTGACTGAGGGAAGTAGGATGTAGTGACTAAGTGCAGTTCGATTTAATGTCTGAGCAGTTTGAAAAGTATTATTTGAGGCGTGTAGAAAGTAATGATTCAGAGTAGTGGAGACGGGAATGAAAGATTATACAAGAGCCTATTTGACACTTCAAATCGGTACTGACAATAGTAATAATACCAACTTCACAAGTGCAACGTTCCCGCACTGGGCGCATGTATTGAATCATTTGACACTTTGAGTGATCCTCTAAATACTTTCGAATGATTGTTACGTTTCCCACTAGTACTATCTTCGCTGACAGTGCAATCAAATCGGCAATGACACTCCGGTGAAAACTATATTCCGTCTTAATCGTCGAACATGGACAACAGAACAGAGAACATAGAACAATACAACGCAGAACCCTCCCTTTAACCCGCGAGGTTGCGCCGACCTTTGAACGAAACGTAGTCCATCTCCCTACCCTGTCCCATCGTCATCCATATGCTTATCCAAGGACTGTTTAAACACCCCTATTGTTTCTGAGTTATCTACACTGACAGACATGCCGTTCCACGTTCTTACCAGTATCTAAGTAAAGAACCTGCCTCTGACATCTGTCGTAAATCTTTCATACCTTAGTTTGTACCTATTTCGCCTTGTACAAACCGACGTCATCATCCGAGGGAACAGTTTTTCATATTCCGCCCTAACGAATCCTCTGATCATCTTGTATGTCTCTATTAAATCCCCTCTTAGCCTTCTTCTCTCCAGACATTACTCATAAGATTTTCTCGCCAGACGAGGCAACGTCCTGGTAAATCACCTCTACTCTTTTTCCGATGCTTCCACATTCTTCCTGTAATGGGGCTTCAAGAACTGGGTGTAATATTCCAGGGGAAGCCGTATTAGTATTTCTTACAGTCGCAGCATGACCTCAATCTCTCTCCTAACAAAACCTAACTCATCGTATGCCTTTTAAGAGCACTATGAATCTGGTTGGCAACTTTCAGAGACCTCTGTACCTGGGCAATAAAATCCGTCTGCAGATCTAGACTCCCAATAATCTTTCCATTGCCCCAGTATCTCTCTTCCCTTTGTCCTTCTAAGAGTGAATCAACTCATATTTATCTGCATTTGAACTCCTTTTGGCACTTCTCAGCCCAATTCTGCAGTTTATCCAAATCACCCTGCAACTTGCCACATTCTTCCACACTGTCCATTACTCCATGGACTTTCGTGTCATCTGCAACATTTACTAATCCATCCACATAGGCCAGCGGCCAAGTCATTTACAAAAAAATGACAAACATCATTGGGCCCAAAACAGATCCTTGTGGCACATTGCTCGTAACCGGAATCCAGAATGAATATTTTCAATCAACTACCACTTGCTGCCTTCTTACGGAAAGCCAGTTTCTAATCCAAACTGCTAAATAACCCTCAATCGCATGGTTTCGCATTTTCTCCAAAAGCCTATCACGTGGAACCATATAAAAGACTTTACTGAAGTCTATGTTCAGCACATGAACTACCCTACCCTCATTCATATACTCGGTCACCTTCTGAAAAATCTCAACGAAGTTTGTGAGACACGACCGCCCTTGACGAAACCATGTTGACTGTCTCCAATCAAATTGATGCTTGTTCGATGATTACGAATCCTATCTCTTGTAATTCTTTCCAACATTTTTACGACAACAGGAGTAATGCTTACTGGTCTATAATAGCCTGGGCCATCTCTCCATACTTCGTGTGCAAGGTCACAACATTTGCAGTTCTTCAGTCCTCGAAACCTGCAGAAGATGACGACACAAATATCAAGGTTAAAGGCTCCGTCATCTCCTCCCTTGATTCTCAGAGAATCCTCGGATAAATCCCTTACAGCCCAGTAAACTTATGCACTTTTACACCTTGTAGAATCGATAACACGTCCTCCTTACTAACCTCAATTATTTGTAGTTCAATAGCACGTATCACAGTCTTGTCTTCTACCATATGCTCCTTTTCCTGGGTGAAATCTGATGAGAAATATATGCTTAGCAGCTCTGCGATCTCCACAGTGACCACACACAACTCCCCACTTCTGTCTTTGGCTGGCCGTATTCCGACATGAGTCATTCTTTAATTCCTCGCATACCAATAGATAGCTTTAGGTTTCTGTCAGCCTTCTGCCTCACACTTAAAAATTTATTTCGCTTGATGTTTATATTTCGACGAAGAGAAACAGCGTCCTTGACTTCACCCTGTTCATGCCTGTGCTACGCTCATCCACCTGCCCGTGGTCCCCATTTGACCACCGACGCTCAAAGAAAAACATTTCATTATCCATATGTAGTTTCATCAAAGGCAACATATTCCTGAAACATATTCTTTTCACCCCCACAGCTTCCAAATCTACACACAAACTTCAGCAATGACCTAAGCAAATGTTTTTGCAGCTCCAAATTGACCAACGTGTTGTTCTAACAGTGGCACGCCTCAAAATGGCAAGACTCTTATACCCCTTCTCAATTACTCTCCTGTCATATTCTTCGATCTGTGTTCAGGAGCACCAAGATGAATTTTCGCCTCTCTGAAACCAGTTGTCTTGCCATTCAATACATAACACCTTGTCTGTTCATTCGTCATTGTGTATCAGGTTTAAATTCAAACAGGCAAAATCGATTCATCTAATAATTTTTTAACTATATTAATTGTCAGCTACTTGGCTAATCTTTGTATACTCTGCAAGCTTAATTTGCATGGCATTGTAATCCAACTCCGAAGTTCTCATCTCCTCATGTCAGTTATTTATGAATATCACGAAGATTAAGTGACACAAAAATGACACTGTGGTATCCATTAATGCCAGTTTCATAAACTGTCCTTTACCATAACAATCGCGTCTGATTCTGAGCTTTTTTAAATCGATATTCCCAAAGACCTCTGGATCCTCTGCGATTTTAGCTTCTTGCCTTTCTTACATTTGGGATTGTATCAGATTTATTGCTGAAATGGCTATTAATCGATTAACTGCCAAACATTTGGTTTCCAACTGAAAATAATTAACCAGCTTTCTTAGCCATGACTTCCAGCTCGCAAGGTTATGTGGACTTGCATATTCAAAAAATATGTTTCATTTAACACCCTTCCGGTGAGTGCCACGTTGTCGCAAATGTTGTCAATTTGTTCCATATTCGGGACTGATCATTCCCTGGTTATTCGCTTCATCTTGATATATTTGTGGAATATCTTTGGATTAACCTGTAAGTGGATCACCAGTGTTTTTTCATGCCGATGATTTGCTCCTTTCATTGGTTTCTTGAACATTCACTAATGTACCAGGGTGGAGTGACTGAGGTTGCATTCTGACAATCATTGATTCATTTGTATCATCTGTATCCTTGCAATGACTGCTGGAACATCAATGCAATGCATCCAGTTCCTTTACGAACGTATAGAATCAAATATATTGACTGGGGCACATACTGCAGTGTGGAACGGTTATTGTAGAACGTGAAAAACGGTGCACGAAGCTTTGTCTTTAATGTCAAAAGCCACGTTCTGTCCTTTCTTTAGAAATCCTCCTTATTTTTTCTTCCCATCTTTATATTTCTCTCTCCAACTGTGTCTCCATGGCCCCATGTGTCTTTTATTGATCACTCCAAACACGAGACAAGGGGAAAAAAACTGAAGTCAGGAATTGTACAGATGGAAATAAAATGCTTGTGAAATTTAAGCAATGAAAAGTAGCCCTTTAGAAGCAGAGAGTGAAGAATAGTAACTGAGAGATTAGAGAGGAGGAGATAAGAATATTGAATGGAAGCCAGAGTAACAATATACAGATATACAGAGAGAAGAAACAATTCCCGAGCAGGATGAAAGTGAATCAAATCAGATGAGGAACTTTCGTTTAAATCAGCGCTATTCCCTGACCTGAGCTATGTGTGTGTGTGTGTGTGATTTGTTTGACGTTGTAAATATTGCATTTAGGTACTCCGCATCAGTGGTTTAATGTGGTGATCACCTCGGAGGCAGAGATTGACATTAAAGTGCTGAAGAAATTCGCGATGATGAATGCAAGAGATTTCACAAACAAAGAGGGCAGCACAGATTCAACACACCCAGTGCCACCCCACAAGGTGGCACTCCCACACTCCCACCAACCACAGTACACAATCACTGTTTGGAGGCAGGGGCTCAGCAATTATAAACGTGTCGTACGTTTGCGTCACACGGACCCAAACATTGATTGAGCAAAAGAGGTACTGTCCTTCGAGGGTTCGAAGGTCCTCCTTAAGGCTGAAGATGTTGATATGGCTGCATGCAGCAGCACTTTTCGTATGGAGCTGAATCGAGAGGAGAGCTAAATGTCATTCATTTTTTCTTTTGTTTTGATGCTTTAAATCCCCTGTCAACTCTTGTGTTCTATTTATCTTGCATTTATGGTCACGCTCACCACTTCTGTATGTTTCTCAAGCAGGTTTCTTGGCTAATCACTGATTTTACGAAATCCTGCCGTTGCCCCTCTTTCTTCTACACTCCTTGTCTCAGTCTCTCATACCAGATCACACTTTCAGCTTCACAACCTACCTTATTCCCCTCCCGACCCCCGCCTCCTTTTGACCGTATCTCTGACTCTGCTTCATCTCCTATCCTGAATATAAACACCTTGTTTTTCACTGTGCACTGCAACTTAAGTAGATCATCAATGAGCGAGCCGCTCGCGATGTGGAATTGGTCCATGATGAGCCATATTGCTTGGCTGTGTTCGCTTCAGAACCTGAAGTAAACTGAGCGTATTCATGAGTCCCTGAAACCCGGGAATCACCTTGCCACGATAATCACAGAGTTGTTATTGGATTGGCCTTGATACTTCCGACCTAATCAGATCAAGCAATTAGTAATGGGTTCTGATTTGAATAGAAAAGTTCTTAATTATTCTACTGTTGAGTATGTTTTCCGCATCATGTGCCGCATTTGAACATGGATGGCCATTTTAACAAACCAGCGAACAAACCAGGATGTCAATTGAGCCTGTTGAACAATTCAATGTTTTCCCCGGATCTGATTTTAACCTCAGGTCAAAATTCCTCTGGTAATCTTTCATCCATTCAGTATTCAATAAGCATTCAACAAAATATTGAAATTGACTACATCCAATCACCTTTGAGGAAGGAATAAAACGAAGACTCACTGGCCTATGATATAACAACCAGAACATGCCTTTTTTCTATCTTAAATGGTCGCCCAATTTAAAACAAGTGCTCATGGAACCTTTTGTCCTTAGAATAGGAAACATTTTGTTCAGTTCCACCAATTCAATCAGGTCTTATATGTTTTGAATATCTCACGTATTGGTTAAACAGCCATAATCATATTGAGTCGTTGAATAGGCTCCTGGGGACAGAGCGTTCTTTGCTTGCATCTTAAGTATTCAATTAAGATAGATGTCTGAGAGCAAGAAATTCACAACACAATGAATGACACGTTCAACTTTGGTAAACTGGTCAGACAGAAGGGAAATAAGACAATAAACATCTAATTTCAGGGCGGTTGGTCAGGCAGATTTTGCGGGGGATGGGGGAAATGTGGCGGCGTCTTTGCGCGTTATAAATACAAAACTAAGTTAATTCGGGCTTCTGTTGAAGATTTTGGTCCATCTACGTCAAATTCGTGAGGTTATGGATGTGCTTTCAATTTCAGACACATGGGGACTAAAGTTTCAGGATAGCTGGTGAGACATGTCGGCCTTCAGATCGGCTTTGTGATCCCGTATGGAAATATTTCAGTTTATCCATTAATATCAGGAGTGTCGTCACATGCTAAGGTGTTTAAGGCTCCTCAATAGACAGGTTTAATTTTTCAAGTCGCAGTTGCAAAATGCGTTCACCAGGGAGAGTCATAAGCAGATTGAATGGAAATTCCACTTTACTCCCACAGTCCAAAGAGGTGAAAGATCGTTGAATTAGCCATGTAAAGTTGGTAATAGTGTTCATGGCTGTGTATATTAGGTACTACAACCAGTGGAAATGCAGCTTTACTGTGATGAAGTGTGGGGATGATCATGGGTGTGATGCTGTCCGGATAGTGTGTGTGGATTTTGGGGCTGAATGGCCTATTTGCATGCTCTGGGGATTCTATAATTCCGTCTATGTTTCTGAATGGGCGGTACAACTGTATTTAGTGTAAAGAATTTGCGACTGCTTGCATTTGTTGTATATGTGCTTTGAGAAACTCCCCACATGCATTTAAATAATCCACTTCCCTTTCAAACACGATTTGCTAGATGTCAACTCTTTTGTTTCGCACTGTCCATTTCCACTTAGGCTAGATTCCCTCCAGTGTGGAAGCAGACCCTTCTGCACAATCTGTCCACACTGAACCTCCGAACGGTATCCAATCCAGACCCATTTCCCTATGAGTGATGCACGTAGCACTATGCGCAACTTAGCATGGCCAAATCACCTGACCTGCACATCTTTGGACTGTGGGAGGAAACCAGAGGAAACCCCCGCAGATAGGGGGAGCATGTGCAAACTTCACACCGAGAGTCAACCGAGTCTGGAATCGAACCTGATGCTATGAGGCAGCAGTGCTCATCACTGAGCCACTATTAGTTTAATAGCTGTGAGAATATGTCGTAACGTATCTGATGAGGTGACGTCAACTTGATCAGACAATTTATGTCAGCAAAGCAAAGGGATGAATCTTTGAAATTTCCTCAGCTGAACTCATATACATAAAAGTTTGAAAAAAAAAGGAAACAGCAATGTATTACAAACATCCACAACAGCCCGTGAGAAATGGAAGAACAGACCTGTTGTTAAATTTGAGGCAAATGTTAAAGCAAAATGGTTTGTGAAAACAAGGGATTTGTACTTTCCAACATTTAATTGTATAGTCATGGCGAGCACGGTATACAGGGAGAATTTTTTAAAATGAATGTATTTTCCCGTCTGTTCGTCCCCTTTCCAAAAGAAAAGTCCATTTTGACAGGCCTTCACTCGATATTTCCATTTTTTCTCATCCCTTCTCACATAAGTGCATAAGTTCATAAGATAATGTAGAAGAATTAGGCCATTCGGCCTATCCAGTCTGCTCCGCCATTGGATCATGGCTGATACCTTCACCACTCTTATTTTTCTGCATTCTCTCCATATTCATTCAATCCATTATCATGGCACAACACGTCTAACTCGTCATTAAATTGACTCACTGTCCCAGCATCCATCGCACTTTGGTGCAAAGAATTCCACAGATCTCTGATATTTTGGGAGAAGGCGTTCCTCTGTGATAAATCTACAATTGTTCAGATGCTTTATACTGCTTTAGAAACTTCCAGTCTGATTCACCATCCAACATTCGTCCCGCATGTACTTTGCTAATGCGTGTACCTCCTCTAGCCTGACTGTTTTAGAGCTATCACATTTTACCAGGAAAGTGTCTCTGAACCATTGCTTCCCACTACCATAGACAGTAAGGCATGGTTAGACAGCACACTACACCCATTTGCTTAATCTAGAGACGGATACTGCCTTTTCAAGTTAGACAAAGGTTCACCTGCATCTCTTCTCGTCTAATTTACTGCATCAGGCGCTCCCGATGTCGTCTTCTCTCTGTTGGAGGACAAAACGTAAACTATCGGAAAGTTTCACCAAAGATCTCAGCCAGGCCTGCACGGGCCGATATGATCTCCAAATCAGGTCCAGTTTTAGTTTATCTTCCCACATGACCAGCCTTGACCTGGTCCATTGCCACAACAAATCAAACGCAAATTGGGGGAACAACACCTCATCTTCCACCTCGGCATCATTCAGTCAGGATTACACACAGCTGAGTTTTCCAATTTCAAATAACGTCTTTTCCCATAAACCAATACCTACCGGGTCTTCTTCCTCCTCATTTTCATTCGTCTCATCGGTTCTCCCTTCCATGAACCAACCTGATTCTTTCTCTAAGCGGCCAAAGATGTCATGTCCTCTTCCCGTGGTTACCCATCCCCACTTCACCATCCTGCCCACCCCAAACCCGTTATGTGCAACGCCCGTTTCACCCACAGCCAGTCCAGAAGAAAGGTTACACTCGAAAACTTGAATTATCTGCCTGCTGATGCTGTCTCGCTTGTGTTCTTCCATTATCCCCATTATCTCTAATGGCACAGACACTGGCAGATATGGAGACATAGATTCATTCACAAACTTACACACTCCCACACTCAGACAGACCAGATGCATACACAGAGACAGCACGATGAAGATCCATGTAATTGCACACACATTAACACACACTCAAAAAATCAGCATCAAAGATTCACAGACAGAAAACGGGCAATGCTCAGCAACAGGAACACACATTCACAAAAATATACATCAACTCACAGGAAAAGGGAGCCATGCCGAAATAGAAATGGAAACAAACATACTTTTGGAGAACTCATTGGCCTTTTCAAAATCAATTTTGGTTTGCAGCTGATAACTCTACAGAATAAGCTAAAGATCTGTTTGGACTATGTACAACAGCAACTCTTAAAAGGAACAGAGACCAAACATGCTTTTGCCTATTTGGGTGTGCATGCTGAACGTCCAACGCGGATTGTTTCCTGTACAAAAGACCTAAGCAGGAATTGCGTCCAGAAAAGACCTTATTATAAAGGAAATGACAGATGATGAATGGTGGAAGAAAACTCGTGCAGAAGATGGTCAGTCTCTCAGTAAGTCGGCAAGCTTTTAAACGATTTTTGGATATGTTCCTCTAATAAGGGCAATTCCTTGCTATCGATGCAGCATAAAACCTTGAAAGATCCTTGTTTAACATCCCCCGAACGTCTCTTGGAGTTTCAGAGAAAAGAAAATTACCATATTTGTTTTATGCCCTTTGTATTGGTTGAATTGTAAAGATTTCCTTCAGAAAATCAACCAGGAAACGGTTATCTATGCCTGCGGAATGATGTATCGTGCAAAACGGCCAAGTACTGAGTTCGAATTTGTGTATACTTTTATTTCATTGACAATCTATTAACATGATTGTGTATGTTCCTGTCTTGAATGAATATTGCTGATAATAAAGCCTTTTTGGTTCATTGCATTGACCAATTAGGTGACGTTGTTGTTTAATTTTACCCAGCTGAATGTGGTGTGGTTGGGAGAAATTGCTAAGTATTTTGCTTAAGGTACAAACAAAAGTCTAGAATTGAGTGCTAGCAAAGACTGAGATTTGCGATTTTAAAGTCTAGTTTGGAAACTTATTCATACATTTGAGGATAGCGAAATTTTGTAATTTGATGGTGTTGTGAATGCAAAAAGAGAAAGGCTGACTGATTTCAGCTCTCTCTTCCTTTGTGTATAAACCCACAAACACAAGAAAAAGTGCGTTAAATTGCAGACACTTTCGTATGTGTGCAGACGAGAAAATTAACATTTAAATGTCCAAAAAAAGGCAATACTCACTCTCACTACTACCCTTACATACAGATGAGGATGGACACCACATCGACCGGGATAACACAGCCATTGTTGGACAAATCAAATAGAGACACGTTCGGAAATGCCAACGGGAGCTTTATCAACGATCACATTGACATGGATCCCATTTACTACCCGTTGAGAAAAAGAATAGCAAATGATATCACCATAGGAAATGATGTCATCACTGCAAATGATATCGCCATCCCTGGGAAACTCAAACATGTAAATAGAAAACGGGGTACACCACCAGTGCTTCATTCGGAGGCTCACTGAAGATGTTACCGAGTATGGTGACAGAACGTATGAATACGAAGCGTCGAGTTCAGCAAGCAAACGGACATCCAGACCTTCAACCTGAGCTACAAATCTTCTGAAAACACACGGATCCACAAATATATGCAAGGATATGTGTGAACAAACATACATGGATGTAAATAGCGAGAAACAAAGATACACACAGACATATGCATAAACATTATTAAACATTCAAAAAAATGACACAGTCATAGACAAACATAAAACACCAGAGACAATATCACGCAGTCTCACATCGAACACTGATATATGCAAAGTATTAATCATCAATAAATGTGAAATATATATGTATATTCACAGGCAAAGCTACATTATCACAGACATGTAAATATCGAACCAGCGATATAAACTCATACATAAATATAAAGTAAAAACACATAGTAAGACAAAGATATGCACTTACAAATGCAGAGTCAAAATAATTCGTCATGATTATAAACGTGCACACAGAGACAGCAACAACACAAACGGATGCTAACCAGATGCAGAAACAACGAAGAAGACTCTGTGGACAGATTTAGCATCAGAACAGTGCGATTTATCAAAGATAAGTAAGAAAGATCGTCGATGGATTGAATGGAATATCTGTAACAAATTGGGCAGGCATGGGCTTTGGTGATCCAGTGAAACGCTCAGCCACAATTCGGAATTTTGATTTTGATTTTATTTTTACTTAATTCCAGGACTTTTAGTAAAGTTTCAAACCATTCATTTGATCAGGCATTCATTTGGTCAGTTCGAACGCACACATTGAGGATTAAAAAAAAAACAATCGGGAAGATGTGTTCTCAAACATGGCACTTTCCATTTGTTCGATCACAACTTGATCGAATGGATTCCTAAGAAAGTAAGAAAACGTGAATTGACTTATGTACCTGATTTGCTGATGCAACAGTCAGTCAACAGGAGGAGATTTATGTTTCGGCGAGGTTGCAAACAAATCATTTGAGCTAGCTCGCTAACGGTGGAATATGCCACGAAGTGTTGTTCAGGTTTGATGTTTATTTTGTATTTCAAAAAGAGATGTGACTGGACATTTCAGTGCACACTGGAGCAATTCCCGAAACGTAACTGTGTCACTGTATAAATAAACATATTTGTACAGTTGTCCAAATTCAGCACCATCCCTCTGACATGTTGAAATTTAATTTCAGATTGTGAATAATCCCTGGGGTCTCTTCCATCTATGTAGTATTATATGACTTCTGTTGCATACATATACCACAAGAAGGTACCAATGTGAATTTTGCTGAAAAGTAAATTTACAGATTTCCTTCTTCTGTCCATCTCTGTTTCACGACGATTCACTCCATTGCTTTGACCCTTCAGTCCCTTACGGGCTCTACTGCTTACTCAAACATGTCTGACTGTCAGAGCATTAATCGAGAGCACCAAATTGAATGGTAGAGAGTGAGTTAAATTCTTAAAAAGAAGCAACGGAAAAAAAACATCCGTCCACGTTTAGTATATTAGCTTGGCTTGCAGAACAGAACCAGTGTACATTTTTGATTATCACCCAAAGATCAAATATAAAGTAGAAAGCAATGTTTTTCAAACAGTGTAGAACACTCGTTGGTGCGAGAACACCAGCTACTCTTGTCGCCTTGGAATATCTTGTTTTTAGTTGCTGGCAACAAATGACAACAAATCATTCTAACGAACACATAACAGTAAACAACCTGTGGCTGCAGGAAGAAGGTCTGCAATAAACCTCACACAAGAGTGATATCCAGGAAGGACAATGGGACGCAATCATTACTAACATAACTCAAGATGTCCTCAGTGACAATAACAAAGAGATCGGCTGCTGCCATGGTTACAAGGTAGTGAGAGGTTGTCATGGACATAGACTACAAAACGTTTAAGTTTAAAGGTTTTTAGGGCCACAGCTAACAGATACCACCGAACGCAAAAATGCTTTGATTTTAGAAGAAACACCTGCACAATGAAAGTGGAGTAAATGGTTGTTCCTCTTTATCCAGCTGGGCTTTTCTCTGGTTTCATTTAGTGTTTGGTCGTGTCGTTGTTCGCTAAAAGCAGTGAGACAGATTAAAAGCTGCTGGTCCATTCTTGTCAACTCTCTGTGCCCTATCTCCTGTGAGATCTTTTGTTTGATTTTATCTTTTATGTCAAGGGGTATGTAAGGTATTGTTGCAATCAATTGAAACAACAAGAGAATGTTGTGATAAACATTTGGAGTTTCTGTGTTCTGCTCTCTTTTGTTTTTTGTTTCCTTCAGTAATTATAGAAATAAATTATGTTTTGTTTAAAACTAAGTGGTTTAACCAGCTGCATTCCTCCTGGGATGTCCGCCGTAAACCTCCTTAAAACAAGTCGCAAAGTTAGGGCTTGGGCCACGTTCTTCAAATGCTTTGAAGTTGTCTGATCTGATCCAAAACAGTGTTTATTTATGAGAAAAGGATATTATTTGCGTGAGTAAGTTGTAGGAAAATGTTTATTCCTCAAATTTGATTTGAGATTTTTATCACGACCCGAAAACAGATGTAACACGTCTGGTTCCCTTCCATAAGACAAGCATTAGCTAAACAACACTAAGAAAATTTAAATGAAATACAGCAGATAACAGAGAGATGAAACGTGGGGAAAGTTGGTGAAACAGCAGATGTGGCAGGATCAATGCAAAGAGAAATGAGGTAACGTTTCCAATTCGATATGCCTCGTCAGCAGAATAACAAAGAATGGTCAATACTATTCAGTAATACCCTTTTCGTAGAGGAGGAGAGAGGAGCGTTTGGATGCTCTCCAGCTTCAGTCATGTTCTCCATACAGATCTTCCAACGTTCTATACTCCATCCCCAGCTCCGAAATTTTGCTTGAACTTCCCCTCATTGAAAAGGTAGCTATTTTATGTTAATTTTCACTTTGTTTATCGGATGAACTGGGAAAACAAATCATTAAATCAAAATAAAAGAAGCCTTCTTCAGGTTACGATTGATGCACATTTTTGAGACACGTTGTCAGCCCTATGTTTTGCAGTGCCTGGTTCATGATAGCGTTACGATGGGGAGGAACTTGAGTCTGCGCACATGTGGAGTTTCTCGTTACAAGTAAGAACTGATTAAACGGCGGATTTCGGATATATTGTTGACAAAATTCTTCTGGCTGAGAGTAACTATGTTATGGCTGTGAAAAGCTAAACTGCTTGGGTTGTGAACAAAGCGTTCAGAGGTAATCAGATCTTCACAAACGCAAGAGTTGCTTCAACTCTCTCAAAAGCAATAACTTGATGAAGAAAGCAAACTAGTTATGTGTTTTCAGCTAGTGCCGTGAATGTAACGTTTAATGGTAAGGTGAATAGTTCAGAGACGTTTGTAGCATCACTCAGACTGCACGTCCAGCAACCAAGTGAAATATGCCAAACTAATTTGCACAGATGCATAGTTCTGTGCAACTTCGAAACAGTACACAAAATATTTTATTGGAAGATATAGATAAGTTGAGGATGGGGATAATAAATGGGTTTGCAAATGGCAGGACGTTGTGGGTGGTCAAATGTGCAGTAGCAGATGTTAGGTTCAAGGAAGTTTTACACGGGTTGGTCAAATCGGTAGATCTGTAGGCGATCGACATTTGCCATGAAAACTGTGAGATAATACACTTGGCAAGATGTAACACGACAAGCAGTTACTCAATAAATGGCAGGACGTTAGAAAGCTTTGAGTAACAAAGGGAGCTCGGGGTCCTTGTCCATTGATAATTGAAATTGGCACCAAACGTTGAAAAATGTGATGCTGGAAAAACACAGCAGTCCAGGCAGCATCCGAGGAGCAGGAGAATCGACGTTTCGGACATAAGCCCTTCTTCAGGAATGAGGCTGGTGTGCCAAGCGGGCTGAAATAAAAGATAGGTGGGGAGGGAATTTGGGGGATGGGCGCTGAGAATACGCTAGGTGGAAGGAGGTGAGGGTGAGGGTGATAGGCCAGAGAGGGGGTGGGGGCAGACAGGTCGGGAAGAAGACTGAAGGTCAAGAGGGCGGTGCTGAATCCGAGGGTTGGGACTGAGATAAGGTGGGGGTAGGGGAAACGTGGAAGCTGGAGAAATCTATTTTCATCTCTTATAGTTGGAGGGTTCCTAGGCGGAAGATGAGGTACTCTTCCTCCAGGCGTCGTGTGGCCAGAGTCTGGCGATGGAGGAGGCCAATGACCTGCATGTCATTGGAGGAGCGGGAGGGGGAATTAAAGCGTTCAGCCACGCGGCGGTTGGGTTGGTTGGTGCGGGTCCCAGAGGTGTTCCCTGAAATGTTCCGCAAGTAGGCGGCCTGTCTCCACAATGGAGAGGAGACCACATCGGGTGCAGCGGTTACAGTAATTGATGTGCGTGGAGGTGCAGGTGAATTTGCGATGGATATAGGAGGATCCATTGGGGCCTTGGAGGGACGTGAGGGGGAGGAGTGGACACGAATTGCAGTTGCAGGGGAAGGTGCCCAGAGTGGAGGTTGGGTTGTTGGGGGGTGTGGACCTGACGAGGGACCCAATCCGCCAATGACATGCAGGTACTTGGCCTCCTCCATCGCCAGACCTTGACCACATGACGCCTGGAGGAAGAGTGCCTCATCTTCCGCTTCGGAACCCTTCAACCACACGGGATGAATGTAGATTTCTCCAGCTTCCTCATTTCCCCTCCCGCCATCTTATCTCAGTCCCAACCCTCGGATTCAGCACCGCCTTCTTGATGTGCAATCTTCTTCCCTACCTCTCAGATCCCACCCCCTCTCTGGCCTATCACTCTCACCCTCACCCCCTTCCACTTATCGTATTCCCAGCGTCCCACCCCCAAATTCCCTACGCCCTACCTTTTATCACAGCCCGCTTGGCACACCAGCCTCATTTCTGAAGAAGGGGTTATGCCCGAAACGTCGATTCTCCTGCTCCTCGGATACTGCCTGGCTTGCTGTGTTTTCTCCAACACCACATTTTTCAACTCTGGTACACCAGCATCTGCAGTCCTCACTTTCTCCGAGTTGAACCAAACGTTGAAAGTGTACATTTTCCTGCCATGTGCACGTCAACGCAGAGAGCAGGGACGTTCTATTAGAATTGTACAAATCTTCGCATATGCCAGAGCTCGATTGCAGTATGCAGTTCCATTAGCCATGCTTTATGATGATTTGAATTCCCTGGCGGGGGTGCAACACATATTCACCAAGGATTAGCTGGACAGACGAAAGTTAGCCAGAAAGACAGTTTGGATAGACGTGAGGGGTTTCTTTAGAGCAGAGAGAGCTGTGCGGTTCCACATTGACGGTTACGAGGTTATGAGAGATAAGGGTGTGGTGGAATGAAGTAGCTGTTTATTCAACTTTTGGGTGAATAACGAAGAGGACATAATTTTATGTTAAGTGTTTAGAGGCCATCAAGGATTGTTTTTCGCAGCCAAAGGGTTTTGGATATCTGAAAGTGGCTGCCCCAAATTGTGGGGGTCATGCAAAGTGCTTAACCTCACCAATATTAAAAATTATAGCAGGAACACTTGAACTCTGATGGCAGACAAGTGTTGGAATGTGGGATTAGTGACAATAGGACAGTGCAGGAACATTTTCGGAAGTTCATTTTCATTGCTCTTTTACCCAAAACACTATGCATCTCAGAAACATGTCAACTGATATGTGAACAGTGAGCATGGCTTTCCGATTCTTTCCCTTTAGCGAAAAATCGTTGAATATACACACCAATCTACGGAATGTGATTTCAACTTTGGAAGTCTCTCTGCATGGGTCACGACATGGGAATCGATGCAGGAATGACAGGATATGACATTGCCAAATTGGACCGAGCACTCATATCTGATGCATCAAAGGTAAGGAACTTCTCTTAACTTGTGATCTTCCCACATAATTTAATATTGTGCAATAAGTAAGACGTATGGCTAGAAGAGACACAGGTAAGGTTTGTACTGGGTAATCTGTGGTTGGAAATGCAGCAGAGAAGCATGAGTGGGGACTCTGATAGAGGCATGCACGATTTTGAATGGCATTGACTCGGTTAAACAAAAGCTTTTCTCCTTCGTCGAGATGTCAATGAGACAATGGCGTACTTTTAAAGTGAAAGACTTCTTGGTAAAACAGTACCTTGCTTTACAATGAATCAAAGTAGGCAAGCACACGCACACAGGTGTGTCAGTTTGATATAATTGTGTGGCACATTACAGTGAAATCAATGATTTTGATTGCATTTGCTGCATGGTAGGAGACATATGCGAAACAAAAAAACATGTTCACCTGATGAAACTCAGCTGTTCTAGCAAATTCTTTGGAGAGAAGCCACCCCTAATGTTTTGAACACCGATTCCGTTCTTCAGAATATATAATCAGACCTGAAGGGCATCAGTGTCATGCCACGCAGAGTAAATGATCTAAAGCAGATGAAGCAACGTTTCCACCCTTCCAAATATCTTCCAAACCCCCCGAATTACAAACCAGTATCGTTAAAAATCTGTTTCGGGTTGGCATAACTTGGGATAGAAATTAAATGGGCAAAGCAACATGTAATACCACAATTTCTTCTCAAACGCAATATGATGTGAAATAGACATGGAAAAGAATACATAAGAATTCAAACTGAAGTTGATGTCAATTTGAAACGTCATTACAAGCATCCGAATATTACGTTTGATCAGGATTAAAAACTGTGTCGATCAAGGAACACTTGTTTCATAACTGATATGAATTTCTTAGCAATTATAAACGGAATGTTAAATGGGAATTTGGTTTGGAGATCATTGGAATACCATTACCTCTCAGCGCTGCTGAACTAAGGCGTCCCTGCGGCTTTATGCACCTCATGAATTGAGATGGGGTGCGAGAATACAGAGATGGGAGAAGGCAGCATTAATTCTGAACAGGACAGAACATGGAATTCAGGACACTGTCGAACAGATCATTAAGTTTCTGAATGTTTTGGTTTCCTCTTGTGAAAATCTTCATCATTGGGTGGGTGGCTTTTGCGTGGCTTCTGACAGGGACAAATCTGAATGGTTTCCGTCTTTGCAAAGGGTTTGGAGCAACATTTTTTGTATATTGTTTTCAAATGCAATTAACGACCAGAAAACATATTCACAATGACACCACAAAGACGGAGAGTCGAAGCAAATTACAAGAATGTTTGGATCTTGTTAATTATTTTTCAGGTGATATTTGAAAGGGGCACACAAGGCAGACCTGATGCGATTAAGTACTTAATCGTCTTAAGGGAAAAAGATTGTGTACGTCGGAGTTATTGGTATTATTATTTAAAATTTTAAAAATCAAAAAATGAACTGAGTATAAACCAATGCCCAAGCTCATATTGCCAGCAAATTCCAGCTTACTGTTTTCAGATGAAGATTGAATGCTTAAATCATTGCATACATTGTGTCAGGATCTGTTTTCTCCAGCTATGATTGCATCAGTTCTTTGTTGTCTGTTTTGGTGGTCATGCTATAGGGAGTATAGAATAAAGCATTGAAAATAGCTGCTGATGAACCGAACCAGACAGTATAGAGATGTCATTTAAAACATTGTTTCCGGTATCCCATGTCTGATATTTCTTTTTGCATTGATTATAGAAATCAAAAGTACGCATGCTAACTGAAGAAAGTAAAAACGACAGAGAATTAACAGTGACATTTGTGAATTAGATTAGCCTCTGAATTAGATAGTAGAACAGCTGATGAATCAAAGTGAGAAATTTCATCAAAGCAACTTAATAATAATATTGTATTCGGACCCAGAAACCTGTTTGCGTGCGACCAAAAAATCGTGGAAATGGCATAGGAAATTTCATGGAGGTTACATTTGGGTCAAAGATTGTGGAGAAGCGATACAATTTCCAGATTTAAAGTTATCACTAGAAATGGAACAAAATGAAACAAGCCTCGTGTTTTTAAGAGTTTGGAAAATGAGTAAGACCGCACAAAAAGCAGGATTCAGAATTCAGAAGCAAGAAAGCCATGCACAAAATATACAGTCCCCTATCAAAGCAGTTGTACTTTCATTTCTGTAATTAGCATATACCGTTTTCGTCTTCTAACGCATCGCTGGGTCAACCGTGACACATCTATTCTGCACCAATATCTCATAGTTCATGAATCAAATTGGAAATTCTAATTTTATTGCCTTGCATCCGAGAAGTGATGATTGCAAGATAAGGTACTCTGTCCTTTCTGCTAATGTTATAGTCCATCGTTGATTGTATACATATATTACCGTAAGCGTACAATTTGTAAGGGTTGTGGAATGTTCATTTAATTCATATTCTGCAAGTACGTCATAGACATCATTGACATTTACAGCAAAATCAAAACCGAGATGTGTTAATGACCCAGCAACTAATCGATGTGACTTTTTGAATGCGATTTATAATTATGATACAAACTAAGATCACAGGACACCTTTGCAAGTATGGTAAGCTATTTCCCCATAAAAAAACAACAGATACTCTTATAAGCCTGTTAAACTATGTTCGCATAATTAGAAGGACTTTGTATCACTTGTTTCGGAACATAGAGTTTTGCTGAGGTTTACTTGATAATAACATCCAACATATTTCCAGCGATTCCATGGGAACACTATTTCATGACAGCCTCTTTACACTTTCTGATTTCTCATCCTGATCTTTTATGACAACCCTTATAAAATGAGTGCAATATTCATTTTAATAGTATATAGTAATACATTTTAAATCAGCATTTCTCATTAGATGTTCCCTTTTAACTTACTATGGGTGCATTTTCAATTTGAATTTGCGACCACCATGTACAGGGTTACTCCCTTCTGCACTTTTTATGCACTTGCACGTTCTCCACCAATTAATCAGAATTGGAAATTGTTGACTATTACTTCTATAATTGGCAGTATTCATTGACAAAACAATCTAATTAGATTTCACAAGCAGGTGGCACATGTTGCATTTTACAACAGTAGTGAACTTTAGTGGATGCATGAGTTATAAACTAATTTACTGGTCTCAAGAAAACATGTTGCAATTAACCTTGTAGCATTCCACTTAAGTCACGTAATGTATTACTCTTACATTTGTGGGCAATTCTTGCAATAATATCTCACATTGTGTCGTGTCAGTTATCAGCTCCTGGGATTTGATGGTATTGAAACCTGAGAGCCATAAACTGAGACGTTTACACGAGGGGTCAGAGTTTGAGACTTTAACTCGAGTTCCAAGGAAATATATTGGAGTGTATCCTGTTTGTCTGATCATGTTTGGGCAGATTGGTCGACGCTAGAAGATGGCATTGAGTTTGCTCGTCTGATTATCCTTTTTTTCATCATTACACTCTCGCTGTTTTTGGCGTCCACGGTAAGTCTCAGTACCGGGTTCTAAACCTTACGAGCTGCCATGCATTACATGTAGTTGCCTCTCTGCTCGACTATTCCTGTGTCTGCTGAATGCACAAACCAGTTCTTGAGTATCTGAGGCAGCCAAGTCCTGCAAAAGGGCGTGATACCGAAACGTAACCTGGTGTGGTCTCCTCTAAATCGGGGAGCCAGGAAGCCTTCATGCGGATCGTTTCAGAGAACCTCAATGGCACTCCCGCAACTCGCAACCCCATTGCCCCGAGATGGAGCACTTGAACTCCCCCTTCCACTCCGTCAATGACATGCAGGTGCTGGCCTCCTGCACCACCAAGCCATTACCATCCGAGGCCTGGAAGAACAACGCCTCAAATTTGGCCTTGGGACCCTACAACCACACGAATAAATGTGGATTTCAACAGCTTCTTCACTTCCCGACTCCCGACATTATCCCAGTCTCAAGTATCTAAATCGGCACCACCCTCCAGACCAGTCCATCACTCCCCATCTGACTTCATCTTCACCATCCAATCGCTTTTGCAACTACCTTCCCGCAACACCACACCCTCCCAGTTATCTCTCAGCCCTGAAACAAAAGCTCATTCCTGATGAAGCGCTTATTGCCGAAATATCCATTCTCCTGTTCCTTGGATGTTGGCCGAGCTGCGATGCTTTGCCTGAACTACCTTCTCGATTCTGATCTCCAGTATCTGCCGTCCTCACTTCCTCCCTAGACCTAAGTCCACCTTCCTCACCACCCTTAGCAACACCTCAACCAATTGCTAATTGCAATTCCGTCAAACTCCTCCTTCTATTGTCTCAATATTGCACAAGCCACCTCAATATGCTCCAGTGAATTCCGCAATTTTACAACCATTTTGGAACGGCAATTCATCCTCACCTTAGTTTTCAGGCTGCCATCCTCCTCCATTTTTTTCACATGTTTACTTTCTGTACTGGCAGACTGAATGGGTTCCTTAAGGTTTTCACAAAATGCATGCAAGGAGAATCGAGCAAACTTGTGAGGGTCTATGTCCTCGTCAATGCTTGAAAGATTCTGTAAGTTCCACTTTAGAAGCAGAAGTAGTCTGACTCAAGATTTGGATACAGACAGACAATAACTTCCCACAAACAGAATATAACCCGTTCTACTCTGATGGGGTACAGTTTACCCTGGACCCTCAGATTGTGATCTCTGTGTTTTCGAAACACATACACACAACGTCGGGAGCATCCTCCCTGTATCTATCCTGTCTAGTTCTGGTAGAATTTTATAACTCTGTGAGACATTCCCCCATCATTCGCTTGAACCTTTGTGAAACAATCCTAACCAAACAATCTCTCCTTATACATCAGTGCCAGCCTCCATGGAAACAAACTGGCAAACATTCATTGCACTCCTTCGACAGCCATTCTATTGAGACCAAGGTATGTGCAGTATTACTGTTTCTTTGCACTTACAGTCCATTTTGAATATTCTCTTTTGCAGAAATCAAGGTGCAACTAACTCCAGTTGGTTCTGTGAAAAGTATGAAAAGAAATACTTCGATGGATTATCAAAATTATACAGTTGCACTTGCTTCCCCAACCACACCTTATTGAAAACAGGATGTTTTATTTATTTCAGCAGTTCTACTTTTGTGAATTTTCCACTACGTATTAAATATTCATTGTCATGCCCATTAACCCTTATTGTTCTGGTTACCAGACATGAAGTCAATACACACTATGAACTATGCTAACTCCTTCAGCACATTAATCATCTCAATTATATGTTCTCTCATTCTTCAAAACTCAAGAGTGTATGGGCCTAAAATATTTAATTACTTGACAATAAGATTCGTTCCTCAGCTCTGGAGTTACAGCAGAGAACCTTCAGCAGCATATCACACAGCTTCAGAATAACGATCCAGAATTACCATGCATTTTAATTTTTCTACTATTTATATTTATAAAAAATCCTGAATGTTTCATTTTATCTTTTTTTCAATATGACCAGTCGTATGATGGACAAAGAGTCTGATCTCCAGCATCTGCAGTCCTCACTTCCTCCTATATGCCTGGCAAAGGCTGACATTGGTCCGTGACGTCCTGTTCTCTCTTGTTTTTTGAAGTTGCAGCATTTCTTTCCGACGTTCCATCGATTACGTACATGTAGAACCAGGTTAAAACAGTCATCTTCTTTTTGGTTACGCATTTTGTGAAACAGCCAAAGTCTGCCGAAATATAATCCTGAATTTCTCAGTGTTCACGACATTATTATCGTCCATTGGATGAAAAGGAAAGAAGATAAAATTATTGCAGAAGAAAGTAAACATAAACCAAATAATTTTCTTTGAACTATGCAAGGGATTGGTTTATTTGCATCTGGATTGCTGCGAAGAGTTTTGGTCACCATATAACGTTAACAATCACACAACATTCGAATGTAGTACAACAGATGTATTTGTAAGCACGAGCTTTCGGAGCGCTATCTCTTCTTCAGGTATTTGTGGAGCTGCACGTAAAGACACAAAATTGAAATCCAGCTCAAATATATTGATCGCATGTGGAATAGGATTTTCTAGTTTCTGTTCATCAATATGCAAATTCCAAAACTCATTTTATGTCACATTCTCAAGATAACTACAAATTTTCTTACAAATAGTGTAATCTCAGTTCAGACAATCCATTAAAGGTGTGACGTTATAGTCTGTTTGAATTCAAATCTTGAGTCAGAATTTATAGAATCTTACAAGGATTGATAGTACCTTATGCATTTTGAGCAAAATAAAATACAGATTCTGCAAAAATAAAATACAGCCCATAAACTTACACGTGTGTGCGTGCATGTGGCACAGAGTGTGCATCTGAGTGTTTCCATGTGGTAAGCATTTGTGTGTGTGTGTGTGTGTGTGTGTGTGTGTGTGTGTGTGTGTGTGTGTGTGTGTGTGTGTGTGTGTGTGTGTGTGTGTGTGTGTGTGAGAGAGAGAGAGAGAGAGAGAGAGAGAGAGAGAGAGAGAGAGAGAAAGAAAGAGTGTGTGTATCATGCAGTGGGGTCACCTGTAGTGTGACATGAACCCAAACTGCCTGTTGAGATCATTCTGAGGTTACCAACTTGGCTATCAACCGCTGCTCGGTTACTTAACGTGGTTGTTTTTTTCCTCCAAAGAGTGCCTTGGACGATGGTGATGCGAAGGTCACCATGTATAATTGTGGGATCTGTATCGACATCCTGACACGTTTTGCAGCGTCTGCCCTGACAGTCTTTTAAGATGTTGTGGTCGATGTCGTCCTGAAAGCTGAGCAGTTTGCTGTGAACAATGATCTCCTTGTGATTTGGCGATTGTTTAAATTTGCGATAGAGGAATGTACATTGGTGAGACGGAGCAGACAACTGGTGAATGAACACCGCACAACAATCACTAGGCAGAGGTGTTTCCTCCCAGCCGACATTCAGTCTCAGACTTTCGGGTGATTACCATCCAAGGTGAACTTCAGAACAACCAAGAACGCAACGTGACCGTGCAGTCATGATTTGGAGGTGCAAGTGTTTGACCACGGTTTACTCAGTTAAACATCACGGAATACAAGGTTATACTCCCAAACCTTGATTAGGAAGCACGAGCATTCCAAGAAGGAGCGTTCCTCCTTCATCAGGTGGCTGTGAAGTTTGAGGTCGCAATGGAAAAAAAATATTTCAAAACGTTACAGTGCGATGCAAATGAAATGACATATTGAATTGGATTGTTTTTTTTTAAGTCGTTCATCTTTTAGAATGACAATGTTGGTTTCATTTCTTTCAATGTAAATCACAGAATCCGGGGTGACTGATGACCTACTTCTTCTCTCAGTTCTTGTGTCCTTATGTTACTCTAACCATGTCAATCACAGTTAAAAATCACACAACACCAGGTTATAGTCCAACAGGTTTAATTGGAAGCACACTAGCTTTCGGAGCGACGCTCCTTCATCGAGTGATTGTCGTGTGCTCGATCGTAACACAGAATTTGTAGCAAAAATTTGCAGTCTGATGTTTCTGAAATAATAAAATGAAAAATTGATTGTCTTTTAAGCCTTTCATCTGTTAGAATACGGTGATAGTTTCACTTCTTTCATGTGTAAATCACAAACCCTTTTGTTTTAAAGTTGCTTTCTCGTGTTAGCTGTTAACAATGGTGATAGCTAGACAATATGTTGAAGGTTTTAGATCCCTGTGTTCTCTGTCTATGACCTGATGTTTCAATTGATTCTCATCTAAAAAGTGAGATAACAGTGTTTTACATAAATTCATGCAGTTTTTGAGCTCAGAGTTCTACATGAAAAGGCTGATAGCTAAGTTCGTTACCCATAGGAAGGGCCTCAACCGGGACCTTGGGTTCATGTCGCATTCCACTACACACCATTGCACTACAAACACTCAGATATTCCTACACACACAAACACTCTCACATACACACGGACACAGGTACACACAGATGCGCACACAGACACCCACACACACCCTTATAGACATACAGCTGAAAATGTGTTGCTGGAAAAGCGCAGCAGATCAGGCAAAGTCCAAGGAGCAAGAGAATCGACGTTTCGGGCATGAGCCCTTCTTCAGGAATGAAGTTTTTTTAATCCTTGTAGAGGGAGGAAGAGAGCTTCTTCAAGGAAGGCATCCTTGCAAGAGAATTCACAGTAGGTTAAAATCTTCGAGGAGAAAGTGAAGACTGCAGATGCAGGAGATCAGAGCTGAAAATGTCCGAAACATCGATTCTCCTGCTCCTTGGATGCTGCCTGACCTGCTGCGCTTTTCCAGCAACACATATTGCAGCTATGATCTCCAGCATCTGCAGTCCTCATTTTCTCCTTATACACGCACACGCCCACACTCATACATGCATCCCCTCACAGACTTAAGACACTCTGCACTCACTACATTACACGCACACACACACACTTTCTCACACTCACAACCCCCATCCCAGACAGACGCACACACAGAGACAGACAAAGACCCACATGCATACATATATTTTGTGTGGTGAATTTGTACTTGCAGAGTTACATTGCACTTTGCTCAAAAACTGTATACATTCATGTAGAACTCTGAGCTCAAAAACTGCATGAATTTATGTAAAACTCTGTGATCTCACTTTTTCGATTAGAATCAATCTAAACATCAGGTCATAGACAGAGAACACAGGGGTTTAACACCTTCAACATATTTTCTAGCTATCAACATTGTTAACAGCTAACCCGAGAATGCAACTTTTAAAAAAAGGGTTTTGTGATTTACACATGAAAGAAGTGAAACTATCACTGTATTCTAACAGATGAAAGGCTTAACAGACAATCAATTGTTCAATGTATAATTTCAGTTACATCACACTTCAAATTTTTGCAATAAATTCTGTGTTACGATCGAGCCCTCCACAATCACCTGATGAAGGAGCGTTGCTCCGAAAGCTAGTGTGCGTCCAATAAACCTGTTGGACTTTACCCGGTGTTGTCTGATTTTTAACTTTGTACACCCCAGTCCAACACTGGCATGTCCAAATCATGTCAATCACATTCGTCAGATACACCTTGTGACTGCAGTCAATATCATTAATATATTTCCATACTGTACATCTCTGTCACTGTATGACTCGAATAGACAATGCAGTACTTTGACAGCCACTATGCGTGTATTGAATCAGAAAATGTATAACAGTTGTGCTCATGAGTGCCATCTTACTTGGTCGCATGTCTAGCTTGCTGTCAGCTATAACTTGCATATACATTTAGAATAGTACAGTCCCAGATTCATACAACTTGGAAACAGACTGTTCAGACAAGATTTTCCAGGCTATCTCAACTGAAATATTCGTACTTAGATTAGGTTAGATTAGATTACATGCAGAGTAGAAAAAGGCCCTTCGCCCCAACAACTCCATACCGAGCCTTGTCTGCATTTGGCCAAGATTCCTCTAAGCTTTTCCTATCCATGTATGTGTATAGTTGTTTTCCATAGATGTTGTTATTGTACTCGCATTTATCACTTCCTTTATCAGTTCGTTCCGCATACAGACCGCCGTCTTGGTCCCTTAGATATCTTAATTTTCTCCTCTCTCCCCTTAACTCCGTGACATCTAGGATAAGAATGCCATAATTAATTTAAGTATCTTGGCCATTTAAAAATCTAATCATTTCTTCGAATCTATAAAACCCTCCCTTAGCCTCTACTCCCCAAGGGAAAGCTATCCCCACCTATCCTGCTTCTTCTTATAACTCAATTCCTCCAATACTACACAGTTGAAAGTTTTTCTGCATACTCAGATGTGACATAGACTTTCAGCAGAGATATTATATTTGAGTTGCATTGGACTTTGAATAGACAACAACTGGAGTATTTCGTGCATTCCTGATAACACCTTGACGGTAAGGATGTGATTGCACTGGAGTTGGTGTACACCAAATTCAGCCATGTGTTGCACAGGTCATTCATCATCAGAGATGGCACGAGATAACCTTCTATGGAAAAGCGAAGTTGAGAGTGTGAAGACCTGATACAACAATATAATATTATGAGGTGCAACGGCAGAGTGCATGAGACGCAGCTGTTCATCTTATTTGAAGAGAGCTTAGCAAGGGGCCATCGTTTAATATGGCAGGACATTTGAAGGGGCTTTGAAGAAAAGTACTTTTCACACAGAGTATCATGGGTGTTTGGAATGCATTGCCAACCGGATCGCAGAGGTCCAAACCTGACAGTGATTGAAAATATTAGTATGATTTCTTCACATGTGATAACATTGGAGCTCATGGGACGAGTGAAGAACTCATGTCACTTCGATAGTACCCATCTGGTGTGCTGCCATGCCTCTTACATGAATTCTCACTCCATGGTTTCCTTTTTCTTGTTACTTATTGATCTGACATGTGTGTCGCTGCCTATTCCAGAAGTGATTGCCAGACCCATTTTGCCAATAGATGTGTTTAGAATTAAGTAAAGTGATAATGATCTTGTATAACCTGCAGGCAAGAGCAGCTAATGCCTTCCTAAAGGACAACAGTCAATAGGATTTAATTGGTTTCTTTTTCGCCTGAAAATCGGCAATGGTCTCAAGGTCATCATCTGGCTGAAGTATTTCCTTGTGTTGAAATGCCTGATAAGTATTCCCCGTCTTGATAGATATGCCTATCTTGGGAAACAGTCTCTGTCTATCTATTGCATCTATGACTTTCAACGTCTTCTACACCTCTATAAAATCATCTCTCATCCCCCTTCGCTCCGATGAGAATAGCCCTCTTTTGCTCAACCTTTCTTCATAAGACATGCCATCCAGTCCAGGCAGCATAACATTATATCTCCTCTGTACCTGCTGAAAGCTTCGACATCTTTCCTGTTATGAGGTGACCACAACTGAACACAGTATTCTAAGTGCGTTCAAACTAAACTCTACAGATCTGCAGCATAACCTCGCAAATCTAAAACAAAATCCCCCTTGTGAATCAATACCAGCACCCCATATGTCGTCCTAACAATCCAATTAACATGAGTAACAACTTTTAGGGATGTATGAATATGGACCTAAGATCCCTCTGTTAACTCCACACTGTCAAGAACGTTGCATTGAACCATGTATTCTGCATTCAAATTCGACCTTCCAATGTGAAAAATTTCAGATGTTTCGACGTTGCACTCCACCTGCCACTGATCAGCCCAGTTCTGCAATCTGTTAATGTTCTCTTCCAACCTACTGCAGCCCTACACACTACCCACAATTCCACGAATCTTCGTGTTATGGGCAAACGAACTAATCCTTCCTTCCAGTTCCTCATCCAAGTCATTAATAAAATCAGAAAGAACAGAGGTTCCTGAACCGAAGCCTGTGGAACAGCACTGGTTAACGAGCTCCAGCCAGTAAAGTTTACATATAAGTCTGCATTTTGTCTTTTATGGGCCATCCAATTCGGCATCCAGGCAGACAGCTTTCCCTGTATCCAATGCCTCGTAATTTCTGAATGAGCCTGCCATGGTAAACATTTGTAAACGCCTTGCTTCGTTTCATGCACATCATCTCTAAGTAATATAGCTTCAATACAAAGTTAGTTGCTGAACTGAACATGAGACTTCATTAATCTATTCATCAAAATAAACAAACCACGCAAATAACCAAAAATCCATAAAATTATGTGAAATTTGCATTTTTAGTTCGTTATCTTTCGATTAGTGTTCATGTCACTTTGAGAGAAATGTTAAAGATGTTCATCAAAATTACGAATTCCACATTACATTTTCCAAAGTATGGAAGGATTTTGTCAATTTGCTGAATTTTCTTAGTAAAGATAATGTTAAGGATACAGTTAAAAGTATTGATACAGCGTCTGAACAATTAAGATTGCCTTTCAGAATGAATTGTCAAATTCCTTTGCGCTTGTGGTATCTCAGCAACTATAAAAATGCATTTTTTTTCTGATTAGCTTTATTTTCATTTCCAGAGTAACAAACCATGTAACAAATGAAAAGTTGAATTGAATTTTCGAGCAATTTGCACGTGACTGCTCTGTGCAACGTTTTTTTATGATAACTTTTAATATCTGTGAGCCGAATACTTTATGTCATTTTCTGTGGTACAGAAGATATTTTGTTTATTTGCTGATTCAAACTCTTGGTTTTGTATTGTATTACCTCTTCAACCATCATTTAATTTACAACAACAATTTCCTCAAATATGTTCCAACCTGTGTTGATATAATGTGAGTCCTTGCTCATGCACAATCCCATGTCTCCCAAACTCTTCTCCGGAATTTTGGAATAACATAGTGCAGAAGAGTCACTTCGGACCATCGATTCTACTCTACCTTAACTATGACATACCTACAGATATCCAACTTACGGACCTGGTCAACAGGCATGGACGTTATGGCGCTGTAAGTATTCACGCAAGTATCTCTAAAAGTTTAAATGATACCATTCTGAAATAAACTCCGAGGCAATCATTTCGAAAATACCAGAATTTCTGGGTTTAAATGATTAGCCATCAATTTCCCGGTAAACATTCTGTTTTCCAAGATAACTGTACCCCTTTATATTGTCCTTTGATCGAAAGGAGTCAACGACTTCCTTATCACCATGACCATGCCTCGCATAGACAGTTATTTCTCCACCAAGTTGCTCCATGGCAAGAAACACGAGCTTATTCAGACTTCATCCAGAGCCCCCTCTTCCAGTTATGCGCTACTATGCGACAATCGTCATGATTCAGGCCCTTGTTCCAATTATATTCCCTCCAACATACTGGCAACATTCTAATACAGATATATCAAATTTATTCCCTCTGCAGTCTCCCAACCTCACAGTCTCAGTGAGCTCCGAGAGGATAAAATCCTCTCTGAATTCTCTGTTGAGTTTCATGCCTTCAAAACAGTTATAAAAATACATTTTATTCCTCTTTTAGTTGAAAGACGAGGCAAGATGATCTTCTTCTGGAGAACGACATTAAATATATTCCCTATATTTTCTTCAAACAAACCTGCCATTCGACCCATATTATAATATGTTTCCAAAGTAATTTAACAGAGACGAATTCGTCCATTCCTCGGCCTTATCCATTGACAGAATGAATCAAGAATTCGGCGTGATTTTTTTTTTTTATTTATGAAGGCAACACCTTGTGATTACATTGTTCTCTGTCGAAAATTTGCTTTGATCTTCTTTGAGATCCCGAGTTTTGCCCTGTTCACATCTCTGTTGCAAAAGTGTGTTATGCAAAGTACTCAAACGAACAGGACAGACCCTTCTCCCTACGCCATGTCACATGCCCCTTCACCAATATAATAACCCATAACTGATACAATATTAAAAGCGATATTTCACGCTCCACATAACATGAAAATCCTTTCGCCAACACAGAAAAAAACTTCAACCAAACAATTTCCACGACCCTACACCACCAGTAACGTACCTCAACAACATACTTTTCATTGATCCAATTCTGAGAGCCCACCAAACACTCAATATTATTCAGTTTATTGTCCAATACCGTTCCTGCTTCCTGTTTTATGTGGAGTTTTCGTAACAGTTTCTTGCAAGGGAGATAATCCTTCAGCATCTCCTCTCCCTGCGGAGAGAGGTGATTGATCGATGAGGAGTTAGGTATGAAAGTAAGGAATTGCAGTTTTACCACAAATGACAGAAAGAAATCAGGAAACATTATCAGTCTCTTTCAACATTGGTAGCATTTTCGTCAAAAGAAGGAGAATTCCTGCCCAATCAATACCTGAGATACCCGTTTCTTTAGAAGTTAGGATATGTGGAACCAATTCCCAATCCATCATCGAAAGTTCCATCAATGAATGAGGAAGTGAACTGTCATCTTCCCGAAATCATCATGCCATTGGTTAACAATGTAGCCGTGGATGTGTTAAAATTTACAACTGGAGATGATCCGTTAATGATGACTAGAATCACAGCAGAATAGACCCCTTACCTTATTTTCAGGAGGGTCGAGGTTGGTCCTGCCAACGTACATCACGTGGAATTGGGTACCGATTAGTTCACAATCTTCGTTTGACAAGTCTACCACGACTGTAATGTTGAGAGAATGAGTACTCAGTTTCAGCCAGTCAAAGCACCCGGGTATGATTAGTAGCTCAGCTGCAGAGTGGGCAGAAGGGATTAACTGGGACTTTACTGGAAATGAAGGGTTGAACTGTTCGGTATTCACGGGATATGCAGGAATATTTTCAATCAAGTTTGTGCCGTTGAGAGATGACATTAGAGAGGTTTATAAAATCATGAGGTGCATAGATGAGGAGAATTTCAGGTGCGTTTTCCATCATCTGGGGAAGTTTAAGACAACGTCGCATATTCTTAAGGTGAGAGGAGTAAAATTTAAAATTACATGCTGGTATTTCTTTACACAAAGAGTGGTTCGTTTGTGGAATTAACTTCGACATGGAGAGTTGGACGTCTAGTGACGACTTTTGAAGGTCATTTATGTCAGTATGATAATAACAATTGTTTGAAGGTAGATGGGCCAAGCATAGACAAGTAGCACTAGTTTAGTTTTGATTATGGTTGGCATGAATTGGCTGGATAAACGATTCTGCGTTTGTGCTATATGACTGATACTATGCATTATTTATGTGATCATGTTTTCATGGTCTGAGAGCAACCGTTCATTGATATTTTTATCTGCATGTAAAGATAAAGGGAAATAACGCTAAATGCCTTTCCTCCATCTGAAGACCCTGCATTAGCATATTTGGTATTCCCATAACAATTTCAGAAGTAAAAGAAGAATGTACAATGTACTTTCAGGCAGGCAAAAAACGTGAGAAATTACATTTGTCTTAGACAGTGATTGGAAATTC
Organism: Chiloscyllium plagiosum; assembly: GCF_037043375.1. Classification (NCBI taxonomy): domain Eukaryota; kingdom Metazoa; phylum Chordata; class Chondrichthyes; order Orectolobiformes; family Hemiscylliidae; genus Chiloscyllium; species Chiloscyllium plagiosum. Next base: position 29,745,113 of record NW_028270184.1, on the reverse strand, counting down.
GCCTAATTGACTAAAATATCAAGTATTAGGGTTTGCATTAGATACCCTTTCTTTATGTTTGAGAACAAAAAAAAGGATGGTCCATCAGATTCCACAATGCTACTGCGAGCTGGAGCCATGTGTCACAGTCTCAGAAGATGAGATAGAATATTCACGACTGGGATTAGGTACTTGCAGTGTGGAAACAGGCCCTTCGGCCCAACAAGTCCACACCGAAGCACAACCCACGCAGACCCATACATTTACCCCTTCACCTGACACTATGGGCAATTTAGCAAGTCCGATTATTCTTAACTGCACATTTTTTGGATTGTGGGAGGAAGCTGGAATAAACCCACGCAGACACGGGGGAAATGTTCAAACTCCACACAGGGTCGTTGGCACTGTGAGGCAGGAGTACTAAACACTCTGCCATCATGCCACCCTGGATCTAGAGCGAGGTTTCAAACAGAGACTGTGGAGTTCTCTGTCCCAGAGACCAGTTGTGGTCATTTCATTAAATATATTAAAGAAATAGCAATGCGTATTTCTGAGGGCTCCAGGGATGATTCTGCATGCACAGACTCCGAACAAAAAGCAGACTTGAGAGGGATGATCTCCCTTAATTTTGATATCTCTATGAATCTACGTTAGTGTACTCATCACTGAGTGTTATCGGCACCATTCCTGTGTACAAAGTGGACTGATTGACAAAGGTTATCTGGTCCCTCTGTTGTATGAGTTCATGCTCCGTTCTGTATCATACAAGAGCCACGACCACACGAACGAACATTTCCTTTATTTCTTTTTATCTGTTTGATGTTGTCGACAATGGCCTTACAATGTATAATTTTTTCAGAATATCAATTCTCTTTCTTGCAAAATTTAAACAAAAATAGCCAGTTTCAAATTTGAAGCAACAATATCTTTGATTATTTCTACTGACAGCAGTAAACATGAGTACGATTTTAAAATGACGTATTTGATTACTGTGCCCATTTTATTTTCATGTAATTATGTGTAAAATATCACTGCTCAAGAGATGTTTTAGAACATTGACTCCTGAGTGCACTTTTCAATGGATATGCAATCTGTATATTTCAAACAAAAATCGGACAAACCAGAAAATAGCACACATCAAATGTCTGATTGAAAATCTAAGAAATAACAATGAATAACATTTTGAACTGCCCGGGGAAGTAAGGGTGTCCCATTGCGGAATACAGGGTGAAATCCATCCTCAGCTACAAAGGGATACCATTAAAATATGTTTCTCCTGTCCGAAGTTTTTATAACTAATCTGAGAGCTGGTTCCAATAGCGATTCCATTGTATTATTCAGTTCAGCTCTGATCTTTTTCTGGGTTGTGGCATAAATACAGGGATTCAGGAAACAACTCAACAACTTGAGGATATTTCCTGTTTCTGTTGCAATATATTCAGAGTCGTTAAAGTCACCTCTGTAATAATTCGGGTTTAACAGTCTGGTAATGACCAAAGAAGCAGAATATGTCAACCAAAGCAACATGAAACTGACAGATACTGAGAATAATAAAACGATGGACTTCCTCCGGTTCTCCGTCTCTGCATTGCTTTCATTGTTCTTTCTGTGACCACGGAGTCTAACGCGCGTTCTATTCGCCATCACAATACAAAGGATGGTGAGAGAATTAAACGAGAAAATTAAAAGAAATGGAAGCCAACCAATCCAGACGCTATAAAACCAGTTAAACGCTATCCATGCAGTTGAATTTATATTTGATCAGCAGCCCCACTGGATTTTATTAATGATTTGTTGTGGCTCATATGCAAATAAGACTGGAATATTCTTTGACATGATCAAGACCGAAATGATTATTAATACAGTAGTTGCACTTTTTTCGTTACAATATAATGTTTTAAACCTCTGGCAGCAGATCATCACAAATCTGTCAAATGTGAAGGACACAGTGAACCAAACAGTTAAATCGAGACTGATGGCAGTCATGTATATAATGAGAGTACAAACAGGCGTATGGGAAAAGAAGGAAAATGGAAAGTTATAACTGAAAACGCGATATAATACGACATTATTGATAACGACCAATAGATCCGATGTCGCTATGGCCACTATATAAGCAGAGATGCATTTGGAAAGACCACAGTTTCCTCGTAAAAGAATTAAAACAGTCATCATGTTAGCTGCAATAGAGAAATATATAAGAGACAGTGTCGGCAATATTGTAATGCATGATTGAAATAGAGGTGAAGTTATTTATTAAGAAGAAGTGAAAACATTCTGAGTGATTTACAAAACATTAAATTGACGCAAATGTCTAATATGTTGCTGTAGTCATCATTTTGTTTGGTATTATCAGACTGCCTGAAGAACAACAGGACTCTTTGCAGGAAGCACTTCATGGACAATTGTTGTTACACTAGTTATGCTTCCATATAAAATGGTGAGGTCGAAGGTGTTCAGACACTAGTTTGATAATCTTCTGTGAACACTGACCGTGGAAAATTAGAGTATTCGACGCTTACAAAATCAACCAGAAATAAACAAGATCAAGGGGTTACCTGGAAAACTAACAGCTGCAAGAAGTGGATGGTAAATCTCTTTCAACAGCAAAACCGGTGGTTTCCTCATTTCTGAAAATGAATGACTGCTGTGCGTGTTGAAGTTCGCTGGCTGTTGTATGACCAACATATGAAAAGGGTAACCTGTATTTAGGCACTCATCAGACGTCCAGTGAGTAAATTACGTAAATCATCACTTACATTAGTTCCGCTAATTGAGAATGTTTATGTTTTGCATAACAAAACGAAACAAAGTAATATCTGGCTCTGACATTCCAGACTTCACTTTCGTTGTCTTCTCAATGCATTGGACGCCAGATGTCATGTATATCAAATTATTGTAGCTCATCAAATTCGAACATTTCTCAGGTTTTTGAAATTGCATACTTAGTGACGAATAGAGGAAAAATGAACACGAAGAGATTGACTTACCATATTGGAGATTTTTTTCATGCATCACATGTGATGAATGCCATGCTCGTAGCCAGTAGCATATTCCATACCAGCTGAAAATTTACTATGGCTCATCTGAAGGCCTGGGAGTGGACACAGAGCACTGAATGAATATCAACTTTCCTTTCTGAAAACATACATGGGTTCTACAATCTTCAAGCAAACTATTTATCATAAAGTATATGGTATTGGAATTAAATACCAATACCATTGCGAGAGAAGCAGAATCAGAAAAAAAACGTATTGTGCTGGTGACAATGCTGTCACTTTATAAATTATATTCTGTCCTTTTGTCTAAAGTGGTCAGAAAGGCAGAGGTGGAGGGGTTGCTGTTGGACTACAACACCAGGTTATAGTCCAACAGATATATTTGGATGCATTAGCATTCAGTTTAACACTGGAAAAGGAGTGGCCGGTTCTCTCAGTTCATGCCTTTTTTTTCACTTTGTTTCAGCTGCAGCAGACACAAGATGGTGGAGTGCAGGGAAGTTGTAAACTTCATGAAAGAATTTTTCAGACTTTGTATTGAAGGTTTTGGGCATGTTTATGGGCTGCTAAAGTATTAGAACAGTTAATTACTCAGACCTGTTGGAGCGGATTTGTGACGTTTTTCAACAGTTAAGTTATTCGAAATTCAGTTTCCCTTTGTTTGTGCTTCAACTGTTATGCTTAAATGACTTCGTTTTTCTTAATATCGAGTGCTTTGAAGACTTGTATCAGATTGTAACAACCACTTCACATCAACCTTTTAAAAAAAAAACGAGTCAGGACCACCTTCTAAAAAATCTTCGAGGGGGTTAAGCATGGTGCATTGCACTTGGGTCGTTTTGTTGCGATGTTTTGTTAATTTCAATTTGGTTTTCGAGTAGTTGGCCTCAAAAGCGAGTGGTAGATGACGGTTTCTTTTGATCTGCGTTTTCAATGCGCGGAGTTTAAATAGTGCTTTAAACTGCAATGGCTCTTTCTGTCAGTGAGAATTTTCGGCGGGGAGAATGAAGTGATTTGGTGATGTTACAGAAGGTAAAGATAAAATTAAAGGTACTGAAACTGGCTGACTGCAATGGACAGACAAGGTGGAATGTTTTCACATTCGTCTGTGAGAAAAGGAGAGGTAATTACAGCAATAGCCAAAAATTTAAATTTGTTGGAAAATTTGGAATTGACTAGAATTCACTTGCATATGAAGAAAGTTGAACATGAACCTGAACTGAAATAATTTGCCTTAAGTTCAAGGCAGGAGAAAAAGTAAAAGGAACGAATCACTCTCACAGAAAAAGAAAAGAAGAGAAGAGTGCCCTCACAGAAGAAAGAGAACAGAGAGAGAAAGAATGGGGAGAAAGGGATTGAGTTTGGTCTTCACAATTTGGCACTTTGGAGGGAAAGTTGACGTAAATAGGTGAAGGTGAAGTTGAAAGATAGACTTAATTAAGAAGTTAGTGATGTTGAGCAAATTCATCGTAGCTAAAGTCCTTCACAGGAGGTTCCCAAGCACTGAGGATGTAACCTAGATAGGGGACGAAACGTTTGCAACAAAAACTTCCAGCTCGGCGAACAGAACCACAGCTGTGTTTAATCGTGTTTGGTGGGATGTTTGAGCCATCTCATGAACAGGTGGAGGACAAAGATAATGTTTTTCATTCAGAAAAATTAACTAAGTTACAACATAAGATGGAGGACTGAAATAATTCTCTCGGTGCTTCAATACCACTGTAAAATGGGAAGAATCTTTACGTACACTATATTAGCTTTTCTAGTCGTTGGATTCTGTCAGACCATGGTGTGGTCGTCTTACTTGGTGATAACGTTTCCACAAAGTACAAATGCACAAGTCGTAGAAACAGATGCCTGCAGCCCGGTGGATTGTGGAGATGTAGAAAAAATCAAAGGGAACACAGTAATTCAGAGATACATCTCAGGTTCTATGAAAAAGGTCCCGAAAGGTGGGGGTTGGGGTGCATGGGATAAAACTAACGGGATGAAAGTGTCCCGGAGAGAGAAGTGTAAGGGATATATTTGGGATTAAGAAAGTAAAGAATGGTGGAGGCAGGAAGATCTCAGAGGTGATCTCTTAAATAATCCATTCGTTACAGTACACCGAGGACTCTTCCGGCCAGCTCTTGACTGTCCCGCTTAAAAGTATAACCCAATATATTTAACAATAAAGAAAACCTCATGGAATGAAACAGTTTTATGGGAGAAACCCATTAGGTCCAATTAGACCAAATATTTGGGATAGAGATGAAAGCAGACGGGAAGAATTTCCTGGGATGTTGTTTTAAAATACAGGTGAAAGACAGAACCCGAGTAGGAGAAAGGAATAGTAAAGTCCCTCACTCTGACCTAAAGGTGATAAAAATTGTAGAGGTATAGGACTTAAAGCAGACCATTGAAGTAGAAACATGATATGGGGATACAAATGTCTGGGTTCAATGGGTAAAGTACACTGTGTAAAGTTTGAATAAAATCAATTGTTTTGCATGTGCCTCTGAGAGACCAATGGCCCAAGTGTTCCCCTTTCTGCTCGGGTGGAAACGAGACAGGAGGGGCATGACATGCATGATCGCCCTTATCAGGATGAAACTACATGAAGTAATAAAGATTGCATGCCCCTTTTATTAAAGTTCCTTCCTCTAAAGGAGCAAGTCTTGAAGACGCCTCACCCCATGCTTTCCGCCGTGGTCGGAAATCACACATAGTGTATAAACAGGCGAGGAACCGACCGATCCAGATATTTGGCGGAGTTAAATCATGTACCGAGAATGAGTACGTGACGGAAGAGGCAGGGAACTACTCAGCATTAAGGATTCCCTGAGCGGATCTGTGGTGGGACTGCGGAGGGATAATATTGAGACCTGATGAAGGGCTTTTGCCCGAAACGTCGATTTTACTGCTGCTTGGATGCTGCCTGAACTGATGTGGTCTTCCAGTACCACTAATCCAGAATCTGGTTTCCAACATCTGCAGTCATTGTTTTTACCTAATATTGAGACCCAACCTACTTCCAGATTGGAGGGGCATGTGTGCAATTGTACAATTGGCAATTCCATTCACCCTGACATTTGAAAAGGAAGAGATAGCAAAGGGAGGGGGACGAAGTAAGAGCTCACTATTGGGTACTTTGTTTGATGATCAGGTATATCCAAACCCTATAGGAGTCCCAACAGGGTGACTTGATGAGTTCAAGGCTCATAACCAGATCACAGCAGGCTTTGAATCAGTTCTCTTTTGGTGGGTAACGGTTAACAAAAATGTGGATTGGATAAATTATATTTTCTATAATAGGCAAAGGTTTATCAATCACACGAGAGATGCAATTAAATGAATAGCTGAACAACTTGATGCAACCAGACGAATGGCATGGGAGAATAGAATGGCCCTTGATATCTTCCTAGCAGAAAAAGTGTAATGTTAGGAGGAAGCTGTTGTACTTATATTCCAAATAACGCAGCCCCAGATGGATCGATTACTCGAGCCCTGCAATGTCTGACAACACTAGCCGAAGAACTAGCTGAAAATTCAGGAGTGAGCACATCATTCACTGGGTGGCTGGAATCGTTGTTTGGAAAATGGAAGGGTGTGGTGGTTTCAGTCCTTACCTCTTTGCCTCTTTGATCGTAGTGGTGGGAGTACTAAATGCACTAGGGTGCTGTATCTTACCCTGCGCACGGGGGTTAATTCTAAGGTTGATTGAAACAATTTTAGCCACACGAATGCCTTTAAAGAACAATCGGGTGGAAGGGCTCTACCTGTTGAACAATGAGGGAATAAGTGACCCCGGGAAGAATTCCAGAATAAATGAAATTTCGGGAAAATTTGTGGGTCAGTTTGGAAGCAACATATTAAAACAACGATGCAGAAGATAACAAAAGATAATAAAAAAGCAAGGGGGAAATTGTGGGATATAGGTAAAACAATGTTACCTCTGCAAGTATAGTTGAGTACTAACTTTAGTGTATAATTGTGGGATTTAGATAAATATTTACTAACTTTCGTGTATAACTGGATAATTGGGGACTAACTTTAGTGCATAATTATTCTAGCAAATAATTTCTTTCATCGTAGTAGTTTAAATAATTTACAGTCTCAGCAAATTAGCTGAGATAACTGAAACGCATAAACGAGGCAAGAAAAGACACATTGTTCAAATGCATATTCAGGAATGCAATGTACCTATGAACAATGGAAGATGTTATAAGCAAACAGACAAAGTGAAAAGGACATCAAGATCCAAGTTTAGCAAACTCTCCCTTATGTCAGCACTTACAGAGGGGAGGGTCGCTAACTTGGAGAAGGGGAAGAAATAAGTGCGAAGCGCAGCTATGTAGTGGCAGAACACAATAAGGGAGATTGATAGCTATGAAGACCTATGAGGTAAAGGGAGAGTACCAAAAATTAAAACTGAATAAATTGTAAAGCAATCCCTGAATGTGTGTGCCCACTGGTCACCCCTTCTTGCAAGAAGGTTTCAATAAAATTCGCTGCTTCAGATTTTGACTCGGACTGAAGTTTATTATACTATGAGCTCTGTCTCTCACATTATCATTAAGAACTGTTCCACTTCCATTGTGTGTGAGTTGAAGCCGACACCGTTCTGTAATGTTCGATATTTTGCAAGTACATCGTATCAAATTAATCACCCACACTATGATTCTGAGATATCACGTCTTGCCATTGCAATATTACATACACCCTTCATCCTGCATATGAGCACACGAAAATGAGATTAGTCACGATATGAACCTATTCCTACTTTCCGGAGGAAATAATTTGTTCTCCATGTCACTCACACTCCATCTCCGAGGCACACTACAGATTACAGCAGAGAAAAAGGGTAAAGTTGTAACTTGCTCGCTGAAAGGGTGGCTTTGTCCACAGACGTTTCGTCACAATGTTTGGTAACATCATCAGTGACCCTCAGGTGAAACGCTCGTAATAACCTGCGCTATTTATTTCTGTCTCTTGGTCTGCCAATGTGAGTGATACAAATTCCGGTTCGTTTTCTTTTATTCAGAGGTTGGTAAATGGGATCCAAATCGATGTGTTTATTGATGGAGTTGCTGTTTGAATGCCACGCCCATTAGGCACTCCCGTTCATGTCTCTGTTTAGCCTGTCCCCGAATGGGATGTGATGTCAAATCGTAGTGATGTCCTACTTCATCTCTGTTTCAGGAAAGTAGTGATAGCTGATCATGCGTTTTGATTGCTACTTAGTGTTCATGTATCCTGGTGGCTAGTTTCCCGCCTGTCCGATAGCGTGCTGGTAGCGACAAATCTACTAACAAAATGAAACTGCTACTTTTGAGCCTAAAGCACCCTTGAGAAACAACGAGCAAAACGAATGCCATTTCCAAAAAGCACTGTAGGGACAGCATGAAACGTTATGTTGGAGAAACAGTCAGACATCTAAACTCAAGGATACATTAACACCAACTAGCCACGAGAAGACATGACTAGCTATCACTGGTATCCTTATACGCAGACGAAGAAAGACACTCCTTCAACTGGGACATCACATCCATCCTCGGACAGGCTAAACAGTAACACGCATGGGAATTCTCTGAACTCTGGCATTCAAACCGGAACTCCATCATTTAATACATCTGAATGGATCCCATTTACCACCTTCTGAGAAAAAGAACCAGAAAAGATATCACCCACCTTAACAGACGAAGATAAATAAATAGAAGACAGGATAGAACACCAGCGCTTCAACAGAGCTCAGTGATGATGTTCCCTCAAATGGTGACCTAAACTTCTGAGAACAAACCTACCAGCTCAGCGAGCAAACTTAACTGAGTGGGTAATGGTGGGAAGTCACGTCTGAGAGAAATGCGATGTAGTGTCCCAATGGAGTGGAACTTAATGACTGAGGTGATCGGGATGCAGTGAAAAAGGTGAATTGAATGTAATGACTCAAGAGAGAGAACACAGAGTTTTAGATTCCAGTCGTAATGAAGAGGCCATTCGACCAACGGTATACTACCACTTTCATAAATCTCACTTTCTCCAAATAAACCGATAGTCTTGGATATTATGATACTTCAAGTGTTGCTTCACTATATTTTACTGTTTGAAATGTTTCCCACCTGAACTGTCCTCCCAGCTAATGCAGCACAAACACCAATACCGCTTCTGCAAATATGCTTTTACTCGAAAAGCCTCATGAGACTCCTATCTTTCCCTTCAAAATTGCTTTTTTTGTTATATTAGTTTCGATCAATGGAAACAGGTTTTGTTTTATTCTTTCAGCATGTCCATGCTCTTTCTAATTTCTACTCCGCTGCCAGGCCTACAAGCAATATCTTCCTCTCCAGAGAAGATGACTCGGACAATTCCCACCCTCCTTCAAATCTCCATTTCAGGCAAATTCGTGGTAAATTTTCTGTGCACTCCCTCCACTGTTGTCAAATCTTTTTGCTGTGCATTGAGCAGGCTGTTCTGAGAACTCCAGGAATGTCCCAAGCAAAGTTATTTGCAGACGAAACTTAATTTCCCTGCGTTTATGAGCGAAAAGGACACATGGGAAATGGAACCATCCGAAGTGCTTCATCAATTGCCTTCTGAACCTGCCTTGACACATTCACGAATCTGTGTCTACACACAGCAAGACATGTCAGCTCCTCTCTGATTTCGAATTTCCAGCCATTCATTCTTCCTTCTTCGAAATTGTATCATTACACAAATATCTCTGTAACATTTCGTCTGGTACACAACCGTCCCCCTGAGAAATCATTTGTATCCACTTGTCACCAAATAGCTTGCCCGTCACTGTAGTTACTTGGCCAATCGTTGGACCTCCGCAATCTTAACATAAATCTGATCAATAACTGGGAAGTCCATTCAACAACATTCTCTGCTTGCATTCTACTTTTCCAGAATAAAGGAGGAGACAGTGAGGTCTGCCGATGCTGGAGATTACAGTTAAGAGTCCGTTCCTGGAAAAGCAGAACCGGTCAGGCAGCATCCAAGTATCAAAAAAATCGACTTTTCAGGCTGATATTCCTGATGAAGGGCTCCGGCCCATAAGGTCGATGTTCCTGATCCTCGAATGCTGCCTGACCTGCTGTGCTTCTCCAGCAACACACTCCGAACCCTGATCTCTACCATCTGCAGACCCCATCGTCTCCGAGTCGATTTCAACCTTACTGCCAAGCCTCTTCCAAGGATGCCTACCTTGAAGAAGTTCTCCTTCTCTCTCTATAAAGAAGACCCGATGAAGGGGTCTGGACTGAAACATCGATTTTCCTTCTCCACGGATGCTGCCTGACCTGCTGTTCTTCTTGGAAATAAAGTCAACTACGAAGTAATGTCTTCACATTTTATAAATGTGCTTCAGTTGAAGCAACAATTGCGCTCTGTGAACTCAGCAGGACCAAATCCTACCTGAATGTTCCTTTTGATATAATCGTAAAATACGTGAATATTCTCCTTAATGCTACCCGTCAGCGTTATTCTATCCACTTGCCTCTCCCTGTAAATTCTTTACATACTTATCTATCGAGCGTTTAATTGTTTAGGCGTTCATTTGCTTCCGGGAACTTCTTGTCAACTTGTGCTGTTGTGATGACTCATCAGATCCTATCACACCGCCCACAGACAGTGCATTAATGAGACACACGATGCATTTCTTTGAGAAATTAATGCAGTACATAATCGTTTTGTGTTCCTCTAAAATCGTACACTGTACCCTTTTTTAAAGATGATATGCCACCTTCATTTCTTTCCATTGCAGAGACAGAGACAACTCAGGGGGTCGGGTATGGTTTGGTACTGCCCTTTTGGCGCCGATCATTTGGCCCCACCGTTTTGGTTGTAAACTTTTTTGGGCGCTCATTACTTTGGCGCCAATTCAGAATTAAAAAATACGTCTTGTTTAGTTAAAGAAGAGACCCGATGTGATTTTATCAAATTGCAAGAGTTGATAGTCAAAGCTGTAATGGCCCGCTGTAGATTCAAGTCTCATTATGTAATCATTTTCTCATTTAACTATTGTTAATAGTCATCTACTGCCTTGACGATACTTAAGCTTATCTGTCTTAACATTGAAAATATTCTAAGCAAGAGAGACAAACCAATATTTTCACATGATGGTTATCCAAATGTATTGGCGCCAAAACAGCTCTGCGCCAAAGTAAAGAGCACGAAAACAGTTCAGAGGCAAAACGGCGGGGCCAAATGATCGGCGCCAAACTGGCGACGCCAAATATTCCCATTCCGAACTCATTGATCCGAGGACATATTGACAACATTTTTGATTGACATTGCCTCGACTATCTGTACAGGATCTGAGACCTTGACTTTGAAATCGTTTACTCCTCAACCTAACACAGCAGAAGCATATAATCTTCAGATTGATTCTGAGCAAGTTGAGGAAATTTTGGATTATGTAAAAATTCAGGGAAAGTATCTGAACACCAAAGCTGTGAGGCGCGAGAGACCTGTGGAAAAGATGCAGAGAGCTTTCGTACCAGTTGCACAAGTTGAATGATTGGACAAAAGAATACAGAATGAAATCCATTGTGGTAACAAAACGGGGGAAGACAGTTTTAAATCAAAATGGCGATAAATTGAGAAAGTGTGATGTCCAAAGACACTTACTTGTCCTTGTTGCAAAAGCAAAGCATGCAGGTAGGACAAGAAGAAGGAAAATGTAACGTCGGCTTTCAGAGCAAACAGTACCGAATGCAGTGTCAGCGACATCTTGCGCCAAATGCATACGGCTTAAAAGAGATCACGAATGAATACTGCATGCAGTTTTGGTCTACTTAACTGATAAAGGATGGACTTGCTGTAAAGGCAGTGCCAGTGACTTTACCAGAGTGATTCCTTGACTGGCTGAACTGACTTGGAAAGTTGTGAGTAAGGTGATTGGACAGTGACTGAGGGAAGTAGGATGTAGTGACTAAGTGCAGTTCGATTTAATGTCTGAGCAGTTTGAAAAGTATTATTTGAGGCGTGTAGAAAGTAATGATTCAGAGTAGTGGAGACGGGAATGAAAGATTATACAAGAGCCTATTTGACACTTCAAATCGGTACTGACAATAGTAATAATACCAACTTCACAAGTGCAACGTTCCCGCACTGGGCGCATGTATTGAATCATTTGACACTTTGAGTGATCCTCTAAATACTTTCGAATGATTGTTACGTTTCCCACTAGTACTATCTTCGCTGACAGTGCAATCAAATCGGCAATGACACTCCGGTGAAAACTATATTCCGTCTTAATCGTCGAACATGGACAACAGAACAGAGAACATAGAACAATACAACGCAGAACCCTCCCTTTAACCCGCGAGGTTGCGCCGACCTTTGAACGAAACGTAGTCCATCTCCCTACCCTGTCCCATCGTCATCCATATGCTTATCCAAGGACTGTTTAAACACCCCTATTGTTTCTGAGTTATCTACACTGACAGACATGCCGTTCCACGTTCTTACCAGTATCTAAGTAAAGAACCTGCCTCTGACATCTGTCGTAAATCTTTCATACCTTAGTTTGTACCTATTTCGCCTTGTACAAACCGACGTCATCATCCGAGGGAACAGTTTTTCATATTCCGCCCTAACGAATCCTCTGATCATCTTGTATGTCTCTATTAAATCCCCTCTTAGCCTTCTTCTCTCCAGACATTACTCATAAGATTTTCTCGCCAGACGAGGCAACGTCCTGGTAAATCACCTCTACTCTTTTTCCGATGCTTCCACATCCTTCCTGTAATGGGGCTTCAAGAACTGGGTGTAATATTCCAGGGGAAGCCGTATTAGTATTTCGTACAGTCGCAGCATGACCTCAATCTTTCTCCTAACAAAACCTAACTCATCGTATGCCTTTTAAGAGCACTATGAATCTGGTTGGCAACTTTCAGAGACCTCTGTACCTGGGCAATAAAATCCGTCTGCAGATCTAGACTCCCAATAATCTTTCCATTGCCCCAGTATCTCTCTTCCCTTTGTCCTTCTAAGAGTGAATCAACTCATATTTATCTGCATTTGAACTCCTTTTGGCACTTCTCAGCCCAATTCTGCAGTTTATCCAAATCACCCTGCAACTTGCCACATTCTTCCACACTGTCCATTACTCCATGGACTTTCGTGTCATCTGCAACATTTACTAATCCATCCACATAGGCCAGCGGCCAAGTCATTTACAAAAAAATGACAAACATCATTGGGCCCAAAACAGATCCTTGTGGCACATTGCTCGTAACCGGAATCCAGAATGAATATTTTCAATCAACTACCACTTGCTGCCTTCTTACGGAAAGCCAGTTTCTAATCCAAACTGCTAAATAACCCTCAATCGCATGGTTTCGCATTTTCTCCAAAAGCCTATCACGTGGAACCATATAAAAGACTTTACTGAAGTCTATGTTCAGCACATGAACTACCCTACCCTCATTCATATACTCGGTCACCTTCTGAAAAATCTCAACGAAGTTTGTGAGACACGACCGCCCTTGACGAAACCATGTTGACTGTCTCCAATCAAATTGATGCTTGTTCGATGATTACGAATCCTATCTCTTGTAATTCTTTCCAACATTTTTACGACAACAGGAGTAATGCTTACTGGTCTATAATAGCCTGGGCCATCTCTCCATACTTCGTGTGCAAGGTCACAACATTTGCAGTTCTTCAGTCCTCGAAACCTGCAGAAGATGACGACACAAATATCAAGGTTAAAGGCTCCGTCATCTCCTCCCTTGATTCTCAGAGAATCCTCGGATAAATCCCTTACAGCCCAGTAAACTTATGCACTTTTACACCTTGTAGAATCGATAACACGTCCTCCTTACTAACCTCAATTATTTGTAGTTCAATAGCACGTATCACAGTCTTGTCTTCTACCATATGCTCCTTTTCCTGGGTGAAATCTGATGAGAAATATATGCTTAGCAGCTCTGCGATCTCCACAGTGACCACACACAACTCCCCACTTCTGTCTTTGGCTGGCCGTATTCCGACATGAGTCATTCTTTAATTCCTCGCATACCAATAGATAGCTTTAGGTTTCTGTCAGCCTTCTGCCTCACACTTAAAAATTTATTTCGCTTGATGTTTATATTTCGACGAAGAGAAACAGCGTCCTTGACTTCACCCTGTTCATGCCTGTGCTACGCTCATCCACCTGCCCGTGGTCCCCATTTGACCACCGACGCTCAAAGAAAAACATTTCATTATCCATATGTAGTTTCATCAAAGGCAACATATTCCTGAAACATATTCTTTTCACCCCCCACAGCTTCCAAATCTACACACAAACTTCAGCAATGACCTAAGCAAATGTTTTTGCAGCTCCAAATTGACCAACGTGTTGTTCTAACAGTGGCACGCCTCAAAATGGCAAGACTCTTATACCCCTTCTCAATTACTCTCGTGAACTCTCCTGTTACATTCTTCGATCTGTGTTCAGGAGCACCAAGATGAATTTTCGCCTCTCTGAAACCAGTTGTCTTGCCATTCAATACATAACACCTTGTCTGTTCATTCGTCATTGTGTATCAGGTTTAAATTCAAATAGGCAAAATCGATTCATCTAATAATTTTTAAACTATATTAATTGTCAGCTACTTGGCTAATCTTTGTATACTCTGCAACCTTAATTTGCATGGCATTGTAATCCAACTCCGAAGTTCTCATCTCCTCATGTCAGTTATTTATGAATATCACGAAGATTAAGTGACACAAAAATGACACTGTGGTATCCATTAATGCCAGTTTCATAAACTGTCCTTTACCATAACAATCGCGTCTGATTCTGAGCTTTTTTAAATCGATATTCCCAAAGACCTCTGGATCCTCTGCGATTTTAGCTTCTTGCCTTTCTTACATTTTGGATTGTATCAGATTTATTGCTGAAATGGCGATTAATCGATTAACTGCCAAACATTTGGTTTCCAACTGAAAATAATTAACCAGCTTTCTTAGCCATGACTTCCAGCTCGCAAGGTTATGTGGACTTGCATATTCAAAAAATATGTTTCATTTAACACCCTTCCGGTGAGTGCCACGTTGTCGCAAATGTTGTCAATTTGTTCCATATTCGGGACTGATCATTCCCTGGTTATTCGCTTCATCTTGATATATTTGTGGAATATCTTTGGATTAACCTGTAAGTGGATCACCAGTGTTTTTTCATGCCGATGATTTGCTCCTTTCATTGGTTTCTTGAACATTCACCAATGTACCAGGGTGGAGTGACTGAGGTTGCATTCTGACAATCATTGATTCATTTGTATCATCTGTATCCTTGCAATGACTGCTGGAACATCAATGCAATGCAATCAAATATATTGACTGGGGCACATACTGCAGTGTGGAACGGTTATTGTAGAACGTTAAAAACGGTGCACGAAGCTTTGTCTTTACTGTCAAAAGCCACGTTCTGTCCTTTCTTTAGAAATCCTCCCTATTTTGTCTTCCCATCTTTATATTTCTCTCTCCAACTGTGTCTCCATGGCCCCATGTGTCTTTTATTGATCACTCCAAACACGAGACGATGGGAAAAAACTGAAGTCAGGAATTGTACAGATGGAAATAAAATGCTTGTGAAATTTAAGCAATGAAAAGTAGCCCTTTAGAAGCAGAGAGTGAAGAATAGTAATTGAGAGATTAGAGAGGAGGAGATAAGAATATTGAATGGAAGCCAGAGTAACAATAAACAGATATACAGAGAGAAGAAACAATTCCCGAGCAGGATGAAAGTGAATCAAATCAGATGAGGAACTTTCGTTTAAATCAGCGCTATTCCCTGACCTGAGCTATGTGTGTGTGTGTGTGTGTGATTTGTTTGACGTTGTAAATATTGCATTAAGGTACTCCGCATCAGTGGTTTAATGTGGTGATCACCTCGGAGGCAGAGATTGACATTAAAGTGCTGAAGAAATTCGCGATGATGAATGCAAGAGATTTCACAAACAAAGAGGGCAGCACAGATTCAACACACCCAGTGCCACCCCACAAGGTGGCACTCCCACACTCCCACCAACCACAGTACACAATCACTGTTTGGAGGCAGGGGCTCAGCAATTATAAACGTGTCGTACGTTTGCGTCACACGGACCCAAACATTGATTGAGCAAAAGAGGTACTGTCCTTCGAGGGTTCGAAGATCCTCCTTAAGGCTGAAGATGTTGATATGGCTGCATGCAGCAGCACTTTTCGTATGGAGCTGAATCGAGAGGAGAGCTAAATGTCATTCATTTTTTCTTTTGTTTTGATGCTTTAAATCCCCTGTCAACTCTTGTGTTCTATTTATCTTGCATTTATGGTCACGCTCACCACTTCTGTATGTTTCTCAAGCAGGTTTCTTGGCTAATCACTGATTTTACGAAATCCTGCCGTTGCCCCTCTTTCTTCTACACTCCTTGTCTCAGTCTCTCATACCAGATCACACTTTCAGCTTCACAACCTACCTTATTCCCCTCCCGACCCCGGCCTCCTTTTGACCATATCTCTGACTCTGCTTCATCTCCTATCCTGAATATAAACACCTTGTTTTTCACTGTGCACTGCAACTTAAGTAGATCATCAATGAGCGAGCCGCTCGCGATGTGGAATTGGTCCATGATGAGCCATATTGCTTGGCTGTGTTCGCTTCAGAACCTGAAGTAAACTGAGCGTATTCATGAGTCCCTGAAACCCGGGAACCACCTTGCCACGATAATCACGGAGTTGTTATTGGATTGGCCTTGATACTTCCGACCTAATCAGATCAAGCAATTAGTAATGGGTTCTGATTTGAATAGAAAAGTTCTTAATTATTCTATTGTTGAGTATGTTTTCCGTATCATGTGCCGCATTTGAACATGGATGGCCATTTTAACAAACCAGCGAACAAACCAGGATGTCAATTGAGCCTGTTGAACAATTCAATGTTTTCCCCGGATCTGATTTTAACCTCAGGTCAAAATTCCTCTGGTAATCTTTCATCCATTCAGTATTCAATAAGCATTCAACAAAATATTGAAATTGCCTACATCCAATCACCTTTGAGGAAGGAATAAAACGAAGACTCACTGGCCTATGATTTCACAACCAGAACATGCCTTTTTTCTATCTTAAATGGTCGCCCAATTTAAAACAAGTGCTCATGGAACCTTTTGTCCTTCGAATAGGAAACATTTTGTCCAGTTCCACCAATTCAATCAAGTCTTATATGTTTTGAATATCTCACGTATTGGTTAAACAGCCATAATCATATTGAGTCGTTGAATAGGCTCCTGGGGACAGAGCGTTCTTTGCTTGCATCTTAAGTATTCAATTAAGATAGATGTCTGAGAGCAAGAAATTCACAACACAATGAATGACACTTTCAACTTTGGTAAACTGGCCAGACAGAAGGGAAATAAGACAATAAACATCTAATTTCAGGGCGGTTGGTCAGGCAGATTTTGCGGGGGATGGGGGAAATGTGGCGGCTTCTTTGCGCGTTATAAATACAAAACTAAGTTAATTCGGGCTTCTGTTGAAGATTTTGGTCCATCTACGTCAAATTCGTGAGGTTATGGATGTGCTTTCAATTTCAGACACATGGGGACTAAAGTTTCAGGATAGCTGGTGAGAAATGTCGGCCTTCAGATCGGCTTTGTGATCCCGTATGGAAATATTTCAGTTTATCCATTAATATCAGGAGTGTCGTCACATGCTAAGGTGTTTAAGGCTCCTCAATAGACAGGTTTAATTTTTCAAGTCGCAGTTGCAAAATGCGTTCACCAGGGAGAGGCATAAGCAGATTGAATGGAAATTCCACTTTACTCCCACAGTCCAAAGAGGTGAAAGATAGTTGAATTAGCCATGTAAAGTTGGTAATAGTGTTCATGGCTGTGTATATTAGGTACTACAACCAGTGGAAATGCAGCTTTACTGTGATGAAGTGTGGGGATGATCATGGGTGTGATGCTGTCCGGATAGTGTGTGTGGATTTTGGGGCTGAATGGCCTATTTGCATGCTCTGGGGATTCTATAATTCCGTCTATGTTTCTGAATGGGCGGTACAACTGTATTTAGTGTAAAGAATTTGCGACTGCTTGCATTTGTTGTATATGTGCTTTGAGAAACTCCCCACATGCATTTAAATAATCCACTTCCCTTTCAAACACGATTTGCTAGATGTCAACTCTTTTGTTTCGCACTGTCCATTTCCACTTAGGCTAGATTCCCTCCAGTGTGGAAGCAGACCCTTCTGCACAATCTGTCCACACTGAACCTCCGAACGGTATCCAATCCAGACCCATTTCCCTATGAGTGATGCACGTAGCACTATGAGCAACTTAGCATGGCCAATTCACCTGACCTGCACATCTTTGGACTGTGGGAGGAAACCAGAGGAAACCCCCGCAGATAGGGGGAGCATGTGCAAACTTCACACCGAGAGTCAACCGAGTCTGGAATCGAACCTGATGCTATGAGGCAGCAGTGCTCATCACTGAGCCACTATTAGTTTAATAGCTGTGAGAATATGTCGTAACGTATCTTATGAGGTGACGTCAACTTGATCAGACAATTTATGTCAGCAAAGCAAAGGGATGAATCTTTGAAATTTCCTCAGCTGAACTCATATACATAAAAGTTTGAAAAAAAAAGGAAACAGCAATGTATTACAAACATCCACAACAGCCCGTGAGAAATGGAAGAACAGACCTGTTGTCAAATTTGAGGCAAATGTTAAAGCAAAATGGTTTGTGAAAACAAGGGATTTGTACTTTCCAACATTTAATTGTATAGTCATGGCGAGAACGGTATACAGGGAGAATTTTTTAAAATGAATGCATTTTCCCGTCTGTTCGTCCCCCTTCCAAAAGAAAAGTCAATTTTGACAGGCCTTCACTCGATATTTCCATTTTTTCTCATCCCTTCTCACATAAGTGCATAAGTTCATAAGATAATGGAGAAGAATTAGGCCATTCGGTCTATCCAGTCTGCTCCGCCATTGGATCATGGCTGATACCTTCACCACTCTTATTTTTCTGCATTCTCTCCATATTCATTCAATCCATTATCATGGCACAACACGCCTAACTCGTCATTAAATTGACTCACTGTCCCAGCATCCATCGCACTTTGGTGCAGCGAATTCCACAGATCTCTCATATTTTGGGAGAAGGAGTTCCTCTGTGATAAATCTACAATTGCTCAGATGCTTTATACTGCTTTAGAAACTTCCAGTCTGATTCACCATCCAACATTCGTCCCGCATGTACTTTGCTAATGCGTGTACCTCCTCTAGCCTGACTGTTTTAGAGCTATCACATTTTACCAGGAAAGTGTCTCTGAACCATTGCTTCCCACTACCATAGACTGTAAGGCATGGTTAGACAGCACACTACACCCATTTGCTTCATCTATAGACGGATACTGCCTTTCCAAGTTAGACAAAGGTTCACCTGCATCTCTTCTCGTCTAATTTACTGCATCAGGCGCTCCCGATGTCGTCTTCTCTCTGTTGGAGGACAAAACGTAAACTATCGGAAAGTTTCACCAAAGATCTCAGCCAGGCCTGCACGGGCCGATATGATCTCCAAATCAGGTCCAGTTTTAGTTTATCTTCCCACATGACCAGCCTTGACCTGGTCCATTGCCACAACAAATCAAACGCAAATTGGGGGAACAACACCTCATCTTCCACCTCGGCATCATTCAGTCAGGATTACACACAGCTGAGTTTTCCAATTTCAAATAACGTCCTTTCCCATAAACCAATACCCACCGGGTCTTCTTCCTCCTCACTTTCATTCGTCTCATCGGTTCTCCCTTCCATGAACCAACCTGATTCTTTCTCTAAGCGGCCAAAGATGTCATGTCCTCTACCCGTGGTTACCCATCCCCACTTCACCATCCTGCCCACCCCAAACACGTTATGTGCAACGCCCGTTTCACCCACAGCCAGTCCAGAAGAAAGGTTACACTCGAAAAGTTGAATTATCTGCCTGCTGATGCTGTCTCGCTTGTGTTCTTCCATCATGGATCCTGGATCAGTGGTGCTGGAAGAGCACAGCAAATCAGGCAGCATCCGAGGACAGGCAAAATCGACGTTTCGGGCAAAGGCCCTTCATCTTTGCCCGAAAAGTCGATTTTGCCTGTCCTCGGATGCTGCCTGAATTGCTGTGCTCTTCCAGCACCACTGATCCAGAATCTGGTTTCCAGCATCTGCAGTCATTGTTTTTACCTTCTTCCATCATCCCCATTATCTCTCATGGCACAGACACTGGCAGATATGGAGACATAGATTCATTCACAAACTTACACACTCCCATACTCAGACAGACCAGATGCATACACAGAGACAGCACGATGAAGATCCATGTAATTGCACACACATTAACACACACTCAAAAAATCAGCGTCAAAGATTCACAGACAGAAAACGGGCAATGCTCAGCAACAGGAACACACATTCACAAAAATATATATCAACTCACAGGAAAAGAGAGCCATGCCGAAATAGAAATGGAAACAAACATACTATTGGAGAACTCATTGGCCTTTTTAAAATCAATTTTGGTTTGCAGCTGATAACTCTACAGAATTAGCTAAAGATCTGTTTGGACTATGTACAACAGCAACTCTTAAAAGGAACAGAGACCAAACATGCTTTTGCCTATTTGGGTGTGCATGCTGAACGTCCAACGCGGATTGTTTCCTGTACAAAAGACCTAAGCAGGAATTGCGTCCAGAAAAGACCTTATTATAAAGGAAATGACAGATGATGAATGGTGGAAGAAAACTCGTGCAGAAGATGGTCAGTCTCTCAGTAAGTCGGCAAGCTTTTAAACGATTTTTGGATATGTTCCTCTAATAAGAGCAATTCCTTGCTTTCGATGCAGCATAAAACCTTGAAAGATCCTTGTTTAACATCCCCCGAACGAATCTTGGAGTTTCAGAGAAAAGAAAATTACCATATTTGTTTTATGCCCTTTGTATTGGTTGAACTGTAAAGATTTCCTTCAGAAAATCAACCAGGAAACGGTTATCTATGCCTGCGGAATGATGTATCGTGCAAAACGGCCAAGTACTGAGTTCGAATTTGTGTATACTTTTATTTCATTCATCTATTGACATGATTGTGTATTTTCCTGTCTTGAATGAATATTGCTGGTAATAAAGCCTTTTTGGTTCATTGCATTGACCAATTAGGTGACGTTGTTGTTTAATTTTACCCAGCTGAATGTGGTCTGGTTGGGAGAAATTGCTAAGTATTTTGCTTAAGGTACAAACAAAAGTCTAGAATTGAGTGCTAGCAAAGACTGAGATTTGCGATTTTAAAGTCTAGTTTGGAAACTTATTCATACATTTGAGGATAGCGAAATTTTGTAATTTGACGGTGTTGTGAATGCAAAAAGAGAAAGACTGACTGATTTCAGCTCTCTCTTCCTTTGTGTATAAACCCACAAACACAAGAAAAAGTGCGTTAAAATGCAGACACTTTCGTATGTGTGCAGACGAGAAAATTAACATTTAAATGTCCAAAAAAAGGCAATACTCACTCTCACTACTACCCTTTACATACAGATGAGGATGGACACCACATCGACCGGGATAACACAGCCATTGTTGAACAAATCAAATAGAGACACGTTCGGAAATGCCAACGGGAGCTTTATCAACGATCACATTGACATGGATCCCATTTACTACCCGTTGAGAAAAAGAACAGCAAATGATATCACCATAGGAAATGATGTCATCACTGCAAATGATATCGCCATCCCTAGGAAACTCAAACATGTAAATAGAAAACGGGGTACACCACCAGTGCTTCATTCGGAGGCTCACTGAAGATGTTACCGAGTATGGTGACAGAACGTATGAATACGAAGCGTCGAGTTCAGCAAGCAAACGGACATCCAGACCTTCAACCTGAGCTACAAATCTTCTGAAAACACACGGATCCACAAATATATGCAAGGATATGTGTGAACAAACATACATGGATGTAAATAGCGAGAAACAAAGATACACACAGACATATGCATAAACATTATTAAACATTCAAAAAAATGACACAGTCATAGACAAACATAAAACACCAGAGACAATATCACGCAGTCTCACATCGAATACTGATATATGCAAAGTATTAATCATCAATAAATGTGAAATATATATGTATATTCACAGGCAAAGCTACATTATCACAGACATGTAAATATTGAACCAGCGATATAAACTCATACATAAATATAAAGTAAAAACACATAGTAAGACAAAGATATGCACTTACAAATGCAGAGTCAAAATAATTCGTCATGATTATAAACGTGCACACAGAGACAGCAACAACACAAACGGATGCTAACCAGATGCAGAGACAACGAAGAAGACTCTGTGGACAGATTTAGCATCAGAACAGTGCGATTTATCAAAGATAAGTAAGAAAGATCGTCGATGGATTGAATGGAATATCTGTAACAAATTGGGCAGGCATGGGCTTTGGTGATCCAGTGAAACGCTCAGCCACAATTCGGAATTTTGATTTTGATTTTATTTTTACTTAATTCCAGGACTTTTAGTAAAGTTTCAAACCATTCATTTGATCAGGCATTCATTCGGTCAGTTCGAACGCACAGATTGAGGATTAAAAAAAAACAATCGGGAAGATGTGTTCTCAAACATGGCACTTTCCATTTGTTCGATCACAACTTGATCGAATGGATTCCTAAGTAAGCCCAGTAAGAAAACGTGAATTGACTTATGTACCTGATTTGCTGATGCAACTGTCAGTCAACAGGAGGAGATTTTCGTTTCGGCGAGGTTGCAAACAAATCATTTGAGCGAGCTCGCTAACGGTGGAATATGCCACGAAGTGTTGTTCAGGTTTGATGTTTATTTTGTATTTCAAAAAGAGATGTGACTGGACATTTCAGTACACACTGGAGCAATTCCCGAAACGTAACTGTGTCAGTGTATAAATAAACATATTTGTACAGTTGTCCAAATTCAGCACCATCCCTCTGACATGTTGAAATTTAATTTCAGATTGTGAGTAATCCCTGGGGTCTCTTCCATCTATGTACTATTATATGACTTCTGTTGCACACATATACCACAAGAAGGTACCAATGTGAATTTTGCTGAAATGTAAATTTACAGATTTCCTTCTTCTGTCCATCTCTGTTTCACGACGATTCACTCCATTGCTTTGACCCCTCAGTCCCTTACGGGCTCTACTGCTTACTCAAACATGTCTGACTGTCAGAGCATTAATCGAGAGCACCAAATTGAATGGTAGAGAGTGAGTTAAATTCTTAAAAAGAAGCAACGGAAAAAAAAAACATCCGTCCACGTTTAGTATATTAGCTTGGCTTGCAGAACAGAACCAGTGTACATTTTTGATTATCACCCGAAGATCAAATATAAAGTAGAAAGCAATGTTTTTCAAACAGTGTAGAACACTCGTTGGTGCGAGAACACCAGCTACTCTTGTCGCCTTGGAATATCTTGTTTTTAGTTGCTGGCAACAAATGACAACAAATCATTCTAACGAAAACATAACAGTAAACAACCTGTGGCTGCAGGAAGAAGGTCTGCAATAAACCTCACACAAGAGTGATATCCAGGAAGGACAATGGGACGCAATCATTACTAACATAACTCAAGATGTCCTCAGTGACAATAACAAAGAGATCGGCTGCTGCCATGGCTACAAGGTAGTGAGAGGTTGTCATGGACATAGACTACAAAACGTTTAAGTTTCAAGGTTTTTAGGGCCACAGCTAACAGATACCACCGAACGCAAAAATGCTTTGATTTTAGAAGAAACACCTGCACAATGAAAGTGGAGTAAACGGTTGTTCCTCTTTATCCAGCTGGGCTTTTCTCTGGTTTCATTTAGTGTTTGGTCGTGTCGTTGTTCGCTAAAAGCAGTGAGACAGATTAAAAGCTGCTGGTCCATTCTTGTCAACTCTCTGTGCCCTATCTCCTGTGAGATCTTTTGTTTGATTTTATCTTTTATGTCAAGGGGTATGTAAGGTATTGTTGCAATCAATTGAAACAACAAGAGAATGTTGTGATAAACATTTGGAGTTTCTGTGTTCTGTTCTCTTTTGTTTTTTTGTTTCCTTCAGTAATTATAGAAATAAATTATGTTTTGTTTAAAACTAAGTGGTTTAACCAGCTGCATTCCTCTTGGGATATCCGCCGTAAACCTCCTTAAAACAAGTCGCAAAGTTAGGGCTTGGGCCACGTTCTTCAAATGCTTTGAAGGTGTTTATTTATGAGAAAAGGATATTTTTTTGCGTGAGTAAGTTGTAGGAAAAT
The DNA here is from genome assembly GCF_037043375.1 of Chiloscyllium plagiosum. Classification (NCBI taxonomy): domain Eukaryota; kingdom Metazoa; phylum Chordata; class Chondrichthyes; order Orectolobiformes; family Hemiscylliidae; genus Chiloscyllium; species Chiloscyllium plagiosum. Next base: position 29,720,862 of record NW_028270184.1, on the reverse strand, counting down.
GTTTATTCCTCAAATTTGATTTTGAGATTTTTATCACGACCCTAAAACAGATGTAACACGTCTGGTTCCCTTCCATAAGACAAGCATTAGCTAAACAACACTAAGAAAATTTAAATGAAATACAGCAGATAACAGAGAGATGAAACGTGGGGAAAGTTGGTGAACCAGCAGATGTGGCAGGATCAATGCAAAGAGAAATGAGGTAACGTTTCCAATTCGATATGCCTCGTCAGCAGAATAACAAAGAATGGTCAATACTATTCAGTAATACCCTTTTCGTAGAGGAGGAGAGAGGAGCGTTTGGATGCTCTCCAGCTTCAGTCATGTTCTCCATACAGATCTTCCAACTTTCTATACTCCATCCCCAGCTCCGAAATTTTGCTTGAACTTCCCCTCATTGAAAAGGTAGCTATTTTATATTAATTTGCACTTTGTTTATCGGATGAACTGGGAAAACAAATCATTAAACCAAAATAAAAGAAGCCTTCTTCAAGTTACGATTGATGCACATTTTTGACACACGTTGTCAGCCCTGTGTTTTGCAGCTCCTGGTTCATGATAGCGTTACGATGGGGAGGAACTTGAGTCTGCGCACATGTGGAGTTTCTCCTTACAAGTAAGAACTGATTAAACGGCGGATTTCTGATATATTGTTGACAAAATTCTTCTGGCTGAGAGTAACTATGTTATGGCTGTGAAAAGCTAAACTGATTGGGTTGTGAACAAAGCGTTCAGAGGTAATCAGATCTTCACAAAAGCAAGAGTTGCTTCAACTCTCTCAAAAGCAATAACTTGATGAAGAAAGAAAACTAGTTATGTGTTTTCAGCTAGTGCCGTGAATGTAACGTTTAATGGTAAGGTGAATAGTTCAGAGACGTTTGTAGCATCACTCAGCCTGCTAGTCCAGCAACCAAGTGAAATATGCCAAACTAATTTGCACAGATGCATAGTTCTGTGCAACTTCGAAACAGTACACAAAATATTTTTTGGAAGATATAGATAAGTTGAGGATGGGGATAATAAATGGGTTTGCAAATGGCAGGACGTTGTGGGTGGTCAAATGTGCAGTAGCAGATGTTAGGTTCAAGGAAGTTTTACACGGGTTGGTCAAATGGGTAGGCGGTCGACATTTGCCATGAAAACTGTGAGATAATACACTTGGCAAGATGTAACACGACAAGCAATTACTCAATAAATGGCAGGACGTTAGAAAGCTTTGAGTAACAAAGGGAGCTCGGGGTCCTTGTCCATTGATAATTGAAATTGGCACCAAACGTTGAAAAATGTGATGCTGGAAAAACACAGCAGTCCAGGCAGCATCCGAGGAGCAGGAGAATCGACGTTTCGGACATAAGCCCTTCTTCAGGAATGAGGCTGGTGTGCCAAGCGGGCTGAGATAAAAGATAGGTGGGGAGGGAATTTGGGGGATGGGCGCTGAGAATACGCTAGGTGGAAGGAGGTGAGGGTGAGGGTGATAGGCCAGAGAGGGGGTGGGGGCGGAGAGGTCGGGAAGAAGACTGAAGGTCAAGAGGGCGGTGCCTAATCCGAGGGTTGGGACTGAGATAAGGTGGGGGTAGGGGAAATGTGGAAGCTGGAGAAATCTATTTTCATCTCTTATAGTTGGAGGGTTCCTAGGCGGAAAATGAGGTACTCTTCCTCCGGGCGTCGTGTGGCCAGAGTCTGGCGATGGAGGAGGCCAATGACCTGCATGTCATTGGAGGAGTGGGAGGGGGAGTTAAAGTGTTCAGCCACGCGGCGGTTGGGTTGGTTGGTGCGGGTCCAGAGGTGTTCCCTGAAATGTTCCGCAAGTAGGCGGCCTGTCTCCACAATGTAGAGGAGACCACATCGGGTGCAGCGGTTACAGTAATTGATGTGCGTGGAGGTGCAGGTGAATTTGCGATGGATATAGGAGGATCCATTGGGGCCTTGAAGGGAGGTTAGGGGGAGGAGTGGACAACTTGCGGTTGCAGGGGAAGGTGCCCGGAGTGGAGGTTGGGTTGGTGAGGGGTGTGGACCTGACGAGGGACCCACTCGGCCAATGACATGCAGGTACTTGGCCTCCTCCATCGCCAGACCTTAACCACATGACGCCTGGAGGAAGAGTGCCTCATCTTCCGCTTCGGAACCCTTCAACCACACGGGATGAATGTAGATTTCTCCAGCTTCCTCATTTCCCCTCCCGCCATCTTATCTCAGTCCCAACCCTCGGATTCAGCACCGCCTTCTTGATGTGCAATCTTCTTCCCGACCTCTCAGACCCCACCCCCTCTCTGGCCTATCACGCTCACCCTCACCTCCTTCCACTTATCGTATTCCCAGCGTCCCACCCCCAAATTCCCTACGCCCTACCTTTTGTCACAGCCCGCTTGGCACACCAGCCTCATTTCTGAAGAAGGGGTTATCCCCGAAACGTCGATTCTCCTGCTCGTCGGATGCTGCCTGGCTTGCTGTGTTTTTTCCAGCACCACATTTTTCAACTCTGGTACACCAGCATCTGCAGTCCTCACTTTCTCCGAGTTGAACCAAACGTTGAAAGTGTATTTCAGAAAACAAATAAAGCTGCTGCATTTTCCTGCCATGTGCACGTCAACGCAGAGAGCAGGGACGTTCTATTAGAATTGTACAAATCTTCGCATATGCCAGAGCTCGATTGCAGTATGCAGTTCCATTAGCCATGCTTTATGATGATTTGAATTCCCTGGCGGGGGTGCAACACATATTCACCAAGGATTAGCTGGACAGACGAAAGTTAGCCAGAAAGACAGTTTGGATAGACGTGGGGGGTTTCTTTAGAGCAGAGAGAGCTGTGCGGTTCCACATTGACGGTTACGAGGTTATGAGAGGCAAGGGAGTGGTGGAATGAAGTAGCTGTTTATTCAACTTTTGGGTGAATAACGAAGAGGACATAATTTTACGTTAAGTGTTTAGAGGCCATCAAGGATTGTTTTTCGCAGCCAAAGGGTTTTGGATATCTGAAAGTGGCTGCCCCAAATTGTGGGGGTCATTCAAAGTGCTTAACCTCACCAATATTAAAAATTATAGCAGGAACACTTGAACTCTGGTGGCAGACAAGTGTTGGAATGTGGGATTAGTGACAATAGGACAGTGCAGGAACATTTTCGTAAGTTCATTTTCATTGCTGTTTTACCCATGACACTATGCATCTCAGAAACATGTCAACTGATATGTGAGCAGTGAGCATGGCTTTCCGATTCTTTCCCTTTAGCGAAAAATCGTTGAATATACACACCAATCTATGGAATGTGATTCCAACTTTGTAAGTCTCTCTGCATGGGTCACGACATGGGAATCTATGCAGGAATGACAGGATATGACATTGCCAAATTGGACCGAGCACTCATATCTGATGCATCAAAGGTAAGGAACTTCACTTAACTTCTGATCTTCCCACATAATTTAATATTGTGCAATAAGTAAGACGTATGGCTAGATGAGACACAGGTAAGGTTTGTACTGGGTAATCTGTGGTTGGGAATGCAGCAGAGAAGCATGAGTGGGGACTCTGATAGAGGCATGCACGATTTTGAATGGCATTGACTCGGTTAAACAAAAACTTTTCTCCTTCGTCGAGATGTCAATGAGACAATGGCGTACTTTTAAAGTGAAATACTTCTTGGTAAAACAGTACCTTGCTTTAGAATGAATCAAAGTAGGCAAGCACACGCACACAGGTGTGTCAGTTTGATATAATTGTGTGGCACATGACAGTGAAATCAATGATTTTGATTGCATTTGCTGCATGGTAGGAGACATAGGCGAAACAAAAAAACAAGTTAACCTGATGAAACTCAGCTGTTCTAGCAAATTCTTTTGGAGAGAAGCCACCCCTAATGTTTTGAACACCGATTCCGTTCTTCAGAATATATGATCAGACCTGAAGGGCATCAGTGTCATGCCACGCAGAATAAATGATCTAAAGCAGATGAAGCAACGTTTCCACCCTTCCAAATATCTTCCAAACCCCCCGAATTACAAACAAGTATCGTTAAAAATCTGTTTCGGGTTGGCATAACTTGTGATAGAAATTAAGTGGGCAAAGCAACATGTCATACCACAATTTCTTCTCAAATGCAATATGATGTGAAATAGACATGGAAAAGAATACATAAGAATTCAAACTGAAGTTGATGTCAATTTGAAACGTCATTACAAGCATCCGAATATTACGTTTGATCAGGATTAAAAACTGTGTCGATCAAGGAACACGTGTTTCATAACTGATATGAATTTCTTAGCAATTATAAACGGAATGTTAAATGGGAATTTGGTTTGGAGATCATTGGAATACCATTACCTCTCAGCTCTGCTGAACTAAGGCGTCCCTGCGGCTTTATGCACCTCATGAATTGAGATGGGGTGCGAGAATACAGAGATGGGAGAAGACAGCATTAATTCTGAACAGGACAGAACATGGAATTCAGGACACTGTCGAACAGATCATTAAGTTTCTGAATGTTTTGGTTTCCTCCTGTGAAAATCTTCATCATTGGGTGGGTGGCTTTTGCGTGGCTTCTGACAGGGACAAATCTGAATGGTTTCCGTCTTTGCAAAGGGTTTGGAGCAACATTTTTTGTATATTGTTTTCAAATGCAATTAACGACCAGAAAACATATTCACAATGACACCACAAAGACGTAGAGTCGAAGCAAATTACAAGAATGTTTGGATCTTGTTAATTTTTTTTCAGGTGATATTTGAAAGGGGCACACAAGGCAGACATGATGCGATTAAGTACTTAATCGTCTTAAGGGTAAAAGATTGTGTACGTCGGAGTTATTGGTATTATTATTTAAAATTTTAAAAATCAAAAAATGAACTGAGTATAAACCAATGTCCAAGCTCATATTGCCAGCAAATTCCAGCTTACTGTTTTCAGATGAAGATTGAATGCTTAAATCATTGCATACATTGTGTCAGGATCTGTTTTCTCCAGCTATGATTGCATCAGTTCTTTGTTGTCTGTTTTGGTGGTCATGCTGTAGGGAGTATAGAATAAAGCATTGAAAATAGCTGCTGATGAACCGAACCAGACAGTACAGAGATGTCATTTAAAACATTGTTTCCGGTATCCCATGTCTGATATTTCTTTTTGCATTGATTATCGAAATCAAAAGTACGCATGCTAACTGAAGAAAGTAAAAACGACAGAGAATTAACAGTGACATTTGTGAATTAGATTAGCCTCTGAATTAGATAATAGAACAGCTGATGAATCAAAGTGAGAAATTTCATCAAAGCAACTTAATAATAATATTGTATTCGGACCCAGAAACCTGTTTGTGTGCGACCAAAAAAACGTGGAAATGGCATAGGAAATTTCATGGAGGTTACATTTGGGTCAAAGATTGTGGAGAAGCGATACAATTTCCAGATTTAAAGTTATCACTAGAAATGGAACAAAATGAAACAAGCCTCGTGTTTTTAAGAGTTTGGAAAATGAGTAAGACCGCACACAAAGCAGGATTCAGAATTCAGAAGCAAGAAAGCCATGCACAAAATATACAGTCCCCTATCAAAGCAGTCGTACTTTCATTTCTGCAATTAGGATATACCGTTTTCGTCTTCTAACGCATCGCTAGGTCAACCGTGACACATCTATTCTGCACCAATATCTCATAGTTCATGAATCAAATTGGAAATTCTAATTTTATTTCCTTGCATCCGAGAAGTGATGATTGCAAGATAAGGTACTCTGTCCTTTCTGCTAATGTTATAGTCCATCGTTGATTGTAAACATATATTACCGTAAGCGTACAATTTGTAAGGGTTGTGGAATGTTCATTTAATTCATATTCTGCAAGTACATCATAGACATCATTGACATTTACAGCAAAATCAAAACCGAGATGTGTTAATGACCCAGCAAATAATCGATGTGACTTTTTGAATGCGATTTATAATTATGATACAAACTAAGATCACAGGACACCTTTGCAAGTATGGTAAGCTATTTCCCCATAAAAACAACAGATACTCTTATAAGCCTGTTAAACTATGTTCGCATAATTAGAAGGACTTTGTATCACTTGTTTTGGAACATAGAGTTTTGCTGAGGTTTACTTGATAATAACATCCAACATATTTCCAGCGATTCCATTGGGAACACTATTTCATGACAGCCTCTTTACACTTTCTGATTTCTCATCCTGATCTTTTATGACATCCCTTATAAAATGAGTGCAATATTCATTTTAATAGTATATTGTAATACATTTTAAATCAGCATTTCTCGTTAGATGTTCCCTTTTAACTTACTATGGGTGCATTTTCAATTTGAATTTGCGACCACCATGTACAGGGTTACTCCCTTCTGCACTTTTTATGCACTTGCACGTTCTCCACCAATTAATCTGAATTGGAAATTGTTGACTATTACTTCCATAATTGGCAGTATTCATTGACAAAATCATCTAATTAGATTTCACAAGCAGGTGGCACATGTTGCATTTTACAACAGTCGCGAACTTTAGTGGATGCATGAGTTATAAACTAATTTACTGGTCTCAAAAAAACATGTTGCAATTAACCTTGTAGCATTCCACTTAAGTCACGTAATGTATTACTCTTACATTTGTGGGCAATTCTTGCAATAATAACTCACATTGTGTCGTGTCAGTTATCAGCTCCTGGGATTTGATGGTCTTGAAACCTGAGAGCCATAAACTGAGACGTTTACACGAGGGGTCAGAGTTTGAGACTTTAACTCGAGTTCCAAGGAAATATACTGGAGTGTATCCTGTTTGTCTGATCATGTTTGGGCAGATTGGTCGACGCTAGAAGATGGCATTGAGTTTGCTCGTCTGATTATCCTTTTTTTCATCATTACACTCTCGCTGTTTTTGGCGTCCACGGTAAGTCTCAGTACCGGGTTCTAAGCCTTACGAGCTGCCATGCATTACATGTAGTTGCCTCTCTGCTCGACTATTCCTGTGTCTGCTGAATGCACAAACCAGTTCTTGAGTATCTGAGGCAGCCAAGTTCTGCAAAAGGGCGTGATACTGAAACGTAACCTGGTGTGGTCTCCTCTAAATCGGGGAGCCAGGAAGCCTTCATGCGGATCGTTTCAGAGAACCTCAATGGCACTCCCGCAACTCGCAACCCCATTGCCCCGAGATGGAGCACTTGAACTCCCCCTTCCACTCCGTCAATGACATGCAGGTGCTGGCCTCCTGCACCACCAAACCATTACCATCCGAGGCCTGGAAGAACAACGCCTCAAATTTGGCCTTGGGACCCTACAACCACACGAATAAATGTGGATTTCAACAGCTTCCTCACTTCCCGACTCCCGACATTATCTCAGTCTCAAGTATCTAAATCGGCACCACCCTCCAGACCAGTCCATCACTCCCCATCTGACTTCATCTTCACCATCCAATCGCTTTTGCAACTACCTCCCCGCAACACCACACCCTCTCAGTTATCTCTCAGCCCTGAAACAAAAGCTCATTCCTGATGAAGCGCTTATTGCCGAAACATCCATTCTCCTGTTCCTTGGATGTTGGCCGAGCTGCCATGCTTTGCCTGAACTACCTTCTCGATTCTGATCTCCAGTATCTGCCGTCCTCACTTCCTCCCTAGACCTAAGTCCACCTTCCTCACCACCCTTAGCAACACCTCAACCAATTGCTAATTGCAATTCTGTCAAACTCCTCCTTCTATTGTCTCAATATTGCACAAGCCACCTCAATATGCTCCAGTGAATTCCGCAATTTTACAACCATTTTGGAACGGCAATTCATCCTCACCTTAGTTTTCAGGCTGCCATCCTCCTCCATTTTTTTCACATGTTTACGTTCTGTACTGGCAGACTGAATGGGTTCCTTAAGGTTTTCACAAAATGTATGCAAGGAGAATCGTGCAAACTTGTGAGGGTCTATGTCCTCGTCAATGCTTGAAAGATTCTGTAAGTTCCACTTTAGAAGCAGAACTAGTCTGACTCAAGATTTGGATACAGACAGACAATAACTTCCCACAAGGGGGATGTCTCACAGAGTTATAAAATTCTACTAGAACTAGACAGGATAGATACAGGGAAGATGCTCCCGATGTTGTGTGTATGTGTTTCGAAAACACAGAGATCACAATCTGAGGGTCCAGGGTAAACTGTACCCGTTCTTCTCTGATGGGGTACAGTTTACCCTGGACCCTCAGATTGTGATCTCTGTGTTTTCGAAACACATACACACAACATCGGGAGCATCCTCCCTGTATCTATCCTGTCTAGTTCTAGTAGAATTTTATAACTCTGTGAGACATCCCCCCCCTCATTCGTTTGAACCTTTGTGAAACAATCCTAACCAAACAATCTCTCCTCATACATCAGTGCCAGCCTCCCTGGAAACAAACTGGCAAACATTCATTGCACTCCTTCGACAGCCACTCTATTGAGACCAAGATATGTGCAGTATTACTGTTTCTTTGCACTTATAGTCCATTTTGAATATTCTATTTTGCAGAAATCAAGGTGCAACTAACTCCAGTTGGTTCTGTGAAAAGTATGAAAAGAAATACTTCGATGGATTATCAAAATTATACAGTTGCACTTGCTTCCCCAACCACACCTTATTGAAAACAGGATGTTTTATTTATTTCAGCAGTTCTACTTTTGTGAATTTTCCACTATGTATTAAATATTCATTGTCATGCCCATTAACCCTTATTGTTCTGGTTACCAAACATGAAGTCAATACACACTATGAACTATGCTAACTCCTTTAGCACATTAATCATCTCAATTATATGTTCTCTCATTCTTCAAAACTCAAGAGTGTATGGGCCTAAAATATTTAATTACTTGACAATAAGATTCGTTCCTCAGCTCTGGAGTTAGATCACAGAACCTTCAGCAGCATATCACACAGCTTCAGAATAACGATCCAGAATTACCATACATTTTAATTTTTCTCCTATTTATATTTATAAAAAATCCTGAATGTTTCATTTTATCTTTTTTTCAATATGACCAGTCGTATGATGGACAAAGAGTCTGATCTCCAGCATCTGCAGTCCTCACTTCCTCCTATATGCCTGGCAAAGGCTGACATTGGCCCGTGACGTCCTGTTCTCTCTTGTTTTTTGAAGTTGCAGCATTTCTTTCCGACGTTCCATCGATTACATACATGTAGAACCAGGTTAAAACAGTCATCTTCTTTTTGGTTACGCATTTTGTGAAACAGCCAAAGTCTGCCGAAATATAATCCTGAATTTCTCAGTGTTCACGACATTATTATCGTCCGATGGATGAAAAGGAAAGAAGATAAAATTATTGCAGAAGAAAGTAAACATAAACCAAATAATTTTCTTTGAACTATGCAAGGGATTGGTTTATTTGCATCTGGATTGCTGCGTAGAGTTTTGGTCACCATATAACGTTAACAATCACACAACATTCGAATGTAGTACAACAGATGTATTTGTAAGCACGAGCTTTCGAAGCGCTATCTCTTCATCAGGTATTTGTGGAACTGCACGTAAAGACACAAAATTGAAATCCAGCTCAAAAATATTGATCGCATGTGGAATAGGATTTCTAGTTTCTGTTCATCAATATTCAAATTCCAAAACTCATTTTATGTCATATTCTCAAGATAACTTCAAATTTTCTAACAAATAGTGTAATCTCAGTTCAGACAATCCATTAAAGGTGTGACGTTATAGTCTGTTTGAATTCAAATCTTGAGTCAGAATTTATAGAATCTTACAAGGATTGATAGTACCTTATTCATTTTGAGCAAAATAAAATACAGATTCTGCAAAAATAAAATACAGCCCATAGACTTACACGTGTGTGCGTGCATGGGGCACAGAGTGTGCATCTGAGTGTTTCCATGTGGTAAGCATTTGTGTGTAAGTAAGTGTGTGAGCGTGTGTGTGTGTGTGTGTGTGTGTGTGTGTGTGTGTGTGTGTGTGTGTGTGTGTGTGTGTGTGTGTGTGTGTGTGTGTGTGTGTGTGTGTGTGTGTGTGTGTGTGTGTGTGTGTGTGTGTGTGTGTGTGTGAGAGAGAGAGAGAGAGAGAAAGAAAGAGTGTGTGTATCATGCAGTGGGGTCACCTGTAGTGTGACATGAACCCAAACTGCCTGTTGAGACCATTCTGAGGTTACCAACTTGGCTATCAACCTCTGCTCGGTTACTTAACGTGGTTGTTTTTTTCCTCCAAAGAGTGCCTTGGACGATGGTGATGCGAAGGTCACCATGTATAATTGTGGGATCTGTATCGACATCCTGACACGTTTTGCAGCGTCTGCCCTGACAGTCTTTTAAGATTTTGTGGTCGATGTCGTCCTGAAAGCTGAGCAGTTTGCTGTGAACAATGATCTCCTTGTGATTTGGCGATTGTTTCAATTTGCGATAGAGGAATGTACATTGGTGAGACGGAGCAGACAACTGATGAATGAACACCGCACAACAATCACTAGGCAGAGGTGTTTCTTCCCAGTCGACATTCAGTCTCAGACTTTCGGGTGATTACCATCCAAGGTGAACTTCAGAACAACCAAGAACGCAACGTGACCGTGCAGTCATGATTTGGAGGTGCAAGTGTTTGACCACGGTTTACTCAGTTAAACATCACGGAATACAAGGTTATACTCCCAAACCTTTATTAGGAAGCACGAGCATTCCAAGAAGGAGCGTTCCTCCTTCATCAGGTGGCTGTGAACTTTGAGGTTGCAATGGAAAAAAATTATTACAAAACGTTACAGTGCGATGCAAATGAAATGACATATTGAAAAACATCTGGATTGTTTTTTTAAGTCGTTCATCTTTTAGAATGACAATGTTGGTTTCATTTCTTTCAATGTAAATCACAGAATCCGGGGGTGACTGATGACCGACTTCTTCTCTCCGTTCTTGTGTCCTTATGTTACTCTAACCATGTCAATCACAGTTAAAAATCACACAACACCAGGTTATAGTCCAACAGGTTTCTTTGGAAGCACACTAGCTTTCGGAGCGACGCTCCTTCATCAGGTGATTGTCGTGTGCTCGATCGTAACACAGAATTTGTAGCAAAAATTTGCAGTCTGATGTTTCTGAAATTATACAATGAAAAATTGATTGTCTGTTAAGCCTTTCATCTGTTAGAATACAGTGATAGTTTCACTTCTTTCATGTGTAAATCACAAAACCCTTTTGTTTTAAAGTTGCATTCTCGGGTTAGCTGTTAACAATGGTGATAGCTAGACAATATGTTGAAGGTTTTAGATCCCTGTGTTCTCTGTCTATGACTTGATGTTTCAATTGATTCTCATCTAAAAAGTGAGATAACAGTGTTTTACATAAATTCATGCAGTTTTTGAGCTCAGAGTTCTACATGAATAGGCTGATAGCTAAGTTCGGTACCCATAGGAAGGGCCTCAACCGGGACCTTGGGTTCATGTCACATTCCACTACACACCATTGCACTACAAACACACAGATATTCCTACACACACAAACACTCTCAGATACACACGGACACAGGTACACACAGATGCGCACACAGACACCCACACACACCCTTATAGACATACAGCTGAAAATGTGTTGCTGGAAAAGCGCAGCAGATCAGGCAAAATCCAAGGAGCAAGAGAATCGACGTTTCGGGCATGAGCCCTTCTTCAGGAATGAAGTTTTTTTTTAATCCTTGTAGAGGGAGGAAGAGAAGTTCTTCAAGGAAGGCATCCTTGCAAGAGAATTCACAGTAGGTTAAAATCTTCGAGGAGAAAGTGAAGACTGCAGATGCAGGAGATCAGAGCTGAAAATGTCCGAAACGTCGATTCTCCTGCTCCTTGGATGCTGCCTGACCTGCTGCGCTTTTCAAGCAACACATATTGCAGCTATGATCTCCAGCATCTGCAGTCCTCATTTTCTCCTTATAGACGCACACGCCCATACTCATACATGCACCCCCTCACAGACTTAAGACACTCTGCACTCCCTGCATTACACGCACACACACACACGTTCTCACACTCACAACCCCCACCCCAGACAGACTCACACACAGAGACAGACAAAGACCCACATGCATACATATATTTTGTGTGGTGAATTTGTACTTACAGAGTTACATTGCACTTTGCTCAAAAACTGTATACATTCGTGTAGAACTCTGAGCTCAAAAACTGCATGAATTTATGTAAAACTCTGTTATCTCACTTTTTCGATTAGAATCAATCTAAACATCAGGTCATAGACAGAGAACACAGGGGTTTAACACCTTCAACATATTTTCTAGCTATCAATATTGTTAACAGCTAACCCGAGAATGCAACTTTAAAAAAAAGGGTTTTGTGATTTACACATGAAAGAAGTGAAACTATCACTGTATTCTAACAGATGAAAGGCTTAACAGACAATCAATTTTTCAATGTATAATTTCAGTTACATCACACTTCAAATTTTTGCAATAAATTCTGTGTTACGATCGAGCCCTCCACAATCACCTGATGAAGGAGCGTCGCTCCGAAAGCTAGTGTGCGTCCAATAAACCTGTTGGACTTTACCCGGTGTTGTCTGATTTTTAACTTTGTACACCCCGGTCCAACACTGGCATGTCCAAATCATGTCAATCACATTCGTCAGATACACCTTGTGACTGCAGTCAATATCATTAATATATTTCCATGCTGTACATCTCTGTCACTGTATGACTCTAATAGACAATGCAGTACTTTGACAGCCACTATGCGTGTATTGAAACAGAAAATGTATAACAGTTGTGCTCATGAGTGCCATCTTACTTGGTCGCATGTCTAGTTTGCTGTCAGCTATAACTTGCATATACATTTAGAATAGTACAGTCCCAGATTCATAAAACTTGGAAACAGACTGTTCAGACAAGATTTTCCAGGCTATCTCAACTGAAATATTCGTACTTAGATTAGGTTAGATTAGATTACATGCAGAGTAGAAAAAAGGCCCTTCGCCCCAACAACTCCATACCGAGCCTTGTCTGCATTTGGCCAAAATTCCTCTAGGCTTTTCCTATCCATGTATGTGTATAGTTGTTTTCCATAGATGTTGTCATTGTACTCGCATTTATCACTTTCTTTATCAGTTCGTTCCGCATACAGACCGCCGTCTTGGTCCCTTAGATATCTTAATTTTCTCCTCTCTCCCCTTAACTCCGTGACATCTAGGATAAGAATGCCATAATTAATTTAAATATCTTGGCCATTTAAAAATCTAATCATTTCTTCGAATCTATAAAACCCTCCCTTAGCCTCTGCTCCCCAAGGGAAAGCTATCCCCACCTATCCTGCTTCTTCTTATAACTCAATTCCTCCAATCTTACACAGTTGAAACCTTTTCTGCACACTCAGATGTGACATAGACTTTCAGCAGAGATATTATATTTGAGTTGCATTGGACTTTGAATAGACAACAACTGGAGTATTTCGTGCATTGCTGATAACACCTTGACGGTAAGGATGTGATTGCACTGGAGTTGGTGTACACCAAATTCAGCCATGTGTTGCACAGGTCATTCATCATCAGAGATGGCACAAGATAACCTTCTATGGAAAAGCGAAGTTGAGAGTGTGAAGACCTGATACAACAATATAATATTATGAGGTGCAATGGCAGAGTGCATGAGACGCAGCTGTTCATCTTATTTTAAGAGAGCTTAGCAAGGGGCCATCGTTTAATATGGCAGCAGATTTGAAGGGGCTTTGAAGAAAAGTACTTTTCACACAGAGTATCATGGGTGTTTGGAATGCATTGCCAACCGGATCGCAGAGGTCCAAACCTGACATTGATTGAAAATATTAGTATGATTTCTTTACATGCGATAACATTGGAGCTCATGGGACGAGTGAAGAACTCATGTCACTTCGATAGTACCCATCTGGTGTGCTGCCGTGCCTCTTACATGAATTCTAACTCCATAGTTTCCTTTTTCTTGTTACTTATTGCTCTGACATGTGTGTCGCTGCCTATTCCAGAAGTGATTGCCAGACCCATTTTGCCAATAGATGTGTTTAGAATTAAGTAAAGTGTTAATGAACTTGTATAACCTGCAGGCAAGAACAGCTAATGCCTTCCTAAAGGACAACAGTCAATAGGATTTAATTGGTTTCTTTTTCGCCTGAAAATCGGCAATGATCTCAAGGTCATCATCTGGCTGAAGTATTGCCTTGTGTGGAAATGCCTGATAAGTATTCCCCCTCTTGATAGATATGCCTATCTTGGGAAACAGTCTATGTCTATCTATTGCATCTATGACTTTCAACGTCTTAGTAAAGATAACGTTAAGGATACAGTTAAAAGTATTGATACAGCGTCTGAACAATTAAGATTGCCTTTCAGAATGAATTGTCAAATTCCTTTGCCCTTGTGGTATCTCAGCAACGAGAAAAATGCATTTTTTTCTGATTAGCTTTATTTTCATTTCCAGAGTCTAGCTTGTAACAAATGAAAAGTTGAATTGAATTTTCGAGCAATTTGCACGTGACTGCTCTGTGCAACGTTTTTTTATGATAACTTTTAATATCTGTGAGCCGAATACTTTATGTCATTTTCTGTGGTACAGAAGATATTTTGTTTATTTGCATATTCAGACTCTTGGTTTTGTATTGTATTACCTCTTCAAACATCATTTAATTTACAACAACAATTTCGTCAAATATGTTCCAACCTGTGTTGATATAGTGTGAGTCCTTGCTCATGCACAATCCCATGTCTCCCAAACTCTTCTACGGAATTTTGGAATAACATAGTGCAGAAGAGTCACTTCGGACCATCGATTCAACTCTACCTTAACTATGACATACCTACAGATATCCAACTTACGGACCTGGTCAACAGGCATGGACGTCATGGCACTGTAAGTATTCACGCAAGTATCCCTAAAAGTTTAAATGATACCATTCTGAAATAAACTCCGAGGCAATCATTTCGAAAATACCAGAATTTCTGGGTTTAAATGATTAGCCATCAATTTCCCGGTAAACATTCTGTTTTCCAAGATAACTGTGCCCCTTTGTATTGTCCTTTGATCGAAAGGAGTCACCGACTTCCTTATCACCATGACCATGCCTCGCATAGACAGTTATTTCTCCACCAAGTTGCTCCATGGCAAGAAACACGAGCTTATTCAGACTTCATCCAGAACCCCCTCTTCCAGTTATGCGCTACTATGCGACAATCTTCATGATTCAGGCCCTTGTTCCAATTATATTCCCTCCAACATACTGGCAACATTCTAATACAGATATATCAAATTTATTCCCTCTGCAGTCTCCCAACCTCACAGTCTCAGTGAGCTCCGAGAGGATAAAATCCTCTCTGAATTCTCTGTTGAGTTTCATGCCTTCAAAACAGTTATAAAAATACATTTTATTCCTGTTTTAGTTGAAAGACGAGGCAAGATGATCTTCTTCTGGAGAACGACATTAAATATATTCCCTATATTTTCTTCAAAACAACCTGCCATTCGACCCATATTATAATATGTTTTCAAAGTAATTTAACAGAGACGAATTCGTCCATTCCTCGGCCTTATCCATTGACAGAATGAATCAAGAATTCGGCGTGATTTTTTTTTTTATTTATGAAGGCAACACCTTGTGATTACCTTGTTCTCTGTCGAAAATTTGCTTTGATCTTCTTGGAGATCCCGAGTTTTGCCCTGTTCACATCTCTGCTGCAAAAGTGTGTTATGCAAAGTACTCAAACGAACAGGACAGACCCTTCTCCCTACGCCATGTCACATGCCCCTTCACCAATATAATAACCCATAACTGATACAATATTAAAAGCGATATTTCACGCTCCACATAACATGAAAATCCTTTCGCCAACACAGAAAAAACTTCAACCAAACAATTTCCACGACCCTACACCACCAGTAACGTACCTCAACAACATACTTTTCATTGATCCAATTCTGAGAGCCCACCAAACACTCAATATTATTCAGTTTATTGGCCAATACCGTTCCTGCTTCCTGTTTTATGTGGAGTTTTCGTAACAGTTTCTTGCAAGGGAGATAATCCTTCAGCATCTCCTCTCCCTGCGGAGAGAGGTGATTGATCGATGAGGAGTCAGGTATGAAAGTAAGGAATTGCAGTTTTACCACAAATGACAGAAAGAAATCAGGAAACATTACTCAGTCTCTTTCAACATTGATAGCATTTTCGTCAAAAGAAGGAGAATTCCTCTCCAATCAATACCTGAGATACCCCTTTATTTAGAAGTTAGGATATGGGGAACCAATTCCCAATCCATCATCGAAAGTTCCATCAATGAATGAGGAAGTGAACTGTCATCTTACCGAAATCATCATGCGATTGGTTAACAATGTAGCCCTGGATGTGTTAAAATTTACAACTGGAGATGATCCGTTAATGCTGACTAGAATCACAGCAGAATAGACCCCTTACCTTATTTTCAGGAGGGTCGAGGTTGGTCCTGCCAACGTACATCACGTGAAATTGGGTACCGATTAATTCACAATCTTCGTTTGACAAGTCTACCACGACTGTAATGTTGAGAGAATGAGTACTCAGTTTCAGCCAGTCAAAGCACCCGGGTATGATTAGTAGCTCAGCTGCAGAGTGGGCAGAATGGATTAACTGGGACGTTACTGGAAATGAAGGGTTTAACTTTTCGGTATTCACGGGATATGCAGGAATATTTTCAATCACGTTTGTGCCGTTGAGAGATGACATTAGAGAGGTTTATAAAATCATGAGGTGCATAGATGAGGAGAATTTCAGGTGCGTTTTCCATCATGTGGGGAAGTTTAAGACAACGTCGCATATTCTTAAGGTGAGAGGAGTAAAATTTAAAATTACATGCTGGTATTTCTTTACACAAAGAGTGGTTCGTTTATGGAATTAACTTCGACATGGAGAGTTGGACGTCTAGTGACGACTTTTGAAAGTCATTTATGTCAGTATGATAATAACAATTGTTTGAAGGTAGATGGGCCAAGCATAGACAAGTGGCACTAGTTTAGTTTTGATTATGGTTGGCATGAATTGGCTGGATGAACGATTCTGCGTTTGTGCTATATGACTGATACTATGCATTATTTATGTGATCATGTTTTCATGGTCTGAGAGCAACCGTTCATTGATATTTTTATCTGCATGTAAAGATAAAGGGAAATAACGCTAAATGCCTTTCCTCCATCTGAAGACCCTGCATGAGCATATTTGGTATTCCCATAACAATTTCAGAAGTAAAAGAAGAATGTACAATGTACTTTCAGGCAGGCAAAAAACGTGAGAAATTACATTTGTCTTAGACAGTGATTGGAAATTCGCCTACTTGACTAAAATATCAAGTATTAGGGTTTGCATTAGATACCCTTTCTTTATGTTTGAGAACAAAAAAAGGAGGGTCCATCAGATTCCACAATGCTACTGCGAGCTGGAGCCATGTGTCACAGTCTCAGAAAATGAGACAGAATATTCACGACTGGGATTAGGTTACTTGCAGTGTGGAAACAGGCCCTTCGGCCCAACAAGTCCACACCGAAGCACAACCCACGCAGACCCATACATTTACCCCTTCACCTGACACTATGGGCAATTTAGCATGTCCGATTATTCTTACCTGCACATTTTTTGGATTGTAGGAGGAAGCTGGAATAAACCCACGCAGACACGGGGGAAATGTTCAAACTCCACACAGAGTCACCTTAGGCGGGCCATAAACCCGGGTCGTTGGCACTGTGGGGCAGGAGTACTAACCACTCTGCCATCATGCCACCCTGGATCTAGAGCGAGGTTTCAAACAGAGACTGTGGAGTTCTCTGTCCCAGAGACCAGTTGTGGTCATTTCATTAAATATATTAAAGAAATAGCAATGCGTATTTCAGAGGGCTCCAGGGATGCTTATGCATGCACAGACTACGAAAAAAAAAGCAGACTTGAGAGGGATGATCTCCCTTAATTTTGATATCTCTATGAATCTACGTTAGTGTACTCATCACTGAGTGTTATCGGCACCATTCCTGTGTACAAAGTGGACTGATTGACAAAGGTTATCTGGTCCGTCTGTTTATGAATTCATGCTCCGTTCTGTATCATACAAGAGCCACGACCACACGAACGAACATTTCCTTTATTTCTTTTTATCTGTTTGATGTTGTCGACTATGGCCTTACAATGTATAATTTTTTCAGAATATCAATTCTCTTTCTTGCAAAATTTAAACAAAAATAACCAGTTTCAAATTTGAAGCAACAATATCTTTGATTATTTCTACTGACAGCAGTAAACATGAGTACGATTTTAAAATGACGTATTTGATTACTGTGCCCATTTTATTTTCATGTATTTATGTGTAAAATATCACTGCTCAAGAGATGTTTTAGAACATTGACTCCTGATGCACTTTTCAATGGATATGCAATCTGTATATTTCAAACAAAAATCGGACAAAACAGAAAATAGCACACATCAAATGTCTGATTGAAAATCTAAGAAATAACAATGAAAAACATTTTGAACTGCCCGGGGAAGTAAGGGTGTCCCATTGCGGAATACAGGGTGAAATCCATCCTCAGCTACAAAGGGATTCCATTAAAATATGTTTCGCCTGTCCGAAGTTTTTATAACTAATCTGAGAGCTGGTTCCAATAGCGATTCCATTGTATTATTCAGTTCAGCTCTGATCTTTTTCTGGGTTGTGGCATAAATACAGGGATTCAGGAAACAACTCAACAACTTGAGGATATTTCCTGTTTCTGTTGCAATATATTCAGAGTCGTTAAAGTCACCTCTGTAATAATTCGGGTTTAACAGTCTGGTAATGACCAAAGAAGCAGAATATGTCAACCAAAGCAACATGAAACTGACAGATACTGAGAATAATAAAACGATGGACTTCCTCCGGTTCTCCGTCTCTGCATTGCTTTCATTGTTCTTTCTGTGACCACGGAGTCTAACGCGAGTTCTATTCGCCATCACAATACAAAGGATGGTGAGAGAATTAAACGAGAAAATTAAAAGAAATGGAAGCCAACCAATCCAGACGCTATAAAACCAGTTAAACGCGATCCATGCAGTTGAATTTATATTTGATCAGCAGCCCCACTGGATTTTATTAATGATTTGTTGTGGCTCATATGCAAACAAGACTGGAATATTCTTTGACAAGATCAAGACCGAAACGATTATTAATACAGTAGTTGCACTTTTTTCGTTACAATATAATGTTTTAAACCTCTGGCAGCAGATCATCACAAATCTGTCAAATGTGAAGGACACAGTGAACCAAACAGTTAAATCGAGACTGATGGCAGTCATGTATATAATGAGAGTACAAACAGGCGTATGGGAAAAGAAGGAAAATGGAAAGTTATAACTGAAAACGCGATATAATACGACATTATTGATAACGACCAATAGATCCGATGTCGCTATGGCCACTATATAAGCAGAGATGCATTTGGAAAGACCACAGTTTCCTCGTAAAAGAATTAAAACAGTCATCATGTTAGTTGCAATAGAGAAATATATAAGAGACAGTGTCGGCAATATTGTAATGCATGATTGAAATAGAGGTGAAGTTATTTATTAAGAAGAAGTGAAAACATTCTGAGTGATTTACAAAACATTAACTTGACGCAAATGTCTAATATGTTGCTGTAGTCATCATTTTGTTTGGTATTATCAGAATGTCTGAAGAACAACAGGACTCTTTGCAGGAAGCACTTCGTGGACAATTGTTGTTACACTAGTTATGCTTCCATATAAAATGGTGAAGTCGAAGGTGTTCAGACGCTAGTTTGATAATCTTCTGTGAAGGAGAAAGTGAGGTCTGCAGACGCTGGAGATCAAAGCTGAAACTTTATTGCTGGAACAGCACAGCAGGTCAGGCAGCATCTAGGGAACAGAAGATTCGACGTTTCGGGCACAGGCCTTTCTTCAGGAATCTTCTGTGAACACTGACCGTGGAAAATTAGAGTATTCGACGCTTACAAAATCAACCAGAAATAAACAAGATCAAGGGGTTACCTGGAAAACTAACAGCTGCAAGAAGTGGATGGTAAATCTCTTTCAACAGCAAAACCGGTGGTTTCCTCATTTCTGAAAATGAATGACTGCTGTGCGTGTTGAAGTTCGCTGGCTGTTGTATGACCAACATATGATAAGGGCACTCATCAGACGTCCAGTGAGTAAATTACGTCAATCATCACTTACATTAGTTCCGCTAATTGAGAATGTTTTTGTTTTGCATAACAAAACGAAACAAAGTAATTTCTGGCCCTGACATTCCAGACTTCACTTTCGTTGTCTTCTCAATGCATTGGACGCCAGATGTCATGTATATCAAATTATTGCAGAATATAGACAGATGTATTTTGTGTAAAATAACACTGCCTCCTGAGTCTTTTGTTATTAACACTTTTATCAATTGTATTCTGCTCTTCCTAGCTGCCAATCGCTGAATCCTTACGTGTATTGTAGCTCATCAAATTCGAACATTTCTCAGGTTTTTGAAATTGCATACTTAGTGACGAATAGAGGAAAAATGAACACGAAGAGATTGACTTACCATATTGGAGACTTTTTTCATGCATCACATGTGATGAATGCCATGCTCGTAGCCAGTAGCATATTCCATACCAGCTGAACATTTACTATGGCTCATCTGAAGGCCTGGGAGTGGACACAGAACACTGAATGAATATCAACTTTCCTTTCTGAAAACATACATGGGTTCTACAATCTTCAAGCAAACTATTTATCATAAAGTATATGGTATTGGAATTAAATACCAATACCATTGCGAGAGAAGCAGAATCAGAAAAAAAAACGTATTGTGCTGGTGACAATGCTGTCACTTTATAAATTATATTCTGTCCTTTTGTCTAAAGTGGTCAGAAAGGCAGAGGTGGAGGGGTTTCTGTTGGACTACAACACCAGGTTATAGTCCAACAGATTTATTTGGATGCATTAGCATTCAGTTTAACACTGGAAAAGGAGTGGCCGATTCTCTCAATTCATGCCTTTTTTTTAAACTTTGTTTCAGCTGCAGCAGGCACAAGATGGTGGAGTGCAGGGAAGTTGTAAACATCATGAAAGGATTTTTCAGACTTTGTATTGAAGGTTTTGGGCATGTTTATGGGCTGCTAAAGTATTAGAGCAGTTAATTACTCAGACCTGTTGGAGCGGATTGGAGACGTTTTTCAACAGTTAAGTTATTCGAAATTCAGTTTCCCTTTGTTTGGGCTTCAACTGTTATGCTTAAATGACTTCTTTTTTCTTAATATCGAGTGCTTTGAAGACTTGTATCAGATTGTAACAACCACTTCACATCAAGCTATAAAAAAAAACGAGTCAGGACCACCTTCTAAAAAATCTTCGAGGGGGTCAAGCATGGTGCATTGCACTTGGGTGGTTTTGTTGCGATGTGTTGTTAATTTCAATTTGGTTTTCGAGTAGTTGGCCTCAAAGGCGAGTGGTAGATGATGGTTTCTTTTGATCTGCGTTTTCAATGCGCGGAGTTTAAATACTGCTTTGCACTGGAATGGCTCTTTCTGTCAGTGAGAATTTTCTGCGGGGAGAATGAAGTGATTTGGTGATGTTACAGAAGGTAAAGATAAAATTAAAGGTACTGAAACTGGCTGACTGCAATGGACAGACAAGGTGGAATGTTTTCACATTCGTCTGTGAGAAAAGGAGAGGTAATTACAGCAATAGCCAAAAAATTAAATTTGCTGGAAACTTTGGAATTGACTAGAATTCACTTGCATATGAAGAAGGTTGAACATGAACCTGAACTGAAATAATTTGCCTTATGTTCAAGGCAGGAGAAAAAGTAAAAGGAACGAATCACTCTCACAGCAAAAGAAAAGAAGAGAAGAGTGCCCTCACAGAAGAAAGAGAACAGAGAGAGAAAGAATGGGGAGAAAGGGATTGAGTTTGGTCTTCACAATTTGGCACTTTGGAGGGAAAGTTGACGTAAATAGGTGAAAGTGAAGTTGAAAGATAGACTTAATTAAGAAGTTAGTGATGTTGAGCAAATTCATCGTAGCTAAAGTCGTGGTGGACGTCGGTTGAAATGTATCCAGACAGTATATACATTTGATGAGAGGAGTGCCTGAGCCTTTTTCATTTTATTCCAGTAACAGGCTAAACAAATGAAGTGGCCACTCACGATACGGGTTTTACTAAAGCAAAGGCATTTGGTAAGCAGAGCTACTAGTGTATCAGCATCACTACCAAAAGAGGGAGTTGGGGAGGTGACGAGGTGAAGGAAGCAATGCTTAAGTGCATATGATATTCTATCCGAAGATCACAGACAATCTAAGAATGGACACCTTATGAACCTATATTGAATTTGAAAGGATAAAACGTAGCTACTGACATTAATTTCAATTCATGTGAGATTGAAATAATGCTCAAGAGAAATCCTCAGCTGGTAAGGGAAAACTAGATGTTATTGAAGTTAATAAAGATAGTTTACCACAGGGTAAAACGGAAACCCATGAAGGGGGAAGATAACTTAAAAGGCTGACGTCCTTTCACCGCAATAAAATAGGCCGCATGAGTTCACAGTGTTTGTGGTTCAGTAAAAGCACTGGGAAGAAGATATCGGAAAACAGCATAAACCAGGGAATTTTGTTAAAATTGCAAAATTAATCACAATGGCTGCGACAATGTTGCAGCAGAATGTACTTCACGGATGGATTTTAATTGAGAAGCAAGTGGTACTTCTTCATCAACTATTTACTCGCGAAAATTTGTGTCCTTCGCATAGACTGGGAAAAATACCTAAAGATTTAGTATTCAGAAATACGAGATCAGATCAATCTGAAATGTTGACGGATAAAGAGACATGCAACGCGGAAATAATATTGCTGGAAAACGTGCTAGCACGTGGAATTCCAGTGATCCGAGAAATGCTCCATATATGTAGTGGGCTTGGAGTATGAAAGGAAAAGTGGAGAAGTATTGATAGGAATACTGGAGAAGCTCTAGGCACCTGAAAGACAATTAGTGCTTCGTAACAATATACCTGGGCAACAGGCAGGCTTGCTGCCAACTGTGGTCAAGCAGTGGACAAGCAGAATTCTGTAATACTGCGGTATTACAGAAGGTCAACCATGTGATTTTTCCCAACAATGTGATAACAAGGTCAAAATATCACCAGTGAAAAAAAAGGATGAGAAATCAAACAATGAAGATAAAAATGTTAAAGTAGAATTGTGTGTAATCGTTCAAAGTTTGTGAGAAGATTTGTAGCGGCATGTCCTCGTCCCGTTGTCTTTCCCTTAGGCATCTGTTGATGAAATTGCGAAGATATCCGTTTTCGGCGAATACCTTGTATAGGTGTTCCTCTTCCTCTTTTTGCAGTTCTGGTGTGTCCTCGCAATTTCATCAACAGATGCCTAAGAAAAAAACATCGGAACGAGGACATGCCGCAACCCAAAGGACTAGCCACATTACCATACATCAAGAACATCTCTGAAATGACAGCCAGACTACTGCGACCACTAGGACTTATAACAGCACACAAACCAACAGCCACCCTCAGACAACAACTCACCAGAACGAAGGACCCGATACCCAGCATGAGCAAAACTAATGTAGTGTACAAAATCCCATACAAGGACTGCACAAAACACTATTTTGGACAAACAGGAAGACAGCTAACGATCCCCATCCACGAACATCAACTAGCCACGAAACGACACGACCAGCTATCCCTCGTAGCCACACACGCAGACGACAAGCAACATGAATTTGACTGGGACAACACTACAATTATAGGGCAAGCGAATCAAAGAACAGCCAGGGAATTCCTAGAAGCATTGCACTCATCCACAAACTCCATCAACAAACACATCGACCTGGACCCAATATACCGGCCACTACAGCGGACAGCTGAAACTGACAACCGGAAGCGGCAGGGACAGGCCACTATAAATGCCGGAGGAAACACCACAGAAGCGCTTCACAGGAGGTCCCCAAGCTCTGAGGATGTCACCGAGATAGGGGACGAAACGTTTGCAACAAAAACTTCCAGCTCGGCCAACAGAACCACAGCTGTGTGTAATCGTGTTTGGTGGGATGTTTGAGCCATCTCATGAACAGGTGGAGGACAAAGATAATGTTTTTCATTCAGAAAAATTAACTAAGTTACAACATAAGATGGAGGACTGAAATAATTGTATCTAAATGCGTACACAGAAGAAGAAACTGTATGTATTTCGGCATGCGACCATCTTAAAAAAATCTTGATGAGGAAATAGAGACCATGTTAAATAGATGAGAGATGGGCAGAAGTTCAAAAAGGTGTATTGCAAATGGTTCACTGAAAGGAGGTGTTGCAGGTAACATATGAATTACCAGTAGGAGAAAAACTCATGCTAATGTAAAAAGAAAGACTGTTTTTACTGCATGAAGATGTCTTCAAATTTTGCCAGAAATGTCATACGTGTCAGGCAATTGGAAAAATTGAGGCAACAATAAAACCAGTATTTTTAATACACGTTTCTGCATTTAAGTAGGCGTTTGCAAGGTTTTTAATTGATTCAGTTGGACTAATACCTGAAAGAGAATTTGAGAATATATAAGCACATGCATAAACCTTCGTGCTGAATTTAGAACACATCTGATGTTTCAAGAAGCAACCAAAGTAACATATCGATTTATTTTTTAGAAAAAGAAATGACAGGGCAGGCACGTCCATTAGTACATTTCAGCACATCGCACTCAAATGGAAGGAGTTTCCAAAAACTATTGTCTAGGTTAAAAAGGAGAACACTAGTCTGCTCGAACAGTTTGTCCAGAAAAGGTATTTCTGTATCCGTTATGCCTGTTACATGGGATTATTCGGTCTCAGTTCATCTGCCTGCACTGGCTGCATTGTTGAAATAGGCAACGACACGATACAAAATTAACGGTTGGTCGGCTCACAGAAGCTTTAGTCAGTATTTGTCACATATTTTACAAAAACAAATCAGTAATGTGTAGTTTTATTGCTCATTCAGCGTTTTCTTTAGTTATCCATAATTGTCCTGCTGTCCTTGTGCTGTTGGTAAACTCACCCTGCTATTCTAGAATTCTTCCCAGTGAAGGAACTTTGAGAAATGATCAATCAGGTGCTGAGTGGTGCACAGAGGAGATTTCAGTGGGAGGTGTTCCTATTTATGCGCTGTTCCATGCGTGGAAATGGTCGTGGAAACATGAGGTGGTACTTTTTCAGAAAAGTAGGTGATTTCTCATAAATACTGTGATTTTTCTAACGTGTATCTTGTGGATCGTGTCAAGTGCTTTAATTAGCCCTCAATGTTGCAGGGAGCAAATGCACTGCCAATCAAGCGAGGTGCTTTATTTCGCATGAGGTCCAGTCCAAGACAGATTTAACGCAATTTTAATAACCATAGAGATATGACCAACATTAAACATTTGGTGGGAATAAAGCGCAGTCCCATAGGAGATTACCCGACTCTTTGCATTACTCATTTTGTCATCGACATCACAGTTGCGAATTGAAATTGGAGAGCATTTGTCTTTAATCTTTATGGCTCATTTTCGACAGTAACAGCGCCAGAAGACAGGAGGAGAGAAAATGTTTTTCATATTGTTCAAGATGGAGAGTAGAGGCACCACTGGAACATATAGACCAGTGAACCTTGCTTCAGTTGTGGGTAGAGTGTTGGAAAAGGTTATAAGTGATTGATTTATAATCATCGAGAAAGGAAGAAATTGATTGGAGACGTGGAACACTGTTTTGTGTTGCGTATTTCGTACCTCAAAAACCTTATTGAGTTCTTTCAGAAGGCGAACAACCAGTGTATAAGGGTGAAGGTTTTGATTCCAAGAAGTTGTTCGAAACAGTTCTTCAACGGAGGTTATTTAACAAAAATTAAGAGTCATGGGAGTGAGGGTGATTTGGGGTGTGCATCAGAAATCGGCTAGCTGGAAGAAGACAGAGGTTTGTGGTTAATGGGAGGTGTATATCCTGGAGTTCAGTTACTAGCAGTGTAATGAATGGATCTGTTTTCGGCCACTGCATTGTGTCATCTTTATACAGGTCCTGGATGAGAGCGTAGAAGAATGGGGTTAGGAAAATTGCCAATTACACTAAAGTTGGTAGAGTGGTGGATAGCGAAAAACGATGTTGCTGGTTA
Organism: Chiloscyllium plagiosum; assembly: GCF_037043375.1. Classification (NCBI taxonomy): domain Eukaryota; kingdom Metazoa; phylum Chordata; class Chondrichthyes; order Orectolobiformes; family Hemiscylliidae; genus Chiloscyllium; species Chiloscyllium plagiosum. The sequence goes on along the minus strand of NW_028270184.1, from coordinate 29,694,756 downwards.
CAATGTGACATAGACACGCGACAGAGGAGGTGAGAAATCGACTTTACAGTGGAAAAGTGTGAGGCGATTCACTTTGGAAAGAGCAACAAGAATACTGAGTGGTGGGCTCGATGAAAGATTCTTGATAGTTCAGATAAACAGAGAGATGTTGGTGTCCATGTGCATAGATCTATGAAAATTGCCACTCAGGTTGATAGGGCTGTTAAGAAAACATATGCAGTACTGGTTTTTCTTGGTAGAGGAGTTTATGTTCACAGCCATGACGTTATGATTCAGCGAAACAAAATTCTTGTGCGGTCATACTTGGCGTATTGTGTGCAGTTCTGGTAACTGCATTACAGTAAGGACGCGGGAACTGTGGAAACTGTTCACAACAGATCTACTAGGATGTTGCCGAGTATGGAGAGAAGTTTTTATGAGGAAAGGCAAAGGGACTTGAGGCTGCTTTCTTTACACAGAAGAAAGTTGAGATGTGACTTAATTGAGACATGTAAGATTAACAGAGAGTGAGACAAGGTGCACAGTGAGAGCTTTCTTCCTCGGATTGTGATTGCCAGCACGATGGGGCATCGCCTTACATTTTGGGCTGACCGATATAGGTCTGATGTCAGAGGTATTATCGTTACTCAGAGACTAGAAGAGGCATGGAATGCCCCGCCTGCAACATTAGTAGACCCGCTAAATTTAAAGGCATTTAAATAATCATTGAGTAAACAGATAGATGAAAATGGAATAGTGTAGGCTGAATACGCTTCAGCTTGGTTTCACAGGTCGTGGAAACATCGAGAGCTGAAAGGCCTGTCATGTTCTGTAACGTTCTATGTTCTTTGTTCTATTATTGCATTTATACCCAAATTGAAGGAAGGAAAATCAACAATCTAATGAAACTGAAGTACCAAGAGTTAAGTGTACATGTTTAAGACTTCTTATCATTTATGGGAGGTTTCGTTAGAGTACAGATGGCTCAGATGTTTGAATGGAACATACAATATAGGCATTTCCTGAAGCTAAGGGTTTGGAAAATGGAATGGTTTGCCTCAGAGTGAAGGGAGAATTTGATGCACACCTGGAGAGGAGATAAACAAGCACTGCAGAAGGACGATCACAGAAATTCGAATAGTTGTCTGAAACTTGTTTCGTTGCTATATGAAAGCCATGTTCTTTAATTATAGAACAATCACTTTACTCTTTGACACCAGACTGCTTATTACGACATCCATATTAATTTAGGTCATTAATTGATCACTGTCGGTTTCGCACAAAACAAAGGAAAACACACATCTTCCCATAAAACAACATGGGTAAAGCAGTGCTCTGAAGAAAAGGAGTAGAAGTAATGATTGAATTGACTTCAATTGAGTTAGATCAATTGTCACAGGTACTCACATGCGTGTTGTTAAAACTTTACTCTTCCCTCGATGTCAGGTCATTTTAGATACAAAAGTTCATAACTTCCGGATCTTGGAACATGGAACTTGGACCTGGACAGAACAGAAACGTGCATTTCGACTGACGATGTTGCCCTGAACATGATTCCAAATTGAACTAATTCATTCTGCCTGCCCTTTCTCCATATTCCTACATGACTTACATTCAAATGTGCATACCTAAATGTTTCCTAAGCGCCACTTCTGACATCCTGACAGTACGTTCAAGACTCCAGACACTCACTGCATTAAATTAACGTGTCCTTCACATCTCCGTTAAACTTTGCCACGCTCACCTGAAATGCATGCACTTTAATATTAGACACTTCACTGTGGGGAACCGACTCAGGCCAATAACCCTATCCATTAATTCCACACTTTTATAGCCTTTTGTAAAGTCTCACCTCATCCTTCACCTCTCCTGAGAAAACAACCGAGTTTTTTTTTATTGCATTTCCTTATCGCTCAAATCCTCAAATGCTGGTAGCATCCTGGAAAACTCTGCTGCACCTTCTCCAAAGCCCCCTCATCCTTACCGTCGCATGTCAAACAGAATTGATCTCTAATTCTGGCCGAACTAATGTATTATCAAGCTGCAACATGATATTCTGACTGTTACTCACAATTCACCGAACGATAAAGACAGCATGTCATACACCTGCTCTACCGCCCTATCGAATTGCGTGGCCACTTCCAGGGAGCATTGGGCTGTAAACCAAGATCCCTTTTCAAATAAATGTTATTCAGGTTCCTACAATTATATATATATCTTCTTAACACTTGATCTGCGCAATGCAGCACTGGATTAAACACCATCTGCAAAGTCTCCATGCGTTCCTGGAACAGATTTAAATCCTTCTCTATTCTTTGACAACTTTTTATACTATCCCAGACTCCACTGAACCTTATCTTATTTGTGAACTTACAAACTCACTCATCTGAATTTTCATCCATGTCCATAATGTAAACCAGAAAAAGCAGAGTTGGCAGTAGGGATTACTTTGGACCACTACTTGTCATGGACTTCCATTCAGAAAAAAAGAAGCCGCCATTCCACCACGTTCCTCTGCCTAGTATCGGCAAAACCAATTCAGAATTCATACGACACAATCACCGTGGATCCCATGCATTTAAATCTCTGAATGACTCAATTATGAGGGCCCTTGTTGAAAGTGTCAGTAAAATCCATGTAGATATTACCCACATCTCTACCGTTAACGAACAGTATCATCACCTCCTCGAAACATTCAATCATGTTAGTAAGACATGATCTTGCCTGCACAAAGGCATGCTAACTGTGTCTAATTAGACCAGGCGGTTTGAAACGTCAAAGGTCTGGTCCATTAGAATTCTCTCCAACAGCTTTCTAAATGCCAATACAAAGCTTACTGTTGTTTAGTTATCTTAAATATCGTTATTTACTTTCTTGAACAGAAGATCAGCAATAAAGGAAAAAAAGGCGTTATGTCCCACGTCAAGGCGGTTATGATCAAGGGAGTCCCGAGAGGTTTACAGTGGAAAAAGGAGTTTATTGATGAAGGCAATCAGGAGAGGGAAAAAGAGGTACTAGGTATCTTTGGCTCAGAGAAATAGGATGAGATTTCCTGAAATCCTTCAGTACATTAAAGGAAAAGAATAATTACAGAAAGAATGTGGCCTCGCGAGAGTATATATTTTTGTGGAACTGAAGGAAATGGAAGTGGTTCTCAATGAATATTTCTTCCCTATGTTTGAAGTCTTTGTTATGACACAGGGTAAAATGCTCTGATAATTCTAAAACTGACACAAAGAGAACCTTCGAGGAGAAAGTGAGGTCTGCAGATGCTGGAGATCAAAGTTGAAACTTTATTGCTGGAACAGCACAGCAGGTCAGGCAGCATCCAGGGAACAGGAGATTCGACGTTTCGGGCACAGGCCCTTCTTCAGGAATGAGCAGAGAGTGTTCAGCAGGAGAAGATAAAAGGTAGGGAGGAGGGACTTGGAGGAGGGGAGTTGGAAATGTGATAGGTGGAAAGAGGTCAAGGTGAGGGTGATAGGTCGGAGTAGGGTGGAGGCGGAGAGGTCAAGAAGAAGACTGCAGGTCAGGAAGGCGGTGCCGGGCTGGAAGGATCCGGCTGAGACAGGGTGGGGGGAGGGGGGATGAAGAAACTGGTGAAGTCCAAGTTCATCCCCTGCGGTTGGAGGGTTCCCAGTCGGAAGATAAGACGCTCCTCCTCCGACCGTCGGGTTGTTGTGGTTTGGCGGTGGATGAGTCCAATGACCTGCATATCCTCGGTGGAGTGGGAGGGGGAGTTGAAATGCTGTGCCACAGGTTGGTTGGGTTGGTTCGTCCGGGTGGCCCAGAGGTGCTCTCTGAATCGCTCCGCAAGTAGGCGGCCTGTCTCCCCAATATAGAGGAGGCCACACCGGCTGCAGCGGATGCAGTAGATGATGTGGGTGGAGGTGCAGGTGAATCTGTGGCGGATATGGAAGTTTCCCTTGGGGCCTTGGAGAGAAGTGAGGGGGGAGGTGTGGGCGCAAGTGTTGCACCTCCTGCGGTTGCAAGGGAAGGTGCCGGGAGTGGTGGTTGGGTCGGTGGGGGGTGTGGATCTGACAAGGGAGTCGCGGAGGGAGTGGTCTCTACGGAAAGCTGATAGGGGAGGGGAGGGAAATATATCCTTGGTGCTGGGGTCTGTTTGGAGGTGGCGGAAGTGACGGCGGATGATGCGCTGTACATGGAGATTGGTGGGGTGGTAGGTGAGGACCAGTGGGGTTCTGTCCTGGTGGCGGTTGGAGGGGCGGGGCTCAAGGGCGGAGGAGCGGGAAGTGGAGGAGATGCGGTGGAGGGCACCGTCGACCACGTCGGGGGGGAAATTGCGGTCCTTGAAGAAGGAGGCCATCTGTGTTGTACGTATTTTGAACTGGTCCTCCTGGGAGCAGATGCGGCGGAGACGAAGGAATTGGGAGAATGGGATGGCGTTTTTACAGGGGGCAGGATGGGAGGAGGTGTAGTCCAGGTAGCTGTGGGAGTCGGTAGGTTTGTAGTAGATGTCCGTGTTGATTCGGTCGCCTGAGATAGAAACAGAAAGGTCTAGGAAGGGGAGGGAGGAGTCCGAGACTGTCCAGGTGAATTTGAGGTCGGGGTGGAAGGTGTTGGTGTAGTGGATGAACTGTTCAACCTCCTCGTGGGAGCACGAGGTAGCGCCGATACAGTCATCAATGTAGCGAAGAAAAAGATGGGGGGTGGGGCCAGTGTAGTTGCGGAAGATGGATTGTTCCACATACCCTACGAAGAGGCAGGCATAGCTGGGGCCCATGCGGGTGCCCATGGCTACTTGGACTTCACCAGTTTCTTCATCCCCCCTCCCCCCACCCTGTCTCAGCCGGATCCTTCCAGCCCGGCACCGCCTTCCTGACCTGCAGTCTTCTTCTTGACCTCTCCGCCTCCACCCTACTCCGACCTATCACCCTCACCTTGACCTCTTTCCACCTATCACATTTCCAACTCCCCTCCTCCAAGTCCCTCCTCCCTACCTTTTATCTTCTCCTGCTGAACACTCTCTGCTCATTCCTGAAGAAGGGCCTGTGCCCGAAACGTCGAATCTCCTGTTCCCTGGATGCTGCCTGACCTGCTGTGCTGTTCCAGCAATAAAGTTTCAACAAAGAGAACCTCACCACTTGCTGCAAAGTGTACAATTTCGAGAGGCAAACAATCATGCAAAAAGTTACCATTTCAAGTAAAAATAAAAAAAAACATTATTTACGTCTGAAGGAGAATACTAAAACCAAAAACTATTTACTACTTTCGCTTAAAGCTATTTTTTAGCTATCACTCAGCAATAATGGGCCGATAAATTCACTCTGCAATTTACGGAAAAATCAATTTGAAAATGTGTTATCATCTCCAGATGTCGACCTTTCTTTGTAGATTTCTCTCGTTCGAATTTCGTGTTCTGCTGCACAAATTTGATTTTAGACACGTAAAGTTCAGAGAAGTATATAGCTATCAGTTTGTTTGTTGGTGTCGTGGCTATTCTCTACTGATCTCTTCAAAATGTTTGATTTTATTCCCCAACACATGGTATCATTTCATTGGTTTGATGTTATCCCCAATAGTAAAATTCAAAATCGATTGTTTTTTCTTAGCAAGAGTATGATTGAAACTAATTCGGCGAGTTTGAATTTATTAGTTACATTGCAACACCGTGCAAAGTATTTGTGGCCACCAAATGTTACATATTAAGTCTTTCTGTTCACTGTGTGCTTCTGTATGTCCGCGCTAACTTCTTCTCTCCTTTGAAAATACAGTACACACATAAACCTTCACGACACCTTCCCCGAAGAAAAAGAGGACCATCATGATGAAAACAGTGGCTCCATTTCTTCTTTGCCTATACAGCATTACCACGACATGTGTTTGACTTTACTCTATGTTCACATTAACTTCTTGCCAGATAAATATATTTAAGAATTGAACAAATACCAATCTTATCTCTACTTTATCAGGTAGAATTTCCTCGATGGCCTTCATCTTTGCGTTCCGTGGGGTCAGATTTCCAGGTCCAGTGCTATGACCCAAGAACGTCACCTCTGCTTTCGTATCTTCTGTATTATTTAATGCTATTGCCAAATTTGCATCTCGTAGTCGTTCAAACAGCTCTACCAACTGCACAAGAAGATCGTACCAGGGCTTAAGAAACAGCATTACATTGCCCAAACAGACTGCACAGTTTGTTAACCGATGCACAATCTTGTGTGAGGTTTTGAAATGTGGCCGGTGTGTTATTCATTCCAAAGGGCATCACTTTGATTTGATATAGCTCATTTAGGATTGGAAGCGCAGAAATTTATTTCACTGTCTCTGATAAAGGTACTTGCCATAACCACACAGTAAGTCCAAGTTGATGAGATGGCTTCTAGTCAAAGTTTCACCATACAGACCTCCAATCTCGGTATTGGATGCGGGACCGATGTTGTAACGGTGTGGACCTTCCGATAATCCACGCAGAATCGTTGAGTCCTGTCTGTTCTTGAGTCCGCTCTGTTTGCCTTAATTCTCGTGATTGGAACTGACTCTTGAAATCTGGTAGACACAACCATTATGGCTGTTTCCCACATTCATTTCCTGGCAAGGGTCTGTCACAATGATTCAAAGTCCGTGTGAAACATTCTTTACATGCAGGAATTGGTAATTGAGAACATCATTGAACGTCATGCGCTCCGGCTCAGTACAAGGCCATCCTCGTTGAATTTGGCTACCACCCCCTTCTTGACCTAGCTGGCTTTGGAAGTGTGAAGCTAATGGGGGTGTTTCTTTATCGGAACAGCAGTCCCTACTTCTACTTCATGTACAATCGCATTCTTCCCATTGTTCTGATTGATACTTATGTCCATATTATACAGTAAAAAACTTTCAACTGTGATATTTGCACCTGATGAAGATAGTGTATTAACCTGTTCCCACTACTCAAGTACTTCTTAGTATTAAAGATATTATGAGTCACATCAAAATCCACAACATCTGGATTTGATTCCTCCTCTGCTGTGCAGTAACTAACATCAGGTTCTTCAGTTCTTTCTTTCCAGTATAATACGATTTCAACATGTAAACAAGTTTATGAGGTAGTTCACCGAACTCAACTTTTTCCAAATTTATCCGGTGCTATTAAACATGGCTTTAAATTGTATCCTCATAACTTCAAGGCAACGGCCGAGTCTGTGTTTTCATCTGCATCTGCTTAATTGTATGTTATGGGCCCTTTTAGTACGTTTTAGCTAAATTACCTAATCGACTTAATACTTAATTTCTTCCTTTCACGAGATGCATAATCTAACTGTGAGGTAGTGGGCTTTGTTGTCGTCAATTTTTCTTTAAATAATTTCGTGCGGCGTCATCTTCATGTCCGAATATGAACTCGAAGGAAGTAAGCTGATTAGATTCATTTGGCGCATCTGTGATGGGGAACAATACGATTGGATACTTTTATCTTCCTCATACGGGTAATCCTGTCAGTATGCTCTCAAAATGGTCTTCATGGTCTAATGCCAGCATTTAGACAATATGATTGGAATCAATCTAAACAACAGGTCATAGACAGAGAACACAGGGGGCTAACACCTTCAACACATTGTCTAGCTATCACCATTGTTAACAGCTAACCCGAGAATGCAACTTTAAAAAAACGGGTTTTGTGATTTACACATGAAAGAAGTGAAACTGTCACTGTATTCTAACAGATGAAAGGCTTAACAGACAATCAATTTTTCAAATGTATATTTTCAGTGACATCACACTGCAAATTTTTGCTATAAATTCTGTGTTACGATCGAGCTCCACAATCACCTGATGAAGGAGCGTCGCTCCGAAAGCTCGTGTGCTTCCAATTACACGTGTTGGACTACAACCTGGTGTTGTGTGATTTTTAACTTTGTACACCCCAGTCCAACACCAGCATCTCCAAGTCAATTCCAAATCTCAGACTGGATCTGCATAAACTCTTCGAAATCACAGGCGAGAACCTCCACACTACAAACCCTCTGTTATTTTTTTCTCAAAAAGGCACACAAGGAACCTCACCTTTCACCGTAATCTGTTAAATTTGAAGAGAAAATGCATCATCCAAGAAGGCACAACTTAAAGTAAAAAGTAACTTTTTTTTATTCTGCACACCCAACAGAGAATATTAAACCAACAACTATTTACAACTCCTTTCTCCTCAAACTATCTTTTATTCACACGATACAATTAAGGCAAAATCAATTTCAAACCCAGCTACAGATACACACACTCACGCAGACCTTCTCTCATATACATACACTCCCACTCTCAAACACGCACCCTCTCACAGAGTTATACCCCTTTACACTCACAATCAAACACAAACACACAATCTCTCTCACTGATACATAAAAATCACACTCCACCACACATACACATACACAAATAAATTTGTGGGGTTTATTTGGACTGCAGAATTACATTTTACTTTGCTCAAAAACTGTATGATTCTATGTAAGATTCCTTTAGTCCCCTTTTTAGTTTAGAATCAGTCTGACCAATGTGGCCCAGATTGCCTTACACAAGGAAACTCATACCTTTAATACATTACATGGGCCATCGTTTTTTTAGATATTAGATTAGATTCCCTACAGATTGGAAACAGGACTTTCGGTCCACCAACTCCGCACCGACCCTCCGAAGAGTAGCCCAGCCAGACCAATTTCACTCTGACTAATGTACCTAACTCTATGGACAATTTAGGAAGACCAATTAAACTGGCCTGCACGTTTTTAGCCTATGGGAGGAAACCCGAGTACACGGAGGAAACCCGCGCAGACGCGGGGAGATTGTGCAAACTCCATTTAGACAATCGCCCGAGGTCAGAATCGAGTCTGGGTGGCAGCAGTGTTCACCGTGTCATGACACCAATTGTTACAGTTCACTTGAGAATGTAACTTTTAAAAAACGTATTGCGATTTACATGTGGAATAACTTAAAGTAACATGGTCATTCTAGCAGAAAAGAGACTTAAAAGGTAATCCAGCTTTTTTTGTCAAGAAACAATTCCAGTTTTATCACACTACAAATTATTGCTAAAATTCTGTGTCTTGCAAACGTTTACTCCACAACCACCTGATGAAGGAGCAGCGGTCTGAAATCAAGTGCTTCCACTTAAACCTGTTGGACAATAACCTGGTGTTGTGTGACGACATCGCCAAATCATTGCTTTCAATGGAGAGTGACTGTTAACCAAGTTCGGTACTGATGGGGATGGCCTCAACCAGGGCTTGGGTTCATGATACACAATAGGTGACCCCATTGCACTGCACACATGCACTCACATACACTCTCTTTGTCCCTCTGTCTCTCTCATACAGACACACACACACTGAGACACACACACTCACGCAGACCCTCTCTCATACCCTCATACATACACTCCCATACTTACAGCCACACTGAAATCTCTCGCGCACGTATACCCCTTGACCTCACACTCACACATATACACATACACACACTCTTTCACAGACAGTCATGCTACCCCCCAACGTACGTAGCCACATTTTCACACACACACACATTAATTTGTGAGGCGAGTTTGTACTTGCAGAATCATATTTTATTTTGCTCAAAAACAGCATGAATCCATATAAGATCCTGTGAACCCCTTTTGATGATTAGATTCCGTATGAACATTGGGACTCAGCTAGCCTCACATAGGGCACCTCAAACCTTTGATGCATTTTCTGCGCTGACATGGCACCTGTGGTTAAAGTTCATTTGAGAATGTAACTTTAAAACATTTTCTGCGATTTTACATATGAAAGAACTGTAAGCCACCTCGGCATTCGAAAAGCTAAGAGTTAACAAATAATTCAGATATTTATCAATAAATCATTTCAATTGTATCAGTCTTAAACCTTGTCATAAATTATATGTCTAAAGAACTTATAGTCCCCAACAACCTGATGAAGGATCAGCGCTTCGAAATCTAGTGCTTTCCATTCAATTTGTTGGATAATAACCTCGTGTCGTGTGATTTTTAAATATTTGCACTGATATCGTATGCTCAGCTCAACATGACAAAGAATTCGGACGGGCGTCCACAGAATTTCACATCTGACATGTTTCAGCAGAGAGCTAAAGCTCCACTTCTTTTCCTTCTTTTATGAAGTTTTGATATTTTATCTTCTAATGTATGAGTGCTGGCTTTACAGTGGAGGTACATGGAGCTGAATATTCATTTCTGACCCATGATCAGTGAGATTGATTTGAGTATGAAGTTGTTTTAATAATCTGGTAGCTATTTCCGAATAAGTTTACAATGCATGGTAACACATGAATTTCCGGAAAGGAGGTAGATTGCAGTCTTGCGAACTGTCAACGATACTTAACACATCGATAACGAGAAATCGTCATGGCCTCTGAGTTTCTGAAGGGCTATCGATTGGAAAAAAAACATTATATTTTCCTTTCTGATGTTCACACAAAATTCGCTCCAGTAAATGCCAACTGACTATGCAGGGATGCTACCTTTTTCGATTACATTAAAATAATCTTTTTTTTTTGCACAAAGTGCATTCATAGCACCTGTCTAATATGTTAAGGCAGCAGCCCACGCATAAAACGATGAGCAAAAATAAAAATTTTGAACCACGAAGTGGATTTCACTCTGATGTCCGACTTTGTCCGGCAAATTATAACTTCAAATTAATAAATCCACTGAGGTGACCAGAAGGACGGAGTATGAGAGTCAATCCATCATTGAGTCATAGCCTTTAAAAAGCATGGAAAAAATGCTTGACTGAATGTGGCCATGCCAACCAGACATCCTAAACTGATCTCCTATTTGCCAGAACTCGGTTATATCTCTGCAAGTGCTTCCAATTCATGAAAGCCATCCAGATGCCTTTCAGATGTTGTAATTGTACCCGCCTCCAATACTTCCCCTGTACTTGCATCACTACTTGGGAGAAAACGTTCCTTCTTTTCCGTTTTATATCTTTCGACTCTCACATTAATCTTATGCTCTCAGGGTTTGTACTCTCCTGCAGTGAGAAGAAGACCTGAGTTACTCCCGCTTCCCATGATCATCATGACTTATAAATTTCGAAAGGTTCACCCATCATCCTGTTGAGCTTCAGAGACCCTGACGCCTCCAAATTCAGCATTCCAGGCAACCTTTTCTGAAATTTCATGCTATCCTTTCGATAGCAAAGAGATCATTTTCGAACAAGTTATTTTTAAATGGAGTCACCAATGTATTGCACACCTGCAACCTCACAATCTTCTCATCAATGCGCTGCCAAACAAAATCAGAGTTACAAATCACCTTCTGTACTATCCTATCTACCTACGACTGCACGTTCAAGGAACTATGAACCTGCGCTCCAATGTCTTTTTACAGAGTAACGCATCCCAGGTCCTACCATTAAGTCTATAGAGAAAACTGAGCACTTAAGATGCTGAAGATCAGAGTCAAGAGTGTGGCGATGGAAAAGCATATCCGAGGCAGCTTCCGAGGAGCGGGGAAATCGACATTTCGGGCAAAGCCCTTCATCACGAAGTGTATATGTCTGGGTGTTTTGACTTTCCAAATACATTACCTTACATGCAATTAAGATAAGCTATATTTGAGCACTCCACCACCCAGTGGCCGATCTGCCTCAAAGTACCGTTGCATTCAGAGGGAATGTTTTTCACTGTAAACAACCCCACGTATTTTGGTGTCATCTGCGAAAATACGAACCATAGCATAGAAGTGTTGATCAGTTTGCTAGGCCAATTGCAAATGGTTTGAAGCCTTGTTAAGGAAATAAAGATGCCGTAGAATTTAATGCAAGGCAGGACGCTGGGCAGCTTGGAGGGATACAGGGATCTTCGGTTAATTATTCACATTTTCCTGAAGTCAGCAGAGGACGTGGATATGATAGATAATGAGGCATAGGCCATACTTGACATAATCAATTGTGTCATTACGTAAGGAAAAGGAGGAGTTTTTGGTGTTTTGCATAGCGTTAATCAGGCTGCGGCTGTGTGCAGTTTCGCTCTCTACTCTACAGGAACGATGTGGTAACATTAGAGGACGTCATAGAGGGATAGAGATGTACAGCATGGAAACAGACCCTTCAGTCTAACCCATCCATGACGACAAGATATCCCAACTCAATCTAGTCCCACCTGCCAGCACCAAATGCCTCTTAAATGTTGCAATTGCACCAACCTCCACCACATACTCTGGCAGCTCATTCCATACAGGTACCACCACCTGCGTGAAAAAGTTGCCCCGTCAGTGTCTTTTATATATTTCCTCTCTCACACTAAACCCATGCCCTCTAGTTCTGGACTCCACGATCCCAGGGAAAATACTTTGTTTATTTATCCTATCCTTGCAACTCATAATTTTGTAATCCTCAATAAGGTCACCCCTCAGCCTCCGACGCTCCAGGGAGAATACCCCCAGCCTGTTCAGCCTCTCCCTATAGCTCAATTCCTCCAACCCTGACATCATCTATGTAAGTCTTTTCTGAACTCTTTCAAGTTTCCCAACATCTTTCCGATATGAACGAGATGAGAATTGCACGCAATATTCCAGCAGAAGCCTAACCCATTGTCCTGTGCAGCCGCAACATGACCTCCCATTTCCTGTCCTCAATATTGTGATCAATAGAGGAAATTAAATCAAACGCCTTCTTAACTATCCTCTCTATTTGCGACTCCACTTTCAAGGAGTTTTGAACCTTCATTTCAAGGTCTCTTTGTTCAGCAACAGTCCCTGGAAACATACCATTAAGTGTGTAAGTCTTGCTTTCCCAAAATACAGCTCCTCTCATTTATCTGAATTATACTCCACCTGTCATTCCTTCGCCCGTTGGCCCATCTGATCAAGATCCTGTTGCAATCTGAAGTAACTTTCTTCGCTGTCCACTACACCTCCAATTTTGGTCTCGTCTGCAAACTTACTAACTGTACCCGTTACGCACGCTTTCAAATCATTTATATAAATGAGGAAAAAGTAGAGGACCGAGCACCGTTCCTTGTGACACTCCACTGGTCACAGATCTCCAGTCTGAAAAGCAACCCTCCACCACCTCCCTCTGCCTCCTACCTTTGAGCCAGTTCTGTACCCAAATGGCTAGTTCTCCCTGTATTCCTTGAAATCAAACCATGCTAACCAATCTCCAATGGGGAACCTTGTCTAACGCCTTACTCAAGTCCATATAGTTCACATCTCCCGCTCTGCCCTCATCAATCTTCTTTGTTACTTCTTCTAAAAACTCAATCAAGTTTGTGAGACATGATTTCCCACACATAAAGCCATGTTGACATTCCCTCATCAGTCCTTGCCTTTTCATATATATTAAATCCTGTCCGGCAGGATTCCCTACAACAACTTGCCCAACATCAACGTCAGACTCCCTAAATGTTACAGTTTGCATGGGGATTTGGATAAACTGCAGAATTGGACTGAGGTGGCAAATGGAGTTCAATGCAGCTACATGTGAGAAGATGCACTTTGGGAAGAATAAGAGGATTTCAGAGAATTTGGTTGTGTGGATGTGCAGAGGAATCTTGGAGTCCATGTGCATAGATCCCTGAAAGTTACCACCAGGTGGATACTGCTTTTAAGAAAACATACGGTGTGTTAGGATTCATTGGTAGAGGGATTGAGTTCCGGAACCGCAATATTATGCTGCAACTATACAAAATGATGGTGCGGCCACACTTGCAATATTGTCTACAGTTCGTCTCCCCATTACAAAAAGGATATTGAAACGTTGGAAACGTTGCAGAGGAGATTTACCAGGATGTTGCCTGGTCTGGAGGGAAGGTTTTATGAGGAAAGGCTGAGAGACTTGGATCTTTTCTCATTGGAAAGAAAAAGGCTAAGGGGGAATTTGATAGACATACAAGATGATTAGAGGGTTAGATTGGGTAGACAGAGAAAAACTTTTCTTTTCCCTGGGAAGATGACGTCAGCTTGTACGAGAGGGTATAACTACATCTTGAGGGGTGATAGATTTAAGACTGGTGTCACAGGCAAGTTCTTTACACAGAGAGTGGTAAGAACGTGGAATGCCCGTCCTGCTAAGGTAGTCAACTCAGCTACATTAGGGTGATTTAAGCAATCCTTAGATAAGCTCATGGATGATTTTGGGAGAGTATCGGGGAACGAGCTAAGAAAAGTCCACAGGTCGGCGCAACATCGAGGGATGAGGGACTGTTCTGCGCTGTATTGTTCTATGTTCTATATTCTATAGTTCCCTGGCTTGTCCTTACCACCCTTCTTAAACAGTGGCAACACGTTAGCCAACCTCCAGTCTTCCGGGACCTCACCTGTGACTACCGATGACACAATTATCTCAGCAAGACTCCCAGCCATCACTTCTCTCGCTTCCCACAGGGTTCTAAGTTATACCAGATCAGGTCCTGGGAACGTATCCACCTTTATGTGTTTCTAGACATGCAGCACTTCCTCCTCTGTGTCAAGGTGTCACCACCTATTTTCCTACATTCTATATCTTCCATATTATTTACCACAGTAAATACTGATGCAAAATTATTGCCTTATACCATCAAAATTGGCCTTTCTCCAATTTAGAACTTCCACTTTTAGGTCTGGTCTATCATTTGCCTTTACTATTTTAAATTTGATTAAATTATGGTCGCTGGCCCCAATGTACCCTCCCACTGACACCTTCCCTGCCTTACTTCCCAAACGTAGTTCAATTATTGCGCCTTCTCTCGTAGGTACATTCACATTCTGATACATAAAACATTCTTCTAAACCTCTCCATCTAAACCCTTAACACTATTCAGTACCAGTCTATGTTTGGAAAGTTAAAATCACCCACCATAACCACCCTATTATTCTTACAGTCAGATGAGATCTACTTACAAGTTTGTTTCACATTACCCTCCAACTATTAGAGTATATGTAATACAGTCTCAATAAGGTGATCATCCCTTTCTTATTTCTCAGTTCCACCCTATTAAATTCACTAGATGTATTTTCCACGACTATCCTGCCTCAATGCATGTAGAATGCTATCCCTTATCAAAGACGCCATTTCCTCTCCTCTCTTGCCTCTCTTACTAGTCTTCCTGCAGCATTTGTATCCAGTAACATTAAGCTATCAGTCCTTCCTAGCCCTGAGCAATATTTCTGTAACTGCTGTGATATTCCAGTCCTGTGTTGCTAACAATGCCCTGAGTTCATCTGCCTTCCTTGTTAGGCCACTCGCATTGAAATAAATGCAGTTCAATGTATTAGTCCTATCTTGTCCTTGCCTGCCCTGACTGTTTGACTCGCTTCTGTTCTCAACTGTACCAGTCTCAGATTGATCTCTTTCCTCACTATCTCACTGGCTCCCACCATCTCACCATACTAATATCAATCCTCCCGAGCAGCTCTAGCAAATCTCCCTGTCAGCATATTATTCCCCTGCCAGTTTAGGTCTAATTCGTCCTCCTTGAACAGGTCACTTCCACAATAAAACTGATTCCAATGATCTAAAACCGTTTATCCTTCTCCCATACACCAGCTCCCCAGTCAGCAATTCACCTGCCCTATCCTTCTATTCCTGCCCTCACTCGCTCGTAACACTGGGACTAATCCAGATATTTCTACTCTCAAGGTCCTCCTTCTAAAATTCCTGCCTAACTCTCTGTAATCTCCCTTCAGCACCTCAACCTTTTCCCTTCCTATGTTGTTGGTTCCAATGTGAAAAATAACTTCATGCTGGCCCCTCTCCCCCTTGAGAACGTTCTGCATCCACTCTGAGACATCCTTGACCCTGGCCCCAGGGAAGCAAAACACCATTCTGATCTTTTTTTTTTTTTAGCTGCTGGCAACAGAAACATCTGTCTGTACCTCCAACTAGAGAATCCATAACACAATTGATATCTTGGAAGCCGACGTGCCCCTCGTTGCATTAGATACAGTCTCAATGACCAAAACTTGAGTGTTTGTGCTACGTTCCCTGTGAATCGATCACCCCCTACTCTTCCCAAATCAACATACTTGTTTGAAATGGGGATAGCCACAGAAAACTGTTGCACCAGCTGCCTACCTCGCTTAACTTTCCTCGAGCTAACCCATCTATGTGACTGTATCTGAGACTTTCCCTCCCTTCCTAGAACTGTCATCCATCACATACTGTTGCTGTTGCAAATTCTTCATTGCCGCTAACTGTCTTTCCAACCGGTCCATTAGATCTGATATGATTCGCAACCAACAGCATCTATTGCAGATATAATAAGCAGTAACACTTAAAGTCTCTTTCAACTCCCAATTCATGTATTGCTGGACATGAAAGTGCGACTGAGAATGAGCGAGAGATTTTGGTGTTAGGGTGTTCACATGAACCATTGAAGAGTTTGGGACATTCTCAGCGAGTAGCTCATGATTCCCCACCAGCATCCCTGAAATCATAACAGAAAATATACAACACAAAACCAAAGACGTTATGTCAAATCTTAATAAGCACAAGCTGGACTTTTGGTGGATTAGTCAGTCAATTCTCAGCATTATCGTACAGCAAGAATGATCATAGCTTGCAGTGGTTGCGCACAATATTTCCTGCAATGATGGGAGGAACTTGGAGAGAATGGTGACGTTTGGCTTGTTCTCTTCAAAACAGAGAAGGAGAAGCAGAATTTTAAATCAAGATGTTCAACGTCAGGATGGGTTTGGATAGTATGAATAGGGAGAAAGCATTTTAGTTGCTGTAACGTTAAGACAATTGTCTAAAGTATCAGAGATAAGATGAAGGAACATTTTTCTTCTGCGCAGTGATGTGCAAAATGACGAACAAAAATCTGAAATTCAATACGTCAGCTCCCAAGGCAATGGAAATAGTTTCAAATAGAAATTTGAAGACAACCGAATAAACGTACAGGGAGTTGGGGAAAGTTTAGTGGCAGTGAAAGTAACTAGTTAACTCTCATGGATCGGTTCGTCTTCAGCTGGCATCTCTGTGAAATTCTATCAGAGATCTCAAGCCCTGCGTCTATACAGCAGAGAAAGTTATCTACTCAAACTGATTGCAGCGAACCTGAGTGACCGGTTATGGTCGTTTAATCGTTGCAGCGAAGATGCTGAGCATTTATTTCCGACCCACCACTCTCAGAAAAGTCCTGAAATCACACTGGAAACATTCATAGTAAGTGGCAGCAAGTCCCAGTCAATCAATAACATTATCCTGACAGAATTCCCCCTCACCAACTCATAGTTGTTCTCCCACAAAGAAACCCTTCACCGCTTCCGCTAAACATGCACGCCCCTTCTTTAAACTCCACCTCCAAAACACCACGTGCCCGTCTACTTCAAGTGCAACCTCTCCCTCCCCCAGCCCAAATACTTTTAACATGAAGTTAGAAGAATTCAGGGACGTACAAGAAGTGAAGTTGTCGATGTCTAGCTTAATAAGGGGAGCAGGGGATGCATAGTTTACGTTCGTTAACCATGCGAAATGCAATGGTACAGCAATAGGATAAGTATGTGGTACTGAATAAAATACTCTTAGAAATGTCGGTGTGGACTGGATGGCTGAATTGTCTGCTTTCACACTGCCGGTATTCCATGATTCTATGAACAGCAGTCAATTGTGAGGAGACTTGTCAAAGGATGTAATGGGATACCGATCAGTTTGTAAGATGGGGGGAAAATTGTAGTTAAAGTTTGAACAAGCGAAATGGTTATCATTTTGGCCTCAGTGCCAGAGACCAGGATTCGATTACCCCCTCGAACGACTGCCTGTTTGGAGTTTGCATAATAGTCCGCAAGTCTGAGTGGGGAGTCTTTGGTTGTTCAGGCTGTCTGTCACAGTCCAAATATGTAAACGCACGGTGGATTAGCCATGAGAAAGATAGGAATACAAGGATACCTTAATGACAAAGGTTTGTTTAAGATGCTTATTGGATTGTCCTTGTGGACTTCGATGGTTGAATGGTCTTCTTCCACACTACATTTCTGTGATTCCATGTATGCGGTGATGTATTTTAGGAGACATAATGCCAAAATAAAATGTGTACTGGAAATGACAGAACCCTGAGGTGTATTAATATGCAGAGGATATTGAGGTGCATGTCAGTTGCTCTCTGAAGGTGTTAACAGAAGTGAATACGGTGTTCAAAAAGATATATGCCATGACTGCATTCACCAAACAACACACTCAGCATAAAACTTTGGAATTCGACTTACAGCTCTTAGAAATCTTAATTCAGGCCACGATTGAACAGTTGCGTCCAGTTCTGGATGCAGCATTAAAGGTAGGTTGTGAGGCTTTAGACTCACGCAAAAGGGTATACAGGATGTTGCGAGGCGTTGGACTGTATTTGTTATATATTTGCCTTGCTCACAGGTAGATTCTGGGAATTCCTACAAAAAAAAACAAACTAAATGCATTCTCTCAGATTATGAATTGCAGCCACTTCCGATTCCAGATTATATTCATGATTCACAGAAAACATATTCGCCAATGTAGCTCACATTTACCAGAGGCAAACACGGCCGGGGACTGGTAATCAAGTGACAGCCCTGAATCTTCGTTGCTTTTTTGTCTTGTCCTTTCTGTCGACCTCACGAGCTTCCACAAATTCCCATACTATTCTTTCTGTAAAAATATTATGTGACAGTATTACCCTCCCCGAAGCCTAACCCTCGAACCGCACCATGCTGAACAATGTACCGCAGTGTCCCCAAGTCGAAACCGCAGTGACAGTGATTGATGACGTCTTCGACTCCAAAATTGAGCCCTGAAGACAATGTCTAATGTTCCGACGGGAAGCGAAAAATCAGATAAATGCAGCAAAGACCATTTATGGGAAAAAGTTTGAAAACTAATGGAAAGGGGTGTCTCAAAAACGTCTACCACCGTTCAATGGCAAACGGCTGTTAGTAGAGTAGTCACACTGATAAGAAAGAAAATAGTGAATTTAGTCCGGCAGAAAAGGAACGTGTGTGTGGTGTTAAATTAATATTTTGCGCTGTCACTTGATGGCATCGGTTATTCTCGCAAGACCATGGATCTGTGCCTTGGGATTCTTGCTCCAATCATTGTTGAGCATTGTTGTGGCTATGGGAGCCCTCGCAGGAATGGCAGTCTCACGTGCAGCATCTGGACTTCAAAGCCCTGTTCTCCGCTGTTGTCATGGTGATGTTCCATTTTGGCCAGTCCAGTTTTCTTCCGCAACAGTCCTCAGCTTCACTTTTCCTCTTTTTAGATTGCTGCATAATTCCAGCCTCCAGCGAGAGAGATCGCTTTTAATGTCGTCCTACCTCTCTAAGTTTATGTTCAATGACTTCATGTCTCTCTTGCTGACATCTTTGAAATGAAGATATGGACGCCCTTGTACTCTTTTGTTGGAGGCCAGTTCCCCTTACAGCAGGTTTTTCGGCAGCCTCCTCTCTGACATGCAGATTAAGTGGCCCTGCTATCGGAGACGGTGTTGTTGGAGCAGGGTAAAATTGCTGTTTCTGGGCGCGGGCCAGGAACTCAGTGTTGGTGACTTAGTAAATCGAGGATGCGTCTCAGGCTGCAACGATGGAAGGCTATGAGACGCCACTCTTGTCTGGAGTACAGGCTCCAGTTATCGCTGCCATAAAACAATGTGCCGATGACGCAGGACCAGTTGAATGCAATCTTGGTATGCGTCATCACCTTTCTGTTCTCCCAGGCTCTCTTTGTTAGACTGCCAAATGTTGAAGCTACAGTTACGATCCGTCTGTTCAGTCTAGGGAGAGACTGTCTGTGATGGTGAAGCCAAGGTATGAAATCTCAAAGGCCAACTCCAACACGTGTTGTGGATAATGTCGCTGAGACACTGCCATCTCTGCTGAGAATCTCCTTTCGGGTGGATCTGCAAGGAATGAATCTTCCATTGCCGTGATGTACACCTTCGTATTATCTGGGTGTTGAATCTTACTGGTATCTATGCACTTATTTTTATTTTCTTGGATTCTTGGTGTAGTGCATTTTGGTTGGCCAACTTCTGACCTTGCGACAAACTAGAGAGTGATCTGTGTCGCAGTTGGCACTCCGAAAAGAGTGCATCGTGATGACGTTCCTTAGGTGGGAGCTTCCAGTCATTATCACGTCCATCTGGTGCCACTGTTAAGAGCATGGGTGTCCTTTACCAACTTTCTTTGACCAACTTTCTTTGACCAACGAGAGAAATTCTAGAGTCGAAAGAGTCCAAAATAACATCAATGTTAAGAATTGTGCTAAAGACAAAACAGGGAACTATATACCGGTGAGCCTGACCTCAGTGGTGGGAAAGTTGTTGGAAGGAATCCTGAGGAACAGGACGTGCATGTATTTGGAAAGGCAAGGATTCATTAGGGATAGTCAACGTGGCTTTGTGCGTGGGAAATCATGTCTCACAAACTTGATTGAGTTTTTTGAAGAAGTAACAAAGAAGATTGATGAGGGCCGAGCAGTGGATGTGATCTATATGGACTTCAGTAATGTGTTCGACAAGGTTCCCCGCGGGAGACTCATGAGCATGATTAGATCTTATGAAATACGGGGAGAACTAGGCATTTAGATACAGAACTGGCTAAAATGTAGAAGACAGAGAGTGGTGGTGGAGGGTTGTTTTTCAGACTGGAGGCCTGTGACGAGTGGAGTGCAACAAAGATCGCTGCTGGGTCCTCTACTTTTGGTCATTTACATAAATGATTTGGATGGGAGCAAAAGAGGTACAGTTTGTAACGTTGCAGATGACAAGAAAATTGGAGGTGTAGTGGAAAGCGAAGAGGGACCTTAGATTACAACAGTATCTGGACCAGATGGGCCAATGGGCTGAGGAGTGGCAGATGAAGTTTAATTCAGATAAATGCGAGGCGCTGCATTTTAGGAAAGCAAACCTTAGCAGGACTTATACACTTAATGGTAAGGTGCTCGGGAATGTTACTGAACAAAGAAAACTTGGAGTGCAGGTTCATAGCTACTTGAAAGTTGAGTCGAAGGTAGATAGGACATATCAGAAGGCGTTTGGTATGTTTTTCTTTATTGGTCAGTGTATAGAGTACAGGAGTTGGGAGGTCATGTTGCGGCTGTACACGACATTGGTTAGGCCACTGTTGGCACATTACGTGCAATTCTAGTCTCCTTTCTAACGGGAAGATATTGTGAAACTTGAAAGAGTTCAGAAAATATTTGCATAGATGTTGCCAGTGTAGGAGGATTTAAGCTACAGGGAGCAGTTGAACAGGCTGGGGCTGTTTTCCCTGGAGAGTTGGAGGCTGAGGGGTGTCTTGATAGAGGTTTACAAAATTATGAGAGGGATGGATAGGTAAGTTGGCAAAGTATTTTTCCCTGGGGTCGGGGAGTCCAGAACTAGAGGGCCTAGGTTTGCGGTAAGAAGGGAAAGATATAAAAGAGACCAAAGGGGCAACTTTTTCACGTAGAGGGTGCTATGCGTATGGAATGAGCTGCCAGAGGAAGTGGTGGAGGCTGGTATAATTGCAACATTTAAGAGGCATTTGGATGGGTATATGAATAGAAAGGGTTTGGAAGGATATTGGCTGGGGGCTGGCAGGTGGGACTCGATTGGGTAGGGATATCTGATCAGCATGGACGGTTTGGACCGAAGGGTCTGTTTCCATGCTGTGCATCTCTGTGACTATAAAGTGGAACTCAGTCACAAAAAGAATTCAAAATTGATAGGGGAGCGGTGTTGGATAGAATCTTATCATTTAATGCTAAGCATCCACTGAGACTGATAAGATGCACTGAAGAATTTGTAATTAGGGGCAGTGGAAATTACTTTGGAAACATATTTACGGTTTTACCTTTCCATGATGGCCGTGTCAGAAATTTGAACAGATTCAAACATTGTAGTTTTATTCAGGAAAACTCTTTTGAGTACTTCACTCTGATTTCCAGTTTTTTTTTAAAAAGTAGACGGAAAGTTCAGATCTTGAGCATCTGTTAAGAGAATAAATCCATAGGATTCCATAGAAATGAAGAAAAACAAACAGGCTTCATTATCAAATTTAGAATAGTAATGCACGGCCATTGTTTCTGAATTTCCTGAATGAGCATGTCATCAATTTGGGAATCCAGAGCTCATATCAAACAGAAAACTGTCATCAAGACAGATTCCACACCTTTCTTCGTGACTCCACCACATATTAATATTACAGTGGATCATCCAAGAATTTGATCCTCACAACGGCTTACCATCTTACCGACCTGTCTTGGAAACCCCTTTCAAGTTCAATACTGAAGTGGAGAAAGTAAAAGAATGGTCATTGGTTTGGCTATGTCAGTGCTATCACACATTTCAAACAGGCAAATGATTTCTCTCCAGTGCGACATTATTGATGCATGATTCAATAAATCTTGTCTCATACTCGGAGCAGGTGAATGCTCTCTGGCCAATGTGAAATCGCTGATGTTCCGGATGGTGGAAGGCCTCAGAATAGATGAAAGGCCACTTTCCAGCGTGAAGTCGTTGCAGATCGGTTGGGAAATTGGACGAATCTTTTACCACATTCAGAGCAGGTGAACCGTCTCTACCCCAAGAAACCTGGCCAATGGTTTGGAAGACGGATCGCTTTTTGTGTTTGGAGCAGTTGAATAATGTGTTGTCAATGTGTATGCGGTAACGTTTCAGCAGGATCATTGTTTGAATGAGTATCTTAACTTGCAAAGAAGATATGACTGTCTTCTCCCTTGTCTGAACTCGCTGGTGAACTGCAAGTTGGATTGATCGCGTGTACTGAGTCGAACACAAAGAAAACCTGAACATCCTCTTGTCAGTCTGACCACATTGATGAGACATCAGATCCCTTGAATGTTTATAGAATATCCTACAGTCTGCACATTTAAAAGTTTTATGATCATGTGAAAACTTTGATGGCATATCAGGTCCCTGGACCTTTTGAATGACTTTCATTTATTATGACGTTTAAAAGGTTTATTCGCAATGAGAATGCATTGATATTTCAGTTCATGGGCGACCGAGCAAATCTCTTCCCACACTGAGAGTAGCTGAATGTCCTGTTCCCTGTGCAACAACACTGATGCCAATCCAGGACAAGTGGATATTTGAATTTCAGTTACAAGATTGCCAGCAAGAGAATTATGAGTAAGATGTGGAAGAACTTCTTTATTTAGAAAGATGTTAAGATTAAAATGCATTGCCTGGGGGAGAGCGGTGTCATTGGCTTTCATCAGACGTTTCAAAAGAGTACTGCATCTCAATTTGGAAGTGGTAAATTTACAGGTGCGCATCTCAGATGCAAAAGAGGAATATAAGTTTTAATAAAAGTAGCATAGGTTAGAAGTAAGGTACAATCGTCATATCAATGTTGAATGATCGACTTTGCAGACCAGTAAATAGTTCCAGATTGATATTATTACAACCCCATTGTCCAAGCACAGAGACCAGATGGTCTGACCGCCCACGCCAAGTCCAAAGCCAACAAAAGATTTGCTCCACTCCATGCCTCCAGTCAGTTCAGCCAGATATTCAGCTGAACCAAGGTAAGTTGCACTGCGACTGAACTCACTTCTCCTCGCGCTGATAGTTAATAATATGCAATGTTTCTGGAATGGCAATTGCTCACTTCACCTCGTTTCAAATTGTGCTGGCACGGGCAAAGCTTACACTCGCGCTACTCTGGGTATTACTTCCCTTACCACTGTCGCCATGTTGCAGGGTAACAAAAACGGATTCTAAGCGTGTTTTCAATCCATTGTGAAGTTGATTCCGGGATTTTGACGCAGCGGAATGGCAGCATATGTACAAGTAAAGATGGTGAGTGGCTTGGAAAGGAAAGTGAATGTGATGGTGTACCCCTGTATCTGCTTCCCTCGTCCTTCTAGATGGTCGTGGTTGTGCGTTTGCCTGGCGCTCTCTGGAGACTTTTGATGCATTTCGTCAGAACATCTTGTAGATGGTACACACTGCTGCTACTGATGGAGGGAGTGGATGCGTGTGGATGTATGCAAACTAAGCGGGCTGCTTTGACCTGGATTTTGTCAAGATTCTTGAGTGTTACTCTAGCTACCCTCATCCAGAAAATTGTGGTATTAATCATCGCACTGTTGACTTGTGTCTTGGAGGTGCAGTGAGCAATTTCCATTCCAGAAACATTGCATTATATTAATGAATCACCCAATCTGCTGTAAGCTGGGCACTCAGTTTGCGATCCTGGCAGGAAAGGGCACCACTCCCTCTGGGGAGAAAACACATACATGCTGTGTGTGTGCAAGAGGCTTCAATCAGTCAGTTGTTCTATCAGAACATCTTTGCATTGACAGCCACGCGAAAGCGTGGAATTGTGCGGATTGTAGGAATTCATATGCATTCCCAACTGAGAAGCCAGTGTTGTTCCCCTGCCTGGAGTGTGGGAGAATTTATTATGTCACTCATCCTATTGAAACATCAGCGTGGTTACGTGGATGAGAGAATTTTCAAAATCCCAGAATGTGGGAAATATTTAAAACGTCCCTGGAAAATAATGTGTTAAAGAACGAGTAGCCACTACTACAGTTGGTTCCACACTCCATTCAAATTCACTTAACACATGCAATTTCGGATTGGAGAAAGCCCATTTCCCTGCTCTACAACCTGCTGAAAGACCAGTGAGTTCACACCGCAGAGAGGCAGATCAATGGTCCAGTGACCTGCAGAAAAACTAGCGGGTTCACCCAGGGAAAATGTAACTCACTTGGTCTGTATTTAGGAGGGGTCTCCAGCCCTCTTCTCCACGCCACTCTCCCCTTTCTCCTCCCCTCTTATCACCACTCACTGTACTAGATGACTACTGAAATTGAGGTCTTGGTCAAGAAAATGAAGGAGGGCTGTTTTTGCTGTGGCCAGCGGGATTGATTGAATCGCTCAATGATAATAGGGACAGTAAGCTGGAAAAAATGGGACATGAGATATCTTAGGAAAATAACATTCAAAATAATTTCACTGGATTATAGAATTGCATTATGTGCAAAAATGTAACTTGACAGAATAGGGCCCCTAAAAATTAAAAAAGGCTCTCTCAGTATCGAAATACGTGCGATTGATGAGATTGTAAACTCATATTTTGTGTCAGTACTTATTGTGCCGAATGCTATGGAAACAAGAGAACTTGAAGAAATAAATAGTGCAAACTTGATAGGTGTTCACATTAGAGAGGAGGAGGCGCGGGATGCCTTCAAAATCGAATAAATACTCAGACCCTGACCAGGTGTTTCCGAGAACATTGCGTAAAACAAGGGAAGTGAATGCTGGGCCCCTTGGGGAGACAGTTATGTCATTGATAGTCACGAGTGAGGTTTTGGAAGACGGAAGAGTGCCTTTTTTTCATAAGGAAAATTCAGATACCTCTTGACCAGTGAATGTGACATAGATGGTGGATACATTGTTGGGGATTCTGAGGAACTGGATATTCATATTTTTGGAAAGGAAAGAACTCATTACTGATAGTCAACATCGTAAATCTTATCTCACTAATGAGATTTTTTGTGAAGATCTGACGAAAAGTGGGCAGATCAGTGGGTGGAACAGTGGTTAGCACTGCTGCCTCCCAGCGCCAGAGACCCGGGTTCAATTCTATGCCTCAGGCCACTGACTGTGTGGAATTTGCACATTCTCCCCGTGTCTGCGTGGGTTTCGTCCAGGCGCTCCGGTTTCCTCCCACAGTCCAAAAATGTGCAGGTTAGGTGAATTGGCCATGGTAAATTGCTCGTAATGTTTGGGGAAGGGGTAAATGTCGGGGAATGGGTCTGGATAGGTTGCGCTTCGACAGGTTGGTGTGGACTTGTTGGGTCGAAGGGCCTGTTTCCACTCTGTAAGCAATCTAATCTAATCTTGGTGCTTGAACAGAGCTGTTGACGTGAAATACATGGATGTCAGCGAGGCGTTCAATAGGTTTCCGCATAGTAAACTGAAGAAAGGTTAGATCACATGGAATCGATGGAGCGTTCGCCACCATTTACAGAATTGGCTTGACATAGAAAACAGCGTGTGAAAGGGGAGTGTTGCTTTTCAGACTGTAGTCCAGGGAACAGCAATACAATGCAGTGATCATTATTTGGTTCACTGCTTCTGTCATTTATATTAATAATTCAAATGCGAATATTGCTTGTCTAGTCAGTTCATTTCTCCATTATAGTAAAATTGGCAGTGTGGTGGACAGTGTTATCTCAAAAGAAAACATTGCACCTTGATCAGGTAGGTCGATTAGCGTCAGATGGATTTTCATTTAGTTTGAGGTGTTGCATTTTGATAAAGTAAATCACGGCAGAATTTATATGCGTAATGAAATAAGCCTGGGGAAAGATACGAAGCAAAAAAGTCTTCGTTTACATGTTTATTTTTCCTGAACTATAGAATCGTATCTAGAAAGAGTCGTTTCGTAGACATTTGGGACACTTGCTTTTATTGGTCAGTGCACTGTGTCTCGGAGTTGGGACATCAGGCAGCTATGAAATAGAAGATTAGTTCGACCACCTTTCGAATATTGCATTCAATTCTCATTCCTGAAACATCATAGGAAAGATGTTTTGAAACGTTCAAGGGTGCAGAAAAGGTTTACAGCAATGTTGTTAGGATTGGAGGGCGTGAGCTACAGTTAAACACTGAATAGGCTCGGACTCTTTTCTCTGTTGTTTCAAAGGCTGTGTGGTGACATTATAAAGGTTCATAAGATCAACAAGGGCTTGGAAAGAGAGAACAGCCAAGATGTTTTCCCCACATAAGTGAGTACAACATTAGAAGTCATAGTTTTAAAGTTAGAGAGGAAAAATTTAAGCGGAACCAAAGAGGCAACATTTTCAGGCAGACTGATGCATTTATCGAATGAGCAGCAAGATGTAGTCGTGGAGGCTGGTACAAGAACAACATTCACACGGCTTCTGAGTGGATGCATGAACAGGAAAGGTTTAAATTGTTACGATTCAAATGGTGGCAAATGGAATTAGATTAATTTAGAATATCTGATTGGCAGGCTTGAGTTGGAATGAAGAGTCGGCTTTCGTCGAGGACATCTGTCTGACTCTATTTACAATACATACGAATATCCTTAATTACCAGTGTATGTAATGTTGCTGAGTTTGGCGATAGGAAATACTGATGGGGAGCCTAGTCATGAGGATGCTAACAGGAGCTTACTGTTAAAGAGGTATAAACAAGTCGACAAAGACTCTGCAGCTGAAAAATATCGTGAGAAAGACGGAGGTTTATGCATTTTCACGGAATGAAGAATATCATGTAACTGTGGAGAAAAATACAGAAATCCAAATCACAGAGCGAATTGTGGATATTCGTGTCTGAAAGACAAAATGAAAGAGTTCACGTTCAGCAGTTCACAAGAAAGTCAAATGTTCTAATATTCATCACTTCAAGGGATAGAGCGTAAACATAAGGAAGTCTTGCTAAAACTGCAAATACCAGTCAGATCTCACCTTGAAAACTCAGGACAGCTTTAGTCCCCGATTTTGGGCAAGATGGTTCAGAGAAGGTTCACGGTAATGTTGCAGAATATGGAAAAATATCCTCATTGGATGAAAGGAAAACATATTAAATGATAAAATGTTCTTGGGGGCTTGACTGGATAGATTCATGCTTCTTGTTTTTCACTGTTTCAGAGGCGAGGACCAAACTCAGTGTTCACCTCTCTAAGATTGAAATTCGGAACAACTTCTTCTTTGGGGCTATTGATTCCGTGAGATTATTAACCGCAGAGAACGGTAGAGACTGGCTCTTCAGTATATACAACGCTGAGGTCAACATATTTTGAATCAGTAGGGTAGTCAAAGGTTAGGAGATAGGAGAGGAAAGGGAAGTCGTGTCTTACCATCTAAGCCCTGATTTCATTGAATGGCGAGACCACGCTTAATGAATGAAATTGCATACTTTTTGCCCTGTTTGTGTTGGTTTCTCGCTCGCTCTCCTTTGTCTATTTTCAACCAATTTCACAGGACATTAAAGCAATAAGGTTTTCTGTCTGAAGACTAGAAAGCAGACATAACTTCAACATCTGACAGAGTCGCACAGTTTTTTTGCAGCCTGAATATCTTTGGATTTCGAAAATGAAAGGATATCATCATTCACAGCGACGAGGACTGTAGCTATCGAACACAGAATAATACAGGTGAGGAACGGACTCTTCAACCCAAAAGGTTTTGCCAAACCTGACGCTAAATTTATCTAGTGACTTTTGCCTGCACTTGTTTCATTTTTTTTCCCATTTCAGGCATAATCTTTGCTTATTTAATGTTTCTTAAGCGTCATTTCTGTATCTGTCTCTGCCACCAACCTTGGCAATGCATTCCACACTTCTACCACCCTCTGTGTAAAAACGAACTTGGACCTCACATCTCCATTTAACTCCTACTTTAAATGTATGTCCACTAGTTTAAAGATATTTCAACTCTGAGAAAATGATTGTGACTGCCAATCCTATTTTGGCATCTCATAACTTTATATACTTCCGTCATGTCTCCGCATAGCCTCCGCTGCTCAGGTGACAACAACTAATTCAAACACTTCAATCCAGGTAGACTCCAAGCCCTCCATATCCTACCTGTACTGTGGTGACCAGAACTGAATGCCATATTCTAAGCGTGGCCTAACCAAAGTCTTTTAAGGCTGGAAGATGACATCCTGTTGAGGGTCAGGAACTCGCAGATTTCAATGAAAACAGGGTTAATGATTCTCATGGCCTTGAGGAGATGGCTGTTCACTGAAGTTGTTAGTCGTTCATGATTTTCAAGTGATGGGCTCTCTGACTTGAAATCCTTCTTTTGCACACCAATCTTGAACTCATCTATGACCTCGTTTTCCTCTCCAAACGGCTGGAACTTGGTGTCGCCCAAAAATCTGTCCCTGGCCATTTCTATTCCCATCTGGATCCTAGCGCTATGTGATATCATATAAAGCCACAATGTGCGTTTTCATACATTCATTAACTTGATCCAGCTCAACACCACCACAAACCCCATCCCATCTTTTCCATTCCTGTAATGTTGTAAACGTTTCTGATTCAGTATTACACATTTTTACATAGCTTCAGTTACCCTTACCACACATCGACGCATCATCCCCAACATCAGATCGTGCAATCTCCAATGGAGAGGTTTCCTTTGATTGCTACAGACTGAATTTTTAGCAAGAGCTCCTAGATCTGAATTAACCAGACAAATGCTGCCTTGCTAACAAAACGGTTATCTCATGATGTCACCCGACTTCCGCGCTGTGCCATGTTAGTCGAATGGAGTAATGAGGTTCATAGCTGTGTGGCCCTGGTGGAACACACAGCATCCGTGAGCTGGTTATTGCCAAGTGAGTACGGTTTGATGGTACGGTTGTATTCACTGCCATCAGTGATTATGGAGAGTAGAAAGAAAGGATGATAACTTGAAGTAATATAAGTATCATGCTTTTTTTGGATACAACAGAGCTGGACAACTTTTTGTTTAATTTGTTGTATCAATGGAAACTTTGCAGCTGGACGGGAACCAATTGGGTGGGGAGAAAGTGGGAAAAGGGAAAGAAGAAGACTGATTATTCCTCATCATATCAGTGACAGAGCAGGCTCAACGAGCCAAGTACTCTGTTCCTGCTGCGATGCGGGCGATCG
This sequence comes from Chiloscyllium plagiosum, assembly GCF_037043375.1. Classification (NCBI taxonomy): domain Eukaryota; kingdom Metazoa; phylum Chordata; class Chondrichthyes; order Orectolobiformes; family Hemiscylliidae; genus Chiloscyllium; species Chiloscyllium plagiosum. The sequence goes on along the minus strand of NW_028270184.1, from coordinate 29,665,250 downwards.
AACGCGGAGACCAATTTTGACTCAGCGAGAGCTACGACACAGAGAAAGTCGTACCAATTCATAGCATCAGTACCTGGATAATCCTCTCACAATCCCCTTGAAGGTTCTTGGAAATCTGTCGCACTGTTTATGTTTGACTCGCTCCACCTCACACCTCACAGATATAGTCTATGGGACGAGTTGTTTTCCAATCTGTTTTGTTCTGAATGAGGACAGAGTGAAACGTCTCCCTCACCAGTTCAAACCATCAACAGGCCTCAGCCTCGCCATCCAATAATTCTGATTAATTGAAGCACCAGCCTTTGCTTTATGGACTTTCAATATGTCTTTTCCTATTGGTCAGAATTTCGTCAATTAAGAGAGAGCTGATCTTGCATTGTATATAACTGAAGTGAGACACGGTGCTCATGGTGGCAGAGACACACATTACTGGAGTGGAGAGTGAGATGGAGCAGTCGGTGAATGCATCGGTGCCGCATCCTGTACTGAGGCTGAATTGGAGCAGTTCTTTGATTCCACTGTCAACTTTCATCCCACATTCAAATTCACTTGGTCCATCCCAGACACATCCGTCCGCTTTGTTGATCTTATCGTTTCCATCTCCGGCCACAGTCTCCAGATGGACGTTTACTGCATACGTGCATACTCACATAACTACCTGGATTACACCTCCTCGCACCCTATTTTCCTCAAGAGCTCCATCCAATTCTCCCAATTCGTCCGCCTCTGCCGCGCCTGCTAGACGTTCACCTATTTTGAGCGACGTGTTTTTCCTTCGCCCCGTCATCCAGATAGCCCTCTGCTGCACCACCTCCATTCCCCGTTCCACCGCTCTGAGGCTCTCCTTTCTCAACACAGCAAAGATAGAGACCCCGGTCCTCAACTAGCACTCCAAAAGTCCCTGCAACCAATGCATCATCATTACACACATTCACCAACTCCAACTTAAACCCACCAACAAGATCATCCTGCACTCCCCCACCACTCATTTCATTCCACAAGGACCATTTGATTCAACACTCCTTGCTTTGCGCAGGTCTCCCCATTGAATTTCCCGAACACCCATGTACCTACCCCTGCAAATGGAAAAGATGTGAAACCAGCTATGTATACACCCTCACCTCAATTCAGCGCCGTAAAGAGTCCTTACAAGTGAGGCAATCATTCATCTGGCTCTATTTCAAACTAGTTATTGCATCAAGTGCTCTAGTGAGTCCCTCTCTATATGGAAGGACCATATTTAAGCATTGCTAACAGTTCAACGAGCATTGCTGCCAGCTCCACCGGAGCCAATCGACGTCCCAGTCATCGTCCAATTCTGTTCCCCCACCATTCCCTTCTGACATGACAACAATTTTTCTCTGCTATTCCCAAAAACGAACGACAGTGCAAATTAGTGGAACAACACCTCATCTTCGCCCTTGTAGCCTGCAGCTCGGAGGACTCCAATTTCACATAATCGCTTTCCACTCTCCGACTCTGCTTTCATTCCACTGCTCCTTACCACCAATGGATTCATTCCTCTAAATGACAGATCAGATCGTAACCTCAACCTGTCTTCAACTATCTGCAATTCACCACCCTGCCCAAGCCACACCCTTCTATATGTCACTTGCTCTACACCAAAGAAGTTTTTCACCTGACACGTCCAGTTTTCCACCTCCTAATGCTGGCGGGCTTCCTGTGTTGTTCCAGCCTCCTGCCTGTCTCTTTCAGCCTCCAGCATTTGCAGTGTTTTGTTTTTGTCTGCAACCAGCTTTGTGGTGAGGGCACAGTCCTGTAGCGTGCCAGCACAACTTTCGTCTTCAAGGTGTTAACTAACCCGGCTCAAGAACAGACTAGAAAAATAAGCAACAGAGAGTGTGTGGGAAAATGAAGCAGGAGGCCACGGTTGAAGTTAGCAACAATCTAATTGCATTGCACCTGTGATCTGAATCAAAATTCTCACACATTTCAGAGGGAGAAGGTAAAACGAGTTCTTTCATGGAGCCTACATGCGGTCACAGCAGGGTCGTTGAACAAACACATTGGAAAAGAACTATGTGTGAAAGACGAAAGTGAGAATGAGAGGGAGAATTCCAGATCTTGGGGCTGAGGCAACTTAAGGTGCAGTCACCAATTATGCAACAATGAAAGCACGGGTTGTGCAAAAGGCCAGCATGGGAAAATACCACATTTATCGGAAATTAATATTACAGAGATAAAGTTCGGAGGATCCATGGGAGTAATTTGATAACAAGGCTGAGCGTTCTAAAATCTTGATGTTGCTTGAATTGGAGTTAGTGTAATCAGTCCGCAGCGTAGTTATCGAGGATTGAGAATTGTTGGAATGTAATAACTGCAAATTTTAGATTACATCAAGTTTGGAGAGAACAATATGGACGATCATTGAGCACGGAATTTCAGCTGTCGAGCCTAGAGGTAAGAAACAAATGAATTTGTGTTGCAGCAGCAGATGCACTGAAAGAGAGAGACAGGCTGCAATGAGATTAGCTTGGATTAGATCACCTACACTGTGGAAACAGGCCCTTCGGCCGAGTAAGGTCACACCGACGTTCTGAAGAGTAACCCGCCCAGTTGCATTTCCCAATTACTAATCCACCTAACCCTGTGGGCAATTTAGAATGACCAATTCACCTGATTAGCATTTCTTTGGACTGCGGGAGGAAACTGGAGCACGTGGATGAAGCCCCAAGCAAGACACGCGAAGATTGTGCAAACTTCACACAGGCAGTCGCCCGAGGTGGGAATCGAACCTGGATCCCTGATGCGGTGAGGCAGCTGTATTAACTACTGAGCCACCGTGCCGCCCAATAACAGAGGTGGATCCAGGTGGTCTTCGTGTTGACATAGAAAGGAGATCAGAAGCTGTCATCGGAATCAAATTCAGCACCAAATTCTGGGCAGCCTAGCTGAATCTCAAAATGTCACAAGAGAGTGGGATGGAGGAAATGATTAGGAATTCAGATTGGAACATGGACTGGAAACTTTGGTTCAATTCTTTCCACTGTTTAATTGAAATTAACTGTGCAGCACAAAGACAGTCAGGAACCAGAAAATATATTATTCCGGGTTGAAGTTAATTTCAGCGGGAGAGGTGCCAAAAAAGTGAACACGAGGAAGTTTGGAGAAACCATATTTATATAAGTGACTCTAGCAGTGGGGACATTTTAGCAGTAAAGTTAAAATAGAGAAGGCGAAAAGGAATTTTAAAAGAAGCTTTCGAAATCAGAAATGTTCTGTACAAGGTGGACAGTGTGAAATTGTTCACCGTGTTAAAAGCATAAAAGGTAAGTTTTCAACTAAATTACAGAGACGGAAATGTGAGGAGAGAAAAAAGCCTTCAAAAAGTAAGCAGATACATCTAGAATAAAAATCAGGGAACTGTGAATTTGATAGGTTTTACCAAGGTCATGAGACAATTATTTGAGATTTTAAAATTGCAAGGTTGCCAGGAAAAGTCAGGTAAATGGAGACACGTCGGAAAGTCCATTTAAAGAATTGCATGGCCCGTTTCTGTACTTCAGTAATTCTGTGTTTTGCAATTGCTCATTGGATCTCTGCACAGTAAGTTAGGAACATCAGGTTAAATTTTGCTATTCTGCACAGGGACCTCAATCAGGTCAATGTTTTGTGTTTATAAATTATTGCGGTAACACAGGAATTGGTAAAACGATCTCAGTTTCCCAGAATAATGTAGAACTTCCGGGCCAAGTCACAGTTTCAAGAGGAAGTGTTGGATGGGGGTAAAGTGACAATGTTTTGTAGAAAAAACGATAAATCCATGGATAGGAAAGGACTGGAGAGGTCCTGGAAAACAGAGGGAGGTTGGACTCATTCGGTATGTGATCATTGTCAAAATAGACAGGTTGCGTCAAAGCCTCTCCTTCTATACTGCTTTATAATATTTTACTGCTTAAGCGGTGACGACACTGACAAGTTGGATAAGTAGTCGGATAGATAACAGATAAAGTGCAGAAAGAACATGAGAAGTATAAAATAAAGCACGACAACTGTAGAAATAGCTTGAGCAGAGCGACATGGATGTAGATGTGCACAAGCTATGAAAGGCAGCAGGACAGGTAGAGAGAGTCATTGGTGAAGCCCACAGAATTCTAGACTTTGCTATTAGTGGCAGAGATTCGAAGAGTTATGCTGGGCTCCTGTGAGTCATAAATGAAACTTTAGCTGGATATATTTTTCTGTTCTGGGTACCACATATCAGGAAGAATGATAACTCGTTAGAGAGAGTGATTTTTTTTTACAGGAATGATTCGAAGGGGGAGGAATTTCTAATACGGATAATGTGAAGAAACTGCTACCGTTTTTATTACAGAAGAGATGGCTGAAAGGAGATGTTTTTGAAGTTTTCAAAACTATGAGGGTCTACACTCAGGAGGTAGGGGGACGTTTTCTGTTCATATGTTGCTCGAGAACCAACGAGAATGACTTCAGAATAAAATACAAAGAAAGGAAAACATGCAAGTTGGGTTAAACTTTGCGACAGCAAATATTTGGAATGTGCTGCCTGGACGTGTGGTGGCAGAATTTGTAACTAAGATGTTCAAGACTGGATCAGATAGTCATGATAACAGGAGCAATATGCAGGGCTAGGTGTGAAGGCATGAGAATGATATTAAGTCATATTCCTCATTTGGAAAGCGAGACAGATGCAACGGTCCAAAAGGCCACGTTCAGCAGCGAAATAATTCTGTGATTTTTGTATTGAGCTTTCCACACAATCTGCTGTCTGGCTGTTCAGTTGACATAGCCTGACTACGTTTAGACTGCGGATTAGCCATACAGTGATGGATGGCAAGTGTTATACAATACATAAATCAGTGTGTAGCAATTAAGCTCAGCTAGACAAGACAGCCAAATGTTAGCAAGTGATGCTCTCCGAGGAGTAAGCCTGAACCTACTTTCTTAATAATTTATACGAGCTTGGGTATTAGAAATCTGAACTGCAATTTTAAATCTTGAAACAGACTCGCAATAAACTGTAAATAGAAACATAACTTTAACAAATTATGTTACAATAGCTCATTTAGTCTTGGAAACATTTGCTGACTGAAGAAGACATGAGGAAGTCGTCAGTTGCTTTAGTTCTTTATGGATTGATGATCAAATTGAAAGGTAACGAAGGACTACTGCGACTATATGATAATTGACATGCACACATCAATAATACGGGGGATTCCTCATAACACGCTGCAGATCCTGTCTTATTTGGGCATCAAACATTTGTTGTACTTGTACCAACAGTTACCAGATTCTCTAAACTCTTCGGTTGACGATTTAAGTGCATTAGTTAGTCACGTTTTCTTATTCATTCACCGGATGTCGGCATCCTGGCTCAGCCATTTTTATCGTCCATTCATAATTGGTCTGCAAACTGTGACAATATGTTGCTTTTCAGAAGTACATGAAGTATATTGACACTCACAATGCTGACGGGAAGTGAGTTCCAGGGATTTCGACATAGCAACAACTAAGAAATGGCAATATATCTTCTAACTCACGATGGTAAATTCTTGCAGTGCAACATATAGGTGCTGAGGTTGCATGCATCTTATGCGATTGTCCTTCCGAAAGGTCGATGTTACAGGTTTGGAGATGAGTCGCTCATTGAGGAATTGCCAGCCTCTGACGAGTTATTACTGGATGATAAAAGTGCTATGTTAGTAGATTTTGATGGTTGTCAAAAATGGTTGCTCTGGACTGTCACAAAAACATGTTAGAGTCTTCACAAAAGTCATCACTGCCATGTTAAAGCTGCAAATTTAATTTTTGCAATTCAGAACATTCACTTTTCCAATAATTATGACCGTCTTCAAAATGGAGGTGAATTGGGGAAATTACGTTTTTATCAGTTCTCAGGAAAGCGAATTTGTGGAACTTGCACAAGATGTTATTTTCAGAGCATCTTATGATCGAGCTCATAAGGGAACTGGCAATTCTGGATTTGGTGATCTCTAAGGAACTGGTTTGAATTGGGCACTGAAGGTGCAGGAGACCCGGCGGGGCAGTTGCCACAAGATGATAGAATTCACCTTGCAGTTTGGGAGAAACAACTGAATCAGACGTAATGGTGATACATGAGAGAGGAGTTGGCTAGCGTTGATTGTAATGGGCGCCTAACACGGAAGAGAATATAGCGCTAATGGCAAGAGTTGCTGCGGCAATTGAAGACACACAACAAACATCCATTCCACAGAAGGAAAATATATAACGGGAGGATGATGCAACCATGACAATGAAAGTCAGGGGCAAAGCAAAAGCTGAAGCAGAAAAGGTGGTGAAAGTCAGTGGAGGCGAGAGGATTGGTAAGCTTTACAAAGCAGCAGATGATACTTAACAAGGAAGTCAGAGTGTGATTGATCAGTGGAACTGACTGCGACAGAAACTTTTCGACATCAATTCATTCAGCGTGATCAGTGCACCAACAGATAGTTGTGGATTGGAATGGAAATTAAGAGTCATGATAAGAAAGAAGGAGAATGGGTTTGGGAAACATATCAACGACCATTAAATGGTGGATCAGACATGGTGGCCAAATGGCGTCACCCTGCTCATATAACTTATGGACTTCTCGTGAAGAACAAAACACAGCTTTGTACCAGTCTCTGATTTCACAGATTGTATCCATTCTCCTTGCCTAGAAATACAGCTGTGACGTGGAGATTGGAATGGTATGATGGTTACTGAACAGAAACCAGACACTGATTCACAAAGGATCTGGAATAACTGTTCGAGCCATTCTGCCCTTTCACATCATACAAATTGACCTTCAACAACGCCAGAACGTATTGGACATATCGGCTATCCAACATTTTATCCACATAAAATGCTGCTTGTCGCTCTCAGTGTTCCACTGAAAGAACATTACATGGTTGAATTTCTGTTTTTTGTGTATGATCCTTCCGCAAGTTTGTCTTTTCTGATCTCACTCCTGATGGTGTCAAACACTCGGGTGGAAGAGTTACAAAATTGCATCAATGTGTTTGAAATAATGGTGACATTCTGTTTGGCAGTAAACCACAATATTAAGCAGCAACTCGTATTTCTATTTCAAAGTCATTAGATATGAACCGAACCTGTGAGAATGAAGGAATTCAATACTTACCGTGATGATCAGTGACAAAAGCCACTGCAGCAAACACCTGTGATCACTTGTCCACTCGCTGGTTTATCAGGCAGCTGGTTAACTGTGCGAAAAACTTCCTACACACAGAACAGTAGCATTGTTTCTGTCCAGTGTTAGAACTATGATATCAGCTGATTTTTAAAAAATAAATATCTTCTCACAGCCAGAGCACTGAAAAGGTGTCTATACCGTATAAACGTGTTGAAGTGTTTGAAATTGGGATGACCGAGGAAATCCATTTCTGCATATGGAACAGAAAACAGCTTCTCCCGAGTGTGAATGCAGTGATGTGTCAGTAGATTGGATTGCTCATTATCGCCTCTCCTTCTCCCAAATCCCCAACTGCCGGAAGGACAACAGCAGCTAGTCCATGGGAAAAAACATAATTCCCATGATATTTGCCAACGATTCACATTGCAGAGAGGCTCTTCGCTTTCTCAGAGCATTTGCGAAATAGTTTCATCAAACATCCACCTCACAGAGAAATCAGTGGGGATCTGCTGTGACTGCATGATGGGATTTTCCTATCAATCATTTCTAGGACTGAATCAAGTTTTCACTGAGAGATTCACGTTAAATTCTGGTAATACTAAAACAAAACTAACTGGCATAGAACTCACCATTTCGACGTTTTTTTTTCTTTACCTCGTATGATATTAATCCTATAGCCTAACAAATCATAACATGCTTATATAACCCACACTGTCAATAACGGACTTTTCCTAGGGCATTTTACCAAAATATTGGAGTTGAAAGCAATGCGTGATTTGTCTGTACTTCTTGTAATTTATTGACCTGTATTAATGCTTATAATCTGTCTTGGGAACATCAAATAGTGTCTTGGGTGATCACTTTGTGGAAAAGTTACATTTATTCTGCCGGCTGACCCTTAGCTTCTGGTCGAGAGAGTGCTGCTAGAAAAAACACAGCATGTCACGGAAATTCGACGGACAAAGAGAATCAATGTTTCGAGCATTAGCCCTTCATTATGTATCTGCTTGTAGAGAGAGGTCGGCATCCTTGCAATAGGCTTCGCAGTCAGTTTGAAATCATGATTAGATTACTTACAGTGTGGAAACAGGCCCTTCAGCCCAGCAAGTCCACACCGCCCCGCCGAAGCGCAACCCACCCAATCCCCTACATTTACCCCTTACCTAACACTACGGGCAATTTAGCACGGCCAATTCACCTAACCTGCACATCTTTGGACTGTGGGAGGAAACCGGAGCACCCGGAGGAAACCCACGCAGACACAGGGAGAACATGCAAACTCCACACAGTCAGTCGCCTGAGGCGGGAATTGAACCCAGGTCTCTGGCGCTGTGAGGCAGCAGTGCTAACCACTGTGCCACTGTGCCACCGTGCCGCCCACAAATCAATTAGGAGAAAGTGAGGACTGCAGATGCTGGACATCAGAGTTGAGATTGTGGTGCTGAAAAGGCGCAGCAGGACAGGCAGCTACCCAGGAGCAGCACAATCAACGTTCCAGGTATAAGCACTTCGTCAGGAATGAGCTTTAGCTTCTGTTCCCTTGTCGTTTAATTCTCTGCCACTCTCACTCTGACCTGTGTATCCACGATCTCCAGATATTATACCAATGAACCTAAATCGGAGCTGTCAGAACAGCAGCTCATAGTTTTATAGAGCATTTTACAACTTTGGACACAACATTGAGCTCAGATGTTTCTCGACCAAAACAGAGAGTTGTTGAGATCTGGAAATCTCGAGCTGTCAGGTTCATCTGTGCCCCATGTCCCCGAATACCTTAAGTTAGCAAAGGTCCTTCAGCACCAGATGTTCAATTACCATTGAGTAGACTTTAAATTCTGTTGGGGAAGAACAGTTCAAGCTTCTAACTAATTTATATGATAAAGTGTCTCTTAGTTCTTCAAGTTCAAGCTCACAGATGGTTGCGAGTTTTGTGAGAGATTTTTATCTTCAATAGACACGGCTGTGCGTCCAGAAGCTTGAAATTTGGCTAATATGATGCCATTCTTTAGGATAGGTAGTAAGGAAGAACCACTGAAACTTCAACCGCTGAGCCGAACATGAGTGGTGGGTAAATTGTCGGAGAGATTTCTGAGACATAGGAATTTCATGCATTTTGAAAGGCAAAGACTGATGAAGGATAGCCAGCATAGCTTTGCCCTTAAGAAGTTATTGCCATGACTGACTTTTTTGAAAAGGTAAAAATTATGATTTAAAGGGCATAATTGTAGACATTATCTATTGATTTCAGCAAATGACCAGTCATGATCTGCATGGTTGACTGGTTAGTTACCTCAGACTTGATGGGGTCCAGAGGGACAAATCAAATTGGATTCACAATTAGCTTGAAGGCAGAATGGAGATGGTGGTGGTAGAGGATTGGGATTTGGTCTCCCGGCTTGGAACCAGTCCTAAGCTATAAGGATAGTGCAGGATCCATCGCTTTTCGGAATTTATATAAATGATTTGGATCAGAAGATAAGAGGAATCGATATTAAGTTTACAATTGACATTAAAATAAGTGGTGCAGTGCACAGCGAGGAAGGTGATCTGAGTGAACAACGGAATATGATCACATGGGCAAATGGACTGAGGAGTGACAGATGCAATTTAATTGTTATGAATGTGAGGTGCTATATTTTGGTAAGTGAAATCAGGACAGGACATTTACAGATAATGGTTGGAACATGGGGTATATTACCAAAAAAGGGATTATGGAGCGCTGGTACATATTTCCGAGAAATTGGAGTTGCAGGTGGACAGCGTTGTGAAGTAAGCAATTGGCACGCTTCTCTGCATTGGTCACCACATAGAGTATGAAACTTTGGGTGTCATGGTCAGAATATTGCATTTCGTGATGTTCTCCCTGTTGCACATAAGATTTGCCTAAACTTGAGAGGTTGCAGAAAAGATTTACAAGAGTTTTAGCGGGAAAGGCAGGATTGAGCGACAGGAAAAGCCTGAATATGCTGCGTTATTTTTTTGTTCTGGTTGTGAATGTACGATGCTGAGGGGTCACCATACAGGGGTTTATAAAAACATATGAGGCATGAATTATATGAATAGCAACGGTGAACAAATTCAACGTTATCTCCATGCTCTTGTATTCTGTGCCACCGTGATAAAGCTGCACACACTGGATGTTTCATTAATGTATCACTCTCGAACTGTCCTGTCACCTTTAGTGAGGCAGGTATACACCCACGTCCTTGCGCTCCTACACCATTGTTGGAATTGTACCTCAGATTTTAGATTACCTTTCAGTGTTCATATTATGCTGCATTGGACATCTTCTGCGTCCTATCTGCACACTACACCAACTCGGGAAGTTTCAACAGAAAATTAACTCCAATCTCAGACTCTTGATACGATACTTCCCTGACCAGTTTATGTTTGGCATGCTGATACAATATTTGAAACCAAATTAAACCTCAAAAACATGTGGAAACCACATCTGCTCCCTCCCCCTCAGTCCTTGATTTGATGCACAATTTTCTTTAAACTTGGTGCGTGCTGTCATTGAAATTAGTCCATGGCTCATGTTACAGAAAGACCATTTATCCCTCATTCCCCACATTACGGGGATAGGGAGAGATGGGACCATGGGATGATGCTGCATGGTATGTATTCACTCCTCTATTCCTCACATCATAGGGATATGAACGGGTGACTGTATGGGGGGAACTTGCTTGAACTACACTAACCTCTCTGTTCTCCACATCAAGGGGATATAAGATAATGGAGCCATAGTTTCTGTGAGAGAGAAGGCACTTTGAGCCGTGTCTGCTATCGGTCACATTATCGAGAGTGTGGCGTTGGAAAATCAGAACACGGCAGGCAGCATCCAAGGAGCAGGAGAGTCGATGTTTCGGGAATCAGCCCTTTACCAAAAATGCAGGCTTATGCCCGAAACTTTATAGTCCTAGCAGAAAGTGAGGACTGCATATGCTGGGGATCAGAGCTTAAAAATGTGTTGCTGGAAAAGCGCAGCAGGTCAGGCAGCATCAAAGGAGAAGGAGAATCGACGTTTCGGGCATAAGCTCTTCTTGCTCCTAAGATGCTGCCTGCACCGTTGTGATTTTCCAACACCACAATCTCAACTGTCATCTCCAGCATCTGCAGTCCTCATTTTCTGCCTTTGGAACAAATTATCACAGACTGATCCTGGTGGCAAATACAACAGCAAGATTGTGAACAAATTGATTCGTCTTTAGACAGTTTCCAGGATGGGAGAAGGCTTGGACATTAGCGAAAGGAACATTCAGCAGAAAACAAAGAAGACAGCTTTGATTCGCTGAGTTGTAAGTGGAAGATATTCATAAATTACCAGAATGGAGATGGAGCATGGTGAGGTATATCTACGTCATTTCAGTGGTAATGTGAAAACGAGCAGCGCATTGTGTGATTCAAACAGTGGAAGCGTGTTAATGAGGAATAGGACAAACAAAGGCTTAATCCTTGGCGACACCATTTATAAGTCGTGGAAAGGAGGTCACAGATGTGTCAGTACTCTGTGTGGACGAGAGAGAACGCAGTTATTTCTGAGGATGGATGCTGACTGTGAAACTCGAAGAGAGAAGGACTGTACCAGAAGACAGAGAGAGGACAATTACAATATCAGTGAACATGGGGGAATTGGATCACAGAGACATAGAGTCATACAGATTTACAGCATGGAAACACACCCTTCGGTGCAACCCGTCCATGCCGACTAGATATCCCAACATAATCTAGTCCCACCTGCCAGCACACGGCCTATATCCCTCCAAACCCTTTCTATTCATATATACATCCAAATGCCTCTTAAATGTTACAATTGTACCAGCCTCCTCCACTTCCTAGCAGTGTTGTGGGAAGAAGGCAAATCAGTAAATTTGTTCAAGATGAGCTCTGACATTGCTGGATAAAGTTACATGTGCAGGTCTTTTATGAAAATCCAGAGACTCAAATGAAAGCAAAATGCTGCCGATAATGGAAATCTAAACTAGAAACACTGATACTGGAGAAATTCGGTGTGGCAGAATCTCTGATGAGAGAAACAGAGTGATCATTTTGTGCTGAGCATGACTTTTCTTTGGAATTACGTTACTCTACAGATACTGTGGGAACTGGTGTCTTTCTCAGGACTTCGTATTTTTAAAAGGTAATTTAGGGACTTGTCCAATGATGGGTGGTTGGAGGGAAGCAGCTGATCAGATCGCTTCCATTTCACTTTCAGAAAAGCTCCATGAGCTCCTCGCTCTTGTTGCTGGAAGTGACGATGGAGGAGACAAGGCGAACAATTCAAAAAGACAACCTGCCATCTGAGATACCAAAAAAAAACTCGGCATCATCTACAGTTAACAGGCAAGCTGGAGGAACCGTCTTCAGGATTCAACACTGAGTTCAAAAACTAAACACCAGGAACTCTGTCCTCCACTCTGAATTACCCTGTTTGAGTTACCACTAACCTCTCTTTCAACGCTCCCCCTCGGCAACTTCCCTCTACTGATACCCCCTCTCTACACTCAACTTGCGAGCTACCCAGTGTCATGGATATTACGTTTGCTCTCAGCAGAACTAACCCATTTTCTCTCTGTAAACTGACCTCTCGCAGTGCCTGTCAATCTGTACATCCCAATACCACAACTAGCTTTCTCTGCACATTTACAATATTTCACGTCCTCTACCTCCTCCTTTGTTACACCATAATAATTTCCATTCCACTTCAGTGCAAAAGCAGAGTCGGATCAGACTTAAAACATTTAATAGTTTTATCTCTCCACTGATGATATCAGACCTGTTGAGTTTTTCCGGCAAGTTGTTTATTTTTCTTTCAGGCCTCGATCATCTGCATTATTTTAAAACAAGCAGACTGATTTCTCATTATCCAGAATGTTAACACAAATAGCTCGTCTAGAGGCAGTAATAATAAGCAGAGATATATCCTGGTTAACAAGGTTCAATCCAGGCTGCCAGTGACAACAAAATTCAATCATGGTAATTATTTGGTTACTTGCTCATGTCTGAACATTTGATGACTGAGAGAAACAATCCCCACACTTGCAGCAGGCGAAGTGTCTCTCCTCAATGAGAATATGCTGGTGCTTTAGCAGATTAGAAAAAAAAAGTAATGTTTTCTGCATTTGTGGCGGCTGATTGGCATTTACATGATGTGAACTTGCTGGTGAACCAGTACCAGTGGAAGCATCCAAACGGCTTACAAGTTCCGCCGAATATGTAAATCAATTCCCGAAATACAGCAGTTAAAGTTGTCTTGCATTACTGTGAACCTGTTAGTGTTTCAGTTGGTAGGATGGCTGAGTCAATCCCTTTCCACATTAGGAAAACATGAATGATCTCTCCACAATGTGAACCCGCTGGTGTTTTAGTGAGTGTGTTGCTTGAGTACTTTATTTTTCCCACACTCTGGTTCAGTGAATGTTCTGTTCTCAGTGTGAACTTTCTGATTTGCCGTCAGGTGGGATAACTTAGTAAATCCCTACTCATGTTCTGCGCAGGTGAACCGCCTCTCTACCGTGTGACTGCGCCGATATGTGTCCAGGTCAGATGGGTATTGATTCGCTTTCCACAACCAACATATTTAGACAGTTTCAACCGACTATGACAGTAGAGCAAGTGAGCACTGCAGATTTGGAGATCAACGTCGAGTGAGTGCAAGACTTAAGAAGGGTCACTTGACTTAAATTTGTACCTGCTTTCTCTCCATAGTTTGTATCGGTCCCTAATTTTACTCGAGGAGTTATTGTTTCTCTGTCAATATTTGGTATTTTATCCTTCAATCTTTGCTTTAGTACTGACTAATCAAGAAGATGTGAGACCTCATCAGTTTGGTTTAGACATTGTGATAATTCTGAGCAATCAGTTGTTTGTGATTCTTCTAAGCTGGTGAGTCTCTTCTTCGCTACCAAAATAGTTGCGTTAGAGTTCATCACATCTCCTTGTGCCTCAGTAGGATGGCTGCCTTTAGCAAAAACCCAACATGGAAGATGAGATCCCGCTCTCCTTACTTCGTGTAAGGGAGAGATAAGTTCTTGATTGGGTTTGGAAACAGACTTACGCAACATGTTTAGACAGTCTGAAGAACATTCTCCAGATCCATCGGTCTCTCCTCATGCCATAATTTTTAACATTTGTAAACGAAAATGTTGATCATCTCTCTGCTGTCATTCATCTTTCTGCGTATGTTCTCTCCACATTTCAACATTACACCTGCACATTGTTTTACTATTTTGTAGATAGCAGATGTTCAGCAGCACGTTGGGTTTAGATGCAGCCCTTGAATGATCGAATCGTATTGTATTAATTTGCTTTTCTGTAACTATGGACGGAGTGTGACGTTATTAAATTGGTAAATACATGTCTTACCCATTGCCTCCGTTCTCTTGTTCGTCATATTATATCGTTATGAATGCCAAATGGGAGATCTTCTGTTCATCATCATTATAATGTGGCAGATTGCTCGGATTATAAAACAAAAGAGTATTTTTCCTGTATGTGTTTTATCACAGTACATATTTGTTTAATTTCAATATCTTGAAGTTGACCATGCGCAGCGCTTATCTATTTGAACATTTTAAATAAGCCAGTGTACGTTGTCTTCTGATTTTGCCTCAGACTACCGTGTCCATTTTTACTAATTATTTTAATTTTAGCTCATTATGTTACTTTATAACCACTACAGAGTTCCATTTCCTTTCTGAGTCCAAACAACAATTCAGCTGTTGTTCCCAAAATAGCTAACAGTACACGTTATGCCACGCAAAATGACAAATGACACTACTTCTGGTGGTGGGTGTTGATTTTTCAATATATTACTGCGACATTAATCAAACCAAACAAGAGAAAGTCTCACTTTAAATGCGATGATGCTACTGCTGGAATGAGTAACCAAGGTTAAGCTCAAAAAGCAAGGATTCAAAGGTACATTTGTAAACAATTGGACGTGGGATTGAAAATCTCTTGTCTACGAGCTGAGATGTCTGAATACGCAACTCCCTCCAAGGCGATTTGAATGGTTATAAGATGCATCATCTGCAAACATAGCAAGAGTGCCCTCATTTCTTCATATGGCTTGTTAATGTATCAAGTGAAATGTTGTCGTCCTGACACAAATCCTTACAGGACACCACCTGTTCGCTGCAGCCATTCTGAGAAAGACAGTTTTCATCACCACTCTCTGCTCTCTGCCAGACAGCCAATCGCCTATCCATGCTCGTAATTTGGCTCTATTACCATGGGCCTTTCATCTTACTCAGTAGGCTCCATGCAGGTCTTTGTCAAAATACTTCTTGAAGTCCAGCGTTGACTGCCCTTGGTCGAAGCTGCTCGTTGGTTCTTCTAAGAATTATACAGGCTTTGAGGCATCATTCCCCTTGATGAAACCATGCACTTCGAAGTATTCAAAAATTTCATTCTTCACTCTGTGACCAAGGTGAGGCTAATCGGTTTGTAATTTTCCATATTTTGCCTTACACACTTTTTAAACAGGGGAGTCTCGTTAGCGACTTTCCAGTCCTCTGAGATCCTGCCTGATTTGAGCGATTTCTCAAAAAAAACCACGAAGGTCTCCACTGTCTCAGCAATTCAGCAATTTCCATCAGGACTCACGTCTGTAGTGAATCTAACCCAGTTACGTTATCCACCTTTCAGCCATTCACCTTTTCTAGCTCCTTCTCATTGTTTATGGCCACGATACTCAGCTCTGTCCTCTCACTCTGTTGAAGTTTTGGGATATTTCCCTTGTCTTTCACAATGAAGACTGACACGAAGTTATTTTTCAGTTCCTCAGCCATTTACTTGTTTCCCACAACGATCTCTCGAGCGTTGATTTCCAGCGGCCCGATGTCCACTTCTGCCTCTCTTGCCCTTTAAATATATCATGAAACTCTTGAAGTCTCCTGTTATATTACTGGCTAGCTTACTCTCATATTTAATCTTCTCCCTCTTTATTTATTTGTTGCCGTCTATTGTTCTTTGCAGGCTTCCCAAAGCTCTCATTTTCTATGGGCTTTCCCAACATTATACACTTGCTTTTTGGATTTAGTCATTGTCCTGGCTTAACGGGTCAGCCATACTTGCCTCACACTCCCTGAGTCATGCTTATTTTTCCTCTGGGTGAATCTCTACCATGTCTGCTGAATCACTCCCACAAACTCCTTTCATTGCTATTCCACTGTTTTATTTTCCTGCAAGGCTCCTCTACGATTTATATTAACACAGTTACTCCATTATGTTTCGAATCATTTCCTTTATTCAGCTGTAACACCATGACCACTGATTCTACTTGCATCCTTTCAAATTGCACAGCAAGTTCAATCATGTTATGATCAATGGCCGTGAAGCATTCTTTCACCTTGAGTCCCCTTATCACATCTGCCTGAATTAACAACACTAAATTTAATATCGCCTGTTCCGCAGCGGGGTCCAATACAAGCTGCTCCCAAAACAGCATCGTGTCCACAATCCACAGGTTCCTTTTCCTGCAATCCACTACCGAACTTTCTCTCAGTCTATCTGCATACTGAAAACACCCAGGATCGCTATAACTGATGAAAGATCTGCTGTGTTTCTAATAACATTCCACACTGTCTATGATATCGCCTAAGAACCACGAAGCACAAAGAAAATTTACAAACCCGGAAGAGGTCCTTCACCCTTCCAAGCCTGTGCCGATCCAGACCCACTGTCTAAACCTATCACCTAAATCCTATGGATCTGTATCCCTCTTCTCCCCATCTACCCATGTGTGTCGAATGTGTAAAATTTAAACGCTCTTTTGAATTTTAATAAAAACAGAATTGAATTCAAAAGGATTAACAGGAGCTATTTGTTTAGCGACTGTGATTAATGTTAATCTCCGTGAATTCTAATTATCCCAGAGGACGGTTTGCGTCATTTTATGCTAAATGGGCTTCACAGTATGAGGAACATCACTGAAAGTATTAACAGAGATCAGCAACTCCAGTCAAAGGGATAGGAGAGATCAGAATCTGAGAACATTAAATTGGAATGTTCAAACAATGGACCAGAATCTGAGAATGATAGATTGGAATGTTACAATTACGGACAGGAGTGTCATTGAAGGTCTTTACTGTTTTTTTCAGCCTTGGATTTCACTTGCATCGCAGATCCAGGAAATTCTTTGGATTACAAAATGTGGTTACTATCCTATTCTCGCTATAGTTTGTATTCCTAGTAAGTCATTCACTCCATCACCCTGAATAACTCACGCTCCGTCAGCCACTGACACCCTGACTGTCTCACACTCGTTCCATCACACTGAGCCTCTCACAGTCGCTCCGTTACTCTCTACGTGACCCCGACACTCGCTCTGTCACTGCCTCATGTTTGCCTTCACATTCACTTTAACACCTTGAAACCCTCACATTGACACTGAAACCTTTACCCAGACCCACAAACATTCACTCCATTCCTGTCATCCCACCCACGACCTCTCATTGTTTCCCTCCTTAGCCCACCATCTCACACTCACTCCTTCACAATCACCCTGATCCCCTCAGACTCACCCTGTCATCTCCGCTTTGACCCCCTTACACTCACTCCATCACCATCAGCGTGAGCCCGTCTCACTCACTCAGTCAACGTCACTTTGATCCACCCACATCCTGTCATAGTCACTCTGAAACACTCACATTGATTCCATCACCGTCAACTTGACCCCCTCACACTCATAAGTTCACCATAACCATGACTCCCAACACTCACTCTGTCACTGTCACCTTGACACTCACTCCATCACTGTCACACTCACCACCTCACACTCAGTCTGTGACCTTCACTCTGACTCCTTTACACTGACTCCATCACCCCCGCATACTCACTCCATCGCCATCAACCTGACTCCTTCAGACTCACTCCATTACCATGACCCTGACATGCTCACACTGACTCCATCACCATCGCCCTGACGCCCTCACATTCACTCCCTCACTATCACCCTAACTCCCTCATTACTGTCACTCAGACCTCTCACGTTCTCACCATCACCTGGATGCCCTCGCAATCACTCAGTCACTGTCACACTGACACACACACAAACTCACTCCATCACTGCGACACTGACCTCCTCACACTCACTTCGTTACCATCACACTGAACGCCTCACACTCACTCCATCACTGACATCCTGAAACCCTCACGCTCACACCTTAACCTTTGCCCTGACCCCCTCACGCTCCCTCGTTCAATGGCACCCAAGTTCATCATGGTCGCTCTGTCACCCATACCCGTTCACACTAACTTCATCACCATCACTCTAACACCCTCACACTCACTTCATCACCCTGAACCCGTTTAACTCACTCCATCACCATCAGCCTTCCCCAATTCTCACTCCATCTCTGTCGCCATGACCCTCTCACATTCACTCCACCTCCATCAGCCCGACCCCTCACACGCCATCAGTGTGACTTTGGTCCCCTCGCACTCACTCCATTAAGTCACACTGACCCCACACATTCACGCTGTCTGCATCATCCTGTCCCACTCACACTCATTCCATGACGGTCACCCTGACCCCATCACACTCACTCCGTCACTGTCTCCTTGACCTACCACACTCATTCCATAACCGTCACCTTGACACCATCATGCTCATTCCGTCACCATCACTCCGACCCCCTCAGACTCACTCTGTCACTGTCATCCACACTCGCTAACTCTAAATCTGTCACTGACAAGACTACCACCGCGCACTCTCAACCCCTTACAACCACTGCATCGCTGTCACTCTGACCCCATCACACTCACTCTGTCATCGATAACCCCTCACACTCACTCCATCACTATCACCCTGACCCCTTCACACCCTCTCTGTCACTGTCTCCATGACCCACCACACTCACTCCTTCACCGTCACACTGATACTCATTCTGTCAACATCACACTGACACTCTCACGTGCTCTCCATTATTGTCTCCCTGACGCCCCCATGCTCACTCAATCCCCTGAAACCCTCACAATCACTCCAAAATCGTCACCCTGACCCATAAACGCTCACTCCATCACTGTCCCCCTGCCCGCGAACTCTCAATCCGTCACTGTCAAGACCAGCACTGCACACTCGCAATCATCATGACCTCCTCACTTTCATTCTGCCATTATCACAATGACACACAGTCACTCTATTCCCATCACACTGACTGCTTCACAATCGATCACTGTGACCCTGAACCCCTTGCACCCATCCGTCACAGTCACGCTCACCCCGACACATTCACACAGACTCTATCACCCTAATCAACTCACACTGACACTGTGATTGTCACCTGAGCCCTTCATACTGTCTCCCTGACCTTTCATACTCATCCTATTACTGACCCCGTGAACCCCCACACTCCATTATCGACACCCTGACCACCTTACACTCAAAAGTTCACACTGAACCTCTCATATTCAGTCCGTCACGGACACCGTGCCCACTCACACTCACTCTGGCACCATCACCCTGACCTTCTCACATTCACTCCATTATCGACATCCTGACCCCCTCACGCTCACTCCCTCATTGTCTCTCTTTCGTCTGCATGCTCATTCAATCACCCTGAATCCCTCACATTCTCTCTAAGACACTCACCCTGATAGACAAGCACTCACTCCTTCACCTTCACTATGACGCACTTGCACTCACTTCAAGTCCATCAACCTGATCCGCTCACAATCCAACCCTGTGACCTTGAAACTCTCATACACACTCTGTAACAGTCACCCGGATCCCCACACATTAACCCTGTCTCTATCACCCTGATTCTCTCACACTCACTTCATCACTGTCACCCTGGCCCCCTTACAATCATTCCATCACCGTTACTCTGACCCCCCTTACACTCAAACCATCACAGTAAACGTGATCCCCATACACTTTCTCTTACACCGTCACGTGATCCCCATGCATTCACTCTATCAACGTCAACCTCACTCCAACATACTCACTCCATTACTTCGAAATCACTCCATCACCACGACCCTGACCCCGACACACTCACTCCATTACCGCCATCCTGACGCCTTCACGCTCACACCATCATCTTTGTCAAGAACCCCTCACACACACACCATCACTGTGAATCCCTCACACTCACACCCGACCCTATCACACTCACTCCGTCACTATCACCCTGATCCCATCACACTCACTCCGTCACTGCCTCCGTGACATACCACACTCACTCTGTCACCGTCACCTTGACACGATCATACTAATTCCGTCATCATCACTCCGACGCCCTCAGACTCACTCCGTCACTGTCATCCACACCCGCTAACTCTCAATCTGTCACGATCAAGTCACTGCCGTGTAGTCAGTGACCCCCTTACAATCATTCTGTCACCCACACCATGACCCCATCACACTCACTCTGTCAACTTCCCTCTGACCTCGTTACACTCACTCCGTCACCGCCACCCAGAGTCCGTCACACTCACTCTATCACCGTCACCCTGACATCCTCAATTCACTTGTCATGGTCACCCTGAATCCCTCACACTCATTTGGTACCGTCACCTTAACTCCCTCAAACTCACTCCACCACCGTCAACTTTACCGACTCATACTCACTCTGCCACCATCACCCTGACTCCCTCACTCTCAATCTACTATCACCCCTGGTCCCTTAACACTCACTTTGTTACCGTCATCCTGACACCCTCACACTCTGACACCATCAGTCTAAACCCATTATTCTCACTCCGTCACACTGAACCCCTCACAGTCTGTGTCGCTGTCACCCTGACCCGCTCACACTCACTCCATCACTTTCACCATGACCCCATTACACTCACTCCGTCTCCGTCATCCTGACCCCCTCACATACCATGAATGTGACTCTGAATTCCTCACACTCACTCTGTCACAGTCACTCTGACCTCACACATCACACTGTCTCCATCATCCCGACAACTCTCACTCCATGATTTTCACCCTCACCACCTCACACTTCCCGTCACCTTCATCCTGACTGTCTCATGCACACTTCAGCACAATCACTCTGACGCCTTCACGCTCACTCCATCACCTTTGCCAAGAAACCCTCACACACACTCCATTACTGTGAAACCCTCACACTCACTCAATCACTATCACCCTGATCCCATCACAATCACTCCGTCACTGTCTCCGTGACCTATCACATTCACTCTGTAACCGTCACCTTGACACGATCATACTAATTCTGTCACCATCACTCCGACCCCCTCAGATTCACTCCATCACTATCATCTTCACCCGCTAACTCTCAATCTGCCACGGTCAAGTCCACTGCCGTGCACTCAGTGACCCACTTACAATCATTCTGTCACCGTCACCATAACCCCATCACACTCACTCTGTCAACTTCCCTCTGACCTCCTTACACTCACTCCGTCACCGCCACCCAGAGTCCGTCACACTCACTCCATCATCGTCACCCTAACCCCATCAAATCACTTGTCATGATCACTCTGAATCCCTCACACTCATTTGTTACCATCACCTTAACTCCCTCAAACTCACTCCACCACCGTCAACCATACCGACTCATACTCACTCTGCCACCATCATCCTGACTCCCTCACTCTCAATCCACCATCGCTCCCGGCCCCTTAACACCCACTTTGTTACCGTCATCCTGACCTCCTCACACTCATTCTAACACCATCAGTCTAACCCCATTATTCTCACTCCGTCACACTGAACCCCTCACAGTCTGTGTCGCTGTTACCCTGACCCGCTCACACTCACTCCATCACTGCCACTATGACCCCCTTATACTCACTCCGTCTCCATCATCCTGACCCCCTCACGTACCATTAATGTGACTCTGAATCCCTCACACTCACTCTGTCACAGTCACTCTGACCTCACATATCCACACTGTCTCCATCATCCTGACCCACTTACACTCCATGACTTTCACCCTCACCACCTCACACTTCCAGTCACCTTCATCCTGACTGCCTCATTCACATTCCAGCACAATCACTCTGACCACCTGACGATCTCTCCATCAGTGACACCCTGATCCCCTCACATGCATTTCGTCACTGACAGCCTGACCCTGACTCCCTCACACTCACTCGTCACACTGAACCTCCTACACGCATTCTGTGACACTCTCCCTGACCTCCCGACACTCAGTCCCTGCCTCCCTATCACCCTCACACTTACTAATCACCCTGAAACCCTCACATTCACTTATGAGACACTCACTCCAACATACAAACACTCTCTCTGTTACTGTCATCCCCACCAGCTGATTCCCACACTGTCACTAACAAGCACATCGCCCTCTTACTCACTCTTTCACAGTCATCCTGACACGCTCACGCGCACTCTGCCATCATTACAATGAACCGCAGTCACACTAACCCCCTTACACTCACTGACCACATTGCATTTATTCCATCATCATCACCATGACATCCTCACATTCACTCGATCTCCAGCATACTGACCCCTCACACTCCATGATTGTGACCATGAGCCCCTCGCACCGATCTATCATGGTCACTCTGACGCACACATATTCACACTGTCTCCATTAACCTGACCGACTAACAATCACTCCATGACCGTCAACCTGAGCCCCTCACATTCGCTCCATCACTGTCATCCTGACCCATCACGCTTATTCCATTACTGACACCCTGACCGTCTCACACTCACTCTGTTACCAACACCCGGACTACCTTACACTCACACCTTCACACTGAACCACTTACATGCACTCTTTCTCTGTCTGGCATTTGCCCGCACAGTCACTCAGTCACCATGAAACCCTCACACTGACTCCAAGACACTCACCCTAACGCACAAACACTCACTCTGTCACCACCACCATGATAACCTCTCACTCATTCTCTCAACGTCAGCATGATGCACTTGCACTTTCTCCGTGTCCATCCCTCTGATGTCCTCACAGCCCAACCCTGTGACCTTGAAACTCTCATACGTACTCCATAATCGTGACTCGGGCCCCACACATTCACACTGTCTACGTCACCCTGAATCCCTTATACACCCTCGCATCAATGTCACCCTAATCCCCTCACACTTATTCTGTCACCGTCACCCTGACCGATCACAGTTACTCCATTTCTGACACAATAACTCCCTCACTATCTCCATCACCGTCATCCTGACCCCCTCACACTCAATCCAGCACCATCACCCTGAGCCTCAAACAGTCTCTCCGTCACCATTACCATGACTACATTGCACTCACCCCGTCTCCATCACCCTGATACCCTCACACACCAGCCCTGTGACCCTGGATCTTTCATACTCACTCTGTAATGGTCACTCGGAACCCAACACACTCACATTGTCTCTGTCACCCTGACCACCTCATGCTCACTCCATCACTGTTACCCTGGCTCCCTCAAAAGCACTCCATCACCGTCACCCTGAAGCCGCCTTACTCACTCTGTCACCGTCACGCTCACCCTTTAACTAAATCCGTCACCGTCATCCTGATACCCGCACACTGACTCCATCCACATCATCTTGATGCTCTGACACACCATCACTCGCACTCATGCCGTCACAGTCACTCTGACCCCACACATTCAAACTATCTCCATCATCTTAACCCACTCACACTCACTCCATGACGGTCACCCTGACACCCTCATACTCACTTCATCAGCGAGACCCTGATCCCCTCACACTTACTCCATCACCAACAGCCTGACCCTGACCTCCGCACACACACTCCTTCACACTGAACCTCTCACACTCATTCCATCACTCTCTCCCCAACACCGGGACACTCAGTCACTGTCTGCCATTCGCCCTCACACTCCATCACCCTGAAACCCTCACATTCACTCAGAGAAACTCACCATAACCCACAAACAATCACTCTGTCCCTGTCATCCCCACCCGCTGACTCTCATTCTATCACTGTTAAGCACAGCATATTACACTCGCTCCTTCACAGTCATCCTGACCACTTCACACTCACAGTGCCGCTGAAGCCCTAACTCCCACAATCTCACTCAGTCACCTTTGCAGTGACGTGCTCACACTTATTCCATCGCTGTCACCCTGACAACCTCGCACTCACTCTGTCACCTTCACTTTGACACCCTTACATTTATTCCATCACCATCACCCTGAGTCCCACACACTTATTCTGTCAACGTCACCCCTGACCGCTCACACTTACTGCAACACTGTCACCCTGGCTACCTCACACTCACTCTGTCATCTTCATGCTGACCCCCCTCACACTTACTCTGTGACTGTCACTGTCACCGTCTCCCTGAACCGCTTATACTCACTCCATCGCTAACACCCTGACCACCTCATACTCACTCGATCAGCGAGAACCCAATCCTCTCCCACGCACTCCATCACTGACAGCATGAACCTCACTACCTTTCACTCATTTTGTCACTCTGTCCCTGACCCCCTGATACTCAGTCAATGTCTCCCTCTCCACGTAATACTCACTCGACCACCCTGAAACCAATCATATTCACTCCAAAGCTCTCAACATAACCGACACTCACTCCATCACTGCCGGCTGCTTCGCACTCACTCTTTCGCAGACATCCTGACATCCTCACACTCACTCTATCACATTCACCTTGAAAGCTGTTACTCTCAATCCATCACGGTCATGCTAACCCCCTCACACTCACTCTGTCATGATCACCCTCACCCCCAAACACTCACACCATCACAGTCAGCCTACGTCTCCATACTCACTCCATCACCCTGATCTCATTGCACTCACGCCATCAGTGTCATCCTTACACATTCTCACCCACTTCACCCTTACCACTTCACAGTCTCTCTGTCATATTCACCCTGACCCCATTACGTTCATTTCATTTTTGTCAACCTGACTCCCTCATACTTACTCTGTGACCACTGCACTGACCCACTCACACTCACTCTGTTGCCATCACTCTGACCCCAGCACACGCTCCATCACTGGCACCCTGCGCCCCACCCCCCAAAATCACTCCGTCACCATCGCCCTGGCCCTCTCACACTCACTCCATCACTATCACTCTGGTTGTCTCACATTCACTCCGTTGCCCTGAATCCCTTGCAGTGACTCTGCTACCATTACTCTAGCAAACTCACACGAATACCACCACAAACACTCGGACAAACTCATAATCACTCCGTCACTGTCACCCTGACCCTTTCACACTCCGAGATGAAAATGTGTTGCTGGAAAAGCGCAGCAGGTCAGGCAGCATCCAAGGAACAGGAGGATCGACGTTTCGGGCATAAGCCCTTCTTCAGGAATGAGGAAATTGTGTCCAGCAGGCTAAGATAAAAGGTAGGGAGGAGGGACTTGGGGGAGGGGCGTTGGAAATGCGATAGGTGGAAGGAGCCCTCCACCTCCTCCATGATTTTCGCTTCCCTGGTCCCCAACGCCTTATCTTCACCATGGACATCCAGTCCCTGTACACCTCCATCCCCCATCACAAAGGACTCAAAACCCTCCGCTTCTTCCTTTCCTGCCGTACCAACCAGTACCCTTCCACTGACACCCTCCTTCGACTGACTGAACTGGTCCTCACCCTGAACAACGTCTCTTTCCAATCTTCCCACTTCTTCCAAACCAAAGGTGTAGCCATGGGCTCCCCCATGGGCCCCAGCTATGCCTGCCTCTTCGTAGGATATGTGGAACAGTCCATCTTCTGCAGCTACACTGGCACCACACCCCACCTTTTCCTCCGCTACATCGATGACTGTATCGGCGCTGTCTCGTGCTCCCACGAGGAGGTTCAACAGTTCATCCATTTTACCAAAACCTTCCACCCCGAACTCAAATTCACCTGGACCGTCTCAGACTCCTCCCTCCCCTTCCCAGACATTTCCATATCTATCACGGGCAACCGAATCAACACGGACATTTACTATAAACCGACTGACTCCCACAGCTACGTCGACTACACCTCGTCATACCCTTCCCCCTGTAAAAACGCCATCCCATATTCCCAATTCCTTAGTCTCCGCCGCATCTGCTCCCACTAGGACCAGTTCCAATACCTTACAACCAAGATGGCCTCCTTCTTCAAAGACCACAATTTCTACCCAGACGTGGTCGACGATGCCCTCCACCGCATCTCCTCCACTTCCCGCTCCTCCGCCCTTGAGCCCCGCCCGTCCAAACGCCACCAGGACAGAACCCCACTGGTCCTCACCAACCACCCCACCAACCTCCATATACAGCGTATCATCCGCCGTCATTTCTGTCACCTCCAAACGGACCCCACCACCAGGGATATATTTCCCTTCCCTCCCCTATCAGCATTCCGAAAAGACCACTCCCTCGTCAGATCCACACCCGCCACCAACACAACCTCCACTCCCGGCACCTTCCCCTGCAACCACAAGAAATGCAAAATTTGCGCCCACACCTCCCCCACTACTTCCCTCCAAGGCCCCAAGGGATACTTCCATGTCCGCCACAAATTCACCTGCACCTCCACACACATCATTTTTTTGCATCCGCTGCACCCGATATGGCCTCCTCTATATTGGGGAGACAGGCCGCCTACTTGCGGAATGTTTCAGAGAACACCTCTGGGACACCCGGAACAACAAACCCAACCATCCTGTGGCTCAACACTTCAACTCCCCCTCCCACTCCACCAAGGACATGCAGATCCTTGGACTCCGCCATTGCCAGACCATGGCAACACGACGGTTGGAGGAAGAGCGCCTCATCTTCCACCTTGGAACCCTCCAACCACAAGGGATGAACTCAGATTTCTCCAGTTTGTTCATTTCCCCCCCCCCACCTTGTCTCAGCCAAATCCCTCGAACTCAGCACCGCCTTCCTAACCTGCAATCTTCTTACTGACCTCTCCGTTCACACCCCACTCCGGCCTATCACCCTCACCTTGACCTCCTTCCACCTATCGCATTTCCAACGCCCATCCCCCAAGGCCCTCCTCCCTACCTTTTATCTTAGCCTGCTGGACACACTTTCCTCATTCCTGAAGAAGGGCTTATGCCCGAAACGTCGATTCTCCTGTTCCTTGGATGCTGCCTGACCTGCTGCGCTTTTCCAGCAACACATTGTCAGCTCTGATCTCCAGCATCTGCAGTTCTCACTTTCCCTTTCACACTCCGTCCCCCCAACCTGACCCCCAACAGTCACTCTGTCAACGTCACGTTGACCGCCTCACACACGCTCACCACCATCGCTCTAACCCCCTCACACATACTCCATCATCATCCCCCGACACCCTCCACACATTTCGTCACCATAACCCTGACTCCCTCACACTCACTCTGTCAACTTCACTCTGACCCACTTCAACTCACTCCATCACCCTTACTCTAACCACGTAACACTCACTCTGTCACCTTCACTGTGACCACCTTACACTCAATCCATCATCATCACCCGGACCCCTCTGCATTCCCTCCCTCATCCTGACCCTCTCATTCTCACACTGTCACGGTCACCCTTACCCTTCACACTCACTCGATCAATGTCACAACTCAACCACTCTCACTTACACTACCCCCTGACCCCCTCATATTCGCTCCATCATTGTCACATTGACCCGCTCACACTGCTCCATCACTGACCTACTGACATCACTGGCAGCCTTAATCTCTCACACTCACTCCATCATTATCACAACTGACCCACTCACACTGACTCTCACTGTCACCAGCCGCCTTCATACTGACTTCATCAACATCACCCTTACTCGTTAACACTCACTCTGTCACTTTCGCTCTGACGGCCCCAAATTAATTGGCACCATCATCCGGACTCTCTCACACTCACTCCGTCACTGTCTACCTGACGCCTCCAGTAATCTCTCCATCACCATTCCCTGACACCCTCAAACTCACTCCTTCATCAAAGCGCCGACACCCCTCACATCACTCCATCATTGTCACAACTGACCCATTCACACTGACTCTTTCACTCACCCTGACCCCCTCACACTCCCTCCGACACCATCACCCTTACTCGCTCAAACTCACTCTGTCGCCGTCACTCTGACGGACTCAAATTCAATTGGCACCATCACCCTGACACCCTCACACTCACTCTGCCATCGTCAATTTGACGTCGCCATTAATCTCTCCATCACCGCCACCCTGACCCTCTCAAAACTCACTCATTCGCCATTGCCCTGACACCCTTCACATCACTCCATCACGGTGACCCTGGCCCCACTCAGACTCACTCCATTGCCATCACACTAACCACCTCACAATCACTATGTTACCGTCTTGATGACACTCCAACACTCACTCCATCACCGTCACTCTTGAATGTCTCACATTCACTCCTACACCATCTCCTGACCAGTTCGCACACACTCCATCGCCCAAACCCTGACTACCTCACACTCACTCCATCACCGTCACCTTGACCCCAGCACACTCGCTCTGTTACCAACACCCTGCCCACTTCACACTCACTCCATCACCTTCACTCTGACCCACTCACCCTCACTCCAACACCGTCACCCTGACCTTCTCACACTCACTCCATCACTACCAACTGACCACTTCGCACTCTCTTCCTCACCCTGATCTTTGCACTGACTCTGTTTCCATCACTCTAACACCCTCACGCTAAAACCATCACAATTATTCTGACAATCTCTTACTTACTCCATCACGGTCAACTTAACAACCTCACACTCATCTGTCACCGTCACCCTGACTCGTTCACATCATTTTTCCCATCACCCATACCCCTCATAGTCGCTCCGTGATGTCACCCTGACACCGGCAAAATCACTCTGCCACCATCACCCTGACCGATTCACACGCACACACTCCATCACCACCACCATGACGCCCTCACACTCACTCAGTCACCATCGCTCCCTGAACTCCTCACACCGACTCAATCACCATCACTCTAACATCCTCACACTCACTATGTCACTGTCATCTTGACTCCCTCTTAATCACTCCATCACCATAACTCTCTCACATTCACTCTGTCACCGTCAATCTCTGAAAACCTCTCACTCAATACGTCCCTGTCATTTTGAACCACTCACACTCACTCTGTCATTGACACCATGACGCCCTCAATCCAACTCTGTCGCTATCACACTGAATCCCTCACACTTACTCAATCACCATCACCATCACACTGACGCCATCATAGTCTTTCACCGTCACCCTGACCCCCTGACACTCATTATTTTACCGTGACCCGACACCCTTACTCGCAATCTGTTATCGTCATCCTGATTCCCTCATACAAAATTTGTTACCATCACCCGGACCTCCTCACACTCGCTCCTTCACACTGAACCTCTCACACTTACTCCGTCACTGTTTCCCTGAGCCCCTGACACTGACTCCGTCTCTGTCACCCTTCTGCCCTCAAACTCACTCCATCAAAATGAAAATCTCATATTCACTCCGAGAGCCTCACCATAAACCACAAACAATCAATCTGTCACTGTGCAGCCCACCACCTCGCACTCACTCCTTCACAATATTCCAGAACTCTTCACAATCACTCTGTCCCCTTCACTGTGATGCACTTTCACCCACTCCGTTACCATCCCTCTGACGCCATCACATTCACTCTGTCACATTCATTCTGACCCGCTAACACTCATTCCATCATCATCAACTTTACCCCCTCATTCTCATTCTCTCAACATCACGCTGCCCCCTCACACTTACTGGATCACCTTTCTGCTGACTCCCTCACACTCACTCTGTTGCCATCACCTAATCGCACTCACTCTCACTCCAACACTGTCACTCTGACACACAAACAACCACACCGTCACTGTCACCCTGCCCCACTCATACTCAGTCTGTCTCTATCAACCTGACCCCCACACTCACTCCATCACCATCACAATGAACCTTTCACACTCACTTGGTCAGCATCACTCTGACCCCATGACACTCACTCGGTCACATTCACTGTGACGCCCTCACGTTTACTCCATCACTATCACGCGTGACCCACTCACACTGACGCTGTCACCGTTACCCTGACCCGCTCACTCTCAAACTGTCACTATCACCTGTGATGCTGACTCCCTCACACTCACTCCGTCACGTTCTACCAGGAACCCGCATTACTTTCTGCAGCACCGTCATCCTGACTCCCCTCAAACTTCACCTTTGCCCTGACCTCCTCACAATCACTCCATCACTGTGGCCTTGAGCCTCGCATACTTACTCTATCACCGTCATGCTGACCCACTAACACTCACTCTCTCACCGTCACCCTGCCCCTCTCACCTTCACTGCGTTACCGTCACCCTGACCTTTCACACACATTCTGCTGCTGTCACCCTGTCTCGCTTATTGTCATTGTTTCACTGTCACCCTAACGCCCTCACACTCATTTGTCACCTTCATGCTTAACCCCTCACACTCCCTCCATCACCATCATCCTGATCCCCTCACACTCACGGTGTCAGCATCACCTTACCTCACCACACTCACTCCATCACCATCACCCTGACTCTTTTACACTCACTTGTCAGGTTGATCCTGACCCTCTGAAACTCATTCCGTCACCATCTACCTAACCCCTCGCACTCACTCCATCGCTGTAACACCCCTCATGTTCGCTCTGTCATCGTCGCACTGACCCGTTCACACTGCTCCATCACTGTCACCCTGACCCTCTCACACACTTTCGCGATGGTGCACGAAGCCCCTCACACTCACTGTCAATTTCACCCGTACATTAGATTAGATTACAGTGTGGAAACAGGCCCTTCGGCCCAACAAGTCCACACCGACCCGCCGAAGCGAAACCCACCCATACCCCTACATTTACCCCTTACCTAACACTACAGGCAATTTAGTATGGCCAATTCACCTGACCCTGCACATCTTTGGATGGTGGGAGGAAACCGGAGCACCCGGAGGAAACCCACGCAGACACGGGGAGAACGTGCAAACTACACACAGTCAGTCGCCTGAGGCGGGAATTGAACCCGGGTCTCTGGCGCTGTGAGGCGGCAGTGCTAACCACTGTGCCACCGTGCCGCCCCATTCTCACCCTCACTCCATCATCATCACCCTGGCTCCGTCAAACTCGCTTCTCACCGTCACTGTCACCCTAAATCTCTCACACTAACAGCCAGTCTCTACCTGATGCCCCCATTACTCTCTCCATCACGGTCACCCTGTCTCAGTTCTTCTCCGTTGCCATGACCTCCTCACAATTACTCCATCACCGTGCCTGACCCCCTTGCACGCACTCAAACCCCATCATGCTGACCCCCTCACACTCACACTCACTGTCTCTCTGTCACCTAGCCCCCTCACACTCATTGCGTCATCATCACCCTGACCCCTCACACTCAGACTGTCGCTGTCACCCTCTTCCGCTCACTCTCATTTTATCACTGTCCCCTGACACCCTCACACTCACTCTGTCACCGTCACCCAGATACCCTCCCACTCACTCTATCATAATCACCCGGACCCACAAACACTCACACCGTCACAGTCAACCTGACACCCTCACACTCAGTCCATCACCCTGAATCCCTCACGCTCACTCCATCAGTGTCATCCTGAACCCCTCACATTCACCCTGTCACCTTCAATCTGATGCATCACACTCACTCCATCATCGTCACAACTACTCACTCAAACTCACTCCGTCACTGTCAGCCTGACCACCTCACACTCACTCCACCAGCGTAACCCCGAACCTCCTCACTCTCTACCTCACTGACACCTTGATCCCCTCACACTGACTTCGTCACCGTTGCTCTGACTACCTCACCTTCACCCCGTCACCTTCACCCTGACGCTATGACTCGCACTTTGTCACTTTCACTGTAACCCCATGACACTCACTCCATCACAATCATGTCTGACCCCCTCATACTGCCTCTGTCAGTGTCACCCTGACATGCTCATTCCCACACCGCCACTGTCATCCTACCCACTCATACTCACTCCATCATCATCACCCTGACCCTTTCACACTCACTGTGTTACCATCGCTCTGCCCTATCATGCTCACTCCGACACCATTACCCTGACCCTTTCACACTCACTCTGTCACCATCACCCTGACACCCCCTCATACTTGCTCCATCACCCTGAACCTCTCGCACTCACTACATCACCATCAGCTGGAGACCTCACACTCACTCCATCACCGTCGCAGTTGACCCACTCACACTCACTCCATCACTCTAATCCCCCTCACACTCGCTCTTTTATCATCACATTGTCCCGCTCACACTGCTGCGTCACTGTTATCCTGACCCTCTCACACACTCTCGTCACTGCCAAACGGAGCCCCTCACACTCACTCCATCACTGTCACCCAGACACGCTCACACTCACTTGTCACCGTCGCCCTGACACTGTCTACTTGATCCCCCATGACTCTCTCCATCATTGTCACTCTGACTCCCCTCAAACTCCTCCTTCACCTTTGCCCTGACCTGCACACAATCACTGCATCACCGTGGTCCTGGCCCTAACACACCCACTCCAACACCGTTATATAGAACATAGAATATTACAGCGCAGTACAGACCCTTCGGCCCTCGATGTTGCGCCGACCTGTGAAACCAATCTGAAGCCCATCTATTCCATGTACGTCCATATGCTTGTCCAGTGACGACTTAAATTTACTTAAAGTTGGAAGCTACTAGTTGCTGACCTACTAATACTCACTCTCTCACCGTCACCCTGCCCCTCTCACACTCACTCCATCACTGTCACCCTGACATCATCACACTCATTTTCCCTTCATGCTCACTCCATTAGCATCACCATGACTCCCTCACTCTCACGCGGTCAGTGTCACCCTGACTCCATGACACTCACTCTGTCAACATCCCTTGACCCCCTCGCACTCACTCTGTCACCGTCACCCTGACCCCCTCACACTCATCCTGTCACAATCAACCTGATCCCCAAACAACTCACACTGCCTGCCTGAAACCATCACACTGAATCCCTCTCCGCTCACTCCATCAGGAGCAGTCTGTTCCCTTCACACTCCCTCTCTAACGTTCAACCTGACCCTTCACACTCACTCCATGGACCCCATACACTGACTCTGTCATCATCACTGTGTATCCCTGACACTCACTCTGTCATCATCACAACTGACTCACTCACACTCACTCCTTCATCATCACCCTGACCCGCTCACAGTCATTCAGTCACTATCACTCAGACCCCCTCACACTTACTCCGTCGCCATCACCTTGACCCCTGCCACTCTTTACATCACTGAGACCCTGACCCCTCAAACGGACTCCGTCACTGTCACTCTGACACCTTCACATTTACTCCATCATTCTCACCCTGAGCGCCTCACACTCGGTCCAACACCATCAACCTGACCCCCTCACACTCACTACATCAAACACACCCCAAACCCCTCAAGTTCAGTCTATCACCGTCACCCTGATCCCCTCACAATCACTTCGTCACTGTCACCCAGTCACCCCGCACACACTCTGTCACCGTCACCGTCACCCTTACCCCCTCTCAATCACTCTGTCACTGTCACCCTGACACCTCATACTCACTCCATCACCATTACTGTGACCCTCTCACACTCTCTTTGTCACCATCACCCTGACCTCAAGACACTTACTCTGTCACCTTCATTGTCACTCCCTCACACTCACTCCACCACTATCACGCCTGATCCCCTCACACGTCACCCTTACCAGCTCACTTTCACACCGTCACTGTCACCCTACCCCTTCACACTCACTCCATCACCTTTACGCTGACCCCCTCATTATCACTATACTTCATCACACTCCCACACATTCCCCACCGTCACTCATACTCCCACACCCATTCCTCCATTGTCACTCTCTTTCCCCCACACCCTCACCCACCATGACACTCACTCCCCCACTATCCTCCTCCCTGTTCGACACAATTATCCAATGTCAAACTCACCCGCTGTCACGCTCACTCACCCACACACTGCCCAACAGACATGCACACTCCCACACACGCGCGCACACCATCACACTCACTGCCCCATACCCTGCACCACCCTCTCGCTCGCTCTTCCACACAATCCTGCACCATCGTTCTCACTCCCCCGCAAACTTCTTCAACGTCCCGCTCACTCCCCAGCAATTTCCCACATCATCGCGCACACGGTCCTACATATGATACAGCTTTTGCAATCACACCTCCACTCATTCCGCATCCGTCATGCTCACTCCCACCCGCACTAACCCAACATCATACTCTCTCCCATGCCCACTCTACGACAATCACACTCACGCCCTCAAACATCTCGAAACTGTTATGCTCACTACCCCATAAAATCCCCCAATGCCACGCTTATGCACGTGTACTCTCACACACTATCACGTTCATTCCCCACACACCCCTACAGTGTCATGCTCTCTATTCCACTGTCATGCTTACTC
Source organism: Chiloscyllium plagiosum (assembly GCF_037043375.1). Classification (NCBI taxonomy): domain Eukaryota; kingdom Metazoa; phylum Chordata; class Chondrichthyes; order Orectolobiformes; family Hemiscylliidae; genus Chiloscyllium; species Chiloscyllium plagiosum. The sequence continues at coordinate 29,630,737 of NW_028270184.1, read as the reverse complement.
TCACCATGCACTCTGTCAAGTGAGCATGTCGGTGGCCTAGTCGGCGGCAGAGTGGGTTTTAGGGTGGGAGTGTGTGGGGGGAAGTGATAATACAGTTGGAGATTGTGTGAGGTTGGACGCATGCCGGTTTGTAATGGGCACAGTGGTGAGCGTGATGGTAGGGTAGGTGGGAATGACCATGACGGATGGATTTTTACAGTGGAGTCATGTGCTGCGGATAGTTTGTTACGAAATGGGAAAGTGCGGGAGAGTGAATGTGAGGTGTGGAGTGTGCAGGGGAGTGAGAGTGGTGATGCAAAATAGTGCCATGCCAGAAGTCAGACAACACTGTAGATTGTGGGGGAGAGTGTGTGACGGTGCTGCAAGGTGCATGAGTTTGAGGGTGAGAGAGGGGAGGGTGCGTGGCAGTGAGCGTGATGGTGGGGCAGTGTTTGAGGAATGAGTTTGACTTTGAGAGTGTACGTGTTCGAGTGCGCCTGACGTTGGGGCAGTGTGTCAGGGGTCAGCATGAAGTTGGGGATAGTTTGTGGGGTAGTGAGGAGTGTGATTATAAGTTGTTGTGTGCAGGAGTGACCATGATGGTGGAAGCGTGTGCACAGGAGTAGGTATGACAGTGTGTGGAGCGTGAGCGTGATGGTGGCGTCAGTGTAGGAATTCGAGTGCGATAGTGGGCGAGTGCATAAGGAGTAAATGTTCACTCCGTGCAAACACGCCAACCGTCACACTCACACTCCCGCAAACTATCAGCACACTTATCCAACATCACGCTCACTCCCCCACACACGCCCTGACATTCATGCTTAGACTCCCGCACACTCCCCCACCATCATGCTCATCCCCCGCAGACTGTCCCATCATTTCGCTCACTCCCCACACATTCCCCCGCTTCCATACTTACTCCCCACACACTCCACCACCGTCACGAACGCTCTGCAGACACTACGCCACTATCTCGCTCAAACGCCCACACACTCCACCACTATGACGCACGAACTCCTATACACACCACCCAATTATGCACACTGTGCACACAATCCCCTACCATCACGCTTCAAGCGTGTGCACAATCCCTCACCATCACACTCATTCCACACACACTTCTCCATCATCACGCTCACTCTCCACACTCTCCAATACCGTCACCCACACTTTGTCACATACTTTCTGCTTAACAATCACTCCCCGCACACTCCTGCACCGTCGGACTCACTTCCTCGCAAACTTCCCTACTGTAACGCCCTCTTCACGCACACTCCATAATCGTCAATGCCACTCGGTCACTCAGTAACCCACGAACAACCTCACTCCACCGCACACCACACAATCGTCACAATCGCTCTTCCACAAACTCCTCCACCATCGCAGTCACCCCCCACACACGTCCCCACCATCATGCTCACTCTCCATACACTAGAATCCCATCACCCACACTCCCTCGCACACTACCTGCATCTCAGTCACTCCCAAGAAGCATTGACATGCTCACTTTCTTACAGCCACCCTGAACATTCCAAAATCAACACTGTCACTCAGCCACTCACTAATCCGCAATAGCTTTCACTCCACTGCACACCATAAAACCGTCATGATCACTCTCATACGAACTCCTCCACCTTTGCACTCTCTAACCCGCACTCTTCCTCACATCATGTTTACTTACCCACAAACTATCCCACCATCGCAGTCTCTCATCTGCACCCTCCTCCACCGTCACACTTGCTCCTACGAAAGTGCCCCACCGTTACATTAATTGCCCACTCACTCCAACACCGACAACCACACTCCCCGGATACTCACCCACTGTCACGCTCACTCCTAGAGTTCTCCAACACCATCACACCCCCACTGCCACACTCACTCCCCCCACAAACCTAAATAATCACACACACTCTACTGCACACTCAACCACATTTACGCTCACTTCTCCACACAATGTAGCACCAACATGATCACTCCCCCGTTCTCTCCTACATTATCAGACTATCTCATCTGCAACCCCCTTCATCATCATGCTCACGACCTGCACACAACAACACCGTCACTCACACTCCCTGGCACGCTACCCCACCATCACGCTCAATCTTCTGCACACTCCCTCACTGTCACACTCACAACCTCGCACTCGCTTCCCCGCACACTGCACCACCATTGCACTCACTCATCGCACACTGACTTACCATCACATTTAAATAAGTCGACACTCCTGCAGCGTTACGCCCGCTCCATGCCTCCCCTCACATTCACTTCCCCGCACACAACAACACTCTCAATCACACTCAATCCCCCACACACTACCCCACCGTCACTCTCACTCCTCCACACCTCCCCCACCAACACAGTTTCCCCCACACAACAACTCCATGTCACTCTCTCTTCCCGACACATCAATTCCACCATAACGCTCACTCTCCTGCAATTTCCCACATCGTCACCTACATGCCCACTAGCCGATTGTAACTATCACACCCTCGCTCATTCCACATCAGTCATGCTCACTCTCACATGCTTTTCCTCAACACCATGTTCATTCACCTGCTCAGACAACGAAGGTAACGCTTACTGCCCTGCATACTCCCAAACTATCATGTTCACTAACACACACTCTCTCCCAACATCATGCTTAAAACCCCGCACTCTCACAGACCATCACATTTGTTCCCTGCACACTCTTCCAGTGTCACGCTCACTACCTCGCCGTCAAGGTCACTCCCCCTGTGCACTCTTCCAACGTCATCATTACTCCGTATACACATCCCAATTGTCACGCTCTACTGCCACACACTCCCCTATCATCAGACTCACTCGCGCACAATCCCCCAACGTCACGGTCATTCCTCCACACACTCCCCAACAATCATTCTCAAACTCCCACACACTCCCCCACCATTATGCTAACTCCCCAAACACTCCACCACTATAATGATCACTCCCCGCAGACTCCCACACCATCACACTCATTCCCCAAACATAGACCTCACTGCCCACAACTCCCCCAATGTCATGCTTACTCCCCTGCACACTCTCCCACCATCACGCTTAAATAGCCGCACACTCCCCCTCCATCATACTCACACTCCATGCACTTCCTCACCGTACACTCACTCCACACACACTCCCCCGCTATCATACCTACTCCCCACACACTACACAAACGCCCACTGAAACTACCGCATACTCCCCCACCATCACACTAACGCCTTCACCGTCACACTCACTACTTGCACACGCCAACACCATCATCCACACTCCCCGGCACGCCACCCCACCGTTGCACTCATGCCCCTGCAAATTCTCTCACTGGCACACTCACCACAAACTCCCCCACCATCGCACTCTCTGACGTGCATCTTCGCCCACCATCATGTTTACTCCCACGCAAACTGCCCCACTGTTATGTTTATTCTCCACTCACTCCAACACCAACAACACACTCCCCGCATACTCACGCACTGTCACCCTCACTCCCAGCGCAAGACAACACTATCACAGACCCACTGTCACTCTCACTTTCCCCACACACCCCTACAGTCCACCATCATCACGCATACTCCCCACAAACTCCTCCACCAACAAGCACTCCCCTGCACACTGACCCACACTGACTCACGCACACTCCAACACCGTCATGCTCACTCCTCTATTCCACTGTCACCTTCGTTCCCCATGCACTTGTTGAGTACCATGCTCAATCCCCAACAGACTCCCTCAATGTCACACTCAGACCCTGACACACACCCCACCTTCACGTGGCCTCCGCCACATGCTCCCCCAACATCACGCTCAGTCCCCCGTACACTACATAATTTTCACTCTCTCTCCCCACACACTCCCCAACTGTCTCACTCACCATTACTTTCCCGCACACTGTCCAATACGCATGCTCATCACCATGTACATTCTCCACCATTACGCTTCCCACACACTCCTACACACTCCTATCCCATCACTCTCATAACTTACATTCTCACACACCATCACACTCAAATTACCACACAGTCCCACATCACCCCCCCCCCCACTGTCCACCGTCACACACTCTCCCTAAAACCCTGCACTGCTGTCACACTTCCTCCTCAACATCACGCTCTGTCCCCTGTAACCATGCTACCGTCATGCTCACTTCCTTTCACAATATGTTACTGTCACCTCACTCCACTACACAGGATCACACTGTCATGCACACTCCCCCACACAATCCCCCAGCATCATGCTCACGCCCCTACACACTTCCCGACCATCACTCTCATTCCCCCACCCATTACTTTACTGTCACCCTCACGCTTCTGAACGTTTCCCCATCGTCATGTTAACACCACACCCAAACCCCACCTACACATTCCCTCCCGCACACCCCCCCACAATCATGCACACTCCCGTGCACACTTAACCAACATCACACGAAAACTCCTGCACAATGTCCCTCTGTCATGCACACTCCCCCACACTCTCCACCTCCGTGATGGTCGCTCCCCTGAACACAGCCCATTCATCACGGTCACTCTTCCACAGAATCCCCAGCATCATGTTCACTCCAAAGCACACTCCACGACCGTCACTCTCATTCTCTCACACACTACCCCACCGACACTCTCACTCCCATGCACCCTCCCTAACTGTCATGCTCACTCCGCCGTACACTCACACGCCATCACCTTCACTCCCCTGCACGCTTCCACATCGTCATGCTCACGCCCCACACACATTCCCACCATGACATTGACTTTCCCACACTCCCGCACGATCATGCTCATTCCCCGGACACTGCAACACTGTCAACCTCACTCTCCTGCACACTGCTCCAACATCCCCGCACAATCCTCCACCATCGTGGTCACACCCCTCACACTCCAACACCATCACCCACACTCCCCTACATACGACTTCACCGTCATGCTCACTCCCCTGCACATTACACAACTGTCACGCTCACTCCCCTGCAGATTCCATCATCGTCAATTTCACTCTCCACCCACTACCCCACCATCACACCCACTATTTCACACACTGACACACATGTTCACTCTCCCGAACACTCGCGCACCATTACTCTCACTCCCCTGCACACTTTCGTATCGTCATGCTCACAAGCCACACGTCGCTAATATTTCTCCACGATTTCTATCATTCCAATGCACAACCCCCACCATCACATTCATTCCTTCTCCCACCACACACCTGCCACACTCATATCCCTGCACACAATCCACTCCCTCACACACTCACCCAAAATTACAACCATTCCCCCACTAACACCCCCACCCTAATGCTCGCTCCTCCATACATTTCACCATTGTCGTGCTCATTACCCCACCGTTAGGCTCACGACATCGCAAAATCTTCCACTGTCATGTTAACACCCCCCCACAATCCCACACCATCACAGTAATTCCTCCTCCTACCATCCACCTGTCACACTCAGATCCCGACACACTGCCCACTCCTCTGCACTCTCCCACACCAACAGACTCACTCCCCCGCATGCTCCTACACGGACACCCTCACTCCTGCACACAAACACTCACTGTCCCGCTCACACCCCGCACACTACTAAACCATCAGACTCACTGCCCTACACGCATTCCCATGATCGTGCGCACACCCCTAGCGTCACACTCAGTCCCCTGCAAACGCCCCCACACTTTTATTCACTGCCACTGAACTCCCACACCTCAGACTGTCTCTTTCGCACACACCCACCATCATACTCGCTCCTCCTCACTCTAACCAACATCATGCTCACAGCCCCGCGCACTCCCCACCTTTCCACCCACTGCCCCACACTAACATGCAATCGCCCACATGCTCTCCCCTATAATACTCACTCCCTTGTGCACTGCCCCACTGTCATAATAACTCCCCAGCACCCCCATACTGTCACGCTCACTCACCTACCGTCGCACTCACTCCCCCGTACTCTCCCCGCCATCACACTAACTCTGCCACTCACTCACCCAATGTCACATTCACTGTCCCGCACCCTCCCCCACTGTCACACTCACACCACTGCACACTCCCCAACTTTCACATTCATTCCCCTGTTCGCCCCCTCCGCCGCACTCATTCATCCACAGTGACATTCACTTTCTCGCACAAGCTCCCAACATCACGCTCACACCATCGCATGCTTCCCAACTGTCACACTCGCTCCCCGTTCACACCCAATCTGTCATACACAATTCCCCACAAGCACCCCTCTGTCACGCTCACTGCTCTCACACTCCCACGCATCACGCTCACTCACTGCATACCACACCATTGTCACAGTCAATGCCCTACAGACTCTCCGATGTGACACTCTGCCGCACACACACCTATCAACATGTTCACTCTTCAGCACACACCTCCATATCACACTCGCTCCTTTGCACATTCCCCCATCTTCATGCACATTTCCCCGTACTCTCACACACCGTCATGTGTATTCGTCTGCACTATCCAACACCGTCAGGCATACTCCACCAAACAGTTAATCACAGTTACACTCAAACTCCTGCACAATCCCCATCCGTCATGCTAACTCCCGTGGAAGCGTACTATCATCATGCTCACTTGCCTTCGCCCTATTCCACTGTCACGCTCACTCTATTGCACACTATTCCACCATCATGTTCACTCCCCCGCACAATCCATCACCATCACATCCACTCTCCCACACACTAACGCCACCGTCACGCTCACTCACCCGCGCAGTCCCCCACAGTCAAGCTCACTCCTCCACACATCAACAAACTGAACCGCTCACTTTCCCAAACACTCCTCCTCCATCACTCTTACCACCCTGCGCACACCCACCATCATGCTCATTCCCCCCACACTCTCCCACAGACACATTCACTCTCCCGCACACTATCGCGCCATCGTGCTCACTCTCCCGCAAATTACCCAGCGTCACGCTCACTCCAGCATACTCCCCCACCATTACCATGACTCTTCCACATACCAACCCACCTACAGACTCAATCCCATGCAGAAAACCCCACCGCCACACTTACGCCTCCACACACGTGCTCACCGTCATTCACACTCACCCACCCACTCTTCCATCATCATGCTCACTCTCCCTAACATTCCCCCAACTGTGACACGCACTCCCTGCATGCTTCCCCACAGTCACACCCAGTCCCCGCACACTCCAACACCATCTACCTCACTCCCCTTCACACTACTCCACTATTATGCACATTTCCCGACCGTCACATTCACTCCTCCACACACGCCCCAACTGTCATCCTCACTCCTTCGCACACTCCCCCACCGTCATGCACACTTCCCATACTCTCACACACCATCAGACACGGTCCTCTGCATACTACCCCACCATCAATCTGGCTCCCCACACACTCCTCCACCAGCACACCCACTATACAACACACTGACACGCCGTCACACTCACTTCTCCACGAGAGGAGCGGTAACGTTGGATGAATAATGGTGGGGAGAATAATGGTGAGGGCATGTCGGCGGATTGAGAGTGAATGCAAAGGATTGTATAGAGAAGTGAGCGTGATGTGAGTCACTGTACCTGGCACTGAATATGAAGCTGGATAAGAGTGTGATCGAGTAAGCGTGACGTTGGCAGAGAGTGCAGGGTAGTGAGCGTATCACAGGGGAGTTTATGGGGGAGCGAGAGTGACGGTGGGGTGGTGTAAGTGGGTAGTAAGAGTCGCGAGTGGGTTTGACGACGGGAGAGTGTGCGGGGGAGTGTGACCGACAGTGGGGTCTTTGCGTGGGAGTGAGACTGATGGTGTTTTGGAGTGTGAGGGAGTGAACGTGAATGTGCGGGGGAGTGAGCATGATGGTGTGGCTGTCTAGAAAATAGAATATAGAAATGTACAGCTCAGAACAGGACCTTTGGCCCACGATTTCGTGCCGAGGTTAATCCTAATATAAAATATACTAAGTTAGCCTGCGCATCCCTCAACTCAATCTATCCATGTATACGTCCAGCAGTCGCTTAAATGTCCCCAATGACCCTGCTTCCATCACCACAACGCATTCCATGTATTCACAACTCTCTGCGTGAAGAACCCACCTCTGACATCTCCAAATATCTTCAAATCATGACTCCTCGCAACATTCAATCCTGCCCTGGGGAAATGTCTCTGGCTATTGACTTTGTCTACTCCACTCATTTTCTTGTATACCTCGATCAGGTCGCCTCTGTTCCTCCCTTTCTCCAGAGAGAAAAGTCCGAACTTATTCAACCCTCCTTCATAAGTCAATCCCTCCAGTCCAGGCAGCATCCTGGTAATCCGTCTTGCACCCTCTCTAATGCCTCTGGATCTTTCCTTTCGTAGGGCGTCCAGAACTGGACACAATATTCGAAGTCTCACCAGGGATTGTAGAGCAGCAGCAAAACCTTGCGGCCCCTAAACTTGATCCCCCTGTTAATGAAAGCGAAAACACGGTAAGCTTTCCCAAAAACCCTAACCACTTGGGTGGCAACTTTCAGGGATCTATGTACTTGTACACCCAGATCCCTCTGTTCATCCACATTGCCAAGAATCCTGTCTTTAATCCTATATTCTGCATTCGAGTTCGACATTCCAAAATGCATTACTTCGTATTTATCCAGGTTGAACTCCATCTGCCATTTCTCAGCCCAAATCTGCATCTATCTATGTCGTGCTGCAGCATGCAGTAGACCTCTATGCTATCGACGACACCTCCAACTTTTATGTCATCTGCAAATTTACTAACCCACCCCTCAACCTCGTCATCCAAGTCATTTATAAAAACTACAAAGAACACAGGCTCTGCGGGACCCCACGGAATAGATCCTATTCCTTGGAATCTTTCCAAAACCTAGCTGAACACAACGTACGTCTGACTGATCTCTGCAGTTGCCAGGGATTCCCCTATTGCGCTTCTTGAAAAGAAGAACAACTTTCGCCTCCTTCGAATCCTCTGGTACATCTCCCGTGGAGACTGAGGAGGCAAATATCCGAAGCAGCGGTTTCCTTTTACGCTTCCCGCAGCAGCCTAGGATAAATCTGGTCTGGCTCTGGGGAAATATCAATATTTTACAAAAATTCCAACACATCAACTTCATCAATCTTGATCTGCTCAAGACTGTATCCCAGCTCTTCTAAGTTTTCATTTACAACAAGTTCCCTTTCCTTGGTGAAAACCGAAGTAAAAAATCTCAATTAGGGCTTCCCCTATCTGCTCAGACTCTACGCACAAGTTCCCTCCGCTATCCCTGATCGGCCCTACATTCTCCCTGATCATTCTCCCTGATCATGTGTAAAATGCTTTTAGGTTCCCACCAATCCATGTTGCCAATTTTTTTTTCGTGCCCCCTCTTGGCTCTCTTCAGTCCATTTCTGAGCTCCTTTCTAGCAAACCTGTAATCCTCTAATGCTTTGATCGATCCTTCCTTCCTCCACCTGACGTAAGCTGCCTTATTTCTTTTGACGAGAGGTTCCTCTGTTCTCGTCATCCAAAGTTCCTTAATCTTACCCCTTCTTAACTGTCAGAGGAACAAATTAGTGCATCACTCGCAACAATTACTCCTTAAACAGTCTCCACATGTCAGCTGTGGATTTCTGTGGAACAATTGCTCCCATTCGGAACTTCCCAACTCATGTCTGATCGCGTCATAATTTCCTTTTTTCCCAATTAAATTTCTTCCCTCGGTAACTGTTCCTTTTACTCTCCAACGCTATGCTCAATGTGAGGCAGTTGTGATCACTGTCACAAAAGTATTCTCCCACCGCGAGATCTGACATCTGTCCAGGCTCTTTGCCAAATTGGCCTCTCCGCTCATCGATCTGTACACATATTGAGTATGGAAACACTCCTGAACACACCTGACCAAAATGGCTCCATTCAAACTATCTGCACTTCGGAGGTTCCAGTCGATATTGGATAAGTTGAAATAACCCATAACAACAACCCTGCTACTTCTGCATTGTTCCAGAATCTACCAGCCTATGTGCTCTTCAATGTCTCTACTGCTATTAGGTGGTCTGCAGAAAACCCCCAATGCGTGGCTGTTCCCTTGCTGTTCCTAATTTCCACCATTCTGACTCAGTAGACAAACCTTCCTCAAAAACCGTCGTTTCTGTAGCGGTGATGTTATTTCTGATTAGCAATGTTACGCTCCCTCCTCTTTTTTTAATCAACGTTCTAAACCCTGAAACGTCAAGCTACCATTCCTGCCCCTGTGAAACCCACGTCCGCGTTTTTGCCGCAACAGCACAGCCCCAAGAACTGCTATATGTTCGTCATTCTTATTTTGGATACTCCCTGCATTAATGCAGACACACTTGATGGATCCCTTGGTTTCATCGCGTGAGAAACCTTCCTGATAGATATAATACATCCTGCCACTGCCCCATCTGCAACTGACCCCCTCTCAGACACGTGGCTCTGATTCCCCCGCCTCAGATATGTAGTTCTGAGTCCCACCCTGTTACCAAACTAATTTAAACCCTCCCGAATCAAACGAGCAAATCTCCCACCCCGGACAATTGTGTCCCTCCAGTTCAGGTGTAACCCGTCCTTCATGTACAGCTCCCATCTTCCCCAGAAGGTATCCCAATAGTCTATGTATCTGAAGCCCTCTGCAGCCTCGCAGCAACATGTTAAACTGCATCCGATGACTGTTCCTCATCTAACTATCTCGTGGCACCCGTAATAAACCTGAGATCATAACTCTACTCGTCCTGTTCTTCAGCTTCCAACCTAACACTTTTCAGATACTCAATCTCTTTCCTGGCTTTATCATTGTGCCAATATGCACCACGATTTCTGGATGCTTACCCTCCCCATTCAGAATCTTGTAAACCCGTTTGACAACATCCCGGACCGTACAGTACACTGCTGACATGTCATGTTCACTCCTCCACACAAACACACAGTGTTACTCTCACTCCCTCACGCACTCATCCTCCATCACACACGTCCCCACACACTCTCCCGTTGTCACACTGACTCCCCTGAAGACTCCCCCACCGTTACGTTCCCTCCCCTGCACACTCTCACAATCACACTAACTCCCTTCCCATCACACCTGTCCCCATGTCCAGTCCCCCAAAGGTTTTCCTACACTACCACACACAGCCCGGCGGTCACACTCACTCCCACACAAGCTCCGCCACCCACACTTCCTCTTCCACACACACTCCCCCACTGTCATACCCACTCACCTGTATAATCCCCTACTGTTACACTCACCCCCCTGCGCACAACCCTACTGTCACTCTCACTCCACCGCACGGTTCACTGCCGAAACGCTCAGCCCCTGCACACCACCCTGTGGTCACACTCACTCTCCCGCACACTGCTCCAAAGTCATGTGCAATCTATCGCATACTGTCCTGGGTTGGTGACGATTCTCCACGGCAGATTCGCCACCACACGGACACTCCACCAAACATTTGCTCCACCATCATGCTCACTTCCCCGCACATCAGACCCACCCTCACTCTCAGTCCCCAGTGTTATGCTCAATCGCCTGCACACTATCCCACTGTCAGTCTCACTTCCCCAGATACTGTCAGATTCAGTCGCCCGCACACCCAGCGTCATTACTATTGCTCAACTGAACACTCCCCCACCGTCATACTCTGTCCTCCTACACTCCCCCATAGTCATGCTCGATCCACGGTTTACTCCCTCATCGTCACCCTCACTGCCAAGCACACATCCCACCGTCACTCTCACCTCCTGCACACACATCCACTGTCACACTCATTCGCCCACACACTCACATATTCTAACTCTCCCTTGAGTGCGTACTCCACCACTGTCACTCTCACTCCGCAGCCAACAACGCCACCAGCACACGCAGCTGCGTGCACACTCTCTCCATTGCCATACTGAATGCCCCACACACCACACAACACTGTCATGCTCACTCGTCCACACACTGCCACACCATTACGCTCACAGTCTCACACACTTCCCAAAATCAAGCTCACTCCTCCCCATACTCCACCACTTTCCACTTTCATTTCACTACACCCTCTCCATTCCACCCCTGCAGACTACCCCACCATCACATTCATTCTCCCAAATTCTCACTACCTCGCACGCCCCCGCCATTAAGCTCACTCCCCCGCTCACTCTCTTACTGTCACGCTCACTCGCCCAAACACTCCAGTACTGTCACGCTCACTCCGCCACACAATCGCCCACCGTCACGCTAACTCCGCCACTCACTTCCACAAATTCACGTTGACTGCCTCACTCACTCCAACATCATCACTCTCATTCCCCTGCACACTCCATCACCGTCATGCTAACTACCTCACAGACTCTCCCACGATCACATTCACGTCCCTTGCACACTCTCCCCACTGTCACCCTCACTCTTCTACCACTTGCCCACATCACAGTCATTCCCACCCGCACCCTGCCTGCATCACTTTCACTGCCCTGCACAGTCCACCGCCATGATGCTCAGTTCCCCACCCGCACCCCCACTGACACACACAACCCACACACTCCCCCACTGTCAAAATAACTCCTACACACACCTACTACCGTCAGACCCATGCTCCCTCACACCACCCAACTCACCACTATCACTTTCCCATACTTTCGTCCAAAGTCATGCTCATTCCACTGCAAAATTTCTACCCGTCATCCTCATGCCCCCGTGCACACCCGCACCATCACACTCAGTTACCCGCGCTCTCAGTCCACCATCATGATCACTGCATCAGACGCTATTACCCATCGTCACGCTCAATCCCCCGCACACTCCAGACCATCTCTCTCACTCCGCTGCATCGTCCTACACCGCTATGTTTACTCCCATGCACATTACTGCACTGTCATGTTCACACCACGGCACACTCTCCCAACATCACACTCACCCCCCTACACTCTCCCCAACATCACAGACACTACACTGCACTGTCCCAAACCATCATGGTCACTCCCCCAAACACTCCCCTCACTGTGCCACACACTCTATCGCACACTCCCACAGCATAATGTTCTCTCGCCCACACAGCACATCACTGTCAGGCTCACTGCTCTGCACACTTGTCCGCTGCCACACTCAGTGCCCTATACACTTCCCCATTCTCTTGCTGACACCTCCGGACATTCTCCCACCATCACCCTCACTCCCCCACCATCAGACTCACTCGGCTACACACTCCCCCCTCAAGCTCATTCCCGCACATCACATTCGCTCCCCTGTTAACTGCACAACCGTCACGCTCGCTCCTTTGCACATAACTCCACAGGTATGCTCACTGCTCGAATAACCATCCCACACCATCATGCTCACTGCCTCACACACTAGTGCGTCATCCTGCTCACTCGCCCCCCCCACTCCTCCACTGTTATAGTCAGTCCCCCACCCATTCCCCCATGTCATTCTCACTCTTCTGCACACTTTCCCACTGCCACACACACTCCCCTGCACAATCCTGCACCACCATGCACATCCCAGCTACATTCTCCTAGTGTTATACTTATCTCCGTACACTCCCCCACTGTCACACACACTCCCATGCACGCTCCCTCAACGTCATGCTCACTCTCCTGCATACTTCCCCAACGTCATGCTCACTCCCCATACACTTGTCCACCACCACGCTCATTTTGCCGCATATTCCCCCAACATCATGCTCACTCCCACTCACAATCCCTCAAGTTCATGCTGATACCTCTTCGCACTCCTCCACCATCATGCGCATTCTCCCACACACTTTCTGTCACACCCATTCCCACGCCTATTCCTCCACCATGACTCTCACTCCCCTGCGCACTCCCCCATCATCAGACTTACTACCCCAGACACTTCCCCACCATCATGCACATTCTCCTGTTCACAACCACACTGTGAAGCTCACTGCCCCGCACGCTACCCCGCTGTCTCACACTCGCTCTCTCAAACTCTCCGACTGCTACGCTCACTCCCCTTAACACCTCGCCACCGTCACACTCCTTCGCCATATGCTCCACCACCATCACGCCCACTGCACTGCACACTACCCTATCGTCACAGTTCCCCCGCACACTCTCACTGTCGCTGTCCTTTCCCATACACTCTCCCATCATCATGCTCACTCCACCGCACACTCCCTCATCTTCCAGCTAATTCCCCTGCACAGTTCCCCAACCATCACACCCACTGTGCTGCACTCCCCTCCCGTCAAGCAAGGGCAGACGGACTTAAATCCAAGAAACAGGATCTGGGGCTGAGACTTTCTCCAGCTCAGCTTCTTCAACACGAAGACAAACAACAATATTTTACATTCTGCTAGTCAGCACTTTTTAATGAACATTTTTTACTTTTTACAAGTTGAAGTGATAAATACAGTCTGTGGGATGGTGTCTTTTCCCATTGGCCCCTGAATTCTGTGAAACATTGAGCAGTGCCCCTGTAACCCCACTGTTGATGAATGTTGGACCACCAGCGTTACCCTCCGTCTGTTACCGTCGTGACAGGCTGCTTAATCGGTGAGACGCTGAACTGAAATGAGAAAATCCCAGATGGATTGGAATATGAGTGAATTTGATTGATTGATGAATTTGGGTGATGGGATATTTCAGCACATTCTTCAGCTGCTGTCTGAACTTAGTCTGGATCAAGACAGAAATCACGGTGTTTGTGCAGCAACTGAGGAGCTGCAGCATGAAGCCCAATTCCTGCACAAACCAATGGAGATACACAGGATTATACAAAATATAATCCAACCCGGTTCCATGTCGAAAACACCATGAACCTTGACGGTAACATGATGAAATTGGCCGAGATCACAAACAGTAAAACGACGGATATTTTTCGGTTTCTCATTTCTTTGTCATACTGAGCGACCCCCTTGGATTGAACGTAGAGTCTCTTGCGGAATCTGCTGGTCACTAAAATGTGTCGAACAGTGAAAATATTGAGCAGCAGAATCAGGGGAAATGGGAGAGTCGGGGTTAGAATGTGGTGGAGGAACTCGATTGTGACCCAGACATGGCTGTATTGAACAGCGAGTGTTACATAACAAAACCAGGGCTCGTTCCCCATCTGATACTGTACTGTGAACATAAAATTACATGAAATGTTTTTCAAACAGCTCAGCGCAGTCACTGCTCCCAAAACCACAGCCGCCATTTTCTCTCTGCAATATTTACTTTTCAGTTTCTGACAACATAAGGCAACAAACCGATCAAAGGTGAAATTGACGGTGAACCAGACAGAACAGTCAGTAGCTGTATAAAGCAGGACGGCGTGGATGTTACACACGGGGATATCCAACAGGAAATAAAACTGTTCCTCATAAACAATGGGAATATGTCTTAATATCAGATCAAGGATCATTACCATTAGATCCGCCACTGCCATTGACCCCAGGTAACGTCTGACACATAGAGACAATCCACAATCTTTATAAAGCATGACGTAGATCGCCACTAAGTTAACTGTGAGGAAGGAAATTAAACAAATTATACATCAGCCTGGAGGCATAGTGACAAGATTCGTTGATGACCCAGTGAAACTTTCAAATGTATTTAGAGACTTCTTTAAATAGTTGGAGCTGATATAATAAATGGGAAGTACAGAGGAAAATGTGTCATAAATGTGTTTATGGGCGGCACAGTGGTACAATGGCTAGCACTGCTGCGACTACTCCACCGGAGGTCCGGATTCAATTCCCACGTCGGGCAACTGTCTTTGTGGAGTTTGCACATTCTCCTCGTGTCTACGTGGGTTTCGTCCGGGTGCTCCGGTTTCCTCCCACAGTCCACACATGTGCAGTTTAGGTGAATTGACAATGCTAAATTTCCCGTAGTGTTAGATGAAGGGGGAAATGTAAGGGAATGAGTCTGGGAATGGGTTGCTCTTCGGAGGGTCGTTGTGGACTTGTTGGGCCGAAGGGCCTGTTTCCACACTCTAAGTAATCTAACCTAAAATACAAGAAAACCTCCTTCCCCAAACACACACATAGAACAGGTGGAGTCCAGAACATTTCCACACACTCGATTACTTGAAAGCAGGCATTCATCACTGCTTTCAATTTCAAAATATGAACGATTTTCTCCCAGTTCATTGACGACAAACGGAGGTAGGAAATGTCTGTGTCTTCGTCTCTAGTGTCGTGGAACCTTTGCCATGAAGAAATGCAAACGCAGGGAAAATGTATGCGGTCATTGAACTGTCGGAGGGGACTTCTGAATAGTGTGTCCATCTCCCTGGAATGGGGTACCTCCCCTCGGTATCTTATTGTTTGCACAATTCACTGACGTCCAGCCGTTCAAAAATAATGTTAGGGATAGAATATTCTGTGGAATGTTTTTTATAAAATGTTTGGCACAGAATTTCAGGGGAGTTCCGGGGAATATCACTTGTAAAACGCTGGTAAAGAATGTTCTGGGGAATGGCAACTACAGGATGTCGGGTACAGAATGTTCCGGGGAATGTCAGTTCTCGAATAGCTAGTACAGAATGTTCTGGGGAATATTCTGTTGCTGTACCGGTACCATTCCCCAAATTTTCCTCCACAACATTGACAACTTTATCGGCGCTATCTTGTGCTCCCACGAGAAGGTTGAACAGTTCATCGGCTTCAGCAACACTTTCCACCTCGAACTCACGTTCACCTGCACCATCTCTAACGTACCCCTTCTCATCCCGCGCCATCTTGGACAGCTTCTTCCCCTTCCTGGAGCAACTTGAACACCTCCCTCTAGCTTCCTGGACCATTTTGGACACCTCCCTCTCCGTCCTGCACTATAACCGACACATCCATCACGTTCTAGGACAATCCTTGACACCTCCATCTCCTCCAGGACCATCTCGGACAGCTCCCTCCCTTTCCTGAGCCTTCTGAAACACCTCCTTCCAGTTTTTGGACCATCACAGACACTTCCCTCAGCTTCCTGGTCCAGCTTGAACACTTCGGTCCCCTTCCTCGACCAGCTTGGACACCTCCCTCCCCTTCACAGACCATCTCAGACACTTCCCGGGCATCTCGAAAATACGCCTTCCCTTCGTGGGGCAACTCTAACACCTCCATTCCCTTCCCAGACGATCTTTGGCACCTGTGTCCTATTTGCGGACCATCTCCGACACCTCTGTCCACTTCCCGTACCATCTTGGATACCTCCCTCCTCTTCCTGCACCTCTCCATCTCCATTTCTGGTGACCAATTGAACTCCTGCATAACGAACGACTCCCACAGCTGCCTGGGTTGCACCTCTTCACCTCCTACATCCAGTGCAAACACTGTCCCTTATTCCAAATTGCTCTACGTCTGGGCGCATTTGTTTCCTGGAGGACCAATTCCAACTTAGACAATCCAGATAACCTCCTTCTTCGAAGATCGCTATTTCCCTTCCCATGTGGTCGCTCTTCCCACACCTCTGCCCTTGAACCCCACTCCTGCCAAAGCAACAAGGACAATCCCTCCTGGTCCTCAGCTTCCACACCACCAACCTCCGGGTAATTCGCATCATCCTCCACCACTTTCAACCACCTCCAAACGGATCCGACCACTAGTGACAAAGAAACCTTTCCCCAAGTATTAAAGCGTTCTGGAGAGACAATTTCCTATGCGAATCCTTTGTCAGATCCACGCTCCCAAATCCCCCACCCCCTCCTCACCATCTCACACCCCACGCCCGGCAATCTCCACTGCCACTGCAAGGATTGCATAACCTCCTCCCCAACGCCGTCCAAGTCGCCAAAACAATCTTCTGCATCCGATAGATATTCCTCGACCAATGTCATCTACTGTATACGTTGCACCCAATGTAGTGCCCTGGACATCAAGGAGACTGTATGACAATTTGCAGATCGTTCCAGAGAACATTTCTGTGTCACCCACATCAACCAACCCCACCGCACCTTGGCAGAAAACTTCAACTCCCCCTCTCACTCCACCAAGGACATGCAAGACCTGAACCTCCACCATTGCCAAAACCAACAACCCTAACCCTGGGGGAGAAATGCCTCATCTTCCACCTTGGGACCATGAAGCCAAATGGGATCATTGACGTTTCACCAGACTCTTCATTCCTCTCCACCCACCTTTAACCCAATCCCAAGCCTCCAACTTGGCAATGCCCTCTTGATCTGTCGTTTGCGTTTCTCATCCATCCACTCCACTCTCCTCTCCGACATATCACTATTATCCCCATCTTGCTCTACTCATCACATTCTCAGCTACCTTGCTCCGAACTCACCTCTTCCGATTTGTCTCTCAGCTACTCAGCCCACAAGCCTCATTCCTGAAACGTCGATTCTGCTGGTCCTCGGCTGCTGCCTGATCTGCTGTGCATTTTAAACACCTCACCGCCGATGAGGAAACGGTCTGACACTGTATTACGCACAGAATCGGGCCTGAAAAGTAATGTTTTATGATTCACCATCACCATCACAGGGTACATCCATTCCCAACGAAAGGACAGACCCACCAGCGGTAGGAGCACCGTGTGGTACAGTCAGAAAGGAATGATCCTGGAATACCCCAACATTGATTCCAGAACCCGTGAGATCTCATGGGAACAGGTCAAAGATCGTCAAAGAAATCGCCTGATGATGAACATCTACTGCCTTTCACATCACCCCTCGATGACAACTCAGTTACCCTTGATGTTTAAAACAAATAGGACGAAACACTGAGGGTGACAATGACTCAGAATGTACTCGGAATGTGAAGCTTTAATGTCCATCAGCATGAGAGTGTCCACAATCCAACCAGTGATGGAGCGGGGAAGGCCCTCACATACAGAGTTGCCAGATTTTGGGAAGTGATATGTAAACCAACAAGAGAGAAATACTTTCATCATATTCCTTGTCACAGATGGGTCTGTCCCTGACAATATCTGTAGGAGCACCGAGCGCACAGTACTAGGGGAGGGAACGCTTTAGCCTCATATTGAAGATACTGCCCACTGTTATGTGACAGTACTTCGTGTGAAGTGGGACGTACTTCTGTAGTAGGGAGCAAATGGAAACTGGGCATCCATGAGACTCTCTGGGCTATCAGCAGCTGCATCATGAATGGCCTTCCCGCTATCATTAAGTCAGAAGTGGGCTGTTCCATGATGGTTCCAACATGTTCAGCACCGTTCAAAACGAAACCTACACTGAAGAAGGACATTCAGCCCATCAAGCCCATTCAGCCCATTTGTGGACGGCACCGTGGCACAGTGGTTAGCACTGCTGCCTCACAGCGCCAGAGACCCGGGTTCAATTCCCGACTCAGGAGACTGACTGTGTGGAGTTTGCACGTTCTCCCCTGTCTGCGTGGGTTTCCTCCGGGTGCTCCGGTTTCCTCCCACAGTCCAAAAAAATGTGCAGGTCAGGTGAATTGGCCATGCTAAATTGCCCGTAGTGTTAGGTAAAGCGGTAAATGTAGGGGAATGGGTGGGTTGCGCTTCGGCGGGTCGGTGTGGACTTGTTGGGCCGAAGGGCCTGTTTCCACATTGTAAGTAATCTAATCTAAAAAAAAAAGAGTTTTAAACAGGAACAAAAGGAGGCCAGTCAGCCAATCTTGGCTGTTACTCAGCAATTGGAGCAGATTTGCTAATTTTTCAGACCTGTTATACAGGAAATGGAAGGGATCATTCAGCCTGGCAAAGTATTACGGTGAGGACCGATTACTTAGCTGGATACAGGGATAAGGTAGGGAGAAATCAGTCTTTATCAGTTATACACAAATTCATGACTGCAGTGACACAGTGACTAGTGCTGGGGCCTCAAGTATTTGCAAACTATTTCGATAATTGGGGAAAAAATGTGTTCGAACTAAGATAGACAGGAACTGAAGTTATCAAGAGAAGTTAGAAAATCAATGGAAAACAATCTGGAAAATAGTTGGGGCACTGACAGATATCTTTGTAGCATCCTTAAACACAGGTGAGGTATCGGAGGATTGGAAGGTTGTCGTGCTGTGCCCCTGTACAAGACGAATAGCAGGGATATTCCAGATAACTACAGACCAGTGAGCCTGACGTCAGTGGTGGGAAAGTTGTTGGAGAAGGTACTGAGGGATACATTCTATTTATATTTGGAAAAGAATGGGATTATCAGTGATACGCAACATGGTTTTGTGCGGGGGAGATCGTGCCTTACCAACTTAATAGAGTTCTTTGACGAAGTGACCAAGTTGATCGATAAAGGATGGAATGCAGATGTCAAATACATGGACTTTAGCAAGGCGTTTGATAAGGTTCCACACAGTAAACTAATAGAGAAGTTGAAGCCACGTGGTGTGCATTGTGATCTAGATAGATGGGTAAAGAACTGGTTAAGCAATAGGAGACAGAGAGTAGTAGTTGAAGGGAGTTTCACGAAATGGAGAAAGGTGACTAGTGGTGTTCCACAGGGATCAGTGCTGGAGCCACTGGTGTTTGTGGTATACATTTGGTCTGGAAGAGGGCACTGTTGGTATGGTCAGCAAGTTTGCAGTTTCGTTTGGGGCGGCACGGTGGCTCTGTGGTTAGCACTGCTGCCTCACAAAACCAGAAAACTGGCCATGCTAACTTGTTAAGTGAAGGGGTAAATGAATAGTGGTTTGCTCTTCGGAGGGTCAGTGTGGACTGATTGGGCCGAAGGGCGTGTTTCCACACTGTAAGTCGTCTAATGTAATCTAAAAAAAACTTTGGTTGCGGGGGGCACGGTTTCTCCGTGGTTAGCACTGCTGCCTCACCGTACCAGGGTCCCAGATTTGATTCCAGCCTCGGGTGACTGTCGCCTCGGGTGACTGTCGCCTCGGGTGACTGTCTATGTTGCATTTGCACGTTCTCCGGGTGCACTGGTTTCCTTCCACAGTCCAAAGATCTGCAAGATAGGTGAATTGGCCGTGCTAAATTGCCCATAGTATTAGGTGCATTAGTCAGAGGGAAATGGGTTTGGTGGATTACTCTTCGGAGGGTCGGTGTGGACTGCTTGGGCCCAAGGGCCTGTTTCCACACTGTAGTGAATCTAACATAATGATACAAAGATTGGTAGAGTTGCGGGGACTGTCAAAAAAATACAGGAGAATATAGATAGACTACAGAGTTGGGCGGAGAAGTGGCAGCTGGCGTTCAATCCAGGCCAATGTGAGGTGATGCATTTTGGGAAGTCTAATTCCAGCGCGAATTATCGAGTAAACGAAAAGCTGATGAGCAGAGTGTTCAGGGGTTTCAGGTCCATTGTACCGTGAAGGTTGCTGCACAGGTGGATAGAATGGTCAAGAAGTCATATGGCATGCATGCCTTCATCGGACAGTGTACTAAAGTATAATAGCTGGCAAGTCATTTTAAAATTATACACGTGATGTTTCGGCTGCGTTAAGAAGATGGTGTATATTTCTGGTCACTGCTTTACCAAATAGATGAGGAGCGGGTGCACAAGGATGTTGCCTAGTATGGAAGACGCGAGATATGAAGAGAGGCTGAGTAGGTTAAGTTTGTTTCCATCATAAAAAAGGCGATGGGGGTGGGGGTGGGGTGGGGGTGGGACTGACTGAGGTCTACAAAATCAAGACGAGTATAGTCACGGTAGATATAGATAAGCTTTTTTTCTCAGTGTGAAGAATTCAATAATGAGAAGTCACGCTTTCACGGTGAGAGGTGAAAAGCTTCAGGGGGACGCACGCGGCAAGTACTTTACACAGAGAGTGGTGGGTACCTGAAACGCGTTGCCAGCAGACGCATGGTAGATTAATTTAAGAAACACCTGGACAGATGAATGAGTAGGTGAGGAGCAGAGGGATACAGATGCTTAGGAATTGGGCAACAGGTGTAGACAGTAGATTTGGATTGGCTTAGACTTGAAGGACCGAAGGGCTGTTCCTCGGCTGTAAATCATTTTTGTTATTTGTTCTTTAAACTGGCAGCTGGAATATAACTTGGGTAACCGTGAACCTGTGATTTATTTCAGGAAGAATAAAAGGCTTTTTATTACATACACGTGGAGTGAATGCAGGACGTAGTGATACAGTGTGGACTGGAGGGTTCGCTCTGATCCGTTCAGACATGCGAGGTGTTGTTCCATCTCCCTGAAGGTATGCTCCCTGATGTTTGCAGTGGCCCCATTGCTCTCAGTACATACGGGATATTTTGAAGTGGTTGGTTGGCGGTGGACAGTAGTAAGGGGGTGGCTGTTTGTGTCGTGCACCAAGACCTTTATCGGGAGGCCATCTTTTCTTCCTAAGTGGAGACCTGAAGGCGATGGGAATGACTGACTGCTTCTGTATGAAGAGGCTTTGGCTGCTGCCAGATAGTGGTTATGCACTAACATGTTGTATCGTTCATGGAAAAACGACAACGCTAATAGAGAAATGGAAGGTCCAATCACAAGGATGAGAACTGAAGGCACTGCCAGATCAGCGGAGATGGTTAGTTATATCAAATTGTCAATCCAGCACAGAGAACCAATAAGCCAGAGGAGATGTCAGTTCAGCAATGAGCACTGTGTAGATCAAGCTCTTCGCAGTCCAAATCAGCAATCTTCTGAGTGTGGACCACTGTGCAGACCACGCCAATGCGTTGCTCTAGAAACCCCCACGAAATATTTGTCCAGCACCTGGAGCAACGCAGACCACAGCAGTGCATTGACCCCTAAACCCGGACGAGATTTCTGAGCAGCACGAAGAGCTATGCAGACCACAGCATACCTGTTCATCACTGGGAACTATGCAGACCACAGCATTTAAACTAGCTAGAAGACACTGCACACCATGTGACTTCATTTTCTCCATTAGTTTACCATGGGAAATCTAATCAGTCGCCTTACGAAAGTCCATGTATACCACATCTACAGCCCTTCCTTCATCGATCAACTTGGTCACTTCCTCAAAGAACTCTGCTAATTTGGTAAGGCACGATCTCCCCCACACAAAACCTTGTTGTTTATCACTGATAAGCCCATTCATTTTCTAATATAAATAGATTTGATCACGCAGTACCTTCTCCAGCAACTTTCCCACCTCTGACGTCAGGCTCACTGGTCTGTAGTTACCCGAAATATTCCAACTATTCTTTTTGTGCAACGGGACAACATAAGCAACCACCCAGTCCTCCAGCACCTCACTTGTGTTTAAGGATGCTAAAAAGACACCAGTAATTTCTTCTCTCGGCTCTCTCAGCAAACTGGGATAGGTGCACTTAATAACCTCTCGCCTTCCCAATGCATCCTCCCTAGCTATGTCAACGTGAGCCAGGGTAATCAATCTGCAATCTTTAGTTTCAACATTCATCAATCCCCTCTCCTCAGTGAATACTGATTACTGTCTCCCTTCCTGCATCAGGCAGTTTCGTTGGTTAACCACGATTCATGGTATCATTGCCTTTGTTATTTAAATACTGGGAGCTTGGAGGTCACTGTCTTCCGTTATGCTTACAAACACCGCTTCTGTACTCTGTTTCCATCCCATCCCAGGCCAATATCTAAGGTTGAAGCAGATGAGTCACAACTGTGATGATCCCTTTGATCAGGAGCAGATTCGTGACACCATTTCCTGACTATTTCTAACTTTAATTACTCATCACTCCAGAATATATCACACTGGCATATTCCACCTGCTAGTTGAACATTGATCTGTGAAATGCAGTGTCACGATGCTAATAGTCGGCTGCTGACACTCCTATCTTCAAGATTCCCGAAACAAACCTAATTCGAACTCTCACCAAAATCCTATCCATCTGTCATTCCGGTGCACACTGATATATATTGCTAATGTGTCTGCTAGTGCCTTTATTTTAACATTCTCAAACACGTTAATTCATCGTTCCATGAAACCCCCCTCGTTCTCCCTCTGTCGATTATTCAAAAGCCTGCCAGTTGTTCATATTTAAAGTAGTTTCCTCTATATATACTCTTTCACAAACAATGAGTTTCGCATTCAACCACCCCAATTGCGCACACGCACGCACTCTCTCTCTCTGATGAACACACACAGATACACACATACACACACACAGACAGACACACACATCCATGTCTTATCCTGCTCCAATGGAAATAGAGAGACATAAATTAATCGGACGACCCTTTTGCTGTCACTCAGCAAGAGCAGCAAATCATCCGTGGTGGCCAGTAATCTAATACGAGCATAGTCCCCATATGATAGGAAAGGTTTGCATTACTTTGCATGCTGGGCAGATAGTCCAGTTTACAGAGCAACAGACTAGTATTATCTGCACAGCTCTCCATGCTGGGCTGTCATCTTGTCCCAGTTTATGTTCGAAGATGTTTTGTGAAATCGATTCAGAATTTGATGTAACAAACCATTTCAACAGGTCTGACAATGCCTTTATTCAATGTTTGATTCGTGTAATCTTACTCTCGAAGGTCTTACTCGTCCACTTAGTCCCACTGCTCTGTCTTTTTCACAATATTTCCATAACATGTTATCAGTAAATTAATTATCTGTTTCTATCTTTAATGTGAATCTCTCTGTCCCTCTGTATCTTTCTTTCGCCATGGTTTTTGACTCCCTAATGTATCAAGTCTGGCATTGTGAAGCTGAGAAACAATGAAAAGGTGTGTGTCGAGCTGTTGTTCACTCCACCGTCTGTCCCATGTCTCCCATCAACATGGGAGTTTCAGAATCTATGAGACACGTCTATGTAACTTGATCTGTGGCTATGCTTATCCATCTTGGCTGATATTGCCGGCAGTAACACAAGAAACCGCCTTGAGTATTATTGTAAAGGACCAGGTATCGAAATATTGTCATCATGCTGTCACTTGAAAAAATGTTATTTTCTCTATTCTTTTAAAAAAGAGAGGTCTTAATGGCTTAACTGCCACCTACAATCAGCTCAAGTAACTTACTTAGGAGGCTGTTAAAGTTTATTTTATAAATAGTGGTAATAATAGCCGGCTGTAACCGTCATCGGGTGCTTCGGATCCCAGAATGTTTGGAAGATTTGGTAAATTGTCCCCAGTTGCTACTCTCTCTGAAATGTCTCTTGATGCTGTTTTCTCCTGGAGAACTGCATGCTAGAATGTATGTTTGAGTGCACCTTTTTGCAAAGGGATGTGACCAGTTCTAAATCGATAATTCCAAATTGGGTAAAGGATTAGAGGCCCTAAATTGTGGAAACAGGCTATTCGGCCCAACAAGTCCACGCCGACCCTCCAAAGAGTAACCCACGCAGACTCATTCCTCTACAGTACAACTCTACATTTACCCCGACTAAGGCACCTAACCTACACATCTCTGAAAATTAGGAACAATTTTGCATGGCCAATTCACCTAAAGTGCATATCTTTGGATTGTGGGAGGAACCCTGAGCACCCACAGGAAACTCATGCAGTCATTGGAGAATATACTTCGGGGGGAGGGGGTTATTGAGTTCAATGGTGGTGCATGGCAGTTCTCAGTGTCTTTTCTTCCGGGGGTTGAAGTCGTTTGGTTTAAGCCATGCTTTTTGTAGCAATTCCTCTTTCAATCGCCAAGAGTTTTCTCGGGTGGAAGAAATGATATATTTTTTAAAAAGATGACATGGCAATGCTGTTGGAATTGGCGGCCAAGCTGGAGTTGGAGTAGCGCTTGTCTCTGAAAAAGGAGAGTTAACTACAGCAATAGCTCGGCAACTGCATTTGTTGGAACCATCAACGGAATCTGTGGAAATAGCTAAAATTCAGTTTCAGATGAGGGACCTTGAACGTGAGTAGGATTTGAAACAGTTTGAATTCTGCTGAAAAGTCGAGATAAAATTCACGAAACGATGAAGAAAGAGATAAAAGCAGAAAGAGAGAGAGAGTTTCAACTTCAAAAGTTAGTAATTAGAGAGGAAAATCGACGTAGAAGGGTGGAGATGAAAGTAGAAGGTAGGCTGAATGAAGAAGATCCTGAGGTTCCTGAGGCAGCCAAAGACCTAATGGGGGATCTGCTGAAATATATCCAGACACTGTCGACGTTTGATGAGAGGGACGTAGAAGCCTGTGTAATTTCATTTGACAAAGTGGCTAAACAAATGCAGAGGCCAGTGACAAATCCATGTTCACTATCCCGAATCAAATTACTCCTTTCCAGGTGATTATAAATCTTAACTCTTATAACATTTTCCAACACGTTACCAAGATTGTCCTGACTCCACTTATTGAACAAGAGAATAACATTTGCTGTCCTCCAGTTCTCTGTCACTTCGCCTGTCGACAATGATAACAACATCTCTGCAAACTCCTCCCTGACTTCCAGGAGAATCCAAGGATAAATCAAATCTGATCCATTTCCAGATCTTCCAAAATTGTTAAAATATTCTCTTTCATTCCCTTTATGTCCTCACATTCCACATATAACTTTCCACGACTGTCCTTGAGTGGTCTAATCTTCCATCTAGTCTCCAGGCCATACGGGCCCACTCTCCGTGCTGCGCCAGGCCCATTCTCCAGGCTGTGAAGGGCGCAGTCTTAAGACTGCAAAGACTCAGTCTCCAGGCTGCGCCTGTCCCAGTCTACAGATCGCACTGGGCCAAGTCTTCAGACCGCACCAGGCCAAGTCTCCAGACTGCGCTGGGCCCAGTCTCCAGACTGCACTGGACACAATCTCCAGACCACGCTGGGCTCTGTCTGCAGGCTGCACCGGGCCCAGTCCATATAACGCACTTGGCCGAATCTCCATACCACAGCAGGACCAGTCTCCAGGCCGCATTGGGCGCAGGCTCCATACCACACTGAGCCCACTCTCTAGACCTGTACCAGGCCAAGTCTCCAGACGGCGCTGAGCCCAGTCTCTCGTCCGCAACAAACCCAGTCTCCAGTCCGCATTGTCCTTTACATTTCGAGGCCTTGGCTCCCCTCTCCGACCAGGGACTCACTTCCTCCATTCCCGTCGAAGTCACTTAAAAAAG
Organism: Chiloscyllium plagiosum; assembly: GCF_037043375.1. Taxonomy (NCBI): domain Eukaryota; kingdom Metazoa; phylum Chordata; class Chondrichthyes; order Orectolobiformes; family Hemiscylliidae; genus Chiloscyllium; species Chiloscyllium plagiosum. The sequence goes on along the minus strand of NW_028270184.1, from coordinate 29,603,986 downwards.
TTATAAGTTTGGGAAGAAAACGCCTCCAGAAAACAGAATAAAAAAGAGCCACACAAAGAGTCGGTGGAGCAACTTAGTTCCACCTGGAATATTTCCATCCTGTCGCCATCGTGAGGACATTTCACGCTGTTTACTTCTTAAAAACAGACTTCCGAAACTCAGAGTAGTTTTGTCAGTTTCCTTGCAATGCCAGCCCTGAGGTATTAACATAGGAGATGAACATGCCCATTATGATGCCATTGGCTTTGTTTCAGGACTTTGCAATCTGATCTCACCGCAATTTGTAAAAGTACATCCAAAAACATTGTAAGGTCGAAAATATGAAATACAATTCATCTCAACCTCTTCTAGAGTGCTTCACTAAGTGTCGCCTGGATGCAATCATACTGCTGTGTTGTGCATACCACCCGGTGTTGGACACATAGCGAGTCCGGGTTTCATAGATCAATGCATTGCTGTGGCTTGCAACAGTTCCCTGTATTGATCAGATACCTTGTCCAACATTATAGATGAGTAAACTGTTGTGGTCTGCATAGCTCCGGTGCTGGACAGATATCTAGTTCGGGTTTACAGAGCAACACTATGCTGTTTTCTGCATAGCTCCCAATGATGAACAGATATCTAGTCCGGGTTTATAGATCAATAACATGCTGTGGTCTGCATAGCTCCCAGTGCTGGACAGATACCTGGTCCGGGTATAGATCAATGCACTTCTGTGTTCTGCATAACACCCCATGCCGGACAGATGTCTAGTCCGTGTTTAGCGATCAATGCACATTTAAATTACCATGAATAAAAGCCTCATCATTGGAGAGGTGTTTGATAACTCAACACTTCCATCCCAGGAAACTACCTTGTTACCTATTGCATCAGCATGCTGGCATTATGTTTTATACACAGGAACATTAAAATTCGTTTGACTGTTCCTTTTTTGGGGAGTCCTCTTCATTAAATAACAGCTTGAATTTCGGTTTTCAGTAACATCCATAAACTCGTATATATATTGAACTCATCTCCCGCTGTCAGGCTATCAGTGTAGATTGCGATAGGGATAGCTGATGTCATAGAACTGATATTTGTGGAGTTCCAGTAGATACATCTTTATCATAAAGATCCATTATTCCTGACTCTCCGATTTCTATATGTTAACTAATGGTCATCCCATGTTAAAACGTCATCTGTCATACTGTGAGCCTGTGCCTTGTGTGAGAACGTTTATTTTGTGATACCTCGGGCGGCACGGTGGCACAGTAGTTAGCACTACTGCCTCACAGCGCCAGAGACCCGGGCACAATTCCTGCCTCAGGCAACGATCTGTGTGGAGTTTGCACATTCTCTCCCTTTTTGCGTGGGTTCCTCCGGGTGCTCTGGTTTCCTCCCACAGTCCAAAAAGTGCAGGCTAGGTGATTTGGCCACTTTAAATTGCCCGGAGTGTTAGTTGAAGGGGTAAACGTAGGGGAATGGGTCTGGGTTGGTTGCTCATCGGAGGGTTGGTGTAGACGTCTTGGGCAGAAGTGCCTGTTTCCACACTGTTCTCCCTCATCAGGTCCACTTGATGCGTTCTCAGGAATCTCCAGAACAAAAAAAGTTGCATGATTTCACTGGACAAAATACAGTTTCCCTTTCACAAAATCGGGCTGATTCTGCGTTAATCTTTTCTAAATGCCCTTCGATTCCTTCCTTAATAACAGACTTTCGCAGATTCCCTTGAATAAACATTAGGTTAAATGGTTCCGGCTTTCCATCTCGCTCCTTCCTTGAAGACAGGCGCCATATTGAAGGTTCTTCAGCTTCGTTGGAACACTCCTGTAATCCAGAGAGGTACATAATAATGCCGACAATGCCGCCAGTCACTCTAAAACTACTTGTTTTAAAACAAACAATGCATTGCTGCTGGCCTGTCTACGTTTGGTCTGACTTGTTTGTTAAAAACGTTGTTCCTTTTTTAGAGACAGTTCAAGAACTTTCCTCCTGTTACCATTTTCTTTATGTCATTGAAATTCTTACCTGCCTTTGTGAGGAATGGTGTAAATCCTGGTGTAAATTATCTGCCTGCCCGCTCTAACCAGTTTCCTCGTCACACCCCCCAAATGTCGTAACTATACTTTCCTGACATCTTTTCTGCCAAATGTATGTATGTAAGAAGGTAGATAGATAGATAGATAGATAGATAGATAGATAGATAGATAGATAGATAGATAGATAGATAGATAGATAGATAGATAGATAGATAGATAGATAGATAGATAGATAGATAGATAGATAGATAGATAGATAGATAGATAGATAGATAGATAGATAGATAGATAGATAGATAGATAGATAGATAGATAGATAGATAGATAGATAGATACACACACAGACGGAAATTTTCGTGCTGTTTGTAATATATTCTTTCAAATATACCTACCTCATATATTGTCTTCCATTTCCCTCGCGTTCGAGATTCATACAGTCATATCACACAAACGGACACTTTGGTGCAACTTGTCCATGTTGGCCAGGGTTTCCAAAATAAATTAATCCCATCTATTTGCACTTGGCCCATATATGTCTCTCAACATTTCCCATTCATATGTTTATCCAAGCCTCTGTCAAATGTTGTAACTGTCCTATGTCCTCTATGTTAGAACTTCCCTTGCCTGTGAAAAAGATGTTGGTTATTCACCCCGCCCAGGCCTCTGATGATTTTATAAAATGCTATAGTGTTACCCCTCAACCTCCCACACTCCGTTTGGTACTAACTTCAAGAACAAGCATTTAAAGATAAACACTGCAAATTTGAAACAATATTCAAAATGACAGGAAACCAACACTCAGCCCAAACTTCATACTATGATTTATTTATTCTCAAGATTACAATACATGATGAAGCTTTTACTAGTGACAACAGTAAGACAAACACTTTAAATCCTTTGTCGAAAGAGAGTGTTGATCTCGACAGTGAAAACGTAGCTCTGGCCAGATGTATGTACGAAATGGAATTTTCATATCACATGGGCAAGGTGCAGTTGCCTTAAGCAGATTGAGATGAAGTCTGAGCATACTTTTTGAAATTTGCATTAAAGTGTGAATTCAGTGCAAAGGGGGAGAAGTGTTTTCAATAAGGTTTACTACAAGAAGCAAAGTTTCCGAAATGAGATGTGAGTGGGAGGTGGATAACAGCATGAATGGGGATTCCGACTCACACTGAGACCAGAGGCAAATCCGCGGTACAAAATGCAACTTGATACTAGTGCAGGGAAGGTAGCCTTGATCAAAGAGTTTAAGGTGAAATGGGTAGGGAGCATAATGTGAGAGAATGCGCTGTGTAATTTGAGAAGGAGAACCTGGAAATAGGAAGCAGAGACGAGGAGAGAAGAGCAGCAATGGAGCAGCAATGGCAGGGGTTTCAGGGGATATTTCAGGAAGCACAGCTGAAATTCTTGCCGAGCATCTGCTTATGGTCCATGAAATAAATGTACTAAATCTGGCCTCTACTATTGCTCATCAATTTGTGAATCAATAGTATCCTTGACAGCTTCTTTCAACCATGGTTTGTTCATCTTCTTATCGAGTCCTTCTTTTAGAACAGCAGTAATCATCGCTGAGCGTTATGGACTACCTGATAATGTCTGTCTATGTATACTCACCGACCTTCCTCTTTGTCTATTTCCACGTCTCGCTTCAGACCAGATTGTGAGACAGAAATCCTCAATTAAATACCTGGTTCTTTTCAATCATGTGGGGGACTGTCTGAGCGTGGCTGAACACATGATCAGCGGAGGCTGACTCCATTCTCCCTGTTTCTCCGTCTCTGTCATTTCTGTTTCATGATGCCACGTTCCTGTGAGCTGCATCTGATGTGATCGCCTTTTCGTTCAAACCAGAAATCCCCTAACTACTGTGGACAGGACTTTCAGCTGTGACTGTCCCACTTCCCTCACCTCTGCCCTCACTTCATTCCCTCCTTTCCAGAACAATGATAGATTTGAGCGGAAGCAGGCTTTTTGAGTGGGAGCAGCAGTGGAGGTAAGGCGAACCAGGAAGGCTGCAGCTAAGGTAAGGGAGATTCTTAAAAAATACTTACTGGTAGTGGCTGGTGGTGTATGTTTCCTCCACAGAAGGAGCGGGATATGCGGCGGAAGTGACGCGGACCAGCGGGGCTGCCGTGAAGGAAAGTAAGTCACCACATATATTAGCAAGGCGGCGACACCCGTGGTACTACAATTGTAGTGTCTCCAACCCACCCTCCTCCTCTAATCAAGTTAATAAGGTACGGTTTATTTCTAAACTTCCTTTATTGAATATAAGTTTATTGCTTGATTTTACAGCAATTGAATTAAGCTTTCTTGTTTAGTATTGTGTCGGCGTTCAGGTAAGTGGGGTATGGATGCTAGGACAGTTGCTTACTCCTCCTGCAGAATGTAGCAGGTGAGAGACATGACACCTGTCTCCGTTGGCTACATCTGCGGGAAGTGCACCCAACTCCAGCTCCTTGAAAACTGTGTTAGGGAATTGGAGCTGGATGAACTGCGGATCATTCGAGAGGAGTTACCGGCAGTTGATTAGTCTTGAGGCTCACGATAAGGATAGATGGGATACAGTCGCGGGAGGAAAGGGGCAGATAGACGGTGCAGAGATCGCTTGTGGGCATTCCCCTCAGCAATAAGTATATAGTTTTGGAAAGTCATAGTTGTCAGTTCTCTGGCAATGAGCCTGACACTGTGGCCCAGAACGGAAGGGGGAGAACAGAAAAGCGCTAGCTGTAGGAGACTTGATTGTTAGGCGAATTGACAGGACATTTTGTGGTCATCATCGGGATTCCCGGAAGGTATGTTGCCTCCCTGGTGCCAGGATCCGGGACGTCCCCGATTGGGGGAATAAGATTCTGAAAGGGGACAGCGAAGAGCCAGAAATCGTGTTACATATTGGCACCAATGACATAGTCAGGAAAAGGATTGATGATATCAAAAGTGATTTAAGGAAGTTAGGGTGGAAGCTGCAGAGCAGTACGAACAGAGTAGTGTTCTCGGGTTTACTACCAGTACCACGAGATAGCGAGACGAGGAACAGGGAGCGGGCGCAGCTTAAAACGTGGCTGAGCAGCTGGTGTAGGAGGGAGGACTTCAGAGATGTAGATAATTGGGATGCCTTCTGGGGAAGATGGGACCTGTCCATGAAGGACAGATTGCACCTGAACTAGAAGGGGAGCAATGTCCTGCGTGGAAAGTTGGCTCGAGTGACTCAGGAGGGTTTAAACTAATATGGAAGGGGGGTGGGAACCTGAGCTATATACCGGTGATGAGAGTTGGTGGAGATGAGGCAAGAGATAGGAAGGGATTTCCTGGGAAAGAACCAGTGGGAAGGAATTTCCTGGGAAAGAACCAAGGGATTGTTTCAAGTCTGTTTACTTTAATGAATGGAGTATCAGAAATAAAAGGGATGAGCTGAGAGCATGGATCAGTACCTGGTGCTATGAAGTTGTGGCCATAACAGAGACGTGGGTTTCTCAGGGGAATAAATGGTTGCTGGCTGTTCCAGGGCTTAGAACATTTAAAATAATAGGGAGGGGAAAACGAAGTGGGGGTGTAGCACTGCTAATCAGAGAGGGTATCACAGCGACAAAAGTTACAACTGTCGAGGAGAGTCTGCCTTGAGTCAGTAGGGGTGGAAATTAGGAACAGTAAGGGAACAGTCACCTCATTAGGGGTTTACTTACAGGCCCCTCAATAGCAGCAGGGAGATCGAAGAAAGCATAGGTCGGCAGATTTTGGAAAAGTATGAATGTAGTAGGGTTGTTGTAATGGGTGACTATAACTTTCCCAATATTGATTGGGACCTCCTTCGAACAGATGGTTTGAAAGGAGCTGTTTTTGTAAGGTGTGTTCAGGAGGGATTCCTAACTGGAGTAGCCACTTTGGATTTGGTGCTCGGCAATGAGCTGGGGCAGGTGTCAGATCTTGCAACGGGAGAGCATTTTGGTGATAGAGACCACAACTGCCTCACGTTCTACATTGCTTTGGAGAAGGAGAGAAGCAGGCACAATGGGAGGACATTTAATTGGGAAAATAAAACAATGATGCTATCAGACGTGAGTTGGAAAGCATGGACTGGGAACAATTGTTCCATGGAAAGGGCACTATAAACATGTGGAAACTGTATAAGGAACAGTTGTTGCGAGTGATGCACAAATGTGTTCCTCTGAGACAGGCAAGAAGGGGCAAGACAAAGGAACGTTGGATGAGGAGAGCGGAGGAGCCTCTCGCAAAAGAAAGAAGGCAGCTTACGTAAGACAGAGGAAGCAAGGGTCTTGCTCAGCTCTCGAGGATTACAGGCAGGCGAGGAAGGAGCTCAAAAATGATCTGAGGAAAGCCAGGAGGGGGCACGGAAAAGGCTTGGCTGGAAGGATTATGGAGAATCCAAAGGCATTTTACACGTATGTGAGGAATAAGAGAATGATCAAAGAAAGTAGGGCCGATCAGGGATGGCATAGGGCACTTGTGTATAGAGTCTGAGGAGGTAGGGAAGCCTGAAATCAGTTTTTTTGTTTCTGTCTTTACGAAAGAAAAGGACCTTGTAGTGAATGAAACCATTGAGGAGCAGGTAAGCATGCTGGAACAGATAGAGATTGAGGAAGCTGATGTGCTAAACATTTTGACAAACATTAAGGTTTACAGGTCGCCAGGGCCAGACTATATTTGTCGTCGGCTGCTTTGGGAAGCGGGAAATGTGATTGCTTCGCCGCAGCGAAGATCTTTGCATCCTCGCTCTCCACCGGAGTCGTACCTGAGGACTGGAGAGAGGCAAATGTAATTCCTCTCTTCAAGAAAGGAAATAGGGAAATACCCGGCAATTACAGACCAGTCAGTCTCACGTCTGTCGTCTGCAAAGTGTTAGAAAGGGTTCTAAGGGATAGGATTTATGACCATCTGGAAAAGCATAGTTTGATTAAAGGCAGTCAGCACGGCTTTGTGAGGGGTAGGTCATGCCTCACAAATCTTTTTGAGTTCTTTGAGGATATTACTAGACATGTTGATGAGGGTCGAGCGGTGGTTGTGGTGTATCTGGAATTCAGTAAGGCATTTGATAAGGTTACTCATGGTAAGCTCGTTCAGAAGGTCAGGAGGAATGGGATACAGGGCAAGTTTGCCGTCTGCATACAAATTGGCTGGTCGACAGAAGACAGCGAGTGGTAGTGGAAGGAAAGTATTCTGCCTGGAGGTCAGTGGTGAGTGGTGTTCCACGGGGCTCTGTTCTTGGGCCTCTACTCTTATTAATTTTTATTAATAACTTGGATGAGGAGATTGATATACGGGTTAGCAGGTTTTCAGACGACACAAAGGTTGGAGGTGTCATTGATAGTATAGAGGACTGTTGTAGGTTCCAGCGTGACATTGACAGGATGCAGAGATGGACTGAGAGGTGGCAAATGGAGTTCAACCTGGATAAATGCGAAGTGATTCATTTTGGAAGGTCGAACTTGATAGTTGAGTCCAGAATTAAAGACAGGACTCTTGGCAGTGTGGAGGAGCAGCGGGATCTTGTTGTGCAGGTACATAGATCCCTTAAAATTGCCACCCAAGGGTTGTTAATAAAGCATATGGCGTTTTGGCTTTCATTAACAGGGGGATTGAATTTAAGAGCCGTGAGATCTTGTTGCAGCTCTATAAAACATTGGTTAGACCGCACTTGGAATACTGTATCCAGTTCTGGTCTCCCTATTAAAGGAAAGATGTGGATTCTTTGTAGAGTGTTCAGAGGAGGTTTACCAGGATGCTGCCTGGAATGGAGGGCTTATCGTACGAAGAGAGGTTGACTGAGCTCGGACTTTTTTCATTGGAAAAAAGAACGAAGAGAAGGGACCTAATTGAGGTGTACAAGATAATGATAGAGTTGATAGCCAGAGACTTTTTCCCAGGGCAGAAATTGTGAACACGAGGGGTCATAGTTTTAAGTTGTTTGGCGGAAAGTATACAGGGGATGTCAGAGGCGGGTTCTTTCGGCAGAGAGTTGAGAGCATGGAATGCGTTGCCAGCAGCAGTTGTGGAAGCGAGGTCATTGGGGATATTTAAGAGACTGCTGGACATGCATATGGTCACAGATATTGGAGGGTTCGTACATTAGGATTATTCTTACATGAAGATCAATGGTCGGATGAAGCGCCTGTTCTGTGCTGTATTGTTCTATATTCTATGTTCTATCTCCCCATGTATTCTCCCACTGCATTAGAATCTACATTCACAGAATCATCCTCTGCCACTTCCACCACCTACAGTAGGACAGCACCTTCAGGCATATCTTCCTCTCCTGTCCACTGTCAGCATTTCACAGGGTCCATTCCTTCCAGGACACTCTCTATCACTCCGAACAATTCTACTCCCCATGGCAAATTCCATTGCAATTGCAGAAGCTGCAAACCTGCCCGTTCACCTCTTCCTTCCTCACTGTCCAACGCCCTAAACACAAGTTCCAGGTGATGCAGCATTTCCTTCAACTATTTCAATCCAGCCTCCTGTCGTTGCTGCTCACAATGCAATCTCTTTTACGTTGGGGAGAACAAACAGAGACTGCCTTGAGGAACATACCCACTCCGTCTGTAGGAATAACCCTGACCTTCCCATTGCTACCCAGTTCAATATCTTACCTTACTCTCATACTAACATATCGGCACTGGGCTGTTGCACTGTTCCAAAGAAGCATAACCCAAGCTTGAGTAACACCTCACTTCACGCTTTGGTACGTTACAGCCTGAAGGAGTTAATATTGAATTCCATAACTGTGCAGCCTGACCCCATTATGGTTGTTCTCCATTTTTCATACATTCTGCTTCCTGCTACCTCGTGACCTTGTTTATCTTGCACTCAGTGGAGCCAACCCATTTCTCCCATTTACGTTTTAATTTACACCCATTTTACATTTCTTTCACTTTCAACACAATTAAAAACCTCTTCCTCTGTGACATTGCACCTCCACATGATCTGTTTATCGTCATTCCTCGTCCACTGTGGTCAAGTGAAGGAAGACATTTTCAGTTCTGATCAAGGGTCGTCAGGCTGGACTTGAAACATTAATTCTTTTTCTCTGTCTCCACAGATGTTGCCACATTTGCTGAATTTCTCTATCAATTTCGGGGTTTGAACAATTTCAAAGACGTGTCAAAGCTGCTCAAACATGGAAGGACATTCACCGGGAAGTGAACAATAACGCAAGATGCATAAATTTATTTGTTCGAAATTAAGACTAGCATCATTAACTCTACAGAGCTCTTAATCAAGGCCAAGGAGAGAAACAGAGGGAAACGGATTCAATTTAAAACACCAAAAGTCGCACGAGTGGAAGGCAAAGCATTCGGATGAATATTAGAATTGCTACATTCGGCTAAACAAGTCCACACCGATCCTCTGAAGAGCTAACCAGCCAGACCCATTCCCCATCCCATACTTATCCCTGATCAATGCACCTAACCTCCACATCCCTGAACACTGTAGGCAATTAAACAAGGCGAATTCACCTCACCTGCACATAGTTGGATGGTGGAAGGGAACGGGAGCACACGGAAGGAAACCACGGAGATACGGGGCGAATGTACAAACTCCACACGCACAGTTGTCAGAAGATGGAAACGAACCAGGGTTCCTGGCGCTGTAAGGCAGCAGCGCCAAACACTGAGCCACGGTGCCGCCCCAGAAAATATGTTTAGAAGTTTTCGGAAACGTGACAAGTAAGAGGTGTGACACCATGGACAGACGCTCAGAGGAATTAGAATATTAAAATGGACGTGTTACTGCAACAGAAACCAGGGTAGTTCACGGGGTGATGGGTGAATGGGTCTCGGTGTGACCTGGGGGACAGACAGCAGAATTGCATTGCAGACATTGCTACTCAAAACTGATAAATCATGTGTTACTGCAGATTTCTACTGCAGAAAATACGGAGATATGGCATTGAGGGTGAGTTGGAGGTTTGGATTAGGAATTGGCTGGATGGAAGAAGACAGAGGGTAGTAGTTGATGGCAAAGTTTCTTCATGGAGTGCCGTCACTAGCGGTGTTCCGCAAGGATCTGTTTTGGGACCATTGCTGTTTGTCATTTTTATAAATGACCTGGAAGAGGGGTTAGAAGGTTGGGTGAGCAAGTTTGCGGATGACACGAAAGTCGGAGGAGTTGTTGACAGTGAGGAAGCATGTGGCAGGTTACAGCAGGATATAGAGAAGCTGCAGAGCTGGGCAGAAAGGTGGCAGATGGAATTCAATGTAGCTAAGTGCGAGGTGATTCACTTTGGGAAGAATAACAAAAAGATGGGGTACTGGGCTAATGGTCGGATACTTGGTAGTGTGGATGAGCAGAGGGATCTTGGTGTCCATGTACACAGATCTCTGAAAGTTGCCACCCAGGTAAATAGTGCAGTGAGGAAGGCATATGGCGTACTGGCTTTTATTGGTAGAGGAATTGAGTTCCGGAGTCCTGAGGTCATGATGCAGTTGTATAAGACTCTGGTACGGCCGCATCTGGAATATTGTGTGCAGTTTTGGTCGCCATACTATAGGAAGGATGTGGAGGCATTGGAACGGGTGCAGAGGAGGTTTACCAGGATGTTGCCTGGTATGGAAGGAAAATCGTATGAGGAAAGACTGAGGCACTTGGGGCTGTTTTCACTAGAGAAAAGAAGGTTTAGGGGTGACTTGATTGAGGTGTACAAGATGATTAGGGGGTTAGATAGGGTCGACAGTATGAACCTTTTCCCGCGTATTGAGTCGGGTATTACAAGGGGGCATAGCTTTAAATTAAGGGGGGGTAGATATAGGACTGATGTTAGGGGTAGGTTCTTCACTCAGCGAGTCGTTAGTTCATGGAATGCCCTGCCAGTAACAGTGGTGGACTCTCCCTCTTTATGGGCATTTAAGAGGGCATTGGATAGGTATATGGAGGATAGTGGGTTAGTGTAGTTTAGGTGGGCTTGGATCGGCGCAACATCGAGGGCCCAAGGGCCTGTACTGCGCTGTATTCTTCTATGTTCTATGTTCTATCACAGCTGGAGAGAATTGTATTGATTCACAATCTGTAACTTATTGCCTAGGATTATCACTGTCGACCATACCCATTAACCTGATCGATGCTTCAGTGACAAGTGTGTGCGAATTGACCAGGTTGGCAGCCATGTGTACCTATAACTGATGACAACCCATTTAAAGCTACTGCAATTGACTACTGTATTAACATTCTACAGCAGGACTACAATCTGATAGAGAGGACGAAATGATTACAAACAGCAGATCGGATCGAAACTCTGCAGCTGTGCACCCCGTCAGAAATGGGGTTGAAATATGAAACAACTGAAAAGACAAGACGAATCCACAAATGCTATTTTTTTTTTAAATGCTCAATGGTATTAGGCTAGATCATCATTATTGCCCACGGGCAATAAATCAAGAGTCAACCACAGTGCTGTGTGTCGAGAGTTACATGTGAGCCAGAGCAGGTATGGATGCAAGTTTCCTTCTCTGAAGGACATCAGTGAACTAGATGGCTTTCTCCCACAAGCAGCAATTGATTCTATACCATTATTATTTTCTTAATTTATTGCATTCGAATTCTACCATCTGCTGTGACAGGATTCAAACGCAGGTCACCAGAACATTACTTGGGTTGCTAGATGAACAGCTCAGTAGCAACACAACCCGCCTAATGCTGTACCCATTCCCCGAAGCTCCCTGCACATCAGTGTAAAATACAAGGATGAAGTATCTGCACCATCTTCATTCGGAAGTGTTGCGGAGATGATATCAACAGAAGCAAACATGCCAGTCTTTAGCCAATCCAATTCACTGCACGTGACAGTAAGAAACAGCAGATACGACAAAGATAATGGACCCTAACACCATGCCTGCAATAGGGCTGAAGATTTGCGCTGCTCAACAAGCCGTGTCGCTCTGGAAGCTGTTTAATTCCAGCTCTAACTCTGACATTTCCTTGACAATGTGGAAAATTACTCAAATCTGCCCTGTCCCCAGAGGAGAATATTTATAATCTGACTAATTATCACACCCTGTGATTAGATTACTAATACAGACTGGTCTAATATTCTGGCAGCTGGTGGAAGCTAAGAACAATTAATAAAATAACGGCCAAGCAAGACATTCAATTGTATCAAACTGCTCCAAGGTCTTAAAGGATAAACCCGGACAGAACACCAGACACCATCCTCGCTATTGGAAAAGGGAGAAGAAAACACAGTCCTGTGCTGGACTGTGGAGAGTAAGGAGAACAAAGCTGTCCACAATACTGCACAATGCTCGAGATGGGGTATCACCAAGGCGCTGCATACCTGCAGCAAGTCATCATTATTTCTGGACTCAAATCATCTTGAAACGAAGGCCAACACACCATTTATCTTCCTAACAGCTTTCTGTTGATGCAATATTGCTTTCAGTGACGGGTATACAAGGAGACAAAGATCCTTTTTAATGTAACAGCTCCCCACTTTATCCATTAGTCAGTGTGCCAATACCATTCCCAGTATTGTTTTCTGGATTCAGAACTCGCTGTCCTGCATGGGGCTCGGACTTCAGTGATGAGGTCAACAGAAGTACACACATGCACATTGTCATACACCAATATTTTTACATCAATTCCTTTTGAAATGCTGGCCTGTTATTCTATTTTTTCCAACCAAAATGCTCAAAGTCACGTCGACCCACATTTCTCTTCATCTTCCACTTATTTGCCCTTTCGGTCCACTTGTCTCAATCACCTTTTCACTTCTTTATATCCTCCTCAGCCACTCAATTCTCAGTTTGGTGTCCTCAGCAGGTTTACAAATCTTACATTTAATTAGCTCGAACAAATAATTGATCTGCTTTCTGAATAGCTAGGGCCCCAAACATAAATTCATGGATTATCCCGCGGTGGATTGCTTTCCACTTCTAAAAAGAATGTTCATTCCAGCTCACTGTGTATTGTCTTAACCAGGTGTAAGACGGATATTCCAGGAGTGGTGCAGCTGGTCAAAACACTTAGTTTTAAACAAAACAGAATTTCTTTATAAGATTACCGAATGAAACACAAACACAAAAGTGTAGCATACAAAATAACGTAACCTGTCCAGAACCCAACAGATTATCCAAACCTAATGATATTATACCAAGTACTTCAACCAATACCCATAAACAGGGTATAAACAAGAACTGCAGATGCTGGAAACCAGATTCTAGATTGGAGTGGTGCTGGAAAAGCACAGCAGTTCAGGCAGCATCGAGGAGCAGGAAAATCGACGTTTCGGGCAAAAGCCCTTCATCAGGAATACAGGTAGAGTGCCTGCAGGATGGAGATGGGGTCTCACTTATGTCTCCACCCTGCAGGCACACTGTCTCTATTCCTGATGAAAGGCTTTTTCCCAAAACGTCGATTTTCCTCGAATGCTGCCTGAACTGCTGTGCTTTTCCAGCACCGCTCTAATCCAATACCCATAAACAACCCATGGCAAAAACGAACTGAAAAATCTAAGACAGGTTCTTACTGGAGTATTGTCAGAGAGAGGGAAGGTTCAGTATGGAACTGCCTTGTTTGCTCCAGCAGCTTCACAACTAGCTGCCTGCTTTCCGTAAGCAGCCAGACTGCTACCCACGATACGAGACAAACCAAAGCAGTGGATCTGCGCGAGGAGAACTGGCTCCTGCCCTTTCATAAGAACAGAAGAACGAGGAGCAGGAATAGGCCCTCTGGTCCTTCGAACCTGCTCTGCCAATCAATCAGATCATGGCTGATCTATCGCTTGACCTATATTCATTTATCCGTGCTCTCGCTGTATCCCTTATTTACTTTATTGTTCAACAAATATCCAAATTAGCTTTAAAAACGTTGACTGCAATAGGGTGATCTACTTCACTGGGCAGGGAATTCCATAAAATTAGAACCCACCTTCTCAATTCAATCCTAAATCAGGTCCCTCCAATATTGATGCTATTCCCTCGTGTCTTAGCTTCACATGCCAGTGGAAACAGTGGAAACTCTATCTTATCAATTCCCTTCATAACTTTACATGTTTCTAGAAGATCATCCCCTCATTCTTCTAAATTCCAATGAACATAATCACAACTCTGGAATCAACCTAGAGAACCAGCTCTGCATCATCCCCACTGCCAGTACATCTTTTCTCAAGTAAGGAGGCTAAAATTGTGCACAGTACTCCAGGTTTGACCTCACCAGCACCGCGGACAGCTACAACATAACGCCACTGCTTTTAAACTCAACACCTTTCGTAATGAGGGGCAACATTCCATTTATTTTCCTCAGTACTCGCTGTACCAACAGAGCATACTTCTGGGATTCATGCACAAGGAAACCTAAGTCCCTCTGCAGAGACATATTGCTTCGTTTTAGTGTTCAAGCAATAATCCTTTTCATTGGTACTCCTAACAAAACGGATGATTTCATATTTATTAACAATGTATTTCATCTGTTAGACCTTTGCCCGCTCACTCAATGTATCCATGTTCCTCTGTAAAGTTTCACAGTCTTCTGGATACTTTTCTCTGGCACTCAACTTAGTGTCAGCTGCAAACTTTGACTCACTACATGTGGTGTCCAACTCCATCTCAACTTTACAGATTGTGAGTAATTGCAGCCCCAACACTGATCCCTGAGGCACACCACTAGTCACTGATTGCGAGTCAGAATAACAGTCATTTATATATACTCTTTGTTTCCTGTTCGTCAACCAATCTTCTATTCATGCTAATACATTACACGTAACACCATACACCATTATCTTATGCAGCAGCCTACTGTGCGGCACCTCGTTGAAGGCCTTTTGGAAATCTAGGTACACCACCTCCACTGGGGCCTAGTTGTCCACCTTGCTCGTAATGACCTCACAGATTTCCAAAAAAATTTCTAAGCATGTCTTGCTCGTCATTAATCCATGCTGCATCTACGCAATGGAATGATTTCTATCGAAATGCTTTGTTTGATTGTATACTCAAGCATCTTCCCCAAGACACATGTTAACCTAACTGGTCTATAATTTCCGATATTTTATCGACCTGTCTTTTTAAACAGTGGAGTCACATTTGCCGTATTCCAATCTACTGGGACTGCCCCAGATTTCAGCACTTGCTATTTTCACACTATGTCTTTATCACTCTGGAATGTATTCCATCAGTGCCAGGAAACTTGTCTGCTATTAGATCCATTATCTTGCTCAGCACTATCTCCATAATAATGATTGTTTCCAGGTCCTCACCAACCTTCGTCTCTTTGTCAATTACTGGTATGATATTAATGTCCTCCACAGTGAAGACCGAGACAAAATGCCTATTCAACGCCTCGGCCATTTCATCATATCCTGTAACTAAATGCGCCTTGTCATTCTCTAGAGGATCAACTTTTACTTTAGGCACTTATTTCCATTTTATGTACTTACGGAATCATCTGCTATCCTATTTATATTCTGTACTAGTTTTCCTTTTCAAGTGTTCTTTCCTACTATTCGATCTGTATCGTACTTTTTAGTTGATTTCTTCTGACCTTTAAAGTTTTCAATCTACTAGTTTCTTGGCCAATTTGCATTCCTTCTCTTTTAATTTGATCACCTCCCTTATTTGCTGAGACACACATGGCGGATTACGTCTGTTCTTCGAGTCTTTCCTTTGCACTGGAACATACTTTTACTAAGGACGTTTAGTCCTCAACTGTCACACCATAAAATAATTGTTTCCAGGCGACTTTTGCCAAGTCATTCCTCATTCTATTGAAGTGACCCTTGTTTAAGCTCAGGACCCTGGTATTAGATATTATCTTCACATTCTACATCTGAATTCTACATTCAACTATACTGTAATCACTCCTTCAAAATAATCCCTATTTATGATATCAATAATTATTTCTGTCTTATTACACAGGACGAGATCTAAGATAGCTTGCTCTTCATTGTACATGCTTTAATTTTAGACTTGAAAGCATTCTCAATTAGTAAAACCCAGACATATTGGATTCGCTGCTTTTAAGACCTCCATGAAAATAAAAACAAGGACTGCTTGTTAAAGGAGTAGCGTGGTCACAACACTAGACTAGGGACTTCATTAAAAATATTTATGAAAATCCAAATTCACCGCATCCATTCATTCGTCATTATTCATATACCAATCGGTTTCTCAAATATGATTCACCTTTAATAAATGGGAATTGACTTGATCCATGTTCATTACTTTTAAATTATTTTAAATGTAAACGTTACCTGGCAGTGCATCCTTTATAATAGACTTATGCTTTGTCCCGACTGAATCTTCGGTGTTAAGAAGATTGTAATTTCCTACTGTCTCCTTACATCCTTTAGAAATAATGGGGTACATTTGCTGCTCTCAATTCTGTCAATTCAGTTCCAAAACCATCATGAATTTGGAAGATAAGAACAAAGTATTCACTATTACTATGGCCACTTGGTTTAGGAGTCATAGATGTAGATTATCTGGACATGGGGACTTATCTGATTTCAGTCCAAATAATTTCTCCAAAGCTGTTTATTTGCTGATTTGATTCCATTTCTTTTCTTTCTCAGTCGACCTACAATTGCTTGGAAGTTATTTTTCAAATTTATTATTTGTGAAGGCAGAACTGAAGTAGTTGCTTCATAGTCCTACCTATTCCCTGTTCTCCACTCTCTGGTTTCAGGTTGTAAGAATGCTACAATATCTTAGCTAACATTTCACTTCGGTGTACTGAACGTTGAGAAGTTGACATTTCACTGCTGCTAATGTACTCTTCAGAAACCCATCATTTCCTGTCTTCAGTTGCTTAATAATTGACCATTCACAATCGTACAATCACAGAAGCATGCACTCTGTACTATCAGAAATACAGCACCATCTACATTTGCCCCACTTTCTGACACAAGACTGTAGTCATGAATGTTATGACACTCCAAGTGCTTGTCCATTTCCCTTTAAACAGTTGTGAGGTGAACCGTGATAACTCCACTTCCTGGAAGTGCATTCCAGACCCGAACATTCTCAGGGTGAAAAACAATCCTCATTCCTAACTAAAACTCAAACCTTTAACTTTAAAAGTGTTCTCCCTTGTTCTTGATCCTTTGACTAAAAGGTTGCTGTCTATCCACCCTGTCCATGTCCCTTGTAATTTTATCCTTCGGAATCCCGTCCCCCTCAGGGTTCCCTGCTCCAAATTAAACATCCCGATCATATCCAAACTCTTTTCTGCAGCCTGCTGATTATAATCGGCATATCCATCCCGTGCAATCGCATTCTTATTGCAATGTTGCCGCCAGAACTGCACACATCATTCCATCTTGGCATCTGTCGCTCTTATAATCTATGCCTCGATGAGTAAAGGCTATGCCAACTGGCTCCAATACCTTCTTTTTTTTAATAGATATTTTTATTAGAAATTTAACATTTTTACAAGTTTACAAAAATAAACAAAATTCTCAAATACAAACATTGATATACAATTAAATCAAATATTCAATAGCGAAAATTTAACAAAAGAAAAAAAAATACCGAAAAATAAAGAAAAAAACAAAACTAACTGTCTCCTAATCTAACCTACAACTAACCAGAGTGTATATGTAAATCTCTTACATGCTCGGAATGTGTTAATATCAAATGTAATAAAACCCGTATTCGTGCGGGATTCCTCTCCCAAGGGGCCCCGGGCCAGCCAGGTTTGTAATCTCAATTAAATAAAGGCCCTTGTTAGGATAGCTGAATTATCTGTATTTATGTAATTCAACAAGGGCTACCATATTTTATAAAATAATTCGGTCTTTCGGTGCACCATATTTGTAAGGAAGTCAATGGGAATACATTCCATAATTAATCTGTGCCAATTTGAAAGTCCAGAGGGGGCCCTCAGCCACCCAGTTCACCAAAATATTTTTCCTTGCACAGAAAGAGAGAATATAAAATAGTCTCTTCCCGTACATGTCCAGGGAGAGAAAGTTCGAAAAGCCCAAAAGGAGAGATACAGGGTCCACTTTAATTTCTGTTCCCAAAATTTCTGTCCGGGTACTTGCTACTTTAGTCCAATATCTACGGATCTTATGACAGTTCCATTAGCAATGTACAAGAGTGCCCACCTCTATTTTACATTTGGGCCACATTGGAAATGCTCCTGCCTTATATTTTGCCAATCGAACCGGTGCTATATGGGCCCTATGAAGTATCTTCAGCTGAATAGCCTGAGTTCTGCCACAGATAGTAATTCTTTTAGCGTTTTCACAAATATCATTCCATGTTTCAATAGAGATTTCTAGTCCCAAATCCTGATCCCATGTTTTAAGCAGATTATCCATATCTCCCGATACTTCATCATGTAGTAAATGATAAATAGTACTGACGGAAGATACCCCCACTGGTCGTAAGACACTACATTCTCTGTCTGATTTATAAAGACTATCTAATAACGTAGTCTTCTTCTGTATATAGTCTCGAATTTGGAAGTATCGAAAGAGGTCCCCATTAGGTAATCCGAATTTCTGACGCAGCTGTTCAAAAGACATCAGGACTCCATCTTTAAATAGGTCCCCTAGACATGAGATACCCCTGGATCTCCAGAGTTTAAAAGTGGCATCTGTAACCCCCGGTTGAAATCCCCATGCTCCCACTATCGGCGCATATGTGAATGTTTTATGTGAATTACCATCATTTTGCCAAATTATATTCCAAGCCTTAATTGTGTTTAGTATTATAGGGTTTTTACAGTAATCTGTAATGATTTTCCTCTTGTCTGAAAATTAAAGGTTAATAAGTGGGTATTTTACGTGAGAGGCCTCGATGTCCAACCAGATTGATTGTGGATCAGACAAGACCCAATCAGCTATGTAACTTAATAGGGAACTTAACTGATATTTCCTAAAATCTGGGAAGTCCAATCCTCCCCTTACCTGTGGAAGCTGTAGCTTCTTCAGCTTAATGAGGGGCCGTCTATGATTCCAGATAAAGGAGCCCAGCCAGCCATATAATTTACGTGGAGCCATCCTCGGCAGCATCACCGGAAGCATTCTCATAGGATATAGGAGATGGGGCAGGACATTCATTTTAATTAGTGCAATTCTACCCAACCAGGAAATTGGAACGTCTCCTCATCGCTGGAGATCCTGCCTTATCCTTTCCAATAAATGCACAAAATTAGCCTTATACAACTGACCAAATACTGGGGTAATAAAAATGCCTAAATATAAGAAGCCCTCCAGGGACCAACGAAAGGGAAAAAGGGATCCATCCACTAAGTGGGGTATCAGATTGAGAATGTGCTAAATGTATTAATAACTTGGATTAGGCGAGGTACGGACATCAGAGGATTACTGAGGAATAGAAGAACATCATCTACATAAAGGGTAATTTTGTGTTTACCTGTACCAATCCTCGGGGCCGTTATATTAGGATCAGCTCGTATAGCTTCTGCTAGTGGTTCAATTATTAGTGTAAATAACAATGGCGAGAGAGCACATCCCTGACGGCAGCCCCTACCCACACTGAAGCTATCCGAACCTAAATCATTGGTAACGACAACTGCTTTGGGATCACTATACAATGTTGAGACCCATTTGGTAAACACCTGTCCAACGCCAAACCTTTCCATTGTGTCAAACAAATATGACCATTCAACCCTATCAAATGCTTTTCTGCGTCTAATGAAACTACTACTCCTGGTATCTTTCCCTGATGGCAGGTTGAATCATATTCAAAACCCTTCTAATATTATTGGATGATCTACGGCCCTTAATAAACCCTGTCTGATCCTCTTTTATAATATGTGGCAGTACCCTTTCTAGTCTGAATGCTAACGTTTTAGAAAGGATTTTAAAATCTAAATTTAGCAAGGATATTGGTCTGTATGATGTACAATCTTCTGGATCCCTTCCTTTTTTAAGGATAAGAGAGATATTTGTCTCTTTCAGCGAAGGCGGGAGACAGCCCTGACTATATGCATAGTTATACATGTCCATAAGTGGACTAGCCAATATTTCTGTAAATCTTTTATAGAATTTGGCTTGAAAACCATCTGGGCCCGGTGCCTTACCGCTTTGAAGTTGTCTAATTGCATCAAGTATTTCTTGGACTGTTAGAGGAGCATTTAAGACCGATACCTGTTCCGGAGTTAGACCTGGAAAGGTCAAATTTTTAAAAAATGACTGCATCCTCCTAGTCCTATCTTCACAATCCTGCGATTTATACAACTCAGAATAAAATTCTCTAAAGATCGCATTAATCTTTTTTATTGTCATGAGTCAAAATACCCGTACTTTCCTGGACAGACGTAATAGTCTGAGGGGCCTTTTTTTTCTTTGCAAGAAATGCTAAGTATCTATCCGGTTTGTCGCCATATTCATATAACCTTTGTTTTGCAAATAATATTTCCCTCTTAGCCGTTTGAGTAAGCGTAGTGTTTAGAGCTGTCATAAGAGCCGTAATCCTTTGCAATTAAATAATAGAAGGTCTATCAATGTATGTTGTTTCAGTTGCTTTTAAGCGAGCTTCAAGCGGACGTTGTTGTTCTCCCTTCAATTTTTTCTGGGTCGCTGAGTAGGAGATGATCAAACCTCGCGTGTAAGCTTTAATGGTCTCCCACATCATTGATGGGTTGCTAGCCATACCTGAATTATTTTTAAAAAAGTTTTAAATTCTTGAGAGAAGTACTTTACAAATTTACTATCTTTCATTAGGAAGGGGTCCATACGCCAATGCCGAGGGGATGTCGCATTGTTCCACGCCTTAGTTTCCATATATACAGCAGCGTGGTCGGAAATTGCTATACTACCTATTTTACAGGATGATATGGAATTTTTAAAAAATCGAGGGGGCAAAAAACATATCAATTCTGGCATGACATTTATGTGGATTGGAGTAGAAAGAAAAATCTCTGCCCTGTGGATGAAGACATTTCCATACATCTATTAATCCTAAATCTTTGTTCAGATCCACCAATTCTCTAGATCTGGGAGATACTCCTGCAGTACTCTTGCGAATCCTATCAACTTCCGGATCCATAATACAATTAAAGTCTCCCCCTATAATTGTATGATTGGCACCACAAGCCATCAATTTTGAAAAGGCTCCCGTTATAAATTTAAAGGGGTGTGCCGGGGGGCAGTATAAATTTAAAATCCCATAGTCCTCTCCATTTATAAGGGCTTTAATCAAAATATATCGTCCAGATTCGTCTTTTATCTGATTTAGGATTTTGAAAGGAAAATTCTTCCGAACAAGAAGAACAACTCCCCTGCTTTTTGAGCTAAAAGAAGAAAAAAAGGCCTGATCAAATCCAACGTATCGTAATTTCAAGTGTTCTTTATCCGACAGGTGTGTTTCCCATAGGAGAGCTATATCAACTCTTTCTTTCTTAAGATTTCATAATATTTTCTTTCTTATAAGTGGCAAATTACTCCCCTTGACATTTCAGGTGCACCAATTAACCGACTGATCAACCATAATCATCCGGGCAAATCCGAGACCCCTCAGGAGGGGAAACCCTATCCAGAACATCCCGAGCATACAGCATATAAAATTTACAAAAATAAAGGCTCTCTAATACACTCACAACAGTATAATAAAAAACAATTTCTAAATAATAAGAAAAATCTAAAACGTATTTAAGTGGAGATTTTCCCCTTTGTTCACAGGCGGTGTCACTTCCTTTACAAAAATTCATCATATCCCCTCCCAACCAATGCCCCACCCTTACCAAGGCACTCCTCAATAAAATGAGGAGAATTCAGATATTATACAAAGCTGGAGTTAACAGTGAGCACCCTACCCCCACCCACACGAACACCTGGATATATTTGGTAATGTTAATACCATATATAAACATATAACTATAAAATTACAACCTCAACAAATAATAACTAAATATAATAATACAAAATAACAAGGGAGGAACAACCCCGCTCCTAAAGACAGAGGTAAAATAGAATAAGGTAACCACCTCCCCCACTAACATTAACCAAAGCCCCTGGCTTATATATTTATATAGCTGAAAATGTGTTGCTGGAACAGCGCAGCAGGTCAGGCAGCATCCAGGGAACAGGAGAATTGATGTTTCGGTTCATCGATTCTCCTGTTCCCTGGATGCTGCCTGACCTGCTGCCCTGTTCCAGCACCACATTTTCAGCTCTGATCTCCAGCATCTGCAGACCTCACTTTTTCCCTACATACATACATACACACACACACATATATATATATATACCCACATAAAAACATAAAATAATAAAAGAAAACAACCCCAACGGGGGAGAAAATCAAATCCCTCTCCCCACCCCCCATGATAATATTAAACAGTAAGGCAAGAAAAAAAGGCGGGGGGCGGGATATAAACCAAAGTGGGGGGAAAGGTAAACCAACATCCATTATCTCTTACAGTTTATCTAAGAGAGTCCAAGAATTCCTTAGCCGTTTCTGGCGACCCGAAGTTATACACGGATCCTTCATGGTTAAAGCGTAGCGTCGCTGGGTAGCGTAAGGAGCACTGAATATTTAAGTCCCTTAAATGCTTCTTCGCCTCGTCGAATGCCTTCCTTTTTCCGACCAGAACTGGGGAAAAGTCCTGGAACAACATGATCTTGGATCCTCTGTAGATCATATCTTGGGGATCTTTTCCAAGATTTCTAGAAGGTTCTAGGAGTATCTGCCTCGCCCTGTAGCTCTGCAGCCAGATCAGGACCGGGCGGGGGCGCTGGTTCGTGCAGGGCCCGCGTATTGCGACCCGTTAGGCCCATTCCACCCTTCCCTGGCCTGATCCAGCTTCCAGATTTAAAATCTGTGGCAGCCACTGTTCGAGGAATGCTGTAAGCTGGCCTTCCTCTTCCCGTTCGGGAAAGCCCAGCAAACGAATATTTTTGGACGACCTCGATTATCGATGTCGTCAATGTAATTCTCTAACATCTGGACTCGCTGTTCGAGAGTCCGGACCTGATCCACGGCCAATTGTGCTGCAGTTTCGGAGGTCGCGGCCTTTAACTCCGCCCCTCTACCTCGGCGCTCGATTTCCTGGATGTCTTGGTCGTGCTTCTGCAGCGCGGCCGAGAGTGAGTCCCATCGATTTTGGGATTCTTCGATAAAAGCGTCGATCTTCTCATCCAGTTTGGAGATCATTTCTACAAGGCTTGTTACTGTAGGTAAGTCCCCCGGGGCGGCTGCGGATGCTCAGCTGCAGATAGAGGTTGGGGGAGTGGGTCCTGCTTGCTGAAAGCTGCAGGCTCCCTTCCCTTTGGTCATTTTTACTAAATATTAGATTGTTTAAGTTTAATAATAAACAACTAATTAAATTAAACAGCTATTATAAATGATTTAGTGAGTGTGGTGGGGGTGGTTGACCCACTTTACCCGAGTCTTGGGAGGAGCACTATAGACTCAGACTTGCTGGGTTGCCGCCATCTTGGATCCCCCTCCAATACCTTCTTAACTAACCTATTACCCTCTCCAACCACGTTCAGGGATCTGTCGAGAAGCACCCTCTGAGTTTTATAATGTGTTGCCATTCGTTGAGTACTCCCTTGCCTGGTTCCTTCTTCCAAAGTGCATCACCTCATATTTATCAGGGTTACATTCCATCAGCAATTGCTCTGCAAGTCTGACCATTCCATTTATATCTTCCTCGAATATAAGACCTTTTCCTCACTGCCAACCACCCGGCCAATCTTTGTGTCAAACCTACACTTATTTTCAAACTCAACCGACTTCCCACTCCACATTCATGCCCACATAATTTATGAATACCACAAATAATAGGGGACACACCACTGAAAACCTGTGGTACATCAGCGTGCACTAGTCTCCAGTCACTCAACTAGGCTTCTACCACCTCCTATTCTTTTCCAATACTGTATCGAACACAGTTCTCATACCCACTAGTATATAGTTCCCTGGTCTGCCTCCACCAACCTTCCTATAAAGAGTGTTCTCCAGTCCTCTGGCAACTCACCTGTGACCAGATTCTATTTTAATGTTTGCATCAGCGCCTTTCGTACCTTGTCTCTAACAGCAGCCTTAGATGCAACTGATCTGGACCTGGGGACTTGTCCAATTTTATAATACACAAAGCCATTAAGTCCTGCTCACATCTTATATCAATATGCTCAAAAGCTTCCAAGACCATCTTCTCGAATTCCTTCCTCCATTCTCGTCCCCCCCCCCGCCCCCCCAAGTAAAACAGATATGAAGCTCTCATGTAACAACCTGATGAAGGGCTTTTGCCCGAAACGTCGATTTTACTGCTCCTTGGATGCTGCCTGAACTGCTGTGCTTTTCCAGCACCACTCTAATCTGTAACAACCTATCAGTGTTCTCCAGCTTCACACACAGATTCCTGACTTGATCCCAGGCCAATTGTCCTCAGCAAACAATCTTGCCATCTGAGAGATTAATCTGGAGAATGTTCATTCGGTACATTTGATCAGTATATTTTACTTATATCAGGACATCAAAACTATACACAATACTCCAGATACAGTCGCACCAACACTCCGTGTAACTAGCGCAGAATGCCTTTACTTATGGTAGGAAGGAACTACTGCAGATGCTGGAATCTGAACTGTACATATCACAGTGAGTCAGATAGCATCCATGGAGATAGTGCAAGCTAACGCTTTGAGTGGAGTTGACTCTTCATTGTCTGTATTCGGATTCCCTGTAAATGAAGGCAAATCTAACGGTTACGTTCCTATTTTTGAATATGTTTCTCCCAATATCCTTTTCTTTAATGTTTTCTGGTTACGTACTGTGTATGCTGATTAAAAATCCTCCTGACTATCTAACGATACCAGAATCACTACTTCTCCATGGTTTCCCTTTTATAAACTCAGAACAATACTCTTGACGTCTGGTATTACCTTCTAAGTGTCCACGATCACATTCGTTATAATAGATTGCAACATGCTCCCGACTGTGGATGACAATTAGCTGGTCTGTAGTTCTCCACTCTCCCATTTCTTCATGTTCAATCGCATTTATAAACTTCCAAAGTGAATACAGAAAGATACAGTGGTCCCCAATGCAATCAATTTGTGTATTGTTGATTTCTCTGACATGTCAGTATGAAGTAGATCTCGTCTGTCAGACTTATCAATCCTCAAGCCAATTGTGATTCCAAATACTACCTCATAGAGAGTCAGAGAGATGGAAACATGCCTTTTAGTCGAACCGGTACATGCCGACAAGATGTCCCAACCCAATCTATGCCCACCAGTCAGCAGCTTGGCCATAACCATCCAAATTCTTCCTATTCATACACCAATCAAAATGCCTCTTAAATGTTGCAATTGTATCAGCCTCCACCACTTCCTCGGGCAGTTCATTCCATATTCGTACCCCCTCTGCGTGAAAAAGTTGCCCCTTAGATCTTTTTTATATTTTTTCCCTGTCATTCTAAACCTGTGCCCACTAGTTCTGATCTGCCCCACACCAGGGAAAGACTTTGATTAATTACACCTATCCATGTCCCTCATAATTTTGTAAACCTCTATAACGTCACCCCTCATCCTCCGACGCTCCAGGGAAAACAGCCCCAGCCAGTTCAGCCTCTCCCTAGAGCTGAAAATCTCCAACCCTGGCAACATCCTTGTAAATCTTTTCTGAACCATTTCAAGTTTCACAGCATCTTTCTGATAGGAAGGAGACGAGAATTGCACGCAATATTCCAACAGTGGCCGAATCAATGTCCTGCACAGCCGCAACATGATCTCCCAACTCCTGTACTCAATACTCTGACCAATAAAGGAAACATAACAAACGCCTTCCTCATTATCCTATCTACCTGCGACTGCACTTTCAAGGAGCTACGAACTTGCACTCCAAGGTCTCTTTGTTCAGCAAAACTCCCGAGGACCTTCCCATTAAGTGTGTAAGTCCTGCTAAGATTTGCTTTCCCAAAATGCAGCACCTCGCATTTATCCGCATTAAAATCCATCTGCCACTTCTCCGCCCATAGGCCGATCTAGTCAATATCATGTTGTAATCTGAGGTAACCCTCTTTGCTGTCCACTACACCTCCAATTTAGGTGCCATCTGCAAACTTACAATCTATACCTCCTGTACTCGCATCCAAATCATTTATGTAAATGACAAAAAGTAGAGGACCCAACACTGATCCTTGTGGCACTCCACTAGTCACAGGCCTCCAGCCTGAAAAACGACCCACCACCACCACCACCTTCTGTCTTCTACCTTTGAGATAGTTCTGGAAGCAAATGGTTAGTTCTCCCTGTATTCCATGAGATCTAACCTTGCTAATCAGTCTCCCATAGGGAACCTTGTCGAACACCTTACTGAAGACCATATAGATCACATCTACTGCTCTGCCCTCGTAAATCCCCTTTGTTACTTCTGCAGAAAACACAATCAAGTTTGTGAGACATGATTTCCCACGCACAAAGCCATGTTGACTAGCCCTAATCAGTCCTTGCCTTACCAAAAACATGTACATTCTATTCCTCAGGATTCGAAATGAAACTCCATCTACCATTGCTCACCACATCGGTCCATCTGAACAATAACCCGTGGGCGGCACGGTGGCACAGTGGTTAGCACTGCTGTCTCACAGCGCCAGTGACCCGGGTTCAATTCCCGCTCAGGCGACTGACTGTGTGGAGTTTGCACATTCTCCCCGCGTCTGCGTGGGTTTCCTCCAGGTGCTCCGGTTTCCTCCCACAGGCCAGATGAATTGGCCATGCTAAATTGCCTGTAGTGTTAGGTGCAGGGGTAAATGTAGGGGAATGGGTCTGGGTGGGTTGCGCTTCGGCGGGTCGGTGTGGACTTGTTGAGCCGAAGGGCCTGTTTCCACACTGTACGTAATCTAATCCCACCATCGAGGTTAGGCTCACCGGTTTATAGTTCCCTGGCTTGACTTTACCGGCCTTCTTAAACAGTGGCACGACGGTTGCCAACTTCCAGTCTCCCGGCACCTCACCTGTGACTATCAATGATGCAAATATCTCAGCAAAAGGCCCAGCAATCACTTCTCTAGCTTCCCACAGAGTTCCCGGGTACACCTGATCAGGTCCTGGGGATTTATCCACCTTTTCCCGTTTCAAGACACCCACCGCTTCCTCATCTGTAATATGGACATTTTGCAAGATGTCAAATTCTATTTCCCCACAGTCTATATCTTCCATATCCTTTTTCGCAGTAAATGCTGATGCAAAATACTCATTTAGTATCTCCCCCATTTTCTGCGGCTCCACCGAAAGACCACATTGCTGATTTTTGATTGGACCTATTCTCTCCATTGACACCCTTTTGTCCTTAATATGTTTGTGAAAAACCCTTTGGATTCTCCTTAACTCTATTTGCCAAAGCTATCTCATTCCCCCTTTTCGCCCTCTTGATTTCCCTCTTAAGTACACTCCTATTTCCATTCTACTCTTCTAAGGATTCACTCGATCTATCCTGTCTATACCTGACATATGATTCCTTCTTTTTCTTAACCAAACCCTCAATTTATTTCGTCATCTAGCATTCCCAATACCTACCAGCCTTTCCTTTCACCCTGACTGGAATATACTTTCTCTGTATTCTTGTTATCTCATTTCTGAAGACTTCCCATTTTCCAGCTGTCCCTTTCCGTGCGAACATCTGCCTCCAATCAGCTTTCGAAAGTTCTTGCCTATTTCCGTCAAAATTAGTCATTCTCCAATTTATAACTTCACCTTTTAAATCTGGTCTATCTTTTTTCCATCACTATTTTAAAACTAATGGAATTATGGTCGCTGGCCCCAAAGTGCACCCCCACTGATAACTCAGTCACGTGTCCTGCCTTATTTCCCAAGAGAAGCTCAAGTTTTGCAACTTCTCCAGAAGGTACATCCACATACTGAATCATAAAATTGTCTTGTATGCACTTAACAAATTCCTCTCCATCTAAACCTTTAACATTATGGCACTCCCAGTCTATGTTTGGAAAGTTAAAATCCCCTATCATAACTGTCCTATTATTCATACAGATAGCTGAGATCTCCGTACAAGTTTATTTCTCAATTGTGAATAATCAGAGACCCCCTCTGACTATTGGGGATTCTATGATACAATCCCAATAAGTTCATCATCCCTTTCTTATTTCTCAGTTCCACCCAAATAACATTCCTATATGTATTTCCAGGAATATCTTCCCACAGCACAGCTGTAATGCTATCCCTTATCAAAAATGCCACTCCCCTCCTCTATTGCCTCCCTTTCTATCCTTCCTGGATCATTTGTATCCTGGAATATTGAGCTGCCAGTCCTGCCCATCCCTGAGCCATGTCCCTGTAATTGCTATGACATCCAAATCCCATGTTCCTAACCATGCCCTGAGTTCATCTGCCTTCCCTGTTAGGCGAAAGTAAGAACTGCAGATGCTGGAGGTCAGAGCTGAAAATGTGTTGCTGGAAAAGCGCAGCAGGTCAGGCAGCATCCAAGGAGCAGGGGAATCGACGTTTCGGGCATGAGCCCTCTTCAGGAATGAGGATTGTGTGCCAAGCAGGCTAAGCAGTCTGTTAGGCCCCTTGTATTGAAGTAAGTGCAGTTTAAGTTGTTAGTCCTACCTTGTCCCTGCTTACCCTGACTGTTTGACTCACTTCTGTTCTCAATTGTACCAGTCAAAGATCGATCTCTTTGTTCACTATCTCCCTGCCCCCCACCCCCACCTTACTAGTTTAAATCCTCCCAAGCAGTTCTAGCAAATTCCCCTGTCAGTATATTAGTCCGCTTCCAATTTAGGTGCAATCCGTCCATTTGTACAGGTCACTTCTACGCCAAAAGCGATTCCAATGATCCAAAAATCCAAAAATGATCCCCGTTACTGATATGAATGATTTTAGTCTTCAGTTGCAAAGGTTCCATGGTCACTTTGTATTTCCAGAAGATTGAAGGATCTTTCTCCATGACGACAGAAGCAATGTAACTGTTTCATCTCCCTGACATTTATCTGTTCTCAATAAAAGATTATCCTGTTCACACATTCACTGTTCCACATTTGACCTTGCCTTCATTTTTCTTTCAAGTATCAAAAAATGTTTTTCGCCATTATTTACAAAGAACAAGGAAAATTGCAGTACAGGAACAGGCGCTTCGGCCCTCCAAGCCTGTGCTATCCAAATCCTCTATCCACACCTGTCGCCTATTTTCTCAGGATCTGTATCCCTCTGCTCTCTGCCCATTCATGTGCCTGTTTGGATATGTCTTAAATGCCTCTATCGTGCCCCCTTCTACCACCGCAACTAGCAACGCATTCCAGGCACTCGTCATCCTCTGTGTAAAGAACTTTTCACAGATATTTCCAATAAGCATTTCTCTCTCACCTTAAATTCGTGACTCCACGTAACTGAGTCCCCCTCTCTGGGAATAAGCTTCTTGCTATCCACTCGGTTTATACCTCTCATGATTTTGACCACAGTAAAGTCCTCACTGAAACTCTAGTCCTTCTCATGAAAATAATCTTAATATGCCAAAGATATCTTCATAGTTAATTCCCTACATACCAGGCAAAATCCTGATTATACTCCTGTGCACTGTCTCCAAGACATCCAAGTCATTTTGGTAATGTGGCGACCAGACCTGTATGCAGTATTCCAAAAGTGGCCGAAATAAACTCCTGCTCAACTGTAATATGACCTGCTTACTCTTGTATGCAATCGATTCCAACATGTTCCCTCCTGTGGATGACAAGTCAACTGATCTGTCGTTCTCCACTTTCCCTTTTCTTCCCTTCCGAAATCGGTAAGGACTTCGGTAAGGCATTTGATGAAGTAGGTGGGTGGAACAGGTGATGTCGCATGGGGTTCTGTGTAAACTAGCAGAAAGGAAAGTTAGCGAGTTTTGAGAAGATTTGAGAAGGAAAGTATGCTGTATGTCTTCTTACCACTCTATCAACCTGCCACTTTTAGCGAACAATGGACCTGTTCACCCAGATCTCTTTATGCATCAATTTTCCGCAGGGATTGTTTTTTCATTTGCCGTGCAGTTCACTCTTGAATTGGATCTTCCAAAATGCATCAACTCACGTTTGTCCAGATTGAATTCCATCTGCCATTTCCCCGACCAACTCTGCAATCTATCTATAATCTTCTGCGTTCTCTGGCAGTCCTCCCCCAACTTTCTGCGTCTCCACCAATTTTAGTGTCATCTGAAAAAATGGTAAACAGACCAGGTGGACCTTCCTTCAAATAAAATATGTATATCACAAACAACAGTTGTCCCAGCACGGATCCCTGTGAAACACCACTGGTCATATTTCTCCATTTTGTGAAACTCCCTTCCACTACTGTTTTCTTGTCTCCTACTGTCCAGCCAGTTCTCCGTCCATCTAGCTCGAACAGACAGAACCCCATGCGACATAACCTTTTCTACCCGCCTACTACATCAAATGCCTGACCGAAATCGATGTATATGACATCAATAGCCCCTTCCTCACTACCAAATTTGCCACTCCCTCAAAGAATTCTATTATGTTTGCTAAGATGTGGCCTTCCATGCACAAAACCAGCGAAGATCTTGTTTGGGGTCTGTCTGTGTCTTACCCGGGAGTCAGACTCATTTTATTTCCAAAGCAATACTTTATAAGGTGTCACATTGACTGACTGCCTACAAATTAAATGCGTTTTTAAACGAAATAGAATCCATCCGCAAATACAAATCTGCAAATTCAAATTCACCCCACAGATTTATATGTGTGCGTGTGAGAGATACGGAGTGTGTGTATGTGGGGACGTGGATGCGTGACATGGAGAGATTGTGTGTGTGTGTGTGTGTGTGTGTGTGTGTGTGTGTGTGTGTGTGTGTGTGTGTGTGTGTGTGTGTGTGTGTGTGTGTGTGTGTGTGTGTGTGTGTGTGTGTGTGTGTGTGTGTGTGTGTGTTTAATGATGAGTGAGAAAGTCTTTGTCCGAGTAAAGATGCAGACAGGTACAATAGATGCATTTTCAAGCGCACACTCACAAACACACCTTTCCCTCTCCGCAGCCTCTGCACCATTTCTTGTTCACACTGCAGACCGAGATGCTGTAACGACAGTCCCCATGCTCAGTCTAGACTTGGGTAACGAAATTCTCAGGTCTCCATGAATCTCTGAGGCAGCCTACTACACAATCTCCAGCAAACCATCCCCTGCACCTCCATAAACAGTTCAATAACAGGAGAGGTCAGTGGCCCTTTCGTTAAAAGTTAGATACCTTGAACTTTACAATAATACTCGAGGAACTTCCTCGTGTTACTGACAGTGATCAGCTGAGAGAGAACAACACAGGCGTTCAGTGGACAGGGAGACTTTCAACGACGTGAGTCAAACCTGCTGGAACTCCCTGTCAAACATACAGAATCATGTGGGACACACCGGGAAGTGACCAACAGCCCGACATATACCCCACTGTCCATGGAATACCACATGGGACACACGAGGAAGTGAACAATGGCCCAGCACACACATCCCTGTCCATGGAACACACACATGAGACACAGCAGGAAGTGAACAGGAGACCAGCACACACGCCCCTGACAGTAGGGCACCACATGTGGCACAGCAGAAAGTGAGGGAGCCAGAAACCAAGGCCAGGCAATGATACAGAAGGACAGAGAG
Source organism: Chiloscyllium plagiosum (assembly GCF_037043375.1). NCBI lineage: Eukaryota > Metazoa > Chordata > Chondrichthyes > Orectolobiformes > Hemiscylliidae > Chiloscyllium > Chiloscyllium plagiosum. The sequence goes on along the minus strand of NW_028270184.1, from coordinate 29,572,445 downwards.
ATTTACATTCAAGAAAGAAGCAGTCAATTAACATAGAAACACAACATGTGGTTGAAATATGTGGAAAACAGATAAAGAGTGGACAATAATCATATAGATTATTGCCCTCAGGAATGATGGATAAATGGGGATTTTTGTGAGAGTTCAGGCAGGAGCTGTGCAGTATTGACTCAGATGTGTTCCTGCAAGTTTGAAGCTGGGCGTGTCAGTAGCAGATTATTGCCATCTTTAAGACAGTTTGTCACAGCTCGTGGTTCAAATAATAGATAGGGTGAGCTAGTGAAGTATATCCAAGAGGTTCCAGTAGTTACAATTACGAATGAGCAGGGCTTGGTGTCAGGAATCGGCTCATGGCCAAAGGGATGACCATAGTTGTCAGTATCAGAAATTGGCCAGGGATGGGATGGAATCAGTGGCAGGAAATGGAGTTTGTAATCAGAACAGAAGAAAGTAACCTCCATGCTCCTAATATTTAAATAACAAGTGATTCGTGACTCACAGCTGAAATTTAGGCCAACATAGAGACGTATGAGTAACGTTGCCAGAAGCAAAGAGGGAGAGAGTAAATTAGTAAGTTCATGAATGCACTTAGCAGAGGTTTGTAAAATAAATATGTGGATTTCGAGTCTTAGCAGGAACAAGATACAAGGATAGTAGAGTCAATGAAAGAACAGTATTACTGTCAGACATGGTTTATAGAAGTAATTAACGTACAGTAAGACTTACCAGGGACACCAACGAAAGCCAGGATTGGATAATAAAAATATTGAAGAATGTAAAGCGCATATTCGATCCGCAATGCTAATGACCATTGATCATAACATGTAGAAAGCCTCCAAACATCCCAGTATAAACTCATGTCCATTCTTGGTACATTCCAGTCTATTGTTCTCAGATTTTGCTCCATTGTTGGAACATTCCAGTCTATTGTTCTCAGATTCAGATCTATTGTCGGAACATTGCAGTCTGATGTTCTCAAAGTCTGATCTCTCCTTTCCCTCTCTCTGGAGCTGCTGACCCCTGTTAGTGCTGACAGTGATGCTTCCGCTATGCTTTGGCAAAACACTTTGACTGAGCGCTTTTATTATTAAAGGATGGAAACCTCCACTGGAATAATTGGAATTCATGAAGACTGACATTAACCACAGTCACTGCCCAAACAGGTTCAGTTAATCCCTTTGTTATATCATAGCTCATTTCCCACGAAAAGGCAACATTTACTCGGTCTGGATGGAATGGATGGAGGTTGCTGAGGGATGGACAAAAAATCTTTTTATTCTTTCTTAAGTATATGTGGGAGCAGAGCAAGTACGCGGCAGAACCGTGCATATTCCATGTTCTTTATAAAAGAAACCAGTGATAAAGTAACAGGGCAGCTTCAAAAGATGGCTGTGAGAAAATTTCCAGAGTTCAAAATCCTGAGTGCAATATTTATTGCCCATTGACTTTATGCAATGCTGCTCCTGTTTTTGTTAAATCCTTCCATAAACTTTGCACATTATTAAGAACATCGAGAGTGCAGCTCAGGAACAGGATGACGTAGTTCTGTCTCCATGTGCCAGTTACAGCGGGATAGAGGGAGGCCATTCATCCTCTCGCACCTGTTATACAGGAAGAAGAGGAGGACACCCAGCTTCTCGAGTCTGTTACAGGTGAACAGAAGGAGGCAATTCAGCCTCATGTGTCCGTTATGTAGTTGTTGTTAGTTTTAAAATAATTATGGAGAAAGATAGTGCTAATATAAATGTTAAATTTCGAAGTTGAGTGAGGTCAATTTTGAAATTTTTGGGCAATCATTTTGAAAAGCTGTTCGGGAGAAGCTAGTGGCTTGAAAGTAAGAGGCCTTAACAAATGAGATTACAGAGTCTAGCGACAGGTTACTTGTTCATGAGCAGGGTAAGGCTGGTCAGTGTAGGCAATGCTGGATGGCCAGCGAAATTGAGGTTCTGTTCAAGGAAAAGAGGGACCATATGATAGTGGTCATTAGCAGGGATCGAATGAGTCCATCGAGGAATACAAGACCAGTAGGGGAATATACAAGATGGAAATCTGGAGGGCAAAATGGGAAAAAAACGAGATTGAGGGGAGACCTGATTGAGGTTTCCAAAATCATGAATTGCATAGATAGGATAGATAGAGATAAGCCTTTTCCCAGGGCGAAAGATTCAATAACAAGAGGTCACGTTTTCAAGGTGAGAGATGAAAGGTTTGATGGGGTTATCCGCGACAAGTACTTTACACAGACGGTGGTGAGCGTTGCCAGCAGAGGTGGTCGAGGCAGGCACGGTGGATTCATTTAAAATGAGCCAGGACAGATCATGAGTATGTGGGGAGCAGAGGGATATAGATGCTTAGGAATTAGGCGGCAAGTTTGGACAGTAAATTTGGATCGCCTCAGGCCAAAAGGAATAATCCTGGGCTGTAAATGTTCTTTGTTCTTTGTTCTTTTTTCTCTGTTTGATCAGTCACCTTGAGACTGAGAGAGGAGAGTCAGTAGGAAATTTCCGTATCAGCGTTTGATTCTGACGCCATGAGTTTGACGGAGGGGGAGTCAGCAGGTGTTTTCCGTTTCAACGCTTGAACTGACACCATGAATTTGACAGAGGGTAGTCAACAGAAGGGTTCCATTTCAGCATTTGATGTGACACCATGAGGCTGAGGAAGGCGAGTCAACAGGACGTTTCCATGTCAGTGTTTGATTTGACACACTGTGGTGAAGGGACCGCAGAGAGCAAGAGGTTTTTATGTCAGTTTTCGATATGACACCATGAGGCTGACGGAGGAAAGACAGCAGGACGTCTCCGTGTTAGTGCTTGGTCTGATACCATGAGGAATTGCGATGTGAGTCTGCAGTAGCTTTCCATGTCAGTGTTTGATCTGACACCTTGAGGCTGAGCGAGGGGAGTTTGCAGGAGGTATCAGTGTCAGTGCTTGATTTGATACCATGGGTCTGAGGGAAGTGTGTCAGCAGAATGTTTCCATGTCAGCGTTTGGTGTGACACCTTGTGGCTGAGCGATAGGAGTCTGCAGGAGATCTCAGTGTCAGTGATTTATCTACACCATGCGTCTGAGGGAGGGTTGTCAGCAGGATGTTTCCGTATTAGTGTTTGATCTGACACCTTGAGGCTGATGGAGGCTGTCTGCAGGAGGTTTCCGTGTCAGTCATTGACCTGACACCAAACGACCGAGATAGGGGAGTCAGCAGGAGTTTTCTGTGTCAGCGTTTTATCTGACACCTTGAGGCAGAGCGAGGAGAGTTTGCAGGAGGTTTCTGTGTCACTGTTTGATCTGACACCATCCGTCTGAAGGAGCAGAGTCAGCAGCCCGTTTTGTGTCCGTCTTAGACCTGACACCATGAGGCTCAGTGAGGGGAGTCAGCAGGAGGTTTATGGTCAGCGTTTTATGTGGCACCATGCGACGAAGTGAGAGAACTAAGGGGGTGGTTTCCGTGTCAGTGTTTGATCTGACACCAATATGTTAAGTGAAAAGGAGTCAGCAGGAGGTCTCCGTGTCAAAGTTTGATCAGACACAATGAGGCTGTCGGACAGGAGTTTGCAGGATGTTGCCGTATCAGTGTTTCATCAGACACCATAATGCTGAGGGAGGGGAGCCTACAAGAGTTTTCCGTGTCAGAATTGTTTTGACAGCATGAGCAGAGCGAGGGGAGTCGAAAGGAGGTTTCTGTGTCAGTATTTGATCTGGTACCATAAGGCTGATAGAGTGGAGGCAACAGAATGTTTCCATCTCAGTGATTGATTTGACACCATTAGGCTGTGGAAAGGATGTTAGCAGAAATTTTCCGAGCCAGTGTTTGAGCGGTTACCATGAGGCCGAGGTAGGGGAGTCAGCAGGAGTTTTTTGTGTCAGTGTTTCATCTGACACAATAAGGCTGAGAGAGGTTTCCGTGGCAGTGTTTGATCTAGCACCATGACACTGTGGGTAGGAGTCAGCCAGAGTCAATGTTTGAACCAACATCACGAGGCTGAGGGAGGAGAGTCAGCAGGAACTTTTCGTGTCTGGTTTTCATCTGACAACATGAAACTGAGGTAGCCGGTCCTGCGGGAGTTTTTTTGACTCAGTGTTTGATCTGATACCTTGGCGCGTGAAGGAGGGGCGTTAGCTGGGGCTTTCCCCTGAAGTGTTTGATTTGATGCCATGAGTCTGAGAGAGCGGCGTTAGCAGGAGGTTCCCGTCTCAGTGTTTGATTTGACAGCTTAAGGCTGTGGGAGGGAAGTCAGCAGAAAGTTTCTCTGTCGGTGACACCATGAGGCTGCGGGAGGGGAGTAAGAAGGACTTTTCTGTCTCAGTGTTTATTGGACACCGTGACACTGAGGGAGGGAGTCAAAAGAAGGTATCCGTGTCTGTGTTTGATCTGACAACAAGAGGCTGAGTGAGGGTGGTCAGCACGAGCTTTCCGATTCAATGTTTGATCTGACACCTTGCGTCTGACTGAGGGGAGTCACGAGGACGTTTCCAAGTTAGTGTTTGACCTGACACCATGACATTTACAGAGGGGAGTCAGCAGAGTTTTCAGTTTCAGCAGTTGATTTAACACCTTGAGGCTGAGCAGGGAAGTCTGCAGGAGGTTTCCGAGTCAGTGTTTGACCTGACCCTTAGCGGTTTCCGTGCCAGAGTTTGATGTGACACCTTGAGGCTGAGAGAAGAGAGTCCGCAGGAACTTTCCGTGTAAGTTTGTGATCAGATACTATGCGTCTGAGTGAGGGGAATCAGTAGGAAATTTCCGCATCAGCGATTGATCTGACACCTTGAGGCAGAGCGAGGGGAGTTCGCAGAAGATTTCTAAGTCAGTGTTTGGTCTGACAGCATGCATCTAAAGGAGCGGAGTCAGCAGGAGGAGCCCCTGTCAAAGTTTGATCTGACACCATGAGGCTGAGGGACGGGCTTCTGCAGGAGGATTCCGTGTCAAGGTTTCATCAGACACCATAAGGCTGAAGGAGAGGGCTCTACAAGAGGTTTCTGTGTCAGTGTTTGAATGGAAACCATGATTTGAAGGAGGGGAATCAGCAGGAGGTTTCCATCTCAGTGATTGATTTGACACCATAAGGCTGTGGAAAGTTCTTTAGGAGAAGTTTTCCGTATAAGTGTTTGATCATTTACCATGAGGCTGAAGGAGGGGAGTCGGCAGGAATTTTCTATGTCTGTGTTTCGACTGACACCATAAGACTGAGGGGAGGGAATCTGCTGGAGGTTTTCGAGCCAGTGTTTGATCTGACGCCATGAGCCTGAGGGAGGTGAGTCAGCTGGAGTTTTCCACATCAATGCTTGAACCGATACCATCAGCCTGAGAGCGGTGAGTGAGCAGGAACTTTCCTTGCCATTGTTTGATCTGACACGATGAAGCATGAGGGAGGCGTCCCGACAGGAGATCTCTGAGTCATGTTTGATCTGACACCTTGAACCTGACGGATGAACGTTACCTGGAGCTTTCTCCTGCAGTATTTGATTTGACGGCATGAGTCTGAGAGAGCGGAGTTAGCAGGAGGTTTCTGACTCAGTGTTTGATTTGTCACCAATAGTCAGCAGACGTTTTCTGTGACTGCGTCTGATCTGACTCCATGAGGCTGTGGGAGAGATTAAGCAGAGTTTTCCGTGTCAGTGTTTTATTGGATACCACGAGGCTGAGGGAGTGTGGAGTCTGCTAGAGCTTTTCGTGTCAGTGTTTGATGTGACACCATGAGGCTGACGGAGGGAAGACTACTGAGATTTCTGTTTCAGTGTTTGGTCTGACAACGTGAGGCTGTGGGAGGGAATAAATAGAAGGAATCCATGTCAATGCTTTATCTGAAATCATGAGGCTGAGCGAGGGCAGTCGGTAAGAAATTTCCATATCAATGTTTGATCTGGAAACTTGAGTCTGACTGACAGGAGTCAGTAGGAGGCTTCTGAGTCAGTGCTTGATCAGACACCATGAGTTCGGAGGAGGGGAGTCAGCAGGAGATTTCCATTTCAACTCTAGATCTGACACAGTGAGGCTGAGGGAGGGGAGTCTGCAAGAAGTTTCCATGTCAGTGTTTGCTTTGACACCAAACGTCTGTGGGATGGACGTCAGCAGAAGTTTTCCGTGCCTGTGTTTGATCTGACACCATAAGGCTGTGGGACGTTATTAAGCTGGAGGTTTCCGTGTCAGTGTTTGATCTGACACCTCGAGTTTCACTCAGCGGAGTCAGCGGGAGGTTTCCGAGACAGGGTTTGATCTGACACCATGAGTCTGAATGAGGCGAATCAGCAGGAGGTTTCCTTATTAATCGCTTGATCTGACGCCATGAGGTTGAGGGAGGGTCGTCAGCAGGAGGTTCCCATGTCAATGCTTGGTCTGACACACTGTGGCTGAAGGATTGGATTGACCAAGAGTTGTGTATTTCAGTGTTTGATCCGAGACAGTGAGGCTGACAGAGAAGACACAGCATGAAGTTTCCGTATTAGACATTGATCTGAAACCATCTGAAACAATGTCTAGCGAGGGGAGTAAGCAAGAGGTTTCGCTGTCAGTGTTTGATCGAACCTGTTGAGGCTAATAGATTATAATCAGCAGCAACCTTCTACGTCAGTGTTTGATCGGACACCATGAGGCTGACTGAATGGAGTCAGCATGAGGTTTCCGTGTCAATGTTTGAGCTGAAAACATGCGCACGAGGGAGGGAGTCAACAGTAGGGTTCTGTGTCAGAGTCTGATCTGGCACCATGACGCTGTCAGTGTGATCAGACAACATAAGGCTGAGTGAGGGAAGTTTCCTTGCTTCCTTGTCAATCTGACACCAAGAGCCTGTAATAGGGGAGTCAGCAGCAATTTTCCGCGTAAGTGTTTGATCTGACACAATCATGCTGAAGCAAGTAAGTGAGAAGGACGATTCCGTGTTCATGTTTGATCGGATACTACGAGGCTGATAGGGCGGGTCAGCAGGAGCATTCGGTGTCAGTGTTTGATATGACACTGTAAGGCTGAGTGAGGGTAGTCAGTAGGAGACTTTCGTGTCAGGGTTTAATAGAACATAGAACAATACAGCGCAGAACAGGCCCTTTGGCCCTTGATGTTGCGCCAACCTGTGAACTATTCTCAGCTCATCCCCCTGCACTATCCCAAAATCATCCATGTGCTTATCTTAGGATTGTTTAAATCTCCCTAATGTGGCTGAGTTGACGACATTTGCAGGTTGGGCATTCCACGCCTTTGCCACTCTTTGTGTAAAGAACCTACCTCTGACATCTGTCTTAAATCTATCACTCATCAATTTGTAGATATGCCCCCTCATATGCGCTGATGTCATCATCCTAGGAGAAAAACTTTCACGGTCTACCCTATCTAATCCTCTGATCATCTTGTATGTCTCTATCAAATCCCCTCTTAGCATTCTTCTTGCCAATGAGAACAGTTTGAAGTCTCTCAGCCTTTCCTCATAAGACCTTCTCTCCAGACCAGGCAACATCCTGGTAAATCTCCTCTGCACATTTTCCAATGCTTCCACGTCCTTCCCGAAATATGAGAACCAGAACTGTACACAATATTTCAAGTGTGGCCGTTTTGTATAATTGCAGCATGATATTGTAAATCCGGAATTCAATCCCTCTACTAATAAAACCTAACGCACCGTATGCCTCCTTAACAGCATTATCCAACTGGGTGGCAACTTTCAGGGGTCTATGTACATAGACTCCAAGATCCCTCTGCACATCCACACCACCAAGAATCTTTCCATTGACCCAGTACTCTGCCTTCCTTTTATACTTCCAAAAGTGCATCACCTCACGTTTAGCTGCATTGAACTCCATTTGCCATCTATCAGCCCTATTTCTGCAGGTTATCCAAGCCCCCCTTGCAACCTGCAACATTCTTCCACACAGTCCACTACTCCACCGACGTTAGTGTCGTCTGCAAATTTACTAATCCATCTAGCTATGTTTGCGTCTAAGTCAGTTATAAACATGTCAAATAGCACTAGTCCCAAAACAGATCCTTGTGGCACACCAATAGTAACCGGACTCTAGGCTGAATATTTTCCATCAACCACCATCCGCTGCATTCTTTCAGAAAGCCTGTTTCTAATCCAAACTGCTAAATCACTCTCAATTCCTTGCCTCTCACAGCCTACCATGTGGAACCTTATCAAAGGCTTTACTGAAGTCCATGTATACCATGTCAACTGTCCTACCCTCATCTCCATGCTTAGTCACCTTCTCAAATAACGCAATGAGGTTTGTGAGACGCAACCTGCCCTTGACGAAACCATGTTGACTATCTGAAATCAAATTGTTGTTTGCTCGATGATTATAAATCTTATCTCTTATAATCCTTTGCAAAACCGCTCCTACAGCAGAAGTAAGGCTCACTGGTCTATAATTACCTGGGTCATCTCTACTGCCCTTCTTGGAAAAGGGCTCAACATTTTCAATCCTCCAGTCCTCTGATACCAAACCTGCAGACAATGACGACCTAAATATCAAAGCCAAAGTCTCTGTCCTCCCGAGCTTCCCAGCGAATCCTTGTATAAATCCCATCCCGCCCACGGGACTTGTCTGCTTTCACATCTTCGAGAAATGATAACACCTGTTCGTAACTAACCTAGATCCTTGCTAGTCTATAATATCGTAGCTCATTCTTCTCCTCTACAATATTCTCCTTTTCCTGAGTGAAAACCGATGAGAAATGTTCGTTTAACACATCTCCGATTTCCACAGGGTCCACACTCAACTTCCCCCTTCTGTCGTTGATTAGCCCTATTCCTACCCTAATCATCCTTTCATTCCTCACTTACTTCTCGAGCGAGGGCGGCCACCACGTGATTTCCACGTCAATGTTTGATCTGAAGCCTTAGTCTGACTGAAGGGAGTCAGCAGGATCTTTCCGTGTCAATGTATGATCTAACAGCATGAATTTGAACGGAGGGGAATCAGCAGCTGTTTTCCATTTACGCATTTCATTTGACAGCATGGATCTAACGAAGGAGAGTTAGCAGGAGACTTCTGTTTCATCGCTTGATCTGACACCTTGAGGCTGAGCGAGGGAAATCTGCAGGAGCTTGCCTTATCAGTGTTTGACCTGACACCATGCGACTGAGGTAAGGGGATCAGCAGGACGTTTCCGTGTCAGCATTATGATCTGACATCTTGAGGCAGAGCGAGGGGAGTTTGCAAGAGGTTTCTGTGTCAGTGTTTGATCTGACACCATGGGTCTGAGTGAGGGAAGTCAGTAGAAGGTTTCCATATCAGCGCTTGGTCTGACGCCATGAATCTGATGGAGGGGAGTGATCAGGAGTTTTCCGTTTCAGCCTTTGATCTGCCACCATGAGCTCATGAGGGTAGTCTGCAGAAGGTTTCTGACTTTGCATTTGATCTGACACTTTGAAGCAAAGCGAGGGGAGATTGGAGGTGGTTTCTGTGTCAGTGTTTGATTTGATGCCATAGGCTGAGTGAAGAGAGTCAGCAGGAGGTTTCTGTGTCGGTGTCTGATCTGACACGATGAGGCTCAGTGAAAAGGAGTCAGCAGGAGGCTTCCGTCTCAGCGTTTGATTTGACATCGTAAGGCTGTGGGAGGCACGTCAGCAGAAGTTTTGCGTTTCTGTGCTTAATCTGAATCCATGAGGCTGCAGTAGGGGAGTAAGTAGGATGCTACCATCTCAGCAGTTTATTGGATACAATGACGCTGAGACAGAGGAGTTAGCTGGAGCTTTCCTTGTCAGTGTTTGATCTGACAATATGAGGTTCAGGGAGGGAAGACTGAAGGAAATGTTTGTCTCAGTATTTGATCTGACAGTGTGAAGCTGAGGGAGAGAGTCAACAGAAGTATCCTTGTCAGTGTTTGATCTGACATGATGAGGCTGAGGGAAGGAGATCAGCATGAGATATCATGTCAATGTTTGATCTGACACCTTGAGTCTGACTGAGGGGAGTCTTTAGGAGGTTTCTGAGTCACTATTTGATCTGACAACATGGGTTTGACGGAGTGGAGTAAGCAGGAGATTTCCGTTTAATAGAACATAGAACATAGAAAAGTACAGTACAGAACAGGCCCTTTGGCCCACGATATTGTGCCGAGACTTAATCATAACATAAAATTACTTACAACCTATGCACCCCTCAACTCACTGCTATCCATGTGCATGTCCAGCAGTCGTTTAAATATCCCCAATGACTCTGCTTCCACCACCATGCATTCACAACTCTCTCGGTAAAAAAAAACTAACTCTGATTCGCCTTGACACCTTCCTCCTAATATCATTAAACTATGACTTCTCGTACCAGTCAATCCTACCCTGGGGACAAATATCTGGCTATTGACTCTATCTATTCATCTCATTATTTTGTACACCTCTATCATGTCTCCTCTCTTCCTCCTTCGCTCCAGAGAGAAAAGTCTGATCCTATTCAACCTTTCTTCATAACGCATGCCCTCCAGTCCAGGCAGCATCCTGGTAATCCGTCTTGCAGCCTCTCCAAAGCCTCTGTATCTTTCCTATAGTCGGGCGAACAGAACTGGACACAATATTCCAAATGTGGTCTCACAGGGACTATTAGAGCTGCTCAGACTTACTTGCACAAGTTTTCTCCGCTATCCCCGATCTGCTCTATCTTCACTCTGATCCTTCTCTTATTCCTCACATACTAGTAAAATGTCTTTGGGTTCTCCCTAATCCTTCTTCCCAAGCCTTTTTCGTACCCTTCCTGGCTCTCTTCAGTCCATTTGTAACCTCCTTTCTAGCAAGTCTGTAATCCTCTAAATTTGTGCTTAGATCCTTGCTTCCTCCACCTTTTATAAGCTGCCTTTTTCCTTTTGATGAAAGGTTCCTCTGTTCTCGTCATCCAAGGATCCTTAATCTTACCTGTTCTTACCTGCCTCAGAGGAACAAATTTGTTTCAGCGCTTGATCTAACACCATGAATCTGACAGAGGTGAGTCAGTAGGGGGTTTCCATGTCAGTGTTTGAGCTGACACGATTAGACTGAGGGAGAGGAGTGAGACGATTTTTTGTGTCATTGTTTAATCTTTGCCATGAGGTTGAGGGACTAGTTGCAGCAGGAGATTTCTGTCACAGTGTTTGATCTGACACCATGAGACTGCGGCAGGGGTGTCAACAGTAGTTGTCCGTGTCATTGCTCGAACAGAGGCCATGATGCTGTGGGAGGGGTGTCAGCAGGTGCTTTCCCTATCAGAATTTGCTCTGACACCATGAAGCTGAACGAGGGAATCAGCAGTAGGTTTCCATGTCACTGTTTGATCTCACACCATGCAGCTGAGGGATCGGATGCAGCAGGAGGTTTCCGTGTTAGTGCGTGATCAGAGGTCATGAGGCTGATGGAGGGGAGTCGGCCGGATGTTTCCGTGTCACTGTTTGTTCAGAAGCCATGAGCCTGAGGGACGAGAGTCAGCTGGAGGTTTTCATGCCAGTGTTTCTCTTTACTCAGAGGGTAGTAAGGGCATGGAATGCATTGCCTGCAACGGTAGTAGATTCGCCAATTTTAAGAGTATTTAAGTCGTCTTTGGACAGGCATATGGACGTACATGGAAAAGTGTAGGTGCGATGGGCTTCAGATTAGTATGACAGGGTGGCGCAACATCGAGGGCCGATGGGCCTACGCTGTAATATTCTATGTTCTATGTTCGATGTTTGAACTGACACCATGACCGAGGGGAGGTAGCAGGAATTTACGGTGTCAAAATTTATCCTGACGCCATAATGCTGTCGGACAGAGTCAGCAGGATTTATCGGTGTCCAAGTTTGATTTAACACCATGAGGCTGAGGGAGGGGACTCAGCAGGATGCTTCCATGTCAGTGTTTGATCTGACACCATGAGGCTAAGGGAGGGTCGTCAGCCGGAAGTTTCTGTGTCAGTGTTTGATCTGCTACTGTGAAGCTGAGGGAGGGGAGTCAGTCGACGGTTTCCGTGTCAGTGTTGGATCTGACACTGAGCCTGAGGGAGGGGAGTCAGCAGAACGTTTCCGTTTCAGTGTTTGATCTATCAAAGTGAGGCCGAGGGAAGAGAGTCAGTGTAAGTTTTCCGCATCAGTGTTTGATCTGACACCAAGAGGGTGAGGAAAGGTCGTCAGTAGGTTTCTGTGTCGATATTTGATCTGATACCATGAGGCTTATGGAGGGGAGTCAGCTGGAGCTTTCTGTCTCAATGTCTGATCTGACATCATGAGGCTGATGGAGGGCAGTCAGCAGGTTTTTTTCGTGTCAGGTGTTTGATCTGACACCATGAGCATGAAGGAGGTGAGTGAGCAGGACGTTTCCATGTCAGTGTTCGATCTGACACCATGAGGCATCGGTATGTCACACTGTTGCTTGAGAATTCTCTCGGACAGCTCAGTCAATGCTGGCCCTAGCCCCCAGGCGTTATGCAGGAAGATTTTCCAGGGTTTACGGAGCTTTTTTTGATTTTGTTACTGCCGACTGAATGGGTTCTCCTGTGCTGTGTGACACTATCTCTGACTCCTGTGATTTAACTCTCCTTCAGTTTCCCAGTCCCTTTTCTATTGCCACAAATTTGTACAATTCTTACTCCATTAAGTCGTGGAGTCATAGCGATGTACAACATGGAAACAGACCCTTCGGTCCAACCCATCCATTCCGAACAGATATCCCAACACAATCTAGTCCCACCTGCAGGCACCCGGCCCATATCCATCCAAACACTTCCTATTCATATACCCATCCAAAAGCCTCTTAAATGTTGCAATTGAACCAGCCTCCACCATATCCTCTGGCAGCTCATTCCATACACGTACTACTCTCTGCGTGAAAATGTTGCCCCTTAGGTCTCTTTTATATCTTTCCCCTCTCACCCTAAACCTATGCCCTCTAGTTCTGGACTCCCCGACTCCAGGGAACAGACTTTGTCTATTTATCCTATCCATGCACTTTATAATTTTGAAAACCTCTATCAGGTCACCACTCAGCCTTCGAACCTCCAAGGAAAAGAGCACCAGCCTGTAGCTCAGATCCTCCAACCCTGGCAACATCCTTATAAATCTTTTCTGAACCCTTTCAAGTTTCACAAGTCCTTATGGAATTCTGTTATTAAGCTATCCATCTGACCGTCTGCCATCAACATCAACTGCAACATACATCTCTACCTCAGGAACCCACCTAACTCCACAACCCCATCAGCATCTGCCGTCTATTTATCATTGTAAATTACACCGGCATTTACACCCCTCCCTAATCCTTCTACCTCCCTGGTGGTACACTCTTTTCTTAATCTCTCTGTCTCCCTGCAAACCCCTTCAGCCGTCCTGCCTCTTTAATAACCTCAAGCTTATTCAATGTCCCTGAAATTCTTACCACCTCCAGGCCTTACACCCCTCTCGATCCCTCTAACCTCCTCTAGGCCTGACACCCTTCAGTATCTCTCGAACATCTTCCAGCCCCGAAATGCTTTCTTATCTCTGTCACGCTCTCCAGCCTCTCCACCCATCTTGAATTCTCCTACCACCTCCATCATGCAATCTTTGTTGTCTCGCTCTCCTCCTCCAACCCCTTCAGCACTCGCATCTCACCAACGCCCTCCAGCTCCTTCAGCCTTTTTTTTATCTTTCTAACCACATCCAGGCCTAAATTCCCCCATATCTGATTCCTCCTCTAGCCCCTAAACAGTTATATATCTCTGTCACCATCTCCAGCTCCCACAACCAAACCTATCTCTCTAACTTCCAGCCGCTACAGGCATCCCTATCCCTTACCTAAGCACCTACACCCATCCCTAATTCTCCTACCACCTACCCTGTGCTACACTCGTTGTTGTCTTCTAACCTCATCCAATCCCTTCAGCTGTACCATCTCTCTAACACTCCCAGCTCCTTCTCCCTACTCAAACTTTCTTCCCACCTTCAGGCGCTACACACCTCCCGACTTCTGTCACGTCTTCCAGCCACTATGCCCCTTCCTATCTCTGTTACTTTCTCCAGCCACATCCCTATCTCACTAACTTCCAGCCTCTACACTCAGCCCTATATATCTAAACTCCAGCCTCAACAACCCTCTTTAATTCACTTACCAACTCCTTGGTGCTACACTTTTTGTTGTCTCTCTCCTCCTCACCCCGTCAACTCTCACATCTAACACCCTCCAGACCCGTCAACCTTCTCTATCTTTCTAACCACCCCCAGGCATTAGACCAGGCACGGAGGCTCAGTGCTGCATCCCAGCGCCAGGGACACGGGTTCAATTCCAACATTGGGTGACTGTCTGTGTGGAGTTTGTACGTTCTCCCCGTGCCTGCGTGGGTTTCCTCCGGATACTCCGCTTTCCTCCCACAATCCGAAGATGTGCAGGTTAGATGAATTAGCCATACTAAATTGCCCATAGTCTCAAGTGCATTAGTCGGGGTAAATATAGGGTAGAGTAGGGGAATGAGTCTGGTTTGGTTACTCCTCGGAGGGCCAGTATAGACTTCGTAGGGCCTGCTTCCACACGGAAGGGAATCTAATCTAAACTCTCCCTATCTCCTTCACCGCCTCCAGCCCCTGCACCCGTCCATATCTCTGTATCCCACCAGCCCCTATCCCTCAAACCTCCATCAGCTGTACCTCTGTCCAATTCTGTGAATTAATAAAATAAATCTTAGTAGCTCACACCTTGCTATCTCTATAACATATGCGATTCTATAAAACAATTCTTACCTCCTCCAAGTTTCATTCCTGTTTGTCTCTCTAACATTCCGTGACATCTACTTTGCTCTAAAAGTCATTCATTGGATTCTTGACCCGTCCCACCCCTCTTTCAGTAAGCTCGTCTAGCATTTATTCTTGTTTGTTTCTATTCCAGCCACTTCAACCTTCCCTATCTTTGTAATATTCTCTGCCACCTAAACTCCTCTCTATCTCTGTAACGTCCCACTTTCGCGGTAAACTTACACATTGTTGTAACCTTTTAGAGCATCTACAGTTCTTTAGATCACTATAACTTCCCACGACCCCGATAATTCTCCATATCTCTCTAAAATTGCCATCAGCTACACTGCTGCACACTTCTGCAGTCTCCAACGGCTCCAACAACTTCTATTCCTGTGTAATCTTTTCCAAAATCTACATGCACTCCTATCCTTGTAGCATTGTTCATCATCTACAATTCGCCTTATATCTGTAAAATTCTCTATTATGTGCATACATTCTTATCTCTGCAAGTTGCCCCAGACGACAATTCATCATAGGTTTGTAACTTCCTCAAGCCCATTTATCGCTACTTACGACTGTTATCTGCTGCAGCTCCTATGGCCCTCCTTATCTCTGTACATGCACCAAATAATCCAGTCCTCACTCACTTTGTGAACCACTCCATCCCTGCAATCTTCCTGTCACTCCTAAATCATCCAGCATTTAAACCATTTCCCTGTCCATATAACCTTTCCTAAACCCGACGCTTCCGAACATCTATATAACCTGTCCTATCCTTTACCCTTCGACCTATCTATATAACCTCTCTTAAACCTTACACTGCTCCCTATATATATAACCTGTCCAAAACCCGACACTTCTCAACATCTATATAACATCTCCTAACCCTGACACTTCTCCATGCCCATATAACATGCCCTAAACCCGGCACGTCTCAATATCTATCTAACCACTTCTCCCTGCCTATACAACCTCTCCTAACGTTGGCACTACACTCTTTCTATATAACCTATCCTAAACGTGACACTTCTCAACATCTAGATAAAATCTCCCAACCGTGACATTTCTCAATATTTATAAAACCGGTCCTATACCTGACACTTCTCAATATGTATATAACCTCTCCTAACCTTGACATTTCTGTGCATTTATATAACGTATCCTAACCCTGATACTTCTTCCTTTCTATATAACCTCTCTAACCCTGTCATTTTCCCTATCTATATAAATTTCCTCGCCCTGACATTTCTCACTATCTGTTTAACCTATCCTAACCATGACATTTACCCCTTTCGATAGAACCTTGCCTAGCCCTGGCACTTCTTCATATCGAGATAACCAGCCATTGACACGTTTCCCTATCTATATAATCTGTCCTGACCCTGACACTTCTTCCCATCTATATAATTTACCCGAACACTGACACTTGCCCCATTTATATAACCTGCCCAAAAAATGACACTCCTCCTTAGCTATACAACCTGTTCTAATGCTGACACTTCTCCCTGTCCAGAATCCTCTCCGAGCCCTGAGACTATTCACTACCTATATAACCTCTACTTCCCTGATACGTCTCCCTATGTATAGAAATTCTCTCCTGAGCCTGACAAACTCCCTATCAATGTAATACCTCCTAACCCTAAGAATACTCCCTATCTATGTCACCTGACCTAACCCTGACACTTCTCCCGATGTAGACAGCCAATCCTAGCCCAAATAATTCTTTCTATACATGTAACCCATACAAGCCTTGCTGCTGCTCCCTATCTATATCAACTATCCGAACCCTGACACTTCTCCCTAGCCATATAATCTGTCCTAAACCTAACACTCGTCCCTCTCTATATGACCTGTGCTGTCCTTGATATTTCTCCCTTTCTTTTTACCCTATCTTAACCCTGACAGTTCTCCAAACGTATATAACATCTCCTTACACAGACATTTCTCCGTATCTGTATAACTTCTCCTAAAACTCCTGACACTCCTTGCTATCTATATAACTTCTCCAAAATCGGGCTCTTCTCCTTATCTATTTTACTTATCCTAGCGCTGAAACATCTCTGCATCGATATAAACTATCCAAACGTTGCCACTTCTCCTTATCTATAAAACGTCTCCTTAGCCTGACACTTTTTTTCCTATACAGAGGAACCTCGATTATACGAATGCCAATTATCAGAAAATCGAATTATCCGAAGGAGAGCTCGAGGTCCTGATAGAAACATTACATCAAAGACGTGTTTCCAACAGTGATCACGATTTTTGTATACACTGATTAGACAGCTTTCATCTCCAAGTGACTTACCCCCACTCATCTCTCTCTCTCTCCTCACACACTTTGCATGGATTTCCACACAGGTGTATAACCTAAACCCAACTTCCCCAGATAATTTCTCCAACATTGTCCTGAACAGGGCAAAGGTGGAACCTGTCAAAACTTGCAGTGAAAATTTGTGTGTGGTTGTAGCTGTGTGTGCACTATTTGGAGACTTACCCCACAAAGGCAGATGCTGCAGCAGTAGTGTTGTTGGTATCCAGTCTGGCTGCCCTGGGGAGAGGGTGGGGTAGACGGTGAGGCGCACAGGGTGGGCGGTGAGGGACGAGGGCGGGGGCGAGGCTGATGTTAGATGGGGTTGGGGAGAGAGCATGCGGCGGTTTTGGGCAGGGTTGGGGAGGATGGGACGATGTCGGACATGGCAGGGCCTGGAGCGTGGCGGTGTTGGGGTCAGGGCTCTCGTGTACACTATGCTGCTGCAGTCTCCTTAACGAGGAGCAGACATTAAAACTTCCAAGCCGCGGAGTAAAGGTATTAAACCGATTCATTGAATAATCGATTATCTGAAAAAGTGGCAGCCCATCTTGTTTGGTTAATCGAGGTTCCCTGCGTGTATACATCTTCTCCAAACCCTGGCACATGTCCCTATCTATATTACCTGACATTTTTCTCTATCTATATAACCTTTCCTAAACCTGGCGCTTCTCCCTATCTATATAACGGTTCCTAAACTTGACCCTTCTCCTTGTCTCCTTGTCTCTGTAACCTGTTCTTACCCTGCCAATTCTTACTATGTGCATTACCTCTCCTGGCCTGTCACTTCGCCATATCTAGATACTCACTCCAAGCCTTGACAGTTCTCCCTATCTATTTACCCTCTCCTAACACTCACATTTCTCCTTATCTATGTAACGACTCCAACCATGACACTTCTCCCTATCTATAAAACCTTTCGTGGCCCTGACATTTCTCCCTATCTACATAACCTATCGAGCCCTGCAACTTCTTATCTGTATAACCTCTCCTAACCCTGATGCTTCTCCCTAGCTGTGTAAACTCTCCTAAACCTGACATTTCTCCCTATTTATATAACCTGACCTACCCCTGACACTTATCCCTGTCTTAATATTCTGTCCTAACTCTGACACTATTCTCTATCGATATAACCTGAGATAACCCTGGCGCTTCTACCTATCTATATAACCTATTGTAGCCCTGACATTTCTTCCTATATACATAAACTATCCTAGCCCTGACAGTTCTCCATGTCTATATAACGTCTCCAACCATGACACTTCTCCCTATCTATATGTCCTGTTCTAACCCTGAAACTATTCCCTATCTATACAACCTGTGGTAACCCTGACTTTTCTCCAGATCTATGTAACCTAATCTGGCCCTGACACTTCTCCCTATATATAAACTCTCCTAAACCCTGACACTTCTCCCTACCCGTACAACGTCCCCTGGACCTGACGTTTCGTCGTATCTAGATAACCTGTCTTAACCCTGACACTTCTCCCTACGTATAAACTCTCCTATTTCTGACATGTCTCCCTATCTATATAATCTCTCGTCTCCCTGACGCTCCACCCCATCTATATACCACTCCTGGACCGGGCACCTTTTCGTATCTGGATAATTTTTCTTAACCGGAAAATTTCCCATGTGTATAACCCTCTCCTAACCCTGACTCACCTCCCCATGTATTTATCCTGTCCTAATGCTGACACGTCTCCTGATCTTTGTAACCTCTCCTTCCGTGACACTTCTCCATATCTATAAAGCCTCTCATACACTGACCGTTCACTGTATCTATACAACTGTTCCTAACCCTGGCACTTCTCCCTATCTATATCAGCTGTCCTCGCCTTAACACGTCTCCCAAAATTACACGTAAACATTCACTGACAAAAAAAGTAAACCACGCACAACTGCATTCAGATTCAGCCTGTGTTTCTCCTACTCCAGCAATCACTTCCGTCATTACATTCGAATCTCGACATTACATTGGCAAGCACGCTTACACGACCTGCCGCATGCATAATTTTCAAGTTTAATGGCTGTTACAACACGATCCATCGAAACAGTCTGGCATTATTGTCCTTAATTGTCTTCACAAATTTCAATGGGTTATGAATGCAGTACATGATTGCGTTGTTGGTAATATAAACACTTTAATATTGTAGTACCAACACCAAGCTAAAGGTCTTTCAACTGACGAATGTTTCTGCTGATGAACGTTCAACTTCCTGGACAAATGCCTAATAGATCTCGTCATTCCCCTGCAGGTGCACAGCACTGACACCCATATCACTGACATCGCTAGCCACTTTAAAAGGCTTTGCATTATCAGGTTTGGCAAATACTAGGCTGGCATTTAACATGGACTTCAGGCTGTCAAACATCTCATGACAGTCTGCTTACAACTGAAAGATCGTGCCTTTTCTTTTTTGCAAAACAGTGAATGGAGCAGCCGCGCTGCTAAAATTCGGTTCAAACTTTTGAACCAGTCGGACTGCTTTTTTGACGAAGATACTGGAAATTACGTTTATTTTCAAATCGCGGTGGGGCAGTTTGTCCGTGCACATTAACATGGCCCAGAACGTTGTCTTGGGCTTTGGCAAATTTACTTTTAGCGAGGTTTATCACCAAGCCTGCCTTCTGAATTCGATCGAACAAGTCTGATAAATATTGTAAATGCTTCTTCGATGAGTGGCTGAAAATCCCCAGGTCATAGATATACACAGCATCGCTGGGTCATCCAGCAATGACCTTATTACTTAGTCTCTGAAATGTAGCTGGAGCAGTTTTCATACCAAACTTTTCATACTTTAAAATGATACCATCCGTTACAAAAGCCGAAATTGCTTCTGCTCTTTCTGATAAGGGTACTTGCTGGTAGCCTCTGAGCAAATCCAACTAAGAAATGTAATTGGTTCTCCGAAATTTTCAACAATCTTCCAAACGCCGAATTGGGTATGCATCGGTCTTTGTATCTGCATTGACTTTGCGAAAGTCCACACATAAGCGTTGAGTGCTATCTGGCTTTGGCACTTTTGCTTTACATGAGCTCCTGCAGTCATTCATTTAACGACATACACTGCACGATTGAATGAGCAGAGCTTCTCTCATTCATTCTATGTCTGGAGATTAACTCGTTCATTCAAAGAATAAAACTGTATTAATTCATTCATTAATTCAAACTTCAATCATTCATTCAATGAATCAAATGTTATTCATTGATTCAATGTAACAATCTTAACTAATTTATTTAGTGAATCGGACTGCATTCATTCATTCAATTAATCAAACTGCATTAATTCATTCAAATAATTGAACTGCAATCATTCACTAAATGAAACAAACTGCATGTGTTAACACAATGAATGGAGCTTCTCTCATTCATTCAATGAAACAAAGTGCATCCATTCACCCAAAGAATCAAATGTTATGAATTTATTCAATGAATGAAACTAAACTCGTGCAGTTAATAAGTCAAACTGCACTCATTCATTTAATGTATCAAAATGCATTCATTCATTCATTCATTCCATGAATCAAACTGCTCTCATTCATTCAATGGAACAAACTGCACGGGTTAATGCAATGAGTAGAGCCTCTCTCATTCATCCATGTCACGAGCTAAAAGCATTCAATCAATGAAACTCACTGCATATGTTAATTTAGTGAGGAGAGTTTTACCATTCATTCAATGCCACGAGCTTAACGCATTCATTCAAAGAAACTGACTGCTCGTGTTAATTCAATGAGTAGAGCTTCTCTCATGCATTCAATTAGTCAAACTGCACTCATTTATTCAATGAAACAAACTGCACCCATACATTCAATGAAGCAAACTGCACGTGTTGATTCAACGAGTAGAGATCTGTCATTCAATGTATCAACTCAACTCATTCATTCAGAGAATCAAACTGCATTCATTCATGCATTGAATCAAACTACAGTCATTCATGCAATGAATTAAATGTTACGTATTGATTCAATGCATCATACTAAACTCATACACTTAATTAATCAAACTGCACTCATTTGTTTAATGAAACAAACTGCACGTGATAAGTCAATGAGTAGAGCTTCTCTCATTCATTCAATATCTCACGCTGAACACTATTAAATGAAGCACACAGCTTTCATTCATTCATTGATTAAGACTTCAGTCATTCATTCGATGAATCAAAAGCTATTCATTGCTTCAATGAGACAAACTTAACTCATACTGTTAATGAATCAAACTGCACTTATTCATACAATGAAAAACAAGGCACATGAGTAGAGTTTCTATCATTCATTCAATGCCACGAGCTTAACTCATTCATTCAATGAAACAAACTGCACGCATTCATTCAATGGAACTGGCTGCACGTGTCAATTCAATGAGTAAAGCTCCTCTCATTCATTCAACGTCTCGAGCTTATCTCATTCTTTCAGTTAAACGAACTGCACGTGTTAATTCAATGAGTCCAGCTTCTCGCATTCATTCAATGAAACAAACTGCACGCGTTCATTCAATGGAACAGAGTGCACGTGTTAATTCTCTCATTTTTTTCAACGTTTGAGCTCAACGCTTTCACTCAATGAAACAAACTGCATTCATTCATGCATTGAATCGAACTTCAATCATTCATTCAATGAATCAAACGGTATTCATTGATTCAATGAAAACTGCATTCATTTGTTTTATTAATCAAACTGCGTTGATTAATTCATTGAATGAATCAAACTGCAATCATTCATTAACGATACAAGCTGCACGATTCAATGAGAAGAGCTTCCCTCATTCTTCCAATGTCTCGAGCTTAACTCCCTCATTCAAAAAATAAAACTGCATTCATCCGTTCATTGATTTAAACTTCAATCATTTATTATGAACCTTGAAAGGGTTCAGAACAGATTTTCAACGATGTTGCGAGGGTTGGAGGATCTGAGGATCAACACGGAGAGTCTGAACAGGCTCGGGCTGTTCTCCCTGGAGCGGCGGAGGCTGAGGGGTGACCTTCTAGATGTTTGCAAAATTATGAGGGGCATGGATAGGATAAATAGGCAAAGTCTTTTCCCTGGGGTTGTGGAGCCCAGAACTAGAGGGCATAGGTTTAGGGTGAGAGGGAAAAGGTAGGAAAGAGACCTAAGGGGCACCTTGTTCACACAGAGCATGGTATGTGTCTGGAATGAGCTGCCAGAGGATGTGGTGGAGGCTGGTATAATTGCAACATTTAAGAGGTATTTGGATGGGTATATGAATAGGAGGGTATGGAGGGATATTTTTTGGGTGCTGGCAGGTGGGACCAGATTGTTATGGGATATCTGGTCGGCATGGACAGATTGGACCGAAGGGTCTGTTTCCATTCTGTACATCTCTATGACTCTATGAATATATTGATTCAATGAAACAAGCTTAACTCAGATATTTAATGAATCAACCTCCACTCATCCATTCAATGAAGCAAACTGCACATATTAATTCAATGAGTAGAGCTCTCTCAATCATTCAATGTCTCAAGGTTATTCATTCAGAGAATCAAACTACATTCATTCATGCAATGAATCAAATGTTATGCCTTGATGCAATGAATCAAACTAATCTCAAACATTTAATGAATCAAACTGCACTCATTCATTGAACGAATCAAGCTGCATTTTTTACATTCATTCAATGAATCCTACTGCGTCATTCATTCAGTTAACCACACTGCACGTGTTAATTCAACGAGTCGAGCTTCTCTCATTCATTCAATGAAACAAACTGCATTCATTCATTGAATCAAACTTCAATCGTACTTTCAATGAATCAAACGTCATTCATTAAATCAATGTAACAATCTTAATACATTCATGTAATAAATCCAACTGCATTCATTCAATTAATCAAACTGCACTCAGTCATTCAATGAAATATACTGCATGTGTTAATTCAATGAGTGAAGCATTTCCCTTTCATTAATGAAAAAAAACTCATTTATTTACTGAAAAAACTGTTTTCATTCATGCTTACAATGAATCAAACTGCAAGCATTCAGTCAATGAAACAAACTGCACGTTTTAATTCAATGTGTCGTCAACAAAATAAATATCTCGAAGTTAACGCTTTCACTCAATGCAATAATCAGCATGCTTTCATTCATTGAATAAATCTTCAATCGTACATTCAATGAATCAATAGTTATTCGTTAATTCAATGAAACAAACTTAAAACATTAATTTAATGAATCCAACTGCATTCATTCATTCAATGAATCAAACTGCACTTAGTCATTCAATGAAGCCAATTGCAAGTGTTAATTCAATGAGTAGATCTTACCTCGTTCATACAAGTCGTCGAAATGAACTCTTTCACTCAAAAAATCAAACGTCAATCATTCATTCAATGAACCAAACATATTTTATTGATCCAGTGAATGAAACCTAATTCATAAATTAGTAAATCAATCTGCATTTATTTATTTTCTGAAACAAACTACACCCATTCATTCAGTGAATCAAACTGAACTCCTTCGTTCAATGAAACAATCTGCAATGTGTTAATTCAATGAGAAGAGCTTATGACAGAAAATCAATGCCTCGCGCTTGAGGCATTCATTCAAAAAACACACAGCATTTATTCATTCATTGAATCAAACTTCAATTGTGCATTCAATCTATCAAACTGTATTCACTGATACAATGAAACAAACTTAATACATTAATTTAATGAATCAAACTGCATTCATTTATTCAATGAAGCAAATAGCACGTGTTAATTAAATGAGTTGAGCTTCTCTCAATCATTCAATGTCTCTAACGTAACGCATCCATTAAATAGAACAAACTGCATCCATTCATTAAATCAAACCTCGATCATTCATTCAATGGATCAAACGTTATTTATTCATCCAATGAAACAAACTTAACTCATATGTTTAATGAATCAGACTGCACTCATACATTCAATGAGCAGAGCTTCATTCATTCATTCATTCATTCATTCAATGCATTAATTCAACACATTCATTCAAAGAATCAAACAGCATTCATTCAATCAAACTTTAATCATTTATTCAATGAATCAAACGTTATTTATTTATTCCAAGAAGTAAACTTAACTCATACATTTAATGAAGCAAACTGCTCTCATTTATTGACTGAAACAAACTGCATTTATTCAGTGAATCACACTGAACTCATTCATTCAATGAAACAAACTGCACGCGTTAATTCAATGAGTAGACCTTAATCAATTAATTTAATGTCTCGAACTTAACGCATCCATTCAATGATACAAACTGCATTCGTTCATTTGTTGAGTCCAACAGCATTCATTCATTCATTAAATGAAGCAAACTGCACTCAGTCATTCAATGAAACAAACAACAAGTGTTAATTCAATGATTAGAGCTTCTCTCATTAATCCAATGTCTCAAGCTTAACTCATTCATTCAAGGAATCAAACTGAATACATTCAATCATTGAATCAAACTTCAATCACTCATTCAATTAAGTAAACGCTATTCGTTGATTCAATGAACAAACCGTGACTCGCTCTTTTAACAAATAAAACTGCATTCATTCATTTATTCAATGAATCAAACGTTATATATTGTAACTCAAACATTTAATGAAGCGAACTGTACTCATTCATTCACTGAAGCAAACTGCATTCATTCAATCATTCATTCAGTGAATCAAACTGAACTCATTCTTGCAATGAAACAAACCGCACGTGTTAATTCAATGAACAGAGCTTGAATCATGAATACAATGTCTCGAGCTTAACGCATTCATGCAATGAAACAAAGTGCCTTCATCCGTTCTTTGAATCAAAATGCAACCGTATGTTGAATTAATCAAACGTTATTCATTGAGTCAACGAAATGAACTTCACTCATACATTTAATTGATCAAATTACACTTATACATTCAATGAAACAAACTGCACGTATTAGCTCAATGCGTAGAGCTTATCTCATTAATTCACTGTCTCCAACTTCACGTGTTGATTCAATGAAACAAACTGCATTCATTCATTCATTGAATCAAACTACAATCTTACATTCAATGAATCAAACTCATTCATTGATTCAATAAAACAAACTTAACACATTCATTTAATGAATCTAACTGCAGTCATACATTCAATGAATCAAACTGCACTCAGTCATTCAATGGACGAAATAGCGCGAGTTTATTCAACGAGTAAATCTTCTCGAATTTGTACAATGCAACGAGCTTAACTCATTCATTAGAAGAATCAAAGTGCATTCATTCATTCATGAATCCAAATTCAGTCGTACATTGAATTAATCAAACGTTATTCATTTATTCAGTGAAACAAACTTAACACGTTCATTTAATGAATCGAACTGCATTCATTCATTCATTCAATGAATCAAACAGCAATCCTTCATTCAATGAAACAAGATTCATTTTTTAATTCAATGAACGGAGCCTATCTCCATGATTCAATGTCTCAAACTTAACACAATCACTCAATGAAACAATCTGCATGCATTCATTCACTGAATCAATCTTCAATCATACATTCAATGTATCAAACGTTATTCACTGATTCAATGAAGCAAACTGCACGTGTTATTTTGATGAGTACTGCATATCTCATGAAGACAGTCACGAACTTAACGCATTCATTCAATGAAACAATCTGCATTCATTCATTTATAGAACCAAACTTCAATCGTACATTCAATGAATCACACATTATTTATTGATTCAATGAAACAAACTTGATTTATTCATTTAATAAATCTAACTGTTTGCATTCATTCAATGAATCAAACTGCATTCAGTCAATAAATGGAACAATCTGCAAGTGTTAATTCAAAGAGTAGAGCTTCTCTCATTCATTCTATGCGTCCAGCTTATTGATTCAATGAAACAAAGTTAACTCGGCCAATTAATGAATCAAACTACACTCGCTTACTGAAGCAATCTGCTTTCATTCAATCATTTAGTGAATCAAACTGAACTCATTACTGCAATGAAGCAAACTGCACGTTTTAATTCAATGGGTAAAGCTAAGCTCATGGATGCAATACATCGAGCTTGAGTTGTTTATTTCCTTGAATCATTGAATGATTGAGTGCAGTTGGAGTCATTGAATGGATGTGTTAAGTTACTTTCATTGAAACAATGAATAACTTTCCATTCATTAAGTATACGATTGAAGTTTGATTCTTTAGAGTAAATGCATTTTGATTCTTTGAACGAATGAATTAAGCTCATTGAATGAATTAATGCATTGAAGTCGTGGTGCTGCATGTCTGAGAGAGGCTCGACTCATTGACTAACATGTGCAGTTGGTTTCATTGAATGAATGCCTTAATCTTGACATATTGAATGAATTTGCAGAAACTCTAGTCATTGAATTAACCCGTGCAGTGTTTTCCATTGAATGAATGAGTGCAGTTTGATTCATTACATAAATGAGTTATGTTTGTTGCATTGAATCATTGATTGAAGTTGGTATCAATGAGTAATGAATGCGGTTTGCTTGATTGAATGAAAGCATTATAGTAGAGGCATTGAATACATGAGAGAAGCTCTACTCATTGTATTAACGCATGCAGTCTGTTTCATTGAATGAATGTGCGCAGTTTGTTTCATGAATAAATGAGTTAAGCTTGATACATTGAATGAATGAGAGAAACTCTACTCATTGAATCAACTCGTGAAGATTTTTTCATTGAAAGAATGCATGCAGTTTGTTTCATTGAATGAACGAGGGCAGCATGATTCATTGAATGAATGAATGAAATTGGATTTACTAAATAACTGATTGAAGTTTGTATCGTTGAAACGATCAATTACGTTTGATACTTTGAATCACATATTGAAGTTTGATTCAATGAATGAATGCAGTTTGTTTCATTGAATGAAAGCGTTAAGCTCGAGACATTGATGAAATGAGAGAAGCTCTACTCATTGAAATAACACGTGCAGTGTGTTTCATTGAATGAATGTGTGCAGTTTGTTTCATTGAATCAATGCGTTAAGCACGTGGCATTGAATGACTGAGAGAAGCTGTAATCATTGAATTAACACGAGCAGTTTGTTTCATTGAATGAATGAGTTAAGCTTCGCACACTGAATGAATGAGAGAAGCTCTACTCATTGAATTAACACGTACAGTCTCTTTCATTGAATGAATGTGTGCAGCTTGTTTGATTGAATCAATGCGTTAACCTTGTGGCATTGAATGAATGAGAGAAGCTCTACTGATTGGATTAGCACGTGCAGCCTCTTGCATTGAATGAACGAGTGCAGTTTGACTCACTAAATAAATGAGCTAAGTCCTTTTCTTTGAAGCAATGAATAACGTTTGATTCTTGAATCAATGATTGAAGTTTGATACAATGATTGAATGGAAGCGGTAACCTCGTGCCACTGCATGTAGGAGAGAAGCTCGACTCATTGCTCCGAAACGTCGATTTTACTGCTCCTCGGATGCTGCCTGAAATGCTGTGCTCTTCCAACACCACTAATCCAGAATCTGGTTTCCAGCATCTGCAGTCATTGTTTTTACCTCATTGATTAACACGTGAAGTTTGTTTCATTGAATGAATGAGTTAAGCTTGACACGTTGAATGAATGGCAGAAGCTCTACTCATATAATTAACATGTCCAGTGTTTTTCATTGAATGAGTGAGTGCAGCTTGATAATTAAATAAACTGCATGTGTTAATTCAATGAGTAGAGCTTCTCTCATGTATGCAATACGTCTATCATAACGTCTTCATTCAATGAAACAAATTGCAATAATTCAATCATTGATTCATTCTTCAATCATTGATTCAATAAATGAAACGTTATTGATTGATTTAAAGAAATAAACTTAACTCATTTATTTAGTGAATCCAACTGCACTTATTCATTCAATGAAACACACTGCACGTGTTAATTGAATCAGTAGGGCCTCTCTCATTAATTCAATGCCACGAGTTTAACGCATTGTTTCGTTCAAACTAAACTGCACACATTCGTTCCATGAAATCGACTGTGTGTGTTAATTCAATGAGTACAGCTTCTCTTATTTAGTCAAGGAAACAGACAGCACACATTCATTCAATGAAACAGACTGCATGTATTAATTCAATAAGTAGAGCTTCTCTCGTGTATTCAATACGTCTATGATAACGTCTTCATTCAATGAATAAAATTGCATTAATTCAGTCATTGATTCATTCTTCAATCGTTGATTCAATGAATGAAATGTTATTAAGTGATTTAAAGAAATAAACTTATCTGATTTATTTAGTGAATCCAACAGCACTCATTCATTCAATGAAACACACTTCACTCATTCATGCAATGCCACGAATTTAACGCATTGTTTCATTCAAACAAACTGCACACATTCATTCAATGAAACAGACTGCACGTGTTAATTCAAGGAGTAGAGATTCTCTCATTCATTCAATGCATTCTTAAACAAGTGCAGTTTGTTTCGTTGAATGGTTGAGTTAAGCTTGACACACTGAATGAATGGCAGAAGTTCTACTCTTTGAATGAATGAATGCAGTTTGATTCACTAAATCAATAATTAAGTTTGTTTCATTGAATCAGTTAGTAACGTTTGCTTCATTGAATCAATGATTGAGGTTTGATTTAATAATTGAATGAATTTAGCTTGTTTCTTTGAATGAAAGCGTCATGATAGAGACATTGAATGCATGAGAGGCTCTACTCATTAAATTAACACATGCAGTTTGTTTCATTGAATGAATAAGTTAAGCTTGAAACATTGATTGAAAGAGAGAAGCTCTACTCATTGAATTAAAACTTGCAGTCTGTGTCTTTGAATGACTGCATGCACTTAGTTTCAGTGAATGAATGCGTGCAGTTTGTTCCATTGAATGACTTATTTATGTTTGTTTCTTTGAATCAATGACTGAAGTTTGTTTTAATGAATGAATGCAGTTTGTTTTATTGAATGAAAGCGTTAAGTTTGAGGCATTGAGAGAAGCTATGCTTTGTGAATTAACACGTGTGTTCAGTTCATCTAAATGAATAACTGCAGTTTGATTCACTAAGTAAAGGAGTCAAGTTTGTTTCATTGAATCATTGAATAACGTTTGATTCATTGAAACAATGACTGTGGTTTAAATGAATGTTTGAATGAATGTAGATTAGTTCATTCAATCATAGCGTTTAGCTGGAGACATTGAATGAATGAGAGAAGCACTGTTCATAGAATTAACATGTGCAGTCTGTTTCTTTGAATGAAAGCGTTTGAACCCTTGGCACTGTATGACTGAGAGAAGCTCGACTCCATTAATTAACCTGTTTAGTTGTTTCATTGAATGAATGAGTTAAGCTTGACCCATTGAATAAATGGCAGAAGCTCTACTCATTCAATTAACACATGCAGAGTGTTACATTGTATGATATAATGTAGTTTGATTCAGTAAATAAATGAGTTAATTGATTGAAGTTTGATTCAATCACTGAATGAATACAAATTGTTTCATTGATTGAAACGTTATGATAGAGGCTTTGAATACATGAGAGAAGCTCGACTCATCGAATTAAAACATGCAGTGCGTTTCATTGAATGAATTTGTGCAGTTTGTTTCATTGAATGAATCAGTTAAGTTTTACACATTAAATGAATGAGAGGAGCTCTACTCACTCCAATAACACGTGCAGTCTGTTTCATTGAATGAATGTGTGCAGTTGGTTTCATTGAATCAATTTTTACCGTTTGCTTCATTGATACAGTCATTGAAGTTTGAGTCAATGATTCAAATTCAGATTGTTTCATTGAAAGAAAGCGTTATGATAGAGGCTTTGAATAAGTCGGAGGAGCTCTACTCAACGAAATAACACGTGCGATCGGTTTCATTGAATGAATGTGTGCAGTTTGTTTCATTGAATCAATGGGTTGAACTCATGGAACGACATGTATGAGAGAAGCTCGATTCATTGATTAACACGTGCAGTTTGTTTCATTGAATGATTGAGTTAAGCTTGACACATTGAATGAATGGCTGAAGTTCTACTCCTGGAATAAATGAGTGCGGTTTGCTTCACTAAATCAATGAGTTAAGGTTGTTTCATTGAACCAGTGATTGAAGTTTGAAACAATATTTGAATGAATTTAGCTTGTTTCTTTGAATGAAAGCGTCATGATAGAAACATTGAATACATGAGAAACTCTACTCATTAAATTTACACATGCAGTTTGTTTCATTGAATGAATGAGTTAAGCTTGACACATTGAATGAATGAGAAAAGCCCTACTCATTGAACTAACACGTGCATTTTGTTTCATTGAATGAATGAGTTAAGCTTGAAACATTGAATGAAAGAGAGAAGCTCTCATTCAATTAAAACGTGCAGTCTGTGTCTTTGAATGAATGCATGCACTGAGATTCAGTGAATGAATGCATGCAGTTTGTCCATTGAATGAATTATTTACGTTTGCATCTTCGAATCAAAGATTGAAGTTTGTTTCAATGAATGTATAAATGCAGTTTGTTTTATTGATTGAAAGAGTTAAGCTCAAGACATTGAGAGAAGCCATGCTTTTAGAATTAATACATGCGTTCAGTTTCATTGAATGAATGACTGCAGCTGGATTCACTAAGTAAAGGAGTTAAATTTGTTTCAGTGAATAAATGAATAACGTTTGATTCATTGAAACAATGATTGAGATTTAATTGAATGATTGAATGAATGCAGACTGATTTATTGAATGATAACGTTAAGCTGGAGACAGTGAATGAATGAGAGGAGCTCTGTTCATTGAATTAACACGCAAACTCTGTTTCATTGAATGAATGTGTGTAGTTTGTTTCGTTGAATCAATGAGTTGAACTCATGACATTGCAAGGCCGATAGAAGCTCGACTTATTGATTAACACGTGCAGTGTGCTTCATGGAATGAACGAGTGCAGCTTGATTCACTAAATAAATGAGTAAAATGTGTTTCATTGAATCAATTAATAACGTTTGCTTAATTGAATAAATGACTGAAGTTTGATTCGATGATTGAAGGAATGCAATTTGTTTGATTCAATGGAAGCATTATAAAAGAGACATTGAATACATGAGAGAAACTCTGCTCATTGAAATAACACGTCCCCTTTGTTTCATTGAATGAATGGGTGCCGTTTGTTGCATTGAATCAATGCGTTAAACTGGTGGCACTGAATGGATGAGAAAAGTTGTACTCATTGAATTAACACGAACAGATTGTTTAAATTGTGTGAATGAATTAAGCTTGACACATTGAATGAATGAGAGAAGCTCTACTCATTGGGGTAACACGTGTAGTGCGATTCATTGAACGAATGTATGCAGTTTGTTTCATTGAATCAATGCGTTGAATTCGTGGCACTGCATGTATGTGAGAAGCTCGACTTCTTGAAAAAATGAGTTAAGCTTGACACATCGAATGAAAGGCAGAAGCTTTACTCATTGAATTAACACGAGCAGTGTGTTGCATTGAATGAATTGACTGAATGAATGAATTCAGTTTGAATCACTGAATTAATGAATGAATGCAGTTTTTTCAGTAAATAAATGAGTCCAGTTTGATTTATGAACGTATGAGTTTAGTTTGTTTCACTGATTCAAAGAAAACGTTTGATTCATTGAATGTACGATTGAAGTTGAATTTATTGAATGAATGAATACACTTTGATTCTTTGAATGAATGAGTTAAGCTCGAAGCATTGCATGAATTAGAGAAGATGAACTCATTAACATAAACGCGCAGTTTGTTTCATTGAATGGATGATTGCTGTTGGATTCATTAAAGCTTGTGTTAAGTTTTTTTCAGTGAATCAATGAATAACGTTTGATTAATGGAATGTACGATTGAAGCTTGATTCAGTGAAGGAATGCAGTTTGTTCCATTGAATGAATGCGTTAACCTGGAGACATTGAATGCAAAGAAACAATCAGCGTGGATTAATTCAATGAGTAAATCTTCTCTTATACATTCAATGTATCGAGCTTAACTTATTATTTCAAAGAATCAAAGTGCATTCTATCATTCAATGAATCCTACTTCAAAGACACATTCAATGAATCAAACGTTATTTAAGGTTTCAATGAAGCAAACATAAATCAAATATTTAACAGATCAAAGCGCACTCATGAGTTTACTTAAACAATCTGCATTCATTCATTTATTTATTGAATCAAACTGAACTCACTGCAACAAACGGCACGTGTTAATTCAATGGTAGAGCTTATCTCGTGAAGTCAAGGTCTCGAGCTTGACGCATTCATTCAAGGAAACAACTGCATTCGTTCATTCATTGAATCAAAGATAAATCGCATATTGAAACAGACGTCTTTCATTGATTCAATGAAAGAAACTTAATACATTCATTTAATGAATCCAACTGCATACAATCATTCAATGAATCAAGCTGCATTAAATCGTTCGTTGAATTAAACGACAATCGTATATTCAAACGTTATTTATTGAGTTAATGCAACAAACGCAACTTATATACTTTAATGAATCGAAGCGCACTCATTTGTTTACTGAAACAAATTGCATTCTTTCACTTATTCAGCGACTCAAACTGAACTCATTCATTCCCTGAAAGATGCTGCACGTTTTATTTCAATGCCTAGAGATATTCTCACGAATATTCTCACGCATAACATATTCAGTCACTGAACGAAACTGCATTCATTCATTCATTGAATCAAACTTCAATCATACATTCAATGAATTAAACGTGTTTTATTGATTCAATGAATCAAACTTACCCCATGCATTTAACTAACCAATTGGATTCACTAAATAAATAAGTTAGGTTTATTTCTTTAAATCAATTAATAACCTTTCAATCATTGAATCATTTATTGAAGAATGTACCAATGATTGAATTAATGCAATTTGATTCATTAAATGAAGGCGTTATGATAGACGCATTGCATACATGAGAGAAGCTATACTCATTGAATTAACACATGCAGTCTGTTTCATTGAATGAGTGAGTGCAGTTTATTTAAAGTATCAAGCTGCACTCCACGTGTTAATTAAATGAGTAGAGCTTCTGCCATTCATACAATGTGTGAAGGTTAACTCATTCATTCAATGAAACAAACTGCACGTTTTATTCAATGAGTCGACCTTCACTCATACATGCAATGCCAAGAATTCAACGCATTGATTGAATGAAACAAACAGCACACCTTCATTCAATGAAACTCTCTGCACGTATTAACCCAATGAGTAGAGCTTCTCTCATTCAGTCAGTGTGTGAAGCTTAACTCATTCATTCAATGAAACAAACTGCTCGTGTTAATTCAATGAGCACAGCTTCTCTCAGTCATTCAAT
Source organism: Chiloscyllium plagiosum (assembly GCF_037043375.1). Lineage (NCBI taxonomy): Eukaryota > Metazoa > Chordata > Chondrichthyes > Orectolobiformes > Hemiscylliidae > Chiloscyllium > Chiloscyllium plagiosum. The sequence goes on along the minus strand of NW_028270184.1, from coordinate 29,539,222 downwards.
GCCACGAGTTTTACGCATTGATTCAATGAATCAAACTGCAACCATTCATTCCATGAAACAGACGGGACGTGTTAATTCAACGAGTAGATCTTCACTCATTTATTCAATGTCTCGAGTTTAACGCTTCCAATCAATGAATCAAACTGTAGACATTCAACCATTGCATCAAACTTCAATCATTGATTTAAGGATCAGACGTTATTCATTGCTTCATTGAAAAATATTTCGCTCATTTATTTAGTGAGTCAAACTGCACTCATTCATTCATTTCAAGAGGCTGCACGTGCTAATCCAATCAGTAGAGCTTCTCTCATTCGTTCAATGCCACGAGGTTGATTCAATCAAACAAACTGCACACATTCATTCAAAGAAACAGACTGTACGTGTTAATTCAATGAGTAGAGCTTCTCTCATTTCTTCAATGTCTCGAGCTTAACGCTTCCATTCAATGAAGCAAACTACATTTATTGAATTAAACTTCAATCTATGATTCAAAGAATCAAACGTAATTAATACATTCAATGTTTCCAGCTTCAATCATTTATTTAGTAAATACAACTGCATTCATTCATTCAATGATTCAGACTGCACTCGTTCATTCAAAGAAACTAACTTCACGCATTCTTTCAATGAAAAAAACTTCACGTGTTATTTCAATTAGCAGAGCTTCTCTCATACTTTCAATATTTCGAGCTTAACTCATTCATTGAATGAAACAATCTGCACACATTCATTCAATGAAACAGACTGCATGGCTTAATTCAATGACTAGAGCTTCTCTCATGTAATGAATACCACTACTATAACGATTTCATTCTATCAAACAAACCACATTGATTTCATCATTGATACAAACTTAAATAATTGATTCAATGAAGCAAACGTTATTAATTGATTCAATGCAACAAACTTAACACATGAATCAAGCTGTGCTCATTCATTCAATGAAACACACTTTACGTGTTAATTGAATGAGTAGAGCTTCTGCCATTCATTCAATATATTGAGCTTAACGCATTCATTCAATAAAACAAACGGCACGTGTTAATCAATGAGTCGAGCTTCTCTCATACATGCAGTGCCACGAGACCAACGCATTGATTCAATGAAACTGCACGCGTAAACCCAATGAGTACAGTTTCTCTTATTCAATCAATGTGTGAAGCTTAACTCATTCATTCAATGAAACAAACTGGATTCATTCAACTATTGCATCAAACTAGAATAATTAATTCAACGAAACAAACTTAACTCAATTATTTAGTGGATCAAACTGCACTCATTAATTCAACGAAAGAGACTGCACGTCCAATCAGTTGCGATTCTTTCATTCATTCAATGCCTCGATTTTATCGCATTGAATGCAGTTTGTTTCATTGAATAAAACATTGAATAAATGAGAGAAGCTCTACTCATTGAATTAACACGTGCAGTTTGTTTCGTTGAATGAATGCGTTGAGCTTCAAACATTTAATGCAGTCTGTTTCATTGAATGAATGCGTTAAACTCGTTGCATTGAATGAATGAGAGATGTTCTGCTCCTTGAATTAACACGTGCAGTCTTTTTCATTGAATGAATGTGTGGAGTTTGTTTGAATGAAACAATGCGTTTAACTCGTGGTATTGAATGAATGAGAGATTCAATTAACACGTGCAGTGTGTTTCATTGAGTGAATTTGTGCAGTTGGATTCACTAAATAAATGAGTTAAGTTTATTTATTTTAATTGATTAATAGCGTTCGCTTCATTGAGTCAATGATTGAAGATTGTATCATTGATTGAAGGAATACAATTTGTTTGATTGAAGGGAAGCATTATAGAGGAGGCATTGAATACATGAGATAAACTCTACTCTTTGAATTAACTTTGTTTCATTGAATGAATGGTGCAGTTTGTTGCATTGAATCAATGCGTTAAACTCGTCGCACTGAATGGATGAGAGAAGTTGTACTCATTGAATTAACACGAGCAGATTGTTTCATTGTGTGAATGAATTAAGCTTGACACATTGAATGAGAGAAGCTCTACTCATTGGGTTAACATGCGTAGTGTGATTCATTGAATGAATGTGTGCAGTTTGTTCCAATGAATCAATGCGTTGAACTCGTGGCACTGCAGGTATGTGAGAAGCTCGACGCATTGATTAATGATTTTAGGTTGACACATTGAATGAATGGCAGAAGCTTTACTCATTGAATTAACATGTGCAGTGTGTTTCATTGAATGAATTGACTGAATGAATGAATTCCGTTTGATTCACTGAATTAATGAATGAATGAATGCATTTTTTCAGTAAATAAATGAGTGCAATTTGGTTTATGAATGTATGAGTTAAGTTTGTTTCACTGATTCAAAGAAAACGTTTGATTCATTGAATGTACGATTGAAGTTGAATTCATTGAATGAATGAAAACACTTTGATTCTTTGAATGAATCAGTTAAGCTCGAGGCATTACATGAATTAGAGAAGATGAACTCATTGACATAACATGCGCAGTTTGTTTCATTGAATGGATTGAGTGCAGTTTGATTCATTGAATGGATTATTGCTGTTGGATTCATTAAATCTTGTGTTAAGTTTGTTTCAGTGAATCAATGAATAATATTTGATGAATTAAATGTAAGATTGAAGCTTGATTCAGTGAAGGAATGCAGTTTGTTCCATTGAATGAATGCGTTAACTTGGAGACATTGAATTCAAAGAAACAATCGGCGTGGATTAATTCAATGAGTAAACCTTCTCTCATTCATTCAACGTATCGAGCTTAACTTATTAGTTCAAAAAATCAAAGTGCATTCTTTCATTCAACGAATCCTACTTCAAAGACACATTCAATGAATCAAACGTTATTTATTGCATCAATGAAGCAAACATAAATCAAATATTTAAAGGATCAAAGCGCACTCATGAGATTACTTAAACAATCTGCATTCATTCATTTATTTATAGAATCAAACTGAACTCACTGCAACAAACGGCACGTGTTAATTCAATGAGTAGAGCTTATCTCGTGAAGTCAAGGTCTCCAGCTTGACGCATTAATTCAAGGAAACAACTGCATTCGTTCATTCATTGAATCAAAGATAAATTGCACATTGAATCAGACGTTTTTCATTGATTCAATGAAAGAAACTTAATACATTCATTTAATGAATCCAACTGCATACAATCATTCAATGAATCAAACTGCATTAAATCATTCGTTGAATTTAACGTCAATCGTATATTCAATGATTTAAACGTGATTTATTGATTTAATGCAACAAACGCAACTCAAATACTTTAATGAATCGAAGCGCACTCATTTGTTTACTGAAACAAATTGCATTCTTTCACTTATTCAGTGACTCAATCTGAACTCATTCATTCTCTGAAAGAAGCTGCACGTTTTATTTCACTTCCGAGAGCTATTCTCATGAATACAATGTCTCTAGCATAATGTATTCATTCACTGAACGAAACTACATTTATTCATTCATTGAATCAAACGTCAATCATACATTCAATGAATTAAACGTGTTTTATTGATTCATTGAAAAAAACTTACCCCATGCATTTAACTAACCAATTGGATTCACTAAATGAATGAGTTAAGTTTATTTCTTTAAATCAATTAATAACCTTTCATTCATCGAATCATTTATTGAAGAATGTACCAATGATTGAATTAATGCAATTTGATTCATTGAATGAAGGCGTTATGATAGATGCATTGCATACCTGAGAGAAGCTATACTCATTGAATTAACACATGCAGTCTGTTTCATTGAATGAGCGAGTGCAGTTTATTTAATGAATCAAACTGCACTCCACGTGTTAATTATATGAGTAGAGCTTTTGCCATTCATACAATGTGCGAAGGTTAACTCATTCATTCAACGAAACAAACTGCACGTGTTAATCAATGAGTCGACCTTCTCTCATACATGCAGTGCCAAGAGTTCAACGCATTGATTGAATGTAACAAACAGCACACTTTCATTCAATGAAACTCTCTGCACGTGTTAACTCAATGAGTAGAGCTTCTCTCATTCAGTCAGTGTGTGAAGCTTAACTCATTCATTCCATGAAACAAACTGCTCGTGTTAATTCAATGAGTACAGCTTCTCTCAGTCATTCAATGCCACGAGTTTTACGCATTGATTCAATGAATCAAACTGCAACCATTCATTCAATGAAACAGACGGGACGTGTTAATTCAATGAGTAGATCTTCACTCATTTATTCAATGTCTCGAGTTTAACGCTTCCAGTCAATGAATCAAACTGCAGTCATTCAACAATTGCATCAAACTTCAATCATTGATTTAAGGATCAGACGTTATTCATTGGTTCAATGAAAAATATTTCGCTCATTTATTTAGTGAGTCAAACTGCACTCATTCATTCATTTCAAGAGGCTGCACGTGCTAATCCAATCATTAGAGCTTCTCTCATTCGTTCAATGCCTGGAACAAATTCCACCATGCGCTGTTTCCAGTTTCCCTGCCTCGGCGATTGTGAGAGCTTTAGTCCCCAGAATTCATTGGAACTCTTCCTTTTGGGTGAAATGTGTTGTGTGGAGGTTGGTAGGAACAGAATATCGATTCAGACACTCAGGTATCTGGGTCATCACTGGAGTTCACTGAGGCACCCTGAGTCAAAAAAAGGTTTTCTGACACCATAAATAAAGATTCAGCCATCTATGAGGGAGAGCGGAATATGGGAAAACATACTTAAGCCAGACCTGTGGAGAAATATCCTTGTCTAAAAGTGTTGGGGATCTGTGGAAGTGACTCCCCCAAATTTGGGTGATGCCAGAGCACAGATAAAATTAAACGAAGAGAGGCAGGTTTTGAATTATTTTGGTTTGAAGTGTTGTAGTATTCCTTCAGGACATGCCAGTTGGGTTCAGTTGAGGTCACGCATCACTTTCTCCAATGTTGGAGTGGTGTTGAAGGCTGATGTCCCACACGCCGACCAAGATCGGAGTTACAATATTATTATGTTAAGTTATTGTGAAGCTGAACCCTAAACTCTGCATCTTCTCTGAAAGAGATTTAGGGGAAAAGCAGGAGCACAGTCTGACAGATCAGCATTCCAAACCTCGATCAGGAAGAAGCATGTGCATATGTATACTTTTGAAGACAATGGTTTATTCACACAATTTCTAATAATATGATCTAAATATCCAACCTGTACTTCCAATGATACGTCTGGCTAAACCCTACTGTTCAAAGAACAAAGAATAAGCACAGGAACTTGCCCTTCGTCCCTCCAAGCTTTGGACGATTCAGATCCACTATCTAAACCTGTTACCTTTCTTTTTAAGGATCTGTATCCTTTTGCTCCTTGCCCATTCATGTAGCTGTTTAAGTTTATCCTAAATGGCTCTATCGTTCCTGTCCCTGACATCTCAGCTGGCAACGATTCCCAGGCACCTACCACCCTCTGCATGAAAAAATTTTCAGGCATTCCTCAGATAATCTTTTTTTCTCACACTTTGATCTCGTGGCCCCTCGTAAATGAGTCTTCCATTCTGCAGAAAGGTTTCTTGTTATTCACGCCGTCAACACATCTCGTGGTTTTGTGGGCCACAATCGGGTCGCCCCCTACCTCCTCAATTCCAATGAAAATATTGTTAATCTACGCAACCCCTCCTCATAACTGGCAACCTGCATACCAGGAAAAATCTGGGAAAGGTCCTCTGCACCCTCTCCAAAGCATCCACACCCTTTTGGCAATGTGGAGACCAGAACTGTGTACAGTATTCCAAATGTGGCCGAACCAAAGTATTGTACAACTATAGCATGACGTTCCATCTCTTGTACTCAGTGCGCCGTCCAATGAAGGGAAATATACCGTATGCCTTCTTTACCACTCCACTTACGTGCGTTGCCAGCTTGAGGGGACAATGATTCTGAACACACAGATCTGTCCGTTCTTCAATTTTCACGAAGGCATTTCCATTTTGCGTAGAGTTCGCTCATTAATTGGAACTTCCACAATGCATCACTTCGCATTTGTTTGGACCGAACTCCATTTGCCATTTCTCTGCCCAGCTCTGCAATACATTAATAGTCTTCTGCATTCTCTGACAGACTCCTACACTATCTGTTACTCCATTTATCTTTGTGTCATCTGCAGACTTGCTAAGGAGGCAACCTACACATTCCTCCAAATCATTTATGTCTCTCAAAAGCAACAGTGGTCCTAGCACGGAACCCTGTAGGACACTACTGGTCACAGGTCTCCATTTTGAGAATCACCCTTCCACTATTCCTCTTTGTCTCATGTTGCCTCACCAGTTCTCTATCTGTCCAGCTAGAACTCCCTGGACCCCTTGTAACTTCACCTTCTTCATCAGCGTATCATGTGGAAACTTTACCAAACGCCGAACTGAAGTCTATGTATGGCATCGCCATCCCTTCCCTCATCAAATACCTTTGTCACCACTTCAAAGACACGATTAGATTTGTACGATATGACCTTCCATGCCCAACACCATGCTACCTATCACTGACAAGTTCATTTTCTTACAAATGTGTATATATCCTATCCCTCATTATCCTGTCTAGTAGCTTAGCTACTACTGAGGTCAGGCTCATAAGCTTTTGAATTATCTGAATTATGCCTGCTAACCTTCTTCAACAAGGGGACAACATCTGCAATTTACAAGTCTTCTGCGACCTCCCCCATGTTCATTGATGCCACAAGAATATCTGTGAAACCCCAACTATTTCCTTTCTCGCTTCCATCAGTAGCCAGGATGAGATCTGTGGACTCATCCACCTTAATGGCATTGAGAATACCTAACACGTCCTTCCGCCTTATGCCGACCTGACCTGGCATAATCAAAGATCGTTCCCTAACATCAGTACCTGCATTACCCCTCTCCTCGGTGAATACTAATGCAAAGTACGCATTAAGAATCTCACCTAATTAACTGCAGTACACGCATATATTTACTATTTTGTCCTTTACCGGGCCAAAACTTTCACAAGTTGCCTTCTTTCTCTTGATACATGATTACAATGCTTTGGGATTTTCCTGAACTCTGCCCGCTGATGACCTCATGATCTCATGACCCCTTTTAGTCCACTTAGTTCCTCTGTCAAATTTGGGATTCATTGGGAATTGAAGACGAATTTCATTCACTGCAGTCTTGTCGGTTCCGAATGGATTCATGTCGTTCAATTTTGGATTTGCAATCTCTATCTTTGGTTGGGCAAATGCTGAGATGATTCTACCTGATGGTCAGTTCTCGCATTCTCCGACCTATGAAAATAATCATTCTTCAGTTGTGAATGGCATAGATGCACCAAGTGGTTGGATATTTCACAGATGCTTCTTCTCCAACTTAGACGGCAATTACCGAGAGATTCTCCCGTGGTGGTAGGGATGTTGCATTATTTTTAGTGAGTTTTTAAAGTCTTGGGCATGGCGGATCAGTGTGTAGCACTGCAGCCTCACTGCGCTACAGACCTGGGTTCAATTCAATCCACGGGCTCTGTGGAGATTGCACATCCTTCTCGAGTCTGCGTGGGTTTCCATCAGAATCTGCGCTTTCGTTGTCCAGTCCAAAGATATATAGGTCGGGTGGATTGCATGGTTGCTAACTTTCCTGTAGCATTCTGGGATATCCAACTGAGGATTTTTTAGCCATGGGAAATGCAGTGTTAGAGGGACAACTTGGGATTGAATCTGGCTGGGTTGCTGTTTGGAGGTTTGATGTGGACTCAATGCGCCATTGGGATCCGATCATTCTACATCCTTAACAATTTATTCTGCCCTCCTGGACATCACTACCCACATTTATGATCACCAAGACATAGACGTGTTTGGTTTTGGAAATATTGTGTTAGGCATGCGAATAACATAACATTCCATGCAGCAGGACATAGCTTATATTGGAATTCATTCCAGCGGATTTCAGATATTTTATATTTTTCAAAGGATTTCCACTGGGCAAAATGTCTTTTCAGAGATAATATACCGGTAGACAAAATAACCGTTGATATTAAATTATCACAATTAGAAGGACAGTGAGAAGAAGAGAAGTTAACCATAGTGTCCTGCAACCCGATATTAATCCTTCAGCCATCATGTACGAACACAGGTGAACTGGTCATCGACAGATCTCTGTCTGAGTTGTCTCAGTGTGCAGAAATGGACTTCCAAATCTCCTCAAGAGTCTGCAAATTGGAAAGAGTCACAATGAAACTGAAACACTTTGATTTGGCTTTGAAGGGTGGCTGGCACTCTATAAAAACCCAGTTTTATTTGTAATCCACATGCAATATTTTGAAATAAATGCGAACAGTAGTTTGTTCAGCATGAAGAGATGCCAACTTCCTGAAGAATACGAACCCCCAGTGCGGACTGAAGCTGTGAACTTATCATTTTTAGACTTGTTTTCCGAAGACCTCAGCACTTTCAATCAGTCTCACACCGCCACCATTCGAGAAACTCAAACTGGAATTAGGCAGTAAAGTTAGTGAATAGACTGAAAATTATGACCTTCGCGACTAAAGGTGGGAGAGATAATGTACTCGCACCAGTGGTCTTGCATTTATCAGACTCTGTCATTAGAGGACAGGATTGAAAACACTTCGGAAACGTATCATTGCAGCAAAACATTTTCTGCTGTATTTAAACATTTATTTCCCTGACAGTGAATGTAAGTTAACAATTTGATGCAGTGCTCCATGGAGAGCGGTACTTCCCAGTGTGCACTTCACTCTGTCGCTCTCAAAGTCTGCCTATCCTCATCTCTCTCAAACACAACAGTATAGTGAGGACTGCAGATAATGGCGAGTTACAGTCGATAAACTATCGCGCTAGAAAAGGCACAGCAGGTCAGGCAGCATCTGAGGAGCAAGAGTGTCGACGTTTTGGGCATAACCCTTCAATGGGTCGTGAAGAAATGTTATGGTCAAAGCACTGATTTTGAAAGAATGTTTCCCTTTATGGACGTATCTATGATCAGAGGGCACAGTCTCAGAAAATAAAGCACACTAAACGAAGGCTGAGATGAGGAGAAATGTTTTTTCTCAAGGTTTGTGAGACATTGGAAGTCCTCGCCAATGAGATGTGCGCGTAGAGTTCTTGTAGACATTTAAGTGTGGGACAGATTCTTGATATCTCCGGGAATAGAGGGTTGTGGGGAAAGAGCAGGAAAGTGGACGTAAGGAATGTCCAACTCGCTGTGATCACAATGAACGCTCGCAGGGCTGAATTATCTCGCCTTGTTCCTGCTTCCATGATGAGGACGTCCCAGTGTTTGACTATGGTGCACAAAGTGAAAAATCACACATAACTAGGGTATTATCCAAAAGATGTATTTGGAATCACTCGCGTTCGTAACGCTACTCCTTCCTCAGGTAGCGGTCAGCGAACTGAAGAAGGGGAAGCGATACGAAAGCTATTGCTTTCCAATAAACCTGTTGGAATATCACCTACAATTTTAACTGCTTCCATGATCATACTAAACTAGCTCGCCTTCACAACCTTCTGCTGTAATACATTCCACAATTCCACTGCCTTCTGATAGATCAAATTCCTTGTCGCTGTGTTAAATAGGTCACACTGAGAGATTCTGAGCGAAGCAGATGCCACACAGTGGGGACTGGGGACGGGAATCAAGTTGCTGGTTTGATTTGTGAGTCCGGATCCGCACTGAGGCTCCTACCGTCTCACCATGAATTGCACATGGGTTTGGTCACAATGTGGCCCGGGTGAGTGACAGTGACACCAGATCAATAGGATCACAGGCCAGACATGGAAGACGAAGCCGGGAAACTGTTCCTCCAACCAGTCGGAGTGGATATGGGGCGGTGTATGTATGACGCCGCTCTTCCTCTGTGCAGGCGCATTGTCGTTGTAACTGAGGCTGGCTGCGGGTGGTTGGTACTGGTAAAAGGTGAGAATATGCCGTGTGTATCCTTGGAGTGGAGAGAACAGAGATTGAGATGTATTTTAAACAAGTGGACATCCTTGAAAATCGTAATGTAAAACTTGAGGCTCTGGCTTGAAGCAGACCAGGAATAGGAAGCGTGTCTAAAGCAGGTGCTGTGGCCGGATTGAAGGCCACCATGTTGATTGGGAGCAATATGCACAGCACTCGTGCACAACCTTTCTTTCAATAAGACCTGGATTTAAAAAAATGATGCGTGCACAACAAATTTAAACCATGAGAAATGCTTGCTTCTTCCCAATTTCAGTCCTTAAATCATAGGAGTTTTTTTTATTGATAAATTGATTTTTGTCAAATTTTTATTGGAAAGTCTATACACTCAGTGAACTCAAAGGGAACATCTGGGGACACCATGATAGCGTGAATTTCAAATAGGGCTGTGAGAGGAAGACCATTTCCACTTCAGAGTGAAATTGTTGAGTGGAAGAACCAGAGAATCATACAGTGTGGGAAACATAAACATAACTTCAACTAGTCCACGCTGATCATGATCCCAGACACATCGAGTCCCACCTTCTGGTATTTGGCCCATATCCCTCCAAATCTTGCGTAGTCATGTACTTCTCCAAGTATATTTTAAACATTGCAACTATATCTGTATCCATCACTTCCCGTGGTCGGTTCTTCCACACACGAACCACTCTCTGTACAAAAGTTGTTCTTATGTCATATTGTGAGACCAAACAGCGTTGTTATCACTGAGTTGGGTGCCCGTGCCACGTGTAAGCAATGCAAGAAATCTGGAGAGAGAAATGTTGAAGACGTGGCACAATTACGGTGCAGGTGGGAGGATCTCGGATACCTGGATAATTGGGCCTCATTTTGGAGTCGGTGGTGTCTCCCCAAACAGGATGGTTCACACGAAAAAGAGTGGTACCAATATCCTCGAAAAGAAATTTGCAAATGCAGCTCGTGAGGGTTTAAAATAATTCAGGAGGACGATGACGAGCGAATTTGTTGTTCCAGTGTACAGGAGGTTGAGAGTCGTGAGATCAGAAATGAGGTTTCAAGGTCGCAAGAGTGCACCAGAAACCAGGAATGTGGCTTCAAGTAAGTCTGTGTCAATGCCAGGAACATTTAGATTAAGGTCCGTGAACTTGCTTCATGGGTTGGTACCTTGGATTTTGATGTTGTAGTCATTTGGGAGACATGGATAGAACAGGGACATGACTGATTCTTGCATATTCGTGCACTTAAATGTTTCCGAAAGAACAGACAAGATAGGAAAGGAGCGGAGAGTGTGCCGTTGTGAGCAATGGAAGTATTACGGTGGCAGAAAAGACGTTTAAGGACTCATCTACTGAAGTAGGATGGGCTGAGCTTAGAAACAGGAAAGAAGAACTCACACAGTGTGCGGAGCATCTATGGAATGAGCTGCCAGAGAAAGTAGAGAAGGCTGGTAGAATTGTTTGAGGTGGGTGGTGGAGCATGAAATGGCATTGACCATATAATGAAATTGATAAATGAAATTGACCATATAATACCTCACGAAAACATTGATGCAACAGAGATAACAACTGTTCATTAAATAATTCAACTTCCAGGTAAATAGGTTCTCAATAAATCAGAGTAAAATGCAATTTTTAAATAATTTCAACAGATTGTGCGACAGGGTCTTAATGCTCTCAGGGAAAGGTTATTCTAAAAGTCAATATCCACTTTTTTCTTTGGTGGATTTGCAGACTTCTATCAAAGTGTGCATTGTCAGGGGTTGGTGCATGGTGCTGGACACTGCCTACTTCCAGCACAACAACCGAGTAGCTCAGATATTGCACTGGCAATTCCAAAGGGTTTCTCTGGACTGCTGTGATTCTGGGTTACCTCTCCATTCGCCAAGCCTTCGACTCAATGTAGGAACAGTTTACTTTCGTCCACTTCTTGACTGGAGAATGTTGTACATTTCACAAATGGTTTTGTGGATTTTCACAAACTGGGTTGTAGACATAGATTACTTACCTGATGAAGCATTCGTATTTGGATCTGTTCAAGTGACTATTTGGAGACATAATGTTAAACAATTGCTTCCCAGCACTCTGTGAATCTGCAGCTGATTATCCTGCAATAGACTGTGAGGAAGTGCATTATACAGCAGCTCTAACCTTGTAAAACCAGTCTGTCCACGCACAGGGGAGAGATCAGAGGGAGTCAAGGGAAAGGGTATTTTCTTTAGCTCATCAGAGTAGGTGCAATACGTGTGAAGTGCATAAGATGATACCGTTTGTGAGATTGTACGGGAGCATCAAGAGAAGTAAAGATAAAATATCTAAGAAAAATAAATCAACCCCCAACTCGAAAATGAGCCAAACTGATTCTTCTGCTTTTATCCCGAACCACTCCCTTCCCGACATCCCAACCTGCAATTTGAATGTGAGCTGCTGGGACACTCTATTCTGATGGAGAAGTTCAGTCTCTCTCAACAAACATTAGACTTGCATCTTCCTGTTATCTATTTCTCACACGAAGGCTCCAAAACGTAAACAATCTGCCCTTCTCCGTGTTGGCAGTTTACAGAAGATACAACATATAGATTCCTCAGCTCTCCGTATTGTGCCAGCCTTTCATGGAAAAATCAGACTAACTGACATATTGTTCAGTGTACTACTTTCCATGGGCCTATCCAAGGATCGCTTAAATGTTCCTAATGTATTTGACTCTACGACCACTGTTAACATTGCATTCCACAAAGCCACCACGCTTTGTGTAAAGAACATACCTCTGAGATATCCGCTAAACCTTCCTTTAATTACCTTAAAATTATGGCCAATTGTGAGAAACGTTTCCGCTGTCGTAAAATGTCTCTGGGTTTATATATTTTATCTACGCCTCTCAACATCTTGTACAGCTCTATGAAGTCACTTCTCATCCTTCTTCGCTCCAATGAGTAAAGCATTAGTTCCCACAACCTTTCTTCATAAGACCAGGTCTCCAGTCCAGCAAGTATCATGAACAATCTCGTCTGCACCCTTTCTAAAGCTGCCACATCTTTCCTACCTTAAGACAAGCAGAAATGAAAATACAGTCCAAGTGAGGTCTAACCAGAGCTCTCGAAAATAGAACATCACAGCGCAGAACGGACTCTTCAGCCTCGACGTTGCGCTAACCTGTGAAACCGATCTGAAGCCATCTTATCTTAAACTATACCACTTTCCTCCATATATTTACTATTTCCTCCATTCATATTTACCATATAAACCAATTAAATGTTCTTAGATTTCATGTGTCAAGAACTTTTGCAGCAAGGGCGTTCCACCCACCTTTTGCTCACTGACTAACCAAATAAAATACCTGTGACATCTGTCGCATATCTATCATCCCTCAATTTGGAGCTGCGTACTCTCGTGCTAGTTATCAACATCAGAGTAAAAACGCTATCACTCTCCACCCTATCCAACTATCTGATTATCTTATATGTCTCCATTAAGTCACATCTCAAAATTATTCTCTCTAATGAAAATCGCCTCATGCTCCTCTGCCTTTCCTCATGAGACCAGCCCTCCATACCTGTCAACATCCTAGTAAATCTCCTCTGAACACTTTCCAAAGTTTCCACATCCTTTCGCTAATGCAGTGACCACAAATGTACGTAATTCTCCACGTGCGGCCCAACCAGAGTTTTGTATAACTGCAGACCAGCCTCTCTCCTCTTTAATTCAATCCCCTTGCGAATGAAAGCCAATACACCGCATGCCTTCATAATAACCTTATCAATCTGGGTGGCAACTTCGATCGATCTATGGGCATGGACTCCAAGGTCTCTTTGGGCCCCACGGTTGGGCTTGTATGTTTGTTCAATGAAATATTATGAATGTGCGTGTTGTCGAGCATTTGCCCCTCTATATTTCCTTATTCTAAATAAATGAGGGATGATTTGTTTGCGTCTCAGAGATAACGTGTGAAGCTTCGGAAGTACTTCGACTTTTTGAAAGACAATGCACGGCACAGCGAATGGACCAATCTTTGCCATTTGCCACCCCATTCTCATTCTTATTGGTGTCCCTGGAAAATAAAGTATCCGACAAAACTTTGTTTATTTTTAAGCATATTCTTATATCTATTGAACATTCTTCAATTTTATGTTAGTGTGAGCACTTAGCAATTTGTTTGATTGCATTCTACGATATAATGCAGTTTAACATTGAAATATAAATTAAAATCACTGGGGTTCTGTCAACATTATTCAATTATTTTTGGAGCATTCCGTTTTGATTTTTAGTTCTGTACAGAGAAAGCCCATCGCAATGGACAAACAAGTATTACGACGTGGTTGTGCGATTATTATATTACAATATTTCCATTTGATGGCTTCAAGATCAAATATAATTTAGTTTATTGGCATATCTATATACATTTTGACTACTGGACCGATGCAAATATTACAGTCTAGTACATTCACAATGGACATTTTCAATGAGCTTTAGGGACTTCCTTTCTTCATTCATGGCACGTGGTCATCGCAGCGTTTGCTGACAACCATTGAATTTTGGGGAGGGCTGAAGAATTCAGTGGAAATTGAATATCTTATTTAAAATCTATTATGCATTCAAAATATTACCAATAGAGTGTTTACTATATGGGTCTTGTTTTGGTTCAGCATCTTTTACTTGCGTTCGGTGTGGTTGACACTAACATCATGAATGTTGGTTGCTTATCTTTGACTTCTATTTGAAATCATTGGGTTTGACTTGATTCAGAAAGAATTGCCTTAATACGAAGGTGTCTTTCATGAGACCTTAAACAAATGAATGACATAAGGAGAAGATAGAATACAGTACAGAAAACTTGAATATTTCATAACGTTTCACAGATAATCGGGAATAAGAAGGAGTGATGGAGCAGTTGAGACTGGTAATCACAATTATATGGCATGGGCAGTGGAAGACATCACTGCCACTTTTGGACATATATCAGGAATTCAAGAAATGACAGATTTGGCGATCAACTGTAAAATCCGTTGGATGTGATGAGGGGATAGATGACTTGGCAAGTTAGAAAGTTAAATTGAAACGCTGTTGGATGTGGACATATTTTACGTCAACATAAATAGTATTGCTGGATGGATGGGGACATGGTACGCATCACAATGTCGGCAGCAAATATTTTTCATTTTTCAGAAGCTTATTTTGGATAGCTGGACGTGACGATTGGTTCATTGTCAGAGGCGGGGGGGGGGGGTGGCTTTGAATTTATGAACGGGCAGTTTGCATTGACTCCATGTGCAGAAAATTCATTAATCCAACATTGGATGTCAAACATTGAGCAACGGAATTGCCAGAGCCAAAACGAGGTGACTTGAGCAATACATCAGATGGATTGGAATCTAGTGGCATGTGCATCATAATTTCTCTCAGTCCTTATCTTTCAATGCAAACGTGATAGCAATTGTAATCCTCTCCCAAGGACCGTGTGGACTCTTCTCGTGTATCCCCTATTTCTTGGTGCAATAGCAGTGAGTGATTTCCTTGTCATCATTACCACTGTTGCCCTGAACTGGATTGGACGCATTTACTTTCGGGACAGTTACCTGTCCACCACGCTTGCTTGCAGACTGATCCATTGCCGCTGGGTATGCTTCAGTCTGGTTGACTGTAGCCTTCACCTTCGACCCCTTTGGAGCCGTTTGTTGCGCGAGCTTGTAGGCCAGATTCTGCAAGGAGAAAAGGGCATCGTTGTTGATTGGAGTAATGTGTGCCTTGAGCTGTATCAAGAACGTCCCTTTCTGCTTCATCTATCAACCTTTGCACCCTGTGAATGGAGGGGGCTGGTTTTGTGACGTTCGAGTGATCTATACCTCGTCAATCTGGCAGGTCTATGACTGGTTGAACCACACCTATTCTACCATTGTTGCTCATGCTGTTTCTAATCAACTTGACAGTAAGACACATGTTAGCAGCTAGCAGAGCATGCAGGAGGCTCCGTGGTGCCGATAATCGTGGTGATATGGAGATGCCAATCGCAAGAACTCCGTAGTCTTGCTCTTCACAGTCACCACCAGCTTCCTTCGCTTGTGAGGAAGCTATCTCTTGCATTTTCTCTCCGTGCGGGCTACAGGTGAAGGCTACTTCTCTGGCCTAGATTTTAATGACCCACGGTACGTCGTTGAAGAGACGGTTAATATGCTTCACTTGCGCAGTGCTGCAACGACATCTTCTTATACGTAATCTCCCAGAGCAAGTTCCGAGAGGAGATAAAAGATGTGGCTGACATGTCCTTTCAGCACGTGCACTGTTGGATTTGAACAGAAAAAGTGAGAAGAAAGGAATGCTCGTCGTGTTCCATATCCTGCAGATTGAGTCTGTGTAGAAATTCAAGGAGGCAAAGTCGATAGTGCAGCATATCTGTGTAGAAGGATCTGAAAACTTCGAATATGATGGAATGTGATGGAAAGCCTCGATCGGTGAGTACTGTCTCAAACGTAAATAAGGCGCCATGACGTTAATCTTTCAAAATAGAATGGGAAACAATCTCCACAGCTCCTTCACAAGATATTTGCTCGGAAATTGTCAGCACTGAAACCAGTCATTTTTTCTGTGCTTTTATCAATTATTATAAATGATTCTGTGCATGTTGTTGTGAAAGTCCTGCTGAACTTCAGAAAAAAACATAATCAATTGTCTGTCAAATGTTTTGGAATGACAAATAGATAATCTCAGGTAATCGAAACAGTTAGATGATCGGCTGGAACAGTAGGATTAAAACAATTGTTACATGTTATGTGGGGAGAGTCAAGAACATGCACCATTTCATGCAAATGACGAATAAATTATACCAGTTCCACGGGCAAATATAATACAGAAGAAGACACGTTTCATGCCATTTGTAATTGAAAAATGTCGAGATTATGTTTAGATCTGCATCACAATAAAGATTAAAATAACATACAATGCTAAAACTTCGCAGATCAGAAGAAGACTATTAAACCCAATGTGAATAAAGTGGCTGTCAAAAGAGTGAATCAGCGAAGCCGATTCTCCAGGCCGATTTACGGAGCCCTTTGAATTCATCACATTCCAACATGTATCCAATTCTCTTCTGAAACTTCTTATGCAATCTGTTTTAACCACTTTCCTAGGCAACACACTCCAAATACGAATAACTGTGTGAGTAAAGAACTCTTTCTTCTTCTCACCTCTGGCTCTCTTGTTTACAGTCTTGATATTTTTACTCCTTTTTTTCTGATACACCGTCTTGTGGAAACACAACGTCCTTCCTTACTCTGTAAAGGTTATCTGTAATATTGAACTGTCCAATAAGGTCATCTTTTAATTTTCTCTGTTCCAAGCAGAATAAACCTTTCTACCCTTCCCTCCGAACGGATATTTTCATTTCTGGCATCATTGTCGGAAGTATCCCTTGTTCTCTGTCCAGTTAGTTGATATTCTTCTTTCATTAAGGTACCAGGAACTGAGCCAGAGTCCTGGTTCTGACAAGTGGTTTTTAGAGGTGTAGCAGCACTTCTTCGTTTTAAGAATTTTACCTCTACTGATAAATACAAGGATCCAAAACGACTTCTTAACAATTGTTTAAGCTTTAGGGTCAACTTCAGAGAATTATATATGTGAACGCAGGGGGCTTTCTGTTGCTGTACTCCCCCCAGTGTTACACCTATATTGAATCTGTGTTGCTTCTCAGTGCTACTTCTACGAAAATGCATTATTTCACAATTCTCTGCACCGAAACGTAAACGTGTTTGGAATTATGATTTGGTCATTTATCTTACAGGGACTAAATTTAAAGGTTTAGATGTTTAATTGCGATCTAATTAAGATTCAATAGATCGCCTCTATCCTTGACGAAGTGAAGATGTACACTAACACGTACGTCATTGGGTGATAAATTATTGTAATTCTATTTGATTTGGTATACTTGGAACAGGTAATGTTTACTGTACTTTTGCCATCCTGTATGAGTTTATGAACTGTTCATGTTACAAGGAGAATTCGTTGTTGCACGGACAGCTATGAAAACCGCATTGCGCTGTCAGACCACAACGATCCCAATTACGAACTATTCATTCTGTGAGGATTGTCTTTACACACGTCGAACTCTCTGAGCACACTTCCACCTATCGTTTACTGCTGCACCCCGCCCCAGACTTTCTCTAACATGTATACGTTTCCTAAGTGCAATCAACTCTGAAGATGAATTCTACGCCCAAAAGACAAAGAACAGAGAACCTTACAGCACAGGAACCGTCCTTTGGCCCTGCAAGCTGCATGGATCCAGACACTCTCTCTAAACCTGCTGTTTATTTACTAAGCATCTATTTCCTTAGTACATGACCATTCATGTGTCTGTCCAGGTACATTTCACAGACCACTCTTATTCTCGTCCCACTACCTCCACTGGCAATGCATTCCAGGCACCCTCCACCATCTGTGTGAAGAATTCTCCACTTACATATCCCTTAAACGTTTCCATTCTCGAAACCCCTAGAACTCCCCGAATGTTGTTTCTCCGTAGAAGGTGCCTGAGAGGCAGAACTTTTTCCAGTAACACAATTCCAGATTAGTTGATATAAAGTATGATGAAAACAGTTGGGTTGGTTGGGCCAGGA
The DNA here is from genome assembly GCF_037043375.1 of Chiloscyllium plagiosum. Classification (NCBI taxonomy): domain Eukaryota; kingdom Metazoa; phylum Chordata; class Chondrichthyes; order Orectolobiformes; family Hemiscylliidae; genus Chiloscyllium; species Chiloscyllium plagiosum. Next base: position 29,520,713 of record NW_028270184.1, on the reverse strand, counting down.
GAAATTTATTGCTTTTGTTGATGTGCATTATTAAACAATGGATCAAACTCACTGTCGAGGAACTGAAGGGCAAAGAATAATACAATCAGAGAGTTTTGCCGTACAGAAGGGCACCATGTCTGCACCGACTCCAGAAAGAGATCCCCAGGTAGTACCACTAATCAGCCCTGTCACAGTCGTCCCCTAAACTCATTCCTTTCAAACATATATTCAAATCTCTTACGAAACATTCTATGTAACCTGCCTCCAACACTTTCCCAGGCAATGGATTCTAACGCACATTTCTCTGTGTAAAGACGTGTCTCTTCATCTCACTCCTCACTGTCTTGCTCACAATATTGAAGTTACGATCACACGTCACTGACATACTAATTAGTCGAAAAAAATTTTTTTTTACATGGTTAAAGTTATACATAATTTAATTAATGCATTAAGATCACCTCTTTGACTCCCCGGCTTCAAGGAAAACAAGACCAGTGTCTCCGATTTTTTTCTTGTATCTAAACACATTTATTTCTGGTACGATTGTACGAAACCTCCTTTGTACTCTCTCCAGGGCTTCAACATCTCCCCTTAAGCTAGGCGCTATAATTGAAAACGATACTTCAAACGTCGCCTCACCAATGATTTATAGCGATGTAGCATCGTTTCCTTGTTTTTATACTTTATGTCCGTGTTCACAAATTCAAGGATCCTGCAAGTTTTCTTAACTAATATTTCAAATTAACTGTGCACCTTAAGAAAGTTGTATGGAATGAATCCCCTTCCTGTCCGCTCCTGTTCGAAAGTCAGAAGTGCACTATTGAGCCTATTTTGTCTTCCTATGTTTCTGACACCAAAATGCAGTACCTCACCTTTCTCTGCATTGAATTTCATCTCCCAGGCAACTGCTCATTTGAACAAATTTTCAATGTCCGTCTTAAGTCACTCAGCATCATTCTCACAATTCACAACACTCCCTGGCTTAGTCTCATCTTTAAATGTGGAAGTTTTGACATCAATAAGCAACTCCAATTCAGAGGAAAGCAAGGTCTCAATACAGTTTGCAAGCGAACACCATTTTAAACTCATCTCCAATGTGAGAAATAACCTGCTGTAACTATCACCTGTTTCATTTCCTTTAGCCAACATCGACTCCATGCTGCCAAAGACATGCCAATCGTAATCATTCCTCCTTTCTTAATTAACCTGCCATGAACAACCGTATCAAAACATTTGTGGAAGTCCAAATGTACAGCATACATAGCATGATCGTGATTTGCTGCTTGGGTCACCTCGTCAATGAAATGAACCAAATTTTTCAGACATTACTTACAGTGTGGCAACAGGCCCTTTGGTCCAACCAGTCCACACCAATCCTCCGAACAGCAACCCACCCAGACCCATTCCCCGACATTTACCCCTTCAACTAACACTACGGGCAATTTAGCATGGCCAACTTACCGAAGCTGCACATTTTTGGACAGTGGGAGGAAACTGGAGCACCCGGAGGAAACCCACGCAGACACGGGGAGAATATGCAAACGCCACACAGACAGATGCCTGAGGCGGGAATCGAACGCGGCCCTCTGGCGCTGTGAGACAACAGGGCGAACCATTGTGTCACCGTGCTGCCCATGAAATGCCTTTCCCAATGCCATGTTAACTATCTGGAATTATTTTAGTTTTCTCTCACTGTATATTTCCCTTTTCCCGTGTTAGGTCCGCCATCAGTTTTCTAACTACGATGACAAAATGACTGGTTTATCGTTTCGTCAGTTATGCTTTGTCCTTTTCTGTTGAAGAAAATCTCGAGAGGCAGACTTCAAGCCTTAACCAGCTTATTACACGAGGCATCATGCGAAGCCTCTCCGTCCTAACAGTGGCTCGGTAGGGCACAAAAGTACAGCAGCAAGTTAAAGGGTTACATGGTATAAAAGCTCTGGCGGAGCCACAGGCTGATCGTTAAATAAATCGTGGCAGGATGGTTACGAGGTGGTCCCAAATCAAGGCCCAACTCTCGGAGTGAGCTCTAATTGATGCGATGCATTCCAGAAGTGAACAGGAATGAAAGTTACCAACTACAATACTGTTTACAAAAGTCAATAACAAAGTTATGACAGATGTTCTTTATTAGAGGAACATTGTAAATTAATTGGCGGGGTTTTGACCACTTGAGCAACTGAGCTACATGGTCGAATAATACAGCACAATGGGGAAACATTAAGCAGGCGCCTTGAACATAAACGCTACACTTCAGCATTACCTTCTCGTGAGAGAGGAACTAAGCTTTGTACGAGAGGATGTGAGACAGCTTCTTAAAGGTACATGCCAAGGACGAACATTCTGCGGGGCGAGTGGCATTTCAGCGAACTGGTTGCTTCACCGGTGGGGTGTCTTCCACAAATACATTTTTTTTTCTTTTCATAATCAGTTAAGCAGGCCAGGAGCTTGAGTAAAAGGCGGAATGTAATCAGAGCCAGGAGATTGCCTGGACAGGGAGGCTCAGAATCGGGCAGATAGTCATCAGAATAAGAGGATTAGTGCTCTTAGGTCTGGAGTCTGGGGCTCAGTGCCTTTGCCAACCAGAGGGATGCTGATCAGCTGACTTTATAATGGGACGGAGGGCAGCAGCAGAGAAACAAAGCATCCACAACCCTGCTTAATGGAGCTATCAAGAACCGTGAGAAGTAAAAAAAAATCAAGGAGAATAAATCCTTGTCCGAGGGCGCTGCTGCAGAACCAGAACGATGAGCCCACAAAACTCCACAAGTCCCACCGGGAGCAGGGCTCCCTTTGAGGCGGTATTGTCTTGTAACAACTTTTGTGCATCCACTCGAATATTGCTTTGATTTCAACTAATGTGCAGATAGCTTGCATTGTCGCCACTGCTGCAAATTTCCTCGGACCGAAGGCTTCGACTGGGTGTATCTGTGAATGTGAACTTTGAAGAGTTTGGGTTAACTTGCACAGATATTTCTTAATTGTCCACGACTGCTGTGGAAGTAATATCAGACATTGAAAGGTTCCCATTTATCAACTAAATACATTTGTTATTAATAAGCAAGATTTGCAACAATGTACTAGATGTAATTCTACAATATCAATTTGCGGACAAGTGAAACGGCCAACCACGCAAGGGAGTGGTTCGAGAACCCCGCTTCCCCAAGTGTGTACATCTCCGCTCATAATCAGCTAAAATAGGCAGGATGCTTCAACAAGGCTCCGTAATGGTGGGACACACCAAGCTCAACGAAAGTCAGTCAGCAGTTTGGCAAATTTTCTTTTGGTTAGGATGAAAGCATGTTGGTCCTGGCGTTAGCACCAACGCACCCACAAGGACTCTTCGCTCCTCAGTGGCCACATTTTCAAAGTAAAAGCAAGGGCCTGCCGTTTGCCCTGGGGTTTTAGCTGACTTAATCCCAGTCCCAAAGGTGTTGTACTTGGGCACGCTGTTTCGTTTTCTAGGGTCCTGTCTGGAATGGGTTGCTCAACAGTGGATGCTGGGCCGAAATCTGAGTTTGGTTCCATCCCCAATGAGTAGGTAGTCTCAATCAACCTCTTCAGTGTTGGCACACGGGGTGCATGGATCGCGAGGTTGTTGGACATATTCTGTTTTACGTGTAATTTAGATCGTGGCATGATCTCATTCTTGCCATCTCAATAGATGATACTGCTCCCCCTATTTGCGAACAGAAATTCTTAGGCGATTTTGAAATTGGCAGTACTGCAGACATGACCTGTGAGATGCACATTCTCAGACCTCGAGCTCGAGGGAGCAAAACATAAACATTCAATCACCAACAAGCAAATGTTCATTCAAAACAAACCACAAAATGTTAACCTTTCTGCAAGCTTCAGTGACCCAAGGCTGAGACAGTATCTTTCCCTTTCTGGTAACTTCGATTCTATTCCGGTTTTTTTTTAAAGCATCTGTTCCTTCCTTTCTCGTAAGGGGAATGAAACATTCACATTTCAGAACAGTCAAAATTAGGGAGTTTCAATTCCAACAATATTTTCACGCCACATTGTCTGTGCTTCTGCTTTAATCCATGGCCGGGGGAAGTATACTGGAGTCTTTAATGATCACCAAATATGTCGCCTCGAGTACATTCATTAATGTTTGGAAATCCTGAGGCAGGCAAATTTAATCACTGCAGACTTGTACTCGCCAATTGAAAAAAACTGTTGATTACTGGAGCATATCAGTGCGTTTTGAATCATGCTAAGGACTTTGGAGCGCGTCCAAGGCTGGTTAAGTTGGGGTTTCTCTCTCTTAATCCTCGGACAAGCATGTATTTTTTATTGCCAATCACTCTAATTCATAAGATGCTTGCACCATTATCGACTGTCCGGACACTAGGGCCCTGTGGAGTATTTACTCGAGGAGTTTCTGGTCAAGTATCTTGAACTGTAATAGTATTTCGACCAGCTTTCTATCGCCGGCCATCTCTCCTGTTCGTTTGTGAAGCGATAACAGCGGCAATCCCATCTGGGACGGTAATTGTGTGGAACATAGGGGATTCGGATGCTGGTATGGTGGGAGGGTTTACGAAAGAGTTCCCTGCACGCTGACCTCGATTGTCTTTCCACGGTGCTGATAGCTCTTAGCCACTTGATTAAACTCAACAACGCAATTGCCGACTTTAAATGCTGCACTTCGTCTGTTTACCGTGGCATTTCAGTGTCTCCTCTGAGCGGGCAAAAGGACGGCGTTCCGCCTGCACGAGACTGTTTCGGAGCCGAGGGTCGCGCTTGTGGACTGATTCGATTTCTTCCTCACCTTGGAGGTCCCAGACGCAGAGCAGTCACCTGCAGGCAAACAAAGAATACAAAAACAAAGACAAATAAAAACAAACAAAACAATACGACAAGATACTGGTAAATTCCTCAAGGCTTCCCCAAGCTTGGCAATCAGCAATGTTTTCAATCCTAGGTATTACGTCTGCACATCTTCGATCGTGCCTCAAGGAATGAGCCTTCAGCCTCAGACCAGGAGTTTGCAAATTTAGAAATTTAGAGACACTCTTTGACCATTTTCTCTCTTATCTCAGGGAATAAGCCTGCAGGCTCAGGTCAGGATTAAATCCTTAACCAAATGCACTAATTTAATGTGATAATTTCATTATTTCTTCTTGCCTCAGGGGCTCAGCCTGCAGGCTCAGGTCAGGATCATTCCCTTAATCAGTTTTAGCATTTTGATTAGCTCCACACAATACTCACACTTTCTCAAACACCAATTCAAGTTATTGAAGGCACGAATGCAAGATCCTGTAATGAAGGCGAAAATGCCAGTTGTTGAAAAAATCTCGAGAAGCAGATTTCGAGCATCAACAATTTTATTCCAAGCTGAATCATGGGAAGAGCCTCTGTCCTAACCGTGGCTCAGTAGGACTCCGAAATACAGCAGATAGTTACAGGTCTATACAAGAACCAAAAACCAGGTTAAGACACAGGCTGACCGTTACTTACAAACAGTCAGGATGATCTCAGCAGTTACTGAAACAGGGGTTAGCTATCAGCATCAGACCTATCTGGGGCTGCATATTAAAACCGTGAAGCGAAATGAAATTTATCAGGTAAAATGCTGTTTGCAGAGATCCGTTACACATGTCGGAGAGATATCCACAAGTATTGGCAATAAACCATAAACTAATGCATGGAGCGGCACGGTGGCACAGTGGTTAGCACTGCTGCCTCACAGCGCCTGAGACCCGGGTTCAATTCCCGCCTCAGGCGACTGACTGTGTGGAGTTTGCACGTTCTCCCCGTGTCTGCGTGGGTTTCCTCCGGGTGCTCCGGTTTCCTCCCACAGTCACAAAAGATGTGCAGGGTCAGGTGAATTGGCCATGCTAAATTGCCCGTAGTGTTAGGTAAGGGGTAAATGTAGGGGTATGGGTGGGTTTCGCTTCGGCGGGTCGGTGTGGACTTGTTGGGCCGAAGGGCCTGTTTCCACACTGTAATGTAATGTAATCTAATCTAATCGTAATCTAAGCATGTTCAAGCAACGAAGTTACATACCCTCCCAATACATGACAGTGGGGAAACATTGAGCAGGCAAACCGAGGCGGCTTGAACAGAGAAGCTGCACATTGATATTATCTCCTAGTGAGAGAGGAACTAAGTTATGCCAGGGATCCTGCGAGACAGACTCACATAGCGACTTGCAAAGAACGATTGTTCTGCTTGGTGAGGGGCACTTCAGAAAAATAGTTCCCGAACTGAGAGGAAAACCATAGCCAAGAAAATGGCTTCGACACTCGGGTTTCGTCATTCCCCTAGTCTTTTTCTCTTACGTTTTGACTATCTTAATTGCGTATTCTCTTCTGTTTTTATTAAGATTTTGTTTTGATGCTTTTGGGGAATTCCCTTTTTAATTACACTTTCATGACCTTATTCTCTGATACTCTTGTTTGCTTATTCTGTTGTTTTTATTCTTCTCCTTTATTATTCTCTTCTATTCTTTTGTCTGACGTTATTTTCTCTTACCTTCTTCTCTTCATAATTTGTTATGTTCTTATTCTGTCATTCATACCTTTACTGAGTTCCTGATGTTATTATACTTTTATGTTGATGTTCTGTTGGGTACTTCTCTTATCTTCTTATGGACTCATTTTCTTATTATTTTTTGCGATTTCGATCTTTTGATCCAATTCTCCTCTGTTTTTATTCAGTCTGTTCTTCATTCCTTGTGTTGTTATCGTCTTGTGTACTTGGGTTGTGATGCTCTCATTCTGTTTTATCGTTATGTTCTCATTCTGTTATGTTGTTATTAACTTACGTTCTTATTTTCTTCTCCTCTTATGTACATATTTGTTATGTGCTCATTCTCATGTTCTATTATTCTCCGCTTTCCTATTCTCTTAATTATTTATTTTCTCATTTGGCTTTGTTCTTACCCTCTTCTGATCTACTCTATTGTAATCGCATGCTCTTAATCCAAATATTTCTATTCTTTTGTTCTCTCATTCTCTTATGTTCTTATTTCCTTATGCTCTTCTTGGCCTGTATTATTATTCACTTATGCCGATTTGCATGTAATTTATTTCCTTATTCGTGTGTTATTCTATTAGACTCGTACTGTCTTATGTTCTTACAATCTTATTCTCTCATGTTCCTATCCTTTTATTCCCATATTCCCTTCTGCTCTTATTCAATTAAGACCGTATTGTCTTATATTCACATCCTCGCTTTTATTTCTTGGTTTCTGATCATATTCTCTTATTCAATCATGATCCTATTCACTTATATTCAGAATCTATTTTACATGTGTGTTCGCATTCAAGTATGCCGCTGTTGTCATATGTTATTATTTTCTTATTGTTTTCTCTTTTATCTCTTATTTTCTTGCTCCCCTACATTATTATGTTCTGATTCTGTTATGATCTTACTCTCTCATTAATGTCTGCCCCTAAACTCTTATGTTCTTATTCTCTTGTATTCAAATTCCATGATATTCTGGATCTGTCGTGCTGGAATTAGTAATTTTCTCATTCTCTTGTGGTTTTTCGTTCTTTTGTTCCTATTCTCTTACGTTCATAATCTCCCATTCATTACTGTTCTTGTTCGCTGTTGTTGTCATTCTCGTTTGTACTTTTTTTCTCTTATTCGATTGTATTTTCCCATCTGTTCTTACAGAGTTGATCTCTTCGGTTCTATTTCAATTATGCTCTTCTTCTGTCATTCATGCTGTTTATAATCTCTCATGTCGTTATTCTCTTATGTTCTCTTATAGAACATAGAACATAGAACCCTCGATGTTGCACCGACAAGTCATACCAATCTGAAGCCCATCTAACGACACTGTTCCATGTACGTCGATATGTTTGTCCAATAACGACTTAAATACACTTAGAGTTGGCGAATCTACTACCGTTGCAGGCAAAGCATTCCATACCCTTACTACTCTCTGAGTAAAGAAACGACCTCTGACATCTCTCCTATACCGATCACCCCTCAATTTAAAGCTATGCCCCCTCATGCATGCCGTCACCATATTTGGAAAAAGGCTCTCCCTGTCCATCCGATCGAACCCTCTGATTATCTTTTATGTCTCTGTTAAGTCACCTCTCAACCTTCTTCTCCCAACGAAAACAGCCTCAAGTCCCTCAGCCTTTCATCGTAATATCTCCACTCCATACCAGGCAACATCCTAGTAAATGTCCTCTGCACCTTTTCCAAAGCCTCCACATCTTTCTTAAAATGTGGTGACCAGAACTGTACACAATACTCCAAGTGCGGCCGCACCAGAGTTTGTACAGCTGTTGCATACTTTCATGGTTCCGGAACTCGATCCCTCTATTAATAAAAGCGAATACACTGACAGCTTTCTTAACAACCCTGCCAACCTGGATGGCAACTTTCAAGGATCTGTGTACCTGGGCACCGAGATCTCTCTGCTCATGTGCACTACCAAGAATCTCACCATTATCCCAGTACTTTGCATTCCGGTTACTCCGACCAAAGTGATTCACCTCACACCTGTCCGCCTTAAACTTCATTTGCCACATCTCAGCCCAGCTCTGCAGCTTATCTATGTCTACAATATCCTTCGTCACTATCCACAATTCGACCTACCTTAGTGTCATCTGCGAATTTACTAACCCACCCTACTATGCCCTCATCCAGGTCATTTATACAAATGACGAACACCGGTGGACCAAACACTGATCCTTGCAGTACCCCAATAGTAACTGATTATGTTCTGATTCTTTTGAATTCTTAATCACTTATGTTCTTATTCCCTTATGTTTTTTCATTCCGATGTCCCGATTCCCTCATTTCCTTATTCTATTTTCTTTTTTAATTCTCATTCTCTTATGTTCTTATTCATAATATTCTTATTCTCGTATGTTCCTATTACCTTATGTGCATTGTTGTCTCAGGTCCTTAACCTGTTATATTTTTTATTGTCTTATGTTCTTATTCTATTTTTTCTTAAGTTCTTCTCCTCTCATGTTCTTATTCTGCATTGTTCTTATGTGCTTATTCTCTTAAGTTCTTATTCTGTTCTGTTATTTTATTCTCACGTTTTCAATCTCTTATCGAACACTGATGTCTTGATGTTCTTACTCTCTTCTCTTTTTACACTGTATTGGTGTAATTATATTCTGCTCCTATTCCCTTGTCTAATGTTGGTATTCTGTTCTTCTCTTTTTTTATTACAATTTTATATTCTCATTCTCTGGCTCATCTCCCTTCAAATTCTCTGACGTTGATTATCTCTGAAGTATTCATTCGCTTATTCTAATCTATTGTCATCTTACGTTTTATTCTCTTACATGCTCATTCTTTTCTGTTCGTCTTTTCTTATGTTCGTAATCTCCTTTTCATTTCCATTCTCTTATTTTCTAAGTCTCTTATGATCTCATTTTCTTATACTCTAACGTTTTTGTTGTCTTACGTTTTTGTTCTCTTATTCCCTTCTTGTTTAATTCATAGTTAATTAGCTTCATAGATTCACAGTAATGCTAGCAAGAGTAGGCCTATTAGCCCGTCGAGCCTGTTCTGCCATTCATTAAGATCATGGCTGATTTATCCATCGTCGGAGTTCCTCGAACCTGCATAATCCCCATAATCATTAATTGCCCGATCATGCGATATAATTGAAACTCTGTCTTGAATATATTTCATGAAGGTGCCTCTCCGACATCATAGCAACAGACGATTCATAGTTTCTTAACTCTCTGAGGAAAGCAGGTCCTCCTCACATCTGTCTTAACCTGAGCCCCCTATTCTTGAGGGCATGTCCATTAGTCCAAGTCTCATCCATCGATGGAAAAATCTTGGCTTCCTCTACGTTATCAATGTATTTCAAAATTTTATGTTAAATGATGAAGAGCTTATGACGACACGTCGAATGTCCAACTTCTCAGATAGAGCCTGACCTGCAGCACGACACTCTCAACCTTTTTGAGGGCCTTCTGCAAATACAAGTGTATAACATCCACCTGTTCCTCCCCATCTGTCGTGCTTGCTTCATCCACAACGAATTCCAGTAAGTATAACAGACATATGCCTCCTTTCCTGAATCCATGCTGCGTCTGTCTGAATGGAAACCTTTACAATAGATGTCTCACTGTGTCTTATTTCATGATATCATTCAGCATTTTCCCGACTACAGATGTTAAGGTAACTGGCATACAGTTACCTCTTTTTTCTCTACACCTTTTTTCAGACATTGGCGTGGCATTCGGTGTCTTCCAGTATGACAGGTCCGGCCCGCAGTCCAGTGAATTTTGGTAAATTATCACTAACGCATCTACTGTAACTTTTACCATTTCTTTCAGCACCCCGGAATGTATTCCATCAGGATCAGGAAACTTAGCCATATTTAGAATCTCAAGTTTGTTCAATACTAAAATCTTTAATGATAAAAAATTGAATTAAAGTCCTCACCGCCCATCGTGTCCTTTAAGTTATTCTTTGGCAAGTTATGCATATATTCCACCGTGAAGTCTGACACGAAGTAATTTTTCAACTGCTCGGCCGTTTCATTATGATCCAGTATCATATCACCTTTCTCATCCTGCATGGCACTCACTTCAGTAACCATTTTCAGTTTCAAATATTTATAAAAAGAACAGTTTTCCTTCACCTGTTTATATTCTGTGTTGGTTTAGGTTTATAATCTAGCTTTCCTTTCTTTGTTACTTGCTTTATTGTTCTTTTTTAATTTTCTCCATCTTCCTGTTTCCCATTACTCGTGGCTTCTTTGTAAGCCTGGACATTTATTTGGATCCCTTTCATTATTTCCTTGATTATTGAAGGCTGGCTCTTCGTACAATTGTTATCTTTCTTTTAGACCAGAATATACTAACGATAAGCATCGTGAAATATCTCTTTTAAAGTCCTCCATTGTTCCTCAGATATTCCACGGTATAACTTGTTTTCCTCGTCTAATGTAGCCACCTCCTTCCTCATTCCTGAACCTACCGTGCTTTAGCATAATACACTGGTATGAGATGCCTTCATTTCACCCTCTATTGCCGTCTGAAATTCGATCGTACTATGATCTCTCTTTCCGAGAGGCTTATGATCGACAGGAAGTTATAATATGTTTGACATCTGTTATGTTATTATTCTGTTATATTCTTATGTTCTTCTCAGCCATTATTCTGTATGTTCTTATTCTATTACTCTCCTTTGCCTAATTATTTATTCTCTTCAGTTTTTGTTCCCTCTAGTTATTTTTCTCTTATCTTCTTATTCTACTATGCATTTCACTTCTTATTTGATTTTTTGAAATTATGCTCTTATCCTTTGATATTCCTTTTCATTTATTCATTACTGTTCAATCGTGAATTTTCTTATTCTATTATTTCATGTTATTCGTAGTTTCGGATTCCCTTATATTCTTACTGTCTTATGCTCTTATTTTATTATGGTCATATTTTCTGATTCTGTTATGTTCTTATATAATTATTCTGTTTAGATGTGTGTAAGTTTGCTCGATAATCTTGAAGATTCGTTTTCAGACGTTTCGTCAGCGTGCAAGGTAACGACTTCAACCATCACCATCCTAGGAAAAATGCTCTCCCTATCTACACGCTTATTATCTTGTCTGTCTCCATTAAGTTACTTCTCAGCCATCGTCTCTCTGACGAAAACAGCCTTATGTCCCTCAGTCTTTCCTCGTCAGACCTTCCTTTCATACAGGCAACGTCCTAGTAAATCTGTTCTGCCCCCTTTCCAAAGCTTCCACTTCCTTCAAAAAACTGTGGAGACCAGAACTGGATGCAAGACTCCAAGTGCAGCTGCATCAGAATTTGTACAGCTGCAACATGACCTCATGGTTCTGAAACTCAATACCTCTACCAAGAAGAACGAACACATTGTACGCCTTCCTAATAACCCTTTCAACTTGCGTTGGAACTTTCAGGGATCTATGTACATGGACAGTGAGATCTCTGTGCTCATCAACACAACTAAGAATCTTATCATTAACCCAGCGATTTTTATTCCCGTTTTCCTTCCAAAGTGAATCCCTTCGCACTTTTCCGCATTAAACTCCATTTGCCACCTCTGAGCCCAGCTCTGCACATTACCTATGTCTCCTGGTAACCGACAACATCCTTCGTCACTATCAACAAATCCATGACCTTTGTATTCTCCTCAAATTCATTGACCCTTTCTTCTACGCCCTCATCCAGTTCATTTATAAAAGTAGCAAGCAGCAGTGGATACAAAACAGACCCATCCAGTACACCATGAGTAACTGAACTCCAAGATTAATACTTCGCATCATCCAACGCCCTCTGTCTTCTTTCAGCTTGACAAAGTCTAATCCAAACCGTTAAATTACTCCTAACCCCATGCCTCCGTATCCTGTGCAATAGCCTACCGTGGGGTACTCTCCCAAACACATTTTTTGAATTCCATACACGTCACATCAGTTGCTTTTCCCTCATCCACCTATTTGTTTACCTTCTCAAAGAACTCAATAAGTTTTGTGAGGCACGACCAACCCTTCACAAACCACATTGACTATCCCTAATCAACTTATTCATATCTAGTTAACTATATTTCCTATCTCTTATAATCTTTAACCACAACTGAATTAAGGCTCTTTGTCCTATTTTTATGGGATGGTCTCTACTAGCAATCTTGAATAAGGAGACAACTTATCCCATTCTCCAGTCTTCTGGCACAATTCATGTAGATAATGACGACATAAAGATCAAAGCCAAAAGCTCTGCAATTCCCTCCCTGTCTTCCCAAAGCATCCGAGGACACATCTCATCTGACCTATGTACATAAGACCTATGGGACTTATCTTTTCCGAATTGCTGGCACCGTCTCCTTGTGAAGGTGAATCCCGGGTTAACAGGCCGTTGCTAGAAGAACCGAGTGGGATGGTTTCACAGACTGTTGCTAGGAAAGCAGAGTAGGCATTTGGATCACAGGCAGATGTTACGGGAACACAGTGGGAATTGCTTCGTAGATCACAGCTTGCGGAACAGCATCAGGATTGATCAACAGGCTTTTCTTATGAGCACAAAGCGTGGATGGGTTGACAGGTTATTGCTAGTTGATAAGAGTGGGAATGGGTTCGCGGGCCGTTGCTGTCAAAAAGTGAGGGCATGGATTTTCAGGTAATACCAGGAGAAGAAAGTTGATATATGTTAACAGGCCAATGCGAGGAAGAGGGGTTGGATGTGGAGTTATCGGCCGAAGCCCAGGGAACATATTGGGAATCAGTTCATGGGCTGTTGCTTTGGGAATGGATTGGAGATATTTAACAGGCCATTGTTAGGAATACAGTGTGGATATCTGGCCACAGGCTGTTGCTTGCAGAAAAGTGTCAGGATGGGCACACGAGCTGTGTTCCTCAGAATTGAATATACAACATTACAGCGCAGTGCAGGCCCTTCGGCCCTCGATCTTGCGCCGACCTGTCATACCAATCTGAAGCCCATCAAACCTACACTATTCCAAGTACGTCCACATGCTTGTCCAATGACGACTTAAATGTACTTAAAGTTGGCGAATCTACTATCATTGCAGGAAAAGCATTCCATACCCTTACTACTCTCTGAGTAAAGATACTGACTCTGACATCTGTCCTTTCTCTATCACACTCCAATTTAAAGCTATGCCCCCTCGTGTTCGCCGTCACCATACTTGGAAAAAGGCTCTCCCTTTCCTCCATACCTAACCCTCTGATTATTTTATATGTCTCTATTAAATCACCTCTCAAACGTCTTCCCTCTGACGAAAACAGCCAATCAATTCCCTCAGCCTTTGCTCATGAGACCTTCCCTTCATACCAGGCAACATCCTAGTAAATCTCCTCTGCACTCTTTCCAAAGCTTCCACATCCTTCTTATAATGCGGTGACCAGAACTGTACGCAATACTCCAAGTGCAGAAGCACCAGAGTTTGTACAGCTGCAGCATAACCACAAGGTTCCAGAACTCGATCCCTCTATTAATAAAAGTTAAAACACTTTATGCCTTCTAAGCAACCCTGTCAACCTGGATGGCAACTTTCAAGGATCTATACAAATGGACACCGAGTTTTTCTACTCATCTACACTTCCAAGAATCTTACCATTTGCCCAGTACTTTGCATTCCAGTTACTCCGACCAAAGTGAATCACTTCACACTTGTCCCCATTAAACTCCATTTGCCACCTCTCAGCCTAGCTCTGTAGCTTATCTATGTCTCTCTGTAATCTACAACATCCTTCGTCACTATCCTCAACTCCACCGACCTTGGTGTCGTCTGCAATCTTACTAGCCCACCCTTCTACGCCCTCATCCAGGTCGTTTATAAAAATGACGAACTGCAATGGACCCAACACCGACGCTTGCGGTACACCACTGGTAACCGGACTCCAGGATGAACATTTCCAATCAACTGCCACCATCTGTCTCCTTTCAGCAAACCAATTACGGATCCAAACTGCTGTGTCTCCCCCAATCCCATTCCTCCGCATTTTGTACAACGGCCTACTGTTGGGAACCCTATCGAACGCCTTGCTGAAATCCATATACACTACATCAACCAGTTTACTCTCATCGACCTGTTTGGTCACCTTCTCAAAGAACTCAATAAAGTTTGTGAGGCACGACCTGCACTTCACAAAACCGTGCTGACTATCCCGAATCAAATTATTCTTTACTAGGTGATTATAAATCCTAACTCTTATCACTTTTTCCAACACTTTTCCAACACCTGAAGTGAGGCTCACTGGTCTTTCATTACCAGGGTTGTCTCTCCTCCCCTTTTTGAACAGGGGAACCATGTTTGCTATCCTCCAGTCTTCTGGCACTATTCCTGTCGACAATGACGATTTAAAGATCAATGCAAAATGCTCTGCAATCTCTTCCCTGGCTTGCCAGAGTATCCTAGGATAAATCCCATCCTGTCCAGGGGACTTATCTATTGTCACACTCTACAGGATTTCTAATAAATCTTCCTTGTGAACGTCGAATGCACCCAGTCTAATAGCCTGTATCTCAGTATTCTCGTTTTCTAGAGCGAATACTGTCGAAAAATATTCATTAAGTGCTTCCCCTATTTCCTCTGACTCCACACACAACTTCCCACTGCTATCCTTGATTGGCCCTAATCTTACTCTCGTCATTCTTTTATTCCTGAAATACTTATAGAATGTCTTAGGGTTTACCCTGATGCTATCCGGCAAAAACTTGTCATGTCCCCTCCTGGCTCTTCTGTGCTCTCTCTTTAGATCTTTCCTGGCTAACTTGTAACACTCAAGCGCCATAACTGAGCCTTCACATCTCATCGTACCACATGCCTTCTTCTTCATCTTGACCAGAGATTCCACTTCTTTCGTACACCACGGCTCCTGCGCTCTACAGATGGCCCCCTGTCTGATAGGAACATACTTACCTCGGATGCACCTGAGCTTTTCCTTGAATATGCTCCACATTTCTAATGTCCCCATCCCCTGCAGTTTGCTTGCCCATCCTATGCTTCCTAAATCTTGCCTAATCGCATCGTAATTGCCTTTGCCCCAGCTGTAACTCTTGCCCAGTGGTATACACCTATCCCTTTCTATCACTAAAGTAATCATAACAGAATTGTGATCGCTATCACCAAAGTGCTCACCTAATTCGAAGTCTAACACCTGGCCGGGCTCATTACCCAGTACCAAATCTAATGTGGCTTCGCCCCTTGTTGGCCTGTCTACATACTGTGTCAGGAAGCCCTCCTGCACACACTGGACAAAAACTGACCCATCTATAGTACTCGTACTATAGAGTTTCCAGTCAATATTTGGAAAGTTGATTTCCCCCATGACAACTTCCCTGTCTCTCTCACTCATATTGATAATCATCTTTACTATCCTTTCCTCTACATCTCTGGAGCTAGTCAGAGGCCTATGTAAAACTCCCAACAGGGTGACCGCTCATTTCCTGTTTCTAACCTCAGCCCATACTACCTCAGTTTACGAGTCCCCAAACAGCCTTTCTGCAACTGTAACACTGTCCTTGACCAACAATGCCACACCTCCCCCTGTTTCACCATCTTCACTGTTCTTACTGAAACATCCAAATCCTGGAAACTGCAACAACCATTACTGTCCCTGCTTCATCCATATCTGCGAAATGGCCACAACATCGAATTCCCAGGTACCAACCCATGCTGCAGGTTCACCTGCCTTATTCCGGATGCTCCTGGCGTTGAAGTAGACACCCTTCAAACCAACGTCTTGCTTGCTGGTGCCATGTTATGTCCCTGAACCTTGATTTCGGACCTCCCTTCTTTCAACCTTTTCTCTACTCGAACTACAATTTTGGTTCCCATCCCCCTGCTGGGTATGTTGAAATCCAATCCAATAGCCTTAACGAATCCACCCCCCTGCCCACCTCAGGATATTGGTACACCTCTGGTTCAAATGAAGACCATCCTGCTTGAAGGGGTCCCATCTTATCCCGAAAGAACCCGAATTATCCAATAGTCCAAAACCCTCTCTCCTGCACCATACCTGTAGCCACGTGTTCAACTCCTCTCTCTCCCTATTCCTCACCTCACTAGCACGTGGCACTAGCAACAAACCAGAGACAAAAACTCTGTTCGTCCTGGCTCTGAGCTTCCATCCTAGCTCCCTGAATTTCTACCTTAAATTCCCATCTGTCTTCCTACCTATGTCTTTGGTGCCTATGTGGACCACGACTTGGGGCTGCTTCCATTCCCCCTTAAGGATCTCAAAAACATGATCAGATACTTCACAAACCCTGGCACCTGGGAGGCAATACACTAACCGTGAGTTTCTCTCGTCCCCACAGAACCTCCTATCTGTCCCCCTAACCATGGAGTCCCCAATGACGACTGCTCTGTTACCCTTCTCCCTTCCCTTCTGAGCATCAGGGACAGACTCTGTGCCAGAGCTCTGTGCCCCACTGCTTTCCCCTGGTAAGTCGTTCCAAGCAGTAAGAAATGCTATAATATTCAGGTTGAATGCGTGGCTTGTGAAATGATAAATTAGGAAGGGGTTCAGATTTTTGGGACATTGGTATTGGTTTTCGGGGAGGTGAAACAATTACAAATTCGATGGTCTACGCCTAGGCCTGACTGGAGCAGTTCCTTTGGGGGTGCATTTGTTGGGAATGATTTAACCGAATGTTTCAGCGGGATGAGAACAAAATCAGGAGGTTTGTTGACAGTAAGGAGTTTGTAAAGAAAGCCTGTAAGGAAGCAGGTAATGAAGTCCGTGTGACGGAGGGGAAATGTAGGCCGGGAGCAGATGATTAATGTGAAGTGACAGGTGGTCTGAGGTGATTTTGCTTTCATGCGAGCAGTGTAGGAGGTAAGTCTTGGATTATAACCTGGGAGTATGATGTTATTGTTGTTACTGTGTCATGGTTGAGGAATGGACAAGATTGGCATCGAAGTAGCACACGGTATAGCTGTCTCAGGTGTGATAGAGAGAGAGGTGAGAAGGTTTGAGGAGTTGCTTTACTGTTCAGAGTGGATATCACAACTAAGCTGAAGGAGAGCATCAGCGAGAACTCGAGCAGTGAGGCAGTATGAGCAGAACAGAGAAATAGGAAGGGTACAGTAACAATGCTTTTTTTTTACGACAGGCCTCCCAACAGTAAGCGTAAGATAGAGGTACAAATATGTAAACAGATTATGGAAAGATATAGGAGCAACAAGATGGTCGTAATGGGAGAGTTTGATTTTCCATCTGGGATTCAATTAGAGTTAAAGGTTTAGTCTTAGGAGAATTAGTAAGGAGCATCCAAGAAGTTTTTATCGAACAGTATGTAAATAGATTAATATGGGAAGGGCCATATTGGACATCGTCGGTAGAATGAGCCCAGCCAGCTTTTTGAAGATTCGGTCGGGGAATACTTTGGGCATTATGAATAATTTCCCCAAGGTTTTAGAATACTTATGGACAAAGACGAGAGTAGTCCAAAAGGAAGAGTGCTAAATTGTGGGAAGACCAAGTATAGCAAAATTCGGCCGGAGCTAGGAAAAATGGGTTGCGTGCAGCTGTTTGAAGGTAAATCCACATTTAATATTTGGAAGACTTTAAAATAGACTTTGATTGGAGTCCAGGACAGACACTTCGCTATGAAAGTGAGGGATAGAAATTCCAAGATGTGGGGTCGTGGATGACAGGTGAAATTGTGACAGCAGCTAAGAGGAAAAATTAAGCATATATGAGGTATAGGTGAAGGAAAATAGACGAAGCTTTGGAAGCATATCGGGAATTTAGGACTAATCTGCAACGAGGACTGAAGACGGCTAACCAAGGTTACGAAAAATCCCCAAACCTTTTATTCGTGTATAAGGAGCAAGAGGGAAACTAGAGAAAGGGTTGGCACACTCAAGGACAAATGAGCGAAGTTTTGAATGGAGTGAGAGAAAATTGGTGAGATTCTTATTGAGTGCTTTGCAACAGTATTCACCGAGGAGAGGGATATGATGGTTGTTGAGTTGAGGAATCGCTGTTTGATTACTCTTGCTCAAGTTGGCATGAGTGGGGAGGACAGGTATTGGGTATTATAAAATACATTAAGTTGGATGATTCCCCAGACCTACTGGGATCCAGCCCAGGCTACTGAGGGACGCAAGAGCAAAAATATCTGGGGCCTTCACAGATGTCTTTCCAGCACCCATGAACACAGGTGGAGGGTCGGAGGGCTGGAGAATTGTTAACATGTTCCCCTTGCTTAAGAAGTGTTGCAAGAATAATTCAGGTAAGTATAGTGTGGTGAAACTGGTGTCAGTGCAAGGGATGCTGCTGTAGAAGATAGTAAGGGATAGAAAGTGTTATCATTTGGAAGAAGATCGGATTATCAGTGATAGGCAGCATGTTTTTTTGCAGGAGGAAGTGAGGACTGCAGATGCTGGCGATCAGAGCTGAAAATGTGTTGCCCGAGAATTAACATCTCAGTGGGCAGCAAGATCCCACAAGGCTCCTGTCCTGGGAATTAACATGTCAATCAGACAGAGCCCTCCCCAGCGAGCAGAATGACAGACGAAGCAACGTGTCAGAGAGGGCAGGGGTGGGCTCCACTAACCCCTCACCCAGAATAAATCCCCTCAAAGAAGGCAGGGGATGTGACTGAGGTATCAGTCGTGGAGCTCATTGGGACCACCGACCATAATTCTATTCCTTATAAAATCGCGATGGAAAAGGATCGACCAGATCTAAAAGTTGAAGTTTTAAATTGGAGAAAGGCCAATTTTGACGGTTTTAGGCAAGAACTTCATGGGCGGCACGGTGGTCCAGTGGTTAGCACTGCTGCCTCACAGCGCCAGAGACCCGGGTTCAATTCCCGCCTCAGGCGACTGACTGTGTGGAGTTTGCACGTTCTCCCTGTGTCTGCGTGGGTTTCCTCCGGGTGCTCCGGTTTCCTCCCACAGTCCAAAGATGTGCAGGTCAGGTGAATTGGCCATACTAAATTGCCCTTAGTGTTAGGTAAGGGGTAATGTAGGGGTATGGGTGGGTTGCGCTTCGGCGGGTTGGTGTGGACTTGTTGGGCCGAAGGGCCTGTTTCCACACTGTAATGTAAAATTTCGAAAGCTGATCGGAGGCAGATGTTCGCAAATAAAGTGATGGCTGGAAAATGGGAAGCCTTCAGAAATGAGATAACAAGAATCCAAATAAAGTATATTCATGTCAAGGTGAAAGGGAAGGCTGGTAGGTATAGAGAACAATGGATGACGAAAAAAACTGAGAGTTTGGTTAAGAAAAAGAAGGAAGCATATGTCAGGTATGGACAGGATAGATCGAGTGAATTCTTAGAAGAGTATAAAGGAAGTAGGTGTATACTCATGAGGGAAATCAGAAGGGCAAAAAGGGGACATGTGATAGCGTTGGCAAATAGGATTAAGGAAAATCCAAAGCCTTTTTACAAATATATTAAGGACAAAGGGGTAATTAGGGAGAGAATATGGCCCCTCAAATATCAGCAAGGCGGCCTTTGTGTGGAGCCACAGAAAATGGGGGAGATACTAAATGAATATTTTGCATCAGTATTATATGTGGAAAAGGATATGGAAGACACGGACTGTAGGGAAATAGATGGTGACATCTTGCAAAACGTCCGGATTACAGAGGAGGAAGTGCTGGGTGTCTTGAAACAGTTAAAGGTGGATGAATCCCCAGGACCTGGTCAGGTGTAACCTGATCAGGTGGGAAGCTAGCGAGGTGATTGCTGGGCCTATTGCTGAGATATTTGTACCATTGATAGTCACAAGTGAGGTACCGGAGGACTGGAGGTTGGCAAACGTTGTACCACTGTTCAAGAAGGGTGGTAAAGACAAGCCAGGGAACTATAGACCGGTGAGCCTGACGTCAGTGGTGGGCAGGTTGTTGGAGGGAATCCTGAGGGACAGGATGTACATGTATTTGGAAAGGCGAGGACTGATTATAGATAGTCAACATGGCTTTGTGCGTGGGAAATCATGTCTCACAAACGTGATTGAGTTATTCGAAGAAGTAACAAAGACGATTGATGAAGGTAGAGCAGTAGATGTGATCTATATGGACTTCAGTGAGGCGTTCCACAAGGTTCCCCATGGGAGGCTGATTGGCAAAGTTAGATCTAATGGAATAAAAGGAGAACTAGCCATTTGGATACAGAACTGGCTCAAAGGTAGAAGACAGAGTGTGGTGGTGGAGGGTTGTTTTTCAGATTGGAAGACTGTGACCAGTGGAGTGCCACAAGGATCGGTGATGGTCCTATACGAATTGTCATTTACACAAATAATTTGGATCCGAATATAAGAGGTACAGTAGGTAAGTGTGGAGATGACACAAAATTGGAGGTGTGGTGGACAGCGAAGAGATTACAGATTACTTCAGATTACAACAGGATCTGTACCAGATGGGCCACTGGGTTGAGAAGTGGCAGATGGAATTTAATTCAGATAAATGCAAGGTGCTGCATTTTGGGAAAGCAAATCTTAGCAGGACTTATAACCTTAATGATAAGGTCCTAAGGAATGTTGATGAACAACGAGACCTTGGAGTGCAGGTTCATAGCTCCTTGAAAGTGGAGTCGCAGATAGATAGGATAGTGAAGAAGGCGTTTGGTAGTCGTTCCTTTATTGGTCAGAGTATTGAGTACAGGAGTTGGGAGGTCATGTTGAGGCTGTAAAGGACAATAGTTAGGTCACGGTTGGAATATTGCTTGCAATTCTGGTCTCCTTCCTATCGGAAAGATGTCGTGAAACCTGAAAGGGTTCAGAAAAGATTTACAAAGATGTCGCCAGGGTAGGAGGATTTGAGCTATAGGGAGAGGCTGAACTGGCTGGGGCTGTTTTCCCTGGAGCGTCGGAGGCTGTGAGGTGACCTTATAGAGGCTTACAAAATTATGAGGGGCATGGAAAGGATAAATAGACAAAGTCTTCTCCCTGGTATCGGGGAGTCCAGAACTCGAGGGCATAGTTTTAGGTTGAGAGGGGAAAGATATAAAATAGACCAAAGAGTGGTCCATGTATGGAATGAGCTGTCAGAGGAAGTGGTAGAGGCTGGTACAATTGCGACATTTAAGAGGCATTTGGATGGGTATATGAATATGAAGGCTTTGGAACGATATGGGCCAGGTGCTGGCAGGTGGGACTAGATTGGGTAGGCATATCTGGTCAGCTGGATAGGTTGGAGCGAAAGGTCTGTTTCCATGCTGTAAATTTCTATGACTCTATGAGTGAAATCACCGGGCACTGCCATCGGAACTATGTGGCAATGTGTTTACAGGCAGTTGCTAAGAGAAGAGAATGGGAATGGGTTCAAAGATTATGCTATGGAACAAGACTGGAGATTGGTTCAACGGCAATGGCTGGGGAAACAGACTGGAGATGGATTCACGGGATGTTGCGTGAGTAGCAGAATTGCGATGGGTTCGCAGAGAAACGTGAGGAGCACAGAGGGGAATGTTTTCAATGGACGTTTGATGAAAAAAAGAGGGGATGGGTTTCAATACCGTTGCTAGGGTATCAGAGTATGGATGAGCTTAAAGCCCGTTACAAGATGAACATTGTCGTAAAGGGTTCACAGGCATCTGTTCGCAGCACAGTTTGAAGATTGCTTCAGAGACCGGTGCTGGGTTAATGGAGTGTGGATGGGTTCACAGCCGTTGCTAGCTGAACTGAGTAGCATTGGGTTCACAGGTAATTGTTGGGAGTACAGTTTGCGAATTGTTTCTCAGGACGTTAGCTGGAAAAACGAGATGACATGAGTTCACAGGCCATTGCTAACGTAACACTGAGGGGACAGGGTCTCAGTCTGTGGCTAATAAACTGTTTATGGATTCAACTGCAGTCGCTAGGGAAACACGCTCGGTTTGCGTTCACAGGCCGTTGTTCGGAGAAACGTGTGTAAATGGGCTCACAAATTTTTAATAGTAGAACAGTGTCGGGATTGGTTCACAGGTCGTTGCCAGTGGAAAAGAATGGGGATAGGTTCACAGCCAGTTGCTACGGGTAGAGTGGGAATTGGTTCACAGGCTGTAGCTAGGGAAACACAGTAAGATTCACAAGCTGTTGATCGGGAAACTGTGGGAGTTGGCTCACTGACTGTCGTTAGAAGAACAGAGTGGGGATGGGTTCAAAGGCCCTTGCTGGGAGAACAGAGTGAGAATGCATTGACAGGACGTCACCAGCGGAACGTAATGTGAACGGGTTTAAAGGGGTTGCTATGGGGGAAAGAGTAGGAATGAGTTCTGAGGCCGTTGCTGGAGGAACAGAGTGGGAATGGTTTCGCAGGTCGTTGCTCAGAGAACATTTGGCACGTGATCACATGTATTTCCTTGGTGAACAGATTGGGGATGGTGTCACAAGCCATTACTAGACCAGCACAGTAAGGATGAGTTCACAGGACTTTGCTGGGAGAACAGAGTCCGGATGGGGACACCGCAATTGCTCGGAGAACAGAGTACAGATGGTTTTTCAGGCCGTTGCCAGGGAAAGACACTGGGAACTGTTTCACAGGCTGTTGCCAGGAAAACAGGGTGCAGATTGTATCACAGGCTGTTCCGTGGGGAAGAGAATAATGATTGGTTCACAGGCTTTTGCTTGGAGAGCAGCGTAAGGATAGTTTCAGGGAATGTTGCAAAGGGAACATAATTAGGATATGTTCACAGAACGTTGCCAGGACAATGCTGTATTGATCGGTTGACAGGCAGTTGATAGAAGAAGAGAATGGGAATGGGTTCACAGGCCCTTACTTTGACAAAAGAAGAGAAATGGGGTCCCAGGCAGCGATTAGGGGAATAGTATGCATGTGGGTTTATAGTTCGTTTTTAGAAGTATTGAGAAGGGAGGGGGTGACAGGGTAGGAGAACAGGAAGTTTATGGAATCACAGGACGTTGCTAAGCGAGCAGAGTTGGGATGAGCACGGGACGTTGCTGGGAGAAAAGAATGGGTATGATATCAAACGCCATCACCTGGTGAAAAGTTTGGGCAAAGGTTCGTAGGCCGTGGCGAGGGGAACAGATTTGGTATGGGATCACAAGAGATTTCCAAGAGAACAGTGCATGAATGAACTAACAGGCCGTAATCGGGGAACAGAGTTGGTAAGGGGTCATGGCGTATTGCAAGGGAAACAGCGTGGGTATAGGGTCACATGCTGTTGATGAGGGAACAGAGCGGG
Organism: Chiloscyllium plagiosum; assembly: GCF_037043375.1. NCBI lineage: Eukaryota > Metazoa > Chordata > Chondrichthyes > Orectolobiformes > Hemiscylliidae > Chiloscyllium > Chiloscyllium plagiosum. The sequence continues at coordinate 29,497,149 of NW_028270184.1, read as the reverse complement.
CATGTGTCCAAAGGACGTTGCGAGGAGAAGAGAAGAGGAAATGGGGGCAAAGGGCGTTACTATGGGAACAAGTGGGGAGTATTTTAGTAACCCTTTCTCGGGGAATAGTTTGGGAATGGTTTGATAAGCAGTTGCTAGGAGAAAAGAGTTGGGATGAGCTCACAGACTGTGGGAAGGAGAACAGAGTAGGGTATGTCACAGGTCATTGCTGGGTGAACATAATGTGGATAGGCGAACAGGCCAATGATTGGGGGACACAGTTGGAATGGGGTCACAGAATGTTGCTAGGGAAACAGGGTGAAGGGGGTCACAGACTGTTGCCAGGTGAACGGAGCAGTGAAGGGTTCAGAGGCGTTGGAAGCAGCACAGAACCGAAACGGTATTGCAGGACATTATCACGGGAACAGTGTGGTGATTGGTTCAGAGGCCGTTTCTAGAGACAGGGAGGATGGGTTAGTAGTTCGTTGATTCAGGACGAGAGTTGGGTTGGGCTCCCAGGCCGTTGCCAGGGAAACATCTTAAGTGTTGTTGAGATGCCGTTGCTAATGAGCAGAGTAGGAGCGGATTCAAAGGATTCACCAACACATTCCACGTGAACCACTTATAAATGCGAACACAGTCCCGGGAGTCCCTTATAAATTTCGACTCAATGCGTGCGATCCACCTGTGAATATCAGTACATTTCTTGGAACACCGATTTAAATACTGACAGTTTCCCCGGGACATCCAGAAATACCGACACATTACCCCGGCTCTCCCTGTGACAACTGAGACTTCCCAGGACGCACTTGTAACGACCGACACATTCCTCGGGAACCCCCCACCCCAAATGCTGACGCATATCCCAAGATTCTGGTAAATGCTGGCACACTCCATGGGATACCATGCAAATGCTAACACTCTCCGTGGGACCCCCATGTAAATATGCACACACTGCATAGAGCATCCGCTGTAAATACCATTACACACCCCAGGACTCACATGTAAATGAGGACAGGCTCCCTGGGAACACCCCTGTAAATACCAACACACTCCTTGACACCCAGCCTGCAAATACAGACACGCTCCATCGGGCCACCCTCTAAATAACAACACAGTCCCCAAGACACCTTGCAAATGTTGACATACTCCCTGTGGCCCTCTAGAAATACCGACCTTCTACCCCGTACCCCACACACTAAAATACCGACTCACATCTCTGGGGCAACGCCATATCTACCGACACACTCACCACCACTCTCTGCAAGTACTGACAAGATAGAACGTAGAACAGAGAACAATGCAGTGCAGTACAGGCCCTTCGGCCCTCGATGTTGTGCCGACCTTTGAACTACTCTCAGCTCGTCCTCCTACACTAACCCATCATCGTCCATGTGCTTACCCAATGAGTGTTTCAATCTCCCTGATGTGGCTAAGTTAATTACATTGGCAGACATATAAGCCAAGCTTACAACTCTCTCAGAAAATTCCTGCCTCTGACATCTGTCTTAAATCTATCATCCCTCAATTTGTAGTTATGTCCCCTAGTACAAGCTGACGTCATCATTAAGCAAAAGACTTCGACTGTTACGATATCTCATACTCTGATCATCTTTTATGTCTCCATCAAATCCAATCTCAGCCTTCATCTTTCCAATGAGAACAGATCCAAGTCTCTCAAGCTTTCCTCATAAGACCTTCCCTCCAGACCAGGTAACATCTTGGTAAATCTGCTCTGCACCTTTTCCATTCCTTCCACATCCTTCCCGAAATATGGGGACCAAAATTTTGCACAGTCTTCCAGGTGTGGCCGCGCGAGTGTTTTGTATATTTGCAGCATGATATTGTGGCTCTGGAACTCAATCTCTCTACCAATGAAATCTAACAACCGACTGCCTTCTCAACAGCACTCAACATCTGGGTTGCAACTTTCAGGGATCTATGTACATGGACACCAAGATCCACATTACCAATAATGTTTCCATATACCCCGTAGTCAGCCTTCCTGTTATTCTTCCCAAAGAGTATCACCTCACATTTAGCTGGATTGAACGCCATTTTCCACCTTTCACCCAGTTCTGCAGTTTATCCAAGTCCCCCGCAACCTGTAACATGCTTCCAAAGTGTCCACTCCTCCAACGATCTTAGTGTCATCTGCAAATTTACTGATCCATCCACTTATGCCTGCCTCTAAGTAATTTAAAAATATGACAAACAGCAATGATCAAAAAACAGATCCTTGTGGTACTCCACCAGTAACCTGCCTCCAGGCTGAATATTTTCCTTCAACCACCACTCGCTGCTTGTTTTCAGAAAGCCAGATTCTAATCGAAACTGTTAAATCACTTTCAATCCCATGCTTGTGCAAATTCTCCAACAGCCTACCATGTGGAATATTATAAAAGGCCTTACTGAAGTCGATGTATACCACGTCAACTGCCCTACCCTCAACTGCATGCTTGGTTACCTTCTGAAAAAAATCTCAGTGAGGTTTGTGAGACACGACCTGCCCTTGACAAAACCATGTTGACTATCTGATATAAAATTGTTGCTTGCTAGATGACGATAAATCTTATCTCTTATACTCCTTTCCAAAACCTTCCCTACATCAGAAGTAAGACTCACTGGTCTCTAATTACCTGGGGCATCTCTACTGCCCTTCTTTGGCAATGGCACAACATTTGCAATCCTCCAATCATCTGGTACTAAACCTGTAGACAACAACAACTCTAATATCAAAACCAACGGCTCTGCTATCTCGTCTCTCGCTTCCTAGAGAATCCTCAGGTAAATCCCATTTGGCCCAGGGGACTTGTCTACTTTCACTCCTTCTCGAAATGATAACACAAGTTCGTAACTAACCTCGATCCTTTCTAGTCTAACATCTCGTACCTCATTCTTCTACTCTGCAATATTCTCCTTTACCTAAGTGAATCCCGATGAGAAATGTTTGTTTAGCATCTCTCCAATCTTCACACTCAACTTCCCACTTCTGTCTCTGACTGGCCCCATTCATATCCTACTCATCCTTTTATTCCTCACATACCTGTAGAAAATATTAGTGTTCTCATTTATTCTATTTGCTAAAGTCTGCTCGTGTCCTCCCTTAGCTCTTCTTAACTCTCTCTTTAAATCCTTCCTAGCTGACCTATAACTCTTAATCGCCTCATCTGAACCATCTTGTCTTAACGACACATAAACATCCTTCTGCTTAACAAGAAATGTAATTTCTGCAGTAAACCATTGTTTCCTTACCTTATCACTTCCTCCTTGCCTGACAGGGACATAACTATCAAGGACATGCAATATCTTCAACCAGCTCCACATTTCTATTGTCTGCATCTCATTCATTTTGCTGACGCATGCTATGCGTCCTAATTCTTGCCTTATCGCATTATAATTGCCCTTGCCCCATCGATAACATTTAACCTGTAGCATGTACGTCTCTCTTTCCATCGCTAAACTAACCGCAACTGAATTATGGTCATTTTCTCCAAAGTGTCACCTACAACTAAATCAAACATCTGGCCTGGTTCATTACCAAGCACCAGATTCAGTGTGGCCTCCTCTCTTTTCGGCCCTTCGACATTCTGTGTCAGAAACTCTCCTGCAAACATTGGACAAAAAACTGAACAATCCATTATTCTGGAGGTATAGCATTTCCAGTCAATGTTGGGGAAGTTAAAGTCCCCCATATTGACCACTCTTTTCCTTTCACTCCTACCCAGAATAATTTTGCCAATCCTCTCTTCCACCTCCTTGGTACTCTGTGGAGCACTATTAAAAATTCCAACAATGTGACCGCTCCGCTCCTGATTCTAACAGCGGGAACCCTTGTAACTTCCAACACATCATCCCCATAACTCAGCCTGTAAGTAGGGACATTGTTTGCGGGACATTCCCTGTCAATACCGACACACTCCCTGGGAACCCCTTCTAAATACCGACACACTCCTCGAGACCTCCTGCAAGTGCTGACACACTCCTCGGGGCCCGCCATAAATACCACCAAACACCCCGAGATCTACCTGTTAAAAAAACACACTCCATGGAAAACCACTGTAAGTACTTCAACACTTCCCAGAAACCTCCTGCAAATACTGACACAGTCCCCGGGACCCCACATTTAAATACGGACACAGTCACCACTGTAATTAGGGACACACTCCCTGGGATGTAACTGTAAGTACCGACACACTCCCCGGAACCCCTATAAATGCTGGCACACTCACTGGTGTCCCCCTCTGAATATAGACACACCCATTAGTAACCTCCTGTAAATACCAACATATTCCCCGGGGCCCCCACTTTTAGACAGACAGACTCCCTGGGACCCTCGTTCCCAGCAACACCACCTGAAAATACGGTCACTCTTGCCATGACACCTTGTAATTACTGACATGCAACTGGGATCCTCCCTGCAAGTACGGACCCACATTCTGGGTCCCCCTTTTCAATACTGACAGACTCTCCAGGACACACTCTGTAAATACCAACACACTCACCGAAACTGCCCATCGTAAATAGCAACACACTCTTTGGGAACCACTTGTAAATGACTCGCAGAGAGCCCACTGCAAATACCAACAGACTCACTGGAACCCATCTGTAAATACAGACATACTCCCCAGAACCCTGTAAAAACAGACAAACTCAACGCCCCCTAAAATGTGCTGACATATTCCCTCGGTTCCCCCTGTAATACCGACACACTCCCTGGTACCTCCCCTATAAGTACAGACACACTCCTGGCACTTTCCAGAAGAAAAAATCACTGACGCATTCCATGGACTCTCCCTGGAATACCGATACACTCTCTGGTACTGCCCTTTAAATACAGACACACTCCTCAGGACGCCGTTTGTAAATACTGACACACATCTTGCAAAACGTCTTTGATTACTGACACACACCTCGTGACCCACTTGTAAATAATGACACATTCACCAGGTCCACACCGTAAATGCTAACACGCTATCTGCCTCCCAATGTTAGTACTGACACACTCCCCAGGAGACCTCTCTAAATACTGAAACACTCCCTGAGACTCCCTGTATTTACAGGCAGAATCCCCAGGACGCAACCTTTAATTGCGGACACATTCCCTGGGACGCCCCTGTAACTACTGACATACTTCCGGGGAACACCTTGTAAATATCCACACACTATGCAAGTCCCGCTGAAAATCTCCCTGGGACCCAACATGTAAATACGGACACACCCAGTGGGACCACCCACTAAATGACAACACAATCCCTGAGACACCCTGTAAATGCTGAAACATTCCGTGGGACTCCCTGTAAATACTGACAGTCTCCCTGGCACCCCTCTCCAGTAAATACCGGCATACTCTCCGGGACCCTCTGTAAATACTGACACACTCCCTGTGACCCACTTTGTATATACCGACACACCTCCCAGGACCTCCACTTAAATCCCCAGGAACCCATCTGGTACATGCAACCACACTCCCAGGGAATGTCTGCAAATACAGACACAGTCCACTGGAGCCCCTTGTAAGAAGCAACGCAATTCCCTTGCTCCCCCTGCAATATTGACACTCTCTCCAGGAGCCCCCACTTTAAGTAGAGGCACACTCTGCAAGACCCTCTGTCAGTGCTGACACAATCCCGGGACACCCTGTTAATACTAACACACTCCCTCGTACCCCATCTAAATACCGATACACTCCCCATGACACCCCGTAAATACTGTCACGCCACTGGGATCCCCTGTAAATACTGACACAAACTCACGAGCGGCCACTGTAAAAACCGACATACTCCATGCCCCCACATATAAATATGGACAACTCCCCGATACCCCAACAGTAAATACGGACACACTCCCCTGGAACCTCCCCTGTAAAAACAGTCACACTCCCCGAGATAGACCTTAAATACTGAGACACTCCTTGTGACCATCCTGTAAATGCAGACACTCTCCCTGTGACCCCCACTTAATACCAACTCATCCCCCAGAACCCACCTACAAATACTGATTCACTCCCCCAGATGACCGCTGCAAATGGTGACACACTCCCCAGGACTCCCTTTATCTATTGACACACTCTACGTGACCCTTGCCCGTAAATACCAACATAATCCACGGAATCTCTGTTGTGAATGCACACACTGCCCCCTGTCATTACCAACACATGCTCCGAGCCCTCGTTGAAAATACTGACAGATTCCCCTTGAACCCCCTGCAATACTGGCGCACCCCGCGGGTCCCAGCCCCCAGTAAATACCAACGCACTCTGCAGAACACCCCGTGTATGTACCGATAGAATCCCTTGGACACTCTTCTAAATACTAATATACTCTGTTTCACCAACATGTAAATAGCAACACACTCCTTGGGACCCACTTGTAAATACCGACACATTCTCCAGTATCCCCTTCTAAAGGCCAACACATTTGTTGGAAGCCCCTTCCTGGAAATATTGACACACTCCCTGGGATCCACCCTGTAAATATAATAGACAGTAGATACAGGAGTAGGCCATTCTGCCCTTCCAGCAAGCACCACTATTCATTATGATCATGGCTGATCATCCTCAATCAGTATCCTGTTCCTGCCTTTTCCTCATAACCCTTGAGGCCACTAGCTTTAAGGGCTCTATTCAACTCTTTCCTGAAAGTATCCAGGGACTTGGCCTCCACACGCGGTCACACGCCCTGGGAAACCCTTCTAAATAACAACACACTCCTCTAAATTCTAAAACACTTCCCCGGAAACCACTCCTGGTAAATACCAACACACCCCCGGGATCCAACCTGCGCACACGGACACTCGCCAGGACAGCCTGGAACCAGAGACACACTGCCCTGATCCCTCTTGTAAGTACTGACACCTGCCCAGAGAGACCCCACTGCAAATGCTGACGCACTCGCTTGGATCTCTCCTTTAAATACAGACTACTCCGTAGAACATCTGCTGTATATGCAGATACAGTCTCCGGTACCCCCTGCAATTAACCACACATTCCCTGGTACCCCACACAACGTATACCCTGACACTCAACCGTGACCCCCTGCATATGTTGAAACACTCCCGGGATCCCCACTCTAAATTCCGACACAGTGCCAGGGACCCCCACTGTAAATACTGGCATAATCTCCAGATCACCCCCCTCCCCAACTAAATACTTACACACAGCCCAAACCCCCGTGTAAATGCTGACATGCTCCTTGGGAATCCTTGTTAGTTCTGACACACTCTGTGGGAGCAGCCTGGAATAGTGACACACTCCCCAGAAATCCTTTATAAATGCTGACACATTCCCAGGGACCCCCACTGTAAAAATTGATATACCCCCCGAAACCTTCCCCGTAATTGTGGACCAGTTCCCTGGGACCCTACCAGTAAATAACGACACACTCCTTGTAACCCTTTGTAAATATCGACACAGTCCTCGAGACCCCACGTTAACGGTGACACACTCCACAAGGGCCCCTTGTAAATACCGAAACACTCCCTGGGACCTAGTCTGTCAATGCCACTGTCCCCGACCCCCTGCAAACACCAGAACACTCCCAGGGAAGCTCTGTAAATAGCGACACACTTCCTGATACTGCCTGTAAATACCGACATACTCCCCAAGGCCCCACTGGAAATAACGACGCACTTACTGAGACTCCTAACTAAATACTGACACTCCCCAGTTGCCCCCTGTACGTACTGACACATTCTCCAGGATCCCACTGTAAATATCTGAGAAGGTCAGTAAATACCCACACACTTCCCGTGACACCCGGTGGGTATAACAGCACATTCACCATGCCTCACCATGCCTGTGACCCCCCCAGGTAAATGGAACAAAGAACAAAGAGAATTTACAGCACAGCAACAGGCCCTTCAGCCGTCCAAGCTTGACCCAATCCAAATCCTGCATATATCTATATCTATTGCCCCAATTCTTAAGCATGTGTATTCCTCTGCTCCTCACCTACTCATTCATCTGTCCAGAGGCACCTTAAATGAATCTACCATACCTGCCTCTACTACCTCTGTTGGCAAAGCGTTCCATCTACCACCCTTAAGTGGGTGGCACAGTGGCTCAGTGGTCAGCACTGCTGCCTTATAGCACCAGGGTCCCAGGTTCGATTCCAGCCTCAGGCGACTGTATGTGTGCAGTTTTTACATTGCCCCCGTGTCTGCGTGGGTTTGCTCTGGGTGCTACGGTTTCCTCCCACAGTCCAAAGATGTGGACTGCAGGTCAGGTGAATTGGCCATGCTAAATTGCCCGTAGTGTTAGGTGCATTAGACAGAGGGAAATAGGTCTGGGTGGGTTACTCTTTGGAGGGTTGGTGTGGACTGGTTGGGTCGAAGGGCCCGTTTCCATACTGTAGGGGATCTAATCTCTGTATAAAGTACTTGCTGTATATATCCACCTAAAACTATTCAGCTCTCACCTTGAATGCATGACCGATCATTATTGAATTCCTCACCCTGGGAAAGAATCTCTATTTACCCTGTCCTCACGTTCATGATTTTGTAGATCTCAATCGGTTCCCCACAAATCTGTTTTTTCTAATGAAAACAATCTAACCTACACAACTATCTTCAGAGCGAGCGCCTTCCAGACCAGATAAGATCATTGTAAACTTTCTCTGCACACTCTCCAAAGCGTCTAGATCCTTTTGGTAGTGTGTCGACCAAAACTATATGCAGTACTCTGAATGCAGCCGAACCAATGTGTTGTACAATTTTAACATGATCAGCCAGCTCTTACACTCAATACCCCGTCCAGTGAAGGCAAGCATACCATGTGCATTCTTGACCAGTCTATCCACCTGTGCAGCCATCTCCAGGGTACAATGGACCTTAGCTCCCAGACCTTTCTGATCAGCAACTTTTGCAAAGGCTCTTGCGTTTGCAGTATAGCTTGCTGTCGAATTAGAATTCCTAAAATGCATCACCTCACATTTGCTATGTGGAACTCCATCTGCCACTTCTCCGCCCAACTGTGCAGTCTATCTATATTCTCTTGTATTATTTAACGTCTCCTATGCCTTCTGATACTCCATCAATCTTCATGTCAACTGCAATCTTACTGATCAGACCAAAAAAGACCTCTTCCAGATCATTTATATATATTACAAACAACTGTGGCTTCAGAACTGAACCCTGTGGAACACCACTGGTCAGTTTTCTCCATTTTGAGAAACTCCCATCAACTACCATTCTCTGTCTCCTGTTGCTCATTCAGTTCTTTATCTCCCTCGCTAGAACACCCTGCACACCATGTGACTTCATTTTCTCCTTTGACTTACCACGGGGAACATTATCAAACGCCTTACTAAAGTCCATGTATATGACAACTATAGCCCTTGTAATGCCACACTCACTGGACGCCAAACATAAATACTGACACGCTCCCCTGGACCCCCATTTTCAAAGCCGACGCAATCCCCAAACCACCCCTGAAGATATTGACACACTTCCTGCCATCTGCCCTAAATTACGACACAATGCACTTTAAATGTCCACTTTAAATCTTGACACTTTCCTTAAGACCCCTCCTTTCAAATGCTGACACACTCACTGGAACATCCCTGAAAGTTCTGACACATGCCCCGGAAACCCCTAATAAATGCAGACACGTTGCCTGGGAGCACCCCTGCAAATGGCAACACACACCCTGTAAATAACACACACAGTCCCCAGGACATCACTGTGAATATTAAAAATCTTCCTGGACACCCCTGAAAATATCGACACACTGTCCAGGACCACGCCTGTATCACATTACCCATTCCCCGGGATGTCTTGTAAATACCGACACATACCTTAGTACCTATCCTCAAAACACGGACATACTCCTCAGGATCCCTCTGTAAATGCAGACACAGTCCCGGGACAGCCTATGTAAATGCCAAAACACGCGACTCCCCTGTGAATACTGACACATTCCCCGGTGGTCTGCTTTAAATGCAGATACAGTCCCCGGGAGCCATCCTGTAAATGTATTTACACTTTTTAGAGCTCTCGGTAAATTCTGAAAAACTCCCGGTGCACCCAAATAAAAGTTGACACACTCCCTGGCAACCTCTGTAAATAGCGAGACACTCCCTGGGACCACAGTTTAAATAAAAACAGACGCCCATGACCTGCATTAATATTGGCAAATCCGTGCGACCCCCTTAAATACTGAGTCAAGCCTTGACATCTCTCCTCTAAATACCAACACAATCCCTGGACCTCTGTTGTAAATTCTTATACAGTATCTGCGACACCCCATAAATACCGACACACTCCCCAGGAACCCACTGTAAATAATGACACCCTACCTGGACACTCCTATAGATACTGACATACATCCCGGGAACCCCTGTAAATACCGACACATTCCTTAGTACCTCCCCTCTAAACGCAGTCACACTCCCTGGGACACCACATAAATTCAGAACCTCTCCCTTTTAAATGCGGGGAAATTATGAAAATAACCCTGGGATACCCCTGTGAATACCAACACACTCCATTGAAACCCCCGGTAAATATCGACACTTCTCCCACCGAACTTCTCTGAATACTCACACATTCATCAGGACTGCCCTATAAGTAATGACACACTCCTCAGAACACCCCTGCTAAGGACCACACTGTAAACACTGACACACTACCCGGAGCCCTCTTGTAATTACCGACACACTCCACATGACACCTGGAAATATTGACATGTTCCCTGGAACTCTTGTAAATATTGACACACTTTCCAGGACCCCTGTAAATAACGACAGACTCTCTGGGACTTCCCTGTAACTACTGGCATACATCGCTGTGCCTTCTCTGTAAATAATGGCATGCTCCCCAGAACACCATAAATGAAACTGACACACTCACCAGGACCCCGCTGTAAATATCAGCAAACTCCCTATGGGCCCCCCAAAATGCCGCACATTCCTCAGGACTCTTCGCAAATACCGTGATACTCCCCGACATCTTTCCACACTCACCAGGACCCCGCTGTAGATATCAGCAAAATCCCTATGGGCCCCCAAAAATGCCGCACATTCCTCAGGACTCTTCGTAAATACCGTGATACTTCCCGACATCTTCCCTGTAATAACTGATGGAATCCACGGGATCTACCCGTAAGTACTGACACACTTCAAGCGACCCTCCTTTAAAACCAAAACAATCCCCGGATCCATCCAGTAAATACCGTCACGCTCCCCAGGAAAACCCTGTAAAATTTTGATAGGCTCGCTGTGAAGTCCAACACAGTCCCTGGGACCACTGCTGCAAATGCCGACACAATCTCTGGAATATTCTGTAAATACCAATACATTCCCCCAATCCCCCTCATTTCCCAATACATTCCCAAGGACCCACCTTTAAATACTGACACGCTCACCAGGACACCTCCTGTAAACATTGACACCCCCCCGGACATTCCTATAAATACTGGCACACTCTCCAGGACCACAGTTAATACTGACATCCTGCCCGGACACCCCTGTTAATACTGACACACTTTCCGGGACCACACTTAAAATGCTGACACCTTGCCTGGACCCCCTTAAAACACTGACACACTCCCCAGTACCTTGCTGTAAATACACACACACTTCCTGGGACCTGCCTGATAATATTGACACGCTCACTGGGGCCCCCTTGGAAAAGCAAAAACATTTCCCATGACCCCCTCTGTAAATACCAATTCACTCCGTCGGACACATTTGCAAATACTGACACACTCACTGGGACCCGCATGTAAATACTGACACACTCCCTGCGAACACAACGGTACATAACAACACACTCAACAGGACTTATCTGTAAATACCGTACACTCTCTGACATACAACTGCAAATACTGCCCCATTCCCAGGACAATGCTGAAATGCAGACACACTCCCCAGGACCACCCCATAGATACTCATGCACTCCACAGGAACCCCCTGGAAATACTGACATCTGCCCCGGGACACTCCCCGCGAAATGAATACCGACATAGTCTCCAGGAACCCCCTGTAAATATCGACACACTTCCTGGGACCTCCCTGGAAATACCGATGCACTTCCCCCGATCCCTTTGCAAATACAGACACACACCTGGAAACATGCCTGTAAATAATGACATACTCCCCGGGACCTCCCTGTAAATAACCACACACTCACAAGGAGCCCCTAGTTAGAACAGAGACACTTGCCGACTTTTCCCCTGTAAATACTGACACAATCCCCGGGAAACCCCTGTAAATAGCGAAAAACTCCCTGAGACCACCTCCCTTCAAATATTGTCACAATCCCCATGTCTACCCTGTAGTTTCCAACACGCTCCGCACGACTGTTCTGTAAATACTCACACGTACCCCAGAACTCCCCTGTAAACACCAATACAGTTCCCAGAACCTCGCTGTAAATACTAACACTGTCCACGGGACCTCTGCTGTAAACACTGATACACCCTGGAGGACCTAATGTAAATACTGACACACTCCCACGTTCCCCCATGTAAAGACCAACAAACTCTCAAGGACCCACCTGAAAATACTGACACAATCCCCATATCTACCCTGTAGTTACCGACATGCTCCACATGACTGTTCTGTAAACACTCACACGTGTCCCAGAACTCCCCTGAAAACACCAATACCGTTCCCAGAACCTCCCTGTAAAGACTAAAACTGCCCACCAGAACTCTGATGTAAATACCGACACACCCTGGAGGACCTAATGTAAATACCGACACACTGCCACGCTCCCCCATATAAATACCAACAACTCTCAGTGACCCACCTGAAAATACTAACACACTCCCCGGGACACCCTCTGTGAAAACAGACACACTCCCCGGGAACCCACTGTCAATACTGACGTACTCCCCTGACATCCATGTAAATGCTTATACACTTCCCAGGACCACATTGTAAGTAATAATACACTCCCTGGTCTTCCCTGTACATGCTGACACATTCACTGGACGGTTCCCTGCAAATGCTGACACACTCACCAGGACCTCCTATAAATAATGTCACACTACACGTGACTCCACAATACATACACACACACACTCACCGGTACCCCAACGCATATAATGACATACACACACGGACCACCCTGTAAATATCAACAAATGCCCTGGGACAGCCCTGTCACTCCCCGGGCCAGCTCCCGTGAATACCAACAGTCTCCCCGGTCCCCTACTTTAAATGCCCACAAACTGCCAGGGACACCCACCCCAGTAAAAACCGGCACACTCACCGCCCCTTCGTTGAAAAAACTGACATACTCCACAGGAACCCCATGTAAATACCGACACACTCGCCAGGATCACCCTTATTAATGGCGACATACTGCAAGAGCCCCTCCTGTAAATACTGACACATAACCCCAAGTCTCACCTACAACTCACCGGGACTACCTGGAACTACTGACACTACCATCATGACCATCCATGTGTGAAACTCCCTGGGACACCATGTACATATCAATGCAGTCACCGGTACCTCCCGAGAACAGCCCTGCAAATACAGGCACTCTCCTCGGGACACTGTCTGTAAATACAAACATACTCACTGTAACGAACGTGTTCCTGGGACTCCCCTGTGAATACTAACTGCGTGGAAGACCCCTGTAAAGACTGAGACACTCCCTGGGACCTCCCCCCAATAAATTGCAACATGCTCCCCGAGACTCCCCTCTGAATACTGACGTACTTCTCGGGGACCGTATGTAAATATTGAATCACTCCCTGGGATCCCTGCAAAGACTTGCACATTTCACAGGGACCCGCTTGTAAATACAAACACACTCCCAAGGACGACCCTCCAAATACCGCCACATTCCCCGGGACCCCTCTATAATGACGGGCACACTCTCCAGGGACCCCGGCATGCAAATACCGACACACCCCTCATGATCTCACTGTAAATACTGACACGCTGGGAAACCCCTGGAAAATCGACCACACTCCCGTGATATTCCCTGTAAATAGTTTCGCATTCCCTGGGAACACTCCCCGTAAAATCTGACACGGTTCCTGGGACCTCCCTCTAAATACTGACAGACTCTTTGGGACTCCTGTCCAAATACTAACGCGCTCCCAGTCAAACCCCTGTAAATACAGACACACTCCCTGGGAAGCCCGTGCAAATCCTGACACTATGCCTGGGCCACACTATTAATACAGTCATCGTCCCCAGGAACCCCCCTGAATACCAAACACTCCCCGAGGCCCCCTAAATAAAGAAACACACCCTGGAACCATCTATAAACACCAAGACACTCCTCAGGGCCCCCTGCAAATGTCAGAACACTCCCTGAGAACCAGTTGTATTCCGACACACGCCCCTGTCCTGCTTCATTTTTTCCGTCCCACTGTCTCCCTCCTCACTTTCTACTACCCTCTGACTCTTTCTCGCTCTACCCTCATCCTACTCTTGCTCTTTCTGCTCCCTCCACTCTTTCTGTGCGTCCGTCCCACACTCTCTGTCTGTCTCTTTTTGCCCACACCCACTTTTTCTCTACATCTCCCACTCGCTCTACCACACCGCCAGTCTCTCTCTCCATCCCTACTGTCTCTCTCTACCCAGAACCACACTGTGCATACCGCAACTCCAATCTCCCTCCCTCCATCTACCACATTATCACTTTTGCTTAGCCTTCCACCCACTCTCTCCCCACCCTGCTGCAAATGTCTCAGCATCCCACCATTCTATCTCCCTCTGCCCCTTCCACACTCACTTTTCTTTTCTTTAACTTACTCGCCCTGTCCCCATCCACCCATGCCAACTCTTTCTCTCCACACCTCTCCACTCCACAACGCTAACTACTTCTTCCCACTTAATCTCCACGCCCTCCCCTCTCTCTCCCTCTACCCCCTTCCAAACTCTGTATCTAACGTACATTCGCACTCTCTAGCCCCTCCCATTTTCTCTCTCTTCCCCACTACGTCTTTTTGACTTCCTCGCTCTACCCCTACCACGCTCTTTTCATCACCACCCCTCTCTTTCACCTTTTCTCCCCACCAGCATTCTCTCTGCCCCTATCTCTCCATGTCCAACTGTCTCTGTTTACCCTCCTCTCAATTTCTCTCTCGGTATATCTGTCTCGCTCTCTCACCTCCCACTCTCCTTCTCACTCTCGAGCTGCTCCCAATCTCTCTCCATACACCCTCATCCTCTTTCTCGTTACCCACCTCCTCTCGATATATATACACCCCACCCTCTCTCTCACCACCTCCCAATCTCTGTTTCCAGCCCCCTCCCACACTGTCTCTCGCCCCTACCACTTTCTGATTCTCTCTCCACTGCACTGTCTCATCCCTCTCCCTCTGTCTGTCCACCATCCTCCCACTCACTCTACAGATTAGATTAGATTCCCGACAATATGGAAACAGGCCACATGGCCCCAAAAGTCCACACCTACCCTCCTAAGAGCATCTAAACCAGATTCATCTCCCTTCTCAAGGGAGAGCTGCAAGTCTATGTGCAGTTAAAGTGGTGAGGATTGTTGTAGCGCCTGCTGTAGGATGCACAGTTAACACCAGTTCCAACGGCTAGTGCAGTGGCTCAAGAAGGCAGCTCGACATCAGCTTCTCAGGGACAAATCAACATCAACAACAAATGCTGGCTCATCCAGCAGAAGAGACAGAGGGCGTGAGTGAGTGAATGAATGAATGGGTGAGTGAATGAGTGATGAATGAATGAATTAATTAATGAGTTAAAAAAGAGCGACGAGCAGCACTGAGGCCAGTCAGGGAGGCCCTTTTAACAGTACTTCACAAACTCGGAAAAACTATAACCTGGAAGGACAGGAGTTCCAGGTGTTCGGGAGCACCAGCATTCCCAAGTTCCCCTCCAAGAATCGCTCCATCCTATCAGCATTGCGTCTGTCCCTCCACCCAAAGGATTGCAGGGGTTCATGAGGGCAGCTCACCACCACCTTCTCCAGTTAATCACACGTGGGAAGAAAATGATGGCCACGCCAGTGATGGCCACGTCCCCAATATATTTTCTTCAAATAGTGAAAAATAGTAAAAATCACGGAGTATGCTTCTTGGATACAACCCACATTCCCACCTAGTTTTGTGTCATCAACTAACATAGACACATTAGATTTTGTCATCCATCAAATGCATCGAATCCATTTGTGAATACTTAGGAGTCAAGCATTAATCCATTTATTGTGCTCAGTTTTCTGTCTTTTGAAGAATTTTCAATCCATGCCAGTACATTGCCTCACACTTTACATGTGCAAACCTTGCTTCTCCACTTCTTCAGTGGGACCTTGGTGAAAGTTTTCTAAAAATCTCAAAAAAATTCCTCAGTTTTGTCTGCACTGCTGTCTACAAACAGACAGAAAAACAAACTCAGTACTGTTTCTGAAATTAAATCTTGCTTTCAGAGGAGTCAGTCGGAGACAGGTGGAGCCGCAGGCGAGTCAGTGTTGGGGCACACTTTACACGTTAAAAATTAATAGTCTGGACAAAAGATATAAGGGTTCGTAAAAGGAGGAAACTCACTCAGACGTGGGGAAAATATGCATGCTTGACACAGACAATCGCCTGAGGCTGGAGCCGACCGCGGGTCCCTGGCACAAGGAACCAGCTGTACTAACCACTGGGCCACCATAAAAGAAAGGTCCCAGGGATGAAATGCTTGTCATATAACGAGAAGTTGAAGACTCGGGGTCTGTATTCGATGACAGTTTGTAGGCGGCGATGGAATCTGATGCAACTTTATTGTGGGCGGCACGGTGGCACAGTGGTTAGCACTGCTGCCTCACAGCGCCAGAGACCCGGGTTCAACTCCCGCCTCAGGCGACTCTCTGTGTGGAGTTTGCACATTCTCCCCGTGTCTGCGTGGGTTTCCTCCGGGTGCTCCGGTTTCCTCCCACAATCCAAAACTGCGCAGGTTAGGTGAATTGGCCATGGGAAATTGCCCGTAGTGTTAGGTGAAGGGGTAAACGTCGGAGTATGGGTCTGGGTGGTATACGCTTCGGCAGGTCGGTGTGGACTTGTTGGGCCGAAGGGCCTGTTTCCACACTGTAAGTAATCTAATCTAATCTAATCTTTACCGATACCATATGGGCCTGGTTAGAGTGGACGCGAGGAAGATGTTTCCACTTGCAGGAGAGACTTCGACCCAAGGACACATCATCAAAATGAAGGAGCGACCTTTTGCGTGGAGATGTGGAGGAATTCATTCAGGTAGAGCGTGATAAACCAATGACCTCACTGCTTCAGGAGGCTGTGGAGGCAAAGTAATTCAGTGTATTTAAATGAGAGATAGATGGGTTCTTGATGACTGAGGGGATCATGAATTAGAAGGAGTAGGTGAGAGAATTGAGTTCACAAAAAAATTAGACATAATTAAAAAGTGAAACCGACTCGATGGCCCAAATGACTTACTCCTATGTCTGTTTCATAGAATCACAGAAACACTGAGTGCAGACAATTTCTAATGGCCTACTCTACTGCACATCTTTGAAAACCCACTCAGACGCGGGGAGAATATGCTTACTTGGCACAGACAGTCGCCTGAGGCTCGAGCCTACCGCGGGTCCCTGGCGCAAGAAGGCAGCTGCACTAACCACTGAGCTACCATGCTGCAGAGATTCCTGCAATAGGGAGGGTTGAAGAGGAGGGTGACGCTTACACAGAGAGGGGTGTTACAGCTGGAGAGGATTACAATGATGTGTAGCTGCATGCAGACACTTGAGAAGCTTACACAAGTGGGATGGGTGATAATGACAGTAAGGTGCTACATCGATAATGGGTCTTGCTGGAACGGGATTGGGACATTCGCAGGCATTGGAGTGACTTCTCCAGATCAAGAGATTTGCAGGGTCCTGAGAGGAATGCACAGAGATGGAGGTCTGTAGGGTATCCATATTTTGAGAGGGATTCAGGAGTGGAAAAAGTTACGCAGATAAGGAGGGATATTGGTGTTGTTGGAGTTTTCAGAGATGGGGAGGTTTAGACCATTTGAAGCTGTTTACCAATAAAGGGATATTAGCAAGTTTTGAGAAGATGTGTAGCTCAGGTTAAGTTTCTGGATGTTCCACCTCAGCGAGCAAACCTCCATCCAGATAGAGGGATAATTTCAGGAGAGTAATACGGAATACAGAGGGAGAGTTGTAGAGTTAGACAAAGAGAGAGTTTTTGAGGTGGTGGGAGAGATGTAGGGAGTGGAGGAGCAAACATAGATGTGGAGGGTTGTGGCTGTAAATGTACACTAAATATAGGGAGACTTGCCGGGCCTGGGGGAGGTTATACAGAGAGTGGGCTGCAAATTTTGGCAGAGACTGTAGGGACTGAAGTAGCCCGGACAGATGGGGAGTGATATAGCTTCTGGAGTGGTTACAGACAGTGAAACTTGAAGGGACTGGAGCAGTTCACAGATGTAAGGAGGGCTATAGTGGCTGGTAAAGATTGCAGTGTGAGCAGATGAACTACAGAGGATCATACAGACAGGACGGCACGTAGGAGCAGAAGAAGGTAAAAGAAACAGAGAAGGTTTCAATATTGGAAGGTGGTTCTGTGTGTGGGATAAGGGTACAGAGGCAGTGGAGACTGCAGGGACTGGAGGAGCACACAATTGTATGGACGCGGTAGGATATGATGTTTCAGAGATGGGGAGGGTTCCAGCAAGTAAAGGAAGTTACAAATCTATGAAGGGCTATCGGGTTGAAGGAGGAAACAGTTTTGGAGGGACTATAAGAGGTTTGACAGGTAGGGAAGTTCCAGTGATAAGAGGTTGAGTAGGTTGCACTGTCATCTCGGATGGTAGGGACTGAAGGAGGTTATTGAGACAGGGAGCGTTACGCAGAAACATAGGACAGAGATGGAGCGGGAGGCCATTCAACCACACAAGCCTTCCCTCCCATTCAATATGATCACGATAGACAATATAACGCAGTGCCCTATTCCTGCTTTCACCCTATATGGAGACTGGCTGAATTGAAGGTTGTCAATGAGATAAGGATGTATGGAGCGACCGAATGAGTTTCCAGAGATAGGGAGGGATTGAGTGAGTGGGACATGCTACAGAGATACGAATAGTTGTGGGGACTGGAGGAGGTCATAGATTTTGGGAGGGTTGGGGTGTTATCAGGAGATTACAGAGATAGGGAGAGGTGGAGTGTCTGCAGCAGGTTAATGAGATACGGAGGGTTGGAGACTCTTTGGGAAATTTCAAAAATAGAGAGTGCTTTCTGATTGAGGTTAAAGAGATACGGAGGAGATTATAGATATCGGAGTTGTTCTCGGAGTTAGAATCATTCAAGGCATTGTCTCGGATGAGGTGGATGAAAAGGCATGTTTTTTGCTGTATGAATCTATAATATAATAACAGAGAGTGTTGTAGAGGAAATAGAGAAAAGAAAGGTCCCAAACGTGAATATAACCTTCTTTAGGAAGGCCTGTTTCCCATTTGATGTCCTGATGCTCACTAACGCAGCACAGGCGTGGATTCATAACGGTGAACTCCTTATGCTCTCTCAGCAAGTTTCAGTCCAGCAGAGCTGAAGAAAATTCTCTTAGAAGAGAATGGGAATTGAGAAGGGACGTTCATGCTCTGTTCTCTCTCTTCAGCTTTGCATCTGTATCATGATATGTAGGCCAATGTTTGATACCATTTAAATGCTCTATGCTTTCATCACTGTGTGTGATCCTACTTTACTCCCAGACCTATTGAAGGCTCAACGTTTCACTGCTTTCTGATTGACCAAGTGCGTTCATAAGGTGATGCACGAACCACCTGGCAGTTGGCAAGTTTATTGAGTCACGAACTTCGTGCGAACCTCCAGGAGACAGAGAAATAGACAAAATTGCAAATTCGACTGATGCAGTCATGATTACATAGGGATTACTGATCTGGAAATTTCCAGCTGTACTGCGTTATTGCTCTGGAATGGAGAAATCTGTTACCTGAGAAGCTGGGGTAGCTGCAAAATGTGCAGTCAGAGGGAGCAATTAGACCCATGTAGTGGAAGATACCAAATGAAGAGGTACTGATTAATATCACCATGTGCAGCGAGGTATCAGGATCAAACAATGGTCAGGTAAGAGGGGGACTGATTCATGACACACCAGTATCAGCACTCAAGGATGAATGAGATTTCAGTGGCAGAGGCAATGGCCGAGTGTTATTCTCACTAGGCTATTCATGAAGAAATTAATGCCAGTGAAAATGATACCCATCTGACTGCTTAATATTCTTTAAAGAAGGAAATCTGCTACAGTCAAGGCGGTCTGGACTATATATGACTCCAGACCGAAACCATGTGAAATGGCCCAGCAAGCCACTCAGTTCAATATCAGCTCGTGGTGAGCAAGAAAAGCTGGCCAGCCAGAAACACACACATTCTCAGAGTGAATGAGACATAACACTGCAAGAACCCATTGTCCTGACTAATCATGCCAGTAGATTTATGGACAGGGTTTTAAACTGACAGCGAGGATGCAGGGACAGGATTCAACTAAAGGGAGCTTTCTAAATCCAAAGAGAAAAGGTGAAACATCGGAACAGCATGGCAAAGAAGCTGAAGACAAACAGAAAGGGACAAAAAGCGACAGAGTTTAACTAAAACTCTACATCAGCAAATAAGTTTGTGACATTTAATTGGGGAAAACATAAATTATAATGTTCTTCTCTGGAATGAAAAAATCTGCAATAACGAACTTGTGCCACAGATATTTGAGACTTAGTCACCAGAGAGACGTGACTATAGGGTGAAAAAAGGTGGAATGTACGCATACAATGTTAACCCAGCTTGCAGGTATTCAGGCAGAATGAGAAAGCAGGATGGGTAAATCCTGACATTAATGGATTGTGAAAACATTACAGAGGCATCATTTGGCCTCAGAGCATTCGGTTGAATCAGCCACAATGCAAATTCTGCGAAATACGTGTCAAAAGCAGAAGCAGGAAAACGGTTTTTAGGTTGCCTCACAGCATTTTATTGCTTATCTCTGCATTTTACAGAAATTCATTGGAATTTGTAACAAAAGCACTGATATTTTGGAAGAGTTCAATCTTTGTATAATCTGGGATCGTCACACTGGCAACAGTGATTTTTGAAGAGAGGATCAGAACATGTTTCTGCCGGTATTCTTTGGGGTAACACATTGCGCAATCGTCTAGGGACATAACTGTCTCAGATCGACCATTGAGTGATGAAGCTGAGTGAAGTGATCATGTCACACTGAGAGATCGTCTAGGAAATTGTAGTGTAGTGGAATTCAAAGAGATTATGAAGTTTTACAATGACCATAAAGCACATCCTATAATCGGAAACAAGAGTTTGAGAGAAGATTTGAGCAAGGTAAACAGAATGAAATGCGTGACTGGAAATGAACAGTGGAAAACATCTGAAGGAATTGTAAAATATTCAACAAAAAGACAACACCTCAGAAAGACATTCCCACTGTCTTCATGCAGGACGTAAAGGATCAGATTTGATGAAGAGATGAGCAGAAGTAAAAAAACTTTCTGCAGATACCAATGCTTCAGAAACATGCAGGTATTTGTTAAGGGGGTAGCAAGGAGTCTGCTAGCAGGAGGAACGCTGTAGAAAGAGGACCGATTGTCAGGGTGTAATGCAATAATAGGAGCCAAGAGAGTTGAACGTGCTGGAGGTGTTGACAGTGTGACAGATAGTAGCCAGGGCCTGAATAATGTTACAAAGCCAGTATGGATTTCTGAAGAAGGAGCAGTGTGCAGAGGTAGCAATGGAAGTAGGGATTTTTACTTAGTCATTCGTTGGCTGAGGATATTTCTGATTTGACCAACATTCTTTGCTCCAACGCCCAGAGGCAGCTCAGAGTCTGCCATATTGCTGTGTGTCTGGAGTCACACGTTAGCCAGGCCACGTTACAATGTCAGATGTCTTTCCCAAAAGGACCTACGTGAATCAGATGTGTTCTCCCAGATGATCAACAATGCATTTGTTGTGGCCTCAATAATGTCCTGTACAACCAGAATAGGACATCTCAACTTCTATTCCCAATGCTCTGACCAATGAAGGCAAATATCCCAAACGCCTATTTCACCAGTCTGTCAAGCTGTGATGCAACTTTCAACAAACTGTGCACCTGCATCCCTAAGTCCTACTCGGGTGCTAATATTAACTTAGACGTCCCACCCTGTTTTGCCTTAGCAAACTGCAATCTCGTGCGTTTCTCCACCAGCTATTCCTAAACCCACTAGCCAAGCAGTGCTGTTGATCCCGCTGTACCTTTAGATAGCCCTCTTCACTGCACACTTTATTGCCAACGTCAGTGTCACCATAAACTTGATTCCTTTATACTCATCCGAATAGTACGATGCACACGAGTGGATCCAGCAACGAACCCCATGGCACACCATTGGTCACAGACCTGCATTTTGAGTAGTAAACCTTTATGAATACATTCTTTGTTCTCCCGTCAATCCAATTTGTATCCAGACAGCGAGCACTCGCTGATTGTGAGCCCCACAACTTGCCCCACAACTTATTGCATAGCTTCTCACAAGATATTGGGGTGCATCTGATCATATCCCAATGTTTTATATACAATTTTGTATTTTAAGATATCGAGCACCTTCCTTCTCCAATTTGAACTATTTTTGAAGACATCACAATTTATTTTTCCACATTCTCGAGCTTCCAAGTCTTTAGCCACCATCAATCCTGAAGCAAAACATTTGTTTTGGATCTGACGTATCAACAGTGTTTCCACATAGAGATCCCCATTGACCTTTAAGGAGCCATATTCTCGCCCTAGCTAAACTTTAGCCCTTAATAAAACTTGTCAAAATCTTTGTGAAACTTCAAACGTCTCCTTACTGCTACTGCCATCCTCCATCGGTATCTATCCTGCCATTTATGACCACAACAAAGCATAAAATCCAACAGATTTCAAGTATCCCCTTTTTATAAAGTCATGCATCTCCCATTGATTCAAAGTAGTTGTTTGTCATATCCTTTATAATACACTCCAGCAGTGTCACAACGTTTTGTCAGACTAATGCCGTTTGCTTTCGGATTGACTGCACATAGTGTTTTAGGAATCATTGTGTATCAATCTGTTATGAAGATGAGGGCATATCATTAAGAATGTGAAGAACTTGGCAAGTAAACAGACTGATGGAGACTTTACGAAGTAACATTTGATTAAAAACTAAAGCACTCGCTGAGTGGCCTGAAAAGGACAAAAATCAGATTCAAGTTAGGCTAATCAGTTTAAAGTATACCCCGAAAAATATCAAACTCGAATCTAACTTGAATTGAGTAGATTGATAATCTTAAAAGCCAATGACAAAATTAGATAATTTGGGGGTATAATACTTGGGGAAATTGAACAGTTGAGACGAGAGCAGCCAAGCCCAACATGCGAACAGACAGCTTGCAAAAGTACCTTACCGATTAGTAACCTGTGACGCAGAATATCCGAAGAATAAAAGAAGAGACTGAAACCTCCAAATAGAAGTACGAAATCTGCCTGTTTTGCGATAAGAAGTTTGGTACTGTAAATCTTCATTGGGAGTTTTATCGGACTCGTATTGTAGAAGGGAATGTACAAGATAGGTTAGCGGAAGAAATTGTAAATAGTGGTTAGTTAATTATTCTCTGTTATTCTCTAAGCATGAAAGCTGTTAATTTTTACTTTGAGCAGTTCTTGGCCACTCAGAGTTTTAGGCATTACTGCACAGGATAAATCTCTGTTACTGGTAAATTCGGCAGGACGTTTTACGCCGTAACAGTTTGGGGGCGCAGGTCTGTGATTTGAACTAGTTTAGACAAATTTAAATAGATTTGTGGTTCCGAAAAACCCCAGCAGATTTAAACACTTACAGGTTAGTGTTGTAGGTCTTTAAATAAACGTAGCTGAAGACATTTATGTAATTTCGGTGAAGTGTGGTTGACGAAATTAAAAGTAAGAGAAATGGCTCTTAAAATTGCAAAAGAAGTTTTGGGATTGGAAACTGATTCTTAGGTTTGCCAACAAAGTTTAGAACGAAAGAAAAAGGTCATACTTTTAAAATTAGCAAATACGTTAAACGTGAGTTTAACCGAGGGTAAAAATAAAGTTGAAGTTGTGAGGGAATTACTCAAACATTTACGTGTGTCAGAGAAACAGACAAGTGCAGTAGAAGTAGAAAAGCTTTAATTGCATTTGAAGAAGATGGCGTTAGAAGATAAAGAAAGCGAGAGAGAGGAAAGAGAGAGGGAGAGAAAAAAGGAGAGGGAGACAAAAAAGGAGAGGGAGAGAAGGAAGAAATAGAGAGGGAACGTGAGAGAGAGGAGGTTCTTGGATGAACAAAGAGAGAGAGGAAAATGAGAGAGAAAGATGAAGAGTGAGCTGAGAGAGAGGAAAAGTAAAGACAGAGAAGTTTCTTGGCTCAACAAACAGAAAGAGAAGGAAGGGAGAAAAAGAAAGAGAGAAAGTTCACAGCTGAGCAAAAAGAGACAGAATTTGAACGCGAGAAGCTGTGACTTAGCAAAGTCAACAGAATGGAGATTAATGAGAAAGATATTGAAACCTTCTCTATTTCATTCGAAAAAAAAGACGGCGAGGCAAATGGAGTGGCCCACTGATTTATGGTTAATGTTAGTTCAGGTAGACAGAGCTATTCATGTATCAGAAGCATATAGACTGCGGTTCAGAAGCACAAAGAAGGTCAGACTTATTTTGGTCTCACAATACTCAAACCAAGCTATTCTGATCGATGGGTGCATGTTTTGAAAATAGATCAGACATTAGGAGACTCTAAAATAGATTATTCTGCTGGAGCAGTTTAAGAATTCACATATAGAGATGTTAAGAATTCAAGAGAAGGAAGAGAAATTTCAGGTAGTGAGAATGACAGCAGAATTAGCAGATGAGTACCTGTTGGTGCTTATGACAAGGTTCTGGATAGAATTTCATCGTGTGAGGGAAAGAAATTGGGAAGAAGAGAGATCAAATATTACTAAACCAAGAGTAGAGTACAGCAGGCAGCGAAGAAAGCTAATTGCATGCTGGCCTTCATAACAAGAAGTATTGAGTATAGAAGCAAATAGGTTCTTCTGCAGCTGTTCAAGGCCCTGGTGAGACCGCACCTGGAATATTGTGTGCAGTTTTGGTCTCCAAATTTAAGGAAAGACATTCTGGCTATTGAGGGAGTGCAGCGTAGGTTCACGAGGTCAATTCCCGTTGAAAGATTGGAGCGACTGGGCTTGGATACCCTTGAGTTTAGAAGGCTGAGAGAGGATCTGATTGAGACGTATAAGACTATTAAAGGATTGGACACTGTGGAGGCAGGAAGCATGTTTCCGCTGATGGGTGAGTCCCGAACCAGAGGACAAAGTTTAAAAATAAGGGGTAGGCCATTTACAACAGAGCTGAGGAGAAACCTCTTCACCCAGAGAGTGGTGTGAGTGTGTGGAATGCTTTCCCCTGGAAGGCTGTGGAGGCCAAGTCTATGGATACTTTCAAGAAAGAGTTGAAAAGAGCTCTTAATGATATTGGAATCAAGGGTTATGGGGATAAGGCAGGAACAGGATACTGATTGAGGATGATCAGCCATGATCATAATGAATGGTGATGCTGGCTCGAAGGGCTGAATGGCCTACTCCTGCACCTATTGCCTATTGTCTATTGTCTATTGAGAACACGGCAAATAATTTACCAGAGGACATAAAAGAAGCCCAAGAATTTGGAAGGGAGATGAAAGACATCAGGTGTTTCCACTCGAGTAAATTGAGACACGTAAAGAAACAGTGCGGTAGTTAAAGAAAGGCACTGTGAGAAAAAAAATCTCAGCCAGTGACATTAGCGAAGCTAGTAAAAGAGACCCCAAGATGAACTGAGAAGTGGCAGGAGAGTGCACAGCCGAGGTTGGGGCTCGGTGTGGTGTTACTACCTGACCTCTAAAAAGAATTCGTCTGTGTGGAGATAGTTTACTCGGAAGGAACAGGAGGAGAAGGACATGAACTAATTAAGAATTTATGCATCACAAAATATTAAGAATTTAACATAGAACATAGAACATAGAACAATACAGCACAGAACAGGCCCTTCGGTCCACGATGTTGTGCCGAACTTCTAACCTAGATTAAGTACCCATCCATGTACCTATCTAAATGCCGCTTAAAGGTCGCCAATGATTCCGACTCTACCACTCCCACGGGCAGCGCATTCCATGCCCCCACCACTCTCTGGGTAAAGAACCCACCCCTGACATCTCCCCTATACCTTCCACCCTTCACCTTAAATTTATGTCCCCTTGTAATACTCTGTCGTACCCGGGGAAAAAGTTTCTGACTGTCTACTCTATCTATTCCTCTGATCATCTTATAAACCTCTCTCAAGTCACCCCTCATCCTTCGCCGTTCCAACGAGAAAAGGCCGAGAACTCTCAACCTATCCTCGTATGACTTCCTCTCCATTCCAGGCAGCATCCTGGTAAATCTTCTCTGCACCCTCTCCAAAGCTTCCACATCTTTCCTAAAGTGAGGCGACCAGAACTGCACACAGTACTCCAACTGTGGCCGAACCAAAGTCCTGTACAGCTGCAACATCACTTCACGACTCTTGAATTCAATCCCTCTGGTAATGAACGATAATACTCCATAGGCCTTCTTACAAACTCTATCCACCTGAGTGGCAACCTTCAAAGATCTATGTACATAGACCCCAAGATCCCTCTGTTCCTCCACCTGACTAAGAACCCTACCATTAACCCTGTATTCCGCATTCTTATTTGTTCTTCCAAAATGGACAACCTCACACTTGGCAGGGTTGAACTCCATCTGCCACTCCTCAGCCCAGCACTGCATCATATCTAAGTCCCTCTGCAGCCGACAACAGCCCTCCTCACTGTCCACAACTCCACCTATCTTCGTATCATCTGCAAATTTACTGACCCGCCCATCGACTCCCTCATCTAAGTCATTAATAAAAATTACAAACAGCAGAGGACACAGAACTGATCCCTGTGGAACTCCACTTGTAACTGGGCTCCAGGCTGAATATTTACCATCTACCACCACTCTCTGCCTTCGACCGGTTAGCCAGTTTTCTATCCAATTGGCCAAATTTCCCTCTCCCATGCCTCCTGACTTTCCGCATAAGCCTACCATGGGGAACCTTATCAAATGCCTTACTAAAATCCATGTACACTACATCCACTGCTCTACCCTCATCCACATGCTTGGTCACCTCCTCGAAGAATTCAATAAGACTTGTAAGGCAAGACCTACCCTTCACAAATCCGTGCTGGCTGTCCCTAATCAAGCAGTGTCTTTCCAGATACTCATAAATCCTATCCCTCAGTACCCTTTCCATTACTTTGCCTACCACAGAAGTAAGACTAACAGGCCTGTAATTCCCGGGGTTATCCCTATTCCCTTTTTTGAACAGGGGAACAACATTCGCTACTCTCCAGTCCCCTGGTAACACCCCCGTTGCCAGTGCAGACGAGAAGATAATTGCCAACGGTACTGCAATTTCCTCTCTTGCTTCCCACATAATCCTAGGATATATCCCGTCAGGCCCGGGGGACTTGTCTATCCTCAAGTTGTTCAAAATGTCCAACACATCTTCCTTCCTAACAGGTATCTCTTCTAGCTTACCAGTCCATTTCACACTCTCCTCTTCTACAATACGGTCCCTCTCGTTCGTAAATACTGAAGAGAAGTACTTGTTCAAGACCTCTCCTATCTCTTCCGACTCAATACACAGTCTCCCACTACTGTCCTTGATCGGACCTACCCTCGTTCTCGTCATTCTCAGGTTTCTCACATACGCATATAATGCCTTGGGGTTATCCTTGATCCTATCCGCCAACGATTTTTCATGCCCTCTCTTAGCTCTCCTAATCCCTTTCTTCAGGTCCCTTCTGGCTATCCTGTATCCCTCCACTGCTCTGTCTGAATCCTGTTTCCTCAACCTTATGTAAGCCCCCTTCTTCCTCTTTACCAGACATTCAACCTCTCTCGTCAACCAAGGCTCCCTCACATGACCATTTCTTTCCTGCCTGATAGGTACATATATATCATGGACACGTCGTATCTGCTCTTTGAAAAAGTTCCACATTTCCACCACATCCTTCCCTGACAGCCTATGCTCCCAACGTATGCTCCTCAAATCCTGCCTTGCAGCATCGTAATTTCCCTTCCCCCAATTATAAAATCTACCTTGTTGTGCGCACCCATCTCTCTCCATAACCAAGGTGAAAGTCACAGAATTGTGGTCACCATCACCAAAATGTTCACCCACTAACAAGCCCACCACTTGTCCCGGTTCATTACCGAGTACCAAATCCAATATGGCCTCCCCTCTGGTTGGACAATCTACATACTGCGTTAGAAAAGCTTCCTGGACACACTGCACAAACACCGCCCCATCCAATCTACTTGATCTAAAGAGCTTCCAATCAATATTTGGGAAGTTGAAGTCGCCCATGACTACGACCCTGTGGCTTCTGCACCTTTCCAAAATCTGTTTCCCAATCTGTTTCTCCACATCTCTGCTGCTATTGGGGGGCCTATAGTAAACACCCAACAAGGTGACTGCACCTTTCCTATTTCTGACTTCAGCCCATACTACCTCCAGAGGCAGATCCCCCTCAAACTTCCTTTCTGCAGCCGTTATACCAATTTGTAGTGATACAGAGGCTAACCACTCGCTGATAGTAAGGGATGAGCTAATATGCAGTCTTTCTGATTTGTTACCTGATAGTGTGGTAATTTGTGGGCCAGATGGGCAGAGATTTAGCGTTCCCCCTGTAAGATCTGATTCGAATGCCAACTTAAGACTGGGAAACTACAATGTCAGTTTCAGGAATTCAGTTTGATCTTGGGAATGAATTGGCAGGATCCAACGTGGGACTCACAGCCCTTGTTGTGGAGAAGCCCAAGGAAAAACAAGAAAATGAGAAGACAAAACAGAAATATCCTGGCATTTTCCCAAACTGTGTGATAACCAGATCCCACGATCATAAGTCACAGCACGAAGCGATAAGTAAAGAGAATGGTAAAGGCGTCAAAGTTCATTTAGCGGATACCCATTTTGATGTAATAGTGCAGGAAAAACCTGAACAGGCAGTGTGTCAGACAGGGGCGTTTAGTCCTGAAAGGGTAATAGGATCCTCGGACAGAAATGGAGAGCGCAACAGATTAGTGCGGAAATGAAATGAACCGACGTACACCAGATTGTGTTGGCGATAGTATACAGACAGGAATTGTTAAGGATAGCACATGAACGTACCACTAAGACGTCACCGAGAGACTCAGGCTAATGTGGGAATACATTT
This sequence comes from Chiloscyllium plagiosum, assembly GCF_037043375.1. Lineage (NCBI taxonomy): Eukaryota > Metazoa > Chordata > Chondrichthyes > Orectolobiformes > Hemiscylliidae > Chiloscyllium > Chiloscyllium plagiosum. Next base: position 29,467,933 of record NW_028270184.1, on the reverse strand, counting down.
TTATTGGCATAGAATGCACAAGGATGTGGCTAACATGCCAAATGGCATGTTAGCCACAGGCAGAAATGAGGTGACTTTGCTAAACAGTACCTAAAGGGGACACAATGTAGAATGAAGCAGGTGGAAAATTAAAAATTTGAGAACTGGACATTTTCCCAAGGGAATAACGTGTTGGTAGAGTAACCAGTTATAGGAGATCCCTTCAAAAGCAGGTTTATTTGTCACTATCAAATTGAGGAAGAAATTTAGTCCGGTAAACTATTTAGTAAAGATGCCAGATTTTAAAAAGTTATCGTATCTGTCATTGAACATGTTTAACCCATATTATACTAGCGAGAAAAAGCTGGAGAAATCAAAACCATTGTTGGAGGAAGGATGTACTGGCCCGTCAGCACGTTCAGAGGAGATTAACGAGCATGGTCGCAGAAGTGAACAGCTAAACATGGGTGGGAGTTTGAGTACTCTGGGTTTATACTGGATAGAGGTTAGATGGAGGAGGGTCAAGATTAGTTTGGTGCTGGAAAAGCGCAGCAGGCCAGGCAGCATCCAAGGAGCAAGAAAATGGACGTTTTGGGCATAGGTCCTTCATGACGAATGTGGCTGGGAGCCCCGGGTTGGAAAGATAATTGAGAGGGATGTGGGGCTTGGGAAAAGGCAGCTCAGAGGGCAATAAGCGGATGGAGGTTGGTATGACGCTGAAAAACCGGAGAGGATGGTAGAGTGCACAGGTGGGAGGGATGATTGACAGGTGGGACAGGTCATGAGGACCGTCCTGAGCAGGAAGATTGGAACTGCTGTAAAGAGTGGGAGGAGAAATTAGGAATCTATTGATTTCACATTGATGTTATGTGGTTGACGTTAACCGAGAGGGCTTACTCCGGGCGTCGGGTGTTGAGGCAGTGGTGGTGGAGATTACCCAGGACCTGCATGTCGTCGGCAGAGTAGAAGGGGGAGTTGAAATGTTCGGCCACGGGGCGGTGGGGTTGAGTCTAGCGGATGTCCCAGAGATGTTCTATAAAGCACTCTGCAAGAAAAAATCCGTTGTCCCCAACGTAGAGGAGACCGCATCGGGAGCAACCGTTACAGTAAATGACACATGTGGAAGTGCAGGTGGAACTTTCATTGATGTGGAATGCTTCTTTGCAGCCTTGGACAGAGTTGGGGGGTGGAGGGGGGAGGGGAGATTTGGGCAAAGATATTGTAATTCTTTCAGTGGCAGGGGAAGTTGCCAGGAGGAGAGGGCTGGTTGTTGGTGGGCATGGACGTGACCAGGCAGTTACGAAGGGAATGGAATGTATGGAAATCAGATAGGAGTGGGGAAGGAAATATGCTGAAAGTGGATAGGGATGGGAGGGAAATCTATTAGATTAGAAGGAGAACGAGTATCTAATTGAAACATGCAGGATAATGAATGGCCTCTGGAGTAGGTGTTGTAGATACTATGACACGACGGCATAGTTTTAGAGGAAAGGGAAGTCCTTTTAGAAAGGAGTAAAGGAAACATCTTCCTCAGGCAGGGTTTGACGAGTCTAGGAAAAAGGCTGTGAAGACCAAGTCATTGAGTTAATTAAGTTTGAGACAGATACGTTTTATGCAACGAAGGGGGTCAAGTGTTACACAAGAAAGCAGGAGAATGTGGTTGAGAATTTAATTTGCCATGGTATCAGAGCAGATTCAATGCGCTGAATGATCTGATTTCTGCTGCTCTGTATTGAAATTCCATAACGCTTCACTTTCTCCGAATCCCACCTCATCCAGTCTGTTCCCAGCTCCCTCTAGCTGGAACCTATTTCCTCGAGGTACGAAGCAAGAGGATGATAAAGAGGGCGAGAGAGCAGGGGCAGACAGAGTGGTGGTAGGAGAGAGAGTGTGAGAGAGTGAGCGACAGAGGGGGAGCGAGACATTGAGAGATGGCGACAGAGAGAGAGAGAGGAAGAGAGAGCAGGTGCGACGGAGGAGAGAGAGGGGGCGAGAAAAACGGGAGAGAGAAATGGGGTGAGAGAGAGGGACAGGGATCGAGGGAGAGATGGGACGAGAGAGACTAAAGGGTAAGAGACAGCGATAGAGCATGAGAGAGAAGCAATGAGAGAGAAAGGGAGAGAGAGGCAAGCGAAAGGCGGAAATAGAGAGAGACGGTTGGTTCGAGGTGGGGGGCAAGAAAGGGAAGGGGCGAGTGAGGGAGGGGGCGAGAGAGAGGGGGCAAGAGAGACATACGGCGGAGAGAGAGGCACAGAGAGGGTGTACGTGAAAGAGAAGGGGCTCGAGAGAGAGAGAGAGAGAGAAAGAGCAGGTTCGAGTAAAACAGACAGAGAGAATGCCAAAGAGAGAAGGCTCGAGAGAGAGACTGGGCGAGAGAGCAAGAGGGCGGGAGAGGCAGGGAAAGAGAGAGAAAATGAGAGAGAATGGGCGAGAGAGAGACAGTCAGGGGTGGCGAGCGAGAGAGAAGAAACAAGAGATAGAGAGTGCATGGATGGGAGAGAGTGGGATCAGAGACTGGGGTTGCCAGAGAGAGAGTGGACGAGTGGCAGAGATAGGGGTCGGGCCACAAATAGAGAGAGAGGGCAAAGAAGAGAGAGAGGGGTTCCAGAGAGCGGGGAGCGAGAGATAGAGATAGAGAGAGAGAGAGTTAGAGGGACTAGAGAGGGAGGTGTGGCGAGAGAGAAAGAGAGAGAGAGTAGGCGCGCGAGAGAGGGGGTGGTCAACAGAGAGATGGCATAACAGAGTGTGTGCGAGAGAGAGATAAAGATAGACAGGGGCGAGGATAGATACAGTTGGGACAAGTAGAAAGAGAGCGATAGGGCGAGACAGAGAGAGAGGGAGCGAGAGGAATATGGCGCGTGAGAGAGAGAGAGATAGACAGAGTGAGGACGAGAGCGGGAAAGAGAGGGTGAGAGAGGGTGAGGGTGAGCGAGAGATTGAGGATGAGCAAGTCCGAGAGGGATAGAGACAATAAGAGAGTGGGTCGAGCGGGGACAAGAGAGAGAGAGAGCGGGTGAGACAGAGAGAGCAGGGGTGAGAGAGAGAGAGACGGTGTGAGATAGAGCAGGGAATGAGACAGGTAAAGGGGGAAAAAGAGGTGGAGGGAGAGAGAGAGGTGGTGTGAGACAGGGCAAAATATACACAGAGAGACCAGGCGCACGTTCGAGGGAGAAATTGCGGAGAGAGAGTGAGAGCGATGGCGAGAGAGAGGGCTGAGAGAGAGTGAGGGCAAGAGGGTGAGAGGCTAAGAGACGGAGAAGGCGAGAAAGTCGAGAGGGCAGATGCGCGAGAGAGAGGTGAGTAAGAAACAGAGGGCCGGAGAGAGGAAGTGAGAGGGAGGTGGCGGGCGGGAGAGTCAGAGAGGGTGAGACAGAGTTCGCAAAAGAGAGAGAGGGGAGATAGCTAGGGGCAAGAGAGAGAAACAGAGTGGGGGGAGAGACAGTGAGGTTGGGGCAAGAATAAGAGACGGCGAGAGATAGATAGAGAGAGAGGGCGAGAATGAAAAGGGTGTTGGGAGAGAGAGCGGGCAAGAGGGCCACGAGCAAGATGCGCAAGACAGAGACGGGGCGAGAGAGAAAGTGGGTGAGAGAGAGTGGGGCGGTGAGTGAGAGAGGGGGCGAGACAGTGAGGGCGTGAGAGAGAGTTGGCAAGAGAGAGAACGGGGTGTGTGAGATAGAGAGACAGAGAGGGTGCGGGAGAGAGAATAGGAGAGTAAGACAGAAGGCGAGAGACAGAGAGGGAAAACCGGGTGAGACAGAGTCGATAGAGAGAGAGAGCCCAGGGCCGAGCGAGAGAGAGAGATGGAGAGTCTGCCAAGACAGTGATGGGGCAAGGCAGACAGGGGATCAGAGAGAGAGAGACGGACGAGAGAGAAAGGAAGCAATAGAGAGAGCAACAGAAAAGAGAGGAAGAGAAGGTATGAGAGAGAGAGGGAGAGAATGAGAGAGGAGTTGGAGAGAGGGAGGAAAGAGTGAGAGGGGATGGGGAAAGAGGAAAAGAGAGGATTTGAGAGAGATAGGGGCGAGAGAGAGAAGCTGGCGAGGCAGAGAGGGGGAGTGGATCAAGAGAGAGATGGGGAAAGGCACAAAGGGGTTGAGACAGAGAGAGCAGAAGACAGAGAATGGGAACGAGAGAGAGCAGTGAAAGAGTGAGAGAAAGCGAGGGGGAGAGATGTGCGAGAGAGTCGGGGAGCGAGAGAAAGGGGACGTAGATAGAGGCTTAAGAGAGGGGAAAGCGAGACAGTGAGGGGATGGAGAGAGAATGTGGGAAGAATGACTGCGGTCGTGAGAGAGACGTCGAGAGCGAGAGATGGGCTATGTAATAAAAAGAGATGGCTATATACACAGAGAGAGAGTGGCGAGAGAGAACGAGGGCAAGGGAAAGAGACGAAAAAGAGAGCACACGTGAGAGGGAGAGGTGCGCAAGAGAGCGAGGCATTGAGAGAGTGGGGTCGAGAGAGAGAGGCGTGGCGACAGAGTGTGGGAGAGAGGGAAATGTGTCGAGAGGGAAAGAAAGCGAGAGAGAGAGCAGTGGCGAGGTAGAGAGAGAACGCTAGAGAGGGAAGGAATGAGACACTGTTGCAGAAGAGAGAGAGGGGCGAGAGAGAAGGGCAAGAGAGAAAGGGGACGAAATAAACAGATAGGAGAGAGAGTGGTGGCGAGAGAAACAGTGTCTTCAGAAGAGAGGCAGACAGTCAGAGAGAGCAGGGGCAAAAATGCAGAAAGAGTGGACGATAGAAAGAGTTAGAGAGCGGAAGCGATTGAGGAAGAGAGTGTGAAAGAGAGAGGTGAGAGAGTTAAAGCGGGCGAGAGAGAGAGGGGAGAGAAAGAGAAATGGCGAGAGAGAGACGGCGAGAGAGAGAAGGGAGGCAAAAGAGAGAGCGAGGGAGAGAAAGAGAAAAGAGCGGGGCGGGAGAGAGAGGGGCGAGGGTGACAGAGAGACAGAATGAGACAGCGGAAACAGAAAGAGGGAGACAGAGGGAGTGTGAGGGGGAATGCGATAGAGAGCTGGAGAGCGAGAGAGGGTGGAGTGCGATACAGGGAGGGTCAAGAGATACAGAGGGCGAGAGAGAGAGCAGGGAGGCGACAGTGAGAGAAGGGAGTAAGAGAGAGGCAGAGGGGGTGAGAGACAGAAATAAAAAGGGGGGAGACAGAGAGAGAGGCGACCGAAAGAGAAAGAGTTCCGCGAGAGAGAGAAGGCCATATGGGAGAGGGTGAGAGAATGAGTGAGAGAGAGAGAGTCGTGCGAGAGAGTTGGGGTGAGAGAAAGCGGGGGCGAAATGAGAGCGAGGGCGAGAGAGCGCGAGAGAGTGGGGGACGGAGAGAGAAAGTGAGAGAGAGGGCGAGAGAGAGAGGGCGAGGGACAGTAAAAGTGAGAGTAAGAGAGGACAAGAAAGACAGAGAGCGGGGGCGGGACAGAGAGAGGAGACGGGAGCGAGCGAGGGGGGGCAAAAAGAGTCGGGCCAAAACAGAGAGGGGCGAAATGAAGAGAGAGCGAGTAAGAAAGGGGTGCTAGTGAGAGTCAGAGCGGTGAGGAAGGGGTAGCGAAAGAAAGGGTTGAGATACAGAGGAGTAAGCGAAAGAGAGAGAAGGGACGAGAGAGAAGAGACTGGAGACAGGGCAGACTGAGAGTGGGGACGAGGGAGAGGGCGAGAGAGAGAAGGGGCAACAAGAGGAAGAGGGTTTGAGGGACAGAGGAAGGACGAAGAGGGAGGGGGCGAGAGACACAGAGCGAGAAGAGAGACAGAGAGAAAGAGTTGTGCAAGAGGGATAGAGGGAATGAGAGACAGGGTGCGCGAGACAGAGAGGGGTGATCGAGAGAGAGGCGGAGTTCATGAGAGAGAGCGAATGCTCGAGAGAGGGGACAGAGAGAGAGAAATGGGGCATGAGAAAGGGGTGTGAGAGAGAGCAGGAGTGAGAGAGAGAATGTTGGGGTCAAGAAAGAGAGAGATTCCGTGATAGAAAGAGGGTGGTGAGAGATAGAGATAGGTAGGAGTGAGCAAGAGAAAGAGGAGCGGCGTGAAAGAAAAAGTGACGACAGAGAAAGGAGGTGAGAGAGAAGGGGGAATGTGAGAGGGAGAGAGACAGCGTGAGGAGAGATAGCGTGAGCGAGGTGAGAGAGAGGGGTGCGAGGGACAATGGGAGAGCGCGGGGCAACAGCGGGAGAGTGAGGGGTTGAGAAATAGGAGCGAGAGAGGGAACGAGGGAGAGAAAGCCAGAGAGAGAGAGGACGAGAGAGAGAGGGAAAGATGGCCAGAGAGAGAGCGCGGGAGAAAGAGAGGGACCGAGCGAGAGAGAGAGCGAGAGAAAGAAAGAGACAGATCGAAGGGCTGAGGAAGAGAGGGGACGGGAGAGAGAGCGACGAGAGCGAAAGGCAACAAAAGAGAGAGAGCGTGGAAGAGAGAGAAGAGATCAGGGAAGGGAGAGAGAGAAGGTGAGAGAGACAGAGAAATCGAACGAGAGAGCAGGATTAAAGGGGGAAAGAGAGGGGGTGAGAGAGAGGCGAGCGGGAGAGATGGAATACGAGAGGCAGAGAGAAAGAGTGTTGTCGAGAAAGAGAGAGAGCACTGGGAGAGACAGAGAAGAAGGGACTGCAAGGCAGAGATGGGGCAGGACAGAGAGGGGAGCGAGAGAACCTGGGCTAGAAAAAGAGAGGGGGTGAGAAAAATGGAGAGAAAGTGAGAAAGCGAGGGAATGGGCGAGAGAGAGAGAGGCAGCGAGAGAGAAAGAGATCAAGGGAGAGAGAAAGAAGAGAGTAGGTTCGATAGAGAAAGCAAGAGCGAGAGTGGGAGAGAGAGAAAATGAGAGAGCAGGCTCAGAGAGAGAGAGACAAGAGCAGTGGCGAGAGAGAGAGAGGGCGAGAGACACGGGCTGAGCTACACAGAGAGAGAGGGCAAGACAGAGATGTGGCTTGAAAGAGAGGGGAGGAGAGTGAGAGAAAGGAGTCTATAGAGAGAGGGAAGAGAGAGAGTGACGGCGATAGAGATTGAGTACGATAGAGAGAGAATGGGGAGAGACAGAAGGCAAGAGAGAGAAGCAGCAAGAGTCATAGAGTCATAGAGATTTACAGCACAGAAACAGACTATTTGGTCGAACTCATCCATACCAACGAGATATCCCAAACGAATCAAGTTGCACCTGCCAGCACCTGGCCCACATCCCTCCAAACCCTCCCTATTATTATACACAAACCAAATGTTATTTACGTGTTGCAATCGTACCAGCTTCCAACACTTCCTCAGGCAGCTCATTCCATACAGGTGCCACCCTTTGCATGAAAAAGATGCCCCTTAGGTCACTTTTATACCTTCCCCCTCTCACCCTAAAACTATGCCCTCTAGTTCTGGTCTCCCCCACCCCAAGGAAAAACTTTGCCTATTTATCCTATCCATACGCCTCATAATTTTGCCAACTTCTGAGAGCGTGGGAGAGACGGGGGGAAAGAGATAGGGAGAGAGGCAAGGCGAGAGAAAGAGCATCGTGAGAGAGGAGATCGGGGGGCGAGAGAAAGACCGGGTGCGTGAGGGAGAAAGGGCGAGGGAGAGACAGAGCGCGAGAGAGAGAGCGGGAGACAGCAAGAGACAGAGCGGGGGTGACAGATAGAGAAAGGAGGCGAGAGAGAGAGAGGGAGGGCAAGAGAGAGGTTCGGCAAGCCAGAGATGGGTCCAGAGAGAGGGGACGAGAGATAAATATAGAGACAGTGAGAGGGAGGCGAGAGAGAGAGGGGGGACGAGAGGGAGAGATTGCACATGAGAGAGAATGAAGCGAGTGTGGGGGGCGAGAGAGTGAGGGATGGCAGAGAGAGAGAGAGAGAGTGGGCGAGAGAGAGAAAGGGCGAAGGAGAGAGGTGAGAGCAAGGGAGAGAGGGACAGAGACGGATAGAGAAGGGACACCAGACAGAGAAACAGAGCGGGGGCAAGACAGAGAGAGAAAGATAGCGCGACACGGGGGCGAGCGAGAGGGAGGAAGCGAGAGAGATTGGAAGGCAAAGCGAGTGGTGCGAAAGACCTCGAGGAACGAGAGAAGGGGGGGCGAGAGAACGAGAGTGGGCGCGAGAGAGCGGGGGTGGCAGAGAGAGAGAGGTTCTGGGAGAGTGCAGCCGAGGAAGAGATGGGGCAAGAGAGAGAGAGTGAGCGCGGGAGAGAGAGAGAGAGAGAGAGGGAGAAGTGAAGAGAGCACGGATGAGAGAGGTTAGCGGGTGAGAGAGAGAGAGGGCGAGAGACAAAGAGGGCGAGCGGGGAGGCAAAACAGTGCTGCAGCAAGAGAGACAGAGGGAGCGAGAGAGAGAGGGTCTAGAAAGAGACAGGAAGCGAGAGAGAAAGAGGGTATTGGTAGGAGATAGAGAGAGAAGACGTGAGAGAGGGAGGTGGGGAGAGAGTGAGGGGAGACAGTGAGAATGAACAATAGAGACTAGAGCAGGAGCGAGAGAGAGAGAGAGGGGGCAAGTGGGCGATGGAGGGGACGAGAGCGAGAAAGAGGGCGACAGGCAGAGAGAGACGGCGAGAGAGTGAGAGTGGGGTGCGACACAAGGGTTTGAGAGAGAGGTAAAGGTGGCCAAGAGATGGAGAGAGGGAGTGAGAGTGAGAGAGACAGAGAGAGTGACGGCGAGAGAGTGGGAAGGGACGAGAAAGTTGGATGAGAAAGAGATAGAGGTGGACGAGAGATACAGACCAGGTGGCGAGAGCTACAGAGGGGAAGAAACAGAGAGAGAGATTCGTGAGAGAGAGAGAGACTGTGTGAGAGAGAGGGGCGAGACAGAAAGACGTGTGGCGAGAGAGAGAGATAGCGAGTGCCCGAAATAGAGCAGCGGCGAGGAAGAGAGAGAGCGGGGTCGAGAGAGGGAGTTAGGTGTTGAAAGAGAGAGGGGGGAAGAGAGAGAGAGAAGGGGAGAGATAGAAACTGGGAGTGAATTTGAAAGAGAGAGAGAAAGGGAGAGAGAATAGGAGTGAGAGAGAAAGAGAGAGATGGTGAGAGAGAGAGGACCAGCGAGAGACAGAGAGAGAGAGAGAGCGAGAGAGAGACAGGTGCGAGAGAGAGGTTGTCGAAGAGTGTTGACAGAGAGTGGGGCGAGATAGAGCGAGAGATGCTCGGAGAGGGAGAGAGAGGGGGTCAGAGTGTCAAATCGGTGAAAACTAGTGAGGGGGCGAGGGACCGGCGAGACAGAGAGGGCGAGAGAGCGCGGGTGAGAGTGCGAAAGATAGTGAGGGGTGAAGGGACAGAAAAAGGGTGCAGGGAGAGAGCGAGAGAAAGGGAGAGAGACAGAGAAGGGGAAGAGAGAGAGGTAAAATGTGCGCTACAGTGAGGGGGCAAGAGAGAGAGGGGGCGAGACAGAGAGCGCGGTGGCCAGAGAGAGAGAGAGAGACAGAGGGTTTGAGAATTGCGCGAGACAGAGGGTGAGAGAGCAGATGAGAGAGTGAGAGAGTGGGAATGGAGAGAGAAAGGTGCAAGAGAGAGTGTGCGATAAAGGGAGCGAGAGAGGGGGGGGCGAGTGACAGAGAGAAAGTGAGACAGAGAGGGGAGAGAGAAAGAAATATGTGAGGCTCGCGAGATATAGACTGAGAAAGGGCGTGACAGACACAGTGGGAGTGAGAGCCGTAGAGTTGCCAACAGCGGCTAGTGGAGAGGGTTTGGGAGAGAGAGGGAGGGCGATGAGAGAGAAAGAGAGGGTGGCATGTGTGTGGTGGGAGAGAGGAGGGGCGAGATAGAGAGTCAGAGCGAGAGAAAAATAAATATGTGTTGCAAGAGGGAGGTCGAGGGAGGAGAGCGAGATGGACTAGGAACCTGAAAGGGCGCAAGAGAATGGCGAGAGAATGAGAGTGCGAGCGAGAGCAAGTGAGACAGAAAGAATGGGTGCGAAAGAGAGCGCGATGAAGGGAGGGGTGTCCGGAGAGAGAGAGTGAGAGAAAGTGGATGAGATGGACATGGGGCGTGAGGCAGAGAGGTGCGAGAGAGAGACAGACAGACAGAGGCTGAGAGGGCGAGAGATTGAGAGAGTGACAGGCGAGATATAGAGAGGTGACGAGAGTAAGAGAGAGGAAGAGACAGAGAGGGAGAAAGAAATAGTGGAACGAGAAAGAGAGAGGGCACGAGAGAGCAAGATAGTGTGGGTGTGAGATCGAAAGACATTGCGAGAGAGAGAGGAGGCGAGAGAGATAGAGGGCGAGAGAGAATAGAGCAGGAACGAGAGACAGAGTGCGAGAGAGAGAGTGGGGAGAGAGACGGAGTGGTGGGTCGAGAAAGAGGGATTGGGAGGGGATGATAGAGTCGCATTTCGAGCGTGAGAGTGGGAAACGACAGAGCCGGAAAGAGAAATGGCTGGTGAGAGGATGTGAGAGCAAATGGTGAGAGAGAGAGGAGTGCGAGATTGAAAGCGAGGCAGTGAGAGAGGGAGGGTGAGAGAGATGGGTGGGATAGTGAGGGAGGGAGAGTGGATCGATAGAGTGGAGTGCAAAAGAGAGAGAACGAGAGGGCGCGAAAGAGGAAAGGAGTGTGCAGAGCAAAAGGGGGGCGAGAGAGTGAAAAAGGGGCTGGGGTTTGAGAATGGTGCGGGAGAGAGAGGGTGAAAAGGAGAGTGGGCGAAAGAGAGAGGAGGGGCGACGGAAAGACGGGGCAAGAGAGAGAGTTCAATAGAAAGAGAGGAAGAGAGGGCGAGAGACTCGGAGAGACAGAGAGAGGAGCTGAGAAAGAGACGGAGGGGAGAGAGAGGGGTCGATAGAAAAAGAGAAGGCAAGAGAGACAGAGTGGACAGGAGATTGGGTAACAGAGAGAGCGATGAGAGATAGAGAGGGCATGACAGCCAGTGCGAGAGATGGAAGAGATGTGAGAAAAAGGGCAAGAGAAAGAGAGAGGGGCACGAGAGAGGGGATCGAGGGAGAGAGACAAAGGCTTCGTGGACAGGGTGAAAGAGGAGAGGAAGAGATACAGAATACGAGAGAGGTGTCACAAGAGTGAGAACGGGGTCGAGAGGAAGGGACGGGGTGAGAGAGAGAGACAGAGGGTGTCAAGAGAGGAGAGGAATGAGAGAGAGAGTGATAGGGGATGAGAGAGGGGAGAGGGGGTGGTGAGAGAATGCGGGTGTATAGAAACTGGGGGTCAGAGATAAAGTGAGAGAGAGTGCCCGAGTTAGAGAGAGAAGATCTGATAGAGTCAGAGGGGCGAGAGAGAGAACTGGACAGAGGGCGAGAGAGAGAGAGGTTGAGAGAGGAGGCGCGAGAGACTGAGAGCGCGAGAGAGATTAGGGTGTAAGAGAGAAAGAGAGTGTGGCGAGGGTGTTTTGAGAGTGAGAGGACGGGCGAGATACAGAGAGAGGGTGTTGAGTGAGGGAGGTTCGGGAGAGGGAGAGAAGGGGCGGAAGAGAGAGGTCGTGAGAACGAGGGGTGACAGGTCGAGAAAGAGAGGGAAAGTGGGTGCGAGAGAGAAAGAGGGGAAGGGAGAGATAGAGTAGGCTAGATAGAGAACGAGAGAAAGGCGGCAAGAGAGAATTGGCGAGAGATAGAGAGGGAGACAGTAGTCGAGAAGGAGAGAGCGGGAGAGCGGAAGGGAGATACGTGGGTGGCGGGAGAGAGTATGGGCGTGACAGAGAGTTAGGGAGCGAGAGACAGAGCGTTGCTTAGAGAGGCGGAGGTGGGTGAGAGAGAGGAAGGGTGAGATAGAGAGAGAGGGAGAGAAAAAGAGAGAAGTGTTGCAAGAGTGAGAGAGAGTAGGCAAGAGAGAAAGGGAGTGAGAACGAGAGAGGACGCAAAGGAGGGGTTGAGAGAGTGATCAGGGGCGCGAGAGAGAGGGAGAGTGAGAGAGAGGATGAGAGGGAGAGAAGGGGTGAGAGAGAGAGGAGGGTTGAGTGTGAGCAAAAGGGCGAGAGAGAGAAAGGTGTGAGAGCCAGTGGATCTAGAATGAGAGAGGGGCAAGTTAGCAAGAAAGAGAATGAGAGAGAGAACAGAGTGGGAAAGAGGGAGATAGTGCGAGGGAGGGAAAGAGAGTTAGGGCGAGAGAGAGCAGAGGGAGAGAGGGTTTGTCGAGAGCGAGAGGGAGAGAGGGGGCGACACAGAGGTGTTTCGACATTGAGACGGTGGGAGGCGACAGAGAGTGACGAGTGACGAGATGGTGAGAGCAAGCTGGGCTAAGCGAGAGGGTTGCACGAGTGAAAGTGAGGTGGTCAAGAGAGACAAGGAGCGAGAGGGATTCGGGGGCAATAGAGGGAGTGGGCTAGCAGTATCGTTAGAGAAGGGTAGCGAGAGAGAGAGCGAGAGGGCGCGAAAGAGAGAGAGTGTCAGAGAGAAAACGTGAGTGAAAAAGAGAGATCAAGGGGGCGAAAGACAGAGGGGGGCTGGAGAGAGGGACGAGAGAGATAGAGTGAGATAGAAGGTGGCGGAAGATATAAAGGCTGAGAGAGAGAGACCGAGCAGGGGTGAGAGAAAGAGGGGATCAGAGAGAGGGGACGAGAGATAGAGAGACAGAGGGGTGTGAGAAGGTGGGAGAGCGAGTGCGAGACGGGGAGAGAAGTCAAGATTGGAGTGGTGCTGGAAATGCACAGCAGGAATTCCTGAAGAAGGGCTCCTGCATAAAATATCAAATTTCCTGCTCCTCGGATGCTACCTGATCTCCTGTGCATTTTCCGCACCACTCTAATCTTGACTCGAATCCCCAGCACATGCAGTCCTCACTTTCGACTAGGTATAGAGAGGAGGCGAGAGAGAGAGAGACGGAGGCAAGAGAGAGATAGATAGAGAGACAGAGGTCGAGCGAGAGTGAGACATTGAGAAGGCAAGAGAAGGGGAGAAAGTGAGATACGGTGAGAGGGAGAGGTGGTGTGAGAGAGACTGAGAAGGTGGTGGGAGAGAGAAGTGGTGTGAGAAAGACTGAGAGGGGTGAGAGAAAGTGGCGAGAGAGACGGGTGGCAAGGGAGAGTGGGGCCAAGAGTGAGAGTGGGCGGGAGAGTGGGTCACAGAGAGAGAGAGAGGGTGAGGGAGAGAAGATATGCAAGACAAGGTGCGAGAGAAAGAGAGAGGGGGTGTGAGAGAAAGAGAGAGGGGGTGAGAGAGCTGCGGCAATAGAGCTGATGAGAGAGAGTGTGTGTCGGTGAGAGAGACAGAGAGGGCACATTAGTGGAGAGACAGAGGGAGGATGAGAGAGAGAGGGAAAGGGACCGAGTAAGAGAAAGGGGAAAGAGAGAGAGATGGGGTGAGAGAGAGGTGCAAGAGAGAGCGGGTGAGAGAGAGAGGTGATAGCGATAGAGACAGGAGAAAAGAGAGCGACGGGGCAAGAGAGAGAGAGAGAGAGAGAGCAGGCGTGAGAGAGAGTGGGCGAGAGAGATATTGAGAGAGAGAGAGTTGGCAGATAGCGAGAGAGTATGAGAGAGAGACAGCGCGAGCAAAAGAGAGAATAAGAGAGAGGTGTCGAGAGAGAGGGTGGGAGGAGAGAGATGGTGGCAAAAGAGAGAGAGGGGAGAGAGAGGGAGAGATAGAGAGAGACAGAGCTGAACCAAAAGAAGGAGAGAGAGGGAGTGAGAGGGAGAGGTCGAGAGAGAGAGGATCGAGAGAGAGAGACGGTCGTAAGAGAGACGGGGTGAGCGAGAAGGGCGAGGGGAGTGAAAGAGAGAGTGCGCGAGAGAGTGAGGGCGAGAGAGAGAGGTGTAGAGAGACAGCGTGAGAAAAGCGGGTAAAAGGCAGAGGGGAAGTCGTGGAGAAAATGTAGAGAATTACCAGGATACGGAGAGAATTCTTCAATGCGTAGGTCTTTTATTTGCAAACGAAAAGATGACACTCCAAAAGCAGATTCTTGAATGTCCTTGAACCTTCGGGTCCGTGGCTGTTTATTTTGTTATCATGTTTTTGTTAGCTTATCAGCATTTCCAACTGCGTTAATCAAAATCACCTCACTACAGCTATACAATAAACCAACGATGTTAATTCCCAATATCTCTCGAGTTCTCCTGCTATAGTTTTTCCTTTCATTCTAGTTTATGTAATTTTAATGTAACGATTAGACATTTTATTGTAGTTCTGCAACAAGTGCCCTTCATCCCAGACCCGACGTACTATTTTTCTAATGCCATGATGAGGTATTTGAGGTATTTCAGAGTCAATGGTCTCGAGCCGGCTGACTCTACTAACTATTAATTAAATATTTCATGTCATGTCCCAAACACTTATTGATACAATCTGTCCCAAACTGCCATGATGATATTTTGCAGTCGAGGGTGACTTTCCTAACTGTGTTATTTCATCTCTACATAGTAACCTTTCAGTCTCAACTTTACTGTGCTAATTGGTCAAGGGGAATTCCACTATTTTATCCCATCCTCCCACAGTGAACTTTTTGACTAGTGTCGCATTCAGATCGCCAGTGATCTTCTTGCTTTTACCATTCCCATGTTTTCATGCTCTTTGTTTTCCATATTCCCCCTCCACCCCTCTGAGACCTTCTAGTCTCACCGAGAGAAAGAAGACATTAAGATCAGTCACTCTGGTGCCCAATACAAACAACGTAGGTTCCAACTCAGACTAAATAATGTTTTGAGTTTGAGTCATAAAGGATTCTTCCTCCATTCCTGGAGTCCCTTGGGCCAAAACCCTCTCCTCCAATAACCAGAACAGGAAAAAAAGACCGAAGATCCCTCACTAGCTAGGATCCGTGCGTTCTTCAGAAGTATCATCAATATCTTTATGTGGACATATTCCTTGCCCCGTGGTATTTGTCAGATCATAACAGTAGAGCAGTGGGGCTCCATAAGAGGCCGAAGCGCATCCGGGCATAGCTGAAATGGCCACAAGTAACGGTGTACTGATGCGAGCTAAAAAAGATTGAATAAAAGGTAAGGCACTACAAAAGATGAAGGCATCAACAGGTAAAACCACACATGTAATAGGACCAATCTTGTCAAACCATACTACCCACGTCCCGAATATATTAATCAACTAATCAAAAGCCTGATGACCAAACCCTGCATTGTCTTTTAGCTCCCTATCTTAGATTCTATAGCTTTTCCATTGCTTTAGTAAAAGATCCCCCAGGCCTGTTGTTGTTACTTATAACGGTACAATAGTACTCCCCAAACGACACACAAACCCCGCCTTTTCTTTCAAGAATCCAATCTAAGGCCTGTCTATTTGCCATTTCATTTTGGTAGCATAATCCAATTGTTCTCCAAATACCACAAGGGCATCGTCATTATAATTTATTAATCACTGTTGTTTATAATAAATGTAATTAATCCATTCAGCATTCTTGATAACCTCTATGACTGGGTTAAGAGTGTTTTTACCTGTGGCAATTTCATTGTGGGCCTTAAACTCATTAGGAATACCTCTTTTCTGTCCTATGCTATCAAACCGAATCGTTGGATCAGGGACATACCGTTGCTTAGTTCAGCATAAAGCTGACTGTGTCGTAGCAGCAAGCTGTGCATGTGGTGATATAACTGCCTTGTGTAGTAGCATTACACGGGCACAGCTGCCACTACACTCAGCGGGCAGCATTGGGCGCAACCACACAGTCACCTAGTATCAGCCAGTGGGACACGTTGAGAATTTAGGATGGCCCCAAGTATGGCGTCCACTTCGAATTCAATCGTATTCCCGCAAAGACCCTTAAAATAGTGTACTGGTGTGGAAGTATTTCGCTTCAAGCATCCAAAACTCAGTCGTTCCCGTATCCTGAAAGCCGCCACAGGGAACATGTGATTAGTCTTGCTTGTGGACTACGGGATACTGTAACTGCACCAACTTTGGTGTTGCTGCCTGCCCACGTCATACTGACCGTAGAACGGAGAGGTCTGAAGAAGGAGGCACCAGAAGGGATAGTGGGATTGCATGTAAATTCATAAATCATCCGGGATAAGAGGTCGGCTAGAGTGCTGCAAGCGCCATTGAGTGTAGGTGGTCGAGTTACAGGGCATAGGGTAAAAAAGTAGTATGGCGGGGTCGCCTTAGTGCACAAGAAACAGCCTTATGTAGCCATCATTACAGCCGCACAGTTTGCCTGTTGATGCTAGTGATTGTCACGGACATGTAACCATGTCAGGGCACCAAGGTCAGCACATTTATTATGTATTTGTCTCCCTGGCATTACCAGTGCAGGTCTGCCATGGTAATTGTCTCCAAGTCTGAGCATGCAGGCCTGGCATCAGAGAAGAGGGTATCAGGAGCGATCCCATGTCTTCCCCATCCCCGCTTCCAGGAGAACAGCTATGCTACACATCTCCATCATTTTCATTTCTGGAATGATCAGTATCACCGAGAGCTTCACCTGTACTCTGTTTGGAATCCTGCTGAGGGGTATGGGCTTACTATGTGCCTGGCCCGTATCCAGGTCCCTCCGCCTCAGCTCTAGTTATGTCAGGGTCAGTGCCGGTGTGAGAGCTTTAGTACAATGATTAAGGTGGCACGATACGTGTTGTCCCTTCACTTGGATGGCGGCAGGTGATGACTTTGTCACTACAAAACTTCCCTTTTACCTCGGCTCAACCGAGCGTCTACAGAAGACCCGCACACACACACAATCCCGGGCTTAAAGGTCCTTATTCGTTGTCAGATATTGGTTCCCTTTTGCGTTTCCTGCACGTGGACCGTCTCATGTATCATTGTTGGCTGCTGCAAATAGTGCTTACGTTCTCGTCATAACTGCTCGAAGCTAGGCTCTTCGTAGGAGACTCTCCACTTGGGCACTGGCATAAGTCTGCCTGTGAGCATCCCTTACGGTGTTAGATTGGTCATGCTGTTAATGTGCATGTGATAACTTATCAGCAGCAGCGGCAGATCGTCAACCCAATTAAGGTTAGTGCTTGCGCAGACCTTATATAATTTGTTTTTCAATGTCCCATTAATCCATTCTGTCATACCCGGTGACTGGGGCTGATACATGCACCCAAACCTCTGATTCTCAAAGAGTTTCTGAATGAAGTTAGACCAATTTTCTGAACTGATTTCTGACGGTACATAAAACGTAGGGTTAACTTCATTCGTCAGAAATCCGACTATTGTCCCAGGTCCTGCTTCTTTGGAAGGGACAGCTTTTAACCATGGGCAAAACCTGTGAATCACCACTAACATGTACCTTTTCCCTCTCACCTATTTTTACACGTCCACGGTGTCAATTACGAAATGCTTAAATGAGCTTTCAGGCAATGGTATGTGTCCTATAGGGGTTGTTATCCCTTTCCTAACATTATACTGTGCACACACCTCACATTGTGACGATTAATAGTCCACTGAAGCCTGCAGATACAGTCACCATAAACCATCATTCTTTATCTTCCTTAGCAATGTGATCGAATCCATGCACCTCCGAAATAAGAATTTTCAACAACAGGGTGTGTCGTATTCAGAAATCTTCCTCTGTGGCCCATAAGCCTTCTTGATTCTGCCGAGCACCCCTCTGCTTCCATAGTCGTTCCTCAGCAAGGGTATCCCTCCCCTGTAGTTCAGTGAGGTCCTCCATCGACTGTTCTGGATCTATCTGCACCTGAGACACAATAACAAAGAAAAAAAATCGAAGCTATCTTAGCCGCTTCATCCACTGCTTAATTACTCCTCATCACCATTCCACTGCCTTTTCTGTGCGCTTGGCACTTAATGATAGACAGTATCTTTGGCTTCATCATTGCTGTCGTCAGCTCCATAACCTGCTGGCAGTGTTGAATGGAAAACCCATTACTCTTCTTAAAGCCTCTTTGCTTCCACACTGTCCCAAACACGTGGCATACCCCATGTGTATAAGCCGAATCAGTAGATAAGTCAGCTTTTTTACCCTCCATCATTTCACAGGCTGCCGTCAACGCCTTCCGTTCATCCAACTGAGCTGAACACAGTTGTGGGCAATTTTCCAGTTTGATTGCCCGAGACTGGGACTGGCCCTGTCTTACAACCGAATACTCTGCATGATTACTGTCATAACCCCTATAACAATAACCGCCCACAAATAGAACTTCATTACCTTCATCAAGCAGTAGCTCAGACAGTAACTGGCAAATGCAGTCATTTCCCTTATGCAGGCATGGGGTTCTGCCTCATACTCAAATGGGACATAATCTGCGATATTCCTAATCGTGCACATCTGCACGGCTATCGTAAGCATTCGACTGCTCAGTTCTCCCCACAATCGTACAGCAGCTGTGTATCCTGTCCACCTTTTTGGCACATAATGGTGAAAAGGTTTGTCGTAGTCAGGCAAATCTAACGCTGAGGCTGATAGCAAGGCACTTTTAAGGGTATTGAAAGCTATCATAGCTTCTTCATTCCACTGCAAAAGACCTTAAATATGAATGTCTGACATCCTTCATCATCATCCTTAGGGGTGTCATAATCTCAGCATACTCCTCAATCCAATCTGCGCGCAATCCTGTCATACCCAAACATGTCACCATTTCCTTTACTGTCTCTGGTCTAATAATATTTAAAATTGCGTCAATCTGACTTGGTGCAGTTACCTTCGTTCCCTTAGCAACCATCCTACCCAAATATTTGATCTGCTGTTTGCAAAATGTAGCTTCTGACAGAAGGCTCCTCGGGAAAATATTGCTCAGCAATGATCACGACACCAGAAGGAATACATAGCAAAAGCATAGGGTTAAACAAAGGTGAGACAGTTTTTCGATTATATTTCACTCGTGGGCTGTATACCACTTCTGTCAGAGAGATGGTCACTTATTTCAATCTCATAACACAAGCCATTCGTATTCAGGCCACTCCAAGAATGTTGCTGCATATACATCTATATCATCCTTAGAAAATACTGAGCAAATTGGGCTCATGCGCATTACTCTGGTACCCGGGATGACCCCGGTTTAGAATGACTCAGGCCACTCACCCCAATGATATCGGCTATGAAGTCTGGACGTTTCACTTTCAAAACAAGGAAAAGTTCGTAATGAGGGTGGTATGCTGGTGAGAATCAGAAATTGTTGGGGGCCCATTGGGTATAGGGAAATAAAATCCCAATCTCTCATCTCTACCCTTACATAGGATTGGTATGCTCGACATAGGCTGGAGATTCCGAGTAAAATGCAAAGCTTTTATAGCGTTGTTGCTTTAACCCTTTTTCACATTCCTCAACAATAGCGTCCTTACAATGTTCCTACTGTCGCTTTGATTTCATCTTGCTATTCACGCTCATATTTTAACATCTCCCAGCTTTTGTGAGTTCAATCTGCTGTACATACCACTATTCCCTATCACATGCATAACTCCTTTAACTGGGCAGGAAAGTATCATTTCGTTTACGATCGGCTTTATCCCTCCTTTCTTTATGAATAATTAATCAATGCAGCACTGTTTTAAAGTAACCACGAGGCAATGACACAGATCAATGGCAGTGTGAAAAGGTATAAAATCAATCAGTCTTGCCAATTAATTCTGATTTTGTGATTCAGGGGTTAAAACAATTGGTTACTAAAATATGTATATATTCATTACCTTTAATTCGGAGGTAGAAACTGAACAAGTGAATAATACATTTTAGAAGTCATCAATATAAAGTGTAAAATTATTGATTATAAAAGTATGTAATTTCCAACTCTGAAAACCATGATAATTACCGTGTTCTAGTCCCTTAATTTAAATCCCAGACTAGATGCCTTAAGCAGTTTTGACCAGTCATTGCAAATTTGCAATGTTATAGGCTGTTAAATGGTCTTGTCGACTCACATGGTAACAAAATACTTATCATGCACAAATAATGCACGAATTCAAAGACACAGATATTAAGATTTGGACATGATTTTCACAACACAACGTTCAACCAAAACTTCAATTCTCAGTGAGGGAGGGAAATTGATGTAGAATAAAGCAACAACTGGCACTCCATAAACACCAATGAGCTGCAACCGTCTTAAAATTGAGTGGAGACAGAGGAGTCCGAAACAAACAAAAAAAGAAACAAATCTGCTATTGTTGGTTTGAGACATTTGGAATCTATGGTGATTGATTCAGTTCGATTTTTTTTTTCAAAAACTACATTCTATAAAGTTCACATAGTTCCTCCACTCAATGAGCAAATCATAAAAGCTGAAGTGATTTTCCTCTGTGTTACTTTTGTATTTTTAATAAAAAAAACAATGAGCAGACACCTGCTGAAGCCAGGATTTACAGTGCTACTGCCTTTAGTCAAATTATTGATTAGTCCAATGAGGTCGAAAGGGTTGAACATGAACATTGACTGTTGCAGGAAATAATGGGGGATTTGAGAGCAGGCTTATACGTATGTCAAATTGTAATGGGGTCTTTCTCCATATTAAACATATTCGAATTTAAATAAGATTGGTTTTCATGTAAACTTAATATACGACCAGTTAGAAATTAACAGTACAGCAGTCATGGTCTGTAAGAAGAACTGATGGGTTAATATTTCATTACTATTACTTTATTTTGCAGATTTTTAATTTGATATTCACCAATGGTTGCTTAAAAACTCTTAAAAGAGATCCCAAATTCCCAAAATGCAAATTAAATACAAAACCCTCCTTGATCCAAGGAATAAATCATGGACATTCAATCACCAACAAGCAAATGTGCATGCAAACCAGAGCACAAAGTGTTAAACGTTCTGCAAGCTTCAGGAAATCAGAGCCGAGTCAGACTCTATCTTTTTCTCTCTCTCTCTCTCTCCCTCCGCATCGGACACACAGATGAACATTTTCCAACATTCTTCTTATCTTCAAAGGCTCTAAGCCAGTTCCCTGCACCTTCATGCATACTGGGGCAATGCATTTATAACCCCACCAGATCCTGGGTCCCCCAGTGATCATATTGTGACTGTCTGCCACCACTTTTCTCATGAGCAAAAACATCATTTTTCTTTTACATGTGGGAGGTCTATATCCCTGCTGTCATCCTTATCCAGAGCGTCTCCAACCGATCCCAACCCTGATTCCAACTCCAATTCATCCCATCGGTCCCCTGCTGGTCGCCTTAGGGCTCTCCTCTGAACACGCTGTTTTACTTCCTTTTGCCCCTTCCACGGGCAACTTCCCCTCTGACCCCGTTCAATTCTCTGTTTATTGCTTAGAAACTCCTCAAACTGCTTTTGTTCTCATATTGTCCGCTGTAGCCGATTTCCTCTTCCAAATTCTCCACTTGTGTTTTTCTTTTCTCCACTTCCTCTCGTGTTATTGTCCTCTCGTGCTGCCTTCCCTTGATTAACCCCTTCACCTCTTCCCTTCTCAGTTTCAGTTTAACTTTATCGTCACCCATTAATTTTCTCCTTCTATTTCCACCGTTCCCTTTATCAAAGGATATTGCTTTGTATTTTCTGTGTTTGAGCAGGGAGGGGGTCTGCCCAGTTTGGATACAAAGGAAGTTTGTCTTTTCTTGTTATTTGGCAGCTTGTATTCAACTAATTAACAAAGACAATCTATCCTAGTTCGTTCCACCTGTGCAGATCCCTACTGTAATCAGGCAATATCCATAGGATGTACGAGGACTTTTTCCTATTCTGTCCATCTACTCGCTCGCGACCAGTGAGGTAGTATCCACAGGGAATAACTGTGGCCTCCCTGTATAGACCTTCGCGCCCAGTGAGACGGTATGAACAGGGATATATTCTGCCTGGTCCATTCTGCCCCTCGCTCCCTGCGGTCGCTGTGCAAAGGGAATTTCTGTGCACTGCCCATGCAGCCTCTCGCGACGAACAAAGTGGTATACACAGGGATTTACTCTGCCCTGACTGTGCAGACCTCTGCAACCGGCGAAGCGGTAATCACAGGCACATAATCTGCCCAGCCCGTGAAGACTGTCGACCAGCGAAGAGGTATCCACAGAGCTTAATTTGCCCTGCCCGTGCAGATGCTCGTGACTAGTGAGACGGCATCCACAGGGACTTACTGTGCCCTTCGTAGCTGACCCCTACAATTGGCGAGTTAGTATTCACAGGGACTTACTCTGCCTTGCCTGTACAGACCCTTGTAACGGTCGAGGTGGTATCCACATGAATCTACTCTGCCCTGCTAGTGCAAACCCTTGCAACTGCTAAGCTCGTATCCACAGGGACTAAATCTGCACTCCCTTGCGGATCATAGCGACTCGTGGGGCGGTATCCGAAGAGACTTACTAACACCAAGTGAATTTTTATTTCAGATTATATTTAATTCCCGGATTTCTTGGTTCCTTGGATCAAAGAGTTCTTTCAACAGATATTCTGCACTTTTGGGTCCCCAAGGACCTCCCTTATTAAATAGAACTTAATCTGAATTATCAGTAACACGCTTATATCTTTTTGTGTGTGGCCAGCCCTTGTTCTGTCAGGCTCAGGCGGCTCCCCCAAGGACCGTGAGGTTCCCTCGGACTGCAACCTCCTGTTTCTTTCAGACCCTGCTCACAGCGCCACATTTATTGTGGAAACTTTTACTCGATTTTCTGTGAGAATCACTGGGTTACACAGACAGTTCCTCGAGAAATTAAACTTTTATTTGCAAGCAAAAGATATGACAATCAGAAAATAACTTCCCAACTGCTACCCTATTCTTGGGGTTCGCTACCTTTTCTACATTCCTAGTTGCCGCGTATATCTGGTGCCATTAGCATAACCAATCATATTAGTTTGCATTGTCTTTCCAAACGAGTCATCTTCTGCCACACTGGTCTTCTAACTTACACTTAACCTGTCAAATCGTTCTACTATTATTATCAGCCTGTGCTCCTCTTTTGCTAATCTATCACATGGGTTTATGTATAGCTCCAAGAATTTAATTACACAACTGTCATGTTAACTTCAATATACCCTGCACTTAATTATCCTGTCCGCACACTCACCCTTCCACAATTAACCTTGGTAAAATTTTACTTTCAAATATAGGTCGAAAGTTTTTCGCAGTATTTACGTATCTAACTAATTTACAATCTTGCTCTCTTTATAACTTGCTTATTCGTTTCTGCATCCTCCTTTACTGAGTCCTACATTTCTCTGAATCCATGGCTTCTCACAATATGTCCATTTTATCTAAGCTGCTTCCTTCGACCTAATGTCACCTTAATTTGTGTTAACTATTGTTTCGTCACCTTTGTGTTTTGCTGTTCTCACATTGGAGGGATAAATGTATGTTGTTAATCTTATGGTGTTTAAATAAATATCAGACATTGTCTGTGTTCCAAAATATCTATTTCATGTAAATTTCCAATTTACTGAAGCCACCTTGCCGTCACGACTTTATGACTTGTACGATTCAGGTTTATAAACATAATGTCAAAAACAAAAACAAAAACCGACGTGTACATAAACATCATTAAAAGAAAACCTATATACTGAGATCACTATTCGCAAAAGCTCATTTACCGCAAGATTTTCAATTAACTCTCTTGATCACACATCCCCAGTTCCAAAACAGTCTGATCTCCACCTTGGTGGCGAATATACTATTAAACAAAACCATCCAATATACACTCATGCAGTCCATTTTACCCAGTATTAGCATTTATTTGCGCTCAGATATAACCGGAAATTGCCTTGTATCTTGAATTATTACTGTTTTACCGACAGACTTGTGCATCCAATTTCCTGTTTTTAACATGCTCTGCATTTGTATTACAGCTTTCATTTTGATATATAACTCCCAACAATGTTAGTATGTTCTTGATGTTTCCAGATTCAGTTGAATTTGAGCAACCTCGGCTGTGGGGAGATGAATGGTAGATTTAGCTGAGATATTCATCCTGACCTATTTTGACCTGTTTTGAGATCATCGCTCTGTATCTTATCTGTCCTTCTCAAGTGTCATTGTGCTTTTTCACCAGGTCTCCTGTTACGCTGATGAGTACAGAAGGACAATGATATACCAGTGCTGCACGTTCCTCCAGTCGGCTGTTACTGCTCTAACCTGGGTTGCGGAGGTGGGGTTGGGGGGGGGGGGGGGGGTGGGGGGAGAGGAGCTTACAGAAGGGTGACAAAGTATTGCTGCTGATGTACAGGATCTTAGTGAGATCACATCTGGAGTCTTGTGAGTAGTTTTAGTGTCCTGACTGAAGACAGGGTCTTCTGACATTGGATGCAGCTCAGAGATGGTTCCGTCAACTGATTCCAGTAATGAAGGTGTTATTTTATAAGGAAAGGATTATAAGGTTGATCTAATATCCATTGGAGTTTACAAGAAAGAAGCATGATTTCAGTTTTACATCGAAAACTGTAAGGAGTCAGCAACAGAAGCCATTTTCACAGCAAATGGAGTAATCCATTCCACTTCTGCAGCCTAATTTTTAGGAATAGCAGAGGTATATTCAGGCCTTCGAACCTGTTACACCAGAACAGGACGAGGCTAGTCAGCCCATACAGTTACAGGAGGAGGCCCACCAGCCCCTCGGGCCTGTAACACTGCACCCAGAGTAGACCCTGCAGCAACAGTATCCAGATTCACACCAACAGGATCAGTCCATTCAGCCTCCTCAGATCTGTAACACAGGACCTGGAAGAAGTCACATAGTGACTGGAGATTGATACACAAGGATAACAGGAGGCCATTCAGTCCCACAGGAATTTGAGAAGGATGCAAACTATATTAGAACCCTTATGGGATATGAGGAAGAAGTTCACCTTTAGTGCCTATTGCATGAATCTCGAGAAGACCATACACTCCCTCAGTCCCATTTGATAGGTGCAGGAGGAGACTGTTCAGTATCTCCAGCCTTATGTGGAATAGTATGAGGCTTTTCAGCCATTCAAATTGTTACATTGCAAGAGCAAGATTTCATGAGCGCTCCAGCATCTTATTCATCAATAGAAAAAGGACATTCAAGCCATCGACATGATAACGTGGGAACACCAGAAAGATATCGGCTCATCATTTTATTTACTGAAAGGTAGTGGATAAGTCCATTTAGGCACTGATGCTTCTAAAACAACATTCAGAGCAGGTTGCTTTACATGCTAATAATACAGGATTAGCGGGAATGAAGAGGTTATGGTGATGTAGGAATTTACAATTATCGCCTTCACGAAGAGATATACAGGAGTGAGTAAAGTGTAAGAATTGAAGAAAGATTATTAAAATCGACTATTCAGGAATTAATTAAAGGAGATGTGCAAAGACAATTCACAATTCCTCAGAATCAGCATAATTTTAGAAAGAACGAATCGCGTTTCGATTATTATTTAGAGCTCTCCAAAGATGTGACAAGCAAGCTGGATACCGGGAATCCTGGAAATTCAATATTTGGATTTCCAGTGGCATTGAATAAGGTGTGCACAAAAAGTTAATCTGCAGATACGACCGCATGTGTTTCGAAATCATTTGTTAGCGTGGATACAGGATTGGAGAACCAACAAAATGCAGAGAAGTGGAATAAATCAGTCATTTTCTGTTTGGGAGATACAATCTTTTTGAACCCATAGGGCACTGTCCTCGGGCCACATCCATTTGCAATCCGTACTACTACTTATTTGAGGAGATAGAACATGCTATAACCAATTTTTCAGAGGACACTAACTCTGGCGAGAAATTGCAATGAAGATGTCAGAAATTTGAAGGTGTATTTGTATAGATGGGCCAACATTTGGCAGTTCAATCTGAACAACGAAATGTATGAGGGTATCTGTTTTGGTCAGTGTTACAGAAAGTCAATTTATTATAGAAATAGAGATAAACATCAGGGTGCTTCAGTGCAGAGAGATATGGGTGGCCTCGTCTATATCACAGATAACTCAGACACCGGTACAGCAGTTAATGAGAATGGCAAATGGAATTTGGGCATTTATTTCCAAAACTCTTGATTATAAAGGGAGGGAGGTGTTGCTGCAAAAATGCAAGGTATTTGTGAGATCTCAATTGAATACTGTGTACAGTTTGGATGGCCTGATTGCAGGAGTGATATAGTTGAATTGGAGGCACTTCAGAAGATGTTAACAAGATTGATTCAAGAAATAAGGAGAATGTCCTCTGAAGAAAGATTGAGAAGTTCACGCCTGTACTCTCTGCACATTAAAAGAATAAGAGTAGATTTCACTGATGTCTGAAGGATGCGAAAGGTGATTGACACTGTAGATGTTGTCACAAAGCATGTCCTTTCTTTTAGAAAAGCTGTTCATTGGCTCAAGGATAATCTGTCCTTAATGTTTTTCAGAGGGGTAATAAACCAGGCCGGGCTCCAATCAGTCTGGTTTTGTAGAAAGATTAAAATGATTTTGAGTGTTCTTTTGTTCACAGGGAAATAGTTGAGACTTCAGGTCAAAGTGATCATATTTCAGAAGTGACCTGTATAATGATAGGCAAATGGTGAGTACAGGTGAGGAGTTCAAAATTGAGCTGTGTGGAAAATCGCTCTATCTCTTTCTGTCCTTCAACTTGAATCTTTAAACATGAGCTCCTTTTCTACTTTTATTGTAGTGAATTTGCTTATTGGGACTGTTGTTGGCACAGCATAACTAATCTGCTGTGTTTCTTTATTCTACTCTCTGCTTTTCAGTGTGTAATGTTGCGAACAAAATTTTGTCTGTTTTAAAATCTAGTAGTCAATCCCGCTAACTTACACCAGGCAATTTTCACTGTACACTTACTGACACAAGTTGCAACGTTATGGTGTGGGCAGCTGGCTTAAGAATGTTTTGAATAGTTTGGCCGAATCCATAACACACTGGGAGCTCGTCCGAGATTTTAAACAACGCTTAGTAGGTACTAGCGTCTTTATTTCGGATGTTGGTTTGGTTGAGTAGACAAAGCTTGGGATATGAATGGCCCTTTCAGTCACGAAAGTTTTTCTGGATGTGGACGCGGTGAATTATAACTGGTTGCAAGCACTAACAGAGAAGATAGAATTGGAACTGTCTGCTTCTGTGAGGAAAGTTGAGATAATTACAGCAGTATTACAGCATTTACACTTGTTGGAGAAACCATCAGAAACAACAGCAAGAATTCAATTGCATATGAGGCGAGAGATAAGGAAAGGGGAGCAGAAATGAAACAGCTTGAGTTATGGTTTAAAGCAGAGGGAGGGTAAAAAAGGTAGAGTAGCAGAACAGAGAGAAAAAGATAGAGCAGCAGAACGGGGAAAAAAGAGAGAGCAGAGAAGGAAAAAAGGGAGAGCTTTTGAACTACGAAAATTGACACTTTAGAAGGAACGTCTGCTTAAAAGGCTGTAGATAAAGGTGAAGGTTAGGCTCACTGAAGTAAAGAGTGAGAATGAGCAAATCCCAGGTAGTCAGAAGTTGTCTGCCTTTAAGACTGGTAACAAAGGAGTGTTGCAGGGAATAAATGTGTCTTTAAGTACCCCTGCCTTCAGCAATCTTTGTATAGTTGCTATTATTCCCTTTCCTGACTCTGGTTATAAAAGATACCGCGGTCTCCAAGGCAGAAAACCTCCTGGTTTCAACTCTATTTCCACTGGGCTAAGTCATTTCACTCTCCCCACATCTGCATCATGCTGTGACCACAAAGTGACTGGTAATGCATCCAGTCGCTCATTACCATATTGCTCATCATCCTCCACTGTCACGAGCATGTTCTACTTGACTCTGTATTTCCTTGACTTCCTTCGCCTTCCTGTTTGGTTGCCGCATGCCAGGATTTTAATATAGCTGCCATCCTCGGATTCCCAAACCCGTTGACATGAGCATATGCCATTCCCCAACTGTTTGCATATGCTGGCCAAACTCTCTAAATCTTTAGATAGATTTCCCTTATTTACTGGTAAGTTTGCATGTGGTGCGGCACCTGGGATACTATACCCCTTTTCCAGGAACGCATTTATTTTGATTTTCAGAATTACTCCCTACTCCCCTAATACTATTGCTTCACTTCGCAAATGTTGTGGAGTGGTGACCTCATACTGCCAATGTCTCTCTGACATCTCATCCTGAAACTCATCAACTATCACTCTTCAGTGCAGCTCAGACGTAGGTCAACACTCTGCTTCTCACATCAGCCAAATGTCTTAACTATCACTTGCCATATCTCTGATCCAATAGATATTAACATCCCTAACCTCTTGCATCACTAATTGTGTGTTAGCCTTTTCTATGTCCAAGCCCGGCTCTGAGCAATCCAATCTTTCGTCTAACTGGAGTAAAGCACTCCTACCTAATAAGTTAATTGGTGTCTCTTTATACACTAATATTGGCAGAACTATCTCCCTACTTTCCATTTCTATTTTTACTTGAGCTGTAATTCGAGTTAACTGTCATTTCCCTGAGACACCTACAGTTTTAGCAAATTTACTTCTCATGGGAAGGTGAGAGGCATACCGCGGCTGGACACAACTGTATGTGGCTTCAGTATCTAGCAACACATGTCTGCCTCCCTTACATATTAATTTGTACTACTGCTTCTTGATCGGCCTCCCATGCTCAGAAAGGATAGTGCCCCTTCCCAGCCAGATCCTAAGGGCATCACTCTCACATCCAATTCGGGTTATCAGGTCCTGCTGAGCATGTAGGTGTCCGGGAAGTGACCACTGCGGATTCCCACTGACTCGGCCTGATCTGGGGCAGAGAGGGAATGGTCCAATAAGGGCAATTCCTCCTGAAGTGGCCCGGTTGCTAGAATCCCCAGCATCTCAATTCTGGCCCCGTGAGCCTGACTATTTATCATTTACCTTAGTCCCCCATTCCTACATCCCTGTCCTTGGAGACGCTAGTTCTGATTAAACTGCTGTTTGAATCTGCCCTGCCCTGGATTCGTCATCTGAAGGACAATTTATCTAAAACCCGTAATTGCTGCCATAGGACCTTCTGGCCCTTGTCTGGCTACATGATAGGACACCCCTTACGCCATCAGTTGGGTGAGCCAGTGTTAATTACTGTGTCCGTTCTTACTGACAAAACCTTTTTGGCCTTCTCTTTTTCTTCATTTTCAAGCTCTTTGAGCTGCATTTGCATCAACTTAACTTGCACCTCCTCCCCTTGTTCAGACAGTTCTCTTTTTAGTTTCGAAAGCTTTCAGCTGCGTGAACTGGATGATCTCTAAATTCCTGTTCACTCATTGGTGATGTCAGACCGATCACCACCTCCAGCCTTGACCACACATGGAAGGGCATTGCCTCAATGATGGAATTTCAGAATATTGTGGTCAGCAACTGGTTAGTCTCTACATCTTGCTTTGTTTCCCGCCTCCATTTCATAAACACTGTTTCTCCAAGTAGGCAGCCAGGTTTTCACTTTCTCCCTTTGGTTCCCCTCTCAAAGCCTGTGAGTCCATTTTGGTGGAGAACAGTCTCTTCAGACCTGCCATACATTCTGACTCACTCGATCAAACCCGACCCGATCAATTATTGGATTGTCTGCCGCATTTTTTAAAAAAACAGGCTCGGACCTTTAATTCATTTAACTACGTGAGCGCTCCCTGCGTAATCAACAGTGCCTTCAAGTCCGCTATAGACAGCAATCGCCCTGTGGTTTCATATGCAAATCCCTGATGCACTTTCCCGCTCCCTCATGTAAACGAGGCAGCGTAGTTTTCAGCTTTTCCAGATCCTGAGTTCTCCAAGGAATGTATTTTGATTTTCTTCCCTCTTTTAGAAGCACTGGCAGCGTCCTTCCCTGTTGGCCCCTTTTCTCTTTACCTGCGCTATATCTCAATAATTGCCCCTTGAACACTGCCTCCAATGCTTTTTCTAATTTCTCCAATTTTTGAGGTACTGAGGCAATTTTCTTTCCTTGTCTCTCTTCATCACTTTCCACTTCCTCTGCGTCACCTCCATTTCTTCTCTCTGCAGTCTCCCTTTCATGTCGCCAGTATTCCTCAATTGCTTTTACTTCACTTTGCCCACGCAGTACACTAACCTCATGTTTCTGTTTTTCTTGCCTTCGTTGTATAGCTTCCATTTGATCCAACCTGCACCTTTTCGCTCTCTCTCTCTTTTTCCTCAGTTCATTTTTCACTTCTGCATTTGCATCCCCTTATAACTCTCCCTCTATTTCTACGAAGCTAAAAATCACACAACACCAGGGTACAGTCCAACAGGTTTAATTGGAACCACACTATCTTTCGCAGCGTCGTTCCTTCATCAATTAATAGTGGAGGACTCAATCCTAACACACAGAAATTATAGCAATCATTTACAGTGTGATGTAACTGAAAGTATACATTGAAAAAATACTTGTCTGTTAAGTGTTTCATCTGTTTGAATATCATGATAGTTTCACTTCTTTCATGTGTAAATCACAATACCATTTATTAAAAAGTCGCATTCTCAGGTTAGTGGTTAACAATGGTGATAGCTATTCAATATGTTGAAGGTGTTAGCACCCCGTGTTCTCTGTCTGTGCCATGTTTAGATTGATTCAAATCTAAAAAAAATTGGATAACGGAGTTTTGCATGAATTCATGCAGTTTTTGAGCTCAGAGGTCGATATGAATGCATGCAGTTTTTGAGCAAAGTTAAATGTAATCCTGCAAGTACAAAATCACCCCACAAAATATATGTGCTCATGCGGGTCTTGATCTGTCTATATGTGTGTGTCTGTCTGATTTGGGGGTTGTGAGTGTGAAAACTTTTGTATGTGTGTATAGTGAGTGTGGAGTGGCTTAAGTCTATGAGGGGTGCATGTGTGAGTGTGGGTGTGTTTGTGTCTGTAAGGGTGTTTGTGGATGTCCGTTTGCGCATCTGTGTATATGTGTGTCCGTGTGTATGCTTGTATAGGACTGCCTGTGTGTGTATATAGTTTAATGGTGGTCACCTGTAATGTGACATGAACCCAATGTCCCGGTTGAGGTCATCCCTATGGGTACCAAACTCAGATATCAATCTCTGCTCGGCCACTTTTCGCTGCTGCCTGTCCCGAAGTCACCTGGACGACAATATGACAGACACCTGGAAGTACTCACAGGTGACCACCATTGCACTATACATACACAGACATTCCTACACACACACACACGCACAGTCACTCCTATAACATACACACGGACACACATATACGCAGACGCACACACAGGGATGCTCTCACAAGAACGCGATACGCCACCCAACTCATCGACCGTCAGTGCCACAGCAAGGACCTGTAATGACCGCCTCAGGAGAGAGACACTTGCTGCAATCGACAGGGCAACCTTCGCTGTTCAGTATTTCCCAGGAGCTGAAAAACTACGCCATGAACTTCGTGACCTGCAACACATCATCAATGAGGATGAGCACCTCACAAAGGCCTTCCCCACATCTCTACTACTTGTCTTTAAACAACCACCAAACCTCGCAGCAAGCTGCCCGGCTCTCAGGACAACGCCATACAACCCTGTCACGGTCGGCGGTGCAAGACGTATCAGAGTGTGGACATAGATATCACCATTAAGCGTGGGGACTCCTCCCAATTTGTACTCATGCGTCTCAGCCAACGTTGTCTGTCTTATACGTTGCATTCGAGGATGCCCTGAGGCATGGTACATTGGGAAAACCGAGCAAAGGGTACGACAACGGATGAATGGGCACTGGTCAACAATCAACAGACAGGAGTGTTCCCTCTCAGTTGGGGGACACTTCACTGGTCCAGGACATTCGACCTCGGACCTTAGGGTGATGATCCTTCAAGGCGGACTTTGGGACAGGCCGCAGCGAAAATTGGCCGAGCAGAGGCTGATAGCTACGTTTGGTTCCCCGTAGGGTTGGCCTCAACTGGGACCTTGGGTTCAAGTCATATTACAGGTGACCACCATTGCACTATAC
Organism: Chiloscyllium plagiosum; assembly: GCF_037043375.1. NCBI lineage: Eukaryota > Metazoa > Chordata > Chondrichthyes > Orectolobiformes > Hemiscylliidae > Chiloscyllium > Chiloscyllium plagiosum. The sequence continues at coordinate 29,436,387 of NW_028270184.1, read as the reverse complement.
ACACACAGACACTCCTACACACACACACTCTCTCACACACACACACAGTCATTCGTATACACACATACACACGGACACACATATACGCAGTCGCACACACAAACACCCACATGCACCCTTACTGACACACACCCACCCACACTCACACATGCAACCTTCACAGACATAAGACACTCTGCACTCACTACACGCACATGCACATTTTCACACTCACAACTCCCAACCCAGACAGTCACACACACACCCATAGACGGACCAAGACCCACATGCACATATATATTTTGTGGGGTGAATTTGTACTTGCAGGGTTACATTGTACTTTGCTCAAAAACTGCATGCATTCATGTAGAACTCTGACCTCACAAACTGCATGAATTCATGTAAAACCTTTTAGATTAGAATCAATCTAAACATCCTGGCATAGACAGAGAACACAGAGGGCTAACACATTCAACCTATTAGGTAAAAACAATGACTGCAGATGCTGGAAACCAGATTTTGGATTAGTGGTGCTGGAAGAACACAGCATTTCAGGCAGCATCCGAGGAGCAGCAAAATCGACGTTTCGGGCAAAAGCCCTTCATCACGAATAAAGACAGAGAAGCTGAAGCGAGGAGAGATAAACTAGAGGAGGGTGGGGGTGGGGAGAAAGTAGCATAGAGTACAATAGGTGAGTGGGGGAGGGGATGAAGGTGATAGGTCAGAGAGGAGGGTGGAGTGGATAGCTGGAAAAGAATACAGGCAGGTAGGACAAGTCAGGGGGACAGTGCGGAGCTGGAAGTTTGGAACTTGGGTGATGTGGGGGAAGGGGAAATGAGGAAACTGTTGAAGTCCACATTGATGCCCTGGGGTTGAAGTGTTCCGAGACAGAAGATGAGGCGTTCTTCCTCCAGGCGTCTGGTGGTGAGGGAGCGGCGGTGAAGAAGGCCCAGGACCGCCATGTCCTCGGCAGAGTGGGAGGGGGAGTTGAAATGTTGGGCCATAGGGAGGTGTGGTTGATTGGTGCGGGTGTCCCGGAGATGTTGCCTAAAGCGCTCTGCTCGGAGGCGTCCATTCTCCCCAGTGTAGAGGAGACCGCATCGGGAGCAACTGATGCAATAAATGATATTAGTGGATGTGCAGGTAAAAACTTTGATGGATGTGGACGGCTCCTTTAGGGCCTTGGATGGAGGTGAGGGAGGAGGAATGGGCACAGGTTTTGCAGTTCCTGCAGTGGCAGGACAAGATTCCAGGATGGGAGGGTGGGTTGGAGGGGGACCAGGTAGTCACGGAGGGAACGGTCTTTGCGGAAGGCGGAAACGGGTGGTGAGGGAAATATATCCCTGGTGGTGGGGTCTGTTTGGAGGTGACAGAAATGTCGGCGGATGATGTGGTTTATGCGAAGCTTGGTAGGGTGGAAGGTGAGCACCAGGGGCGTTCTGTCCTTGTTACAGTTAGAAGGGTGGGGTCTGTGGGCAGAGGTGCGGGATGTGGATGAGATGCGTTGGAGGGCATCATTAACCACATGGGAAGGGAAATTGCGGTCTCTAAAGAAGGAGGCCATCTGGTGTGTTCTGTGGTGGAACTGGTCCTCCTGGGAGCAGATACGGCGGAGGCGGAGGAATTGGGAATACGGGATGGCATTTTTGCAAGAGGTAGTGTGGGAAGAGGTGTAATTCAGATAGCTGTGGGAGTCGGTGAATTTATAAAAAATGTCAGGTCAAGTCGGTCGTCATTAATGGAAATGGAGAGGTCCAGGAAGGCGAAGGAGGTGTCAGAGATGGTCCACGTAAATTTAAGGTCAGGGTGGAATGTGTTAGTGAAGTTGTTGAATTGCTCAACCTCCTCGGAGGAGCACGAGGTGGCGACAATGCAGTCATCCAATAGAGAAGTACAGCATGGAAACAGACCCTTTGGTCCAAGTCATCCATGCTGACCAGATATACTAGATTAATCTGCTTCCATTTGCCCGTACACAGCCCATGTCCACCTATACCCTTCCTATACATATACCCATCCAGATGCCTTTTAGATGCTGTCATTGTTCCATGATCCACCACTTCCTCTGGCAGCTTATTTCATACATGCAATACCCTCTGTGTGAAAACGTTGACCCTGAAGTTGCATTTAAATCTTTCCCCCTTCACCCTAAATCTATGCCCTCTAATTCTAGATTCCCCACACACCAGAGGATTTGGAACTGGGGCCAAGGTAAACTGAGGCAAGAGCGAGGCCATGCTCCTCAGGAACTGGGCCAACCAATCCTCGATCCTCTTCACCGTCAGGACCGACCACCTGAAGGTGCTGGGTATTTGGTTCCGGGGTCTGGGGCCTGTGGCAAGTCTTGGGAGGAGCGTATCAGCAAAGTGAGGTAGAAACTGGGTCGCTCTCCATCGCGGGAAAAAAACCTGCTCATCAGGTGTGAGGCACTGTCATTGCTATTATATGTGGCACAGGTCTGGCCTATTCCCAGAACCTGTGCCGCTGCAGTCACCCGGGCCATCTTCCAGTTTATATGAAGGTCAAAGATGGACCGGGTCCGAAGGGACTCGCTGTACAAAGATCTAGGCAACAGGGGAAAAAATACACCCAATGCCACCCTCACCCTGATGGCTACCTTTGTGTTGTGACTGCATCAAGCTGTGCGTGGATCCCCGGTACGCAAACACCAAGTGTCACTACGTCCTGAGGTTCTACCTGTCCCCGGTGTTGCGAGGGATGGGGCTGGCCTCGCTGCCGCGGAACGCTCCGAGTAGTTGGACCGTTCCGTATCACCTGTCCTTCGTGGAGAAGTTTATGAAGAAAAACACCTTTGACCACAAGTTCATCCGAAAGTGGTCAGCACGTAGTGTCCTGAGACCCTTTGGGCAAAGGAGAGGGCGGAACCTATCGAGCGGTTCACTGAGCAGACTGTCAAAGCCATTTGGCAGAATGCCACATCGCCAGAACTTTCCAACAAGCACCAAGACAGGGCTTGGCTGGTGGTGAGAAGAGCTCTGCCTGTGAGGTCCTTCATGCACGCCCGGACTCTGCCGCACCGCACGCTGCCCTCGAAACGGCTGCGGGGGTGACGAGACTGGAATGTACCTACGCAGAAGAAGTCTGGAGAGGAATTCAGTGGTGTTTGTCGAGGTTCGTCCCAAGCAGCGCCATGTCGCGGGACTCCCCGGGACGCACACCGAGACGAACATCAACTGTGCCTGGAGGATCATCAACTCGGTGAAGGACGCTCTCTGGGCGGTCCGAAACCTGTTGATCTTCTAGCTGAAAGAGTTGACCACGACTGAGTGTTTGAGACTGGCACATTTCAAGGTCTAGGACGACGTGTTGAGGGACGCGCTGAAGCTTGGGGCAGCTGCCGCCAAGGCGTGGTGGGGAAAGACCACCGTGTAACGTCTGCCTACCTAACGAAGAACAGGGGGCCCACGCACTCATTTGGGCTCTGCTGACGCCTCAACCAAAAATGTAATCGTACAGACCTGTAAATAGGAATGATTACTCTGTTTCGGTATGCAAAGAAATAGAATGTTTATGTATGGCATGTTGAACTGTACAGACCATCAAAGTATTTTATGAATAAAGTATATTTTTGAAATAAAAAAAAGTTTAGAACACAAGCCCCAAATGTTGAAGTGATCACTGCCTGTCAGTCTCCCTTCCCTGGCCATCTCTGTATCGGGGTAACCTTGGAGACAGAGCTTTCTGGGGAACCTCTGGGGAGTTTGGCTTCTGTTAGATTGATTGCTTCTCATGTTAGGTTCTCAAATTGTCTTTTTCTGTTGTGAGCTGCTCCTGATCCTGACACTTTGATCTTCTTTCACAGCGGATTGGATGGAGACTTCAACTGAATATCATGTCAAAATCTGACAGACTGACTCCCCTGCAGGGCTTAAAAATCATCAGCCTTCGACCATCAAGGGAGAAATGTTCTGTCTGCGGAAAGTTTTATTTAAAATGTGATTGAACAAATTCTGAGACACATGCAGCTGCAGTGAGTGTTCCAGTACACTGTCTGTGGAAAGAGCTCTAACCAGTTCGACAATCTGAAAATACATTACGCCATTCACTGACAAGACACTGTTTCATGTGTTCTGTATGTGGGTGTGACTCCCAACAAACCATCCCATCTGGAAAGACACAAAGACACCATGCTCTATGGAGAAACCATGAAATGTGAGGAGTGTGGGAAGGAATTCAGATTCCCATTCCAGTCGAAAATTCATTGACGTAATCACACTCGGGAGCAGCTGCTCACTTGATCACAGTGTGGAAAAGGATTCACTCAACTTTTTAACCTCACTTTACTCCAACTCATTCACTCGGCTAAGAGACCTTTTAAATGTTCCAACTGTGAGAAAAGCTTTAACAGCAAAGGGAATCTGCAAATGCACCAGCGAGTTCCCACTGGGGAGAGGCTCTGAGTGTGGGAAAGGATTCACGCATACTGTCAGACAGCATGGACACAGATCCTTAGGTCCAACTTATCTACACTGACCAGATGTCCCAATCTGACCTAGTCCTGTTTGTCAGCATTTCGGCCAAATCCCTCAAAGTTTCCTATTCACATCCCCATCCGATGCTTTTTAAACATTGTAATTGTATCCATGTGCAGCACTTCCTCTGGCAGTTCATTCCACGCACACTCCTCTTTGCATGGAAAAGCTGTCACTCGGGTGTTTTTCTCCTCTTACCTTAATTTCCCGAATTTTGGACTCCCATAAGTTAAAGGTAGAGGTTCAACAACCTCACCCAGAACACTCCTTAGATTCCAGCCTGTACGTTACTCCCAGATATTTATTATTGTACATATAAATCACCCCGAACCCCTCAATTGATTCCAGTCTGTAACTCGCTCCCAAGTACCTATTATTTGATATATGAGTCATCCTGAACCCCTCATTAGATTCTACTTGGTAACTCACTCACCGGTATCTGTTATTCGAAACATGAACCATCCCAAACTCCTTGATTAGATTCTAGTCTGTAACTGTACCGGCACGGTGGCTCAGTGATTAACACTGCTGCCTCTTGGCACCAGGGACCCAGGTTCAATTTCAGCCTTGGGCTGTGTGGACTTTGCACATTTTCCCCATGTTTCCTCCGGGCACTCTGGTTTCCTCCCACAATCCAAAGATGTGCAGGTTAGATGAATTGGCCATCCTAAATTGCCCGTAGTGTTCAGGGTCTGTCGGTTAGATTCACTAGTCTGGGTAAATATACGGTAAGGGAATGGGTCTGGGTGAGTTACTCTTCAGAGGGGTGGTGTGGACTTATTGGGCTGAAGGGTCTGTTTCCAGACTGTAGGGATTCTAATTCTAACTCACTCCTGGGTATCTGTTATTCTATACATAAACCACTCAGAATCCCTAGATTAGATTCCAATCTGTAACTCACTCCCAGGTATCTTATTCTATGTATAAATCATCTTTAAAGCTGTCAAATTAATTCCTCCTATAACATGTAGCATTCAGTTTCTGTGCTGGTAAGATGCTTTTTCTCTTCCTGCTCCCCCATCACCTGACCTCAGTGATAGTGTGGCCTACCCTATTGTGCTGTGGGAAAATTGGGTTTCAGCTCATTCTTGATCAACTGGAAATACCAATTTTACTTGCTGATCTACCTAATGACAATGAGCTGATGTTTGTCACTTAGAAAGGTTGGATGCTGGGAAGTTGTTTCTGTGATGCAGGCAGACTAGGACACATGGGAACAGCTTTAGAATTAGTGGGGGTCAATTTAGAACGGAAATGAGGAGACATTTCTTCCATTTTTTTGAGGGGAGTGGTGGGCCTGTGGAATTCATTGCCACGGAGTGCAGTGGAGGCCTGGACGTTCAATGTCTTCAAGGCAGAGATTGATAAATTATTGATCTCGCAAGGAATTAAGGGCTACAGGGAGAGTGTGGGTAAGTAAAGGTGAAATGCCCAACAGCCATGATTAAATGGCGGAGTGGCCTTGATGGGCCGAATGGCCTTACTTTCACTCCTATGACTTATGGTCACCAATGCAGACCATCAGGGTGTCTGGCTGTATGTCATCAAGCTAACAATCTCTGGCCTGGACCACAGTTTTGAAAAAGTAGGCCAGAGACCTACTGTGAGTTATGTGGTTGCTCGGCAATGGGCTCATTATTTCCTTGCATTTCCCGCCAACCATGACCTACGTCTGAGAGTCTGTAAAGGAAGAATAAAGCTTCCTTTACACTATTCCCCACTAAACACTCGCAGGGACCGGGAATATATACAGAGTAAAACATCGTCAACACTTTTCCCCCATTAAGTATTCCCCAGAACAGAGATAGTTTGGCTTGAGATGCAGAATAAATCTCCCTCTACACTGTCCCCTATCAAACACTCCCCAGGAAAAGGACAGCATGGTATTACATACAGACTAAAGCTCTCAGTACTCCTATCCCAGACTGAGGTGAGTGTATTTATGCCCCTGCAGGTACAAGTGGGTACGTGTGGGCCTGAGGGAGTTGGACATTTTGACCCAGGAGACCCTATACGTCCTGTCCCGTAATCAGGGTCCCTTGGGTAAAGCTCTCGGACCATCCACCCAGAATCACTGGGCGAACATCCCGCAGCACCTGAGTCTGCGGCTGATCAACCCACAGGGGCGGCGTGAATCGTCAGCTCTGGAAATCTGGCCGCAATGGATAGATGGCAATGGGGAGGTGGATGCATCGACCCACAGACACCTTCTTCCCACCTTCTCTTCCCACCCCTCAACAGCTCCGGGATGATCGGCTTCGAGGTGATGAGTTCTGGAAAAGTCGGAGGGTATGGTACAAGGGGAAAGGATCAGAATACATTCGCAGATCGAAACAGTGGTGTCCTGACCCCAACCCCTTCCACTCCGTCTGTGCCTGGACCCTGTTTCCAGTGGCTGTTCAACCTGGTGGGGCGGTGCAGCAGCACCTTTCAGTTCTCATGCTCCTGGGTCCGGACATGCGGTATGATCAGAGACGAGCTGGAACTCCCTACTCAGCACTCCCACCACTCCCCCACCTCCCCAACCCAACAGAGTGTGATTCCACCTGCAGACTGCTTTAATAACTGGCCCCTGACTGTTGTGGATGCCCTGAAGGAGTGGGACACCGTCCACCTACGTGAATCTCATAGTGCATTACTCTCAAAGAAGGACCCTTGGATGAGGCGAGCACGTGAGTGTTCATCGAGGGTTGTCAATTCATGTGAGGGAAAGGGGGTTGGATAGAGAGAGAGAGAGAGAGAGACCTCCCTCCTTCCTAGGATCATTCCCACTTCATGGAGGTCACTGGCTTTTAGTTTCACGCAGCACTACAGACCTCCGTCTGCATGAGGAAGGGGAGCAGCCTTTTATCATTTGGGTCACCAAGGGCTCGTGCACACTCTCTCCCTCTCTCTGTAACCTCCTCCAGCTCATACACCCTCCCTATCTCTGTAATCTCCTCCAGCTCTACACCTGTTGCTATTCCAAGACCTCAGGCTTTCTGGCCTGTTGCTAAGGTTCACATTTCTAGGCGTCAGTCCTATTCCTCAGGTTTCTAATCCTTCTGTTGATAATTTCAATGTTGAAGCCCACACCTTTCCCGACACACCTTTCCACTCCAGCCCTGACTGTTCCCCTCTTTTCCACCCACACCAACCTCCAAAAGACATGCGTCTGCTCCTGATTCCAACTCACCGTAATGTTCCCGTGTGGCTGTGCCAACTATTACTACCTGCTGGCTCCTGGGGTGGAGTACTGCAATTACACCAATCACAGTGCTTGGGAGAAGTGGGGCTTTAGTAATAGGTCTATATTACTTACATGGATAGTCACATATCCTGCAACAAGCTACAGTCCCTTGTGGGCTGTTGCTAACGAGGAGATGGGACCTAGCCAGGTGTTTGAGTCCTTTTACTGAGGATAAGATCGGAGTTGGATAGGGTTTGGGACCCAAGCCAGTGTTGAGATGGCAATGGAATTGGACCTTTTTGCTAAGAATGTTGGTAGATAGGGTATGGGGCCGAAGGTTAAGGATGGAAAAGGAGTTAGTCAGGACCTGACGCCTGTGGCTAAGGCTGCAAGCGGAGTTGACCATAGTATGAGGCCTTTGTCAAGGATGAGATGGGGATTGGTCAGGATTTTGGACCGAAGCTAGAGATGAAATAGAAGACAGCTATAATATTGGGCCTGTTGTTGAGGATGAGACCAGAGTTGTTGAGGGTTTGGGGCCTGTTGCTAAGGAGAGACAGAAACATATCTGTTGGTTTTGGGCTGTACTGAGAATTAGGCAGGAATTGGTCAAAGGGGACAGGGACAAGGAGTTTTCCAGCTCACCTCTCTGTTTCATTTACTTCCAAGACACTGTTATCAGTTAGCAGAGGAATTCATCGACGATGTTCTTGGTTGCTTCAAAACTTGTTGAAAACTGTGCAAGTGAGTATAATAGTGAAGCAGGACCAGGCTGCAATCAGAATGCCGAGAGCACGGGCACTGTCGGAGGGTCAGTGCTGAGGGAGTGGGCACTGTCGGAGGGTCATTGCTGAGGGAGCGGGCATTGTCGGTGTGACACAACTGAGGGAGCGGGTATTGTTGGCAGGCCAGCGCTGAGGGAGCAGGCACTGTCGGTGGGCCAGTGCTGAGGGAGCGGGCACTGTCGGCGGGTCAGCGCTGAGGGAGCAGGCACTGTTGGAGGGTCATTGCTGAGGGAGCGGGCATTGTCGGTGTGCCAGCACTGAGGGAGCGGTCATTGTTGGCAGGCCAGCATGAGGGAGCAGGCACTGTCGGCGGGCCAGTGCTGAGGGAGCGGGCACTGTCGGCGGGTCAGCGCTGAGAGAGCAGGCACTGTCGGTGGGTCAGCACTAAGGGGGAGGGCACTGTCGGAGGGTCAGTGCAGAGGGAGCAGACATTGTTAGAGGGTCAGGGCTGAGGGATTATATTTTATCTAATTCTTGCTGATTTTTCCAGACACACTTAATATCAAATGACAGCTGGATAAGCAAACTGTACATCAGAACATTCAATGGTAAGTCTAACATAATTAAATCAGCTAAAATCTCTCCCATATTTGGCGACATACGTGCCCTGCCAGTCTCTGTCGCACACGCCCCCCTGCCAGTCTCTGTCGCACACGCCCTCACTGACCTCAGTTGCCCCACCCTCCATCCCCACAATCTCTGTGTCCATACTGCCCTCAGGGATATGATTGGATAACATTGGTTTGAAGTGGAAGCAATCCAGTTCCCACTGACACAGCCCCAAACACAACTCCGTGTCTGAACTGGGAGCAGATTGCAGCAAGACATCATAGAGAGAGAGAAAGACAGGGAGAGACATAAAGATGTACAACACAGAAACAGACTTTCTGGTCCAACTTGTCCATGCTGACAAGATATCATAAATAAATCTCTCCTTATCTGCCAGCATTTGGCCCACATCCCTCTCAATTCTTCCTATTCATTTACTCATCAAGATGCCTTATACATGTTGTAACTGCACCAGCCCCCACCCCTTCCTCTGGCAGCTCATTGCATACTTGCACCACCCTCTGTAAAAAAATGCTGTGTGTGGAAATGGATTCTGTCAGACATCCAGGCTGCTGAGACACTTGTGGCTTCACCCTGGAGAAAAGCCATTCATTTGTTCTGAGTGTGGGAAAGGAATCAGTCATCCCATCTGCTGTGACACCTTGACAGCCACACAGGATAAACACTTTAGTAACACTGACTGCAGCTGTTAATTTTATCAAATGCTGAGTAAACTTGTTGGTGACTGGAGAACACATAAAGAGACATTTACTGACAGAGTCAGGGCAGACAGACATGAAATGCTTTACTCCTTAATTAAATCTGTACCAAATAAAGATTGATTTCTGTTTCTTCCTTCACCACAAAAGCCTTTCTTTGTGCAGGGGGATAAATTACAGATAGACGTGTTTCTTTAACTGTCCAAAGAGGCAAGTTATGCTGAAAGTTCGGTTAATTTGTATCTGGTAATGTGTAATGTGGAAGACTTAAATTATATCAAGGTAAATCATCCCCTTGAGAACAAGGACTATCAAATGTAGACTGAAGAATACGGGATAGGGTTGGAGATGTGGAATGAAGTCACATTTGACAAACTAATGGGCTAACGTCAGATAAGACAACTGGCCATGAATGTTTACATCCCATGATTCTAAAACAAGCATAAACGGATCGAGAATGCATTGGGTGTAATTTTCCAAACATCCTTACATAGTGGATTAGTCCCAGCAGTTGTGAAAATGTCAGTTTATGCAGTCATAGAGTCCTGCAGCACTTTGGCTCAAACTGGTCCACATGGACCAAAATGTCTCTCCGTACAGCCTATTTCCCTGCATTTGTCCTGTTTATTATGAAAGGGAGGAAACCTATTGGAATCTGAGAGAAACAGGAGCAGGGATGCATTGTTGAAATTATACAGGTCCTTGATGAGGGCACACCTGAAATGTGGTGTGCAGTTTTGGTCTCCTTTTCTGAGGAAGAATGCTCTTGATCTTAAATGAGTGCAGCAAAATTTTATCAGACTGATTCTGTAGATGACTGGACTGACATATGAGGAGAGATTGATGAGGTTGGGATTAGTTTTGCTGGAGTTCAGTTGAATGAGGGGAGATCTCTTAGAGATTTCAATTCTTGAAGGAGGAGACAGAGTAGATGCAGATAGGATGTCCCAATGGTGAGTGTGTCCAGACCCACGGATCACAGTCTGAGGATTTGGGGTGGACCATTTGAGGAGACATTTCTTCCCCCAAAGAGTGCGCGCATGGCATTCATTACCACAGGAAGTAACTGATGCCAATACATTGAAGAGGCGGCTAGATCTTGCACTTAGGGAGAATGGGATCAAAGGTTATGGGGAGAAGGCAGAATTAGGCTATTGAGTTGGACAATCAGCAATGATGGCGATAAATGGTGCAGCTGGCTGGAAGGCCAAATTAAATCATCGTGCTCCTTTCTTCTATGTTTCTATTGGTTGGAGGACCATCCAGTTCCAGCTTGGTTATCCTGCTCCACCACTCATTCACTCCGACTCGTTGGAGGATCATCGTTTCCAGCTCCCTCATTCAGTCCTGTCCCTCAGTCACTCTGACTCATTGGAGGACCATCCGCTCCAAATGGGACATCCAGTCTTGTCCCCTCCCCCCTATTGATGCAAAACCGCTGTCAATTTGCTGCAACACTGGGCGATGGAGCAAACAGTGTGTGGGTGGTCCACTCTGTGGGTGGAACATCATGGCAGGCGTGATCATCCTCCAGTTTATGGAGCTGGGAGGGTGGATTAGGAGGTTTTGTAAACATGTTAAAAATAATTTAACCACCGAAAAGTAAGTCACTGTTGCGCCGTTTGAATCAGAGACACCTGTTTGGCCTGTCTCGGCGGTGAGGCCCAGGTTCTCATAGCACAAGCTTGATCAGGCTGGGAGAAAGTGAGGACTGCAGATGCTGGAGATCAGAGCTGAAAATGTGATGCTGGAAAAGCGCAGCAGGTTAGGCAGCATCCAAGGAGCAGGAGAATTGACGTTTCGGGCATGAGCCCTTCTTCAGGAAGGGCTTCTTCACTTGATCAGGGTGGGCCAGACAGCCAATCCGGGAGCTTCCTGATCTTTACCCACTCCTCACTGGAGTGGGAAGGAAGGAACCCCTGAGAACTGGCCGCACCCCTCGATGCAGAGTCCAACAACAAGCTGCAGTCCCAACAGTTACAAAATTCTCAACAGGAACGGGATCATCTTCATAGGTACTGTCTTAGTTATCTAAGAGGAACCTCGATTAAAGACGTAGGCGGGCAATATTTCGAACAACATAGCGTAAGCAGCAAATGGTGGAGATCACAGTGGATCAGACAGCATTTTGGGCAGAGAGCAATCTGACATTTCCAGTCAAGATTAGATTAGATTTCCTACTAATCTGATGAATTCGTCTAGACTTGAAAACAGGCCCAACAAGTCCACACCGACCCTCCGATGTGTAACCCACCAGACCCATTCCCCCGCCCTATATAAAACCCTGACTAATGCACCTAACACTATAGGCAATTTAGCAAGGCCACTTCACCTGACCTGCACATCTTTGGACTGTGGGAGGAAAGTGAAGCACCTGAAGGAAACCCACGAAGACACAGGGAGAATGTGCAAACTCCACACACACAGTTGCCTGAGGTGGAAATTGAAACCATGTCCCTGGTGCTGTGAAGCAGCAGTGTTAACCACTAAGCCACCGTGGCGTACCGTGCCATGCCACTGTACCACTGTCATTCTTCATCAGAACTGTGGACGAGCTAAGAGTTTATAGTACAGGTGTGGGCCCAGTGGATGTAGGGTGCTTGTGGAGAAAAGATGTTAATAGCTCAGATTAAGTGATCAGAAGGTGAGAATGGCAAAACAATGGTGTGTCTAATTGTCAGACTGGGAAGAACAGACTGTCCCATTGGGATGGGGGGAGGGGAGAGAGGACATGGTGACAGAGTGTAACAAGCGAAAAGGAAAGAAATGGTTCACAATTTGAACGTGTTGAACTCGATGTTGAGTCCAAAAGCCTGTAAAGTGCCTGGTTTGAAGATGAGATTTCATTCCTCCAGCATGCTTTCGGCATGAAAGCAGGAAGCTGTGTTAAAATGACTGGCTATTGGAAGGTCAGGGTAATGCCTGTGTCCAGACTGGAGATGTTCTGCAAAACGGACACTCAGTCTGTGTTTGATTTCTGCAATATAGTGTAGGCCGCATTGGGTGTAGTCAATACAATACACAAGATTGGAAGAGGTACAGGTAAAATGCTGTTTCATCTGGGAAGACTGTTTAGGCCATTGGATGGGGAGCAGGGAGGAAGTGAAGGTGCAGATGTTTCATCTTCTGTGTTTGCAGAGGGAGGGTGTTGGTGTTGGACTAATCTGATGAAGATTCGTCTAGACTTGAAAATTTAGCTTGCTCTCTCATGGATTCTGTCTGACTCTCTGTGACCTCCGTTTGTTGTCTTTCAGTCCAGATCCCAGCATCTGCAGTAATTTGGTCCTTAACCATAATAGTCAGGTGGAGAATATGAGGGGTATTGAAGAACATTAGAGTTTCAATGGAAACTAAATTCTCAGTTTTGAATTCCTGTCCTTCCCTTTTGATGAACAGTTTTATGAACATAATAACTGAAGTAAAAGGATGCTGTAAATAGGAAACGAAAACAGAAGTTACTGGAAAAGCTTACTGGCAACATCTGTGAAAAATCAGCATTATTGTTTTGTCTTCTTCAGATAAACTTGTTTTATAAACATATTTTCTAAGTTAGTCATAGAGAAAGATCAGCTAATACACCATCAATATATTCATAGCAATGAGAGGCCAGTCTGATGCTGTGGGGCTGGTTTCAGGAGATCATTTGAACTTATTCTCCACCAACACAATCAGACTGGAGATAGGCCATTCACATGTTCTAGAATGGATTCATCCGGACAGCCAATCTTCTGAAACACCAGCAATTTCACACCAAGAAGACCCCATTTACCTGCTTGGAGTATGAGAAAGGATTTACTCAGTCATACCCACCTGACACAACAGCAAGATCACACGACTGAAAGATCTTTTAAATGGCCAGACTAAATTGCTTTCAATTTTTTAGGAGAAGTGATACTTCATCAACGTGTTCACAGAGAAGAGACCTTTCAAGTGCTCTCATTGTGGGACTGACTATAAACAATCATCTTAACTTAGTATGCACCGAGAATTCACACTGGGGAGAGGCCATTCAAGTACTCACACTGTGGGACTGGCAGCAAACAATCATCTCGACTTAGTATACACCACGGAATTCACAGTGAGGGGAGACAGTTCGTATGTTCTGAGTATGTGAGTTTGGATTCACTCAATCATCCAAACTGCAGAGACACAGTGAATTGATGAGTAACTGTAATGATTGCTGTTAGTTGCATCCATGACTGAGCTATGTTCATCACAGTCTGTTTCTGCTGGTGTTTATAAAGTCCTGTTCAGTTAAACAGAACTGTATCATCTCTGCCAAATTGGAAATATTTGGGATTGATTGGTCCAGTTAAACAGAATTTTAGGAGGGTTTGTCTACAGAGTCAGTATGGGTGGAAGTGAGAAACTGGAAAGGAGCAGTCACTTTATTGGGAGTTTTCTACAGGCTCCCCAATAGCAACAGAACATGGAGGCAGATTTTGGAAAGGTGCAGAAGTGACAGGGTTGTTGTCATAGGTGACTTTATCTTTCCTAATATTGATTGGAACCTACTTCGTTCAAATATTTTGGATGGAGCAGTTTTTGTCAAGTGTGTGCAGGAAAGGTTCTTGATGTAATATATAGATAGACCAAGTAGAGGGGATGCCATATTGGACTTGGTGCTTGGCGGAGAACCACTCCAAGTGTCCGATCTCTTGGTGAGGGAGCATGTCGGTGATAGTGATCACAACTCTATGACGTTTACTATACTCATGGTGAAGGATAGGAGTAGATGGTATGGGAAAGTAGTTAATTGAGGGAGGGGGAAGAAACTACCTACTGATAGTGCTAGACAAGTTGTCCCACTGAGGCAAGGAAGGGATGGTAAATTAAAAGAACCTTGGGAGACAAGCGTTGTGAAACAACTAGTCAAGACGAAGAAGGAAGCTTATTTAAGGTTGAGGAGGCAAGAATTAAATAGGGCTTTAAAGGGTTACAAGGTAGCCAGGAACAGAAGAATAGACTTAGGAGAGCTAGGAGAGAGCATAAAAAAGCTTTCGTGAGCAGCATTAAAGAAAACCCTAAAGCGTTCTAACTAATGTGAAGAACAAGAGGATGGCTAGAATGAGGATAGGCCTGATCAGAGATAGTGTAGGGAACTTGTACCTGGAGACAGAAGAAGTTGGGGAGATTATTAATGAATGCTTCAGTAATCACTCCTGAGAGGGACCTTCAGATTTCTGTGGATAGTGTGAAACAGACTGATATGCTAGACCAGGTTAATGTTAGGAAGGAGGATACTGAAAAATTTGGATAACATAAGGACAGATAAATCTCCTGGGCCAGACTGGGATATACCCTAGGTTATTACAGGAAGCGAGGGAAGAGGTTGCTATGCCTTTCACAATGATCTTTGCCTCCTCACTGTCCACTGGACTAGTGCCAGATGATTGCAGGGTGGCAAATGTTATTCCCTTGTTCAAGAAAGGAAATAGGCATAATCCTGGGAATTACAGACCAGTCAGTCTTATGTGAGTGGTGTGCAAAGTACTGGAGAGTATTCTGAGAGACAGGATTTATTATTACTTGGAAAACCATAGATTAATTAAAGATAGTCAGCATGGGTTTGTGAGCAGCAGGTCATGCCTCACAACGGAGAAATAGCGCTACGCACGTGTAAGGTTGGCTTTGGTCGGGAACAGCTCCCTCAATCTGACAAACAACAGTGGTCCCAAAACAGATCCTTGTAGCACATCACTCGTAACCGCTCTCCAGGCTGAATATCAACCACCACTCGATGCCTTCTTATAGAAAGCCAGTTTCTAATCCAAACTGCTAAATCACCCTCAATCCCATGCCTCTGCATTTTCTCCAACAGCCTACCATGCGGAATCTTACCAAAGGACTTACTGAAGTCCATGTCCACCATATCATTATCCGAACCTCATCCACATTCTTGGTCACATTCTCAAAAAACTCAATCAGGGTTGTGACCTGACCTTGACGAAACCACATTTACTGTCTGCAATCAAACTGTTGCTTGCTAGATGATTGTAAATCCGATCTCTCATAATCCTTTCCAAAACTTATCCTACAACAGACGTAAGGCTAACTGGTTGATGATTACCTGGATCATCTCTACTGCCCTTATTGAACAAGGGTGAAACTGTGTTGCCGGAAAAGCGCAGCAGGTCAGGCAGTATCCAAGGAGCAGGAGAATCGACGCCCGAAACGTCGATTCTCCTGCTCCTTGGATGCTGCCTGACCTGCTTCGCTTTTCCAGCAACACATTTTCAGCTCTGATCTCCAGCATCTGCAGTCCTCACTTTCTTCTTGAACAAGGGGACAACATTTGTAATCCTCCAGTCCACTGGTACTAAACTTGTAGACAATAACGATTCAATATTAAAGCCAAAGGCTCCAATCCCTCCTCCCTAACTTACCAGAGAATCCTTGGATAAATGCCATCCGGTCCAGGGGACTTGTCTATTTTCACTCCTTCGAGAATTGATAACACTTCTTCCTTACTAACCTGATCCTTTCTGGTCTAATGTCTTGTATCTCATTCTTATCCTCGACAATATTCTCCTTTTCCTGGGTGAAAACCAATGAGAAATATTGGTTTAACATCTTTTCAATCTCCACAGTGTTCACACACAACCACCTACTTCTATCTTTGACTGCCCTATTTCTACCCTAGTCATCCTATTATTCCTCACATACCTATAGAACGCTTTAGGGTTCTCCTTTATTCTACCTGCTAAAGACTGTTCATGTCCTCTCTTTGCTCATTTTAACTCTCTCTTTAAATCCTCCCTCGCTAATCTGTAACTCTCCATCGCCTTATCTGGATAATCTTGTTTCATCGTCACATAAGCCTTCTTCTTCCACTTAACAAGACAAGCGCATTTCTGTAATAAACCACGGTTCCCTTACCTCATCAATTCCTCCCTGCCTGACAGGGATATACCTATCAAGGACAGGCGGTATCTGTTCCTTAAACCGGCTCCACATTTTGATCGTCCCCATCCCTGCATTTCGCTACCCCATTCTATGCATCCTAAGTCTTGCCTGATCATATCATAATTGCCACTCCCCCATTGATAACTCTTGGTTTATGGCATGTACCTCGCCCTTTCCATCACTAAATCAAACGTAACCTAATTATAGTCACTCTCTCCAAAGTGCTCACCTCCCACTAAATCAAACACCTGGCCTGCTTCATTACCAAGCACTAGATCCAGTATGGCCTCCCGTCTTATCGGCTCTTTGACACACCGTGTCAGGAAACCCTCCTGCACACATTGAGCAAAAACTGATCCATCTGACATACTAGAGTTATTGCATTTCCAGTTCCCTGTAATGACCACCCTGTTAGAATAAAACTCATGTTGGTCTTTCACATTTAAATCAGCTGTAAGAATTTATTCATGATCATTTCAGAAACAGTATAAAAGACCAGAAAGCAACTCTTTGTGCCATTTTGTCTGTGAACCTTTGTTAATTCCGACTTAGTTTGGCCTACATATAAATCCAGTCCCATAATAACGTGGTTGTTTCCAAACCATCCGGTGGGCAGTTAGAATAGATGATAAATTCTGGCTGAGCTAGTGGTGCCATGATCCCATGAACAAACAAAAACATCCAATTGCTGAGGTTACTTGTAAACTTGCTGTGTTTCACCAAGCTGGATGACTGAATGAATTTCTTACCACACTCAGAGCAGGTGAACAACTGTCCCCAATGTGTATTCACTGGTGTACAGTGAGGCTAGATAGTGTCATGAACCCAGCCCCATAATGATAGCACCTGAGCAGTCTCTCCCCAGTGTGAACACATTGATGGCACAAAAGTCTACTTGAGGTTTTATAGCACTTCCCTCAGTCTGCACACTTAAAGGGTCTTAGTGGGTTTTGAGAAGATTTGTAGCTCAGGTTGAGGTTTTGGATGTAGGTTTGCTCGCTGAGCTTGAAGGTTCAATTCCAGATGTTTCGTCGCCCTACTAGGTAACAACTACAGTGGGCCTCAGGTGAATCACTGCTGAATATTCCTGCTTATTTTAGGTTGGTAATGTTATTTCCTGAGGTGAAGTCTCTGCTCAGTGTAAACCTGTTTAAACGGCTGGATGACTGGGAGAAATCCTTCCCACACTCGAAGCAGATGAATGGTTGCTTCTGAGTCCTGAGTATGTCAGCAGATGCGATCACTGAATGAATTCCTTGCCACACTCAGAGCAGGGGAGCAGCCCCTATCCAGTGTGAATCCGCTGATGAGCCAGCAGGTGGGAGGACGTCATGAATGCCTTCATAGACATGGAACAGGTGAATGGTTTCGCCCTGATGGCGACTGCACCAATGTGTTTGCAGCTTGGAGGGTAATCAAACTCTTCCTACATTCCCCACATCTCTCCTGTTTTTTTGTCAGTGTGGCATTGGTTTGGCTTCAAAAAGTCACATGATCAACTGAAGTCTCATCCACACACACACAATTGAGCACATTTTCTCTTCGCTGTGAATGATGCATCCACCATCCATATTTAAAATCCAATAATATTCAGCTTACATTACATTCCACAAGTTTGTCAGATCTTAGTGTGTTATTTGACATGTTACATGACTGTTCATCCTTAATTCCAAAACCCTGTGGAATTAAGCTTTAACAGAAAAAGGGATGTGAAATGAAATAGAAAAATAAAGGCAGCTTAAGGAATCATAGTGAATGGATCTGGTAATTTTTGGGGCTGGCACTAGGGAATAGTGACCATAAAAGCTGCCAGAATTTTGTCATTAAATCACAAACTGGCTCCATCATGTTTATCAGGGATGAGAATCTGTCATCCAGTTGGGACCACCAGAAGACTGTGACATTAACTGGAAGAAAGATAGTACCAGGGAGGTGAAAACAGTCCACGTGTTTTATATCTACATTCAATGTGTGAGTTTCCAACCTCGGTATAGCTATCTAAAGGGGTAGCTTTAGTTCTTCCAATACGTAATCCAAACAAATTAAAATAACTCACAATCAGCAACAAAATCCAAAAGCAGGAATGTGCAATGGGATACTTTCTAACTAACACAGCCTTAGGGCGGCACGGTGGCTCAGTGGTTACCACTGCTGCCTCACAACGCCAGGAACCTGAATTCGCTTCTCATCTCGGCCGACTGTATGTGTGGAGTTTGCACATTCTCCCCATGTCTGCGTGGGTTTCCTCCAACATTTCAAAGATGTGCAGATCAAATGAATTGGCCATGCTAAATTGCCCATAGTGTTAGGTGCATTAGTAAGAGGCAAATGGTGGGTTACTCTTCGGAGGTTTTGTCTCCACACTGTAGCGGAATCTATGATCCAAAGGCACAACCGCACGTTTCGGATCCCCGCCTGCCTCACAGCAGCTTCAAGTTCACACGCATGCGCCCTGAACCCGGCGGATCCAGATGTCGGCGGTTACCGGGAGCTGATCGCAGGGAAAGGCCCCAGGAACAAAAATAGAGCAGTTGGAGGTTATTAATCGAGGTTGGAAGTATTTATTAACCCTCCCCGTTGGCCCGCATCCTCACAGCGGATGAAAAGGAAGAGCACCTCCACCCATTATCATCACTGTCACTGCGCATGTTCCAGACACGATGTGAAACAGCGCCGGCGTACCGTTCACTTGTGACCGAGACAGCGGACGTGCTGGGAAAAGGTAAAAGTATTGCCATTGGTGAGTTCTATTTGTTTTGTCATGATGAGAGTGATGCGAAAATGGCAATCTATACAACTGATCTATCCAAACTATCGTCCAGGAATTGTACTCCAAATATTTGCGCAGATGGGTTTCTCCAGTGTTTCCTGTGTGAGGTTTTCAGCACCTGGAATATTTTGCTGTTCTGCTGGAATACAGATTATGTAAAGGTCAGTGCAGGTAAGAGTGTGTTCTGGAAAGTTTTCCACAGCAATGCGTACTTAGTCTTAAATGAAAAAAAAAAGAAGCATTCCTAGATCTTCTTGGCAATGAACTGGGTCAAGTGTGAGTGTCGAACATTTGGGCACAGTGACCAGTTGATCGGATCTTTATTCAGGGGGGAAGTTAAGGTTCTTAGGAAAAGGGACATAAGTGGGGCTGAGAATTATCAGATCAGCTGTGATCCCATTGAATAATAGAGCAGTCTTGAAAAGCTGAACGTCGTGCTTCTTCTATATCTCATAATCTTAGAAAATTAAGGTAAAACAGAAAAAATGTGCATATTACACGTTAAATAGAAAGTGAAAATTTAGAACTAGGCTGAATACAGAAAGTTCGGAGGGAAGATGAAACAGCAAATAAAATAAGTAAAAAGTGATTTTGACATTCAACAGCAGTCAACAGGGTGGGAAATCTTAAAACTCTTGTTTAGGCTTTGAAATTGTAAAGGAGGTTAAATATTGAATAGGAATCCTCAGGACCAAAATTACATGCAGACAGTCATAGCCAATGTATTAAATAAGTCATTCTCAAAGACGAATATTCTGCTCAGGTCATAGTAAAAGACTAGATCTATGAGTCACTTGAATATTTTAAAATTGAGAAGAATGTGGTGTTACATAGGCTATCTGAACTCAATATGAATAAGGCACAAAGTGTGGATGAGATAAACCGAAGAATAGCGAGGCAAATGAGAGTAGAATTGTAGTGGCATTTCTGTAATATTTTCAGGTCATTTAGCTCAAACGGTAGTGCCAGAAGCTGAAGAATGCAAACATTACACCTTGTTCAATAAAGCTTGTGAAGAGAAGCCCGGTAACAACAGGCCAGACAGTTTTACTTCAGTGATGGAGAAATGCCTGGAAACAATAATTTAAATAGCCTATAGGTCAGTGAGCATGGCCTCTACAGAGGCTGGTATCCAATCACCAAGTAATTCTTCATTTACACATGAACAGTCCTTGACTATAGCACTGCCTCACACAGAGTCACACACCAGGCTGTCAGTATCTCTAATTCCTAACCTTTTTATGCCAGCCAAGATTCCCTGACTACACCAGATTAACAGCTCCAATCAGGGAACTCATATTCTGTGAGGTTCCACTGGCTGACATCCTTACAATCAGGTGTGGTGGCTGGTTAAGATTTGGTGTGAATGCACAGACCGGCGAATGTTAGAAAGCCTCAAGATTTATAGGAACTGGGATGTGTAAGACTGGCTAGGAGTGCCTGAGATTAGTTAAGTTTTGACCGAAGAAAACAATGGATGAATTTTCAGAGTCATGCTTTCACACAATTTGGCTTTATCTTTT
The DNA here is from genome assembly GCF_037043375.1 of Chiloscyllium plagiosum. Taxonomy (NCBI): domain Eukaryota; kingdom Metazoa; phylum Chordata; class Chondrichthyes; order Orectolobiformes; family Hemiscylliidae; genus Chiloscyllium; species Chiloscyllium plagiosum. The sequence continues at coordinate 29,415,494 of NW_028270184.1, read as the reverse complement.
TGTGGCTTTTCTCCTAATCTCTTTTTATTTTATTTTAAATCAATTTCATGGAAAAGGAAGATTCAAAGATGGGAATCCAATGCAAAAATATCTTTTGGATAAAAGCAAAATATTCCTGAAAACTGACTTAAAATTTAAAATGCTGGAGAAACTGAGCAGGTCTGGTTGCATCTGAATAGAGAGAAAAACAGTGTTAAAATTTCAAGTTCATTATGACTCTTCTTCAGAACAGGATCACACCAAGATTTCTCATTTTATCACAACATATGTCGAACATGGAAGGAAAAAGCACTGTTCACAGAAAAGAGAAACTGAATATGTAATCTGCGTATGAGCAAGGGTTCAGACAGTCATCTGGCTTTTTGCAGTCATGTTGGGGAGAAACTATGGAAAACTGGGGACTGTGAGCAGACAGGAAGTTACATTTCTGATCTGGAATTTCACAAAATTCACCATCATACTGACACTGAGAAATGGCCATTTATCTGCTCCATATGTCAGAAGGGATTCACTGAATCACCAATGCTGCTGAGGTACCAGCGAGCTCACGCTGACCCTTTCAAATGTCAAGATTGTGGGAACTGCTACAAACGTTCCAGCGAACTAATATCCCATCTATGTGTTTACACAGATGAGAGACCTTTTAAATGCTCAGTTTATGGGAAGGGTTTTAAAACTGATACGTCACCAAAGTGTTCATACTGAGGAGAGACAGTTCAAGTGCTCTCAGTGTGGGGCAGGGTTCAGTCGATCATATGATCTCTGCGCACACCAAAGAGTTCACACAGGGGAGAGGCCTTTCATCTGCGCAGAGTATGGGAAGGGATTTACTCGGACATCGGTTTCACACTGAATAAAGTCCTTTTAAGTGCCCTGACTGTGGGAAAGGCCACGAAAGTTCCACTGAATGATGTCCCATCAGCGTGTTCACTCTGGGGAGAGACCTTTCAGGTGCTGTCACTGTGGGACTGGGTTCCGATGGTCATCTGACCTCCGTATACACCAGCAAATTCACACTGGAGAGAGGCCATTCACTTGTACTGAATGTGGGAAGGGATTCTCTCGTTCATTTTACCTCATGATGCACCAGCGAGTTCACACTAGGGAGAGGCCATTTACCTGCTCACTGTGGGGGAAGGGATTCACTCAGTCATCTCATCTCATGGCACACCAGCACGTACACAGTGAGGAGCGACTTTTCAAATGCCCAGACTGTGGGCAGTGCTATAAAAGTTCCAAGGGTCTTTTGTCCCATCAACATGTTCATACTGATGAGAGACCTTTTAAGTGTTCAATTTGTGGGAAATGCTTTAAAAGTTCTGCAGATCTGATGCGTCATCAACGTATTCACACTGATGAGAAACCATTCAAGTGCTCTCAGTGTGGGTCTGGATTCAGGCGATCATCTGACCTCACTGTACACAAGCGCATTCACACTAGAGAGAGAGGCCTTTCACATGCTCTGAGTGTGGGAAGGGATTCACGACAAACTCCAACCTGCTGATACACCAGCGGGTTCACACTGGGGAGAGGCCATTTACCTGCTCAATGTGTGAGAAGAGATTTACTCAGTCAGCTCACCTTCTTCGCCATCAGCGACTTCACAAGTGACTAATGCAGGGGCTCAGTTTTGCTGTTAACCACAACTGGAATGGAGCTATGTTGAATGCTGATGTTTCGCTCACCCACAGATGTTAATATTTAGCAAAATAGTCAAATAAAACAGTTCAGCATAAGTCTGCCTAATTTTTTAACACCCTTGCCAGTTCACTTTGAAGGGATCACCCTCTCTCTTCTCTCTTTGTTGAATTGTTACTGAAATTGGAACAATTGATCAGCTGTCTGTGCTTCTTTCTTCCCCACCACAAGGCCATCAGTCAAACCCATTCTGAATTCTCTTTCTGTGAAAGCTGCTCCAGCTTTCTCTCCTATTATTGTCACATCCTATCAGATCTCATCTTGTGCATGAGTCGCACCTCCTGCTGCTTTGACTCTATTCTCATTAAACTGTTACCCACAGCTTCCCCATGTTCGCTGATATTGTTAACATTTAATCTCTCTTCTGGTTCTGTCATTCTCACCTTTAATTCCATCATCATTGTTTATCAGGGGAAAAAAAAACCCTTGAACTCATTGTCCTTGCAAGTGGCTTCCTTCATGCCCAACCTTCCTTTTTTCTCCATATTGCTTGGACTTGGCATCCCCCAAAGATCAATTTCTCACCATTACTCGCCACTTGGTGATCTCATTCAGGCAGCGTTGTGGTTATGAAAGGAGTGGTTCGTCGAGTCACAGCGAAGAAAAAGACTGCACCAATCAAAACTTACCACCTTACTATTCCAATTCCATTTCCAGCATTTGATCCATAGCTGTGAGAGTCTTGGTATTGCAAGTGTACATCTAAATACTTTTTTAATGTTACAATGGTTTCTGCCTCTACCAATCATAGAAGCAGCAAGGATCAGACTAAGGAGCTGAGATGGACAGCCAGTTTCCTCCTAAGTCTTATTGAGTTCTGGCCTGCTGATGACATTGATTGCCTTTTTGAGATCTACAAGAGTAAGGTAAGGAGCTAGGTACTGGGCCCTGCCCTTCTCTTGTTGCTGTATGCAGAAGATTACGTTCCCATCAAACTGCCAGTACGGAAACTGCAATCTGTTTCTGGGCACCCGTTCAGTACCTGACAGCAGAGAAAAAAAAATTGATAGAAATTCAGGGCAGACAGTTATAGATTTGAATTGAACATCTTTTTTTCCATCCTGTTCCCTGAAGTTTGTAAATCCCAGTATGGCACCCACTGTCTTTTTTTCCTGAGCTGAAATCCAAACCAATCTCCCCACTTCCTTGCTTTGCTACCGGTATGCTTCTCCCTCCCTCTCGTCTCTCTGGTTTCAGTTATTTAGCTCGTGTCGGCAGTTTGAGAATCAAATCAGTTTCACTCCTAGTTTGAAATCTCCAGTGGGTGTTGATGAATTCCACAAACCCCGCCACCCCAGGATTTGATTCCTGGTCAGAACTCATTGACTTTCCTCTATACCGAAACCTCTTTATTTTCCCCGACGCCATCCTCTGATGTGAATCATCCTTTAGTTCATTCCCTGGGCTAGGGGCCATTTCCCAGGTCCTGTTCCCGGAGGAAGGCCAATGACAGAAAAAACTAATCTCACACCCACAGCCTCCATCCCACACCTGTCTGACCCCTATTGCGCATCCCTACAGCCATCGGTTAACAAAGCGCTGGCGCACTGGTATTCACGTGAACATCGCATGCTTCAAATCATAATCACCCTGGTAATTGACAGCAGCTGCTGCCCAATAGATTGAAGGAGGTAGAGCTGGAGGAATCGGACAATGGGATTGGAAACAATGAATTAATGTGGGAACACGGGGGAAATGGACAAGTCAGTGAGAGACAGGAACAACGGAGCAGCAGGAGGGTTTCCTGGACAAACTAAGGAATGGGAGAGTCTAACAGGAGAGAAACTACAGGAAGATTCCATTTGGAAGCTCGGGCAGGGACGGCTGGAAGGTGTTTCGGTCGGTCGCTACTTGTATTTTCTGTTTCTACTTATATTTCCAGCCTATCCAGAGTTGTTGTTAACCACCTCCGAAAAACGTGGGCCTTAATCCAGGGGTCTCCTGATCCCGAGTATGGACATTCTCATTGTGCCATAAGAGCCCCTCCCTGTTGGGCTAGTAGAAATAAATATTTTCTCAATCTCAGCGACATAGAAACTCCGTAAGCTCTTCGCACTTGCTGTCTGAGGTGAGAATGGAGGAAACAGAGTAGACGGGGAGGAGACAGGATAAATGGGGTGGAGGGGAGAGTAGGAACAGGCTTTCAGAAAGGCACTCAGTTGTGTTCAAGTTATTAACATGATTCAGCACACGAATAATTAACACAAAGCTTTTGTATTTGCATTTTATACAGAAGATTAGCACCTGTAAGAGGGCATTTATCAACATCAGTAGTTACAGACCCCAATGAACACATTGATTCCTGGATATAACGAACAGCAACATTACCATAACTGCAGACACTGGTGAACTTGCTGGTATCTTAGCAGGTAGAAAGACTCCAGGAATTCCTTCCCAAATTTGGAGCAGGTGAATGGTCTCTCCCCAGTGTGACCTCATCTGTATGTTAGGAGGCAGGTGAACAAATGAATCATTTTCCACACTGGGGGCAGGTGAATGGTCTCTCTCCAGTAGTCGTGTGTTGAGTAGCATATATCCGATTGAATTCCTCCCATACTCAGACCAACTGAATGGCCTGTCTCCATGACCTCATTGCTGTGACAATAGTTCGGATGTATGACTGAATTCCTTCCCACACATGGAGCAGGTGAATGGCCTCTCCCCAGTCTGAATGCAGTGGGGGGCTCTGCAGATTGGAGAAGATAGATCAGATTGGAATAGATTCCCTACAGTGCAGAAACAGGCCCTTCGGCCCAACAAGTCTACACCGACACTCTAAAGAGCAACTCACCCAGACCCATTCCCCACTAATGCATCTATCACTATGGGCAATTTAGCATGACTTTTTCACCTAACCCGCACCTCTTTGGACTGTGGGAGGAAACCCACATGGACATGGGGAGAATGTGCAAACTCCACGCAGACAGTTGCCCAAGGCTGGAATCGAACCCGGGTCCCTGGCGCTGCGAGGCAACAGTGCTAGCCACTGTGCCGCCCCAAGATAGTGAATCTTTTCCTGCATGCAGAGAAGGTGAAAGTCTTCTGCTCAATGTTAATGCAACAATGAATTTCTAGCCTAGCTGGAATATTCCCAAGAATCGCCAGATTTTCATAGCTACTCTTCATTAAAACTGCATTTATGTTCTGACAGGTCAAAAGATGGCTGAAGTATTGTCCATGCACAGAACACGAGTACAACTTCTCTCTGCTTTGTGCCTCCTCCTTCCATGTTCAAAATCCAAAGTCATTCTGCTTATGATAATTTGGGTGAATCCGACAAAACCCGATGTGATGTTTGGTTTCCGTTTCTCCAACAAGAAATCCTCCCTTTTTTATACAACTGTGAAAGTCATTTTAAAGACAAAAACAGGAATGAGAGAAAGAATCCACAAAAGCACAAAGCAAAATTAAGAAATTGGGCTGAGTGTATCTGGTAATTTGTGGGGCCAGTAGGAGGAGAAAGTGACCCTGAAATAGGCCAGACTGTTGTAAAAATCTAACCGTTCAGTAACATCCTTCAGGGAGGGGAACATGCCACCCAGCCTGGACGTAAACAAGATTCCGGCTCCTCTGGGAGAAAAGAACAAGAGAGGGAGATGGTGGTAGAAGTATGGAGTAGGATTTTACATCTCCTAAAAATGACCAGATCTTTGCGAGAATATCCCAGACCCTCACCCTCCACATGCTGCTAGGACAATCACCTGCAGGATCCCCCCCCCCCCATCTCATACACCTTACCCACCTGTCTGACATCAGAACTGGATAAACAAACATTTCCTTCAAACAAATCCTAAAGACAATTGTTGCCATTGACTTCAGTCCCAGCCAGAAACTCTACTCCCTCATCTCCCACTCCATCCCTCTTTCTTGGTTACTTTTTGAGGTGCTTCACAACCAGGACATCATATTTCAACCCAAGATGAGTTACTAATTACCTCCCTCCTCCACCATCACACAATGTTCTAAGATATCCTCCCTTCCCCCCAATACCAGCCGGCAGACAGCCCTGATTTTATATCGGTCCACTATTGCTGGCCATGTATTCAGCTGACAACTTCAGAGGCTCTGGAAGGATCCTGTGAACCCTTTTTATCCCTCAACCTCACTTTCCTCCTTTAAAGATGCCTTTTAAATCTATCACTTTGACCGAACACTTGGGTTCTGCCCTAACATCACTCTGTACAGCCCAGTGTCAAATGTTACTCTGTCACATTTCTCTGAAGTATCTTGGAACAGTCCAATATTTAAAAGGCACTGTGATAAATACAAGTTGATCTGGACAACATATCACTGTTCTGTCCTTATCGCTCGGCAAATAACCTGTAACATCTCACCTCATAGCATGGGTACAGTTGTGTTTGGATTCTCAGGTTTTTGTGTATCCCACATTTCAAATTTCTCCATAATGTGGCTGTCCTGTGTCTCTCCAGTTGGATGACCGGTTGCCCTGGAAACCTTGGCTCCAGGACGCCTACAGGCAACAATGGATGGTGGCAGGGCTCCCATGTGCCTTGCCCGGGGCACCGATGATGTCACCACAGAGCACAGCGATTGGCTGCATGGACTACACATGCACATGATGCGTTTCGAACTTCAGAGTGAGCCTTCCTTCTCCGTGCAATATCTGGAAGCAAAGCAATGTTATCCCCTTTCCATTACTTTTCTCATTCGGGAAGGGAAGGAGAGAGGCAGGGAGGGATAGGGAAATATGTTCACTTGCAGCAATGAAGGGAGCAAGTGAATCCAGAAAGGTTGGTTCATGTGTGGCTTAAATCTATTGTCATTATTTGTACTATCAGCTTCACACATTCAGTTGTCTGGTTAAAAGGTTGGCCTCTTTCCTCAAGTCCACAACTGTAGGATTTCTAACAGAGATGGTCCCTATTAAGGGATAGGAAATTAGAAGTAACACACTGTATATAAAACAAGTATTACTTATGTATGCACATACATTGAGTGTCAGAACCACATAAAGATTTTGTTCTAGACAGTAAGCCAAGGCCATCCTACTCACTATTAACCATCCATTAGTTTTTTTGTCATCTGCAAACTAACTGCTCAACCCTCCTATATTCAACTCAAAAGTCATTTTCAAACCATAAACTGCAAGGGTCATACACTAAACACTGTGGGATCCCACTGGGCACAGACTTCCAGTCAGAAACATATCTCTCAACCATAACCTTCTGCTTCCTGCCACACAACCAACTGTGGATCCAATTTTCCAAATTTCAGTGGATCCAATGGACTCTTACCTTTGATATCAGTCTCCCAGGTGGGACCTTGTCAAAAGCCTTGAGGAGACTACATCAAAACTATTGCCCTCATTAACATAACTGGGTATTCATCAAAACAACTGAATCATGTCGGTCAGGTGTGAACTTCGCTTTACAAAATGCATGCTGACTGTTCTTGATTAACCACATGGCATTAACGTTGACTTCACCAGTTTCCTCATCTCCGCTACCCCCCATGTCCCAGATCCAACCTTCCAACTTGGAACCGGCCTCTTCACCTGTCCATCTTCCTTCCCACCAATCCGTTCCACCCTCCCCTCCGACCTATCACCAAGCCCCACCCCACATCTACCTATCACCTTCAGCTACCTCCTCCCGATCCCCACGCTCCTCCCGATCCCCAGGCTCCTATTAATTTCTCAGCTGCCCCTCACTCCACACTCCTAATAAAGGGCTTATACCTGAATCATCAACTTTCCAGCTCCGCGGGTGTTGTTTGACCTGCTGTGCTTTTTCAACTCCATACTTTTCAAATCTTGATTAATCACTGCCTCTCCAAATACAAATTAAATCCATCCCTCAGAATTACTTCCAATAGTATCCGCACCACCAAAATGAGATTGACTGGCTTGCATTTCCTTAGATTATCCCTTGCTTCCTTCTCAAATAAAAAGTTCCTGACTATTCTGCAATCCTCAAATACCTTTCCTCTTGTCAAGGTGAACTGAAACTTCTTACAAGCACCCCTTCTATTTCTTCCTAATAACTTATCATCCCAACAACGCAGGATACGTCTGACACTGGAAATCTCAAAATCTTCTCTTCTCTTCGTGAAAATTTCTTTAAATTCTATCACAGTAATTCTCCATAATTAATTTTTCTCATTTGTGAACACTGACACATAGTATTAATTAAGAACCAGGCCGACATCCTTTGATTCCACATACAAATTACTTCTGTGTCCCTTAAATGTGCCTTACTCATTCTCCAATTATTCTTTAACCATTAATGTACCTGGAAAACAACTGAGTACTTCCCTTTATCTTACTTGGCCTTATCAGTTCATGTTCCCATTATAGCTCTCCATATCTCCCCATTTACATTCTCTGCTGCACATTTGTCTGAAAGTATCTGCTGCTTGTGCACTCTGGGCAAATCATGATCAGGTCTTATTAAAATCAACATGTTTAGAACTTTGATTGCAGGCCCATCTTTGTCCTTTTCCATAACAATTCTGATATTTTTCAAAAGAGTTCTGATAACTCTCGACAAAATGCACCCCCACTCATACTGCACCCACTTGTCCACCTTGGTTACCTGAAGTTAACTGCAGGACCTCCTCCATTCTTTGTTGGTGCTTCTGTATCCTGGCTTCAAAAGCGATACTGGATCTATTTTAAAAGTTCTGCTAAATCTTTCACAGTATGATGACTCCAGTGGATGTTGAAATCCCCCGCTATTACTTCTACACTTCCTCGAAACTTGCCTCCTTATTTGTTCTTCCAGTTTGAACAAACGTCTTCTCCTCGCTCTGCAAATTTCTTGAAACTCCAAAGTAATTAAGGAGTTTCCTAAGTTGTAATGAATTCTCTGAACAAAGTTGTGATACGTCTACCTCCTTCACTGTCTCACAAGAAGACCCTGTATCCTGGAGTATTCAGCATACAATCCTGCCTCTCTCTCAACCATATCTCAGTGACAGCAATGTCATCATATTCCCATGTTTTGATTTTTATCCTAAACTCATCTGCCTCGATGGCCAAAGCTGTAGGATTCAACCATGTCAAAATCCAATGCACCATAACTGACCTGTAATGTCAATGCCTTCCTGGCTCGCTTGTGGATTCTTTTCTTACCCTTTTGGATATTCTCTCTGGATCCCAACCCCCGATCAAGTTAGGTTATATGTGGCACAACAGCTTTTGTAACTAAATTTCCAGCTATCACAGTGGCTCAGTGCTTACCACTGCTGCCTCACAGCACCATGGTCCCAGGTTCAATTCCAGCCTCGGGCGACTGTCTGTGTGGAGTTTGCACATTCTCCCCATGTCTGCGTGGGTTTCCTCCAGGTGGTCCGGTTTCCTCCTACACAGTCCAAAGATATGCGGGTCAGGTGAATTGGCCATGCTAAATTGCCTGTAGTGTTAGATAAGGGGTAAATGTAGGGTTCTGGGTGCGTTGCGCTTCGGCGGGACGATGTGGACTTGTTGGGCCGAAGGGCCTGTTTCCAAAGTGTAAGTAATCTAATCTAATTTAAATGAGTCAGGGTGGGTTACTCTTTGGAGGGTCGGTGTGGACTGATTGGCCCGTTTCCACACTGTAGGGAATCTAATCTCTCTCTGGATGTGCCTTGTCTCAACTGCTCATATGAGGACGATATATGATTATCTTATCTCTAAGGGACTCAATATGAGGCAGAGTTGATGCAACATACTTTTAATGAAAACCTGATTTGGATTATTTTTATCACAAGTTCAGTGAATTATTTGGGGTGTTTACAATCAGAAACAGGTCCAGAAAAAATGTTTTGGAAATAAACAATGACATCAAAATCCAATACTGAAAATCACTTTGCAGACAATATGCAGGTGGATAGTGTTTACCCAGTGTAAATGTGTTGCTGTACGTGACATTTTGAAAATGATCACAATTTATTATACAGATACACAATTGTATCAATATTTCACCTACAATACCAGCACATTCAACACAGCCAGGTTTAATAATATCAACACAAACTGCCCAATGACTAAGGTTCATTCATTGGTGTGAGCAAAAGCAAACAAGAAGTCCTGTTACACAAAAACACAGCCAGTCAAGCAGCATCTGAGGAGTAGGGGAAATAGACATTTTGCGCATAAGCCCTTCATCATTCCTGATGCAAGTGTCCTTAGTAGCTGCAGATGGACAGACTTTCTGCACATGTAGCCATCAGAGACACTGTAAACATCCCTTATTTCCGCACAGCGTGCAAGAGGAGCACATCCTGGATCTGAGATCTCCTGTCATGACTTCTCTCCAGATTTATTTAGTTATTCCCATTAAGAGAATTTAAATGAGCTCACAGTCTTCCTTTGTTATAAACGTCCCAACCTTTACTTAATCTGATATATAGAATCATACTTTAAAAACTGTGGGAAAAAAAAACAAACTCCACAAGTAACACTTCCAAATTAGCTGTTCACATTGGGTCCGAGTGACTTTCTGAACAGCTCGAACTAAGACTTTATCACCGCACTCAAACTTTCAGCTTCACCTCCTCCCTGTCTCACCTCACCTGTTTCGCACAACTCCAAAGCACTCTCATTGAGGCAAGCAACACGCACACTGCAACCCTGTGATTTAAATGTCAGCTGCACTGCCTTCAGCCTCCTGTACTGTTTCAATGCAGCTCAATGAGCACTCAGGGAATAGTATCACATCTTTTATTTCAGCTCTTTATAACCTCCAGACTCAACACAGACTTCAGCAGATCTGAACCAAGAAAGAGCTGTCAGAATCTGGAATATTCCGTTTTAAATAGGTACCACAATATAAAATCAAACTGAGTTTTAAAAGGAAGTTTGTAGGTAATTGAGAACGAGGAGTTTATGGGTTAAAATCATGAATCTGTGATTGGGACTAAATATGACAGTGCCTTCAAAGAGACGGAGTGTAATTTGGATACATCTGTGTTCCCTCTCAGGCTAATATCTCCCTCCTCAGCTGCTGGGCCCAGAACTGAGCACATATCCCAAGGGTAATCTAATCACGAATTTGAACATCATGCGCCTTTTCGATTGACAAACATATCAGAGATATTTTTCCACAGAAAGAACAGACAAACCTTTTTCAGTCCACAGTAAAATGCCATTGACATTCAAATTCACATTCAGATCCTGTTGACTATGCTGACTATCAGAACTTGTTCAAAGTTTGAGAGAAGATTTGTAGTTTCGGTGCTCGTTGTTGTGGTTCTGTTCGCCGAGCTGGGAATTTGTGTTGCAGATGTTTCGTCCCCTGTTTAGGTGACATCTTCAGTGCTTGGGAGCCTCCTGTGAAATGCTTCTGTGTTGTTTCCTCCGGCATTTATAGTGGTTTGTCTCTGCCACTTCCGGTTATCAGTTCCCGCTGTCCGCTGCAGTGGCCGATATATTGGGTCCAGGTCCATGTGTTTGTTGATAGATTCCGTGGATGAGTGCCATGCCTCTAGGAAATCCCTGGCAGACAGCAGGCTTCCTAGCAACACAAGAATGCACACTAAGAAACAATGGACTGACAGAAGAGACACAACAAACCGTGAGACAAAGTATCGTGCCCCTGATAACAAGGAAAAGACAAACACACAACCTCAACACAAGGAGCGGGAAGCACTAAAAACACTAAGGAATGAAAAGAACATAATCATACTACCAGCAGACAAAGGCAGAATGACGGTCATCCTGGACAAAACAGAGTACATCCAGAAAGCGCAACAATTACTTGCAGATAGCAACACCTTCCAAAAGATGGCGTTTGACACCATCCACAGCTCAGGAATAGGATAAATAACACACTGAGGAACCTGCAAGAAAAACGGACAGATAACCAGGTTTGACCTACAGAGAATGAAACCAGAAAGCAACAACACCCCCAGATTCTATGGACTACCTAAAGTGCACACACCAGGCATCCCACTCACATTCATCATATCGCTACCAGGGACATCATCACACGAACTGGCTAAAGAAATACAACAGAAACTGAAACACTGAAAGCGGATCTCGACACACTATACAGTCAACACGTGAATTCTTGGACATCAGAAATATACACATAGACAAGGAAGAAACTATGGTCTCATTCAATGTAAGGGCACTGTTCACCTCTATCGACAAAACCCTAACCAAAGAAACAATAGCCAACCAGCTGGACATAGAGAACAGACAACAAGACGGGGAACCTATCAACAAACACTGCATACTCAAACTACTGGATCTGTGCCTCACAACACACTTCACAAATATGAACAAATTAACGGCACACCCATAGGCTCACCCACCTCTGGACTCATAGAAGATAGAAGAAGCTGTCATGCAAAGATTAGAACAAACAGTCTTACCGCAAATTCAACCCAAACTCTGGGTTAGATATGTGGAAAATACCTTTGTAATCATTAAAAACACAGAAATAGAACATACACACCGGATCATCAACGCCACACTCACAGGAATCAGATTCACTAGAGAGGAAGAAAAGGACAACCATCTCCCATTCCTAGACGTGATGGTACAGAGAACACCGAATGGAGAATTCACCACAAATGTATACAGGAAAGCCACACACGCAGACCAAGTCCTGAACTACGAAAGCAACAACCCCAACACACACAAAATAAATTGCATCAAGACACTTCAAAAACAGCCACAACACACTGAAGCACACCAGAACTGCAAAAAGAGGAAGAAGAACACCTTTACAATGTATTCGCCAAAAACGGATAACCCCGCAATTTCTTCAACAGATGCCGAAGGGAAAGACAACGGAATGAGGATATGCCACAACCCAAAGGACTACCACAGCCCACGTTACCATACATCAAGAACATTTCTGAACTGACAGCCAGACTACTACGACCACTAGGACTCATAACAGCACACAAACCAACAGCCACTCTCAGACAACTACTCACCAAGACAAAGGTCCCGATACCCTGCATGAGCAAAACCAACGTAGTGTACAAAATCACATGCAAGGACTGCACAAAACACTACATAGGACAAACAGGAAGACAGCTAACGATCTGTATCCATGAACAACAACTAGCCACGAAACGACATGACCAGCTATCCTTAGTAGCCACACACTCAGATGACAAGCAACATGAGTTCGACTGGGACAACATTACTATTATAGGACAAGCCAAACAGAGAACAGCCAGGGAATTCCTAGAGGCATGGCATTCATCCACAGATTCTATCAACAAACACATCGATCCAATATACCGGCCACTGCAGCGGACAGTTGGAACTGACAACTAGAAGCGGCAGAGACAAACCACTATAAATGCCGAAGGAAACAACACAAAAGCGCTTCACAGGAGGCTCCCAAGCACTGAGGATGTCACCAAGACAGGGGACGAAAAGTTCGCAACACAAATTCCCAGCTCGGCAAACAGAACCATATCAGAACTTGTATTGAAATCCCAGTCTCAATTAATACCCTGTAAAATGAATTCACAAAAGACAAATCACTCATGGTCCAGGATAGAAATCTAGAAAAGACAAACATTTCTCTTACTTTCAGTTTGCTATATAAAAGTTCCTCTTCAAATCACCGTGTCCCAAATAACAGCCAATTGACTATTTACCTTGCTGATTGCCTGAATTGGATGGTAGCTGTTTGTCATAATGACATAACTAGGGCCTGTAGATCGGACTTTAAACTAACGTTTGGTGGGGGTTTCTGCATGGAAAATTATGGAAGAAGTTAAAATGGGGGAGGCTTCAGCATAGGTTAAAGTTTCCACAATCAGCAAAGGACAGAAAGTATGGCAAGGATCAGAAATTTGCCTTTAGGCACAGCAGTAATTAGGAGGACAATTATGAGAAGAGTCGTCGTTCCCATAGGTCAGAGGGTGTTGTACCTAAATACATGCAGTATACGAAACATGGTAAATGAGCTTAAAGCAAAGATTTAAATTGACATGTCCAATGTTGTAGGTATCTCAGAGACGTGGCTGCAAAGACATGAGGGCTAGGATCTAAATATCCAAGGATACATGTCCTATTAAAAGATAGGCAGATGGTGTAGAGCTGCTTTGCTAGTAATAAAATTAAATTGACAGCAAGAAGTGAGATAGAGTTGGTGGTGTAGAATCCAAGTGGTAGACACAAGGAAACATAAAGGGAAAAAGACCCTGATGTGTACAAACTTCTTAGCAGCCGTTGATAAGAAAATAAATCAGTACATAGTAAAGGCATGCAAGAATGGCACTATTGCAATAATAATGGGGTACTTCAGGGAAATCAGGTTAGCAGTGATTCTCACGAAAAATAATTTGTGGAATGTCTGCGAGATTTTCTTTGGATCAGCTTGTGGTAGAGCCCATGAGGGAACAGGCAGTGCTGGATTTTATGATGTGTAATGATTTGGGAGCTGAAGCTGATATAGGGAATGCTGGATGACTAAAGAAATTGAAGTTTTGGTTAAGAAAAAGAAGGAAGCATATGTCAAGTATAGACAGGATAGATCGACTGAACCCTTAGAAGAGTATAAAGGAAATAGGAGTATACTTAAGAGGGAAATCAGGAGGGCAAAACGGGGACATGAAATAGATTTGGCAAATAGAATTAAGGAAAATCCAAAGGGTTTTTACAAATATATTAAGGACAAAAGCGTAACTAGCAAGAGACGAGGGCCCCTCAAAGATCAGCAACGCATCCTTTGTGTGGAGCCGCAGCAAATGGGGGAGATACTAAATGAATATTTTGCATCAGTATTTACTGTGGAAAAGGATATGGAAGATATGGACTGTAGGGAAAAAGATGATGACATCTTGCAAAATGTCCAGATTAGAGAGGAGCAAGTGCAGGATGTCTTCAAACGGTTAAAGGTGGATAAATCCCCAGGACCTGATCAGGTGTACCTGAGAACTCTGGGGGAAGCTAGAGAAGTGATTGCTGGGCCTCTTGCTGAGATATTTGTATCATCGATAGTCACAGGTAAGGTGCCGGAAGACTGGAGGTTGGCAAACGTGGTACCACTGTTTAAGAAGGGCGGTAAAGACAAGCCAGGGGACTATAGACCGGTGAGCCTGACCTCAGTGGTGGGCAAGTTGTTGGAGGGAATCCTGAGGGACAGGATGTACATGTATTTGGAAAGGCAAGGACTGATTAGGGATAGTCAACATAGCTTTGTGCGTGGGGAATCATGTCTCACAAACTTGTTTGGGTATTTTGAAGTAACAAAGAAGATTGATGAGGGCAGAGCAGTAGATGTGATCTATATGGACTTCAGTAAGGCGTACAACAAGGTTCCCCTTGGGAGACTGATTAGCAAGGTTAGATCTCATGGAATAAAGGGAGAACTAGCCATTTGGATACAGAACTAGCTCAAAGGTAGAAGCTCAAAGGTGGTGGTCGAGGGTTGTTTTTCAGACAGGAGATCTGTGACCAGTGGAGTGCCACAAGGTTCGGTGCTGGGCCCTCTACTTTTTGTCATTTACATAAATGATTTGGATGCAAGCATAACAGGTACAGTTAGTAAGTTTGCAGATGACACCAAAATTGGAGGTGTAGTTGACAGTGAAGAGGATTACCTCAGATTACAACAGGATATGGGCCAATGGGCTGAGAAGTGGCAGATGGAGTTTAATTCGGATAAATGCAAGGTGCTGCATTTTGGGAAAGCAAATCTTAGCAGGACTTATACACGTAATGGTAAGGTCCTAGGGAGTGTCGTTGAACAAAGGGACCTTGGAATGCAAGTTCATAGCTCCTCGAAAGTGGAGTCGCAGGTAGATAGGATAGTGATGATGACGTTTGGTATGCTTTCCTTTACTGGTCAGAGTATTGAGTACAGGAGTTGGGAGGTCATGTTGCGGCTCTACAGGACATTGGTTAGGCCACTGTTGGAATATTGCTTGAAATTCTGGTCTCCTTCCTATCGCAAAGATGTTGTGAAACTTGAAATGATTCATAAAAGATTTACAAGGATGTTGCTCAGGATTGGAGGATCCGAGCTACAGGCTGAGGCTAAACAGGCTGGGGCTGTTTTCCCTGGAGCGTCGAAGGCTGAGGGGTGACCTTATAGAGGTTTACAAAATTAAGAGGCGTATGGATACGATAAATAGACAAAGTGTTTTTCCTGGTGTCAGGGAGTCCGGAACTAGAGAGCATAGGTTTAGGGTGAGAGGGGAAAGATATAAAAGACACCTAAGGGGAAACCTTATCACGCAGAGGGTGGTACGTGTATGGAATGAGCTGCCAGAGGATGTGGTGGAGGCTGGTATAATTGCAACATTTAAGAGGCATTTGGATAGGTATATGAATAGGAAGGGTTTGCAGGGTTATGGGCCGGGTGCTAGCAGCTGGGACTAGATTGGTTTGGGATATCAGGTCAGATGGACAGGTTGTACCGAAGGGTCTGTTTCCATGCTGTACATCTCTCTGACTCTATGGACACTTGGGATGCAGCAACCAGAACATAATAGAGTTCATTCTGCAGTTTGAGAGGGGGAAGATTGTTGTAACAGAATTATAATTGAGTAAAGATAAGAACAAAGACCTATGGGTGGAACCAGACAGAGTTGGTTGGAAGGGGGAAGCGAGCAGGGAAGACAGTGGAGCAGCAATGACAGAGTTTCTGGGGTAATTCAGGAGACACTGCAGAAAGTCATCCCCAGGAGAAGAAATATATTCAGGAGAGGATGAGGCAACCATAGCTGACAAGAGAAGTCAGGGAGAGCTTAAAAGCTAAAGAAAAAACATAGCATATGGTGAAGATTAGTGGAAGCCAGAAGATTATGAAACCTTTAACAAACAGCAGAGGACAACTTAAAAACAACAAAAAGAGGGGACAAGATGAAATATGAGATAACTTCACTCCTAATATAAAAGGCAACTGCAGGAGATTTTCTTGGATATGTAAAAGGTCACAGAGAGGCAAGAATGGTCATTGGCCTGCTGGAAAACGAGGCTGGAGAAGTAGTAATGGGGAACAAAAGGAATGGCAGAGGTACTTTCCATCAGTTTTCACAGGGGAAGACACCAGAATTTCAAGACAGACGTGTGGTAAATGTGCTGTGGTCATCAGTAAGGTGAAAGGGCTGGGAGGCCTAAGGTGGCTAAATCATCAAGACCAGATAGACTGTACCCTAGATAACTGAAGGATATTGTGGAGGTGTTGGTGGTGATCCTTCAGACATCAGTAGAACCCCTATTAAGGATAATACTGCAGAGTATCTGGAAGTGCACGGTCAAATAGGGCAGAGTCTGCACGGCTTCATCAAGAGGTGATCATGCCTGTGGTAACAAATAAGTTAGACAAAGTGGACATTGACTGTTTGGATTTCTGGAAGACCTGTGGTAAGGTACTGCACAGCAGGCTGCTTAACAAGATAACAGCATGGTTTTAGTGGAAACAAAGAATATTGGCTGCCTGGGAGAGTCAAGATAGAGGGGTCTTTTACAGAATGGCAGCCAGTGAAGCGTGACCTTCCACAGGGGACAGTGATGGCAAGTTTAACTATTCTCATTATGCTTTACCGAACTTTAAAGAAGCTGAGGGCAATGATTTGGACAGGCTGCGAGATTGGACAAAGAAGTAGAAGATGGAATACAATGTGGGAATCTGTTACGTTGTGCGGTTTGATAGAAAGAATAAAGGCGTAGATTAATTTTTGAACAGGGAGAAAGGCTTCAAAAATATGAAGGGCAGAGGACTTTGGCAGTCCTAGTTCAGGAGTTCTCTTAAGGTTAACATGCAGGTTCACTTCGCAGATCAGAAGGCAAATCAGAGGCAGCACGGTGGCTCATTGGTTAGCACTGCTACCTTACAGCGCCACGGACCCAGGTTCAATTCCAGCCTCGGGTTGCTGTCTGTGTGGAGTTTGCACATTCTCCCCGTGTCTGCATGGGTTTCCTCCAGGTGCTCTGGTTTCCTCCCAGAGTCCAAAGATGTGAAGGCCACGTGAATTGGTTATGCTAAATCGCCCACAGTGTTAGGGGCATTAGTAAGGGGGAAATTAGTCTGGGTGGGTTACTCTTCGGAGGGTCTGTGTGAACTGGTTGGGCCGAAGGGCTTGTTTCCACACTGTAGGGGAATCTAATCAATTGCCATTTTAACATTTATTTCAAGGAAACTATAATACAGGAGCAGTGATGGACTGCTGAGGCTGTGTCAGCTCTGGTGAGACTGCATTTGGAATATTGTGAGGAGCTTTAGGCTCTGCATCGATGGAAGGATATGTTGGGATTGGAGGGAGTCCATAGCAGGTTCACAAAAATGATCCCAGGTAGAAGGGCTTGTCATTAAAACAACGGTGAGGAATCTGGGTCTGTATTTGTCTGAGTTTAGAAATGTGAGCGACTGTTGGAAGGATAGAAAGGGAGGCAAAGAGAAGGAGGAGTGATGCTTATGATTAAGGAAAACATTACTGTTCTAACTAAAATCTGATAGCATTTCTAAAAAGTCGTCCAGTGAACATATATGGGTTGATATCAGAAAGGAATGATCACTTGGATGGAATTGGGAAACCGAGGGCATACGTAAGAAAAATACGGTTGTAACAGTGAGTAATTCAACTTTACAAATATTGATTGGGACTACCAACATGTCAAAGGCTTGAATGGAGAAGAATTTATTAAATATTCCAAGAACATGTATTAATCAACATGTAAATGCTCCTATTAGAGAAGGAGCAAAACTTGACCTTCTCTTGAATAACAAGGCTGGGCAAGTGTCTGAAGTGATAGTTGGGGAACATTTCAGGTCTAGTCTTTATAAATCTATCAACTTTAAACAGTTTTGGAAAAAGTGAAGCCTTCCATAAAAGTTCAAGTTTTTAACTAGAGCAAGGCAAATTTTAATGGTGAGAAACAAGAATTTTAAAAGTTAATTGGCGTAGATTGTTCACAGGTAAACAGACCTCTGATAAATGGGAGGCTTTCAGACGGGTGTTAACAAGAATTCGAAGCCTTCATAAGACCATGAGACATAGCAGCATACATTAGGCCATTCGGTCCATTGAGTCTGCTCTGCCATTCAATCATGGCTGATACATTTTTCAACTCCATGCTCCCATTTGATCTCCTTGACAATCAAGAACTTATCTATCTCTGTTTTAAATATATTCAATGACCTCATCTCCACAGCATTCTGTGGCAAAGAATTTCAGGGATTCACTGCTTCCTGGCTAAAGAAGTTTCTACTTATCTCCGTTCAAAAGGGTCTTCCCTTTGCACTAGGGCTGTCCCTTTGGGGAAAAAAGTGAGGACTGTCCCTTTGGGTCCTCGTCTCTCCTGCCAAAGAAAACATCTTCCCAAGATCTACTCCATCCAGGCTGTTCAGTATTCTCTAAGTTTAAATTCGATCCCCCGTCATCTTTCTTAACTCAATCAAGCCTAGTCATGGAGTCTGCAACCATCCCTTATGCGTTAAACTTTTTATTCCTGGGATCATCTTCTTGAACCTCCTCTAGATCTGCTCCAGGATCAAGTCCTTCCTCAAGAATAGGGCCTAAAATTGCTCCCAATATTCTAAATGTAACCTGACCAGACCAATATAAAGCATAGAAGTACATCCCTGCTTTTATACTCCATTCCTCTCAAGTCAAGTGACAACATTGTATCTGCCTTCCTAACCATCAACGCAGCCTGCAAGTTTACCTTGAGAGAAACATGGACTAGGATTCCCAAGTCCTTTGGTACTTCAGATTTCCAAATATGAATTCTTACGATTTTTAGCCTCGATTATTACAACCAAAGTGCGTTACCAGTTGCAGCGAAAGGTAAGGCAGCTATGATTAGAGAAAAATGAATGAATAAAGATAGTGAAGCGCTAATGAATAATGAAAAGAATCATTTTAGATAAAGACAGCTGGGTTCAAATGAATTTCTTGTAGGGGCGTTCGTAAAATGGAGATCAGGAAGACAAAGAGGGAGATCAGGAAGACAAAGAGGAATGTAAAATAACCTAATCTGTCAAGGCTAAGAATAATCCAAAGAGATTCTACGCACGTACAAAGAAGAGAGCAGCTGACCACCTTAAGGATGAAGCAGGTTATCTTTGCAATTGAAACTCAGTAGATGGGGGAGATATTAAATGAATATTTTCTGTCATCTTTTCCTGTGGAGAAAGCTAGCCCAAATGGTCACTGTCCATTTATGAAGCTGGACAGTTCCTGTTGCCAAACTATTTGACCAAGGACAAATGAAACAAAGATGAGGTAATATTTTTAGTGGCTGGATTGACTTTCTTCTGTGTGGCTTCATGCTATATTTAGAGTTGTTCTGTTCCCAGGATGGAGAGTTTGATTTACAAGGAGAGAGTGGGCAGGCTGGCACTTCTTTCACTGGAGCGTAGGAGGATGAGGGGCGGCTTGATAGAGGTTTATAAACTAATGAGGGGCATAGATAAGGTGCATAACAAAGGTCTTTTCCTTCGATAGGCGAATCCAAAACTAAAGGGAATATTAAGGTGAGAGAAGAAGGATTTAAAAGGGAACCAAGGAGTAACCTTTTAATACAGAGGGTGGTTTGTATGTGGAATGAACTGCCAGAGCAAATGGTAGATGCAAGTAATGTTACAAGATTTAAAATGCAAGATTTAAAGGGATTTAGGCCAACACAAACACGAGGGACGAACTCGCTTTGGGAAATCCGGTCGGCTGGACAAGTTAGACCGAATAAGGCTGGAGAACTCAGGGAAGTAAATACTGAGGTTTTGAAAACAGTTCCCACTGCAGGAGAGGAAGTGCTAGAAATCTTAGAAAATATAACATTTGATATATCTGAGGTACCTGATGAAGTGTACCCCAGGGCATTGTGGGAAGTAAGGGAGGAAATTGCAAGGCCTTTTGCAGAAACATTTGTGACATCTATAAATTTTGGTGAGGTTCCCAATGACTGGACAGTGATTAATGTTCTGCCTTTGTTGAAGAAGGAATGCAGGGAGAAGCCTGGGAACTGTCGACCTAGGAGTCTGATTTGGGTTGTGGGCAAGTTGTTGGAGGTGATTGTGAAAGATAGCATTTAGAGAGGCAAGGAATGATTGGGATTGTCAGCATGGTTTTGTGAGTACCCAAGAAGATTGAATGAGGCCAGAACAGTAGACATTGTTTAATTGAACTTTAGAATAATCTTTGACAAGGTTCCGTATCGTAGACTAATTAGTAAAGTTAGGTCACGTGGGATTCAGTGTGTTTGCCAGTTGGATGTAAAATTTGCTTAAGAACACAAGACTGGATGTGGTAGTGGAGGGTTGTGTTTTGGACTGGAACCCAGTGACCAGCGGTCTTCCACTGGGATCGGTGCGGAGTCCGATTTGTTTTGTTGTTTATACAAATGATTTAGATTAGATTATAGAATGCATGGTTAGTCAATTTGCAGATGACACCAAAATTGGTGGTATAATGGATAGTGAAGGTTATTTACGATTATAAAGAGATACTGATTGAGTCTTTGGGCAGAGGAGAGTTAGATAGACTTTCATTTGCCCAGTGGAAGTTGCTCAATTTTGGTAACAAAACAATAAAAGTACAGCCTTGGATAGTGCTGTAGAACAAAGACACTTAGGGATTCCATGACTTGTACTTAGAAGTTGATGTCACAAGTAGACAGGGTGGTTATGGTGGCTTTTAATATGCTTACCCTCATTGCTCAGACCTTTTCTGTTGGAGTTAGGAGATCATGTTGAGGTTGTCCAGAATGGTTCCGAGGCCTCTTCTGGAATACTATTTCCAGTTTTCATCGCCTTGTTATAGGGAGAATCTTGTTCAGCTGGAGAGAGTTCAGAAGAGACTTGCCAGGACGTTTCTGGGATTGGAAGGATTGAGTTATAAGGAGAGGCTGGATATGCGGGGACTTCTTTCACAGGAGGGTAGGAGGTTGAGGTTAACCGGAAAGAGGTTTATAAAATCCTGAGGGGTATAGATAAGGTCAATTGCAAGTGTCCTTTTCCAAAGGTGTGGATTTCAAGACTAGGGGGCATATTTTTAACGGTGAGAGGAGAAAGGCTCAAAAAAAGACATGAGGAGCAACCTTTTGTCTTCCCCAAAACATAGAGTGTTTCATATGTGGAATGAATTTCCAGAGAAAGTGGTGTATGTGGGTACAGTCACAACCTTTAAAAGACATTTGGATAAGTACATGAATAGGAACAGTTTAGCAAGATAGGGGCCAAGTGTAATTTGAACTACTTTAGGTTTGGAACATGGTTGGCATGGACTGGTTGGACTGTGGGGTGTGTTTCCATGCTGACTCAATTGCTCTATGTGATTGAGATTAACAGAATATAAGACGCCTAGTTAGAGTCAACGTGGAGAAGATATTTAAACTAGTATGAGATACTATAAAACCAAGGGCACAGCATCAGTGATGACCCTTCAGAACTGGAACAGTTTCTATGGATTAGAGCATAGCTAATGTAACCCTACTATTTAAAAAAAGGAGGCAGAGAGAAAACATGAAATGATAGACCGGTTAGCCTCATACTGGAAAACACTGACAGGATTGAACAGACTCAGTCAGCATTGATTTATGAAAGGGAAATGAGACCTGGTTCCCATGTACATAAGTTGCTCAAAATATGTATGCAGGTGCAGTAGGAAGTGAAGGAAGCAAATAGTATGCTGGACTTTGAAGCGAGAGGTTTTGAGTACACGAGCAGAGATATCTTGCTTAAATTGTACCGGGTATTGATGAGAACACACTTGGAGTGTTGTGTGCAGGTTTGGAATACTTATCTGATGAAGAATGTTCTGTTTCTGAAGACTACACGGCAAAGACTTAGAGTGATTTCTGGGATGGTAGGACTGACGTATGAGGATAGAATGTACTGGCTAGGATGAAATTCACTTGAGTTCACAAGAATGAAGTAAGTTCTCACAGAAACGAATACAGGACTAACAAGGTAAATGCAGGAAGGATGCTATCACATAGTGGGGGTGGGGGTGGGGGTGGGGGAGTTGTCACAATTTCAGGATGTGGGTTAGGCTATTTAGGATTGAGTTGATGAAAAATAATTTTTACCTCAGAGACTGGTGAACCTGTAGAATTTGCTGCCACAGAAAGCAGTTAAGGCCAAAATATTGAATGTTTCCAAGATGATATATATAGTTCGGAGGGCTAAAGGGATCAAAAGGTAAGGATCTAAAGTTGTAGCGGGTTACTGAGTAGTATGATCAGCTATGATCATACTGAATAACGGAGCAGGATTGAACACCACAACAAGCGACTCCCGTTCCTCTCTTCTAAGTTTCTATTCTGTTAAGGGTAGCAAATTAAAACAAAATGATTGTGACTGACCCAGATATCAGCATTACCTTTCACTACTGGATAGAAATGCTGTAAGTCCGCAGTGACCATCAATTTGGGGGCGGTTTCACCACACGGCCTGCAGCAGTTCAAGAAGGTCAACGAGAGGCAGGGTGATTTTGGAAGCTTCTTGTCTAGCTGCCGTCTCTCACTTTCGATTCAGTTCTCAAATTGTTGAATGTTCTGACAAAAACGACATAGTATATAGGAAAGAAGAAAACATCTTTATAGGTTTGCTGATAATAAACCGAGAATCGCGGCCGTTGACCGGGACCTGTATCTGGGAAAGAGCCTGCGGCTCTCTGCGGCTTAAATCGCGACCCCGGAAACGCCATGTTTGGGGCTAGAACCCGACATTGATCAACCATGAAACCTACAATCGGGGATGTAGCTCCGTGCACTGCCCGCCCCTTTAAACTTCACACACCCCTAGAGATAGGATACACCAACGTTTCTTTCCAGCCATCACTCGCCAAACGCATTCTCACAATAAGTGAGCTGTGACCATGCTCTAAAACTGTTACGCTGTTTCGTAACGTTGAACGGAGAGCAAGGGGCGGGCCTGGATGACCACGCTGCAGCCGCTGGTCCTCCAACCATTCAGTGAAACTGAGCGGCGGTTGGGTGCCCTGACCATTCAGAGAATGTAGTCAAGGTTAGAGTGGTGCTGGAAAAGCACGGCCAGTCAGGCAGCATCCAAGAAGCCGGAAAATCGGCGTTTCGGGCAAAAGCCCTTCATCAGGAATCCAGGATCTTTCCTGCTCCTCGGATGCTGCCTGACTGGCTGTGCTTTTCCAGCACCATCTAATCTTGACTCATCTGCAGTTCTCACTTTCGCCCATTCCGAGGATGTACTCAGGGTGAACTAGCTTATCCGGAACGTCCACACCTCAAGCGTCAACCAAACGTCTCTGTAAACCTTCCTCCAGTTCAAAAGACAATTTTTAATGACGACTCTGTATTCTTTCACGCAGCCAATTTATGATCAATGTTGTTAGTCTCCCTTTTATTTCTTCAGAACTCGGTTTCGCTCACAGGGCTCTTACAGAACTTTTGCCAAATACTTTTTGCCAATCTACGTTCATGCTATCGTTTGGATTATCATCATCAACATTCCTCACCCCATCAAAAATCTTCTAGAGACAGTTCATCACAATTTTCTGTGAACAATTCCGTTTTAGCTTTCCAGAATAATACCCACATTTCTTCAAGTGGCACCTCTAGTATGACGTTTCTAAAATGTTTCATCGCACCCAGGCTGAAATGACTGTCCTGTCAGTGCCCAATTAATTGACAAAAGGTTTCACATGGCAAAATAAAAGAGTGTAGCAATAGAGATATTGAGAGAAAGAAATGTGTCGGAATGAGTTGTGGTTTGGACATTAGTTATTGTGAATACAAAGTAAAGATGATCAGGTTCTGATGACATTGACCTCTATCACATTTTCAGAAACTACAGACTTGCTGACTATTTCCAGCATTTTTGTTTTTCATATTAGGAATTCAGTATTTTGCTTCTGCACTTGTTCTGAGGACAGAAGGGATCAAGGGGTGTGGGGAGAAAGCATGAACATTCACCTCCTTCAGTCCAGTATCTTCCAGCGCTGCCTCTCCTTTTGTAGTTTTGTGAAAATCCTGACTGGCTTCAATATTGGATTTTAATGATAATCTAAGAGTTTACATGGTAGTGTTTCTGCGCAAGTATTGGATTCACAAAGAGTCAGACTAATTTCTCTTAATTTTACAACTTACGTGTTATGTCCACAACATAATTCCACTTCTAAAGATAAGGCAGCACTTCATATTGATTACTACAAATGTTAACAATTTGCAGGCCATGACTGTGACAGCACTGAATCCTAAAGACTAGCCTACCAGGGAAGATCTCTGTTTATATCACCCTGGACACTGTCTGACTCAGCATTGCATTCTCCCATCCATATGCACACGATCCCCTCAGCTTTGTCTTGGTTTTGTTAGGCCTTGGTTTACAATACACAGGCTATCAGATCATCTATTTCATTATAGTTTTTAATGCATGAGAACCCTTCTCTCACAGCACACAGCACTGCTTGAGTAGCTCCGTGGTTAAATTGGGGAGGAACACGCACAGGGGAATGGACTAAATTTTCTTCTTTCTATTGTTATGGAATAGGCCGGACCACTCAAAATATTCTTAAGCAGGCAGCCCAGACCAAAACTTTTCAATTTGTTTCAGTAAGTGTACAGTGAAAATTACCGGGAGTAAGTTAGCTAGGTTGACTACTAGATTTTGAAACAGACAAAAAAAAGTTCACAAAATTACACAATGAAACACAAAGAACAGAATAAAGAACCCCCACAGAACTCAGTCTATCCAAACGAGACTTAATTATGTTGTTCCGAATATACAGAACAGTACCAATAAACAAACTCACTTTAAAAATCAGTATAAATGGAACGTGTGCTTACAGGTTAAAGTTAAAGGCAGAAAACAAGAGAGAGAGAGTTTCCACACAGCTCACTGTTAAAGTCCTCACCAGTTCAGGACTGAACTAAACTGCTCAGCTATAGAGCTGACCACTCTCCTTTCATTATACAGGTTGGCCTCAAGTCTCATCTGTTTACATATAAATAAAAGGCCTCTCAAAATCCTTTTCATCTCAGAACTAAACCAGACTGATCCGTGCCTGGCCTGGTTTATTAGCTTGTCTGAAAAAGAATCATGGGCAGAGTATCCTTGAGCCAAGGAACAGCTTTTCAAAAAAAGGGGTCTAGCTTTGTGACACTTTGCAGTCACCAGACTTTGGTGTCAAAGTCTGAAATAAGGCTTGTGGTTGAGATTTGGCACTTTCACTGCCATGGCCCAGGTTTTATTGTTCCTGACAGTGACAACAGCAAAAGCAGATCAGCTCTAACGGGAATCCTTTCAAGGTCTCAGCTCAATTAGTATCTCAGAGAACATCAGAATCAATGTCCTAACCTCTTAAATAAGGGGAAGGTGCCTTGACTGTCTCTGCTCAGTTGGATAGTTCACCATTCATTGTCCTCTGATTCCCCTACCCAAAGAGTAACTAAAGATTCACAAATCTGAGACTGGGCTGTCTTTTTTATTTCCTTTCCATTCCCAGGAGCCGCAATGATTGGGTTGTGGTTTTGGGAAATGGAAAGGTGCCCATGAGCACCGCGTGGGACTATTTCTGCTTCCCCTCCTGTGACAGTGCTGTGAGATTGACTCTGATGTTCTCAGTAACATTCATTGATCAGACACATTGCTCAATACATTAATAAGCACCATAAATAATCCCCAAAGCATTAAACATGATGGAATTATTTCATATATTATGCCTCATTAGTGTTCAGAAACTCGTAACTTTTGAGAGGAATTGAGGAAAACCAACTTGGAAAGAGATACAAAAAATTGCTTTGCAAGATGCTTCCCATGACCAAATCAATTCTTTTTAACTACTCAGTGGAATTGTAGTGATAACTTTAGTATTTTTATGACCATACCAATTCCATGAAGAAAAAACACTCAATCTAACAACATTATTACAATACAATCAATTGAAATATTGCCTCCAGTAAATCTTGGCAGTTGAGAATCCCTGTAAGTGGACAATAGGTTGAAGGTGGATATGGGTTCATATCAATAGTTCTGACACCCCAGCAATGCAAACATTCTGATACAGACTTAAAGTTGTGGAATTGTTGGTAAGGAAAAATGCTCATTCCTGTAGATAAGGAATTCCAATCTCATCTTGGCTTCAGGACGATGAGTTTGTAAGTGTAATAAAGGTCTGCATTGCTCTTGAGCCAGGTAGGAGTCGAGCCTACAACCTACAGGTCCATAATCAAACATATTATCCATTGTTCGGCTTGCCCCACATATGACTCATGTTTGCATGCTGCAGAGTTGTGATGTTTTCACTGTTATGAAGGTGTAAGAGGTACTGTACCTTGAAGAGAGTTGAAGGATTTAGCAAGCACACAGAGTATTCGAGAATTTACAATGTAACATTTGGTCCAGCAGCTCACAATACCTGGGTTGCTATGAGACAAAAAACATTTCAAATTCAACCAATCAGTTTAAATTATGCGCCAAGACACTAACCTCCAATCATGTTTGAATTTAGTATTTTGACAATATTAAAACCAATGAAATGAAATGACCAGGAAAAATTGAACAGTAGGGTAGAACTGACAAAGTGCAACAATTGCAGACTGCCCGGAGAATAGGTCTCTTAAAGTACCTTTATCTATCAATGACCTGTGAAACAGAAATCCATAAGAAGAATAAAAGAAGACAGAGGAAGATACGAAGAGAAAATTAGACAATTGGCTGCTTTTTGAAATTTGAATTTTTTGGTAAATCTTAATCGGGGGTAGAAGGGAAAGAAAAAGATAGGTTAGAGAAAGGAGTTGTAAATAGTTGTTAGTTCATATTTTATATTAGACTTGAAGGAATATGTTAAAAATCACACAACACCAGATTATAGTCCAAAGGGTTTATTTGGAAGCTCATAACCTGGTGTTGTGTAATAATTAACTTTGTACAACCCAGTCCAACCCTGGCACATCCAAATTTTAAAGAATAAAGTTTTAAATTTTTTGTACTTTAAATAGTGACTTTTGGGATAGTTGTTTGCCTCTTGAATTTTAACAGATTACAGCACAGGTTAAATCATTTCTGTGTTGTAGGTTTAAGTTAGCGGGGCAAGGTTGCTAAATCATGTCATAACAGTTTGCGGGCTTGTCATCTGGATTTAATTGAGTGAGAACAATTTGAATAGATTTGAGAGTATGAAAAATCTCAACAGATTTAAACACTTGCAGGTTACCGTCCTAGATTTTTAAATAGAATGTAGGTGAGACTATTTGTTTAATGTCAATGACTTGTCATTCATTAAATTGAAAGTGAGAGAAACGGCTCTTAATATTGCTAAAGCAGTTCTGGGAATTGAAGATGATTCTCAAATTTGCCAAGAAAACACAGAAGGAAAAAACAATGGCCAGACTTTTAGAATTTGCAAATCAGTTAGATTTGGGTTTAACCAAGGACAAAAGTAAACCTGAAATTGTAAGGAAATCACTCAAATACTTAGGTGTGTCGGAGAAAGAGCCGAGTGCAGTAGAGGTATAAAAACTTAAATTACAATTGAGGAAAATGGAGTTAGAAGATAAACAGAGGGAGAGAAAAAAGAGAGAGAGAGAGAGAGAGGAAAAGATAGAGAGAAGACTCTTAGCTGAGCAAAGAGAGAGAGAAGAAAGGGTGAGAGAGAAAGAGAGAAAGAGCGAGATACAAATATGTCAAAACTCTGCCACATTTTGAGGAGAAAGCTGCTGCAGCCGTCTTTATTTCTTTGAAAAATTTGTCCAGGCAGGTGGAGTGGCCCAAGGATTTATGGGTAATGCTAGTGCAGACTAAACTGGTAGGCAGAACCAGTGAGGTATTTGTCACACTGTCAGATGACAAGTCAAGAGATTATGAAGAGGTAAAACAGGCTATTTGAATTATGAATTGGTACCAGAAGCATACAGCAGTTGTTCAGAAACATCAAAAAGGAACCAGGTCAGACTTACGTTGAGATCAAAAGAATTAAACATCGTCATTTTGACAGGTGCTTGCTTTAAAAGTAGGTAGGACTTTTCAGGCCTTACCATAGATTATACTGCTGGTGGGGTTTAAAAGCTCACTTCCAGAGATGGTAAGAATTCACTTGGAGGAACAGAAATTTCAGGAAATGAGAAGGGCAAGAGAATTAACAGATGAATACATGTTGGTGCATAACACAAGCTTCCGGCCAGAATTTCGTCCCGTGAGGGATAGAAGTTGGGAGAAGGGGACATCTTACACTACGAAACCAAGAGTAGAGAACACTGGTAAGGGTTTACCACAGGTTAAAAAAGAAGCTCAAGAAGATGGAAAGGAAGTGAAAGGCCTCAGGTGTTTCCACTGTGGTAAAGTGTGACATGTAAAGTCACAGTGCTGGTCATTAGAGAAAGGCGCTGTGGGAGAAGATGTGGGAAAAGAAGCTAAGCCAGTGGCATTCGTGAAGATAGTAAAGGAGGCCCCAAGAAGAGCCAAGGATCTGCAAGACAGTGCACAACATACGCAGGGGCTGAGTATGGAGTTATCACCTGATCTCCATAAAGAATTTGCCTCTGTGGGTAAAGTTTACTTATAAAAAACAAGAGATGAAGGACAAGAAGTTATCATTTTTAGAGATAAAGGATCTAACCAGCTGCTGCCATTTAAGGATGAGCTAATATCCGCTCTTTCTGATTTTACCCAAGAGTGTGGTAGTTTGGGGGAATAGATGGACAGAAATCTAGTATTCCAATTATAGAAAATAAAGACCATCAGGGCATGTGAAGGGTTAAAGCATAAAGACCACTGATGGAATGTTACAAGTGGTGTGTAAAATGTTACATTAATCAAAATACTATATCAAAGGATCAATAGAATGCTACATTGGAGTGCTAGATCAATTAGTAGAGTCAGCCTGGGGCAAAAGACCATTGTGGCAGGACGTGACAGCAAATATCTAATCAGCAGTTAGCAGAGTTAGCCTGAGGTTGAAGACCTTTGTGACAGATGTGATAGTAAATATCTAGTCATGGTATAGTGGAGTAGAACTAAGTTTGAAGTCGGAAATACCATAGTGGCAGAAGTAGAGAGATAACATGAACTAACATCTTTGGTTTGGGGCATGTCTGTAGTAAGATAGCCCTGACTAACACAATTGGACATACTGATAAGCCTGAAGAAACATGATAACAAAAAGGTATATAAAAAAATGGACTCCAAGTTTCAGGGGCAATCAAGAATTCATATCCTGGTTGTCACAGCTTTTGTTTGCAAATAAAAGATCATCTTCTTGAAGAAATCGCTGCGTCTCCTGGTGATTATCTACGACACGCTGTGTAAGATCAGGTTGGAGTGCCAAATCAAGACTGGGAAAGTTACAATGGAAGTGATTGATAGAGTGCCAGTTCCAGGAATTCAGTTTATTCTTGGAAATCGTTTGACAGGATCCAAGGTGGGAGTGATGTTCCTTGTTTTGGAGAAGCCCAAGGAAGCCCAAGAAATTGAGGAGTTAAAGCAGAGATATCCTGGGATCCAGATCAGACAGAATTGTCTAGTCCTGAAAGGCTCAGGGATTGCAACAGCAAGACAAGATCATAAAACATATATATGTGGATGCATACTCAGAAAAGAAGGCAGATAATATTCAAAAAGGTTATTATGTGAAAGACAGAATCCTAAAATGGAAATGGAGACGACGGCAGATTAGATTACATTACAGTGTGGAAACAGGCCCTTCGGCCCAACAAGTCCACACCGACCCGCCGAAGCGTAACCCACCCATACATTTACCCCTTACCTAACACTACGGGCAATTTAGCATGGCCAATTCACCTGACCTGCACATCTTTGGACTGTGGGAGGAAACCGGAGCACCTGGAGGAAACCCACGCAGACACGGGGAGAACGTGCAAACTCCACACAGTCAGTTGCCTGAGGCGGGAATTGAACCCAGGTCTCTGGCGCTGTGAGGCAGCAGTGCTAACCACTGTGCCACCGTGCCGCCCAAAATTGTGCCGCTCTGCACAATTAGAGCAAAGGAGAAATGGGCCGAAGTACACCAGATTGTGTTGCTGGCAGCATTCAGACAGGTGGTGTTACAGTAGCACATGAACTAACTGTAGGTCACCTAATGGCACGAAAGACTCAGGCTAAGGTACAAAACCATTATTATTGGTCTGGAATGCACAAGGATGTGGTTAACTTTTGCCATACATGTCATGGAGGCCAAATAGTAGGTAAGCCACAGGCGGTAATAAAACCAGCACCTTTGTTGCTAATTCCTATACTTGAAGAACCTTTCACACGGGTTATAATTGATTGTGTAGGTCCCCTCCCGAGAACTAAAAGTGGAAACCAGTACTTGTTAACCATAATGGAAGTGTTTACCAAATTTCTGGAGGCAATTCCACTGCTTAGTATCAAGGCAAAAAAGGTGTAGAGGGGCTAGTAGCTTTCTTAACAAGGTATGGGCGATCCAGAGAGATTCAGTCGAACCAAGAGTCAAATTTTACTACTAGGGTGTTTAAGCAGGTTATGGATAGCTTTGGTATATGGAACTTTAAATTCAGTGTATATCATCCTGAATCCCAGGGAGCGTTAGAAAGGTGGCATCAGATCTTGAAGACCATGTTGAGGGCATAATGTCAGGATGACATGAATGATTGGGATAAAGATGTCCCAGTTGTATTGTTTGCCATTAGAGATGCCCCAAATGAGTCTAGTTAGTACACTCCTTTCGAGTTAATTTTCGGGCGTGCATTGAGACGCCCTTTAAAATTAATTAAATAAATCTTGACAGGACCAAAGTTGGAGATCTCACATTTAGCTTATACACTGGAGGTGAGGGAAAGATTAACTAGAATAGGTGAGTTGGCTATACAGCACCTTAGGAGGGCACAATATAGAATGAAGCAGGTGGCAGATAAACGTTTTGAGACTTGGACATTTTCCCGAGGGAACGACATATTAGTACATAACCAGTGATAGGAGATCCCTTCAAAGCCAGATTTAGTGGTCCCTATCAATATTGAGAAAAAGGTGAATTATCTAGTAAAGATGCTAGATAGAAAAGAAAGGTATCGGGTGTGTCATGTGAACATGTTGAAACTGTATTGCACTGGACAGAAAGAACTGGAGAAACAGGTGTTAATTACTGCCCCACAGAGTGAGTAATCAAATCGAGATGATGTGGATTTTGATGTGCCTCAAAATAGATTTAGAAATAAAGATGTTCTTGAGAAGTGGGATAAATTAGTAAGCTATCTGTCTCAGGAGCATAGAACACAGTTGAAAAATTTGTTACTGCAGTATCAGGACATATGTAAGAATCAGTTGAGGAGGACTAATGGTATTGTACAGGAAGTGGATGTAGGGAATACTGCTCCAATAAAACAACATCCATATTGACTTTATCCTTTCAAAGCCAGACAGATCCAGAAGGAGGTGGAGGTCATGCTCAGTGAGGATATCATCAAACCAAGCCAGAGTGAGTGGAGTTCGCTGATCATCTTAGTTCTCAAACTGGACTGGACTCAATGGTTCTGCATGGATTATCAGAAGATCAACGCCATTACAAAATCAGATTCATATGCAATTCCAATATTGGAGGACTGTATGGAGAAAATCAGACAAGCCAGTTACATCACCAAGTTGGATTTACTGCGTGGTTACTGGCAGGTACCTTTATCAGAGACTGCGAAAGAAATCTCTGTGTTTGTAACCTCAGATGGGCTCTAGCAATTGAAAGGGATGCCCTTTGCAACGAAGAATGCTCCCACCACATTCCAAAGACTCATGAGCAAAGTTGTGGTTGGGTTAATACTGCGCAGTCTGTTTGACCTTGAGTAAGGGGCTTGAGTAAGTCCTGAAAAGGTCACATGGCACAGATGGCAGAGCTCATTGAGTAAAAACTGGTAATAAATTAAAACAAAAGTGAATTTGTGAAAGCAGAGGTGATACTCTTGGGACATAACATCGGTCATGAAAGGTTGACCCCACGGAATGCAAAGACAAAGGCCAACAAGGTATTTCCATGACCAACCTCGAAGAAAGAGGCGTTTCAATTCTTAGGTTTCAGCAAATTCTCTCCGGGGTTTGTTTCAAATGTCAGCTGTGTAGTGGCATCATTAACCGATTTACTGAAGAAGAACATAATGTTTAGGTGGACAGAATAATGCCAAGAGGCATTCGACCATTTGAAAGCAATATTAACTACCGCACCAGTTTTAAGTACATCAAACTTTTTAAAACCTTTTAAAGTTGCTGTTGATGCTAGTGACAGAGGAGTTGGAGCTGTATTGCTACTGGAAGATGAGGATGGGATTGAACTGCCAGCTGATTACTTTTTGAAGAACTCAACATCCACCAGAGGAGATACTCCACAATCGAAAATTAACTATTGACTTTGCTACTGGCCTTACAACATTTTAACGTGTATGTCATGAACAATGTATCGGAGATGGATGTGTACATGTATCACAATCCTCTGACATTCTTAGAACACTTTAAGGACAAGAATATAAGACTATTTGTTGGAGTCTTACATTACAAAATTTTAATTTACATATCGTGCACGTAACAGGTCATAAGAATATGATACCAGATGCGTTATCGCGGATTTATCTGATAAATTTAGATGACATTTGTAGTCACCCAAAGTTATATTTATGGGAAGAAGTTAAGGTTAACTTAGATTAAAGATGTCTGTATGTTTTCGTAATATTTTTAAAGAATACAAAAAAAGCCATCTTTCTTAAGGGGGAGATGTTCTGAAGGTGTAAGGAGTACTGTAGGGTTAAGAGAGCTGAAGGACTGAGAAAGCACACAGAGTATTCAAGAATTTACAATGTAAAATTTGGTCTAGCAGATAGCAGTACCTGGGTTGCAATGAGACAGAAAAACAAATTCAAATTTGGCCAATCAGTTTAAAGTGTACTCCATGATACTAACCACCAATCAAGTTTGAATTCACTAGTTTGATAATATTAAACCAGCTGGCTGGTTTTGAAATATAAAATTTTTGGTAAGTCTTAATCAGAGGTTTCATTGGACCAGTATTGTAGAAGGAAAAGTAAAAGATAGATTAGAGAAAGACGTTGTAAATAGTTGTCAGTTCATGTTATAGGGGTTCGAAGTAAAGAATAAAGTTCTAAACAAATTTTCTATTTCAAATAGTGACTTTTGGGATACTTCTTTGCCTCCCAAATTGTAATAGATTGCAGCACAGGTTAAATCATTTCTGTGTTGCAGGTTTAAATTAGCGAGGGGGTTTCATAGCAATCATGGAGGGGGCAATAATAGGGACCATCATAAGGTGAACAACATAAAGATAATCACCATCACTGCTTCACTTCAATGGGCCCCAATTAGTGAAGCAGTTAAAAATCACAAACACCAGGTTATAGCCCAACAGGTTTATTTGCAAATACTAGCTTTTGGAGCGCTGCTCCTTCATCATGTGGTTGTGGAGTACACAAATGTAGTACACAGACTTTACAGCAATTGTTTACAGTATGATTTAAATGAAATTATACATTGAAAAATATCTTGATTGTTTGTTAAGTCTCTCATCTGTTAGAATGACAATGATAGTTTATCTTCTTTCATATGTAAATCACAAAATCTATTTTCAAAGTTACATTCACAGATTCATTGTAACAACTGAGACCTTGGGTTCATGTCACACTACAGGTGACCACCATTGCACTATACACACACACACACACTCCTGCACACACAGACAGACAGACAGACACACACATATTCAGACACTACCTATACATAGGCACGCACACAGACACTCACACCTGCTCCTACAGGCACACACATTCCCATACTCACATATACACTGTCTCACAGACCTAAACCCTTTACACTCACACACACATCTACAATCTCTCACAGAACTCACAACCCCCCATCCCAGACTCTCACACTCCTACAGACACACACATTCCCACATGCACCTTCTCAAAGACCTAAACTCCTTCACACTCACACACACACATATACACTCTCTCACAGCAGTCACAAATCCCCCACCCACCCCAGACAGACAGACACAAAAATCCACATGCACAAATACATATATATGTTTGTGGGGTGAATTTGTACTTGCAGAGTTACATTGTACTTTGCTCAAAAACTTCATGAATCCATGTAAGACTCTGTTAACTCATTTTTTAAAGATTAGAATCAGTCTAAACATTATGACACAGACAACAGAACACAGGGGCTAACACCTTCAACACATTATCTGGGCTGACACCAAGTGTTACAGTGAACCTGAGAATGTAACTTTTAAAAAATGTTTTGTGAATTACATATGAAAGAAGTGAATCTAAAATGGTCATTCTAACAGATGAGAGACTTAACAACTAATAAAGATATTTCAATGTATAATTCCAATTACATCACATTGTAAACTTTTGCTATAAATTCTGTGTCTTACAATTGTGTACTCCACAACCCCCTGATGAAGGAGCAGCATTTCAAAAGCTAGTGCTTCCAAATTAACCTGTTGGACTATAACCTGGTGTTGTGTGATTTTAACTTTGTACACCCCAGTCCAACACCGGCATTTCCAAAGACTGAAGCAGTGAGTTTCACTGGCAAAGGAAACTCATCTATCCTCCTGAAGCTTCCATTCACCTTCTGTCTGCCCAGTTATTCAACAACATCACCACTAATCTGATAACTTTCATCTTCACTTTCCTCCATAACTCAAGCCTAATCACAACATCGTGTACTCCTGTTAATTTTGGGAGGTTTAATTTGCTTTAATGACCTGAATGTGTTTGCAGGAAATTGAATATCATGAAACAAATTGAAAAGTCCTTGGTGCGATTTAACTCAGTGCCGGAGCAGCCATAAGAGAAAGGTCAGAGGTCTAAAACATTACCCCGTTTCTCAATGCTCAGATGCTCCTCAACGAGTTAAATATTTGCATACTTTTTCTTTCTTTTTTGGACATTTACCTGGGACAGATCCTCCCTCAATCCACAAATATATTTCCTGCCGAAAATTATTTTGCTTCAGATTAAAATAGCTGTACCCTTCCCCCCGCTCCCCCACCCCCCCAGCCAGATGTCCCAATGCTCCCTGCTCCATGTTAATGGAAGCTGCTCCATTTGAGGTTGGAGCTCCCAGCCGGATGTCCCAATGCTCACTACTTGATATCAATAGAAGCTGCTCCAGGTAAGGTTGAAGCTCGAGCCTGATGTATCAATGCTTCCTGCTCCATGTCAATAGAAGCTGCTCCAGGTGAGACTTGAGCTCCCAGCCTTGACATTTCACGCGCCTCTGTACCATTATAGAAGGACCAACGGCTCACCGTTTGCATCACCGGAGCCACAGAGCAGCTCTGCGTGCTCATTCCCATCCCTACATCTGATTGGATCTTCAGGCTGCATCACTCAGTTTCCGGGTATGGGAACTGGGATTATATGATCGTCTGCAGCACTGGGTACTTCCCTGTGTGAGGAAATTGGTGAAGTAACCCATGTTAAACTACATTACTTTTCAAACTGTTATGGATTAGACCAGACCACACAAAACATTCTTAAGCAGGCAGCCTCAGACTCAACTTCGCAATTTGTTTCGGTAAGTGAAAACTACCCTGAGTAAGATAACTAGGTTGACTACTAGATTTAACACAGGCAAAAATTTATTCAAAACATTACACCATGAAACACAAAGAACAAAGAACCCCTACAGAACTAAGCTGTCCAGCTAGACTTAATTTTACTGTTCTGAATGCACACAACAGTCCCAATAATCAAACTCCCTTTTAAAAGAAAGAAAAGAGAGAGAGTTTCCACACAGCTGCCTGTTGAACTTCCCAGTTCAGGACCGAACTAAAACTGCTGAGTTCAGCTAGCTAAAGAGCTGACCAGCACCTTTCATTATACAGGTTACTTCTAAAACATGATCACGAAGTCTCGTCTGTTTACAGATAAACAAAAGGCCTCTCAAAACCCTTTCATCTCTTTACCAAACCACTGATCAGAGTCTGGCCCAGTTTATTGCCTGTCTAAAAAAAAAAATCAAGTACAGACTATCCTTGAGCCAAGGAACAGCTTTTAGTAAAAAAAAGGGAGAAGTTTTGTGAACCTCTGCCCTTAAAATAAAATGAACCACTTTTAGTGCTGCATGGTGGTTCAGTGGTTAGCACTGCTGCCTCACAGCGCCAAGGACCCAGATTTGATTCCAGCCTCGGGCGACTGTCCGTGTGGAGTTTGCACATTCTCCCCATGTCTGTGTGGGTTTCCTCCGGGTGCTCCGGTTTCCTCCCACAGTCGAAACATGTGCAGGTCAGGTGAATTGGCCATGCTAACTTGCCCATTGTGTTAGTTGGAAGCAGAAGGAATTGGGTCTGAGTGGGTTACTCTTCGGAGGGTCGGTGTGGATTTCTTTGGCCGAAGAGCCTGTTTCCAATGTAATCTTCAAAATATGGATTCATTTCTAACCTATCAAAACCCGGTTAGTAGTCAAAACACACATATGCATTATACGAACTATAAACATGCAAACATGCACAACCCATGGAAATTCACCACCAAACACCTCCCTATCTCATTCAATTCTCGATAACGCATCACCATTCATGTTTTCGCGATCTGCCAAATGCACAATTGTCAAATTGAATGGCTGTAACAACAAGCTCCATCTAAGCTTTGTCCTCAAATTTTTCCACAAATGTCAATTGGTTCTAATGAGTGTTTACGATTGTATCAGATGCATTGCTGGTAATATAAACACTGAAATGTTGTAATGTCAACACCAAGCTTAAAGTATCTTTCTCCACCGTTGAATATTTCTGTTGATGAACATTCAACTTCCTGAAAAAATACCCGATAGATCTTTCTATTCCTTCATCATCTTCTTGCACGAGCACCACATTGTGGTGCTCCTGCAGGAGGATGATGGAGGAATGGACACCCACGTCACTGGCATCAATAGCTACTTTGAAGGCTTTGTGTAATCTGGTGTGGCTAATACTGGGGCAGTGGGGCAGCTTTTAGGCTGTCAAATGTGTTTGACAATCCACTGTCCACTGAAACTTCTTACCCTTTTTTTAACAATTCAGTGCGTGGAGTAGCCACACTGCTATAGTTCGTACAAACATCCAGTAAAATCCACTCAACCCCAGGAACCATAATACTGATTTCTTTGTTGACAGTGTTTTGGCATCTCGTTGGGTCACTTGTCCCTGTCCAATAACATGGCTCAGGAAGGTAACTTGGGTTTTGGCAAATTCACTTTTAGCTGTAAATGTGTTGCTGGAAAAGCGCAGCAAGTCAGGCAGCATCCAAGGAGCAGGAGAATCGACGTTTCGGGCATGAGCCTTTCTTCAGGAATCCTGAAGAAGGGCTCATGCCCGAAACGTCGATTCTTCTGCTCTTTGGCTGCTCTCTGACCTGCTGCGCTTTTCCAGCAACACATTTTCAGCTCTGATCTCCAGCGTCTGCAGTCCTCACGTTCTCCCAAATTTACTTTTAGCTAGGTTTACCACCAAGTCTGCCTTCTGAAGTCGATCGAACAAGTCCGATAAATGCTGTAAATATTCCTTCCATGAGTGTAAAGATCACCAGGTCATCAATGTACACAACACTGTTGGGTAATCCAGCAATTACCTTATTTGTCAGTCTCTGAAATGTGGCTGGAGCGTTTTTCATACCAAATAACATGACTTTGAACTGATATAGTCCAATTGGCATTACGAAAGCCAAAATTGCATTTTCTCTGTCTGACAGAGGTACCTGTCAGTAGCCTCTGAACAAGTCTAATTGAGAAATGTAAGTTGGTTGTCCCACTTTTTTGACACAGTCCTCCAACCATGGAATTGGATATGCATCAGCCTTTGTAATTGTGTTGACTTTGCGAAGGTCACACATAGCCGTTGGGTACCATCTGGCTTTGGCACATTGACTATGGGTGAACTCCAGTTACTGTAACTCACTTTGATTATGTCATCTTGGACCATACGCTCTATCTCCTTGTAAATCTGTGCCAACGTTTGAGAGTTATGCTGGTTAAGCAACATAAGAATGTTGCTTAACCTAAGCAGCATCTCCAATATCTATATCATGCCCAATTCGGTTACTACTTCCAAGTTTATTTCTGCATCTCTCCCCATGTGATAGTAATAACCCTTTCAGGTCATTTTGATTTTGTTGTGGAAGGTAACGGAATAATTTATCCCAATTCTTGATAACTTTCTCATTGTCCATTTGATTTGAGGAATGTCCAATTCAGATTCCTCTGAACCTGGTTCTTCCTTCTGTGCTGTAACCATTAACACCTTCTCGTCTGTCTTTCCTTCCCTATCAAAATACCTTTTTAAACAAATTCACATGTCACACTTTGTGAGATTTCTTCCTGTCTGTAGTTCTAATAAATTAGTTCACCTCAATCAATTTCTTCTCAACTTGATAAGGTCCACTAAACCTTGCTTTTAAAGGCTCATCTGTCTTAGCAGTAACACCGATAATTTATCTCCAATTGCAAAATTGCAAATTTGTAATTTCTTATCCACTTCCTGTTTGATTGTATGCTGCAATACTTTTAAATGCTGTCTAGCCAACTCTCCAGCTCTATTTAATCGTTCACTAAGACTTGACACATAGTCCAAATGGGTAGTCTCTGAATTCTGACTTTTAATTTCTCCTTAATCAAGGTTAACGGTCCTCTTGCTTCATGACCAATAATTAATTCAAATGGACTGAATTTGGTCGATTCATTCGGTGCATCTCTGATTGAAAAAAGGACAAACAGAATTCCCGTGTCCCAATCATCTGGACAACCCTGACCATACATTCTCAATATGGTCTTTAGTGTTTGATGCCATCTCTCTAGCACTCCCTGCGATTCCAGTTGATACACAGTAGATTTGAATTGCTTTATTCCCAAGTTATCCATAACCTCCTTAAATAGTTTGGATGTGAAGGTTGATTCTTGATCTGACTGGATCTTTATTCGTAGTCAGTATCTCGTAAAAAATAACTAATTCTTGAGCTGTGATGTAGTGTAATGGGATTGCCTTTGGTAATCTAGTTGACACATCCATTATTGTTAATAAACACTTATTCACATTTTTTGTTTGAGTCAGGGGACCTACGCAATCAATCAAGAATTTTCTAAATGGTTCCTCAAATGCTGGAATAGGTATTAAAGGTGCAAGTTTTATTACTGCCTGTGGTTTTCTGATTAGCTGACATGTATGACACACTTTCTGAACAACCCTATCAACGTGGGTGCAACTTTCAAGGATCTATACACATGCAAACCGAGATCTCGCTGCTCATCCACACGACCAAGACTTGTACCATTAGCCCAGCACTCTATATTCCTGTTACTCCTTCCAAAGTGAATCACTTCACACTTCTTCGCATTAAAGTCCATTGACCTCCTCTCAGCCCAGCTGTGCAACTTATGTGTCCCTCTGTAACTTTCAACATCCTTCCAAACTGTCCATGAGGATCTGAAATCTGAATGAAGGCTGAAGTAACTAGTAATAGTTCGGAACAACCATTTAATACATGCTCTTATAAACATAAGCAGCAATAAAATGGCTTCTTAATGCAAATAATATGACGAAATGGCTTCTAGGCTGCAAATTGACAATTCTGCTTAAAGATGCATAAAATAGCTTTTAACCCTGCTGAAAGCTGAACTAACCACAGTTTGTCTCAACAAAGATTAGCCAGTGACAGGGACCCGGGTTCAATTCCCGTGTTGGGCAAACAGGGAGAATGTGCAAACTCCACCCGTCTGTTTGGAGTTTGCACATTCTCCCTGTGTCGGTGTGGGTTTCATCTAGGTGCTCTGGTTTCCTTCCACAGTCCAAAGATGTGCAGGTTAGGTGAACTGGCCATGCTAAATTGCCCGTAGTATACGGTGCGTTAGTCAGGGGTAAATACAAGGTAGGGGAATGGGTGTGGGTGGGTTATTCTTTGGAGGGTTGGTGTGAACTTGTTGGGCTGCAGGGCCTTTTTCTGCACTGTAGGGAATTGAATCTAATGTGACAATACTTCCTTTACAGTGTAGAAATAATTAGACTAGATAAGACATTACTAGCCATCCTAACTGACCTTGCAAGTGCAGGTGCAGAGACTAGGTTCGCGAGATAGGAGTACTCGGATATTGGAAAACAAGGTCGGTTCCCATGAAATATCATTAGACTAAATAGCTGTCAATATTAAGTCATTTCATTGAAATTGATTGGTAATTGTTTGAATGGGCTCTGTGAATATAGCCTGTACTCACCAAAAAAGTATGAAAATGTCTGTCTTAAGCCATGTGCGCATTTCTCTGAGGAACACGGAAGTGTTTAACGTCTGTGTTACTGGACAACCTGTGTCCGGCCAAGATTGAATAACCTTACAGACCCAGACCAAATTGCTTGTGTTCATTGACCAATCACCGAACAGAGAGACCAACTCCGGGGGTCCAGATCTGCACCTGATGCTGTGATTCGGACTCAGCACTGACAGATTGTAGGCAGCAGTGTAAGAGCCTTGAGTTTAGAGGAATTGGGCAGCTAGATGTGAGTATTTTTTATCCATTTGGTTTTCCTCTCATTCAAGTCAATGGTTGACTCAACCCCTCAGTGCTTATTGTCTCAATCTGGCCCGAGAAGGATCGGTCCTGGTAAGAATTCATTCTAAAAAGAGAGGGGTTGGGGATCCCAGGGAGTCGGGTTCTCCCACTAACAGGTCAGGGACCTGTGGATAGAGTCGGGGACTCAGATTCTTTCAGATTGGTGGTGTCTAAATTGATTCTCAAATTGTTCTGTGAAAGACAAAACAAAGACATATGTTATATGAAACTGTCATGGTTTTAGAATGTTTTCCAGAGAGAGAGAGACAGACAGAAACTCAGCGCGGATTCCCTGCAGCTTGCAGAAAGTTTAGCACTTGAGGTTCGGTTTGGATGCACATTTGTTTGTTGGTGATTGAATGTTTCTGTTTTGATCCCTGGAGATGGCGATCCGGGTCTGATTTGCATTTTGGGAATTTAACATGATTTCTTTTAAGGTTAAGGATCCATCAGTGATTATGAAATGAAATATTAACCCTAGTTCTTCTTACAGACCATGACTGCCCAACTGTCAATTTCTAACTAATCACTTTCATGCTTACATGAAAGCTAGTCTTATTTAATTTCAAATCCATTTAATATGGAGGAAGACGATATTATAGAACATAGAACATTACAGCGCAGTACAGGCCCTTCGGCCCTCGATGTTGCGCCGCCTTGTCATATTAATCTGAAGCCCATCCCACCTGCACTATTCCATGTACGTCCATATGCCTGTCCAATGACAACTTAAATGAATTTAAACTTGGCGAATCTACTACCATTAGATTACAATTTTTTTTTCAAAAAGTCTTCTCCTTTGATTCTACACTATTTGACATCAGTACAAACTTGCTCTCAAATTCATGCTCCTGCCAAAGATCATTTTCACACCTCTCACCCCCACGTGAGAATTGACGAAAGGAAGTAAAGCAGTAGCACTAAATCTGGGCCTCAGGAGCAGAATCATTCTGTTCCAGTATGAGAGCAGGTCTTTGCTCAACTCTAGTTATAATCTAAACCTACCATTGAGGAAAATCACTTCAGACTTTAACATTTGGTCATTGAGTAGAGGAATTGCATGAACCTTACTTAATTTAGTTAAATTATGTCAAACTGAAAGTACACAGATAGATCTAAAATATGCAAAACCAACAACACTGTTTTCAGAAAATGACACTGGCAGATTTAATTGTTGTTTCAGACTCGTTTGCTTCCACTTAATTTTAAGACTGCTGTGTTTCTTTGGTGATTATGGTGTGCCTGTCACTGCTTATTGGATATCAATTCTCTTCCCTCAATGATAATCAAAGTTTCAGTTCAACATTAAGTTGTGATAAATCATGTAACAAAATTAACATCTAATGGTTAGTATCTGTGTCTTTGGGGCCGGCCATTATTCGTGCATTAGAAGTTTTTTGTGACCGTGTGTAGACAAGTCCTGTTAACACAGCTGCAGTCATGTCATTGTAAATGAGTAATGACTGGTCTGGACTGCTTAAGGAAAATAATTTGAGATTTAAATTAAGGAACTAAAACCAGGTAATTATAATGGATTTCAGATTTGGAAGTTGTATACATTTTACATTTAAATTTTCAATACATAACAAATGAATTTCCAGTTTATATTGATGACGTTTAAAACGTCTTAGTCACTTGTTCAGTT
Organism: Chiloscyllium plagiosum; assembly: GCF_037043375.1. Lineage (NCBI taxonomy): Eukaryota > Metazoa > Chordata > Chondrichthyes > Orectolobiformes > Hemiscylliidae > Chiloscyllium > Chiloscyllium plagiosum. The sequence goes on along the minus strand of NW_028270184.1, from coordinate 29,372,750 downwards.
TCCACCTCTGAATTACAGATTATGATTATTTATTTATTATTTTTTATATAATCAACTGTATTAGCCATGAATCACAAAATCAGAATTATTGGCAGGATTGCTTGGTTTTATTCCTTTACAATTGTCAAGTGAGCTGTTTCATTGCCTCATGGTTAATTTGAAGCATGGCTGCATTAATTCATTACTAACTAAAGAATGGAAAGACTCCTTACTGGCCAGTTGAAGGAATTCTGCATGTGATTGAGGGATAGAGGTATGTATAGCAGATGGAACTCCCAAAACGTGGGAGTTGTTGTGAATGGGTAGATGAAAAATAAAAGGGACATAAGATGAAAAGTAAAAGGGGCATGGCATGAGAAAATAAAAAGGGACAAGAGAAACATTGTAAGGCCACTAAGATTGAGGGACAACATGTGTTATCCTCCAGTCTTCTGGCACTATCTCTGTCGACAATGATGACACAAAGACCAAAGTTAAAAGTTCTGCAATCTCCTCCCTAGGTTCCTAGAGAATCCTAGGATAAATCTCACCCAGCCCAGGAGACTTGTCTATTTTCACACTTTCCAGCAATGCTAACACTACATCCTTCTGAACCTCAACACTGTCGAGTCTAAAAGCATGTATCTCGGTATTATCCTTGACAACATTATCTTTATCCTGTTCCTCTTCTATCTCTTTGGACTTCGTGCACATCTACCCACAACTGTCCTTGACTGGCCCTAGTCTTATTCTAGTCATTCTTTTACTGCTGTCAAGGAAAACAAAGGTTTTCCTTGATTCAGCCTGCCAAAGACTTCTCATGTCCCCTCCTGGCTCTTCGTCGCTCTCTCCATTTAGGTCTTTCCTGGGTTACTTGTAACTTTCAACCAGGCAAAAGAGAGGACTGAAGATGCTGGAAACCAGAGTTTAGATCATCCCAACCACCCTAACTGAGTCTTCACATCTCAACTTTACATAATTTGGAGATACCGGTGTTGGACTGGGGTGTACAAAGTTAAAAATCACACAACACCAGGTTATAGTCCAACAGGTTTAATTGGAAGCACACTAGCTTTCGGAGCGACGCTCCTTCATCAGGTGATAGTGGAGGGCTCGATTGTAACACACCATTTATAGCAAAAATTTGCAGTGTGATGTAACTGAAATTATACATTGAAAAATTGATTGCCTGTTCAGCCTTTCATCTATTGGAATATAGTGATAGTTTCACTTCTTTCATGTGTAAATCACAAAACCTTTTTTTTAAAGTTGCATTCTCGGGTTAGCTGTTAACAATGGTGATAGCTAGACAATTTGTTGAAGTTGTTAGCCCCCTGTGTTCTCTGTCTATAACCTGATGATTGATTCGAATCTAAAATGTGAGATAATAGAGTTTTACATAAATTCATGCAGTTTTTGAGCTCAGAGTTCTACATGAATGTATGCAGTTTTTGAGCAATGTGCAATATAACTCTGCAAGTACAAATTCACCCCACAAAATATATGTGTGCATGTGGATCTTTGTGTGTGTGTGTGTGTGTGTGTGTGTGTGTGTGTGTGTGTGTGTGTGTGTGTGTGTGTGTGTGTCTGTCTGTCTGGGGTGGGGGTTGTGACTGTGAGAAAGTGTGTGTGTGTGTAGTGAGTGCAGAGTGTCTTAAGTCTGTGAGGGGGTGCATGTGTGAGTGTGGGATAGTGTGTGTCTATAAGGGTATGTGTGGGTGTCTGTGTGCGCGTCTGTGTGTACCTGTGTCCGTGTGTATGTGAGAGTGTGTGTGTGTAGTGCAATGGTGATCACCTATAATGTGACATGAACCCAAGGTCCAGGTTGACGCCCTCCCTATGGGTATCAGCCTCTGCTCAGCCACTTGCCTCTGCTGCCTGTCCTGAAGGCCACCTTGGAGGATGGTCACCCGAATGTCTGAGGCTGAATGTCCTGGACCACTGAACTGTTCCCCAACTGGGAGTGAACCCTCCAGTCTGTTGATTGTTGTGCGGTGCCCATTCATCCGGTGTCGTAGCCTTTGCTCGGTTTCCCCAATGTACCATGCCTCCGGGCATCCTTGCCTGCTACGTATAAGATAGAGAATGTTGGCTGAGTCACATGAGTATCTGCCATGTACAAGGTGGGAGGTGTTCCCACGCGTAATAGTGGTATCTATGTCCTCAATCTGACACGTCTTGCAGCGTCCACCGTGACAGGGTTGTATGGAGTTGTCCTGAGAGCCGGGCAGTTTGCTACGAACAATGATCTGTTTGAGGTTTGGCGGGTGTTTAAAGGCAAGTAGTGGAGGTGTGGGGAAGGTCTTGGTGAGGTGCTCATCCTCATTGATAATGTGTTGCAGGTCACGAAGAACATGGCGTAATTTTTCAGCCCCTGGGAAGTACTGAACAACGAAGCGTACCCTGTCAGTTGCAGCACGTGTCTGTCTCCTGAGGAGATCATTACGGTTCCTTGCTGTGGCACGTCGGAACTGGCGGTCGATGGAGTTGAGCATCGTACCCCGTTCTTGTGAGGGCATCCTTGAGTTCTTCCAGGTGTCCGTCACATTCCTCCTCATCTGAGCAGATCCGATGTATGCATAGGGCGTGTCCATAGGGAATGGCTGTTTTAAAATGTTTTGTATGGAAGCTGGAGAAGTGTAGCGTTGTGGGGTTGTCTGTGGGTTTGCGGTAGAGTGTGGTGCTGAGGTGTCCGTCCTTGATGGAGACGCATGTGTCCAAAAATGAGACAGACAGTCGAGAGTAGTCCATGGTGAGTTTGATGGTCGGATGAAACTTTTTGATGTCACTGTGTAGTTTTATCAGTGACTCCTCGCCATGGGTCCAGAGGAAGAAAATGTCATCAATGTACCTGGCATACAATGTTGGTTGGAGAACCTGCATAGAGAAGAAATCTTGTTCGAACCTGTGCATAAAAATGTTGGCATATTGGGGTGCAAATTTGGTCCCCATGACTGTTCCCTGTGTCTGGATGAAGAATTGGTTGTCAAAGGTGAAGACGTTATGATCGAGGATAAAGCGGATGAGTTGTAGGATGGTGTTTGGAGACTGGCAGTTGTTGGTGTTGAGTACTGACGCTGTTGCCGCGATGCCATCATTGTGGGGAATGCTGGTGCTGAGTGCGGAAACGTCCACTGTGACGAGGAATGTTCCTGGTTCGACTGGTCCGTGAGTGCTGAGTTTCTGTAAGAAATCCGTAGTGTCGCGACAGAAACTGGGGATCCCCTGTACAATAGGTTTCAAGATGCCTTCCACATAGCTGGACAGATTCTCACACAGGGTCCCATTGCCCGACACGATGGGACGTCCCGGTGTGTTGGTTTTGTGTACCTTTGGAAGGCAGTAGAAGTCGCCTACACGAGAAGTACGTGGGATGAGGATGCGTAGGGAACTCTGAAGGACTGGATTCAAAGTTCTGATCAGTGTGTTTTATTCCCGGGTATGTTCTTTGGTCGGATCAGTTGGCAGTTGCCTGTCGTGTTCCTGGTTGTTCAGTTGTCGGTACACCTCCTTGCAGTAATCTGTTCTATTCTGAATGACAATGGCTCCTCCTTTATCTGCTGGTTTGATGACAATATTGTCATTGGTTTTGAGTGCCTGGATGGCATTGCGTTGTGAACGGGTGATGTTTTGCTCTACCTTGTGGGTACGGCTGATGAATCTGGCATTTATATATTTCCTGACAGTTTGAGCATACATGTCAAGTCCAGGGCAGCGGCGCTCCGATGGGGTCCATGTTGACACCTTCTTTGGTCGCTCCTCTACAGATCCCTGTGATGACTGTTCTAGTTCATCAGTGGACTCAGTGAGATCACTGCCGGCCTCTTGAAAGAATTCCTGGAGTCTCATTCGTCTGATGAACTCCTCTGTGTCTGCTTCCAGAACCAACAGTTCCATTTTGGTGGTGGGGCAGAACTTGAGACCCCTACTCAGGACTTCAATCTCTTCCGGTCGAAGGATGTGGTCCGATAAGTTGACTTCCCCGCAGTGATAATGTTGTCTACTGTGGTTCCAGGGCGGGCTTTGCTATTACTGGTAAGAATGCCAAGCTTCTCCAGTTTTTTGTTCTTGGTGTGCATGTGCGTGGTGTAGTTTTGTTGCCTTGTCTGTTTGGCAATGTCACGTAATTGTTCTGATGTATCCTGTGTGCAGGCTGTGAGTGTGGACTCCATCTGAATTTCAAGGTTGTGGCGCCTGCTGTAGAGTAGGTGCATGAGATGATTGAGAAGTGTACGAGAGGTGCAGTGGCAAAGTCTCTCTGCGTAGTCTGTGTTGTAGGTCGGCCTAAGTGGGTTCGTGATCCATAATCCTTTCGGATTCTTTCCTGCTTGTCTGCATTCCTGTAGAAACTTGATGTCTGTGTCGATATGTGCAATCTTCTTGGAGATCCTCTCCACTTTAAGCCGGGGGTTAATTTTGTCGATAGTAGTCATGATTTGGAGATACCGGTGTTGGACTGGGGTGTCCAAAGTTAAAAATCACGCAACACCAGGTTATAGTCCAACAGGTTTAATTGGAAGCACACTAGCTTTCGGAGTGATGCTCCTTCATCAGGTGATAGTGGAGGGCTCGATTGTAACACACAATTTATAGCAAAAATTTGCAGTGTGATGTAACTGAAATTATACATTGAAAAAGTGATTGTCTGTTAAGCCTTTCATCTGTTGGAATACAGTGATAGTTTCACTTCTTTCATGTGTAAACCACAAAACCTTTTTTTAAAAAGTTGCATTCTCGGGTTAGCTGTTAACAATGGTGATAGCTAGACAATATGTTGGCCGGCAAATGTTGGAAAAATGCAGATGCCGCAGGGTTGTTACTATGGGTGACTTCAACTTTCCCAATATTGACTAGAACCTCCTTAGTGCAGATGGTTTAGATGCAGCAGTTTTTGTTCGGTGTGTTCAGGAGGGTTTCCTTACTCTGTGCAGATAGGCGGACGTGGGGAGAGGCCATTTTGGATTTGGTGCTTGACAATGTGCCAGGACAGGTGTCAGATCTCGCTGTGGCTGAACACTTTGCTAACAGTGACCACAAGTGCCTAACATTTACCATAGCCTTGGAGAGGGAGAGGAGTATTTTCCAAGTGAAAATAGTTAATTGGGGAAAAGGAAATTATTACGCTATAAGGCAGGAGTTGGGAAGTACAGATTGGAAGCAACTGTTCCACCTTAAGGGCACAGCAGACATGTGGAGACTGATTAAGGAGCAAGTTTACTAGCCCATCCTTCTACACCCTCATCAAAGTCATTTACAAAAATGACAAACAACAGTGGCCCCAAGACAAATCTTTGCGTTACACAGCCGGTAACAGAACTTCAAGATAAACCTCTCCAATTAAACTTATCAAGCACTTTAATGAAATCTATATGCATAAAATCAACAACTTATGCCATCTGTTTGGTCACCTTCTCAAAGAACTCAACAAGGTTTGTGAGGCACGACCTACCCTTCACAAAACCGTGTTGACTATCCCTAGAATTGAATTGAATTAACTTTATTGTCACGTACACTCTAAAGAGTGCAGTGAAAAATTTACAATATTGTTGCTTATGGCGCTATCTTTTGTACAGGGTACCTAGGTACAGTTTCTTCAGCATTTGTGACAAAAATGAAAGAATAATGAATGAAAGTCCAGCAGAGGAATAAAAATAAACAAAGAACGGACTCGAATTAGAGTCACTTCACTCCAGTCGACACGAGGACGGATTATAGAGACCGCACCTGGCCCAAACTCCACATCAAACCGGGCACAGTCTCCAGACTGAACCAGGCCCAGTCTCCAGATCACACACCTGGCTGAGTCTCCAGACTGAACCATGTCACGGTTCCAGACCGCACCAAGTCTGCAGACTGCACTGGACTGATTATCCAAACTGCCAGAACATTGCCCACTCACTTAACCTATCTCCTTTTGGAGTCTTTCAGTGTCCTCTGCATACTTTGCTATACCACTCATCTTAGCATCGTCCACCAACGTTGACACATGACACTTAGTCCACAAATATAAATTATCTGTGTAGTAAATTGATCATTTGATAATCAGATCCTTTTTTAAAATCATAAAGATACCATCCCTTATTCAGAGGTCTGTTCCACCTCCTTCTCAGTTTTGTATATCACTTCCAAATATAAAATGTTCTGGACATTCCGTCTCCATCTCGCCGTGTCTGTCTAATGTCATTGAATCATATCTATTTCCTTCACTAAGTTCTCCAATCTTTCTTGACAAAAACAAAACCCCTTCCAATAAAGTTTCTTCTGTTCAACATTTTAAGCCATTATCATCAACTCTATTATCACTTTTATTTCTTAATTTAACAGATCAAGAACCGGTCTGACATCGTCATACTCACAGAATCAGACCTAATGAATAATAGAACATAGAACATAGAACATAGAAGAATACAGCGCAGTACAGGCCCTTTGGCCCTCGATGTTGCGCCGATACAAGCCCACCTAACCTATACTAACCCACTATCCTTCATATACCTATCCAATGCCCGCTTAAATGCCCATAAAGAGGGAGAGTCCACCACTGCTACTGGCAGGGCATTCCATGAACTTACGACTCGCTGAGTGAAGAACCTACCCCTAACTTCAGTCCTATATCTACCCCCCCTTAATTTAAAGCTATGCCCCCTTGTAATACCCGACTCCATACGCGGGAAAAGGTTCACACTGTCAACCCTATCTAACCCCCTAATCATCTTGTACACCTCAATCAAGTCACCCCTAAACCTTCTTTTCTCTAATGAAAACAGCCCCAAGTGTCTCAATCTTTCCTCATACGATCTTCCTTCCATACCAGGCAACATCCTGGTAAACCTCCTCTGCACCCGTTTCAGTGCCTCCACATCCTTCCTATAGTATAGCGACCAAAACTGCACACAATATTCCAGATGCGGCCGCACCAGAGTCTTATACAACTGCATCATGACCTCAGGACTCCGGAACTCAATTCCTCTACCAATAAAAGCCAGTACGCCATATGCCTTCCTCACCGCACTATTTACCTGGGTGGCAACTTTCAGAGATCTGTGTACATGGACACCAAGATCCCTCTGCTCATCCACACTACCAAGTATCCGACCATTAGCCCAGTACCCCATCTTTTTGTTATTCTTCCCAAAGTGAATCACCTCACACTTAGCTACATTGAATTCCATTTGCCCAGCTCTGCAGCTTCTCTATATCCTGCTGTAACCTGCCACATCCTTCCTCACTGTCAACAACTCCTCCGACTTTCGTATCATCCGCAAACTTGCTCACCCAACCTTCTAACCCCTCTTCCAGGTCATTTATAAAAATGACAAACAGCAATGGTCCCAAAACAGATCCTTGCGGAACACCGCTAGTGACGGCACTCCATGAAGAAACTTTGCCATCAACTACTACCCTCTGTCTTCTTCCAGCCAGCCAATTCCTAATCCAAACCTCCAACTCACCCTCAATGCCATATCTCCGTATTTTCTGCAGTAGCCTACCATGGGGAACCTTATCAAACGCCTGACTAAAATCCATATATACCACATCTACCGCTTTCCCCTCATCAACCTCCTTTGTCACCTTTTCAAAGAATTCAATAAGGTTTGTGAGGCACGACCTGCCCTTCACAAAACCATGCTGACTATCCTTGATCACATTATTCCTATCCAGATGTGCATAAATCCTATCCCTTACAATTCTCTCTAAGACTTTGCCCACAACAGAAGTGAGACTCACCGGCCTATAGTTACTAGGGTTATCCCTACTCCCCTTTTTGAACATGGGAACCACATTTGCTATCCTCCAGTCTTCTGGCACTACTCCTGTAGACAAAGAGGACATAAAAATCAAGGCCAATGGCTCTGCAATCTCCTCCCTTGCTTCCCAGAGAATCCTAGGATAAATGCCATCAGGCCCAGGGGACTTATCTATTTTCACCTTTTCCAGGATTTCCAACACCTCTTCTCTACATACCTCAAAGCCATCCATTCTACTTATTTGTGACTCAGTATTCACATCGACGACAATGCCCTGTTCCTGAGTAAATACTGAAGAAAAGTATTCATTCAGTGTCTCCCCAATCTCTTCCACCTCCACACGCAACTTCCCACTACTATCCTTGACTGGACCTATTCCTGCCCTAGTCATTCTTTTATTCCTAACATACCTATAGAAAGCCTTAGGGTTTTCCCTAATCCTACCGACTAAGGACCTTTCATGTCCCCTCCTTGCTGCTCTTAGCTCTCTCTTCAGGTTCTTCCTGGCTACCCTATAACTCTCAATCGCCCCGATTGAACCTTCACATCTCATCTTGAGATAGGCCGCCCTCTTCCATTTAACAAGGGATTCCAATTCCTTATTAAACCACGGCTCCCTCGCACGACCCTTTCCTCCCTGCCTGACAGGTACATAATTATCAAGGACACTCAATAGTTGCTCCTTGAACAAGCTCCACATATCATTTACACTCTTGCCTTGGAGTCTACTTTTCCAAGCCACACATCCTAAGTCATGCCTCACCGCATCATAATTTCCCTGACCCCAGCTATAACTCTTGCCCTGTAGTACACACTTATCCCTCTCCATCACGAGAGTAAAAATCACCGAATTATGGTCACTATCCCCAAAGTGCTCACCTACCTCTAATTCTAACACCTGGCCTGGTTCGTTACCCAGAACCAAATCCAGTATGGCCTCACCTCTTGTTGGCCTGTCTACATATTGTGTCAGGAAACTCTCCTGCACACATTGAACAAACACTGACCCATCTAACGAGCTTGAGCTATAGCTTTCCCAATCAATATCAGGAAAGTTAAAGTCCCCCATAACAACCACCCTATTACTGTCACTCATCTCCTGAATCACCTTCCCTATCCTTTCTTCAATGATTCTAGGACGAATAGGAGGCCTGTAAAATACTCCTAACAGGTTTCCCACCAGCAGGACAGACCCACAGTGGTGGCGCCACTGTGTAATACAGTCAGGAAAATAGTTACCCTGGAATTCCACAACATTGTTTCCAGAACGCGGGATGGAAAACAAAAAGTTGATTTGCAGGCGCAGCAGGTAAGCAAGAAGACAAATGACATCTTTCATTGCTAAAGGAATGGAGTTTAAAAATAGAAACGTTGCATTGCAGCTGAGACCAGGCCTGGAGTACTGCGTAAAGTTTTGATCTCCTTACTTGAGATGTAATTAACTGACGCTGGAGTGAGTGCAGATGATGTTCACCAGCTTGATTCAGAATTTGAGGCATTTGCCGAATGAGAAGAAATTGTGTAGACTGGCACTATATTCACTGGAATTAGGAAGAATGGGGAGGCGGGGGGGATGTCATCTAGAAAAATACACATGTATGTAGGTGTCTACTGTACTCTAAAGAGAGGGTAAAAGCTGATAAGCACTGTGCAGGCACAGGGCTTGGTGGGAAACAAATAGCTAGGCTGGGTTGCTGTGTTCCACAGCAATTGTAATTTAGCTAATCAATTTAAATTATGCCACAATATTCTAAAACCTAGGGGAATTTGACTTTTACTGTTTTGACGAAATTCAACCCTAGATGAACAGGTGGTTTGGGGTATAAAAATAAGACATTATGAATAGTTAACCAGAGAGACAAGTAAAACATACTGCTATCGATGACTGCAGACCGTCTCTATAAAAGGTACATTCAATATGAAAAATATGTGCAGCTAACGACAGCAAACGACGCAAGAAAGATACAGAGGGGAATCGACACAGCTCGCTGGATTTGAAACTTCAATAACTTTTTAAAATTTCATTGGGGCATTATCAAATCAGTATATTGCTATAGAGTGGGAGGTAGAAAAATCGCTAAGGCAAAGTAGGCTTAGAGTGTGGGTAGTTGTTTAATACTCTCTTTTGGAGTTAAAGAATTAATGTTTTTTTTTTAAAATGGTGAATTTGGTTAGATTTCTACAATCAAAATTTAACAGTTTAAGGTTGAGGTGAGTTTTTATGTGCGTCTAGTTTAAGTTAACATAAGTGTTTATCCAGTATGTGCACTCGGGTCCGTGATTTAGACAGATTTAATCAGATCCACTCTGATATTTGAACAGATCTGAATGGATTTAACGTGCGAAAGATCACAGCAGATTTAAACACTTGCTGATTAGTGTCCCAGATCATGAAGTAAAACGTAGGTGAAACAATTTCTTTAATTTCATTTGCTAGTAGTTGGCTAAGATAAAAGTGCGAAAATGGCTCTTAAAATTTCTGAAGAGGTTCTCGGGTGTGAAATGATTCCCAAATTTGTGAAGAAAGTTTAGAAAGAAGAGGAAATACCCTACTCTCAAAAATAGTGAAGCGGTTAGAATTGGGATTAACCAGGGAGAAAAGGAAAGCTGAAATTGTAAGGGAGTTACACAAACACTTATTTGTGTCAGAGAAACAGACAAGAGTTAGAAAATTTAGTTAGAAAAACTTACGTTGGAGCTGAGGAAAATGAAATTAGAAGCTAAGCAAAGTGGGAGCAAAAAGAAACGCCGGAAATGGTGATTTTTCTACCACCCACTCTATAGCAATATACTGATTTGATAAAGAAAGGGCAGCACGGTGGCACAATGGTTGGCACTACTGCCTCACAGCGCCAAAGATCCGGGTTCAATTACCACCTCAGGCGACTGACCGTGTGGAGTTTGCACATTCTCCTCGTGTCTGCGTGGGTTTCTTCCGTGTGCTCCGGTTTCCTCCCGCGGTCCAAAAATGTGCAGTTTAGTTGAATTGGCAATGCTAAATTGCCCGTAGTGTTAGGTGCAGGGGTAATGTAGGGGAATGGGTCTGAGTGGGTGCTCTCCAGAGGGTCGGTATGGACTTGTTTCCACACTTTAAGTGATCTGTAAGTAATGAGTGTGAAAAGAAAGATACAGCGGAAAAGAATGCGCGAGAAGGTTCTTAGCTGAGGAAAGATAAAGGGAGAATGAAGGAAGGGAGAGAGAAGTTGTGAAGTAACTTGAAATTCAGAAATTGCAACTTAGTCAAGGAAGTCAAATTATCATGATGGAGATGAAAAGAGAAGATAGTGATGCATGCAAAGATGTTAATACTATGTCATATTTTGTTGGGAAAGATATTGAGGCCTTCTCCTTTCACATGAGAAATTGGCAGAGGACTTGTGGGTAATGCTAGTTCACCCTAAACTGGCAGGCAGTGCTAGTGAGGTATTTGCAGTGCTGTTAGATGAGGGGTGAAAAGATGATGAAGAGGTCAACAGGCTTTTTGAAGAGCTAATGAACTGCTACCAGAAACGTATAGACAGCGTTTCATAAACATAAGGAAGGAACAAAGTCAGACTTCTGTTCTGTTGGAAAGAACTAAACACAGTCCTATTGATAAGTGGGCATCTTAACAATAGGTAAGACCTAGGAGGCTGCAAGAGAGATTATTCTGCTGAAAGAGCTTAAAACTCACTTCCAGAGATGCTTCGAATTAACGTGGATGAAAAGCAAGTTCAGAAAGTGAGAAGAGCAGCAAAGATGGTGGATGAATACGCGTTAATGCACAAGACAAGGTTTAGCTTTCACAAGAATATCGTCCTCTGATAGATAGAAGTTGCGATAAGGGGAGATTCAACACTACAAAGTAAACAATAGAGAGCACTGGTAGATGTTTACCACAGATTAAAAAGGAAGCTCAAGAGGAAGAAAATGTGGTGAAAGGCCGAAAGTATTTCCATTGTGGTAAAGTAGAACACGCAATGTTACAGCACCAATCATAATAAAAAAAATCTGTGGAAAACGATGTGGTAAAAGAAGCTAAGCCAGTGGCATCAGTGAAAGTCGTAAATGAAACCCCAACAAATTTCGAGGAGCTGCACGAGAGGGCAGATCATAAGCAGGGCCTTGGTATGGAGTTAATGCCTGACATCTCTAAAGTATTTGTCTCTGTAGGTAAAGTTTACTCAGAACGACCAGGGGGAGAACGGTAATAGTTAGAATTTTGAGAATTACAAGATATAACCAGTCTCTAATACTAAGAGATGAACGCATTTGCATTTTCCTGACCTCGTACCATAGAGAGTGGTAATGTGTGCGACAGATGGACAGACATTTAGCATTCCTCTATTTAGGATCAGGATCGAATATCAATTCACGACTGGCGATGTAACGGTGGCATTGATTGGCAGAGTGTCATTTGTTGAATTCGGTTTGTTCTTGGGAACAATTTAGGAGGTTCCACAGTGAGAGTAACACCTCTTGTTGTGGAGAAGGCCAAGAGAGACCCGGGAATTGAATTTGACAAAAAATCTCCTGTTATTTTCCGAGACTATGTTGGAATAAGATCCCACCAGTATAAGTCACAGAACGAAGCAAAAACTAAAGACAAACATGAAGGAGTTGACGTTCAGTCAGTGGACACTGTCTTTGACATAATGTTGCAGGAAAAACCTGAAGAGAAGAGGGTCAGACAGATGTGTTTAACCCTGAATGGCGTAGAGAATTGCTACAGAAAGACCAAGACAATAAAACATGCATATGTTGATGCGTACACAGAATGGAGGCACAGAATATTCCTGAGAGTTATTATTTGAAAGGTCAACTCCTGAGACGAAAATGGAGACCATGGCGGTTTGGTGCATCGGAGAAATGGGCGGAAGTGTACTAGATTGTGTTGCTGGTGGCATACAGGGAGGAAATTCCATTACAAAGCATTAAGGCAAAAAGTCTGTTAGACGAGTTAGTAGCTTCCTTCACGCCGTATGAGATACCCAGAGTGATACAATCATACCAAGAATCGAGCTTAACTGCTATGCTGTGTGAGGAAGTCATGGAGAGCTTAGGTAGACTGCACTTTAAATCAAGTGTGTACCATCCTGAATCCCAGCCTTCTTTTGAAAGGTGGCATCAAACCTTGAAAGTCTTGTTTGAAGAATACTTTCAGGATTACAAAAATGATTGGCATAAAGGTATCCTATTCATATTATTTGTCATGAGAGATGTCTGAAACTAATCTACACAGCATACTCCCTTTGGGTTAATATTCAGACATGAAGAAAGAGGCCTTTAAAATTAATTAGAGAGAAATTGGTAGGACCAAAATCGGAGATCTCACACTTGGATTGTGGATTGAAGGTGAGGGAGAGATTATACCAAGTAGGTGAGTTAGCGCAGCAGCACCTAAAGAGGACACAGCATAGAATGAACCAGGTGACAGGTAAACATTCTGAGAGTCGAACGTTTTTGCGTGGGATGACTTACTGGTATTGTCATCAGTGATAGGAGATCCCTTCAAAGCAACAGTTAGTGGCTCCAATAAAATCGATGAACGGTTATGTCAGGTGATCTGTCTGGCAAAGAAGCCAGTTGTTTAAATAAATTGTATCCGGTATGGCATGTGAATATGTTGAAACCTTACCTTAAAAGGGATAAGGAACTTTTAAAACAGATGTTAGTTACTCCCTCACGGCGTGAGGAATCAAAGCCAGATGAGGTGGAGTTTTATGTGCCTCAAATAGGTTAAATAATGAGGAAGTCTTTGAGAAGTGGGATACGTTTGTGAACTATCAGCCTCAGGAGCAAGGATAATAGTTGAGAGGTTTAGAACATTACGGCGCAGTACAGGCCCTTCGGCCCTGGATGTGGCACTGACCTTTGCAACCAGTCTGAAGCCCATCTATCCTACACTATTCCATTTTCATCCATATGTTTATCCAATTAAATTTGAATGCCCTTAAATTTGGGGAGTCTAATACTGTCGCTGGCAGTGCGTTCCACGGCCCTAAAACTCGCTGAGTAAAGAAATTACCTCTGACATTTGTCCTATATCTATCACCACTCAATGTAAAGCTATGTCCTTTCGTGCTAGCCATACCATCGAAGAAAAAAGGCTCTCACTGTCCACTCTATATAATTCTCTGATTTCTTGGTATCTCTCAGATAGGTCACCATTGAAGCTTCCTTCGAACGAAAACAACCTCAAGTCTCTCAGACCTTCCTCACAAGATCTTCCCTCCATAACAGTCAACATCCTAGCAAATCTCCGCTGATCCCTCTCCAAAGCTTCCCATGATGTGGGGGTGAGAACTGTATGCAAAGATCCAAGTGTGTCCACACCAGTGATTTGAAAAGCTGCAGCATGGTGTCATGACTCTTAAACACAATCCCTCAACCAATAAAAGCTAACACACTGTATGCATTCTTAATATCCATATCAAACCAGATGGCAACATTTAGGGATCTATGTATATGGACGCCGAGATGTCGCTGCTCATCTACACTATGTATCTTACCATTAACCCAATAATCTTTATTCCTATTGTTCCTTCCAAAGTGAACCAGCTCACACTTTTCCGCATTAAACTCAATTGGCATCTCTCAGCACAGCTCTGCAGCTTACTTATGTCCCTTTGTAACCTGCCACATGCTTTAGCAGTATCCACAACTCCACTGACCTGGTTGTCATCCACAAATTTACTAACCAATCCTTCCACGCCCCTATCTAAGTCATTTATAAAAAATGAGAAACAGCACTAGATCCAAAACAGATCCCTGCGACACACCACTGGTAACTGATAACTGAACTCCACGATAAGTATCTCCCATCAGTCACCACCATCTGTATCCTTTCAGCCAGCCAACCTCTGATGAAACGGCTAACTCACTGTGAATACTATGCCTGCATTTTGCACAATTGCATACCACGGGGAAATGTATCAAACGTCTTGCTGAAATCCATATGCACTGCATCACCCATTTACCCTCATCCAACTGTTTGGTCACCATCTCAAAGAACTCAATACTTTTTTGGGAAGAACGTCTTATCCTTCACAAAACGGTGTTGACTATCCCTAATCAATGTTTTTCTCTCTGGGTGATTATGAATCGTATCTCTCATAACTTTTTCCATCACTTTATCCAAAACCGAGGTAAGGCTCGCTGGACCACAATTACCAGGGTTGTCTCAATTCCCCTTCTTCCTCTTGACAATACAGGCAACTTCTTCAGTAAACCACGGATCTCTCGTTCGACCACTTCCTCCTTACCTGACTGGGACATACTTATCAAGGGCATGCAATAGGTGTTCCTTGAGTGAGCTCCACATTTCAATTGTGCTCACCCCCTGTAGTTTTCTACCCCATCCTATGCATTCTAAATCTTGCCTAATCGCATCACAATTGACTTTCCCCCAGAAATAACTCTTGCCCTGCGTTATGTATCTTTCTCTTTCCATTGTTAAAGTAAACATAACCGAATTGTGGCACCTACCCCCAAATCTAACACCTGGCCAGGTTCATTAATCAGGATCAAATCCAATGTGGCTTGGACACTTGTTGGCTTGTCTACATACTGTGTCAGGAAATCATCCTGCACACAAAAAATGTTTGTTACAGCATTATGAGGACATATGCAGTAATACGATGGGGAGGACTAATGCTATTGTGCATAGGATAGATGTAGAAAACGCTGTCCCGATAAAACAAAGCCCTTGCAGCCTTAATCCTTTCAATGCCACACAGGTCCAGAAGGAAGTGGTGGCAATGCTCAATGAAGATGTAATTGAAACGATTCAGAGCGAGTGGGGTTCACTAATCGTCTCAGTTCCCAAACCTGACGGATGCAACGAATTTGCATGCACTATGGGAAGGTCAGCACTGTAATGAAATTGGACTCAGACTCAATACTGAAATTAGTGGACTGCATCGAGAATGTTGGACAAACCAGGTCCATCACACAATTGGACTTAGTGCGTGGTTATTGGCAGGTACCTTTATTGGAGGAAGCAAAAGAGGTTCCTGCGTTTCTAAACCCAAATGGGTTATATCAATTCAAAGTGATGTCCTTTGAAATTAAGAACGCACCCGCCACAGTCCAACTGGCTGAACACAGTGTGCAGTCGACCTGGACGATTAAATGATCTTGACTGAGTTTGGAAAGATCACGTGATACAGTTGGCATGGCTCTTTCAACGATTAAGAGAAGCAAAACTGGTAATAAACTTTCAGAAACACAATTCGCGAAAGCAGATGTGACATTTTTTGGACATAACATTGGTCATGGAAGGTTGATGCCAAGGAACGCAAAGATGAACACCATCAAGGAATTTCCACAATCAATCTCGAAGAAAGTTTCTTCGATTTTTGAAACGAAACAGATTCTCTCAGACGTTTGTTCCAAACTTCAGCAGCATCGTGGCACCATTAACATATTTGCTCGAGAGGAACATTGAATTTCTATGGAAAAAACATTGCCAGGAGGCCTTTGACAATTTAAAAGTAGCATTAGCCACTGCACCAGTTCTACCTACGCCAAACTTGTTGAAATTCTTGAAACTTGCAATTGATGCTAGTAACATAGCGATTGAATCTGTACTGCTGCAGGAAGATGATGATGGAATTGAATTGTCAGTTGGTTATTTTTCAAAGAAACTCAATACTCACGAAAGAAAGTACTCTACGATCGAAAGAGCTATTCTGTTTTTTTATTGGCCTTACAACACGTTTATTTGAACGTCATGAACAATGTGGCGAATCACAAACTTCTTCACTTCTTAACACTATTTAAAGACGAAAAAATGAGACGATTTCACTGGAGTCTTATGTCGCAGATTTTAATTTGCAAGTCATAAATGTTGCGATCGTAAGAATAGAATATCAGATGTGTTATCACTGATTTGACTGATAAAGTTTGGAGGAGATGAATAGGTATGTATGTGGGCAGAAGTTAACTTGAATTTAGATAAATGTCCTATGTATGTCATAGTAACGTTGCTAAGAAATAGAAACAGAATGAAACCAACTTATTATGATGATTCATTTTTGTTTTCCTTAAAAGGTACGGTTCTGAAATTATCAGCGTATATTGTACCTTTAAGAGAGAGTTAAAGCTGGCAAGCAACTAGAAGGCACAGAATGTGCAAAAAAATCGAAAAACATAAGATTTGGCTGTGAAACAAAATGTTGACCTGTATTGCTACGTTCCGAAACAATTCCAAATTATACAATCTGTTTAAATATGCCACGAGTTACTAAAACATTCCAAATTGAATTTTACTGTTTTAACAGTATCAAACCAAAGAGATGATCCGATATTTTTGGCTGTAAACATCAAGTATTTTGTACAGTTAGCCAGAGAGATAACGATCACCTACTGTGATCGATTGGCTGCCCGCCGACGCTCTCCCTAAAAACTACCTCCTCATATGAAGACTGAGCAGCAGAAGACTGAAGACATATCCAGGAAGATACAGAGGAGCTCTACAGTTTGGTGGTTTTGAAAATTGATTGTTTTGTAAAGTTAATTGACACAATGAATATTGTTATAGAGTGGGTGATAGGTAAATCGTTCAGACAAAGGAGGCTGACAGAGCGGGCAGTTATTGTTTAATGTTCTCGTTTGGAATTAAAGGATAAATGTTTTTTTTTACTTTAAATAGTGGAATTTGAGTAGTTCTCTGTCACACACGCTACAGCATATTACGAGGTGATATGAGCTTTTCCGTGGTTTGGTTTAAATTAGCAAAAGGGTTTATCCTGTATCGTTGCAAAAGAGAATAGACAAGATAGAAGCAGGCAGATTGTGTCCACTGGCGGATAAAAGAAAAGCTGGGGCCTTGTCTGAAAAAAAAAAGAGGATGAGAATTAGGACTGATTTGAGGAGGAACTTCTTCATATAACGGTTTATGCATCTTTGCAATTCTCTGCCCAGTGAAGCAGTTGAGGCTATTTCGTTGAATGTTTAAAGCAAGAATAGATCGATTTTTGAACAGTACAAGAATTAAAGGTTATGGTCAGAGGGTGGATAACTGGAATTGAGTCGGAGAAAAAATCAGGCCTGAGCTTACTGAATGGCGGAGCAGGCTTGGGGTGCCAGATGGCATATATCTGCTCCTATTTCTTATGCTTATATGTATTGGTTTATTAATATTGTATTTTTGTGCAAAGTGACAGTTGATCTGAGCATGGGGAGAGATTCCTGTTATGAGGATGAGTGGATCTCACTAAGTTCACCACATTAATTGGTGTTCGAGTCCTCACAGTCAGAATCACGTTAATTTCCCCCACTTCTTACTGCACAACATTCAATGACCGAGTCCCCAGTCTTCAGAGATTCTGGAATTAACAAATATCCTAGTAAACATTATCAAACTTGAAATCCATTATGGACCTGGAGGCACTCAGTCAGTTTGAACTACCCTGCACAGCTCCGATATTGAGCCTGTACGCGGTGGGAGGGGTGTAATTACTGCCCTTCCCAAGTCCATTATGTGGGCATTCACATGGTTGGGGAGGGTCACCAGCATGACTTTCCCTTCCCCCCAGGACCAGGAATGGAGCTGGAAATGTGTTGCTGGAAAAGCGCAGCTGGTCAGGCAGTATCCAATGAACAGGAGAATCGACGTTTCGGGCATAAGCCCTTCTTCAGGAATAAGGAAAGTGTGCACAGCAGGCTAAGATAAAAGATATGGAGGAGGTACTTGGGGGAGGGGCGTCGGGAATGCGATAGGTGGATGGAGGTCAAGGTGAGGGTGATAAGCCGGACTGGGGTAGGGGAGGAGAGGTCAGGAAGGAGATTGCAGGTTAGGAAGTCGGTGCTGAGTTGGAGGGATTTGACTGAGACAATGTGGGGGGAAGGGAACTGAGGAAACTGGAGAAATCTGAGTTCATCCCTTGTGGTTGGAGGGTTCCAAGGCGGAAGATGAGGCGCTCTTCCTCCAACCGTCGAGTTGCCATGGTCTGGCGATGGAGGAGACCAAGGACCTGCATGTCCTTGGTGGAGTGGGAGGGGGAGTTGAAGTGTTGGGCTGCGGGGTGGTTGGGCTGGTTGGTCCGTGTGCCAACAACACAATGTACTCCAGGACTCCTCTCAGTAAAACCTTGTACAGCTGCAGGAGCAATTAGAATCAGATAATCTTCATATTACAGAAACAGACTATTTGTCTCAAGAAACTCACACTGAACCTTTGAGGAACATCCACCCAGATCCATCACTCGATTACCATGCATTTCCCGTGCCTAACCTACACATCCATGAATACCATGTGCAACTTAGGATGGCCAGTCCAGTTCGCTTGCACATCCTTCGAATGTGGGAGGTAACTTGGGCATCCAGCAGAAATCCACGCAGACATTGGGAAAACAGGCAAGCTATGCACAGCCAGGTCTCTAATACTGTCGGTCAGTAGTGTTAATCACTAAACCACTATGCCACTCTATGTTTTCAATGATTCCATTTGTAAAATGTACTAATGTTCCAGTTTTCCAACTCTTCAAATGGTGAGAGACTAGTGTGAGCTGAATGGCAACCTCCTGTCCCTCTGGAAGAGACACGTGGGGAGAGAATTGCTTTCCTCGTTCATAAGCAACTGTCTCTATGTTTTGAATATGTCTCAAGGTGACGCAGGCATTTAATACCAGAGTACTTAAAACTAGATACAACGTTACACAAGGCCATTGGGCACCAAATACTGATACCTTGGTTTCTGATCTCTAGAAATGTCCGTAACAGTCATTTTATGCAGCTGCTCTGTTATTATATCCTGGTCTACTTATATGATCAGGGTGGAACAGATACAACCCTGCAGTGTTCTGACACTGCATCCATATACAAGAAGAAAGATTAAAAAGATTGAAAAACTTATGATCCTTCCCTCAGCAACCCTCATACATTCCATGCAGTCCGAATAAATGTTCTCTTTTATTGTGATATGAAAGTGTGATGTAAGGAAGAGATTAATTTATCCTATTTGTTCCGTGACTATGATTAATGTCAGTCTCCATGGATTCTAATTATTCCAGTGGATGCCTTTCATATTTAAATGATAAATGGGCTTCGTTCAATGTCTTTTTCTATAGTGTAAGTAGGAGTATTACCTACAACACTAACAAGGCTCAACAATTCCAGGAAGAAGGGGAGGAGAGATCAGCTACGGAGAGGGTTAGACTGAAATGTTCCATGAATGGATCAGAATCTGAGACGATTAGACTGGCATCTTTCATCAATGAATCAGAATCTTGGAACATTAGACTAGAATGTTAGAACCATGAACAGTGGTTTATCTTATGAAATTTGGATGCTGTCTGCAAAACGGCTGTCATTAACATTAAGGATTTATCATACATTTCGTCTTATTCACTATTTTTATTTTCCTATCCTGGCTATCATTGGTGTTCCTGGTAAGACTCAGATGTTATTTATGTCAGCTTGGTGTTGATTATATTACTGTTTATTCAGCTTACTCTGATGGATCTGTTTTGTCCAATGTGTACAGGAGAGTTTCCTGACACAGTTGTCGAAGGGCTAATAAGACTGGAGGCCACACTAGATCTGGTGCTTGGTAATGAATCAGGCCAGGTGTTTGATTTAGTTGTAGGTGAGCACTTTGAACGGAGTCACCTAATCCAGTTACGTTTATTTTAGCGATGCAAAAGGATAAGTGCATCTCACACGTCAAGAGTTCTCGATGGGGAAAGGGCAATTATAATGCGATTAGGCAAGAATTAGGATGCATAGAATGGGGCAGCAAAATGCAGGGAATGCAGCCAATGGAAATGTGGAGCTTGTTTAAGGAACAGATATTGCATGTCATTGTTATGTATATCACTGTGAGGTAGGGAGGAAGAAATAAGGTAAGGGAACCGTGGTTGACTACAGAAATTGTTCTCTTGTTAAGCGAAAGAAGGAGGCTTATGTGTTGATGAGACAAGATGATTCAACTGAGGTGATAGAGCGAGGCAGGATTTAAAGAGAGAGTTAAGAAGAACAAAGAGAGGACACGAGCAGTCCTTAGAAAATAGAACAAAGTAGAACACCAAAGCTTTCGATAGGTTTGTGAGGAATAAACGGATGACTAGAGTAGGAATAGGGCCACTAAAAGATAGAAGTGGGAAGTTGAGTGTGGACCCTATGGAGATCGGAGATCTTGAACATTTCTCGTCTGTTTTCAATCAGGAAAAGTAGAATATTGTAGACGGGAAGAATGAGATACGAGATATTAGATTAGAAAGGTTCGAGGTTAGTTACGATGAGGTGCTATCAATTATGGAAGGAGTGAAAGTAGACAAGCCCCCTGGGCTGGATGAGATTTATCCAACGATTCTCTGGGATGCTAGGGTGGAGATAGCAGAGCCTTTGGCTTTGATATTTGAGCCGTCATTGACTACACGTTTGGCACCAGAGGACTGGAGGATAGCAAATGTTGCGCCTATGTGCAAGACGGGCAGTAGAGATGACCCAAGTAATTATAGGCCGGTGAGCCTTACGTCTTTTGACGGAAGGTTTTGGAAAGGATTATAAGAGATAAGATTTATAATCATCTAGCAAGCAACGATTTGATTCAGATAGTCAACATGGTTTCGTCAAGGGCAGGTCGTATCTCACAAACCTCGTTGGGTTTTTTGAGAAAGTGACCAAACATGTAGATGAGGGTAGGGCAGTTGACGTGGTATACATGGACTTCAGAAAAGCCTTTCATAAGATTCCACATGGTAGGCTGTTGGAGAAAATGCAGAGGTTTGGAATTGAGGGTGATTTAGCAGTTTGGATTAGAAACTGGCTTTTGAAAGAAGGCATCGAATGGTGGTTGATGGAAAATATTCAGCCTGGAGTCCGGTTACTAGTGGTGTGCCACAAGGATCTGTTTTGGGACCACTGCTGTTTGCCATTTTTATAAATGATATAGACTCAGGCATAGGTGGATGGATTAGTAAATTTGCAGACGAATCTCATGTCGGAGGAGTAGTGGACGGTGTGGAATAATGTTACAGGTTGCAGTGTGACTTAGATAAACTGCAGAATTAGACTGTGAGTGGGCAAATAGAGTCCAACGCAGGTAAATGTGAGGTGATGCACTTTGGGAAGATTAACAGGCAGGCAAAATATTGTGTCAATGGAAAGATTCTTGATAGTGTGGATGAGAGTTGGATCTTGGAATGCATCTACATAGATCCCTGAAAGTTTCCACCCAGGTGGATAGTGCTGTTAAGAAGGCATAATGGTGTGTTTGGTTTCATTCGTATAGGGATTGAGTTCCGGACCCGTTATATCATGCTGCAACTATACAAAACGCTGGTGCGGCCACACTTGGAATATTGTTTACAGTTCTGCTCCCCATATTTTGGGAAGGATGTGGAAGCATTGGAAAAGGTGCAGAGGAGATTTACCAGGACGTTGCCTGGTCTGGAGGGAAGGTTTTTATGAGGAAAGGCTGACAGACTCGTACCTGTTCTCATTGCCAAGAAGAAGGTTAAGAGAAGATTTGATCGAGACATACAAGATGATCAGAGGATTAGATAGTGTAGACGGTGAAAGTCTTTTTCCTAGGATGATGACGTCAGCTTGTATAAGGGGGCATAACTACAAATTGATGAATGATAGCTTTAAGACAGATGTCAGAGGCAGGTTCTTTACACAGAGAGTGGTAAGGGCTTGGAATGCCCTACCTGCCAATGTCGTCAACTCAGCCACATTAGGGAGATTTAAAAAATCCTTCGTTAAGCACATGGATGATTTTGGGATGGTGTAGGGGGACGAGCTGAGGATAGTTCACAGTTCAGCGTAACATCGAGGGCCGAAGGGCCTGGTCTGCGCTGTATTGCTCTATGTTCCACGTTCACTTTCAAATCCTGTGTAACGTGCACAAAGCTTAAAATGTTCTGCTCAGATTTCTGCATAAAAGGCATGAGTGGCTGAATGGACACATTCTGTTCCTGGTTTAGAAATGAGTATGAGGCTCAAGGATTTCTGTGTAAATCACTTGAGAGTTTATGGAACTTTCCTGTTGATTACTTTACAGTGTGGAAACTGGCCCTTCGGCCCAACAAGTCCACACCGACCCGCCGAAGCGCAATCCACCCATACCCCTACATTTACCCCTTACCGAACACTACGGACAATTTAACATGGCCAATTCACCTGACCTGCACATCTTTGGACTGTGGGAGGAAACCGGAGCACCCAGAGGAAACCCACGCAGACACGGGGAGAATGTGCAAACTCCACACAGTCAGTCGTCTGAGTCGGGAATTGAACCCGGGTCTCTGGCGCTGTGAGGCAGCAGTGCTAACCACTGTGCCACCGTGCCGCCCACAGTTGCTGTGTAACTGTTGAGGGGCTGCCGTGTCTCCTAATATCCCTGCATAACAGGTTCACTAGAACGAACAGTCTCGTTCAGCATCCCTGAAATAGGATCGTGGGAGTGACTGGACTTCTCTTGATCCCATACAGCAATCACGTGATTAAACTATCTCCTTCCTGCTCACAACATTTCTCAACTATTCTCTCCAATTCCTGTGCACCAGCTTGATGAGCTGATTCGCATCCTGTTATCCCAGTGTAACAGCATCCAATCGGTTTGTGTCCTCTTTCAGTTTCTATGTTACAGCCATCAGCAGGCTGAATGAACTGATCCTGTTTCCGTTTAACAGGATTCTGGTGCTGCGTGACCTGGTCTTGGTCCAGTATTATAGACTAGAGGGACTAACTGGCCTAAAGCTGTAACTGTATATCAGGTTCCAAGGGCTCAATAGCACCGTCTATTCCTTTTGTATCAAGGTCGAAGGCCTGAACATGCTTCTGCTCTTCCGATGTAATAAGCTGGAGAAGTGGAATGGACTTCTCCGTTTGCTGACTCCTTCCAGTCCTCTATGTAAACTTAAAATCACCTTTCCCTCTTGGAAGCTCCACAGTGTATTGGATCAGACTTTACAAGGAAACAACGTCATTGCACGAATCATTCAAGAGAACCAACTATGAGCTGCTTCCAATGTAATAATATCCTTTGTTCAGTGAGGAGACTAAATCTGCACACACTTCTCCAAATGTTATCTTACTCAGATCATGGACTTCAGCAACAACACTTTGTCAGCCTGCTGTATGTTTCCCACACAGGTTAGAGCAGTAGCAGCTCTCTGGGGAAATGCACAGCATTGTTTAAAGTTCATTGTCCTTCTCTATTCTTGTATAACAAGAAACCTGGTAATAATGTTACAACGATGCTTGAGAAGAACAAATAAGGCGTGGAGCGATTACTGTAACATTGAGATCAGCCTTGGCAAATATCTGGTCTGAATCTCTCATTAATGTCCACAGAGCGCACATTGCTCAGATTCCACACAATATGCTAAGGTGAAGCATAGAAAAAGCAAGGAGAAGCAAACATTGATGTGAGTTATATATCAAAGTAAACATTGGAATTAAAATATTTGGCATGGTATAAGCCGAAAATTAGATTACAAATTTGTTTTACAATGATCAAGTTCAAGTTTCGTCTAAACCGTGTTAACCAAAGTGCATGTGACTGCTAGGAGAAATGTATTTCATGAACGTGGATGACATGTTTTGCTTTAACAGTATGTTCAGCATCGAATGAGAAGTGAGGCTACTATTTTGGTGTTGAGTAATCAGAAGTCTTCATTGAAAACTTTGCTTTAAAGGAGCTTTGGAGTCGTGGTCACAGTATGTTGAACTGTACACGATATCTGAATGCAAAACGGTTTTATTATTATTTGAAATTACGGTCTCCATTTTCCTGCTTCCTTTTTGTAACCTTTGTTCCCTTAACAATGAATAACTTATCTACCTCTGAATTAAATATACTCAATGACGTGACCTCAACAGCCTTCTGTGGCAATGAATTCCACAGATTCTCCACTTTCAGTCGAAAGAATTCTTTTTCTTTCCGTTTCAAAATGTCTTCCATTTACTCGCAGGTTGTGCACTCGGGTCCTCGTTTCTAATTCATATGGAAACATCTTCCCACAGTTCATTCTTTAAAGGTCATTCAGTATTCTCAAGTTTCAATCAGATTCCCTCTTATTTTTCTAAGCTCCAGCGAGTATAAACACCGAGTCCTCAAATGTTCCTCCTCTGTTAAATATTTTATTCCTTGTTTAATTCTCAGGAACCTTCTCTAGACCCTCTCCAGTGCCATTACAAACTTTCTGAGGAAGACTGCCCAAAACATTCCAAATACCATCTGAACAGAGCCTTATAAAGCCTCGCTTTTGTATTACAGTCCTCGAGAGATGAATACCACATTATAGTTTCCTTCCTAATTACCAATTCAATCTGCACGTTTTTCTTAAGAACATCCTGGACTTGGAATCGCAAGTCCCTTTCCCCTTCAGATTTATGAATTTTCTTCCCATTTAGCAATTGTGAATGCTTCTATTGTTCCTATGAAAGTGCATGAACTCACACGTTGCCACATTGTATTACTTCTGCCACTTCTCTGGCCACTCTCCCAATCTATCTAAATCATTCTGCTGACTCTCTGCCTCCTCTATACTGCATGTGCCTCCACATATCTTCGTATCAGCTGCAAACGTAGTCAGGATATCCTAAATTACTTCATCCATATCATTTATGAATAGAACGAAAAGTTTTGGTCCCAAACGTGACCTGTTTCCATCTTGAGAAGGACCAGTTTATAACCATTCTCTGCCTTTTTCCAGACAGCCAATCATTGATCCATAATAGTACCTTGCCTCTAACACCATAGGAATTTATCTTACTGAGGAGCACCCTGTGCAATATCTTATCAAAGGCCGCCTGGAAATCCTTCTGATATCCGTTGGGTCTCTTTCGTCTAACATGATCAAAAAAGTCTCATTAAATTGACAGCAATGTAATTTATTGAAATGGGGCCCAACGAGATGGGTTATACCTACAGACAGAGTGGAAGTGTTCCTCAAATCAGTCACTTTATGACTTGCCAATGTACAGAAGACTGCATTGTTAGCAGCAATGACAGTAGACTGGATTAAAAGGGTACAAGTGAAATGACACTTCACCTGGTACCCTGGACAGTGAGGATGGAAGAGGTGAACGGACACGTTTTGAAGCTTCTGCAATTGCACTGGACCGTGCCAAGGGGAGTAGGTAAGTGTTCGGAGTGACTGAGGGCTTCACAGAGGGACGGGAGGGGAAGATGTGTTTGAGAGTGCTGTCCTGCTGGAAGTGACTAAGGATTATCCTGTGAATTTGGTTTCTAGAAAAGTGGCAAGTGAGGACAAGGGGCTCTCTACCATTGTTCTGGGAAGGAGGTGAAGTATGAGGGCAGGAGAGCAGCAGATGAGCCAGCCACAGCTGAAGGTCATGCCAATTAGAGTTGGGAGGATTTCTGATATGAGGGAAAAGGAGATCATGTCGAAGGCATCAACTAACAGACGGAGAAACTGAGAGAATGGAGTCACTCTCAACTGATCATGTGTTCCGACACTTACAGATATTCCCCCGAATGCTTGAAAACAATCAGTCATTTTAATTGCGGAGGTAGATCTTATATCCGATCTAAAACGGAATGTGAAAACAGACTGAAGTGAATGTCAGTCGATATGTGGGGGAGATATTTAAGCAGATATTTTATTGTGCTCAGCAATAATTGACAAAAATCAAAAAGAAGGACACGAGAAGAAGCTGAACCACCCATGGTTCACACAGTCTATCAAGGACGGCACGGTGGCACAGTGGTTAGCACTGCTGCCTCACAGCGCCAGAGACCCGGGTTCAATTCCCGACTCAGACGACTGACTGTGTGGAGTTTGCACATTCTCCCCGTGTCTGCGTGGGTTTCCTCCGGGTGCTCCGGTTTCCTCCCACAGTCACAAAGATGTGCGGGTCAGGTGAATTGGCCATGCTAAATTGCCCGTAGTGTTAGGTTAAAGGGGTAAATGTAGGGGTATGGGTGGGTTGCGCTTCGGCGGGTCGGTGTGGACTTGTTGGGCCGAAGGGCCTGTTTCCACACTGTAAGTAATCTAATCTAATCTGATACTATTCAATCAATAACTAAAGAATTCAAATAGACATGAGCTAGTGTCGTCGAGATTTGGGATGTTTATTTTCGGAACCAGAGGCAGATAATATAAAGTAAAAATAAAACAGAAAAATGTCTTTCAATTGGCAAGAAATATAAAAACTAGCCGTAAGAGTTTTTTCATTTTTTCAAAGTTTACTATGTGTCTGCATGAGACACTTGGAAGAAAGTCAGGAATGCATTTGTTGGACACTTGCAGGATCCGACTAAGGAATTGCTTTCCGGTAACAGGCAAAAAACTTACACCAGTATTTTGCATAGTTCCTCACAGGGGATGTCACAAAATATTTCCATAGCTTAAACAAGGTGGCAATACAAGGGAAGTGTAGAATCATAGAATCCCTACAGCGTGGAAACAGGCCATTGGTCCAGCGGGTTCACTCTGACACTCCAAAGAGTATCACATCCAGAGCCATTCCATTATCCTCCTACTCTGCATTTCCCATTACTAATGCACCTAACCAACGTATCCCTGAACATTGTGGGCAATTTTGCATGGTCAATTCACCTAACTTGCATACATTAAAAAAAAATTGAAAAGACTGAATAGTGGGAAGAAATCCACGCAGATACAGGGAGAATATGCAAACTCCACACAGGCGGTCGACTGAAGTTGAAATTGAATTCGGGTCCAAGGCAACGTGAGACAGCAATACGAACCACTGAGCCACCTCACCTCTCGTAAGGTTTGAAATATCTCTTACAAAAAGAACAATATTTTCTTTTCAAATAGATAATACTAAGTATAGACAGCACAGCAGCAACTAATGCACTGCTTTAAAAGAAGTGGTAACAGAGTGACGGGCGGAATTTTGTGAAACGTTCCAGAGTGTTCCAGCGAAACTGGAGGAACTCCAATATAGTGCCTGTCTTCAAGAAGGGAGTGAGACATTAAGCAAGATCACATAAGCCATTCAGTCCGACAATTATTGCTGAAATATGCTACAGTGTTATTAAGGAGGGAATTGCAATTAATTTTAAAAAAAGCTTAATGCAATCAGAGTAAAGGTGTTTTTGCGAAAGGGAAATTACGTTTTGCACTATAAAATGTTGCAAAGTATTGCGGGAGTTCCTGAGAACGTCACAAGATGCTCGATAAAGGGGAACGGTTAGGCAGTTTATTGGGATTTCTATGTCATTCTGAAATGAACAAAATAAATATCCTTACACAAGACAGAGGTTCCCAGTCTGACAGATAATTTATTGAATGGATTTAAGATTTGTTACCACGGAGATAATGAAGAGTCAAGATTAATGTGTGTTTATCGGATTAAAAAGATATATCTACTGGAATACCACAAACATCAGTCCAAATGCATCAGTTATTTACAATCTATACCGATGGCTTGAAGTGGGGCTAACTGCATTGTGTATCCGAATTTGTGGATGATGCAAAAATATGTGGCAGGGCACGTGCCAGGAAGGATGTAAGGAATCTGAAAGTGGAAATAATAAGGTCAGTGAGTAAGCAAATAATTGGTCGGTGGACTTTATTGTAAAGAATGTATGGGATTAGGGAGTTTTGAGAAGTTGTGTAACTCTGGTTGAGGCTCTGGATGTAAGTTTGCTCGCTGAGCTAGGAGATTCGTGTTCAGACGTTTTGTCCCCATAGTAGGCAAAACCATCAGTGAGACTCCGGTGGAACACTCGTGTTGTGACTCGCTTTCTATTCATGTGTTCAGAATTCCTTGTGTTGGTGATGTATTTTCCTGTTCTTTTTCTCAGTAGGTAGTAAATTGGATCCAAGTCCATGTGTTTGTTAATAGAGTTCCCGTTTGAATGCCTTCCTTCTAGGAATTCTCGTGTGTGTCCTGTTTGGCTTGTACTCGGATGAATGTGTTGGCCTAGTGAAAGTGGTGTTCTTCCTCATCTGTATGTGAGTGTACTAATGATATGGGATCATGCCCTTTTGCGGCTACTTAATGGTCATGTGTCCTGGTGATTAGCATTTTGCATGTTTGTTCAATGTAGTGTAACTAACTAACCCTTGGGAGGGGAATCCCAAAGTGGAACACGAGGCGTTCTTCCTCCAGGTCCCAAAGAAACTTTGGGGCATTCTTCCTCCAGGCATCGGGTGCTACAGTTTGGCGATGGAGCAGGCCCAGGACATGCATGTCCTTGGTGGAGTGTGAGTGCGAGTAAACGTGGCAGTGAAGGTTGCCTCATTTTCCGACTTGGTGCCTGCAGCAAGAACATTTCTTCTTCTGCCTTCGGGCCTGGAGCAAGAACGCCTCATCTTCTGCCTTGGAGCCTCGAAGAACACCTCATCTTCTTCCTTGGGGCCTGTAGGACGAACGCCTGACTTTCTGCATTGGGACTCTCAAAATCCGACAGGATCAATATGGACTTCACATTATTTCATTCTGTCAGCTCGCTGCACTTTGTCTCAGATCCATTCTTCCAACTTAACACCACCGCCTTGAACTGTCCAACTTGTCAATCTTCCTTCCCACATATCCGCTCCACGTTCCTCTCTGACCTATCAATTTCACCCCTAACTTCATCTACCTATCGCATTCCCAGCGACTTTTCCCCAGGTACACACCCGATCCCATTCATATCTCAACCTGCTCATTTTTGATGAAAGGCTTATGCTCAAAACGTCTACTCTCCTCTCTTCGGTTGCTGTCTGACCAGCTTGCTTTTCCAAGTCGACACTATTTGAATCTGATCTCCAGCATCTGCAGTCCTCACTTTGTCCCAATGTGGTAAAATTCCGTAAACACTTGTCAAAAGACAAATTCAGAAAACAGATTGCCTCACAGCAGATCTCTCGTCCAGGAAGAAAGAACGTCAAAAGACAATTTGGAGAGAAATCTCAGAGGCAAAGTGTAGCAACTGAAGATTTACTGTCATCTAACCATCCTGAGACTCTAGCAAAATCTGGTGATATGTAAAACTAAGAATCCCGGATCTGTGAAAGCTTGACCATCGCTCCCCCGAAGCAGACCATCACTCAACAGAACCAGGATGGGACCATAATGAGCCAAAGTAAGTAACTGTATCCATACCACATGCGCCACAGTAGTTGCCTTTCAAAATAGCCTAACCCCACCTGGGCCATTAAACGATGGTACGATAAATGTTGAAGTTAAGCATAAATAAAGAACAGAAAGGTACACAGCACGCTTGGATTGTCTACTGCTGAAGTCCACATTGTTCCCGTGATGAGGTGGTCTTCCTCCAGGCCAGATGTAGATAGTCTCGGGAATCCAGCACATCCTATTCTGTCAAAATACAGTACTTTCATCCACCTTATGAAGAAAAATCATTATTTCTCTCCCTTAACTGACTTTGGAATCAGGGATGCGCCATAAACCCATCGTCAGAGATGTCAACTTTCCATTCACAACCAGTGTTTTTGTGCTATATAAAGGTTTACACGAAATGAGTTCACTGGAGAGATTGATGTTGCTCTCTATAGATCTTAATTGTGTCACTGGAGAGCTTCTCTCTTCTATCAGTAAGGGGCTTCCTTCAACCTCTTATCCCATAGTATCAAGGGCAGCATAATCTCTAAGATTAGATGGGAGCAGCAGCTAAAGTGAGGAGGAGATTAAGAAAGTCTTAGAGTATGAGACTGGAGTGTTTCAAGAATGGATAAGCATCTGGGAAGAAAAGACTGCAATTTTCAACAATAAATAGGGGTTCATGCTGGAGTCTTTAAAAGCTTTCTCCGGATGTCCATTGTTTGAATTCGGGTTATGAGGCGTACTTATATTTAGCAAAGATGCAAACGATTAGCTTCAGTTTCAGTCACAAACGTCAGTTCATTTCCCATGACTCCAAACTCCTCACTCACAAATATCTAAGGGTCACATTTTTTTCTCCCTAAAAACTGTTCCTTGGCTCACGGTTAGTCTGTCCATGATTTTTTTCAGCTGGGTAATAAACCAGATCAGTCTCCGATCAGACTGGTTTGGTACAGAGATGAAAAGGATTTTGAGAGGTGTATGGTTTATATGTAAACAAATGAGACGTCAGGCCAAAGTGGTCATGTTTTCAAACTGACCTGCTGTGTGCAAACTCTCTCTTCTTCTAACTTCAACCTGTAAACATGTATTCCATTTATACTGACTTTTAAAAGCGAGGAGGTGGGTGGTTGCCTTTTCGGGCTGTTGTGTATAGTCGTAAAAGTATAATTAAGTCTAGTTTGGATAGATTGAGTTCTGTAGTTGTTCTTCATTGTCTTCTTTGTGTTTCACTGTGTAATTTCATGAATCAATGTTTTTTTTTCTGGTTTAAACTTGGTACCCAACATTGCTAACTTACTCCAGATAATTTTCACTGTGTACTTACCGAAACAAATTGCAAACTATGGTCTGGGCTGCCTACTTAAGAATGTGTTGAATGGACTGGACGAGTCTACAATGTAAGAAGGAACAAGGTTGTTCAGACCCTCGAGTCTTCCATTTACCCAGAACTGTTTTATGTCTCCGTATTCCCTCTGTCAACAAATATGCCCATACCTAGTGCCACATATTTCTGCCTCAGTGTTGTTGCCTTATAAGCCATCATCTCTCTCTTTGTTAACTTCAGATTTTAGGGCTCCGATTCTCTTCTGGGCACTCTTCCACTTACAAAAGCTTTCAAGCACCAAACTTGTTCCTGTCCCTGCAGTTACTTCAAAACAGAGACTCCGTAACAGAGAAGTAATGTCAATGGATGGATAATTCAGAGGCCGAAATTTTGACTGTAAACACATCGTTGCAAAACCTACCATAACTGATGGCAGAACGTAAATTCGAATGATAAAGATTGGAATTAAACATAAATTCACTGGTAGCAACGATGAACCATCAGGATTTCTTTTGTTAAAGTCTACCTGATTCAATGATGGCCTGTGATAAAGAAATTTAACATCATTGGAGATAGTAAAGATTGCAGATACTGGAATTCAAATTCGATAAAATGTGAAGCTCGAAAGGGACAGCATATCATATAGCAGTGGTTCAGCAGGAAAATTGACGTTTCGGGTTAGGACCTTTCATCAGGACTTTGAACTGACCTGAAGTGTTGATTTCCCTGCTCCTCTGATGTTGTTTGACTTAGTATGTCTTTCCAGTTCCACATTCTATCCAAATTAACATTATTGCCTTGTTTGGCCTAACTGTGACCTCAAACCCACAGCAAGGTGGCTTTCTCCATATTGGCCTTGCAATCAAGGGCAATTGGTGATAGACAACAAATGCTGTCCTCTCACGAGCAACAAAATTTAAGTTGAAATAAACTAAGGAACTGTGAATACTGAGAACTGAGACAAAATTCTCCAGCATCTGAAACTGTTGGAGAATTTCAGCAGGTATGGCAGCCTCTGTCAGGAGAAAAATAGATAACATCCTCAGACTTATGACTCTACATCAGAAGTGAAAACAACTGGGAAATTATATTTCTGTCAGGTATGGTTTTGTAGGAGGTCCTGGGGATGGTGGAGGGGTGCGTTTGAGTTGAATGGATGGAGAAATGCCCAGAAGGAGTGGGAGGATTGGGGTGGGTGAGATAAAAATGTGGGGAGAGAGAGAAGGAAAAAAGCAAACAAAGGTATTGCTGAAGATGAATTGGAAGGAAACAAAACTTGGAAGTTACTCTAACAATTCCATTTTTCCCATTTTCCGAAATATGGCATTCATTTAGGTGTGTTCCTGTTAAAGTGAATTATGTTCCCTCTGTTTCTCTTCTCTGAATGTGATGATCAACTCCATCGACAATACAGATGCTGACATAACGAGAAAGGTGATATTACAGTGTCAACTGCTTCTTTGGAGAGAGGAACTCTTGATGTGGAAATGTGCAGAGATGTAACGGCCTTATATTTTCAGCCAGGAAGAGAAATAGAGGAAAGGCAGCCATTTTCAATACTGCATAGGTGCACGATGTGTGTGGGGTATGAATTAATCCTGTCATTGAAAAGTTAGTGGAGGTTCTCTGGATGGTTTTCTCAGGTTTGTGTTTGCAGTTGATATATCATTAAGGAAGATGCGAGGGTCTCGTGATTTCACTCTGGACGAGGTATGTCACTTTATTTCCAGGTTATCTGGGTCCATGGTAAACAAATGGATCCACGATTACACAGAAAGGAAGCTCTGGAAATCGGTCGCTGTATTTTCCTCCCTGGGATTTCCAGCAACTGTTTTCCAAGCTGGACCTATGGCAGGTGTAAAATATGCAGGAAATTGGAATTAACAAAGAGGATTTTCTTTTTCAAAAACCTCCTTGAATTTAAGTTTGGCAAAGCTAATGTATCCGATGAACTATATCCCAGAGTGTTGGGAGATGGCAGAGAGGGAAAACAGAAAACTGAACACTGAATAGCTTAATGTCAGCTATGAGAAAAAGAAAACATTGGAATGATTTATAAGGAACGTGACAACTAGGCATTTTCAGAATAATGACATGATTTGATAGAGTCGGCCTAGATTCACGAATGTGATAGGATCTTTGGTAAACCTGCTAGAGATTGTGGATGATGTCCATTGTAATATCAACAGTTCAGAACCAGTGGGAGTAGAGTATTCGAATTTTCAGAAGACGTTTGACATGTTTGAATGCAGATGATTGGAGAATCCATAGTTATGTAGGGATGGAATATACACTATATGGATTAAAAATTGGATTAATGGAGAGAACAGTATTTTTTTTTCTTTGGACTGAAGGCTTGCATGATATCAGGAAAATCAGTGATTGGACAACAGCTGTGAGCAAGGTATTAAAATGATTCAAATGTGAACGACAAACACTATCATTCTCCTTTATGTTTATTAAATGGTGAAAGATTGGGAACTGCTGCTGTTGAAAACGACCTGAATGTCCTTGGTCATAAGGCCCTCACCGAATTCATGCGGGCAGCAAGTTAATGATTTGTGGCCCTTATTGCAAAATACTTTTAGTATCGGAGTAAATACATCTTTCCCAATAGTGCTTGACTGAAAGAGTTTTTGGCGTATTGTGTACAGATTCAGTCTGTTTCATAAGTAATGATCTCCTTGTAACCGAAACAGTGCAAACGAGTTTCACTAGAATTACGCCTGGGTTGATGCTACCATGAGGAGAGAGGTCAATAAATAAACATGCACAAAAGAACTTCAGAACTAGGAGCACGAGTTTAATGCTTACGTGGACTTCAGTGAACTTTCGCAAGGTTGTACACAGTGGACGAATTAGTAAAGTTAGGTCACATGGGTTTCAATTTCAGCTTGGCAATTGGATACATAATTGGCCTTACGATATGACAGGGAGTAATGGTAGAGGGTTGGCTCTAGGACTGAAGGCCTGTGACAAGTGGTACTCTCGAGGGATCAGTCCTGGGTCCTATTTTGTTGTCTTTTATAGAAATGATTTAAATAGTTAGTAGGTTTGCAGATGATGCCAAAATTGGTGGCCCAGTAGACAGTGAAGAAGGTATTCAAAGATTACAAAAAGATCTTGATCAAATAGGTCAATGAGATGCAAATTGTCAGATGGAGTTCAATCTGCATAAAGGTCAGGTATTAATTTTGGTGCAATAAACGAGTTTAATGCTTATGGAAATAATGACGGGGCCTTGGATAGTGTTGCGGAACAGAAGGACCTGGGGTATAGGTACATAATTCTTTGAAGTCTGATTCGTTTATAGACAGGGTTGATAAAAAGGCATTTGGTACACCTCCTTGTGAGTGTAAGAGTCAGGAAAACATGTTGAGATTGTACAGGACACTAGTGAAGCCTTTTCTGCAAAGTTGTCCAATTCTGGTCGCCCACTTATAGGAAGGAGATTACCAAGCTGAAGTGGGTTCAGAACAGATTAACCATGATATTGCCGGTTCTGTAATGCTTGAGTTACAAAGTAAAGCGGGTATGCAAGGATGTTTTTCACTGGCGTGAGAAGTTGAGAGTCGGGAGTGTGATGATGGAAAAGCACACAGGTGAGGCAGCATCTCAGGAGAAGGAAAGTCGACATTGCGGGCAAAAGCCCTTCTTCAGGAACATCTTGGAGGAGGAGTTGTGGAATAATTACTCCATATTCGACAAAAAGTTACCAAGAGACGCAGAAAGTCCTTCACGAAATTAAACTTTAATCTTGCAAAATTAAGGCTGTGGCAGCCAGAAAATGCCCACAAGTGTTTGTCTCTCTGCAGTTTATACAGTTTTGTCCCCGTGCTTACCGGATAACATTAGGATGAACAATCATGCTGGCTTGCTTTGTCTCTCTAAATTAGTCATCGTCTGCTTCCCTAGTTCCCTAAGTTATACTTAAGCTATAACAGCACATGACGATTATCTGTTAATGGAGCACTGTGTTATGATCCCGGGCATACATTACAGCGCTAAGTTTACGACATAACTGCCAGAATAACTTCCATATATTCCCCCTTTTGAAACCAACAGGTCTCACACAGAGAAAGAAAGCAAGGAGGCAGGACGCACAAAGGCAAACTCGAATGACAGAGAATCAAAGCCAGGCCGAATCGATGGGCGTCGAAGCTAGATCCCTTTGTTCCTCCACACTGCTATGAATCTGGCCTTTAACATTGTATTCTGCATTCAAATTTCGCTCTACGAAAATAAAACTTTCCAGTTTGAACTCCATCTGCCGCTTATCAGCCCAGTTCTGCTTCCAGTCAATACTGCGTTGCAACCTACAACAGCCTCCCACGCTCTGCACCACTCCACCAACCTCGTTGATCGGCGTACTTATGAATCTACCTCCTTCCTCATCCAAGTCATTTATAAAAATCACAAAGAGCTGAGGTTCCATAACCGATTCCTGCCGATATACCACTGATCACAGGGCTCCAGGCTGAATATTTCCCATCTACTACCACCCGTTGTCTTCCAAGCGCCAGCCAATTCTGTATCCAAACTGCTGGATTTCCCTAAGCCCCATGCATACTTACTTCTTGAACAAAGGAACCACTTAAGTTATCCTGGACTTCAAAAATGTTCAACAGACCATTAGATTAGATTAGATTTCCTGCAGTGGGGGAACAGGCTCTTCGACCCAACAAGTCCACACCGACCCTCTGAACAGCAACCCACCCAGACGCATTCCCGTACATTCACCCCTGATGAATGCACCTAGCACTACGGGCAATTTAGCATGGCTAATTCACCTAACCTGAACATTTTTGGACTGTGGGAGGGAACCCATTCAGACTTGGGGTGAATGTGCAAACTCCACAGAGACAGTTGCCTGAGGTCAGAATTGAACCCGGGTCCCTGGCAGCAGTGCTAACCACAAACAGATATCATTGCCAGGGGCCCAGAAACCTCCATCCTTGCCTCCTATTGCAGCTCAGAATAGTTGATCAGTTTTGATCACGTGAAATCCAAGGAGTATGAACCATTTGAATAAAAGCTGAATTGAAATAAGGAGACAGGGAGTGGTGGTGCATGGGTGCTTTGTGGACTGGAGGCCCATAATCAGCTTTGTCCGACAAGGATTAATGCTGGACCCACTGTTTTTGTCAGTTACAGAAATGGGTTGGATGTGAATACAGGACATATCATGAGTAATCTTAACGATGTCACCAAAATTGATGGAGTAGTAAATAGTGAAGCAAGTCATTTCAGAGTACCTTGCTCAGACAGTTAATTGGCCGTGGAGTGGTTGATGATGCTATGAAGATATGGGTGCATCTTTCAGAGGCCTTGGCAAGTACACCGAGTGCTGGAGAATTTATGAATGAGCATTTGATACAGAACAAACAGAATATACTGAGTTACTGTTAGACAAAAACACATATCCGAATTCAGCAAATAAGTTTAAGCTTTACTGCGAAAAAATTCAAACTCCAACCCATTTTGCATTGAATATATTGACAATCTGAAAACCAATGACACAATTTGATGCTTTGGGGAGATGAGACGGGAAAAAATGAACAGTTGAGAGGAGAACTACCATGCCCAACATGTAAAGTGACTGCTTGAAAGGTAGCTCCCTCAGATAGAGACTGAAAGGGGAGAAAAAAATTGGAGGGTTTGCAATGCAGGCACTGTTAGCACAAAATGTGGGGTAAGTACACATTGTGAAAGCGCAGAGACAATATGTGGGTGAGGGCAAACAATTGAAGTTGAAATGAAAGCCAAATCTGAGGGTGGAGGGCAAATAACATTTGGGAAGGTGCAAAATTTGGGGGCATGAGAATAAGGGAACAAAAGGTGTATAGAATATTTGATGTGGGGGCACAAAATTGTGGTGCTGCATAATTGCAGCAGATGCAACATTTGGGGAGATGCATCATTTGCACAGGTCCCGTAAAACATAGGCCGCAAATTCAGGGGCATAACACAGGGAGGGTTTTGACATCAGGGAGAGATGCATAACATGGTGGGCCGGCTGCAAATGGGAGTGCAGTATTTTGGTCAGTAGTTGAGGGTGTAAAATATGGGTAGAGCACAAAACCTGGGGATGCACAATGTTTGAGGAGTCTACCAAGTTTATCGGGGGGAGAAATATAATACTGGTTGTTGCATAATTGGGAGATTGTGAATATGGGTGTGAAAAATCAGA
The DNA here is from genome assembly GCF_037043375.1 of Chiloscyllium plagiosum. Taxonomy (NCBI): domain Eukaryota; kingdom Metazoa; phylum Chordata; class Chondrichthyes; order Orectolobiformes; family Hemiscylliidae; genus Chiloscyllium; species Chiloscyllium plagiosum. The sequence goes on along the minus strand of NW_028270184.1, from coordinate 29,335,525 downwards.
TTTTGTTGAGTGTCAATCTTTGGCAGGGACGCATACATGGGGCAAGTACAAGATTTGAGGGAATATTCACAATCGGAAGGATACAACATTGTGAGAGGCTGCAGAATTGGCGGATTGCAAAATTCGAGATGACCGCTCAAACCAATGGGAGGGGACCGAAAGAGACTAATGTTCGGAGGTTGAAAAAGCCTGGGTTCCAAGATATGTGAAAGAGTGCAATACTGGGGGAGTCCAACTTTGGTAGTGATACAAAACATGGCGGGTAAGACGAATGCAAACCCCGCAGATGTGTGCAGAGACACAGAGTGGGGACGCAGTAACAAAGGTCGAAAATAAGGGGAATATTTTTTAAAAGAGACAAAAATGACAGGGGATAAAGAGGAAAAGAAAAACAGCACAGGCAGAAGGATAAGATAAGGTAACAGTCCAAAATACAAAAGAGAGTGACAGCAAAACAGACAACATAAGAGAGGGAATGGAAGAGAGGTAGAGATAGGTAGGTAGATAGATAGATTGATAGATAGATAGATAGATAGATAGATAGATAGATAGATAGATAGATAGATAGATAGATAGATAGATAGATAGATAGATAGATAGATAGATAGATAGATAGATAGATAGATAGATAGATAGATAGATAGATAGATAGATAGATAGATAGATCGATAGATAGATCGATAGATAGATAGATCGATAGATAGATAGATAGATAGATAGATAGATAGATAGATAGATAGATAGATAGATAGATAGATAGATAGATAGATAGATAGATAGATAGATAGATAGATAGATAGATAGATAGATAGATAGATAGATAGATAGATAGATAGATAGATAGATAGATAGATAGATAGATAGATAGATAGATAGATAGATAGATAGATAGATAGATAGATAGATAGATAGATAGATAGATAGATTCCATTCTGTTTAGGACAATCATGTGCCATTTTCCTGCAGGTAGGATTAACATATTTTTGTTCTTTGTCAGTTTGTTATCGGGCTATCCTTTCCTATGTGCTAAGTGTGTTCCCTTCCTTTCTGCTGTTCAGTGCATCTACTGCAAATGGGTGATATGTATCAAGGGTGTGGCAGAAGTTATCGAGTGCAGGATCCTTGGTTTACTCAGCACGTTGAATCCCTTTGCTGAGGACTGATTGTTCATGCTCCCTGAGGCGAGGTCTGGGGGGATGGTGAAAACTCGGCATGTGAAACCTTTCGGGGCGGACATGGCTGCAGAAGTGGTCGCGACGGGGCAGAAATGACGTCATCTATTGTCGTGTGGATGGTGGCTGCACCAGCGACACGCCTAATGGCGGCCGAGCAGTTCCAGAGACTGGGGAGAGCTGCTGTAATATTTTAGGAGTGCTGGTTATGTAGGTGGCTATATAAAAGTCTGTTGTACTTACAGTGTTTCGTGTTTGTGATGGTGTAGAAATACTATTTGTTGAGTGCACAAGTTCTTTTTAGGGTATACTACAGAAGGGATCCTTTGCAGTTCTGAGAGAGGTTGTTCCTCAGTTGTAGCACAGCTGACTGTAGAGATCCGAACAGGCATGGACTCCGTACTATATTCAAACCAGCACAGTTTGATCTGAACAGGCTGCAACCAACTGATCCCACGTGGATTCTGATCTACATTCAAGCCAGCACAGTTTAGATTCTAACAGGACAACCAGTACAGACGACAAATTCAGCCGTTGTTGCCATCATATCCGCCCGCACCAACGCCACTCACCTGCATACAGCCGACACGCACCCCATGGATCCCACTGTCCCCATCCCCACCTCCCCCCCAGAACCCGGAGGGGAACATCATTCCTGCTAATGACTTCACCCCATTCCCCCCACCACCACTCGAACTCCAGTTGCAAGCTCCGCTCCACTCCCAGGTACACACCTGCACAAGGTCCGAGCTTCCGGTCCTGCCGAGTTTTCACCATCCACCTAGAACTCCCCCTCACTGAGGACAAACGATCAGCAAAGGCCTTAGCTTCATCCCCTTCTATCCACGCATCAGCAAATTCAATACACCTCGTTACGTCGAACACTTCTTCTGCCGCCTCTTCCTCTGAGCTTACTTTTTTCAATCAGGACTCCCGCCCAACTTCCAACGAGCCCTTCACTCACCTCCAACGGACCGCATCCACCTGGACGCCCGCGATGACCCACCCTCGATCTCTTCATTTCCAACTGGTGCCGAGACATTAACTGCCTTAACCTGTCTCCCCCGTCCCCCCACTCCAACCTCACACACTCAAAACACAAACCCTTCATTCCCTCTGCTCCGATCCCAACCTCATCATCACACCAGCGGACAAAGAGGGTGCAGTGGTAGTTTGGCGCACTGACCTCTACACCACTGCAGCCAAGCGCCAACTCGAAGACACCTCCTCCTACTGCACTCTCAACCCTGACCTCATCTCCCCCCAATCACCAAACCATCATCTCCCAGACCATATACAACCTCATCACCTCAGGAGATCTCCCACTCGCAGCTTCCAACCACATAGTTTGGGAACCCCGTGCTACCCGGTTCTACCTCCTTCCCAAGATCCACAAACCTCACCACCCCGGCTAACCCATTGTCTCAGTCTGGTCCTGCCCCAGCTAACTTATCTCTACCTACCTTGATACTGTCCTATCTCCCCTCGTCCAGGAACTCCCTGCATACACTCGAGACATCACCTACGCCCCACACCTCCTCCCAAGACTTCCGTTTCCTCTGCCCCCACGCCACATCTTCACCATGGACATCTAATCCCTCTACATCTCCATCCGCCATGACCAAGGCGTCCAAACCCTCCATTTCTTCCTCTCCTACCAATACTCTTTCAGTGACACTTTCATTCGTTTGGCTGAACTGGTCCTCACTTCCTCCTGCGAATCCTCCCACTTCATCCAGATGAAAGGGGTAGCCATAACCACCTGCACGGGCCCCAGCTATGCCTGTCTCTTTGTTGGCCATCTTCCGTAGTTACCCAGCACCACTCCCCACCTTTTCCTCTGCTGCATTCATGACTGCATCGGCGCCACCTCATGCTCCCGCGAGGAGGTTGAACAGTTCTTTACATTGGGAAGACTGGACACCTTCTTGCAGAGCGCTTTAGGAATCATCTCCGGGACACCTGCACTAATCAACAACACCACCCACTGGCCGAACAGTTCAAGTCCCCCTCCAACTCTGCCGAGCTCATGCAGGTCCTGGGCCTCCTCCACCGGCACATCCTCAGCACCCGATGCCTGAAGGAAGAATGCCTCATCTTCTGCTTCAGAACACTTCAGACCCAGAGCATCAATGTGGACTACACTAGTTTCCTCATTTTCCCGCCCCGACATTATCCCGGTTACAACCTGCCAGCTGAGCACCATCCTCAAGACCTGTCGTTTCTGCCAATCTTCCTTTCCACCTATCCACTCCCCTCTCCGACCTATCACATTCAAAGCCACCTCCATCCGCCTATTGCACTCTTAGATACCTTCTCTTCAGCCACACACTCCCTCCCCCCATTGTTTGCTCCACGCCAGAAAGTCCCTGCCACATTCCTGATGAGATGCTTTTGCCCGAAACGTCGATTTTCCTGCTCACCTGCTGTGATTTTGCAGCACTACACTCATCTTGACTCTGATCTCCAGCATCTGCAGTCCTCACTTTCGCCAAGATAAATGGTGCGTTGATTTTCATTTCATTTGCATTTGAGTAGAGGAGTAATGACCTACTGCAGTGCTACAGGGCCTGGGTGAGACCTCACCACATTGTGCAATATTTTGTGCAGTTTTGGGCTCCTGCCTTCTCAAGGATCATCCTGACATTGACAGAGTGCAATGGAGGATGACCAGACTGATCTTTGGGTTGACAGGCTCGTTGTGTGAGCCGGGTTTGGGTCCACGAGGCCTGTGTTCTATGAAGTTTTTGAAAATGATGGGCGATCGCAGTGAAATATGTAAAGCCTTGATAGGACGAGACAGGGTGGAAGCAGGGATGATAATTCCCCTGGTTGGGACAGTTAAAACAAGAGGGCACAGTACTTGGTACAGGAGGCCACACTGCATTGAGAGGAGAATGAATGTCTACATTCAGAGAATGGTAAACCTGGGGAATACTCGTCCATATTAGCCTGTAAAAGCTAAGACATTGAATAGAAATAAGGATTTCTAGACAGAAAGCAATGGGAAAAGAGCAAGAAAATGCTGTGGACATAGAGGATCAGCCATACTACAGTAGTTCTCCCAGAACACAGTATTTGCGTTCCTGTGCAACACTGTGTCATAAAACAAATCATGCAAGATTTACTACAGGTTACATTCGAAGCAGCGAGAGGTGGGAGCCTGGAGGAGGTGACGTTGGTGCGAGGTGATTGTCGGGAAGCCCGGTAAGTATATTTAACTTCTGACCTTCAGGCCAGCGAGGGAGGAGCGAGCAAAGGACTTCTGGGAAGGGGAAGTAGAACACTTTATATTTGGGTGGTTGCGTTACCCGAGACCCCACTCGAGTCGTTTCCCACCCATCCTCCACCTCTAACCTAAACAAAAAAGGTGTGAAGCTAGACTGACAAGTTTACTTCCTATTTTGTGTTAATAGTCACTTCGGGAGTTAGAATAGTTGGAATGTAGGGCAGTGGAATTTTCCTCCTGCAGAATGTGGGTAGTAATGGTCACCACTAGTGTCCTCAGTGGGAAGTGCACCCAAAACGAGCTCCTTGAAATCCGCGTTAGGGAACTGGAGCTGGAGTTAGATGAACTTCGGATCATTCGGGAGGCAGAGAGGGTTATTGACAGGACTTACAGAGAGGAAGTCACTCCCCAGATAAAGGAAACAGACAGATGGGTGACAGTTAGGGGACAGAAAGGGAACCGGCAGGCAGTACAGAGATCCCCTGTTGCCATTCCCCTCAACAAAAAGTATACCGTTTTGGATACTGTTGGGGGGATGACATACCAGGGGAAAGCAGTGCTGCTCGGAAGGGAAGGGGGAGGAGAAGCAGAGCAGTAGTCATTGGGGACTCGATAGTTAGGGGGACAGATAGGAGGTTGTGCGGGGACGAGAGAGACTCACGGTTGGTGTGTTGCCTCCCGGGTGCCAGGGTCTGTGATGTCTCTGATCTTGTTTTTAGGATCCTTCGGGGGGAGGGAGAGCAGCCCCAAGTCGATGTCCACATTGGCACCAAAGACATAGGTTGGAAGAGAGATGGGGACTTGAGGCAGAAATTCAGGGAGCGAGGATGGAAGCTTATGGCTAGGACAAACAGTTGTTTCCTCTGGTTTGCTGCCCGTTCCAAGTTCTTGTGAGGTGAGGAATCGGGAGAGAAAGGAGTTGAATACGTGGTTACAAGGATGGAGCAGGAGGGAGGGTTTCGGGTTTTTGGATAACTGGAGCTCTTTATGGGGTAGGTGGGACCTCTACAAGCAGAATGGTCTTCATCTAAACCAGAAGGGTACCAATATCCTGTGTGGGAAATTCACTAAAGCTATGAAGGTGGATATAAACCAATACAGCAGGGGGATGGGAACCAAAATTGTAGGAGAGTTGCAGAAGAGGATGAGAGTAGGAGTTCCAAAATCAAGTATGTGACACTGGCAAGCGAGAACCTGGATTGAAGTGTGTGTACTTCAACGCAAGTCGCATCCAAAATAAAGTGGGTGAACTGGCAGCGTGGTTTGGTACCTGGGACTTCGATGTTGTAACCATTACGGAGACATAGATAGAGCAGGGACAGGAATAGCTGTTGCAGGTTCCGGTGTTCAGATGTTTCAGTAATAAGAGAGAAGATGGTAAAAGAGGGGGAGGTGTGGCATTGTTGATCAGGGACAATATTACAGTTATGGAAAGGATGTTTGGGGACTCATTAACAGAGATACTATGGGCTGAGGTTAGAAACAGGAAAGGAGAAGTCACCATGCTGGGAGTTTTCTATCGGCCTCCGAATAGTCCCAGAGATGTTGAGAAAAGGATAGCAAAGATGATTCTCAACAGGAGAGAGAGAGGCAGGGTAGTTGTCATGGGGGACTTCAACTATCCAAATATTGACTGGCATCACTACAGTACGAGCACTATAGATGGGTCAGTTCTTGTCCAGTGTGTGCAGGAGGGCTTCCTGACACAGTATGTAGACAGGCCTACAAGGGGCGAAGCAACATTAGATTTAAGATTGGGTAATGAGCCAGGCCAGGTGTTAGATTTGGAAGTTAGGTGAGCACTTTGGAGACAGCGATCACAATTCTTCAGGTTTACTTTAGTGATGGAAAGGGATAGGTGTACTCCACCGAGCAAGAGTTACAGCTGGGGGAAGGGAAATTACGATGCAACTCGGAAAGATTTAGGAAGCGTAGAATGGGGAAGGAAACTGCAGGGGATGAGCACATTAAAAATGGGAACTTTTTCAAGGAAAAGCTCCTGTCTGTCCTAGATAATTATGTAAATGTCAGGGATGGAGGAAGATATAGAACACGTGAGCCGTGGTTTACTCTACAAGAAGAAGAAGAAGGCTAATGTTAGGACAAAATGTGAAAACTCAGTTAGGGCGCTTGAGGGTTACCAGGAAGTCAGGAAAGACCTAAAAAGAGAGCTCAAAAGAGCCAGGAGGAGACATGAGACGTCGTTCACGGGTAGGGTCAGAGTTAACCCTGTGGCTTTCCAGGTATGTCAGGAATAAAAAAATGACAAGAGTTAAATTAGGGCCAATCAAGGATAATAGTGGGAAGTTGTGTGTGGAGTCAGAGGGTATAGGGGATGCACTAAATAAATATTTTTCGACGGTGTTTACTATAGAAAACGAAAATTTGGCGAGGAAGATACAGAGATACTTGCATCAAGACGAGAAGAGATTGAGGTTCACAAGGAAGAGATATTAGAAATACTACAGAGTTTGAAAATAGACAAGTCCCCTGGGCCAGATGGGATCTATCCTAGGATCCTCTGGGCAGCAAGGGAAAAGATTGCCGAACATTTGGCATTGATCTTCAAATCATCATTGTCTACAGGAATAGTGCCTGAGGACTGGAAATGTGGTTCCCTTGTTCAAAAAGGGTAGTAGAGACAACCCTGGTAATTCCAGACCAGGTCGTGCCTAACGAATCTAATTCACATTTTTGACAAAGTTACCAAACATGTAGATGAGAGTAAACCGGTTGATATGGTGTGTATGGATTTCAGCAAAGCGTTCGATAAGGTTCCACAAAATGCGAAGGAATGGGATTGTGGGAGACATAGCAGTTTGGATCAGTAATTGGCTTGCTGAAAGAAAACAGAGGGTTGTAGTTGATGGAACATGTTCATCTAGGTGTCCAGTTACTAGCGGCGTACCACAAGGGTCCACTGCTGTTCGCCATTTTTATAAATGATCTGGATGAGGGCTTAGAAGGGATGGGTTAGTAAATTTGCTGACGACACTAAGGTCAGTGGAGTTGTGGATAGTGATGAAGGATGTAGTCGGTTGCAGAGAAATATAGATAGGATGCAGAGCTGGGCTGAGAGGTGGCAAATGGAGTTTAATGTGGACAAGCGTGAGGTGATACACTTTGGAAGGAGTAATCGGAATGCAAAGTACTGGGCTAATGGTAAGATTCTTGGGACTGCAGATGAGCTGAGAGATCTCGGTGTCCATATACATAGATCCCTGAAAGTTGCCAGTCAGATTGACAGGGTTGTTAAGAAGGCATACTAAATTTATTAATAGAGGGATTGAGTTCCAGAAACAGGAGGTTATGCTGCAGCTGCACAAATCTCTGGTGCAGCCACACTTGGAGTATTGTGTACAGTTCTGAACACCGCATTTTAAGAAGGATGTGGACGCTTTGGAAAGGGTGCAAAGGAGATTTACGAGGATGTTGCCTGGTATGGAAGGAAGTCTTTCGAGGAAAGGCTGAGGGCCCTGAGGCTGTTCTCGTTAGAGAGAAGAAGGTTGAGAGGGTGACTTAATAGAGACATACAAGATAATCAGAGGGTTCGATAGGGTGGACAGGGAGAGCCCTTTTCCAAGTATGTTGACAGCGAGCACGAGGTGTCATAGCTTTAAATTGAGGGGTGATAGATATAGGACAGATGTCAGAAGTAGTTTCTTTACTCGTGTAGTAAGCGTATGGAATGCTTTGCCTGCAACGGTAGTAGATTCGCAAAGTTTAAGTGCATTTAAGTCGTCATTGGACAGGCATATGGACGTACATGGAATAGTGTAGGTGGGATGGGCTTCAGATTAGTATGACAGGCCAGTGCAGTATCGAGGGCCGAAGGGCCTGTATTGCGCTGTAATGATCTATGTTCTATGTACAGATATTGTGGCAAATGGCAAAAAACACAGGGGGGAACCGACAAACATGTCAATAATAATCAAAACCAAAATAGGTTAGACAAGCACAAACGATCGCACAGTCCAAGTAATTTTTACAACCATATTTTATAGAAATAGTACAAGCATAACACTGACTACCATGCTATATCTTTCACGAAGCTCTTCACGAAAAAAATGCATGAGCCGACTGATGACGCGATGCCAACATGGAATTCCAGTTCTCCACATGATTATACGCCGATGTGAAATGAAATTCCTTCTAATTGTAAACTCCAATTCCCATTTTCAAGCTCAGTTTCAAGGAATTGCATTCCTATTGTAGCGGTACACGCTGAGTGTGCATTTTGCAGACAGAGATTAGATTTCGCTGCTCAGCTAGTGTCACAGATGAAATCGTGTAAGTGGAGTCTGTGTTATAAAAATAGGCTCGTAATCGGTTACAGCCAAATCGCATTTAATAAATGAGAACTAAATGCATACTGAATGGGACAACAAAATCAAAGGACCGTCAAGGCTACTGCAGTTCCTATGGTATTTTTCCGATGGTTCATCACATGTAGGGTTCCATACATTTTGTTGGAAAGTATATTGAGGAGATATTCTGCCATGAACTAGAATGAGGCAGGCTCAATGTGTTGAATGGCCTACCATTTCCCAATGTTTCTGTGCGGTCTGTGGGAAAGTTCTCCAAAAGCTGTGGCAACTCTCAGGTGTTGGGAAGGAGGTTTTTGTCGGGTCAACAGGACTGTTTTCCCCTCCCTTTTCCGATACCAAAGTTGGTGCTGGGTGTTCTGTCTAGTTTAGTCCTTTAGGAACTCGCAAAGGTTTGATACAGTTGAGTGTCTTGCTTGGCTGTTTGAAGAGTTTGAAGCGTTTGTCACAGGTCTCTATGTCTGGAGTCGTTTTCTGTCCAGGCGAGAAAACCAAGGAAGATTTGCTTCCAGAAAGTACATTAGTTGCACAGATTGGTGTTTACATTCGACATTGGCTTCAAGATCAGGATTAGCGTGGTGCTGGAAATGCACGGCACATCGCAGAGCATCTGAGGAGAAGGAAAATTGATGTTTCGGGCAAAAGCTATTCATCAGGATTTTCCTGCTCTTCAGATGCTGCCTGACCTGCTGCATTTTTCCGGCACCACTCTAATCTTGACTCTAGTCTCTAGCACCTGCAGTACCCACATTCGCCTAATTGACTTCAAGGTCACTGTTAGTGATACCAGATTTTAGATCTCGACATTTTATGAATTGTTTTAAACTTCCACCAAATTCCAGAGTATTGGCCTTACTGATGCATTTCTACAATAGCACCATCCATACATGGGGACCTATCGGAAACCACACTGAGCTTGCTTATTTCTGTATTGCTTGACAGCTCTGTCAAAAAAAACTCCTACCAATTTGACGATCGTGTTGGGACTAAGGGGTGGCAATTGGTTAGATTGTATTTATTCTTCACTTAGTGGACGAGACAATAATGTGTAATTTTCCACATTGCCAGGTCGATGTCAGAGTTGGAGCTGGAATGAAAAAGCTTCCCAAGAGGCATGACATGTTGTGCACTACACGTCTTCAATCCTACTGCAGGAGTGGAGTCAGTGTCCATTGGTGTTGTTGTATCTAATGTATTCAGCTGTTTTTTCAGGTCACCTGCAGGGAATCAATTGGTTGAATACTAGTATCTGCGATATTGTGGGCATCATAACGAGGATGATGTGGGTCATCAACCCAGCACTTCTGGATGAGGGTGAAGTGAATACTACATACGTCCTTATCGATACTGGTGTGCAGGGCTGTTCCATTCACTTGTGGAGCCCTATCCTCTCGTGAGATTTTCAATATTTCATCAACATTTATGACTGGATGAGACAAGACTGGAAAGCTTACATCTGATCTGTTGGTGTTGAAATCATTTTGCAATTTTTCTCAGATAATACTTCTGCTGTTTGCAATTCCAGCAGTCAAGTGTCAGAGCTTTAACTGATTGTCATCAGTTTTAGGTAGAGATTGTTTTGAACCAGGCATGCTTATTCACACTCCTCACTGAACCATAGATCAGATTGATGATAATGGTAGACTAAGGGGAAAAAAACTTATCGATTGTGGTAAAATGTGAGTGAGATGTAGCAGGTGAGGGACCTGATACATGTTTCTGCCGACCGCATTTGTAGGAAGTGCACCCAATTCCAGCTCCTCGAAAAACGAGTTAGGGAACTGGAGCTGGAGCGAGATGAACTGCGGGAATCTGAGAGAGAAATAGAGACGATGTATAGGGAGGTGGTCACTCCTCAGACACAGGATAAGGACAGCTGGTTTACAGTCAGGGAAGGAAAAGAGACAGTAAAGAGAATCGTAGACAGTAAAGCAATAAGTATGCCGTTTTGGATACTGCTAATGGGGATGGCCTACCAGGGGAAAGCCATAGTGGTCATGCCTCTGGCACTGAGCCTAGCACTGAGGCTCGGAAGAATTGTAAATCGCTCGTGGAAGGGGACTCAATAGTTAGATGGATTGACAGGAGATATTGTGGTCACGAACGGAACTCCCTAATGATACGTTGTCTCCCTCGTGCCAGGATACGGGATGTCGCCAATTGGATTCTGAAGGTGGAAGGTGAGTAGCTGGAAATCTTGGAACATTTGGCACCAATGAATCAACCAGGAAAGTGAATGAGGATCTGAAGTGTGACTACAGAGAGCTAGGTTGGAAGCTGACAAGCACTATGAGTAAAGTAGTGATTGCAGATTTGATGCCGCTGCCACGAGACATTAAGGTGAGGCAGAGTCAGCTTAATGCACAGCTGCGAGGCTGGTGCAGGAAGGAAGGCTTCTGATACTTAGACGATTGAGATGCCTTCTGGGGAAGGTGGGACCTCTTCATGAAAGACGATTTGCATCTAAAATGGAGGGGCACAAATATCCCGGGCGGGAGATTTGTTCGTGTGGTTTTGGAGTGTTTAAACTAGTTTGGCGAGGGGGTGGGAACCAGAACTGCATTTCTGAGAGGGGGTACTGGTAGGTGTAATGAATCTATCGGAAAGGTTTTTCACGTGAAAAAACAAGGAGATTAGTTAAAGTGTGTCTGCTTTAACGCAAGGAGTGTCAGAAATAAGAGCGATGAACTCAGAGTATGGAACAGTACTTGGGAATATGATGATGTGGCCATAATGGAGACGTGGGTTTCACGGGGGCAGGAAAGGTTGCTAGATGTTCCAGGTTTTAGAACGTTTAAAAAGAACAAGGAGGTTGGAAAAAAGGAGGCGATGTAGCATTATTAATAAGAGTACATCACAGCTGCAAAAACGAAGCTTGTTGAGGAAGGTTTATCTACTGAAACATTATCGGCAGAAGACAGGAAAAGCAAAGGTAGCAACCAATTCATTAGGGGGTTTTCTATAGAACCCGTAAGACCAATAGACAAGATTGAAGAACTGATAGGCCGGCAAATGTTGGAAAAATGCAGATGTCGCAGGGTTGTTATTATGGGTGACTTCAACATTCCCAATATTGACTGGAACCTCCTTAGTGCAGATGGTTTCGATGGAGCAGTTTTTGTTAGGTGTGTTCAGGAGGGTTTCCTTACTCAGTGGGCAGATAGGCCGACGGGGGTAGAGGCCAATTTGGATTTGGTGCTTGGCAGTGAGCTAGGACAGGTGTCAGATCTCACGGTGAGTGAACACTTTGCTAACAGTGACCACAACTGCCTAACATTTACCATAGCCTTGGAGAGGGAGAGGAGTATTTTCCAAGTGAAGATAGTTAATTGGAGAAAAGTAAATTATTACGCTATAAGGCAGGAGTTGGGAAGTACAGATTGGAAGCAACTGTTCCACCTTAAGGGCGCAGCAGACATGTGGAGACTGATTAAGGAGCAGTTGTTCCGAGAGTGCACAAATTTGTTCCTGGCAAGAAGGGGTAAGGTTAAGGAGCCTTGAATGACGAGAACAAAGGAGCTTCTCGTCAAAAGGAAGAATGCAGCTTACGGAAGGCGGAAGAAGCAAAGATTTAGCACAGCTTTAGAGGATTACAGGCTTACTAGAAAGGAGCTCAGAAAAAGGCTTGGCAGGAAGAATTAGGGAGAACCCAAAGGCATTTTACTCGTACGTGAGGAATAGGAGAATGATCAGGGAGATGATAGGGCCGATCAGTGATAGCGTAGGGAAATTGTGCGTGGAGTCTGAGCAGATAAGGAAGGTTTTGGAAAGAAATTCTGAGCAATATCATTTATTACTATTTGGAAAAGCATAGCATGATTAAAGGCAGTCAGCATGGCTTTGTGAGGGGCAGGTCATGCTTCACCAATCTTATTGAGTTCTTTGAGGACATTACGAGACAGGTCAATGAAGGTCGAGCAGTGGATGTGGTGCATATGGACGTCAGTAAGGCATTGCTTAAGGTTCCCAATGGTAGGCCCATTAATTGTGTCATGTGTTTGGCTGCCTGGATTCAGAATTGGTCGGCTGATAGAAGGCAGAGAGTGGTTGTAGGTGGGAAGTGTTCTGCCTAGAGATTAGTGGTGAGTGGTGTCTCACAGGGCTCTGTTCTTGGGCTCTGGTTTTGTAGTTTTTGTAAATGACTTTGAGAAGGTTCAGGGGTGGGTTAGTAAATTTGCCGATGACACAAAGGTTGGAGAAGCCGTTAATAGCATTAAGGGGTATTGCAGGCTGTAGCGTGACATAGACAGGATGGAGAGCTGGGATAAGAAGTGGCAGATGGAGTTCAATCTGGATTAATGCGAAGAGATGCATTTTGGAAGGTCGAACTCAAATGCTGAATGTATGACTAAAGACAGGATTCGTGTCGCTGTGGAGGAACAGAGGGATCTGGGTGTTAATGTGCATAGATCCCTCAAAGTTACCAATCAAGTGGATAGGGTTGTAAAGAACGCATGTGTGTTTTTGGCTTTCATTAACAGCGGGATTGAGTTTAAGAGCCGTGAGGCTTTGCTGCACATCTACAAGACCCTGGTGAGACAACACTTGGAATATTGTGTCCAGTTCTGGTCGCGCTATTATAGAAAACATACGGAGGCTTTAGTAAGGTTGCAAGTAAGGTTTAACAGGCTGCTGCCTGGACTGAGGGTTTGTATTCGGAAGCGAGGTTGACGAAGCTCAGAATTTTCTCTCTGGAGAGAAGGAGGAAGAGAGGTGACCTGATCGAGATGTGAAGGTAATGTGAGGCATAGATAGAGTCAATAGCCAGGGTGTTTTCCCGAAGGAGGGATTAACTGGCACGAAGGGTCACAGATTTATGATAGTTGGTGGAAGATATAGTGGAGGCGTGAGAAGTATGTTCTTTACGCAGAGAGTTGTGAATGCATGTAATGCGTTGCCAGTGGTAGAAGCAGAGTCATTAGGGGCACTTAAGCGACTGCTGTACATGATCATGGACAACATTGAATTGAGGGGTGCGCAGTTTAGGTTATTTTATTTAAATTAGGAATAATCCTCGGCACAACATCGTGGGCCAAAGGGCTTGTTCTCTGCTGTACTTTTCTCTGTTCTATGTTCTGGAATGTAATTCTACTTCTGTTGCATCTGAGGTCGACAGCACCCCATGAATATCAGGAATTCTGTATTCAAGACTGCTTGGAGAACTAGATTAATACCAGTATTTAAAGAGGATTTGTGACTTGGAAATTATTTGAGGTCTAAGTTGCCAGGCAAGATGAGTGAGAGTCATCGAGTCTTAGAGTTATATAGTGTGGAAATAGACCATCTGGCATAGTTTTCTTAAACAGAACTATTCCCATGTGCTTGCATTTGACACTCGTCCTGTCGATGTACTTGACCAAATGTCTTTTAAATGATGTAAATGTACTCGTCCCGACCACTTCTTTTGACAGCTTGTTCCATTTATGCACCACACTCTCCTTAAAAGAAATTCCACTTAGCTCCCTTTTCAGTCTTTCTCCTCTCACCTTAAAACTGTCTGTCCTAGTTGTGAACTCCTCCACCTGGAGGAAAAACCCTTAGCAATCTATCCCATCCATGCCCCTCATGATTTCATAAATCTCCAAAAGGTTCCCCCTTAGTCTCCTGCGGAAAAGGGCAAAAAATGCAAGGTTATCCAGGCTGCCTTTATTTCCCAAAACCTCCAGTCTCTCCCTCATTGCAGCTTGCATCAATCTTCTTTAAGCAGGGCGACAAGAATTTTACTCATTATTTCAAATGTATATTTATCATTGTCTTGTACTGCTGCAATACGATGTTCCTACTCCTGCACTCAATGCTCTGACCGATGAAGGTAAGTCTTCTTCACTGCCCTGTCTAACTGCAATACTATTTTCAAGTATAAATGCACCTGCACCCCGGGCCTTTCTGTTCGACAGAGCCCTCCGGTTAACCATGTAAATTCTGCCTGGTTTGTCTTGGAAAATATAACAACTCACATTAGAACATAGAAAATTACAGCACAATCTAGGCCAATCGGGTCTTGATGTTGCACCGACCTGTGAAACCAATCTGAAGTCTATCCAACCTATACTATTCCATTAGGATTCCCATGTTTATCTGTGTCCTTAAATTTGGCGAGTCGAGCACTGTTACAGACAGGGTGTTCCACGCCCTTACTGCTGTCTGATTAAAATAAAACTAACTCTGACATCTTTCCTATTTCTATAATCCATCAATTTAAAGCAATGCCCCTTTATGCTAGCCATCATCAACAGATGGAAACGTTTCTCACCCTATCTCATCTTCTGATCATTTTGTATATCTTCATAAAGTCACCTTTCGACTTTATTCTCCCGAATGAAAACAGCTACAAGGCCCTCAGCCTTTCCTGATAAGACCTTATGTCCACACTAGGAAACATCCGGTTAATCTGCTCTGCACTCTTCCCAATGCTTCCATATGTTTCATACAATACAGCGACCGGAACTGTACACAACACACCAAGTGCGGCCACGCCAGAGTTTTGTACAGCTGCAACATGAACTCATGGCTACGAAACTCAATCCCTCTACCAGTGTAAGCCAAAACAACAAATGCTTTTGTAACAACCCTATCAACATGGGTGGCAACTTTCAGGGATCTATGCACATGGACACCGAAATCTCTCTGCTCATCCATACTACCAAGAATCTGATCATTCACCCCGTATTCTGCATTCCTGTTGCTCCTTTCAAAGTGAATCACCTCACATTTCTTCGCATTAAACACCATTTGCCACCACACAGATCAGCTCTGCAACTTATCTCTGTCCCTCAGCAGCCTGCATCATCCTTTGGCACTGTCCAGAACTCCAACGATCTTAACATCATCGGCAAGTTTACTAGCCCATCCTTCTAAACCCTCATCAAAGTCATTTACAAAAATGACAAACAACTGTGGCCCCAAGACAAATCATTGCTTTACACAACCGGTAACAGAACTTCAAGATAAACAACTCCAATTAAACTTATCAAGCACTTTACTGAAATCCATACACACAACATCAACAACTTATGCCACATGTTTGGTCACCTTCTCAAAGAACTCAATAAGGTTTGTGAGGCACTACCTACCCTTCACAAAACCGTGTTGACTATCCCTACAATTGAATTGAATTAACTTTATTGTCACATACACTCTAAAGTGTGCAGTGAAATATTTACAATATTGTTGCTTATGGCGCTATCTTTTGTACAGGGTACCTAGGTACAGTTTTTTCAGCATTTGTGACAAAAATGAAAGAATAATGAATGAAAGTCCAGCAGAGGAATAAAAATAAACAAAGAACGGACTCGAATTAGAGTCACTTCACTCCAGTATACACACGGACCGATTCTCTGGATCGCAACGGTCCCAAACTCCACACCAGACCGATCACAGTCTGCGGACTGAACCAGGCCCAGTCTCCAGATCACCCATCTGGCTGAGTCTCCAGACTGCACCAGGTCAAGGTTCCAGACCGCACCAAGTCTGCAGACTGCACTGGGCTGATTATACAAACTGTCAGAACATTGCCCACTCACTTAACCTATCTTCTTTTGGAGTCTTTCGGTGTCCTCTGCATACTTTGTTATACCACTCATCTTAGCATCGTCCACCAACGTTGACACATTACACTTCGTCCTCAAATATAAATTATCTGTGTACTAAATTGATCATTTGATAATCAGATACTCTTTTACAATCATACAGATACCATCCCTTATTCAGAGATCTGTTCCACCTCCTTCTCAGTTATGTATATCACTTCCAAATATAAAATGTTCCGGACATTCAGTCCCCATCTAGCCATGTCTGTCTAATGTCATTGAATCATATCTCTTTCGATTTCTTCACTAAGTTCTCCAATCTTTCTTGACAAAAACAAAACACCTTCCGATAAGGTTTCTTCTTTTCAGCTTTTTAAGCCATTATCATCTATTCTACTGTCACTTTATTTCTTAATTTAACAGATCAAGAAACAGTCTGACATCGTCATACTCGCAGAATGATGAATAATGTTTCCCACCAGCAGGACAGACCCACAGTGGTGGAGCCACTGTAAAATACAGTCAGGAAAGTAGTTACCCTGGAATTCTGCAACATTGATTCCAGAACCCGGGAAGAAAAACAAAAAGTTGATTTGCAGGCGCAGCAGGTAAGCAGAAGACAAATGATATATTTCATTGCTAAAGGAATGGAGTTTAAAAATAGAAACGTTGCATTGCAGCTGAGACCAGGTCTGGAGTACTGCGTAATGTTTTGATCTCCTTACTTGAGATGTAATGGACTGGCGCTGGAGTGGGTGCAGATGACGTTCACGAGCTTGATTCAGAATTTGAGGCATTTGACGAATGGGAAGAAATTGTGTAGACTGGCACTGTTCTCACTGGAATTAGGAAGAATGGGGGGGGGGGGACTGGGGGATGTATGTGCACTCGAGTCCGTGATTTAGACAGATTTAATCAGATCCAATCTGATATTTGGACAGATCTGAATGGATTTAACGTGCGAAAGATCCAAGCAGGTTTAAACACTTGCTGATTAGTGTCCCAGATCATTAAAGTAAAACGTAGGTGAAACAATTTCTTTAATTTCAGTTACTAGCAGTTGATTAAAATAAAAGTGCGAAAATGGCTCTTAAAATGTCTGAAGAGGTTTTCGGGTGTGAAGATGATTCACAAATTTGTGAAGAAAGTTTAGAAAGAAGAGAAAATACCCTACTCTCAGAAATTGTGAAGCGGTTAGAATTGGGTTTAACCAGGGATAAATGGAAAGCTGAAATTGTAAGGGACTTACTCAAAAACTTATTTGTGTCAGAGAAACAGACAAGAGTTAGAAAATTTAGTCAGAAAAACTTACATTGGAGCTTGAGGAAAATGAAATTAGCAGCTAAACAAAGTGGGAGAGAAAAAGAAAGGGGGAAAGAAAGGGCGGCACGGTGGCACAATGGTTGGCACTGCTGCCTCACAGCGCCAAAATCCGAGTACAATTCCCGCCCCAGCCGACTGACTGTGTGGAGTTTACACATTCTCCTCGTGTCTGCGTGGGATTCTTCCGAGTGCTCGGGTTCCTCCCACGGTCCAAAAATGTGCAGGTTAGGTGAATTAGCAATGCTAAATTGCCCGCAGTATTAGGTGCAGGGGAAAATGTAGGGGAATTGGTCTGGGTGGGTGCGCTCTGGCAGGTCGGTATGGACTTGTTGGGTCGAACGATCTGTTTCCACACTGTAAGTAATCTGTAAATAAAGAGTGTGAAAAGAAAGATAGAGCGGAAAAGAAAGTGCGAGAAGTTTCTTAGCTGAGCAAAGAGAAAGGGGGAGTGAAGGAAAGGAGAGTGAAGGAAGGGAGAGAGAAAAATTGAGAAAAGAAAGGAGAAGTGGTGAGGGAATTTGAACTTCAGAAATTGCAACTTAGTCAAGGAAGTCAAATTAGTCAAGGAGTTGAACAGAGAAGATAGTGATGCATGCAAAGATGTTAATATACTGTCATATTTTGTTGGGAAAGATGTTGAGGCCTTCTCCTTTCACATGAGAAATTGGCAGAGGACTTGTGGGTAATGCTAGTTCACCCTAAACTGGCAGGCAGTGGTAGTGAGGTATTTGCAGTGCTGTTAGATGAGGGGTGAAAAGATGATGAAGAGGTCAAACAGGCTATTTGAAGTGTTAATGAACTGGTTACAGAATCGTATAGACAGCGTTTCATAGACATAAGGAAGGAACAAGTTCAGACTTCTGTTCAGTTCGAAAGAACTAAACACCGTCCTATTGATAAGTGGGCATCTTAATATTAGGTAAGACCTAGGAGGTTCCGAGAGAGATTATTCTGCTGGAAGAGCTTAAAACTCACTTCCAGGGATGTTTTGAATTAACGTGGATGAACAGCAAGTTCAGAAAGTGAGAAGAGCAGCAAAGATGGTGGATGAATACTCGTTGATGCGCAAGACAAGGGTCAGCTTTCACACGAATTTCGTCCTCTGATGGATAGAAGTTGAGATAAGGGGAGATTCGACACTACGAAGTAAACAATAGAGAGCACTGGTAAATGTTCACCACAGATTAAAAAGGAAGCCAAAGAGGAAGATAATGTGGTGAAAGATCTCAGGTATTTCCACTGTGGTAAAGCAGAACACGCAATGTTACAGCACCAATCATAACATAAATTACCTGTGGGAAAAGATGTGGTAAAAGAAGCTAATCCAGTGAAAGTCGTAAATGAAACCCTAACACATTTCGAGGAGCTGCACAAGAGGGCAGATCATTGGCAGGGCTTTGCGATGGAGTTAATGCCTGAACTGTCTAAAGGATTTGTCTCTGTCGGGAAAGTTGACTCAGAACGACCAGGGGGAGAAGGGTAATAGTTAGAATTTTGAGAATTACAGGATATAATCGGTCTCTAATATTAAGAGATGAACGCATTTGCATTTTCCTGACCTCGTACCATATAGAGTGGTAATTTGAGCGATAGATGGACAGACATTTAGCGTTCCTCTATGTAAGATCAGGATCGATTGCCAATTCACGACTGCAACTGTAACGGTGGTATTGATTGGCAGTGACAGTTTCAGGAATTCGGTTTGTTCTTGGGAACGATTTAGGAGGTTCCACAGTGAGAGTAACACCTCTTGTGGTGGAGAAGGCCAAGGGAGAGCAGGGAATTGAATTTGACAAAAAATCTCCTGTTATTTTCCGAGACTATGTAGGAATAAAGATCCCACCATCATAAGTCACGGCACGGCGCAAAAACTAAAGACAAACATGAAGGAGTTGACGTTCAGTCAGTGGACATTATCTTTGACATAATGTTGCAGGAAAAACTTGAAAAGAAGAGGGTCAAACAGATATGTTTAACCCTGAATTGCGAAGAGAATTGCTACAGAAAGACCAAGACAATAAAACATGCATATGTTGATGCATACACAGAATGGAGGCACAGAATATTCCTGAGAGTTATTATTTGAAAGGTAAAATCCTAAGATGAAAATGGAGACCATGGCGGTTTGGTGCATCGGAGAAATGGGCGGAAGTGTACTAGATTGTGTTGCTGGTGGCATGCAGGAAGAAAATGTTGCAGGTTGCACAGAAACAACTTGACAGATGTCACCTAGGTGTATAAAAATATAACGACAAATTACAAAAAAAAACATTTCTATTGGCCTGGAATGCACAATGATGTGGTTACGTTTTGACGTACGTGTCATACATGCCACATGCTGCAGTAACATAGCCAGCACATTTGTTGACATATCCTGCATTTGAAGAACCATTCATGAGGGTTATGATTGATTGTATAGGGCAACTCACGAGAACAAAAAATATGTGAGCTAGTAATTGCTAACCATAATGGATGTTTCTATCAAATTTTGGAAGAAATTCCATTACAAAGCATTAAGGCAAAAAGTGTGATAGAGGAGTTAGTAGCTTCCTTCACGCAGTATGGGCTACCCAGAGTGATACAGTCATACCAAGGATAGAGCTTAACTGCTATGCTGTGTGAGGAAGTCATGAATAGCTTAGGTAGAAAGCACTGTAAATCAAGTGTGTACCATCCTGAATCCCAGCCTTCTTTTGAAAGGTGGCATCAGACCTTGAAGGTCTTGTTGGGAGAATACTTTCAAGATTACAAAAATGATTGGCATAAAGGTATCCTATTCATATTATTTGCCATGAGAAATGACTGAAACTAATCTACTCAGCATACTCCCTTTGAATTAATATTCAAAAATGAAGAAAGAGGTCTTTAAAATTAATTAAAGAGAAATTGGCAGGACCAAAGTCGGAGATCTCACACTTGGATTATGGATTGAAGGTAATGGAGAGATTAAACCAAGTAGGTGAGTTAGCTCAGCAGCACCTAAAGAGGGCATAGCATAGAATGGAGCAGGTGACAGGTAAACATTCTGAGATTCGAAGGTTTTTGCCCTCGAATGACTTAGTGGTATTGTCATCATTGATAGGTGATCCCTTCAAAGTCATAGTTAGTGGCTCTAATAAAATCGAGGAACGGTTATGTCAGGTGATCTGTCTGGCAAAGATGCCAGTTAGTTAAAAAAAATTGTATCCAGTATGGCATGTGAATATGTTGACACCTTACAAAAAGGGATATGGAACTTTTAAAACAGATGTTAGTTACTCCCCCACGGTGTGAGGAATCAAATCCAGATTAGATGGAGTTTTATGTGCCTCAAATAGGTTTAACAATGAGGAAGTCTTTGAGAAGTGGGATTCGCTTGTGAACTATCAGCCTCAGGAGCAATGATCATAGTTGAAAGGTTTAGAACATTACAGCGCAGTACAGGCCCTTCGGCCCTGAATGTGGCACCGACCTTTGGAACTAGTCTGAAGCCCATCTATCCTACCCTATTCCATTTTCATCCATATGTTTATCCAATGAAATTTGAATGCCCTTAAATTTGGGGAGAGTAATACTGTCGCAGGCAGTGCGTTCTACGGCCCTAAAACTCTCCGAGTAATAAAAATTACCTCTGACATTTGTCCTATATCTATCACCACTCAATGTAAAGCTATGTCCTTTCGTGCCAGCCATACAATCGAGGCAAAAAAGGCTCTCACTATCCACCCTATGTAATTCTTTGATTATCTGGTATCTCTCAGTTAGGTCACCACTGAAGCTTCTTTCTAACGAAAACAATTTCAAGTCTCTCAGTCCTTCCTCACAACATCTTCCATCCATAACAGTCAACATCCTAGAAAATCTCCGCTGAACCCTCTCCAAAGCTTCCACATCCTTCCTATGATGTGGGGATGAGAACTGCATGCAAAGATCCAAGTGTGTCCGCACCAGTATTTCGTACTGCTGCAGCATGATGTCCTTGCTCTTAAACACAATCCCTCTACCAATAAAAGCTAACACACTGTATGCATTCTTAATATTCATATCAAACTGGATGGCTACCTTCAGGCATCTATGTATATGGACGCCGAGATGTCGCTGCTCATCTACACTATGATTCTTATAATTAACCCAGTAATCTTTATTCCTGTTGTTCCTTCCAAAGTGAACCACCTCACATTTTTCCGCATTAAACTCAATTAGCATCTCTCAGCACAGCTCTGCAGCTTACTTATGTTCCTTTGTAACCTGCCACATGCTTCAGCAGTATCCACAACTCCTGAGTGTCATCCGCAAATGTACTAACCAATCCTTCCATGCCCCTATCTAAGTCATTTATAAAAATGAGAAACAGCACTAGATCCAAAACAGATCCTTGCGACACACCACTGATAACTGATAACTGAACTCCACGAAAAGCATCTCCCATCAATCACCACCATCTGTATCCTTTCAGCCAGCCGACCTCTGATAAAACGGCTAACTCACTCTCAATACTATGCCTGCATTTTGCACAATTGCATACCACGGGGAAATGTATCAAACGTCTTGCTGAAATCCATATACGCCGCCATCACCCATTTACCCTCATCCACCTGTTTGGTCACCATCTCAAAGAACTCAATACTTTTTTGGGAAGAACGTCTTATCCTTCACAAAACGGTGTTGACTATCCCTAATCATTTTTTTCCTCTCTAGGTGATTATGAATCGTATCTCTCATAACTTTTTCCATCACTTTATCCAAAACCGAAGTAAGGCTCGCTGGTCCACAATTACCAGAGTTGTCTCAACCCCCCTTCTTCCTCTTGACAATACAGGCAACTTCTTCAGTAAACCACGGATCTCTCGTTCGACCACTTCCTCCTTACCTGACTGGAAAATATTTATCAAGGGCATGCAATAGGTGTTCCTTGAGTAAGCTCCACATCTCAATTGTGCCCATCCCCTGTAGTTACCTACCCCATCCTATGTATTCTAAATCTTGCCTAATCGCATCACAATTGACTTTCCCCAGAAATAACTCTTGCCCTGCGTTACGTATCTTGCTCTTTCCATTGCTAAAGTAAACATAACCGAATTGTGGTCACTATCATCAAAGTGCTCACCTACCTCCAAATTTAACACCTGGCCAGGTTCATTAATCAGGATCAAATCCAATGTGGCTTGGACACTTGTTGGCTTGTCTACATTCTGTGTCAGGAAATCATCCTGCACACAAAAAATGTCTGTTACAGCATTATGAGAACATATGCAGTAATACGATGAGGAGGACTAATGCTAATGTGCACAGGATAGATGTTGACAACGCTGTTCCGATAAAACAAAGCCCTTGCAGCCTTAATCCTTTCAAAGCCACACAGGTCCAGAAGGAAGTGGTGGCAATGCTCAACGAAGATATAATTAAAATGATTCAGAGCGAGTGGGGTTCGCTAATCGTCTCAGTTCCCAAACCTGATGGACTCAATGATTTCGCATGGACTGTCGGAAGGTCAACTCTGTAAAGAAATTGGTCTCAGACTCAACACTGAAATTAGTGGACTGCATCGAGAATGTTGGACCAACCAGGTCCATCACACAATTGGACTTAGTGCGTGGTTATTGGCAGGTACCTTTATTGGAGGAAGCGAAAGAGGTTCCTGCGTTTCTAAACCCAAATGGGTTATATCAAATCAAAGTGATGTCCTTTGAAATGAAGAATGCACCCGCCACAATCCAACTGGCTGAACACAGTGTGCAGTCGACCTGGACGATTAAATGATCTTGACTGAGTTCTGGAAAGATCGCATGATACAGTTGGCATGGCTCTTTCAATGATTAAGAGAAGCAAAGCTCGTAATAAACTTACAGAAAACAGTATTCGCGAAAGCAGATGTGACAATTTTTGGACATAACATCGGTCACGGAAGGTTGATGCCAAGGAATGTAAAGATGAACACCATCAAGGAATTTGCACGATCAACCTCGAAGAAAGTTTCTTCGATTTTTGAAACTAAACAGATTCTCTCAGACGTTTGTTCCAAACTTCAGCAGCATCGTGGCAGCATTAACAAATTTGCTCGAGAAGAACATTGAATTTCGATGGAAAAACATTGCCAGGAGGCATTTGACAATTTAAAAGCAGTATTAGCCACTGCACCAGTTCTACCTACGCCAAACTTGTTGAAATCCTTGAAACTTGCAATTGATGCTAGTAACATAGCGATTGAATCTGTACTGTTGCAGGAAGATGATGATGGAATTGAATTGTCAGTTGGTTATTTTTCAAAGAAACTCAATGCTCACGAAAGAAAATACTCTATGATCGAAAGAGTTATTGTGTTTTGTCTTGGCCTTATAACACTTTTATTTGAACGTCATGAACAATGTGGCGAATCACAAACCTCTTATCTTCTTAACACTATTTAAAGACGAAAAAATGAGACTATTTCACTGGAGTCTTATGTCGCAGATTTTTAATTTACAAGTCGTAAATGTTGCGATCGTAAGAATGGAATATCAGATGTGTTATCACTGATTTGACTGATAAGGTTTGGAGGAGATGAATAGATATGTATGTGGGCAGATGTTAACTTGAATTTAGATAAATGTCCTATGTATGTCATGGTAACGTTGCTAAGAAATAGAAACAGAATGAAACCAACTTATTATGATGTCTCATTTATGTTTTCCTTAAAAGGTACGGTTCTGAAATTATCAACGTATATTGTACCTTTAAGAGAGAGTTAAAGCTGGCAAGCAACTAGAAGGCACAGAATGGGCAAAAAAAATCGGAAAAAGTAAGATTTGGCTGTGAAACAAAATGTTGACCTGTATTGCTTCGTTCCACAACAATTCCAAATTAGACAATCTGTTTAAATATGCCACGGGTTACTAAAACATTCTAAATTGAATTTTACTGTTTTAACAGTATCAAAACAATGAGACGGTCTGATATTTTTGGCTGTAAACATCAAGTATTTTGAACAGTTAGCCAGAGAGATAACGATCACCTACTGTGATCGATAGGCTGCCCGCTGACCCTCGCCCTAAAAACTACCTTCTCATATGAAGAATCTGTGCAGCAAAAGACTGAAGACATATCCAGTAAGATACAGAGGAGCTCGACAGTTTGATGGTTTTGAAAATTGATTGTTTTGTAAACTTAATTGACACGTTATTGGATCAGTCGTTGTATGTTGTTACAGAGTCGTTAGTAGGTAAATCTTTCAGACAAAGGAGGCTCACGGAGTGGGCAGTTATTGTTTAATGTTCTCGTTTGGAATTAAAGGATAAAGTTTTTTTTTACTTTAAATAGTGGAATGTGGGTAGTTCTCTGTCACACATGCTACAGCAGAGTACGAGGTGATATGAGCTTTTCCGTGGGTCTGGTTTAAATTAGCAGAAGGAATAGACAAGATAGAAGCAGGGAGGTTGTGTCCACTGGCGGATAAAATAAAAGCTGGGGCCTCGCCTGAAAAAAAAAGAGGAGGAGAATTAGGACTGATTTGAGGAAGAACTTCTTCATACAACGGTTTATGCATCTTTGCAATTCTCTGCTCAGTGAAGCAGTTGAGGCTATCTCGTTGAATGTTTAAAGGCAAGAATAGATCGATTTTTGAACAGTACAAGAATTAAAGGTTATGGTCAGAGGGCGGATAACTGGAATGGAGTCCAAGAAAAAATCAGGCCTGATGTTACTGAATGGCGGAGCAGGCTTGAGGTGCCAGATGGCATATATCTGCTCCGATTTCTTATGCTTGTATGTATTGGTTTAAGCATCTTGTATTTTTGTGCAATGTGACAGTTGATCGGAGCATGGGGAGAGATTCCCGTTATGAGGATGAGTGGATCTCACTACGTTCACCACATTAATTGGTATTCGAGTCCTCACAGTCAGAATCACGTTAATTCCCCCACTTCTTACTGCACAACATTCAATGACCGAGTCCCCAGTCTCCAGAGATTCTGGAATTTACAAACATCCCAGTAAACATGATCAAACCTGAAAGTCCGTTATGGACCTAGATACGTTCAGTCCGTGTGAACTACCCTGCACAGCCACACTTGGAATATTTTTTACAGTGCTGATCCCCATATTTCGGGAAGGATGTGGAAGCATTGGAAAAGGTGCAGAGGAGATTTACCAGGATGTTGCCTGGTCTGGAGAGAAAGTTTTTATGACGAAAGGTTGAGAGATTTGTACCTGTTCACATTGGCAAGAAGAAGGCTAAGAGAGGATTTGATGGAGACAAACAAGATGATCAGAGGATTAGATAGGGTCGACAGTGGAAGTCTTTTTTTCCTAGAATGATGACGTCAGCTTGTACGATGGGGCATAACAACAAATTGATGGATGATAGATTAAAGACAGATGTCAGAGGCAGGCTCTTTACGCAGAGAGTGGTAAGGGCTTGGAATGCCCTACCTGCCAATGTAGTCAATTCAGCCACATTAGGGAGATTTAACAATCCTTCGATAAGCACATGGATGATTTTGGGATCGTGTAGGGGGATGAGCTGGGGATAGGTCACAGTTCGGCGCAACATCGAGGGTTGAAGGGCCTGTTCTGCGCTGTATTTTTCTGTGTTTCACGTTCCCTTTGAATTCCAGTGTAACGTGCACAAAGCTTAAAATGTTCTGCGCAGATTTCTGCAGAAGAGGCATAAGTGGCTGAATGGACACATTCTGTTCCTGGTTTAGAAACCCGATAGGCTGAATGTCCTCCTTCTGTTCCTACCTTGCAGACTTGACTGACAGATTATCCTGTTCCTCAGTATGAGGCTCATGGCTTGCTTATCATTCTGCCGTTTCTGTGTAAAACACTTGAGTGTTTATGGAACTTTCTTGTTGCTGTGTAACTGTTGTGGGGCTGCCGGGTCTCCTAATATCCCTGCATAACAGTTTCACTATAACGAACAGTCTCGTTCAGCATCCCTGAAATAGGATCGTGGGAGTGATTATACTTCTTTTGATCCCATGCAGCAGTCACTTATCTCCTTCCTGCTCACAGCATTTCTCAACTATTCTCTCCAATTCCTGTGCACCAGCTCGATGAGCTGAGTGGCTTCCTGTTATCCCAGTGTAACAGCGTCCAATCAATTTGTGGTCTCTTTCAGTTTCTATGTGTCAGTCATTAGCAGGCTGAATGAACTGATCCTGTTTCCGTTTAACAGGATTCTGGTGCTGCATGACCTGTGTCTTGGTCCAGTATTATAGACTCGAGGGACTGATTGGCCTAAAGCTGTAACTGTATATCAGGCTCCAAGAGCTCAATAGCATCGTCTATTCCTTTTGTATCAAGGTCGAAGGCCTGAACATGCTTCTGCTCTTACGATGTAATAAGCTGGAGAAGTGGAATGGGCTTCTTCGTTTGCTGACTCCTTCCAGTCCTCTATGTAAAATTAAAATCACCTTTCCCTCTTGGAAGCTCCACATTGTATTTGATCAGTCTTATCAAATTTTCTTTGCAAGTAAACAACTTCATTGCACGAATCATTCGAGAGAACCAACTCTGAGCTCCTTCCAATGTAATAATATCCTTTGTTCGGTGAGGAGACTAAATCTACACACACTACTCCAGATTCTATCTCACTAAGATCCTGTACAGCAGCAACAACACTTTGTCAGCCTGCTGTATGTTTCCCACACAGGTTAGAGCAGTCGCAGCTCTCTGGGGAAATGCACAGCAATGTTTTAAGGTCATTGTCCTTCTCTACTCCGGTATAACAGGAAACCTGGTAAAAATGTTACAATGACGTTTGAGAAGAACAGATAAGGCGTGGAGCGATTAACGTAACATTGAGATCAGCCTTGGCAAATATCTGGTCTGAATCTCTCATTAATCTCCACAAAGCGCACGTCGCTCAGATTCCACAAAATATGCTAATGTGAAGCTTAGAAAAAGCAGGGAGAAGCAAGTATCGATGTGAGTTATATATCAAAGTAAACATTGGAATTAAAATATTTGGCATGGTATAAGCAGAAAATTAGATTACAAATTTGTTGATACTTCAATAACAACGAACAAATTCAGGTTTCGTCTAAACTGTGTTAACCGAAGTGCATGTGACTGCTGGGAGAAATTGATTTCATGAGCGTGGATGAGATGTTTTGCTTTAACAGTATATTGAGCAACGAGTGAGAAGTCAGGCTACTATTTTGGTGTTGAGTAATCAGAAGTCTTCATTGAAAATTTTGCTTTAAAGGAACTTTGGAGTCGTGGTCACAGTATGTTGAACTGTACACGATATCTGAATGCAAAACGGTTTTGTTGGTATTTGAAATTACGGGCTCCATTTTCATTCTTCCTTTTTGTAACCTTAGTTCCTTTAGCAATGAATAATCTATCTACCTCTGAATTAAATGTACTCAATGACGTAAACTCAACAGCTTTTTGTGGCAATGAATTCCACAGATTCTCCACTTTCATTCGAAAGAATTCTTTTTGTTTCCGTTTCAAAGTGTCTTCCATTTACTCTCAGGTTGTGCACTCGGGTCCTCGTTTCTAATTCCAATGGAAACATCTTCCCAAAGTTCATTTTTTACAGGTCATTCAGCATTCTCAAGTTTCAATCAGATTCCCCCTTATTTTTCTAAGCTCCAGCGAGTATAAACACCGAGTCCTCAAACGTTCCTCCTCTGTTAAGTATTTTATTCCTTTTCTAATTCGCAGGAACCTTCTCTAGACCCTCTCCAGGGCCAATACAGTCTTTCTGAGGTAGGCTGCCCAAAATATCCAAAATATCATCTGAACAGAGCCTTATAAAGCCTCAAAAGCCTCGTTTTTGTGTTACAGTCCTCGAGAGATGAAGACCACATTATATTTGCCTTCCTAATTACCAATTCAATCCGCACCTTTTTCTTAAGAACATCCTGGATTTGGAATCGCAAGTCCCTTTCCCCTTCAGATTTATGAATTTTCTTCCCATTTAGCAATTGTGAATGCCTCTATTGTTCCTATGAAAGTGCATGAACTCACACGTTGCCACATTTTATTACTTCTGCCACTTCTCTGGTCACTCTCCCAATGTATCTAAATCATTCTGCTGACTGTCCGCCTCCTCTATACTGCATGTGCCTCCACATATCTTCATTTCAGCTGCAAACATAATCAAAATATCCTAAATTACTTCATCCATATCATTTATGAATAGAATGAAAAGTTATGGTCCCAAAGTGACCTGTTTCCATATTGAGAAGGACCACTTTATACCCATTCTCTACCTTTTGCCAGACAGCCAATCATTGATCCATAATAGTACCTTGCCTCTAACACCATAAGCACTCATCTTACTGAGGAGCACCCTGTGCAATATCTTATCAAAGGCCTCCTGGAAGTCCTTCTGACATCCGTTGGGTTTCTTTCGTCTAACCTGATCAAAGAAGTCTCATTTGCATGAGAGCAATGTAATTTATTGAAATGGGGACCAACGAGATGGTTATACCTACATACAGAGTGGAAGTGTTCCTCAAAGCAGTCACTGTCTGACTTGCCAATGTACAGAAGACTGCATTGTGAGCAGCAATGACAGTTGACTGGATTAAAAGAGTAGAAGTGAAATACCACTTCACCTGGAAACTGTACTTCGGACCCTGTGCAGTTAGGAGGCAGGAGGTGAATGGGCACGTTTTTGGAGCTTCTGCAATTTCATTGGACCGTGCCAAGGGAAGTGGGTAAGTGTTCGGAGCGATTGAGGGCTTCACAGAGGGACGGGAGGGGAAGATGTGTTTAACAGTGTGTCCTGCTGAAAGTGACTGAGGATTATCCTGTGAATTTGGTTTTGCGGACAGTGGAAATGAGGAGAAAAGGAGGAGGAGAGGAGACCTAATTGAGGTATACGAGAAAATGAGAGGGATAGATAGAGTCGATTGCCAGAGACTATTTCTCTGAGCAGAAATGGTTGACACGAGGGGTCATAGTTTTAAGCTGATTAGAGGAAAGTATAGAGGGGATGTCAGAGGCGGGTTCTTTACACAGAGAGTTGTGAGAGCATGGAATGCGTTGCCAGCAGGAGTTGTGGAAGCAAGGTCATTTGGTACATTTAAGAGACTGCTGGACATGCATATTGTCACAGACATTTGAGGGATCAATGGTTGGTACACCATCGTGGGCTGAAGGGCCTGAACTGTGCTGAACTGTTCTATGTTCTGTATTAGGGCCAGCCACTTTTGTCTGAGCCCTTGTGTTCACCTCTTCTGTTAATATCAATAGGCATGTTATCGGACCAGGGAATGATTTCTTCAAACAGAGGGTAGTGAAGGTCAGGAAATTTCCATTACAGAGGATTATTGAGCGAGATTACTGTAAGAACTTAAAGTTGAATTCGATGGATTTTGATCTGTCGAATAGTTGAGTGTGATAATTAATTGGGCATTAATTAGGATTTGACACCTACAGCAAATCAGCAAATCAACAAAGTGTAAGGCAAGCTTGGGCGGAAACGACCTGCTCCTTTTTCTGATGTTCTCACATTCTATTATTGGAAAATTCGTCATTGTTATATTCATGGAAGTTCTATTATTGAACATTGCACTCAGGGAGACCAGAGTATTTTCCGGGCCAGCTCTGGGTGAGGTTTGGCTGTATTCACAGGAAACCTGAGTCTACAACATGACTGACAAAGGAAGCACAGCTGCAGAGAGGTAAAGCTCTCTAAAGAGAGATGGCTACCCTCTTTCTTACCTAGCTTTGGATCTCCAACTACATTTTCGAAACCACCCAAAACTGTACGACAGCCTTGACGTGTTGAATACTCCCCTCTGTCTCTGTGCAACAGGTTATAGGAGAAAGTGGTCTCCAACTGCTTCTGTCTAACGGGTTTGAGAGGCTGAGTGGAACATAGGAACACAGGACAAAAGAGCAGGAGTGGGTTATTGGACACTTTCGGTCTTCTCCATCTGTCACTAAGATCGCAGCTGATCAGGTTGTGGTCTCAGCCCCACTTTCCTGTTGGCACCCTATTATTCGAGACCAACTTCTCTGTCAAGTACGTAGCTAATTGAGTTTTAATAAATGTAAACAGAGCGGAACCCCAAACGTCTGAGGAAGAGAATTCCCCCTCGAAAGATGCTTTTAGAATTTCTCTTCTTCTGTCTTATAGAGTCGTGCAGCATGGAAATTTATCCTAATTTGATCTACTTTAATTTCCCAACATTTGTCCCATATCCCTCTGAATTCTCCTTGTTAACATGCCCATCCAGATATCTTTTTAATATTGTATATCTCACAGCCTCCATCCGTTTCTTTAACAGGTCGCTCCATGCACACACCACTGGATGCATGAAAATGTTTATCCTAAGGGCTCTTTCAAATCTTTCACCTCTTATCGAAAACCTTTCCCTATTCTGGGAAAAAGAGCTTGGCTATTCATTCTATCCATGTCCCTCATGATCTTATAAACTTCTGTAATTTCACCCATTGGCCTCCAATGCGCCAGAGAAAAATAAACTGTCTGTAAGGCCTCCCCTGTACCTCAAACTATCCAGTCCTGGCAAACCGTTGTAAATCTTTTCTGCATCCTCTCAAGTTTAGCAACATCCTTCCTATAGCAGAGCAAAATGAATTGCATGCAGTATTCTGAATGTGACCTTACCAACATCTGTACGGATGCAACATGTCATCCCAACTCCAATAATTAATACCCTGAGCAGTGAAGGGAAGTGTGTTCTTCACCAGCTTGTCTACCTGTGAATCAATTTTCAAATTACTGTGAGCCTGCACCCCGAGGTCTCTTTTTTCAGCAGCATTCCTCAGGACTCGAGCATTAATTGCTTATGTCCTGCCATGCTTTACAATACCAAAATGCATCAACTCACATTTAACTAAATTAAACTTCGTATGTCACTTCTTGGCCCATTGGTCTATCCAATCAAGGTCCCGTTTTACTCTGAGCTAATCTTCTTCACTGAACACTATAACATCTATTTTTGATGTCACCTTCAAACGTACTAAACAGGCACGTATTCATATCCAAATCATTTATATAAATGACGAAAAGCAGAGGACTCAACTCGGACGTTTGCAGCAGACGGCTGGTCACAGTCCTCGATTCAGAAAAGCAATCTTCTAGAAAACATTCTCTGTCTCCTACTTTCACTCCAATTTTGCAATAAATTGCCTAGCTCATTCTGGATCTGTTTATTATCTAACCCTATTAACTTCTCTGCCAGGCTTAATTTTGTCAAGCTCATTGCTAAAGTCCATATAGACAACATAGAAAACTCTGCCTTCATCCATCTTTATTGTCACACCTTAAAAACACAGTTCAGATAGTGAGACCGATTTCCCACTTACACAACCATGTTGACTATCCCCAATCAATCCTTGCCTTTTCAAATACATGCAAATCTTATCCCTCAGAATTCCCTCCAACACCTTACCCATCATTGACTTCAGGCTCATATAAATACCTGTTTTCCTTTCGGGCCACTGTTTCCTTTATTAGTCATACTTCTTCAGTCGTCATAGAAGTATTAATTGTAACCACGTTGTGGTATAACTAATAACATACATAACAGACTGTGTCAGGTTCCGTGTTAAGGCTGGTTTCTTTAATATGTTGAAGTTAATAAGTTTATAACCAAAACAAGTTACTCAAACTATGATGGAAGGATGAATTACAAACAGTGTTGTTATTGCAAATATGTACATTTATTTACTTTTTAAAAAATACTGACACATGCACAAATGCACACACACACACAAAACACACACGTACAGGCACACACATACACGTTTGATTGCAAAGTGAAAAACAAAGTTTATGCAGAGTATTAATTTGAAAGAAATTTGCCTAAATTTCAGATGAACTCATGACAGAAGGGAAAATGAGAGATTGTTCGAATATTATTAAGCTTCTGAATTTATTGTGCTCATTTATTGCTGGCAATGTCATTTTTTCCCAGAACAATTGGATTTGACAAAATTCCCTTTGCTTCATGTAGTGGAGGGATTCCAGTTAATCCTCGTCAGGAGTCCTCTGTCAGTGCTAAAGATAACTGAGGGGTTTTCAAAACACACTCATTATTGTGAGGAAGAACGAGGAAAGAGAAAGGGAGCAATCGGCCGTTCCTTCTCAGGAAGGTTACATTCCTTCCCTCGCTGAGTTGAATCACACAATCATGTTAGCTAGCCCCAAACTAGACCACGTGAGGTCTCCTTTATCATTGTCCGAATTGTATTCTATCACATTCCTTGCTCCATGTAGGTATATTGTTGTTGCTGTCATGCACAGATTCGTTTGCATCGCAACAAATGGCCCCATTGGATTGAACATAAGTTTATATGTGCACGAATAATTTAAAAATAACATGTTTATCATCCTCAGAATATCTATATTTCAATGAATGCACCTTATTCTTAAATTATTCCCCCAGTTTTGTTCTCCAATACAAGAGAAAGCATCTATCAGCTATCACTAGCTATACTCTCATAAATATATAATTAATAGCAACATCTCTCATTCGCATGCCCAACCTGTTCATCATCCATAATTCCTTCATTCTAAAACGAATAAAGAGAAACGAATTTGAAAATATTCGAAGTCAGATATGTTTTATTTTCATTTCAAGGAATTGGAACTACATAAATTGTGTCAGATGTGATCGCAGCAATACCCTGTAGAGGTAGAAAAAAGTCCCTAGCGCCATACCAGTTTCCTTTGCAATAAACAGCATCATTCTCTTTGCTTTCCAAATCAACCTCTACATCTTCAGAGGAAATTAATGTGATTCATGTAACAGGACACACAAATCCTTCTGTGCCACTGATATCTGTGTTCTCTCTCCAGCTTTACCATTTACTGTTGTTTTATCATTTCCCTAAAGCACAAACCTCCCATCACCCAGTTTGTACTTTTTGTTGCTAACGGTTTGCTCACTAACGTTTCCTATCTGTATTCCATTACTGATGGTCTGCCTCCACTTGACCTTTTATTGGATGACTATTCTGATGTATTAGCAAATTGAAAACCAATCTATTCAGCCCATTCATCAAAATCATTATTCTAGCTAGTAAATCGTTCATGACCTCACACTGATCCGTGAGAAATTTGACTCGTTCCAGCTTTCCAACCTGAAAATCAATAATTTTCCCTATTTCGTATTTTCTGCTTGCTAAGCAGGACTCCCCTGATCCTGTGTCACAGCCGAGGAATGTTGCTATGTGTGCTATGTGTTGGTTGTCAAGATGTATCTGAGCATAGAAATACTCCATTACGCCATTTGCTACCCGATCATTAGCTAGATGCAGTATTGTTAATGATCCCGATCCTTGAGACTTCTGAAGACGAGCATAGAATATAGATAAAAATTCGAATAGAACACTGCACAGTTAAACATGTTGTCTTTGAGATGCCGCAATTAATCTACTATGACCTATCAATCAGGTGTTCAATTTTCAACAGAAACGTATTAAGGAGGATGGAAAGTTTCCCATTATCCTGGTTAACGTGTCCCATTAACAACATAACCAATAAAGATAATCTTCATCAGTGTAACGACACGGCGGTGAATCTTTCTGTTAATTAAACTAAGCACCAAAAAAACTCATCTCGCCTCATAACCTGATAAAATATGAGTGACAGAGAACTCCGAAATTCCACTATTTAAATAAAATTATCCCAATTTATTCTTTAACTCTGAAGTGAACTTTAAACAACAAATTTTCACTCATAAATCATCCCTTTCTGTCAACTGCTTATTATCTGCCTCCAACTCTATAACATGTTGTTCTGATAAAATCCTTCTGAGAGTTACATCAACTTTATTTCAAAACCATGCAGCGGCGGTATTTGTCAGTGTGTGTCTTCTTTCGGCTGAAGATCTTCCTGGGTTTTCTCTTTTTTTACTGTGAATATATTTCATATGAAAAAGGTACATTTGAAAGAGAGTGTTTTTGAATGGCAGTCTCTCTCGACTAATCCGTGTCAATGACAATTAGTCTTTGTTTGACTATCAAATTGCCTGCTTTTTTTTAACGCCCAAAAATTGGATCATCTCATTGTTTTGAAGTCAGTACATTCAAACTCGATTGGGCTTTAGTATTCTGGGACCTAATTTAAACTGATTGGTTCCATTTCATAGCCAACTGGTTTGTTCAACGTCCCCAATACAGTCAACATACCCTAGTATTGGGTATAAGTCATATTTTGTTACAGCATTGACCATTCAATAGTACACACAAAATAATTCAGCCCCTTCAGTTTGGGAACTACCACGATTGGTGAACTCCACTCAGTGTGACTCGGCTCAATCAACGTCGATTCTCCTGCTCTTTGGATGCTGCCTGACCTGCTGCGCTTTTCCACCAACACATTTTCACCTCAATTATAACTTTATTGAGCATCACATCCACTTCCTTCTGGACCTGTGCGACTCTGAAAGCATTAAGATTAAAGGGGTGCTGTTTTATTGGAACAGCTTTCCCTACTTCTACCTCATGCACAATTGTATGAGTCCTCCACATCTTTTTTTCCTGCATATGTGTTCATATTGCTGCAACAAACCTTTCAACTGCGCTCTGTGCTCCTGAAACAGGTAGTTCACTAACCTATTCCATTACTCGTGGACTTCCTTATTGTTTAACAGATTTTGAGTTATATCAAACTCCACGACATCTGGTATTGTTTTTTCACTTTGCAGGCTAGTAACTCACACCTGTTACTGAAGTTCCCGCTCTCTATTACAATAAGGTTTCATGACATACCAGAAACTGTTCTTTTTTGTCCGAAGTCCTCACCTGTAGTGTACCTAAATCAACTTTTTTCTCATGATGATAGCAACCACTTAACTTGGTTTTCAGGTTTTCTCCTACCATTGCGAGCAATATTAATACATCAATCCCACGGGAAATCGTCGGAAATTCTGAGTTTTTATTTACTACGTGCTTCTTTATATCCGGAGACCTCTTCAGATGCGGTTCAGCTAATTCAGCTACATGATTTAATATCTCCTTCTCGTCAGATACATAATGAAAGCGTGAGATCTTCGACTTCAATCCTGTCAATTTCACGCTAATTCATTTCAAAGTCCCTCTCATTTCATGTCCGATCACTAACTCAAAGGGAGCAAATTGAGTAGGTCATTTGGAGCATCTCTAATGGCAAACAATGCAAATGGAACTAATTATCATAATAATTCGGGTAATCTTGCCAGTATGCTCATAACACGGTCTTCATGGTCCGATGCCAGCTTTCTAAAGCTCCCTGAGATTCAGGATGAAATGTACTTGTTTTAAAGTGCTACATGCCATAGCTATCCATGGCGTCCTTAAACAGCCTAGCAGTAAAATTAGACCCTTGGTCTGATTGAATCACTATGGGTAGCCCGTACGACGTGAAGGAAGATACTAACTCGTCCTCCGCCCTTATTACCTTAATATTCCGTAATGAACTTGCCTCTGGACATCTGGTAGAAACATCCATTTTGGTTAGCAAATACTGGTTCCTCCTTTTAGATTTAGGAAGGGGATCTTCACAATCAATCATAACCTGCGTGAAAGGTTTTTCAAATGCGGGAATTGGCAACAAAGGTGCTCGTTATATTACTGCCTGTGCTTTCCTACCATTTGATATGCATGACACGTACAGAAAAAGGTAACCGCATCCTTGTATATTCCAATCCGGTAGAAAACGTCTTGTACCTTTGCCTAGGTGATACTTACACCTAAGTGATCTCCTCCTCGTAATTCATGTGCTACCCGTAACACTTCCTATCTGTATGCTACAGACAACACAATCTGGTGCACTTCTGCCCATTTCTTCTCTGCACTAACCTTCCATAGACTCATTTTCCGAGTGTGTATACGTATATGGCAGTCTCTTCTTTCTCTTGCAGGGTTCTTTAGCCTTTCAGGACTAATCACTTCTACATGACCTTCTGCCTGTTGGTTTTTGCAGCACGATTGCATGAAACAGGGCATCTGCTATCTGATCATTAGCTCCTTCATCTTTCTGTTTATATTTTGCTTCTTACTGTGACTGATGATAGTGGGATCTTGCTACTGCGCAGTCTGGAAAGTTTCCAGAGTATTTATCTTTTAACTCCTCAGTTCCCTGCTCTTCCTTTGGCTTAACCACAACAATGAGTGTCAATCCCACCTCAGATACTGATAAATCGTTCCCAGGTTTAATAAACCCTGTATTTCTGGAAATGACACTCATTCAATCATTCCCACTGTTTCTTCTCCAATCTTAATTTGGCATTCCAACCTGATCTTACATAGGACAACGCTAAACTTCTGCCCATCTATTGCACAATTAACACTCTCTCGAGTAACAGGTCAGTAAGAGTGCAAATACTTTCACATCGTACTATTAGAAACTGATTAGATTCTGTATCTCTCAAAATTAATACTTCTTTCTCTTCTCTACCTGTTCTTTCTGAGTAAACTTTACTCGCAGAGGGGAATACATTACAGAGATCAAGCACCAACTCCACACCCAGCCCTGCCTAATCTGTTCATTCTCCTGCAGCGCCTGAACTTTTCTTAGGGTTTCCTTCTTTACTTTCATAAATGCCTTAGCCTCTTTTTCAACGTCTTTTCCCACAGTGCCTGTCTTTAACGACTGGCACTGTGTGTATACGTGTCCCATTTTGCTACAGTCTATTTGGCTTCCTTTTGTGCTCTACTCTTTATTTTGCACGTTAGAATCTCCCCTTCGCCCAATTTCAATTCCTCAAAAAATGACATACTTACTAGAAGCTCAACTTTTCCTGATGCACCAATGCCTATTCATCTGCCATATTTGCTGCTTTTCGAAATGTTTGAAGTTTCTGTTCACCCATATGAAATCCAATCATCTCTGGAAGTGAGATTTTAAGCTGCTCCAGCAGAATAATCTCTCTTGGAGTTTTGTAGGTCTTATCTGTTTTTAAGGCCTGCATTCATTTATCAAAGCTATCATTTTAATTCTTTTGAGCTCAAGATAAGTTTGAAATGGTTCCTTCTTTCTGTTTCTGAACCGTTGATTTCAACTTCTGTTACTAATTCATAAGCACTCGAAATAGCCTGTTTGACATCTACATGATTTCTTTAGCCCTCATCTGACAGCGCTGCAAATATGTCACGAGCTCTGCCTATCAGCTTAGATTGAACTAGCATTGCCCACAAGTTCTCTAAGCCCTCCATCTGCCTAGCCAGTTTTTCAAATGAAATGAAGAAGCATCCGACATCTATTTTTCATCATAATGTAGGAGTAAGTGAGGATTGCAGATGCTGGAGATCAGAGCTTAAAAATGTGTTGCTGGAAAAGCGCAGCAGTTCAGGCAGCATCAAAGGAGAAGGAGAATCGACGTTTCGGGCAAAAGCCTTGAATGCTTATGCCCGAAACGTCGATTCTCCTTCTCCTTTGATGCTGCCTGACCTGCTGCGCTTTTCCAGCAGCACATTTTTAAGCTCATCAAAATGTAGCAATGTTTTAACATATTTTTGTATCAGTACCTTTTCTCTTCATTTTCATATTATTAATTTGATTTTCCTGACTAATTTTCAACTTCTAAAGTTCAAGATCTCTCTACCTTGGTCTTTCTTATCACTCTTTCTCTCCTTTGTCCTTCTCTTTGTTCGTCCCTTTCTTCTCTCTATTTGTTTAGCTAAGAACCTTGTCTCCCTTTTGCTTTCCCCTCTTTTTCTTTCTTATCTCTTGCTCTTTCTTTTTTTCTCTCTCTCCTTTTCTCCTCTCACTTTCTCTCAGATTTTTCCCTGTCCTTATCGTCAAGCTCCATTTTCCTCAATTGTAATTTAAGTTGATCTACCTCTAGTGCACTTGTGTGTTTCACTGACAAAACTAAGTGAGTGACTAACTCCCTTACAATTTCAGCTTTACTTTTGAAACTAATTAAAACGAATTCTAACCTATTTGATGATTCTAAAGATTTGACTCTTTACTGTCTTTATAAACTTTCCTTGCTAATTTGCGAATCATCTTCAAATCTCTGGACCTCTAGCAATTTTAATAGCCGGTTCTCTCACGTTTAACTTAACCAACAACAGGCAAATAAAATTAAATAAATTGCCTCACATACGTTTTATTTTAAAGATTTGTTTTAAAGACCTCTCTTCTGAGGCCAAGAGAGTGTCATTGTGTCATGTAAAATACCAAGAGACTGTCAGACGTTCCACATTCACGCACACACACAAATAACATACTAATGTAGACACACCGAGGCGCGTATTTACGTTGACAACGGAAACCTGTGAGTATTTATCTTCCTTCGTGGCGAGTCTGTCACTATTTTACGCACTCTGAATAATGTGTGTCAGCATTTCTGTATATCATTCGGCAGTGTGTCATTATTTGACTGGATCTGCAGGGAGTATGCCAATGTTTCTGACGCTCTGTAGCGAGTATGTAAGTATTTCACTTGTTCACACCAGTGAGTATGTTAGTATGTCAAGTTGTTCCGTGTGGAGTGTAACTGTAGTAAATGTTCACTGCTTGCAGGTATCAAACCTGGAAGTATTTAAAATTATGTGGAGGATGTTGTGGAACTCCAACAGAGCAGCAAGCAGTTGGTGCATTGTTCAAGTGTTTGGAAAATGAGGATCAATGCAAAGAAATGGGAGATGATGTCCTTTGCTAGAAAGACATTAAAAGACATTACTAAATAGGCTATACTATTGTAAATGGACTGCAGCAGCAGAGGGTTCTGTGTGGAAATAAGCACAGATTATTAAAGGTGTCAGGACAAGTGGGCAGCCACGGCTTCTTCATTCAGTAGCAGTCAGACATTCCCATCGTCTTCTGGACTCCACGTAGGAAAAGAAGGGAGTTCATCCCGGATAAAAGCTGTCTCTTTCACAGGCGGTTCAAATTCCCCTCCCGCTCCCCACTCCCCACCTCTGACCAAACACTTCAAAGTCTCCCGTGTGCACAGAGAGCAATGGGACCACAAGAAACATCATGGAGCAGGCCATCAGGGAGATGAGCCGTGATTAGAGTGGTGCTGGAAAAGCACAACTGTTCAGGCAGCATCTGAGAAGCAAGAAAACTTGACCTTTGGAGCTTAAGCCCTTCATCAGGGCGGAAGACAGGGAGCCTCCAGGGTTGAGAGATAAATGGGAGGGGTCTGTGGCTAGGGACAAGGTAGCAAAGAATACAATGGATGGATGGGGGATGAAAGTGATAGGTCAGAGAGAAGGGTGGGGGAAGGTGGCAAAGAGTACAACGGGTGGATGGGGGTAGAG
Organism: Chiloscyllium plagiosum; assembly: GCF_037043375.1. Taxonomy (NCBI): domain Eukaryota; kingdom Metazoa; phylum Chordata; class Chondrichthyes; order Orectolobiformes; family Hemiscylliidae; genus Chiloscyllium; species Chiloscyllium plagiosum. Next base: position 29,295,801 of record NW_028270184.1, on the reverse strand, counting down.
ATGAAGGTGATAGGTCAGAGAGAAGGGTGGAGGTGATAGATGGGAAGGAGGATTCGAATCCTCCTATTTTCTCCCGACGAAAGGGGTAGACATGGGCACCCGTATGGGCCTCAGATATACCTGTCTCTTTGTCGGCTATGTAGAACAGTCAACCTTATGTTGTTACTCCGACAACACTCCCCACCTCTTCCTCCACTACATTGATGACTGCATCAGCGCCACCTTGTGCGCCCGCGAGGAGGTTGAGCAGTTCATCAACCTCAACAACACATTCCACCCCGACCTTAAATTCGCTTGGATCACCTCGGATACCTCCCATCCCCTCCTGGACCTCTCCATCTCCATCAATGACGACCGACTTGACACTGACATTTTTACAAACCCACTGACTCCAATAGCTACCCGGAATTACACCTCTTCCCACCCTACCTCCTGCAAAAATGCTATCCCGTAATCCCAATTCCTCCGGCTCCACCGTATCTGCTCCCAGGAGGACCAGTTCCACCACAGAACACACCAGATGGTCTCCTTCTTTAAAGTCCGCAATTTCTCTTCCCACGTGGTTGAAAATGCCCTCCAACGCATCTCATCCACATCCCACACATCCACCTGCAAACGACACTCCTCCAAATATAACAAGGACAGTATCCCCCTAGTCCTCACCTTCCACCTTACCAACCTTCGCATAATCGTGGGCTGCACGGTGGTACAGTGGTTAGCACTGCTGCCTCACAGCGCCAGAGATCCGGGTTCAATTCCCGCCTCAGGCGACTGACTGTGTGGAGTTTGCACGTTCTCCCCGTGTCTGCGTGGTTTTCTCCGGGTGCTCCGGTTTCCTCTCACAATCCAAAGATGTGCAGGTAAGGTGAATTGGCCATGCTAAATTGCCTCTAGTGTTAGGTAAAGAGTAAATGTAGGGGTATGTGTGGGTTGCGCTTCAGCGGGGCGGTGTGGAATTGTTGGGCCGAAGGGCCTGTTTCCACACTGTAAGTAATCTAATCTAATCCGCATCATTTGCTGACATTTCCACGACCTCCAAACGGACCCCCCCCACCAGGGATATATTTCCCTCCCCACCCTTTTCCGCATTCTGCAAAGACCGTTCCCGCCGTGACTACTGGGTCAGGTCCACGCCCCCAACAACCTACCCTCTCCTACTGGCACCTTCCACTGCCACCGCAGGAATTGCAAATCCTGCGCCCACATCTCCCTCTTCTTGTCCATTAAAGGTCCCAAAGCAACCTTCCACATCCATCAAAGTTTCACCTGCACATCCACAAATGTCATTTATTGTATCTGTTGCTCTCGATGTGGTGTCCTTTATATTGGGGGACTGGACGCCCTCTCGCAGAGCGTTTTAGGGAACATCTATGGGACACACGCACCAATCAACCCCACCGCTCTGTGGCCCAATATTTCAACTCTCCCTCCCACTCTGTTGAGTACATGCAGGAACTGGGCCTCTTCCACCGCCACTCCCTCATCACCCAACACCTGGATGAAGAACGCCTCATCTACAACCTCGGAATACTTCAACTCCAGGGCATCATGTGGACTTCACCAGTTTCCTCATTTCCCCTACCCCACCAGTTCCAACCTTGCTGCTCAGCACCAGGCTCATGAACTGTCCTACCTGTCAATCTTCCTTCAGCTCCGCCCTCCTCTCTGCCCATATCACTTTCTTCCCGACCCCTATCCACCCAATGTATTCTTTGCTACCTTCTCCCCAGCCCAATCCCCTTCCCATTTATCTCTCAAACCTGGAGGCTCCCTGCCTTCCGTCCTGAAGAAGGGCGATTTTCCTGCTCCTCGGATGCTGCCTGACTGGCTGTGCTTTTCCAGCACCACTATAATCTAGACTATAATTCCCTACATCTGCAGTCCTCGCGTTTGCGTCACAGAGATGAAGCAACACTTCCAATGTCTGAAACGATCAGAGTGAACTCTCCAGTATAAACTGTAACAGTAAGTCATATACTCTCTCTCGATTTCCGTGGTGTATGTCTATTCATTCTTCCTGAAAAATTCACAGATTCACAGTTCCCAACATTGTACTCCTTCATCCAAATTGCCCATTGATTATCCATTTAGCGATTCTCTACCTCCTCTAGATAATTTCAGTTCCCACCGACCTTAACAATCATCGACAAACATCATTAGAATATATTTCTTCCATTTGTCTCAACAATTGTTATAAATTGCAAATAGTTGAGCAACCAACACTGGTCAGTCTCCCAATACCGTGGTATTTTCCGTTAAATTGGTAAAGACTAATTTATCCGAGTTAGTGGTATCTTCAAACGTGGCTGACACTTTTCCTTTGCCAGCACTGTGTGCTGGGAGCTCCGAACGATACTATTAGGGACAGATACCTTTGTGATAGGTAGTTTTCTGAGAATATTTCCCTCTTGTTGGTTCAACCATCACTCCCCACAGTCTGGTAACTGAGGCTTTGCTCTGTTCAATCAGTGGTGGGACTGTGGAGACTCTCTTGGTGATGGGCATTGACTCACTTGTCACCCTCAGTGCTTCCTCCGATTTGTTTCCAACATTGAGGGAAACTGATTTGTCACCGAGGGCTGATGTAGAGGGCAGTAGATGTCCATCAACAGCCGAATTCTTCCACCATCTTTGACTTGCGAAAATGCGATTTCTCGTATTCTGGAAACAAAGTTTTGGAATTCCAGGGTAACTCCATACCTGACTGCATAACACGGTACCACCACCACTGGTGGATCTGTCCTGCCGGAAGGACAAGATGTAACCAGGGATGGTGATGGGACTTCATGAAACATTAGAGTGCCGGTCTGACTCTGTGAGCATGACAATGTCAGAATCTTTCCTGACCAGTCAAAATGAGAAAAAAGACAAGAATGGAGAAGGGCACAGTTGTTTAACAAACTGAGTGAAAGACATTATATCGGAATGTGTGTTGTATTTTTAAGAAATATTGAGGAATTCCCTGCATACGTTAAGGTACGTGGATGTGATTTAATGGCATTAGAGAGACCTGGCTGCAGGGGCCTGATACTGGGAACTGAATATCCAGAATATTTAATATTTAGAAATAGTAAGCAAGAATGAAAAGGGATTGATGTAGATCTAAGAATAATGGTTTGATACTTGCATGCTTTTGAAGGTAAATTATCAAGGTATCAGCTTAATCTTATTTTTTTTTGTGTGCAATATATCAGTTGAGTTGGGTTTAGGGAGAGCTTCCCAAAATGAAGCTGAGTGGATCTCAACAAACTTAATGGGCAGAAGCGGTTTTGTGACATTAATCTTTCAGACTCTATCATATTCTGTACCCGATATTCCCCAAAGTATTCTAACACAGACACTGCCTGAAACATTCTGTACCCATTCTCCGGCACTTTCTATACCCGAAATCCTCCAGAATGTTATATAACCCACATTCATTGGAATATTCTATAACCGACATTCTCTTGAACATTTTGTAACCAAAATTCTCCAGAACCTTCTATAACCGACATTCCACAGAACATAGAGTAACCGACATTCTCAAGAACATTCTATACCCGACATTCTCCCAAAAATCCTCGATCCAACATTCCCCACAACATTCTAAACCGGCCTTCTCTGGAACATTCTGTACCCAACATTCCCTAGAACATCTTATACCTGACATTCTCCACAGCATTTTATACACCTCATTCTCCGAGTTCATTGTATACCGGATATTCTCCAAGAACATTTTACACACGACTTTCCCTGGAACATTCTGTAACTGATATTCTCCAGAGTATTCCATAACAGACATTATTTGTGAACGGCCGGACGTCAGTTAATTAAAGAAACACAAGATCCCGAGAGAAGAGCACCCATTCCAGGGAGAAGGAGACACCGCTTTCTTACTCCCGTCAGGTAGTTAAAAGGATAAATAAGTTTTCCTTGTGTTTATATTTCTTCACGACAGAGGATCCAATACAATCTAGAGTAAAGGATAGAAATTTCCAACTTCCCGTTTGTTTTGAAAGAAGTGGCGATGAATCCTTCAGGACGACAAAGTTTTCACTCTCCACATTACGATTTCTAAAGAAGTGACCCGTGTCTACTCTTCAGTAATTGCATTTACAGGAATGTTCTAAAAAGCAGTTGTGCTTATGGATGTGTATCTGTGTGTTTGGAGAGGGAGGATTTCTTGTGTTTTAAATCACATTTTAATAAGTAATTCACATCGTCCCATTTGTTACGTCAATTACATCATCTCTGTCCTCAATAAAACTGATAGCTCTGCTTCCAGGCGGATGTATAATGTGTTGTTTTCCTTCCTCACAGTTAACGTACTAACGATCTACGTCCTGCTTTATAAAGATTGTGGATTGTCTCCATGTGTGAGTCGTTACTTGGGAGCCATGGCAGTGGCGGACCTACTGGTCATTATCATCGACGTGATTATGAGACACATTCCATTTGTTTATAAGGAACAGTTTTATTTCCTGAAGTCCATCCCCGTGTGTAATATCCACGCTGTGCTGCTTTATGCAGCCACTGACTGTTCTGTCTGGTTCACCGTCACTTTCACCTTCGATCGATTTGTGCCAATTTGTTGCCCGAAGCTGAAAAGCAAATATTGCAGTGTGAAAACGGCGACTGTGATTCTGGTAACAGTGATTGTGTTGAGCTTTTTAAAGAACATTTTCTGGTATTTTATGCTTTCAGCTCAGTATCGGTTTGGGAATTCCCCCTGGTTTTGTAAGGCAACAGACGATGTTTATAACTCTCGTGTCTGGGTAACAATCGAGTTCCTCCACCACTTTCTAACCCCGGTTCTTCCATGTCTCTTGATTCTGCTGCTCAATGCTTTCACCATCAGACACATTTTAGTAACCAGTAGAGCCCGCAGGAGACTCAGGGCTCACACCAATGTGGACGCTCAGTGTGACAGAGAAATGCAAAATCGAAAAAAATCTATTATTTTACTGTTTGTGATCTCGGCCAATTTTATCCTATTATGGACAACATTAATGGTGTTTGTTGTGTGGAAACGGATGTGGTATTTGGGGTATAGGTCTGTATATCTGTCTTGGTTTGTGCTTCGATTGGGCTTCACGCTGCAGCTCCTCAGCTGCTGCACAAACACAGTGATTTATGCCGTGACACAGACTAAGTTCAGACAGCAGCTGACGGACGTGCTGAAATATCCCTTTATCCGAATTCATCATTCAATCAAAATCACTCATTAATCAATCCAACTAAGATTTTCTTACTTCAGTTTAATGGTTCAGTAACGATTCAGTCTGTCGCTATAGTAACAGATTGGGGGTCGTACTGATTTGTCCAAACTTATTCCACATGAGATAACGGGGACACATTTCAATGTTTCCGTCAACTCAGGGGCCAGTGAGAAAAGGCATCATCCCACTTACTGTTTCTATCACATCAATTTGTAATTTAAAAAGATGTTATTTGAAAGGGGCAATGCAGCAGAGTCAACTAAATTGTCGTTTGTCTTTGTGGTGAAAAGCTGAGCTGGAGAAAGACAAACACAGCCTCAACTCCTGATCCTCAGAGAAGCAGCCTGAGCTCAGGAGTTGGTTTAAAGTCACTGTGTACTTGCTTTCACCTCTGGTGTTACACACTCTCACCATTCTACTACACTCGCTCTCCATCTTGCTCTCTCTCTCACTCTCTCTCTGTCTCTCCCTCTCTCTCTCTCTACTTCTAAATCTCCCTCACTCTTAATTGCCTAACACTTCGGTTTCCTTCCATGGTAAAAGGTTTGCAAGCCGTTACTAGGAGAACAGAGTTGGCATGGTTCACATTTCGTTGCGAGGGGATCAGAGTGGGGATGAGTTCATACATCCATCCTAGGGGAACAGAGCTGGAATAAGTTCACAGGTAGTTGTGAGGTCAATAGAGTTGAGATAACTCACAGGCCATTTCTGGGTGAACAAAGTGGGGAAGCATCGGTACAATGTTGCTGGTGAAATGGAATTGGAGCAGAGTAACAGGCTGTTGCTGGGAAAACAGAGTGGAAATTTGTTCACAGGCCCTTGCTGGGAGAACATTCAGTTCCAAGGAGAATGGAGTGGAATGGGCTTCCAGGTTGTTACGGGAGAACATACTGGAGATTGAATCACAGGCTACTTCTTGGAGAAACAATTGGGAATGGGTTCACAAGCAGTTGCTTAGGGAGCAGAGTGGGGAGGGTTCACTCTCCGTTTCGAGGAGAACAGCTTGGGTTTTGATGTATAGTATGTTGCGAGGGAAACGCCGTGAGGATGGGTTAAATGGGCCATTCAGAGCTGAGCGGAGTGGGAATGTGTTCAGAGGCAGTTGCTCAGGGAACAGAATGGGAATGGGTTGATGGGCTGTTTCTTAGGAAACAACTAGGGGATGGGTTCACAGGCTGTTGCTAGGAGAATAGAATTAAGATAGTTTACTAGACCGTTTATGGGAGAACAGATTTGGGAAAGTTTCACAGACCGTTGCAACAGAAGAGTGTGGTAATGAATTTGCAGGCTTTTGCGAGCGAAATAGGGTAAGACTGGGGTCACAGGCCATTGCTCGGGAAATAGTGTGGGAATGCATTCACAGGAAGTTGCTAGGAGAACACATTCGGGTTGGGTTTAGAGGCCAGAGTTAAGAGATCAGAGTTGGAATGGATTCACATGCCATTGCTCAGGGAACAGTGTGAGGATTGGTTCACAGACAGTTGCTAGAGGAACAAAGTAGGAATGGGTTCACAGGCCGATTCCAAGGAAACAGAGTCGGATTGAGGTCACAGCAAGGAGAGTGGAATGGGGATGAGTTCACAGGGTGTTCCTATGAGAATGGGAATCAGAGTGAGAATGGATTCTCAGACTGTTGGTAGAGGAACAGAGCCAGGCTGGAGTCACAGGCAGTTGCTCAGGGACAGAGTTGTTATGGGGTCACAGACCATTGCTATGGTAACAAAATTGAGATAGATCAACGGGTCGTTGCTGGGATAGAATGTTGGGGATCGGTTCACATCCCATTGTTAGGAGAACAGATTTGGAATTTATTCCTATGCTGTTGCTGGGAAAATATTCTGGGAATGTGTTCACAGTGCATTGCGAGGAGAACAGATTGGTGATAGGATGACCAGTCGTTGCTCGTAGAATAGTGTGGGGATGCATTCACGTACAGTTGATAAGGGAACAGAATGGGAATTGGTTTACAGGCCGTTGCTAGGGAAACAGTGTTGGGATGGGGTCACAGGTTGTTGCTAAGGGAACAGTGTTCACTTTATTTTCCACTGGCCCTTTCTTGGAGAATATTTTGTGGATGGTTTCACAGCCTGTTGCAAGGAGAACTTAGTGGGAATGGATTTGCAGGCAATTGCTAGGGGAACAGAGTGGGAATGGGGCCCAGGTCATCCCTAGGCGAACAGAGTGGGGATGGATTCATAGGGCATTGCTAGGGAAGCAGATGGGGATAATGTTACCGGTCATTTCTTGGGGAAAGAGTGGGGACGGGTTCACATGTCATTTCGAGGAGAATAGTTGGGAATTGCATTCAGAGGCTTCTGCTCAACAGAGAGGCAATAGAGTCATAGACGTTTCCCTGTCGGAAAAGAGCCAGGATGGGTTCACAGTCTGTTGCAAGGCGAACAGAGTGGAACGTTTTCAGAGGCTTTTGATGGGAGAACAGACTTGGCATTTGTAAACAGGCCGTTGGGATCGGTTCATTCTATGTTGTAAGGAGAAAAGAGTAATAATGGTTTCACAGTTTGTTGCTAGGAGAACAGAGAGAGGATGTCTTCACAGGCCTTTGCGAAGGGAATAGAGAGAGAATGTGGTCACAGGCCGATTCTAGGAAAACAGAGTGGGAATGTGTTCAGAGGCCGTTGCTGGGGTAGCAATGTGGTGATGGGTTGGTAGGTGATTGCTCGGAGAACAGAGTGTGCATGACTTTGTAGGCCGTTGCGAGGTGAATGAAGTCAGGTGTGGCTTTGTTAGTGAAGTACAGTATAACGGTGGCCAAAAGAACTTTTGACGAGGATGCGTCTACCGAGGTGGATGGGCTGAAGTCAGAAACACGAGAGGAGAGTTCATACTGTTAAGAGTTTTGTTACAGTCCTTCACAAAGTTCCAGGGATGTGGGAGTGAGGATTTACAAAAGGATTCTGGGTGGGTGTGAAAGGAACAGGGTGGTCATCATGGAGAATTTAACTTCCCCAACTTTGATTGGAAATGCTATAATTCTAATTCGGAGATGCCGGTGTTGGACTGGGGTATTACAATCACCTGATGAAGGAGCGTCGCTCCGAAAGCTAGTGTGCTTCCAATTAAACCGTTGGACTATAACCTGGTGTTGTGTGATTTTTAACTATAATTCTAGTACGTCAGATGGATCGGTTTTTGTCCAATGTGTGTCTAAAGTCCAACAAGAGGATCTGGTCGTTTGTAATGTACCACGCCATGTGTTTGACTTAGTGGTAGGACAGCACCTTGGCGAGAATGATCCCAATTCGGTTATGTTTAGTTTAGCGATGTAAAGGGACAGGACATGCAACAGGATAAGAGTTATAGATGCGGAAGGGCAAATATAATGCGATTAGGCAAGACTTAGGAGGCATAGAATGGGGTTGGAAATGCAGGGGATGGGGAAAATCGAAGTGTAGAGCTAGCTTAAGGAACAGATATTGCGTGCCCTTGATCGTTATGCCCCTGTCAGGCAGGCAGGAAGTAATAAAGTAAGGGAACCATGGTTTACTAAAGACATTGTACCTCTTCTTAAGTTAAAGAGGGAGGCTTATGTGACGTTGAGATGAGGTGGTTCAGATTAGGCGACGGAGAGTTACAGAATAGATGGGAAGTATTTAAAGAGAGAGTTAAGAAAAGCAGGGAGGGGACATGAACAGTCTTTCGCTGCTGGGATAAAAGAGAACCCTGAAGCTTATGTGATGAATAAAAGGATGGCTAGGATATGAATAGAGCCAGTCAAAGATATAAATGGGAGGTCATGTGTGGACCCTGTGGAGATCGGAGAGGTGTTAAACGAATATTTCTCATCTGCAATCACTCAGGAAAAGGAGAATATTGTAGAGAAGAAGACTGAGATGCGGACTATTACACAAGAAAGGATTGAGGTTAGTAAGGAGGAGCTGTTGTCAATTCATCCCTTGGGCTGGATGAGATTTATCCGCGGATTTTCTGGGAAGCTCGGCAGGAGATGGCGGAACCGTTGACCTTGATCATTTAGTCGTCATTGTCTACAGGTATACTATCAGAGGACTGGAGGATTGCAAATGTTGTGCCGTTGTTCAAGAAGCACAGCAGAGATAATCCAGGTAATTATAGACCAGCGAGTCTTACGTCTGCTGGAGGAAAAAGTTTGGAAAGAATTGTAAGGAATAGAATTTATAATCATCTTGCAAGCAACAATATGATTGGAGATAGTAAACATGGCTTCGTCAAGGGCAGGTCGTGTCCCACAAACATCATTGAGTTTTTTGAGAAGATGACCAAGTACGTGGATGACGGTAGGGCAGTTGACGTGGTGTATATGGACTTCAGCAAAGCCTTTGGATAAGGTTCCACATGGTTGGCTTTTGTAGAAAATGCAGAAACATGGGATTGAGGGCGATTTAGCAATTTTAATTATAAACTGGCTTTTTGTAAGAAGCAGCGAGTGGATGTTGATGGAAAATATTCAGACTGGAGTCTGGTTACTAGTGGTGTGCCACAAGGATCAGTTTTGGGGCCACTGCTGTTTGTCATTTTATAACTGAGTTGGATGCAGGCATAGTTGGAAGGGTTAGTAAGTTTACTGATGACGCTAAAGTCAGTGGAGTGGTGGACAGTGTGGAAGCATGTTGCAGGTTGCAGGGGAGACTTGGATAAACTGCAGCATTGTGCTCAGAGATGGCAAATAGAGTTCAATGCAGATAAATGTGAGGTGATTTGCTTTTGTAAGAATAACAGGTAGGCAGAAAACTGGGTCAATGGAAAATTTCTTGGTAGTGTGGGTGTACAAAGGGATCTTGGTGTCCATGTGCATAGATCCCTGCAAGTTTACACCCAGGTTGATAATACTGTTTGGAGGTCATTCGGTGTGCTAAGTTTTATTCATAGAGGGGATGAGTTCTAGAGCCGTGATGACATGTTGAACTGTACAAAATGCTAATGTGGCTTCACTTGGGATATTGTGTACAGGTCTGTTCACCCCATTACAGGAAGGATATGGAAGCATTGGAAAAGATGCAGAGAAGATTTACCAGGATGTTGCCTGGTCTGGAGGGAAGGTCTTATTCGGAAAGGCTGATGGACTTGGGTCTGTTCTCATTGGAGGGAAAAAGGCTAAGAGGGGATTTAATACAGACATACAGGATGGCCAGAGGATGAGTGTGGACAGTGAGAATCTCTTTCCTAGGACGATGATGTCGGCTTGTAAGAGTGGGTCATAGTTGCAAATGGGAGGAGGGGTGACAGGTTTAAGGCAGATGTCAGAGGCAGGTTTTTTACTCAGAGAGTGTTGAGGGCATGGAATGTCCTGCCTGCCAATGTAGTGAACTCAGCCACACTAGGGGCATTTAAACGGTCCTTGGATTAGCATATGGATAATGAGGTTATAGTGTAGAGAGATGGGCTTAGATTAGTTCAAAGTCGGCGCAACATCAAGGGTCGAAGCGTCTGTTCTGCACTGTATTGTTCTATATTCTAGGATGGATTCAGAGAGCGTTGCCAGATAAACAGAGAAGGGATAGGCGCACAGGACATAGATTGTGGAATACTGTTAGGACTGGTACACAGGTCACCGCTAGAAGAGCAGACTGGAAATGGATTCATAGGCCGTTAGTATGTGAAAAGTGTGGGGATGGTTTCAAAGGCTGTTACATCGAAAACAAATTTGAGAGAGGTTAACAGGCTGTTTTATCCAGCACAGAGTGGGGATGGGTTGACTGGCCGTTGCAGGGGAAGAGAGCCTGGTTGGTGTCAAAGGCAGTTGCTAGGAGAACAGAAATCTGATGAGTTCACAGGCTATTGCTAGTGTACTGAAGGTGAAATAGATCGACAGGCTTTGCTAGGGAAACAGGGTGGGGGTGGGTTCACAGACCATTGCTTGCACAACAGAATATGAATTTATTCACAGGCCGTTCCTGGGAGATCATTCTGCGGATGAGTCCAGAGTCTGCTGTAAAGAGAACAGCGCAGGCATGGATTCACACTCTGTTGCAAGTAGAACAGAGTGGGAATGGGTTCACTGGCGATTGTTAGGGCAGTAGAGTCTAGATGTGCCCACAGGCCATCCTTCAGAAAACAGACTAGCGACAAATCACACTCTTTTCCTGTGGGAACCCCGTGGGAATAGGTTCACAGTTTCTTGATAGTAGAACACAGTGAGAAGTTGCTAACAGGCCCTTGATGGGAGAATTGACTTTACACAGGGGTTCATAGGCCATTGCTTGGAGAACAGAGTGTTGATAACTTCACTGGCCGTTGCAAGGGAAACAGAGTTCGGATGGGTCAACAGGCCGTTTTTGGGAGAAGAGAGTGGCAATAAGTTGACAAGCAATTGCTCGGAGAACAGATTGGCGACAGGTTCACAGACAGTTGCGAGGAGAACAGTGTGGGGATGGGTTCACAGGCTGGTGCTAGGAGCCAGAGCGTGGATGGGGTCACTGGCAGTTGTTAGAGGTATTCGGTGTGGATTAAGTCACAGCCCATTGCCAGGCGAATAGAATGAGACTGGGTTCACAGGTCTTTTCTAGGAGAACAAAGTAGTGATGGGTTCACAGGAGAACAGAGTTAAGATGGGTTTACACTTTGTTGCAAGGAGAGACGAGTGAGGATGGGTACACAGTATGTTCCCAAGGACAACAGAGTGAGGATGGGTTCAAAGGCCATTTTTAGGGGAACATGGCTAGGAGGGGTTCACAGGCCGTTGCTGGGGGAACAGAGTTGATCATCCTGTTCTCCCAGGGTCAGTGCTGTAAGAGACTGCTCAGTTTCAGTCTGCTCTGCCCTGGATCAGTGAGACAAACACTGTGGGGTCAGTCTGTTTGCAGAGATAGCGAGGTCAGTCAGCTCCCCTGGGACCAGTGATGCACACATTGTACGTTCAGTCATGTCTTCCTGAGGTGAGTGTGACACAGACACAGTGGGGTCAGTCTGCTCACCTCGGGGTCAGTGATACAGACACATTGGACTCAATCTGCTCTCCATATTATTAGTGATACAGACACAGTGGGGGAGATATATTCTGTCCTGGGTGAGTGATAAAAGACACATTGAGGTCTCTTCGTTCTCACCAGGGTTAATAGTACAAACAGCGTAGGGTCACTCTCCTCTTTCCAGGGTTCGGTGAGAAGATATAGTTTGGCTCAGTCTACTCTCCACAGGGTCAGTGATGCATACACAGTGTCCTCAATCAGGTCTCCACACGGTCAATGATACTCACAGTGGAGAAAGTCTCCTCTCCCCATGGTCAGTGATACAGACATAGGGTTGTCAGTCGTTTCTCCATGGTGACAGTGATACAGACACAGCTTCGTTAAGTCTGCTTTCTGGGCATCAGTGCTACAAACACAGTAGGTCAGCATACGCGTCCAATTGTCATTGAGACGCACACAGAAATGTCAGTCTCCTCTCCCCAGTGTCAGTCATACACAAACAGAGGTTTCAGTCTGCTCTCACTGGAGTCAGTAACACATCGACAGTGGGGTGAGACTGCTTTTTTTGTCGTCAGTGATACGTACACAGTGGGGTCAGTCTGCTCTCTCTGGGGACAGTGATACGTAACTTGTGGGGTCAGCCTACTATCCCCATGGTCAGCGATATAGATACAATGGAGTCTGTGTGTAAACCACTGGGTAAATCATACAGAGCCACTGTTTTCATCCTGCTTTTCCTGGTTCAGTAATGAACTTATAATGGATCAGACTGCTTTCACCTGGTCAGTGAACAGTTACACAGGTGTCAGTCAGCACTCTATTGTGTCAGTAATGCAGACATAGGGATGTCGATCTCTTTTCTCATGGTCACTGACACGAATACAGGGCGGTCAGTCTGTTCTGTCAGAGTTAGTGTTATTGCCACAGTGGTGTCTGTTCTTCCCGTTCTCAGTGTTGCAGACATAGTGGAGTCAGTTTGCTTTCTCAGGGGCCAATGTTAAACACACATTGGCGTCAGTCTGTTCTCCTTATTGTCAGTGATAGACATGCAGTGCGGGCAGTATCCTCTCGCCGGAGTCAATAATACAGATGCAGCGGGTGTAGTCTGATGTCCCGGTGTCAGTGACAAAGACACAATGAGGTCATTATGCTCACGAGACGGTCAGTAATTCACACAAACTGTTGTCAGGTTTGCTGTCCCCAGGGTCAGTAACACTGATTCAGTAGATCATTGTGCTACACACAGTACCAGTAATACACAAAGCGGTATCGGTCTGCTTTATCCCGTGTCAGTACTGCATAAACAGTGGGGTAAGTCTACTTTCCTCGGGTCAGTGATACCTATACAGTGCGGCGTGTCGGCTCTCCTCAGTGTCAGTGATGTACACAGTGGAGTCAGTGTCATCTCTCCAGGGTCAGTCATGCACACACTGTGGCGTCAGTTAGCTCTCCCTGGGGTCAGTGCTACAGCCACAGTTGGGTCCGTCTGCTCTCCCAGGCTCATTGATATAGACATGCTAGTGTCAGTCTGCTCTCCCCGACGGGCAAACACTCTGTTATTGGAGTCATACCTGACAGATAGGAAGATGATCATTGTTGTTGGAGGTCAGTCATCTCAGTTCCAGAACATTTCTGCAGTAGTCCCTCAGGATAATGTCCTAGGTGCAACCATCATCCGCTGCGTCCAGCTGTCCACTGAAGTGGCTGGTCCATTGGGTCCAGGTCGATGTGCTTATTGATTGAATCTGTGGATGCCATGCCTCTAGGAATTCCCTGGTTGTTCTCCGTTTGGCTTGTCCTATAATAGTAGTGTTGTCCCAGTCGACCGCATGTTGCTTGTCATCTGAGTGTTTGGTTACTAATGCTAGCTGGTCATGTCGTTTCGTGGGCAGTTGGTGCTCATGGACACGGACCATTAGCTGACTTTCTGTTTGTCCCATGTAGTGTTTTGTGCAGTCCTTGCATGTGATTTTGTACACTGCATTGGTTTTGCTCATGCTGGGTATCGGGTCCTTCATCCTGGTGAGTTGTTGTCTTACAGTGGCTGTTATGAGTCCTAGGACCCAATATACAAGCCACTGCAGCGGACAGCTGGAACTGACAACCGGAAGCGGCAGGTACAAATCACTATAAATGCCGGAGGAAACAAAACAGAAGCCCTTCATAGGAGGCTCCCAAGCACTGAGGATGTCACCTAGACAGGGGACGAAACGTCTGCAACACAACTAGCCAGCTCCGCGAACAGAACCACAACAACAGGAATAAGAGAATGATCAAAGAAAGAGTAGGGCCGATCAGGGATAGCATAGGGGACTTGTGTATAGAGTCTGAGGAGGTAGGGGAAGCCCTAATTGAGTTTTTTGTTTCTGTCTTTACTAAAGAAAATGACGTTGCAGTTAATGAAAACGTTGAGGAACTGGTAAGCGTTCTGGAACAGATAGATATTGAGGAAGCTGATATGTTGAAAATTTTGACAAACATTAATATTGACAAGTTGCCAGGGCCAGAACAGATTTGTCCTCGGCTTCTTTGGGAGGCAAGAAATGTGATTGCTTCGCTGCTTGCGAAGATCTTTGCATCCTCGCTCTCCACCGGAGTCGTACCTGAGGATTGGATGGAGGCAAATGTAATTCTTCTCTTCAAGAAAGGAAATAGGGAAATCTCTGGCAATTGCAGACCAGTCAGTCTCACGTCTGTCGTCTGCAAGTTGTTAGAAAGGATTCTGAGGGACAGGGGTTATGGCCATCTGGAAGAGCATGGCATGATTAAAGGCACGGCTTTGTGAGGGGCAGAACATGCCTCACAAACCTTATTGAGTTCTTTGAGGATGTTACTAGACATGCTGATGAGGGTGGAGTGGCGGATATGGTGTATGTGGACTTCGGTAAGGCATTTGATAAGGTTCCATATGGTAGGCTTGTTCAGAAAGTCAGGAGGAATGGGATACAGGAAAATTTAGCTGTCTGGATACAGAATTGGCTGGTCGACAGAAGACTGCGAGTGGTAGTGGAAGGAAAGTATTCTGCCTGGAAGTCAGTGGTGAGTGGTGTTCCACAGGGCTCGGTCTTGGCCCTCTACTCTTTGTAATTTTTATTAATGACTTGGATGAGGAGATTGAAGGATTGGTTAGCAAGTTTGCAGACGACACAAAGGTTGGAGGTGTCGTTGACAGTATAGAGGACTGTTGTAGGCTGCAGCGGGACATTGACAGGATGCAGAGATGGACTGAGAGTTTGCAGATGCAGTTCAACCTGGATAAATGCGAAATTATGCATTTTGGAAGATCGAACTTGAAAGTTGAGTACAGGATTAAAGACAGGATTCATGGCAGTGTGGAGGAACAGCGGGATCTTTGTATGCAGGTACATAGATCCCTTAAAATTGCCACCCAGCTGGACAGTCTCTATGACTAATGGAAATGTCTTCTAAACACTAACTGTATCACTCTGTACATAATCAATCAGTTTCTATCAGACGCCCAACACCTCCTCCCATTCTTCTAAATTCCATCGAGTACAGACACAGAGCCCTCAACTGCTGCTCATATGACAAGCCGTCATCCCCGAATGCGTAACCTCCAACAACAGCAGTTCATTCCTTAAAACAGCTCCCACTATTCCAAATGCCGTCTGACCAGACCCTTATACATTCTCAGCAGTATGACACCGCTTTTGCATTCTTGCTCTCTTGAAATGAATGCTGTCATTGCATTTAGTTTTCTAACTGGCAATTGCACCTGCACATTAAACATAAGAGAGGACGAGTACTCCAAACTCCTTTTGTGCTTCAGATTTCATGAAGCTTTTTAGAACATAGTGTCTGTCTTTATTCCGCCTATCAACGTGCTTCTCACACGTTCCCATGTTGTGTTCCATCAGCCATGCATTTTCCCACAGTCCTAAACTGTCCAGGTCTTTCTGCAGCCTTCCCACTTCTTCAATATGACCTGCCCATCCAATCATCGCTGTGTCATCTGTAAACATAACAAAACTTCCCTCAGGTATTTCGTTCAGGTGGTTAATGTATAAGGTACTTCCTGACTCCCTCAGGTCTGCCCACCATTGAAAAGGCGAAAAACGTAAGGTTCTTGACGCCATTCAAGTTAAAGCAGTGGCTTGACTGGAATTACATCTGTAAATTCTTCACTCCCTGCACCATTAACACTCAGTAGGAGTACACCCTGCCCTTTTGTTTGTGAATGTACCCCGTTATGGTGACACAAAACCTTATGGAGCATTATCCCAGTCTACTGATGGCACTATATCTCAACATTAATTGTGTGATGCTAACAGCAACCAATGTGATTGTGGGAGGAAATGTCTATGATGAATGACTGTGTGTCTGCCAAGCTGAAACCTGCCCCGACCGCCTTGGATGTACCTGTGTCCGCTGTCACCGCTGCAGGCATAATCAGTCTTCCTGGGAGTCAAGTCAAGGAAAGTGACGGACCTGGACTGTGTTCCTGGCTGAGCACTCAGTCCTGCGAGGACCAACAGGCAGAGATATTCACAAACATCTTCAGCCTCTCCCTCCTACAAGCCAAAGTCCCAACCTGCTACAAGGAGGCCACCATCATCCTTGTAAGTGAGAAAGCACATGTAACGGGCCATAATGACTACCGCCCAGTGGCTCTGACATCAATAATCATGAAGTGCTTCGAGACGCTGTTTAAGGCCCACACCCACTTCAGTCTCCCAGCCTGACCTACTGCCCTATAATTTGCCAATTGATGTAATGGGTCCACAAAAGATGCCATATCCCAAGCCCTGCACTCATCCCTAGAACATCTGGACAACAAGGACACATAAACCAGATTCTGGATCAGTGGTGCTGGAAGAGCACAGCAATTCAGGCAGCATCCGAGGACAGGCAAAATCGACGTTTCGGGCAAAAGCCCTTAATCAGGAATAAAGGCAGAGAGCCTGAAGCGTGGAGAGATAAGCTAGCTTATCTCTCCACGCTTCAGGCTCTCTGCCTTTATTCCTGATTAAGGGCTTTTGCCCGAAACGTCGATTTTGCCTGTCCTCGGATGCTGCCTGAATTGCTGTGCTCTTCCAGCACCACTGATCCAGAATCTGGTTTCCAGCATCTGCAGTCATTGTTTTTACCACATAAACCAGATGTCTCCTCATAGACTACAGCTCCACGTTCAACACCACAATTCCATCCAGACTGATACCAAAAATCTGTGATCTTGGGCTCGGCTCTATTCTCTGCGAATTCATCCTCAGCTTTCTGACTCACAGACCGCAATCAGTGAAGGTTAGTAACTGAACCTCCTCCACAATAACAGTCAGCACTGGAATTCCTGAAGGATGTGCCCTCAATCCCGCTACTGTACTCCGTGTAAACCCATGGCTGTGTCCTCAGCTCCCTACAGCACTCCCTGTACACCCATGGCTGTGTCCTCAACCCCCTACTAGACTCCCTGTATACCCACGGCTGTGTCCTCATCCCCCCACCGTACCTCCTGTACACGCACGACTGTGTCCTCATCCCCCTACTGTACTCCCTGTACACCCACGACCGTGTCCTCAGTTCCCTAATGTACTCCCTGTACAACCACTGCTGTACCCCGAGTCTCCACTATACCTCCTGGACACACGCGGCTGTTGCCAAATTAGAAAAAAGCCATCTCCACGTTTGCTGAAGATACCACCAACGCAGGAAGGTTATCACAAAACGCCAAGTCAGAATACAGAAAGGAGATCGAGGGCTTGGTACCATGGTGGAATGATTATAACCTCTGTTCAAATTAGGCAGAAATAAAGAACTGATGATTGACTTCCGAAAGAAACGTGGGAACATGCTGCCATGTACGTCAATGGTTGAGAGAGTGCTGAGCGTCAGGTTCCTCGGAGTGATGATAAGTGACAACATGTCCTGGACTTCTCACATAGGTCTGACAGTCAAGGAGGTTCAATAAGGTGGGGGGGGGGGGGGGGTGCATAGAATCAGGAGATGTTGAGTTAGTATGGATGGCTGTGGGAACTTCTAAGGGCAAAAAGACCCTAATGGCTGTTATCTGCAATACCCCAACCAGTAGTCCGGATGTAGGGTGTAAAGTGAATAAGGAGTTGAACTTGGTCTTTCGCAAAGGTTTTGCTACAGTTGTTATGGGGAATGCAACATGCACATAGACTGGGAGAATCAACACAGTACAGGACCCCAAGAAAGGGAGTGTGTGGAGTGCCTCTGAGATGGATTCTTGGAACAGCATGTAATGGAGCCTCTCATTGAGAAGGCAATTCTGAATCTGGTGTTATGCAATGAACCGGGTCTGATCAGGGAAATCGAAGTAAATGAGCCAGTAGGAGGTAGTGACCATACTATGATACGTTTTAAGCTGCAATTTGAGAGGAAGAAGGGAGTGTCAGTATTGCAATTGAACAAAGGGAACTATGGAGCTATGAGGGAGGAGATGACCAAAGTTCAATGGTTCAATACACTAGCAGGGATGGCAGTGGAATAACAATGTCAGGTAGTTCTTGATATAATGCAGAAGGTGCAGGATATATTCATTCCATAGAGGAAGAAATATCCTAAGGGGGGGCAGGGGTGGCCGTGGCTGATGAGGGAAGTTAAGGATTGTATTAAGATAAACGAGAAATATAACATAGCAAATATGATGCGGAAGCCGGAGGACTGGGAAACATTGAAAGTGCAACAAAGGATAAGTAAAAAGGCAAAACGTGGAGAAAAAAAATCGGTACAAAGACAAACTGGCCAAAAATATACAGGTGCATAGGCATGTGAAAAGGAAAGAAATAACTGCTTAAGACTAAAATTGGACCCTTGAAGACCGAAACGGGCGAATTTATTATGGGGAACAAGGAAATGGCAGAAGAGTTGAATAGGTCTTTTGGATCTGCCTTCACTGGGGCAGACACAAGCTATCTCCCAGATATAATAGTGACTGAAGGACCGAAGGTAATGGATGTTTGAAGGGAATTTATATTAGGCAGGAAATGTTGTTGGATAGACTGTTAGGTTTGAAGGTTGGTAAGTCCCCGGGACCTGATGGTCTGCCTCCAAGGGTACTTAGTAAGGTGGCCCTAGAAATCGTGGATGCATTGGTAATCATTTTCCAATGTTCGATAAGTTCAGGATCAGTTTCTGTGGATTGGAGAATGGCTAATGCTGTCCTCATCTTTCAAGAAAGGAGGGAGAGATAAAACGGGGAACTTTCGACTGGTTACCCTGACGTCAGCGTTGAGAAAGATGCTGGTGTCAATTGTAAAAGATGAAATTACGAATCATTTGGAAAGCAGGAACAGGATAGTCAGAGTCAGCATGGATTTTCGAAGGGGAAACCGTGCTTGACTAATCTTCTGGACTTTTTGTGGATGTAAATATGAAGATGGACAAGGGAAAACCAATGGATGTCGTGTACATGGACTTTCAGAAAGCCTTTGATAAAGTCCCACAAAGGAGATTAATGAGAAAAAGTGGGTCACATGGTATTGGAGGCAAATACCATGGATTGGATTGAAAATTGGCTGGCTGACAGAACGCAGAGAAGTGATAAACGGGTCCCTTTGGGATGGGAGCTGGTGACCAGTGGTGTGCCACAAGGTGATGGTATTAAAAGAAATATTAACAAATTTGCTGATGACACAAAGCTGAGTGGCGGAGTGAAATGTAAAGAGGATGTTATGAGAGTGCAGTTTAACTTGGACAGGCTAGGTGAGTGGACGGATGCAAGGCAGATGCAGTTTAATATGGGTAACTGTGCAGTTATCCACTTTGGTGGCAAGAACATGAAAGCAGATTACTATCCAAATTGAGTCAAGTTAGGTAAAGGGGAAGTACAACGTGATCTAGGTGCTTTTATACATCAGTCAATGAAAGCAAGCATGCAGGTACAATAGGCAGTGAAGAAAGCTCACGGTATGCTGGCCTGGCATAACAAGAGGAATTGAGTATAAGAGCAAAGAGGTCCTTCTGTAGCTGTATGGGGCCCTGGTGGGACCGCACCTAGAGTTTTGTGTGCAGTTTTTGGCTGTATATTTGAGTAAGGACATTCTGGCTATTGAGGGATTGCGTGGTAGGTTCACGAGGTTAATTCCTGGAATGGCGGGACTATCATATGTTGAAGGATTGGAGCGATTGGGCTTGTATACGCTTGACTTTAGAATGTTGAGAAGGGATCTGATTGAGACATAGAAGATTATTAAAGGATTGTCAGGAAGCATGTTTCCACTGATGGGTAAGTCCAGAAACAGAGGACACAGTTTTTTAAAAAAGGGATAGGCCATTTAGAACAGAGTTGAAGAGAAACGTCTTCACCCGGAGAGTGGTGGAGCTATGGAATGCTCTGTCCTAAAAGGCAGTGGAGTCCAAGTTTGTGGACACTTTCAAGAAAGAGATGTATGGAGCTCTTAAAGATTGTGGAATCAAGGGATATGGGAATAATGCAGGAACAGGATACTGATTGTGGATGATCAGTAATAAATGGTGGTGCTGGGTCGAAGGGCCGAATAGCCTATTCCTACTCCTATTGTCTACTGTCTATAACAACACCTCTTCTTTCACATGTGACTCAGGAAAGTCAGCATGTTCCACTTCTGGAGATGCATCACTGAGAGTGTACTGTCTGGGCGCATATTGGCCTGGTGCGGCAATTGCTCTGCTCTGGACTGTGAGAAACTACAGAGGATTGTGTGCAAACCCCAGACCATTAAGGACTCCAAGCTCCCAACCATTGACTCCATTAACATAGCTCGTTGCCGTAGAAGGGCTGCTAACGTCTACCCCAAATAACTGAGTGAAGGGAGAGAGGAAATAGCTGTTATCTAAACAGATATCTTTGTAGCATCCGTGAACACGGTTGAGGTCCCAGAGGATTGGAGAATTGCTCATCCCCTTGTTTAAGAAGGGTAGCAGGCATAATCCAGCTAATTATTGACCAGTGAGTCTGACGTCAGGTTTATGGAAGCTGCTAGAGAAGATGCAGAGAGATAGGATATGTTCCCATTTGGATAAAAATGTTCTTATCAGTGATCGGAAACATGGTTTTGTGCAGTGAATGTCATGCCTGACAAACTTAATCGAATTCTTTGAAGTATTTACAAAATTGATTGATGTGGAAAGGGCAGTAGACGTCATATACATGGAATTCAATAAGGCGTTTGATATGTTTCCCCGTGGTAGAATTATGGAGAAACTAAGGTCGCATGGGATCCAGGGTGTACTAGCTACGAGGATTACGAACTGGCTGGGCAAAAGGAAACAGCGAGTAGTAGGCGAAGGGAATTTCGAAAATGGGAAGCTGTAATCAGTGATGTTCCATTTAAGATGTTTCTGGAAAGGAACATGAATGGGCAGGGAGCAAAGTGACACAGACCCTTCGAAAATAGGCGACAGGTTTAGATAGAGGATCTGGATCAGCGCAGGCTTGAAGGGCTGAAGGGCCTTCTCCAGTGCTGGAAAGTTATTTGTTCTATATCTAACATTACAAAAGATCCATCACACCCCAGTAATTATCTCCTACAAGCTCTTCAGCCTGGAAGATACAAAAGCTTTAAAACACAGAGCAGCCGGTTCAGGAACAGCTTCTGCCCGGCTGTTAATAGACGATGAATGAAATCTCTAACCTCAGATAATGCTGATCTTGTTCATGTTGAACTTGCCCAGTGCACACCTTGTACAGCGTAACTGACATGCCTCTCAGACATATTTTACAGCCATTGTTCTGTACATCCTTGCTTACGACGATCTGCTTGTACATCTTTGTAAGGTAACAATAGATCCTCAGCTCGCCCCGCCCCCAGTTCCCTCCAGTGCTCACTCACAGCTATCTACGGTCCTCACCCCTGCTCCTCCCATTCCCACCCCAGTTCCCTGTGACCCCATCCCCAGTTCCCCGTGTCCTTTGTCTCTCACTGTTTCTCTCACTCTATCTGTTTCCCTGTGTTTTCATTTTCTCTGTCTTATGATTCTTTCCCTGAATTTGCTATCCCCCTTCACCCTGTCCATTTGACAGTTTGTTTCCTTGTTTTGTTTCCTTTCTCTATTTGACTGACTGTCCATTTATTTCTCTCACTGTGTTCTCTCTCTCGTTCCCTTCTTGTCTGTCTCTTTCTCCCTCTTTGTGATGGTGATGGCTTCTCTATTCGTTTGAAGCAGGTGATGGCTCATTGGTTCGATGTTGGCAATACAATAACCTCAGTTTCGTTTTGGCATCGTGGACATAATTTAAATTTATTGGTGAAATTTCAGTTGGTCTCACAACATCAACCAGAACGTGGGTATTCATTTGACACCCAATGGTTACATATAACTATTTTGGGACTGCCCGTCTCCCAGTGCTCTGTATACTGGAAACTGAATGCATTCGATTTGAGTGCATAATGGCGTGACATGGGAACTGCCCTGCCCAGGACCGTGAAAAACTACAGACGGTTGTGTCCACAGCTCAAGCCATCACGAAAGACAACCTCCAATCCATTTATACTTCTCATTGTCACAGAAAAGCTGGTAACCTCAAAGATCTCTCCCAAACAGGTAATGATCTCCTACAACCTCTTCCAATAGGCAGATGATATAGGGGCTTGAAAACATGGAGCAGCATGCTCAGGAATACCTTCCTCCCTACTTTAATTAGACTGATGTATTGACATCTCTAACTTTTCAAATAAGATTGATCTTGCTTTGCACACCTCCAGTGTAGCTGTAACCTTGTATGCCTCACTCTGTCTCAGTACCCTGTGATCTGTGTTTTCTTGTTTATAATGATGTGCCTGCACTATTCGCAAAACAAAGCTTTCCACAGTACATTTTACTAACATAAATCAAATCAAATCAGGTCAAACAATTGGACTACGGTGGCTCAAGGTCTTCTCAAGGGCAACTAGAAATGTGAAATAATGCTGGCCCAGCCAGAGATACCCATATCTCATTAATGACTACAAGAAGATGACCACACACAGGAAAGACAGACAGGGGATCAAATCGCCTTCAACATGGTTTTGGATATATGCAGACTGAAAATGTGTTGCTGGAAAAGCGCAGCAGGTCAGGCAGCATCCAGAGAACAGGAGAATCGACGTTTCGGGCACAAGCCCTTCTTCAGGAAGGGCTTATGCCCGAAAAGTCGAATCTCCTGTTCCTTGGATGCTGCCTGACCTGCTGCGCTTTTCCAGCAACACATTTTCAGCTCTGATCTCAAGCATCTGCAGATCTCACTTTCTCCTCAAAAATATATGCAGACTCCCTCGTTATCCGAAAGTAGAGTGTTCCAATAAAACCTTTAGTAAGCTGATATAGCGTAAAGTGAAGACACATTAATTTATATGGGAAGAAACTCGGCTTTCTTTGTAAAAGGGAAAATCCTCTTCGGATTTCTTTTGCTTAGCGAAAACAGGTATGAATGTAAGTCATTCGGAAAGGGAAGTGGCGAAAAACGAACATTTGAAAAGTGGTTGTACCTGTTTCTATGTGGGCATGATACTCAGCAAGATGGGAAAGGCAAAAAGTAAATGAGGTAAAAAAGTAAAAGTGAATCTCACATTTGATTTCCATCCAAGCTGATCATTATTCCCTTCATTTGCTTTTTCTCTTCTATCTCTCTCTTTCTCTATCGATTCAACTCACTCCTCCTCCCCTTCAAAGCAGACTTTCCTGTCACCAGCATTACTCATATTATTTTCCAGCTGCTTTCAGTTCTAAAAGGTTCCCCAGCATTTTTTGTTGTTTTCTTTCCATTGATAATATAATTTCAGATCTCCAGTTCTTCATTTGATTTAACCTTTAAGTTTGTTATTTAATGGGACGTTGGAATCTCTGCCACTAATTGACCTGACTCTGAGGCCATTCCACAAGCTAATATAAAGTCAAGCACATTCAAAGTTTGTGAGAAGATTTGTAGCTCGGGTGCTCGATGCTGTGGTTCTGTTCGCCGAGCTGGAAGTTTTTGTTGCAAACGTTTCGTCCCCTCTCCAGGTGACATCCTCAGTGCTTGGGAGCCTCCTGTGAAGCGCTTCTGTGGTGTTTCCTCCGGCATTTATAGTGGCCTGTCCCCGCCGCTTCCGGTTGTCAGTTTCAGCTGTCCGCTGTAGTGGCCGGTATATTGGGTCCAGGTCTATGTGTTTGTTGATGGAGTTTGTGGATGAGTGCCATGCTTCTAGGAATTCCCTGGCTGTTCTTTGTTTCGCTTGCCCTATAATGGTAGTGTTGTCCCAGTCAAATTCATGTTGCTTGTCGTCTGCGTGTGTGGCTACTCGGGACAGCTGGTCGTGTCATTTCGTGGCTAGTTGATGTTCGTGGATGCGGATCGTTAGCTGTCTTCCTGTTTGTCCTACATAGTGTTTTGTGCAGTCCTTGCATGGGATTTATAGGCCACTATAAATGCCGGAGGAAACACCACAGAAGCGCTTCACAGGAGGCTCCCAAGCACTGAGGATGTCACCTGGAGAGGGGACGAAACGTTTGCAACAAAAACTTCCAGCTCGGCGAACAGAACCACAGCGACTCTTCATAATGTCCCCACCCGGAAGGGCAGGACTAGTGTGGCAACTCAATTGAAAACTAATCAGATGTTTATTGTAATAATTTGAATTGGAATTAATTACATATTTCCTGTGTCTAATGAACTGAATAAACAGCTTAGTAATTTACAGTAATAATGTAACAAAGCAATAATGACTTTGATTAAATATGAATCTCGTGATTATTCACGGCAGGAAAAACAATCATTTGATCATTGTACATTGATGAACAAAAAAAAAATCAATAAAATAGTTCCATATGTTCACATCAGTTTGTCACAGAACAAAAAGAATATTAAAATGCTTTTGCAACATAAATGAATAGGAAAACAAATGAATTAGTCACCCAATGCGACTATTATTATGAAGACAACTTTCCGTCTTTCCAGAATGTTCAACTTCCCAAGGTCCAAAATGTGCTGTGACTATTTCATGAAACAATAAAGAGATGTGTTAGTTCGTTTTGCTGTACTTCAAAAAGTCACAAGAATTTTAAATGATTTTGTTCCATGAAAAACGATGAACTTATATTGTGTTTATAAATACAGTAAATGTAAACATTGAAGTGAAACATAATTAAATCAATTCAATTCTTTCCAGGGTTAAAATAAATAATGACATTCACAATGCACATTGCAAAATCTTTTCATTATTTTGTATATGAGCCATAATTCCACAGTTATATCCCAAACTATATTGAGCAATGATTAGATAATAGCAACAATTGGATTGTCAAACTTCTATCAGTTAATTTAAGAATAATGATAAATATAAGTTGACTGAAAAGTGTGGAGAAACGACAAGGTACTAATTTAATGAAAAGTAATTACAGTTTTTGAATGCTTCAGGCTGAGATTACCACGATCATTCAAATTAGCAATTATCAGGTATTTACAGTGGGGTGTTGAATGGGAAGTCTTTGTTTTCATTATGGGATAGTTCATCTGAAAAGTAAATTGATTTTTATATTGTAGTGTTCGTACTAAGAAAAAAATTGATGAAATTTAAATGCGAATAGAAAGACTAACTCTAATAATTGTGCAACTATTGTATTGGCAGTGACTGGAAAATTAACGTTGTAATCTGAACAAATAAATTGATTCAATATTTTAAAAACACTTTGCTATGATGATGATTGGATATTAATTAAGATCGCTACACTGAGGAATATAATATAGCACCTAGCTCTGTGGATTCTCAATAATGATACATTCAGTGATTATTCAGCAGAATTATTTTTGGCTCAAAATGCAGGATTAAGAGAATGACATGTTTCCATCCATTGATTTGCGTATTGAGACGTACTTTTAATTTATATACCTTTTTACATGACCAATGTTTAGACATTCATGTGAGGAATAGGAAGCCAATATGAAGATTATAACAGTGTGTATTATAATGAATATAAGATACAGGGAACTTCCATAATCTTGTGATTTTTGCACATTGATAAACGACTTTAGTGTAAAAATGTTTAGAAATCAACATGTTCAAAACAGTTATAACAAATTGAAACTTTGATAAAATCCTTATGCAGTGCACATGATTTGAATACACATCAGTCACAGAACACCAGTCACAAAAAACATCGGCTCAAGACAATAAGACCATTAGAAAGAGTATTCTACTCAACAGTAATTAGAGGCCATTGAACATCTTCATATTGTTCCTGCAGAGAACATTCATTTAGTATTCATAAAGTTTTATTATGATAAATATTTAGACATTTGTATCAGAACTAGGAAGAAAATGAGAAGCAATTCATGAATATTTTTCTAAATGAAAGTCAAAATAAACTAAATCTACCGTTCTACCTTTCAGTATTTTCTCTGAATAAGCAGATGAAGATTCTTAATGCACGAGCTCAAAATGTTTTTACTTAAAGTTGTTCAAAGCCAAAATTAAATTATTTTATTTTGTGATTCTTCAACCAGAAACCTGATTGGAAAGCTGCTACGTATGCTGTGTTAGTATCCTCGGCCATTTGTAATAAAGTATGGTCATTGGTTTTAGCAAAATATTACATGTGCAATTACTTAACTGAGATTTAAGAAATCAAGTGCATTTATTGGATGGAACTGCTCACCAAATGTTTACTGTGGTTCTTGCTCTCAGGAACTCTAAGATACGTACTCAGGTTTTTCTCCTGAGCAGCAATTAGATGACCAGGAAGGCATTTGTATGGCGGTATGTGCAGTGTTCTCTGAGCATTGAATTCAATGACATTGAGATATTTTACTAATCTAAGAAGGGATTAATAATTGGGTGTTAAAGATATTAATTAAGATCATTTTTATAAAAGAAGACCTGATGATCAGGCAGCGCCTGGAAAACTAATGTTTCCAAATAAACCTGTTGGACTGTAACCTGGTGCTGTGCGATTATTAACTTCGTGAAACAAACTTAAAAAAACAGACGTGATAAGTGAGATATATGCAAAATAGATTTTCAAGTAAACACACTCCGACATTTTCAAGGCATTTTACCTTAACATTCAAGATGAGAAGGCCATTTGAAAAATAAACCGAACTCTCAGGCAGTTCATCAATTGAACAGTAAGTAGAATTTTAACTTAATAAAAGACATGGCAATATTGAGATGAATTACAATATTTTATCGTGTAATAAAGGTAACCTCAAGAACTGAGGGACAATAGCAAGTGGCATTTGTTCCATTTTACTGAAGAAGAAATCGATGGTTTTTTTTCAGAATAAGGATAAGTGTATGTGAGGTGTTGAAATACACAATAATGATGTGTTAAATGTTCATTGAAACTCTTCTGTAGGATTAAATTCACCGAATAAACAATATTTTGGTATTCATGAGCTAATTGGAAGCCAAATCCTATTGCCAACCATATGGATAATAATTTGATGTAGTAAGGTATTTTGATTTTTAAAAATATATAAATTTCATTACTTACATATATTAAATTAAAAACTACAATGTCCTCAATTTTAAAATTTAGAGATAATGTAGTGCGATACGTAATTTTATTAATGACCTGAAAAAAATAATTTGGATTATTAAAATGAACAACAGACAGAAGGAGATCCAAAGTTGGATTGAAAAGCAATTTAATCTCTGCATATATATTTTCTAAACACCATTCTAAGCTGCTTTGGTGCATCTCTGTTGAAGATGGCAACTGAACCCACACCTCAGAGTCTCACAGGGGAGACAGAACCCGATCTCCACAAGTGCCTTTCATTATGTACCCACCATGAAAAAGTGGGATTATAACCAATTGTGATTACTCAAATGAAAGCTAATCAGTATTCATTCCGATAATTGGACTGGAAATTAAATAGACTGTTTCTGTGTGTAATGGACTGCGAATGATATAGTAATTCCCAATAATAATGGAACTAAGCACATATGCTCCAATGTAAAAAATAATATCATGACAATTGAAAGAAAGATAAATAGACATATCATGCGCATATTATAAATTCATAAAACATACAACTGCAGAATACGTTTAAAGCGGTTTTTCTTATAATGAAAAGATAATTAGAATGCTTTGCAGCAGGACGGAATCGGAAGAAAATGTCATTCACTGCGACTATTCAACTGCAGGTAGCTCGCCTTCCATCTCGAAATGTTCAACTTCCAACAATTCCAAATGTACTCTGATTGATAAAGGAAAGAACAAACGCATGTAAATTCTTTTTGCTTGTTTATAAAAATGTCACAAATTTGAATATTTTTTAGCTTTAAAGTATTTAACTCTTACTGTGATCAGAAATACAATAAATCTTTGCGTTGAAGAAAAAACTATGATCACATCGTTATTCACAATAATTGGGAGAGTGAACACTGCAATTTCTTTCCATCAGTTGATGCACTGAGCGATAATTCCACTTTTATATCCCTTACTGGATTGATCAATTTTTAGAAATTAACAATAACTAAGTTATTAATATGCTGTCAGTGAACAGAACATTAACAGAAATTAACAATAACTAAGTTATTAATATGCTGTCAGTGAACAGAACATTAACAGAAATTAACAATAACTAAGTTATTAATATGCTGTCAGTGAACAGAACATTAACAGAAAATTAATGAGAAATTTTGTTTCGAAATAAACAGTAATTATTGGTGAAATTTTATTAGATATCTCTTAATCGATGAGGCTTTGATTACTTTGATTGTTGAAATGAGTACCATTCAGATATTTCCAATGAGCATTGGATGGAAATTTTTTTTGTTGTTTAGACGAGAAAGCTTTTTTTGTTGTAGTTACGGCACTAAGAAATAATTAATGAAATAATGATGTGAATCTCACCTTACTGAATATTTTCAAGTTTTCTAACAGGTTTCTAGTCCAATCTTAAGTTGAATAGGATAATTTGGCTCAGTACATCAGTAACTGCAAACATTTTCAACAGATCTCCATCAAAGTTATTAATCTGAGAATTCAGAACAAAACTAAAAAAAAAACCTCTGTAAATGCCATTGACTATATCTTTAGATTATAGTCAAATTCGTTCTCTACTTATTTTCTTCCTATTTCAGACACCAGTGGCTAAATATTGATTAGATTAAATGTCATTAGTTCGATAAATGTTAGTTTTCTCTCAAAGACCTATGCAGCACAGGAATGGGTCCTTTGGCCCATAACGTTGTACTGAACATAATGCAAAAGAAACTCATCCCTTCTGCTTACCCTTGGTCCATATCCTTCCAAATTATCTAAATGAACATTAAATAGCCCTAATGTATCTCCCTCCACCACCAACCTTGGAAGTTCATTCCAGATACCTACCACTCCCTGTGTAAAAAACAACTTGCCCCTCACACGCACCTTGAACTTTCCCTCCTCACCTTAATAGCATGATTCAGAGTTTTGACGTTTCAACTCGGGGAAAACTTTGACTGTCACCCTATCTATGTATCTCATGATTTATAGACTTCCATCAATTCAGCCTCCAGCCTCCGCCACTCCACAAAAAAGAAACCTGAGCTTTTCTCGCCTCTCCGAATCCAGGCAGCATCCTGGTTAACGCCCTCTGTACCACCTCCAAATCCTCCATACCCTTCCTGTAATGTGGTGAACAGAAGTGAATGCAATACTTTAAGTATGCCTTCACCAAAGTCTTATCTTATAAATTTGCAACCTGCCATCCTGACTCTAGTAATCAGTCCCCTGACCAATAAAGGCAGCATGCCATTTTCCTTCCTTACCACCCTATCTACTTGCATGGTCACTTTCAGGGAGCCATGGTCTTGAATGCCAGGATCCCTTTGAACAACAAAGCTGTTCAAGTTCCTGCCATTAACTATCTACTTCTCCTTAACTTTTGAGCTCCCAAAGTGAAACACCTCACACTTGTATGGGTTAAACGTCACCTTTAATTTATCTGCCCATTTCCTGCTGTATTCTTTGACAACCCTCTACATTATCCACAACTGCACTGAACTTTGCATCGTCTGCAAACTTATTCACTCCCCCAATTAGATGTTAATTCATGTCACTTATATAGATTTGTATAGCAATCAGAAGGTTTCCAGTACAGGTCCCTGTGGAAAAAAAGACAGAAAATTAGGGAAATGCAGAATTCTTGAATAAATGAGTTTTTTTCAATGACAAACCTATTCTGATTAATAATCTCTGAAGTTGTGACTATTGTTTTTAAATTAATCCAGTATTTTAATTCTCAGTTTACTGATCTTAATGAATATCCAGTTCAAACTGCTTCGAAAATATTGAATCATTTTAAGTGTTGAGTTCTAACATTAATTATTATTTATTTGTCATTTCAATTCTCACATCATCATGAGATTCACATTTTAGTTGAATCCATTATTTATTAGAGCCAGTATCATAATGAAATATTAACATGCTTTTCAGGTCAACACACCTGCAATCAACCAAAGTTTTCTCACTCAATAGTTCAGTTTTTCCCGATATCCTGCACAACTACATTGCAATAAGGATTTTCTCATCAATCTTAAATTTGTTTCAGCCATTTTAAAACTAATTATTGTTAATATCTAATCAGTAATCATTGTTAAAATCCAATATATTCAACTGTAGATGTGGAACATCAATTGAAACAATCAATATTGCACTCTACAATCTCTTAATCTTTGCAAAAATAATTTTCAGTGTAGAAGCTTAGTTGGATTGAATTGGTTGTGAGCAAAAATACATTCTGAAGAAGGGAACTGGACCCAAAGTATTAACTCTGGTTTCTCTCCACAGATGCTGCCAGACCTGCTGAGTTGTTTTCCAGCAATTACTAATTTTGTTTCTGAGCTCCAGCATCCACAGTTTTTGCGTTCTTGTACCTACTGTATTTCACTTCAATGCTAACATTTCTATATGTTTGATTATTACAGTAGAAGCTAACTATTTTTCACGTTAAACACTATTTAAATTTCATGTGTTTCTTGTGTACACAAACCAGAATTTACAAATGTTTGATCTATTCTTTTGCAATAAATCTTGAATTCTTAAAAATGACAATTTTTTGAAAATGAGGGATGTTGTCTTTCGCTGAGTAGTCACATTGAATGACGAATGCATTATTTCCAATTCATGTGCATTACAAAGCAGTTTAATTTTAATTTATGTATATGAATAACTGCTTCAAACATATTGAATTATATGATTATTATGAGATTTATATTTATTTAAGATCATTGTCGCTTCGTTCCATCATTATCAGAAATTACTAATTCTTTTTATCCACTACAAACTGGAACTGTCTAATACAATCCTACTCCAATTATCACAAATAAATATCTGAGCAGTTTCCCTGAGAGTAACCACAGTAAGTATGCGATTATACCTCTGCCCTTCCTGCATGGGAACATTATGGAGGGCTCTGGTAATGTCTGTACTAATAGACCAGGAGGCAGGGGTTCAATTCCTTCCTTCAGCAAAGATGTGTCAAAGCACCTCAGAGTTGATTAGAAAATATTTAAGTGTCGATTGAATTGCTTTGCAATCTAACATTTTCTCAACTTGTATCTGTTGTTCATTATAATTATCACAATACCTTGAATTTATTTACATCAGTTTACTGATTAAAGCATGAATGTTATTAAGGTGAAGGGGAAAGTTTTAAAAGGAATCTGAGGGGCAAGTCTTTTCACAAAGTGTGTTTGGCATATTGAGATGAGCCGTGAGAGGAAAGGCAGCGGCTGGTGCAATTACAACATCTAAAAGACTTTTGGACAGTTACATGGATAGAAAACCTCCAGAGGGATATGGGACAAACACAGGAAAATGGGACTAGTTTAGTTTAGGAAACCTCGCCGGCATGCCAAGTTCGGCTGAATGGCCTGTTTCCATGCTGTATCAATCTAGCATTCTACAATTCAAACTTGACTGTGATTAGTAAAGGAAAGGACAAACGGGTATTATTTCTATTTTGTTTCCATGAAAAAGTGGCATGAATTTTAAATAATTGTGTCACGTGAAATAGTTTATTCTTATTGTCATTAGAAATATAATGAATGCGAGAAGTAAAGTGGAACATAATTAAATTAATTCAACTGTGTTTCCATGGTTAAAATAAAAATTGATATTCACAATGATTGTGAGTTTGTACATTGCAATATCTTCACATCAGTTCATGTACTGAGCCATTATTGCACATTTATACCCATTACTGAACTGAACAATAATTAGATATTAGCAACACTTCGACTTTTAAAAATATATCAGTGCACTTCGAAGAAGGAGAAATTTAATGTTGCTATGTGACTGTGCAATGTTTGGACACGAACAGCAATTATTGCAGTGAAATGTAATTACAGTTCTCTGAATTTATAAGGCTGATATTACTGTGATTATGCAAATGAGTAAAATTCAGTTTTCAAAGCGTGTGAGATGCAAAAATCATTGGTTCCATTATAGGACAGTTGACCTCAAAACAATAGTATTGTTACAATGGTTTAAATGAAACAATGGATTAAATTAAAACATGGATCTGACTATACACGTTACAAAATACATCAAATTATTCTGTAATTATTATAAGGATAATGAATTCATAATAAACATTGTAATCTGTACAAATAAACTGACTCAATATTTTAAAATCACTTTGCCCTGATGCTGATTAGACGTTCATTAACATCGGTAAACTGAAACTAAAATATAGTAACTAGATTGATGGATTGAGGACAATAAATAGGCCAATCAATAATTATTGAAAAGAAAATATTTTTGCTCAAAATGAAGACAATAGAGAAGTCATGTATTTCATTCAATTACCTAACTTGTAGAACCATGTGTTTTTAATTTATGTAGTTTTATCCTGCTCATTGTTCAAACATTTGTGTCTTAATTAGGAAGAAAATAACGAGATTATGGAAGTGAATCTCTCTGAGTTTTCACAAGACAGAGTCCATGACATTTGATGGAAAAATGAATTTGCATAATTTCGTGATTATTGAACGTTAATAAACAAATTAACTCCTCAGATACTGAAACAGTCCAAGTCCAAGTACAATAAGAGCTGGATAATATCCAGGCTTGGGCTGACAAGGAGCAAGTAACATACATGCCACAAAAATGCAGGCTATGACCATCACGTGTAAGAAATAACATTCGATGGCGTTACCATCACTGAACACCCATTATCAACACTATCCTGGGGATAGTCATTGATCAGAAACTGAATTCGTATCACCACATAAACACAGTGGCTGCAAGAGTAATTCAATTCATGGCTCTTGAAAGCCTGTCCAACAGCTACCGGGCACAAGTCAGGAGTGTGATGGAATACTCCCCACTTGCCTGGATGAGTGCAGCCCGAACAACACTCAAGAAACTTGATATCATCCGGAACAAAGCAGCCCGCTTGATTGGCACAGCATCCACAAGCATCCACCCCCCCCCCCCCCCTACCAGCACCACTGATGCTCAGTAGCAGCAATGTGTACTATCTACAAGATGCACTGCAGGAATTCACCAACCAGCATCTTCTAAACCCCTGGCCACTTCCATCTAGAAGGACAAGGGCAGCAGCTTTATGGAAAGAGAACTACCTTCAAGTTCCCCTCCAAGGTAATAACTACCCTGACTTGGAAATATATCGCCGTTCCTTCACTGTCGCTGGGTCAAAATCCTGGAAATCCCCACCCCAATGGCATCGTGGGTCAACCCACAGCAGTTTAAGAAGGCAGCTCACCACCAATTTCTCAAGAGCAACTAGGGACGGGCAATAAATGCTGGGCTCAGCCAGTGACTCCTACATCACATAAAATAATTATTTTAAAAATGTCTGCAAGATCAAAACAGTTCCACACTGTCCTCGCTGCAATCTCTGCCTCTTCTTATTCATAAATATAAAATAATCTTACCTTGCTCAACTTTCTCATCAAAACCGAGTATAGTATTAACCCCAGTATATCCACCACCAATAGCAGCTCCTCTTAAAATAGTTTATCATTAACTTTTAATTAACTGGTTACTTCAATTACAATACAATCTCTACAAACAGACCAAGTAACTTTTAGGCGACAACAATTTTTTTCTAACAACTTTTCTTGATCTCCCTCTGTCTTTCTTTTTGGTTAGATGAGGGAGGGATGGAAACACGACTGTGATGTCAGATATATGTAACACAGTGAGACAGGAAAGCTAGAGTGGCTCACGTTGACTCTTAGACCCCACTCAGTGCAGCAACACATTTACTGCATAATAAACGTAACACAACATTTCAACCCCACTCACACCCAGCCTGACAGAAATAAAATGTGGATCGATTGGACAGGCTGGGATTGTTTCAGCTGGAGATTGGGAGAGTGAGGAGTGACATGACTGAAGTCTCTAAGATACTGAAAGATTTGATAAGGTGGATGTTGAAAGGATATTTCCTCTTGTGGGTGATTCCTGAACGAGAGGGAACTGCTTTAAAATTAGATTCACCCTTTCAGTTCAGAGATGAGGAGATTTGTTTCCAAACAGAGGGCGGTGCAAATTTCGAACTCTGTGCCCCAGAAGGAAGGCTCACTGAGTATTTTTAAGACATAGGTTGATAGATTCTTGATAAGGGGCATTCGGGCGACATGGAATACAAATCACTAACAGATCAGGCCGGGTC
This sequence comes from Chiloscyllium plagiosum, assembly GCF_037043375.1. Classification (NCBI taxonomy): domain Eukaryota; kingdom Metazoa; phylum Chordata; class Chondrichthyes; order Orectolobiformes; family Hemiscylliidae; genus Chiloscyllium; species Chiloscyllium plagiosum. The sequence continues at coordinate 29,261,143 of NW_028270184.1, read as the reverse complement.
TTATTGAATGGCGGAGCAGACTGGAGGGGCCGAATCGTCACCTTCTGCTTCTTTCACACATGATCGCAGGACTGAGAGCTTTGTTTACAATTAATTCAGTGTAGATGACACTGGCTCGGGCAGCATTTATTCCCCAGAGGGCAGGTAAGAGTCAACCACATTGCTGTGGATCAAAAGTCACATGTAGACCAGATCGGGTAAGGATGGCAGCTTCCTTTCCCTCAGGACATCAGTGACCCAGATGGGTTTTTCCTGACAATCGATGATATTTTCATTAATAGACTCATAATTCTAGATTTGTATTGAATTCAAATTCCACATCTGCCATGGTGGAATTCGAATCAGGTTCCCCAGAATATTCCCGGTGTCTCTGGATTAACAGTTCATCAATGATATCACGAGGCTGTTACCGAGCTACAAAGGGAGAGTTTTAGGGGTGGAAACCAAAACCTGGATCAAAAGGTGGATTTTAAGGAGAGTCTATAGAATGGAGGAGAGTTGAAGGGAATGGGGGAAGAGAATTACCACGTTTAGGTTCAAGTCAGCTGAAACTAAAGCCACCAACAGGGAGAATAATAAAATAAGAAACTCTCACACAGCTAAAATTGGATAAGTGCAGATAACTCAGGGAGGTGTGGAACTATACAGGGAGGACAGGGTGAAGGCACGGGTAGATTAAAAGCAGTGAACCAAATTTTGAAATTATCTTCCTGAATAGAATGTATATCAGTTCTTACAGGACTTGCTGCAAGGACACAGACAGTGGAACCTAAGGTGATCGTGAGTATATGGAGGTAAAATGTGGGAGCCAAGCTGGGACTGTATTGGAATAGTGATGGTAGAACATACATAGAACATTACAGAGCAGTACAGGCCCTTCAGCCTTGATGTTGCGCCGACCTGTCATATCAATTTGAAGCCCATCTAACCTACACTATTCCATGTACTTCTTTAAAAGCCTGTCCAATGACGACTTAAATGTACTTAAAGTTGGCGAATCCACTACCATTGCAGGCAAAGTATTCCATACCCTTAATACTCTCTGAGTAAAGAAACTACCTCTGACATCTGATATCTATCACCCCTGAATTTAAAGCTCTGTCCCTTCGTGCTCGCCGTCACCATACTTGGAAAAAATGCTCTCCCTGTCCACCCTATCTTACCCTCTGATTATCTTATATATCTCTATTAAGTCACCTCTCAACCTTCTTCTCTCCAATGAAAACACCGTCAAGTCCCTAAGCCTTTCCTCGTAAGACCTTCCATCCATACCAGGTAACATCCTGGTAAATCTCCTCTGCACCTTTTCCAAAGCTTCCACATCCTTCTTATAATGTCGTGACCAGAACTGTACACAATTCTCCAAGTGCGGCCGCACTAGAGTTTTGTACAGCTGTAGAATGACCTCATGGTTCCAGAACTTGATCCCTCAATTAATAAAAGGTAAAACACTGTATGCCTTCTTAACAACCCTGTCAATCTGGGTGGCAACTTTCAAGGATCTGTGTACCTTGACACCGAGATCTCTCTGCTCACCTACACTACCAAGAATCTTACCATTAGCCCAGTACTTTGCATTCCGGTTACTCTGACCAAAGTGAATCACCTCACACTTGTCCGCATTAAACTCCATTTGCCACCTCTCAGCCCAGCTCTGCAGCTTATCTATGTCTCTCTGTAACCTACAATATCCTTTGTCACTATCCATAACTCCACAGACCTTAGTGTCATCTGCACATTTACGAACCGACCCTTCTAGTCCCTCATCCAAGTCGTTTATAAGAATGACTAACAGCAGTGGACTCAACACTGACCCTTGCGGTACATCACTGGTAAATGGACTCCAGGATGAACATTTCCCATGAAACACCATCCTCTGTCTTCTTTCAGCAAGCCAATTATGAATCCAAACTGCTATATCTCCCACAATCCCATTCCTCTGCATTTTGTACAATAGCCTACTGTGGGGAACCTTATCGAACGCCTTGCTGAAATTCATATAAACCACATCAACCGGTTTACTCTAACCTATCTGTTTGGTCACCTTCTCAAAGAACTCAATAAGGTTTGTGAGGCACGACCTACCCTTCTCAAAACCGGGCTGACTATCCCTAATCAAATTATTATTATTTTCTAGATGATTATAAATCCTATTTCTTATAACCTTTTCCAACACTTCACCAACAACTGAAGTAAGGCTCATTGGTCTATAATTACCTGGGTTGTCTCTACTCCCCTTCTTGAACAAGGGGACCACATTTGCTATCCTCCAGTCTACTGGCATTATTCCCATAAACAATGACGATTAAAAGATCAATGCCAAAGGCTCGATAATCTCCTCCCTGGCTTCCCAGAGGATCTTCGGAAAAATCCCATATGACCCAGGGGACTTATCTATTTTCGCACTCTGCAGGATTTCTAATACCTCTTCCTCGTGAATTTCAATCACACCTAGTCTAGTAGTCTGTATCTCAGTATTCTCCTCGACAACATTGTCGTTTTCTCGAGTGAATACTGTCGAAAACTATTCATTTAGTGCTTCCCCTATCTCCTCTGACTCCACACACAACTTCCCATTACTATTCTTGATTGACCTTAATCTTACTCTCGTCATTCGTTTATTCCTTAAATACCGATAGAAAGCATTAGGGTTTATCCTGATCCTATCCGCCAACAAGTTCTCAAGTTTCCTCCTGGCTCTACTGAGCTCTCTCTTTAGGTCTTTCCTGGCTACCTTATAACCCTCATGCGCCCTAACTGAGCCTTCACATCTCATTCTAACATAAACCTTCTTCTTTCTTTTGACCAGAAATTCCACTTTCCTCATAAACCACGGCTTCTGCGCTCTACAATTTCCTGCCACAGCTACCTGGATTACACCTCTTCCCATCCTACCTCTTGCAAAAATGCCATCCCGTATTCCCAATTCCTCAGCCTCTGCTGTATCTGCTCCCAGGAGGACCAGTTCCATCACAGAACAAATGATATGGCCTCCTTCTTTAGAGACCGCAATTTCCCTTCCCACATGGTTAAAGATGCCCTCTAACGCATCTCGTCCACATCCCGCACCTCCGCCCTCAGACCCCATCCCTCCAACCGTAACAAGGACAGAACCCCCCTGTGCTCACCTTCCACCCGACCAACCTTCGCATAAACCAAATCATCTGCCGAAATTTCCGCCACCTCCAAAAAGACCCCTCCACCAGGGATATATTTCCCTCCCCACCCCTTTCCACATTCCGCAAAGACCGTTCCCTCTGTGACTACCTGGTCAGGTCCATGCCCCCCTACAACCCACCCTCCCATCCTGGCACTTTCCCCTGCCACCGTAGGAACTGTAAAACCTGCGACCACACCTCCTTCCTCACCTCTATTCAATACCCTAAAGGAGCATTCCACATCCATCAAAGTTTTACTTGCACATCCACTAATATCATTTATTGTATCCGTTGCTCCCGTTGCGGTCTCCTCTACATTGGGGAGACTGGGCGCCTCCTAGCAGAGCGCTTTAGGGAACATCTCCGGGACACTCGCACCAATCAACCACACCGCCCCGTGGCCCAACATTTCAACTCCCCTTCCCATTCTGCGGAAGACATGGAGGTCCTGGGCCTCCTTCACCGCCGCTCCCTCACCACCAGACGCCTGGAGGAAGAACGCCTCATCTTCCGCCTCGGAACACATCAACCCCAAGGCATCAATGTGGACATCAACAGTTTCCTCATTTCCCCTTTCCCCACCTCACCCTAGTTCCAAACTTCCAGCTCAGCACTGTCCCCTTGACTTGTCCGGACTTGTCCTACCTGCCTATCTCCTTTTCCACCCATCCACTCCACCCTCTCCTCCCTGACCTATCACCTTCATCCCCTCCCCCACTCACCCATTGTACTCTATGCTACTTTCTCCCCACCCCCACCCTCCTCTAGCTTATCTCTCCATGCTTCAGGCTCACTGCCTTTATTCCTGGTGAAGGGCTTTTGCCCGAAACGTCGATTTCACTGCTACTTGGATGCTGCCTGAACTGCTGTGCTCTTCCAGCACCACTAATCCAGAATCTGATTTCCAGCATCTGCAGTGATTGTTTTTACCACATATTTATCTAGGACACATAGGAGTTTTTCTTTGAATAAGCTCCACATTTCTAATGTGCCCACCCCTGCAGTTTCCTTCCCCATTCTATGCTTCCTAAATCTTGCCTAATCGAATCATAATTGCCTTTCCCCCAGCTGTGCGTTTTGCCCAGTGGTATACACCTATCCCTTTCTATCACTAAAGTAAACATAACAGCATTGTGATCGCTGTCACCAAAATGCTCATCGACTTCCAACTCTAACACCTGGGCGGGTTCATTACCTAGTTCCAAGTCTAATGTGGCTTCGCCCCTTGTTGGCCTGTCTACATACTATGTCAAAAAGTCCTCCGGCACACACTGGACTAAAACTGACCCATCTATAGTACTCGTACTATAGTGTTTCCAGTCAATATTTGGAAAGTTGATGTCCCCCATGATAACTCCCCTGTCTCTCTCACTCATATGGAGAAACATCTTTGCTGTCCTTCTCTCTACATCTCTTGAACTATTCGGAGGCCTGTAGAGAACTCCCAACAGGGTGACCTCTCCTATCCTATTTCTAACCTCAGCCCATACTATCTCAGTTGACGAGTCCCCAAACATACTTTCTGCAAAATATTTGTTGCTGTTAATTTAGATTTCATTTCAATCTGTTTTCCATGTTCTCCTCTCATTTCCATGTAACTTGCTTTGTTTCAATTCCAGACTATTGGGTACACTTGGAGTGGTCACTGTGAAACTTCATAATGATAAGGGTGATAATTCCACCTTATCACCCAAAATCCCCAGGCCCCACCCCACTGCTGGCCAAGGAGGGACTGACTCTGATCAAACACAAATAAACAATTAATTTAATCTGGGGGAACACTTCAGAGACTTCATCAAACAGGGCTTTGTCATCGATCCAAGCGTCCTTGATCGTATCCCACAGCACGCTCCACACCACAGGCTCAGCAATGCCCAGTCCCACACGAAGTTGCGAATGCTGTCTGCCAGCTCAACAACAACAAGGCTGCTTGAGCCGACGATCTCCCTGTTGATCCATTGAGGTGAGGAGGCACAGAGCTCTTGCAGCTACACCAGATCTTGAGCCAATATCACTCCCCACTCCAGAGAGACGAGGCAGCACAGACCAGGAAAGGAGACTGGGATTTTCCAGATCTCTGTGACACTCAGTGCCATTCTCCATATGTCATGCTGAATGTATCAGTCTAATTTCCCATTCTGTCTATTTCTCTATCTCCTGTATGTACTCAGGAATTTCCCAACTCAGTAGACTTTCCAACTGCTGGGTGTCTCGTCAATCACCTCATTGAAGCTGGTCGGTCAGCCAGAGAGATAATGGGAAAGAAGGTCTGGAGCCTTCAATAAATCCTGCAGTGAGGTAAGATCACTCTCAGTGCACAGAGCAGAGAGCAATGAGAGGGCTCCAAACATCGGCCAACAAGTCATGACATCGATACAGTGCTGAAGGGGGAGCATAGTAAGGACACACCTCTGGCTCAATCACCACCTCTACTTTAACTTAGGTTGTACTGAGACAACATCGGGAGTTCAGAGTTATCAATCCAGGACTGTGCTGTCTTAGTGAGCAAGAGTACACCAAGGGGGAAAGCAGGCCTCCGACGAGAGGGTGGGAATGCTGCCTGGGACCTTTCTGTTCTGTGTTCACTCTCCAACACTGTATCTATGGCATGTCTCGTGGATCAGTGTCTTCAATAATTTGTAACTCGTATATCAGTTCCTGTCCTTGTAACTTCCTCCCTTCCCGATAGTCCCTCCACATATTTGAAACGCACTGAATTCCAGACCAGCATCCCTGTCGCTCTAAAATGCTTCAGTGTCTACAACATGCTTTATCTTGGTAGTGTCCTCCAGCAATAACTTGAGACAGTCATGCAGCACGGAAACAGACTCTTTGGCCCGACTAGTCCATGCTGACCAGGTTTCCCAAACTGATCGATCATTTTTATGTCCGTTTGGCCCATATCTCTTCAAACCTTCTTCTCTCCATGTACTTGCAGAATTTCTTTTCTGTGCTGTAATTGGTCTTGTTTCTCCCATGTGCCTCTGGAATTTCATTCCATATCTGCACCATCCTCTGTGGATAATATTGTCTCTCAGCTCCCTCTTTAAATCTTTGCTCTCTCACCACACATTTATGCCGCTAGTTTTGGACTCACCTACCCTTGGCTATTCAGCTTACTCAGGGCCCGCATGATTTTATAAACCTTTATAAGGTCAACGTATAGCCTCCTGTGCCCAAGGGAAATGTGGAGGACAATGTTACAAATATCTCCAACTCTTGCACTCAATGCTCTGACCAATGAAGACAAGTGTCCAAAATGCCGCATTCCCCACCCTGTCCCCCTGTGATGCCACTTCCAAGGAACAATATAATTGCACACCTTGTTCTCTCTGTGTTTGATAACACTGCCGAGGACCCTAACATTAACCGTGTTCATTCTCCCTGGTTTGTCTTAACAAAATCCAACACCTGATTTAAAGTATATCTTTCATTCCTTGGTCCACTGGCCCAGATGTTCAAGATCCCCTTTAATAACCATATTCACTGCCCACGACAAAATTAATTTGATCATCGACAAACTTAGGAACAATGACTCCTATATTCTCAACCAAATCGTTTATGTAGATGATGTACATCAGTGGACCCAGCCCTGATCCTTATACCACACCGCTGGTCAGAGGCCTCCAGTCTGAACAACAGCCCTCTCCCATCACCCTCTGTCTCCTACTGTCAAGCCAATTTTGTGTACAGACGGCTGGCTTTAACTGATCCCATGTGATCTAAACTTACGAACCAGAATATCATGCTAAACCCTGTCAAAGGCCCAGTTGACGTTAGTGCAGACAATGTATGGTCACATTTCAATAAAAGCAATCACGTTATTGAGACCTGACTTTGTATGCAAAAGCCGTGCTGATTAACCTTCATCAATCATTGCCTTTCCAAATGAATGTAACTCCTGTCAGGCAGAATCACTTCCACAACTGACCCAACACTCACATCGGGCTAATTGATCTTTAGTTCCACGCCTTGCATTGCAGTCTTTCTTAATTAATGGAACAAAACCATAGTATTATCAGAGTCGTCCAGCATGGAAACAATCTCAAACTAAACTCAACCAAGCAGCATGTTGCTGGCCCATATCCCTCCAAACCATTCCTATTCATGGACTTACCCAAATGTTTTTTAAACATTGTAATTGTACTCACATCCATCACTTGCTCAGGAAGTTCATTCCACACTCAAACTACCGTCTATGTAACAATTTAGCCTGCATGTTTTTTTTGGAACATATCCCTCCTCTAACCTAAAAAAAATATGGCCCCTCCACTTGAGACTCCCCCATCCTGGGGAAAAGGCAACAGCCATTAATTCTATCCATATCCCTCATTTTTTTCACAAACTTCCATAAGGTGATCAAAGTTCGGGAGAAGATTTGTAGCTCGGGTGCTCGTTATTGTGGTTCTGTTCACCGAGCTGGGAATTTGTGTTGCACATGTTTCGTCCCCTGTCGAGGTGACATCCTCAGTGCTTCGGAGCCTCCTGTGAAGCGCTTCTGTGATGTTTCCTCCGGCATTCATAGTCATTTGTATCTGCCGCTTCCGGTTGTCAGTTCCAGCTGTCCGCTGCAGTGGCCGGTATATTGGGTCCAGGTCGATGTGCTTATTGATTGAATCTGTGGATGAGTGCCATGCCTCTAGGAATTCCCTGGCTGTTCTCTGTTTGGCTTGTCCTATAACAGTAGTGTTGTCCCAGTCGAACTCATGTTGCTTGTCATCTGAGTGTGTGGCTACTTAGGATAGCTGGTCATGTCGTTTCGTGGCTAGTTGGTGTTCATGGATGCGGATCGTTAGCTGTCTTCCTGTTTGTCCTATGTATCCTTAGCTATCCATAGCTATCCATCTATCCCCTGAGTTCATCTTCCTTAGCTGTCAGGCCCCACGCATTGAAATAAATGCAGTTTAATTATTAGTTTTTTTTCCTTACCCCTGATATGTTCTGGCCTGCCTTTTCTGTTGAAATTGCTCTCTTTAACTTGTGTACCAGCCTCAAATTCTATCTAGTTTTCTGACAGTTTAAGGTCCAACAACTTGCCAGACAAGTTTATTTCCTCTCAAAACGCTCCAGCAATTTGCCCCACCAGAATATCTGTCCCCATCCCACCCGCAGGTCAGGTCCATTCCCCACCCTGTCTCCCTGTGCTGACACATCCAGGGATCTATGGACTTCTCCACCAAAGTCCCTGTGCTCCTCAGAATTCAGCAAGGACCTACCGTTCATTATGTCTGTCCTTCGCTTTTCATTTCTTCCACAGGGTATTACCTCACTTCGATCACTACTAAACTGCTCAAATTATCATATGGTTGACATCGGACTGTAAACTGAGAGCATCCTCCTCACTGTGGACAACACTCTCACCTTTCATGTCATCTGCAAACCGACTAATGATTTCTTCTGCGTGAACATCCGAGTTGTTAATGCACATAATAACCAGCGATGGTTCCTGCACCTATCCCTGTGGTACACTCGCTGATGAAAGATTTTGAAATACTGACAAGTCCATCCACCAATTGTGAATCCAATCTACCATCTTGCCTTCAATCCCATGGGCTCTTCCCTTTTGGACTAGCCTTCAATGTGGGACCTTGTCAAAGGCCTTATTCAAGTCCATGTAAACCACATCATCTGCACTGCCCTCCTCAATATTTTTAGACACCATTTCAAAAAACTCCACTGAATTTCTCAGACAGTATCTTCCTCTACCAAATCCGTGATGACTAAGCCGAGTTGATCCTTACCTTTGCAAGTGTTGATTCATCCCCAGAATTGTTGCCAATAATATCCCTCCCCCTGCTGTCAGACTATCGGCTCTGTAATTACCTGGCCAATCCCTGCTGCCCTTCTTGAACAAAGGACCCACATTAGCGATCCTCCAGTCATTCGACACGAATCTTGTGGCCAGCAAAGTATTAAATACGCCCGCCAGGGCCCCATCAATCTCCTCCCTTACCTCCCATAGCAGCCTGGGATACATTTTATTGGGCACTGGGAATTTCTCCAGCTTTATGCCTGGGAAAACATTTAATACCTCCCCTTATTGATCTTAACATGTTCTCAAACCTCACCATCTCGACTGAAATCCCCGGCTGCAATGTTTTTCTCCTGTGTGAATTCAGATGGGAAGTATACATTGAAGACCTCACCTACTTCCTCTGGCTCCATGCACTGATTATCCCTTTGGTTTCTCATAGGCCTTGCTGTTTCCTCAGTAATCTTCTTATTCTAACTATACTGATAAAGTAGCTTGTGACTTTTACTTAACAGCATTTGACAAGGATATTTTATGGCCATTGTTTGTCCCGCATTTCTAAGGACACCCTTGCAGTCCCTATATTTTTGCATGGCTTTGCCTTGTTTTATTACACTGTATTTTCTTCATCAATCTCACGATATCGCTTGATCAGTATTCGCTGGAATTTCTGCCTTTACTATTCCCTCCTCAGGAACACACTGGCTCCGAATTCTCACTGTATCACTTCAACATACTCCCACTTTCCAAATATAGACCAAACTTCAGATAGTCATCCCGGTCTGTGTTTGCCAGATCCTCTCTATTGATAGTGATACTGATAGGAGACTCAGTGGTGAGGGGGGCAGACAGGAGACTGTGTGGCTGCAGAAGTGACTCCAGGATGGTGTGCTGCCTCCCGGGTATCCAGGTCAAGGATGTCTCTGAGCGGTTACTGAACATTTTAATTGGGGAAGAGGAAACTATGATGCGATTAGACATGAGTTAGGAAGCATGGATTGGGATCAATTGTTCCATGGTAAAGGCACTATAGACATGTGGAGACTGTTTAAGGAACAGTTTGTTGCAAGTGATGAATAAATATGTCCCTCTGAGACAGGCAAGAAGTGGTAAGATAAAGGAACCTTGGATGACGAGAGCGGTGGAGCTTTTCGTCAAAAGGAAAAAGGTAGCTTACATAAGGTGGAGGAAGCTGGGGTCAAAATCAGCTCTACATGATTACAGGCATGCGAGGATGGAGCTTAAAAATGGTCTGAGGAGAGCCAGGAGGAGTCACGAGAAAGGGTTGGCAGAACGGATTAGGGAGAACACTAAGGCATTTTATACTTATGGGAGGAATAAGAGAATGGTCAAAGAAAGAGTAGGACCGATCAGGGATAGCATAGGGAATTTGTGGGTGGAGTCTGAGGAGGTAGGAGAAGCCCTAAATGAGTTTTTTGTTTCTGTCTTTAAGAAAGATACGAACTTTGTAGTGAACGAAACCTTTGAAGAGCAGGTGTGCATGCTGAAATGGATAGAGATAGAGGAAGCTGATGTGCTGAAAATTTTGTCAAACATTAAGATTAACAAGTCGCCAGGCCCGGACCAGATTTGTCCTCGGCTGCTTTGGGAAACGAGGAATGCAATTGCTTCACCACTTACGAAGATCTTTTCATACTCGCTCTCTTCACTGGAGTCGTACCTGAGGACTGGAGAGAGGCAAATGTAATTCCTCTCTCCAAGAACGGAAATAGGGAAATCCCCGGCCATTACAGACCAGTAAGTCTCATGTCTGCAAGGTGTTAGAAAGGATTCTGAAGGATAGAATTTATGACCATCTGGAAGAGCATGGCTTGATTAAATGCAGTCAACCCGGCTTTGTGAGGGGTAGGTCATGCCTCACAAACCTTATCGAGTTCTTTGATGATGTGACTAGAAACGTTGATGAGCGTCGAGCTATGGATGTGGTGTATATGGACTTCAGCAAGGTATTTGATAAGATTCCCCATGGCAGGCTCATTCAGAAGGTGAGGAGGAATAGGATTCAGGGGAACATAGATGTCTGGAGACAGATGTGGCTGACCAACAGAGGACAGCGAGTGGTAGTAGAAGGAGAATATTCTGCCTGGATGTCTGTGGTGAGTGGTGTTCCACAGGGCTCTGTCCTTGGGCCTTTATTGTTTGTAATGTTTATTAATGACTTGGATGAGGGGATTGAAGGATGGGTCAGCAAGTTTGCAGATGACACAAAGGTTGGAGGTGTCGTTGACAGTACAGATGGATGTTGCAGGCTGCAGTGGGATATTGACAGGATGCAGAGATGGGCTGAGAGGTGGCAGATGGAGTTCAACCTGATTAAATGCGAGGTGATACGTTTTGGAAGGCCGAATTTGAAAGCTGAGTACAGGATTAAGGATAGGATTCTCGGTAGTGTGGAGGAACAGAGGGAACTTGGTGTGCAGGTACATAGATCCCTTAAAATGGCCACCCAAGTGGACAGGTTGTTAAGAAAGCATATGGTGTTTTGGCTTTCATTAACAGGGGGATTGAGTTTAAGAGTCGTGAGATCTTGTTGCAGCTCTATAAAACTTGGGTTAGACCGCACTTGGAATACTGTGTCCAGTTCTGGTCGCCCTATTATAAGAAAGATGTGGATGTTTTGGAGAGGGTTCAGACGAGGTTTACCAGGATGCTGCCTGGACTGGAGGGCTCATCTTATGAGGAGAGGTTGACTGAGCTCAGACTTTTTTCATTGGAGTAAAGGAGGAGAAGAGGGCACCGAACTGAGGTATACAAGATAATGAGAGGCATAGATAGAGTCGATAGCCAGAGACTATTTCCCAGGGCAGAAATGACTAACACGAGGGGTCATAGTTTTAAGCTGGTTAAAGCAAAGTATAAAGGGGACGTCAGAGGCGGGTTCTTTACACAGAGAGTTGTGAGAGCACGGAATGCGTTGCCAGCAGCTGTTGTGGAGGCAGGATCATTGGGGACAATTAAGAGACTCCTGGACATGCAAGAGACCCCTGGACATGCATATGGTCACAGAAATTTAAGGGTGCATACATGAGGATCTGTGGTCGGCACAACATCGTGGGCTGAAGGGTCTGTTCTGTGTTGTACTGTTCTATGTTCTATGTTCTACGAACCAGTGGGGCACCTAGATCACTGCGGGGGAGATTTGTTATTGTTACTTGTGGGGGGTGTTAAACTAGGTTGGCAGGGACTCTGAGTAAGAGAGTTACCAAGGGCAAGTCAGGGGAAAAATGCATCAGCCACCGAGAGCGAGTTTCCAATTCTGGATATCCTGGGGCACAGTCAAGGGAGGGAAAAGTCTTCTGGTTTAACATGCATTTATTTCAACGCACGAGGCCTGACTGCTAAGGCAAACGAGCTCAGAGCATGGATTGGCTCTGGGAACTGGGATATTATAGCCATAACAGAAACATAGCTGAGAGAAGGGCAGGACTGGCAACTCAGTGTTCCAAGATACAGAAGCTACAGGCGGGACAGAAGGACAAGTGAGCGAGGAGGGGGAGTTGTCATTTTGATAAGGGAGGGGATGACAACAGCATTTAGAGAGGATACTCTTAAGGTGTCATCAAATGAGGCCATATGGTTAGAAGTTAGAAACAAAAAGGGGATGGTCACTCTGTTGGGACAGTGTTCTAGATTCCTAAATAGCCAGCAGATGTGTAGAGAGATTACAGGTACCTATAGAAATAGTCATGTAGTATTGGTTGGAGAGTTTAACTTCCCCTGGATGGACTGGGCCACCCACAGAATAAAAGGCACATACGGAATTCAATTTGTCAAATGTGTCCAAGAAAGTTTCCTAAACCAAGGTGTAACTCTAACACGGCCTAACTCTACTCAGGCGGGTAAAACACTGGACTTCCCCTCAGAAAACGTGGTCTGGCAAGTGACTGAAGTGTCAGTCAGAGAGCACTTTGGGTCCAGTGACCACAACTGTCTTCGTTTTAACATTGTTATGGAAAAAGTTCAGATAGGTCCACAGATTAAGGTTTTAAACTGGAGCAGGGCCAGATTGGGGCCATTAGGCAGGATTGGGTGAATTAAAAATCACAGAACACAGGTTATCGTCCAACAGGTTTGTTCCAAAGCACCAGCTTTCAAAGCGCAGGAGATCATCCTAAAAGATGAAAGGCAGAAACTAAATTTGTTTGATATTACATTCCAAGACACTGCAATCCTGTTGTTATAAACGATTATGATAAAGCCTTATGATTGTGCTGCACAACCACCTGATGAAGAAGCAGTGCTCTGAAACCTAGTGCCTCCAATAAACCTGCTGGACCCTAAGCTGGTGTTGTGTGATTTTTAACCTTGTCCACCCCAGTCCAACACCGGCTCACCACATTATCATTACCATCGATTGGGTGAGTCTTTTTGAAGGAAAAGGAATGACTGGCAAACGGAAGGGTTTTCAAAGCGTGACCTCAAGAATCCAGGGCCAATATGTCCCTGTTAAGGTGAAGGGAAAAGCTGGCAAGTTTAGGACTCATGTCTGCTGAGGGTTATTAGGGCTCTGTTCAGGAAAAAGAAAACAGCGTACATTGGGTTTCATCTATCCATATCTTCTTCCAGTCCGAAAGACACGATCAATCTGTGGGGACACTGCAATCCTCTCAGGTCCTTGCTGCAGTCATGTTCTGTAGAACTCACTCCAATGCCTGTTACTCTCCTGATCCAGTTGCTGTGTAACATCCTCCTGTGGCTATCTCCCACCCTGTCAATGCAAGCTCCTCCAGTCTCTCCATCCATCTACTTATCTCCATAACCTTCTTCAGCTCTTACACTCCTGTCTCTGGAAGCATCACCCTCCCCGACAACCCTTCCCACTTTCACGAAACTGCAGGAGGTTACTAATGCTTCCTTATCTGTAAAACTGTCTCCCACCAAATGTCTGTCCTTATCTCCTGGGAAAAAATTCCGACTCCACACCCTCTATATCTGAATAACCTGCAGAAATTTAGCCTTTCTATAACTATAAACATCTTCAGTCACGACTGCCCTCCACATATCTGTGTGTTTTTCTAATCTATAAAACCCTCTTGATTCCCACAATCTGCTCCATTCACCTAAAACACTGCTGTCTATGTAAAACATCCCATCTTACCAACATCCTTATCCCTGTAAACTGGTTCATCCCTTCCAACCTTCCCATCTCCATGACCTCCTGCAGGCCCTGTAGCTCTGTAACCCCCTGTGGCTCTAATGTCCTCCTTCCCTGTGAAAGTACGCCCTCTCCCCACAGCCCTCCCAGTCTGGGTCGTCTGCTCCAGGTCAGACCATTGCTGTCTCTGTTATCTTCGACAATCCTAGCAACCCTTCCTATTTGTGTCTCTTCATTCAGATCCCGTCTCTCCAGCTTCCTGAAACCTCTTTGTGCCATTGTGACCCTCCTTATTTAGAACATAGAACAGTACAGCACAGCCTAGGCCCTTTGATCCTACAGACCCTACATTTTGCTATTATCCATGTGCCTATCTAAGAATTGCTTAAATTCCCCTAGTGTATCGGACTCTACTACAACCGTTGGCAGTGCATTCCACGCACCCGCTACACGATGTGTAAAGAACCCACCTCTGACATCTCCTATAACCCTTCCTCAAATCACCTTCAATTTATGCTACCTTGTCATTTCCATTTTTGCAATGGGAAAAGTATGTGGTTATCCTCTCTATCTAAGCCTCAAATCATCTCGTCCACCTCTATCAAGTCACCTCTCATCCTTTATCATTCCAATGAGCAAAGCCCTAACTCCCTCAAACATTCTTCGTAAGATTTCCCCTCCAGTCCAGGCAGCGTCCTGATAAATCTCCTCTGCACCCTCTCTAAAGCTTCCATATCTTTCTGATAATGAGGCAACCAGAATTGAACGCAATAAACCAAGTGTTGTCGAACCAGAGCTCGATAAAGCTGCAGCATAACTTCACAGCTTTGAAATTCAATCCTCCTGCTAATGAAAGCCTGCACAACACATGCCTTCTGATCAAGGCTATCAGCTTGAGTACCAGCTTTGAGGGATCAATGGACATGGACCTCAAGATTCTTCTGTTCCTCCACACTGTCAAGAATCCTGCCTTCCTCCTCGTAAAGGTTTCTGCAGAATCTTTCAATCTACAACCCTCCCTATCTTGGTAACCTGTTCCAATCCCTCCAACACTCGCAGACTGGGACACCTCTTCAAGTCCCGACAATGCTCCTTACCTCTGCAACCTCCTTTATTAGTATCTTCCCTCAAAATTACTGAAACCTATATTTGCCACAGTAATACTCCTGATATCTGCATAACTCTCCAGCACAGCTTTAGCTTCCCAGGCTGGGAGATGGGAGTTCAGATGTGAATCTATTTGCCCATTCTGTCTGTGCGCCTGACACTGAGCTGTCGCAGCTCTGGTGGAAAGCACTCTCCGTGCATCTGGTAACCTCCAGATCTATGTTACTGTCCAGAGCTCATCTCAGCGATTTCTTCCTTGGAAAGTTCTTTATTTTGTCATTATTGTCAAGCGGCAGTTTCGTGAGGAATTGGGGAGTTTCCATTTTGAGAGAATGAAACCTTTATCACCAGAAATTGGGAAACCTTTAAAAATGAAAACAGCAATCCAGAGACAATGTACAGTGTTCCTGTTAGGGGAAAGAAAAGGCTGATAGGTGTACGGAGTACTGGATGCGGAGAGAAATTGAGGTTTCAGTGAAGGAAAAGAAGGAGACATACCTCTGGAGAGAGTGTGAATCCTTAGAAGAGTATAAAGGTAGTAGGAGTGTACTAAAATGAGAAATCAGGAGGGCGAAAGGGGGCACAAGATAGCTTGGCAAGATAGCTTGGACCTTCTTAACAACCCTATCAAACTGGCTGTCAGCTTACATGGATCTATGCACATCGACACAGAGATTTCTCTGGTCCTCCTCATGATCATCAATCTTCCCATTAGCCCAATACTTTTTATTCCTGTTGCTCCTTCTGGAATGTATAACCTCACACTTTTACACATTAAACTCCATTAGCAACCTCTAAGCACAGCTGCACATTTTATCTATGACCCTGTGTAACCTCCAACATCTTTCGGCACTATTCACAACTCCAAAGCCTTAGTGTCATCTGAAAATTTACTAAGCCATCCAAATCAGATCCGTGCGTTTCACCATTAGTAACAGAACTCCAGGATGAACATTTCCCATCAACCTCCACCCTCTGCCTGCTTTTAACCAGCCAATGTCTGATCCACATTTGACCTTGCTTTTATTTTGTTTCCTTTGAAATATAGATCATAGATTTCTGCCGTCTTTGTGTTCCTGCTTGTCAGCATGCATGTTCTGTTTTTGATTTCCTTATCAGTTTCATGGCCTTTCTTTTCTGGATCGTTACTTTCCTAAGATTTCTCAGGTTTCCTCAATATTTGGAATTCTTCTGAAGTCACTTCCTATGATTAATACATTTTCTAATTTGTTATGTTAACCATCATTGAGTCACTTTCCCTTCCTTTGACGTTTGTATCTGAAATAAATAGATGTATTTTTCAGACTTTGCAATATTTCTGAAAATCTTTTGGTCCTGACCAGGTATATTTAGGAACACTGCAGGAGGATAGAGAAGAAATTGTGGGGGCCCGGGTTGGTTCTTTTCCATCATCTTTGGCCAATGAGTGAGGTCCCGGACGACTGGAAGACAGCGAATTCTGAGCACGTATTCAAGAAAGGCGACAAAGAAAAACCGGTAAACCTAAAATCTAGTAGGTAAGTTACTTGAAAAGATTCTAATATATAAAATATACATTTGGAATGACAGTGTGTGATTCGGAGAAAGATTATAATGGTGCTGGAAAAGCAGAGCAGGTAGGACAGCATCCGAGGAGCAGGAAAATCGATGTTTTGGGCAAAAGCCCTTCTTCAAAGAAGCACGGAGTTGTGCATGGCAGACCATGACTCACACAACATTGGAGTTCTTTGATGAAGTGACCAGCAGCGTTGAGGAGGGCAAGGTGGTATACGTAGTCTAAATGGATTCCAGTAAGACCTTCAAGAAGGTTCCACAAGGTACCCTACTCTGGAAGGTTAGATCACATGGAATTGAGTTGGAACTGGCAAATTAGATACAAAATTGCCTTGATGGTAGGAAGCAGAGTGTAATACTGGAAGAATGCTTGTCAGACTGGAGGCCTGTGGTTATTGGAATGCCTCATGGATTGGTGCTGGGACCACTACATATTACGTATATCTATGATTTCGATGAGAATATGCAGGCATGATTTGTAACTTTGAAAATGACACTAAAATAAGCAGCATCATGGAGAGTGAGGAAGGTTATCAGAAATTACAGCAGTACCTTGATCAACTGGAGAAGTGGTCTGAGAAATGGCAACTGGATTTTAATATAGATCATTGTAAGTTCTAGCATTTTGCAAAGTCAAATCAAGGTTGGAGTTTCATGGTGAATGGTGTGTCGTAAGGAGTATAGTGGAACAGAGGGACCTTGGAATTCAGGTGCATGATTCTCTGAAAGTTGATTCAGAGATAGACAGGGCACTGAAGAAAGCATTTTGCACACTGGCCTTAATCAGTGTATTTCACTGATTATCGAAATTAGGGAGTTATGTTAGTTATACAGTATGCTGGTGAGGCCACAGTGGCAGAATTATGTTCGATTTTGTTCACTTTGCTATAGGAAGGGTGTTATTAAACTGGAAAGAGTGCAGAAGAAATTCACAAGGTTGTTGCAAACGACGCAATGATCTGAATTATGGGAAGAGGTTGGCAAGCTAGGAGTTTTTACTTTGGTGTGTATGAGACTGAGGGACAATCTGGTAGAAGTGTATAAGATCATGGGAAGGATGGACAGAGTGAGTGCACTCAATCTTTTTTCCCCCAGGTTTGGGCAATCACATACAAGAGGGCATCAGTTTGTGGTCAGAGAGGAAATAATAAAAGGGAAGCTGAGGCACAACTGTTTTACACACGGGGCTGGTACGCATACGGAATGAGGTGCCAGCGGAAGGGGTTGAGGTAGGTACATTCACAAGATTTAAAAGGCATTTCGACAAATACACGGACAGGAAAGGTTTAGAAAGGTACCAGCAATAGCAGGGAAATGAGGTTAGCGTGGATGGCCATTTTGGCCAGAATGGACCAGTTCGGGCCGAAGGGCCTGTCTCCGTGCTGTTGGACTCTATGACTCTAAAAACTATCGTTTATCTCCCACTGAACGTTATATTGCACTTTCCCAATTTACTGAAGCGAACTTAACCCTCTAGCCTCCAGTCTTTCATAATATTTGACCAGAATGTTCAAGCATGGTATACAGACACCGTGTAAAATGCACCAAATTAATGTCGTTATTCCTTAAATGCTACTTCAGACCAAGGTTAATAATTCGTCCTTCTGACCACACAACATCAATTCCGAAATAACCTGCACTCTAGTTTGATTCACAACATAATCGTCAACCTACCTCATATACACTTTCTGAATTTATTTTTCATAGCCTGAGCAGTCACTTAGTTAATGCAGTTTAGATGCAACTTGAGATCATCCGATAAGACTGCGGTATCCACAATGCTTGCCTATCTAATTTCCAGAGCATATGGTGCTCAGAATTTCTGGTACCACTTTGGTTTCGATATATAACACACCAATATTTGCTTCTCCTTGCTATCCTCAAGCTCGACCTAACCTGATTCTGTGGAAGCTGAGGGACACGTCTGTGTCATTATTAGTGATAGACTTGGACAAGACATTCAGGGAGGCTCACGTCGAATCTGAGATGATCTGAAGATATGTACCACAACACAGGACAAGCAACAATATCCTCCTCGCTCTGTCAGGATAAGAGTTACCATATATTCTCTGCTCCCTCACACGCACTGTACACCTGTTATTACACATACCCTCGACAAAGGTTCACACTTTATCTTCAAATAAGGCTCAGGCACTACAACTCTCACAATTAAATTCAGTGACTTTCATCCTCAATTTCTCTGTCACCTACGCAATCCCTCCCACACTAACAATACTATATAGATTCAAAACTGTCGACTGACTCATTCCAAACATCTCACAATTCCCCCACCTACACCAACACTAACAGCTGGGTCACCCATTCCCACTCTCCCTCCCTCCTTTTTTCCTATTCCAGGAGAAACAGACTGGAATAGGACAGAAAGGGCCAAGCCGGGTAGTGGAGTGCCCTATATCCGTTCCCCCATCCCCTCCCCCTGCATGTGGGGAGGACTCTGAAAGAGCCAAAGAGGACCAGTACGCCTCATGTGGAGATTCTGAAACATCCATGTCCCACCGACCGATAAAGAAGCAATGTTCAGTGAAAGACAATTCTCACTTTAATCCCACTGGCAGTTCCAACAGCAGTCCTTTCACTTCCAATAAAAAGCACAGATAACTCACTGCACAGAGACGCAGACACGAAAATACACAGACGCATTGCCAAACACCCCAATATACGAACACACACAATATTTACAAGGACATGGGCATAGACACACGTATAAACACACAGAGACATTTATATCACATATAAATACACACAAACACATATAGAAACACAGACTGAAACACAGACAGACATATGTAGACACTCAAACACACAGATAGCAAGCACATGGACACGGACACACACGTATTTAAACACACACATACAGACATGCACACATACAGACGCGCACACACACACACACATACAGACACACAGAGGTACAGACACGAGATTCATTAAGACACAAATCGATATGTCTTTGATTTGTAAGTGGATCAAGGATTCTCGGGAGAAGGCTGAAGAATGAGGTCGAGGTACACTTTAGTGTCGTCTGCAAATTTACTAATCCATTCACCTATGCTTGCGTCTAAGTCATTTATAAGAATGACAAACAGCGGTCGTCCCAAAACAGATCCTTGTGGCACACCACTGGTCATTGGACTCCAGGCTGAATATTTTCCATCAACCACCACTCTCTGCTTTCTTTTTGAAAGCTAGTTTCAAGTCCAAACTGCTAAATCACCGCCAATTCCACGCCTCTGCATTTTCTCCAACAGCCTACCATGTGGAACCTTTTCAAAGGCTTTACTGAAGTCCATGTATACCACGTAAACTGCCCAATCTCATCTACATGCTTGGTCACCGTCTCAAAAAACTCAATGAGATTTGGGAGACACGACCTGCCTTTGATGAAACCATATTGACTATCTGAATTCGAATTGTTGCTTGCGAGATGTTTATAAATCTTATCCGTTATAATCTTTTCCAAAAACTTTCCTACAACAGAAGTAAGGCTCACTGGTCTATAATTACTTGGGTCATCTCTACTGCCCTTCTGGAACAACAATTGCAATCCTCCAGTCCTCGGGTACTAAACCTGTAGACAATGACGACTCAAATATCAAAGCCAAAGGCTCTCATATCTCCTCCCTAGCTTCCCAGAGAATCCTTGGATAAATCCCATCCGGTCCAGGGGATGTCTGCTTTCACTCATTCTAGAATTGATAACACCTGTTCGTAAATAACCTCGATCCATTCTAGTCTAATATCTCGTACCCCATTGTTCTCCTCTACAATATTCTCCTTTTCCTGAGTGAAAACTGATGAGAAATGTTCTTTTAGCAACTCTCCGATCTCGACAAGGTCCACACTCAACTTCCCGTTTCAGTCTATGACTGGCCGTATTCCTACCCTAATCATCCTTTTATTCCTCACATTCCTCTAGAAAGTTTTAGGGTTCTCCTTTATTCTATTTGCGAAAGACTGCTCGTGTCCTCCCTATTCTCTTCTTAACTCTTTCTTTAAATCTTTCCTAGCTGATCTGTAACTCTCCATCGCCTCAGCTGAACCAACTTGCCTCATCAACACATAGCTTCCTTCTTCTTCTTAACAAAAGATGCAATTTCTATCGTAAACCACGGTTCGCTACCTTGCCACTTCTTCCCTTATGACAGGGACATACCTATCAAGGACATACAAGAACTGTTCCTTAAACCAGCTCCACATTTCCATTCTCTGCATTCCCTGCATTTTGCTACCCCATTCTTTGCCTCCTAATTCTTGCCTAATCATATTATAATTGCCTTTTCCCCATCGATAACTCTTGACCTGTAGCGTGTACCTATCGCTTTCAATCGCTAAACTAAACATAACTGAATTATGGTCACTCTCTCTAAAGTGTTCAACTACAACTAAATCAAACACTTGGCCTGGCTCATTACCAAACATCAGATCCAATGTGGCCTCTCCTCTTGTCGGCCGTTCGACATACTGTGTCAGGAAATCCTCCTGTACACATTGGACAAAAACTGATCTATCCAACGTACTAGAGTGCGAGCATTTCCAGTCAATGTTAGGGAAGTTAAAGTCCCCCATAATGACCACTCTTACCCAGAATAATTTTGCTAATCCTCTTTTCCACCTCCCTGGAACTCTGCTGAGGCTATACAAAAACTCCAAGCAGTGTGACCTTTCCTCTCCTGTTTCGAACCTCAGCCCACACTACCTCAGTAGACGAGTCCTCAGCAAAAGTTCTCAGAGCCAGCGTTATATTATCCTTGGCTAAAAAGATCACACCCCCTCCTCTTTTACCGCCTTGCCTATTCTTATTGAAAGATCTTGAACATCTTTCATCCAAGTTCCTATAACAGCTATGATGTCCCAATCCCATGTTCTGAAACATGCGCTGAATAGATTAGCCTTCCCTGTAAAACCCATTGCACTGAAGTAAATGCATTTTAGTTCTTCAGAATTACTATATACTCTAATTCTCTCATCTTTCTTTTCTAACTCGCATGTTCTCATCATATTCAGAGATTTCTCCATCCATCCTCAATTTACACTGCTACTTAGAGTATCTCCACTTGCCTTGTCTGTCCATATAAAGTCTTCCTTTATGGGGTGAGCAAATCTCCCTGCTAAGATATTGGTGGCTTTCCCGATTAGATGAGACCGATCATTTTGAAACAGCCCTTTTCTATTTCTAAAGACATTCCAACCTCCCAAAAATCTGCATCCATCAACAGCTCTTCATGCCATTGATTTTTCTCCCTTAACCCTTTTTTTCCCTTCCCCGCTTGTATTTGTCATTGGGAACAAACCAGAAATTAATATTTCAAGGTTTTTTTAATTTTAATCCTCTACATCACCTGTTTAATTCACTCCGGACTGTTTTAGTCTTTTCCCCAAAAATGTCATTCATACCAATATGTACAATAATTTCTGGCTGCTAAATCACACCTTTAACAGTATACTTGATACTTTCAGAGAGGTTCTTAATCATAGCACCGGGAACCAATAAACTATCCTAAAGTTTTTGCTCACTGCCACAGAATTTCCTGATTATGCCCCTGACAGGAGAGACCCCTGCCACAATAATTATACAAAATCTTCTCAAACGCTGCATAACATAAGAATTTTTTCAACAGTCCAATAACCGATGGCTCTGCCATTTTCCTCAGAGACACTATCCCCTTCAACAGTTCCAAAATCTGAACATCTGTTTGATAGAGGAATAGCCACCGGAGATTTTTGAACTACTTTCTTACCTGTCCTGACATTCACCAACTATCTGACTGATTTTGCTGGATAATAACTTCCAGCTATCTCCCTCACTAACTTATATATATATGGCCTTAATAATACCATGCCTATAAACAGAATTTTTCATGACATTAAAATAGAAAATATATCCGTATACATATCAAACATATAAAAAAAATAAAATCAACCATTTGGAAAACTAACTCAACAAAAATATTCCTCTTCAATAAGTTTCTCGAAGAAAAATGAACGCTCTCCAGAGCTGAACACGTGTCGGACTTTCCAGAATGAAGGTACATCTTCCTATTTAAAAAATACTCTTTGGAACTAAAAAAAATACTTTTGCATTTAAAACAAAGGAGAAGCCTTTTGAAACATGTATTGACTTTTCTAATTTATTTTTGTAGACCCCCCTTAAAAAGCTCGTGAAAACACTGTTCATTTGAAAAAATAGATTTTCTTTGCTTGTTTTGTTTTGTTTGTTTTTGAATGTTAATAAACCAAAATGGAAAAGTAATCTTATATTAATAAACTATATGAACTACATTTAATGCAATAAATAATTATAATTAATCTTTAACTATGCTTGCAATCCAAGGATCAGCTGTAAGATCCATACTGCTCTAAGAACATGTATTATAACTTTAAAAAAAATAAAGAAGTGTGGACATATGTTCTAATAATTTGCTTCAAATGCATGGTAGTCTTTACGATATGATTTGATCTCCTACTGTGTATATGTGCAGCATTTAATTGAATCTGTATCCTCATCTCTCCAGCTCTTTCAAGCAATCATATGAGCCTGTGTCTATCCTGCAGATGAAAAATTCCGTCCACTCTGACTATTGCAGAGGATGTTACAAAAAACATTTTTTGCAGAGTAAGTCAGCCCAACCTAGTCCAATATCAAACATATGTAATGAATAAAACATAGAGACGAATAGTATAAAAGGGGAATGTCAAAAAAAAACCGTGGCTCTCTCATAAGAAGACCTCAACTGCATCACGTTGTAAATTCACCAAAATAGGAAGAACAAGAGACTGAAATGCTTAATTATTCTTCTTCGAAAAACATCTGCAGAACAGGAGAAATGAAACAAGTCTGATCTGTGAGCTTATTAATGATGATGAGAATGTGATGGATGGATTTTGAGGGAAATGATAAATAATGCTTTGGATGACACAAAGATTAGGTGGATGGTTCGCAGTGAGGAGGAACATGCTAGTTGAGAGAACGATATAAATGGTTTGTTCAGGTGGCCAGATCAATGGTTGACGAGATTTGACTGATAAATGTGAGGTGATATATTTCAGAAGTAACAAGACAAGAGAGAGTGCTCAAACTATGATGAGGGGTTAGATGTTTTTTTTAAAGCAGAGGAGGTTGAAATGAGTACCTGATTGTGGTGTTTAAGAGCATGAGGTTTATGGACAGTTTGAACAGAGCGCGTTGAAACTTTATTGCTGGAACAGCACAGCAGGTCAGGCAGCATCCAGGGAACAGGAGATTCGACGTTTCGGGCACAGGCCCTTCTTCAGGCCCTTCTTCAGGCCTGTGCCCGAAAAGTCGAATCTCCTGTTCCCTGGATGCTGCCTGACCTGCTGTGCTGTTCCAGCAATAAAGTTTCAACTTTGATCTCCAGCATCTGCAGACCTCACTTTCTCCTTGAACAGAGCGCGGCTCTTCACCTTACTCGAGTGCTCAATAAGAAGGAGACACAATTTTAAAGTGAAAGTGATCTCACCATTAAGCTGTAAAGCTTAATTGCAGATTTATGTTGAAATTAGATTCCAGCATCTGCCGTGGGGGCATTTGAACCCAAGTTCCCAGAATCTTATCTGGATCACTTGATCAGCAGTTGGCGATAATATCACCAGAACTTGGCTTTCATCTTATCATAGTCTTGTTTGTTAAGGTGTGCATGACGCTTTACCTTTTCAGAATTCCTCTTCCACTCAGGAATTAACTTTAATTGATGTATTTTTACTATCTTGCTAAGTATTTGTTACTGTTCTTCAAATGTTCTGCCATTTAATAATTTTTTCCGAGTCTACTCAGGCCAATCCTTCCTCAGGCCTGTATAATTATCACTGAACGACACTAAATCTCTCGCATATGACTCTGTCTACAATCTTTGATTCTGAATGTGAACCTCCAGCATATTAAGATCACTCTTCCAAGAAGATGCTCAACTACAAGATGATTTATCACTCCTCCCTCATTATTCACACCAAATCTAAAAGTCAGTTCTCTGTGCAGTTTCCATGACGTATTGTTCAAAGAAACAATCCGTCATATATTCTAGGAATCGTTATTTGAGGCTACCCTTGCCAAATTGATTAATTAAGTCAATATGCATACACAGATTGCTCACTCTTGTGCCCTTCACACAAGCCTTTGCTATTCCCTGGTTTTTTAAAGTATGTTTGGCGGGTGGGGATATTGTGGCATGAAATTACTCCTCGAAGCAAGTTTCTTTCTCTATGCTTTATTTGGATCCAAATTGATTTGTCGTCTTGATCCCTCGTGCTAGTGTCATTTCTTAACGTAGGCTTTGATATCATTCTTAATAATGCAGCAACTCAACCTGCTGTGCCTTCTTGTCTGAATAATGAGTAAGTACACTTCGACATTTCACTTCCCAACACTGACCTTCCTGTAATCCCCACCAGACCGTATCTTTTTAAGTCTGTTTGTGCTGTCAGTTTATTCATTTTTTTCCAAATATTCCATCCATTTTGGCCCAAGGTATTTATATAATTTCTATTGGATATGTTTATCTCCTTTAATAATTTTGGCACACTACACTTTCCACACACTCCATTCCTATTTTTTGATCTGAACCTATCATAACAACACACACATTTTAAAAATTGCTGTGATTATTTTCCTCAGCATGGTCATTAGACTGGCCCTGCCTATCTATTCTATTAAACTCTACTTTCTGCTCACTTGCTGTCCTGCTGCTCTGGTTTTCAGTCTCCCGCATTATTCATTTAAATCCACCCGTGATGCATCATCAAACCTCCCTGCCAGGATGTTGATGTCCCTCCAGTTAAAATGGACCCTCTCCTTTTTTACAGGTCCCAACTGCCCTGGACGAATACCCAATAATCCATAAATCTGAAACCCTCTTCCTGAACCAGATCTTCAACCACATATTAAAGTTTTCTATCCGCATCTTGCTTATCCCACTTCCACCTAGCACGAGGAGTAATCCCAAGATTACAACACTGGATACCCTGCATTTCCACTCAGGCCAATCTCCCTGCACTCTCCTTGCAGGATCTTGTCACGTTTCCTGCCAATGTCATTGGCACCAATGTGTACCATGACCGCTGGCTGTTCACCCTCCCCTTTAGTGTGCCCTGAGCATGCTCGGAGACATCCCTGATCCTCGCACCAAACACACTTCTGATGAAGGACGTATAGAATCATCGAATCCCTACATTGTGGAAACAGGCCATTTGGCCCAACATGCCCACACTGACCCTCCAAAAAGTGGCCCTCCAGACCCATTAGCCTATTCTCCAACTCTACATTTATCCCTGAAATATGCACCTAACCTACACATCCCTGAACGTTATGAGTGTAGTAACTTGGCCAGAGCCAGTCCCCTACCGTATGTTGTTTTGCTTTCGCACCACATATACTGCCAGTACTTCTGGGCATTCCCAGTAACTTCTGGTTTTGTCACCAATGATGATCACATATTGATCAAAACTTATCCAACTCGGATTTGAAAAAAAAATTGAATTTATTTTCTCAATAGGAAACCAAATATTTAATCGTTCATGAATCACAGTAAATATCCATTAAATTATTTTTGTTTGGTCCATGATTATTATTTGTTACTTTGCCAATCCATGAATAAAAGAGATTTTTGCATGTTTTGTGCATTATCTTTTGGGAGGAATTAGAGGGGAGGTGGTACCAGGGGGTTGCCGGGAAAGTTAATTTCCACTAAAAACGGACTTAACTCGAGCATAACGCCTCCATTGGCAGCTGCGGTGAGAGCGAGGAGCGGAGTGGGAGAGGACGAATTGTGTGCAGGGAAGGTAAGTGATATATTTGGGCAGCGATTGAACGAGAGATACTACACGTGTAATGTTTCCCACTCCGAATTCCTCATCGAACCAAAACAAAATAACTCTCTACTGTTTTGATAAGATGCTTCTCTTCTTTCTTTTGATCCTGTGATTGGTGAAAGAAAATACCTTTCCTTTTCCGTTTATCTGATTTAAGACCAAGTTATGGTTTACAGTAAAAGTGGCAGGCGATCTCAAAGCCATGTTATGCTCCACTTGCTCAATGTCTGAGCTCAGGGACACAGCTGCTGTCCCTGTTCTCGTGCAAGACGTGTGTCCATATCCCTGCACTCTCCTTGCAGGATCTTGTCACGTTTCCGGCCAATAACAACGGTACCAATGTGTACCACAGCCGCTGGCTGTTCAGCCTCCCCTTCAGTATGCCCTGAGCATGCTCGGAGACATCTCTGATCGTCGCTCCAAAGACACTTCTTATGAAGAACGCATAGACGGGATGATGGCTCTGGAGCGGCGGATGGACTCACCCTGGCGCACACACAATGCGGAGGAGGTTGTAGATAGCAGATTCAGTGAACTGAACACGTCACAAATTAGGATTGCTGAAGGAGAAACGGAATTGGTGACCAAAAGGCAGAGAAAGAGCAGGAAGGCACTGCAGGTGTCCCCTGCGGTCACCTCCCTCCTGGGCAGGTCCACTGTTTTGGATCCTGTTTGGAGAGATGGCTCACCAGGAGAAGACAGCAGTAGCCAGGTTAAAAGCACCGTGGTAGGCTCTGCTGTTCAGAAGGGCGGGAAAAATACTGGAAGGGCTAAGTCACAGGGGATTCAATTGTAAAAGGAGTAGATGGGCATTTTTCTGTTCGAAGCCAAGACTCCCGATTGGTATGTTACCTTCCAGGTGCAAGGGACAGTAATGCCTCGGATCGACTGCAGAACATTCTGAAGGGGGAGGGTGAATATCCCGTTATCATGGTGCATGTAGGCACCAATGAAATAGGTTAAAAAATCAGGATGTGGTCCTACAAACAGAATTTAGGGAGTTAGGAGTCAAGTTAAGAAGTAGGACCTTAGAGGTTGTAATGTCAGGTTTGCTACCAATGCCACCTGCTCGTCAGAGTAGAAATGAAAGAATAGCATTGCTTGAGAGATGGTGCAGCAGGGAGGAGGTCTGACTTTTGGGACATTGGGACTGGTTATCTGGGAGGTGGGTCTATTACAAATTGTACAGTCTACACCTAAGCTCGAATGAAACAATGTCCTTCGGGGAACTCTTGCTAATGCTGCTTCGGAGAGTTTAAACTAATGTTGTAGAGGGATGGGAACCAAATGAGGAGATGAGTCGACATTAAGGAAATAGCAACTGCAGCCTGTAAGGAAATAGATAATGAAGTCAGCGTGAGTAAGTCGAAGAGTCGGCAGGGAGTAGATGATGAATACAAAGGGACAGGTTATCTGAGGTGCATTTGTTTTAATGCAAGAAGTATAATATGTGCATATAAACACAGGGCTTGGATCAGTACCTGGGCATTGATATTATTTCTATTACTGATACTTGGTTGAGGGAAGGGCATAATTGGCAATAAATATCCCAGGACATCAATGCTTCAGGCGGGAAAAAGAGCGGGGGGTAAAAGGGGTATAGGAGTTGCATTACTGGTCAAAGAGGATACCACAGCTTTGCTGAAGGAGGGCACTATGGAGGACTCGAACAGTGAGGCAATAAGGGTAGAGCTCAGAAAATAGAAAGGGTGCAGTAACAATGTTGGGGCCTCCCAACAGTGAGCGTGAGATGAAAGTACAAATATGTAACAGATCATGGAAAGATGTGGGAGCAACATGGTGGTGGTGATATTCGATTTTATGTTCGCAACATTGACTGGGATTCACTTAATATTAGAGGATTGGGTGGAGCAGAATTTGTAAGGAGCAGCCAGGAGGGTTTTTTGAGCAGTATGTAGAGTCCAACTCAGGAAGGGGCCATTTTTGTCCTGGTGAGGGGAATGAGCCTGGACAGGTGGTTGAAGTTTCAGTTGGGCATTACTTTCGGACTATTGATCACAATTCCATACGTTTTAGAATACGCAAGGACAAAGACAAGAGTTGACCTAAAGGAAGAGTGCTAAATTGGGGGAAGGCCAACTATACCAAAATTCAGCAGAAGTTGGGGAATATAGATTGGGAGCAGTTGTTTGAAGGTAATTCCACATTTGATACGTGGGAAGCTTTTAAAGAGAGGTTGATTAGAGTTGAGGTCAGATATGCTTCGGTGGAAATGAAGGGTAGGAATGGCAAGATTAGGGAACCATGGATGACTGGTGAAACTGTAAGACTAGCTTAGTGGAAAAAGGAACTGTACATAAGTTCTAGGCGACTGAAGACAGACAAAGCTTGGGAAGAATATCGGGAATGCAGGACCAATCTGAAACAAGGAAATTAAGAGGGCTAAAAGGGATCATGAGATATATTTAGCAAACAAGATTATGGAAAATCGCAGAGACTTTTATTCATATATAAGGAGCAAGAGAGTGGCTAGAGGAAGGGTTGGACCACTCAAGGACAAAGGAGAAAAGTTATGCGTGGAGTCAGAGAAAATGGGTGAGATTATTAATGAGCACTTTGTATCAGTATTCAACAAGGAGAAATGTGGAGATTAGGTATGGATGCTTGACTCCTCTAGGTCTGTTCGAAATAAGGAGAGAGGAAGGGTTGGTTATTCTAAAAGGCATTAAGGTGGCCAAGGTCCCAGATCTGGATGGGATCTATCCCAGGTTACTAAGGGAGGGGAGAGAGAGGGAACAGGTGGGAGCATAACAGATATCTTTGCAGCATCTTTGAACACGGGTGAAATCCCGGAGTACTGGAAAATTGTTAATGGTGTTCCCTTGTTTAAGAATGGCGACCCTGACGTTAGTGGCAGGGAAGCTGCTGGAGAAAATACTGAGGGATAGGATGTATTCCCAGTTGGAGGAAAATGTGCTTATCAGTGATAGGCAACATAGTTTTGTGCAGGGAATTTCATGTCTTGCCAACTTAACAGAATTCTTTGAAGAAGTGACAAAGTTGCTTGTTGAGTGAAGGTCTTTAGATGTCGTATACATGGATTTTAGTAAGACGTTTGATAGGGTTCCCCATGGTACGCTGATTGAGAAAGTGAAGTCGCATAGAGGTTGTAATCTCAGGATTGCTTCCAATGCCACGTGCTAGTCAGAGTGAAAATGAAAGAATAGGAAAGATGACTGCGTTGCCTGAGAGATGGTGCAGGAAGGAGGAGTTCTGATTTTTGGGACATTGGGACCGGTTATCTGGGAAGTTGGCCTATTACAAATTGGACAGTCTACACCTTAGCTGGAATGGAACCAAAGCCCTTCGGGGTTTTTTTGCTAATGCTGCTTCAGAGGGTTTAAACTAATGTTGTAGAGGGATGGGAATTAAATGAGGTGGTTAGTCAACATTAAGGAAATAGTAACTGCAGCCTGTAAGGAAATAGATAATGAAGTCAGCATGAGTAAGGGAAAGAGTCGGCAGGGAGTAGATGATGAACAAAAAGGAACGTTATTTGAGGTACATTTGTTTTAATGCAAGAAGTGTAGAATGGGCAGATAAACACAGAGCTTGGATTAGTACCTTGCAGTTGATATTATTGCTATTACTGATACTTGGTTGAGGGAAGGGCATGATTGGCAAGTAAATATCCGAGGATATCAATGCTTCAGGCGGGATAAGGAGGGGGGTAAAAGGGGTATAGGAGTTGCATTACTGGTCAAAGAGAATACCACAGCTGTACTGAAGGAGGGCACTATGGACGACTCGAACAGTGAGGCAATAAGGGCAGAGCTCGGAAATAGGAAGGATGCAGTAACAATGTTGGGGCCTCCAAACAGTGACCGTGAGATGAAAGTACAAATATGTAAACAGATCAAGGAAAGATGTGGGAAAACATGGTGGTGGTGAAAGGCGATTTTATTTTCGCAACATCGACTGGGATTCACTTAATATTAGAGGACTGGATGGAGCAGAATTTGTAAGGAGTAGCCAGGAGGGTTTTTTGAGCTGTACGTAAACAGTCCAACTCAGGAAAGGGCCATTTTTCTCCTGATGCTGGGGAATGAGCCTGGCTAGGTGGTTGAAGTTTCAGTTGGGGATTACTTTGGGACTATTGAACACAATTCCATACGTTATAGAATACGCAAGGACAAAGGCAAGAGTGGTCCTAAAGTGGAGGAAGGCCAACTACACCAAAATTCAGCAGAAGTTGGGGAATATAGATTGCGAGCAGTTGTTTGAAAAAAAAATCCACATTTGATGCGTGGGAAGCTTTTAAAGAGAGGTTGATTAGAGTTGACGTCAGATATGTTTCTGTGGACATGAGTGGTAGGAATGGCAAGATTAGGGAACCATGGATGACAGGTGGAACTATAAGACTAGCTGAGTAGAAAAGCGAAGTGTACATAAGGTCTAGGCGACTGAAGACAGACAAACCTTGGGAAGAATATCGGGAATGTAGGACCAATCTGAAAAAAGGGATTAAGAGGGCCAAAAGGGGTCATGAGATATATTTAGCAAACAAGATTATGGAAAATCCCAGAGACTGTTATTCATATATAAGGAGCAAGAGGGTAGTGAGAGGAAGGGTTGGACCACTCAAGGACAAAGGAGAAAAGTTATGCGTGGAGTCAGAGAAAATGGGTGAGATTATTAATGAGCACTTTGTATCGGTATTCACCAAGGAGAAATGTTGAGATTAGGTATGGATGCTTGATTACTCTAGGTCAAGTCGAAATAAGGAGAGAGGAAGTGTTGGTTATTCTAAAAGGCATTAAGGTGGCTAAGTTCCCAGGTCCGGATGGGATCTATCCCAGGTTGTTGAGGGAAGGGAGAGAAGAAAAAGGTGGGACCATAACAGATATCTTTGCAGCATCTTTGAACACGGGTGAAATCCGGGGGTACTGGAACATTGCTAATGGAGTTCCCTTGTTTAAGAATGGCGACCCTGACGTTAGTGGCAGGAAAGCTGCTGGAGAAAATGCTGAGGGATAGGATGTATTCCCTTTTGTAAGAAAATGTGCTTATTTGTGATAGGCAACATAGTTTTGTGCAGTGAATGTCATGTCTTGCCAACTTGACAGAATTCATTGAGGGAGTGACAAAGTTGCTTGTTTAGTGTACGTCTTTTTATGTCATATACATGGACTTTAGTAAGGCGTTTGATAGGGTTCCCCATGGTATGCTGATTGAGAAAGTGAAGTCGCATAGGGTCCAGGCTGTACTAGTTAGATGGATAGAGAAGTGGCTGGGCCACAACTCATGGAGATTAGTAGTGGAAGGGAGTTTCTGAAAATGGAGACCTGTGACCAGTGCTGTTCAACAGGGATCCGAGCTGGGACCACTGTTGTTTTTGATATACCGAAGTGATCTGGACGAAGATATCGATGGCCTGATTAGCAAGTTTGCAGATGACACGAAGATTGGTGGAGTAGCAGATAGAGAAGGGGACTGTAAGAGAATAATGAACAATATAGATGGATTGTAGAGCTGGGGAGAAATGGGAGATGCAATTCAATCCGGGCAAATGCGAGGTGATGCAATTTGGAAGATCTAATTCAAGATCGAAATTTACAGAAAATTGAAAAGTGTTGGGATAAATTGATGTTCAGTGATTTCTGAGTGTTCGGGTCCATTGTTCCCCGAAGATGGAACAGTGTGGTCAAGAGGACATATCGCATGCTTTCCTTCGTTCAATGGAGTATTGAGTACAAGCGTTGGCAGGTCATGTTACAGTTGTATCAGACTTTCTGTTCCCCACATTTGGAATACTGCCTACAGACCTGGTTGCCACATTACAAAAAGGATGTGGATGATATGGAGAGGATGCAGAAGAGGTTCACTAGGTATGGTGGGTGCTCGCAATCAGGAGATTTTGAGTAGATCGGAGTTATTTTCATTAGAAAGATGGAGGTAGAGCGGGGAACCTGATTGAGCTCTACAAAATCATGAGAGATATAGACAGGATGGAGAGCAAGATTTTTTTTACCCCAGAGTGGGGGACTCAATTATTAGGAGTCACAAGTTCGAATCAAGAGAGAAAAAGTCTAGGGTCGATATACGTGGAAATTTCCTTGTGCAGAGGGTGATGGGTGTCTGGAACACGTTGCCAGCAGAGATGGTAGAGGTGGTCACGATAGCATCATTTAAGATGAATCTAGACAGATCTATGAATGGGCAGGGAGCAAAGGGATACAGACTCTTAGAAGGTATGTGCCAGGTTTAGGTAGAGGATCTGGATCGGTGCAGGCTTGGAGGGCCGAAGGGCCTGCTCTTGTGCTGTAATTCTGTTTGTCCTTTGATATCAGACAGCTTGGAATCTTTGTACATTTTCTCAATCATGTGGGAATTTCTCATGCTTTCATTTCACTCCAATTGCAAAGGATCGTACATAACACATACGTAAACAGGGACACACCCAAAGACACAGACGCAGGTACAAATGCATACAAACATAACCACATAGACCCATACACACATACACACACACGCAATGCATTACTTTGTCGAAGAATATCAATAACATTATCAATAATTAGAATCATAGCTGGAATTCAGGATAAAGGAAGGATGAGAGAAATTGTCTTATTCTATTTGAAAAGACCATTATCTGAAGTTACTAAGGTAAACATCATACAACAACAGGTTATATTCCAACAGGTTTATTTGGAAGCACTAGCTTTCAATGCGCTGCTCCTTCATCACGTGATTGTGGAGTGTAAGATCGTAAGACACAATATTTATAGCAAAATATTAGAGTGCCATGCAGCGGAAATAGTATATTGAACAAACCTGGATTTTGAAGTCTTTCATCTTTTAGAATGGGTTGCAGTTTTCAGTTCATTAATATGTAAATACCAGAACTTCATTCAAGTCATCTTCTCAAGATAACTTAAAGTTTCACCACAAAAGGTGACATCTCAGCTCAGACAATGCATTAAAGATGGAAGGTCAGAGTCTGTCTGTGTCCCAATCTTGAGTCAGACTGGTTCTATTTCTAAAGTGGTATTAACAAAATATTTAATGCATTGACTGCCTGCTTTGACTTCTTGCAGTGTGTGCATCTTTGAGCAAAACCGAATGTATCTGCAAATATATGTCTGCAAATATAATGATATTAAACTGATGTGGTGGTTAATATATCTTGTAAATTTTCCAATGCATCCTGGCACTATTCTGTCCAACGAAATTCCATGTTCTTCTTTAGTAAATCTGTCAGTAGTGCCCCCATGCTGCTGAAATTTGGAACAAACTTCCTGTCGAATCTGCTCAGTCCCAAAGGTCGAAGCACCTATTTCTCCATACTCAAGGAAATTCCTCCATTGCTTTCGTCGACGCGTTCCGAGGAATTATCCTTCCATGTTCGATGTTATGTGCGAAGAATGTCACAAATTATGTTCTTTTTAAGTTTATTTCCAATTTTGTTTTTAGGAATCATCCTAAGTATTTTGCCAACTGTCCCGTGTGATCTTTCCATGAATGACTAAAGATCACTACATCATCAGGTTATTTCTTAAGCTGGCCACAAGTTTGTTCATGCGTCTTTGGAATGTGGCTGGTGTGCTCTTCATTCCAAAGGATATTACTTTGAATTGATGCAGTCCATTTGGGTTTACAAATGCAGAAACTTCTTTCGCTTTCTCTATTAAAGATATCTGTTTGTAACAATGCTGTAAATCAAATTTGTAATGTAACTGGCTTTTCCAACTTTCTCTGTACAGTCCTCCAAACTTAGTATTGGCTGTGAGAGCGATTTTGTTACGTCGTTGACCTTCCAATAGTCCAAAGAAAATTGTTGAGTTCCATCACCTATGGGAACTAACAAGTTCAGGGAACTCCACTCCATTCTGCTTCGGTTCGATGATGTCTTCATTGAGTATCACATTCACTTCCTTCTGGACTGTTGGGCTTGGAAATGATTAAGCCTGTAAAGGTATTGTTTTATTGGAACAGCATTCCCTCCTTCCACCCGCATGCACACAGGTATAAGTTCTCCCACAATATTCCTGTATATGTCCTCATAATGCTGCAACAAACCTTTAGACTGTGTTCTTTGCTCCTGAGACAGATAGCTAATTCTACCACCCCATTCTTTAAGGACTTCCTCATTATTTAACGTACTTTGAGGCACATCAAACTCCATTACATTTGGATTTGATTCCTCACTCGGCAGAGCAATAAATAACACCTGCTTCTCCAATTCCTGTCGTTATTATAGTAAGGTTTCAACATATTCAGATGACATACCCAATACAGCTTCTTTTCTGCCCAGCATCTTTATCAGATAGCTTGCCTGACTCAACATTTTCTCAGTTTGATAGGGACCACTAAACCTGCCTTTGAACCTCCACCTACTGGAAACCATACTAATACATCATCTCCTTGGGAAAACGTCTGAATTTTATAGTTTCTATCTGCCAACTGTTCATTCTACGTTGTGCCCTATTCAGGTGCTGTTTAGTTAACTCACCTTCTTGATTTAATTGTTCCGTCACCACTGCTACATAATTCAAGTGTGAGATCTATGACTTCGATCCTATCAAATTTTTAGTTTCAAAGGCCCTCTCACTTCCTATCCAAATATTAACTCAAAGGTAGTAAACTGAGGACATTCATTTGGGGTATCTCTCATGGCAATCCATACAAGTTCGATACCTTGATCCCAATCATTCAGTGTATCCTGAATGCATATTGTCTTCAGGGTCAATGCCACCTTTCCAAGGCTCTCTGGGATTTTGGATGGTACAGACTTGATTTAAAGTGTTGAAGATTAGAGTGGTGCTGGAAAAGCACAGCAGTTCATGCAGCATCGGAGGAGCATGAAAATCGACGTTTCGGGCAAAAGCTCTTCATCTGGATACCTGATGAAGGGCTTTTGCCCGAAACGTCGATTTTCCTGCTCCTCTGATGCTGCATGAACTGTTGTGCTTTTCCAACACCACTCTAATCTAGAATCTAGTTTCCAGCATCTGCAGTCCTTGTTTTTACGTAGTTTAAAGTGTTGTATGCTATCCAAGACTTCCTTAAAAGTCTCAGCAGTACAGTGGGACCCTTGGCCTGATTTAATTTCTCCAGGTAGCCCATAACGGGAAAAGAAAGCTACCAACACCTGACCATCCTTTTTGTCTTAATACTCCATCATGGAATTGCCTCCAAAGTCTCGTGGGCGCATGCATTATGGTTAGCAAGTGCTGATTCCCACTTTTAGTTCTAGGGAGGGGACCTCCACAACCAATCATAACCCGTGTGAAAGATTCTTCAAATGCGGGAATTGGCAACAAAGCTACTGATTTTATTACTGCCTGTAGCATACCTACCATTAGGCATGTAAAACATGTGTGGCAATATTCAACCACATTCTTGTGCATGCCAGGCCAATGGAAGTGTTTTGTACATTAGCCTGACTGCTCCTGACACCTAGGTGATCTCCTTCTGGTAATTCATGTTCTACCCATAACACGTTCTGTCTATATGCTACAGGCAACACAACCTGGTGCACTCTGCCTATTTCTCCTCTGCACTAACCTGCTGGGGTCTCCACTTTTGTTTTAGGCTTCTATCCTTAAGATAATAACCCTCAGGAATACGTTCTGATTCCTTTTCTGAGCTGGCATCATAATATATATCTTCTCACATTTCTGTTGCAAGTCACTTAGCCTTTCTGGACTAAACACTTCTGTCTGACCCACTGCCTGTTAAGGGTTTTCCTGTACCATTACATCATACAGGGTGTCAGCTAACTGAACCTCAACTTCTCATCTTTCCTTCTTGCTGTAACTTATGACAGTGGCTTCTGACTACGACACAGTCTAGAAAACTTCCATGGCATTCTTCTTGTAACTCCTTAGTTCCCTGATCTTTCGTTGGCTTCTCCACTACAAGGGGCGTCACTCCCACCTTGGATCCTGCTAAATAATTCCCAAGAACAAATTGCATTCCTGAAACTGACATTCTCTCAATCACTCCTACAGTTACTGCCCCAGTCTTGATTTTGCTCTCCAACCTGATCTTACACAGGGAACGCTAACTTTCTGGAGAAAGTGAGGTCTGCAGATGCTGGAGATCAGAGCTGGAAATGTGTTGCTGGAAAAGCGCAGCAGGTCAGGCAGCATCCAGGGAACAGGAGAATCGACGTTTCGGGCATAAGCCCTTCTTCAGGAATGAGGAAAGTTTGTCCAGCAGGCTTAGATAAAAGGTAGGGAGGAGGGACTTGGGGGAGGGGCGTCGGAAATGTGATAGGTGGAAAGAGGTCAAGGTGAGGGTGATAGGTCAGACTGGGGTGGGGGCGGAGAGGTCGGGAAGAAGATTGCAGGTTAGGAAGGCGGTGCTGAATTCGATGGATTTGACTGAGACAGGGTGGGGGGATTTACGGTGGATGGGAGATCCCCCGAGGTAATGAGGTTATGGACGGTCTGGGAGATGATGGTTTGCTGGTGGGGGGTGGGGTCATGGTCAAGGGGGCAGTAGGAGGAGGTATCTGCGAGCTGGCGTTTGGCCTCAGCGGTGTAGAGGTCGGTGCGCCAAACTACGACCGCGCCTCCCTTGTCTGCTGGTTTGATAGTGAGGTTGGGGTTGCAACGGAGTGAGTGGAGGGCTGCGCGTTCCGAGGCTGAGAGGTTGGAGTGGGTGAGAGGTTGGGGGAGTTCAGGTGGCGGTTAATATCGCGGCGGCAGTTGGCTATGAAGAGGTCGAGGGCAGGTAGGAGGCCAACACGGGGTGTCCAGGTGGATGGGGTGTGTTGGAGGCGGGAGAAGGGGTCGTCAGAGGGTGGGCGAGAGTCTTGGTTAAAGAAGTAGGCACGGAGGCGAAGGCGGCGGAAGAATTGTTCCAACCTCATAGTCCCACAACCCCGCACCTCCCGCTTCTACCTCCTGCCCAAAATCCACAAACCTGACTGCCCCGGCCGACACATTGTCTCCGCCTGCTCCTGCCCCACCGAACTCATCTCCGCATACCTTGACACCGTCCTGTCCCCCTTAGTCCAAGAACTCCCCACCTACGTTCGGGACACCACCCATGCCCTCCACCTCCTCCATGATTTTCGCTTCCCCGGTCCCCAACGCCATATTTTCACCATGGACATCCAGTCCCTGTACACCTCCATCCCCCATCACGAAGGACTCAAAGCCCTCCGCTTCTTTCTTTCCCGCTGTACCGACCAGTACCCTTCCACTGACACCCTCCTTCGACTGACTGAACTGGTCCTCACCCTGAACAACTTCTCTTTCCAATCCTCCCACTTCCTCCAAACGAAAGGAGAAGCCATGGGCACCCGCATGGGCCCCAGCTATGCCTGCCTCTTCGTAGGATATGTGGAACAATCCATCTTCCGCAACTACACTGGCCCCACCCACCACCTTTTCCTCCGCTACATCGATGACTGTATCGGCGCCGCCTCGTGCTCCCATGAGGAGGTTGAACAGTTCATTCACTTCACCAACACCTTCCACCCCGACCTCAAATTTACCTGGACAGTCTCAGATTCCTCCCTCCCCTTCCTCGACCTTTCTATTTCTATCTCAGGTGACCGAATCAATACGGACATCTACTACAAACCGACCGACTCCCACAGCTACCTGGACTACACCTCCTCCCATCCTGCCCCCTGTAAAAACGCCATCCCATTCTCCCAATTCCTTCGTCTCCGCCGCATCTACTCCCAGGAGGACCAGTTCCAAAAACGCACAACCCAGATGGCCTCCTTCTTCAAGGACCGCAATTTCTGTTCATCACGTAAGTTCTCTGGAAATGCGTTTATGAACCCCGCCAGCAGAATAAACTCTCTTGACTTCGTTTCCATTCTCTGAACTTGATTTTCCTGACTAATTTACAACTGCTGAAGTTCACACTCTCTCTCCCTTTCTCTTTTCCTTCATCTCTCTCTTTGGTCAGCTAATAAACTTCTCTACTTTTTTCTCTCTCTCTTTTCAGTCTTTTACTCCCTTTTCTTAGTCTCCTTTTTTCTCTCTCTCTTCTTTCTTCTCTCTATCTTCTTGCACAGCTAATATCCTTGTCTTCCTTACGTTTTCTTCTCATACCGTCTTGCTCATATACAGTTTACGTTTCTCTAACTCTGCTGCACTTCTGTTTCTCTGATATACCTCAGTGTTTGACCAAGTCCATTTCAATTTCCTTTTGTCCCTGGTTAAAACCAATTCTAATCTGTTTGCTAATACCAAACATAAAAATCCTTCCTCTGTCTTTCTAACCTTTCTTGGCAAAGTTGGGAAGCATCTTCAAACTTCAGAACCTCTTTTGCAATGTTAAGAGCCATTTCTCTTTTCTTTTAATTTAACCGACCACATGTAATCAAAATGAAACAAATTATTTCACCTAAATTTTATTTAAAGATTTACGACAGTAATCACCAAGTGATTAAACTGCTGGGAGCTTTGGTATCCAAATTCTGTTCAAACTTGTCCAAATTCCAGAGGAGCCTTCAATCTGTTAAAATGCAGAGGTCGAGCCACTACTAAATAAAGCTAAACACACAGAAACGCTCACCTCACCTTGTCATCTGTTCAAAGTGTTAGGGACTAAAAGGGAACACCTAATTGCCCCCTTTTTAAAGAAAAATAGCAGGTTATTCCGAACAAAACTATTAAGAAACTGAACATTGCTTCCCTTAACCGGAACCCTATTGACATGCTGTTCCAATAACACAATAAATATTACATTAACTTAATCACATGTCTACCCTGCCTCAACCTTCTCTGCTGTATTCAATCTCTTACCCATTAATTCACTGCGTCATCGTATTCCTTTTCAATAAGTGAACGTGAGAACTGCAGATGCTGGAGATTAGAGTCAAGAGTATTGTGCTGATGAAGGACTTTTGCCCGAAATGTTGATTTTGCTGCTTCTCGGATGTTACCTGACCTGCTGTGCTTTTCCAGCACCACACTCTCGACTTATTTCTTTTTTCTGGATTAGTGGTGCTGGAAGAGTACAGCAGTTCAGGCAGCATCCGAGGAGCAGTCAAATCGACGTTTTGGGCAAAAGTCCTTCATCAGGAATACAGGCAGAGAGCCTGAAGGGTGGACAGATAAGTGACAGGAGGGTGGGTGTGGGGAGAAATTAGCATAGAGTACAATAGGTGAGTGGTGGAGGGGATGAAGGTGATCGGCCAGGGGGAGGGTGGAGTGGATAGGTGGATCACGCACACGCATCCTTTCTCACACACACAGTATTCTCTCTCTCACAAACCCATTCTCTCTCTCACGCTCACACTCATTCTCTATCTCACACATGCATTCTCTCTCTCACACACACGCATTCTCCCTCTCACACACACGCGTTCTCTTTCTCTCTCACACACGCATTCTCTCCCTCTCTCGCACACGCATCTCTCTCTCTCTATCGCACACACTCATTCTCTCTCTCTCACACACATTCCCAATTCCTCCGCCTCTGCTGTATCTGCTTCCAGGAGGAGCAGTTCCACCACAGAACACACCAGATGGCCTCCTTCTTTCGAGACCGCAATTTCCCTTCCCACGTGGTTAAAGATGCCCTCCAACGCATGTCGTCCACAACCCGCACCTCCGCCCTAAGACCCCACTTCTCCAGCCCGTAACAAGGACAGAACGTCCCTGGTGCTCACCTTCCACCCTACCAACCCTCGCATAAACCAAATCATCCGCCGACATTTCCGCCACCTCCAAACAAACCCCACCACCAGAGATATATTTCCCTCCCCAATCCTTTCCACCTTCCGCAAAGACCGTTCCCTCCGTGACTACCTGGTCAGGTCCACGTTCCCCTTCAACCCACCCTCCCAAGCTGGCACCTTCCCCTGTCACCGCAGGAATTGCAAAACCTGCGCCCATACTTCCTCCCTCACCTCCATCCAAGGCCCAAAAGGAGCCTTACACATCCATCAAAGTTTTACCTGCACATCCACCAATATCATTTATTGTATCCGTTGCTCCCGATGTGGTCTCATCTGCATTGGGGAGACTGGACGCCTCCTAGCATAGCGCTTTATGGAACATCTCCGGGACACCCGCACCAATCAACCACATCGCCCTGTGGCCCAACATTTCAACTCTCCCTATCACTCTGCCGAGCACATGGAGGTCCTGGGCCTCCTTCACCGCCACTCCCTCACCACCAGACGCCTGGAGGAAGAACGCCTCATCTTCTGCCTCGGAACACTTCAAACCCAGAGTATCAATGTG
Source organism: Chiloscyllium plagiosum (assembly GCF_037043375.1). Taxonomy (NCBI): domain Eukaryota; kingdom Metazoa; phylum Chordata; class Chondrichthyes; order Orectolobiformes; family Hemiscylliidae; genus Chiloscyllium; species Chiloscyllium plagiosum. The sequence goes on along the minus strand of NW_028270184.1, from coordinate 29,220,430 downwards.
GACGTCCCCCTCCCCCCGACCTATCACCTTCATTCCCTCCCCCACTCACCTATTGTACTCTATGCTACTTTCTCCCCACCCCGATCCTCCTCTCACTTATGTCTCCACTCTTCAGGCTCTCTGTCTGTATTCCTGATGAAGGGCTTTTGCCAGAAACGTCGATTTTACTGCTCTTCGGATGCTGCCTGAAATGCTGTGCTCTTCAAGCACCACTAATCCAGAATCTGGTTTCCAGCATCTGCAGTCTTTGTTTTTACCCTATTTCTTTTTACTCCGAATATGTTTTACAACAAAAGGTATCTTTTTGATAGACTTATTTCTGAATTCTTTGTGAGCAAGATTTTAGATAGGCAGTTAGCTCTTCGACTCTGCAGCAGTTGCTCTGTTGTTCGGTGGCAGTTGCTCTAACTAATTTTGAAAATGTCCACTCTTTTTTATACCCCCAACATCGTTCCCTGTCACTGGTCTGAGGCCATCAAAACAATAAATTCAAACACGATTGGGTTTTAGTATCCCGGGCATAGCTTAAACTAATTGGTTAATTTTGAATTGTTGTCAAAATAGCAACCAAAATTCAAGTATCCACTTAACTGCCAATTGTTGCATGTATCCATTTTGTAACAGCTCATCTCCCAGCCCTTCCATTTGGGCAGCTGAGCCTGCAACTTGAGTTTACTTTAATATTCAGAAAACAATGTTCATTTTAAATTGGATCGACATGCTTTGGCTTCATAAAAACTACCATTTAATAACACAAATCATTAACGAAGATTAATATTCTGAGTGCATGTTGAATTATTGGCATTCTTAATTTATTTGCAATTAGCTAAAGCTCATACATTTCAGTGAGAAATTAAATTTGTTAATTATATTTTATTTTATAAGAAAGCCAAATCTATTTGATTGTTGAATTGTTTGCTACTGTGAATATGTAATAGTTTACAGACGTTGAATACTTAAATGTGATCGTACAAACATGAGGCAAATATTCTCTGTTCAATATAAAATAACATGTAGTTTTCTTTTATTTTTCTATCATAAAGTGTTGTAATGAGTTTATATTTTAGTTCCAAACATATAGTAACAATGTAATTGTTCTCAGAGATAATGCAAGAATTGTTATGTGAAATAGTCGGTATTCACATGTTATTGTTGCCGCCAGTTTACAAAACACAGTAGATATTTTATTATTGTTCATACCGGGAAACTCATCACTTGCAATCACGACCTACATAATAAATAGATTCCAAAGGATCTGAATTCAGGCATAGTGCTACTGGAACTCACAGCTGCATGTAATACTGAGTGACACACTGGCCTGCTCCTCAACATAACCAGAGTCCTTACAACCTGGGTCAGGGCAGTTATTCAAACATTCTTTCACAAGAAATCATTTGCAGCCCACCCTGGGCAGGTGAAAACTAACCAATAGCCTATCTCTGGTCTTAGTGTAGATACAAATGCTGTCCAAACTACGTACCAATGACTGACCAGAAAACATGTCTTACAAATTCATCTTCTGTCTCAGCCTGCTCCAGGGAGCAGATATATTGGGATGTCTTGCCAGAACACACCGCACAAGCAACTTGACAGCATCTGGCCTGCCTCCTAGATTCCAGATATTTGCACCCTGCACCAGACCCAGGATGAAGAAATTCACAATTTGACTGTCTCCTATAGCACACTGTGTCTCACAGTGAACATTCTAAAGCCATAAGCAGCATATGTCACCTTCACACTCATTAGTGTCAAAATAAAATTGAACTTTTGTGTAGATGGCCAGAGGGTCATCTACACAAAATACAAGGGTCACCCAACCTGCTTTTGAGTGGGTTTCGATCGAGATCAGTCCTGCAGACTGCATCTGAGGGAAACAGCAGCAAATGCCAATCCGAGAACCACTTTAATAACTGAACTGTGGGGATTTTGTCTGATGGATGTCACCACACATACGTTGTACTGACACTCAGTTGAATGTAACAATGGGCACCATAAGTGCAAGTCTCGACCTAACGCCCTCCCCCAGATTCCTCACCTCACTCCCTCCCCCATTCACCAATTGATGAGAATTCACTACCTGGGAGAAATAGTCTGTGCTTCATCTCAGGTGGTCCACTCCATAATGGCCTGTTCAACCCACTTAAGGACTGCTTTCCATTTCAGGGTTACATGTGGTGCTGACTTCCTGAGCCAGTATGATTCCCAATATCCTGGGGATCATGGAATGGAAAAAAAGAGGAAGGCAGTAACCATTTTCTGTGAGGAACTCCACATGATGAGAGGGAGGTTTGATCTACCAAAAGGAGAGTGATTATTGTTCACAAAGAGTCAGCACAAGCCGGTACCCTGCACATTCCAGCAGCATCGCTGGGAACACATACACTTGTGGAGAGACTTAATCAACGCTGCCCATTACTGAGGTCTGCCCCTCTGCACACTGAGTGGGGAATTAATCACCAAAAAACGCATGGTATGTGGAGGTGATCGCTCAGTTCAGGAAAGTGGCATTTGCTGCATCACTTTTTTTAAAAAATGATGATTCAACAAATATTGCTTCTTACAGTCTTAGATTTACAGTTTTGGTTCGTAGATTGGGAAGCCTGATAACAAACAGTGAATGGTTATAGAAGTACAGACGAGGTACAGACTGTTCCTGGTGTTATACTCCAGGCTGGATGTCCTTTACGTTGGAGCTACGAATATTACATGACAGACAGATGTGATAAGTAAATAGATTGACACGTGAATTTGTGACTTTTTTTGCCATCAGAGATGTGGTTGAAGGAGGTAAGGATTGGCAACTCTATATTCTATAGTATAGAAACTATAGCAAGGAGATGCTGTTGTTTTATTAATTAAGGGATCAATTACTGCTGTTAAGAGGGACAATATTTGCACGGGCCTTCAACTGAGGCTTCGAGGATTGCGAATAGAATAAAAATATGACAGATAATCGCTAGGGTCATACTAAGGATCGCCAGTTAGAAGATGATACATGAGCCAATGTGTAACCAATCGCTGTAGTATATAAAAACAATGAGAGGGTAATTATATTTATGCTTTTCAATATGCAACGTTTATTGGGGCAGTCACGTGCTTTTAAGAGGGGACAAATATTTTGAAATTTATAGCTGAGACTTTCTTGTATCAGCATGTGGAAGATACAACAAGGGATCGTTTAGTTCTGGACCCAATCTAATCTAGTCCCACTAGCCAGCACCTGGCCCATATCCCTCCAAACCCTTCCTAATCATATACACATCCAGATGCCTTTTATATGGTGGAATTCCAATTCTTGGTAAATCTGTGGTCGAACAGCGTGGAGTGGGGAGGCGTGTTTATGCTCAAAATGGATTTGATGAGAGTATGGGTCCAACATTTTACAATCTAAGATCCAATGAAGGAAAACAAGCCCATAGAACCTTCAACATCTGCAAATATTCAGATCTGAATAACAGAGTAAATAGAAGCTTAAAGCAGCTATAAAGTGAGAAGATCAATGGAATCCCTATAAGAATGTAGAAAGTGTAACATTGAACTTAAGGAAATCAGTAGAAAATCAAAAATTGGGTGTGATAAAACTTCAGCGGGTGTTCTGTCCCTATAGCAGGGAAGAGGATAACTCGGGAAAGAATGGGGGTATTAGGGATCAAGGAGGCAGCCTGTGCGTGGATCCAGAGAATATGTTAAACACGTCCTTCATATTTTTCTTCAGTTTAGAGAGTGACTTATTGGAATCGGGGAGCGTAGCAGTAAAAAGAGTAGACACATCCCCAGATCTGGATGAGCTGTATCTTAAATGATATGGGAACAGAAGGAGGAAATTACAGGTTCTGACCCTCTTTTCTTACTGTGCTTTTGCCACAGAGGAGTTGCGATAGAACAGGGTGCAATCAAATGTAGGTTCAACAAGATGTGCTCGAAACAAACGAGAGAATTAAAACCACCAAGTCTCATATCAGTGAGAGGGGAACAATTGTAGAAGGTTCTTAAAGCTATTGAGCCTGGATCATTTAATCTCTTCAAGGGTGAGAGACATATTGTTAATCAGTCAATGAATCAAAGGTTACGAGGAAAGTGGAGTTGAGGATTATCAGAACAAACATCATTGAACAGAAAGGCAGAGCATACTCGGTGAGCTACTGGACCTACTGTTGTTGCTATGCCTTATGGTATTCGGTCTGCTACTATCCCTGTGTTCGCAGGAACAACGACCTCTCTCTGAGACACAGTTCAGATTGCAACTGACTAATTCAAGGAATTTATAAATGCTACACCGATAGCCAGAAATATGTTTGTCGCAGGAATCCAATCTTTATTTTATAACTTTCAATGAAGTGTAGTATCATTCTTTGAAACACTAGGCAACACAGATCTAGTTTGTCATGGCCGTCTTTGATAGAATGTTCCTTGGAAGAAGTCAATTGAACCTTGCTTGCCATCTCTCTGTGGCAGTAATATATTTCCTGAGATAAATAATCAACATTGCAAATAGTCCTTCATGTACAATCTGGCCAAACTCCTCCTCAACTGAAAGAAGACGTCACTCCTCCTGTGCTGAAATCCTCTGACAATAAAGGTTCCCATTCCACTGATATTCCAAGTAGTTTGCTGCACCTGTATTTTAGACGTCGGCACTTATAGACAAGGACACTTAGGTTTTATTTAAAACTGCACTTTCCAACATTTTAAGATTTATGAATTATACTGCGCATCAATTTCGCCATAAAAGTAGATAACATTCTGTTTCCACATGATGATATTTGCAGTGATCTTGACCATTTGGACACCGATTCAATCTTCATAAGTATTTCCATGTTCCTCACTGCACACATTCCCACTCAAGAATTACGTTTAAGTCCTACATTCTGTTTACTGTCTTTTCACTAATAATTCATTCATCGAGTGAAATTGTAATGCTAGAATTGTTAGGATGCAGGAGGCCCAGTGTGCATTCACAGGCTCTTCAAATGCACATCATTACCTCCACCCATTATTTGCTTTTCCTCTGTATCCTCCCTGACTCATCCTGAACACAATCTACTTATTGTATTTCTTTCTGTGAAAAGCAATCTAACGGTCGTTGTTGAAGAATAATCTCCTCTGAGTAAATATTCTCAACTGAAGAAAAGGCAATGAATGAAGTACATCACCTCGGCATTCAAATTGACCCTCAGCAGCCTTCTATAGTCAAGATTGAGTTGACACGTTTCAGGTTATCCACTCGACATACGTCTTGTTCCCTGTTTTAGTTGGTACTGTTTACTTCTTTGATTACACCTTAAAACCTGAGAAAGAAACCCTTTTTCAAAGGAAAGGTTGTGACAGATTTGGGCCAAATGCAGGTAAACGGAGTTATGTAACAAATGTCCTTAAATTGTGGAACAGACGCAAAGGGTTCAACAACCTCATCCTATTCCTTTGGTCTTATGTTCCATGTTGCAATGGCATGGTGACCATGCGGCCAATTACAAATTCATTTCAACAGATAAATATTTAATTAAATTATATGGAGTTATTGTTTGTACCATAATGAATTCGTATTGCTAATAAAATGTAGGAACATGCCTGGAAACGTTATGCTGTCCATGTATAAGGAAGGGTGCATTTGCTGTCCACCTTGGTTGCCATCACATCCACAACATTCACTGCCTCCACCATCAACTTTCAATTGAGGCAGTGTATCCAACAAGATACATCGTAGATATTTACCACAGTTCATTCGACAGCACCTTCCAAGCCATGACCATCTGCAATATCAAGGGCAACAAATCCATGGAAATATCACCCCTGCAAGTTACACATAAAGTCAATGACTGTCCTGACATGGAAATATATCTCCATTCCATGGGTTTCACTTGATGAATAACCTGGCTTTCTTTCCCTCACATTATTGTGGGTGTCCTGCGCCAAACTGACTGCAAATGCTCAAATAGGCAGCGCACCGCCACCTTGTCCAGAACAACAGTATATGGGTAACAAATGATGGCCCAGCCAGCAATGGCTGACACCTATCACTAAATAATACACTAATGATTAACAGCTTGCAATCTGGGTTTCCCTTTCGGAATAAATTTGTTCTATATTCTTGAGTTTCAGGAAATGGGTACGTGATTTTATTGAAATCTAAAAGATTTTGAATTGCAATGCCTTGATTGGGCACATGCTGAAAAATTATTTCTGTGGGTCAGGGAGTCCAAAACACGATAACAGGGTCTAGGGATAACGGGCAATTTATTTGGGTCTGAGAGGATGTGAAGTCATTTCAATCAAAGGATATTAGAGGGTTTAGTGTTCCCCATCTTAAGAATTGTGGATGCATTGTGAATGAAAACAGTGAAAAGTTCACAGAGATATGGAGGAGCTCAGGGTTAGAGGAGCTCACAGAAATAGGGAGGTATAAGAGCAGCGGGATGTTACAGATATAGGGAAGCTGTAATAGAACAGAGTGATTTCCTGGATAGTGATGGGTTTACGGGCTGGATGTTAGAGAAGGCTGTAGCTGCTGGAAGAGTTTACAGCACTAGGGAGGACTGGAGGAGTTGGAGGTGGTTACAGTGATAGGGAGGTATGTAATTCCCAGAGTGGGTTCCAGTCATGTGGAGCGACGTACGTGCTGGAGGAATCCTCAGTGACAAGAAGAGGTGAAGATGCTAGAGATCAGTTGGGATGGATGGGTGGAAATGTTACAGAGATAGGGAGGTGTGTAGTGACTGGAGGAGATTACAGAAATAGGGAGTGTTGTTGGGTCTGGACGAGATTCCAGAGATAGGGAGAGTTGTAGAGGGCTCGAGGATGTTACAGGGATTGGGAAATGTGTAAGGTTTGACTAGGATATAGAAATTGGGAGAGGCATAGGGTCTGTAGGAGCGTACCGAGTTAGGCAGGTGTGTTTTGGATAGAGTGACATTTTTGCCATCAGAGATATGGTTGAAGGAGGTCAGGATTGACAACTTAATATTCTGTAGTACAGGAACTATAGGCTGGACATGGTTTGGTTTTATTAACTAAGGAGTCAAATACTGCAGTAAAGAGGGATGATGTTGTTGAAGGGCCTTCAATTGAGGCTTCGTGGATAGAGACTGGAATACAAAGATGACAAATATATTGGTAGGGTCATATTAAGACGCCCAGTTAGAAGAAAGATGAGGAGCTATTGTGTAACCAATCACTGTCGTGTATAAAACAATAAGAGGTTAAATCTATTTATGCTTTTCAATATCCAACATTTATTGGGTAGTCATGTGCTTTTACGCGGGGACAGATATGTTGAAATTTATTGCTGAGAGCTTCTCATATCAACATGTAGAAGATACAAGGGATAGTGCATTGCTGGGTCTTATTGTGGAGAATGAAGCCAGTCATATGTTCGACGCAGGATAGGGAGAGAATTTTAGGACCAATGATCATAACATCATATATTTTAATTTCCGTAAGGAAAAGGCGAAAAACATGTCTTCAAAATATAAGGTTTTTGGACTGGGGAGACGGAGTTTATTAGAAAACAGAATCTGGCCAAAGTAGTTCTTCTTCACTTCTGGGTAAAGCTGTCGTCGAACAGCGTGGAGTGGGGACGAGTGCAAATGCTCAAAATTGATTTGGTGAGAGTATGGGCCCAATATGTTACAATCTAAGATCAAGCTTAGGAAAGCAATCCCAGAGACACGCCGATGTCTACAAGTATTCAGAACTGAATAACAAAGTAACAGGAGTAGCTGTGTAGCTTAAATCTAAATAACTGAATAAAATAACTGAGTAGCTTAAATCAGCTATAAAGTGAGCAGATCAATGGAATCCCTTAAGAATGTAGAAAGTGCAGCGCTGAAGTTAAGGAAGTCAGTAGAAGGAAATAAAGGAGGTGTGATAAAACATTAGCGGGTATGATTAGTAAGAAGCCCAAGATATTCTATCCACATATCGGGGGAAGAGGATAACAAGGGAAAGAATGGGGAATATGAGGGATCAAAGAGGCCGCCTGTGCACACAGCCAGAAAATACGTGAAACACGTCTTTCATATCCGTCTTCACTTGGGCGATGGAGTTCTTGGATTCAGGGACAGTGACTTTGTGACCCTTTAACAGATTGATAGCGACCGGAAGGAAGAACTGGAAGTTTTGGCAGAGTAAAGAGTGGAAAAATCCCCAGATCTGTGAGATTTATGTTAAACTGATATGAAGGAAGAGGGCGATATAACAGGCTCTGAGCTTTATTTATTTATTTATTTAATGTGCTTTTGAACAGAGTGGAGGTGCGATAGGAGAGGTCGGCCTCTAATTTCAGTTCAACAAAGGGCGCTAGAAATAAACAAGGGAAATAAAGACTACCAAGTCTCATATCACTGAGGGAAACAATTGCAGAAGACTTTGAAAATATCTTCAAGGCGGAGAGACATATTTTTATTCAGTCAGTGAATCATAGGTAACGGGGAAAATGCAGGATAGTGGAGTTGGGGATTATCAGAACAAACATGACTGAACTGAAAGGTGAGCTGTTGGGCATATTGCTGTCCCTATGCTTTATGGTATCCAGTCTGCTACTGTTCCTGTGTTTGTGAGAACAACAACCTGTCTCCTATTGGAGTAAGATACAGTTCAGAATACAACTGAATTTATAAATGGTACACGAATAGCCAGAAATTAGTTAGAAGCAGGAATCTAATCAGTATTCTGTAACTTTCAATGAAAATAATTTTCATTCCTTGAAACACCAGTGAACACAGGCCATGTTTCTCATGGATCTCTTTGATAGCATTGTCCTTGGTTGAAGCCGATTGAACCTTCCCTTTCCGCTCTCTATGGCAATAAAATATTTACTGAGAGAAAGAACCAAAACTGCCCAGAGTCCTCCAGGTGCAGACTGGTCAAGTTCCTCTCCAACTGAAGCAAGACGTCTCTCCTCTTGTGCTTATATCCTGTGACAATAAAAGTTCTCATTCCACTGTCTTTCCAAATAGCTTGCTGCACCTGTAAGTTAGACGTCAGCTGCTTATAGACAAGGACACCTTGGGTATTATCTCCATCAGTACTTTTCAACGTTTCACAATTTGTGAAATATAATATCCATTAATTTCTCTAATAAAGTGGATAACTTCACGTTTCTGCATTATATGTCATTTGCAATGACCTTGCCAATGTGGAAGCCCATTCACTTTTCATAAATATTTACATCTTCCTCACAGCACACATTCGCACACAAGAATTAACTGTAAATTCTTCACTCTGTTTCCTGTCTTTTCGTGAATAATTAATCCATACGAGTCCATTCATAATTATAGTGTTGTTAGAGTGAAGAAGGCCCATAGTGATGTCACTGGCTCTTGAACTGAGCATTATTACCTCCACCCAATTTCCCACTTTTCCTTTGCAACCTCCTTAACACGTACCAAACACAATCTACATCTTTTATTTCTTACTTTAAAAAGCTGCATAATTGTCTTTGTTGAAGAAAATATTCTCTCAACAGAAGCAAAGGCAACGAGTGAAGGACATTATCCCATCATTCAAATTATCCATCTACAGCCTTCCGAGTCAACACTGAGCTGACTACATGTTTCAGGTTATCCACTCAATATCCATCTTGTTGCCTGTTTTGGTTGGTATTTTTTCGTTCTTTGTTTACACCTGAATACCTGAGATAGAAACCCTTTTGCGAAGGAAAGATCGTGACAGATTTGGGCGAAAGGCAGATAAACGGAGTTTTGTAACAAATCAGTTATAATCTCCTTAAATTGTGGAACAGGCGCAAGGGGTTCACCAACCTCATCCAGTGCAGACGGTCTTGTGTTCCACATGGCAATGGCATGGCGATCATGTAGCCAATTACAAACTCATTTCAGTAGATAATTGTTCATTTAAATTACATGGAGTCACTGACTGTAACAAACTGAAGTCGTATTGCCAAAAAGTAGCTAAGACCATATCTTGAACAGCTATGCTGCCATGAATAAGAACGGACACATGTGTAGTCCGGCTTGATTGCCACGACATCCACAACATTCACTACTTCCACTATCAACTCTCAAAGGAAGCAGTGTGTTCCAACTACAAGATACATAGCAGACATTTACAGAAGTCCATTCGACAGCACCTTTCCAGCCTTGATCATCTGAATTAGCAAGGGTAACATTAAATCTGCAAGTTACACAAAGTCAATGACTATCCTGACTGGGAAATATATCTCAGTCTCACGGGTGTCACTTGATGAATATCCTGCCTTTCTTTCCCTAACATTATTGTGGGTGACCCTGCACCAAAGTGACTGCAACAGTTCAAATGGCAGTGCACGGCCGCCATGTCCAGAACAACAATGAATGGGCAATAAAAGATGGCCCAGCCAGCAATGTTTGATACTATCAATGAATAATACAAAACTGTTTCACTGTTTGGCATCTGAGTTTCCCTTGCTGCGTTTGTGAATAGATTTAGTCGATATTCTTAAGTCTCAGGAAATGGAGAAGTGATTGATTGAGGTGCAAAAGTTTTTGAGTGGAAAGAGCTTGATAAGGCAGATGCTGAGAAATTATTTCTGTGGGTCTGGGAATCCAAAACATGATGACAAGATCTCAGGATAAGGTACAACGTATCTGGTACTACGATGGTGTGAAAACACACCCCTCAAAGGGTCTCAGCGTATTCAGTATTCGCCTTCCAAAGATTGCAGATGCACTGTCAATGAATATTGTGAAAATTTCACAGAGATATAGAGGAGCGTCAGGTTAGATGAAGTTACAGTGATATTGAGGTATAGGTTTAGGAGGGTGTTACAGATGTGGGGAAGCTTCAAGAGAACAGGGAGATTACCGAGGTACGGATGGGTGAATGTGCTGGAAGACTTTACAAACTTCGCGAAGGTTGTTTGGGTTGTAAATGGTTCCAAAGGCAGGGAGGAGTGGAGGAGCTTGTGGAGTTTATAGCTAGAGGGTAGTATGTAATTGCTAGAGTGAGCTTCCAGAGATATGGAAGGATATTCGTGATGAATGAAGCCACGGTGATAAGAAGGACTGAAGATACTGCAGGAGATTACAGACATCAGTAGCAGTGGAGGGCTGGAATATGTATGTGTTGGTGGAGGTTATGTAGATAAGAATAGGTTTAGGTGGATGACACCGATATGGGGAGGTGTGGAGAGGCTGGGGGAGATGACAGAGGTCAGGAAGACCTTCAATGATGGATGAAGTTCACAGAGGTAGGGATGGTTAGAGCGGCTGGAGGAGTTTACGTAGATAGAGGATGAAGTGGGTAGAGGAGGTTACAGAGATGAAGACTGCAGTTGTCTCTGGGTATGCTTAAGGAAGTGGGGAAAGATGTAAAATAAAACATAGTAAAATACAGCGCAGAACAGTCCCTTTGGTCCTCGATGTTGCACCGACCTGTGAACTAATCTAAGATAATCCCCCTACACTGTCCCATCATCATCCAAATGCTTATCCAAGGATTGTTTAAATCCCCCTAATGTGGCTGAGGTAAGTACATTGGCAGGCAAGGCATTACACGCTCTTGCCACTCTCTGATTAAAGAACTTGCCTCTGACACCAGAAAAAAACCTATCACCCCTCAATTTGTAGCTATGCCCCCTCGTACAACTTGATGTTATCGTCTGAGGAAAAAGGCTTTAACTGTCTACTCTATCTAATCTTTTGATCATTTATATGTCTCTATTAAATCCCTTCTTAGCTTTCTTCTCTCCAATCGGAATGAGCCAAGTCTCTCAGCCTTCCCCCCTAAGACCTTCCGTCCAAACCAGGCAACATCCTCGTAAATCTCCTCTGCACCTTTCCAATGCTTCCACATCCTTCCTGTAATGGGGCGACAAAACTGTACACAATAATCCAAGTGAGGCTACGCTAGCGTTTTGTATATTTGCAGAATGACATTACGGCTCGGTAACTCAATCCCTCTTCTAATAAGACCTAACACATCACATGCCTTCTTAACAGCACCTGGGTAGCAACTTTCAGGGATCTATGTACATGGACACCAAGATCCCTCTGCACATCCACACCACCACGAATCTTTCCATTGACCCAGTATTCTGCCTTCCTGGTATTCTTCCCAAAGTGAATCGCCTCATGTTTATCTGCATTGAACTCCATTTGCCACCTCTCAGCCCAATTCTGCAGTTTATCCAAGTCCCCCTGCAACCCGCAAAATATTTCTATACTGTTCACTACTCCTCCGACTTTAGTATCATATGCAGACTTTCTAACCCATCCACCTATGCCTGCATCTGAGTCATTTATAAAAATGCCAAACAGCAGTGGTCCCAAACAGATCCTTGTGGCACACCACTAGTAACCGGACTCCATGCTTAATATTGTCCATCAACCACCACGCGCTGTCTTCCTACAGAAAGTCAGTTTCTAATCCAAACTGCTAACTCACCCTCAATTCCATGCCTCTGCACTTTCTCCAATAGCCAACCATGTGGAACCTTATCAAAGGCTTTACCGAAGACCATGTATACCACGTCAACTGCCCTACTCTCATCCACATGCTTGGTCACCTTCTCAAGAACCTCAATGAGGTTTGAGAGACACGACCTCCCATTGACGAAATCATGTTGACAATTTGCAGTCAAATTGTTGCTTGCTAGATGATTATAAATCCTCTCGCTTATAATCCTTTCCAAAACTTTTCCTACACAGACATAAGGCTCACTGGTCTATAATTGCCTGGGTCATCTGTTCTGCCTTTCTTGAACATGGGCACAACACTTGCAATCCTCCAGTCCTCTGGTACTAAACCTGTAGACAATGAAGACTCAATTATCAAAGCTAAATCTCCACCAAACCCGCCCTAGCGCACCAGAGAATGCTCTAATAAATCCTATCCAGCTCGGGGACGTTTTCACTTTCACTCCTTCTCGAATTGATAACACCTCTTCCTTACTAACCACGATCCTTTCTAGTCAAATATGCGTATCTCATTCATCTTCTCTATAATATTCGCCTTTTCCTGAGTGAAAACCAATGAGAAATGTTTGTTTAGCACCTCTTCGATCTCCACAGAATCCACACTCAACTTTCCACTTCTGTCTTTGACAGGCTCTATTCCCATTCTCGTCATCCTTTCATTCCTAACGTACCTATATAAAGCTTTCAGAATCTCCTTTAATTGACCTGCCAAAGACTACTCATGTCCTCTCTTTGCTCTTCTTAACTCTCTCTTTAAATCCTTCATAGCTAATCTGAAACTCTCCATCGTCTCATCGTCACATAAGCCTCCTTCTTCCACTTAACAAAAAAATGTGATTTCTGTAGGAGACCACGGTTCCCTTACATTATCACTTCCTTCCTGCTTCATAGAGCCATGCTATTCAAGGACACGCAATATCTGTTCTCTAAACCAACTCCACATTTCAATTATCCACATTCCCTGCATTTTGCTACCCCATTCTATGCATTCTAAATCCTGCCGAATCACATTACAATCGCCCTTCCCCCATTGATAACTCTTGCCCTATGGCATATACCCATCCCTTTCAGTCTAAACGTGTTCATGGAGGTTATATACATAAGAAAAGGTAGAGGTAATAGAGAATGGCAGAATTATGGGGCGGTATGAAGAATGTGGAGGACTTTCCAGAGACCAGGAGAGTCTCGTGGTTCGATCAGATTTACAAAGAGCGGGAGCGGGCAGTGGCTGGCCGAGGTTACAGAGACAGGGTAGATGTGAGAGCAGCTTAGAGAAAAATGTAGGGTTTGTAGGGGCTAGAGTAAGTCACAGATAAAGGGATATATGTAGATAATGGAGGAGGTTAGAGAGATTGGGAGGGATGTAGGGTTTGGAGGAGATGAGTGAGATAACGAGGGATCTGAGTTTGGAGGAGGTTGCAGAGTTAGGGAGAGGTGAAGGAGTTGGAAAGTATTAGAGATATAGAGAGTGGTGTTGGATTTGAAGGATTCAAAGTTTGTGCGAAGATTTGTAGCTCGGGTGCTCGTTGTTGTGGTTCTGTTCGCCGAGCTGGAAGTTTTTGTTGCAAACGTTTCGTCCCCTGGCTAGGCGACATCATCAGTGCTTGGGAGCCTCCTGCGAAGCGCTTCTTTGATGTTTCCTCCGGTGTTTATAGTGGTCTGTCCCTGCCGCTTCCGGTTGTCAGTTTCAGCTGTCCGCTGTAGTGGTTGGTATATTGGGTCCAGATCGATGTGGTTGTTGATGGAGTTTGTGGATTTGAAGGAGATTAGAGGTAGGGAGTGGTGTAGGTTTTGGAGATGATTAGAGAGATCGGGAGTGGTGTAGGTTTTGGAGGTGATTAGAGAGATATGGATGGATCTGGATTTAGAGGAGGTCACAGAGCTAGGGTGGGGTGAAGGTTGGGGAGAACATTGGAGAGATAGGGAGGTGTAGAGTGTTTGGAGTAGGTCAGAGAGATAGAGAGTGCTTAGCGTTTGGAAGACTTTAGAGAGATAGAGAGGGGTGTAGGGTTTGGAGTCGGTTAGAGAGGAAAGAAGTGATGTCAGATTTGGAGGAGGTTAGAGAGACAGGGATGGGTTGCAGGGTTTGGAGGAGGTCAGAGAGATAGGGAGGGATCTGGGTTTGGATGAGGTAAGAGAGATAAGGAATGATCTAGGTTTGGAGGAGTTTGCAGAGATAGGGAGTGCTATGGGTGCTGGAGTAGGTGAGAGAAATACGGAGGGGTGTAGGGTTAGGAGGTGCATAGAGAGGTAGGGAGGGGTGCCAGATTTGGAGGAAGTTACAGAGGTAGGGAGGCGTAGCATTTGGAGGAGTTTAGAAATGGGGATAGGGTAGGGTTTGGAGGAGGTTACAGAGATAGAAGGTATGGGGCTGGAATAGGCGAGAGAGATTGGGAGGTGTGGGGGGTTTGGAGGTGGTTAGCGAGATAGTGAGGGGTGTAGGGTTTGGAGGACGTTACAGAGATAGGGAGGAGTATAGGGATTGAAGGAATTTAAAGAGAGAGGGAGGTAGAAGATTCTGCAGATATCTACGGTGACAGGATAGTTGATGAATGGACAGACAAGGGACAGAGAGTAATTGAAGGAGTGAGACCTTGGAGTGTCCAATCACGTGAGCCAAAGAGTCAGTGTCATACACGCTCTTCTGTTGACAGTAATAAGAATAAAAGACCCTTTTCCCTGCAAATTCCTCCTTCCTAATGCCTTGGAGCTAATGTCAGAATTGACAGAGATGTCCTACAGACTGCTCAAGCAACAACGTGACATAACAAAACCTCATGGGGTCATATGAAAGGCTGACATGGAAACCTCCTGCTGACTCTCATCCCTCAGCCTCATGGTGTCAGATCAAACACTGACACGGGAACCTCCTGCTGACACCCGTTCTCAGCTAATGGATCAGTGTCCCTCTACATTGAACAGAACTTGGAGGAAACACTGAGAGAATGACAGAGCTGGCAGATGTATACTGGTTGGGCCATTTCAAACCCCACCAAGAAAGGTTCAGCAGCAGCATTACTGATCGAGGTGGTCGGGTCCAAAGGGACATAACTGCTTCACTGCGTCTGCACCGGGTCGGGGGGAACGACTGACAGGGAGAAACATCCTTGACTTAATTCTTACCAACCTACTGGCTGCAGACACATTGTTCGATGACCGTATTGGGAATGGGTGGCTACCGCACGCAGTATGTTTGGAGACAAAATTGCACTTTTACATCGTGAAGACCCCCTGTGTATATGTGACATCATCACTGTGCTAAACAGGGCAGATTTCCAATAGATTTTGGAATTTTGCACTGGCCTGAGGGTGGTGGTTCGGGTCATTACCAACAGCAGCAGAATTGTACTCCAGTATAATTTTCACTATCACTGCCTGGCAAATGCTCCACTTTATCCTGACCATCAAGTCAAGGATACACCCTTGTTAAATGGAGAATACAGGAGGGCCTGCCTATAGTAACGCCAGATGCACCTCAGAATGAGATGAAGTTACTAAACTGGGCCACTTACTCATCACATGGTATAAATAGCAAATGAGACACAGATCTAACCAATGAATCAGACCTAACCTCTGCAATCCGGGTGAGTAGTGGTGGACAATCACACAACTCATTGAAGGAGGAGGATCCATAAATACCACCTTCCTCAAATATTGAAGGGCCCAGCACAATAATAGAAAAGCTAAGGCTGAAACTTTCATAACAATGTTCAGACAGAAGTATCGATGCGATGCTCTATTTTAGTCTCCTCCAGATGGCAGGCTTCAGCTAATCCGATTCACTGTGTGTTGTATTTACAATCAGCTGGAGGGATTGGAGAATGCAACGGCTGTGGGCCCTGATAACATTCTATTCAACCTGTTCCTGCTGGGATACAGCACTGGCATCTACCAGTGCTGTAGATGCCAGTGGGAAACTATCCAAGTTTCCCACTGGCAAAACATCAGACAATCAATGACTCTCGCATTGCTCTAATCCGTGTCATTAACAAAGGGATGGAAGATGTCATCTACAGTGGGATCAAGCAGCACTTCCCAGCACCAACCTGCTCACTGAGCTCAGTTTGGGCTCTCATCTCTTGGGCTCATTGAAGCCTTTGTTTAATGATGTATTACACGAGAACACAGCTGAATTCTAGAGGTGAGGTGACAGTTACTGCACTTTTAACATGATCATAAACTGCATTTGCCCAAATGTTGTATCCAGGATTAACGGCAAACCTGGAGCAAATAGAAATCGTCTGCACTGGCAGAAGGTACACCTAGTACAAAGGAAGATGGCTGGTGTTGGTGGAGAGCAGCCATCTCAGCTCCGCCGCAGGTTCCCAGGGGAGGGGTTTCTGGGTAAGCCTGTAGATCAGAAATGGAAAGATAGGGCACCATACCCCTACAGGGTGATAGGATGGTTCTCTCCTTAGGTAGAGAAGACTGGCGGTAGTTTAACTGGACAGTCATCATGTGTCAAGGGAAGGAGAGCTTGAGTAGGACAGCCCTTTTCAGACACCTCAGTCAGTGCAGGAATGGAACCCACACTGTTGGCATTAATCGGCATTACAAACCATCCGTCCAACTGACTGAGCTAACCAAGTCCACACGCAGCTCCTCCTGGTGGATATTGAAATATTATTCCATTCAGATATGTTGTTAGACACCTCTGGAGCAGGTGGAACTAGAACACAGCTTCCTATCTCAGAGAGAGGACAGCATCAGTGAGCTTTAAGAGTGTTCTCTGCCCTAGGCCCAATAATTTTCAGTTGCTTCATAAATGACCATCCCTACACTGTAAAGTCACAACTGGGGATGTTTGCCAATGATTAGACAATATTCAGCACCATTTGTGATTTACTCAGATACTGAAGCAATCCTTATCCAAGTGCAACAAGGACATGGAAATATGAAGGTGTGTGCTTAACAGTGACAATACCATTTCCATTGCACAGATGCCAGACAACGATTACCTCTAACAATTGAAAATGGAACCATATCCTCTAGCGTTCAATGCCACCACCATCACTGAAGTCCCAACGACCAATATCCCGGGGATTACCGTTAACCAGAACTGGACTGACCATATAATTTCATTACCCATTGCTGTAAAAGGCTTATGCTAAAACGTTGACTCTCCTGTACGTCAGATGCTGCCTGACCTGTTGTGCGTTTCCAGCGCCACACTTTGACGCATATTAATAAATTGGCTACAAGAATATCTCAAGGGCTAGGAATCTCTCAGGAATAACATACCTCATGATTTCCAAAAGTCTGCACACTATCTATAAGATACACATTGAATGTGTGTGTAATAAAATACCCGCCCCTCCTACATTTTCCCTGTGAATGCAGCTTCACCCCTCATTCACTGACACTGAGGAGCAATAATACCTGCCATCTACACGGTGCTCTGCAGAAATTTAACAAGGCTTCTTACAACGTACCTCGGAAACCATGACCGTCAAGAAGGACAAGGGAACAGATACATGGGATCATCACCATGTTCGCTTTCCCATCCAAGCCACCCACCATCCTGATTAGGAAGTATACTGTCATTCCTTCAGTGTCACTGTTTCAAGTTCCCTCCCTAATGGTATTGTAAATATTATTACAGAACATTGACTGCAGTGGTTCAATGTGGTAGCTCACCCTCACCTTCTCAAGGGCAACAAGGGATGGACAATATTTACTGGCCCAATCATATTCCATGAATAAATGAAAATGAAAATATTATCCAGACCTGCCCAATGCTGGACACTGTGCTTTGGGTTTTGTGAGCTCAGGCTGTTAGGGTTCAGGCAGTATCCTGTTTGTTGTAAACAGCTGAAGGGATGTGCTGTTTTAAATAACCTGTCACTCTCTCAGAGGCATGCCCTACATATCGAGCATCACAAAGACACTGCCATTCACATCCCATATTACTGAACTCTGAGATAGGCAGATGCAATTCAAAATGTACTCATATCACACTGTAACTTGTTTAAACACACAGTGATATTGTTGCCGTGAAAATGATTATGAGTGAATATTAGCAGGGAGAAAGTGAGTGCTGATGCTCGAGATCAGAGACAGAAATTGTGGTTCTGAAAAAAAATACGCAGCCGTTCAGGCAGCATCTGAGGAGCAGGGGAGTCGACTATGAGTTCACAATATTAATACAAGGGAAAATAAATGTATATTTTCAAAGTCATTGTACTTAATCATAATGTGGTCTTGGGTGTGGGAATGAGATTCATCATTTCAATGCTCCTTACTGCGAGTTGAGCACTTTTTTCATCAATTTGTTGTTATAAAAGTGAGCTGAATAAATGGGGTATATAATGCTTATTGGACAATCTACAAGTTGGCATCATGAAAGGATGTCGGACCTTCAGTAAAGAGACTTTGCTGTTAATGGTGAGAACAATGCTGCAAACATTTACCCAGAAATGTCCAGATCAAGTCACACAGAAGGACGTTGGGCTGCGATGATGCTGGCCATCAATGGAGCTGTACAATTCTGTTTCGATACTGACATCATGGAGCTAACAAACACTGGATATGGTTTATGAGGGATTCAATGTAAGACGCCATGTGCTGCAGGAACCCGTTACCATTATATCACTTGCATTCAGGATCGGATCCAAGGTGCAGAATTACAGAGTTTAGGTGCCAAACCAGAAGAGATATACTTGCAACACATGGTTGTTTACAAGCCATTGTTACAAATGTTGAACTGCGCCATGTGCGAGTACATTAATCAGTCTGCCCCACATACCTCTCCCCGTTGCTCAGGTATGTCTCGAACCAGTCTATTGTGGAGGGATTGTGTGAGTAACTGCCCAGCACAAGTTTGGAATCTCTCTGGATAGATCTTGGAGATGGTCAGTGTTTTGGAGATCGTGGTGAGGGCCAGTAACACTGTGTCTGAATTCAGGCTTTTCCTCAAAGTAATTTCCAACAGCTTTGCTGACTGCAAGATGGTGTGTTCACTGATCAGAACTTGAATCGGCTGTTTACTACAGTCACTGAAATGTGTAATAGTGAAGTGTGCGCTTGGCATTTCAATTATTGTTCACTTCAAGTGTTTTCACCTGAAAAATGTTGATGTTTGGTTTATTTTAAAATATGTAAGAAACAAAGTGATATTAACACTTCATGACACAAAATGTAAAAGGGACCTGTTATATATTTACCACGGACGAGTAAAAAAAACAGTCAGATATTGCCTGTAAAGCAGGGTTCTGTGAACAGGACTATATCCCTGGCAACTTCACCACACTGTCTGGGGGTTTCTGTCCCACTGACAGGACATAGCCAGGCTGAGGGGGCAGCTACTGGGTACATAGTCAATACAGTGCTCAGCATTGATGCGGGATCCTGTGGCTGCAAGACTGCTATGTGGCAGGTTATGAGGGAATCAGTAAAAGGGAAACATATAATTGACCACATCGTCACCGATCTGCCTACTGCAGATACACCTCTCCATTTCCTTTATCGGTAAGAATGGTCACTGCACAGTCCTTCGAGGAAGCAAGGTCTACCTTCACATTTTGCAGACCCTCCTCACCATGATATGGGTTCCTAATGGAACAGACATTAAACAGATTGAGAAACTAATGATGATGCATCTATGAGGGGCAATGGGCCATCAGCCGCAGCAGAATCATACTCTGTATAACTCAGTCTGCAACTCACAGTCCGACATACCTGCTACGATGCAGTAACCGTCACGGCCCGACATACCTCCAACTGTACAGTAACCATCACGGCCCGACATACCTCCCACTGTACAGTAACCATCACGGCCCGACATACCTCCCACTGTACAGTAACCATCACGGCCCAACATACCTCCCACTGTACAGTAGCCATCACGGCCCGACATACCTCCCACTGTACAGTAACCATCACAGCCCGAAATACCCCCCACTGTACAGTAACCACCACGGCCCGACATATCTCCCACTGTACAGTAACCATCACCGCCCGACATACCTCCCACTGTACAGTAACCATCACGGCCCGACATACCTCCCACTGTACAGTAACCACCACGGCCCGACATACCTCCCACTGTACAGTCACTATCATGGCCCAACATACCTCCCACTGTACAGCAACCATTACGCCGGACATACCTCCCACTGTGCAGTAACAGTCACACACCGACATACCTCCCACTGTACAGTCACTATCACGGCCCGACATATCCCTTACTGTACAGTAACCATCACGGCCCGACATACCTCCCACTGTACAGTAACCGTCAAGAGCTCAGTGCTTAGCACTGCTGCCTCACAGCACAAAAGTGCTAGGTTCTATTCCCGCCTTGGATGACTGTCTGTGTGGAGTTTGCACATTCTCCCCGTGTCTGCGTGGGTTTCCTCTGGGTGCTCCGGTTTCCTCCCACAGTCCAAAGATATGCCATTCAGGTGAATTGGTCATGCTTCATTGCCCATAGTGTTAGGTGCATCAGTCAGGGGTAAATATAGGGCAGGGGAATGGTACTGGGTTGGTTACTCTTCTGAGGGTTGATGTGAACTGGTTGGGCCGAAGGGCCTGTTTCCACACTGTAGGGAATCTAATCTAACCTCCAAGGTTCAAGTCAGGAATATCATGGAATAATCACTTCTCTGAATGAGTGCAGCTCCAACAGTACTCGAAGATGGACTTATGAGCAATAGGCAACACAGTTGTGTGGGGAAGATCATGTGTCACAAACTTGATTGATTATTTTACGGAAGTGACAAAATTGATTGATGAGGGTGTGGGGTTGGATGTTGGTCCTTTGGACCTTGGCAAGGCCTTTGATATGGTTCCTTACGGCAGGCTCATACAATAGGTGAATGAAAATGGGATCAGCGGTCAGTTAGTAAGATGGCCAAGAGAACTGCTTGGCCATAGAAGACAGAATAGTGGTGGAACAGTGTTTTTGTGACTGGAGATCTGTAAACAGATTGTCGGAGTTGCAGATTCTGAGGATGATTGCCAGAGAATACAGCAGGATGCAGGTCAGCTGCAGACTTGGACAGAGAAAACGCAGATGCAACTTTATCTGAACAGTTGCGATGTAATGCGTTTTCGAAGGTCTAATGCTGGAGATAAGTTTAAACTGGAATAAAACAACTGGCCGCATCAACATCCGAAGAGATCTATGTGTACAGCTCCACAGTTCCCTGAATTTGGCAACACGGGTGGATAGTGTGATCTAGAAAACTGATGGCAAACTTGCAGACAGGTATCCGAGCATGCAGTATGAAAATTAGCAGGTTATATTCCAACTGTAGACAAACTTAGTTCGGGCACATTTAGAATATTGTGTATAGTACTGGTTGCCACATCAGCCGAACGATGTGGAAGTGTTGGAAAGGGTATGGAAAAGGTTTACCAAGATGTTGTCTGGTTTGGAGGGTATGAGCCAGAAAGAGAAGAGAGAACAAGGGTTAGCAAGTTTTGAGAAGATTTGTAGCTCAGATTGAGTTTTTGGATGTAGGTTTGCTCGCTGAGCTGCAAGGTTCATTTCCAGACGTTTCGTTCACATACTAAGTAACATTTTTAGTGGACCTCATGCAAAGTAATGCTGAAAATTCGTGCTTTCTAGTTATATGTTTGGGGTTCTTTTCTTTGGGTTCCTAGAACAAGAGTTTTAAATAAAACATTACTTCTTGTCCAATGCAGACAGTGTTCAGAGTAATCTCCTCTATACTGTGCTATTTTCTGAAGTTTTCAAAGGTTACCAATATCTGCTAGGATCAATACACAGGGATGAAGCGAGAGGGCAGGAGGGAGCAGCGTGTAACCTGATTAGCATCACAATAATACTGATCCCAACATTTATTCACAAAGCTACTTCACTGTGCTGGCCTGTTTATCCTTCCTGTAGAACTGGGGAAAATCTTCACAGTCGTTGTCATACGGCAGCCGCGTCTCCATAATCCCAGCTACATCTGACTATTTAAAGCTACCAATTCATTGGCTTTGTTGAAACGTTAGGGAGGAATTCATGGATGGCAGCAAGTGCGAGAGCCCAGGATGTCTGTTGGCTACAGGGGAGGTTACAGAGATAGGAAGGTGTGTGAAGGCTGGGGATATTACAGGGGTATGGGTTGTTCTAGGGGCTGAAGGAGATTACAAAGACAAGAATAGTTTCAGTTTTTTTTAAGTGAAACTGGAGCTGGACCAGCCAGAGCAATATTTTTTATCTTCTCTATACTGTGCTATTTTATGAATTTTTCAAAGGTTACCAATATCTGCTAGGATCAATACACAGGGATGAAGTGAGTGGGCAGGAAGGAGCAGTGTGTAAATTGATTAGCATCACAATAATACTGATCCCAAAATTTATTCACAAAGCTACTTCACTGTGTTGGCTGGAAAAGCACAGCAGTTCAGGCAGCATCCAGGGAGCGGTAAAATCGACGCTTCGGGCAAAAGCCCTTCATCAGGAATATAGGCAGAGAGCCTGGAGGGTGGAGAAATAAGTGAGGGGAGGGTGGGGGTGGGGCGAAAGTAGCATAGAGTACAATAGGTGTGTGGGGGAGGGGATGAAGAGGATAGGTTAGGGGGGAGGGGAGACTGGATAGGTGGAAAAGAAGATAGGCAGGTAGGACAAGTCATGGGGACAGTGCTGAGCTGGAGGTTTGTTACTGGGGTGAGGTGGGGGAAGAGGAAATGAGGATAGTGTTGAAGTCCACATTGATGCTCTGGGGTTGAAGTGTTCCGAGGCGGAAGATGAGGCGTTCTTCCTCCAGGCGTCTGGTGGTGAGGGAGCGACGGTGAAGGAGGCCCAGGGCCTCCATGTCCTCGGCAGAGTGGGAGGGGGAGTGGAAATGTTGGGCCACAGGGCGGTGTGGTTGATTGGTGCAGGTGTCCCAGAGATATTCCCTAAAGCGCTCTGCTAGAAGGCGTCCAATCTCCCCAATCTTGAGGAGACCGTATCGGGAGCAATGGATTCAATAAATGATACTGGTGGATGTGCAGGTCAAACTCTGATGGATGTGGTAGGCTCCTTGAGGGCCTTGAATAGAGAGGAGAGAGGAGGTGTGGGCGCAGGTTTTGCAATTCCTGCAGTGTCAGGGGAAGGTGCCAGGATGGGAGGGTGGGTTTTCCAGCACCAATGTAATCTAGACTCTGGTTTCGAGCATCTGCAATCATTATTTTTACCTCAAATCCTCCACCCAGAATGTCTCTGACTACTCTCTAACCGCTTCCAAAAACTCGATTTGCCGTTTGTATGTGACCTTCTCCATAAGGAGGAAGGATGTTTTGAAGCAGGGAGCTTCATAGGACATGGAGAACTTTACACAAATAGGAATGTTTGTGTAAAATAGTGGGTTTACAGAAGTGTGAAGGGTAATGGAACTTGAAGGATATTCCCCGACTGGCAGTTTCGAGCCACAGTGGACAGAATGTTTATTTCTGATGCAGACAGACACCAAAAGCGAAATCATGTGATACATTGTCCAGGTAAAATTTTCATCAGGTTTCAGGAGATTGTAGATAGAAAATATTGCTCTGGCTGGTCCAGCTCTAGTTTCACTTAAAAAAAAACTGAAACTATTCTTGTCTTTGTAATCTCCTTCAACCCCTAGAACAACCCATACCCCTGTAATACCCCCAGTTTCACACACCTTCCTGTCTCTGTAATCTCCTCTGGAGTCAACAGCCATCCTGGACTCTCGCACTTGCTGCCATCCATGAATTCCTTCCCAACGTTTCAATAAAGCAAATGAATTGGTAGCATTAAATAGTCAGATGTAGCTGGGAGTATGGAGATGCGGCTGCAGTGTGACCACGACTGAGAACTGGATAATCAAAGGTTTTCCCCAGTTCTACAGGAAGGATAAACAGGCCAGCACAGTGAAGTAGCTTTGTGAATAAATGTTGGGATCAGTATTATTGTGATGCTAATCAGGTTACACGCTGCTCCTTCCTGCCCTCTCGCTTCATCCCTGTGTATTGATCCTAGCAGATATTGGTAACCTTTGAAAACTTCAGAAAATAGCACAATATAGAGCAGATTACTCTGAACACTGTCTGCATTGGACAAGAAGTAATGTTTTATTTAAAACTCTTGTTCTAGGAAGCCAAAGAAAAGAAACCCAAACATATAATTAGAAAGCATGAATTTGCAGCATTACTTTGCATGAGGTCCACTAAAAATGTTACTTAGTATGTGAACGAAACGTCTGGAAATGAAACTTTCAGCTCAGCGAGCAAACCTACATTCAAAACCTCAATCTGAGCTACAACTCTTCTCAAAACTTGCTAACCCATGTTCTCTCTTCCCAGAGATGATAGGACTTCAGGTGCAGATTCCGGCACCTTTTCAAAATGGTTTGAGAGCTTCTGCTTCTACTCCACTTCCATGTGTTACTCCCAGATCCCGACCATAGTCTGGGTGAAATAACAACCTTCCTCAGCACTTCACTAATGTTTCATCCAATTACATTAAATATTCGCCGCTGGTAACTGAGCTCTCCAACAGGAAATAGATGTTCTCTCCCTCTCTACCAACGTCTATCATGACATGTGCACTCCAATCAAATCTCCTCTCAGCATCCTCCATTCCAATCTTGCCTCATAACTGCACTTCCACTGTCACAGAGTGACGAAACTCCTCTGTACTCTCTCCAGTCCAATTCCATCCTTCCATGTGATAGGGTGGCCAAAACTGCACACGGTCCACAAACTGTTACTGAGCTCATTATTTAGACAGTTCCAACATAAGCTTCTTGCTCTGAAATTCTGCACTTTTGCTGATAGAGGAAATGATGGCATTTGCTGCATTAACGAAGTTATTGATGTTTCCAACTATCTTCATTTACCTGCCAACACTGACCATATTCCCATTTATTGTGTATTCCTCTCAATTGTTGATGTCCCAAAATGCCTTGCCTTGCACTTCACGGGGTTGTTTGCTCCATTTACCTGGACGCCATAGTTTCTGTTTTTAAACAGTCTGCCATGGGATCTCTAGTAATATCCAAGTAAGTCACATGCAGTTACAAGTTACTGCCTGAAACGGACACAGTTAGGTGAATTACATACGATCTTCATTGAAAAATCCAGACCGACCATCGTTGATTCCCTGGGACTTCCTCAGTGACCGTTTATCCACCGTCTCAGGATTCCAGCCGCGACCTCTTTAGTCAATCCCATATTCCACATTAAACAGAATAACGACGTTAGCCATTCTCCAGTCGTCCGTCACCATCCCTGTATCCAGAGAGGATTGGATAATGCAGATAACTATAAGGCAGGGATTTTCCCCGGCTCTTTTTAACCGTCTGGACATTGCTTAACCCCTTTTTTCAGGATTTGAATCTCCTGTATAATTCTCTGCACCAAGATTGTTCCTCCCAATATTTCACACTGCATCCCTATGTTGATTTAGACTGATAGAGGCCTAACGCATCTTATGGTTTGGTCAAGTCACATTTTAGCTGAAAATGTGTTGCTGGAGAAGCGCAGCAGGTCAGGCAGCATCCAGGGAACAGGAGAATCGACGTTTCGGGCATAAGCCCTTCTTCAGGAATGAGGAAAATGTGTCCAGCAGGCTAAGATAAAAGGTAGGGAGGAGGGTCTTGGGGGAGGGGCGTCGGAAATGCGATAGGTGGAAAGAGGTCAAGGTGAGGGTGATAGGTCAGACTGGGGTGGGGGCGGAGAGGTCAGGAAGAAGATTTCAGGTTAGGAAGGCGGTGCTGAGTTCGACGGATTTGACTGAGACAAGGTGGGGGGAGGGGAAATGAGGAAACTGGTGAAATCCGAGTTCATCCCTTGTGGTTGGAGGGTTCCTAGGCGGAAGATGAGGCGCTCTTCCTCCATTCGTCGTGTTGTTGTGGTCTGGCGATGGGGGAGTCCAAAGACCTGCATATCCTTGGTGGAGTGGGAGGGGGAGTTGAAGTGTTGAGCTACAGGGTGGTTGGGTTGGTTGGTCCGGGTGTCCCAGAGGTGTTATCTGAAAAGCTCCGCAAGTAGGCGGCCTGTCTCCCCAATATAGAGGAGGCCACATCGGGTGCAGAGGATGCAATAGATGATGTGTGTGGAGGTGCAGGTGAATTTGTGGCGGATATGGAAGTTTCCTTTGGGGCCTTGGAGGGAGGTGAGGCGGGAGGTGTGGGCGCAAGTCTTGCACCTCCTGCGGTTGCAGGGGAAGGTGCCGGGAGTGGAGTTTGGGTTGGTGGGGTGTGTGGATCTGACGAGGGAGTCACGGAGGGAATTGTCTTTACGGAATGCTGATAGGGGAGGGGAGGGAAGTATATCCTTGGTGCTGTGGTCCGTTTGGAGGTGGCGGAAATGATGGCGGATGATGCGCTGTACATGGAGATTGGTGGGGTGGTAGGTGAGGACCAATGGGGTTCTGTCCTGGTGGCGGTTGGAGGGGCGGGGCTCAAGGGCAGAGGAGCGGGAAGTGGAAGAGATGCGGTGGAGGTCATCGTCGACCACGTCGGGGGGGGGGGTGGAGGAGTTGCGGTCCTTGAAGAAGGAGGCCATCTGGGTTGTACGTTTTTGGAACTGGTCCTCCTGGGAGCAGATGAGCAGATGCGGCGGAGACGAAGGAATTGGGAGAATGGGATGGCGATTTTACAGGGGGCAGGGTGGGAGGAGGTGTAGTCCAGGTAGCTGTGGGAGTCGGTCGGTTTGTAGTAGATGTCCGTGTTGATTCAGTCGCCTGAGATAGAAATAGAAAGGTCGAGGAAGGGGAGGAGGAATCTGAGACTGTCCAGGTGAATTTGAGGTCGGGGTGGAAGGTGTTGGTGAAGTGGATGAACTGTTCAACCTCCTCCTGGGAGCACGAGGCGGCGCCGATACAGTCATCGATGTAGCGGAGGAAAAGGTGGGGGGTGGGGCCAGTGTAGTTGCAGAAGGTGGACTGTTCCACATATCCTACGAAGAGGCAGGCATAGCTGGGGCCCATGCGGGTGACCATGGCTTCTCCTTTCGTTTGGAGGAAGTGGGAGGATTGGAAAGAGAAGTTGTTCAGGGTGAGGACCAGTTCAGTCAGTCGAAGGAGGGTGTCAGTGGAAGGGTACTGGTTGGTACGGCGGGAAAGGAAGAAGCGGAGGGCTTTGAGTCCTTCGTGATGGGTGATGGAGGTGTACAGGGACTGGATGACAATGGGGAAGATAAGGCGTTGGGGACCGGGGAAGCGAAAATCATGGAGGAGGTGGAGGGCATGGGTGGTGTCCCGAACGTAGGTGGGGAGTTCTTGGACTAAGGGGGACAGGACTGTGTCGAAGTATGCGGAGATGAGTTCGGTGGGGCAGGAGGAGGCGGAGACAATGGGTCGGCCGGGACAGTCAGGTTTGTGGATTTTGGGCAGGGACTATGAGGTTGGAGGTGGTGAATGGGAGATCCCCCGAGGTGATGAGGTAATGGATGGTCTGGATGATGATGGTTTGGTGGTGGGTGGTGGGGTCATGTCAAGGGGGCAGTGGGAGGAGGTATCTGCGAGCTGGCGTTTGGCCTCAGTGGTGTAAATGTCGGCGCGCCAAACTACGACCTCGCCTCCCTTGTCTGCTGGTTTGATAGTGAGGTTGGGGTTGCAACCGAGGGAGTGGAGGGCTGCGCGTTCCGAGGGTGAGAGGTTGGAGTAGGTGAGAGGTGTGGGGGAGTTCAGGTGGCGGTTAATATAGCGGCGGCAGTTAGCTCTGAAGAGGTCAAGGGCAGGTAGGAGGCCAGCACGAGGTGTCCAGGTGGATGGGGTGTGTTGGAGGCGTGAGAAGGGGTCGTCAGAGGGTGGGCGAGAGTCTTGGTTGAAGAAGGAGGCGCGGAGGCGAAGGCGGCGGAAGAATTGTTCGATGTCACGCCGTGTATTGAACTCGTTAATCCGAGAGCGTAGGGGAATGAAGGTGAGGCCTCTTATGAGGACAGATCTTTCTTCCTCAGAGAGGGATAGGTCTGAAGGGATGGTGAAAACACGGCAGGGCTCGGAGCTAGGACCTGGTGTGGGGCTGGAGCTGGGTGTGGGGGTGCGATTAGGCCACAGGGCAGGGACGGAGATTGGCATGGGGGCGGGGTTGGGCGTGGTGAGGGAGATCGTTGAAGGGGCGGGGTTAGACGTGGTGACGGATATCGGCGTGGGGGCGGGGTTAGGCGTGGTGTTCCACTTCACCAACATCTTCCACCCCGACCTCAAATTCACCTGGACAGTCTCAGATTCCTCCCTCCCCTTCCTCGACCTTTCTATTTCTATCTCAGGCGACTGAATCAACACGGACATCTAACACAAACCGAGTGACTTCCACAGCTACCTGGACTACACCTCCTCCTACCCTACCCCCAGTAAAAACGCCAGCCCATTCTCCCAATTCCTTCGTCTCCGCCGCATCTGCTCCCAGGAGGACCAGTTCCAAAAACGTACAACCCAGATGGCCTCCTTCTTCACGGACCGCAATTTCCCTCCCCGACGTGGTCGACGATGCCCTCCACCGCATCTCTTCCACTTCCCGCTCCTCAGCCCTTGAGCCCCGCCCCTCCAACCGGCACCAGGACAGAACCCCACTGGTCCTCACCTACCACCCCACCAATCTCCATGTCCAGCGCATCATCCGCCATCATTTCCGCCACCTCCACACGGACCACACCACCAAGGATATATTTCCCTCCCCTCCCCTATCAGCATTCCGTACAGACCACTCCATCCGTGACTCCCTCGTCAGATCCACACCCCTCACCAACCCAACCTCCACTCCCGGCACCTTCCCCTGCAACCGCAGGAGGTGCAAGATTTGCGCCCACACCTCCCGCCTCACCTCCCTCCAAGGCCCCAAAGGAAACTTCCATATCCGCCACAAATTCACCTGCACCTCCACACACATCATCTATTGCATCCTCTGCACCCGATGTGGCCTCCTCTATATTGGGGAGACAGGCCACCTACTTGCAGAGCGTTTCAGAGAACACCTCTGGGACACCCGGACCAATCAATCCAACCACCCTGTGGCTCAACACATCAACTCCCCCTCCCACTCCACCAAGGATATGCAGGTCTTTGGACTCCCCCATCGCCAGACCACAACAACACGACGGTTGGAGGAAGAGCGCCTCATCTTCCGCCTAGGAACATTCCAACCACAAGGAATGAACTCGGATTTCACCAGTTTCCTCATTTCCCCTCCCCCCACCTTGTCTCAGTCAAATCCGTCGAACTCAGCACCGCCTTCCTAACCTGCAATCTTATTCCTGACCTCTCCGCCCCCACCCCAGTCTGACCTATCACCCTCACCTTGACCTCTTTCCACCTATCGCATTTCCGACGCCCCTCCCCCAAGACCCTCCTCCCTACCTTTTATCTTAGCCTGCTGGACACATTTTCCTCATTCCTGAAGAAGGGCTTATGCCCGAAACGTCGATTCTCCTGTTCCCTGGATGCTGCCTGACCTGCTGCGCTTTTCCAGCAACACATTTTCACCTCTGATCTCCAGCATTTGCAGACCCCTCTTTCTCCTCAAGTCTCATTTTAGTCGAGTTTCATGGAGGGTTTCTCTCCGCAAGGTTAAGTGTATTTTCTCAGGATACAATCCCCAATCTGCCTCATTAAATACCCTTCCTGTCCCCGTGGTCTTCCTCTCATCTGACACTAATGCGATGATTTTTCCCTTCATCATAACAACTGCTCAGATATCCCAAAATGCACTGCCCTGCCTGTTACAGTGGCCATCTTTAAAATGTCATTACACCTTGGCTTGTCAATTTGAAACTGCCTGGACATGACAGAGGGTGTAAAATTGGGACCTCACTTTGAGGCCAAGCCCCTGAGCTTCTAGTGGATAACATGCTGTAGCAGAGGGTCATTATCTTCCTCCAGGACTGGCAGGGGGGGCCATGACACCAGACCCTGCCAGCTTGATCCGAGGCTGACCACTGGGTCAGTCAGGAGCCAGCCTTCTGGGTGAATGCCCAGCAATGTCGGAAGGAGGTCAGTGACCTTCCCCACTCTACCTGGGTAAGTGCCATCATCTGCACTTTGTGACCTCGCCCTCACTCTCTCTCTCGTTACTGCACCCACCTCTCACCAAGGCTCATGTTCACCCACCCTCACATCTGTAACTGCATGGGGGTTACCCAGCCTCACTGAATGCAGCACCTTCTCTCAGTCTCTCGAACCTCATCTCTGCACCTCTAGCCAACTCTGCCTGGTGTCTGTGCTGCCTTCTCACTCAGGCCACCTCGCCACCTTTCCCTCAGCTGACCCAGAGCAAACAGCTGTACCATTTACTTCTGTCTCCCTTAATACCTCTTGATAATTTTCATATATCAGAAGGAACCATCCCACAATAGGAGAGAAAGAGCCAAGAGGGATAGGGGCATCCCCTAACATTCAGGTCCTCACCCCATCACAGGGGAAGGATCCTGACCCGAACAACCACAAAAGGCTGACTGACTGTCTCCAAGCTCCCAGACTGGGATCTGAGACACACCTTGTCTCACTGTGCTGGGCAACGTGAGTGACTGTGGACAATGATATCAAACTTCCTGGGTTTGTGTCTGTGCTAAACACCAAGACAATACAGCAGACGTGTGAGCCTGGTAGCTCAGGCTGAGGGGAAACACTGCTGAGGGCAGGGTAAAGCAAGGCAATAATTCTCTGAGCATTCAAGTCAGTTCAAAGTGAGTGTGTACAAACACACAGTGAACAACCAAAAGGGACAGTACCTGAGCTGGGTGTGTGTCCCAGAGCACACTATCCTTGCAGCAGTATTGAGTGTGTAGAAACATGGAGAGAGCAGCCCAGAGGGCCAGGCCATGAGCTGGGTGTGTGTCCCTGAGCACAGTGTCCTTGCAGCAGCATTGCAATGAGAGTTGTCAGTGCACCCTGAGCTGCAGTATTGAAGTACAGAAGCGGACTTTCAGTGGGTCGGGGATGTGCTGGAATGGAATGGTGAGGCTGGCATGTGACAGATGCCAGCATTGGTGGGTGTGGAGTACATGCAGCTTCTGTTCATGCAGTTTCCCCCGAGACGTTGGTGTCCAGGATAGAAGTCTGCAGGAGCGAGCGGCGAGATGGAGTCACCAGTTACCAGCTCTGACGTTTCACGTCCAATTCTCCATATTGAGTTTCCCTCCTGTGAAAGGGAGGGTATGAAGCTGCAAGTTGTTGAGGAGAGATCCACTGAATGTGGCTGTTGATCATCAGTAATCATTCAGTCAGCATCTCACCAGTCCTGCACTCAAATCTTATTTTAAAGAACAGTCTGGCACAGGAACAGACCCTTCAGCCCAGCAAGCCCGCACTGACACATGATGCCCTTCCAAATTTTAAAAGAAAGGTTTTGCTTCGACACCCTCTGTCATTCTGTTCCCTACTTACTCATATTTGTGCCAAGATCCCTCTTAAACCTTGCTATATTGGCTTCTTCTCCTCTATCAGTGCATTCCAGGCACTTGCACATTCTTTCCAGAAAAGCAAAGTAAAACCTGCCGATCATGTCTCCTAAACTTTCTCCATTTTACCAAAAACTAACGGTCATGAGTAATTGATATTTCTACTCTGGGAAAAAGCCTCTACCTGTCCCTCTATCTATGCCTCTGATAATTTTATAAATATCTATCAGGTAGCCCCATAGCCAATGGTGCCCAGGTGCAAACAAACCATGTTTGTTCAATTTCTCCTTCTGGCTAATACCCTGAAAATCAGACAACATCCTGGTAAAACCTTTCCATACCCTCTCCAACACTTCCACATCCTTCGGCTGATGTGGCAACCAGTATTGTACAAAATATTCTAAACGTGCCCGAACTAAGTTTCTGTCCAGCTGCAATTTGATCTTCTAATTTTCATACTGCATGCTCCGATGCATGTCTGCAAGTTGCCATCAGTTTTCTTGATCAACCTATTCACCCGTGTTACCACTTTCAGGGAACTGAGTAGCTGTACACCTAGATCTCTTCGGATGTTGATGCGGCCAGTCGTTTTTCCACTCCACTTTAGACTTCTCTCCTGCATTAGACATTCTAAAACGCATCACGTCGCAACTGTCCAGATAAAGTTACATCTGTGTTTTCTCTGTCCAAAAATGCAGCTGACCTACATCCTGCTGTATTCTCTGGCAATCATCCCCACAATCGGCAACTCCGCCAATCTAATTACAGATCTCCAGTCACAAAAACACAGTTCCACCACTACTCTGTCTTCTATGGCCAAGCAGTTCTCTATCCATCTTACTAACTGACCGCTGATCTCATTTCAATTCACCTTCTATATGAGCCTGCCGTAAGGAACCATATCAAAGGCATGGCTAAGGTCCAATTGACCAACATTCAGCCCCACACCCTCATCAATCAATTCTGTTACTTCCTTAAAATAATCAATAAACTTTGTGAGACAGGATCTTCCCAACACAACTATGTTGTCTGTTGCTAGTAAGTCAATATTAGAGTACTGTTGGAGCTGCACTCATTCAGAGAAGTGATTATTTCTTCATATTCCTGACTTGTATCTTGGAGGCGAGATTAAACTCCCTACAGTGCGGAAACAGGCCCTTCAGACCAACCAGTCCACACCAATCCTCAGAAGAGTAACCCAACCAGACCCATTCCCCGGCCCTATATTTACCCTGACGAATGCACCTAACACTATGGGAAATTTAGTATGGCCAATTCAATTGACCGGCATATCTTTGGACGGTGGCAGGAAACCGGAGCACCCAGAGGAAACTCACGCAGACACGGGGAGAATGTGCAAACTCCACACAGACAGTCACCCAAGGCTGGAATACAACCTAGGATTTTGGTGCTGTGAGGCACCAGTGCTAATCATTGAGCTCTTGGTTACTGTATGCTGGGCCGTGAGGGTTACTGTACAGTGGGAGGTATGTCGGGCCGTGAGGGTTACTGTACAGTGGGAGGTATATCGGGCCGTGAGGGTTACTGTACAGTGGGAGGTATGTCGGGCCGTGATGGATACTGTACAGTGGGAGGTATGTCAGACCGTGATGGTTACTGTACAGTGGGAGGTATGTCAGACCGTGATGGTTACTGTGCAGTGGGAGGTGTGTCGGGCGTGTAATGGTCACTGTACAGTGGGAGGTATGTCGGGCGTGTAATGGTCACTGTAGAGTGGGAGGTATGTCAGACCGTGATGGTTACTGTACAGTGGGAGGTATGTCGGGCCGTGATGGTTACTGTACAGTGGGAGGTATGTCGGGCCGTGATGGTTACTGTACAGTGGGAGGTAAGTCGGGCCGTGATGGTTACTGTACAGTAGGAGGTATGTCGGTCCGTGATGGTTACTGTACAGTGGGAGGTATGTCGGGCCGTGATGGTTACTGTACAGTGGGAGGTATGTCGGTCCAGGAAATTGCAGGCTGTATGGGTTGTACAGAATATGATTCTGCTGCTGCCGATGGGCCATTGTACCTCATGGATGCATCGTTT
This sequence comes from Chiloscyllium plagiosum, assembly GCF_037043375.1. Taxonomy (NCBI): domain Eukaryota; kingdom Metazoa; phylum Chordata; class Chondrichthyes; order Orectolobiformes; family Hemiscylliidae; genus Chiloscyllium; species Chiloscyllium plagiosum. Next base: position 29,186,666 of record NW_028270184.1, on the reverse strand, counting down.
AAAGTCTGTACCATTCATTCCATGTCATGGTGAGGATGGTCTACAAAATGTGAAGATAGCCCTTGCTCCCCATAAGGACGATGCAGTGACCATTCTTACCGATATATGAAATGGAGGGGTGTATCTGCAGCAGGCAGATCGGTGATGATGTGGTTATTTATAGGTTTCCCTTTTATTGGTTTCCCATAACCTGCCGCAGAGCAGTCTAGCCACCACAGGATCCAGCATCAATGCTGGGCACTGTCATTTCTTAGATTCCCTAAAGTGTTGGAACAGACCCTTCGGCCCAACCAATCCACACCAACCCTCCAAAGAGCAACCCACGACCATGGCCAATTCACCTGAGCTGCATTTCTTGGGACTGTGGGAGGATACGGGGAGACACGGGGAGAATGTGCAAATTCCACAAAGGCAGTTGCCTAAGGCTGGAATTAAACCTGGCTCCCTGGTGCTGTGAGGCAGCAGTGCTAATCACTGAGCCACTATGCCGGCCGATATTGACTATATGCCAAGGACCTGCCCTCTTCTGCCTGGCTGTGTCGTTTCAGTGGGACAGAACCTGCCAGAGAGGGTGCTGATGTTGCCTGGGACATAGTCTTGTTCACATAATCTTGCTTTCCAGAAAATATCTGATTGTTGCTTGATTCGCCTGTGGGAAATATACAACAGGTCACTTTTACATTCTGTATAATGAAGAGTTAATATCACTTTATTTCTTACATATTTTACAATAAAGCAAACATATTTTTTTTTAGTTGAAAGCAATTGAAGTGAGTAATAATTGATTTTCCAGAGCGCACACCTAACTATTAAAGTTCAATGATTGTAGTAAACAGCCAATTCGTGTTCCCTTCAGTGAACACACCATCTTGCAGGCAGCAAAGCTGTTGGAAATGACATTGCGAAAAAAATCTACACTCAGACACAATTTTACTGGCCCTCACCACGACCTCCAAAACACTAGTCATGACCAAAATCTGTTCAGAGAGGTTCCTATCTTGAGCTGGACAGTTACTCACACAATGCCTCACAATAGACTGGTTAGAGACATACCTGAACAACAGGGAGATGTGTGTGGGGCAGACTGGTCAATGGATTAGCACATGGCGCTGGTCCAGATGCAGTTCAACATTTGTAACAATGACCTGTAAACAACCATGTCTTGCAAATATATCCCTTTTGGCGTGCCACCTAAACTCTGTAATTCTGTACCTTGGACCCAATCCACAATGAATGCGTTGTAAAGGTAAAGCGTTCCTGCAGCACATGGCATCTTACATTGAATCCCTCATAAACCATATCCAGTGTATGTTATCGCCAAATGTCGGTATCCAAACAGAATTGTGCAGCTCCATTGATGGCCGGCATCAGCCCAGCCCAACATCCTTGTGTGTGACTTGAGCTGGAAATCTCTGTGTAAATGTTTGCAGCATTGTTCTAACCATTAACAGCAAAGTCACTTTACTGAAGGTCCGACATCCTTTCGTAATACCAACTTTTAAATTGTGCAATAAACGCAACCAACCCCCCCCCCCCCCCCCACTTTATTCAGTTCATTTTTATAGCAATATGTTGAAAACAGTGCACAACTCACACTCTGGAGCATTGAAATGGTGGGTCTCATTTCCACACCCAAGACCAAGGGATTATTAAGTGCAAGGACTTTGAAAATAGAACATAGAACATAGAACAGTACAGCATAGAACAGGCCCTTCAGCCGACCATTAATCCTGATGTATGCACCCTCAAAATTCTGTGACCATATGCATGTCCAGTAGTCTCTTAAATGTCCCCAATGACCTTCCTTCTACAACTGCTGCTGGCAACGCATTCCATACTCTCACAACTCTCTGTGTAAAGAACCCAACTCTGACATCCCCTCTATACTTTCGTCCAACCAGCTTAAAACTATGACCACTCGTGTTAGCCATTTCTGCCCTAGGTATTAGTCTTTGGCTTTCGACTCTATCTATGCCTGTCATTATCTTGTATACCTCAATTAGGTCCCCTTTCCTGCTTCTTTTCTTCAATGAAAAAAGTCCGAGCTCAGTCAACCTCTCTTCAGTCCAGTCCAGGCAGCATCCTGGTAAACCTCCTCTGAACCCTCTCCAAGGCATCCACATCTTTGCTATAATAAGGCGACCAGAATTGGACACAGTGTTCCAAGTGCGGTTTAACCAAAGTTTTATAGAACTGCAACAAGATCTCACGACTCTTAAACTCAATCCCCCTGTTAATGCAAGCCAAAACACCATATGCTTTCTTAACAACCCTGTCCACCTGGGTGGCCATTTTAAGGGATCTATGTACCTGCACACCAAGATCCCTCTGTTCCTCCACACTGCCAAGAATCCTATCCTCAATCCTGTACTCAACTTTCAAAATCGACCTTGCAAAATGCATCACCTCGCATTTATCCAGATTGAACTCCATCTGCCACAACTCAGCCCATCTCTGTATCCTGACAATGTCCCGCTGCAGCCTACAACAACCCTCTGTACTGTCAACGACACCTCCAACCTGTGTGTCGTCTGCAAACTTGCTGATCCATCCTTCAATCCCCTCATCCAAGTCATTAATAAAAAACTACAAAGAGTAGAGGGCCAAGGACAGAGCCCTGTGGAACACCTCTCACCACTGACTTCCAGGCAGAATATTTTTCTTCTACTACCACTTGCTGTCTTCCGCAGGCCAGCCAATTCTGTATCCAGACAGCTAAGTTCCCCAGTGTCCCATTCCTCCTGACCTTCTGAATGTGCCTACCATGGGGAACCTTATCAAATGCCTTGCTGAAGTCCATATACACCACATCCACAGCTCGACCCTCATCATGACCTGCCCCTCACAAAGCCGTATTGACTGCGTTTAATCAAACCACGCTCTTCCAGATGGTCTTAAATCCCATCCCTCAGAATCCTTTCTAACACCTTGCAGACGACAGACGTGAGACTTACTAGTCTGTAATTGCTGGGGATTTCCCTATTTCCTTTCTTGAAGAGAGGAATTACATTTGCCTCTCTCCAGTCCTCAGGTATTACTCCAGTGGAGAGCAGCATGCAAAGATCTTCGCAAGCGGCGAAGCAATCACATTTCTCGTTTCCCAAAGCAGCCAAGGACAAATCTGATCCGGGCCTGGCGACTTGTCAATCTTAATGTTGCCCTTCGGAGGGTCTGTGTGGGCTTGTTGGGCCGAAGGGCCTGGTTCCACACTGTAAGCTAAAATGTGGTTAAAAAGGCAGTGTGTCTGTCATCATTTTGATTCAAACCTCGACCCACAAAGCCTCATTTGAAGACCCTTCCAAGATATTGTCCATCCTTTCAGCAGTAACTGGCTTGTTAATTAATAATGCAACACCACCTCATCTTGAACACCCTGGCCTGTCCTGCTTATAGTTCCAGTAGAACAGAATATTGAGTTGTTAGCCCTGACCTCCCTCAAATGCGCCTCTGTGATGGCAAAAATGTCACATCTCCACATGTCAACTCATTCCCTTATCACATCTTTCAGCCGGTCTGATAATACTCCCAGCATGAACGTAAGCTGGAATATAATACCTGGAATACACTGTACCTCGGAGTTCTTCAGTCATTTCCTGTGTGTTATCAACCTGCGCAAACCATGAACCACAACTCTAACTCTGGCACTGAATGAATATCTGTAGAATTGTAAGTTTCTTTTTAGAAAAAATGCATTCATCAAGTGCAACTTTCCAGAAATGAGCGGTCAGCTCCACATGCAATGAGTTTCTGATGGTTAATTCCCCGCTCAGTGTGCAGGTGGCTCAGCCCTCAGTAATGGAGAAAGTGAGGACTGCAGTTGATGGAGATCAGAGTCAAAAAGTGTGGTGCTGGAAAAGCACAGCAGGTCAGGACGCATCGAGGGGCAGAAGAGTCGATGTTTCCGTCATAAACTCTTCATCAGGAAGGCACTGGTGCATTCCTTTTTTATATTCCATGATTCACAGAATGTTGGGGACTGTACTTACTCAGGAAGGCAGCACTGTATATTGCACTGAAATGGAAAGTAGTCAATCGGTTGGTTGGACAGTGTGTAGAAAAGTTGAAGGGAAGTATAGACTGATTGAATGAATTACAAACGTAAGGATAGGTAAATCCCCTGGGCCAGATGGGGTTAGGGGAGAAAGTGAGGTCTGCAGACGCTGGAGATCAAAGCTGAAACTTTATTGCTGGAACAGCACAGCAGGTCAGACAGCATCTAGGGAAAAGGAGATTCGACGTTTCGGGCACATGCCCTTCCTCAGGAATCAATGGAACCAGATGGGGTTACCCCAGTTTACTCCAGGAAGTGACGGGAGAGATTGGTGTGCCTTTGGCGATGATCTTTACGTCCTCACCGTCCACTGGAGCAGTGCCAGCCAGATGATTGGAGGGGGACAAATGTTATTCCCTTGTTCAGGAAAGGGAATAGGGATAACTCTGGGAATGACCGAATAGTCAGTCTTACATCAGTGTTTGGCAAAGTATTGCAGACGTTTCTGTGAGACCGTATTTACAATTATTTAGAAAACGATAGATGATTAAAGATAGTCAGCATGGCTTTGTGAGGAGCAGGTCATCACTCAGAAACCTTATTGAGTTCTTCGAAGATGTAAAAAACACGTTGATGAAGGTAGACCAGTAGATTTGGTGAACAAAAATTTTAGCAAGGCGTTCCCAATTGTAGGCTCATTCAGAAGGTACGGAAGCATGGCGCGCAGAGACATTTGACCGTTTGGATACGGGCGTGGCTGGCCCATAGAAGACAGAAGATGGTAGCAGATGGAATGTATTCAGCCTGGAGCTCAGTGACCAGTGGCGTTCCACAGGGATCGGCTCTGGGACTTGTGCTGTTTGTGATTTTTATAAATGACTTTGATGAGGAAGTGGACAAATAGGTTAGTAAGTTTGCCGATGACACGAGGATTGATGGGGTTGTGGATAGTGTGGCGGGCAGTGTAGGTTGCAAAAGGATATTGACAGGATGCAGAACTGGGCTGACAAGTGACAGGTAGAGTTCAACCTTAAAAAGTATGAAGCAATTTATTTTGGAAGATTGTATTTGCATAAGCAATGCAGGGTTAAAGGCAGAATTCTTGGCAGTATGGAGTGACAGAGGGATCTTGGGGTCATTTTCCATAGATCTCTCAAAGTTGCCACCCAAGTTGATAGGGTTGTTCAGAAGGAAAACGGTGTGCTGTCTTTCATTATCAGGGGGATTGAGTTTACGAGCAGCCAGGTTATTTATTCGCTCTTAAAAGATGTAGTTCAACCACACTTGGAATATTGTGTTCAGTTCTGGTTGCCTCATTATCGGAAACACTTGGAAGCCTCAGAGAGTGTGCAGAGGAGACTTACCAGGGTGCTGTCTGGACTGGAGGGCATGTCTTACAAAGAAAGGTTGAGCGGCTAGGGCTTTTCCCCAGTGGTCGTAGTAGAGTCAGATACATTAGGGATATTTAAGAAGACTCTTGGATAGGTTATGTCGATTAGTCTGATCTTAGAGTAGGATAAAAGGCTGACAAAACATTGAGGGCTGAAGTGCCTGCACTGTGCTGTACTGTTCTATGTTTCAGGTTTCATAAGATTGTGGGTTCTCTTCAGTTGGTGAATGTATGAAGGAGTGAGGTGTGTGAGGGTGTGAGGTGTGTGAGGTCAGGAAGGTGGGGAGGGGCGTTAGACCAAGACTTCCAGTTTTGATGTGCATTGTTGCATTCAGCTGAGTGTCAGCACAGTATGTGTGGTGATCGAGACCAGACAAAATTCACCAAGTTCAGTTTTTCGAAGATTTTTGGCTTGCCGTTTGCTCCTTGTTTCTTCAGATACATTCTGCTGGGTGACCTATGAATTAGTATCTGAGCATCCACAGACATGTATAATTTTATTTTGATACTGTTGAATGTGAAGGTACATTTATTGGATATAGTTTCAGAGGGTTCACTGTGAGACACAAAATGCTGCAATAGACTGTCAATTGTGAACGTTTCCACCCAGTGTCTGGTCCAGAGGGCAGATGTATGGAGTCTGGGGTACATGTCAGATGTCATGCCAGATCTCAAGTAAGGAACTTGTGCGATGTGATTCTGACACTTCATGTCCATACATCTGCTCCCTGGGCCAGGCTCTGACTGATGATGAATTTAAAAGGCATGGTTCCTGGCCAGTCATTGGTATCTAATTTAGACAACATTTGTACCTACACTGAGAGCAGTGATAGCTGTTGGTTTCTTTCCTCCTGCTCAAGGCTGATCCCAAATGATTCTCTGTGAGGGAATGTTTGAATGACTGCCCTGACCCAGGTTGGAAACTCTCTTCACAGATTCAGGGCCAGGCCAGTGTCTCTCTGAGTGCTACATGCAGCTATGAGGTCCAGTAGCACTGTACCCGAATTCACCCTTTTGAAATCCACTTTTAATGTTGGTCATGATGCAAAGTGATGGGTCCACTGACCTGCACGATAATCAGGAGTTTGCCATGTTTGTGGATTTTGCAATAACAAGGTATGAGCTACAATTATTCAACTGAACAATAACTGCATTATCTCTGAAAACAATGAAATTGATTTTATGTTGATGGAATTAAAATATAAATACCGAACGACCTTTCATTATACAAAAGCAAAGAATGCACATTTTGTTTATTATCGAAAAAGAGCATGTTGTCTGACTATGCTGCTGATCACTATTACGCATTGAATTTCAGTATTCAAATGCATACATTGTCGGTCTATCATTTGCAAAATAGTTGACATCTGACAGATTGAATATTCAGAATGAACAATCAAATAGAATTATAATATTTAAATATAATCAATCGATTTAACTTCTCACCTGAAATGTGTGAGCTTCAGTTATTTGCCAACAATTCTATTAGTTTTAAAACAATGATGGAAAAGGATAGACTAGATTTAAAAGTTGAAGTTCTAAATTGGAGAAAGGCCAATTTTGACGGTATTAGGCAAGATCTTTCAAAAGCTGATGGCGGCAAATGATCGCAGGTAAGCTGACGGCGGGAAAATGGGATGCCTTCAGAAATTAGATAGCTGGAGTCCAGAGACAGTATATTCTTGTTAGGGTAAAAAGAAAGGCTGGTAGGTATAGAGAGCGCCGAATGACTAAAGACATTGCGGGGCTGGTTTAGAATAAGAAGGAAGGAGATGACAGGTACAGACAGGATAGGTCGAGTGAATCCTTGGAACAGTATAAACGCAGGAGGAATATTCTGGAAGGCAAAAAGGGGACATGAGATAGCTTTGGCAAATAGAGTTAAGGAGAATCCAAAAGGATTTTACAAATACATTGAGAACAAAAGGATAAACAGGGAGAGAAAAGAGCCCTCAAAGATCAGCAAGGCGGCCTTTGTGTGGAGCCGCAGGAGATGGGAGAGATACTTAACGAGTATTTTGTATCAGTGTTTACTCAGGAGAAGGACACGGGAGATGTAGATATACGGATAAATAGACGGTGATATCATGAAAAATGTCTATATTACAGAGGAAGAAGTGCTGGATGTCTTGAAATGCATGAAGATGCAAAAATCCCAGGACCTGATCGATCAGGTGAAACTTGAAAGGGTTCAGAAAAGATTTACGTGCATGTTGCCAAGGTTGGAGGGTTTGAGCTATAGCTGGAGGTTGAACAGGCTGGGGCTGTTTTCTCCGTTGGAGATTGAGGGTTGACATTATAGAGGTTTAAATAATCATGAGGTGCATGGTAAGGGTAACTAGATAAGGTCTTTTCCCTGGAGTGGGGGGAGTCCAGAACTAGAGGGCATAGGATTCGGTTAGGAAGGGAAAAATGTACAAGAGATGTAAGGGGCATTTTTACTCAGAGGGGTGTACGTGCGTGGAATGAACTGCCAGAGGAAGTGGTGGTGGTTAGTCTAATTGCAACATTTAGATGGCGTCTGGATAGGTATATGAATAGAAAGTGTTTAGAGGGATATGGGCTGAGTGCTGACAGGTGCGACGAGATTGGGTTGGGATATTTGGTCAGCATGGACAAGTTGGACTGAAGGGTCTGTTTCCATGCTGTAAATCTCCTTGACCCTGTGACTGTAATTTAGAAATGACAATAATTTGACATGCACTATCAAATAAATAAATCGTTTAAATTATTAATTTGTAGCATACAATAAGTTGAAAACTTGCTATTTTAAGAATGAATGATAAAGGACAAAGAATATTCTAACATAAGAACAGACCCTTCGACCCTCCTAGCCTGTGCTGATCCAGATCCTCCTATGTTCTAAATCTAAGGGCCTGTATTCCGCTGCTCCCTCCCCATTCATGTTTCTGTCTAAATACATCTTAGATAACGCTATCGTTCCTGCCCCTACCACCTCTGCTGGCCACGCGTTCCAGGCTGCCACCATCCTATGTGTTAAGAACTTCCCACATATATCTGCTCTAAACCCTTCCCCTCTTAGTTTGTACTTATGACCCCGAGTAATTGAGTTCCACAAACTGGGGAAAAAGCTTCTTGCTATCCACCCTGTGTATATCTGTCTTGATTTTGTAGACCTCAACCTTCGACTTTGTAATGAAAATAGTCCTAATCTACTCAATCTTTCTTCATAACCAGCACCGTCCAACCCAGGCAGCATCCTGGTAAACCTACTCTGAACGCTAGTCAAAGCATCCACATCCTTTTGTTAATGTGGTGGCCAGAACGACATGCAATATTCCAAATGCGGCCAAACCAAAGTCTTACGCAACTGTAACATGACCTGCCAGCGCTTGTACTCAACAAAAGATCCAATGAAGGAAAGCATGCCATATGCCGCTTTGACCCTTTACTCACCTGTGTTGGCATCTTCAGGAAACAATGGACCCAAACACTCAGATCTCGCTGGAAGGGAATTTTCCCAAGGACTTTTCTGTTTACTGTGTTGTTCACTCTTGAACTGGTTCTTTCAAAATGCATCACCTCGCATTTGCACAGATTGAACTCCATCTGCCATTTCTGTGCCCATCTCTCCAATCTATCTATATTCTGCTGTATTCTCTGACAGTCCCCTTCACTATCTGCTACTCCAACAATCTTGGTATCAACTGCAAACCTGCTAATCAGGCAACCGATATCTTCTTCCAAATCATTGATAAATATCACAAACAACAGTGGTCCCAGCACAGATCGCTATTGCATACCACTGGTCATAGGTCTTCATTTTGAGAAATCCCCTTCCACTATTACTCTCTGTCTCCTGTTGCCCATCCAGTTCTCTATCCATCGAGATAGAACACGCTGGACCCCATGCAACTTCACCTTCTTCATCAACCGACCACGATGAACATAATAAAACGCCTTACTCAAGTCCCTCTGTATCTTCTCCAGCAGCTTGCCTACCACTGATGTCAGTCTTGCCGGTCTACAGTTACCTGGATTATCCCCGCTATCCTTCTTAAACAAGGGGACAATGTTAGCAATTCACCAATCGTCCGGGACCTCACCCATGTTCCATCATCCTGCAAAGATATATGTTAAAGCCCCAGTATTTCCAACACTCACATCCCTCAGTAACCTGAGTTTGATCCCATCCGGACTTGGGGGCTTGTCTTCCTTAATACCTTTAACAGTATCCAAAACTTCCTCCCTCATTATGTCGACTTGACCCAGAGTACTCAGAGATCTATCCCTAAACTCAACATCCGTCATGTCCCTCTCCTTGGTGAATACAGATGCAAAGTACTCACTAAGAATCTCACCCATTTTTTCTGACTCCACGCATAACTTTCTTCCTTTGTCCGGTGTGGGCCAAACATTTCTCTATTTACCCTTTTGCTCCTTATACATGAAAAGAGCTCTTCGGGATTTTCCTCAACCCTGTTTGCTAACGATATCTCAGGACCACTTTTAGCCCTCTTAAATCCTCGATATTTACTGTGAAATGTGGCTATTGAAAGTAAAATAAACATTTGTTCGTGCGAATGGGAACTCAGACCTTTTCAAAGTGTTTTGTGCCAAACAATATTTGAAATCCGTCTCAGTGCAAATAAAAAGCAAGAGAAGAAACCTCTTGGGAAGAGTAATTTTCAGCCACTGTCCCCCAAAATACTTCTGAGGTAGAAAAGAATGAGGGCTTGTAACCAGAGCACAACAGTTACTATGGGTGGTTTGAACATGCAAATTGGCTCAATTAATCAACTTGACAGTGATATCCTTGAATAAAGATTCATAGAGTGTCTGGGAGATTATTTCTGAGAGTAGGACGCCATGGAACCAACCAGAGAATGGGACGGCACGGTGGCTCAGTGGTTCAGCACCAGGGTCCCAGGTTCGATTCCAGCCTTGGGGGACTGTATGCACAGTCTGAGTGGGTTTCCTCCAAAGATGGGCAGGTCAGGTGCATTGGGCGTGCTAAATTGCCCATAGAGTTAGGTACATTACTCAGAGGGAAATGGGACTGGGTGGGTTACTCTTCGGAGGGTCGGTGTGGACTTGTTGGGCCGAAGGTCCTGTTTCCATACTGTAGGGAATCTGATCTAATTCAGATTTGATATTATGTAACAAGATAGGATTGATGGATGAGCTTTGCCTTGGAAGGAGAAACCACAACTTGCTGAAGTTTCACATTCAGACTGAAAGAGTGAAGACTGAGTCATACATGAGAGTTTAACAATGATAATTATACTCGCCGAAGGAAGGATTTGGCTGTGGTGGACTGCGGGGAGAAAAGAACAGTCAAAGACAGGACAGCTGAAGAAATTTGGTAATAATTAGGAAGATACTAAAGAACAAAGAGGAATTGCATAATGGAGAAAAATCATCCATATCTTGAGAAGGAAGTCAAGGATAACATGAAGGCAAATCCCAGTGCATATCATACTACACACGTTAGTCACACTGTAGAAATTGGGCAACTCAGTGGCCTCGTGGTGTTATAATTGAATTCCTATGTGATAAACCCAGATAATGTTCGAGTTACCTGGATTCAAATCCTGCCACAACAAGTGGCGGAACTTAAATTTAAATCTGGAAATAAGAGACTGATGGTGGTTATGAATCGATTGCCAAGAAAAACTCACCTGGTTCAATGATATCCTTTAGCGAAGGAAGCTGCCATTCTACCATAGATTCACAACTCTCAGACTGAAGACGTTTCTCCTTATCTCCATTCTAAAGATTTTATCTTGACTCTCATGCTATGTCCTTGGGTCCTTTCTCTCCTAACAGTGGAAGCATCTTCCCAACATCTACTCTGATCAGGCAATCAGTATTCTGTATGCTTCTATTAGAGCCCCATTCACCCTTATACACTCCAGCGAGTATAGACCCAAAGACCTCATATGTTGAGCTTTTCATTCCTAGGACCAATCTTATGAAGCTCCTCTGAACACGCCCACGGGTGGTACATTCTTTCTGAGTTATGGGGCCCAAAACTGTACACAATACGCTAAATGTGTTCTGATCAGAATCTTATAGAGCCGCAGAAATCCATACCTGCTATAATATTCAAGTCATCTCAAAAGAAATGCCATCACTGTATTTGCCTTTCTGGCCAGACAGGCCACCTGAAATAATAATCTTACGATAGACAATAGTACATATACCATGGAATTACAATAATGAATAATGATTAAAGCATGCTGGGAAGTAGAACGCAGCCTTGACCAAAGTCTCTGTGCTCATCCACATGCTGCAGAACCCAGACAAGCTGCAGCTACCCAGAGATTGTTTGCAAACAAACCCTGACAGCTATAGACCCTGCAAAACACACCTGAAGATGGATCTGAATGGGACAATGGGATGTCGCCCTTGGGCCATCAATGTGACAAGCCCAGTTGGGTCTGATTGATCAGAGTAATTGATCATTCCATTGGCAGATTCTCCACACCCTCCCAAAAGGTGTGAATACTTGGGAGGATAAGAATCACAGTAAACCGCTCAGAGAGTGGTAACTTGAGAATAACCACTGAAAGATAAGACACCTACAAGGCAATCAGAAGAACAAGAAGACTTCGCCACGTGGAATCTGGTCATCTTCTGGTTGGGTGGTATGTGATCATCCAAAGTTACGTTAAACCATAAGATAGATTGTAGTGTTTTTCATTACGTTATAATACGTTTAATTGTTCTAATATTAATTGTGTTCAATAAACAAATATCATTGTTTATAAGCGTTGACTCAGTTCTTTTGCTGAATATAAGATTTCAAACACACTGTGCGGCAGATACAGCCCCTTCCTAGCTACTGACACAAACTACACATTTATCTTGAGACAGTCCTGACTGGAACTTCTGAATTTTCTCCAGGGGTATAAAATAGCCCATGCGTCTCTTCTTCCTACTAAGGTGCATCACCTCGCACTTTCTCAGGTTGTACTCCATCTGCCACGTCTTTGCCCACACTCCTACGCTGTCTAAACCCTTCTGCAGCTTCCCTGCCATCTCAATAATATCTGTCCCTCTACCTACCTTTGCATCATCTAAAAACCTCGCCGGTGTGCCCTCAGTTCCTTCATCTAGATTGTTAATGTACAAAGTAATAAGTTGTGGTTCCCTTGTGGAACACCAGTTGTCATTGGCTGCTATCCCGAGAAGGACCCTTTTATTCCCACTTTCTACCCTCTGCTAGACAGTCAAACTTCTGTACACACTAATATCTTGTCTCTGACACCATGGGCCCTTATCTTACTCAGCAGCCTCCTGTGAAGCACCTTGTCAACGTCTTTATTGAAGTCCACATACATAGCAACCATTGGCTCTCCTTGGTCTAACCTGCTTGTTATATCTTCAACGCGTTCTAGCAGATTCATTAGCATGACCTCCCCTTGATGAAACCATATTGACTTTGCCCTACTTTACCATGCACTGGCAATTATTCATAAATCTCATCCTTCACAATGGATTCCAGGAACGTACCCACGACTGATGTTAGGCTAATCATTTTGTAATTTTCTGTCTTTTGCCGTATTCCCCTTTTAAACAGGGTGTCAGCGAGATCCAAGGTTGCGGCGACCAAGTAGGTCTGAGTCTGCAGAGCTCTGCCAAAGACTCAGGCAAAGTGGGGTACCCACCCTCACCTCACCTGCTAAGTTGCTAAAATAGATTTTGCCCAGCATTCTTGGCCATTCTACATCAAACTTTAGCAGTCTGATGATTTTTAAAATGACCGAAGGTAAAGGCTCTCGCAGTTCACAACAGGCAGGGACTTCTCCCCCACTACCCCTTAGAGACGTCTGAGGCCGCCCCGGGGGTCTGACCTGCAGGGGCTAGCCTAATCTCGGAGTTTCTTAAACTCTGAGAGAAGATTGATGAGTTCATTGAAGAGACGCAGTTCAGGTGGGAGTCGATCTCGGTCATACTGCAGAAACATGATGGAGAGAACGAGAAACTCGGGCAGCGTGTCTGGAGAGGCGGGAAAATCGAGGTCATCCGAAAAATATTCGGTTGCTGGGCCTTCCCGAACGGAAGGAGGAAGGTCAGCTTGTTGATTTCCTGGAACAATGGCTCCCACAGCTGCTGGAACTGGAGACGGATCTGGGCTGGTTGCCGGTTGAGCGGGCCCATCGGGTTGCTGTGCGCCGGCTCAAGTCGGACCAGATCCTCCACCAGGTCCTAGTTCAACTTCAACATTCGAGGGAAAAACAGATGCTGCGAGAGTCCACCTTAGTGTTGGGAAGGATATCCCAGCCATGATATACACGGGCTCCAGAATAATGTTGTTCTCTGGCTGTGGGCCACAAGAGGAAGGCATTTGATGATTTCGAAGAAGCGTCTGAAGGATTTAAATATTCAATATTCTATGTGATGTGCTGCAGTCATGTCATGGAGGATCTATATATGACTTCAGTTCACGGAAAAAGTGAAAGAATTCCTGGATGCTCTCAAATAGACTGCAGGATTTGAACTGTATGGATAATGACTTTATTTTGCTCCCTTTTTCTTTTCTTTTTCCTCCTCCTTTCTCCCTTTTTTCTCTACTCTATCTTTCCGTAGTGGTGGGGGAGGGGAGTGTTAGTTCCTTATCCTTTCTCTGGACTCTTATCTATAGCTCGTCCGGTTTATTTCATTATTGGGGCACGTTTCTGAGTGTTTTTTTTTTAAATTTGGTTGCTTATTACTTGCTGGGATTGTGATTTTGTAATTTATTAGAATTTCATCTTGTGTTGTTTTGCTAAGTGTATCGAGGTTTTGGTGTGGGGGGTCGTCCACTTTTAACTTCTGCCTTATAAGATGTTGGAATTTATTTAGTCTACTCTGTAATGCCTGGGCCGAGGGCATGCCTCTGGCTGGGAGATGGCATGGTGGGATTATTGGAAGGTAGTAGTGCCTCCTCTGAACAAGGGGGAAAGTCTCATCTTACATATGTATATGTTATTTGTTTCTAGGAAAAGTTCTTAGTTGTTTTGATTCAGCTGTTGTAAAGAGAGTTTTACGTGTGAACCATTTTTGGTTTTTATTCAATGTCTTTTGGGTGGGGCTCTTCCTCCTGGGGGGTCTCGGGCTTGCTTGGACTATAATGGCGAGTCATTCGTTTCGGTGGTGCATCTGGAATGTCAAGGGGAGTCACTCATTAATCAAAAGGAAAGAAAAAACATCAAGTCTTAAAAAAAGAAATAGTTGAATGTAGCCCATCTACAGGAGACACATCTACTTGATAAGGAGCATTCGAAGCTGCAACAGGGTGGATTTGGCCAGGTGTTCTTTTCAACTTTCAGCTCAAAAAATAGGGGAGGTGCCAATCTTACTGGGAAGAATCTTCCCTTCCAAATGCTATGCCAGCAAAAAGATGAGTCTGGATGGTAAATATTAATTAAAGCCCTAGTATATGGGGAGGAATATGAATCCTCATTGCCTGCTGTAAACCCAGGCAGACTCCACACAGCCAGTTGCCCGAGAAAGAAATTGAACCCGGGTTTCTGGAGCTGTGAAACAGCAGTGCTAACCACTGTGCCACTGCATTCATGCACGAGTTCTTCCTCCTGACATATTCTTGTAGCCAATTAATTTACATACACCGAAAAGTGTAGCGCTGGAAAAGCACACAGGTTAGGCAGGAGGAGAATCGACGTTTTATCATAAGCCCTTCACAGGAATGGGGAATAAAATTATATGGTAAAAACAATGACTGCAGATGCTGGAAACTAGATTCTGGATTAGTGGTGTTGGAAGAGCACAGCAGTTCAGGCAGCATCCATGAGCAGTAAAATCGACATTTTGGACAAAAGCCGTTCATCAGGAATACAGCGGTATTCCTGATGAAGGGCTTTTGCTCGAAACGTCGATTTTACTGCTCCTCGGAGGCTGCCTGAACTGCTGTGCTCTTCCAGCACCACTAATCCAGAATGAAATTATATGGTCAGTCCAGTGGGCGGCACGGTGGCACAGTGGTTAGCACTGCTGCCTCACAGCGCCTGAGACCCGGGTTCAATTCCCGCCTCAGGCGACTGACTGTGTGGAGTTTGCACGTTCTCCCCGTGTCTGCGTCGGTTTCCTCCTGGTGCTCCGGTTTCCTCCCACAGTCCAAAGATGTGCAGGGTCAGGTGAATTGGCCATGCTAAATTGCCCGTAGTGTTAGGTAAGGGGTAAATGTAGGGGTATGGGTGGGTTTCACTTCGGCGGGTCGGTGTGGACTTGTTGGGCCGAAGGGTCTGTTTCCACACTGTAATGTAATCTAATCTAATGTAATCTAATCTAATCAGTTCTGGTTCACAGTAATTCCCACGATATTGCTAGGTGGGTGTTCAGTGATGGTGATGGCATTGTCCGTTAGAGATATGGTTCAGTTCTGTGTTGTTAGAGGCAATTGTTAGAGGCACATGTATAATGGAAGTGGTCCTTGTCGCTGTTAAGCACACGCCTGCATATTTCCAGTTCCTTGTTGCATTTGGCTAAGGATTGCTTCAGTATCTGAGTAAATCACGAATCGTGTTGAACATTGTCCAATCATTGGCAAGCATCCCCGCTTGTGACTTTAATGTATAGGGAGGGCCATTTATGATTGGGCCGAGGGCTAGAAGGCTTCCTTCAAGTTCCACCTGTTCCAGAGGTGTCAAACAAAATATCTGTACAGAATAATGTTACAGCATCTTCCCCAATGAGCTGAGCGATGACTTGGTTAGCTCAATCAGTTGGACAGCTAGTTAATAATGCCAACAGGGTTGTTTCATTTCCGTCACTGACTTGTGTGACTAAAGGACTGTCCTTTTCAACATCCCCGTTACTTGGGGCATGATGACTGTCCAGTTAAACTACCACCAGTTGTCTCTATCTAACGAGAGAGCAGCCCTATAACACTGTAGGAGCATGGTGCCTTACCTTTCCATTTTTGATATACGGGCTTACTCAAACACCAACACAGGGGAACCGCTGCAGAGCTGAGTTAGCTGCTCTCCACCAACTCCAGCCAACTTCCTTTGTACCAGGTATAACCTCAGCCAGTGCAGACAATTCCTATTTGCTCCAGTTTTGCCGTTAATCCTGGATGCGACATTTGGTCAAGTGCAATTATGACAATGTTAAAAATGCAGTCACTGTCGCCTCTCCTCTATAATTCAGCTGTGTATTTTCTTGCTGTACATCATTAAACTAAGGCTTCAATGAGTCCAAGGGATGAGTGGTCCTGGCAGAGCCCAAACTGAATTTCAGTGAGTAGGTTGGTGCTGAAGAAATGCTGCTTGATCCCACTGTAGATTCCAATAACATTCCAGCACGTTATTAATGATAGGGATTAGAGCAATGGGGCAGTCATTGATTGCCTGATGTTTACAGAACATACCCGAGAGTTTCCCACAATGTCAGGTATATGCCAGTGCTGTATCTCAGCAGGAACAGCTTGAATGGAATGTTATAAGGGTCCACAGCCTTTGCATTCCCCATTCGTCCAGCCACATGGAGATACCACACAAAATGAATTGAATTAGCTGAAGACTGCCATCTGGAGGAGACTAAAATTGATCATCCCATCCATACTTCTGTCAGAACATTGCTGTGAATGTTTCAGCCTTACTTTGTCTATTGTTGTGCTAAGCGCTTCCATCATTGAGGAATGTGGTATTTGTGGAATCTCCTCCTCCGGTGAGTTGTTTGATTGACCACACAATTCATGCCGACAGCATGTGACAGGATTGCAGAGATTAGATCTGATTTGTTGATTAGTTCAGTCTGTCACGAGCTTTTTATGCTATTTGGTGAATCAGTGGTCCTGTTTGGTAACATCACCCTCATTTTGAGGTGTACCTGGTGCTGCTCTTGCTAGGCCCTCCTGTATTCTCCATTAAACAAGGGCTTATCTCCTGGCCTGATTGTCAGTGTAAAGTCGAGCATATGCCAGGCAATGACAGTGAAAAATGTGCTGGAATACAGTTCTGCTACTGTTGGTAATGTCCAAACCACCTCACACAGGCCAGCGCTGAGCTCTAGATCTCTTCAAAATCTGTCCCATTTAGCATGGGGATAGTATCTCTCACATGTGCGCTCATGCATGTACACGCACACACACATACAAGTGTAAAAGTGGGACTTTGTCTCCAGAAATACTGTTTGAGGTGCCACCGTTCCCAATATGGTCATCGATCAATGTGTCTGCCAACAGTAGGTTTCTCCCTCTCAGTTGTCCCCCCACCCCACCCCGACCCAGTGCAGAGCCAGTCTCGCAGCTGTGTTTTTTTTTTACCCGACCATCTTTATCAGCAGTGCTGCTGCTGAACCCGACTTGGTGGTGGTTTTGAAATGTATACATACCCAATATACATTCTCCAGCTCTGTCACTCTATAAGGGCTTCCGGCAAGTGTTGTTCAATGTGGAGGACACTGATCCATTAGCTGAGGGGGGGGGGGGGGGGGGGAGGAGTCAACAGGAGATTTCCGTGTCAGTGTTTGATCTGACACAGTGAGGCTGAGGGAGGGGAGTCAGCAGGAGGTTTCTGTGTCAGTGTTTAATATGACACTGTCTGGTTTTGTTATGTCACATTGTTGCTTGAACAGTCTGTAGGATACCTCTCCCAAGTCTTGCCCTGGACCCCAGACATTAGGAAGGAGGGGTTTCCAGTGTCTGCAGGACTTTTGTTTTTGTCATGTCAATTGAAGGGCCTCTTCTGTCTGTATGATACTCTATAACTCTTGTGATTGGACACTCCAAGGTCTCACTCCTTCAGTTCCTCCCAGTGCCTTGTCTATTCTATAGATTTCTACAATATGTTCTCCAGTAAATTATTGCACAGCACCGTTTTTAAACTATCTACGTGTATCTCTGTATCCTTTCCTGTCATCTCTACCAGCCACTGCATCCATCTGTGTCTCAGTAACCCTCCGTATCTCCACAATCTTTATCTCATACTCCAACCTCATCTATCACTGTAAATTCTGCCAGCCCTTACAACCCTCCCTATGTCTTTATTCTCCAGCGGCTATACCTCTCATCCGTATCCTGTGAATTAATTTAAAAATATCTCACTAACATCTTCTAGCATGCACAGGCCACGCTATCTCTTGACTGCATCCAGCCTTGCTTTCCCATCTCTGTAACATCTCCAACCTTGATTTTCTCTCTTTGTAAGATCTCCAGCCTTGCTTTCCCAGCTCTGTAACATCACCAGCCTTGCTTTCCGATTTGTGTAACATCTCCAGCCTTGCTTTCCTATCTCTGTAACATCATCAACCTTGCTTTCCAATCTCTGTAACATCTCCAGCCTTGCTTTCCTATCTCTGTAACATCTCCAGCCTTGCTTCCCCATCAATGTAACATTTTCCAGCCTGGCTTTCCTCTCTCTGTAACATCTCCAGCCTTGCTTTCCTATGTCTGTAACATCTCCAACCTTGCTTTCCTATCTCTGTTAACACTGCTGCCTCACATTGCCCGAGACCCGGGTTCACTTCCCACTTCAAGCAACTGTCTGTGTGGAGTTTGCGCATTCTCCCCATGTCTGCCAGGTTTTCCTACGAGTGTTCCGATTTCCTCCCACAATCCAAAAACTCTGTGAATTGGCCATGCTTAGTTGCCAATAGTGTTCGGTGAAGGGGTAAATGTAAAGGAATGGGTCTGTGTGGGTTGAACTTCGGAGGGTTTGTGAGGACTTGTCGGGCCGAAGGGTCTTTTTTCACACTGTAAGCTAAAATGTGCTTTAAAAATGTGTGCATGTCATCATTTTGATTCGAACATCGACCCATAAAGCCTCATTTGAAGATCCTTCCAAGATACTGTCCATCCTTTCAGCAGTAACTGACTTGCTAATTAATAATGCAACACCACCTCATCTTTAACACCCTGACCTGTCCTGCTTATAGTTCCAATAGAACAGAGTATTGAGTTGTTAGCCCTGACCTCCCTCAAATGCGCCTCTGTGATGGCAAAAATGTCACACCTCCACATGTCAACTCATTCCCTTATCACATCTGTCAGAGCCTGTCTGATAATACTCCCAGCATTAACGGAAGCTGGAATATAATACCTGGAATACCCTATACCTCGGAGTTCTTCAGTCATTTCCTGTGTGTTATCAAGCTGCTCAAACCATAGACCACAACTCTAACTCTGGCACTGAATGAATATCTTATTCAAAGGAATTGTAATTTCTTATTTAAAAAATGTATTCATCAAGTGCAACTTTCCAGAACTGAGCAGTCAGCTCCACATGCAATGAGTTTCTGATGGTTAATTCCCCACTCGGTGTGCAGAGGGGACAGCCCTCAATCATGGAGAAAGTGAGGACTGCAGTTGATGGAGATCAGAGTCAAAAAGTGTGGTGCTGGAAAAGTACAGCAGATCAGGCAGCATCCGAGGGGCAGGAGAATCGATGTTTCGGTCGTAAACTCTTCATCAGGAAGCCATTGGTGCATTCCTTTATTTTTTTTCATCCCATGATTCACAGAATGTTGGGAACAGTACTTACTCAGGAAGGCAGCACTGTATATAACACTGAAATGGAAAGAAGTCAATCAGTTGGTTGGGCAGGGTGTAGAAAAGTTGAAGGGAAGTATAGACTGATTGAATGAATTACAAACATAAGGATAGGTAAATCCCCTGGGCCAGATGGGGTTACCCTCGGTTACTCCAGGAAGTGACGGGAGAGATTGGTGTGCCTTTGGCGATGATCTTTGCGTCCTCACTGTCCACTGGAGCAGTGCCAGCCAGATGATTGGAGGATGACAAATGTTATTCCCTTGTTCAGGAAAGGGAATAGGGATAACTCTGGGAATGACCGAATAGTCAGTCTTACATCAGTGGTGGGCAAAGTATTGCAGATGTTTCTGACAGACAGGATTTTCAATGACTTAGTAAACGATAGTTTGATTAGAGATAGTCAGCATGGCTTTGTGAGGAGCAGGTCATCCCTAAGAAACCTTACTGAATTCTTTGAAGATGTAAAAAACCCGTTGATGAAGGTAGACCTGTAGATGTGGTGAACAAGTATTTTAGCAAGGCGATCCCAATTTAGGCTCACTCAGAATGTACGGAAGCATGGCGCGCAGAGACATTTGGCTGTTTGGATACGGGCGTGGCTGGCCCATAGAAAACAGAAGATGGTAACAGATGGAAAGTATTTCGCCTGGAGGTCAGTGACCAGTGGTGTTCCACAGGGATCGGCTCTGGGACCTCTGTTCTTTGTTATTTTTATTAATGACTTTGATGCGGAAGTGGACAAGTAGGTTAGTAAGTTTGCCCGTGAGACGAAGTTGGTGGGATTGTGGATAGTGTGGAGGGCTATTGTAGGTTGCAACAGGATATTGACAGGATGAGAGCTGGGCTGATAAGTAGCAGATAGAATTCGACCTTAAAAAGTGGGAAGCAATTTATTTTGGAAGGTTTCATAAAGAATACAGGGTTAAAGGCATAATTCCTGGCAGTGTGTAGTGACAGAGGGATCTTGGGGTCATTGTCCATAGATCTCTCAAAGTTGCCACCCAAGTTGACAGTGCTGTTGAGAAGGAATACGGTGTGTTGTCTTTCATTATCAGGGGTATTGAGTTTAAGAGCAGCGAGGTTATTTCTTTGCTCTGTGCAGTTGTGGTACAAACGCACAGAATATTGTGTTCAGTTCTGGTTGCCTCATTATCGGAAAGACTTGGAAGCCTCAAAGGGTGTGCAGAGCAGACTTACCAGTGTGCTGCCTGGACTGGAGGGCATGTCTTACAAAGAAAGGTTGAGCGGATGGGGCTTTCCTCCAGCGGTAGTAGAAGAGTCAGATACATTAGGGATATTTAAGAAGACTCTTGGATAGGCATACAAAAGTTAGTGCATTGAAGGTTATGTAGGTTAGTCTGATCTTAAAGTAGGATAAAAGGCTGGCAAAATGTTGAGGGCTGAAGCGCCTGCACTGTGCTGCACTGTTCTATGTTCCAAGTTGCACTCAGCTTGTGGATTCTCATCAGTTGGTGAATGTGTGAGGGAGTGAAGTGTGTGAGGGAGTGAAGCGTGTGAGGTTTGGAAGGTGGGGATGGGCGTTAGACCAAGACTTCCAGTTTCGATGTAATTGTGTCAGTCACCTGAGTGTCAGCACAATATGTGTGGTTATCTAGACCAGACAAAATCCACCACGTTCAGTTATTAAAACGGTTTTTGGCTTGCAAGGATTGTGAAGGTGTATAGCACAGGATGAGGTTTAGGGTGTAGTTTTGATCGCTGAGCTCTCGATTTGATATCCAGACGTTTCGTTACCAGGCCAGGTAACATCATCAGTGGCGACCTCCAAGTGAAGCGAAGCTCTTGTCTCCTGCTTTCTATTTATATCTTTCTCCTGGATGGGATTCCTGGGGTTTGTGGTGATGTCATTTCCTGTTCTTTTTCTGAGGGGTTGATAGATGGCATCTAGATCTATGTGTTTGTTTATGGTGGTGTGGTTGGAGTACCAGGCCTCTAGGAATTCTCTGGCATGTCTTTGCTTAGCCTATCCCAGGATAGACGTGTTGTCCCACTCGAAATGGTGTTTATTTTCATCCGTGTGTAGGGCTACGAGGGAGAGAGGGCCGTGTCGTTTTGTGGCTAGCTGGTTTTCATGTATCCTGATGGCTAACTTTCTTCCTGTCTGTCCTACGTAGTGTTTGTGGCAGTCCTTGCATGGAATTTTGTAGATGACGTTGGTTTTGTCCATAGGTTCCACTGGGTCTTTTAAGTTTGTTAGTTTTTGTTTGAGAGTGTTGGTGGGTTTGTGTGCTACTAGGATTCTGAGGGGTCTTAGTCTGGCTGTCATTTCTGAAACTTCTTTGATGTATGGTCAGGTGGTTAGGGTTTCTGATTGTGTTTGGTCTGCTTGTCTTGGTTTGTTCTTGAGTATTAATTGTGGTTGAAATGAATGAGGGTGATGTTACTGAAATGTACAAGATACAGGGGGGGCTTGACAAGTTAGATTTTGAACATATGCTTCCATTCATGGGCAGAGTCTCGAACTCGGGGACACAGATACAGAATAAAGGATACTGATTTCAAACTGATATGTAACGAAATTTCTTCTTTCCCGAATATAATGAAAATCCAGAATTCACTAACGCAGAGAGTTGTGGAAGCTGGGTAATTGAATGTATTTACAGACCGGGTGGATCGGATTTTGACACATCAGCGAGTTGAGGGAGACAATGGTTTCGCAGGAAAGTGGAGTTGAGCCCTGGAGTAGATCAGCCATGTTCATATTGAATGACAGTGCAGGCTTGAGGGGCCGAATCGCCTACTCCTGTTCCTATTTCTTACATTCTTATGTTGTGCTTTTGGAAAATAACTTGTTATATCGTGGAAGTCGTGTTAAACAATGTTACATTCAGAGAGAGCAGATGATATGTTTGAGTTAACTCTGGGTACAGTATGGAGGCTGTATTCACAGTGAAAATGGGACTGTTACGTGACACACATCTGGACCAGAAGTTACATAAAGGGGCAGCCTGGAGAGAGGGATTAGGGGTGGGAGTCATTTCCTGACCCAGCCTAGATTTTCCATTTAAATTTCCAAAACTACACCCAACCATCGGAGTGGCCTCGATCTGCCTCTGTGTCGCAGGTCCAAAGGGCTGAATTGAACATCAGAACACAGGACTCAGGGAGACGAGTGGGCCATTCGTTCCTTTGACACTACTCCACTAGTAAGTAAGGTCGTGGCTCATCTCATTGTGGTACCAGCTGCACTTTTCTCCCCATGCACCATTATCCCTGATTTACCTGTCTATTAAAAATCAGGCGAAGCCAGCCTCGATATAATATAAAGATCTGGCCATCCCAAACTTCTAGGAAAGAAATTTCCCACTTGAATGGATTCCCATTTTGTGAATTTCTCCTCATTCCTTTTCTGACTGAGGGTGGAGGGTGTCACTATTTCATTTTCTAGTCTCACTCCTCCACTGCTCACAACAAACATTAAATGTAACCAGGTTGGTGATATGGCCGATGTGAAAAGACTCAGACTGGGAAAGATTAAGTGATAGGACCAAGTCAGGCAAATTTCTTTAGTCAGACTCAAGTAACTAACATAACTAATGGAGGAACATTGTGGAGCTGTGCTTAGCACTGCTGCCTCACGTCACCAAGGAGCTGGGTTCAATTCCAACATCGAACGAACCTCTATGTGGTTTTTGAATATTCTCCACGTGTCTGTGTAGGTTACCTCCTAGTGCCCCAGTTTCCTCTCATAGACCAAAGATGTGCATCTTAGAGTGGATTGGCCATGTTAGATTGCCCATAGTGCCCTGGCATGTGTCGGTTAGGTGGGTTAGTCATGAGAAATGTTGGGTTATATGGCGGGCAGGTCTGGGTGTGATGCTTCTTGGTGGGTTGGTGTGGATGCGATGGGCAGACTGTTCTGCATTCACACTGTAACGATTCTATGAAAATGACAACAAGTTTGGACTGTGCAAGCACCAAGTGGGCATCTACCTGATCCACTCTCCTCAAGGTATTTTATGTTTCAATAATATCTCCTCTCATTCAAAGAGTAAGCTGTTAAGGCCTTCATAATATAAGCCCTTAATCCCTGGAATAAGTAAAGCGAAGCATTTCTGAACTGCTTCCAATGCCATTATATCGTTACTCAGGTAAAGAGACAGAAAATAATCTCTGATTTTTTTTATGTTTGTTTTCTTAGAGTAGTGAGTCTTTGTAAATCTCTTCCGTGTAGAGTATTGGAGGCAGTGATATTGAATTTTTTCAGGTACAGACGGAAGGTTCATAAATAATAACGAGCGAAGGACTATTAGGCAGGAATACAACGTAAAACAAAATTATAACATAGATAAAAATTTAAAATGCAACAGTGGTAGAATACCGTCCCAAAAGACCATAGGGCTGCTCTATCTTAGAGATATCTCGCGCGTGGTTTACTCTGAGGGTCACCACATCTTGGGTGATGGGGTGAGGTTGAGAGAGCGTCCCCTTCATGATAACCTCTGTCAGTGTGGGGAATTGAACCTGCGCTGTTGGCTTCCCGCTGCATCACAAACCAGCCATCCAAGTGGGAGACTGTTTAATTGTTACAGACAGAAACAGTCACAGGCAAAGGGCAAGAGAAACTTTCATGACAAGGAAAAAGGTACAATTCAGATAACGGTCAAGATAACGGCGGAGGACAAAAATATTCTCTGCCGGAATTAAAGTTTATATCGAGACAATTGTTTCGAAACTTTCTATGGGTGAATACAATAAAGTGAGACAAGTGAATTAGCCAGAGTTATTAATTGTAATTTGGTATCGTTAACCATAAATATGCGTATACTTCTGACTGATCTGTGGGAAATGTGATTATCATTTCATCGAAGTATAGAGCTGCTGGAATATAATGTTTGGAGAATGCATTCCCATTGGAAATGCCCTGGAACAAGCGCTTGAAGATAACCTGGGTAAAAGTGCCTGAGTGTTGTCTGGTCAGTGACAGGAACCCAGGAACTGAAAATTTCTCTAACATGGAGGTGAGAAAACCGTCAGATCAGCTGCGATCGTATTGAATGCTAGCGCATATTTGAAGGGCTGAATGGCCTCATAATGACTTTGAATTTTATGTGAGTTCAAAAACGTACATCTCTACTCCTCCCCTTATGCGTTACATACTAGGGCACTGACATTTTCCTGAAAAATTGAACTATTTGGATCATTATCTGGAACATTCCATGATCAGCGTTCTTCAGAATATTCTTTTGCCGTATGGGAGTATTGAAAATGCAATTGATGGGGGGCCGGGGGGAGAGAGAGAGAGAGAGGGAAGCTACTGCACGGAGTAGTGAGAGTGGTGCAGCATGAGACTTGTTCGGGGATGGATGCTACAACATATATACAGTGAGTGTGAGGGAGCAGAGAGAATACGTTGACCCTTATTATGACAGAGCAGGGAAGTTTATTGATGCTTGTCCTGTATTGCTGGACATTTACTCAGACCTCAGGCACTGCACTCAGCTGGGTGGTGAGTTCAGATCATGCTTGGTGGGTCTGGTGGCGAGCCCCCTCTGGGAAGAGAATGGTCCCCCTCTGTACTAGCCCATGCACCAGGACCTCTGTGCTCCTGTCAACAAACCGTGGTGTAATTACCCCTTATCTGCCAACCTCGGAGTAAACAGCAGTGCAGCTCCAAACAAAGAATGTTCAACCGTGTGCCGATTGGCCTTTTAAGGATGGCCTTTTAAACTGACTTCCCTAACATGTCTCTCTGGCAGTGCTGCTCACACCCACAGTACCCCCTTGTCAAGGCACAGTGCAGATATGGAGCTGTAAATGTATGGGAACTGCACATCCTTTCACTTCCAGCATGGGCTGCAAGTTTCCACACGCTGGGCAGGGATCTAACACAGTATTACTGAGCAATGGGGTGGTGGACACAGCACTACATGCTGGGAGTATAGTTGTTCCAGGTTTACAGATCAATTCACTGCTATTCACTGTACAGCTCCCCATATTGAACAGATACCTTAGCCACGTTTATAGAACAAGCCTACTTGTGTGCGCTGCATATTACCCCATGATGGACAGACCATTCGCACAGGTTTCTGAATCAATGAACTGGTGTGGTCTGTACTGCTTCCGATGTTGGACAGATAGATTAGTGAGAGCTGCACAGTATTCCATCCTGGACAGACTGCTGAGTTGTAATAAGCCTGGTCTGCACGGTGCTCCATGCTGAGCAGATATATCATCAGATCTTATACGTGTCTGGGCTGGGTGTGTGAAGTGGATTATGAATCCGATATAATTCCTGATAGAGCTACGAATCCTCTAGCTCGAAGCATTCGGCTTCCAACCCCTTGTATTCTGGAACTTATTGTCCATTAAGTAGTTATCCAATGAAAGCATGATTATCTGTCCTTCTTGTCATGGACGCGAACAGACACTTCTCACAATATATGAAGAAGGTAGTGTCGGCCCAAACATTTTCTTACTTTAAAGGTTTGGTGCTGTGTTTAAGATGCAATTCGTTTGGTCAAAATGTTCGACATTAAACAAAACACAATTTATTCAAACACTGTAGACAAAATTCATCAAAAACAAGAGGAACTTGGAAAATCTTAATTTATTGGAAAACTCAACAGATTAATAGCTTATTTAATTACTGAACAGTAACTGCTCCAATGCTGTAACATCCTAGAAACACACACGTGTAAAAAAAACAATTCAGGAAAAACTTGCAATTCTCCAATCCAGGAGGAACGATCATCAAAAGACAATTCTGCGAGAAATCTCATGGAGAGAGAGCAGCAGCCGGGAGAGATATACTGCCTTCCATTCCTGCTGAGACCACAGCAATAAATGGCAAAAGGTAATACTAAGAATCCTTGATCTGTGAGAGCTTGACCATCACTCCACAGGACCAGGCCGCGGCTGCAAGGACCACAGGGAATTGACTGTATCTACACCGTCTATGGCACTGTAGTAACGTCTCAAACATGCCTAACCCCACCTAAGTCCTGCAATTTTGGTAAGATAAGTGTCAACGTTAGATATAAATAATTAAAGCCAAAGGATGCAGCAGGCCTGGTGATCAGACACAGACGGCCTCTGGACCCCAACACTTCCTACCGTGCCACAACACAGTAGACGTACCGAGCTTGTGAAGAGAAAGCATCATCTCTCTCCCTCACATCTAACTTTACAATTCGAGATGCGCCATTCAACCAATAGTTAGTGATGCCATCAGCACACCAAACAAAATATTATTGTCATATGTCAGGGTTGTTGTAAAAGGGATTAACTGGAGCTGTTTGTTCGGTGACTGTGATTGATGTCAGTCTCCATGGATCTTACCTGTGTCACTGGAAGTTTTCCTTTTCTATTAATAAGGGCTTCCTTCAACTTGTTATCACATAGTATCAGGGGCAGTGTCATCCTCAAGATTATTGGGATCAGCAGCTACAGAGAAAGGGACAGGAAGACAATCTTAGAACAACAGACTGGAATGTTCCAGCAATGGACAGAAAATTATCCTGGGGTCTTCACTTGCTTTCTCAGGATTGGGCATGGTTAGAGTTGCGGATAGAAGCCGTACTGATGATTATTCAAGCTGGGTACTATTCCATCCTCGCTATTATTGGTGTTCCTGGTAAGCCCATCTCTGTCGATTCTATAAACGATGGTGGAAGTTATTGCTATTTCAGTTATTTATATTTAGCATATGCATAAACTATTATCTTCGGTCTCAGTCACAAACTCCTCTTCATTTCGATCAATTTCAGACTCCTCACACATAAACATCTAAGAAGAACAAAATTGTTCAGACACTTGAGTCTTCCTTTTACCCTCAATTGTTTATCTATATTTTCTCTGCCATCAACCCTGCCCACACCCACCTCTATAATATCCCCACTCTCCAGCTCTGCCTCAGTGCTGTTGTTGAAGTAGCCGTCATCTTCCCCCTTGTTAACTTCAGAACTGCTCCAGCTCTCTTCTGACCTCTCCTCCAATTGCAGAAATTTTGAACACATACTTGTTCTTGTCTCTCCAGCTATTCCATAATAAGGACCCCATATCTGAGTAATAATGCCACTGGACGGGTAATTGAGAGGCACAGGTTATGACATTAAAGGCATTGTTTCAAATCCTCTCACAGCCAATGACAGAACTTAAATTCGAATGACAAAAATTGGAATGAAATCACATTTTACTAATTGCAACCATAAACCATCTGGATCTCTTTCATTATTTCACTTACAGCCTTTGGTAAAGAAACTAAGTGTGACTTCAGAACCACGACCACATAGTTGGTTCCGTATTGTCTTGACAAATGGCCTCACAGTCAAGGGAAGTTAGTGATGGTCAACAAATGCTGATCTTGCCGGTGATGCTGATATCCCATGAAATAAAAGCATTAAAGGTGAAATAAACCAAGGAACTGTAGATGCTGAAGATTTGAAATAAAATTCTTCAGCACCTGAAGATTCCGGAGAATCTCAGCAAGTATGGCAGCTTCTGTCACAAGAAAAACAAATAAAGTTTCAAGTCTAGTGACCCTATATCAACACCGAAACCAACTGAAAAATAATATTTATATCAGGGATGGCTGGGTGAGTGGGGGGAGATTAGTCGACTGGATTGAGAAATGTCAAGCAAGATATAGAGACAAAGAGAGAAAAATGAAAAGCAAACAAAGGGATTGCTGATAATGAAGTAGAGGGAAAATAAAAAGGGAGCGTCATATATCCTAAACCCTTTCCCCATATTCCTGAATATCACGTCAATCTAGATATGCCATGTTTAAAGTGAGTTATATTCCCTCTATTGCTCTTCTCTGAGTGTGGTGATCAACTCCATTAGCCATACTTGTGCTGCCATTATAGTCGCTGAGGTACAGCGTCAATGTCACATTGTCAACACCTTCTTAAGAGAAAGGGACTGTTACTGTTGGACTGTAAGAGATGTAACGGCAATTTTCTGACAGAAAGAAATGTATTTTCAACAAGCAGTGTGTGCACTGTGTTTGTGGGAATTAGACTTGCGCCAGTCATTACACAGTAAAGGGAGATTCTGTGGACGCTTTTCTCAGGTTTGTGTTATCAGCTGCTGCATGCATTCAGAGAGGCCAAGGGTCTGGTGACCCCACTCTGGACACTGCATTTACAGAGTGTCTGGGTCCCTAGGAAACAAATGGAGCTGAGACTACACAGAAGGGAAACTCTGTACAGGTGGAGGGGCTGGGTATTGTACTGTCCTCCCTGGGATTTCCAGGAATATCTTTCAAAACTGAAACAGTTCCAAATGTAAAATCCGAAACTTTCAAAAATGAGGATAGTCACTAAGCTGTATCACCTGTAGCCTCACACCAGGGACAGAACTGTACTGACACTCACTATGAAGTGAACAGTATTAATTCTGGAATATTCCAGACAGGAGCTGTTAACATATTCGTCATCTCCGAAGTGCAGTCCTCCGAAATATTCACTCATCTGCCAGCTGAGAGGAATACATTGAGTCCATCTCCCTGAGGAAGGTACACAGGCAAACTTTCAGATATACTAGGGAACAGGGGGACTGATGAAAATGACGACCTGCACAAAACTAGAATGAAGAATATGTTTTTGAAAATCTAATCGAATTGAAGTTTGGTAAGGTGCTGCATCTGATGAGTACCATCCTGGAGTATTGAGGAGGTGGCAACAGTACTAGCAAAAGAATTAATGATTATTCTTCAAAGCTGGTTACATACTAGAAAGGATCCTGCAGACTGGAAAGCAGCAATTGTCATCCTAAATATTTAAAACAGGCTGGAGAGGGCAAACAGAAAACTAACTAGCTTGCTGTCAGCAGTAAGAAAAAAAACATGGGGATCTTTTATAAGAATGTGGCAACTAGACACCTGGAAAATAATGATATGATTTGATAGATTTGGCCCAGATTCAGTGAAGGGAAATGATCTTTGCTAAACCTGCTGGGGTTTGTGGAGTCTGTCCGTTATGTCATTGAAAATTGAGAACCAGCAGAAGTGGAGTAATTTTCAGAAGGCGTTTGACATTGCACATTGCAGGTTGTTGGAGAATGTTAGAGTCCATGGGTAGGTAATGGTGGAATATACGCCATATGTATTAAAATTTGGATCATCGACAAAATGAATAGAGTACTGTTTTTGTCTCTGGACGGAAGGCTTGTGGGGTATCAGAAGGATCAGTTCTTGTGCAATAGCTGTGTACAAGGTATAAAAATGATTCAGATGTGAACAACAAATACCATCATTCACATTTAAGTTTATTAAATGGTGAGAGTTTGGGAAGGGCTGTTGTTGCAAAGGACCTGGATGTCTTTGGTTATAAGTCACGAACAAAATTCGTATGGGGCAGGAAGTAATTACTACTGTAAAGGATATGTGGTCCGTCATGGAAAATTATTAAAGTACTAGAGTAAATATATCTTACTCAATGGAAGTGTTTTGTTGAGCCAGTATTTGGCATAATGTGTACAGGCTGAGTCTGCTTTATAAATAATGATCTCCACGTCACCGAGACAGTGCAATGGAGTTTCACCAGACTGAACCCTGACATGATGGTACCATCAGGAGATATTGCAGTAACTATGTGTTTAACCTGTAGCACTGTGACAGAACAAGAAGTTGAAACTTGATGGTTATGAACAGACACTCATTATTCTCAAGCAGCCATTGATAAGGTGAAAAATTCCATACTTTCCATGTGATGCTCGATTCTTGATAGTTTGCATGCCTA
Source organism: Chiloscyllium plagiosum (assembly GCF_037043375.1). Classification (NCBI taxonomy): domain Eukaryota; kingdom Metazoa; phylum Chordata; class Chondrichthyes; order Orectolobiformes; family Hemiscylliidae; genus Chiloscyllium; species Chiloscyllium plagiosum. The sequence continues at coordinate 29,156,118 of NW_028270184.1, read as the reverse complement.
TGCAGAGGACTCGTTTCGATTGAGAGTGAGGTGCAGGCTCTGAATGAACTCTGAACACTTTCATGCACAGTTACTGTGTGACCCTGCATTCAATGTTACATTGTACACAATCCTGTCAGAAGCCACAATACCTTCATTCTGAAACAGTTTCTCATTCGCCACCAGCTTCTGACTTCCAGAGAAAACATGGACCTGCTCTCTCAGCGAGGAAAAATACCTTTGAAACTGGTTAAAAAAATTGGCTTCTTTCCTACTCCCAGGAAACAATGTTAACGTAACACATGTGTACTATGAGTAATGAAACCTCGAGGAACAAGGTGGAGCAGTCTATCTGTGCAGACCCTGTTCCATTTGTCTGTGATGTTGGAGCATCTCTGACACCTTCCTGTTCCTTGGTGAGTGACGAGAGAATCTGAATGATTTATTCCTTTTCCGTTTTAATGACTTTGGGTGTGAAATGTTTACTTTCTGATCCTGTGTAAGTGATGAGTGGGAGACTGCTTGTCTTCCTGTGTAACAGGCAGGAGGAATGAATGGGCTGTCCCTCTTTTTGCACAATAGCTTTGGTGGGCTGAATGACTATCCCATATTCTTGTGAAGCCAGATTGCGGTACTGAGTGAACTCCTCCGTTTACTGTGGAAATGTGCAGGGTCTGGCAGAGCTGATCCATGAATGTTACCAACGGTTTAGCACCACAGGCTTGATTGCTGTCCAGCTTTTGTTGAGCATGGACACAGACTACTTTAGGAACTGAGGGATGACGGAAGTATTCTGAACATTGTGTAACCTAGAGTGAATATCCCCACTTCTGTCCGGTGTCAAGTCAATGAGCTGAATGGCCTGCTTCCACATTTAATGGATTTCCCGCTAACAAACTGCAGTTGCCTTGGCTGAGGGAGCTATCCTGAGGATCGCCTGCAGTGATGTCCCGCGGGAGAGATTATTGATGCCCAACGATAACAAACATCCTCCCTTGTGCTGTGAATAACTCCAAACACTGGAGAGTTTGCAATGGATTCTCATGAAGTGCGACTTTGCTCAGGATCCTTGATGTCATCCTCAGTTAAATACTGCCTTGATATCAGGGCCAGTCGCTCTTCACTAAGTCCTTGTATTCACCTCTATCGCTCATATCAATATGTCATGGTGTATGAGCAGACAGCGATTTCTTCAAACAAAGAGTAGTGAATGTCAGGAATTCTCTATTCCAGAGAGTAAGGGGAGTGAGATCACGGAAAGATCTCTGAAAGGTTTTCCCTGTTGCTGTGTACCAGGTTATAGCAGTAAGTGGCCTCCAACTGCTCCTGTCTAGCAGGTTTGACGGGCTGACTGGGAGAATGGCGCATCGCACTCAGGAGCAGGGTAAGGCCGTTCGACAGTATGAAACTGCTCCACCAGGCATTAAGTTTGTGGATGATCAGGTTGTGGTCTCAGCCACACTTTGCTGTCTGTATTCCATTATCCACGACTCAATCTCTGTCAAATATTTAATGAATTCAGTTTGAATAAATGTGAACAAAGAGGCATCACATACCTCTGGAGAAGAGAATTCCCACTCACATGCCCCTTTTAGAATTTCTCCTCATCTCTCTTACAGTGTCATACAGCAGGGAACCATGTCTACATAACTCAGGCATCCCAATCTGATCTCAACCTATTTGCCAACATTACGCCCATATCCTTCTAAATCCTTCCTATTAATATGCACATCCAGATGTCTTTTAAATGTTGTAACTTTAGCAACTTGTATCATTTTCTCTGACAACTTATTCCATATCCACACCACAGTCTGCATGAAAATGTTATCCCTTTACTCCGTTCTCTTCTCTCCTTGAAACCTTTGTACTGTAGTTGTGGACTCCCCGATCCTGGGGAAAAGACCTGGCTATTCAGATTATTCATGTTCCTCATGATTCATAATCCTCTCTAATGTCACCCCTCGACCTCCGATGCTCCAGAGTAAACAATCCCCAGTTTGTCTTGTCACTCCCTGTAGCTCAATCCCTCCATGTCCGTCAATATCCTTGTAAATCTTTTCTGCACCCTCTCAACATCCTTCCTATAGTAATGAGAACCAAATTAGACGGAATATTCTAAATGTGACTTCACCAAAATCCTGCCCAGTTGTAATATGATCTCCCAACTTGCATACTCAGTGCACTGAACAATAAAGGGAAGCATACCAAACCCCTTCTTCACCACCATGTCTGCCTGCGACTTCACTTTTCAGGAACTATGATCCTGCACTCTTTTGTTCAACAACACTTCACAGGACCCTTGGGGTATGTTAACTTACCAAAATGCAACACTTCACATTTATCTAAATTTATCTCCATCTGTCACTCATTGGCTCATTGGCCCATCTGATTAAGGTCCCATTGTACTCTAAGGTAAATCCTGCTCGCAGCTTCAACTCCAATTTCGATGTCATCTGTAAACATAATAAACAGGCAAATATTCACATCAAAATCATTTATATAAATGACAAAAGCAATGGACTCAGTACCTTGTGTTACACCACTGGGCACAGGGTTCCAGTCTGAAAAGCAGTCCTCTACCACCCTCTACCTCTTACCTTCACTCTAATTTTGCAGTGGATTGGCTAGCTTATCTTGGATCCATTTATGATCAAAACATAGTAATTTGTCTGTCATGCGGAATCTTGACGAATGCCTTGCTGAAGGCTGTATGGAATGTGGCTACCAAACTGCCTTTATTTAACTTGTTTGCCACCTCTTCAAAAAAGGCAATTGAATTTTTTTAGAAATGATTTCCCATGCACAAAACCATGTTGACTATCCCTAATCAGTAGTTGCATTTGCAATTGTATGTAAATCATATCCCTCACAATCCTCTCCAACAATGTGCCCACAAATGACATCAGGCTCACGATCTATAGATTAGGTCACTCTTCCCTTTCCTCATCCCACGCTTCCGCTGCTCACTGCAAATGCTCATGTAACCGGGATAGTGATTTCACCAACAATATAGACTCAGACTGGGTCAGGGTTAGGAGCAAGAATGGTAGGATTCTTTAATCTGTTAAAATTAACAAGTTTATGATCCAAACAGCTTTACTCAAACTACGATGGAAAGATGAATGACAAATAAATTGCATATTGAAAATCTGAGTACCGATGTTTCCCTTTCTAAAAATACTGACACATGCACACGTTTTCTCCCAGCCTTTTCTCCCGTACAAGACGAAACGTTCATCAGGTATTCGCTAACTGAAAATCTTATATGGTCAATAAACAATTCTCATTCGCAGGCCTAAACACTTATGCGTACATAAAACAATGTCTTCATCCCACGAATGAGTAAATAGAAACATCTTTTAAATGTTTCTAAAGCAATTTGTTTTTCACTTTAGTGGAATTACAACCCACAGAATTACAACGTCTCGGCGGAGCATTAATTTTGAAGAACTTTGCCCAAATATTAATTGAACTCATGAAGAAAGGAAATATAAGTGATTATTCCAAATATCATTCAGTTTATGGAGCTATTCTGCTCCAACAAGCTACTTGTAAGGGGATCACTTCCTGCAACAGGTGGATTAAGCTGAATTCCCTTTCCTTCAGGTGGTGGAGAGAATCCTGAGCAGGAATCCTCCATGAGTTGTAAAGATGACTGAGGAGTTTTCAGCTCACACACTTTGCTGGGAAGACGAACACGGAGAGAGAAGGAGCAACAGGCTGTTCCTTTTAAGAAAGATTACATTTTCTCCCTTTCTGAATTGAATCACACAATAACATGGACCAAATGAGGTGTCTTTAGCCAGTGTTTGAACTGTACGACTCCATTGCTTTCCCTCATCCATGTCGGTGCATCATTGCTGCTGTCATATGCAGAGCCAATACTTCCGCAACAAATAATCCCATTAGATTTGAAGATGTGTTTATATGTCCCGTATACTTCTAAAATACAACTTTTAATGTTTCCACAATATCTGTATTTAAATGAATACATCTTCATCATAAATTACTTCCCCAGCCTTTTCTCCCGTACAAGAGGAAACGTTCATCAGGTATTCGCTAGCTGAAAATCTTATATGGTCAATAAACAGTTCTCATTCGCAGGCCTAAACACTTATGCGTACATAAAACAATGTCTTCATCCCAAGAATGAGTAAAGAGAAACATCGTTTAAATGTTTCTAAAGCAATTTATTTTTTCATTTTAGTGGAATTACAACCCACACACAATACATTAGATGTTGTCTCAGCAATGGCCTGTACAGACGCATAAAACAGCCTTAAGATCAGACCCGATACCCCTTGCAAGAAAAAGAATATTTCCATTTATTTTCGAAATCACGTGCTGTATCGACAGACTAACTTGATGTGATTTATGTACCACCGAGTTTTGCATTCTGCCTCCAGTTATATAATTTACTGCTGTTTTATGCTTCCTCCAAAACACAAACTTCCCATCACCCACATTGCGTTTTTTTTTTGCCAAGGTTTACTCAATGCCCTCTCCTGTCTGTATCACATTGCAGACGCACTTCCCTCCCGTGTTTGTATCCTATTGCAGACTCTGTATCTCCACTTGGCATCTTATTGAATGATTATCCTGGTATATGAACAAATTCAACTCCACTCCATTCAGCCTCTTCATCCAATCAATAATCCACATTGTAAGCTGTTGATGACCTCACTCTGATCCCTAAGGAATTCCACTAGTTGCAGCGTTCCAACTTTAAATTAAGTGATTATCTCTTTTCGGTATTTCCTGGTAGCTGCACAGGACTGCCCTGTTCCTGTGTACCTGCCCAGAAGGTTGCATGGCCTCCTGCTGTACTGTGTAGCTGGTTGTCGATTTGTTTCTGATCTCAGTGATCCTCCTTCAGGCCATTTATTGTCAGATGATCAGGTGGAGATCGTATCGGCAATGATCCTGATCCCTGAGAGTTTTAAAGATGAACACAGAATATAGACTAAGATTTGGGGAGGGTAGGGGGTGGTCAAACATGCTGCCTTTCAGATGCAGCAAAAAAAAATTCTGTAATATCAGTCGTGTGCTCAATTTTCACCTGACAGACACTGAGGAAGAGGGGAGATTTCCTATTAGCCTGATTAACTTGCGTCCCCTTAACAACACAATCAATAATCTTAAATTTCATTTTTGATTGTTGGTGCTGTGTTGAAAAATTGTCGCAGTCACTACACATTAAATAAACTATTGTCTTTGAGAGATGACCTTATAGATGTTTATAAAATCACCAGGGGCATGGGTTTGGTAATTACGAACGGTCTTTTTCCTGGGGTGGGGGAGTCCAGAACTAGGGGGCATAGGTTTAAGGTGACTGGGGAAAGATATACAATGGACATAAATGCATTATGTTCACACAGAGCATTCTTGTGTATGGAAAGAGCTGCCAGAGGAAGTGGTGGAGTCTGGTATAATTACAATGTTTAAAAGTCATCCCGATGTGTATATGGAAATGAACGATTCAGAGTGATATGGCCGAAATGCTGGTCAATGTGACTAAATTAGTTTAGGACATCTGGTTGGCACGGATGAGTTAGACCAAAGGGTCTGTTTCCCTTATGTATATATTTATTACGCTATGTCTGAATCCTTCATTCTATTCCGGTATAACTCCTTGGGGGGCAGAATGGGCTCCTCCTGTCTCATTGCAGTGTTACTGACTGGCTTAATGGGGTCTCCTCTCCCTCTGTAACAGCCTCAGTCAGAAAACAACATGAGGTAGGAGCTCCAGACAGCTGCTCAGCTGATAAAGATAATGGTTGGTTTGTTTGCGGCTGAAAACCTCATTCCTGGCTATTGTCAATAAACACTGACTTTCCTGTCCAACAAGGTCGTTCAAGGTCAGACTTTAATATCTTCAATAACCCAGTCATCACTATTCCCTGGGGATGAGAATACCACAGACTGCACAACCTTAAGGAGATGGGAACATTCTTATCTCATTCTTAAATGGGGGAACATCTAGATTTGAAAGTGTATGAACTTCACAGCAAGTCACCCTCATTTTTTTAGAAATGAGGGCACCAACAATAGGAAAGAAATAGACCATTCAGCCCCTCAAACCTATGCCAAATTCTCATTGACTCTGTTCAGTAAAGTATTTATCAAACTCAGCCTCCACTACTCTCTTGGATAGACGTTTCTGATACTGTAAATCATAGAGCGTATGAAATTGGTACAGAACTGGACTGTTTAGTCCATCAAGCCTGATCTGCAGTTCGATCAGGCAGACAAGTTTCTCAACAAAATTCCCTTGCCATTTCACTGTAACCCTTGCTCCCCTTATCAATCAACACGTTATCTATTTCTGTCTTAAAGACAGAACTGTGTCTATGTCTCTGCATATCTTTATGTATGTGTTTTGGGTTATTGGCAGGAGGCAGAGGGTGGTGGACGAGGGTTGTCTTTTGAACTGGGTGCCGGTGACAAGCGGCATTCCACAGGGATTGGTGCTGGATCCACTTTTGTTTGTCACTTATACCAATGATTTAGATGAAAGTTATAGAAGGCATGGTGAGCAAGTTTACGGGTGACACCAAGATTAGTTGTATTGTGGAAGGCGAGGAAGATTACATAAGATAACAAAGAGGTCATGATTAATTGGATCAATGAACCACAGCGTTGTACAGCACAGAAACAGACCCTTTGATCCAACTCATTCACAACAACCAGATGTCGTAAATTAACTTAGTTTCATTTTCCAGCATTTGTTCCATATCTCTCTAAACTCTGTCAATTCATGTGCCCATCCAGATGCCTTTTAAATGGTGTAATTTGTACGAAACTCCATCACTTCCTTGGCAGCTCATTGCATACAAGCACCACCCTCTGTGTGGAAACGGTCCCCTTCCGTCCCTTTTTAAGTCTTTTCCATCTCACCTTCAATCTATGTCCTCTAGTTTTAAAATTCCCTACACTGGGGTAAGGACACTGACTATTCACCATATCCATGGTCTTCTTGATCTTATAAACCTCTAGAATGTGCAAATGCGACTCCAATCAACACGAATGGCTGTGTTTTCAGTCATCCCAGGCCCACATTCTGACATTCAATACTGACACCTCTTCCTTCTCCATCACGTTACAATTCTAAAATCATTTTAACAACTTGTTGAGCCACATTATAAAATATCCCTGTGGAATTTGAGTGTCGGTGTTTGTACTCAGAGGTAGGGACACAACCACCACATGGCAATCGTCCCTAAACCTGAAATATTATTCATCTCTGTGTTGTTCATTAGCCTGTTTTGAAATATTGTGACATACCTCCGAGAAAGGCAGGACTTGACTCCAGACCTTCTTGTCCAGAGTGAGAGACAGTACCACGTAAGTTCAAGTATTGAAATCTAACCCAGACGTCTTGCTCAGAGGCATGGGCATTACCCATTGCACAAGACTTCAACCAAACCCAGATTTTTCGTCATACTTTAAATGTCAGCTTTCAGCTCTGTGTGAATTCATTACAATTTGGTTCACTTTGCCGAATGACACATTTAAAAGAATTACATTATTAAACAGATGAAAGCTGCGCACCTCAACTATAGGATGTTGAATTTATGTGTTTTGCCTTCGAGATAAACTGTGAAGATCTTTAATTGTTTGGCTATGATTTCTACCTTAAGTGGCTATTATCTGACATTTGCAATGTGAGGGAAAAATATCCTGCAGACACACTCTGCACTGTAAGGGATCTCAAATGCATATTTATTACTGAACGCCAGAGACTAAGAAAGATCATAATTTCTGGGTCCAAAGCACCGATCACTATTTCCCGCCTCAAACATATGACTGCCCTATTCTTAAAACCATGAAAGAATCCAAGGCAGCTGATTACTTTCTAACCTTTCTTCCCAAGTACTGTCACTCACTGGGCTGAGGAGTGGCAGATGGAGTTTAACTTCGATTAATGAAAGGGATCGCAATTTGGTAAAACAAACAAGGAGAAGACATCTACAATTAAATGTTGGCCCATTGGTAGTGTTGTAGAACAGAGAGATCATGGGGTTCTGGTGTATTTTTTTGAAGTTTGCATCATGTGTCGGCAGGGTGGGTATGAAGGCGTTTGGCTTGCTGGCCTTCATTGCTCAGACCTTAGAGTACAGGGGGTGGAATGTGCAGGACATTATTGACGTCTCCTCTGGAGTAATGTGTGCATTTCTGGTCACCCAGTTACAATGAGGATATTTTTAAACTGGAGATGTTTCAGAAAAGATTTACCAGGATGTTGCTGGAAATGGAGAATTTAAGTTATAAGGATAGGCTCGATGAACTGGATACATTTCCACTGCAGCATTGGAGTTTGAGATCTTATAAACCTGACAGAGGTTTATAAGTCAATAAGGGGTATAGATAATGTTGAATGGCAAGTGTCCTTTCCTTACGGTGAATGGATTTCAAGATTGGAGAATTATTTTAAGATTCCATTAGAAAGGTTTACAGAAGACATAGTGTCATAGAGCTGTCCAGCATTAAAACAAACCCTTTTATCCAACTCGTCCCTACTGACCAGATGTCCTACATTAATGTAGTTCCATTTGCTAACATTTGGTCCATATCTCCCTAAACACGTCCTATTCATCTGCCCATCTAGATGTCTTTTAAATGTTGTAATTGTACCAGCCTCCATAACTTCCTCTGGCAGCTCGGTAAATGGACAGCACCCTCTATTTGAAAACTTTGCCCCTTAGATACCTTTTAAATCTCTTCCCTCACACCTTCAACCAAGCTCTATAGTTTTGGAATGTGCTACCCTGGTTAAAAGATCTTGGCTATTCACACTATCCATTCCACGTATAACTTTGCAATCCACTAAGATCACCTCTCAACTGCTGAAGTTCCGGGAAAATAACCCCAGCGTAATCAGCATCTCCTGAAATCTCAAAACCTCTAACTCTGGCAATATCTTTGTAAATCTTTTCTGAACTCTTTCAGGTTTCACACATCCTTCCTGCATGAGTGAGACCTTAATTGCACGAAGTATTCAAAAGTGGTCTAACCAATGTCCTGTACAGCCACAACGCGACCTCCGAAAGTCTATATTCAGTGCACTGACTAATAACGTCAAGCACAACAAATGCCTACTTCACTAGCCTACATACCTGCGATCCAACTTTCAAAGTAATATGAACCTGCACTCCAAGGTCTTCCGGTTTAGCAACATTCCCCACCTGTATAACATTGAATGCATAAGTCAAGCCTTAATTTTCTTTTCCAAAATGCAGCACCTCACACTTATCTAAATTAAACTCCACCTGCCACTCCTCAGGTCATTGGCTCATCTGATCAAGATCCTGTTGTAATCCAAGGTAACCTTCTTCTCTGTCCACTGCACCTGCAAGTTTGATGTTTTCTATAAACGTAATAACCATACCTCCTATGTTCAAATCCAAATCATTTATATAAATGACAAATAGCAATGGTTCTAGGACCGATATTTATGGCACACCACTGATCACAGGCCTCCAGTCTGAAAATCAACCCTCCACCACCGCCCTCTGTCTTCTAACTTCGAGCCAGTTTTGTATCCAAATGGCTACTTCTCCCTGCATTCCATAAGATCTAACTTGCTAACCAGTCTTCCCTGAGTAACCTTGTTGAACGCCTTACTGAAGTCCACAAAAATCACATCCTCATCAATCCTGTTCGTTGTTTCTTCAAGCAAAAATAATCAAGTTTGTGAAACATGATATCCCACGCAAAAAAGCATGTTGACAATCCTTAATCAGTCCTTGCCTTGCCAAATACATGCACATCCTGTCCCTCAGTTTTCTCTCCAACAACTTGCCCACCAACGATGTCGGGCTCACTGGTCTATAGTTCCCTGGCTGTTCCTTCCCAGTTTGTTTAATAATGGCACCACGTTAGTCAACCTAGTGTCTTCCAGCGCCTCACCTGTGGCTTTTGGTGTTAAGAGCATGTCAACAACAATCACTTCTCGAGCATCCCTCAGGGTTCTCGTGTAAACCTGATCAGGACCCATTTGCATTTTTATTACACATCATTTCATTCGTTAATAGAAGTGATGGATGTGGGTAAAGATACAACATTTAAAAGACATTTGATTAAGTACTAGAATTAAGGAATGTTTAGGAAAATCTGGGCCAAGCGCATTGAGGTGGGTCGAGTTTAGTTTGAGATTATCATCAGCATGGACTGTATGGGCCAATAGGTCTGTTTCCAAACTCTCTACGTAACTCGTTGACTCCATGTTTGTTTGTATGTCCAAGTATGTATCTGCGTATTTCTGTCCATGCTTGTCTATTTCTGTGTGTCTATATGTGTCCCTGTGTGCCCCTCTACATGTATCTATCTATGCATGTAATGTGTCTGTTTCTGTGAGTGTGTGCGTGTGCCTGTCTGTGTGCTTGTGTGGGTATGCATGTGTGTATGTGTATGTCTGCCTGTCTGTTTGTGTGTGTTGATGATGCTGTCAGTTTGGATGGTGCTGTGAGCTGATGCCCTCCCTCTGTCCCTCACTAACTGAATCCCTGATTATTTCCACAGTCCATTCCCACCTGAACAGTGGTGTGGGGACATCAGCAGAGACTGACAGCAACAGAAAGTTCAGCCGGTCTGGTAGCATCTGTGAACAGAAATGAAAGTTAACGTTTCAGGTTGAGTGACCCTTCCTCAGAAGTCGTGTCAAGAGGATATCACATCACTTTAAACGCCATAGAGACTTCTAGACCCGCCCCACACTGATACACACAGATTGATACACACTAATACAATAGACATAGAGACACTCACTAATACACAGAAAGTAATACAGACATGGAGTGTCTGTCAGTATTTCCCTTGCTCCATGGTTTTCTTCCCAATATTTCACTCACTCTGGTGCGTGTCAGTATTTCAGTCTATCCTCAGGGAGTTTGTTAGTATTGCACTTGTTCGCAATAGTAAGTGATTTGGTATTTCTGTGTGGCGTGTGATTGTAGGACAATGCGTACAGATAAAAAACCTGGAAGAATTATACTGCTTGTGATGGACAGTGTGGAACTCCAACAGGACAGAAACACATTGCTGGATATTTCCTCAGACTGGAGATACTGCACTGAGCTGGTTGATGAGCTCAGACTATGCTCAGTGTGTCTGGTGGTGTGGTCCCCTCTGAGAAGCGAATGGCCCCCGTCTGTACTAAGGCATTCAACAGGACCTCCATTCCCCTGTGGTCTGCCATGCTCGGGGTAAACTGCGCAGGGCAGCTCTCAACTGAGAAAGCTCAACTATGTACCAAATGGCCTTTTAAAGATGGCACCAGTGCCAGGGATCACAGAATATCCAGGGACATCCGGGCGATGGTGAGTACCTCCAGCCATGTTGGGTGGGAGAATCGGGCTGGCATTGAATGAGACGGAAACCATGGGGTGGGGTGGGTATTTAATGAGCTGAGTTCAATAAGATAACACCAGGAAACTAGCTGAGCCTCATGTAGACGATCTCTCTGTCACAAGTATTGAAAATGACACTGAGACAAATTATTGTTAGATTCAAGCCAATGAATCGTACTCTGTGCTGACCGTACTCCCAGTTACAAAGCTGCAGAAGAAATGCTAATCGAAAACTCTCCATCATCTGACCTCACACCAATATTCCATTCACCATCATTCCTGAAAACACTGGCTTATGTTGCACGAAACTGTTGAAATGTCAACAGTTCAGCATTCTGGAACCTGTGATCACATCCTTCCATGACATTGTCTCTCAATCTTGCCCTTTCTGTCTTTACCCCAATCCCCTCCCAGTTAGGGATATTTAAACTGATTCCCTGGCGATCTCTCTCTGGCAGTGATGTTCACATCCACAGCACGCCTTATTATGGCACAGTGTAGGTATGGAGTTGTAAGTGGAATGGAGCTGCACATTTTATCACTTCCAGCATGGGCTGCAAGTTTCCCACACTGGGCAGGAATCTAACACAGTGTTCTGGGAAATGTACTGGGTGATGGACACAGTTTCACACCCTGGTCACATATTTCATCTGGGTTTACAGATCAGTGCACTGCTGGGGCTGCACAGTATTCCACTTTGGACCGATTGCAGGGTGGTGTTGAGCAGTACATTAGTCTGGTCTGCACAGTGCTCTATGCTCAACAGATGTCCCCTCTGGGTGTATGGTGTCCGGGCTGGTTCTCTGAGGTGGATTGAGAATGTGATATAAATAATCATGTCAGTTGATATGGTAATGCCTTTATTTTTGTTCCCATTCACGTGATTGGACACTCCAAATTCTGACTCCTCTGGCTAGTCACGTTGTTCAGTCTATCTCCATAGTTCGGCAACTTGTTATCCCATGAGTAATTGTGTCCAGTTTTAATGTGAATAACTGTTCTGTCTATTTCCCTGGCCTTGGGCCTTGCTCATCTTGAAGCATCTGGATTCATCGCGTTAAACCTCAGTAAGGTCGCTCCTCAGACTCAACAGTCCAGGGAATATAGCCCTTGCCATTCATACTGTCCGTGTAGTTCAACATCACCCGCCCCGCCCCCCAACACCGTAAACATACTTGTAAATCATGTCTGCACCATTTCAAATATGACAACATCTTTCCTAAAGCAGTGAGAATACAAAAAAAGGCAGCATTACAGAAGTGGCTGAAACTAGTGTGTAGACGAAAGTGAGTGTTGCGGATGCTGGAGATTAGAGTTGAGATGTTGTGCTGGAAAAGCACAGCAAGTCAGACAGCATCTGAGGAGCAGGAGAATCGATGTTTCAAGCCAAAGTCCGATTCCTGATGAAGGGATTTTGCCCGAAATGTCGAATTTTCTTGCTCCTCGGATGCCACCTGACTGGCTGTGCTTTTCCAGCACCACACTCTCAACTCTGATCTCCAGCGTCTGCAATCCTCACTTTCTCACTTGAGTTAATGTATCCAGAAATTTCCCCACCAGGCATCTTATGCAGCTCGTCTGTTATTTTATCCCTGTCTCCTTTATAAACAGAGTGGAACATATACAGCCTTGCAGTGTTCTGGCAATACTCCCACATACAAGGAAAACGTTTATTTCAAAATAAAAGATTTATAGTCCATCCGTCAGTAACCCTCATTCATTCCATTCAGACTGAATAAATATTCCTCTTTATTGTGATATGAAATGTTATGTAACACATGGGTTAACTGAGTATGTTGGTTTAATGACTGCGATTAATGTCAGTTTCCATGTTTTGCAATTATCTCAGTGGAAGATTTCCATCTTCCAATGGCAAGTGCGCTCCATTCAATGTGTTATGCCATAGTATGAGTGGGAACATCACCGACAGCACTAACAGGGATCAGCAGAACCAGAGGGAGGGGAAGGAGAGTTCATAATCTGAGAACATTAGACTGGAATGTTCCAAAAATGAATCAGAATCTGAGAGCATTAGACTGGAATGTTCTGACATTCGATCGGAATCTGAGGACAATAGACTGGAATGTTACAACAATGAACATTATTTCTGCACTTTTTCTACATATTATGATGGGTTGCCATTATATTCAGCGATCTATTATCCTCTTCACATTATTCAATATTTTTATTATCCTCTCCTGTCTATCGTTGGTGTCACTGATAAGTCTCACCGTATTTTTCTATAAACCAGTTACTGTATTACTGTTCTTGCATATCGTGTTCATTTCTTGCCACTATTATTGTTCATATTTAGACTCTGAATCTCGATATTCATTCTGCAGACCACTACTAACTGCACCAAGGAACATGTAGGTGGTGTTTGACACAGATGAACCACAAGTTTGGTGATCCCTTTGGCTATGAGCTGATTCCTGACACCATGCCCTGACCATTATTAACGTTAACTACTCACTGCTCCAGAATGTACTTCACTGGCTTAACCCATCTGCTGTTTAATCTTAAGCTGTGAAATACAGACTTAATGATGACAACAATCTGCTGCTGACCTTAGGAAACAAATCTGATTCGAACTCACACCAAAATCCCATCCATCTGCCATTCCTGTGTACGCTGATCTATACCTCTATTGTATCTATCAAGGCCTTTTTTAAAATTTTCTTAAGCACTTTAACTCATCTGTCCATGAAACTTCCCTCAGTCTCTCTGTGTCAATTATCAAAATCCCTGATAGTTATTCATATTTAACGTGGTTTGCAATGAGTTTTCGTATTCATTCACCCCACATACAACACACCACACACACACACCCGTTCACTTATACTTATCCAATGTAGTTAGAAATCCTCCCGTTATAGATAGTAATCTGGTGTATGCATCATTCCCATATGATATTTAAGTTTTGCAATACTCCCCATGTTGGGCAGGTAGTGCAGGTCACATGGCCTACACAGCGCTCCATGCTGGGCTGTCATCTTATCCCAGTTTATGTTGTTTGTGGTGTTCTGTGAAGCAGATTCAGAATTTGATGTAACAAACCATTTCAGCTGATCTGACAATGCCTTTAATCAATGTTCTCATTTTTTCTCTCGAAGGATTCATTCCTCCAGTCGTTCCACTGCCCTGTTTTTTCTCCATATTTCCACAACATGTTCGCCATTAACTAACTGTCTGTTTCTGTCTTTAATGAGAAGCTCTCTGTCTTTCTATACCTTCCGTGGCCTTGGTTTTTGTTTCCATGGAGCATCGAGTGCTGGCATTGTGGACGTCAGAAAAAAATGAAATGGTTTGTGTCAAGCTGTTGTTTACTTCCCAGTATGTCCTGTGTGGTTCTCGTTGGACAGGGGTGTGTGTGCTGAGCTGTTGTTCACTTCCCGGTGTGTCCCATGTGGTGGTCCATGGACGGGGTGTGTGTGTCAGATTGTTGTTCACGTCTCGTTTAGGCCCATGTGATGCTCCATGGACAGGGGTGTATGGGTTGGGCTGTTGTTCACTTCCTGATATATCCAATGTGGTGCTCCATGTTGGACAGTGGGTTTCAGCAGCTTTGACTCACGTCTTTGAAACTTGGTCTGTACCTGCCCAATGCACACCTGTGTTTGTCCCTCTCAACTGTTGGCATGGTCTTTAACACGAGGAAGCACCTTGAGTATTATTATAAAGGACCGGGTATCCAAAATCTCTGACAATGCGCTCAGTGGAAAGAACGTTATATTCTCATTTTCTTTAAAGAGAGATCTTAAAGACTGAACTGTCTGCTGACTCAAGTAAATAACTTCGGAGGCTTTTGGTTTTTATTTATATAAACAGTGGTAACAATGGCCAACACGCACAGACCAGGCTTTCCAGTCTTTATGAGCTCTGGCAGTCAACAGATGCTTGGGGTCAGAGAAGGGTTGGATGTTTCAGTAAATTGTCCCTATCTGCTATTCTCTCTGAAATCTGTCTTGATGCTATTTCCTCCTCGATTAGCGAACTGCACGCAAGTTTGAATGGCCTTGGATGTCTCTTTTTTGCCAAGGAATGAGTTTATGGGATGTTAGTACATTGGAACAGTTCATTTGTCGAAAGTACTATATGTATTATTCTCTTAAGTTGCTAGCAGTTAAGTTATTCTAACTTCCTCTTCTTACTATTTGGATTTTTATTAGAGTGTTTAAATAAATTGTGTTTTGCATAAAGTTGAGTGGTTTGACCAGCCACATCACATCTGGAACACCCACTTCATATCTACCTTTACTTTAAGACAAGGTTGGCGTCCAAGCTACCACCTTAAAAATATTTTACGGCATTCTTGGTCTGGTCCATAGCATGCTTGCGACTCTTGTCCAGTTCGAAATCCACAATTCCAAATGGGGTTCAGGATTTGAATCCCTACAGTGTGGAAGCAGGCCATTTCGCCCAACAAGTTTACACGAACCCACCGAATACTAAACGACCCAGACCCATTCCACTACCCTATTACTCCATATTTACCCCTGACTAATGTAACTATTCTACACATCCATGAACAGTAAGGCCACACTAACATGGCCAATTCACCTAACCTGCAAATCTTTGGGCTGTGGGAGGAAAATGGAGCACCTGGAAGAAATCCACGTGGGAATGGGGAGAATGTGCACAGGGAGATTATTGGGCTCAATGGTAATTGGGCTCTGGTAATTGTTAGTGCCTTTTGTTCCGAGTGTTGAATTTGGTTGGTATGAATGTAGTACCGGTTCTTTCTGTTTCTAAGAGTTCTCTGGGTGTGGGAGAAGTGAAGTTCGGATTTTACAAAAGGTGAGCAAGGCAAAGCTGTTAGAATTGGCAGTCAATCTGGAGTTGCATTTGTGATAAACGGAGAAATAATTGCAGCAATAGCTTGGCATTTACATTTTGATAGAAACACCATCAGAGTCTTTGTAAATGGCTAGAATTCAATTGCAGATGAGGCAGCTTGAACACAAAAAGGAATTGAAAGAAAAGGAGAGGAAGAAAAAAGACAGAAAAAGAAAGAAGAAAAGCAGAAAGCGAGAGAGTTTCAACTTCAAACGCTAGCAATTTGAGACGACAGTCAACTTAGCAGGTGAGATGAAAGTAGACGTTAGGCTGGATGAGGAGGATAGTGAGGATGAGCAACTCCATGGGAGCCAAAGGCCTAATTTGTATCAGTTTCAATATATCAACACATTGTCGATATTTGATGATAAGGATGTAGAATCCGTTTTAATTTCATTTGAGAAAGTGGCTACATGAATGCAGTGGCCAGTGACTATGTGGATTTAGTTGATCCAAACAAAGCAGGTAGGTACAAGGAGTGAGGTATTTGCATCTCTATCGGAGGAGATATCTGGGGAGTATGAGGAGGTGAAGAAAGTCATCTGAAGTGCACATGAGCTTGTGCCAGAAGCCTACAGATAGTGTTTCAGGAATCTAAAATAGTGTCCCTGGTTAAATGTACATTGAGTTTGAAAGAATCAAACAAAGTAATTTTGAAAGGTAGATAAGGGTACTAAAAGCAGAGCAAATCTATGGCACTCTTAAAGAGATTCTTACTTGGGAGCAGTTCAAAAGTTCACTTCCTGAAGTCGTGAGAAATCGTGTGGAAGAGCAGAGAGTTAAAATGGCAAGATTAGAAGCTGAAATGGCTTGTGATGATAAGTTAGTCCATAAATCAAAGTTTGGCTTCTGTGAGGGATTGAGAAGAATGTGCGAGATCTTCTTAAAACATATATCTGTAAGGGTAAGGTTTACTGGCATAGGCCAGGAGTAGCAGGTAAAGGGGTTACAGCATTAAGAGGTACAGAGGCATGTAAATCTTTTAAGTTAAGACATGAGGAGGCATGTCATTGAGAACAACTATTGGAGAGATGAGATTTTCTCCATTATGTAATGTGTGTTTGGAGTTTCCGGTGAAACCATCAACAGAAATATTTCACAATTAGGAGGGAGGTCTTGAGCTTGGTGTTGCCGTTACAACATTTCAGCATTTAACTTGCCAACAACATGACTGAGCCAAATCTATATACTGATCATAACATCTATAAGTTTTTGGTAGAAACTTGGGGAGACACGGTTGCCCAGTGGTTAGAACGGCTATTTCATAGCCCTCGGGTCCCAGGTTCGATTCTAGCCTTGGGCGACTGTGTTGAGTTTGTACATTTTCCCCGTGTCTGTGTGGATTTCCTCCCTCAATCCAAATATGTGCAGGTTAGCTGAATTGGCCACGTCAAATCTTTCATAGTGTAAGGTCAATGAGTCAGAGGGAAATGGGTTTGGGTGGGTTACTCTTCGGACTGTTGATGTCGACAGGTTGGGCAGAAGGGCCTGTTTCCACACTGTAGGTAACCTCTTCTAATCAAATGCTTCTAGTCTGTTCAGATAGAGGTTGCTATTGTTAGCAGTCAATTTGGAAGTTATACATGTGACAGGACGAGAAACTTTGCTTGCTGCCAAGTTGTCGAGACTTGGATAAAAAAAGACAGAGGAGTTCTGTGGCCGGAGTAAACTGACTGAAATAGAATGGGGCTGTGAATGTTTGCATGCTTAGTGTCAATACGATATGAATGTATTGTAGTCTACTAATAGAGTAAGAATAACTCTATGGATCAGACGACACCCTCGTAAAATACTTTAAGAAAGTTCCTTCAACTCCAACCTTTCCTTATTTTAACCATTGATATGAAGTGTGAAGCAAAATATAATCTACTCAAACGCTTTAGTTAAAATACAATCAAAGAAAAGAACAATTAGTAGATTCGCCAATTTAAGTGCATTTAAGTCGTCATTGGACAGGCATATGGACGTACATGGAATAGTGTAGGTGGGATTGGCTTCAGATTAGTATGACAGGGCGGCGCAACATCGAGGGCCGAAGGGCCTGTACTGCGCTGTAATGTTCTATGTTATGTTAATAAGGGGCTTAAATGAAGCTACCATTGTATATTGATGGTTTATTTTATCAAAGGGAGACGTTTGACGATACTGTCACATTAAAAAGATTGCTATCTCTTGGACTTTCTTGAAGAGACGTCTTAAAGGCAGAGATGTCGAACTGCCACCTGAAAACAGATTAAGTAAATAACTGAGGAGGCCTTTAGGTTCTATTAAAACGGTGGGGACAGTAGAAGGGCAGTGGCCAGCTCTCTCAAAGCAGGTTTATTCGGTTTGTTTTTAGCTGCAGCATTCAGAAGCTGCTCGGGGTGCCAGAAGGGTTGGAAGTTTCAATACACGATGCAGAGTTACTATTCTCTTTGAGATCTCTTCAAATATTGTATCTTTATGGATTGGAAAACTGCACGCAAGAATTTGTATTTGAATATACCTTTGTGCCAAGCGGTGTATACAAGAAGGCACGGCATCTATTGTTTGTGTAAGCGTTCCAAAATATAAACTATCCCAATTGTTCTTTTCTTTCATTGTATTTTAACTAAAGCGTTTGAGTAGATTATATTTTGCTTCACACTACATATCTACGGTTAAAATAAGGAAAGGTTGGGGTTGAAGGAACTTTCGTAAAATATTTTACAGGAGTCTAGTCTGATTCAATTGCTCTCGTAGCTGAAGGGTTTATGACTGTCTCCTGTTATTGGAAAGTTAGTGGAGGTGCTGGGGATGGTTTGCTGGAGGTTGTGCTGTAAGCTTCCTCAGACATTCGGGGGACCTGAGGATTTGGTGACCCAACTCTGCATTGAGTATGGGGACGTGGTTACAACATCTGGGTCTGTAACATGAACAACAAATGGAGCAGAGGCTGCAGAGAGGGGAAGCTCTGAAACCATGGAGTGAGTGTGTGGGGGGAAAGGGATCTGCGCTATCACCCTGGGTTTTCCAAGACCAGCTTCCCAAGCAACAATTAAGCCAGGAGCAGAGTGTGAGGAGATCCTGATGAAACAAGGAGCTGGTCACACAGCAGTGTTACCTCCTAAAACATGATCTGCAGCTTCACACCAGGGGGAAGACGATGCTGCCAGTGGCTGTTAGGGTCACTGTTTCAGTCCACTTCTATGATATGGAACTTTCCAGGCAGGATGGGGTGATATATCCGTCATTTCCCACTATGACGACATCAATGTCACCATTCAGAGACGGAGGATATATATGGTGGATGAGGTGAATACAATGTTTTCTCCCTCAGCAGGGAACTGCCGAGTGTATCCTTGTTTTCCCAGTAAAGCGGGATTCCCAATGATGTACATGGCTCTGCGGGTCTCCATGTCATTGAGGAAATGGAAGGAACTGAAGGACATCTCACTCCATTAATGTTACTGTGCGCCCATGCACAGGACATTATGTTGGTGAATACCCACTGTCCTGGTAGCAGCCGCAGCCTCTTCATTCAGAAGCAGTCATACCATCCCTTCATCATCGGTCTCCGTGTAGAAAGAAATGAATGTATCTTAAAGGCTGTCCACTTGCTACACGTTTCAAAATACTGTCCCCACTGCCAACCAACAACATCAAAATATCCGGTATGTACTGAGAGCAACTGCGACAATGGGACTGTCACGGAGCAAACCACCAGAGAGATGGAGCAAAACCTCACATGTCTGAACTGGTCTGAGTTAACTCCCCAATACACAGCATTACTAAGCCCTGTAATCTCTCTCCATTTCAGTAACATACTCCCTTCCATTCTTCCTGAAAATGTAATGTCAGATCTTATCATGTTATATTCCACCTGTCTCTCTTGATAATTTAATGTCTTGCTTATCACTGAGTCAACACCAAATGTAGTTACAGTACATCTGTTCTATACTCCTGATCATTGATGTAGATACAAAGAGTTGAGGATCCTGCACTGGTCACTGTGTGACTCCACTGGAGACGTTCTGCCTAACTGATTAAGACTGATTTATCCGGAGTGCCTGCTTCCCGTTTGATAACCAGTCCTCTCCCATTCCTGTGTAACACATTCGAAGGACTGAATAAGAACGAGGAGCATCAGTCAGTAATTCAGCCGCTCCAGCCTGCTCCACCGCTGAATACAATCATGGCTGATGTCATTGCGGCCTCTGTTCCACTTTCCTGCCGATCTCCATCCTGAAACTCAGGTCTGTTGTTGTAGATTGCTGCACTTGAAAAAAAGATACACTCCACATCTACACTGTCTATTATATTTAGCATTTTACAGACCTCATTTAGACCTCCTTTCTTTATTATAAACTTGAGATTATAGACTTGAACTGCTCAATCTCTCTTCATAAGACAAATCCCTCATCTCTGGAATCAATCTAATAAACCTCTTCTGAATTACCTCCAATGCAAATGCATCCTTCCGTAAGTAAGGGCACATAATCTGTACTCCAGTTGCAGCCTCGCGAATGCCTTGCATAGCTACAGCAACATTCCTTACATTTCTACTCTATCATTTTACAAATAAAACTGAAGCGACGCTTGCCTTTCCATTTACTTGCTGCAGCTGCATGCAGGTTTTCTGTGATATGCACGTGAACACATAGCCCCTCTGCACCTGTGCACGTTGAAGTGTCTCTTCATTTGGATAATAATTTGCCTTTCTATTTCGATGGCCAAATCGAATAATCTCATAGTTATCCAGTTTAATTTTCATTGCCAAATGTTAGCCCATTCACGCAACCTATCCACTTCGATTTTTGAACCTTTTACATCTTCATTCAGAAGTAATTTCCCACCGATGTTAGTGTCATCTGAAAAACTGGTTATAACATTTTCTATCCTGTCAACCGAGTAAAAATATTGATGACAAATAGTTAAGGCATGAGTACTGAAATCTGTGGCACCCACAAGGTACATTTGTCAAAAGAAAATGCCACGTTTATTCCATCTGACTGCATTTTGTTGGTTCACCAATGCTCCGACCAAGTTAATAAATTACTCCTAAACCCATGATTGCTCTTACTGGATCACCAGATATATTCCATCTCCAGCATTCCCACTATCCACCTTGTTCGTGACATATTTAAATAATTCAAGCAAGCAATTCAAACACGATTTAGCCTTCGTAAAACCATGTTGATTCTGATGGATTGTGTTTTAACTTTGCAAATGTCCTGAACAATGGAGTCTAACAATTTTCCTTAAATTACTATAGTTTATCGTTACACTTTAGTCCCTAACGTATACAGTTATTATAAGTTCTTCCCTTTCGAAAGCCTTTACGTTTTCTTTGAATTCCTGTTTAATGGACACCAGGCTTTAAGTGATCAACTCCAAGTGCTGAGTAAGAGCCATGTGTGGGCTGACGTCTTTCTGGTGTTCTCATGTCGTCTCCAAGGCCAGTACGACCTCGTCCTGTTGATGCGTTAGAGGGTTGGGGGATTATGGAATCTTCATGTTGCTGTATAACACCTCGAGGGGCTGATGGGCCTTCTCAGATTCCTCCATAACAGGATGGAGAAACTGAACAGTCTCCTCATGCATCCCTGAGATAGGACCGAGTGAGTGATTGGTCTTCTCCTGTTCCCTTACAACTGACACATGTCTGAATTACCTCCGCCTTTCTCATAAAAAAGTCTCAGATAGATTGCTGGACATCTATGTTGAAATAAGGTGTTCTTTCATTCATGTAAAGTCCAATATATATTGGATCAACCTGACCATCCCTTCCTTACAAACTAACAACTTCATGACACAAATCAGTTGAGGGAAGCATCTCTGAGCTGCTTCCAATGTAACAATATATTTTCCTCAGTGAGCAGATTAAATCTGTACACACAACTGCAAATGTGATCTCACTAAGATCCTTTGCAGCAGCAGCAACGCTTCATCAGACTGCTGCAAGGATCCCCCCCAGGTTAGAGCAGTCTCAGCTATCTGGGGCAATACACAGCATTGTTGAAAGATCATTGTCCTTCTCGACTCTACAAACATAACGGGATGATTTGGAGATGCCGGTGTTGGACTGGGGTGTACAAAGTTAAAAATCACACAACACCAGGTTATAGTCTAACAGGTTTCATTGGAAGCACACTGGCTTTCGGAGCGACGCTCCTTCATCAGGTGATTGTGGAGGGCTCGATCGTAACACAGAATTTATAGCAAAAATTTGTAGTGTGATGTAACTGAAATTATACATTGAAGAGTTGATTGTCTGTTAAGCCTTTCATCTGTTAGAATACAGTGATAGTTTCACTTCTTTCATGTGTAAATCACATAAACCCTTTTTTTTAAAGTTGCATTCTCGGGTTAGCTGTTAACAATGGTGATAGCTAGACAATATGTTGAAGTTGTTAGCCCCCTGTGTTCTCTGTCTATGATCTGATGTTTAGATTGATTCCAATCTAAAAAGTGAGATAACAGAGTTTTACATAAATTCATGCAGTTTCTGATCTCAGAATTCTACATGAATGTGTGTAGTTTTTGAGCAAACTACATGTAGTATATATGTACATGTGGGTCTTTGCCTGTTGTACATTGATGACATTTTCTTGCTCTGGACCCATGGCGAGGAGTCACTGATAAAACTACACAGTGACATCACAAGTTCCATCCCACCATCAAACTCACCATGGACTACTCTCGACTGTCTGTCTCATTCTTCGACACGTGCGTCACCATCAAGGACGGACACCTCAGCACCACACTCTACCGCAAACCCACAGACAACCTCACAATACTACACTTCTCCAGCTTCCACTCAAAACATATTAAAACAGCCATTCCCTATGGACAAGCCCTACGCATACACCGGATCTGCTCAGATACTGAGGAACGTGGCGGACACCTGGAAGTGCTCAAGGATGCCCTCACAAGAACGGGATTCGATGCTCAACTCATCGACCGCCAGTTCCGACGTGCCACAGCAAAGAACCGTAATGACCTCCTCAGGAGACAGACACGGGCTGCAACTGACAGGGTACCCTGCATGGTTCGGTATTTCCCAGGGGCTGAAAAATTACGCCATGTTCTTCGTGACCTGCAGCACATTATCAATGAGGATGAGCACCTCACCAAGATCTTCCCCACACCTCCACTACTTGCCTTTAAACAACCGCCAACCCTCAAACAGATCATTGTTCGTAGCAAACTGCCCGGCTGTCAGGACAACTCCATACAACCCTGTCACGGTGGACGCTGCAAGACGTGTCAGACTGTGGACATAGATACCACCATTACGCGTGGGAACACCTCCCACCTTGTACATGGCAGGTACTTGTGTGCACTCAGCCAACATTGTCTATCTTATACGTTGCAGGCAAGGATGCCCGGAGGCATGGTACATTGGGGAAACCGAGCAAAGGCTACGACACCGGATGAATGGGCACCACACAACAATCAACAGACAGGAGGGTTCCCTCCCAGTTGGGGAACACTTCAGTGGTCCAGGACATTCAGCCTCGGACCTTCGGGTGACAATCCTCCAAGGTGGACTTCGGGACAGGCAGCAGAGGAAAGTGGCCGAGCAGAGGCTGATAGCTAAGTTCGGTACCCATAGGGAGGGCGTCAACCGGGACCTTGGGTTCATGTCACATTACAGGTGACCACCATTGCACTACACACACACACACACACATAGATATTCCTATACACACATACCCTCACATGCACACGGACACACGTACACACAGAAGCGCACACAGACACCCACATACACCCTTTTAGACACACACACTCCCACACATGCACCCCTCACGGACTTAAGACACTCTGCACTCACTACACACACACACGCACAAACACAAACACACACACTTTCTCACACTCACAACCCCCACCCCAGACAGACACACACACAGACAGACAAAAACCCACATGCACACATATACTACATGTAGTTTGCTCAAAAACTACACACATTCATGTAGAACTCTGAGCTCAGAAACTGCATGAATTTATGTAAAACTCTCTTATCTCACTTGTTAGATTGGTATCAATCTAAACAACAGGTCATAGACAGAGAACACAGGGGGCTAACACCTTCAACATAATGTCTAGCTATCACCATTGTTAACAGCTAACCCGAGAATGCAACTTTAAAAAAAAGGTTTTGTGATTTACACATGAAAGAAGTGAAACTATCACTGTATTCTAACAGATGAAAGGCTTAACAGACAATCAATTCTTCAATGTATAATTTCAGTTACATCACACTACAAATTTTTGCTATAAATTCTGTGTTACGATCGAGCCCTCCACAATCACCTGATGAAGGAGCGTCGCTCCGAAAGCTCGTGTGCTTCCAATTAAACCTGTTGGAATATAACCTGGTGTTGTATGATTTTTAACATAACGGGAGATCTGGAGAAAATCTCGCAATAAAGCTTGGGAAGAGCATAAATGATGTGGCGAGATGATCTCTACCATTAATCTCCCCAGAACCCACTTCACTGAGATTTCACTGAATCATATAAGGTGGAGCTCAGAAACAGCAATGAGAAGCAAACATTGATGGAGTTATCTATCAAAGTGAAAGCTGCAATACAAATGCTGGGCTTGTTTTAAAACAGGATATGAAATATACTCGTTTGTGAGTACGACAGCAATAACGTACTGTTTAAATTATATCTAAATTGTGTTAACCCAACTGAATTCAAATGCTGGGAAAAAATGGATTTCATGAGCATGCGTGAGATGGTTTGCATTGACATTATTTCGAGCACCGAGCTCGAGATCAGGTTATTTAGGAATTGGTCTTGGATGATCAGAAGAGCTGATTGAAAACTTTGCTGTAAAGGACCTTTTGGGAACATTGACCTCAACTTTTTATTTGAGATTAGATTCCCTACAGTATGGAAACAGGCCCTTCCGACCAAAACGTCCACATCAACTCTCCAAAGGGTAACCCACCCAGACCAGTTTCCCTCTGATTAATGCACCTACCACTATGGCAGTTTAATATGGCCAACTCACTTGATTTGCACATCTTGTGGGAGGAAACCAGAGCACCCGGAGGGAACGCACCCAGACACGGGGAGAATGTGTAAACTCCACACAGTCAATCGCCCAGGCGGGAATCAAATAGCGGTCCCTTTTTTTGTGCGGCAGCTGTGCCCGACAATGAACCATGGTGCTGCCTCTACGGGTTATCTGATGTTTGAGGACTTAACATTTTTTGTTTTATTTGAAGTAACCGTTATGAATCTGAGTCATGCGAGCCATGAAGGTGTGAGGTGAAAGTGGAGACTGCAGATACTGGAGATCAGAGTCGAAGAATGTGGTGCTGGAAAAGCACAGCCGGTCAGCCAGCATATTAGTAGCATGAGAATCGACGTTTCTGGCATATGTCCTTCATCAAGAATGAGGCTTGTGGGCCAAGGGGGCTGAGAGGTAAATGTGAAGGGGATGTGGCAGGCGGACGTAGCCTGGAATGCGATAGGTAAATGAAGGAGTGGTTGAAAATGATAGGTGATGAAGGGAAAAAGAACGCCTCATCAATTCAACCCGATGTGGTCTCCTCAACATTGGCGAGACAGGACGTCAACTTGTGGATCATTTCAGAGACCATCTCTGGTACAGCCACACTGATCAACTTCACCACCTTGTGGCTGAACACTTTAACTCCCCCTCCCATGCCACCAAGGACATGCATATCCTGGGCCTCCTCCTTCGCCAAACCCTAACCACCTGAAGCATGGAGGAAGGACGCCCCATCGTCCGCCATGGAACCCTCCACCAACAGGGGATCAATGTGGATTTCACCAGTTTCCCATATCCCCATCTCCCAGCTTATCCCAGTCAAAACTTCCAAATCGGCACTGCCCTCTTGAATGTTCCTATGTGTCCATCTGCCTTCCCAATTATCCACTCCACCCTCCTCTCTGACCTATCACTTGCACCCCCCCCCCATCTATCTATTAGATCAAAGGAAGCAGCTTCGAAAAATGCAAAGTGTTGTAGTAAGCCAGTGGATTCAGAGAAATGTAGCACCCAGCAAAGAGGACCAAGAAACTGAGAAAAAAATGAAAAAGAGAAAAAACATGCAAACAAAAACAAAACAACATAAAAACTGCCACGAAGCTTCTATCAATGTATGAAACAAAAATGAAAACAAGATCAAATGTGGAACAGTGAGTGTGTGGACAGGATAATTTATTGTAGAGAACAGAGACATTACGAGGAAAATAAACAGTTCTTTGTGTCTGTCTTCATGGAAGAATATCCAAACATTCTCCCAGAAATACTAAGTGATCATGGGACTTGTGTAAGTAAAGTCTAAGATCATTCATATCAGTAATGAGGTAGTATTTGAAAAGACAGCTGGATTGAGTGTTGATAAATCCGACAGACCAGATTTACTTCACACAAAAAATTCAGTGGAAGCAGCAATAGTCATATTGATTACATTACAGATTATCACGTTATTTTCCGAAACATTCCCGAAAGGCAGGTAGCCAATCGGGATAAGGGGCAGTTATAAGCATTATCCGCCAGTTTAAGAATGGATGAAGATGCAGAGTGGTGAACTACAGACCAGTAAAATGTCACCGCAGTCAGGTGTCTGTTGGACTCAATAACAAAGAAAATGCTACTAGATATAGAGAAGGTAATGGCAAAACTGGGGAGTATGATAACACATCGATGAAAGGAAAACCAGAAGTGGCAAGCGTTTATTTGGAACAGTTTGAAGATGATTCTTGTAGACATCAGCAATGAGGAAATAATGGATAACGTATAGTTGGATATTCAGGAGGACTTTTTTAAACAACCCTTATACTAATATCATAAGAAAAGTTAAAACAAAAGGTATTGGAAAGAACATTTTCAAATGGGAAAGTAAAAATTCGATATACATTCATGTGAATGTAACTGGAATATAGAAGATGTCGTGCACCCGTTGCATAGCGTGTTGCTGAGACAAAACTGAGAGTATTGTATACTGCTGTGGAGTCTCCATCTAAGAAAGAATATACTGAGTACAGAGGAACTGCAAAAGGCATTCTCCAGATTAATCCCTAAAATGGCACCATTGTCTGATTGGGAAACTCAGCCTGTGATCTCGAATTTCAAACAATGAGAGGGGATCGTAGTGAATCTTAGAAACTTAGAAACATGGAGGGGTCTGAATAACAAAGGGACATGGAGAAGTGCACGCAGGCGCGATTAGGGAAAATCCCATGATGTTCCACACGGACAAGCAGAACAGAATAATCATTGAACAGTTAGTGTCCTTCAGAAATCAAGGGGCCAATCTGTGTGTGTAGCTGGAAAACATTGAGAGATTGTGACATGAGAGCTTCACATCTGTTTTACTTGGCAGAAGGAGAAGGCAGGTACAGAATTCGTGAAGATGGATGGGGAAGCTCTTGAGCATATTGATGTAAAAAGCGAGCAGGAATTTGAGGCTTTCACTGGTAGAAAATTGGACTGATTGCCAGGTCTGACTGAGTAGTATCACACGCTGTTGTGGGAGACAAGGGAGGAAAGACCTTGACTGAAGATTTTAATGAGAATCTGACCATAGGGAAGGTGCCAGAGGACTGGAAAACAACTACTGCGATTCCACTTTACAGTCAGGATGGGAGAGATAGACCAGGGAACTATAGACAAGCGAGTATTAGATCACTGTTAGGGAACCTTTTTGGAAAAGTAGACTTCAAGGCAAGAGCGTAATTGATATGTGGAGCATGATCAAGGAGCAACTATTGAGGGTCCTTGATAAGTATGTACCTTCAGGCAGGGAGGAAAGAGTCGTGTGAGGGAGCCGTGGTTTAATAAGGCATTGGAATCCCTTGTTAAATGGAAGAGGGCGGCCTATGTAAAGATGAGGCATGAAGGTTCAATTGGGGCGATTGAGAGTTACAAGGTAGCCAGGAAGGACCTGAAGAGAGAGCTAAGAGCAACAAGGAGGGGGCATGAAAGGTCCTTAGTTGGTAGGATTAGGGAAAACCCTAAGGCTTTCTATAGGTATGTCAGGAATAAAAGAATGACTAGGGTAGGAATAGGTCCAGTCAAGGATAGTAGTGGGAAGTTGCGTGTGGAGGCTGAAGAGATTGGGGAGACACTGAATGAATACTTTTCGTCAGTATTCACTCAGGAACAGAACATTGTTGCTGACGTGAATACTGAGTCACAATTAAGTAGAATGGATGGCTTTGAGGTACGTAGGGAAGAGGTGTTGGAAATTCTGGAAAGGGTGAAAATAGATAAGTCCCGTGGGCCTAATGGCATTTATCCCAGGATTCTCTGGGAAGCAAGGGAGGAGATTGCAGAGCCATTGGCCTTGATTTTTATGTCCTCGTTGTCTACAGGAGTAGTGCCAGAAGACTGGAGGCTAGCAAATGTGGTACCCTTGTTCAAGAAGGGAAGTAGCGATAACCCAAGTAACTATCGGCCAGTGAGTCTCACTTCTGTTGTGGGCAAAGTCTTAGAAAGAATTGTAAGGGATAGGATTTATGAACATCTGGATAGGAATAATGTGATCAAGGATAGTCAGCATGGTTTTGTGAAGGGCAGGTCGTGCCTCACAAACCTTATTGAATTCTTTGAGAAGGTGACTAAGGAGGTGGAAGAGGGGAAAGCGGTAGATGTGGTGAATATGGATTTTAGTAAGGCGTTTGATAAGGTTCCCCATGGTAGGCTACTGCAAAAAATACGGAGGTATGGCATTGAGGGTGAGTTGGAGGTTTGGATTAGGAATTGGCTGGCTGGAAGAAGACAGAGGGTAGTAGTTGATGGTAAAGGTTCATCTTGGAGTGCCGTTACTAGCGGTGTTCCGCAAGGATCTGTTTTGGGACCATTGCTGTTTGTAATTTTTATAAATGACCTGGAGGAGGGGCTAGAATGTTGGGTGAGCAAGTTTGCGGATGATACGAAAGTCGGTGGAGTTATTGACAGTGAGGAAGGATGTGGCAGGTTACAGCGGGATATAGATAATCGCAGAGCTGGGCAGAAAGGTGGCAAATATGAGTTCAATGTAGTTATGTGTGAGGTGATTCACTTTGGTAAGAGTAACAAAAAGATGGGGTACTGGGCTAATGGTCGGATACTTGGTAGCGTGGATGAGCAGAGGGATCTTGGTGTCCATGTACACAGATCTTTGAAAGTTACCACCCAGGTAAATAGTGCAGTGAAGACGGCATATGACGTACTGGCTTTTATTGGTAGAGGAATTGAGTTCCGGAGTCTTGACGTCATGTTGCAGTTGTATAAGACTCTGGTGCGGCCGCATCTGGAGTATTGTGTGCAGTTTTGGTCGCCATACTATAGGAAGGATGTGGAGGCACTGGAACGGGTGCAGAGGATGTTTACCAGGATGTTACCTGGTATGGTAGGAAGATCGTATGAGGAAAGGCTGAGGCACTTGGGGTTGTTTTCATTGGGGAAAAGAAGGTTTAGGGGTGACTTGATAGAGGTGTACAAGATGATTAGGGGTTTAGATAGGGTTGACAGTGAGAACCGTTTTCCACGTATGGAGTCAGCTATTACGAGGGGGCATAACTTTAAATTAAGGTGTGGTAGGTATAGGACAGATGTTAGGAGTAGGTTCTTTACTCAGCGAGTCGTGAGTTCATGGAATGCCCTGCCAGTAGCAGTGGTGGACTCTCCCTCTTTATGGGCATTTAAGCGGGCATTGGATAGGCATATGGAGGATAGTGGGCTAGTGTAGGTTAGGCGGGCTTGGTTCGGCGCAACATCGAGGGCCAAAGGGCCTGTACTGCGCTGTATTCTTCTATGTTCTATGTTCTATGAAACTACTGGAGAAAATAGGGAAGGAGAAAATTGAACTCCAATCAGAGTGGCAAGGCTTGGTCAGGGATAATCATCATAACTTTATCAGAGGAGAAAGTGAGGTCTGCAGATGCTGGAGATCAGAGCTGGAAATGTGTTGCTGGAAAAGCGCAGCAGGTCAGGCAGCATCCACGGAACAGGAGAATCGACGTTTCGGGCATAAGCCCTTCTTCCATTCCTGAAGAAGGGCTTATGCCCGAAATGTCGATTCTCCTATAACTTTATCAGAGGATCGTCACAACTAACGAATTTGAATTAGGTTTGAGGAGGTCGCTTATTTAGATTTGCAGCAAGGACATTGAAAGAGCTCCACATGGGAGAGTGAAGAATAAAGTAAAATCTCATGGAATCAAGGATAACTTGACAAGTTGCAACGAAAATGGCAGTAGATGGAGGATTGTGGGAGAAGGCTGTCTGTGTAACTGGAGACCAGTGTCCGCTGGGTGTACCACAGACATCAGTGCTGCGTCCCTTATTAGTTGTGGTATTCATAAATGGTGCAGATGTGAATGTAGGAGGGTGGGTAGAGGGGCTGGGGGTTGTGATAAGTAAGTTTGTGTTTTACTAGTTGGTGGACATTGAGGAAGAAGGTCTTATGTTACAGATAGATACAGATGGATTGGTCAGGTGAGCAGATCAATGGCAGATGGAATGTAACCCTGATAAGTATGTGGTGATGCACTTCGGAAGAAGGAAGCAGACAGGGGAGTACTGAATGAATGGCAGCACACTAGGAAGCTCAGAGCTTGCTTCTCCACGCATCCGTGAATATGACTGAATAGGGTAATAGATTAGTTAAGAAGTGGACATTGAGTGTAGCATTTATTAATTGGGGCGTAGATTATAAGAGCTGTACGGGGCTTTGGTTAAGCCAATATGGGAGTACACTCCGTAATTTTGGGAGCCACAGTACAGGAAGGACGTGATTGTACTGGAGAGGGTGCAAAGGAGATTCACTAGGATGTTCCCTGGGGTGGAGCATATCAGCTATGGAGAGAGGCTGGATAAGCTCGGGTTGTTTCCTTTGGAGCAGAGAAGGCTGAGGAGGATGTGGTTCAGAAGGGAAAGATTAAGAGGAGCATGGAGAGGGAAGATAGACAGCAGCTGTTCATTTTAGTCAGAGGGTCAAGAACAAGGGAACACACTTTTAAAGTGTAGGCTTTGAGGTTTAGAGAGTATTTGATGATAGTTTTTTTTTCACCCAGAGGGTGTTGGGGTCTGGGATGTACTTCCTGAGAAGGTAATTATCATGGGTAAGCTCACAACCATTAAAAAGTACTTGGATGAGCAATTGGAAGTGTCATATGGGCCTGGTGCAGGAGAGTGGGACTAATATAGATCGTGCTGTATTTCTGTTGGCATAGAATCTATGCTCCTGTGAGTGCATAGTGTGGATGGTCAATCATTGAGCAGCTTAAAGCACGAATTGATGGGTTTCTGAAGAGTATTTTCACAAGGGTTATAAGAGTGAACTGTAATAGCTTGTCAAATTATGTCAATATGAGAAATATGAGAAAACACGCGAAACTTCCTTGCAGTTCGAGACCAGAGAATAGAGAATGGGGAACAAGGAAATGGCAGAACTATGAAGCCACTACTTCAGTTCTGTCGTCACAGAACTTTCTAACAATACTAGGAAAATCAAGTCTGGTGTGGGAAAATGATAGAGTGCTTGGAACATAGAACATAGTAAGTAAATGGTTGAGGAGAAATTATTGGGAATGGACATAATGTTCATAGATAATACTAAAATAGATATATGAAATGGGATTTATGTTTGAGAAACAGACTGAGAGACAAATGAAAGAGAAGCAATGGATGTAAAACATTTGGATTTTTAGAAAAAAATTGGTAAAGCTCCAAGCCCAGTTTGCAAAATCAAATCTTAGTGTATTGGGGAGAATATGTGGCCCTGTTTCTGGAATGGGACAGCTGGTAGGAAACAGTGACTAGAAATGAACATACTCGTGCAACAGACTGACCTTGTCTGTAAGATATGATTCTGTGAGGATGACTATGTCCCAGACACCCCATCACCTTCCCCAGATACCTCCTGTCTCATCAGCAGGACGGACACAGCAGATGTGGTGGCGCAGTGGGATATAGTTGGAAGGGAATTGCTCTGGGAGTCCTCAACAGTGACTCAGAATCCCATTAAGTCTCATGGCGTTAGTTTGCACATTGGAAATGAAACCTCCTGATGATTACCATGTACCAGTCTCTCAACTGATGGATCAGTACTCCTTCAGGCTGAACAACACTTAGAGGAATCAATGAGGGTAGCAAGATTGCAAGATGTACTCTGGGTGAAGGATTTCAATGTCCACCTCCAAGAGTAGCTCAGCCGCAAGATTACTGATCGAGCTGGTCGGGTTCTAAAGGATATAACTGCTAGACTGGGTCTGCAACAGATGGTGAAGGAACCAACAAGAGGGAAAAACCATACTTGACCTCATCCTTAATAATCTGCCAGTTGCAGAAGTAACTGCCCATGGTAATATCAGTAAGAGTGACCACTGCATAGTCATTGTGGAAACAAAGTCACACCTGCACATTGAGAATAACCTCCACCATTTTGGGTGGCGCTATCACGGTGCTAAATAGGACAGACGTCGAACAGATCTAGCAGCTGAAGTCTGGGTGTCCATAAGGTGTTGTGGGTCATCAATAACAGCAGAATTGTACTCTGACACGACCTCATGGCCTGGTATGTCCCCCTCCCAACAATTGCCATCAAGCCAGAGGATCAACCTTGGTTCAATGGAGTGTACAGAATGGCAGGGGCAGCACCAGGTATACCTGAAAATGAGGTGCCAGCCTGGTGAAGCCACCAAACAGGACAACGTGTGTGCCAAACAGCATAAGCAGTAAGTGATAGACAGACTAAGTGATCCCACAAGTAAAGGATCGGATCGAAGCTCTGCAGACCTTCCACACCTCGTCGAGAAACATTGGGGACAATTAAACAATTCACTGGAGGAAGAGATTCCACAAATAATCCCATCCTTAATGATGAAAGAGCCCAGCACTTCAGTGTATAAGATAAGGCTGATGCATTCGCAACAATCTACAGTCAGAAGTGCTGAGTGGATGATTCATCTCAGTCCCCTCCAGTGGTCCGCAGCGATTCAATTACCAGTTATCAACCAATTCGATTAAGTCCACGTGATATCCAGAAACAGTTGGAGACACTGGATACTCCAAAGGGGACACATGCTGACAACATTCTGGCAATAGTACTGAAAACTTGTGCACCAAAAGTTGTCACTGCCCGAGCCAAGCTGTTCCAATACAGTTACAACAACCAACATTTACCGGATTACATGGAAAATTATCAAGTATTTCCTATACATAAAAATCAGAACACATGTAATCCAGCCAATTACCACCCCATCAATGTACTCTCGATCGTCAGTAAAGTGATGGTAGGTATCAGTGCTTTCAAGTAGCATCTGTTCAGCAATACCCTGGTCAATGATGCTCAGTTTGGGCTCCACCAGGGCCACTCAGCTCCTGACCTCATTACCTTGGTTCAAACATGGATAAAAGAGCTGAAAACAGAGGTAGGGTAAGAGTGACAGCCCTTTAAAACAAGGCTGCCTTCGACCAACTGTGGTATCAAGGGGCATAAACAAAACTGGAATCAATGGGCATCAGGGGCAAACTTCCCGCTGGTTAGAATCATACCTGATACGTAGGAAGATGGTCATGATTGATAAAGGTCAGGCAACTCAGCTCCAGGACGAGTATGCAGGATTCCCTCAGGCAGTGTACTAGGTCCAGACATCTTCAGAGCTGCTTCATTCATGACCTTCCCTCTATTATAATGTTAGAAGTGGGGATGTTCGCCAATGATTGCACAATGTTCAGCAACATTTGTGGCTCCTCAGATAGTGAAGCAATTCACGTCCAAATGCGACAAGATCTGGACAGTATCCAGGTTGACAAGTGGCAAGTAATTTTCACGCAACACAAATGCCAGACCGTGAACATCACAACTAAAATACAATCGAACCACTGCCTCTTGGCATTCAATTGTGGTACCATCACTGAATCCCCCAGTATCAAAATGCTGGGGGGTAAACATTGCAGAGAAACTCACTGGACTCGCCACATAATCACGGTAACTACAAGAGCAGGTCAGAAACTAGGAATACTGCGGCCAGTAACTCACCTCCTGACTTCCAAAAGCCTGTCCATTATCCACAATGCATAAGTCAGAAGTGTGATCGAATATTCCCCATTTGCCGAGATGAGTGCAGCACCAATACGCTCAAGAGGCTTGATATCATCCAGGACAAAGCAGCCAGTTTGACTGTCACTTCATCCAACATGTTACACAATCAACGTTCAGCAGCAGCAGTGTGCACTATCGACAAGCTGCATTGAAAAGTTACACCAAAGATTCTCAGGCACCATTTTCCCAATTCACGACTGCAGTGGTTCAACAAGGTAGCTCAGCACCACCTTCTCAATGGCAACTAGGGGCAGGCAATAAATGCTGGTGACACCCAGATCTATCAAATATATAAATTGAAAATAAAACACTTTTTTAAACAGAGGATGGTTGCTGGGGTATCGCAGGGTAAAGTGCTTGGGTCCCAGCTGTTCACAATACCAATCAAACATTCCCGTTGAGGGAGTTAAATACAATATATCCCAGCCTGCTGACAGTTCTGAAGGACGTGGGATTGTAAATGTGTGAAGAGGTTGTAAAAAGTCTCCAAGGTGACTGGCACAAGTGGGATGAATGGGCACATATGTGGCGGATGGAGAGCAAACTGAGTAGAGGTGAAGCTGTGTCCTTTGGTGGGAACAATACTTTGACAGCTTACCAATTGAAAAGGAATATGTTGAAACTTATTGATCTACAAAGGGAATTGTGCTCCCTTTTGTTGTTTCCTTCTGTGCAGCCCTCCGAGGTCCATGCAGGGCAGGAAGTTCTGAATCCAGCAGTCAATACTGGAAATGGCATTGGCACACTGAGCAGTATACACAGATCCACCACATGGGTAGCTGTAAAATTGAAAAGGATCCGGTCTCCCTGTACACCAGTCAGTGAAAGTAATATTGCAGGAAAATAAAGCAGGTCAGAACATAAATGATGTGTTGACCTTCATTTCAAGCGGATTTGAGTCCAGGAGTAAGTCTGTCTTACTGCAGCTGTACAGGACCTCGGCGAGACCCCCTCTCGAACACGGTGCAATATTGTTTACTGTTTTGGTCTCCTTACCTAATAAAGGACAAACCTGACATTGAGGGAGTGCAGCGAAGGATAACCAGACTGATCACTGGGATGACAGGCTTGTTGTGGCAGCAGAGTTTGGGGCGACTGGGTCTTTATTTCATGGGGTTTTGGAAAATATGTGGAGACCTCAGTGAAATATCTAAAACTCTGACAGGGTGAGACAGATTGGAAGCAGGGATGATAATTCCCCTGGCTGGGACGCCTAAATCAAGGGGCCACAGCATTAGGAACAGGCAGGTCACACTGCATTGAGGTTAGAATAAATGTCTGCACGCAGAGACTGGGGAACCTTGGGAATTCTCTCCCACATAAGCCTTCATCAATCTTCTTTGTCACCTCTTCAGAAAACTCAATCAAATTAATGAGACATGATTTCCCATGCAGAAAGCCATGTTGACAACTCCGATTAGCCCTTGCCTTCCCAAATGTATGTAAATCCTATCCCTGAGAATCCTGTTACTCCAACCATGATGGAAAGATGAATGGCAAACGGTTTGGATATTGCAAATAAAGAATCGATATTTCCCTTTCTAAAAACACTGGCGCACACACACACACACACACACACACACACACACACACACACACACACACACACACACACACACACACACACACACACACACACACACACACACACACACACACACACACACACACACACACACACACACACACACACACACACACACACCCGATAAACAAAATCTCTGCACTTTCACGTTGAAAGAACTTTGCTCAGGCATTAGTGTAATTCATGACAAAAGTAAAAACTGAGAATTTCCCAAAATGTTATTCTGCTTCTGAAGACATTCTACTCACACAAGCTGCTAACAATGGGCTTTCATCCTGGAACTGCTGGATTTGGCTGAATTCTCTTTGCATTAGACAGTGAGGAGATTTCAATGAATTCTCGTCAGGGATCGCCCAAAAGGTAATACAGTGGCTCAGTGGCTAGCACTGCTGTTTCACAGCACCAGGGACTTGCATTCGATTCCAGCCTTGGGCGATAAGCTGTGTGGAGTTTGCACATTCTCCCCTGTCTGCGTGAGCTTCAATGGGTGCTCCGGTTTCCTCCCACAGTCCAAGTCTGTCCAGGTTAGGTGGAGTGGTCACGGTAAATTGCCAACGGTATTCAGGGATTCTTAGGTTAGTTACATTAGTAGGGGAACGGGTCTGGGTCTGGGAAGGTTACTCTTTGGACGGTTGGTATGTGCATGTTGTGCCGAAGGGCCTATTGCACACTGCAGGAATTCTATAAAAACAAGAATGGTAACGATAACTGTAGAGGTTTTTTTTTAGGTTGCGCACATTGCTGTGATGAGGAGCAATGAAGGAGAGAAAGTGCAATAGGCATTTTCTTCTCAGGCAGATTACATTTTCTCCCACTCTGAGTTGAATCACACATTAATGTCATCCTCTCCCAAACTGGATCATGTCAGATTTTCTTGTACATTATCCAAACTATGTCTCCATCACATTCCCTGCTCCACTTAGGTGCATCTTTGCTGCTGTCATACAGAGAGACATACAACTTAGCAGAAAATGGTCTCGGTCGATTTGAAGATATGTTTATATGTCCCTTCGTCATTAAGAAAACAAAATGTTTAATGTATTCAGAATACCTGGGTTAAAATTAATCCAGGATTTTAAACAGATACAGAAATTGCTGGAAAAGCTCGGCAGGTCTGTCAGCATCCAAATGCCGTTTACATGTTGTAGTTGTACCAGCCTCCACCACTTCCTCTGGCAGCTCATTCCATGTGCACACCACCCTCTGTGTGTAAAGGTGGCCCTAAGACCTCACCAAAACCTTTCCCCTCTCACTTAAAACCAATGCCCTCTAGTTTTGGACGCCACTAGCCTGGGGGAAAATCCTGACTACTCACCCTATCCATGACCATTGTGATTTTATAAACGTCTACTGCTACGAAATGTGACTCCAATCAACACGATTAGCTGTGTTTTCAGTCATTACGGGCCTAAATTCTGAAATTCAATAGTGACACCTCTTCCTTCTCCATCAAGTCACAATTTTAAATCCATTTTAATCAGATTGTTCTGAGGTATCATGAGACACTTCTGTGGGATTTACACCGAGACCTTTGTGCCCGGAGGTATGTTTGCTCATCAGCCTGTTCTGACATGCTGTGACATACCTCTGCAACAGGCAGGACTTGCATCCAGACGTTCTACTCCAGAGCTCGGAACGCTACTATACAAGTTCAGGAATTGGAATCAAATCCTTAGCTCTGGTTCAGAGGCAGGTACACTACCCACTACACTACCATACCCAGATTTTGGGTCATATTTAAAGTGCCAGCTTTCAGCTCGGTGTGGATTTGTTATAATCAGTTTACCATTACTGAACTACACAAAACACTTTGCATTGTTAAACAAGTGCAAGATATTTGTCTCAACTGTAGCATGTTGAGTGCACGTGCTGTGCCATCAAAATTAACTATGAACATAGTGAGTTTTGAAAAGATTTGTAGCTCAGGTTGAGGATTTGGATGTAGGTTTGCTCGCTGAGCTAAAAGGTTGATTTCCAGACGTTTCATTAATTTACTAGGTAACATCTTCAGTGGACTTTATGCATAGCAATGCTGAAACTTTCTGCTTTCTATTTATATATCTGGGTTTCTTTGAGTTGGCGATGTCATTTCCTTTGATGATATTATTTCCTGTGGTGAAGTCACTTAATGTTCCTTTTCTCAGCAAGTGGTAGATGGGGTCTAACTCGATGTGTATGTTAATAGAGTTCTGGTTGAAATGCCATGGTTCTAGGAATTCTCATACATGTCTTAGTTTGGATTGTCCTTGGATGAATGTATTTTCCCAGTCGAAGAATGGTTTCCTTCTTAATCTTTATGTGAGGATACTAGTGAGAAACGGTCATGTCCTTTTGTGGCTATTTGGTGCTCATCTATCCTAGCTTTCTGCCTGTTTGTCCAATGTATTGATTGTTACAGTACTTGCACGGTAATTTGTAAATGACATTAGTTTTGCTCATTGTCTGTATAGGGTCGTTCAAGTTCATTAGCTGCTGTTTCAGTGTGTTCGTGGGTTTGTGGGCTACAATGATGCCAAGGGGTCTGAGTAGTCTGGCAGTCATTTCTGAGATGTCTTTGATGTAGGGGAGAGTGGCTAGGATTTCTGAACGTGTTTTGTCTGCTTGTTTGGGTTTGTTGCTGAGAAAATGGAGGACTGTGTTCATTGAGTACCCATTCTTTTTTAATACACTGTATAGGTGATTTTCCTCTGCTCTGTGTAGTACCTTTGTGCTGCAGTGTGTGTTGACTCGTTGAAATAATGTTCTGATGCAACTGCTTTTGTGGGTGTTGCGATGATTTATTCTGTAGTTCAATATTTGGTCCGTATGTGTTGTTTTTCTGTAGACGCTGGTTTGAAGTTCCCCATTGGCTGTTTGCTCTACTGTGACATCTAGGAATGGCAGTTTGTTGTTGTTTTCCTCCTCTTTAGTGAATGTTATGCCAGTAAGGGTTTTATTGATGGTCTTGCATGTTTCTTCTAACTTGTTTCGTTCAGTGATGACAAAGATGTCATCCACATAGCGGTCCCAGAGTTTGGGTTGGATGGTTGGCAGAGCTGTTTGCTCAAGTCTCTTCATTACTACCTCTACTAAGAACCCTGATATCGGAGATCCCATGGGTGTTCCATTGGTTTGTCTGTAAGTTTGTTGTTGAAGGTCAAGTGGGTGCTAAGGCATAGATCAACTATCTCGATGATATTCTCCTTGTTGATGAATTTAGTGGCGTTTGGTGTCTGTGTCTTTGAGGCTTCTAATATTGTAGTCAGCGTTTCCTTGGCCAGGTTAGTGTTCATTGAGGTAAACAGGGTTATTACATCAACGGAAACCATAATTTCTTCCTCTTCTATCTTAGTGTCTTTAATGGTGCTCAGGAATTCTTGGGTGGAGTGGATGGAGCGGTGTTAGCCTTCTACTAAGTGTCTTAGGTTTTGGTGAAGCTCCTTGGCCAGTCTGTAAGTTGATCTTCCAGGTAGTGAGACTATAGGTCTGAGGGGGGCGCCTCGTTTGTGAATTTTGGGTAATCTGTAGAAGTGTGGTGTGTTGGATCCATCTTCCACTAAAGATGTTACCTAGTAAGGCAATGAGACGTCTGGAAATAAACCTTTCAGCTCAGCGAGCAAACCGACATCTATAACTGTGAACATCTTTAATTGCTGTTATCTGTAGTCTACAATATTAGGGACAGAAATCCTGCAGACACACTCTGCCCAATGAAGGGTCTCAAATAGACATTTATTACTCAACACCAGAGATGAAGGAAGAGTTTAATTTATGACCACAAAAAAACAATTAGTACTACCTAACTCTAACATGCAACTGCCCTCTTCCTAAAACCATGAAATTATACCAAGCCGCTGATTACTGTCCAGCCTCTCCTCCCCAATGACTGTGTCTGCAATCTGTCCCTCCTTCCCCTAACCACACAAGGCAAACCAAGCTCAGGGTCTTTATGAAAATCAAGGCCGGAGTGTGCAGGCCTCCTGGAGAGGAAAGGGC
Source organism: Chiloscyllium plagiosum (assembly GCF_037043375.1). Taxonomy (NCBI): domain Eukaryota; kingdom Metazoa; phylum Chordata; class Chondrichthyes; order Orectolobiformes; family Hemiscylliidae; genus Chiloscyllium; species Chiloscyllium plagiosum. Next base: position 29,116,349 of record NW_028270184.1, on the reverse strand, counting down.
ATTTTAAAATTAAATGGGGAAGGTGAGGAGGTGGTAATATCACACACTGGGTTGAGGGGTGGCAGATGGAGATTAGTTTGGATTAATGCGAGGCATTGGATTTGCTAAATCAAACAAGAGAAGTACCTCTACATTTACTTTGGCAAGGTTGTCGGACAGAGACCTAACTGTCAGGTATTATTCTTTAAAATTTGCATCTCAGTCAGTTAGTGTGGTTAAGAAGTTGTTTAGCACACTTGTCTTCATTGGTCAGACCTTTGATTATAGGAATTGGAACGTTATGTTGAGGCTGTACAGGACATTGGTGAGACCCCTTCTGGAATACTGTGTCCAGTCTGGTCACACTGCCCGGTCATTCCATAGGCACACCACCCTCTGGGTGAAAAAGCTGCCCCTTAGGTCACTTTTAAATGTTCCCCTCTCACCTTAAGCCTATGTCCTCTAGTTTTGGACTCCCCATACCCTTAGAAAATACCTTGACTATTCACTTTGATATTATTGACTTTGATATTATTAAGCTGGAGAGGGTTCAGAAGTGATTAACCTGAATGTTGCTGGGAGAGGAGGGATTGAGCGATAAAAGAGGCTGGGTAGGCTGGGACCTTTTTCACTGGAGCGTATATGATTAAGGAGTAACTTTACACAGGTTTATAAAGTAATGAGGGGTACAGAGAAGCTGAAGGGCTGGTGTCTTTTCCCTAGAGTTTGGGATTCAAAACTGAGGGATATTTTAAGGTGCGAAGTAAAAAATTTACAAAAGTAATGAGAGGTAATTATTTTGGACAGAATCTGGCTTGTGTGTGGAATGAACTTCCAAAGGAAGAGGTGAAAGCAGGGACAGTTACAACGTTTAAAGGACATTTAGATCAGTACATGGATAAGACATCAGTTTGGATGGTGCTGTGAGCAGCTGCCCTCTCCCTCTTCCTCTTTGAACGGATCCCTGTTGGTTTGCACCCTCTGCCAATGCCTGTGCAGTGGCGTGGCTAGGCCAGCAGAGGGTGGCATTGCATCACTTTAAGCACCACAGAGACAGCCAGACCTGCCCCACACAGACACACACAGATACACACACATAGGAATTGTTAGGACACGGCGTGAAGCTCATCTGGTAACTTAAATGAAAAATAAAGAATTGCTCAATTCACCTCGTAAACTGTTAAAATATGAGTGACAGATCTGCCAAATTCCACTGTTTAAATAAAAACATCATTTTTTTTTTCACTCTGAAAGTGAACATTTTACATCAACTATTCACAACTCTGGGACCCCCTTTCTCTTACCTGCTTATTACTGACTCTAGGTCTATACTGTTTCTGGGTCTGCCATCCTCTCATATCTCAGGTGCTTGAAAGCTGTCAATGCAAAACAGCATTCACCCTCTCTTAAAGGTACAGTACACACATTCACCTTCATCACATTATACCGTGATGAATATCAGGCGACTGACTGTGTGGAGTTTGCACATTCTCCTCGTGTCTGCGTGGGTTTCCTCCGGGTGCTCCGGTTTCCTCCCACAGTCCAAAAATGTGCAGGTCAGGTGAATTGGCCATGCTAAATTGCCCGTAGTGTTAGGTGCAGGGGTAAATATGAGGGAATGGGTCTGGGTGGGTTGCGCTTCGGCGGGTCGGTGTGGACTCGTTGGGCCGAAGGGCCTGTTTCCACACTGTAAGTAATCTAATCTAATCTAATCTAATATAGGTAAATGGAGCCTATCCAGATTTCTCTTGCTCTGTGGTTTGTCAATATTTTATCTACCCTGTCTCGTATGTGTCAGGACTTTCGTTGCTCCATTGACAGCTTGTCATTATTCAACTCTGTCCGTGAGTATATATCAGTATTTCACTTGCTCACACTCGTGTGTGTGTGGCAGGATTTCAGTTGTTTCATGGGGACTGTGACACTATGACAATCTCAATGTTTGTGGATGGCACCGAACCTGGAAGAACTCTGAAGTCTATGGAGGACAGTGTGAAACTCTAACAGTGCAATCACTCGTTGGTTAGTGTTCAGGTTTAGAGCAGATGGGGATCAGTGCAAGCAGTGTTAGGTGATGCACTTTAGTAGGAAAGACAATGAAAAACAGTTTAAAACAGAAAACAACAGTTTAAACCATTATAAAGGGACTGCAGGAACAGAGAGCGCTTGGTGTATATGAGCACAGATTGATGAAGATGTCAGGACAAGTGGGGAGAGCAGTTACTATCACAGATTAGTTTCAGTATCTGAGCTGTTTACAGGAGGAGGTGGAGGAGGGAGTCTCGGTGCTCCCTTCCTGGGAGGTGGTGGAGATGATGTGTTGTGAGCCCACCCGCTTGCTCACTGAGACCATGGGAATTCCATTTGTATCAGCTCGATACAAAAGGGAGATGGCATCAGGGTCACGGCTTCTAAGAAGTGTCGGGGGAACGGAACTGCCAATTGGTTTAAAGTGAGAATTTCCCTTCTCTGAACATTGCTCCTTACTCAGTCGGTGGGACGTGAATATTTCAGAATCTCCACACGAGGTATCACAGTCCTCTCTGGCTCGTACCAGGGTCCTCCCCAAAAGGCGGGGGGAGGGGGGAGGGAACGGATATCGGGCACTCCAGCAACCAGCTTGTCGCTTTCTGTCCTATTCCAGGCTGTTTCTCCTGGAATAGGACAGAAAGGGAGAGTGGGAGGGAGTGTTAGTGTTAGTGTAGGTGGGGAGGGGGCACATGGTGCGGTGTCCGGAGTGAGTCAGTCCACAGTGTTGTATCCATGCAGTGTTATATATGTAGCGGATAAAGTGGAGGGAAACGAGAGAGAGAGAGGGGGGGGGGAGGGATGGAGGAAGGAGCTGCATGCAGCAGTGAGAGTGTTGGAACATGAGCCTTGTTCGGGGGTCGGTGCTACAACAGATTTACAGTGAAGGTGAGGGAGCAGAGAGAATACGGTGATATTTATCCTGACAGAACGGGGAAGGTTATTGATGCTTGTCCTGTATTGCTGGGCATTTCTTCCGATGGCAGATACTTCACTGAGCTGGGTGAGTAGCTCAGACCATGCTCGGTGTGTCTGGCAATGTGGGCCCCTCTGGGAAGAGAATGGTCCCCCACTGTACTAGCCCATCCACCCAGACCTCCGTGCCCCTGTCGACAAACCGTGGTGTAATTGCTCCTTAGCTGCCATGCTCGGGGTAAACTGTGCAGGGCAGCTCCAAACTGACAAATCTAAATCGTGTGCCCATTGGCCTTTTAAAGATGACACTCGTGCCAGGGATAACGGAATATTCAGGGACACCCGGGCGATGGTGAGTACCTCCAGCCATGATGTGTGGGAGAATCGGGCTGGTATTGAATAAGAGCGACACCATGGGCTGGGGGGGGTAGTTAATGAGGTGAGTTCGACGAGATAGCACCACGAAACTAGCTCAGCCTCGTGCAGATAATCCCTCTGTCGCACTCAATGAAAATGCACTGAGAAGAAATATTGTCAGAATCTGCCCAATGAGTCATAGATTCTGTCGAAACCAATTTCATTTACAAAGCTGCAGAACAAATGCTCATCTGACCTCACACCAATCTTCCTGGGAAGACTGGCTCATGTTACAGGATGCTATCGAAGTGTCGACATTTCAGCATTCTGAAACCTGGGAACACATCCTTCCATGACACTGTCTCTCAGTCTCCCCCTCTCTGTCTATTTCCCAAACGCCTACCATGTGGTGCTATTTAAGCTGATTACTCCGCCATCTCTCTCTGGCAGTGATGTTCACACCCACAGCACCCCCTTGTCATGGCACAATGGAGATATGGAGCTGTAAATGGGTGGGAACTGCACATCCTGTCACTTCCAGCATGGGCTGCAAGTTTCCCCACGCTGGGCAGGGATCTAACACAGTGTTACTGAGCAATGCACTGGCGTGGTGTACACAGCTCTACATGTTTGGAGGGTAGCTCCTCCTGGTGTACAGATCAATGCACTGGAGTGGTGTACGCAGTCCCACATGCTGAGAGGCTGCTTGTGTGAGTTTCCTCCCACGGTCTGAAGGTGTGCAGGTTACTGGGATCAGCCATGGGAAATGAAGGGGAACGGCATAGGTATGGAGTGTGGGTCTGCTAGGATGTGCTTCAGAGGGATGGTGTCGACTGGAAGGGCCGAATGGCCTGCTTCTTGACACGGTCGGCATTCTCGGATTAAGGGTCAGCTATGTTGTTCTGGCCCAGGAGTCACAAGTAAGCAGGATTGGGTAAAGATGGCAGCATCCTCTGCGCAAGGGACGTGCATGAATGGGATTGCAGGAAATTAAAGTCATGTTCTCTGTTCCTGAGGTCAGGCTTCCATTCCAGGTTTTGTTCGTCGAACTTTAACATTACCAATTCGGTGTGTGAGTCCCCAAGGATGACCACAACACCACAACACCACCTTCTCCAGGTTGCAGTTTTTATTGAGAACAAGAAGCTGATTCTGAGCTGATGCGAGCAAAAGCAGATGCTACTGTCAATATCAAAATCATGGATCCAAACAGGAAGATGAAATTTCGAACCTTGCCATCCCAAACCTGAAGACTCCAGACGCTTTAGATGCGCCAATCGGCTGTCTCAGCAACATGTACAGTTTATGGTCATAATATTATAAATGGGGGCAAGTATTCTCTTCCGCCCCGCTTTTGACCAGGAGCTGTCTCAACCTGGGAAATACATGCGCCTCTCTCTCGTCATTCCATCCCAATTCCAATTGGATATTCGTGGCTGCTTCACACAGTTTCCCTGATTCCGGTTCTGGAACTGGGATTATGTGTGATTGCATGCAGCAGTTGCTACTGCTTTGTGTGGGCAAAGTGATGAAGTAGCCGATGTTCAACTATAATGCTATTGAAGCATACGTTTCAACAATATTCTGCACTCTCCCAAGAGTTTGGAGAGTTTCATTCATCCCATTCTCCAATACTCTCATTCGTAGAATCTCCACAGTCTCTGGGGACGCTAATGTTAAATATTCGGTTCATTCTGCTTTCCCACATGCCTGTCGCTAAGTCCTGATATTATACAATCTTCCTCTGCTATCATGCTGGTTGCAGTTTGCAAGCGTGGTCTGTGGAATGCTGTAACCGTTCAGTCGATCGTATTCTGCGTTGTGATTGCAGCGACCCCGGCTCGAATCCACATCATGGCGGTCAGTTCTCTAAAAGTTTTACTTTTGGTGAAACACGGTCAGAAATTAATCGTTTTTACAAGATAATATTCTCCGAGGTGATGATCTGTTTCCATCGAATTTTGTTCTCTGATATTTCATGCATCAGGATTTAAACCCAAAAATTCTCGAAGATGTCTCTCCCTCGCACGCTCCCTAGCTCTCTTTTCCGTCCCTCTTCCCATTTGAATGAGGCATTGCACAATCTAATATACACTTGCACGTTGATACCATCCAGTCTGTGCCATTGCACTCACTGTTGCTGTGTGACCATGCCCCAATCTCTTAATTGGCACCTTCAAATCATTCGGTCCATTTGGATATCGTGGCTATGAGATCAATTCTCTTTTAGCAGCTTCTACTGACATGGACCAGAGATTATTGGAGCGTGAGGCTCAATAAAATGGCATAGGGAATAACTGGGGAAAAGAGACTCTATTGGAAAAGATCCACCATGAGGCCTTTCTGCGATAGCCTAGTGATACTATCGCTGGATTGTTAACACAGCAAAGCCAGGTAATGTTCTGTGGAGACGGGTTGGATTCCCACCACACCACGACGATGTTAGTATGTGATTGCAATAAATGCCTAGAATTAAGAATACGTTGTCTGAAAAACCCATCTGTTTCACTGACGTCCTTGAGGGAAGGAAACTACCGTCCTTATCTGGTCTGGCGTCCACATGACTCCAAACCGGAAGGCAATAAATGCTGCAGAGCTATCCCCGATGCTGTTACAGAATGGAAATATGTTCATTCAGCTCATTGCTAGAATTGTCCAGGGATGAGTTCGCACTGGGAAAGTTGCAGGAGAAATTCACTCGGATAGTGTCTCGGCAGAAGAGTTTCACTCATGAAGGGAGACAGGACAAACTGGGTTTGTTTGTCACCTTGCAGAGGAGTTTGTGAGGGGGATAGATAAGGTAGACTGAAGAAGCGTTTCCCATCGATGGAAAGAACGATCACAGGGGGCCAGAAATTTAAGGAGAGAGACAGAAAGGTTTAAGTAGATGTGTAGAAACGCGGTATAGGCTGGCGGGTGATCGAATTTGGAACACACTGTCTGTAAGGGTCAGAGAGGCAGCACACCTTATAACCTGAAGGAATATTCAGATGTGAATATGTTCTGCCAATACTTGTAAGGCTATGGGCTAAACGATTCGGGTCGTTAAGCAGTTGCCTTTGACAAATGCAACCACAATGGGCTGAAGTGCCTCCTTTGAAACTGGTGTCCTCGGTAGTATAGTGGTTAGTGTCGCCGTATGTTAGGTGGGAGATAGGAGCTCAATTCCTCGCTGCGGCACTGTAAATGTTTTAAAACTGTCGCTCCATTTCCAAGTGCGGGTTATTAATGCCTGTCCTTCCATTCTCCATGGGACATGTCGCAGGAAGGACAGTGCTATCAGAATCAGCGTAGGGAAGGTCTGCAGCTCCCGGCGAGACAGAGTGTCAGTGAAAGTGCAAACATGTGACTTCCGCAACCTGCACCTTGTGTCTGTATTGGAATATAAACCATTTAATAGAAAGAAGAAGGAAGCTGGGGAAGAAACAGGGTAAACCAATTCAGATGTGAGTGCAGAAACATTTTCAGCAGCATCATGAGGAAAACTGACAAACGGCTCTGAGAAAGAGTTTGCATTTCAGAACTGTTAGTTCACAGAGTTGGTTTTGTTCCACTTAAGACCTTAAGAAATTGAATAATAATTTATAGAAAGACTTGAAATGTTAGAACATACCAGGCGATGAGTCACGTGCTGGAAACTGTGTTTACAACCCAGATGTTTGATGACTGATACTGATACAAAAGGCTGAAGGGCCTCTCACCATGCTCTAAAAAACTCAAAAACTGCCATTTTTCAACTGAACAAAATAGGCAAAAACAAAGTCATCAAGAAAAGTTCCAAGCATTGCATATGGCTTCCTTGGTGCGAAAGTGCTGAAATTCAGCGGTCTCATTGCTATTTCCCAATGTTGATTTCCAGTCAGGAAAAAAAAAATGTTGTTCCTTATGAAAATCTTAAATTAAACATGAGTTCCTGACATTACAAAACAGCAAAGGTAGCAGTTCTGTCAGAGTCAGTGAGAATTTCATATCGCAGATGAAATCAAATGCGAAGATACGCTGAAATCAGTTGCCTTTGCCTGCTCAGACTCAGTACTACACATATAATCTTTATTGAAACATACAGGTTTTTTTCAAGGATTTAATAAGTTGGATGCAGAAATTTTGGTTCTGTGACCAGAGAGCCTCATATCGAATGACTTGGAGATGCCGGTTTTGGACTGGGGTATGCAAATTTGAAAATCACACAACACCAGATTAGAGTCCAACAGGCTTAATTGGAAGTACTAGCTTTCGGACTGCTGCTCATTCATCAGGCGATTGTGGAGTACACAGTAAGTTTACAGTGTGATGTAACTGAAATTATACATTGAAAAATACCTTGATTGTTTGCTAAGTCTCCGATCTGTTACAATGACCATGTTAGCTTCGCTTCTTTCATATGTAAAGTGCAAAACTTGTTATTTTAAAGTTTCATTCTCAGGTGAAATTCAACAATTGATGTCTGCCCCCGTGTGCTGCTGTCTGTTCCATAAGGTTTAAACTGATTCTAATTTATAAAAATGAGTTAGCAGAGACTTACATGGATTCATGCAGTTTTTGAGCAAAGTAGAATGTAACTCAGCAAATACAAATTCACCACACAAACGTATATGTGTGTGTGTGTGCGCGCGTGTGTAGGAGGGACTCTGTTTGTAGATAGGGCAATGGGATCACCTGTACTATAATGTGAACCTAAGGACCAGGCTGAGGCCATTCCCATGGGTACCGAATTTAGCTATCAGTCTCTGTGCGGGCAATTTTAGCTGCTGCCTGTTCCGAAGCCTGCCCTGGAAGATTGTCACCCGAAGGTCCGAGGTAGAATGTCCTGGACCACTGAAGTGCTCTCCAACTGGGACGGGGCATACCTGTCTGTGATTGATGTGCAGTGCCCATTCCATTGCTGTATCCTCTTCTCGTCTTTACCAATGTACCATGCCTTAAAGCATCCTTGCCTGCAGCATATTTTTTTTTAGATTAGCGTCAGTCTAAACATTATGGCACGGACGAAGCACACAGGGACTAACACTGTCAACATATTATCTGTGATGACACTAATTGGTAAAGTTCAACTGCGAATGTAACTGTTAAAAGAAAGTTTTTCTATTTACATAAGAAAGAAGTGAACCTAACATCGTCATTCTAACAGATGGAAGACTTAACAAACAATCAAGGCATTTTTCAATGTATAATTTCAGTGACAGTAACTGTAATTTTTTGCTCTAAATTCTGTACCTATCCACTGTGTACTCCACAGCCACCTGATGAAGGAGCAGCTCTCCAAAAGCTATTGCTTCCATTAAGCCTTTTGGACAATGACCTGGTATTGTGTGATTTTTAACTTCGTATTAGAATGCGGATCCCAAAATTAAAATAGAGATGAAGAAGCATTTATTCTCTCAAACAGTTCTGTATCAGTGGACTTTCTTGTAGCAGAAGGCTGTTGAGGAATGAGGCTGAGATCGGCAGATCTTCAAACAGCAAAGACATCAAGCGTTATGGAGAAAGGCAAGAAAGTGCAGTTCAATAGCGGAGCAGACTTGATGGTCTGAATGGTGTCTATCTGTTCCTGAAATTGTTGGCCTTAATATGAAACTACAAAACCGACCTGAGAAAAACGTGCCAAATTTTAAAAAAACGTTGTTCCCCCGGAGCACTGAACCGAGGTGAAATGTACAAAGAACAACACACAAAGGGCAGACAATATTGGGTAATCGATCCGTAGTGATCAGTATACCAAGGTAAACAGGAAAACCGATATTCAGTATCTACATTAAACCTGGATCCACGAGGCATGTAGTTAACTCTCACAAACCACTATTCCCCTTCCGTTTTCCTGACGCCCCCTCCGTTCTTGTTTTAAACTGATTGAACGTCAGGCAATTGCAGATGACATTGCTGATGTGGAACTGAAGCATGTAGAACATAGAACATTACAGCGCAGTACAGGCCCTTCGGCCCTCGATGTTGCGCCGCCCTATCATAATAATCTGAAGTCCATCCCATCTACACTGTTCGATGTACGTCCATATGCCTCTCCAATGACGACTTAAATGCACTTAATCTTGACGAATCTTCTACCGTTGCAGGTAAAGCATTCCATACCCTTACTACTCTCTGAGTAAAGAAACTACCTCTGACATCTGTCTTATATCTATCTCCCCTCACTTTAAAGTTGTGTCCCCTCGTTTTTGCCGTACCCATACATGGAAAAAGGCTCCCCCTGTCCACCCTATCTAACCCTCTGATTATCTTGTATGTCTCCATTAAGTCACCTCTCAATCTCCTTCTCTCTAACGGGAACAGCCTCAAGGCCCTCTGCCTTTCCTCGTAAGACATTCCTTCCATACCAGGCAACATCCTAGAAAATCTCCTCTGCACCCTTTCCAAAGCTTCAACATCCTTCTTATAATGCGGTGACCAGAACTGTTCACAATACTCCAAATGTGACCGTACCAGAGTTGTGTACAGCTGCAGCATAACCTTCTGATTCCGGAACTCAATCCCTCTATTAATAAAGGCCAAAACACTGTATGCCTTCTTCACAACCCTGTCAATCTGGGTAGAAACTTTCAGGGATTTGTGTGCATGGACACCGAGATCTCTCTGTTCACCTGTACTCCCAAGAATCTTATTAGCCCAGTACTTTGCATTCTGATTACTCCATCCAAAGTGTATCACCTCACATTTGTCCACATTAAACTCCATTTGCCACCTCTCAGCCCGGCTCTGCATCCTATCTATGTCTCTCTGCAACCTACTGCATCCTTCGTCACTATCCACAATCTACCGACCGTAGTGTCGTCCGCAAAATTACTAACCCAACCTTCTATGCCCTCATCCAGGTCATTTATAAAAATGACGAATTGCAGTGGACCCAACACCAACCCTTGCGGAACGCCGCTATTAACTGGACACCAAGATGAACATGTTACATCAACTACAACCCTCTGTTTTCTTTCAGCGAGTCCATTACTGATTCAAACTGCTATGTCTCCCACAATCCCATTCCTCTGCATTTTGTATAATAGCCTACTGTGGGGAACCTTATCGAACGCCTTGCTGAAATCCATATACACCACATCAACCTGTTTACTCTCATCTACCTGTTTGGTCACTTTGTCAAAATACTAAATAAGATTTGTTAGGCACGACCTACCCTTTACAAAACCGTGCTGACTGTCCCTGATCAGATTATTATTTTCGAGATGATTAGAAATTCTATCTCTTATAACCTTTTCCAATGCTTTACCAACAACTGAAGTGAAACTCACTGGTCTTTAATTACCAGGGTTTTCTCGACTAACCTTCTTGAACAAGGGAACCACATTTGCAATCCTCCCAGTCCTCAGGTACTATTCCTGTCGACAAGAATGATTTCTAGATTAATGCCACAGGCTGGTAATCTCTTCCCTTGCTTCCCAGAGGATCCTAGGATAGATCCCATCCGGCCCAGAGGACTTGTCTATTTTCACACTCTGCAGTATTTCTAATACCTCTTCCTTGTGAACCTCAATCTCTTCTAGTCTAGATGCAAGTATCTCTGTATCTTCCTCGCCAACATTTTCATTTTCTATAGTGAACACTGTCGAAAACTATTTATTTAGTGTTTCCCCATGTCTCCTCTGACTCCACACACAACTTCCCACTATTATTCTTGATTGGCCATAATTTAACTCTCGTCATTCTTTTATTCCTGACATACCTTTGGAAAGTCTTAGGGTTAACCCTGATCCTATCCGCCAACAACTTCTCATGTCTCCTTCTGGCTCTCATGTCTCCTCCTGGCTCTTCTGAGCTCTCTTATTAGGTCATGCAGGGAAACAATTCTGTCTTCTGCACAACACCATTCTGCTTTTAAATATCAGGTTGTATTTTATATTGATTCCTGTAAACGTTAACATTTAACAAGCCATGACAGTGAAAGTATTGAATCCTCATCACTATACTACCAGGGAAGACTTCTGTTAACACCACCCTGGACACCATGAGATTTGTCATTCTATACTCTCATCCTTCTGTGCATGGCCTCTCGGCTCTATTTCGGTCTTGTTGGTTGGTTTACAATACTGAGGCTATCCAATCATCTTTGCATTTCAGTTTATAATGTATGAGACCTTCTCTCTGAGCTTGCAATGTGCTTGCTCAGTGGTGAAACACTGGCCTTGTAAACTAGAAAAGTGCTTGAAATAGGCCATTCCTGTTTTTCATTCCAAGAACTTGAGGAAAACCGTTTGGCAGGACAGGAAATAGCGGGCGTGAGCAATGATCAAGTTTGACAGCAAGAACGAGGTGAGGCAGTACAAACTGCAGATTGAAGGGGAAACAATGGGCAAGGAACACTGGGACGGGAGGGGCTGAATGCTTCCTTTCTTTGCTGTAACCAGACACTGGTGTTGAAGTCTAAAATGGGACAATATCAGCCAAATCAGTGAAATCTTACTTTCTGCTTGTTTTCTCCTGAGGATTATGTCACTCTTGGGGAAATGTGTCTGCGTGCTTCAGTCTGTGGGTAAAAATGGGGTTCGGTTTCCCGACTGAATGTGAACACATTTTTCCCATCTCAAACTTTATTCTCATTTATTGTATATTACGAGATTAAAACGTTCCAGAGAAATCAGCTTTCAGGTGAACACGTGAAACGTCAGACCTTATAAGGTTACAGACCAAGTGCTGGGAAATGAGAGGAAGGGACCCATTTCTGTGCTGTAAACACTCGATAATTCAATCATTTTTGACGGGAAACATATCTGCAGTGACATAATTTCAAAAACTGTGTTATGAAGAAACGGTGCAACTGCTTCTGCCCTCATCACTGGTGGTCTAGTGGTTAGTATTCAGCGCTTTATCTGAGTGGCCTGGGCTTAATTACTGTTCAGGAAATCAGGACTTCTTTTTCCTGATGCAGAGAGCGCAGCTCTACCAGGAATTTGTTTCATGCCTTAGATCAGTCAATACCCCAGCTCTTCAAAGAAGGGAATAGTGCCTTCCCTCTCTCTGCACAGTCGGACAGTTAATCCTTCATTCTCCTATCATTCGACTTCCCAAAGAGTTTCAAAATACTGTAAAAACTGAGTCTCAGCTATTTATTTTCTGTGCTTTTCATACATAAGAGCTGCAGCGATTGAGTGCGTTGCTTTCTGAAAACGAAACGTACCTATGAGCAATGTGTGGGGATATTCCAGGATTGCCTTCTCTGACAGCGCTGGGACATGACTTGTGTTCTCTATGATATGTAAGTGCCAGTGTTTGAGTTGAGTAGACAAAGTTAAAAATTCCACAATATCAGGGCATAGTCCACCAGGTTTATTTGGAAGCACTAGCTTTCAGAGAGCCGCTCCTTCATTAGGTGGGTGTTTTTTCTGCAGAAACTTGGTGTATGTGTCAATATGCGCGGTCTTTTGGAAGATCATCTGGACTTTAACCGACCGTTCGTGGTGTCGATGGTACCCATGACTTTGAGGTGTTGGTGTTGGACTGGGGCGGACAAATTTAAAAATCACACAAAGCCATTTTAGATTCCAACAGTTGACAAACACCTAATGAAGAAGCACTGCATGGAACACTGGTGCTTCCAGATATGTCTGTTTGGTACATTCTGGTGCTGTGTGATTTTTACTCTGATAGTTCTTGGTAAAGTTTAACTGATTGAAGACAATGAGAGAATGTTTGTTCGTGGAGATGAAAATTTCAAATATTATCCACTTCAGCCTAACAAAAATGATTAGTTTGGATGTGTGATGAATCTCCACAATGTGCTTGCGCCAAGTAAATTCGAACTTTCAACCGCCTGATCCGTAGCCAGCTCTACGAATGGTTGTACCACTGGCCGGATGCATAGCTGAGGTTTTACAATCTGCAGAGCTGTGGTGTTAACAAGGACATGAGCAATAACAGTAACAGTCACAAGGTGAACAAAGAACAAAGATAATCACCATCATTGATTCACTTCAAGTTGTCCTCAAAAAAACGACCATTCACAATCCGATTAACAAATCAATGAGGTCACTGCTGATCAAGGGAATTGCAATTTACTTTGCTGCGTTTTCACCATAATTTGAGGTAAACTCCAGCCTAATCATAACATCGCATATTCTCATTACTTTTCAGCTTTAGATTACGTTAATGACCTGTCCGTATTTGCAGGAAACTGAACAACATGAAATGAGTGAAAACGTCCTTCCGATGATGTAATCCAGTGCAGAGTTGGCCAGAAAAGAAAAGACAAAGACATGAAACATCATTCCCATTTCTCTCCATACCGATGCGTTTTCCTGAATTGGATATTTGCAGGACTTGTCTTTAATATCTAAAGAATTAATTATTTTCCTGGGAAAGTTTCTTCATAAATCAATTAACATCTGAGTTGTTGAAACACATTTTATTTCAGATTAAAATTGTTGAATATCCTTTCCCCCAGCCAAATGTCCCAATCCTCCCTCCTCTTCCATATAAATACCAGCTGCTCCAGGTGAGGTTGGAGCTCCCAACCTGACGTTCCAATGCTCCTTGCTTCTCCATGTCAATAGAAACTGCTCTGTTTGAAGTTGGAGCTCCCAGTCTGATGTCCCAATGCTCCCTGCTCCATATCAATAGCAGCGGTCCAGTTGTGGTTGGATCTACCAGTCTGATGTCCCAATGCTCCCAGCTGATACATGTCACTAAATGCTGGTCCTTGTGAGGTTGGAGCTCCCAGTCTGATGTCCAAATGCTCCCTCCTCCATGTCAATAGAAGCGGTCCAGTTGAGGTTGGATCTATCAGTCTGATGTCCCAATGCTTCCTGCTGCTACATGTCATTAAAAGCTACTCCAGGTGACAGTGGAGCTCCCAGACGGATCTCGCAAAGCTCCTTGCTCCATGTCAACTGAAGCTGCTTCAAATTAGGTGAGATCTCGCAGCCTGATGTTTCAATGCTCCCTGCTGCTTCATGGCAATAGAGGCTGCTCCAGATGAGGCTGGAGCTCCCAGTCTGATGTCCCAATGCTCCCTGCTGCTCCATGTCAATAGAAGCTTCTCCAGTTGTGGTTGGAACTCTCAGCCTGATGCCTCAATGCTCCCTGCTGCTCCAAGTCAATAAAGGCTGTTCCCAGTGTGGTTGGAACTCCCAAACGGATGTCAAAATGCTCCCTGGTCCATGTCAACAGACGCTGCTCCAGATGAGGTGGGAGCTCCCATACCTGACAGCTCACACACCTCTACATCATCATAGAAATAGTGCCCACTGATCATTTCCACCACTGGAGCCATTGGTGGAATATCCGCATTATGTGAATTTAATATTATTTTTAGTCACCACCGAATGATTATTTCCAAAAGACATTCTTTCTTAAATGTTGTTTAGCATGTGCATATTGCAGTCAATCCGAAATCAGATAATGGTGCTAATTGATGTATGCTCAATAAAACTTACGTCCTATTTTTCATGTTGAGTAACTGCTACTTAGCAAGGACAATGTTTGTAATGAAATCACACTTTTATTCCAGGTGAGGGAATGTGGTTTGCATTATTTAAAAGTAACTTGTTCACTGTGTAAAATGATCAAATAGATCTCAATTTCAAAGCAAAGTTGGTTACGTTGTCATCCATCTTGACATGTGGTGTCCTCTTCTTTCAACCACACGGGTATTAGAATGAAAGGTCTGTTAATGACATGCGTACAAAGACACATTAAATCACTTTTCGTGCTTACACTGCATGAATCTGCGGTTATTGATCCACAGTTTAGGTTCAGTCCCTACAGTTAACATGCTGACTTTTCTAGTTGTTCATTGTCCATTGTGATGCATCCGGTGTGTGCATAACGAGAGGGAGCTTGCTTCCCATATCTTGTGTTTATATGTGCCTCATGCCCAGCCTTCATTAATGGCTAGAGCAACGGGCGAGGGAGAGACCAATGTGTATGTCTCTCCGTGCCCATGCACGGCACCATCATCGGCAATTCTCTATTGTGCATTTACAGCCAGTTCCCGGTGCCCCTACACACATGCCCTGCCCCTTTTGAAATATCTCCATTATTTTGTGCTGTCTCTCTGTGCTCTTCTCACCAAGATGATTCAATTCTACTCAACCTGCTCCAGATTTCATCTGACAAAACAGTCATTAACAATCCCACTGCATAAACATGCCCTTCGCATCTCTCGTTATTTGGTTTTCCAGGATCTCTTTCATACGATAAAACGTCACAGCAGCTTGACTTGAAAAATAAAATCGCGTTCCTTTTCATTATCCCAATGCAATCTCCATTTCAATGCAGTTTAGGCAACTGGCTCAAATTATTCTTTGAGATTTTATAATAGCGTCGATGCATATAAACTGACCATTGGAGTTCCAATTTCAATAAGACAGCTGTGAGCAGACAAAAATAGCAACATTGGAAACAGCGACGAGAGTGGGATTCGAACCCACGCGTGCAAAACACAATGGATTAGCAGACCATCGCCTTAACGTCTCTGCCACCTCTCAGACATGCCAGGGAGCATATGACCTTATTAATAAGTGAATTGCGTAAATTATGCAGAACAGCAGATATTTCTCCCTGGTGTTGGTGAAATGATAAATAGCGCAGTACTGTTCCAAGACTATGGTCTGACCTCTGGGTTGTGGGGTAAGTGCATTCCCATTCGGCTCGCAGTGATCTGAACAAAAATGAAGAAAAGACTATGTAACAAGGTCTGTTGAATTCTGTGAAGATTTGAAGTCAACGGAATGAGGAATACGAGAAAGCAGGAGGTGTTCTTTTAAGAAAGAGTTGGATAGAGCTCATAAGGATAGTGGAATCAAGGGTTATGGGGATACGGCAGGAACAGGATACTGATTGAGGATGATCAGCCATGATCATAATGAATGGTAGTGCTGGCTCGAAGGGCAGCTATAGGTGCTTACTCCTGCACGTATTGTCTATTGTCTATTAAATTGCCTGTGAGGAATTGTTTTCCAGACTGGAGGAGAGTGCACAGTGTTCAATGTCATTAATTGGAACACATTTCTTCTGCTCAGATATTTTTGACACGCACTTGTGTACAGGACAGGCAATTTCAAAATCCTAAATAAGGCTAAACTGACAATTGAATTCCACAATGGAAAAACCTTGAACTGGATCATTTCCTGGGCCGTGCGACACCAAGTCACTGTATGATCACAGCAACACAGTGAGCAAGTGTCAGAAGGAAAATGAGTGCAGTGCCAGAGCGTATGCTGGGAGCAGCAGGTGACACACGGGGAAGTGCATTTCCCACAACAGGAACACTTCCCAAACAGCAGACTGAGGTGGAAGAATTCAGAGGGGCTTTACACTTTGGAATTTGATGGCAGAGACACAATGGAGATATGTCATTGAGTCTGTTAAAGATGAAGATTTTAAGATTTCTACAGATGAAAAACAAAATAAAATGTTCATTAGCTAGTGAAGGCAAATGTTGAAATTGTATATTTCAACAATCTATCCATCTTTGCAATGAGTAGCTCAACACGTTCCTCACTCGGGGTCAGAACCACTGGTGAAGATGATCGTATAATCGCAGTTACTAGCCATGGAACCAGAGAAACTTGGTTTCCCAAACGTTAAGGTACAACCAGGAATGTGAAGGTAAGCATTAATGTGTTGCTCCTGTGCTGCAGGTGACCAGCACACGGTATCTCTGTTCCAGTATAGTGGGCTGTGCTGTGCCGAAGTTTTAAGTTTGAGCCTCACATGGAGCAGCTTCAATAAGTCGTCGTGTTGAGGGGTACGGATAGAAAGTGATATTGAGCAAAGCCAAGTTTATGGGAAAATACCCGTGTTTGTGGATTGAGAAACGACCTTTTCTGTATAACTCCTACATAACTGCAAGTATCTAAAACGTGAAGAGACATGTGTGGAGAGAGAGCCAAAGGTGATTTTTCAGCAGATGGATAACGTTTCCCATGTGCACTGCGTTAAATTCCGGGAAAATAGATGTTGAACTGGTTTCATGTTACACCGTTTGTTACAAATTCACAAAGGTTATCGCAATAATAAAAAAAATCACAAAGGACCGTTTGAATATTGTACTGAATTGAATTTTGGTCCGAGCATATTTTATCTTCAATGGCGTGCTGCAGAGAAGTACAGAGGGTTAACAACACAAAAGGACAGAGTCTTCTTGGTGCATTTCTTGGGTGGAGTTAAGAATGTACGATATATACATAATACCATGTGAATGTGGTCAAATCTTTAAAGTAGGTGTTGCGTCTCCAAGTGACGATTCAATTCCTATGCATTAGGCTATAACTTCTGTCTGCAGTTATTTTAGGACATCAGCTCCATTTGCATAGATTCACCTTGAAAAATACGCCAGACCTTACCAATCCATGAACATTTTATACTCAATCTTAATCAGTTGTACGTGCTCCTGAAATGTCTTTGTGTCTGAAGTCAACCAAATTCGAAATTGTTACGCAACCACACTGACTTTCTCTCAATGGTAAATTCCTCCTTGTATGTTTGTTCGTATATCTTTTAAAACATTGTGAAATCAGCTTCTACGCTTTATTTCTGGAAGTTGTTCACGATTTAACTAACTCTATTGAGTGGAAGAAACTCTCATCCAATCTTTTCTTAATCATTCACTAATGATTTTGAAGTTCTAACTAAAGTTGTTGATTCACTCAAAAGAGGGCATTTCCCCGATTTCGTCATTCAAACCTCGCGTTATGTGAAAATCTTATTTGTTTACTTCAAACTTGCGTGTTTCTGCTCCAGCATTTCCAAATCTCGTGAATAAACTCCTTCATTCTTTCTATCATCCCGTTTGTACCCTTTCTGATATTTTTATGTCTCAGTAAACAACGTCACTTGGCTTTCTAATATCTTGCTATCCAGGAAACAGCGTCTATGCCCTTTCTAACTTCTTTACATGTTTTTGGTGGAGAATGAGGGCAAGGATTCCACACAATGCTCCCACTGAGAGTGACCTACAAATTTTACAGTTACACTATGAACTCTTTGCTTTTTAAATATGACGTCTCTGTGCATAAACTCCAATAAGGTAAAGTATTATCTATCCAGTTCATGAACATCGTCTCCACGGAGACGAAAATTATCTGTCACTCCCTTTATTCTTCCACAAAATGTTCGAAAGGTTTGTAAGGCCAACATCTCTAATACACCGTGCCCTGAGTGAGTCTCAGCTATTTCTAAAGGTGACTAAAGTTCAAATACTTCATAGTGTGTCTCCAATCATTCCAGTGCAGACTGGTTCTGGACAGTAAATGCCATCACCAAGGCCACCGTGGATCTGAAATCAACAGGTTTCACATAGTAATTGTCATAGCTATTGTATATCGTATGTCCGTTTTGTTGTTCAATTTGTTCATCATTTAATGGGTCCCTGTATTGAATTCTACTGAATGATTATTTTGTGAATGGAGACATTCCCTACTCATTCGAAACACCATGGAACATATGCTTCAAGAGGATAGTCCTGCCATTACTGGGATAAATCAGTGAACATTATGGACGTATCCTCGAAGGCAAGGATTTCCTTCTCCGGTTTAGCGAATCATTACAGCACCGAATCCCATATGTGCGTTCATTAAACGAAAACAGTTGCAGCAAGATTTTAAAACTAAGATTTTGCAATCTGCTTGCATCAGTTGTCCCAAACATTACATTCCACATTATGGTATGTTTGTGGATGAAAGCACTCTCTGAATCTTGAGCAATTACATTTCAATTTTGTCAAAACATTGTCATTCGCTGTTCTCTGTTTCCCTTTCAGTTTCCCGTTTAATAACCTGGATTTTCTCAGTTTATCTTATGTTTTCAACAATTTCAATCAATCTCGCTCCTGATTACCAATCCGAGAGAATGCCACAATTTTGTCAATTTATATGCAGTGCAGCTGTAGGGTGCGGTGACCAAGTGGAAAGGCATTGGTCACGTGAACCAAATAAAAATAGTGGGGTGGTGGAATCTGGCCGTTCCATCGCAGTCATATTTAAAACATTTAACGTAATATTTAGCCAAATCATATTGGTAGAAAATAAGAAAACATAAAAGAAAAAAATTGCTGATGTTGAAAATCAAACAAAAACAGGCGTTGCTGGCAAATTTCAGGACGTCTTGCAGCATCTGTGGAGAGATGGAACCAGTGGATGTGAAACGTTAACTGTGATTCATCTGCACAGATGGTGCCTGGACACCGGTGATTTTACAGAAATTTCTGTTTTGTTTCAGATTGGCAGATTTTGTCACAGTTCATGAGAACAGTGCTCTCGAGAATCAAACAGACAGCATGGAGCTGATAGTGTGAAATGAGACAGTAATAATAAATGAGTCGAGAGCGTTGTACTGGAAAAACACAGCAGGTCAGGCAACATCCGAGGAGCAGGAGAATGTACGAGTTAGGCATAAGCCATTCATCAGGAATTCGGCTTGTGAGTCGGGCTGAGGGACAAAGCTGACGCCAGGTGCCAACTCGCAGGCACCTTCTCCTACTCACCACGATCACAACCCCTCCTCCCATCACCAAACCATCATCTCCCAGACCATCCACAATCTCATCACCTCCGGGCATCTCGCATCCACAACCTCCAACCTCATTGTCCGTGAATTGTGCACTCCACAATTCTACCTCCTTCCGAAGATTCGCAAACCCGACTGCCCCAATCGACCTATTGTCTCAGCCTGCGCCTGTCCCATCCGAATCATCTCTTCCTACCTCGACACAATCCTATCTCCCCAGTCCAGGAAATGTCCACTTATATTCTTGACACCCCTATGCATTTCACGTCTTCCAAAATTTCGTTTCTCTGGCCCCCAACGCGTCATTTTCACCATGGACATCCAGTCCCTGTACAAATCCATCTGCCGTGACAGACGTCTGCAAGCCTTCCATTTCTTAATCGCACACCATCCCAACCAGTACCTTTCCACGGATATCCCCATCCACCTGGCTGAACTAGTCCTCACAATCAACAACTTCTATTTCCAATCTTCCCACCGCTGCCATCGAAACGGGTAGCCATGGGCACCCGCATTAGACCTAGCTATGACTGCCTATTTGTCAGATACGCGGAACTGTCCATCTTTCACAGTTACACAAGCACAATACTCCACCTGTTCCTCCGCTACATTGATGAATGTGTTGGTGCCACTTGGTGCTCCAACTAGGAGGTTGAATAGCTCACCAACACCTTCCACCCCGACCTCAAATTTAGCCGGATCAGCTTGGCAACTTCCCTCACCTTCCTGGACCTCTCCATCACTGTTTCTGGCGACTGACTAATTATAGACATATACTACAAACCCACCGACTCCCACACGTATCTAGACTACATCTCCTCCAACCCTATCTCGTGTAAAAACGCTATTCCTTATTCCCAATTCCTCCGCATCCATCACATCTGTTCCCAGGATGGCCAATTACACCTCAGAAAGACCAGTTGGTCTCCTTCTTCCACGATCATAAATTGCCTTCCCACGTGGTTGACAATGCCTTCCAGTGTATCTCATCCACTTCACACACCACGCCTTGCACCCCACGCCTCTCAAACGCAATAAGAACAAAATCTCCTGGTGCTCACCTTACACTCCACCAACCTCCGCATAAAACGCATCATATTCTGCCACTGATGCCACCTCCATACCGACACCACCAGAGATATATTTCGCTACCCAACCCTTCAGCATTCCGAAAACACCATTACCTCCACGACCCCCTCTTCATGTGCACACATCCCCCCACCAGCCCACAACCCTCACCTGCCACCTTACACTGCTACCAAAGGAGGGGTGAAACTACCACCCACACCACTCCCCTCATCTCCAACCAAAGCCCGAAGAGATCATTCCACATCCGTTAGAAATTCACCTGTACAGCTACCAATGTCATCTACTGCATCCGTTGCGCCCATCAGAGAGACAGGACACCTTCCTGCAGATCATTTCAGAGAACATCTCTGGGACACCTGCACCCACCAACTTCACCGTCCCGTGGCTGAACTTTTCAACTCCCCCTCCTACCCCGTCAAAGACATACAGGTCCTGGACCTCCTCTGCTGCCAAACCGTTACCACCCAACGCCTGGAGGAGGAACGCCACACCTTCCGGTTTGAGACCCTAACAACACACGGGATAAAGGTGAATTCGAACGGTTTCCTCATTTTCCCTCCCCCAAGCACAAGCCTTCAACTCGCCACCGCCCTCTCGACCCATTCCATCACTGCCACTTCTGACCTATTATCTTCTCCCTCCTCTTCATCCATCTATTACTTTCCTGCTATTTACCCTCAAACCCACACCACTTCCATTTATCTCTCAGCCCCGACTCACTTGCCTTATTCCTGATGAAGGGCTTAAGCCTGAAACCTGAATTCTCCTGCTCCTCGGATGTTACCTGATCTGCTGTGCTTTTCCAGCATCACACGAACAACTCTGATATCCCGCATCTGCAGCCCTAACTTTATCCTTGGAATTATCAATGACCTTGGAGTGAAGATATCCCTCGATTGCAGTGATCACAGTGTGACTAAGTTTTCCATTTATTTTGGGTGAGGGCAGGCTGGATCTGAGACGAGCGCTTAACACCTAAACAACTGGATTGGTATCAAATACCGAAGTTAGGGCGGGCTGAAGTGAAGTGAAAAAGTCTGTCAGAAGATGGTTCAATACAACTGCCCCACATCACCCAGATTGTACAAGACACACAGAAAAAGCAAAGCACCTTCACTGCAGGCACAATCACAGGTAAAGTGGAAAGGAGACAGTAAAACACACTGGGGTGCAGTGGAATTATTTATGTGAAAGGATTCGATGTATAAGCTACTTTACATATGGACAGCCCTCACATTGGAAAAAGGAATTTCCTGCAGTGTAACGGCGTCATTTGCCTGTGACATCACAATGCTGAGAGACACTGACATAGTTTCTTCTGTAGCAGCGTGGCCTAGTGAAAGCTTGATCGGCCCATCAACCAGAATTCAATAGTTCAAAGTTCTCCTTTGCGTTGTACAACTTATTTGCTGCTCCTGTAGTCAGATCTCAATCGTTTCACAGTATGTCTTCTTCTGCTTCCTGCTTCACGGTAACACTTGAAACGTGAACAAATCCACCTTCCACTTTCACCAATCTTTTGCAATTCCCGAGTTGGCACAGATACGAGTGGCTGCTCGAGCGCTTTCACTGTGGTATGATCTGAATGATAAAGTGCACTGTGTCTGATCTGCAGTATGTCCCCACGCGAGACCGTGCTGTTTATCCCATCCCCGTGGACTGAGCTGTCTCTATTGGCAGAGTATTCAGCCATTTCCCTCTACTTGCAGGCTTTATGACGGGATGTAAGTGCGGATATGCTCTGAAGCGTCCTTTCACAGGCACAACAAGGTGCAAGAGCGCCTCTGGAACTTAGCATCTTTGATTGCGAACTTCCTCTAAATATCATTTATTTGAGAGAGAGAGAAAGATGCTGAGCTGGTGGGAAAGAGAGAAATGGGCTGTGGACTGTCTTCCCTCAGTAAAATTCAAATAAGTGCATTTTTGTGCTGCCCATTTGATGTTCAGAATCAATCTTCGCAGAACAATCCAGCAGAAAGGCTTTTGCCTCAGAGGCATTGATTTATTTGCTGCACTCGGGCATCAGTTAACATCTGAGTCCCAACTGTCCCAGATGAAGCGACTCCGAATGAAACCCTCACTCAATGAGAACCATCCCCACAGCCAGGAGCTGCGGGGCTGCAGGCAGTCCAAAGCGGAAGGGAGGATTAAAAACGAGCCATTATTTCTCCATCAGCCACTCTGTCACAGAGACAGGTCGAGGGACGGCAGAGACGTGTGACGTCATTCACGGGCCGACAGAAGGCGTTCAGCCCATCGAGTCCACGGTAAATCTTATCACTTGCTTCTCTCTGAGTTTATTCATCATCAGTGCTGCATGTTCTAATAATAGGGAACTGTGTATGTGTCGAAATGCTACCTCCAACATACTGATCCACATGTTATTCACGGCTGTTCATTTCACCTGAGGACCCTGCTGTGTGACACAGTGTGGGGAATAACTGCAAGGCGTCATGTGCATGGTACACGCCACAACTGATTTCTCTCAACTTCACCAGTGTATTCCCAGCTCAGGTGACTTTGCGAATCAGGTCATAACAGACCGAAAGCCAACAGCAAAAAAATCTTCCATAACTTCTTTCGTGTGTTCCTCAAATGTATAAATTTGGCGGGTGTACCTATTTCAGATACCTTTTGAGTGTAAGGACGCAGAAGGCTCATCAATATGTAATGCGAAGAACGCAGCACTGTTATAGCGAAACTGGGGCAGCGAAACTGAAAGCTGGAATTGTCATCGAGCATTAATTTCTGGATTATGCGCCCACCACTATCCCTCTGGGCCGCTCTGTTAGCGCTGACCACAGCAGTTTCCCGCAGTCTTCAGGATTTTGTAGCATGTACCTTCCAGGGTGACGTCAAAAGATCTTCACTGTTATTGTGTGATAGACTGTGGCACAGATGAGTCCCGGCTGTGTCAATATAACCACTCTGTAACTTCCCCAATTCTGCTGTTTTAATTGCAAATGCAATCAGAATCACCAAACGTGTCACACTTCAGACTGAGGCCATGCAGCTCACCTTCGCTCTGCTGGCTCCACGCAATGAGGAAATGACTGTGCTTTGATTGATTGATTGTCACATGGACCGAAGTACAGTAGAAACCTTTATTTGCGATTGGTAAAGGCAGATCATAGTAATAAAGGACATGCAGATCACAGCGTGAGAAAAAATAAAATTTGCCCAGACTCAGGAATTCAGGTTACTACGTTTAGGACGTGCGGTCAGCAAAATCCGCATTGGCAAGATCAGCATTATTTCAAGTTAGACAATCCATTTCTCAGAGCAGCAACGGCCGAGAAGAAGCGGTTGTTGAACTTGCTTGTGTATGTTTTCAAGCTTTGGAATCTTTATCTGACCCCGATCTCATCGAAATCACATCTTCTCAGTCAAAAATGAAGTGGTGTGCAAAATTCCAAGGCTCATCTGCAAGGTTAACCCGAGAGCTCTCGCACGTATGTCACCTGTCTGAGGCAATATCACACGCGATACAAACGAACAAGAACGGCGCCAGACGTGGCAACCATAAATCAGGTGAGTTTTTTGGTTAACTAAGGCTATTTCTGCTGTTTCAGAGTGAAAGAAGCACAGAGTTTTAATAACAGCTCCTTTCCATTCTGACTCGCTTCTCCCAGGAGGCTGTGCTAGCTGCTTTCCCGGAACAGGGCGGTCTTCATTGATAACTGGACGAACTCATCTTCCATTGTCACGCAGTGTTGGTGGAGAGCAGCTTGAACGCGGTCTTCAGCTCCCTATCAAACAGGGGTTTGTGGAGCGGAACAGGGGTCTGGCGGGAATGGGAAGTATGGAAATTCTGGAAAAGTGTTGAAAAGGGAGATCGTGCACGCACAAGAAATCATCTTCTTTTGGGAAAATAATGCCATCTGAGACAGATAGAAAATGCAGAACTGCGAGGAAAGAGTGAATCTCTCCCCATTGTTCGGGAACAGTATGTGTGCTTCTCGAAGTCACAGGGAGGCTTCTGCTGTCTGAATCAGCATGGCATGTTACTACAGCGAGTCCCGTCGCTCACGCAGCTGATGTGTATACATTTTTCCACGTTGCCTCCAGTTCACATCAAAGATTTCACAGCTCACATCATCCCAGAGTGACAGGGAAGAGAAGGAAGCGATTAAGACCAACATCTTAACACAACCTGGGGATAAATTGGATGTGGGAGAGCGGACAGTCTCGACTGGTTACAGCATTTACAATCTTGGTCCGTGTGGCGACAAAAGCAGGAACCAGGAACTGCTGATCTTGCTTCTTAAAACAGATGAGTAAATTTTGAAGAGCATAGATATTTCTCCTGGTGTTCATGAAATGATCAAGAGCAGAGTACGGTTCCCTGAGTATGGTCTGACTTCTGGGTTATGGGCCCAGGGCACTCCCACTGCGATATTCTGTTCACAAGATCTGACCACATGGAAAGAAATGACACAGTGACAAGATCTATTTAGTCGGATTCCGTGAAAAACAGAAGCCGATTGAATGAAAAGAGCCATGAGAGCGGGAACGTAACATTATCTGTGAGGAAGTTGTTTTCCAGAGTCGAGGAGAGTGCACAGTGCTGTTCCCAGGGGTCAGTATTTGGATAAGTAAACTGACTCAGCATCGGCTGTTATTGGACTGTATCTTTTGTACAATGTTGCAAAAGCACGGGCCTTTTGTATAGAGAGGACAACTTCAAAATTCTCAATGATGCAAGACACACAAATGAGGTGAACAACAGAGCAACCGCAAAAACTCGTGTTACGTCATGGGGTAAACGCCCCTGCTCAATTTTCGCTTAAATTCGCTCTCTTACAAATTCCTGAGCCTGAGATTCGAACAGTGAATGGACTATGTTAATAAAATCTGCTCGGATCTCACAGCTTCAGTATTTAATACGCCCCTACATGTATGTCTGACAACAGCAATTGCTCCCTCACTGTGTTACTTCAGCACACGTAGAGAAGAAATAAATATAAGAACAACAGTCACGTATGTGACTGGGATTTGACCCGATGCTGCTGCAGCCAATCGGTTCAGCTGTAATTGAAATTGCTTCCACCTTTCCTACGTCGGTAATAAGATCGCACAGCTTAGTGATGAGTTTTCGTGCGTTGAATTGGACCCAGCATTCTTTCTCAGGTTGAAATTTACAGGGATATAAAGGCATGGTGAAAGACACGGCAGCATTTACTGGAATATAAAGACGTTAGGAAGGACACGGTCAGAGTTCACTTGATACAAAGTCGATAAAAAAGACAGACATGACGGTTACTTTGAGATAACACCACTAGAAAAGGAAAGAACAGATTTAGTGGGAAGGTGAGATAGATAAAGAACCATGCGGGAAAAATCAGGAAGTGTCTGAAGGGAGGTGTCTGAAGGGAGGTTGTCCAGGTGATATGACGTTGGTAAGAGTAAATCTGAGGGAAATTCCTTCGTTTAGGTGAGTGAAAAGTAGAAGTTGGAGCTTCAAAACCAACGGGGAATGATGAAGACGTTTGAAGCAGATTTTTTTATTCTGAGAATTATTGAAATCGGAGATGAATTTTCAGAAATTAAAACATTTTAGGAGCTGATTCCATTATATTTCAAAAGTCGTGTGCAGACACACAGGGACTGAATTTAACTGCGACAGAGATTCTGGGCTACCTGGATGGCGAGGCAAAAGGGACATACTCTCGAAGTGGATAACATTCATCGGAAAGAATTTGCATAATACCTGCAACTGAAAATGTTAGGTATAAGAAGAGCTGCTGGTGTTGATAGGTGTTACAGCTTATTCTACATGAAATATATATATTGTAAATACACTGAGCTGTTTGGTTTAAATCTGTATTGGATGGAAGTCGGTTAGCTCAGTCCGCTGACTAACTAGTTATGATATAAGTGAGACCAACAGCATGGGATTATTTCTCCCACCGTCTCAGGTTTGCATAAGGATCATCATCTATCCCGCTCTCCTGATCTGTAATACTATGGTGCCTCTAGTGAGTAAGATTTGGCCTATAGATGTAAAACACCATTATCGTTGCCATCTGTAGCCTTGAACATTTGGTCACAATCACTGGAAAGGAGAGTGAGTCCATTTAACACTCACTGACCTCCGCTTGAAAACCTCTGTGATAAGACTCGACCTTATCCCAGTTTGCACCCTCTGCTCCTCCCAACAGCAAAACTACTTGGTATGCCTTTGCCAGATTTACTGACAACACTCAAACTCCCCAAAGAAATAAATCTAATACTTTCGATTGGATAATGAGTTGTGCGTGTTTGCAGGAAATGGAATGATATGAAATGAGTTAAACAGACTTTCCCAGAATGTAATCCAGTGCAGGCTGAGCAATTTGAGAAAGGTCATCAAGCTAAAATTTCACCTGTTTCCCTATACACGGATGGATATTCATCTGGGGAATATTTGCAGCTTTTCAGGTAATAATTGACAGAAATGTGAAACTGGAGTTTTCAAATAAATGCTACTTTAGTCAACATTGATTTCAACTGCGTTTTAGTTTGATGCGCTAATAATCCCTTGTCAATGTCAGTAACAGCATCTTTAGATAAGCATTGAACTTACAAACGTGGCATTTTACGCACCTTTAAGTAGCAGGCGCTAAACAATTGCGCGACTGAAGCCGCAGACAGCAAGCTGGTCACATGTCCTACTCACCTTAGGAACTTTAACTGAACTGCTCTTCTTTTGCTGTGGTTCTGAATTTAAAGCTAACACTGACCAGGTGAAAGTGACATGGACCTGTGATTATTGAAGCATCACGTTCAGGAAAGTGACACATAAAAATATGCAAAATAGACTTCATTGGGAAATGGGTTTCCGTTGGTTCCTGCGATGTTTACAATGTTACATTGCCGCTGTCGCCAGACCTTTCCTTCGATCGGCTTCAATTCGAATCAATAAAGCTTCGCAACTTCCTTCTGAAAGTTCATACTGGTAACATGAAACATACTGCATTCATCAATAATCTTCACTATTCCAACATCCATGAACATGTTGCACGGTTTCCATGAATACTGAAGATGTAAGAGTGTGCTGCAAGAATAAATTCAATTCCAGTTTAAATTGTAAAGTAGGAAGAATGCACAGTAAGACTCAGAATGTCAGAAATTCATGTACGTCTCCGTGTCCAGAACTGCAGCAAAAAAGAGGGGTAATCTGTCCCTAAATCCCCACACTTGCTTGCTCCATGTGTTCAGTTGGAAACCTGGCGTGAAGGAGCATGCAGTCTGACAGAGCGCCTGGAAGAATCCTCGATTGTCTGATCTAAAGCTGCCATAGGTGCTCTTCATTCTGGCCGTGAGAGCGGTGGGGTAAATGGGAGGACCTTGATATTCCTGGTGTAGATTCACGTTTCAACATGTTACTTTTGAAAACCCTCTGTCAGAAACAGCAGTGACAGAGAGGAACAGGAGGACGCTATTCCAAACACCGGTCTTACCCCGCCATTTGACATCGTTATGACTAACCAAATACATCAATAGCTTTCCCCGGTCCATCTACAACAGCCTGTCGCCCAAAGGGAAAAAGACATTTAAGCAATCGATAATGCCTGTGCAACTATTGGAAGGGAATGCGTTTAGAGACAGTGGGTTTCTGCACGAAGTTTGTAGGTTTCGTGGGTTAGCAGTTGATTCTGGTCTGATCATGCTTCAAATGATATGATTCCGTCAAAACTCACCAACAAGGGGGTCAGGAATTTTCTGTGGTAAACAGCAATTTCGAGAATTCCAGACGACGGGAACTAACGATGAATCAGCAGAATAATAATTGATTCCGCTGAAATCTGAACTCTGATTCTGGTGGAACTCAAAACAACAAACTTTGTATAGCAATGTTAACAATGCTGTAGAAATCTAACGCGCTTTTCATTGCACCACCGAGCCGCTCTAGCCACAATTTTACTGTACCCAGTGTTGTGGTTGTCGTGGAGAAAATGTAATAAATCTCCAGGAGATGCGGGGAGTTCTTCAAGGAGTAGATCTTTTATTTGCAGTCAACAAACCGTGACACTCAGAAAGCAAATTATTGAACGACCCCGAAACTCAGGATCCGTGGCTCTTTGTACCCTTTCTTTAATTATATTTTTGTTAGCTTACCAGGATGCCCAACTGTGTTAGTCAGAATTATTTCACTCCAGGTATACAATAAACCACTGTCTCTGTACTTCTGCCAATAGGGTTTTTTCTATTGTCACGATTATGTATTTTACTGCAATGATCAGACTAACCTGTCATGATTAGAGATTTAGCTACCCCATCTACCACAATGTTTTCCTGTCCCAAGCTGATTAGATATTTAATGTCTTTTTTTCTGCGACAAGTGTTTCAAGCAGGCTGACTCTACTAACTATCAATTAAATACTTAAAGTCAAGTCCTAAATATTTATTGTCACGACTTATCCCAACCTGCAATTATGATATTTAGCTGGCAAGGCTGACGGTACTAATTGCTATTATCTCAGCCTGTCACAGTAACCGTTCAGCCCAAGTTTGACTCTGCTAATTGGTGGAGGAGCATTCCACTCTGCTTATCCCATCCAGCCACAGTGACCCCATCCTGCCACAGTGACCTTTTGACTCGTGTAGCATTCCACAGATCCCTTGTAACAGATCAACAGTAGTATCTATGCTTTTACCCTTCCCATGCTTCAATGCTCGGTATTTGCCGTACGTTGTTAGGATCTTTGATCAGATATCTGTTTGTCTTCGCCCCACTTTCCAGTACATAGTGCTTATCTATGTCTGCTCTAGCTTCTCAAGTATTCGGCTAAATACACCTGAAGTGTTTTGATGACTCATAGCTTTACCACACGTTCAAACAGTGAGTTCCAATTATACAACACTCTCAGAATGAAAATGTTCTTCCTATATCTCCTCTGATTATTCTCCTCCTTGAATTTAACATAGATCTATGGTTGTAAACACTTCCCATAAGAAATTTATTCCTATAACACGTATCTGCCCCCGACTGTACACCTTCATCTCTTCCTCACTCACTCTTCTCCGCTCTCAGATAAAGAGCCTGAGCTAAGTTAATTTATCTTCGCCACGACGAGAATATCGTTTTGGAAAAGTACAGCCGGTCAGGTTGCATCCGAGGAGCAGGAGAACCGACGCTTCTGGCATAAGCCTTTCATCAGGATTGAGACGTGTCGGTGGGGGTGGAGAGATAAATGCGCGGCATTTGGGGTTGGGTCGTAGCTACCTTGGAAAGCGATAATTGGATGGAGACGGGTGAAAAAGTGATAAGTCAGAGGGGGAAAAGATTAATAGGTCCGGAGGGTGGTACTGAGTTGGGTGGTTCGGATTGTGATAATGTGGGGGGAGGGGAATTGAGGAAGATGTTTAAATCCACATTTATCCCGCATGGTTGCAGGGTCCCAAGGCAGAATATGAGCCGTTCCTCTTCCAGGCAGCGGGTGGTATCGGTTTGGCGGTGGCTTATTGTCGATTGTCCTGTTCTGCAAACCACATTTCAGGGGAGATGTGAAATAGCAAAGACTAAAAAACGGACAAAAACTTATAGAATCACAGTTAATGGAATTAGACACAATGCAGACAGAAATCATTTGGCCTATCGAGTCTTCTCTGTGCGGCTGAAGAGATGCACACTCCCCCACCCGATCTTTCTAAACCCGCATTATTGATCCACCTACAAAAATAGAAATGAGTTCAAAAGCTCAGCGGGTCAGGCAGCATCGGTGGAGAGAAATCAGAGTTAACATTGCGAATCAAAACTGTTCCAAGGAATGATCTATTGACCCCAGATGGTCATTCTATTTTCCCTGAGCTGCAATTCCAACTTTTGTCTTTGATTTTGTCTTTGAATATACAGTTCATTCAGGTTTTGGTTGCCATCTACCAGAAGTGCACACCTTTGGATAGTGAGAAGGAATCGGAGCAGCCAGAGGAAACCCACACGGAAAAGAGAGAAAAGGAGTGTGCAAATTCCACACAGTCATTCACACAAGTCTGGAATCGAATGCGGGTTTCTGGCCTCTTAGCCCTCCCAAGCTGCAAGCGCCCGTCACGGATGCGAATTGAACCCAATCTCACGCAGTATTACCATGGTGTTCTATACAAAAAGAAGCCTATTTATCAGTACTGGAAATCGATAATCGATTAACTATCCGAACTCTTTTTTTAAATCACTTGACCGACAGCCTTGGACGTCTTGTCGTCAAAAATTCACATCTGAATACTTCTGAAAGTTATGAGGATTTCTGCCTTTCCAACCTTTGCATGCACTGAGTTCCAGATTTCAACCACCCGCCGTTTCAAAACGTTTTTCTGCGCATTCACTCAAATATTTCCTCCACTGTTCTTAAATCTATTACCCCGTGAGTGATCTCTCCATTATAGGGAAACGTTAGTTTAGTCTACGCCACCAAATCCCTGATTATTTTGTATATCTCAATCATGTCTCCTCTCGATCTCTTCTGCTCTAAGTCTATCCAGTCTATCCAATCTCTCTTCATAACAGGAGTTCTTCTACCCAGACAATGACCTGGCAAATCACCCCTGCATCATTTCCAGTGCTAATGTGATTGCAGAACTGCACACAATAGTCTAGATAGAGCCGAATGAGCAAGTAAAATAAATGATCTGAAAGCTCGAAGAAAAAGGTCTTTTTGAAAAAAAAAGTTTCTTTTCCTCAGTGCTGCCCTGTGTTCTTTTCCTGAGCCTGAAGTTCCAATAATATCTGATCCATGTCATTAAAAGCTGCTACTTGATCATTGATCTCAAAACCACAGTATCGAAATGGATTGATTGGTCTGAAGGTCGCAATGGTATGATTGTGGCACGTTCACCCAGCAACAGTGAGCACAGCAGCACAGACTGAACAGGGTTCAAAGTGAAAATGATTGTAAGGGAAATGGGAGGCGGAACTTAAAGGAGGTCAGTGATTGTGGGAGAGAGAGAAGTCTCCAAGAGTGGGTGAGTCTGAATTCTGACATTTACATCACAGAGATGTGTGAGAGAGGGGTTTGATGAAAAAATCATAATTTCAGAGAACGTTTTCATGTAAAATCAATTAATTAATTTCTGTGTTTCTTTGGCATGTACCAAAAGGAGTTAAAAAGGGGAGAACGTTACATGCCGTAACACGGATTCAAACGAGGTTACTGCGACCACAACGCACAACACTGAACATTATACGATCCCTGGGCCATGCAGAGATGCGTGTTTGAAAAGAGCAGTAACTACAGTGACATAGGACATGTTAGGAAGAATGCAGAGACACAGCAGGACTATTTGGCGAGGAATAATAGACATGTGGGAACTCAGAATTGGCTGTATATTCAAATTGGATGTTTCAAGAGGCTGAGGAAGCTCCATTGAGTACTGCATGTTGAAGACTGAGGGTGATAGATTTTTACAAAACATCAAATTCTCAAGGGATATTGCATGATATTGTTGAAATGTATGTTTTAACAGGAATGTGGTTTCACATTTGTTGCCTCACGAGCTTCCCCACACAAGGAAGTACTCATTTCTGCAGTGGATCACATAATCCCAGTTCCTCCATCCAGAATCAGTGGTGAAGTTGCAAAGATCAAACTGGAAATTGGGATGGAAATGAGCACGTGAAGCTACTCTGTCGCACCAGTGATGCGATCGGTGAGCACATTGTCCTTCTATGATGGTACCGAGGCACATGAAATTCTGAGGCTGGGCGTTCTCTTAGTCAAAGGCTGGGAGGAAGGGCATATTTGTCTCCAGTTATTAGATTATTAAGATACAACAGCAGCATTAACCCGCACTGCAGATCGGCTCAGCGGAAGCGTGCTGCAGCCTTAAGCGAGAGGTCGATGTATTGCAAGCATTCAGTGCAATTTTCCTTACCAATGCACTGTTTTGTTATTTTGACAGTAAGAACTTTTTTTTATCACATCATCCTCTTACTCCCAGCAAACACTCCAGTACAGCGTACATCAGTTTCATTCCGACACAGTCACATGTCATATTCTCACTCCTCTGAGGTGATTGGACTTGGCAATGTCATTCTCTGAGATTGGGCAACGTAGCATTGAGATGGTAGTGTAGCGAACAAAGAAGAACACAGAACATTTATAGCCCAGGAACAGGCCCTCTGGACCTCCAAGCCTGGGCTGAACCAAATCAACTGCCGAAACCTATCACCCAATTCCTCAGCATCTGTTTCCATCTGCTTCCCACTTACTCACGCATCTATCAAGGCGCGCCTTGAATGAAACGACCGTGCCTGCCTCTACTACCTCTGCTAGCAACGCGTTCCAGACACCTACCACCCTCTGCGCAAAATACTTTCTACATCTATCCTCCTTAACCGTTTCACCTCTCAACTTGAATCGGTGACCTCTTATTATTGAATCCCTCACCTGGGGAAACAGCATATCTCTACACACCCGGTCTGTACACTTCAAGATTTTGTAGACCTCCATCAGGATCCCTCAATCTCGTATTTATCGACTGAAAACAATCATAAACTTCTTAACCTCTCTTCACAGCAAGCATCTTCCATACCATCAACATCTTCGTAAACCTTCTCTGCACCGTCTCCTAAACGTCCACTTCCTTTTGGTGACTTGACGACCAGAACTGTGCACAATATTCTAAACGCGGCCGATCCCAAATCTTGTACAATTTTAGCATGACCTGCCAGCTCTTACACTCAAAGCCCGGTCCTATGACGACAAGCATGCCGCATGCTTTCTTGACCGTTATATCCACCTGTGCCGCCATCGTCATGGTACAAAGAACCTGAACTCCCAGATTTCTCTGCTCGTCAAATTTCCGTTTACAGTGGAGTTGGTTCTAGAATTAGGCTTCCCAAAATGCATCACTTCACATTTGCCTTGATTGAACTCCGTCTGCCACTTCTCCGATCAATTCTCCTGTCTATCTATATTCTTCATTCTTTGACTGACCCCTATGTTTTCTGCTACTCACCAATCTTCGTGTCAAATGCAAATTTAGTGGCGATATGCTGGGCTAGCAACCCTTGGAGACTGGAACATGGCAGATGCTGGCATTTAAATCGATGAACAAAATCTGGAATATTAACCCCGATCAGAGGAACAGAGGCAAACATTTTAATTTGCTGAAAACCCATTCATTCTTGT
Source organism: Chiloscyllium plagiosum (assembly GCF_037043375.1). Classification (NCBI taxonomy): domain Eukaryota; kingdom Metazoa; phylum Chordata; class Chondrichthyes; order Orectolobiformes; family Hemiscylliidae; genus Chiloscyllium; species Chiloscyllium plagiosum. The sequence continues at coordinate 29,082,408 of NW_028270184.1, read as the reverse complement.
TCCTTTCAAAGGGGGATTTGCTGTCCTTAACGAGACCTGCCAACATATGACTCCAGGCTCACAGCAGTGCGGTTCACCCATAGAATCCCTCTGACTCCGTTCAAGGTGAATTAAGAATGAACAACAAATAATGTTTAGACCATGATGGCCACACTCCATAGGAGAATAAAGAAGAATAAAAAAAAAACATGGATGACGGGGAAAATTGGAAGTCATCTCTGCGTGGACTCAAATTCAACTGAATATCCAAGCTAAATAGACACATGGATAAACACACAACCAAGAAGTCAGGTCCATAGAGGGACTTCAGGAAAGGATTCAATTACCCACTGACGTGTAAATCTACGTGCCCAGGCACAATGTGTACAGGTCATTCACCACTCCCTTATGTGAGAAGGGATCACAGAGGAGGCCAACTGGCAGAGTCACCAGCACGTTTACAAATGACATCAGGGGTCCGATTGTGCTGTTATTGCAGGTGTTCATCACATCCAGCAATGAACCATGTTTAGACGCCTGTTTCCAGTGGAGTTCCACTGTTTCCTGATGTAGATCAACGATTCGGACTTAATTGTAGGAGGCATGATTTAGGAGTTTGCAGATGTTGCAACAATTGGTCGTGTATTTGACTATGATGAATAATGTCAGGGCCTGCAGAGATGTATCAATCAGGTGGAAAATAAAAACGGCGAATGGGATTGAATCCACACCAATAAGTGGTAACAAATTTGGGGAGTTGGAACAATAACAGTGAGGATTCTGAGTGGTGAACAGAACAAACAGGAACAAAGAGATCTTGGAGTGGATATTCACAGATCAATGAAGACTTTTGGACAGGGAGCTCAGTTGGTCGAGAGTATTTTTGGATACTTTCTGTTGTTGACTTCAGACTGTGGATGACATTCGATCTTTAGCAACCGCCAGTTTAGGAAAGAACTAAAAGAATGAGCACAAGTCTGGTCAATGCAATCATTAACATTTTACAAAATTGCAAGATAAAGGATGGAGGGCTGAAGTATACCACTTTGACCATCAAGACCGCTTCATCACTCAGTGAATTTAGCACTGATACATCTCCAAGACATGCCGGTATGTGCCTTGCAGGGTAACTTGCAAATAGTAGCGCTTCAGTGCATCTTCAACCATGTCCTTATAGTCGGTACAGTTTTGGAGCTTTGAATGTTCTGCCAACACAGCCTGGATGAGTTACTCCACCGCATCTGTAGGTGGTGCACTCTACTGCAATTGTGCCTTAGCGGTGAGGGTAGTAAACATTCAGGTCTTGAACGTGGTGCAGTTAAGTGACTGCATTGTCGTGGAGGATGTCCAGTTCCTTCAGTGGTATTGAAGCTGCACACATCCAGGCAAATGGAGAGAGTTATGTTGTAATTTGTGCATTACATATGATGCAGGCTTCTCGGAGACATGAGTTGTGTTAATAATCAAACAAAGTCGACTGACGGACATTTTTTTTGTAGTCAACTTCTCCATTTCTCCTAAATATTAGCTCTGAGGGCGATTACACGGAGGACTTCAGTTACAACGAAGCCATTGAATATCAATGGAATATGATTAGATTCTCAATTGTCAAAGTTATCATTATTGTATTTGGTCCATGTGTGGACTTATCCGATTCCAATCGCAATCTGATTTCAAGTTCCAGTTCCCGTGCTGTAAGGGACAGCAGAGATTTACGAGGATGTTGTCAACTTTGGATACAATGGAGCTTCGTGGAATGATTGGTCAGGCTGGGATTATTCTCCTTGAAACAAAATCGTGGGATCTTGACAGGGTAGGTACAGGCAGGTGGCTTGCCCTTTGCTCTGAGAAGAGCACCAGAGGACATAATCTCAGAATGAGATATCGCCGATTTAATTCAGAAATTAAGAGTAATTTCCATGCACAGAGAATTTCGGATTTTGTTTGGCAACCGAAGTAGAGGCTAAGTTGTTGGGTATATTCAAACTGTGTCAGGAATTTAATCAGAAGGCTGATGTCGTTTGTCGAGGTAAGTGAGCAGAATGGAGTTGAAGATTTTCAGATCAACCATGAGTTCGTTGTATGGTGGGGCAGACTCGATGGGTTGAATGGCACACGTCCACTTTGTTTAACATTTGGTCTAACGCCAAATTTTATTCATAAGTTGAGAATTGTGAGTGGATGGGATGAAGTGATAGAAAAGGTTTATCAAACAGATCAGGAACGAAGCTCGTAAGCTCATGAAGAAGAAATGTGCTGTGACCTGGGGGCAAAAAATGACACTCTGCACGGCACAGGTGGCTGTTTACAGAAGCTGTGATTGCTGAAGAAAATTGGTCGACATTGTCCAGTTCGCAAGTCAGTCATCACGCTGCATGTGAAAGAATGAAAGGTTCGTTTCATTGGAGCAGTTTTCTGCGGATCCAATCCGAGTGACTGTTTCAAATACTAATCAGCTCATTGTGTGGAATGTTAGGTTAAAATAATCATGAACAATCCCACAGGATAAACTTGTGCTCCCGATCACTTGTTAGTTATTTCTCTTTCTGTCGATGTAAATTCATAGGAAGACAAGATGGAATGAGAGGCATAAAGAAAAGATGTGTTCCTTCTCATTACACCAATTTAATTTACAACTGAATAGAACATCTGTTCTCATTCTTTATTTCAACTTTAATGTGGTGTTTATTATTGGAGAATTTCCCGTGCAGTGAAGGGCAAGAACAAAATTCTCGATCCAGTGTATATCAGAGGTGTGAGATGCAAAGTAAAAATGCATTAGTGGTTTGTGGAATTAGCAACCAAAGTGTGACTCGAACCCGTGAATGAGGAGCACCGTAGTATCATCGCCCACCACCGTAATCTCTCAGTCTCTTCAGCACGCTTTGAAAGGGGTGACATGTGACCTCATCAAGGTTGCATGTGGTGAAAGTCGTGGATGAGAAATTTCTCGAGCTAAATTGAATCCACACCATTGTTTCTGCTTTCACCAGAATTACAATAACAGCAAAATCCAAGAAATAGCCATGCTCGTCGGAATGAACATCTGTCATTGATTCATTCTGAATCAGAACTGTGTCAGAATGAAACAGTGAACAAGAATTTCCCGTCATATTCACACCCACACTTTGCCTTGATTCATAATTTCTTCAGTGAAGTTCTCTCTCATGTGAAGAAATAGCCATGGAGAGGGATATAAAGGCGATGTTGTGGTTCAATACCCGTTCTTATATGGCTTAACGGAATTGGGTTAAATCGCAAGAAACGCTGTTTTGTTCGTTTCATTTTATTAATTAAACTGAAAGTCACACTGTTCATTGTAATAATCGGAAGTGAATTAGTTTTATCTCATTGGAATGATTAACGATATATGCAAATTTGTTCCGAATTTATTTCAGTTGGAAGAAAATACTGCTTAGAAAAAGAGACGATTAAAGTCCAAAAGAAAAACCAACAGTTTTATTGCTCCTGCATTGGCAGAGTTCACTGATCATTAAATGGACCAAACATCATAGTGAGCACATCTTTTAGCCACGTGATTAAAGCAGGAAGTCGATCTCCAAGCAACGGATCACTTACTGTTCATTGTGTAATATCTTTCCTTTACAACAAAAAAATCCACTGAGTTCCATTTGCAATGCTTCAGATGGCATAGTATGCCAAATCTTTCCAAATCCAGGATATTTGAAACAAAATCTTATTCAGCTGTGCATGTTCACGAAATTTCTATACTTTTAAAGTCAACCAACTGAGACATTGTTTCCCCGCGGCTTCCAACCGACTACACCTCACCCCTACAACTTTACCTAGCCACTGGCTATTTCTATACTTGTGAAATCTATTCGTTGTATGTCACCAAATGTGCCTTTCCAAATATTTTGAAAAACAGGTTCTCGGAGTGTCAGCGATTCTGCTCTCATCATTTCTTTGTCCCTCAAAGGTTTTGAAGGTTTGATGATTACTAATTTGAACACAAATACACGAGTCACAAAAATACCAGTCACAAAAAAAGTCACAGAAAGCATTGGCTCGTCACAATAAGACCCATATGAAAAAATTCTACTCCACAGTAATTCGACGACCGTGAACATCTTCATATCGTTCTTGCAAAGAACACTCTTATTATTCCTAAACTTTTATTATCGTAATTATTTCGACATTTGTATCAGAACTAGGAAGAAAATGAGAAGCAATTCACGAGTATTTTCGGGAGTGAAAGTCAAAATAAATTAAATTTACAGTGTCACCTTTCAGTATTTTCTCTGAATAAACAGATAAAGATTTTTTAATGTGCGAGCTCAAAATGTTTTGACCTACAGTTGTACTAAGCCAAAATTAAGTTATTTTATTTTGTGATACTTCAACTGGAACCCTGATTGGAAAGCTGCTACGTATGTTGATGTTAGCATCCTCGGTCATTTGTAATAAAGCATGGTTATTGGTTTTAGTGAAATATTTCGTGTGCAATTACTGAACTCAGATGTAAGAAATCAAGTGCATTTATTGGGTGGAATTGTTCACCAAACATTTACTGTGGTTCTTCTTCTCAGGAACAATAAGATACTTACTAAAGTTTTTTCTTCTGAGCAGTAATTAGATGACCAGGAAGACTTTATGTGGCTGTATGCGCCATGTCTGTGAGCATTTTTTTTTCAATTACATTGAGACATTTTACTAATAACGGAAGGGATGAATAATCGTGTGTTAAAGGTCTTAACTAATATCATATTTTCTTTAAAAAATTACGAGAATTCCTTTTTGCAACAATGATTTGGAGATGCCGGATTTGGACCGGGGTGGACAAAGTTAAAAATCACACGACACCAGGTTATAGTCCAACAGGTTTGTTTAAAAGCACTAGTTTTCAAGGTGCTGCCTCTGTATCGGGTGATCTGATGCACAGACAGCGCCGGGTAAACCAATGCTTTCAAATAAACCTGCTGGACTATAACCAGGTGTTGTGTGATTTTTAACTTCGTGAAACAAACTGAAAAACCACATGTGATAAGTGAGATATATGCAAAATCGATTTTCAAAATATTTCATCTTTACATTCAATATGACTCGGCCTTTGGAAAAATAAACCGAACTCTCAGGCAGTTCATCAATTGAACATTAAGTAGAAATTTAACTTAATAAAAGACATAGCAATAATGAGATGAATTACAATTTTTTTTTGTATAATAAAGATTACCTGAAGAACTGAAGGGTAATAGCAAATGGCATTTGCTTCACTTTACTGAAGAAAAAATTTGAAGTTTTTTTTCATCTTTCTTGGACTAGAGAATAAGGACAAGTATATGTGAGGTGTTCAAATATACAATACTGATGTGCTAAATGATTATTGAATCTCTTCTGCAGAATTAAGTTCACGGAATAAACAATATTTGGGCATTCATGATCTGATTGGAATTAAAATCCTGTTGTCCACCATATGCATAATAATTGGATGTAGCAAGGTATTTTGATTTTGAATACAAATGAATTTCATTTCTTAGATATATTAAATTTTGAAAACTACAAAGTCCTCAAACTTAAAATTTAGAGACAATGCAATGTGATACATACTTTTATTAATAACCTGCAGATAAAAGATTGCAGATTGTGAGATTACTGGAATGAACAACAGACAGAAGCAGATCCAAAACTGGATTTAAAAGCAATGCAAACTCCGCTTAGTTATATTCCAATCACCATTCTAAGCTGCTCTGATGCATCTCTGTTCAAGATGAACTCACACCTCCTAGTCTCGTCGGAGAGAGACACTACTAGAGCTCCACAAGTGCCTTTCATTATCTTCCCACCAAGGAAGGGTGGGATTATAATCGATTGTGATTACTCAAATACAAACTAACCAGTCTTCATTCCGATAATTGGGCTGGCAATTCACAATAATGATGGAACTAATCACATATGCTCTTACTTAAAAATTAATATTATGATAATTGAGAGAAAGAAAAATAGGCACATCATGCGCTTATTGTAAATTCATAAAAAATACAATTGCTGTATATGTTTAAAGTGGTTTTTCTTATAATGGAAAAATAATTAGAACGTTTAGCAGTAGGACGGAATCTGAAGAAAATGTTATTCACTGTGACTATTCAGCTGCAGAGAACTTTCCCTCCTTCCAAAAACGTACAACTTCCAACAATTCCAGATTCACTCTGATTGATAAAGGAAAGAGCAAACACCTGTAAAATCCTTTTTTCTTGTTTACACAAAATGTCACAAACTTGGAATTTTTTTAGCTTCAAAATATTTAAATCTTACTGTGAACAGAAATACAATGAATCTTCGCGTTGAAGAAAAATATAATCAAACCAAATTAAAATACACATTGATATTCACAATAATTGGGAGAGTGAACACTGCAATTTATTTCCATCTGTTGATGCACTGAGCCATAATTCCAATTTCATAGCCCATTTGGATTAGACAATGGTTCCTGGATAAATGTGTTGTCCCAGTCGAAATAGTGTTTTTGTTTTACACACGGATGAAAATAAAACACCATTTCGACTGGATCAACACATCTATCCTGGGATAGGCTAAGCAAAGACATGCCAGCGAATTCCTAGAGGTCTGGAACTCCAACCAAAATGCCATAAACACACACATAGATCTAGATGTCATCTATTAACCCCTCAGAAAACGATCAGGAAATGACATCATCACAAACCCCAGGAACCCCACCCAGGAGAAAGATATAAACAGAAAGCAGGAGACAACAGCTTCGCTTCACTTGGAGGTCGCCACTGATGATGTTACCTAGCCAGGTAATGAACGTCTGGATAACAAACCTACAGTTCAGCGAGCAAACCTACAACCTAAATGTTTGTTTTATTACAGTTAAACTTGAATTCTTAGAAATCACAATTTTGCAAAAATGAGGGAAGTTGTCTTTCGCTGAATAGTCACATGGAATGACTAATTCTTTATTTCCAATTCATATGCATTACAAAGAAGTTTAATTTTCATTTCTGTATATGAATAATTGCTTCAAACATATTGAATTATTTGACTATCGTGACATTTTTATTTAATTGAGATCAATGTCGCTTCGTTCCATCATTATGAGAAATTGCTAATTACTTTAATTGGTCCATTACACACTGAACTGTCTAATACAATCCTAGTCCAATTATCACAAGAAATATCTCAGCAGTTTCCCATTGAGTAACCATAGTAAATATATGATTATAGTCCTGCCCATCCTGCATGGGAACATTATTGAACGCTCTGGTAATGTCTGTACTAATACACCAGGAGGCATGAGTTCAATACCCACCATCAACAGAGATGTGTCAAAGCACCTCTGAGAGTTGGTTAGAACATATCTAGGTGTCTATTGAATTGCTTTTCAATCCAACATTTCCTCAACTTGTATCTGTTGTTCATTGCTATGGTCACAATATCTTCAATTTATTTGCTTTAGGTCACTAATTAAAGTATTCATGGGATTATGCTGCTTCTAAATATCTCTCAACTTTGCAGTATTAAAGATTCTACAGTGTAAATAATATATAACGTGAGAGGGGAAAGATCTAAGAGGGATCTGACGGGCAACTTTTTTCATACAAAATGTTTGGCACATATGGGATGAGCTGTGAGAGGAAGGGGCAGCGGCTGGTACAATTACAACATCTAAAAGACTTTTGGACAGTTACATGGATAGAAATCGTCCAGAGGGGTATGGAACAAACACAGGAAAATGGGACTAGTTTAGTTTAGGAAACCTGGCCAGCATGCCAAGTTGGGCTGAATGGGCTGTTTCTGTGCTGTGTCAATCTACCATTCTACAATTCAAAGTTGGCTGTGATTGGTAAAGGAGAGAACGAGCGGGTGTTAATTCTGTTTTGTGTCCAGAAAAAAAAGTGGAATGAATTTTAATTTTGTCATGTAAAATAGTTCACTCTTATTGTGATTAAAAATACAATGAATGTGAGCATTTAAGTGAAATATAATTAAATCAATTCAACTATGTTTCCATGGTTAAAGTAAAACTTGATCTTTATGTGACAAACAAAGCTCACTCACTTCAATAATTTCAGTCCGAGACAAGATCTGAATCAATAGGGTCATTTATTTTTACACTTTCAAGTGGGTGTGATGTCCAGTGCCAGGCAAGGCAGAGGACGAAACACATCAAATTCAACAAACTCTTGATATTTATATAATTTGGTTCCTACCTTTTTTTTCTTATTTCATTGTTTTTCCCCCTGTTTACATCCTCCATTTCCCTAAGACTGGTCCCACCACTCCTGCTTATCTCTTATCTTATCCGGCCTTGTCTGTGACGAAATGCCTATTTCTAACCTCACAAGGCCGTTTGACCTCATCCCATCCTTTGCTTACCATTATCTACTCCCTCTATCTGTGCTGCCCCTTACAGCATCTTATCACTAAGCCTTTTCATTGGGGTTTGTTCCTGTGTCTCTGTAAAAGTGGGAAACCTACTGTTCATACAGGCCTCTCTTCACAGCATTTCATCCAGTGCCGGTATTTCTACCATTGTTTTGCCTACACGTTTCATGCTGGCATACAATTTTAGCTAATACAAAAACAATTATGTATTTCCTCCACATAGTTTCCATTCTTGTTGACTCAACTCTTGGCTAAAACAATTATACACTGGTGTGAGTTCATTCAACTTGTATCAGAAATTAAAATTGCAGAATTGCAGAAGTAACATTAATTTACCATTATCCCACAGTATGGGAACTTTAAAAAAAATTTAGTAAGAAAAACAATGTAGCGTTTAGTGTGATCATTTAAATGAAATTGCATGTTTGTATGGAATTGAAACATAATCAAAGCAAATGAAACAGGATTAAAATAAACATCAATGCGAATTCCATTATTGAACTAAAAATCAACTAGCATTGCACTATTACAATAAAAATCAGCATTTGCTATGATTGCAAAACTGAACAGTGCAATGTGTTTACACAAGTTGATGTATGGAAACATGATACTACACTTAGGGATGAATGTATTGGATTGAACTATTATTAAATATTGGATATAAGCAACAATTAGTATGAAAAACAGTTAATGTCAAACATTAAATTGGTGAGAAATCTGATTTTACTGTGCAACTGTGTAATGTGTAGACATGAACAGTAATTATTAGAGTGAATAGCAATCTGACATGACTTAACTGATAAGGTTTCATATTAATTCCATGATTACTTTGTGTTTTCACATCAAGAAGAGATAACATATTTACTATGAATGCTTGGTTGTTTCATTGGTTGGTTTGTGGATGTTTTAACCTGGATAGAATGACTAAATTTTTCATTGTAAGAAATAACAGATTAAACTAAAATGGGAATCTCACGATGCTTGTCACAAAGATTTAACTGAATTACCGTCTGGTTAATGGAGTGACAATGAATTTACAAATAATGTTAGTACTCTGGCAAATTAAATGTATCGATATTTTTAAATTATTTGGCTCTAATGTTGATTAGACTTTTTATTGAGATCAGAGATTTGAAGATTAAATTGCTGGTTTGATGGATTGACAAAAAAGATATTAGACATTCAGTGATTATTAATCATCATTGTTTTGTCATTCATAATTCTCAGTCATTCAAGAATTTCTTGCTTTGCATTTCTTCTCAAAAAGAAAAATAATTTCATGGAAATTTTCATATCATCAATATTTACACATTTGAGTCAGAGTTGGGAAGAAAATAAATAGAAAAGGAATGTGGGTATCACAGCAAAAATAGGTAACAGTATTTGTCAGACAATTATTTTCAAAATTTCTCTGAAAAAATGTTTAATCGGTTATGTGCAAATGCTTGCAGCTACACATATACTGAGCCATAATTACACTTTTGTTGTGATGAATAGTCGGGAAACCTATCACAAACCTTACTAATATTCAGGAATTTCTTCATCTCAATAAATGTTAGTATTAGCTTCCTCATCTATTAATGATGAAGTGTGATTATTGGTCAGAGAAAGATATGTGTAAATTATGAGAAGGTGGATATTGCATATCTTTAGATGGGGTGTTAGCGTGGTGTTTGTTGTGGTTATTCATCCTGGGAAAAATAAGATTATTACAAAGAGATATTCAGTGAACAGTGATTAGGTGACCTTGAAGACCATCGTTTGGTTTTATGTGCAATGATTAAGAGTAATTTGATTTCAGTAGCATTGGGCTATTTTTGCATGATTTGGCAAATGATTAATAATCTTGTGACAAAGTTTTGAAGGTGATCATGAGCTGTATTCGATCCATCCAGTGGCTTCGTACAAACATCCTTCACTGTTTTCCTTCCCATGAGAGGCGCGTTATGCTCAGGAACTGGCTGGAAGCCAAGGTGCCAGAAAGTCCGGTTTAACCTCTCCAATACACAACTCTCGGGCTGGTTGTCACTGGATCCCCCTGAACATTCGTGACCTCTTTTCTGGAGCTGAATGATGCTGGCTCTGTTTGATTTCATTTGAGCAGGTTTCTGTTCGACCAGATTTCTCTGGCTGTCGGTGAATTTCAAACATCCAATTTCGGGCCACAGGTCACTTGACCTCACTCAATAATTAAAATAGAGGTCATTTATTTTGATAGCGATGTGATAATTAACGGTGGCGTTTTAACAAATGAAATGATTAAACATTTTCCAGCAGTTTACACAGACATTAATTGGATATTCATTAAGATATGTAAACTGAGAAGTATAATATAGTTGCAGGATTCCTGAATTGTAAGAAAGATTTCGAGTTGCTGTGTTTTCTAGAAGGAATTGTTTAATCATTCAAATAGGTCATCTCTTCATGAATTCTACGTACCTTCCATTGGTTTACTTGTAGGGAACACTCATCTATGACTCAGTTGATTTGTCTTTTAAACTGTGTTTTAAGATTTCAACGGGACATTGACGGAATGCAGGGCTTTTGCCCGAAACATCGATTTTGCCTGTCCTCGTAGCTGCCTGAATTGCTGTGCTCTTCCAGCAACACTGATCCAGAATCTGGTTTCCAGCATCTGCAGTCATTGTTTTTACCTCTTATTACAGAGTGAGGAGTGCATGGAATGTACTCCCAGCGGTGGTTGAGGAGACAGATACAGTAGGGACACCTAAGTAACTCGTGGATACGTACATGAATGATAGTAAAATGAAGGGAATGTAGGTTAGTTTGATCTTAGAAGAGGATAAAAGGTTAGCACAACATCATGGACCAAATGCCCTGTACTGTGTTGTACTGTTCGATGTTCTATGTACTGAACTGAACAGTTATTACATATTAGCATCAAATAGATTTTCAAACCTCTATTAGTGAACTTTAGAATAATGATAAATCTCACCTTGCTATTTGACTGAGCTATGTGTGGACATAAACAGGAATTATTGCAGGGAAAAGTAATTAAGGTTTTCAAAATTTATGAAGTTCAGGTTACCGAGGTTATTCATATGGGGCCTTTCTGTGGAGCCGCAGAAAATGGGGGAGATACTAAATGCGCATTTTGCATCAGTATTTACTGTAGAAAATGATATGGAAGATATACACTGTAGGGAAATAGATGGTGATATCTTGCAAAATGTCCAGATTACAGAGGAGGAAACCCTGGATGTCTTGAAACGGGTAAAGGTGGATAACTCCCCAGGACCTGATCAGGCGTACCCGAGAACTCTGTGGGAAGCTAGAGAAGTGATTTCTGGGCCTCTTGCTGAGATATTTGTATCATCGATAGTCACAGGTGAGATGCTGGAAGACTGGAGGTTGGCAAACGTGGTGCTACTGTTTAAGAAGGGCGGTAAGGACAAGCCAGGGAACAATAGACCAGTGTGCCTGACCTCGGTGATGGGCAAATTGTTGGAGCAAATCCTGAGAGACAGGATGTACATGTATTTGGAAAACCAAACACAGATTAGGGATAGTCATCGTGACTTTGTGAGTGGAAAATCATGTCTCACAAACTTGATTGAGTTTTTTGAGGAAGTAACAAAGGCTTGATTTTGGCAGAGCAGTAGATGTGATCTCTCTGGACTTCAGTAAGACGTTCTTCCCATTGGAGACTGATTAGCAAGGTTAGATCTCACGGACAAGGGGGGGAACTAGCCATTTGGACACAGAACTGGCTCAAAGGTGTAAGACAGAGAGTGATGGTGGACGGTTGTTTTTCAGACTGGATGCATGTGACCAGTGGAGTGCCACAAGGATTGGTGCTGGGGCCTCTATATTTTGTCATTTACATAAATGATTTGGATCCGAGCATAAGAGGTAGAGTCAGTAAGTTTGCAGATCACACCAAAATTGGAGGTGTAGTGGACAGCGAAGAGGGTTACTTCACGTTCCAACAGGATCTTGACCAGATGGGCCAGTCGGCTGAGAAGTGGCAGATGGAGTCTAATTCAGATAAATGCGAGGTGCTCCATTTTGGGGAAACAAATCTTAGCAGGACTTATACACTTAGTGGTAAGGTCCTAGGGAGTGTTGCTGAAGAAAGCGACCTTTGAGTGCAGATTCATAGCTCCTTGAAAGTGGAATCGCACGTAGATAGGATAGTGAAGAAGGCGTTTGGTATGCTTTCCTTTATTGGTCAGAGTATTGAGTACAGAAGTCAGAAGGTCATTTTGTGGCTGTACAGGACATTGGTGAGGCCACTGTTGGAGTATTGCGTGCAATTATGGCCTCCTATCTTTCGGAAAGTTGGGAAACTTGAAATGGTTCAGAAAAGATTTACAAGGATGTTGTCAGGGTTGGAGGATTTGAACTACAGGGAGAGGCTGAACAGTCTGGGGCTGTTCTCCCTGGAGCGTTGGAGGCTGAGGGGTGACCATATAGAGATTTACAAAATTATGAGGGGCATGTATAGGGTAAATAGGCAAAGTCTTTTTCCTGGGGTCAGGGAGTCCAGAACTAAAGAGTGTAATTTTAGGTGGAGAGGGGAAAGATATAAAAGAGATCTAAAGGGCAACTTTTTCACACAGGGTGGTATGTGTATAGAATGAGCTGCCAGAGGAAGTGGTGGAGGCTGGTACAATTGCAACATTTAAGAGGCATTTGGATTGGTATATGAGTAGGAAGGGTTTGGACGGATATAGTGGGTTTAGATTGTGTTGGGAAATGTGGTAGGCATGCATGGGTTGGAGTGAAAGGTCTGTTTCCTTGTTGTACGTCTCTATGACTCGAACACTCTAAATGAGAAAAAAGTCAGATTTTTACAGAGTGTGTTGTATCAGAAATCATTGATTCTTTTTTATGTGTGATGATCTGAAATAAAATGGATTTTTATTTTACTGTATTAGTACAAGGGAACACTAGATTAAATTCAAATATGAAATTCACTATAATTGTTAGCCAGAATAAGTTAAAGTTTTGAGTAAATATTGTAATGCTGATGACTTATTAATTGCTGTTAGAATTCTGAAAAAAGAAAATGTTATACTATTTGTCCTAAGAGTCAATAAATTAAATTGATTTATGAACCACAATATACTTGTTAGCAAAACTAATTTAAATTATTATGCAATTATTGTCATGGCAATGACTTGATAGTTAGTGCTAGTATCTAAACAAATAAATTGATTCAATATTTTGAAAGCATTTTGCTCTGAAATTGATTGGATATTTATTTAGATCGGAAAACGGAGGGAATAAAATTTAATAGCTCGCTTGATAGGATTGAAAAAGAAAATGAGACAGCCCATGTCAGTGTCGGTGACCACAGCACAGTCCTTTTGGAGACAGGTCCCACCTTCAGATAGAGCTAAGCGATGCAGCATCCAACTGATCAGATCTAAACTCTACATTCATTCCACATCCAGTCGAGAATGGTGGTGGACAATTGAACATCTCACTGGAAGAGGAGTTTCCACAAATATTCATCATCAATGATGCAAGAGCCGAACACATCAGTGTAAAAGATAAGGCTGAAGCTTTCTGGGAGCTAGATATTGAAGAATGCACATCCAAATGAAAAGGCAGGCAGGTGGGCAGAGTGGCTGGGGTTGCCTAAACAGTAAGAAATGGAATTAAGTTAACAGCAATAGATGACTTAGGGTCAGATGATGTAAAATCTATGTGGGTGAAGATGAGGAACCGCAAAGGTTACAAAAGCATAATGGGAGTTACCTGCAGAGCTCCAAACAATAGTCAGGATTTGGGCATAAGTTACATGAGGAGATAGGAAAAGCGTGTAAGGAAGGTAAGATTACAGTGATCGGGGGAATTTCAATATGCAGGGGGACTGGAAAAATCATGATGATAGTGGATTGCAAGAAAATTAATTTGTGGAATCTCTTTTTGAAGGAAGTTGCATTGGAGCCCACTAGGGAACAGGCAATTCTGGATTTAGTGTTGTGCAATGAGTCACACTTGATAAGGGAGCTCAACGTAAATGAACCCTGAGGAGGCAGGAACCATATTATGATAGAATTTACTCGGCAGTTTGAGAGGGAGAAGATGGAATCAGATGTAACTGTATTACAGCTGAATAAAGGCAGCTACAGAGACATGAGGGAGAAGCTGGAGAGAATTGACTGGGACAGCAGCCAAGCAAGAAAGACAGTGGAACAGTGACGGCTAGGGTTTCTGGGAGTAATCCGGGTGACACAGTAAAAAATCATCCCGAGGAAAAAGCAGCATGGATCAGGGAGGGTGAGGCAACCATGGCTGACTCGGGAAGTCAGGGAAAGCATACAAGCAATGTATCGCATGGCAAAGGGCAGTGGGAAGTCAGTGAAATGGGAAGCCGAAAAAGACCAATGGAGAACAATGAAGAAATACATAAGGAGAAAGAAGATTAAGCATGAGAGAAAGCTAGTCAGTAATATTAAAAACATGATTGCCAAAGTTTCTTTAGTTATATAAAGTTCAAAAGAGAGGCGAAAATGGGCATTGTGCCGCTGGAAATTGAGGCTGGAAGAATAGTAATGGGGAACAAAGAAATGGATAAGGAACTGAATAAGTACTTTGCATCAGTCTTCTCGGTGGAAGACACAAATAATATCCCAAAACTTCAAGAGAGAGTCGGGGTGGGGGTGGGGGTGGGGGTTGGTTGTGGAACAGAGATGTGTGTGGAATACAAATCACGAACATATCAGGCTTGGTCTTATTGAATGGTGGAGCAGGCTCGAGGGGCCGAATGGTCACCTTCTGCTTCTCTCTCACATGATCTTAGGACTGAGAGTTTTGATTAAAATTCATTCACTAGATGTAGGTGCCATTGGCTAGGGAAAAATGTATTACCCAGAGAGCAGTTAAGAGTCACCAAGGAGAAAATGCTAGAAAAGTGAAAGATTTGAAAATAGATAAATCACCTGGACAGATGGACAACACCCCAGAAGATGATAGCTGAAGGGATAGTGGAGGCTTTAACTGTGAGCTTTCCAGTATCACTGGAGTCAGGGAGGGTCCCAGAGGACAGGAACATTGCTAATATAACCCCCAACCACAAGAAGGGAGTATGGAAAAAGAATGGAAATTACGGGCTAATAATCCTGGCCTCAGTCGTTGGTAAATTGTTGGTAATATTTTGTCAGTAATAGTGAACTAACTGGTTGTTTCAATTATAATGTAATCTCTACAAAAAGACCAAGTATTGTTTAGGTGACAACAAATTTTCTAACAACTTCTCTCAATCTATCTCTCCTTCCTTTTCATTAGACAACGTAGGGAGGCATGGAAACACTACAGTGATGTAAGCTATACGTAATACAGTGAGACAGGAAAGCTGGTGTGGCTCATGTTGATTCTTGAAACCCACACAGTGAAGCAACACATTCACTGCATAATAAACATAAGACAACATTTCAACCCCACTCATACCGGCATGACAGAAATAAAATGTGGGTCGGTTGGTCAGGCTGGTTTTGTTTCAGTTGGAGTGAGGGGTGACATGACTGAAGTATATAAGATCCTGAATGGTTTGATAAGGTGGATGTGGAAAGGATATTTCCTCTTGTGTGTCATTCCTGAACTAGAGGGAACTGCTTTAAAATTGAGTTCACACTTTCAGGACAGAGATAAGGAAATTTGTTTCCTCTCAGAAGGCTGTGCAACTTTGGAACTCTCTGGCCCAGAAGGTGGGTTCACTGAGTATTTTTTTAAGACACAGGTTGATAGATTCGTGTTAAGGGGCATTGGGACAAGAAGGAATACAAATCACGAACAGATCAGGCTTGGTCTTATTGAATGGTGGAGCAGGCTCGAGGGGCCGAATGGTCACCTTCTGCTTCTATCTCACATGATCCCAGGACTGAGAGCTTTGTTTAAAATTCATTCACTGGATGTAGGTGCCACTGGCTAGGGCAACGTTTATTACCCAGAGAACAGTTAAGAGTCAACCATATTGCTGTGGGTCAGGAGTCACATGTCGGCCAGACGAGTGAAGGATGGCAGATTCCTTCCCTAAAGGACATCAGTGACACAGATGGGTTTTTCCTGACAATCAATAATAGTTTCATGGTCATCAACAGACCCATAATTCTAGATGATTATTGAATTCAAAGTCCACTTATTTCCTTTGAAAAGAATCTCTGTTTCCCCTCAGAAAATCAAGTGTGTCACGCATTTACAGACTGACTTACAGGCAAAGGAAACCTGATCTGAGACTCGCAGGTTAATTAAGGTATTAGTGGCAGTCCATTGCTCACAACAATAGCTCAGACCACAACAGATTCTAGTGAAATCAACAATGCAATGAAAAAGGTGAATTAGTCTTTATAACCATGCAGCCTCTCTCAATCAAATAATCCTAGTCAATTTCCAAACATTTAAAAACTATTAATACCAATGTATACATATTTATTTCCTTTCCTAATTTTCCTCCAAAAATACATCTGACTATTCTCTTCAAAATATATTTTAAATGGTCAATTCATAATCACAATTCATTTCCAATTATTCTTAGAGCAAAATAACTTGCAAACTAAAATAGTTTTCACGTCAATAATGACACTGGAAACTTTGTTATGTAGTTCAACCGTATTTCCAAATATTGTTTTGGTCCATTATTACAGTGAAGCTAAAATTAAAGTCTATTTATTTTCTGTGATATCCTTCCATTACTTTATTCCCTAATAAGAATGCATGGCGTAATGGGTGACAAGCATTAAATAAAATTGAATTATCAATGCAAGAACTGGAACAAATAATCACATATTATTCAATTCATTCATTGTCGTTGATTATCAGGATTATTTTCACTGTATGATCACGTTAAATTCACTTAAATAACCACAGTACAATTCTCACCTCTATAGATATGTCAAGTGAATATCAAATTATTCTTATTTCAAGTAAAACCAAATTTACATTTTGCTCTGTTTTATTCCAGGAATGATGGAATATGTTACATTATTATGAGAAACAGGAACAAGTCAAGATGGTGGCTCTCAGATGTGAAGCCTTAAAGCTAAAGGGCCAGGTGGTAGTTACAGTGGGGGGAGGTACCGAGTCTCCCACTCTCCTCAGAAGGCAGTGAGGAAGGTGACACTGACTGGAACGGGTTAGATGGTGAAGCGCCCACGTATGGACAGAGGGACGGCAATGGGTGGGATGACCCACCGCCCTGTAAGGCCCAGAAGGCCGTGTCTATGGCATCGCTGGACATCAAAGCTCAACTTGGACAGACAGTAGGGAGCAACAAAGGGAACTGACAGAAACTAAACCTGAACCGTTCACCCGCTGAATGACAGATGTTGGTGAATGAACAACCAGCCTGATAGAGAAATGGTAATAATGGGCCTTATTGGGACAATATGGATGAATTAGTTGAGGTACAGTCTCACCGATGACGAAGTCAGGTCAATATCTTTCAGGCCAAGGTGCCCTGAAGTGTACAGCAGAACATGTCCCTTCAATAAGAGGGTGAAGGTGCGAGCTGGTTCCCCCCAGTGCACAGCCGATCAGTGGCTCCAGGCATTTACAGATATTATAGGGACACACTCGGGAGGGGACAGGCTGAATGGGCTGAAATAACCTTGGTGACTCAGGGACCCAAGGGTAATATAGAGAATCATACAGCGAGGAAGCCTGGGGTGTACAAGGACCACGGGGGATTACCAAACCCCAGCCTGTGATGATGAAATCGGTTTGATGTATTTAAAAGATGACATGGGACCCTATTTAACTGTAATTCTCAACTTGGGACTCCCAATGGGACATAATTCTAACTACATTCTGAATTGGGCCATGAGAACTGAGGCAAACGCAGAAACACAGGGGAATAGCTGCAATACAGGGCGGGTAACCAGAACGGCAATGTTACAAGTGAAGCAGGAAAGGGCACATAAACAAGGAATGTAGGCAGAGAGAGGGAGATAGATGTTCACAATGTGTGTGACCTGTGTTCACGTGCATATGCACGTAGGCACATGCATAGCCCATGAATATTCATTGATGCTGTGTTTGCTGTATTAATAAATATTAATACAGGAGCAGCTATATCGGTTACCGATATGGATTTGCCCCCACCCTCTCAATTACTAAAATGAGAGCAGTTGGAGAGGGATTCGAGGAAGCTGGATGAAATAAACCAGTCCCGATGCCGATCACCGATATGGCAAAATATATTCAGATATGGGAGTGTGAAACTGAGGAAGGGACCATTCTGGGAGTTGCCATTTTAGAACAGTTAGGAGCAACTATTGATGTAGAGACACGAACTGTAACATGGGAACAACCTGGCCAGGCCGGGGACAGGAAGTAAACGAGAGATGACATCTCCAGAGTAGTTACCTTGCAGGGAGACAGGAACAGTCACGGAATCTGGGGAGTTATAGCTTGGACCCACTCAGCGGTGTGAGTAACTCAAACAGGAATTTGGGTTATTATCTGTAGATCCTATAAAGGTCGAGGGCCCTCTCACTCCCCATACAAACAGAATCACATCAAAGCTGGGGCTGAGGAGGCAGTAATTGTGACAGTAACAGATTGACAGTAGCAGGGAATAGTCAGACCGACAGTATCCCAGGCTCTTTCACAGAAGCCAGGCGGCTCATGCCACCTCATTATTGATTATAACTCTCTAAATAAATCCGCCACTAAAGAGTATCCTGCAGTAGCGAACCACACCACTGTATGTAATGGATTGAAATCGCAACAGGATATAGTCTCAGCTCTTGATATTGTGAATGGGGTCTGGTCCATGCCAATGGATCTGGAATGGCAGAATAAGCTGGTGTTTAAACAGTACATCTGGATCCAGTTACCTCAGCGATCCCATAATATTCCAGTATATCACACCGATGTATGGCTGATGGAGTTAGTCACATTGATCTTCCCAACACCTCATCACCTCAGTCGGTGAGAAAAAACATATCCAGATATGAAACAGAGGTCAGGCAGGCTGGACTTAAAATTAACCCACAGAGAGTGGGAAGGAAGGAAGGGACATACCTAGGACATCATGTCAGGGAGATTAAATCAGGAAGTGAGAGGGGACAATCCCAGCGGAACGAAAGACCATGATTTTAAAACTATCCACCCGCACACCGTGAAGGGGGTAAGGCAAACTTTAGGATTGTTTAATTATTGGAGGACTTTAGTGGAGAAGTATCTAGAATTGGCAGAACCATCACAAGCCCTGACAGAAGCACGGACATTAGCCAGGGGTCAGGGAGTCAGCATATACACAGACTGTCAGCATGACTTTGGTATTGTTCATGACCATGTGTTGGCCTGTGCTCGGTGAGGGTACATCACCCTGTCTGGGGGCCACATAGAGCATGAAGAACAGGTCAGACAGTTAGTGAAAGCAGCTAACTTTCCCAGTGAAATAGCAATAATGAAGATTAGAGCTCACAGGAAAGTAGAAACCCCACAACAACGGGGTAGTGAGTATGTGTGTAAGGCAGGTAAAATACTGACTGAAACAGTGCAGACATTTGGGGAAGTGGCAGTAGCTGCAGGAGCGAGAAAGGAAAGTTTGTAGACATTCCAAGAAATAGTCCCACAACAGGAGAAACAGGACCGGGAAAAGGGTGGGGCAGTAATAGGACAAGACAGAGTCTGGATGATCCAGCAGTGCCAGTACACTGTATAAGACAAACATTATTAAAAACATATCATGGGCTGGTCCATATTGGGCAGGATACAATGCAATATCAGATAATCCACTCCAGACGTGGCATGGAACAGAGAGAGACACAGCAAGGTTTTGTCGAAAGTGTGTAGTCTGTACACAGTGTGAACCAGGGAAAAAAAGTCAGGATAAAATAGAGGCAGCGGCAGCGACTTAGGGGCTCATGGGAACAAATACTGATCGATTTTATCCACGCCCCCATCCCAATCCCAGGGAAGGAAATCCTGCTGGGTCTTAATAAACAGGCTCACTCAGTGGGTGGAAGCATTCCCCTGCAGATTCTGACCAAGGGGATTTTGTTTGTCCTGTTGAACTGAACAGAAATCCCATCCCCATACCATCCCCAAGAGGTCAGGTACAGTAGAAGGAATGAAGCAGACATTGAAAGCTACTCTGACTAAAGCCCTGACAGAGACAGGCAGGGATGGGTTATGATTTGGAGATGCCGGTGTTGGACTGGGGTGTACAAAGTTAAAAATCACACAACACCAGGTTATAGTCTAACAGGTTTAATTGGAAGCACGCAAGCTTTCGGAGCGGCGGTCCTTCATCAGGTGATAGTGGAGGGCTCGATCGTAACATAGAATTTATAGCAAAAATTTACAGTGTGATGCAACTGAAATTATACATTGAAAAATTGATTGTCTGTTAAGCCTTTCATCTGTTAGAATACAGTGATAGTTTCACTTCTTTCATGTGTAAATCACAAAACCCTTTTGTGATTTACACATGAAGTGGTGGGTTAGTGTACTCCCCACCATCATAATGAAACTAAGGTTCAGTATAAATATATTTAGAAAAATATTTATAAATTTTCAAATATGTTTGCAAATATTTTTATAAATCTATAAATACCTAACACCTGTTAGGTATTTCTGCATTTTTGAATTCTTGTTTCAAAGTGTTGTGCTTTGACCTGTGTTCAGGTTTCGATGTATTTTGTAAAACAATGGTCCGAATTCAGGAAGGATTTTAAGCTTAGAAAGAACACAAACCCTGTTTTATTTATTCATTCTTGACATCCTTTGTTGCCCACCTTGTCCAGGCATTTATTGCCTGGACAAGGTGACAGTGAGGTGCCTTCTTGAACTACTGTCATCCTTGGGATATAGACAAACCTACATTGCTGTGAAACAATTCCAGGATTTTCACGCAGTGATATCCAAGTCAAGATATTGTGCAACTTGAAAGGGAACTCAGAGGATGATGTCCTCATGGTCCAGCTGCCATTGTCCTTCGAGGTGGTAGAGATTATAGTTTCGTGAATTGCTTTTGAAGGCGTGTGGGGATGTTGCTGCACTGCATTGTGTTTTTCATACAACCTACTACCACTTTCCACCAATGATGAGTGAAGTGATGTACCAAGTGGCTGATGGAGTAAGATTCACAGGTCGTGCAGTGAAAAAGGAAGCCATTTGACCATTGTGTCTGCATCAGCTGTCAGCCAGTGCAATCTCCTACCTCCTCTCTCTTAATCCGTACATTGTTCACTGTCAAGAAACAGTCTTCAGCCAAATTGCCCTTTTTATCTCCTGGAAAATCTGTCTAATTCCACATCCTCCAATTCTAAATAACCTGCGCAACCTAAACCTTCCTGTATCTATAAACATCTACTGTCACGACTACCCTCCATAAGTCTGTATGTTCTTCCCATCTGTACAACCGTCTTTATCTCTGTCATCTGCTCCGTTCCCTAAACAATCCCTTCCTGTGTAAACCTCCCCAACCTAACAACATCCTTATCTCTGTAAAGTACACCATCCTCCCAACGTCATCATCTCCATGTAACCAGGGCTCACCTCATCAAAGACTTCGTTTGGAATGTTCTGTATTTTAATATTTTTAAGTGGCAGTTACGTGAGATGCAGTAATCGGGGAGTTTCCATTTTGAGAGAATTAAGCTTTTATCATTGACCCTGACCCATGCAATGGAGTTTTGTGGATTCTGTTGTTATCTTCAGTCTGTCACTCGGACGATTGTATTAGCAGGGAATCTGAGTGCACGCGGTCTTTGCTTGGACGAGTTTGAATTTGCCAGTTAATGTCGCCTAGGACACAGTGTTCCTGGAGAATGTATAACTGTGTAAATACCACACCGACTGGTTCAGGGGTGAGTGCACTTGGCCCTGAGCACCAGGATCTGGGAACCCTCATGCTGTTTGTATGTGGGGCTTGGCACCAGACTGGGTGAGAGTAGTTCCCTGAGTAAATGACAGGTACGGAGCTTGGGATCCTCCTGCTGTGTTTGACCTTGTGCCATATCGTTATCTCCCTCTCATGAGTGAGCGTGTCAGGTTCTCCAGTCCGGACAGTGTCCACTTCCTGTAAACCCTTCCAGCTGTTGAACATCTCCCTTCTCTCTCACTCCCTCCATCGCTTCTAACGTGGCCTTCTTCTCTTATCTCCTGCAGTCCCAACGGACCTTGCTCTTTGTTATCGCATTGTATTGCTTTGAGCTGTGTGGGAACAAACCTGGAGTAGGTTTGGGCCAGTGAGAGAAAGATAACTCCCCTTTCTCCACTTGTGTCCAACAGAGGCTGCTTGTTTGTGTCTCTCCCGTAAGAGGAAGGAGCATCCACCCTGTCCATTCCCCTGAGGATCTGTACATTTTATTGAGGACAACTGTATTCCTGATGACCCTCAGTGTACACAGCACCAAAGAGACATGTTTACGTTCCTCTATTCTCTGCGACCACTTCCTTTTGCTCTGCCCCTCCCTCATTCTGAACCTTCCCCGAGTCTGGACAGTGCTCCAAACCACTAATTACTGAGAAGGCACCACCCTCCCTATCTCTGTAAACCCCTCATACTCCTACAATCCTCCTTATGTGTGTGTGTGAACCCCTCCAGCTTCTCCAGTCCTTCCAAATTATTGCATCGCCTACAGACCTCACCATCTCAGTATCCTCCAGTTACTATATTTCTCCATGCCTCTGCAAACTGCTCCAGCCCCTCCAAATCTGCCTGTCTCTGCAAATTCCTGCAGTCCCACAAAACATCCCTCTATGTGGAACTTCCACCAGAGACCACTACCCTCCATATCTCTGTAATCCCTGCTGATCCCTGTATCTCTGTTCCCAGCTTCAGTCCCGACAATCCTACATCCACGTTCAACTTCATCAAGTCCCTGTAATCCCCGTGTGGAATCACCAGCAGACCTTGTAACTCTCTCATGATCTCTGACTGCCTGCAGTAATCTTAAACGTCCGCAATTCGATAACATCTCCAGTCTCCGTGCCTCTGCCGATCATGGTGAACTACTCTAAACCCCTCAAACCTTCCTGCCTGTGTATATCATCAAGTTGATACAACTCTTCTCATATCTGTAGTGCCGTGCAGACTCTACAATCCTCCCCGTTTTTTTGAATTCTGCCTATCACTAGTACTGTCCCAATCTGTGTAAATGCCTCCAGTTACTAGAACTCCTTTACTGTGTAGCCCCCAACAGACCCAAAAGCCATCGCTATGTGTGTGTAACCTCCTTCAGGTCTATATCCTCCAACTTGCTGAAACCTGCTCTCAACATTGCAACCGCCATTATTTCTTAAAATTGTTTCGTCTCTAAATCTATCCCTATCAGTGTGTTCTCCTCCACTGTGAACAACACTCCCGGTCTATGCAGTGGGCGATGCGTGGTTTTATAAAAGGGGAATATTTCTAAATCTCTTGGATTCTATATTTTGGTGTGACCATAAATGACAGAATAGATAAGGATGGGGGAGGCTAGTAGCGGTCGAGGCATATTTGAAATTTCGGAAACATTTTGACATGTTTCAACAAGGGCTAAAGATTAGTGAGGGAGAGAATAGGGCCCCTGAAAGATCAATGAGGCTGTCTGTTTGGAATCACTGCTGATGGGGGAGATCCGAAACAAATATTTTGCGTTCGGATTTACTGTGGAGAAAGACATGGAAAATACAAAGTGATGCCATGAACAGAGTTTACATTTGAGAACAGGAGGTACTGGATGACTGAAAATCAAAAAGGTTGATAAAACCTTTGGGACATGATCAGATGAATCTCAGCGCCTTGTGAGAAGCTAGGCAGGAATTTACAAGGCCCCTCGCAGAGATATTTGTATAATCGACAGCACGACAGACCATTGAGACTGATGGCAGCTTGGTGGGTAACTTGTTGGAGGAGATTGTGAGAGATAGGATCATCATGCATTTGGAAAGGCAATGGCGGATTAGCGATAATCAGCACGGCTTTGTGCACGGGAAATCATGTCTCACAAACGGGATTGAGTGTTGGTGGAAGTAGACAAGTGATAGATCAAGGCAGAGCAGTAGGTGATGTCTCCATGGACTTTAGCAAGGCCTTTGACAAGGTTCTGCATGGCAGATTGGTAAGTAAGTTTAGATCACACATCGCCAGGGAGCACTCACCAACTGGATACAAAACAGGATTGACAGTAGGAGACAGAGTGTGCTCGTAGAGGGTTACTGCTCAGCAGCAGGTCTGGAACCAATGGTTTGCCATGGGGTTTGGTGCTAGTCGCTGTTGTGCATCATTTATATAAACGGTTTGGATGATAATACAGGAGCCATGGTTAGCAAGTTTGTGAGTGAGACTGAAATTTGTGGTAACACGGACAGTGACGAGGGTTATCTGAGAGTTTAGAAATAGCAGGTGGAGAAATGCACAGTGTTGCATTCTGGTAAAGCAAACCAGGCTGGACTTGTACAGTTAATGTTCGGGCCCTGGGTAGTGTTGTCAATCAGAGAACTCGGGATGCAGGTACACAGTTCTTTGAAAGTGGTGTCGCAGGTAGACAGGCTGGTGAAGCAGGCGTTTGAGATGGTTAGCTTCATTGGGCAGAGCTTTGAGAGTAGGGGTTGGGATGTCATGGTGTACCATGACACTGGTGAGGCCATCATAAAGCATTGTTGATCTACCCGAACAAAGCCCTTCAGAATCTTGGACTTTGCATTCAATTTCTCTCATTTTTTTCTAAACGTGAATGGGTTCAACCTCAATCTACTCCACCTCATACTGGAAAATTTATCCATTCCCAGGATGAACCGAGTGACCCTTCCCTGACCTGCCTCCAATAGAAGAATATCTTTCTTTCAGGCATTCACACTGTTCATAGTATTCTGGGTGTGGTCTGTCTCGTATCTTGTATAGTTTTAGCAAGACCTTCCTAGTTTTAGACTCCATTCCCTTTGTAATAAATGGCAGCATTTGATTTGCCTTTTCTATTACCTGCTGATACTGCAAGCTAACATTTTTTAGAATTGATAAACAATAAATCCCATAACGCTTTCAGCTGTCAGTCTGAAACCAAATAGTATTTGCCTGACACTAAGTCAGGAGCATGCTGAAATACGTTATAATGATCTGGTAATAAACAGTAATTGGACCCTTAGAAACACATTTTATAAAAGAGAATATGTTATTGAACCTGTGGAATTTTATTTGTTTGTGTAAATATAAATGGCAGTAGAGATAAGAGTGTAGGAAGGGCGTGAATTTTCAGAAGCCTTTACATAAGGTCACGTATGTGTGGAACCAGGGGAGATGGGTGAGATCTTAAACAAAAAAAAAATCTTGCCAGTATTTACTGTGGAGAAAGACATGGAAACTCAGGAACTTGGGGAAAAAATAGTGATGTCTTGGAAAGAATCCTCAACAGAGAAGAAACAAATGCTGGAATCTTAAGACAAATAAAGGTAGATCAATCCTCAGTAGCTATTAGGTCTATGCTAGAATATTGTGGGAAGCTAGGGAAGAGATTGCAGTGTCCCTAACAGAGATATCTATATTATCAACAGACACAGTGAGATGTTGGAAGACTGGAGGGCAGCTAATGCTGTTCCATCGCTTAAGGACTGCAGGGAAAAGCTAGGAAATTACAGCCCAGTGAGCCCTGCGATGGGGAAGTTGTTGGAGGAGATTCTGAGAGAAAGAAGCTGCGTATATTTGGAAAGGCTTATTACAGATAGTCAGCATGGGTTTGTGAGTGGAAAACCGTGTTTCACAAACCGGATTGACTCTTCGAGGGGATGGCCAAGAGATAGATGAAGGCAGACCAGTGAACATTGTCCACAGGGACTTTAGTGAAGCATTTAACAAGTTTCGAAGGGAAGTAGAACATCTAGTCAAGAGGAAGAAGGAAGCTTACTTAAGGTTGATGAAGAAAGAATAAGACACGGCTTTTAAGAGCTACATGAAGCAGCAAGGTGGTTCAGTGGTTAGCACTGCTGCCTCATAACACCAGGCACCCGATTTTGATTCCAGCCCCGGGTGACTATGTGGAGTTTTCACATTCTCCCCGTGTCTGCATGGTTTCCCTCCAGGTGCTCCAGTTTCCACCCACAATCCAATGGTGTGCATGTTAGGTGAATCAGTCATGCTATATTACCATACTGTTCAGGGATGTGTAGGTTTGGCGCATTAGTCGGGGCAAATGTAGAATGATAGGGTAGGGAATGGCTCTGGTGGGATACCCTTCTGAGGGTCGGTATGGGTTTGTTGGGCCAAATGGCCTGTTTCCACACTCTGGGGACTCTTGAATGTAGCCAGAAAGGAACTGAAGAATGGACTTAATACAGCGAGAAGGGGGCATGGAAAAGCTTTGTTGGGAAGGATTAAGGAAAACCGTGAGGCATACTCCACTTATGTGAGGAACACGAGGATGGCCAGAGTGAGGTTAGAATCGGTGAGGGATAAAAGAGGTAATTTGTGCCTGGAGTTGGAGGCGGTAGTGGAGGTCCTTAATGAATACTATTACTCAGGATTCACTCCTGAGAGGCGCATTATCATTTGTGAGGACAGCGTGAAAAGGACTAATATATGTGAACAGGCTGATGTTAAGAAGGAGGATGTGCTGAGAATTTTGTAAAACATAATGTCAGATACATCTGTTGGACCAGACGGGACACACCCAAAGTTATACACGAAGCGAGGGAAGAGATTTTTGCACCTTTTGCGATAGCCTTTGCACGCACACTGTCCAGTGGGGTCCAGAAGATTGGAGGGGGCAAATGTTATTCTCCTGTCCGATAAAGAGAATAGGGTTAATCGTGGGAATTACAGACCAGCTAGTCATATGTCTGTGGTGTGCAGATTATTAGAGATGACTCTGTGAGACAGGATTTATAATTTCTTGGAAAACCCATAGCTTGATTAGAGAGAGGAAGCCTGGCTTTGTAAGGCCAGGTCATACCTCAAATCTCATTGAATCCTTTGAGAATGTGACAAAACATGTTTATAGCTCATTCAGAAAGCGTGGAAGCATGGGATAAAGGGAAACCTGGCTGTCTGGATACAGAACTCCTGGCTCACGAAAGGCAGAAGGTAATGATGGATGGAAAACACTCAGCCTGTTGTGTAGGAATTGGTTCCGGGACCTCTGTTTTTTTTATGATTTTTTAAAAATTACTTGAATGTGGGATTGAAAGAGTGAGTTAGTAACTTTGTCAATGTCATGAAGGTTGGTGGAGTGGTGAATAGTGTGGAGGGCTGTTGTTGGTTGCAACGGGACATTGATATGGTGTCGAGCTGGGCTGAGAAGTGGCAGATGGAGTTCAATCTGGAAAAATGTGAAGTGATTGAATGCAGAATAGTGTTCAAGGCAGGATATTTATCAGTGTGGGCGAACCGAGAGACTTTGGGGTAGACGTCAGAGAGCCCTCAGAGTTGCCACACAATTTATAGGGTTGTGAAAGCGGAAGATGTTGAATTGTCTTTCATTAGCTGTGGGATTGAGTTTTAAAGCGGTGGGGCTATGCTGCAGCTCTATAGAGCCCTGGTTCGACCCCAGTGTTCAGTGCTGGTCCCTTCATTACAGGAAGGATGTGAAAGCTTTAGAAAGGGGAAAGAGGGGATTTACCAGGATGCTGCCTGTACTGGAGACCATGTCGTTTGAAGAAAGGTTGAGGTAGCTACGGCTTTTTTTCATTGGAGTGAAGAAGGGTGAGGGGCGACTTGGCAGAGGTGAACAGGATGATGAGAGGCACAGAGAGAGTGAATAGTCAAAGAATTTTTTTTTCCTGTGGCAGAAATGGCTATTACAGGGGATGTAATTTTAAGGCGACTGGAGATTTCAGAGGTAGGTTCTTTGAACAGAGAGTGATGGTGGGTGCAATGCACTGCCAGCTGTTGTAGTAAAATTAGATACATTAGGGACATTTAGTAGACTCTTGGATAGGCACATGGATGATAGTAAAATGAAGAGTATGTAGGTTAGTTTGATCTTCAAGTCATAGAGTCATAGAGATGTACAGCATGGAAACGGACCCTTCGGTCCAACCCGTCCATGCCGACCAGATATCCCAACCCAATCTAGTCCCACCTGCCAGCGCCCAGCCCAAATACCTCCAAACCCTTCCTGTTCAGACACCCATCCAAATGCCTCTTAAATGTTGTAATTGTACCAGCCTCCAACACATCTCTGGCAGCTCATTCCAAACACGAACCACCCACTACGTGAATAAGTTGCCCTTTCGGTCTCTTTTATATCTTTCCCCTCTAACCCTAAACTTATGCCTTCTAGTTCTGGACTCCCCGACCCCAGGGAAAAGAATTTGTCTATTTACCCTATCCATGTCCCTCATAATTTTGTAAACCTCTATAACGTCACCCCTCAGCCTCCAATGCTCAAGGGAAAACAGCCCCAAACTGTTCAGCCTCTCCATGTAGATCAGATTCTCCAACCCTGGCAACATCCTTGTAAATCTTTTCTGAACCCTTCCAAGTTTCACAACATCGTTCCGATAGGAAGGAGACCAGAATTGCACGCAATATTCCAACAGTGGTCTAACCAATGTCGAGTACAGCCGCAACATGACCTCCCAACTTCTGTACTCAATACTCTGACCAATAAGGGAAAGCATACCAAACGCCTTCTTCACTATCCTATCTATCTGCGACTCCACTTTCAAGGAACTATGAACCTGCTTTCCAAAGTCTCTTTGTTCAGCAACACTCCCTAGGACCTTACCATTAAGTGTATAAGTCCTGCTAAGATTTGCTTACCCAAAATGCAGCACCTCACATTTATCTGAATTAAACTCCATCTGCCACTTCTCAGCCCATTGGCCCATCTGGTCCAGATCATGTTGTAATCTGAGGTAACCCTCTTCGCTGTCCACTACACCTCCAATTTTGGTGTCATCTGCAAGCTTACTAACTGTACCTCTTATGCTCGCATTGAAATCATTTATGTAAATGACAAAAAGTAGAGGGCCCAGCACCGATCCTTGTGGCACTCCGCTGGTCACAGGCCTCCAGTCTGAAAAACAACCCTCCACCACCACCTTTGAGCCAGTTCTGTATCAAAATGGCTACTTCTCCCTGTATTCCATGAGATCTTGCTAATCAGTTTCCCATAGGGAACCTTGTCAAACGCATTACTGAAGTCCATATGGATCACATCTACTGCTCTGCCCTCGTCAATCTTTTTTGTTATTTCTTCAAAACACTCAATCAAATTTGTGAGACATGAGTTCCCACACACAAAGCCATGTTGACTATCCTGAATCAGTGTTTGCCTTTCCAAATGCATGTACATCCTGTCCCTCAGGATTCCCTCCAACAACTTGCCCACCACCGAGGTCAGGCTCACAGGTCAATAGTTCCCTGGCTTGTCTTTCCCGCCCTTCTTAAACAGTGGCACCACGTTTGCCAACCTCCAGTCTTCCGGCATCTCACCTGTGACTATCGATGGTACAAATATCTCAGCCAGAGGTCCAGCAATCACTTCTCTCGCTTCCCACAGAGTTCTCGGGTACACCTGATCAGGTCCTGGGGATTTATCCACGTTTAAGTGTTTCAAGACATCCAGCACTTCCTCCTCTGTAATCGGGACATTTTGCAAGAAATCACCATCTATTTCCCTACAGTCTATATCTTCCATATCCTTTCCCACAGTAAATACTGATTAAAAATATTCAATTAGTATTTCCACCATTTTCTATGGCTCCACACAAAGGCTGCCTTGCTGATCTTTGAGGGACCCTATTCTCTCCCTCGTTACCCTTTTGTCCTTAATATATTTGTAAAACCCCTTTGGATTCTTCTTAATTCTATTTACCAACGCTATCTCATGTCCCCGTTTTGCCCTCCTGATTTCCCTCTTAAGTATACTCCTACTTTCTTTATACTCTTCTAAGGATTCACTCGATCTGTCCTATCTGTACCTGACATATGCTTCATTCTTTTTCTGAACCAAACCCAAAATTTCTTTATTCAGCCAGCATTCCCTATACTTACCAGCCTGCCCTTTCACCCTGACAGGAATATATTTTCTCTGGATTCTTGTTATCTCACTTCTGAAGGCTTCCCATCTTCCAACCATCCCTTTACCTGCGAACATTTGCCTCCAATCAGCTTTTGAAAGTTCTTGCCGAATACTGTCAAAATTGGCCTTTCTCCAATTTAGAACTTCAACTTTTAGAGCTGGTCTATCCTATTCCATCTCTATTTTAAAACGAATAGAATTATGGTTGCTGGTCGCAAAGTGCTCCCCACTGACACCTCAGTCACCTGCCCTGCCTTATTTCCCAAGAGTACGTCAAGCTTTGCACCTTCTCTAGTAGGTGCATCCACATACTGAGTCAGAATATTGTCTTATACACACTTAAGAAATTCATCTCCGTCTAAACCTTTCACACTATGGCAGTCCCAGTCGATGTTAGGAAAGTTAAAATCCCCTATCATAACTACCCTATTATTCTTCCAGATAGCTGAGATCTCCTTACAAGTTTGTTTCTCAATTTCCGTCTGACTATTGTTGGGTCTATAATACAATTCTAATAAGGTGATCATCCCTTTCTTATTTCTCAGTTCCACCCAACTACCTTCCCTGGATGCATTTCCGAGAATATCCTCCCTCAGCAAAGCTCCAATGCTATGCTTTATCAAAAATGCTACTACCCCTCCTCTTTTGCCTCCCTTTCTATCCTTCCTGTAGCATTTGTATCCTGGAACATTAAGCTGCCAATCCTGCCCATTCCTGAGCCATGTTTCTGTAATTGCTATGATATCCCAGTCCCATGTTCCTAACCATGCCCTGAGTTCATCTGTCTTCCCTGTTAGGCCCATAGCATTGAAATAAACGCAGTTTAATTTATTAGTCCTACCTTGTCCCTGCCTGTCCTGACTGTTTGACTCACTTCTGTTCTCAGCTGTACCCGCCTCAGATCGATCTCTTTTCTCACTACCTCCCTGGGTCCCCCCTCCCCCCACCTTAATAGCTTAAATCCTCCCAAGCAGTTCTCGCAAATTTCCCTGCCAGTATATTAGTCCCCTTCCAATTTAGGTGCAATCAGTCCTTCTTGCACAGGTCACTTCTACCCCAAAAGAGATTCCAGTGATTCAAAAATGTGAATCCTTCTCCCATGCACCAGCTCCTCAGCCATGCATTCATCAGCTCTATCCTCCTATTCCTGCCCTCACTAGCTCGTAGCACCGGGAGTAATCCAGATATTACTATCCTTGAGGACCTCCTTTTTAAATTTCTACCTAATTCTATGTAATCTCCCTTCAGAGTCTCAACCTTTTCCCTTCATATGTCGTTGGTTCCAATTTGGACATTAACCTCCTGCTGCCCCCTCTCCCCCGTGAGAACATTCGGCACCCTCTCTGAGACATCCTTGATCCTGGCACCAGGGAAACAGCACACCATTCTGCTTTTCCTCTGCTGGCCATATACACGTCTGTCTGCACCTCTGACTACAGAATCCCCTAACACAATTGATCTCTTGGGAGCCGACGTACCCCTCGTTGCATTAGAGCCAGTCTCAATACCAGAAACTTGGCTGTTTGTGCTACGTTCCCCTGAGAATCCATCACCCTCTACATTATCCAAAACAGCATACCTGTTAGAAATGTGTATATCCACAAAAGACTCTTCCTCTAGCTGCCTACCTCTCCTACCCTTCCTGGAGTTAACCCATCCATGTGACTGTACGTGAGACTTCGCCCCTTTCTATAACTATCATCCATCACATACTGTTGCTGTGGCAAATTCCTCATCGTTTCTATCTGTCTCTCCAACCGATCCACTCGATCTGAAAAGATTCGCATCCAACAGCATTTGTGGCAGATATAATCCGCAGTAACCCTTAAACTCTCTTTAAACTTCCACATCTGACAAGAAGTACATATCACTGCAAAGGCCATTTTTGCTCCTTCACAATCTATAGACGCAGAAAATAACACCGTCTTATTCCTCTACAAACAATGCCCAGGTTAAATTAATAGTTATGGCTTATATTTTAAGTTTAATCAAGAGACTTATCTCCAAAAATATGTAATCAAGAAAGAATGCACTGTACCCACTAGTGCAGCCTTTCTCTTGGACAAATTTAAAACAACAATTAATTCAATTAATTTATCTGATTCTGTGCTATAAACTTCGCCCAACAGCTCCTCCAAGATTGGATGTGAATTTCACTGTTTGTTAATTTTCCCAGATGCACTCCAATGTCCAGCGATACACGAATTCAAACAGCAAAGGGGTAACTGTGCAGGTTCTCTCTCTCTCTCTCTCTCTCTCTCTCTCTCTCTCTCTCTCTCTCTCTCTCTCTCTCTCTCTCTCTCTCTCTCTCTCTCTCTCTCTCTCTCTCTCTCTCTCTCTCTCTATCTCTCTCTCTCCTGCACTGTCCTCACCATGTGCTTCCTTTGTTTGCTCTTCTCCCTTTTAAACGGCTGTTGTTTTATCTTTTCTTTCCAAAGTTCCAAAACAATGCAACAGCATATAAAACAGTAACTGCTGCCCCGGGAATTCGAGGAAATCACCTCCAATCCCCCAAAATTGCTCAAAAAATGGAGCAGATCTAACAGCCAGAATTTTTGTTCCCATCCTCTATCTTGGATTAGGATAAAAGGTTGGCATGGCATCATGGCCGAAGGGTCTTGTGCTGTACTGTTCTGTGTTCTACGTTCTGTATGGTAAACTGGGTAATAAGGCCAGATCATTTTAAAGGGATATGGCATTCAGGAGGAGCAAGTGAACTGGATACACAATTGGTTTGATGATAGGAGACAGAGGGTGATGGGAGACATGTTGTTTTTCTGACTGGAGGCAAGTGACCAGCGGTGGAGTGGGTCCCATGTTGTTTGTCATTTGGATAAATTTATGGATGGGAATATTGGTTTCCTGGTAAGTAAGATTTTTGAGTGACACTGAAATTGGTGGTAAACTGTACAGGGAAGAACGTTATCTATGATACAACAGGATGAACAGTGCTGCTGGGATAGTGGGCTAAAGAATAGCAGATGGAGTTTAATTAGATAAATGTGAGGTGTTCCATTTTGGTGAAACAATCCAGGGTGGGACTTGTACAGTTAATGTTCTGTCCCTGGGTAGTGTTGTCAGTCAGAGACCCGGGGATGCAGGTACCCAGTTAATTGAAAGTGGTGTCACAGGTAGACAGGCTGGTGAAGCAGGCATTTGGGATGATTACCATCATTGGTCAGAGCATTGAGAGTAGGACTTGAGATGTCATGGTGTGGCCACAATGAAACCATTGTTGATCTTTCGGAAGATTTGATCTAGTTCACTTACCTCCTTTAATCTAGAACATCTGACATTCTAACATGGTGTGACTGACATGTGAACCCAGACCCACAGTATGGCTGACTCTGAGCGACCCTCTGGATAATTAGCAGAAGGGCAAAGATTCCTGGCTCAATCACTGACATCCTCATCCCATGAATGAATAAATGAAAGTTACACACCTTCCTTTCCTACCTCTACAAACCCCTCCCTCTGCAGCAATCTTTACTGGCTTTGTAACACCGTTCAGGCCCTGACCACTCTCTGTAACACTCTCACCACCTCCAGCACCGTCACCTCTCCCTATTCCTGCCGTGTCAATGATTCCCGTTCCCACTGCACTCCTCCTGCTAGAAGACCCTTTGCAATCCCTTTAAAACTTACTCCTAAAACACTCTCACACTTCAGGATTTTAAGAAATGTTTGGTGATTTTCTCGACCTGATAATCTAATATGATCCATTTTGTCCTGAGTGAGGGACAGGTGGGGATTTCTTGCTGAGGTTTGTCTGTTTCAGTGGAATATCCTTTTGTTAAATGTTTTACACTGTTTCTTCAAACGTTTTCTACTGTTCATTTACAGACACATTTTTCAGTCTGTTTCGCCTGTATACCTTGGTCAGTTCTCCTCTAAAACTCATGTCATTGGCTATTTTTGTTTCCACTCGTAGTTTGTCCTTTCTGTGAGTCACTTTAAAACTTTTTATTTCTTTAAACGACACTTTATCAAAATATCCCAGAAGGTCTTTGTGTGTAATATTACTCATTCACTAAGTTTCATCAGACAACAGTTGGTCTGAGGTAGTTATGTCCCTAGCCAGTTGCACAATATGTTATTCAAAGATACACAGAAAAAAAATCTCCGCACTCCCTTCCAATATCACTGTTATCATTGCGATTATCTCAGATTATATGAATATTGAAGTTTCCCAAAATTATCATAATGTGTTTATTTTTAAAAATTCCAATTGATTACTTTTTAATGCAGTGATGAGCAATAAAGTGTTGTTCGGTGGCTAAATCTGTTCTGCTTCTTGTGTCCTTGGCAAGTAGTAGCCAGAATTTACATTCAGACACGATCTACTTCATGATCTACGGCCAAATACTTTCACTGTGATGTCTTTGTTAACCATTACTGTTAACGTTGTCCATTTGCCTGAATTTGCACAAGATTGTGACCATTGAATATTTGTGTTCGCCCTGTAACCACGTCTCTCTCGTGTCTAGATCCCATTTATTTCTGTGTCATAAATCCATCTACCTTATTGATGAGACTTTGTGCATTTGACAAAAACACATGTTTTACTTTTCTCTACAATTCCCTGTCACAGCACAAGTCGCTGATTTGCCACTTTAGTTCAGCTTTGTCCCATCCTGTTCTTTTCTGATTGTTTTCAGCCACATTGCCATGCTGCTCCGATGCTTCACCTTTTCTCTTTCGATTTGGAAAGCTCCTTTCACCTGAACCCTGTCCCTGCATCCTCTCTGTCAGTTTATAGCCCTGTCCATAAACCTGCCAAAATGATTGGCCAGGACACTGGTCGCAGCACAGTTCCATTGGGACCATTCTGATGGATTATATTTTAAATCAAGTATGAGATTTTGGTGTCTCTGGCTGACCAGCCTTTCTTGCCCGGCCCTAGCTGCCCTTGAACTGAGTAGCTTGCTCGGCCATTTCAGAGGGTAATTGAGAGGCAAACACTTTGCTGTGAGTATGTGGTGCAGACCACGTGAGGATGAGCAGATGTCCTTCTCGAAAGGACAAGTGTTTGGGCTTTTTTTTGTACATCAGCAATGGTTTCATACATATTTATGGATTGTTAATTACCATTTTAAAAAATGTTGATTTCAAATTTCTCCATTTCTGAATGTGGGATTTAAACCTGCCGCCCCTGAACATTATCTGAGGTTTGGCATACAGGCTGTAGCAATAACACCACCAGGCCAGCACTTCACCTGCTCAGTGGTTGCTCATCCCTGAGCACTGATACATCATGAAGTGCATCATGAAGCTAAACCCGTTCTTCCTACTCACTCGTTTGATCCTGAAATTATCCTGAACTCAGGTGATATCACTCATATCTCTACATGTGGTATCCCTCACTGTGTGGGTCTAATTGCTGCCTCTGTCAGCGTCTTTCACTCTTGTAGCTATTCCAGATCCTGAGCCAACCGAATTCTCCACTCTAGAGGGACACAGCAGCACAGGCCAGGGATGGAGACTGGGATTTTCCAGATATCTGTTGGACACAGCATCATTCTCCTGTGTACCCCTCACTGCATCAGTCTAATTTCCCATTCTGTCTATTTCTCTGTCACCTGTAGGTACTCAGGAAAGTCCTGACTCAGTAGACTTCCCAACTGCTGGGTATCTCGTCCATCACCACATTGAAGACGGTTTGTCATCCAGAGAGACAAAGGGCAGGGAGACCTGGAGCCTTCAGTAAATCCTGCAGTGAGGTAAGATCACTCACAGTGCACAGAGCAGAGAGCAATGAGAGGGATCCAAACATTGGCTAACAAGACATGACATGGATACAGTGTTGGAGGGGGAGCACAGTACAGACACACCCCAGGCTCAATCACCGCCCCTAATCTAACTTACTTTGTACTAATACAGCATCGGGAATTTACAGTTATCAATCCAGATCTGTGCTGTCTTAGTGAGCATCAGTATAACAAAGGGGAAAACAGGGATCCCACGTGAGGGTGGGACTGCTGCCTCGGATCTTTCTGTTCTGCGCTCCTTCTCCAAAACTGTATCTATGGCATGTCTCATTGACCAGTGTCTTCAAAAGTGTGTAACTCCTACATCAGTTACCGTCCCTGTAACCTCCTCCCTTCCCTGTCGTTCCTCCCCATATTTGAAATGTTCTGCATACCAGCCTACCATCCCTGTCTCTGTAACTTGCTTCAGTGTCTATAACATGCCTTATCTCGGTAGTCTCCTCCTCCAATAACTGGAGATATAGGCATGCAGCACGGAAACAGAACCTTCAGTCCGACTAGTCCGTGCTGACCAGGTTTCCTAAACTGAATGATTCACTTTTGCCTGTGTTTGGCCCATATCCGTTCAAACCTTCTCCTCTCCATGTACCTGCCCAAATGTCTTTTCCATGTTGTAATTGTTCTTGTTTCTCCTTGTGGCCCTGGCAGTTCGTTTCGACTATGCACCATCCTCTGTGGATAATGTTGCCCCATAGCTCCCTCTTTAAATCCTTGCTCTCTCACCTCCCGTTTATACCCTCTAGCTTTGGACTCACCTACCCTTGTCGATTCACCTATCTCAGGGCCCGCAAGATGTTGAAAACATTGCTAAGGTCACCCCATAGCCTTCTCTGCCTAAGGGAAATATTTAGGACATTGTTACAAATATCTCCAACTCATATATCAAAGTGCTGGCCAGTGACGGCAAATGTGCCACATGCCGCTTTCACCACCCTGTGCCCCTGTGAAGCCACTTCCAAGAAAAAATGTAACTGCAGCCCTTGGTCTCTCTGTTGGACAACACTGCCCAGGGCCCTGCCATTGGCTGTGTTAGTCCTCCCTGGTTTTTCTTAACAAAATCTACCACCTGAATTCAACTCAATCTTTCATTCCTTGGTCCACTAGCCCGGTTGGTTGAGATCCCCTTTGATAACCGTGTTCACTGCCCAGTACAACATTAATTTGATCATCCACAAAATTACTAACAATGACTCCTATATTCTCAACCAAATCGTTTATGTAGATGATGCACATCAGTGGACTCATCCCCGTTCCTTATACCATACTGCTGGTCACAGGCCTCCAGTCTGAACAACAACCTTCTCCCACTATACTCTGTCTCCTACTGTCAAGCCAATTACTTATCCAGTTGGCTAGCTCTCCCTGATCCTATGTGGTCGAAACTTACCAACAAGTATATCATGCTAAATCCTGCCAAAGGCTCTGCTGACATTGGTGTAGACAAAAAAGCAATCAAATTAGAGAGACCTGACTTTGGACGCACAAAACTGTGCTGCCTGTCTTTCATCAATCCTTGCCTTTCCAAATGAATGTAACTCCAGTCTGGCAGAATCACTTCCTCAATTTACCCATCACTGAAATCTGGCGAATTGGTGTTTAGTTCCATGGCTTTCAATTGCAGCCTTTCTTAAATAATGGAACAAAACCATATTCCTGTCATAGTTGTACAACGTGGAAACTGACCCTTCAGTTGATACCAACCATAATCTCAAACTAAACTCAACCAAGCTGCCTGTTGCTGGCCCATATCCCTCTAAACCTTCCCTATTCCCGTACTTAAAGAAATGTCTTTTAAACATTGTAATTGTACCCACATCCACCTCTTCCTCAGGAAGTACGTTCCACACTTCTCCCACCCTGTGTGTAACAATTATCCGCACGTCTTTTTTTGAACATCTCTCTCCTCTAACCTTAAAAGTGTGGCCCCTCCTTTTGCGACTCCCCGATCCTGGGGAAAAGGCAACTACCATTAACTCTATCTATATCCCTCATCTTTTTCATAAACTTCCATAAGGTCATCTCTCAACCGTCAGGCTCCAGTGAAAAAAGACTCAGCCTGTCCAGCCATTTTCCAGAACTCAAGCCTTCCATACCCAAAATGTCCTCGTAAATCTCTTCTGAACCCCCTCAAGTTAATAATATCCCCCCTATAACTGGGCGACCAGAACTGGACAGAGTAGTGCAGAAGAGGCCTCAATGTCCGTACAATCTCAACATGATGTCCCAAATCCTCCACTCAATGGACTGAGCAATAGTCAGGCATGCCAAACACTGTCTTATCCATCCTGTGATGCAAACTTCAAGAATTATCTAGCTGAACCTGGAGGTCCCTCTGCTCTAAAACACTAATCGTATAAGCTCTACCCTTGTTTGTTTCACCAAGTGCATTACCTCACATTTATTCAGATTGAATTCCATCTGCCGTTTTTCAGGCCATTCACCCACATCATCAATGTTAGCAAACCTCCTTCACTGCCCACTATTCCACCCTCCAGTCTTCCAGCACATCACACATGGTTGTCAATTGTACAAATATCTTTGCTAGGGGCTGCACAATTTCTTCCCTCACATCCCACAATGTCCTGTGATACACTTAATCAGGTCCCAGGGCTTTCCATACCTTTGTGTTTTAATACTTCCAGCACCACCTCTTCTATAACATGCACTCTTTTAAAGTCATAGAGATGTACAGCAGGGAACCAGACCCTTCGGTCCAACTGATATACTGACCAGAAGATCTAAATAAATGCATCTCATTTACCTGCATTTGGTCCATGTACCTCATAACTCTTGTCATTCATATACCCATCCAGATACCTATTAAATGATGTCATAGCATCAGTATCTGTTACTTCCTCTCTCAGCCCATTCCACACACACATCACCATGTGCATGAAAAAGCTGTTCCTTCAGTCCCTTTTCAACCTTTCCCCTCTAAACTTAAGCTTATGCCCTCTACGGTTGGGCTACACAATCCCTTGGAAAAAATATCTGAATGTTTACCAAATCCGTGCCCTTCATGTTTATATAAACCTCTGTCAGGTCACCCCTCAGTCTCCGATGCTCCAGTGACAGTGACCCCAGTTTACTCACCAACAACCCGGGCAATATCTTGTTAATCTTTTCTGAGCACTTTCAAGTTTCACAATATCCTTCCTGTAGCAGGGAGAGGGGAATTGCAGAGAACTCCAATTGCGGTCTAACGTATTGCTCTTGTTCCCTGGGTTCCCCAGTCTTTGTCCACAGTAAGTTCTGGAGGGAAAAAAAAATGTTGAGGGTCTTAGTAAATATCCTGCAGTTCCAATCATCAATTGCCTCATAGGCCTTTAAGGGCATCTATTTTGTCCTGAGTTACTCATTTACTTTAAATATATATAGATCATGACTTTTGGATTCTCCTTCTCCTTCTGTGCTGAGGCTATTTCATGTCCCCTTTCTACTTTCCTGATTTCCAAAGTGTATTCCTACAGGTCCTGTGATCCTCAGGGATTCCCTTGATCCAGCTGGCTATACCTGACACGTGCCTCCTTTTCCTTGACCAGACCCTCAATAGACAGCCAGTGTTCCCGAATGCTGTCAGCATTGACCTGCACACAAACAGGAACATGCTGGCGCTGAATGCTCACTTTATCTCACTTTAAAAATATTCTCACTTGTCAGACTTCCCTTTCGCTGCAAATAGACTCCCCAGTCACCTTTTGAACGTTCCTGGCTGATACGATCAAGATTGTTCTGGCCCCATTTTATAACTTGAACTTGTGGACCAGGCCTGTCCTTTTCCATCGCTGTTTTCAAAACTAATAGAACTGTGATCACTTTGGCAAAATCTTTTCCCACTAACACCTCAGTCCCATTCCCTACCTTGTTTCCCAAGGGGAAGTCAGGTGTTGCCCATTTCTGTTTTCAGGTCATTTACATATTGATTGGGAGTTTTCTGGAACTCAATTACCAAATTTCTCCCTTGCAAACACTGAACACTGGCAGTCCCAGTCTCAGTTTTGAAAGTTAAAAACCCCCTACCATAACAGCCCTATTATTATGATTGATATTTGAGATCTCCCCACATATTTGTCCCTCAGTCTGCCACGGATTATTCGGGGTCAGCAGTACAATCGTATCGGTACAAAAGTGATGACCCATTCTTATTTCTCAGTTCCACTAACATAGCTTCACTGGGCGATACCACTGGAATATCCTCTCTAAGTACTGCTAGGATGATTCTTGCAATCAAAACCCACCACACGTCCTCTCTTGCCTCACCTTCGATGCTTCCTGTAGCATCTCTACCTTGAAATAATGAGCTGCCAGCCCTGTCCCTCCCTCATCTGTGTTTCTGTAATCACTATAATCACTATAATCTTCCTGTCCCATGTTCAAATCCATATTCAAATGAGTTCATTTTCCTTAGCTGTCAGGCCCCTTGCAATGAAATAAATGCAGTTTAATCATCAGTTTTCCCCCATTCCCTGTTATGTTCTTGCCTGCATTGTCTGTTGAAATTGCTGTCTTTAACTTGTGTACCAGCCTCAAACTTCTTTCCGCCCTCTGACTGTTTCAGGTCCAACACCCTGCCAGACTAGTTTATATCATCTCAAGCAGCTCTAACAATTCGTCCCAACAGGATATGTGCCCCCCTCCCGCTCCCAGTTCAGGTGCCTTCCCCTACCCTGTCTCACTGTGCTGACACCTACAGGATCTGGGGACTTGTCCACTCAGGTCCCTGTGTTACTCAGTACTCTGCAAGAACCAACCATTTATTATGTCTGTCCTTCACTTATCATCCTCCCATAAGGTATGACCTCACATTGTTCAGAACTAAACTCTGCTCAGATTATCATCTGATCGTCATCAGACTGCAGCGAGAGACCATCCCCCTCACTGTGAACAACATATTCATCTTTCATGTCATCTGAAAACCTGAAAATAATTTCTTTTGCTTTCACATCGAAGTTATTATTCCACAGACTAACCAGCAATGGTCCCTGCACAGATCCCTGTGGTACACCCGCTGGTGAATGAACATCAAAGATGAAGATGTTTATCCACGGATTTTGTATCCCATTTGCCAACATGCCTTGAATCCATTTGGATCTTCCCTTTTGGACCAGTCTTCCATGTGAGACCTTGTCAAAGCCTTATTCAGGTCCACATAAACCACATCATCTGAACAACCCTCCTCAATATTTTGAGAGACCATTTAAAAAAAATGCAACTGAATTCCTCAGACAGTATCTTCCTCTGCCAAATCAATGATGACTCAGTCGAGTTGATCCCTGTCTGTTCAAGTGTTAATTAATTCTCAGAATTGTTCCCAATAATTTCACTCCCCCTGCTGTCAGACTTTCTGCTCAGTAATTACCTGGCCTATCCCTGCTGCCCTTCTTGAATACAGGAACCACATTAGCGATCCTCCAGTGATTCGGCACTTCACCTGTGGCCAGCAAAGTGTTAAATATATCCACCACGGCCCCAGCAATCTCCTCCCTTACCTTCCATAGCAGCCTGCCATACATTGCATTGGGCACTGGGGATTGCTCCACCTTTATGCCTGTGAAGACATTTAATACTTGTTGTGGTTCTGTTCGCCGAGCTGGAAGTTTTTGTTGCAAACTTTTCGTCCCCTGTCTAGGTGACATCCTCAGTGCTTGGGAGCCTCCTGTGAAGCGCTTCTGTTGTGTTTCCTCCGGAGGAAACACCACAGAAGCGCTTCACAGGAGGCTCCCAAGCACTGAGGATGTCACCTAGACAGGGGAAGAAATGTTTGCAACAAAACCTTCCAGCTCGGCGAACAGAACCACAGCAACGAGCACCTGAGCTACAACTCTTCTCACAAACTTTGAACATGTAATACTTGCTCCTTATTGGTCTTAACATGTTCTGGAACCTCACCATCCCAACTGAAATCCCCGGCTACAATGCCTTTCTCCTGTGTGA
Source organism: Chiloscyllium plagiosum (assembly GCF_037043375.1). NCBI lineage: Eukaryota > Metazoa > Chordata > Chondrichthyes > Orectolobiformes > Hemiscylliidae > Chiloscyllium > Chiloscyllium plagiosum. Next base: position 29,040,434 of record NW_028270184.1, on the reverse strand, counting down.
ATACAGATGGGAAGTATTCATTGAAGACCTCACCTACTTCCTCTGGCTCAATGCACAGATTATCCTTTTGGTTTCTAACAGGTGCAACTCTTTAACTGGCAATCTTCTTCCTCTAACTACACTTATAAAATACCTAATGGCCTTTCCTTAACAGTATCTGCCAAGGATATTTCATGCCTTTTGTTTGCCCCTTATTTTTAAGGCCCCCTTCCCTTGCATACACTATACTTTTGAAGAGCTTCCCCTGTTTATATCACACTGTACCTACTTTATCCAGCTCACGATATCGCTTGACCAGTATTCACTGGAGTTACTGCCTTTGTCATTCACTCTTCTGGGAGCACACTGGCCCTGAATTCTCACTGTATCACTTTAGCTTTCTTCTTTTATCCGGATATGAACCCAACTGCAAATAGTTCCTCCCAGTCTGTATTTGTCAGATCCTGTCTCGTGATAATGATAATGCCCAGTGACAGTAATATTCTCATGATTAGGGGGCTTCTCCAAATTTGGCACCTTCACTTCTGCACTATACTTATCTCCTTCCACAATGACTTTGAAACTTCCTGTTGTGTCCACTATCCCTAAAGCGCTGGAAAAATCCTTATGTCTGTCATCTTGTCCAGCACCTACAACCTTACTCTGTCTGTAACATCCATGCCTTGCTGACCTGCCCTTCAGCCTCTCCAGCACATGATATCACTGTAACCTTCTGCAGTCCCCACAGCACTTCTCCATCCTTTCATACAGCGCCGCATTACCTCTAACCATTCAGGAAGTACGGAGGCATGGGATACAGAGAAACCTGTCTGTCTGGATGCAGACTTCCTGGCCCATAGAAGACAGAGGGTGATGATAGATGGAAAGCATACAGCCTGGAGCTCAGTGACCAATCGTGTTCTGCAGGCATCAGTTCGTGGAACCATGCTCTTTGTGATTTTTATAAATGACTTGGATGTGGGAGTGGAAGAGTGGGTTAGTAAGTTTGCCGATGACACAAACATTGATAGAGTGGTGGATAGTGTGGAGGGCTGTTGTAGGTTGCAATGGGGCATTGCTATGATGAGGAGTTGGGCTGAGAGGTGGCAGAAAGAGTTCAACCTGGAAAAGTGTGAAGTGATTCATTTTGGAACGTCGAAATTGAATTCAGAATATTGGGTTAAAATAGGATTGTTGGCAGTGTGGAGTAACAGTGGGATGTTTGGTTCCACATTTAGATCCCTCAAAGTTGGCACACAAGCTGATAGGGTTGTTAAGAAGTAATACGTTGTGTTGGCTTTCATTAGCTGGGGGATTGAGTTTCAGAGCCGTGAAGCTGTGCTGCAGCTTTATGGAGCTCGGCTTAGACAACACTTCGATATTAAGTTCAGTTCTGGTCCTCTCATTACAAGGATGTGGAAGCTTTAGAGATGGTAAAAAGGAGATTTACCACGATTTTGCCTGGACTGGAGTGCATGTCTTATGAAGAAAGGTTGAGGGAGGTAAGGCTTTCCTCACTGGAGTGAAGAAGGGTGAGGGGCGACCTGGTAAAGGTGAACAAGGTAATGAGAGGCACAGACAGTGAACAGTGAACGATTTTTTTCCCCATGGCAGAAATGGCTATCAGAAGGGAGTATAATATTAAGATGATAGGAAAAAGGTTAAGGGGAGATTTCAGAGAGTTTTAATTCTCCACACAGAGTGGTGGGTGCGTCGAATGCATTGTAGTGGTGGTAGTCGAGTTGGATACATGAGGGACATTTAATAGACTCTTGGAAGAAGCATATGGATGATAGTGTAAAATGAAATGTATGGAGGTTCGTTTGATCTTAGAGGAGGATAAAAAGTCGGCATAACATTGAGGGCCGAAGGGCCTTGTTCTGTACTGTTTTATGTTTTACGTTCCGTATGGAAAACTGGGTAATCCGATCTGATCAAGGTAAAAGGATACGGCATCCAGGAGGAGCTAGTCAACTGGATATACAATTTACTTCACGGTAGGAGACAGAGGGTAGTTGGAGACATTTTGTTTTTCTGATTGGAGGTGCAGTCAGTCCATTGTTGTTTGTCATTTGGATAATTGATTTGGCTGAGAATATTAGTTTCCTTGTAAATACGTTTGTGTGTGGCACTAAAATTGGTGATATACTGAACAGTGAAGAAGGTTAACTATGTAAAAACAGAATGAACAGTACTGCTGGGATAGTGGGCTGAAGAATAGCAGATGGAGTTTAGTTAGATAAATGTGACGTGTTCCATTTTGGTGAAACAATCCAGGGTGGGACTTGTACAGTTAATGTTCGGGCCTAGGTAATGTTGTCAGTCAGTGACCCAGGGATGCAGGTCCACAAAACTTTGAAAGTGGTGTCCCAGGTAGACAGACTGGTAAAGCAGGCATTTGGGATGGTTACCTTCATTGATCACAGCATTGACAGCAGGCGATGGGATGTTATGTTGTGGTGGGCATTGGTGAGGTCACCATAAAAGCATTCTTGATCAGTAGGAGAAATACATCTGGTTCACTTACATCCTTTACCGAAGGACATCTGACATTCTAACCTGGTCTGGCCAACATGTGACTCCAGAGCCACAACAATATGGCTGACTCGGAGCTGCCCTCTGGTTAATTAGCAGTGGGCAATTAATGCTGGTTCAGGTAGTGACACCCAAAGCCCATAAATGAATAAACAAAAATACAAATGTCCCTCCCTTCCTCTGCAAACACCTCCAGCTGCAGCAATTCGTATTGACTTTCTAACGCCGTTCAAGCCCTGACTACTCTCTGTAACACTCTCACCACCTCCAGCACCTTCACCTCTCCCTGTTCCTAGTGTGACATTAAACCCTGACAATGATTTCCCTTCCCACTGCCCTCCTCCTGCAAGCAGACAGTCCACAATCCCTCTAACACTTACTGCACAAACACTCTCTCGCTTGAGAATTGTTTTTACTTTTTGGTGATCTTCTAAGCCTGATAATCTAATATGGTCCATTTTGTCCTGATTGAGGGACAGCAGGGAATTTCTTGCTGAAGTCTTGACTGTTTCAATGGAATGTCCTTTTGTTGAGTGTTTTACATCATTCTTCAAGTGTTTTCAACTGTTCGCTTACAGACACATATTTCAGTCTGTTCATCCTGTTAACTCTTGGTCAGTTTGAGATTAGATTAGATTACCTATAGTGTGGAAACAGGCCCTTCGGCCCAAAAAGTCCACACTGACCCGCCGAAGCATAACCCACCCAGACCCATTCCCTTACATTTACCCTTTCACCGAACGCCTCGGGCAATTTAGCATGGCCAATTCATCTAATCTGCACATTTTTGGATTGTGGGAGGAAACCGGAGCACCCGGAGGGAACCCAAGCAGACACGGGGAGAATGTGCAAACTCCACACAGACAGTCGCCTGAGGCGGATTCTCCACTCAAACCCATGTAAATGGGCTATTTTGTTTCCAGTTGTGTCTTGTCCATTCTGTGATTCATGTTAAAGCTTTATAACTATTTAAACGTCACTTTATCCCAATTTTCCGGAGGATCTGTCAGTGTGACATTACTCGTTCACTCAGCTTCATCAGACAACGGTCGCTCTGGGATAGTTACGTCCCTCGCCAGTTTCACAATGTGTTTTTCAAAGAAACACTGAGGAAAAAAGAAAGTTCTTTGAACTCCTCTTCTCTTGTCAGTGTGATTGTCCCAGATTATATGAATATTGAAGTTTCCCAAAATTATCACAATGCCTTTGCTAAAAATTCCAATGTGTTCCTGTTTAATGCAGTGATGAGCAATGAAGTGCTGTTCAGTGGCTAAACTTGTTCTGCTGATTGTGTCCTTGGCAAGTAGTAGCCAGAATTTACATTCAGACTGACTCTACTTCATGATCTGAGGCCAAATACGTTCTCTGTATTGCCTTTCTTAACCATTTCTGTCAGCGTTTCCCAACCATCCTTTCCCATTCTGCCTTAGATCCCGCAAGATTGTGAACGATTGAATATTTATGTTCCACCTTTTGTTCGTCCTGTAACCATGTCTCTCTAGTGTCTAACTCCCATTTATCTCTGTGTCACAAATCCATCTACATTATTGAAGATACTTCGTCCATTCCAAAAAAATAATTTACTCTTTCCCATAATCTCCTGTCACAAACCTATTCACTGATGTACAGTTTTAGTTAAACGTTTTCCATCCTGTTCCTGTCTGCTTGACTTCAGTCACATTCCCATGCTGTTCTGATGCTTCACTTTTTCTCTTTGGATTTGGAAAGCTCCTTTCACTTGAACCCTGTCCCTGCATCCTTTCTGTCAGTTTAAAGCTCTGTCCATGAACCTGCCGACATAATTACCACCACTCCGTTCTCATCATGATTCCATTGGGTCCCAGTGCAACGGGATTGTTTTTATTTACTTGTGGGATATGGGTGACCAGCTTTTCTTGCCCCCCTCCCGAGCCCTAGCTGCCTTTGAGCTGAGTAACTTTTTCGGCCATTTCAGAGGGTAATTGAGAGGCAAACACTTTGAGTTGGGGATGTCGTGCAGACCCCAGATGATGGGCAGATGTCCTTCTCGAAAGGACCAGTGTCTTTTTGATGAACAAAAATTATTTTGTACATCAGCAATGATTTCATACTTATTCATGAATTGTTAATTGCAAGTTTTTATTAATTATTGATTTAAATTTCCCCCATTTCTGATGGTGGGATTCAAACCTGTCTCCCCTAAACATTAGCCGAGGTTTCGGATACATGCTCCAGCAATAATACCACTCGGCCATTATCTCACCTGCTCACAGGTTGCTCATTCCTGACCAGTTATACCAGTGCAAAATGAAGCAAAACCCGTTCTTCCGAAACAATTGTTTGATACTGACATCTTCCAGCTCTCTGGTGATATCACTCAGTCTCTCTCCATGTGGTATCCCTCACTGTGAGGGTCTAATTGCTACTTCTTTCAGTGTTTCTCACTCTTGCAGCTACTCCAGATCCTGAGCCAACAGAATTCCCCACTCCAGAGAGACGCAGCAGAACAGGCCAAGGATGGAGCCTGGGATTTTCCAGGTCTCTGTGTGACTTAGTGCTATTCTCCATGTTTAACTCTCACTGCATAAGTCTAATTTCCCATTCTGTCTATTACTCTGTCTCCTGTAGGTATTTAGGGAGTTCCTGACTCAATAGACTTTCCAACTGCTGGGTGTCTCGTCCATCACCTCATTGAAGATGGTTAGTCAGCCAGAGAGACAAAGGGCAGGGAGATCTGGAGCATTCAATAAATCAATAGACAATAGACAATAGGTGCAGGAGTAGGCCATTCTGCCCTCCAAGCCTGCACCGCCATTCAATATGATCATGGCTGATCATTCCTAATCAGTATCCTCTTCCTACCTTATCTCCATAACCCTTGATTCCACTATCTTTGAGAGCTCGATCCAACTCTTTCTTAAATGAATCCAGAGACTGGGCCTCTACTGCCCTCTGGGGCAGAGCATTCCACACAGCCACCACTCTCTGGGTGAAGAAGTTTCTCCTCATTTCTGTCCTAAACGGTCTACCCCGTATGTTTAAGCTGTGCAGTGATGTAATATCACTCACAGTGCATAGAGCGGAGAGCAATGAGAGGGCTCCAAACATCGGCTAACAAGACATGATATAGATACAGTTCTGGAGGGGGATCACATTACGACACACCCCAGGCTCAATCCCCACCCCTACTGTAAGTTCTGTTGTACTAAGTCTCACTACTCTGTAACACTGTATCTGTGGCATGTCTTGTGGACCAGAGTCTTCAATAATTTGGAACTCCTATAACAGTTCCTGTCTCTGTAACCTCCTCCCTTCCCGATAGCCCTCCACATATTTGAAAAGTACTGCATTCCAGACTACCATCCCTATTGCTGTAACTTGCTTCAGTGTCTATAACATGCCTTACCTCGGTCGTCTCCTCCTCCAATAACTGGAGACAGAGCCAAGCATCACGGAAATGGTTCCTTCGATCCAACTAGTCCATGCTGACCAGAGTCCATGTACGAGTCGCGTTTTCCTGCACTTGACCCATATCCCTTCAAACCTTCTCCTCCCCATGTACCTGCCCAAATGTCTTTTACATGTTGTCATTGTACTTTTCTCTACCACTTCCTCTGGAAACCTATTCCATATCTGCACCATCCACTGTGTGAAAAATGTTCTCCTGCAATCTCATCTAAGTCTTTCCTCTCCCATCACATATTTATGCTCTCTAGAACACAGAACATGACATTGCTGGCCTTTCGGCTCTCGATGTTGCGTCGACCTGTGGAACCAATCTGAAGCCCAAGTAGCTAACACTAGTCCATTCTCGTCCAATGACTTTGTAAATGTCCTTAACGTTGGTGAGTCCACTACTGTTGCAGGCAATGCATTCCATGCCCCAACTATTCTGAGTAAAGGACCTACCTCTGGCATCTGCCACATATCTATTTATTAATATTAGTATCAACCTCAATTTAAAGCTGTCTGCCTTCGTTCTCGGCATCGCCATCCGAGGGAAAAGGCTCTCATTGTCCAACCCATCTAACTCTCTCACTATCTTATATGTCTCAATTAATTGACCTCAAACGTCTTCTCGCGAAAAGAAAGAGATTCAAGTCACTCAGCCTTCCTCATAAGACCTTCACTCCAGACTCGGTAAAATCTTAGTAAGTCTCCTCTGAACCCTTCCCAAATCTTTCACATCCTTCCTGTAATGCAGTGATCTGAACCATAGGCACCACTCCAAATGCGGCCGCACCAGTGTTTTGTATAACTGCAGCATGATCTCATGGTTCTGAAACTCAATCCCTGTACCAATAAAAACTCACACGCTGAATGTCTTGTTAACAACTCTATCAACCTGGTGGCAACTTTCAACGATCTATGTACATGGACACAGTGATCTCTCTGTTCATCTGCACTATCAAGCTCTGCTTTACCCACAACCATCTGTTTGGTCACCTTCTCAAATACGTTAGTAAGGCGTGAGGCGGTGCAATGAGGCGTGACCTACCCTTCACAAAACCGTGCTGACTTTCCCTCATCAACGTATTCATCTCCAGATGATTATAAATGCTAGCCTCTTTTACAAGCCTTTCCAACACTTTACCCAGAATCGAAGTATGGCTCACAGGTCTATAATTACCCAGGATTGTCTCTACTTCCCTTCTTAGACAAGGGGACAACATTTGCTCTCCTCCAGCCTTCTGGCACTATTCCTGTAGACAATGATGTAATAAAGATCAAAGCCAAAGTTTCGGAAATCTCCTTCCTGGTTTACCAGCGAATCCAAGGATCAATCCTATCCAGCGCAGGGGATTTACCTAATTTCGCACTTTCCAGATTTGCTAACATCTTTTCCTTTTGCAGTTCAATCCCATCTAGTTATGGACCCCACTACCCTGGGGTAAAGACATTGGCTAATCAACTTACCTGCACCTTCATGGTTTTCTAAACCTTTATATGGTCACCCCTCAGCCATCTACACCCAATGGAATTGCGAAAGACAATGACACAAATATCCCTGTTTGGGTCCCTGCCAAACTTTGTCACAATTTTCTGGGATACACCTGTTCAGGATCTAGGGATTTCTCTACATTTGTGTTCTAAGACCTCCAGCACCACCTCTTCTGTAATGGGGACTCGTTACAAGCCATCACTGTTTCTTTCCCTTTGATTCCTTGTCTTTGTCCACAGTGCGTTCTGACATGAAATGTTCATTTAGGGTCTCGCCCATCTCCTGCGGTTCGACACTTGGATGGCCTCACTGATCTTTAAGGAGCCCTATTGTCTCTCCAGTTGCTTTTTTGTACTTGTGTGCTGTAGACAATTATTTGTATTCTCCTTAACCTTATCTGCCAAAGCTATCTCATCCCCCCCCCCCCCATGTTGCATTCCAACTTATCCAGCCTCTCCGATTGTGTCAAACGCACCAGTATCAGTAATAGCTTTGTCAATTTTTGCTCCATTTCCACTTTTAGGAAATGCTTCCTAGATCAGAAAGGTCAGAATTCTACGCAGCACTCCAAAGCTGTGCTGACTATCCCTAATCAATCCTTGCCGTTGCAAATGTAACTCCTGTCCCGCGGAATCGCTTCCAACTGGCATCAAACTAATTGGTGTTGATGTCCCTGGCTTTCCCTCGCAGCCTTTCCTAAACACTGGCACAACATTAGACACGCTCCAGGCTTCCAGCTCATCACCAGTGGTTGTCAGTGATAGAAAAATCTCTTTAAGTGACCCCACACCTTCTTCTTGAGCTTCCCACAATATCCTGTGATATACTTGATTAGTTCCCAAGGATTTATCCATCTTACACGCATTTTAGAACCTTCAGTACCTCATGGAAGACATGACTGTTTTTTTTTTCCCTGACCTCCCCAGTCTTCCTCCACAGTAGGTTCAAACGTGAAATCTTTGTTCAGGATCCCGCCTATCTCCTCTGGCTCCACTCATTCGTATTTAAGGAGCCATATCCTGCCCCAGTTAATCTTCTGCTGTTAATATATTTGAAGAATCTCTTTGGATTTTCCTCAGCCTGATCTGCCAACACGTTTTGTGGTCCCCTTTGGGCCCTCCTAATTTCCCTGTGAAGTGAATTACTCCATGTACAATGTTCTTCAATGGATTCCATTAATCTAGCTGGCGATATGTGACACGTGTCCCCTATTTGTTGACCAGAGTCTCAATACCCCCAGTCATCCAGTGTTTCTTACTTGTGTCAGCATTGTCAGTCACACTAATAGGAATATGCTAGTCCCAAACTCTCATTTTATATCTCTTTTGAAAGCTTCCCATATGCCTGATATCCCTTTACCTGCAAATAGCGTCGTCAATCAATTGTTAAAACTCTTCACTCATAGCTTCTAGATTCATGGAAGGCTCGTTTTGATCATTAACTTGTGGGCCAGCCATGTTCTTTTCCATCGCTATTTTCAAACTCATACGATTGTGGTGACTTTGCCAAAGTGTTGCCCCACGAACACCTCAGTCCCTTTCCCTACGTTGTTTCCCAAGGGGAGGTCAGGTTTTAACCCTTCCTGCAGTCCGATCATTTACATTCTGACTGGGACAGTTTTCTACAACACGCCTAACAAATCCCTCCCATCCAAGCTCTGAACACTCTGGCAGGCCCCGTCTAAGTTTGGAAAGATAAAATCCCCAACCATTACTCCTCTATCATTCTTACAGATATCTGAGATCTCCCGACATATTTGCTACTCCATTTCCCGCTGACTATTGAGGGCCTCTAGTGCAGTCATATCAAAGTGATGACCAATTCTCATTTCTCATTTCCACCATTACAGCATCACTGGGCGATCCCCAGAAATATCCTCTCTAAGTGCTTCAGAGATGCTTCACTGATCAAAAACTCCACTCCCTCTCCTCTCTCACCTCCTGTTCTCTCCATTCCGTAGAACCTGTTCCCTGGAACATTGAGCTGTCAGCCCTGTCCCTCCCTCAGCTGTGTTTCTGTCATACTTATGGCGTCCCAGTCCCATGCCCATGCACCAGGTTCATCTGCCTTACCTGTTGGGCCTGTTACGTTGAAATAAAGTAGTTTAATTGATGCGTTTTCCCTCATTGCCTGCTGTGCTCTTGCCTGCCTTGTCTATTTAAATGACTCTCTTGAAATTCTGTCCCAGCCTCAACCTTCAGACTGTATACTGAGACCACCCCCCTCACTGTGGACAACACCCTTAGCTATCATGTCATCTGTAAACCTAATAATTATACCTTCTGCTTTCACATTCAAGGTGTTAATGTCCATAATAAACAGCAATGGTTCCTGCACAGTTCCCTGTGATACACCCACTGGTGAAAGAATTTCAAACACAAAACCAACCCTCCAAAAATTGTGGATCCAATATGCCAACTTGCCTTAAATCGCATTGGTCTGTTGGACCAGCCTTCCATGTGGGACCTTGTCAAAGGCCATAGTGAACCCCAAAGAATCCACATCATCTGCTCAGCCCTCATCAAAACTTTTATTCGTAATTTCAAAGAAAACTCAGCTGAATTAATCAGACAGGATCTTCCTTTACCAAATCCGTGCTGACTATCCCTAATTGTTTCCTGCCTTTCCAATTATTGATTCATCTGTCCATCAGAATTGTTTCCAATAATTTCCCTCCCCCTGCTGTCAGACTATCTGCTCTGTAGTTACCTGGCCTATCCCTGCTGCCCTTCTTGAACAAAGGAACCACATTAGCTATCCTCTAGTCATTCGGCACTTCACCTGTGGTTAGCAAAGTATTAAATATATCTAGCATGGCCCCAGCAATATCTTTCCTTCCCTCCCATAACAACCTGGGATACATTTCATTGGGCTCTGGGGATTTCTCCACAGTTATGCCTGTGAAAACATTTAATACCTCCTCCATATTGATCTTAACATATTCTCGAACCTCACCATCTCAACGGAAATCCCCGGATACAATGCCTTTCTCCCGTGTGATGACAGATGGGAAGTATTAATTGAAGACCTCACCTACTTCCTCTGGCTCCATACACAGATTGTCCCCTTGGTTTCCAACAGCTGCAGTCTTTACTGGGAATCCTCTGACTCTGACTATAATCACAAAATATCTTGTAGCTTTTCCTTAATAGTGTCTGCCAAGGATCTTTCGTGGCTATTGCTTATCCCTTATTTTTAAGGACCCCTTGCCCTCTCTGTTCTTGTGAAGAGTTTCACCTGTATTTATTGAACTGCATTTCCTCGATCAAACCCACGATATCACTTGATCAGTATTCAGTGGACTTTCTCCCTTTGTCATTCCCAGTTTATTAACACACTGGCCATGGATCCTCACTGCATCACTTTAAAATACTCCACTTTCCAAATATAGCCCTGACTGCAGGTAGTTCATGCCAGTCTATGTTTGCCACATTCTGTCTCATTATAGAAGACTCAGTTGTGAGGGGGACAGACAGGAGACTGTGTGGCTACAGAAGTGACCCCCGGATTGTGTGCTGCCTTCCGGGTACCAGGGTCAAAGATGACTCTGAGCTGTTACTGAACATTCTGAAGGTGGAGGGTGAACAGCCAGAGGTTATTATGCACATCGGCCCACATGACAGAGGTAGACAAAGGGATGGGGCCCTGTGAAATGCGTATCGGGCATTAGGTCAGAAGTTAAAAAGCAGCATCTCAAGGGTAGTGAGCTCCAGATTACTCCCAGTGCCATGTGCCAGTGAGGATAGACATAGAAAGATAATCCGGATGGATGTGTGGCCGAGGAGCTGGTGTAGGGGACACAGGGCATTCAGTTCTTTTGAGCATTGGGATCTCTTCTGGGTTAGAGGTGACCTGTACAAGATGAGGGGGGGGGGGGGGGGGGAGCGACTTGGACTTGAAGCAGAGGAGCACCAATATCCCTTGGTGGGGGGTTGGGGGGTGCAGATGGGCTGACTGGCAACGCACGAAGCCTGACTGGGAAGGCAGACGAGCTCAGAGCATGGATTGGCTCTGGATACTGGTATATTCCAGCCATAGCAGAAATATGGCTGAGAGATATAGGACACTGCTGAGCAAGGAACAGCTACATTCGAGGCCTCAATACCACCATCTTGTGTGGGCATTTCTTTCCCCTCTGATGTATGGTCCTCAATGAGACAACCCAGGTGGCCCCAGGTATCACTCCTGGTCCATGCTGTATTAGTGATCTCTGTAATATCCTCCATTCCCGATCATCGTTCCTCTGTTTGGAATCTTCTCTATTCCCCACAATGCTCTCTGTCTCTGTCAGGTTCTGCAATCGCTAACAACCTAATCGCTAAACGTCTCCGGTAAATACTAAATTCCTTCATCCCGGTAAACCCCGACAGTCCAGTCTATCCCTGTAAGCCTCTCCTACCAATACTACCCTCCATGTCAATGTATTTGCCTTTAACCTCTCCATCCTTCCCTATCTGGGGAAACGTCTCCAGCTCCTCCAAGCCTTCCTTGTCTGTGAAAAATTATTCACTCCATTGACCTGTCCCAATCTGTGTAATCCCTTCCAGATCTAAATACCTCCCTGTCTTTGTAACTATGTCAGGCTCCTACCTGAGAATCTCACTATCAGTGTAATCTCCCAAGGAACTCCTAACTTTAAGAACCCACTCCACCTGATAACATCCTCCATGTCTGTAGAAACCTTCCATTTCAACCGTCCCTTTCATGGAACTTAGTCTCTATAATCCTAATGATGACGATAAACTCTTCTTCTCTAAAGCGCACTCAATCTCTGTAAACTCTGCTGGTCCCTACTCCCCTCCCTGTGCATGTAATCTGCTTCAGTCACTACATATCTTTATACCTTTAACGTCCTCCCCATGTGACTACACTATTTATTTCCGTTACCTTCATGAGCTTCCATAATTCTCACTATGACTCTCACCATGTCCCATCCCTACATCCGTCTGTTTTTCTGAAAGGTCCTCCTTATTCTTAAAACCCCCCCTAACTATGTCTCCTGTTCCAGCTTCCACATCTCTCTCTGGAGCAGTTAAAGCTGCTCCAATAACCTCAAGCCTCCTGGTCTTTCTAATTCCCTTTAGTTGTGAAACTCTCCCCATGTCTGTAATATATCCTGCAGTGTCGAAAGCTCTCCCTATATTTGTATGGTCCTCCAATCCCTACAACTGTCCCTATTTTTGTAACATTATCCTGCACCTTGAAACCTCCTGATTGCTGAACCTTCTTCAGACTCTGCACTTTCTCTATTTCTGCTACTTTCTCCTGCTCTTAGAACACGCCCTGTCTGTATGATCCCCTGCAGTCTCTGCAGCCATCCGTATCTCAAGCCACAAGCTACCTCCACAGTCCCCCCCCACCCCCCCACAAACACCTTTTCCTGCTTCCAGTCCCTTCAGCACCTTCTATAACTGCAAACTGCCCATTTGCCAAGGCTACTCCAGTTCCTACAATGTCTGTCAGAATCCAATGCCCACACTCTCTCTAATCTGCAAGTCTCTCTGTAATCTGTTAACATCTGCAGCCACCACTATTGTCCGTAACTTTCTTCGGTCTTCCAGTCCCAGTAAGCTTCCCATTCTTGCATTAACTAAAGCCTGTGTATGTTAGTACTGCCTAAAAACTTGCATGTCTATGTAAACTGCTCCAAACCCTCACTATCTCCATAAACACCTGCTAACCCTAAATCCATCTCTCCAGTCCTATCAAAACCCCCAATCTATGGAGCCCATTTAATCTTCCCTTGTTGGGTAATCTCTTGAAGTTCCTGGCGATTTCCCAATTTTAGCAGTTCCCCCAATCTTTATGACTCTCCAATTCCGATAAGACTCACTTTCATTGCCAGCTTATCTCTTCTCAAAACCTACCAATAATCTGCTTATTCTTCTCCAATTCTTAGAAATTAATCTATTTAAATTCCACCCTGCTTCTCCCCCAACCCTCCCAACCACAGGAACCTCTTTCAGTTTGAGCAACCCTCCTCATCTGTGTAACTGTCTCTAACCCAGTAACCTGGCATTCTCCATTGCCTAGGTAAAAACAATGCTGCAGATGCTGGAAACCAGATTCTGGATCAGTGGTGCTGGAAGAGCACAGCAATTCAGGCAGCATCCGAGGACAGGCAAAATCGACATTTCGGGCAAAAGCCCTTCATCAGGAATAAAAAAAGGATGCTGCCTGAATTGCTGTGCTCTTCCAGCACCACTGATCCAGAATTCTCCATTGCCTTCCTATCGATTAGCCTGCAGAACCTAGAAGCCTTCGAATATCTGTAAACGTCTTCCATCACTACAACCTTCCATATCTCTCTTCGGACTTATCTCTTGGAAGCACCCCCTTTCTGTCCCTCTCAGTCTGCCTGCCTCACCCTACACCCATCCCTATCCCTATCTCCAGAATTTAATCCAGCTCCCTCTATCTCTGTAAATTCCTCCAATCCCCAAACCCCTTTGTCCCGCTGACATTCTTGATCAGATATAACTCTGTTTAACTCTAACATCCTTGTGTCCCTGTAAGCCTCCCTATCTCTGTAACCTCTATCCATCTGTTCAGACCCCCACTACTGAGGAATGACTCCCTGTATTCGCCATAAGGCAGATGGAATGAGAGTGAATTGATATGATTGAACCGTCATTCCGGAGATGAAGCTGCAGAATGACCATCACAGGGAAGGGAATATTGAAGGGTTGTTGGGATCTATGGAAAAAGGCAACAAGTTGTGAAGAAAGGATGAGGTTAATGCATTAATGAAACAGTCATATGGATCTGAAGATCAGATGTTGGAGTCTATTTGGGTGGAGGAAGCAGCAGCAACCGTTAGCAGGAATTATTTTATGGGCACCAGAAAGTGATGGTAATGGCAATATGGTTACGATCAGGACACTGAATATACTTGTAGCAAGGGCAATACAGTTACTGTGTGTGACGGTGGTCTCCATCCCGACTGGATAACTAATGAATATCAGGGCTATAATGGATGGAATCCTGGATTGCATACGAGATGGTTTTCCATGTCATCATATCAAGGAGCCATCAACAAAATTGTCTATTGTAGATCAAATGCTGTGTAATAATAAATATCTAAAAATCCTAATCTAAAGGAGTTTTGTGAGCAGAGATCCACAATGTTATAATGTAGATGCTCAGTTTGAGATAAGACCATGAGAAGTAGGAGTGAAATTAGACCATTTGGCCCATTGAGGATGCTCTGCCCTTCAATCTGATCATGGCAGACCTGATACTCTTCAACTCTACTTTCCTGCCTTTTCCACAAAGTCCTTGTTTCCCTGATTCATTAACATCTGACCATCTCTGCTGTAAATATTTTTAATGACCCAGCCTCGACAGCCCCCTCCAGTCAGGAATTCCCACAGAGTCACTATCCTCTGAGTGAAGACATTCCTCCTCATCTCCATCTTAAATGGGTGAGCCCTTGATCGGATTTTATGACCTGTGGTTACAAATTCTCTCACAACTGAAACGAAGGGAAATGACAAAGATAATTATTGGAGATGAAATGAAAATTGGTGGAGATGGGGTTAACAAACTGAATGTCCAAAGTTGCAGAGCTTTACAGATCAGTTGGAAAGATTTGCAGAGAAATGGCAAATTGAGTTTAATCTGGACAGGCGTGAGGTGATGTCAGATTCAAGTGGAAATTTAGGATACTGAGGGAAGTTGATAAACAGAAAGATCTTGGTGCAAGACATTAACTCCCTGAAAATGGCAACAGAAGTGTTTCAGACAGGAAAGAAAACAAATAGAACACTGGCCTTCATCGGTCACAACGTTGGGTATAGTGGGTTGCATCTGATGTTGCAATTGTATGAAACTTCTGCTTGGCCACATTTCGAGCACTGTGTGCAGTTCTCATCTCCACACAATAGGAAGGATGTGGAGACATTGGAGAGGGTACAAAAAGGGTTTATCAGCACGTTGCCTGTGTTAGGTTTTTCATGGTGTGTTAGGTGGAAGAGGAACTTAAACAAAGTTGGATTGTTTTGCAAGAGTATCAGAGGCTGACAGGAGACCAGTTACAGGAATATAACATACGGAGAGGGATAGATAATGTGGATAGTCGGAATCTCTTTTCCAATGTGTAAGTTTCAAATACTAGAGTGCATAGGTTTAAAGTGAGAAAGAGGACGTTTAAACGAGATGTGTGAAGCAAGTTTTTTTTTTAATATAGAGAGTGGAGGTTACTGAGGGAGGTCGTAGCAACAGATGGTGAATAAAGTTTCAAAGTGGAATTTAGACAGAAACATGAACAGGGATACGGGATATGGACCATGTGCAGGAAGATGGGATGAGTTAGAATAGCATCTTGCACAGCACAGCCATAGTGGGCCAAAGGGCCTGTTGCTGTGCTGTCCTGTTATATTTTCTAACTTCACAGCATCTGCCTGATCAGAGCCCCTCAGAATCTTGGATCTCTCTCATTATCTAAACTTCAATGGGTTCAACCTCAATCTACTCCACCTCTTCTCACTAGAAAATCCCTCCATTCCCAGGATCAGCCGAGTGACCCTTCTCTGACCTGCCTCCAATGCGACAGTATCTTTCCTTCGGGCACTCAAACTGTTCATAATATTCTCGGTGTGGTCTGACTTGAACCTTGCCTAATTCTAGCTCGATCTGCCTATTTTTAGACTCCATTCCCTTTGTAATAAATGCCAGAATTTGATTTGAATTCTCTATTACCTGCTGACCTTGGAAGCTAACCTTTTTATTTGATGAACAAGAACTCCCATAACCCTTTCTGCCGCCAGTCGGAAACCAAATAGTGTTAGTCTGACATTAAGTCGGGAGCATCCTAAAATTGTTAGAAAGGATTTTTAAAATACAATAACTGGCCACTTAGAAACACATTTTATAAAAGTGAATTTGTTTTTGAGCCTGTTGGATTTAATTTATTTGTGTGAATATAAATGGCTGAATTGAATGGGTATAGAAGTGGTGTAGTGGTACGGGGGATATGGTGTCTTTGAATTATCAGAAGCCTTTACACATCTTTCAATAAGGGCTAATGAGTAACTTGGTAGAGAATAGGACCTCTGAAATATGAATACGTTCGCCTATGTGTGGAACCAGAAGAGGTGAGTGAGATATTAGACAAAATAGTGTTGTCAGTATTTACTGTGGCGAAAGACATGGAAGCTCGGGAAAATGGGGAAGTAAATAGTGATGTCTTTGAAAGAATCCTCAACAGAGAAGAGAAAGTGCTGGAATCTTAAAACAAATAAAGTTAGATCAATCCTCAGTAGCTCATTAGGTGTATCCTATAATATTGTGGAAATCGAGGGAAGAGATTGCACTGCCCCTAACAGAAATATTTATATTATCAACAGATGTAGTGTGGTGCCGGAAGACTGGAGGGAGGATAATGCTATTCCATCAATTAAGGGCTGCAGGAAAAGCCGGGAAATTACAGCCCCCGTGAGCCAAGTGGTGGGGAAGTTGTTGGAGGAAAATATGAGAAAAAGGTACCACATATATTAACAAAAGCAAGGGCTGATTCGAGGTGGATAGCATGCCTTTGTGAGTGGAAAAGAGTGTTTCACAAACCGGATTGACTCTTCGAGGAGGTGGCCAGAGACAGATGAAGGCAGAGCAGTGAACATTGTCCACATGGACTGCGAAGCATTTAGCATGGTTCGAAGGGATTTCGAACATCTAGTCAAGAGGAAGAAGGCAGCTTATTTAAGGTTGAGGAAGCAAGGGTCAGAAAGCTTTTTAAAGGGTCACATGGAGCAGCACGATGGCCCAATGGTTAGCACTCCTACATCATAGCACCACGGACTCCATTTTGGTTCCAGCCTCAGGCGACTGTCTGTATGGAGTTTGCACATTCTCCCCATGTCTGCGTGGGTTTCCTCCAGATGCTCCGGTTTCCCCCCACATCCCAAGGATGTGCATGTCAGTTGTCTCAGCCAAAATACATTACCCATAGTGTTCAGGATGTGTAGGTGTGGCGCATTAGTCAGAGCAATTGGAGAGTAATAGGGTGAGGGGATGAATCTGGGTGGGATACTGTTTGCAGGGTGTTGGGCCAAATGGCGGTGTTGGGCCAAATGGCCTGTTTCCACATTGTAGGGATTCTCTGAAAGTACAAGGAAGGAACTTAGGAGTGGACTTAGGACAGCTAGAAGGGGACATGAAAAATCATTGTTGGGAAGGATTAAGGAAAACCGAAAGGCAGTCTCCACTTAAGTGAGGAACAAGAGGATGGCCAGAGTGAGAGTAGGGCCTGTAAGGGATATTGGAGGGAACTAGTGCCTGAAGTCGGAGGAGGTAGGAAAGGACCTTGATGAATCCTATGCCTCAGTATTCACTGCTGAGAGGGACATTTGTGAGGACAGCCTGAAACAGGCTGATATACATGAACAGGTTGATGTTAAGAATGAGGATATGCTGAGAATTTTGTAAAAGATAAGGATAGATAAGTCCGCTGAACCAGATGGGGTGTGCCCAAAGTTACTGCATGAACGAGGGAAGAGATTGTTCCACTTTGGCGATGACCTTTGCACCCTCACTGTTAACTGGAGTCGGACCAGATGATTGCAGAGTTGCAAATTTTATGCCCTTGTTCAGGAAATGGATTACGGATAATCCTGGGAATTACAGACCTGTCAGTCTTATGTCTGTGGTGTGCAGATTATTGGAGATGACTCCGAGACAGGATTTATGATTCCTTGGCAAACCATAGTTCGATTACAGATAGTCAGCATGGCTTTGTAAGGCTGATCATGCCGTATAAATCTTATTGAATCTTTTGAGAATGTGACAAAACACCTTTTAGGCTCGATTCAGAAAGTACAGAGACATGGGTTACCGGAAATCCTGTCTGTCTGGATATGGAATTAATGGCCCCCAGAAGACAGAGGGTGATGACAGATGAAAAGCATTCATCCTGGAGCTCAGTGACCAGTGTTTTTCTGCAGGGAGAGGTTCCAGGACCTCTGCTCTTTGTGAGTTTATGAATGACTTGGATGTGTGAGTGGGAGAGTGGGTTAGTAAGTTTGCGAATGACACAAGCGTTGGTGGAGTGGTGAATAGCGTGGAGGGCTGTTGTAGATGGCAACGGGGCAATGACAGGATGCAGAGCTGGGCTGACAAGTGGCAGATGAAAGTCAATCTGGAAAAGTGTGAAGTCATTCATTTTGAAAGATTGAATTTGAATGCAGAATGCAATGTTAAAGGCAGGATCTTTAGTATGTGGAGGAACAGAAGGATCTTGGGTCCAGAGATCCCTCAAAGATTGCCACCCAAGATGATAGGCTTGTTAAGAAGGAATATATTGTGTTGGATTTCATTATCTGGGGGATCGAGTTTTAAAGCTGCGAGGTTATGCTGTAGCTCTATAGAGCCCTGGCTGGACCCCACTGGTAATATTGTGTTCAGTTCTGGTCTCTTCATTACAGGATGGATGTGGAAGCTTTAGAGAGGGTAAAGAGGAGATTTACCAGGATGCTGCCTCGTCTGAAGAGCATGTCTTATGAAGAAAGGTTGAGGGAGCTAAGGCTTTTCTCATTGGAGTGAAGATGTGGGAGGGTGACTTGGCAGAGGTAGACAAGATGATGAGAGGCACAGAAAGAGTGAATAGTGAGAGACATTTTTTACCTTCCGTTTATAGCCTCTAGTTTTGGACTCACTTCCCCTTGGCTATTCACCATTCTTAGGAACCGTATGGTTTTGTAAAACTTTATAACATCACTCCGTAGCCTCCTCTGCCCAAGAGAACTATTTAGGCCAATGTTACAAATATCTCCAAAGTATCTAACAAAGCGCTGGACAATGACGGCAAGTGTCCTAAATGCCACTTTCGCCACCATGTCCACCTGCAACTGTACCCCTTGGTCTCTCACTGTTCGACAACACTGGCCAGGGCCCTCCCATTAACTGTGTCATTCATCCCTGGTTTGTCTTAACAAAATCTAAAACCTGAATTAAAGTCCATCTTTCATTCCCTGGACCACTGGTCCAGTTGGTCAGTGTATTCACTGTATTCGATAACTGTATTCACTGACCACTGCACCATTAATTTGATCATCTCCAAACTTACTAACACTGACTCCTATATTCTCAACCAAATCATTTGTGTAGATGGTGCATATCAGTGGACCAGCCCTGAACCTTATGGCACATCGCTGGTCACAGGCCTCCAGTCTGAACAACAACCCTTTCCACCGCCCTCTGTCTCCTCTTGTCAAGCCAATTTTGTATCCAGTTGGCTAGTTCCCCCTGATCCCATGTGAACTAATCTTACGAACCAGTATATCTTGCTAAATCCTGTCAAAGACCCTGCTGACTTTAGTGTAGACAATGTATGGTCACCACTTCAACAAAAGTATCAAGTTAATGAGGCCTGACTTTGTACGCACAAAGCCGTGCTGACTATCTTTCATCAATCCTTGCCTCTTCCAAATGAATGTGACTCCTGTCTGGCAGAATTACTTCTACAACTTACCCACCATTAGGCTAATTGGTCTTTAGTTCCCTGGTTTTCTATTGCAGCCTTTCTTAAATACTGGAATGAAATCATAATCTTGTCATAGAGCAATAAAGCATGGAAACTGACCCTTCACTTGATACCCACCATAATCTCAAACTAAACTCATCCCAGCTGCCTGTTGCTGGCCCAAATCCCTCCAAACCATTCCTGTTCACATACTCATGCAAATGTCTTTTAAACGTTGTAATTGTACCCACATGCACCCCTTCCTCAGGAAGTTCATTCCACACTCAAACTACCCTCTGTGTAACAATTTGCCCCCATGTCTTTTTTTTTAAAATCTCTCTCTTCTAACTTTAAAAATGTCGTCTCTCCTCTTGAGAATGCCCCACCTTGAGGAAAAGGCACCGACCATTAAATTGATCTAGAAATCTTTTTTTTTCATAAAATGGACTCAGTCTATCCATCCATTTTCAATCTTAAGCCTTCCATACCCAGCAACATCCTGGTTAATCTCATCTGAACCCCTGCAGCTTAATAATATCCTCCCTATAACTGGGCGGCCACAACTGGATGGAGTATTGCAGAAGAGGCCTCACCAATGTCCATACAATCTCAACATGACGTCCCAAATCCTGCACTCAATGGACTGAGCAATAGTCAAACATGCCAAGCACTGTCTTATCCATCCTGTGATGCAAACCTCAAGAATTATGTAACTGAACCTGGAGGTCTCTCTGCGCTAAAACATTAACTGAGGCCCGAACATTAATTGTATAAGCTCTACCCTTGATTGTTGTACTAAATGTATTTGTTGCATTTATTCAGATTGAATACCATCTACGGTTTTTCAGCCCATTCACCCATATTATCAAGGTCCCTTTGTAATCTTAGCAAATCTCCTTCACTGTCCACTATGCCACCCTCCAGCCTTCCAGCGCCTCACACTTGGCTGTCGATGGTACAAATACCTTTGCTAGGGGCTCCACCATTTCTTGCCTAGCATCCCACAATGTCCTGTGATACACTTAATGAGGTACGAGGACTTTCAATTCCTTTGTGTTTTAAAACCTCCAGCACCACCTCTTCTAAAACATACACTCTTTTCAAGTCATGGAGATGGACAGCATGGAAACAGAGCCTTCGGTCCAACTCATCCATGCTGACCAGGAGATCTAACACATCTATCTCATTTATCAGCATTTGGCCCATGTACCTCAAAACCCTTGTTATTCATATTCCCATCCAAATACCTTATAAATGTTGTCATAATATCACTTCCTTTTTACATTTTGTCTCAGCTCATTCCATACACGCATCACCATGTGCATGATAAAGCTGTCCCTTCAGTTCCTTTTAAACCATTCCCCTCTAACCTCAAACCTATGCCCTCTAGTTTTGGATTTCCTAACCCCTGGGAAAAGACCTTGAATCTTTACCCAATCCATGTCCGTCATGTTTATATAAACCTCTGTCAGGTCACCACTCAGTCTCCGATGCTCCACGGAAAATAACCCCAGCTTATTCAGCAACAACCCTGGCAACATCTTGCAAATCTGTTATGAGCACTTTCAAGTTTCACAACATCATTCCTATAGCGGGGTGACTGGAATTGCAGAGAACTCCAATTGTGGTCTAATGTATTACTCTTGTTCCCTGAGTTCCCCAGTCTTTGTCCACAGTAACTTCTGGAGTGAAAAATCTGTTTAGGGTCTTAATAAATATCCTGCAGATCCACACATGAATTGCCTCATTGATATTTAAGGGCCCCAATTTTGGCTTGAGGTACTCATTTACTTTTACTATTTTATACAATCACTTTCTGGATTCTCCTTATCCTTCTCTGCCGAGGCTTTTTCATGTATCTTTTCTGCATTACTGATTTCTACCCAAAGTGTATTCCTACAGCCTCTGTGATCCTCAGGGATTCCCTTGATCCAGCTGGTTATACCTGACATTTGCCCCCTTTTCCATGACCAGACCCTCAATAGACAGCCAGCATTTCCAAATGCTGTCAGCATTGTCCTACACACAAACAGGAAAATGTTGGCCCTGAACGCTCAAATTATCTCACTTATAAAATATTCTCACTTGCCAGACTTCCCTTTTCCTGCAAATACACTCGCCAGTCACCTTTTGAAAGTTCCTGGCTAATACTATCAAGATTGGGCTGGCCCCGTTTTATAAACTGAACTTGTGGATCAGGCCTGTCCTTTTCCAGAGCTATTTGTAAACTGGTAGAACTGTGGTCACTTTTGCAAAATGCGTTCCCACTAACACCTCAGTCCCTTTCCCGATATTGTTTCCCAAGGAGTGGTCAGGTTTTGTCCCTTTCTCTTTTCAGGCCGTTTACATATTGACTGGGAGTTTCCTGGAACGCAATTACCAAATTCCTCCCTTGCAAACGCTGGCAGTCCCTGTCTAAGTTTGGAAAGTTGAAAAAAATCCCTAAAATTACAGCGTATTATTATGATTGATATTTGAGATCTCCCGACATACTTGTCCCTCACTCTACCACTAGTTATTCGGGGTTAGTAGGACAATCGTATCAAAGTGATGACACGTTCTTATTTCTGAGTTCCACATAGCTTCATTGGGCGATCCCACAGGAATATCCTATCTAAGTACAGTTGTGATGATTCATGTGATCAAAATACACCACCACCACGCGTCCTCTCTTGCCTCCCCTTCGATGCTTCCTTTTGCATCTCTACCTTGAAACAATAAGCTGCCAGCCCTGCCCCTCCCTCAGTTGTGTTTGTGTAATAACTATAATATCCCAGTCCCATGTTCCAATCCATGTCCTGAGTTCATCTTCCTTAGCTGTCAGGCCCCTTGCAATGAAATAAATGCAGTTTAATCATCAGTTTCCCCCCATTCCCTGTTATGTTCTTGCCTGCCTTGGCTTTTGAAATCACTCTCTTTAACTTGTGTACCAGCCTTAATCTTCGTTCTGACCTTACAACTGTTTAACGTCCAATACCCTGCCAGACAAGTTTATATCCTCTCAAGCAGCTCTAGTAATTTACCCCATCAGGATATGGGCCTCCCTCCCGCTCCCAGTTCAGGTGTCTTCCCCAGCCTCTCTACCTGTGCTAACCCCTTCAGGAATCAATGGATTTATCCACCAAGGTCCCCGTGTTCCTCAGTACGCCGCAAGGACTGACCATTCATTATGTCTGTCCGTTGCTTAGCATACCTCCCACAAGTTATTACCTCACATTGATCTAAATAAGCTCTGCTCAGATTATCATCTTATTGACATTAGACTGCAGCCTGAGACCATCCCCCTCACTGTGGACAACACACTCACCTTTCATGGCATCTGCAAACCGACAAATGACACCTTCCGCTTTCACATCCAAGTCATTAATGTACATCATAAACAACAGTGGTTCCTGCACAGATCCCTGTGGTACACCCGCTGGTGAAAGAATTTCAAACACAAAGACATCTGTCCGCTAATTTTACATCCAATTTGCCAACCTGCCTTGGATCCCAATGGCTCTTTACCTTTGGATCAGCCTTCCATGACGGACCTTGTCAAATGCCTTATTCAAGTCCATGTAACCCACATCATCTGCACTGCCCTCATCAATATTCTTAGACACCACTTCAAAAACTGAATTCCTCAGACAGTATCTTCCTCTACTCAATTTGTGATGACTAAGCTGAGTTGATCACTGCCTTTTCAAGTGTTGATTCATCCTCAGAATTGTTTCCAATAATGTCCCTCCCCCTGCTGTCAGACTATCTGCTCTGTAATTACCTGGCCTATCCCTGCTGCCCTTCCTGAATAAAGGAATCACATTAGCGATCCTCCAGTCATTCGGCACTTCACCTGTGGCCTGCAAAGTTTTAAGCATATCCACTAGGACCCCATCAATCTCCTTCCTTACCTCCCATAGCAGCCTGGGATACATTTCATTGGGCACTTGGGATTATCTCCAACTTTACGCCAAAGAAAACATTTAATATCTCCTCGTTATTGATCATACCATGTTATAGAACCTCACCATCCAAAATGAAGTCCGCGGCGACAATGTTTTTCTCCTGTGTGAATACAGATGGGAAGTATTCATTGAAGACTGCAAATAGTTCCTCCCACTCTGTGTTTGCCAGACCCTGTCTCCTGATAGTGAGAATGCCCAGTGACAGTGATATTATAACGATTAGGGGGCTTCCCCAAATTTGGCCTCTTAATTTCTGCACTATTCTTTTTCCAAAATGACTTTGAAACCTAGTGTTATGACAACCATCGCCAAAACATTACAAAACTCCTTATGTTTTCCATCTTGTACAGCACCTACAGCCCACTCTGTCTGTAACATCCAGCCCTTACTGACCTCCCCATCTGTATACCTTCCTCCTGCCTCTCCAGCCCATGATGTCACTGTAACCTTCTCCAGACCCTACAGCACTCCTCCACCCTGTCCTACAGCACCCCATTACCTCTAACCTTCCACCATCCATTTCACCTCCCTGTCTGTACAGAGTCCTTAAGTTCTGTAGAGTTTCCTGACAACCCTCCCTTTGTGTAACGTTCTGAAGCCACTTGAACCGTCCCAATATCTGTAACCTTGCCCTCTCTTTCCATACCTCTCTGTTTCTGTAACAAACATCCTTCTCTACAATGTTCCTTACCTCTGACCACCTCTAGTCAGTACTAGCCTTTCTAGCTCTCGAACATCCTGCAGCCACTAAAACCATTCATGTGTCTGAAACGTCCTCTCAATTGTTGTAACAACTTTCATTCACAAAACTGCCTCTGTCTATAACCTCAGCCAGTCCATGGAATCCTTGCTAACTCTGGAACCTTACCCAGTGTGTACAACTCTGAGTAGTACTAACTTCATTCAGTCTCCCCAACCGTCCCTATCTCTTATTGCCTGGCGATTCCAGAGCCCTCCTTATTGCGTTAACCTCCTCCAGGCCCTCTCATGGACACCATCTATGTAACCTTGTCCTATTCCTGACTATATATTCCTCCTTTTCCAATAAACCCTTGTGAACTTTGGAACCTGGTCTAATGTCTGCATAATCAGACACAGGGATGGCTCAGTGGTTAACACTGCAGCCTCACTGCGCCTGGGATCTGGCTTAGAATCCAACCTTGGCCGACTGTCTGTGTGAATTTTGTATGTTCTCCCTTCGACTGTGTGGTTTTTCCCGGGCGCTCTGGTTTCATCCCACAGTCCAAATGTTGCACGATCAGTGGATTGACGATCATAAAGTGTGGTTTCGGTGAGTTAACCATGAGAAATTCAGGGTTTAATGGATAGGTAGGGGGTGGATCTGGGTCAGATGCTCTTCAGAGGTTTGGAATGTACTGGTTGGGCCGAATGGCCTGGTTCCAGGCTGTGGAGATTCTATTCAGGTTTTTGTCTAGTCCTGCCAACCATCCCTGTCCCTTGAACCTTGCCTCATCCCCAGTATTCTCCTTAACACTGTAATCTCCAGTCTCTAAGACACTCCTTTCCGATGTTAACTTCTCCAGTCCTTACAAAGATCCATATGACTGTCACCTCTTCCTGTTTTTAGAACCCACCCTATAACTACTGCCATTTGTTACACCACTCCCAATCACTGTTCCCTCCTGAAACTCCCATGAACATTCATATCTCTGAACCTCATTTGGACTGTCTCAACTTCCCTATGACAGTTATGTGCTGAGACTTGCTCTATATCAGTGAAGTAATTAAGTCTTGGTATCCCTCATTAGTGTAACCTCCCTCCAGCCTTACAGCACTGAGGGTCTGTAGAAGCTCTTTTCAACCGGACAGTCATCTCTGTGACTGCAATCTCCTCCACTCCCCATAATACATTCTCTCTGAGCTCCTCTGTCGTCCATTAAACACTCCCTAACACTGTCTTTATCAGTGTAACCTTCACCAAAACACAACCTTCCCTATCTGTGTAAATCCCTACACCAGTCCCTGTCCCTCTCAGCTCCGTCTAACAATATAACCCTCCATGTCTGTGTATTTACCTTCAGTCCCTACATCCCTCCCTATCTGCGTAACCTTCTCCATGCATTTTTGCTTCACTCTCTTCAACGGTCCCTGTCAGTGTAATCTCTTCCAGATCTGAACACTCTCCCTCTCTTTAACTTTCTCAGACCACACTATCTGTGACCTACTCCGTCGGAGAACCCTTCCTCTGTAAACTGCTCCAACTCTTCAACTCTCGAAAAGCTCCTGAAGCTCTTACAGCCCTCTGTATCTACAAAACCTCTTCCAGTCCCTTAAACACCAACAGTCTGTGGATACCCGACCACTATCCCTATCTGTGTAATCCGTACAGGTCTCTGCGGCACCAGTGATCTTTAGAACTCACTTCAATGCCTATGACTCTCCCAATCAAGTTTCTACGAAACCCACTATCTATTTAACACCTTCCCGTCACTATCACCCCCCCCCCCCCGACAATGTAAGCTCCTCCACTGTCTCCACCATCTACCCATCTCCATAACCTTGTCCAGCTCTTATACCCCCATCTGCGTAAACATCACCCTCCTCTACAACCTCCTCCTGTTAGTTCTGTACTCCCTTATCTGTGAAACTGTCTCCAATCAAACCTCCTGCACCAATCTCTGAAAAATATTCCAGATTCCACATCCTTCAAGTCAAAACAACCTGAAGAATCTAAGCCTTCCTATATCGAAAACCATCTTCAGTCGTGACTACCCTGTATATCTCTGTATGTTCGTCCAGTCGATACAAACATCTTTATCTCTGTAATTTGCTCAGCTCCCGAAAACACTCCCTGTCTGTGATCCAGCCCTGTCCTACAAACATCCTTATCCTTGTAAACGTCTCCATCCCTCTCAAATTTCCAAACTTCATGAAGCCCTGTCATCCCTGTAACTCTCCACATTTCTGTAATCTCCTGTGGCTCAAAGGTCTTCCCACCCTGTGAAACCACTTCTCCTACACACATCCCTCTCAGTCTGGGTCCTCTGCTCCAGATCAGACCATTGATATCGCTGTAAACACCTCCATTCCTGAAAACTCTTCCCATTTGTGTAACCTCTTTCAGACCCCATACTCTCCAGCTTCCTGCATCCTCTTCCTGCCAATGCAACCAAAACCACGTGTTTATGTAATATCCACCAGTGCTTACACCCTCCCCAACTCAGTAACCTCTTGCAGTCCTAACAAAACACCTAAACTGTGAAACCTCTTAATTCCCTACAGTCCTCCCTCCCTCCCTCCCTCCCTCCTCAAATGCCTTCATCACCATGAAACCTCATAATTACTGAAGCCTCCTTTTGAAACTGCAAACCTCCTAATATCTGCAAAATCCTCCTGTCCTGAGATTCGTCCCTATCTCTGTAACCCCCGCCACCCTCCAGTTCCCTTCTGGGGAACATAGCAGAGGAGGGAAGATTTGTGGAGTCCGGGCCATGTTACGGAGGTAGAATCCTGGGAATTATAGATTTGGTCTAATGTCTGTGGAATGCAGATTATTGGGGAGGACTCTAACGACAGGATGTATGACTACTTGGAAAGCCATAGTTAAATTTTAGACAGTCAGCATGGGTTTGTGTGGGGCAGGTCATGCCTCACAAACCTTAGTGAATCCTTTTAGGATATGACAGAATACGTTGATGGCTCATTTAGAAAATGAGGAGGCATGGGATACAGGGAAATCTACCTGTCTGGATACAGGATTGGATGGCCCCGAGAAGACAGAGTATGGCAGCAGATGGACAGTATTGAGCCTGAAGCTCAGTGACCAGTGGTGTTCTGTAACAATCAGCTCTTGGACCCTGCTCTTTGTGATTTTTATAAATGACGTGCATGTGGATGTTTGAGAGTGGGTTAGTAAGTTTGTCAATGAAGGTTAGTGAAGTGGTGGGTAATGTGTTGGGCTGTTATAGGTTGCAATGGGATATAGACAGGACGCAGAGCTGGGCTGGAAGTGGCACATGGAGTTCAATCTGGAAAAGTGTGAAGTGATTCATTCTGGAAGGTTGCATTTGAATGCAGAATACAGGGCGAAAGGCAGAATACTTGGTAGTGTGGAAGAACAGAGAGATCATGGGGTCCATATCCATAGATCCTTCAAAGTTGCCACGCACATTGATAGAGTTGTTAAAAAGGCATATGTTGTGTTGGCTTTCCTGAGCAAGTGGATTGATTTTAAGAGCCATGAGGTTTTACTGCATCTTTATAGCAGCCTGGTGAGACCACACTTGGAATATTGTGTTCAGTTCTGGTCCCCTCTTTACATGAAGGATGTGCAAGTTTTAGAGAGCGTACACTGGAGATTTACCAGGATGCTGCCTGGAATGTAGGGCATTTTTTAAGAAAGGTTGAGGGAGCTAAGGCTTTGCTCATTGGAATGAAGAAAGGGGCGGGGCGACTTGGTAGTGCTCAACAAGATGATGAGAGGCACAGAGAGAGTAAATAGTGAGAGACTTTTTCTCCTATGGCATAAATGGCTATTACAAGGGGGTACAATTTTAAGGTCAATGGAGGATGGATAAAAGGATAGAGAATGGTATGTGGTTGGAATGCGTTGACAACGGTGGTAGTAAAATTAGATACTTTCGGGACATTTAATAGACTCTTGGGTTGGCACATGAATGATAGTAAAATGACTGGTATGTAGATTAGTTTGATCTTACAGTTGGATAAAAGGTTGGCATGGCATCATGGCCGAAGGGTCCTGTGCTGTACTGTTCTGTGTTCTACGTTCCGTATGGTAAAGTGGGTAATAAGCTCAGATCAATGTAAAAGAATATGGCATTCAGGAGGAGCTAGTCACCTGGATACAAAATTGGCTTATTGGTAGGAGACAGAGGGTGATGGGCGACATGTTGTTTTTCTGACTGGAGGCATGTGACCAGCGGTGTAGTGGGTCCCCTGTTGATTGTCATTTGGATAAATGGTTTGATTGGGAGTATTGGTTTCCTGGTAAGTAAGCTTCTTGGGTGACACTGAAATTGGTGGTAAAGTGGTCAGTGGAGAAGGTTATCTATGATACAACAGGATGAACAGTCCTGCTGGGATAGTGGGCTGAAGAATAGCAGATGGAGTTTAATTAGATAAAGGTGAGGTGTTCCATTTTGGTGAAACAAACCAGGGTGGGACTTGTACAGTTAATGTTCGGGCCCTGGGTCGTGTTGTCAATCAGTGACGTAAGGACGCAGGTACGCAGTTCTTTGAATGTTGCGTCACAAGTAAACAGGCTGGCGCTTTGAATGCTTACCTTCATTGGGCAGAGCATTGAGAGTAAGAGTTGGGATATCATGTTGTGTCTGTACAAGACATTGGTGAGGCCACCATATTGCTGATCATTTGGAAGAACTCATATGTTTAACTTACCTGCTTTAGGCAAGGACATCAAATATTCTAACCTGTTCTGGCCAACATTTGACACCAGACCCACAGCAATATGGCTGACTCTGAGGAGCCCTCTGGGTAATTCGCAGTGGGGTCAAAGAATGTTAGTCCAAGCAGTGACAGCCACATCTCATGAATGAATAAATAAAAATACATATGTCCCGCCCTACCTCTGCAAACCCCTCCAGCTGCAGCAATCCATACTGGCTTTGTAACATCGTTCAGGCTCCGACCACACTCTGTAACACTCTCACCACCTCCAGCACCTTCCCCTTCCCTGTTCCTGCCGTGTCATTAAACCCTGACAATGATTCCCCTTCCCACTGCACCCCCTCCTGCTAGAAAACCCTTTGCAATCCCTTTAACTCTTACTCCTAAAACCCTCTCTCACTTCAGAACTTTAAATGCTTTTCGGTGATCTTCTCAACCTCATACTCTATTTTGTCCTGAGTGAGGGACAGGTGTGAGTTTCTCGTTGAGGTTTTGTCTCTTTCAATGGAATGTCCTTTTCTTGAGTGTTTTACACTGTTCCTTCAAATGTTTTCCACTGTTCATTTACACACACGTTTCAGTCTTTTTAGCCTATTTACCTTGGTCAGTTCTCCTCTTAAACTAATGTAATTAGCTATTTTTGTTTTTAATTGTAGCTTGTCCTTTCTGTGATTCACTGTAACATTTTATATTGATTTAAACTGCACTTTATCACAATTTCCCGGAGGATCTCTCCAGGTGACATTACTCATTCACTAAGTTTCATCAACAGTCGATCTGACATTGTGCAACTGGCTAGGGCTGTAACTATGTGTTATTCAAAGAAACACTGAAAACAATTGTCTGAACTCCCCTTCCAATATCACTGTTGTCAATGTGATTGTCCCAGATTATACGAATTTTGAAGTTTCACTGAATTGTCATTATGCCTTTATTAAAAATTCCAATGAGTTCCTGTTTAATGCAGCGATGAGCAATGAAATGCTGTTTGGTGGCCGAAAACTGTTCTGCTGCTTGTGACCTTGGCAAGTAGTAGCCAGAGTTTACATTCAGACTGACTCTACTTCATGATCTGCGGCCAAATGCTTTCTCTGCAATGCCTTTGGTATCCATTATTGATCGTGATGTCCATTTTTGCCTGAATTTCCGCAAGGTTGCAAATCATTGAATATTTATGCCCACCTGTTGTTCACCCTGTAACCACGTCACCCTGGTGTCTAACTCTCTTTTATCTCTGTCACAAATCCATCTACCTTATTGCAGAGACGTTGTCCATTCCAAACAAAAACATAATATACGTTTCCTACAACTTCCAGTCACAAACCGACTCCCTGATGTACAGTTTTAGTTAACATCTGTCCCTTCCTGTTCCATTCTGTTTGTCTTCAGCCACATCCCCATGCTGTTCCAATGCTTCACCTTTTCTATTTGGATTTGGAAAGCTCCTTTCACCTGAACCCTGTCCCTGCATCCGCTCTGTCAGTTTAAAGCCCTGTCCATCAGCTACTAACATGATTGGCCAGGACACAGGTCCCAGCAGGGTTCCAGTGGGACCATTCTAATGGATTATATTTTAAATCAGGTATGGGGTGTGGGTTTCTCTGGCTGACCAGTCTTTCTTGCCCAGCCCTAGCTGCCCTTGAGCTGAGTAACTTGCTCGGCCATTTCAGAGGGTAATTGAAAGGCAATCACTTTGCTGTGGGTATGTCGTGCAGACCATGTGAGGATGTCAGATGTCTCCAAGTGTCTTTTTGATGAACAAAAATTATTTTGGACGTCAGCAATAGTTACGAACTTTTTAATGGATTGTTAATTGCAATTTTAAACAAGTATTGACTGCAAATTCCACCACTTCTGATGTTCGGATTCAAACCTGTCTCCAGTGAACATTGGGTGATGTTTTGGATACATGCTCTAGCAATAATACCACTTGGCTATTACTTCACCTGCTCAAAGGTTGCTCATTGCAGAACACTGATACCAGTGCATCAGGAATCTAAACTTGTTCTTCCGACATAATTGTTTCATTATGAAAACTTCCTGCACTCTGCGGATATCATTCAGTCTCTCTCCATGTGGTATCCCTCACTGTGAGGGTCTAATTGCTGCCTCTGTCAGTGTCTCTCACTTTTGCAGCTACTCCAGATCCTGAGCTAACATAATCCTCCACTCCAGAGAGACGCAACAGCACAGTCCAGGGGTGGAGACTAGGATTTTCCAGATCTCTCTGGGACTTGGTGCCATTCTCCCTGTGTAACCCTCACTGCATCAGTCTAATTTCCCATTCTGTCTATTTCTCTGCCACCTGTCGGTACTCAGGAATTTCCTAACTCAGTAGACTTCCCAACTACTGGGTGTCTCGTCCAACAACACATTGAAGGTGGTTGGTCAGCCAGAGAGACAAAGGTCTGGGAGACCTGGAGTCTTCAATAAATCCTGCAGTGAGGTAAGATCACTGACAGTGAACAGAGAAGAGAGGAATGAGAGAGCTCCAAAAGATGACATCGGCTAACAAATGATGACATAGATACAGTGCTGGAGGGGGAATATAGTACAGACACACCCCATGCTCAGTCACTGCCCCTACTGTCAGTTCTGCTGTTCTGAGACTCACGAATCCGCAAAACTCTAACTGTGGCAAGTCTTGCGGACCAGGGTCTTCAATAATTTTTAACTCCAATAACATTTCCTGTCCCTGTAACCTCCTCCTTTCCCAATAGTCCCTCCACATATTTGAAACGTACTGCATTCCATACTAAAATCCCCATATCTGTAACTTTCTTCAGTGTCTACAACATGCCTTATCTCGGTAGTCTCCTCCTCCAATAACTGGAGGTAGAGCCATGCTGCACAGAAAAGGTTCTTTGGTCCAACTAGTCCACGCTGTTCAGAGTCACTGAACGAGTCGCATTTCCCTGCATTTGATCCATATCCCTTGAAAACCTTCTCCTCTCCGTGTACCTGCCCAAATGTCTTTCCCAAGTTCTTATTGTACTTTTCTCTACCACATCCCCTGGAAGCTCATTCTATAAATGCACCATCCTCTGTTTGGAAAATTCTCTCCTCCAAACCCTTTTAAGTATTTTCTCTCCCATCTCATACTTATGCCCTCTAGGACACATAACATAGAACATGGCAACATGGTACAGGCCCTTCGGCCCTCAATGTTGCGCCAACCTGTGGAACCAATCTGAAGTCCATCTAACCTTCCCTAATCCATTCTCAACCACATGCCTATCCAACGACCGTTTAAATGCCCTTAAAGTTGGCGAGTCTACTACTGTTGCAGGCAATGCATTCCATTCCGTGACTATTCTGAGTACCACTGGCATCTGTCCCATATCTATTAATTAATAATAATATTAATATCTACCTCAATTTAAAGATATCTCCCCTCGTGCGAGGCATCGCCATCCGAGGGAAAAGTCTCTGACTGTCCAACCCATCTCACCCTCTAATTATCTTGTATGTCTCAATCAATTGGCCTCAAATGTCTTCTCTCAAACAAAAACAGATTCAAGTCCCTCAGCCTTCCTCATTACTGGAGGTAATGAACTCCTTCCCTCCGTACCAGGTAACATCCTAGTAAATCTCCTTGGAACCCTTTCCAAATCTTTCACATCTTTCATCTAATGCGGTGATCTGAACCAGAGGCATCTCTCCAGATGTGGCTGCACCAGAGTTCTGTACAACTGCAGCATTATCTCATGGTTCTGAAACTCCATCCCTGTACCAATAAAAGCTCACATGCTGAATGCCTTCTTAACAACCCTATCAACCTGGGTGGCAACTTTCAAGGATCTATGTACATGGACACAATGATCTCTCTGTTTATCTGCACTGCCAACGTCTGCTTTACGCACATCCACCTATTTGGTCACCTCGACGAAGTCAATAAGGTTTGTGAGACATGACCGACCCTTCACAAAACCGTGCTGACTATCCCTCATCAACTTATTCATCTCCAGATGGTTATAAATGCTAGCTTTTACACACCTTCCGAACACTTTACCCAGAATCAAAGTAAGGCTCACAGGTCTATAATTACCAGGGTTGTCTCTATTCCCTTTCATGGACAAGGGGACAACATTTGTTGTCCTCCAGCCTTCTGGCACTATTCCCGCAGACAATGACGACATAAAGATCAAAGGCAAAGTCTCGGCAATCACACTCCTGGCTTCCCAGAGAAGCCAAGGAAAAATCTCATCTGGCCCAGTGGACTTACCGATTTTTACACTTTCCAGAAAAGCTAACACCTTCTCTTTCTACAATTCAATCCCATCTCGTTATGGACTCCACTACCCTGGGGTAAAGACGTTGGCTAATCAACTTACCTGTGCCAGTCATGGTTTTCTAAACCTTTACAAGGTCACCCCTCAGCCACCGACACCTAATGGAAATGCGAAAGACAATGATATAAATATTTCTGCTCGTGTCCCTGCCACGACTTTGCCACAATGTTCTGGCATACATTTGTTCAGGATCTAGGGTTTTCTCTACATTTGTGTGCTAAGACCTCCAGCACCACCTCTTCTGTAATGGGGACTCTTTACAAGCCATCACTGTTTCTTCCCTTTGTTTCCTAGTCTTTGTCCGCAGTACGTTCTGACATGAAATTTTCATTTAGGCCCTCGCCCATCTCCTGTGTGTCTACACTTGGATGGCCTCACTGATCTTTGAGGAGCCCTAGTGTCTGTTCAGTTATTTTTGTGTAGTTGTATGCTGTAGAAAATTATTTGCATTCTCCTTAGCCTTATCTGCCAAATATATCTCATCCCCCCATGTTGCTTTCCAGCATATCCAGCCTCTCAGATTCTGTCAAACCCTCCAGTATCAGTAACATCTTCTTCAATATTTGCTCCATTTACAGTTTCAGGAAATGCTTCTTTAATCAGGATGATCAGAATTCTATGCAGTACTCCAAATCTGTGCTGACTATCCCTAATCAATCCTTACCGTTGCAAATGCATGTAACTCCTGTCCCGCGGAGTCGTTTCCAACAATGTACGCACCACTGACATCATGCTAATTGGTGTTTATCTCCCTGGCTTTCCCTCGCAGCCTTTCCTAAACACTGGCACAACATTAGCCACCCTCCCGGCTCCCTGCTCATCACCCATGGCTGTCAGTAATAGAAAAATCTCTTTATGGGACACACAATTTCTTCCTGAGCTTCACACCATATTCTGGGATGTGCTTGATTAGTTCCCATGGAATTGTCTCCCTTATATGTATTTAAAAACCTCCAGTACCTCCTGTTATGTGGGGTCTTGCGAAGACATCACTGTTTATTTCCCTGACATCCCCTGTCTTTCTCCACAGTAAGTTCAAACATGATATTTTCGTTTAGGATCTCACCCATCTCCTGTGGTTCCACACTTGGATTGCCCCATTCATCTACAAGGAGCCATACCCTGCCCCGAGTTAATCTTCTATTGTTAATATACTTGCAGAATCTCTTTGGATTTTCCTCAGCCTGATCTGCCAACGCTTTTTGTGGTCCCCTTTGTGCCCTCCTGCTTTGGCTCTTAAGTGAATTACTCCACCCACAATGTTCTTCGATGGATTCCCTTAATCCAGCTGGCTATATGTGACATGTGTCCTCTTTTTGTTGACCAGAACCTCAATACCCCCAGTCATCCAGAGTTTCCTACTTGTGTCAGCATTGTCATTCACACTAACAGGAATATGATGGCTCTGAACTCTCATTTTAACTCCCTTTTGAAAGCTTCCCACCTGCCTGACGTCTCTTTTCCTGCAAATAGCCTCCACAATCAATTGTTAAACGCTCTTGACTAATAACATCTGGATTGAGGAAAGGCCAGTTTTGATCTTTAACTTATGGACCAGGTTTGTCCTTTTCCATCGCTATTTTCCAACTAAGACGATTGTGATCACTTTGCCAAAGTATTATTACCTCTTCCTGCAGTCCGACCATTTACATTTTGACTGGGACAGCTTTCTTGTACATGCCAAACAAATTCCTCGCATCCAAGCTCTGAACACTCTCTAGCAGTCCGAGTCTAGGTTTGGAAAGTTAAAATCCCTGACCATTACAGCCCTATCATTCTTACAGATATCTGAGATCTCCCGTCATATTTGCTGCTCAAATTCTCGCTGACTGTTGGGGGCCTGTAGTACAGTCATATCAAACTGATATCCCATTCTCATTTCTCAGTTGCACCATTATACCTTCACTGGGCGATCCCCAGGAATATCCTGTCTAATTAGTGCAGTAATGTTTTCACTGATCAGAAATTCCAATACCCCTCCTCTCTCATCACCTGTTCTGTCCTCAACCTTCAGATTGCAGCCTGAGACCATCCCCGACACTGTGGACAACAGCCTCACCTTTCATGTCATCTGCAAACTTACAAATCATACCTTGTGCTTTCACATTCAGTTATTAATGTACATAATACTGTTCAAAATAATTAGAGTAACAGATAGAGTCAATAGCCAGAGACATTTCCCCAGGGCAGGATTGACTGGTACGAGAGGTCATAGTTTGAAGATATTAGGAGGAAGGTATAATGGAGATATCAGAGGTAGGTTCTTTACCCAGAGCGTTGTGAATTCATGGAATGTGTTGCCAGCTGAGGTGGTGGAAGGAGAGTCATTGGGGGCATTTTCGCAACTGCTGGACATGCACATGGATCGGAAAGAGTTGAGGGGTGCATAGGTTAAGTTACTATATTTTACATTAGGATTAAGTCTCGGTACAACTTCGTGGGCCTAAGGGCCTGTTCTGTGCTGTACTTTTCTATGTTCTATGTTCTATAATAACCAGAAATGATTGCTGCACAGATCCCTGTGGTACACCCGCTGGTGAAAGAATTTCAAACACAAAACTTACCCTCCACCGTTGTGCATCCAGGTTACCAAATTGCCTTGGATCCCATTGGTCTGTTGGACCAGCGTTCCATGTGGAACCTTGTCAAATGCCTTAATGAACTCCATGTAACCCATATCTTCTGCACTGCCCTCATCAAAATCCTCAATCGTAATTTCAAACAAAAATCTCAGCTGAATTTGGGAGAGGATCTTACTCTACCAAATCCGTGATGAGTATCCATAATCGATCTGTGCCTTTCCAAATGTTGATTCATTCTGTCCCTCAGAATTGTGTCCAATAATTTCCCTCTCCCTGCTGTCAGACTATCTGCTTGTAATTACCTGGCCTATCCCTGCTTCCCTTCCTGAATAAAGGAACCACGTTAGTTATCCTCCAGTCATTCGGCACTTTACCAGTAGCCAGCAAATTATTAAATATATCCACGAGGGTTCCAGCAATCTCCTCCTTTACCAGAACAAGGGGAGGGGGTGCGGGTTTGACTTGAACCAGAGGGGCATCAGTATCCCTGGGAGGAGATTTGCTTGTCTTACCCCAGAGGGTTTAAACTAGTTTGGCTGGGTTTTGGACTCTGAGTAAGAGAAGGCCCATTGACCAGTCAAGTGAAAAATGCATCAGCCATCGAGAGCAAGTTTTATATCCAGGACATCGAGGGGCACTATCAAGGGATGGAAAAGACTTTTGATTTAACGCGCATTTATTTCAATGCACAAGGCCTGACTGGTAAGGGAGATGCGCTCAGAGCATGGATTGGCTCTGGGTGCATGGATATTATAGACATAAAAGAAACATGGCTGAGAGAAGGGCCGGACTGGCAGCTCAGTGTTCCAGGATACAGAAGCTACAGGCGGGACAGAAGGACAAGTAAGTGAGGAGGAGGAGGTGCCCTTTTGATAAGGGAGGACATAACAACAGTGCTTCGAGAGGATACTCTTTCGCGGTGATCAAATGAGGCCATATGTTTAGAAATTACTAACAAAAAAAGGATGGTCAGTCTGCTGGGATATTGTTCTGGACCCCCAATTAGCCAGTGGGTACTAGAGGAGCAGATGTGAAGAGAGATTGCAGGTACTGAAAGAAATAATAGGGCAGTATTGGTTGGAGATTTTAACTTCCCCTGGATTGACTGGACCACCCTGACTGTAAAAGGTCCGTATGGGGTGTAATTTGTCAAATGTGTCCAACAAAGTTTCCGAGATCAATATGAAGAGGGCTGCACTCTACTCAGGCGGCTTCAAATGACATCTCCCCTCAGAAAACGGGGTTGGGCAAGTGACTGAAGTGGCAGTCGCAGAGCACTTTATGTCCAGTGACCACTGCTGTCTTAGTTTCACATAGTTATTGAAAAAGATCAGGCAGGTCCATATATTAAGGTCTTAAACTGGAGTGTGGCCACTTTTGGGGCCATTTGGCAGGATCGAGCAGAGGTTGATTGGGTGAATTAAAAATCACACAACACCAGTTATAGTCCAACAGGTTTATTTCGAAGCACCAGCTTTTGAAGTGCAGGTAATCATTCTTAAAGATTTGATACTACATTCCATGACATTGCTATCCTGTTGTTATAAATTCTGTACCTTATGATTGTGCTGCACCTGATGAAGCAGTGCTCTGACATCTCGTGCTTCAAAATAAAGCTTTTGGACTGTAAGCTGGTTTTGTGAGATTTTTAAGGTTGTTCATCTCAGTCCAACACCGGCTTCACCACATCATGTTCCCATCAACTGGGTGAGTCTGTGTGAAGGAAAAGGAATGACTGGCAAATGGGAGGCTTTGAAAAGTGTGATCTCAAGAATCCAATATGTCTCTGATTGAGTGAAGGGAAAAGCTGGCAGGTTTAGGGATCCCTGTCGGATGGGGGATATTGAGGCTCTGTTCAATAAAAAGAAGGCACATATTGTCTTCAATGTTTCTGTATCTATGTAATCTCTTCTAGTCCTAATGACACGATTACTCGGTGGAGACTTTACAATCCTCACAGGTCCCTTCAGCACTCCCGATCTGTAGAATCCACTGAAAGCCTATGATTCTCTCGATACAGTTCTGACAAGACTCACTATCTGTGTAACATCATCCCATCGCTAACACACACCCTATCAATGTGAGCTCCTTCTGTATCTCCATCCAGTTACTCATCTCCATAACCTTATCCAGCTCTGACACCCCTATCTGTGTAAATGTCATCCTCCCATACAACCCTTCCCACTTTGACCAAACTGGAGGAAGTTACTAATGCTCCCTTATCTGTGAAACTGTCTCCAACCAAAGTTACTGCCCTTCTGGAGTATCTGTCAGTCTCCACACCCTTCATATCTAAATAATCTGCAGAAGGAAACCTTCCTATAGTCACGACTACCCTCCATATCTCTGTTTGGTCCTCCAGTCTGTACAACCCACTTTATCTCTGTCATCCGCTCCATTCACCGAAAACACTCCCTGTCTGTGGTAAACCGCTCCATCCTACCATCTTCCTTCTTCCTGTAAACTGCCCATCCCTCCCAACCTCCCCATCTCCACGAACTCCTGCAGGCCCTACAGCTCTCCACATTTCTGTAACACCCTGTGGCTCTATGGTCTTCCCTCCCTGTGAAACCACCTCCAGTCCCCACAACTCTCCCAGTCTGGGTCGTCTGCACCAGATCAGACCATTGCTGTCTCTGTTACCGCGGACAATCCTAGTAAACCTGCCTAATGTATCTATTCATTCAGATACCATCCTCTCCAGCTTCCCGAAATCTCTTCCTGTCATTGTAACCCTCCCTATTTAGAACACAAATAGAGGGTCTCCCTATTTGTGTTCTAAATAGGGAGGGTCTCCCAATGTAACCCAACAGTACAGCATAGTACAGGCCCTACAGCCCTCAATATTGTGCCCATCTTTTACCCGTCTCTAAGATCAATCTAACCTGCAAACCATTCAAGGACCAAAAAAATCACAGCACAGGAACAGGCTCTTCAGTCCTCTAAGCCTCCGCCAATCCAGATCCTCTGTCGAAACCTGTCGCCTATTTTGTGAGGATCTGTACCCCTTTGCTCCCTGCCTATTCTTGCATTTGTCTGGATACATCTTAAGTGATGTTATCGTTCCCGCCTGTACCACCTCTGCTGGCCACGCGTCCCAGGTCCCCATCACCCTCTGCATAAAGATCGTTCCAGCGTAACTGTCCTAAACCTTCCCCCTCTCGCTTTGAACTCGTGACCCCTAGTAATTGAGTTCCGCATTTTGGGGAAAAAAGCTTCTTGCAATCCATCCTGTCTATACATCCCATGATTTTGCAGACCTCAATCAGGTCCCCAGTCAACCTTCATCTTTCTAACGAATATAATCGGAATATATTCAATCTCCCCTCATTACTAGCGCCCTCTATACCAGGCAACTTCCTGGTGAATATCCTCTGCACCCTTTCCAAAGTATGCACCTCCTTTTGGTAATGTGGCGACCAGAACTGTATGTAATATTCTACATGTGACCGAATCAAAGTCCTAGACAACTGTAACGTGACCTGTTAACTTTTGTACGCGATAGCCCTTCGAATAAAGGAAAGCATGCCATATGCCGCCGTGACCAATTTACTGTCCTGCGTTGCCACATTTAAGGAACAATGGACCTGAATACCCAGATCTTTCTGTACATCAATTTTCCCCAGGACTTTTCCATTTACTGTATAGTTCACTTTCCAATTAGATCATCCGAAATGCACCACCTTGCATTTGTCCGGATTGAACTCCATCTGCCATTTCCCAGCACTCCCCTCCAATCTATCTATATTCTGCTGTATTCTCTGACAGTCCCCTTCTTTATCTGCTACTCCACCAATATTAGTGTCAACTGCAACCTGCCAATCAAGGAACCAATACCTTCGACCAAATCATTGATATGTATCACAAGCAACAGTGATCCCAGCAAGGATCCCTGTGGAACACCACTGGTCACAGGTCTCCATTTTGAGAAAATAATTTTGCTATCATTCATGTGTCTATCTAAAAATTACTTAAGTGTCCCTTATGTATCTGACTCTACCACCCACACTGGCAATACATTCCACTCACCCGCCACACTCTGTGTAAAGAAGCTACCTCTGACATCTCATCTCAACCTTCCTCCAATTACCTTACAATTTTGCCTCCTAGTTATAGCCATTTTTCGCACTGGGAAAATTCTCAGGCCACCCACCCTATGTCTGCCTCTCATAATCTCGTACCTCTATCAAGTCACTTCTCATCCTTTTTCATTCCAAAATGAAAAGCCCTGGCTCCCTCAACCTTCCTTCGTTAGACCTCCCCTTCAGACCAGGCAACATCCTGATAAATCTCCTCTGCAACCTCTCCAAAACTTCCACAGTTTTCCTGTAATGAGGCAACCAGAACTGAACACAATATTCTAATTGTGGTCTAACCACAGGATGTATCGAGCTGCAACATAACCTCACAGCTCTTAAACTCAAGGCCCCTGAAAATGAAAGCCGACACATCATTGGCTTTCTTAACAACCCTAACAACTTGGTTCGCAACTGTGAAGGATCCCTGCACATTGATCCAAGATTTTTCTGCTACTCCTCACTGTCAAGAATCCTGCATTAACCCTGTAAAATTTTTCTGCAGATTCCTTCAAACGTAAATCCTCCCTATTTTGCTATTTTCCTCCTGTCCCCACTACACTCTTAAACTGTGAAACCTCTTCCAGTCCCTACAATCCTCCTTAGCTCTGTAACCCCTATAAGCATGTAGTTGTCGTCATGTGGTTTAGGCGATGGGTTAGAAAACCATTGGGGCTTGCCCACACAGGTTCGAATCCTGCCCAACAGGGCGGTGGGGCTGTGTCCGGAGGTGTTCTCTAACCTGCTCTGTGAGAAGGTGTCCCATGTCCTCAATGAGGAGACTGGGCGCTTTCTCACAGCGCACTTCACAAAAAGTCTCCAGGATACCCGACAATCAACCCAATGACCTGTTGCCAAACATTTCAACTCCCCCACCCACTCTGCCGAGAACATGCAGGTCCTGGGCCTCCTCCAACCGCCACTCCCTCACCACCCGACGCCTGGAGGAAGAACGACTTTTCTTTTGCCTTGGGACTCTCTAACCCCATGGCAGCAATGTGGACTTCACCAGTTTCCTCATTTCCCCTTACCCACTTATTGCAGTTCCAACCTTTCAGCTCAGGACCACCCTCATGACCTGTCCCAACTGTCAATCTTCCTTCCCACCAATCTGCTCCACCCTTCTCTTTGACTTAGAACTCTTACCCCATATCCAAACACCTATTGCACTCTCAGCTACCTTCACCCAACCCCACCCCCTTACCATTTATCTCTCCACCCCCGAAACTCCCAGCCTCATTCCTGACGCAGGGCTCCTGTGCGAAACGTCGTCTTTCCTACTCCTCGGATGCTGCCTGACCTGCTGTGCTTTTCCAGCACTACACTCTCAACTCTGATCGCCAGCAGCTGCAGACCTCAACGTCTCCTGTTTATCAGATGGGTCAATGGAGTGAGGAATGGCAGATGGAGATTAATTTAGATAAATGTGAGGTGCTTCATTTTGGAAAAGCAAATCCTCACAGGACTTATACACTTAATGGTAAGGTCCTAGGGAGTGTTGCTGAACAAAGAGGCCTTGGGGTGCAGGTTCATCGTTCCTTGATAGTGGAGTCGCAGGTAGATAAGATAGTGAAGAAGGCGTTTGGTATGCTTTCCTTTATTGGTCAGAGTATCGAGTATACGAGTTGGGAGATTATCTTGCGGCTGTACAGGACACTTGTTTGGCCACTGTTGGAATATTGCGTGCAACTCTGGTCTCATTCCTATCAGAAGGATGTTGTGAAACTTCAAAGGGTTCAGAAAAGATTTACAAGGATGTTGCCCAGGTTGGAGGATTTGAGCCACAGGGAGAGGCTGAATCGACTGGGGCTGTTTATCATTGGAGTGTCAGAGGTTGAGGGGTGGCCTTATAGAGATTTATAAAGTCAGGAGGGGCCTGTATAGGATAAACAGACAAGGTCGCTTCCCTGGGATGGGGGAGTCCAGAACTAGAGGGCATAAGTTCAGGGCGGAGAGGTGAAAGATTTGAAAGGGACCAAAGGGGCAACATTTTCACGCAGACGGTGCTGTGTGTACGGAATCAACTGCCAGAGTAAGTGGTGGAGGCAAGTAAACTTACAGCATTTAAAAGGCATCTGGATGGGTATATGAATAGGAAGGGTTTAGTGGGATAAGTGCCGGTAAATGGAACGAGAATGGTTATGATACCTGGTTAGCGTGGACGAATTGGACCGAGGGGTATGTTTCTCTGCTGTGCATCTCTATTACTCTATGATTCTATTTTTTTTTCAACTGTTCATTTACAGCCTGACATTTCAGACTGTTTCCTCTGTTTACCTTGATTCGTTCTCCCCTCAAAATCATGTAATTGGCTTTGTTTCTGATGCTCGGGTCTGCTTTATGGTCATTTGAATAATTAATAATCTCTTTGAATTCCACTATATTGCAATCTCCTGGAGGATCTCTGTGTTGCACCACACCTTCACTCAACTTCATCACTCAACGGTCAATCTGAGATCAGGATATCCCTAGCCATCTGCACAATATGCTATTCAAAGAAACACTGACAAAAAAAACATTCAAAGAGGAGCTCTGATCATATGACACTTGACAGTGTGACTGTCCCAGATCATGCAAAGATTGAAGTCTGCTAAAACTATCATAATGCCTTTGTTACAAATTCCAATGAATTCCTGTTTAATGCAGGGAGAAACAATGAAATGCTGCTAGGCAGCTGAAAACAAAAGTTTTTCTGCTTGTGTTTGTGACAAATGGGACCCAGAATTCACATTCATGCTGATTCAGTCACATCATCTGAGGCCAAATGCTTTCTCTGTAAAGCCCTTGTTATTGATGACTGTCAGGGTTACCCATCCTGTACTCCCATTCTGCCTGAGATCCCACAAGGTTGTGTACCTCTGTATATTTATGTTCCACCTTTTGTTCACCCTCTAACCACATCTCTGTGCTGACTAAATCCCATTTCTCTCTGTGCCACAAGTCTATTACCTTATTGCAGATACTTTGGCAATTCCAAAAAATATATATGCTTTATTCTTTCCCACAATGTCCTGTCGCAAACCAATTCACTGATGTACAGTTTAGTTAAACTCTGTCCCTTCCTGTTCCTTTCTGCTTGTCTTCAGTCACATCCCCATGTTGTTCTGATGCATCACCTTTTCTCTTTGGATTTGTAAAGCTCCCTTCACCTGAACCCTGTCCCTGCATCCTCCATGTTAGCTTAAAGTCCTGTCCATAAAGCTACCAACATGATTGGCAAGGACACTGTTCCCAACGATGTTGTTTTTAATTCACTCGTAGGATTTTGCTGTCTCTAGCTGGCCAGCATTTCATGCCCATCCCCGAGCTGTCCTTGAACTGAGTGCCTTACTAGACTAATACAAAGGGCAGTTTAAAGTCAACTCCATTGTTCTGGGTCTGGAGTCATATGTAGGTCAGACCAGCTGCCTACCACTGATTTATTCCTGAACGAATATTGAGCATTCATATGTTTTTCCCGGCCACTGGCATTAAATTCTGGATGAACAGGCTAGTGAGAGTAATGTTAGACAATCGCCTGGCCCACTGATAGCTCCCTCATCCCTGAGTACTAATCTCAGTGCACCGTGAAT
Organism: Chiloscyllium plagiosum; assembly: GCF_037043375.1. Taxonomy (NCBI): domain Eukaryota; kingdom Metazoa; phylum Chordata; class Chondrichthyes; order Orectolobiformes; family Hemiscylliidae; genus Chiloscyllium; species Chiloscyllium plagiosum. Next base: position 28,996,685 of record NW_028270184.1, on the reverse strand, counting down.
CAAACCCCTTCTTCTTGACCGTGGTTTGATCCTGACACCTTCCAGCAATCTGGTGCTATCATTCAGTATCTCTCCATGTAATATCTGTCACTGTGAGGGTCTAATTGCTGCCGGTGACTGCAGCTTTTGTAGTTACTCCAGATCCTGAGCCAACAGAATTCTGCACTCCAGGGAGACGAGGCAACGCAGGAATGGAGACTGGGATTCTCCAGATCTCTGTGGGACTCAGTGCCATTCTCTATGTGTAACCCTCACTGGATCAGTCTGATTTCCCATTCTGTCTATTTCTCTGTCTCCTGCATATATTCAGGACAATCCTGACTCAATAAACTTTCCAATTGCTGGGTGTTTCATCCACCATCTCATTGAACACAGTTGGTCAGCCGGAGGGCAGAGAGATCTGGCGTCTCCAAAAAATCTGCAGCGAGGTAAGATCACTCACAGTGAACAGCGCAGAGCGAATTTAAGGGATCGAAGTTTGGTCCAGAAGACCTGACACAGATACAGTGCTGAAGGGTGAAGCAGATCATGAACGGCCCAGGCTCAATCTCCACTCTCTTGCTAACTTGCATCACTGCAGTTCTGAGCCTTCCTATGACAATATAGGAAGATAACAGTTATCCATCCAGGCCTGTGCTGTCTTAATGAGCATCAGGACAACATCTGGGAAAGGAGGCCTCCCTTAAGAATTTGGTGTTGATACCTGGGATCTTTCTGTTCCCTATTCTCCCTCTCACACGGTTACTTGTCATGTGATAGAGTCATAGAGCAAGGAAACACACCTTTTGGTCCATCCCATCTGCACCAATGCCTTGAATGGTTGTAATTGCCAGAAAAGTTCCTATTTCTGTAACCTCCACCCCTCCCATTATCCTGCTGTTTATTTGAAACCTACTCCAATGCTGGCGACTCTCCCTATTTGTAAATTGCTGCAGTCTCGATAACATGCCCATCTCAATAATCTCATCCTGCAGTCAGTACAATAATCTCTATTTCTGTAGTTTTCCACAATAACTGCAGTCCATCCTGTCTCTGTAAAATCCTCCAGCCCGGACCAAAATACCCCCCTATGTACCTTCCTCAAGCCCCAGGAGAACATGATATCACTGTAACCTTCTGCAGGTCCGATCCCATTCCTGTCTCCTGGCCTACAGCACGACACGACCTATGTAACCATCTCCCATGCCTACCGACCTTCTTATCTGGGTAAACACCTCCCCAGGCCCTTTTCCAGCGGAAACAACACTCCCCATCTCTGTGCGCTCCTCACTGCACCTCAAACACCCTCTCTGTGTGTAACTATGCAGGTTAGGTGACATGGCAGTTCAGTGGTGAGCACTGCTGCCTCACAACGCCAGGGACCCAGGTTCGATTCTAGTCTTGGGGGACTGTCTGCATGGAGTTAGCACATTCTCTCTGTGTCTGCATGGGTTTCCCCAAGGTGCCCCGTTTTCTCCCACAGTCCAAAGATGTGCAGGTCAGGTGAATAGGCCATTCGAAACTGCCCATAGCGTTAGGTGCTTTAGTCAGAGGGAAATGGGTCTGGGTGGATTACTCTTTGGAGAGTTGGTGTGGACTTGTTGGGTCGTAGTGCCGTTTCCATACTGTCGGGAATATAATAACATCTAAACTCTCCCTCTGCGTTCCATATTACTGACCCTAAAAATATCCCTCTAACAATTAAACAGCTCCAAAACTCCCAATCTCTGTAAACTATGACAGCTCCAACATCCCTCCTTATTGGTGTAACCTCTTCCAGAAATCCTCTCAACATGTGGAGACCCCACAATCCTCCATATCTGTGTAATCCTCTCAGGTCACTGCAATACTCCAAACCTGTAGAACCCAGTCCAATGCCCGTGACTCTCCCAATCCAGTTCCTACAAGAGTCACTATCTGTGTAACATTCTCCCATCACAATCACCCACCCTGTCAATGTAAGCTCCTCTAGTATATCCATCAATCTAGTCATCTCCGTAACCTTCTCCAGCGCTTGTAGCCCTATCTGAATAAATGTCACCCTCCTCTATAACCCTCCATACAGCAGGAACCATTCTACAGATTCAATACCCTCTGGTTGAATACATTCTTCCAGATCCCCATTCTAAATGGTCGTGCCTTCATTCTGAAGCTGTGCCCTTGGCTCCTAGTCTCTCCGACTAGAGGAAACATCTTCCCCCCACCCCATGTCCAATCCATCCCGGCAATTCAGTTCTGTAAGTTTGAATGAGATCCTGCCACCACCACCTCTGAAAATTCATCAAGTACAGACCCAGAGACTTCACCTGCTCCTCATATGGCAAACATTTCATTCTTGTAAAACTCGTTCTTGTACCCACTCACATCCTTGTTCCAGACTGTTAATGCATAACATGTACAGCGTGGCCCCAACACTGACCCCTGCGGAGTTCCCTTCGTCACCAGTTCCCATCGTGAAAACGACCCCTTTATACCTACTCTCTTCTGCTTATCAGCCAATCCTCTATTCATATCAAACATGTTGTTCTGAAACTGAAATTTCACAAACCCTGCTGGATTTGTTTTCCTGTCTGGTTGTGAACAAGCAGAGTAGATAAAAGGGAGGATTGGTTTGTCGGGGTTTTCAGAAACCTTTCAACAAGGTCCAACTGAAGAGGTGGATAAGCAATATTGGCAAATGTGGGATCGGAGGGAATGTACTGGCATGGGTTGGGAATTCTTTAACAGAAAACTAAGTGGTAATAAATGGATTAGTGCTTGACATCTAACTATTCACAAAGGGGTTTGATACATTTGATGGATGGACAAAATCTACTGATTCCATGTTTGTTGCTGACACAGAACGAGATGGGAATGTGGGTTGTGTGGATGAAGCAAAGGAGACATAAACAGTCCATGAATTTCCCTTGTACAAATTCATTGATGCGATGTGGCCATCACTTGCTTGGCCATCATTACCTTCCCAGCTGTAATTACCTGGAGAAGGTGGTGGTTAGCTGCCTTCCTCACCCATTGCGGTCCTTTGGGTATAGGGACAGACACAGTGCTGGCAGGATGGAGCGTGGTTTTGAGGGCACCTTGGAAATGCTGGTATTCCCGTGCAGCTGGAATCCTGTCCTTCCAGGGTATAGTTGCTCCGGGTTTGTGAAGTGGTGCTGAAAGGGCCTTCCTGAGTGACCTCAGTGCTGCTTGTAGATTTTTTATTTATTTATTCATTCGTGGTTATGAACATTGCTGGATGTATTGTTGATTTGGAGTTGTCCCTGAGAAGGTGGTGGTGAGCTGCCTTCCTGAACCACTGCACCAGCTGTTGGAACTGTTGTTATCTGTGTCCCCTCCAGCAGGTGCGACAACACTCATGTCTGTAAATGCATACAGACAATGCAGCTCTTCCTGTATATGTGGCATCCTTCTCTGCCAACAACAGTTATTGTTCATCAGAATGTCACACCATCTCCGTTCCCATTTGTCCTCGTAATCTCTCAAATTTAATTATTCTTGTTTATACTTCTGATCACCTAAACCTCTTCTGTTCTAAATTCGTAACCCCTTAGTACATGGAAATCGCCATATATCTATATTAAATGACAGCACTGGTCGCCTTTCTTAAATCTCTGTGAATGTCAGCGGCTGATTGTGCTGTTTTGGTACTTTTCATCCTCCTTATCCATCTTAGATCTTCCAGCCCCTGCCATCCCATTAATTGCAAGGCTCCCATTCTCTGTACCTCCTTATGCCCTGAGGGTCCTTGAACACCACGAATGCTTCAAACATCTGTAACCCCCAAGTTACTGCGAGTCTTCTAACTCTGTAACATCCAACAGTCTCCAGTACCTTACAACACTTACTGGCTGTCAATTTGCATTTGTTGAAGTCTTCACATCTCAAGAAACAGCTCACAAAAAGCCCTTTAGACTTTACAAAGCTCCGTCACCAACAAGCCACATGTATCTATTTTTGCCACCCTCAGTGCCTGCAACTTTCCCTGTATCTTCCAATAACCTCATGGATGCATCATCATTAGTTTCTCAATCTGTTTAAAGCCCAGGGGGCTGCATATCATGGTGAGGGGAGTCAGTAAAATGTGAAGTTAGCCCCTGTTCCCCATAAGGACTGTGCAGTGACCATTCTTACTGATATATGAAATGGAGAGGTGTATCTGCAGCAGGCAGATCGGTGATGATGTGGTCAATTATATGTTTCCCTTTTATTGATTCCATCATAACCTGCCGTAGAGCAGTCCAGCAACCACAGGATCCAGCATCAATTCTGAGCACGATACTGACTATTTTCAATGGATCTGTCCCCCTCTGCCTGGCTTGTCCTATCAGTGTGACATACCCTAACAGAGAGGATGGCGATGTTGCCTGGTATTCGTCCTGTTCACAGACTCCTTCTTCACAGATAATATCTGACTGTTACTTGATATACAACAGGTCACTTTTACATTTTGTATAATGAAGAGTTAATATCACTTTGGTTTATTTTAAAATCTGTAAGAAACAAACATCATTTTTTTAGTTGAAAACCATTGAAGTGAACAATAATTGAATTACCAGAGCACACAGCTAACTATTACACAATTCAGTGACTGTAGTAAACAGCTGATTGATGTTCAGATGAATGAACACACCATCTTGCAGGCAGCAAAGCTGTTGAAAATGACTTTGAGGAAAAGCCTGAATTCAGACACAGTGTTACTGGCCCTCACCATGACCTCCACAACTCTGGCCATCTCCACAATCTGTCCAGTGAGTTTCCAAACTGGAGCTGAGCAGTTACTGACATAATCCCTCACAATAGACTAATTAGAGACATACCTGAACAACGGAGAGATGTGAGTGGGGAAAACTGGTCAATGGACTAGCACATGGCGCTGATCCAGACGCAGTTCAACATTTGTAACAATGACCTGAAAACAGCCATGTCCTGCAAGTATATCTCTTCTGGTATAACACCTAAACTCTGTAATTCTGCACCTTGGACCTGATCCTGAATGAAGGTCTTCTAAAGGCTCCTGCAGCACATGGCATCTTACATTGAATCCCTCATAAACCATATCCAGTGTATGTTAGTCCTAACAATGTCAGTATCCAAATAGAATTGTACAGCTCCATTGATGGCCAGCATTATCCCAGCCCAATGATCCTATGTGTAAATTGAGTTGGAAATCTCTGTGTAAATGTTTGCAGCATTGTTCTAACCGTTAACAGCAAAGTGTCTTTACTGAAGTTTCGATAACCTTTCATAATACCAACTTTTAGATAGTCCAATAAGCACAAAAGTCCTTGTACTTAATAATTTGGTCTTGGTTGTGGGAATGAGATTTATCATTTCAATGCTCCATACTGTGAGTTGTGCACTGTTTTCATCATAATGTTGTTATAAAGGTGAACGGAATAAATGGGTGGATTTTAGATTAGATTACGTTTCCACACTGTAATGTAATCTAATCTAAAATCCACCCATTTATTCCGTTCATTTTTATAACAACATTATGATGAAAACAGTGCCCAACTCACAGTAAGGAGCATTGAAATGATAAATCTCATTCCCACACCCAAGACCAAATTATTATTAAGTACAAGGACTTTGAAAATATACAATTATTTTCTCTTATATTAATATTTTGACCTAATAGTCGACTCTCTTGCTCCTCAGTTGCTGCCTGAACGGCTGTGCTTTTTTCAGAACCACACTTTTTGACTCTGATCTCCAGAATCTGCAGTCCTCCATTTCCCCCTGCTAATATTCATTCATAATCATTTTTTGTGGCAACAATATCACTGTGTGATTAAACATGTTCGTCAGATATGAGTATATTTTCAATTGCCTCTGTCTGTCTCAGAGCTCAGTGATGTGTGATGTGACTGTCAGTGTCTGTGTGATGCTCGGTATGTAGGCCATGCCTCTGAGAGACTGTCCGATTGTTTTAAACAGCACATCCCTTCAGCTGTTTACAATAAATAGGTCACTGCCTGGACCCAACCAGCCAGAGCTCACAAAACCCAAAGTACAGTGTCCAGAATTGGGCAGGTCTGGACAATATTTTTGATGCCTGTCCCTTGTTGCCCTTGAGAAGGTGGGCGTGAGCTGTCACATTGACCCGCTGCAACCCATATTCTGTAGGTAGACTTACAATACCATTAGGGAAGAATTTGAAGCAGTGACACTGAAAGAACGGCAATATGCTTCCCAATCAGCTAAATGGCTTGAATTGGAACGCGAACATGGTGGTCCCATGTATCTGCTTCCTTTGTCCTTCTTAATGGTCGGGGGTTCAGAGGTACGTTGTAAGGAGCCTTGGGAAATTTCTGCAGACCACCGTGTAAATGGCAGACATTGCTGCTTCTGAGTGTCAGTGGATGAGGGGTGAAGCTGCACTCACACAGGCAAATGGAGGTATTTAATCACACACACATTCAACATGAGTCTTTTTGATGGGGGACAGATTTTCCGAAATTTTGAGGTGAGTCATTCCCGTAGGATTTCTTGCCCCTGACATATTCTTGTCGCCAATGAATTAATATGTGTCAAAGTGTGGCGCTGGAAAAGCACAACAGGTCAGGCAGCACCTGAGGTACAGGAGAGTCGACGTTTTAGCATAAGCCCTTCACAGGACTGGGTAATGAAATTATATGGTCTGCCCAGTTCTGGTTAACGGTAATCCCCGGGATATTGCTAGATGGGTGGTTAGTGATGGTGGTGGCATTGAACATTAAATGATATGGTACACTTTTCTATTGTCAGAGGTAATCGTTGCCTGGCATGTGTGTAATGGAAATGGGACTTGTCACTGTTAAGCACACACCTGCAAAATTCCAGGACCTGTTGCATTTGGACAAGGACTGCTCCAGTATCTGAGTAAATCACGAATGGTGTTGAACATTGCCCAATCATTGGCAAACATCCCCAGTTGTGACTTCACTTGAGTAGGAGTGCTTATTTATGAAGCAGCTGAAAATTATTGGGCCTAGGGCAGAGAGAACTCTTACAGCTTACTGATGCTGTCCCTCTCTCTGAGCTAGGAAGCTTGCTTCTCGTTCCACCTGCTCCAGAGGTGTCTAACAACATATCTGAACAGAATAATGTTGCAGTATCTTCCTGAAGGAGCTGAGCGAGGACTTGGTTAGCTCAATCAGTTGGATGGCTAGTTTGTAATGCAGATTAATGCCAACAATGTGGGTTCAGTTCCAGCACTGAATGAGGTGACTGAAAAGGGCTGTCTTACTCACCCTCTCACTTGCTTGAGGCATGATGACTGTTCAGTTAAACTGCTGCTAGTCGCATCTATCTAACAAGAGAACAATCCTATCATTCTGTTGGTGTATGGTGCCTTGCCTTTCCATTTCTGGTCCACAGGTTTACTCGGAAACCCCTCCCCTGGGGACCTGCGGCGGAGCTGAGATGGCTGCTCCCCACCAACCCCAGCCACCTTCCTTTGTACCAGGTATAACTTCAGCCAGTGCAGGTGATTCCTATTTGCTCCAATTTTGCTGTTAATCCAGGATACGACACTTGGTCAAATGCAGTTATGATGATGTTAAGTGCAGTCACTGACACCTCAACTCGAGAATTCAGCTGTGTGTTCTCTTGTTGTACATCGTTAAACCAAGGCTTCAATGTGCCGAAGGGATGAGAGCCCAAACTGAGCTTCAGTGAGCAGGTTGGTGTTGAGGCAGTGCTGCTTGATCCCACTATAGATGACATCTTCCATCACTTTATTAATGTTGGGACTTAGAGCAATGGGGCAGTCATTGATTGTCTGATGTTTGTCTATGTGTGTACAGGACACATCCTGATAATTTTCCCACATTGTCAGGTAGGTGCCCGTGCTGTATCCCAGCAGGAAAAGCTTGAATGGAATGTTCTCAGGACCCACAGCCTTTGCATTCCCCATCCCTTCAGCCGTTTGGAGTTACCTCACACAGTGAATAGACTTAGCTGATGACTGCCATCTGGAGAAGACGATAATAGATCATCCCATCGACACTTTGGTCTGAACATTTTGGTGAATGTTTCAGCCTTAGCTTTTCTATTGTTGTACTGGGCCCTTTCATCGTTGAGGAGGGTGATATTTGTGGATCCTACTCTTCCAGTGAGTTGTTTGATTGACCACACAATTCACGCTGATTGCATGCGTCAGAATTACAGAAATCGGGTATGATTTGTTGGTTAGATCTGTCTGTCACTGGCTGATTACGCTATTTAGTAAGTAAGTGGTCCTGTTTGGTAACGTCGCTTCATTGTGAGGTATACCTGGTGCTGCTCTTGACCGGTCCTCCTGTGTTCCTCATAGAACACGGGTTTAACCCCTGGCCTGATGGTAAGGGTAAACTGGAGCATATGCCAGGCAGTGACAGTGAAAATTGTGCTAGAGTACAATTCTGCTGCTGTTGGAAATGACCAGAATCACCTCACACAGGCCAGTGCTGTGTTCTAGATCTCTTTGAAATCTTTACCATTTAGCATGGTGATAATATTTCTCACATGTGCGCTCATGCATGTGTGTACACACACACGCACACACACTATTGACAATGTAAAAGTGGGACTTTCTCTGTAGAAATCCTGTATGCCCTGTCACCATTCCCAATATGGTCCTTGATCAATGTGTCTGCAGCCGGTAGTTTGGTGCGGATGAGATCAAGTATGTTTCTGCTTGTGCTCTTTGTGATTTTTATAAATGACTTTGATGAGGAAGTGGAATGGTGGGTACGAAAGTTTGCCAATGACATGAAAGTTGATGGAGTTGTGGATAGTGTGGTGGGTTGTTGTAGTTTGCAACAGGACATTGATAGTAGACAGAGCTGGGCTGATAAGTGGCAGATAGAATTTAACCAATAAAAGTGTGAATTGGATTAATTTGGAAAGGTTGCATTTGCATACAGGATACAGGGTTAAAGGCAGAATTCTTGGCAGTGAGGAGCAACAGAGGGATCTTGGGGTCCATGCCCATAGTTTCCTCAGTGTTGCCACCGACGTTGATAAGGTTGTTAAGGAGGTGTATGGTGTGTTGGCTTTCATTATGGGGGATTGTGTTTAAGAGCGGCGAGGTTAATGCTTAAGTCAATAAAGCTGAGGTTCAACCACACTAGGAGTATTGTGTTCAGATCTGGTTGCTTCAGTATAGGAAACATGTGGAAGCCTCAGTCAGTGTGTAGAGGAGATTTACCAGGATGCTGCCAGGACTGGAGGACACGTCTTAGGGAGAAAGTTTGAGGGAGCTGGTGCTTTTCTCCCTCGAACGAAGAAGAATGAGAGGTGACTTGATAGGGGTGTACAAGATGTTGAGAGACATAGGTAGATTGGATAGCCAAAGTCTTTTCCCATGGCAGAAGTGGCTATCAACAAGGAACGTAATTTTAAGATGATTGGAGAAAGGTTTCGGGGGCTGTGAGAGATAGGTTCTTTACACAGAAAGTGGTGGGGGTGGAATGCACCGCCAGTGGTGGTAGTAGAGTCAGATACATTATAGATATTTAAGAAGACTCTTGGATAGGCACATGGAAGTTAGTACATTGAAGGTTATGTAGGTTAGTCTGATCTTAGAGTAGGATAAAAGGCAGCCAAAACATTGAGAGCTGTAGCGCCTGCACTGTGCTGTACTGTTCTATGTTCCAAGTTTCACTCAGTTTGTGGATTCTCGTCCGTTGGTGAATGTGGGAGGAAGTGAGGCGGGTGAGGGAGTGAGGCAGGTGAGGGAGTGAGGTGTGTGAGGTCAGGAATCATGTGGTGGGGCATTAGACCAAGACTTCCAGTTTTCATGTGCTTTGTTACATTCACCTGAATGTCAGCACAATATGTGAGGTTTCCAAGACCAGACAAAATCCACCAAGTTCAGTTATTGAAACGATTCCTGGCTTGCCATTTGCTCCTGGTTTCATCAGATACATTCTGTTGGATGACCTATAATTAGTATCTGAGCATCCACAGGCATGTTCAATTTTATTTTGATCCTGGTTAATGTGAAGGTACATTTAGTGGATTTAGTTTCAGAGGGTTCACTGTGAGACACAAGATGCTGCAATAGACTGTCAATTGTGAACGTTTTCACCCAGTGTCTGGTCCAGGGGGCAGATGTATGGAATCTGGAGGTCATGCCAGATGCCATCACCATAAGTAACGTGTGCGATGTGATTATGACACTCCATGTCCATACATCTGCTCCCTGGGCCAGGCTCTGACTGATGATGAATTTATAAGGCATGGTTCCTGGTCAGTCATTGGTATCTAATTTAGACAGCATTTGTACCTACACTGAGAGTAGTGATAGCCTGTTGGCTAGTTTCCTCCTGCTCAAGGCGGATCCCAAATGAATCTCTGTCAGAGAATGTTTGAATGACTGCTCTGACTCAGGTTGGAAACTGTCTGGTAAGATTCAGGAGCAGACCAGTGTCTCACTCAGTGCCACAGGCAGCTGTGAGTTCCAGTAGCACTGTACCCGAATTCAGGCTTTTTGGAATCCACTTTTAATGTTGGTCATAATGCAAAGTCATGGGTTTACTGATCTGAACAATGATCAGGAGTTTGCCATGTTTGTGAATTGGGCAATTATAAGATATGAACTACAATTATTCAACTGAACAATAACTGTATCATCTCTGAAAACAATTAAGTTGATTCTATATTGATGGAATTAAAATATAATCACGAAAAACCTTTTATTATACAAAAGTAAGGAATCACATTTTGTTTTGTATCGAAAGCGAACATGTCTGGCTATTTTGGAGATCACAATTACACATTGAATCTCAGTATTCAAATACATACATTATCGCTCTATCATTTACAAAGTGGCTGACCTCTAACTGATTACATATTTAGATTGAACAAATGATTGAAAAATCAAATAGACTTACAAATCTTACACATTTAAATATAATCAATCGATTTAATTTCTCACCTGAAATATGTGAGCTTCAGCTATTTTCCAACAATTCTATTAGTTTTAAAATAATGATGGAAAAGGATAGACTAGATGTAAATGTTAATGTTCTAAATTGGAGAAATGCATATTTTGATGGTATTAGGCAATAACTTTCAAAAGCTGATGGCAGCAGATGTTCGCAGGGAAAGGGATGGCTGGAAAATGGAAAGTCTTCAGAAATGAGAGAACGAGAGTCCAGAGACAATATATTCCTGTTAGAATGAAAGGAAAGGCTGGTAGGTATAGAGAATGCTGAATGACTAATGCAATTGAGGGTCTGGTTAAGAAAAAAGAGGAAGCATATGACAGGTACAGGCATCATAGGTCGAGTGAATCCTTAGAAGAGTATAAAGGCAGGAGGAGTATACTAGAGAGGGAAGTCAGGAAATCAAAAAGGGGACATGAGATAGTTTTGGCAAATAGATTTAGGGAGAATCCAAAAGGACTTTACAAATACATTGAGGACAAAAGGGTAAATAGGGAGAGAATAGAGTTCTCAAAGTTCAGCAAGACAGCCTTTGTGAGGAGCTGCAGGACTTAGGGAAGATACTAAATGAGTATTTTGTATCACTGTTTACTCAGGAGAAGGACATGGGCGATGTAGATATACAGAGAAATAGAGGGTGACATCTTAAAAAATGTTCATATTACAGAGGAGGAAGTGCTGATGTCTTGAAATGCATAAAAGTGGATAAATCCCCAGGACCCGATCGATCAGCTGCAGCCTAGAACTCTGTGGGAAGCTAGAGAACTGATTGCTGAGCCTCTTGCTGAGATACTTGTAACATTGATAGCCACAAGTGAAGTGCCAGAAGACTGGAGGTTGGCGAACGTGGTGCCACTGTTTAAGAAAAGTGGTAAGGACAAGCCAGGGAACTATAGACCAGTGAGAATAACGTCAGTGGAGGGCAAGTTGTTGCAGGGAATCCTGAGGGACAGGATGAACATGTATTTGGAAAGGCAAAGACTGATTAGGGATAGTCAACATGCCTCTGTGTGTGGAAAATGATGTCTCACGAACTTGATTGAATTTTTCGCAGAAGTAACAAAGAGGATTGATGAGAGCAGAGCGGTGGCCGTGGTCTATATGGACTTCAGTACGGCATTCGATAAGGTTCCCCATGGGAGACTGTTTAGCAAGGTTAGATTTCATTGGAGTACAGGGAGAACAAGCCAGTTGGATACAGAACTAGCTAAAGGTAGAAGACAGAGGCCACTGGTGGATTGTTTTTTTTTTCAGATTGGAGGCATGTGACCAGTGGAGTGTCACAAGGATCGGTGCTGGGTCCACTACTTTTTGTCATTTATATAAATGATTTGCATGTGAGTATAAGAGGTATAGTTAGCAAATGTGCTGATGACACCAAAATTGGAGGTGTACTGGACAGCAAAGAAGGTTACCTCAGATGACAAGAAGATCTTGATCATATGGGCCAATGGGCTGAGGAGTGGCAGATGGAGTTTAATTTAGATAAATGTGAGATGCTGCATTTTGGGACAGCAAATCTTAGCAGGACTAATACTCTTAATGGTGAGGTCAAATGGAGTGTTGCTGAACAAAGTGACTTTGTAGTACAGGTTCATTGTTCCTTGAAAGTAGAGGAACAGGTAGGTAGTTTTGTGAAGAAGGCATTTGGTATGATTTCATTAATTGGTCAGAGCATTGAGTACAGGAGTTGCGAGGTCATTGCAGCTGTACAGGACATTGTTTAGGCGACTTTTGGAATATTGCCTGCAATTCTGTTCCCCTTCATATCGGTAGGATGTTGTGAATCTTGAAAGTGTTCTAAAAAGATTTACAAGGATGTTTCTAAGGTCGGAGGGTTTGAGCTATAAGGTAAAAACAATGCCTGCAGATGCTGGAAACCAGATTCTGGATCATTGGTGCTGGAAGAGCACAGCAATTCAGGCAGCATCCGACGAGCAGCAAAATCGACGTTTCGGGCAAAAGGCCTTCATTAGGAATAAAGGCAGAGAGCATGAAGCGTGGAGAGATAAGCTAGAGGAGGGTGAGGATGGGGAGAAAGTAGCATAGAGTACAATAGGTAAGTGGGGGAGGAGATGAAGGTGATAGGTCAGGGAGGAGAGGGTGGAGTGGATAGGTGGAAAAGGAGCTAGGCAGGTCGGACAAGTCCGGACAGGTCAAGGGGACAGTGCGGGTTGGAAGTTTGAAACTAGGATGAGCTGGGGGAAGGGGAAATGAGGAAGCTGTTGAAGTCCACATTGATGCCCTGGGGTTGAAGTGTTCCGAGGCGGAAGATGAGGCGTTCTTCCTCCAGGCGTCTGGTGGTGAGGCAGCGGCGGTGAAGGAGGCCCAGGACCTCCATGTCCTCGGCAGAGTGGAAGGGGAAGTTGAAATGTTGGGCCACGGGGCGGTTTGGTTGACTGGTGCGGGTGTCTCGGAGATGTTCCCTAAAGCGCTCTGCTAGGAGGCGCCCAGTCTCCCCAATGTAGAGGAGACCGCATCGGGAGCAACGGATACAATAAATGATATTAGTGGATGTGCAGGTAAAACTTTGATGGATGTGGAAGGCTCCTTTAGGGCCTTGGATAGAGGTGAGGTAGGAGGTGTGGGCACAGGTTTTACAGTTCTTGCGGAGCAGGGGAAAGTGCCAGAATGGGAGGGTGGGTCGTAGGGGGGCGTGGAGCTGACCAGGTAGTCACCGAGGGAACGGTCTTTGCGGACGGCGGAAAGGGGTGGGGAGGGAAATATATCCCTGGTAGTGGGGTCTTTTTGGAGGTGGCGGAAATGTCGGTGGATGATTTGGTTTATGCGAAGGTTGGTAGGGTGGAAGGTGAGCACCAGGGGCGTTCTGTCCTTGTTGCGGTTGGAGAGGTGGGGTCTGAGGGCGGAGGTGCGGGATGTAGACGAGATGCGTTGGAGGGCATCTTTAACCACGTGGGAAGGGAAATTATGGTCTCTAAAGAAGGAGGCCATCTGGTGTGTTCTGTGGTGGAACTGGTCCTCCTGGGAGCAGATACGGTGGAGGCGGAGGAATTGAGAATACGGGATGGCATTTTTGCAAGAGATAGGGTGGGAAGAGGTGTAATCCAGGTAGCTGTGGGAGTTGGTGGGTTTGTAAAAAATGTCAGTGTCAAATCGGTCGTCACTAATGGAGATGGAGAGGTCAAGGAAGGGGACGGAGGTGTCAGAGATTGTCCAGGTAAATTTAAGATCAGCGTGGAATGTGTTGGTGAAGTTGTTGCATTGCTCAACCTCCTCGTGGGAGCACGAGGTGGCGCCAATGCAGTCATCAATATGGCGGAGGAAGAGGTGGGGAGTGGTGCCGGTGTAATTACGGAAGATCAACTGTTCTACGTAGCCAGCAAAGAGACAGGCATAGCTGGGGCCCATAGGTGTGCCCATGGCTACCGCATTGGTCTGGAGGAAGTGGGAGGATTCAAAGGAGAAATTGTTAGGGGTGCGGACCATTCGGCCAAACGAATGAGAGTGTCGGTGGAAGGGTACTGTTGGGGACGTCTGGAGAGGTCTGTGTTTGAGCTATAGCTGGTGGTTGAATGGGCTATGGCTATTTTCCTTGGAACATTGGAGACTGAGGGGTGACCTGAAAGAGGTTTATAAAATCATAAGGGCCATGAATGGGGAGATAGACAAGGTCTTTTCCCTGGTATGGGAGAGTCCAGAACGAGAGGGCATAGGTTTAGGTTGGGAAGGGAAAATATAAAAGAGATGCAAGGTACAACCTTTTCACACAGAGGGTGGTTTGTGTATGGAATGAGATACCAGAGGAAGTGGTGGAAGTTAGTACAATTGCAACATTTAGATGGTGTCTGGATAAGTATATGAATAGAAAGGATTTAGAGGGATATGGGCTGAGTGCTGGCAGGTGGGACAAGATTGGTTTGTGTTATCTGGTCAGCATGGACGAGTTGGACCGAAGGAACTGTACCATGCTGTACATCTCTTTGACTCTGTGACTGTAATTTAGAAATGACAATAATTTGATATGTACTGTCAAATAAATGGATTATATCATTAAATTGTAGCATACAATAGTTGAAATCTTGCTATTTTTAGAATGAATGATAAAGAGCAAAGAACATTCCAGCACAGGAACAGACCCTTTGGCCCTCCCAGCCTGTGCTGATCCAGATCCTCCTATTTTCTAAACGTGCCACCTATTTTCTAAGAGAATGTATCCCTCTGCTGCCTGCCCATTCATGTATCTGTCAGACACATCTTAGATAACGCTATTGTACCTGCCCCGATCTCCTCTGTTGCTAACACGTTCCAGGCTGCCACCACAATATGTGTAAAGAACTTCCCACATATATCTACCCTAAACCCTTCCCCTCTCACTTTGAACTCATGACGCCTAGTAATTGAGTTCCAACATCTGGGGAAAAAGCTTTTTGCTTTCCACCCTGTCTATATCTCTCTTGATTTTGTAGACCTCAATCAGGTCCCCCTCAACCTTTGTCTTTATAATTAAAATAATCCTAATCTACTCAATCTTCCTTCATAACCAGCACCCTCCATACCAGGCAACATCCGGGTGAACCTACTCTGCACTCTGTTCAAAGCATCCACATCCTTTTGGTAACGTGGTGACCAGAAATATATGCAGTATTTCAAATGCGGTTAAACCAAAGTCCTATGCAACTGTAACATGGCCTGCCAACGTTTGGAGTCAACAGCTGATCCAATGAAGGAAATCATGCCTTATGTTGCCTTGACCAGTTTACTGACCTGCGTTGCCACCTTCAGGAAACAATGGACCCAGGTCTCCCTGTATGTCAATTTTCCCCAAGACTTTTCCGTTTACTGTATTGTTGCTCTTGAACTGGATCTTCCAAAATGCATCACCTCACAATTGCACAATCTGAACTCCATCTGCCATTTCTGTGCCCATCTCTCCAATCTATCTATATTCTGCTGCATTCTCTGACATTTACCTTCACTATCTGCTACTCCACCAATCTAGGCGTCATCTACAAACTTGCTAATCAGGCAACCGATACCTTCCTCCAAATCATTGACATATATCTCAAACAACAGTGGTCCCAGCACAGATCGCTGTTGCATACAACTGGTCATTGGTCTCCATTTTAAGAAATCCCCTTACACTACTACTCTCCGTCTCCTGTTGGCCAGCCAGTTCTCTATCCATCTAGATAAAACATCCTGGACCCCATGCGGCATCACCTTCTCCATCAGCCTACCCTGGAGAACCTAATAAAACACTTTACTGAAGTCCCTCAGTATCTTCTCCAGAAGCTTCCCTACCACTGATCTGAGGCTCGCCGGTGTATAAATACCTGGATAATTCCCGCTATCCTTCTTAAACAAGGAGACAGCATTAGCAATGCTCCAGACCTCCGGGACCTCACCCATGTATAAGGGTCCTGCAAAGATATTTGTTAAAGCCCCAGTTATTTCCTCACTCATATCCGCCAGTAACCTGTGGTAGATCTCATCCAGACCTGGGAGCTTGTCTACATTTCTACCTTTTAGAATATCCAAAACTTCCTCCCTCTTTATGTCGACTTGACCCAGATTACGCAAAGATCTATCCCTAACCTCAACATCCATCATGTCCCTCTCCTTTGTGAATACAGATGAAAAGTACTCGCTAAGAATCTCACACATTTTCTCTGACTCCATGCATAATTTTCTTCCTTTGTCCTGTGTGGGCCAAACAGTTCTCGAGTTACCCTCTTGTTGCTTATATATGAAACGTAGTCTTTGGGATTTTCCTCAACCCTGTTTGCTAAAGATATCTCATGACCACTTTTACCCCTCTTAATTCCTCAATATTTACTGTGAAATGTGGTTCGTGTAAAGAAAATAAACATTTGTTCGTGCGAGTGGGGACTCAGACCTTTTCAAACTGTTTTGTGCCAAAAAATATTTGAAATCCGTCTCAGTGCAAATAAAAAGCAAGAGAAGAAACATCTTGGGAAGTGTAATTTTCATCCACTGTCCCCCCAAAGTACTTCTGAGGTAGAATATAGTGAGGGCTTGTCACAGGAGCACAATCTTAACTATGGGTGTTTTGAACATGCAAATTGACTTAATTAATCAACTTGACAGTGATATCCTCGAATAAAAATTCATCGAGTGTATGAGAGATTATTTCTGAGAGCAGGATGGCATGGACACCAACCAGTGAATGGGCTAACTTAGATTTGATATTATGTACCAAGGAAGGATTGGTGGATGAGCTTTGACTTGGAAGGAGTAAACACAACATGCTGGAGTTTCACATTCAGATTGAAAGAGTGAAGACTGAGTCATACATGAGAGTTTTAGTGTTATGCAATGGTAATTATACTGGCCTAAGGAAGGATTTGGCCTGGGTGGACTGGGGGGTGGGTGGGGGTGGGAGAAAAGAATAGTCAAAGGCAGGCAGATGAAGAAATTTGGCAAATAATTAGGGAGATACTGAAGACCGAACAGGAGTTGCATAACAGGGAAAAAAAAAATCATCCATATCTTGATAAGGAAGTCAAGGATAACATGAAGGCAAATCCTAGTGCATATCATACTGCACATGTTAGTCACACTATGGAGGATTGGGCAAGTCAGTGGCCTCGTGGTGTTATAACTGAATTCTTATGTGATAAGCCCAGATAATGTTCTGGTGACCTGGGTCCAAATCCTGCCACAGCAAGTAGGGGAGCTTGATTTCAAATCTGGAATTAAGAGACTGATAGTGGTTATGAATCGATTGCCAAGAAAAACCCACCTGGTTCACTGATGTCCTTTAGGTAAGGAAACTGCCATCCTGACTATGGATTCACCTCTCTCAGGCTGAAGGCCTTTCTGACCGGACGGGCCACCAGAAAGAATAATCTTACAATAGGCAATAATAAATTTACCATGGAGTTACAAAACTGAACAATTATTAAAACATGCTGTGAAATGGACCCCAGCTTTGACTAAATTCTCTGTGCTAATCCACATGCTGGAGAATCCCGACAGGCTGCAGATACCCACAGACGGTTTGCAAACAAACCTGAAACTCCAGATCCTGTAATACTCACCTGAAGTTGGACCTGAATGGGACAGTGGAATGTTTCCCTTGAGCCAACCCATGGTTGAGTCTGATTGATCAGGGTAAATGAACCTGATCATTCCATTGACAGATTCTCCTTACCTTACCAAAAGGGAGTGAAGACTTGGAAGGATAAGAATCACCACAAAACCCCACACAGTGCAGTAACTGGAGAATAACCACGGAAAGAGAAGACGCCTCCAAGATCATCAGAAGAACAAGAAGATATCACCAAGTCGAGCCCGGTCAACTTCTAGTGGGGTGGTTTGTGATTATCCAAAGTTACGTTAAAGCATTAGATAATGTGTAGCGTTTATCATTGCGTTATAATACGTTTTATTGTTCTACTATTAAATGTGTTCAAAAAAACAAATATTGTCTGGAAGAGTTAACTCGGTTCTTTCGCTGAATATAAGATTTCAATCACACTGTGCACCAGAAACAAAACTTTCCTAATTGCTGACTCAACCTACAAGTTTATCTGGAGACAATCCTGGACTGGAACTCGCAACTCTCTTTGCACTTCAGACTTCTGATTTTTCTCTCCACTTACAAAGTAGTCTATGCCTGTATTCTTCCTACTAATGTGCATCACCTCGCACTTTCCCAAGTTGTACTCCATCTGCCACTTGTTTGCCCACTCTCGTAATAGTTATTCAGTTTCTCATCTATTATTTGCTCCACACGGCTATCTCTCCAGCGACATTTTCCAGTGCCCCATTATCCACTTCTGCTTCTCTTTTGCCCTTTATATATCTAAAGAAACTCTTACAGTTGTCCTTTATATCACTGGATAGCTTAACCTTATATTTAATCTTATCCGTCCTTATTCCTTATTTTTGCTGCCATCTGTTCATCTTTGAAGCTTCCAAATCTTCTGGTTTCGCACTGCTATTTGCGATGTTATCTACTTTCTATTTTCCTTTTACGCTAGCCATGACTGTCTCAGTCATCCATGGTTGCCTCATCCTCGCTGAACAATGCATCTTTTACATCGGGATAAATCTCTGCTGTGACTCCTAAATTGCTCCGAGAAACTCCCGCCATTATTGATCCACTGTCTTTCCTGCTCGGCTCCTCTCCCAGTCAATTCTATCCAGCTCCTTCCTTGTGTCTTTGAAGGTGTATTTAGTTAGCTGTAATATTAACTCCGATTCTACTTTCAATCATAGTATGATCACTGCCTCCGAAGGTTCCTTCACCTTAAGCTTCCTTATCAAGTCTGCCTCACTGCACAGCTCTAAATCCAGTATTGCCCGTTCCCTAGTTGCCTGCACCATAAGCTGCTCCAAAAAGCCATCTTGTAGACATTCCACAAATTGCTTTCCTTGAAAACCACTCCCACTGATTTTCCCAGTCCTCCTGCATATTGAAATCCCCCCAGTCACTGTAACTTTGCCTTTCCTACATATCGTTTCTATCTCCTCGTCGATCATGCGCGCCAGCTTCTGACTACGATTTGTCGACCTGTACATAACTCCAACTACGAGTTTTCACCTTTACGGTTCTTCAATTCTACCCACACACATTCCACACCATCTGACTCTATTTTAAGTAATGGAACTGAGTGATGCGACTGCAAAACACTTTAGCATTGTCTCCAATTTATAGTTTAGACATGAAGTAACAATATTTCATTGTCAATTACTTTGCAATATGGCCACAGTGTATTTCTTTAGCCAAATATTCTGTCTTTATTACGGAATAATACAAACTTCAGCGTGGGTTTCCTCCGGGTGCTCCGGTTTCCTCCCACAGTCCAAAAATGTGCAGGTTAGATGAATTGGTCAAGCTAAATTGCCCATAGTGTTAGGTGAAGGGGTAAATATGGGAGAATGGGTCAGGGTGAGTTGTGCTTCGGTGGGTCGGTGTGGACTTGTTGGGCCGAAGGGCCTGTCTTCACACTGTAACTAAT
Organism: Chiloscyllium plagiosum; assembly: GCF_037043375.1. NCBI lineage: Eukaryota > Metazoa > Chordata > Chondrichthyes > Orectolobiformes > Hemiscylliidae > Chiloscyllium > Chiloscyllium plagiosum. Next base: position 28,976,842 of record NW_028270184.1, on the reverse strand, counting down.
CTATTAAAAATACTTGAAACTGTTCGAGAAGGAAGATATGAAGAGGACATGAGTCTATAAGGAGATTAAGGTGGGTCAAGTGAACAGGCAAATATTGGTATATGGAACATAGTAGCAAAAATGTGTCTGCACTAAAAGATATTGGCGGGTTGAATGGAAGCATAGTGTATTATTTCAGTGGAGAGATTGGCTTTAGGCGCAGAGGAACCGGGCACTTGGATTACAAAATAATAATTTTACGTGTACATCAAATTTTTAGGGAGGTAAGACAAATGTTGAAACTTTCTGAAACAGAATACATTTAAAAGTTGGGACGATTTTGTACAGATTTACAATGTAGTGGTGTAACCACATCGAGAGGGCGATGGCCACAATGATATGAAATGCAATCCGACCGTCGCGTTGTTGTGGGATAAGACGCTCCTCCTCCGACCGTCGCGTTGTTGTGGATGTTTATGCCACAACAACGCGACGGTCGGAGGAGGAGCGTCTTATCTTCCGACTGGGAACCCTCCAACCACAGGGGATGAACTTGGACTTCACCAGTTTCTTCATCCCCCCTCCCCCCACCTTGTCTCAGCCGAATCCCTCCAGCCCGGCACCGCCTTCCTGACCTGCAGTCTTCTTCTTGACCTCTCCGCCTCCATCCTACTCCGACCTATCACCCTCACCTTGACCTCTTTCCACCTATCACATTTCCAACGCCCCTCCTCCAAGTCCCTCCTCCCTACCTTTTATCTTCTCCTGCTGAACACTCTCTGCTCATTCCTGAAGAAGGGCCTCTGCCCGAAACGTCGAATCTCCTGTTCCCTGGATGCTGCCGAACCTTACGAAATGCCTAACTAAAGTCCAGATACACAACATGAGCTCGACCCTCATCAACTTGTCTAGTAACATCCTCAAAGAACTCAATAAGATTTGTGAGGCATGGCCTGCCCCTTACAAAGCCGTGCTGAACTGCCTTTAATCAAGCCATGCTCTTCCAGGTGGTCATAAATCCTATTCCTCAGAATCCTTTCTAACACCTTGCAGATGACAGACGTGTGACTGACTGGTCTGTAATTTCCGGGGAGTATCCTATTTCCTTTCTTGAAGAGAGGAATTACATTTGTCTCCCTCCAGTCCTCAGGTCCGAATCCAGTGGAGAGCGAAGCAATCACATTTCTCGCTTCCCATAGCAGCCGAGGACAAATCTGGTCTGGCCCTGGCGACTTGTTAATATTAATGTTTGTCAAAATATTCAACACATCCGCGTTCTCAATCTATCAGTTGCTGCATGATTACCTGCTCCTCAATAGTTTCATTCACAACAAGGTCCTTTTCGTTCGTAAAGACAGAAGCAAAAAACTCATTTAGGGCTTCCCCTGCCTCCTCAGACTCAATACACAAGTTCCCTATGCTATACCTGATCGGCCCTACTCTTTCTTTGATAATTCTCTTATTCCTCAGATATGTGCAAAATGCCTTTAGATTCTCCCTTATCCTTCCTGCCAGGCCTTTTTCTTGCCCCCTCCTGGCTCTCCTCAGACCATTTTTGAGCTCCTTCCTCGCCTGCCTGTAATCATCTAGAGCTGAGCAAGACCATTGCTTCCTCCACCTTATGTCAGCAGCCTTCTTTCTTTTCACGAGAAGCTCCTCTGCTCTCGTCATCCAAAGTTCCTTTATCTTACCCCTTTCTGCCTGTCTCAAAGGAACACATTTGTGCATCACTCGCAACAACTGTTCCTTAAACCGTCTCCACATGTCTATAGTGCCCTTTCCATGGAACAATTGCTCCCAGTCCATGCTTCGCAACGCAGTATGATAGTATCATAGTTTCCTTTTCCCCAACTAAATATCCTCCCATTGTGCCTGCTTCTCTCCTTCTCCATAGCTATGTAGAATATGAGACAGTTGTGCTCACTTTCACCAAAATGCTCTCCCACCGCAAGATCTGACACCTGCCCCAGGTCATTGCCGAGCACCAAATCCAAAATGTCCTTTCCCTTCGTCGGCCTGTCAACATACTGAGTTAGGAAACCCTCCTGAACACACCTTACAAAAACAGCTCCTTCCAAACCATCTGGTGGAAGGAGGTTCCAATCAATATTGGGAAAATTAGTCACCCATTTCAACTACCCTATTCCATTCACACTTTTCCAAAATCTGCCGACCTATGCTTTCTTTAATCTCCCTGATTCTACTGGGGGCCTGAAGTAACCCCTTTTGAGGTGATTGCTGCCTTACTGTTCCTAATTTCCACCCATACTTACTCAGTAGGCAGACCTTCCTCGGATAATGGTAACTTCTGTAGCTGTGATACCCTCTCTGATTAGCAGTGCTACACCGCCTCCTCTTTTTACCTCCTCCCTATTCTTTTTAATTGTTCTAAACCCTGGAACAGTCACCAACCATTCCTGCCCCTGAGAAACCCACGTCTCTGTTATGGCCACAACATCATAGCTCTAAGCTCATCACTTTTATTTACACTTTCCCCAGTACTACAGCGCACAGTGACTCCGTTTCGGGGGAGGGGGCGGGGACGGGGGAATGGTGTCTCAGTGGTTAGCATGGTTGTTTCACAGCACCAGGGACCATGATTGGGGGGCAGGGGGAGCGGGAGGGTGCATGGTGTCTTAGTAGTTAGCACGGCTGTCTCTCAGTACCAGGGACCCGGTTTGGGGGGAGGGAGAGGGGGGCATGGTGTCTCAGTGGTTAGCACGGCTGTCTCACAGTACCAGGGACATGGTTTGGGGGGAGATGGAGGGGGGGCATAGTGTCTCAGTGTTTAGTACGGCTGTCTCACAGTACCAGGGAGCCGGTTGGAGGGATAGGGTGGGGAATTGGGACATGGTATCTCAGTGGTTAACACAGCTGTCTCAAAGTACCAGGGAGCCGGTTTGTGGGGAGGGGAGGGGGGCATGGTGTCTCAGTGGTGAGCACGGCTGTCTCACAGTACCAGGGACTCGGTTTGGGGGGGGAGTGGGAGGGGGTGCATGGTGTCTCAGTTTTAAGCACGGCTGTCTCGCAGTACCAGGGACCCAGTATTGGGCGAGGGGGAGAGGAGCATAATGTCTCAGTGGTTCGCACGGCTATCTCACAGTACCAGAGACCCGTTTGTGGGGAGGGGGAGGAGGGCTGGTGTCTCAGTGGTGAGCACGGCTGTCTCACAGTACCAGGGACACTGTTTGGGGGGGAGTGTGAGGGGGAAATGGTGTCTCAGTGGTTAGCACGGCTGTCTCACAGTACCAGGGACCTGGTTTGGGTGGGGGGGGGAAGGGGTGCATGGTGTCTCAATGCTTAGCATGGCTGTACCACAGTACCTGGGACCCAGTGTGGGGGAGGGGGAGGGGGGAATGGTGTCTCAGTGGTTAGCACGGCTGTCTCACAGTACCAGGGACCCGGTTTGGGGGAGGGGGGGAGGTGGGGGGCATGGAGTCTCAGTGGTTAGCACGGCTGTCTCAAAGTACCATGGGCACGGTTTTTCAAATTTCTTGTCATTAATTCCTGAATAATCGACTTTAACAATATTTCTTAAATTTGAACAGTTTTCTCGCTACTATATATTCCATCATGAAGGTGATAATTCTAATCTCTTTGTTCACTCCATTCCTGTATAATTGGCACATGGCGTGAAATGACCTGCTCTGATTGCTCTGTAAGAGTCTGAGTTGCTGAATGGCATCATTCTCTTCCTTGTGCACAAAATCGATGGGCTGATGTTTTTCTGGTGTTCCACATCACCATCTGGATGATCTGCCTGTCCTCCTCCTGTTGATGTGCAAGAGTCGTGAGGGCTTATGCAATCTTCCTGTTGCAGTGTAACAGTTTGAGGGGCTGAAAAAACCTTCTCATATTCCTCCATCACAGGCTGGAGATCCTGAACGGTCTCTCCTGAATAACTGATATAGGACTGAGGGAATGATTGGCCTTCTTCTGTTCCCACATACGAGACATGTGAGGTAAGCTTCTTCCTCCTTTCCCATAAGAAATCTTATCGTTTGCATCCTTCTCCAATTCCCGTGCAACAGGCTCGACGGGACTGAATATCCTCCTGGCATCCCAGTGCACCAATCTCCAGTCTCTATGTGACGTCTTCCAGTTCCTATGTTACAGACTTGAGGAGGCTGAATAGACTGATCCTATTGCTGCATAACAGGGTACTGTGATGCATGGCCTACTCTGGGCCCAGTGTTAGCGACTCGAGGAGCTGACTGGCCTCCTCCCGTAACTGTATATCAGGCTCCAGGGGCTGAATAGTCTCTTCCTGTTCTGGTGTAACAGGGTCAATGTCCTTCGAGACACTACCTCCGAATAAATGACAGAAGGTGCTGAACGAGAGAGTGCCCATATTCTGAAGCACTCTCATCTCCATATCTGACTTACAGAGATGAACCATTAATATAGTCTTTTTTCTGGATAAAGTCCTGAAGCTGAAAGTAACAAAAGAGGTCCCTCCCAGATACCTTATATTCCTGGTTCAGTTGCTCAAAATTCATCATGACCTCCCTGTCAAAAGATTCTCCCAAACAGGAAACTCATCTGGACTCCGAGAGCCTAAAGCCAGAATCCATCAATCCCGGCTGGAATCCTACCAATCCTACAATGAGAGTGAAAGCCGAAGTTTTTGCATTGTAAAGTGCCCTCAACTTGTCCCATCATTCTCCATGCTTTCACTGTGTTAAGGACAATCGGTTTCTGCAATTCTCTATAACAGTCCTCATCTTGTCCATGAACAACAGATTAATGAGGGGACAATTTTGCTGGAAGGCCTCGATTTCCAGCCAAATTGACCGTGAGTCCTGGCAAGCCCAATCAGCCACATCGGATAGCAAGGAACTTAGCTGGTATTTCTTAAAGTATGGAAAACCAGCACGCCCCCATTCACTGTGGAAGCTGCAATTTGTGCAGCTTAATAGGAGGCCATCTGTGATGCAAGATGAAAGATCAAAGCCAACTGTTAAGCCTCCGTACCGCCCGCCTGGGCCGAGTCAAAGGGAGCATTGTCATGGGGTATCATAAACAAGGAAGGACATTAATTTTAACCAGAGCTAACTCAAACTGGATTGGAAGATTCTGTCTTATCTTCTCTAGCAACTGCACGAAGTTAGCTTTATATAATTAATGGAAGGCTTGGATGTTAAAAATACCTAAACCTCATTGTGACCATCTGGAAGGGAATCAGATTCCACCCCAAGGTCGGGTACCCTAATAAGACCCCCAACAGGGATGGTCTCTGATTTCATAAAATTGATGTTATACCCTGAGAAAGATCCAAATGAATTAATCATTCGTATTAAACAGGACACAGATATCATTGGGTTAGTTAGAAAGAGAGGAACACCATCTGCTTAAAGGGTGATCTTATGCCTTCCTGGTCCTACCTCCTTGCCAGTGATATTGGCGTCCCTCCAGATGCCAACGGCTCAATCATTAATGTAAATGGTAACAATGAAAGAGAGCAACTTTGTTGGCTGCCACTGTCAATGCTAAAATTGTCAGATCTTATAGATGGTCTGACAAAATGTGATGTCTCAGCTCTCTTCAGCCGAGCCTCAAGCATCCGCTGCTGCTCTCCCTTCTGCCGCTTCTGAGTCGCCGAGTAAGAAATAATCAAATCCCTTGTATAGGCTTTGGCAGTCTCCCAGAGCACCGTCGGATTACTGGTCGTACACAAGCTAATGTTCCAAAAAATATAAATTCCCCCGAAAAATACTCAATCAATTTGCTTTCTTCAGGAGGAAAGGATCCACGTGCCAGTGCCGTGAGCCTGTCCCATCGGCACCATCCTTGACCTCCATGTCCACTGCCACTTGATCAGAAATGGCTATGTTCCCAATTCTACAGGACAGCACCGAATTAAAAAAAAAGACCAATGGGGCAAACAACATGTCAATCCCAGTATAGCATTTATGTGGGTTAGAAAAAAAGGTGAAGTCCCTGTCTTCAGGCTGAAGACATCTCACACACATCCACCAAGCCAGCTACCTGTTCAAATCTACCACCTGCCTGGGTGGTGGGGAAATACCCGCAAAACCCCTCAACATCCTATCCACCTCGGGGTCTATACGCCAGTTAAAGTCTTCCCTTAATTGTATGACTTGCCCCAAGGATCATCAACCTGGAGAGCGGATCTATTTGTAATTTGAGGGGGTGTGCTGGGGGCAATATTAATCAAGGTCCCATATTCCTCTCCATGTATTAAAGCTTTAAGGATCAGAGACCACCCACATCCATTCTTAATTTGTTCAAACAACTGAAGTGGAAGGTTCTTATGATTGAGTATAGCTACTCCTCTACTTGTTGAATTAAACGATGAGAAAACACCCGGCTGAACCTTCCCTGCTGTAACGTTAAATGCTTCTTATCAGTTAGATATGCTTCTTGCAGCAAGGCTACAGCAAACCTTTCCTTTTTAAGACTTGAACGTATATTCTTTTTCTCTTAATCGGTGAATGACTCCCTTTAACATTCCAGGTCCACCATTTAAACGAGCAGTTAGCTTAACCATCCAAAGCAGCCGATGACCCACTTTGAGAAGAACCCAATTTATAGCGCGCCAAGTGAAAGCTGTAAACAGTTCGTATAAACTTGAAAATATAACGACAAAAAGAACCAAATCAAAACTTCTAACAACTACTTCTACCATGAACCAACATAGAACACAAATAAGCAGAGACATTCCCCCTTGCCCACAGGGGACGCTCATACTACCCATTAATCCCCCATGGCTCCTCCTAGCTGAAGCCACTCCAAACCCAGACAAAACAAAGTTAAAAAAAACGTCACAAAGGTCCTACAACAAGAAAATTAAAAGTGGGCATTCAACCCTGTCCCATCCATACTTTCACCCGAGGCAGTCCAGGTGAAACAAAATGTAACGATTCCAACCTCGCCCAACCCCCTTTTCCATTCCGTACTAAGAGAGAGAAACTAAAAGCAAATGATAGAAAAAAAACCAAAAGATAATGGGAGGTGAGGAAGAAATGAGGAGAGAGTAAACGGAAAAATGAGACTTCCACATACTAAAAAAAAAACCCAAAACGAGGTAAACCAGGCAAACCCCAGAGAAAACATAGGGAACACAATTGTCCATATTATTTGAACCAGACAGTCTATTTTAATATGTACAGAAAGTCCTTTGCGTTTTCTAGTGAGGTAAAATTAAACACAGACCCGCTATGACTGAACGTAATATTGCTGGATATCTTACCAAGTACAGAATATTCATGTCCCTCAGTCTCCCTTTTTGCCTTACCAAAGGCTTGCCTCTTTCGAATCACAGCCGTAGAAAGGTCTTGGAAAAAAGATAATTCGTGATCCTTTGTAGATCAGAACCTATGGATCCTTCCGCAGAGCTCGATAAACATCCAGCACCTGTTTTTCTCTATCGTGCTGGGGTTGCACTAGGACCAGGCGAGGCGCTGGTCCAATCCAGGCCTGCACACTGCGACCCAGTGGGCCCGCTCGACCCGCACCCTGTTTGCCCTGACGTGGTGCTTCAAAAATTGGGTGAGCCATTGTTCCAAGAAACTGACGAGCTGGCTTTCTTGTTCCCGTTCCGGCAGCCCGGCCAAGCTGATGTTCTTCTGACGGCTCCGATTTTCGAGGTCCTCGACCTGCTCTACCTAACATTCCAGAGCTTTGACCTGACCCACTGAGGATTCTGCCATGGTTTCCAAAGCCACGATTCCCTCTTTCACCTCCACGACGTGTGGCCCAAGACGCTGGATCTCCTGGTCATGCTTCTGCAGCATGGCTGAGATCAGTTCCAGCATGGTTCAGGTCTCCTCCATTGTTGGATCAATCTTCTCTCGCAGGCTCCTGCACTCCAAGACCAGGATCTGTTTCACAAATAAGATCCCTGGGGTGCTCGGGGAGGCCGACGTCACAGCAGCGGGCGTATCCATTGCTGCAGTGCCCTGCTGGTTGTGATCCTCGTGGTCATTTTCCCTTAGACATTTTCCTTACTCACTTAGAATGGCATAGAGCAATACTGGGGATTAAAAGCGACCGATGTTTACCACAATAGGGAAGAAACAGAGGATGAACGCACCACTCTGTCTGGGTTCTGGTGCAGAGATCAGCAGGGCAGTCCCACTGGATCGCTGCCATCTTGGATCTCACGCGAATAATCACTGTTAACAAAGTGTTTTTGAAATGGTTTGAAGATGTTTCTTGTAGGGGGAGACAATGGAGAACCATTTGATGTAATATAGTTAGGTATTCAGGTGTATGTTTAAGATTTCAGAACGTGAATAGTAAATAAAATTAAACCAACGCAGATCAGGAAGAACATTGGAAATGGAAAGGTAAAAGTGAAGTTGGCCTTCATTTAAAGGAAATTGGAATATCGAAGTAAAGGCGTTCTGCACAGACTGCATGCAGTGCAGATGAGATTATACCTGTGTTCTGTACTGTTTCAAACAATGAGAGGTGATCTCAGGGGATCTTAGAAAATTCACGCACAGCAGATTGACTAATACAGGGGCATGGAGAAGTGCAGCAGGAAAGTTTATGGGGAAATCCCAAAATATTCTACAAAAAGATCAATCACAACAGAATAACCAGGAAACAATTTCGAAACCAGTGTGGCTATCTGTGTGTGAAGCTGGTGAACATTGATCGATTGTGACACAAGAGCTTCGCACCTGCTTTACTTGGGAGAAGGAGGAGGCATGTAGAGAATTCAAGAAGATGCATTGTGAAGCTCTCGAACAGATTGATATAATATGCCAGTTGGGATTGATGGTTTTGGATCATGTAAAGTCCAGATGAGTTGTATCTCAGGATGCTGTTGGAGACAAGAGAGGAAATGATCTGACCTAAATGTTTAAGTCGAATCTGACCGCAAAGAAAATGCCAGAGGACTAGAGAACAGCGATGTGTTCCCAAGTTACTGGAGATAGACCAGTGTCTGGTGGTGTACCACAGCGAAGACCTTATTTTACAAGAAGATACAAATGGAATGGTCAGATGGACAGATCAATGGCAGATGGAATGCAAACCTGATAAATATGAGGTGATGCAGTGTGGAAGAAGGAATCTCATATGGGAGTAGGCAATGAATGGCAGCACACTAGGAAGCTCAGAGCGTGTTTCTCCACATATCCCTGAATGTGACTGGACAGTGTAATATCTAGTTACGAAAACACATGGGACTGTAGGCACAGAGTTTATTCATCGAGGCAAAATAATATGAGCTAAACATGCGATTGGTTAGGCCATAGATAGACTACTGTGTGCAGTTATGGGTGCCACATTACAGGAAGCGTTTTGCTTTCTCAGTAACATCAGAAGCTATTAGGGTCTCAACAGAATTGAAGGCTTCAGTGGAAGTCTCCTGGCTGCAACTCTCTCTGAATTTTCACTTGATTTTTTTCTGTACTCGATTGGAGAACTGCATCTGAGAATCTGTGACTGAACTTTCCTTTTTGCCAAGTATGTATTTATGGGATATTACTGTATCAGACCTCTTAATTAATAATAGTTCCTCTATCTATCATTGTGATAAGATTTCCAAAAGACTTATTTTTCTGAATACCTGTTTGTTTGCCTGTATTTTAACTTTAGTGTTTAAATAAATTGTGTTTTTCTTAACGTCTTGTAGTTTGACCAGTCACATTGCATCTGGAACAGACACTTCACATTTCGTTTAAAATAAGAAAACATTATAGTCTAGACCACCGTATCCAAATATTTTTGAGGGGCTTTGGTTTTATCCGAAACATATGATTCTTTCCCTTCCTGTGTAATAGGTTGGAGGCACTAAATGGGCTATCTTTACTCTTCTCCAATCATTTCATAGAGCTGCATGACTTCGTCATATTCCTGTGAAACTAGCGTGAGGAGCTGAATAATCTCCTCCTTTTAACTGTGGAAATGTGCAGTCTCTGGCCGTGCTTTTACATGAATGTTACCGACACTTCAACAGCACAATCCTGAATGTTGTCCAGGTCTTGCTTCACATGGACACAGACTGGTTCAGGAGCTGAAGGTGTCTTTTTTTATGAATATTGCATGATCTTCAGTAAACACCCCCACTTCTAATCTTATGGTGTGGACAAGACATTTATGAAGCAGTTGAAGATGTTTGTTCTGAGGAAGCTACCTTGAGGATCTTTTGCAGACATGTCCAGGACTGCACGGACTTTTGTACACAAACCACAATCATTGTGCTTTATGTTTTAAATCATTCTAACCAGGGAAGTTTACAACTCAGTCCCATTCAGTGCAATCCTGCTCAGGCTCCTTGAGACCGTCCTTAGTTAAATGATGCCTTGATGTCAGGGCCGGTCACTCTTCCCTGAGCCCTTGTGTTCACGTCTTTTGCTCATATCAACAGGTCACGGTGTGGGGGCAGGGAGTGTTTTTTTGACCAGTCAGAGTGTTGAGGGCTGTGAAGAATTGGACATGAAAGAGGAAATTAGACATTATGATCTTATTGTGGGGCAAGGCAGGCTTGCGGGGGTGGGGGTGGGTGGGGGTGGTCGGGGCGGGGATGAGGATAAATGACATACTCCTGTTTGTGATGTTATCACATTCTGCTATTGGAAAGTAGAGGCTGTTATTTTCCTGCAAGCTCTGTAATTGAATTTTACCAGATTAGCTGCACCATCTCTGAGTGAGGAATGGGGGCTGAATTCATAGCGAAACTGGGTCTACAACTTGACCAACAAACGAAGCACAAGTTGCAGAAAGGGGAAGCTCAGTTAGGAGTGATGAGGAGCCTCTTTCATACCCTTGCCTGGTTTTCCAATTACACTTTCCAAACCAGCCCAAACTGGGTTTGACAGTTTTGAGGGGCTGAATGGTCTACTCTGTTTCTGTGCACGCGGTGATAGGAGTAAATAGTCTCTAATTGCACCTGTCTAGCAGGTTTGATATGCTGAATGGAACACAGAAACATGGGACTGAGGAGCAGGAGTGGGTTATTAGACAATTTGAGCCTTCCCTACCAGGGACTAAGATTGTGGCTGATCAGGTTGTGGTCTCAGCTCCACTTTCCTGTCAGTGTGCCACTTCTCTGTCCAATATTTAACTAACTAAGCGTTGAATACATGTAAACAAAGAGACATCTCAAACTTGTGGGGAAGAGAATTCCCACTTGAATTGCCTGTTTAGAATTTCTGCTCATTCCTCTTATCGAGTCATATAGCATGCAATTGTGTAAGTGCTGACCGACATCCCATTATGATCGAGTTTGATTTGACAGCATTTGGCTCATATTCCTCTAAACCTCCTTATTCAGATACCCATCAAGATGCCAGACTTCACCACTTCCTCTGGCAGATAATCCCATATGGACACCTCCCTCTGTATGAAAATAATGCGTCTAAGATCTCTCTAAAATATTCCCCTCGTACCTTAAAACAGGCCTCCAGTCTGAAAAGCAATCCTCTACCAACCTCTGTCTTCTCCCTTCAATCTAATTGTGTATTCAATTGGCTTGGGTGCGCTGGTTCATACATGACCTAACCCTACTAATTTGCCTAATATTCAGAATCTTGTCGAACAACTTGTTCCAGTCTGTATGGAAAACATTTACAACACTGCCTTCATCAATCTGCTTTGTCACCACTTTAACAAACTCAGTCAAATTCGTACAACGCGATTTCTCATGCAAAAAGCTATGATGACTATCCCCAATCAATCCTTGCCTTTGAAAATGCATGCAATTGGCTATCCCTCAGAAACCCCTCAAACAACTCATTCACCACTGATGTCTGGCTCACTGTCCAGAGTTCCTTGGGTTGTTGGATAACTGTTTTCTTTTCTACAGCCACTCCTCCATTGGTCACAGCAAATTATCGGTGTAACCAGGTTGATGATATGGCCAATGATATAGGTCTCAGAAAGTATCAGGGTCATCCTCGGAAGAGGTCAGGTTGATTTCCGTCATTTGTTAAAATAACAAAATCATGACGAAAACAAGTTCCTCAAACTATGAAGGAAAGGTGAATGTCAAACAGAATAGAAATTACAAAAATGTACATTGATATTTCCATTTCTAAAAATACTGAGGAACACAAACATACACAGACACACATACAGATACATAGACAGACAAGCACACTCAGACATACTCAAATACAGACACACTCAAACACACACAGACATGTACACACAGACACACTCAAACACAGACACAAAAACACAGATACACACACAGACACATGCACAAACAAGTATGCGCACAAACACAGCCAAATGCATGTACTATAGACTGTAAAAAAGTAGAGCAGAAAAAAAAGACCATTTGGCCCATCCAGTCTACTGAGCTATTGATCATGGCTGACATGTTTTTCAGGCCAATTCGCCTGCCTTCTCACAACAAGTCTTGATCCCATCATTAAGCATTACTTATCTAGTTATATCCTAAAGACGCTAATGTGTCTGTGTGTGTGTACGCGTGTATGAGCGTGAGTGTATATGTCTTTGTGTGTCTCTCTTTGTGTATCCGTGTGTGTCTGCGTGCATGTGTTGTCTCTGTGTGTGTCTGTGCGTGTGCATGTGTCTGTGTGACGCTGTGTGCGTGTCTTTGTGCGTGTGTATCTGTGTATGTGTTTCTGTGTGCGTATGTGTGTCTCTGTGCATGTGTCTGAGTGTGTGCGTGTGTCTGTGTGTGTGTCTGTCTGCCTGTGTGTGTCTCTGTCTATGTGGTCTGTGTCTCTGTGTGTTTGTGCGCGTGGGTCTGTATACATGTGTGTGTGTTTGCCTAATAGCAGGAGACAGCATTATTGAGGAGAGTTGTTTTTCAGACTGGAGGCCTGTTGTTATGGACTAGGCCAGCTCACTCAAAACATTCTTAAGCAGGCAGCGGAGACCATAAATTTGCAATTTGTTTCAGTAAGTGAATAGTGAAAATTACCCAGAGTAACCGAGCTAGGTTGACTATCAGATTTTAAAATAGACAAAAAATAATTCACAAAATTACACAATGAAAGACAAAGAACAGAATAAAGAACCCTACAGAAATCAATCTATTCAAGCTAGACCTAATTAACTGTTCTGAATGTACACAACAGTCCCAAATAAGCAAACCCCCTTAAAAACTGTAAAAGTGGAACATCTGCTTACCAGTTGAAGTTGGAAGGGCAAAAGGAGAGAGAGACAGAGAGACAGAAAGAGAGAGAGAGACGGAGAGAGACAGAGAGAAAGACAGAGAGAGAGAGACAGAGAGAGAGGGAGAGAGAGAGAGCGAGAGAGAGAGAGACTGTCCACACAGCTGAACTCCAAACTGTTTCTGGACTGAACAGCTCACTGTTGCCTCATAGTACCAGGGTGACTGACGGTGTGGAGCTTGCACAATCTCCCTCTGTCTGCATTGGTTTCATCCCACCGTCCAAAGATGTGCAGATTGGGTGAATTGGCCATGCTAAATTGCACATAGTGTCAGGTGCATTCGTCATGGGTCAATGTGGATAGATGGTTCTGGGTGGGTAACTCTTCAGAGGGTTGGTGTTGACTTGTTGGGCAAAAAAGCCGGTTTCTACACTGTAGGAAATCTGATCTATTTGCTAGCAATTTGCCCATATCCTTCTAAATCCTTCCTATTAATATACCTATTTGGATGCCTTTTAAATGTTGTAATTATACCAAGCTCCACCACTTCCTCCAGCAGTTCATTATATACACGCTCCACTTTCGAGTGCAAAAGTTGCCCCTGAGCTCCATTTCAAATCTTTCCGCTCTCATATTAAATCTATGCCTTCTAATTTTGGACTTCCAAACATGGGGAAAAGATCTTGTCTACCCACCCTATCCATGCCCTTAATGAATTTATAAACCTCTAGAAAGTGCAAATGTGACTCCAACTCAGGGCCTGTGGTTTCAGTCATCCGGGGCTTAAATTCTGAAATTGAATACTGAAACCTCTTCCATCTCGATAAAATCACAATTCTAAACTCATTTTAGTCAACGTGTTCAAACATATTATAAAACACCTCTAGGAGGATTTGATCCCAGAGCTTTGTGGCCAGAGATAGGGACCCAACCACTTCTCCATAATAGTCCCTAAACTTCCATCATTATTCTCCTGTGTGTTTGTTCATCAGCCTGTTCTGACATGCTGTGACACATATCTGCACCTGAATCCAGACTGTCTGGTCTCGAGCGAGGGACACGTTTAGACAAATTCAGGAATTCGAATAGAATCCAGAGCTCTGCATCAGAGGTAGGGACACTACTGACTACACAAGACCTAAACCATGCCCAAATTTTTAATTTTAAGTGCCAGCTTTCAGTTTGGTATGGATTCATTGAAATCTGGTTCACTTTACTGAATAACACAGTGAGAATAATAACATTGTTTAAAAATGCAAGGTACTTGCCTCAATTGTAGGATGTCGAGTTTATGTGCTCTGCCTTAGAGATAAACTATAAACATCTTTAAATTCTTGCCTATTATTTCCAGTTTAAATAGCTATTATCTGTAGTCTGCAATATGAGGGAATGAAATCCTGCAGATACACTCTGCACTCTGAAGGATCTCGAATAGATATCAACACTGAACACCAGAGACAAAGAAAGCACATACTTTCTGGCCTCAAACACCGATCACTGTTTCCCACCTCTAACGTGTCATTGCCCTCTTCCTAATACCATTAAATGATACAAGACAGCTGATTACTTTCCAGCCTTTCTTCCCAAGTACTATCACTCACTGGGCTAAAGAATGGCAGATGGAGTATCATGTTGATAAATGCAAGGTATTGTACTTTGGTAAAACAAACAAAGAAAGCACATATACAATGAAAAGTCGAGCCAAGGTAGTGTTGCAGAACAGAACGACCTCGGGTTTCAGGCATAACTCTTTGAAGTTTGCATCATGTTTAAACTGGGTGGTGATGAAGGTGTTTCGCTTGCTGGCCTTCATTATAGACACATAGAGTCATAGAGATGTACTGTGTGGAAACAGACCCTCCGGCCCAACTCGTCCATGCCGACCAGATACCTTAACCTAATCTCGTTAAATTTGCCAACGTTGTCCATATCCCTCTGAACCCTTCTTATTCATTTACCCATCCGGATGACTTTTAAATACTTTAGTTTTACCAGCTTCCACTACTTACTCTGGCAACTCATTCCATACGTGCACCATCCTCTATGCAAAAAAAATACCCCTGAGGTCCCTTTTAAAATTTCCCCTCTCACCATAAACCCATGCCGTCTAGTTGTGGACTCGCCCAACCTAGGGAAAAGACATTGTCTATTTACCATATGCATGCCTCTCATGATTTTATGAACCTCTATAATTCACACACAGAGAAAACAGCCCCACCCTATTTAGGCTCTCCCTACAGCTCAAATGCTCCAGTCCTGGCAAAATCCTTGTCAATCTTTTCTGAACTCTTCCAAGCTTCACAACATCTTTCCAATAGGAATGAGACTAGAATTGCACACAATATTCCAAAAGTGGCCTAGCCAATATCCTTTACAGCCACAACATGACCTCCCAACTCTTGAACGCAGTGGTCTGAACAATAAAGGAAAGCATACGGAACACCTTCACTATCCTATCTACCTGCAACTCTACTTTCAAGGAACTATGAACATGTACTGCAAGGTCTCTTTGTTCAGCAACATTCCCCGGGACTTTACCATTGAGTCTATGCGTCCTGCTCTGATTTGTTTTTTTTCCAAAATACAGCACAACGCATTTATCTAAATATATCTCCATCTGCCACTCCTCAATCCATTGGCCCATCTGATCAAGAAACCATTTTACTCTGAGGTAACTTTCTTCATTGTCCACTACATTTCCAATTTTGGTATCACCTGCAAATTTGCTAACTATATCTCCTATGTTCACATCCATATCATTTATATACATGACAAATTGCAGTGGACAGTCCTTTGAGTGCAGGACTTGGGACGGTATGTTCAGGTTGCACAGGACATTCGTGAGGCATGTCCTAGAGGACTGTGTGTAGTTCTGGTCGCCCTGATATATAAAGGATATTATCAAGTTCGGGAGCGTTCAGAAGAGATTTATCAGGATGTTGCTGGGAATGGAGTGTTTGAGTTATAAGGACAGGCTCGATAAACTCGGACATTATCTACTGGAGCGTAGGAGGCTGAGAGGTAACTTATAGAGGTTTATAATATCATGAGGGGTATCGATAATGTTGAATGGTAGGTGTCTTTTCCCTCGAGTGGGGGATTGTTTTGAGGTAAGAGGAGCACGTTTCTAAAAAGACATAGCGTCATAGAGCGGTATAGCATGGAAGCAGGCCCTTTGGTTCAATACATCCATGCAGACCAGATAGCCAAAATTAATCTCCTCCCATTTGCCAGCATTTGGCCCATTTCTACCAGAACCCTTCTCATTCATCTGCTCATCCAGTTGCCTTTTAAATGGTGTAATTGTGCCAGCCTCCATACCTTCCTCTGGCAACTCATTCCACACAACCACCCGCTACATGAAGATGTTGCCCATTGGATCCTTTTATGTCTTTCCCATCTCACCTTAAATCTTTGCCATCTTGTTTTCGACTGCATTACCCTAGGGAAAAGACCTTGGCTCTACACTCTAACCATTGCACCCATGATTCTAATAACATCTAACATCGACCCTCATCCGCTGATGCTCCAGGGAAAACAGCCTCAACCTATTCAGCCTCTCCCTGTAGCTCAAACACTCCAATCCTGGCAACATTGTTGTAAACCCTTTCTGAAACCTTTCAAGTTTCACAACATCCTTCCTACGCAGGTAGATTCGAATTGCATACAGTATTCTAAAAGTGGTCTAAACTATGTCCTGTACAGATTCAATCCAGTCTCCTAACTCACATACACAATGCACAGATCAATAACATACCAAATACTTTCTTCACTATTCTATCTACCTGCAAATCAACTTTCAAGGAACTATAAACCTGTACTTTGAGGTCACTTTGTTCAGCACCACTCCCCATGACTTTACCATTAAGTGTATAAGTCCTGCCCTGATTTACCTTTCCCATATGCAGCATCTCACATTTATCTAAATTAAACTCTGTCTGCCATTCCTCGGTCCATTGGCCCATCTGATCAAGATCCCGTCGTAATCTGAGGTAACCTTATTTGTTGGAAATTATACCTCCAATTTTGGTGTCATCTGCAAACTTACGAACTATACCTCCGATGTTCATATCCAAACCATTTATATACATGATGAAAAGTAGCAGAATCAGCACTGATCCTTGTGACACTCCACTGGTCACAGGCCTCCAGTCTGAAAAACAACCCTCCACCACAACCCTCTGTCCTCTACTTTTAAGCCAATTCTGTATCCAACTGGCTAATTCCCCCTGTATTCCATGTGACCTAACTTTGCTAACCAGTCTCCCATACGGAACCTTATCGAATGCCTAACTGAATTCAATATAGATCACATCCAGCGTTCAGCCCTCATCAATCCTCTCAATTACTTCTCAACAAGAAATAATCAAGTTAGTGAGACATGATTATCCAGGCACAACCCCATTTGACTATCCTGATAAAGCGCTTTGCCCAAAACCTCTATTATCCTGCACCTCAGATGCTGCCTGACCTGCTGTGATTTTCTAGAACCACTCTAATCTAGACTCTCATCTCCAGCATCTGCAGTCCTCACATCTGCTGTCCATAATCAGTCCTTGTCTGTCCAAATACATCTAAATCCTGCACCTCATGATTCCCTCCAACAACGTGCCTACCACTGATATCAGGTTTGCCAATTTATAGTTCCCTACCTCTTCCTTTCCATTTTGTTTAATAGCACAACTTTAGTCAATCTCATGACTTACAGCATCTCACCTGTGGCTATTGATGATAAAAACATCTCAGCAAGGGGCCCTGCAACCACTTCCTTAGTTTCCTACAGAGTTATTGGGTCCAGCTGATCAGGACCCATAAGCATTTTTTTACACAGCATGTGGTTCATGTAGAGAGTGTACTTCCTGAGGAAGTGATGGATTGTGGGTAAAGCTACAGCATTTAAAATGCATTTGACTAAGTACAAGAATAAATGAACGTTTGGACAAATGTGGGCCAAGCGCAGGCAAATGGGGCTGGTTTAGTTTTGAGTTATTGTCTGCATGGACTGTATGGACCGATAGGTCTGTTTGCATATACCCTGTATAACTCGCTGAGTCTATGTGTATTTACACAACCAAGTATATATCTGTACGTTTCTGTTGGTGTTTGTCTATTTGCGTGTGTCTATATATATGTCGCTGTGTACCACTGTGTGTATGTCTATCTCTCTATGATTGTTACTTTGTTCCTGCATTAGTGTGTGGATCTCTGTGCAATGGGAACTCTTGTTGTTTTTGGTGTAAATCACTGAAACGGGGTCAAAACCACTCTCTATTCCTCTCCCTTTCCCTCTTTTGTATGAAGTGATACAAGCCCACACTCTGCTGGTCTGGTTAAGGTTTTTTCGATTCTTTCTCAACTATTAGGTTACTTCTAAGAGTAAAACATTAAAAATTCCAAGTTACAGGAAGTGCATTAAAATTAATCTCATCGCCTTGCAATGTGGCTCACTCGGAATTGCTTGGATATAATTGCAATGGAAATATGCTTTAATGAGTACACTGTGTGTTGGAAATACTACCCAGTGACAAACCATTTCCACATTGCAGAAGGAGCGCAGACATTTCTGCACATGAACATGTTCCACTCTGAGGGCTTCCGTACAATGACAATATGTGTGTGTGTGTGTGTGTGTGTGTGTGTTTGTGTGTGTTGCAATCAAAATGTAGACGAGATTGTGCTGTGAGCTGCTGCCCTCCCTCTCACCCTCCCAAACTGAATCCCTGATGGTGTACATACTTTACCACCATGATTACAGTGCCGTGGAGGGGGAGGGGGGGGGGTGAGGGATAGGGTTTGGGGTGCAACAGAGACTTCTTCAGGAATCAGGCATTTTCCCGATAAGTCGATTCTACTGCTTCTTGAATGCTGCCTGACCTGCTTCGCTTTTCCAGCAACACATTTTTTCAGCTCTGATCTCCAGCATATGCAGTTCTCACTTGCTCCTCGTGCAACAGAGATTGACAACAATAGAAAGCCCAGCAGCTCTGGAAGTATCTTTGGACAGAAATGAAAGTTGACGTTTTGGATCAAGTGATCCTTACTCAGAACCCATATCGGGGGATATTACATCACTTTAAACACCACAGAGACTGCCAGACCTGCCCCACAAGATACACATACGAATACAGACACATAGAGGCACTCGCTATACATTGACAATAACACAGACATGGAGAGTGTGTCAATATTTATCTCGCTCCATTGTAACCTTGTCAATATTTCAGTTGTTCTGTCTGATGTGTGTCAGTATTTCCATGTGGAGTGTGACTGTAGGACAATTTCAATGTTTGCAGATATCAAACCAGGAAGAATTGTAAAGTTTGTTGAGGACGGTGTGGAACTCCAACAGGAAAGTTATATTTTGGTGTAGTGTTCAGGTGTATGGCAGATGCCGATCAAAGCAGAACAGTGTAAGGTGATGCTCTTTGGTAGGAAGGCAATATTAAACAGGCTGTACCGTTATAAAGGAGGTGCAAGAGCAGAGGGTGCTGTATGTATATGAGCACAGGTTATTGAATATGTCAGGACAAGTAGGGGTCGCAGTAAATCTCACAGATTAGTTTCAGTATCTGAGCTGTTTACAGGAAGAGGGAGTCTCCGTGCTCTCTTCCCGGGAGGTGGTGTAGATGGTGTGTTGTGAGTCCAACCTTCTGCCCAGCGAAACCGTGGGTATTTTATTTGTACCAGCTCAACTCAAAGGAAGATGGCATCAGGGGCACGGCTTCTACGTTATGCCAGGGGAAACGGAACTGACAGTGGTTTTAAAGTGAGAATTGCCCATCACTGAATATTGCTCCTTACTTGGTTGATGGGAGGTGGATGGTTCAGAATCTCCTTACGCGGCATCCCAGTCCTCTCCGGATCGTAACAATGTCCTCCCCACATGGCAGGGGAAAGAAGGTGCTGGGGGAATGGATGTCAGGCACTCCACCACCCGACTTGGTCATTTCTGTCCTATTCCAGGCTGTTTCTCCTGCAATGGAGAAGGGAAGGGAGTGAGGGTAAGGGTGGGTGGCCCTGCTGTTAGTGCTGGTGTAGGTGGGGGCAGATATGGTGAGCCGCCTGGAGAGAGTCCACAGTGCTGTATTAATGCAGTGTTATTAGTGTTGGGAGGGGATTGTGGGGAGTGAGAGAGGGGACGAGAGAGAGAGAGAGAGGCGGGGGAAGGTACTGCATGCAGCAGTGAGAGTGGTGAAGCATGAGTCTTGCTCGGGGGTCGCTACTGCAACAGATATACAGTGAGTGTGAGGGAGCAGAGAGAATACAGTGACCCTTATCCCGCCAGAGCAGGGAAGGTCATTGATGCTTGTCCTGTATTGCTGGGCATTTCTTCAGACCGCAGATACTGCACTGTGCTGGGTGGTGAGCTCAGACCATGCTCGGTGGTCTGGTGGCGTGTCCTCCTCTGGGAAGGGAATGGTCCCCCTCAGTAATAGCCAATCCACCAAGACTTCGTGCCCCTGTCGACAAACCGTGGTATAATTGCCCCTTATCTGCCATGCTCGGGGTAAACTGTGCAGGGCAGTACCAAACGGAGAAAGCTCAACCGTGTGCCCATTGGGCTTTTAAAATGTTACCACTGCTCGGGATAACGCAATATCCAGGGATATCTGGGCGATGGTGCCTACCTCCAGCCATGATGAGTGGGAGAATCGGGCTGGTGTTGAATGAAAGGGACACCATGGGCTGGGGCGTGTAGTTAATCAGATGAGTTCAATAAGATAGCATCAGGAAAGTAGCTCGGCTTTGTGCATTCGATCCCTCTGTCACACTCAGTGAAAATGGCTTGGAGACAAATTATTGTTGGGTTCAATCCAATGAGTCGAATACATTGCTGACCCCACTCCCATTTACAAAGCTGCAGTTGCTTATCCAATACTCTCCATCACAGAAAACGAGCTAAACATGACCTACGCTTGGGAAATAAGGCTCGGTAGGTGACTGAGGTATCAGTGGGGAAGCACTTTGCGACAAATAATCGTAATTCGATTAGTTTTAAAATAGAGATGGAAAAGAATGAACTGGTTCTAAAAGATAATGTTCTAAATTGAAGGAAGGCCGATTTTGATGATATTAGCAAGAACATCCAAACAGGATTGGGACAGTTATTCGCAGATAAGGGGCTAGCTGAGAAGAGGGAAGCCTTCCAAAAATAAGATATCAAGAGCACAAAGACTGTTTGGAATTAGGATAAGACTGGTAGGTGTAAGGAATGCTGGAGGAGTGGAGAAATTAAGGTTCTAGTCATGGATAATAGGGAAGTATATGTCAGGTAGAGAGAGCAGGCATCGAGGTGTTTTCAGTATTCATTCATGGGATGAGGGTATCACTGGTTGGGCCTGCATTTATTGCCCATCACCAATTACCCAAAAGGCAGTTAGTGTCGGTCTGGAGTCACATGTAACCAATGACAGGTGAGAGTGGCAGTTTAATTCCTTCAATGACATCAGCGAACCAGATGGGTTTTTTTCCAAAAATCGAAAATGGATTCAGCATCTTCATTAGCCTCTTAATTCCATATTTAAAGTCAATGTCTTTTGAGTCTAAAGCCGGTAGAAGTATACTTAAGCGGGAAATAAGGAGGCCATGATGGGGACATGAGATAGTTTTGGCAAATAATTTTAAGGATAATCCAAATGTGCTCCACACGTACATTAAGGACAAAAGAGTACCTCAGGAGAGTTTTGGGCCACTTAAAGATCAGCAAAGTTGCCGATGTGCGAAACCACAGGAGATGGAGGTGGCACTAAACAAGCATTTTGACTGTGCAGAAGGATATGGAAGCCAGAGAACATTGGAAATGAACAGTGATATCGTGAAAAAGTGTCTGCATTACAGAGGAGGATATGCTGGACTTCTCAAAGCCTATAAAGGTGGGATAATCCCCAGGATCTGATCAGGTGTACCCTAGAACTCTGTAGGAGCGAGGGAAGTGATTCTTGGGCCCCTTGCTGAGATATTTGTATTGTCAATTTTCACAGGTGAGATACCGGAAGATAGGAGATTTGCTAACTTTGTGCAATTACTAAAACTATTTAAGAAGGATGGTAAGGAAAAGCCGGTGAGCCTGATGTCAGTGGAGTGCAAGTTGTTGGTGAGGATAATGAGGCACAAGGTTTGCATTTATTTTGAATGGCAAGGACTGACAAGGGATAGCCAACATGGCTTGAAGCATGGGGAATCGTGTCTCACTGAATTGACTGAGTTTTTTTGAAGAAGTGACTAAGATGATTCATTGAGGCCGAGAGGTGCACATTGTCGATATGGATTTTAGTCAGACATTTGACAAATTTCCACATGGCAGACTGGTTAACAAGTTTAGTTCACATGGGATACAGGGAGAACTAGCCATGTGGATACAAAATTGGCTCGAAGGTAGGAGACAGAAGGTGGTGGTGAAGGGTTGTTTTTTCAACAGGACGTCTGTGACCAATGGTGTTTTACAAAGATCAGTGCTGGGTCCACTGCTTTTCACGATTTATATAAATCATTTGGATGTGAACATAGCAGTGATAGTTGGTAAGTTTGCAGATGACACCACAATTGATGGTTTAGTGGACAGTAAAGAAGGTTTACCCAGAGTACAATGGGATCTTGATCAGATGGGCAGATGAACTGATGGGCTGAGACATGGCAAATGGTATTTAATCTAGATAAATGTGAGGTGCTGTATTTTGGAAATGCAAATCAGGGCAGGACGTATACAATTAATGGTAAGGTCCTGCGGGGTGTTCCTGATCAAAGAGACCATGAAATCCAGGTTCATATTTCATTGAAAGTACCATCGCAGGTAGGTAGGATATTGAAGAAGGCATTTGGTATGCTTGCAGTTACTGGCTAGTGCTTTGACTGTATGAATTGGGAGGTCACGTTGCTGCTGTACAGCACCTAGTTTGACAACTTTTGCAGTACTGAATTCGATTCGCGTTTCCCTCCTATCGGAAAGATATTGTGAAACTTGAAGGGACTCAGAAAAGATTTACAAGGATGTTGCCAGGATTTGAGCTCAAGCGAGAGGGTGAGTCGGTTGGGGTTATTTTTCCTGGAGCGTGAGGGGCATGTATAGGATGAATCGCCAAGGTCTTCTCCCCAAAACTAGAGGGTATGGGTTTCCGGTGAGAGGGGTAAGATTTTAAAATGATCTAAGGAGCAGCTTTTTCCAACAGAGAGTGGTGCATGTGTGGAATGAGCTGCCAGTGGAGATGGAGGAGGCTGTTACACTCACAACACTTAAAAGAAATTTGAATGGGTACATGAAGAGGAAAGGTTTACATTGATATGGGCCAAATTTGGTAAATAGAACTCGTTTAATTTGGGATATTTGATCGGCATGGACGAGTTAGACTGAAGGGTCTGTTTTCGTGCTGCATATCTTCAAGACTCTATGACTCTGTGTGACCTCACACCAATATCCCATTAATTATTCATTCCCGGAAATACCAGTTTATGTTGTGAGATGCCATCCAAATGTCTTCACTTCAGCATTCTGAAACCTGTGAACACATCCTCCCATAACACTGTGTCTGAGTCTCTCTCTCTCTGTCTATTTCCAAAATCCCTCCCATTTGTTGCTATTTAAACGGTTGTTATTTAAACCCTGACATCCAATTTTAATTGTTCAGTTTTAATGTGAATAACTGTCCCATATCTTCCTCTTGCCTTGAATGTTGGTCACCCGAGAGCATCAGCTTCCAACAGTAAGAAGCTTAGAAACAATGTTCACAATGCATAGCTTGCATTTTCTTTGACTTAACGGTATCTTGCCCTGTTCTTGATGTTGGACAGTGGGGTTTAAGCAATTTTCAGGCACATCTTTGTAACTTGCTCTGCGCCAATCCATTGAACGCCTGTGTTAATCATTCTGTGCTGACCGTGTGCTCAGTAACATGAGGAATCCCCTCAACTGCTACTGATTCAGATCAGGCTTCCGACTTGCATTTGAGTGACATTTGACTTAATTCTAATTTTTGTACCTTCGTGGAAATGTTGGGGACGGTTTCCTGGAGACTGTGCTTTAAGCTGCTTTGGGACATTTCGGAAGACCAGAGGCTTTGGTGACCTACTCTGGATGGGTCTTGGGGACTGCAGTTCGAGCATCTGGGTCTGCAACATGAACAACGAATGGAACAGAGGCTGCAGAGAGGGGGATCTTTGTAAAATGAAATGAGGAAATCACAATCACAACTGCCGTGGTCTTACAGAAGGTTGGAGCAGGATTGAAAGGCTCGCCCATTCAACTTATTCAGATATTTCTGTCAGAAACAAGACAATTCCCCTTCTCTCCCAGTGACCCAAACTGATGGGGAGTGAGTCACCTCCTTGTGTTCCTGCGTAACAGGATCCGGGGCCTCACTCGCTGCCTGATTTCCCCCATCCCAGTCTCGAACAGTGGAGTGACTGCCTCCTGTTCCGGTGTCCCAGTATCGAGCAGTTGAATGACTCCCTCCTGTTCCTGTGTCCAAGTCTCGAGCAGTTGAGTGTCTCCTTCCTGTCCCTATGTCCCAGTCTCGAGCAGTTGAGTGACTGCCTCCTGTTCCTCCCTATTTCTGAGCAGCAGTTTCAATGCTCTGCATGATGTCTCAAGGTTATGCATGACTTGATAACATGACATTTCAAACTAGGAGCAGCCTTACAGAAAGGTATCTAGAAACTTCCTGACCAGACACCTTTTGCAGCCGTCTGTTATTTTATTCCTGTCTTCTAAAGAAACAGGGCAAAACATATCCAACCCAGCAGTGTTCTGGCAATGCTCCCACATACAGGGAAGAAAGATTAATAAGATTGAATGATTTATAATCGATCCCTCAGCAAACCTTATCCGTTGTATTCAAACTGAGTAGATTCTCCCTTTCATTGTGATATATAACATGATGTATGGAATTGGTTAACTGAATCTGTTTGTTTGGTGATTGTGATTAATGTCAGTCTCAGTGAATTACAATTATCCCAGTGGAGTGTGTCCATCTTTTAATAATAAATGGGTTCTGTTCGATATGTCATCCCATGGTATGAGTGGGAGCAACACGGACAGCACTAACAAGGATCAGCAGCTCCAAGAGAAGGGGAAGAGAAATCAGAATCTGAGAACATTAAACTGGAATGTTCCAACAATGGACAGGAGTTTATCTGGTTATGTTTCAATTCTTCCTACATATTATTAGTGGCCATTATCACCGCGGATCAAATATGCACTTTACTTTATTCAATATTTTTATTATCCATCCTGGCTATTGTTGGAGTCCCCGGTAAGTTTCACTGTCCATTTATTATTTGCATTAACCATGTGCAAATGCATTTCTGTTCTTTGCAATTACTCTACTCTGCAAACATTCATTCTACAAACCACCAGGAACAACAACAGTAAACTTGTTTCATTCTTTCTCTCCTTCTTTAGTTCTGACACTGCACCTTGTGGGGTGAACTACTCAGTTTCAGCTAAGAAACAGGATTCATTGTATCACTGCCCTTGCTGCTTAAATATTGAGAGCTTGGAGGACACTATCTTCTGTTCTGGTTCAAGTTCCGTTTCCTTCCTCTGACTCCATCTCACCCCTGGCCAATTACTGAGGCTGAAACAGATGAGTCACATCTATGATGATCCCTTTCGCCACGAGTGATTACTGACATCATATCCTGACCAGTTTTAATTTTAACTATCAACACCTGCAGAATATAATTCACTGGTTCATCCCATCTCCTATTTGAACTTTGAGCTATGAAATACAGTCTTAATGAAGCCAATAATCTGCTGCTGACTCTCTCAGCTTCAAACCTGCTAAAGCAAATCTGAGTCCGATACTCCATGGCTTGTATCTAAACGCAGACGGTCTCTGGGATGGTTCTGTGAGGCAGATTCACAATTTGAAGTAACTCGCCATTTCAACTGATCTGGCAATAATTGTTCAAGAATCTGGAAATAATGAATGTTTCCATTCTTGTGATTGGACCCCCCCCCCCCCCCCCACTGTCTCACTTCTCCAATTACTCCCACTCCTCTGTCTCCTTATCCATATTTTCACAACATGTTATCAGTTAATTCATTGTTTGTTTTTCTGTACCTTTCCCTGGTGTTGATTTTTTGGCTCCCGAATATATCAAGTGTTGGTATTGTGAAGCTCAGAAACAATGAAATGGTATGTGTCGGGCTGTTGCTCCATGTTGTGTAATGGGGTCCAGCAGCTTTGAGACATGCCTTTGAAACTTGTCTGTGCCTGTCCACTGAAAGCCTGTTTGTCCCTCTCAGATGATCGTGTGGTCAGGAACATGAGGACGCCCCTCGGGTATTATTGCAAAGGACCAGGCGTCTAACTTGTAGCTGAGGGGTCCTGACTGGCTCCTGTAACAGAAAAGTTAGTGGAGGTGCTGCTGATGGTTCGCTGGAAGTTGTGCTGTGAGCTGCCTCAGACATTCAGGGAGACCTGAGGATTTTGTGACACAACTCTGGATGGAGTAAGGGGAGTGTAGTGACAGCATCTGGGTCTGTAACATGAACAACAAATGGAGCAGAGGCTGCAGAGAGGGGAAGCTCTAAAATTATGGTGAGAGTGTGTGTGGAGAAGTGAATCTGCCAAATCTGTCTGTGTTTTAACAAGGATACATGCATCCTCTCACTCTCCCCCTTAAATACACCCATGCACTCTCTCCCTCTCCTCCCCGCACACAAACACAAACCCCCTCTCTCACATGCACACGCACATACTCCCCTCTCTCACACGTATGCACACCCTGTCTCTCTCCCCCTCACGCTGACACTCCACCTCGCTCTCAAACACACATATCGGCGTGTACGCAAACATACATGCACACAAAAATCTGGGGTGAATTTGCATTTGCCGATTTGTAGTTGCACATACATTATATTTTGCCAAAATATGTATAATTTGTATACAGTCAGTCAATGCGGTATTTTATAAACTCCTATTTTGGAAATGAAATCAGACTGAATCCAGGTGAAGACACAGACAGACTCCAAACAAGACTTCACCGTAAAATACATTGCCTGACCGGAGGGGTCACCTCCTTTACATCGATAACACCTGAAGGTGTCTCCAGGCAGTGATTTGAAAAAAATTCTCGGATTTGCATATTAATCAATCAAAACCTTCATCTCCATTCTAACTAATTAATGATTTAGAAGCCATCTTTGATGTATTCAATTCATGCATGTGAGTTGTGCAACCTAGATTACTTACATTGGACTAGATTACTTACAGTGTGGAAACAGGCCCTTCGGCCCAACAAGTCCACACCGCCCCGCCGAAGCGCAACCCACCCATACCTCTACATTTACCCCTTACCTAACACTAGGGGCAATTTAGCATGGCCAATTCACCTGACCTGCACATCTTTGGACTGTGGGAGGAAACCGGAGCACCCGGAGGAAACCCACGCAGACACGGGGAGAACGTGCAAACTCCACACAGTCAGTCGCCTGAGTCGGGAAATGAACCCGGGTCTCTGGCGCTGCGAGGCAGCAGTGCTAACCACTATGCCACCGTGCCGCCCACAACCCTTTGATCTTTCCTCATAAATTCTGTTTTTAAGGTATTCTCTCTCTAACACCTGATGAAGGAGCCGCGCTATGGAAGCTTGTGTTATGAAATAAACCCGTTGGACTATAACCTGGTGCCGTGTGATATTTGACCTTGTCCAACCCAGTCCAAAGCCAGCACTTCCATATCATGCTTTTTTATTGGTTAGCGAATATTTTCGCCAAGCAAATAAATGTTCCTAACCCCATGTGCTCTTGTATTTGTTATTAATCTTTTGTCAGGCACTTTGTGCATTGCCTTCTAAAAGTCCAGATATAATACATCATTCGGATCCCATTTGTTCATCTTGCTTGTTGCATTAAAAAAAAGCAAATCATTCAAACATGATTTACCCTTAATAAAACCATGTCGACTGTGATGGATTGTGCTTTTACTTTGAAAGTCTCCCTTCAATTTCTTTATAGCAGAAATAAACAATTTGCCTTCAGTCCCAATCATTTACTCATAACTTTTTATTTCCGAGTGAAGTTGGTTATTCGAAGTTATTCCCTTTCTATAACCTCGACGTTCTCTTTCACAATTCCTGTGTGACAAGCACGAGGCTGTAAAAGATCTGCTCCAATTGCTGTGCAACAAGCATGGGTGGCTGATGGTACTCAATCTGTTCCTGCTTGACACACTCGATGGGCTGAATGTCCTCCTGGTGTTCCGACATTATAAACTCGATGGCTTGCATGACCTGTGCCTATTCCTGACCAAACCACTCAAGATCTAAATGTACTCCTCCTGTTGCTCAAAGACAGGTTTGAGATGTATGGAAGTTCCCTGCTGTTATGCCACGTTTCGAGGGTTGAATTGTGTAGGCAAGTTGCATTGCCCACGAAGGTAGCTCAGTGGTTAGCACTGCTGCCTCCAAGCACCAGGTATATGGGTTCAATTTCAGTCTCAGTAACTGTCTGTGTGGAGTTTGCACATTCTCCCTGTGCTTGCAAGGGTTACGATCGGTTACTCCAGTTTCCTCCCACAGTCCCAATATGTGCAGGCTAAGTGGAATAGTCATGGAGAATGTCAGGTTGTAGAGACTGGGTTGGGGGGATTGGGGTTTGCATGTGATGGTTTTCAGCGTATCAGTGTGGAGTCGATGGGTCAAATGGTCTGCTTCCACACTATGGCGATTCTATGAATAACACCTTTGTTGCAGAAATCATTTGAGGTAATAATCTCTGAGTTAATTCCAATGTCGTTTCCTCAATGAGGAGATTAAATCTAAGCACATTACTCCAGATGTGATCTTATTAACTTCCTGTACAGCAACAGCAAAACATTGCCAGCCTGCTGTAATGTTCCCACTAAGGTTATAGCAGGCTCAGTTTTCTGGGGTAATACACAGCATTGTTGAAAACATATGGTGTGTTGACCTTCACTTCAATGGGATTTGAGACCAGGAGTAAGTGTGTCTTTACTACAGTCATACATGGCCTTGGCGTGACCCAATCTCGAACATTGTGCAGTATTGTGTGCAGTTTTGGTCTCCCCTTACCTAATAAAGGACAAACCTGACATTGAGGGGGGAAAATGAAGAGTGACCTGACTGATCTCTGGGATGATAGGCTTGTTGTGGGAGCAGAGTTGAGTTGACTGGGCCAGTATTCCATACGGTTTAGGAACATGGTGAACTATGTACATCTCCGACAGGGCGAGACAGTATGGAAGCAAGGATGATAATTCCCTGGCTGGGATGGCTAAAACAAGGGCCAACATCATTAAGTACAGACAGGACAAACTAAGATGAGAATAAATGTCTGAAATCAGAGACCGGTGAACCTGGGGAATCCTCGACCACATTAGGTTGTGGAAGCCGAGGCGCTGAATATAAATAAGGATTTCTAGACACTAAAGGAATAGGAGGAGAGCAGGAGTATGGTGTGGAGATAGAGGATCAGCGGTCATTCCAGGTACTTCTCCGATTATGCGGCAGCTGCAATCCTGTGGAACACTGTATTATAGAAAACGATGCAGTATAAACAAGGAGACCAATTGGAAATAGAGGGTAAGCGGCGAACTTCCAATAATATCAGTAAAAATCAAAACAAAAATAATAGTCAGTCGAACACAAACAATAGCACAGTCTACATAAATCTGTAAAACATATATTGTAATGAATTAGTTCAGTAAATGTAACAAATTAACACTACAGTCACTGACTGCAGCAATGTACCTTTCGAGGAGAAAGTGAGGACTGCAGATGCTGGAGATCAGAGCTGAAAATGTTTTGCTGGAAAAGCGCAGCAGGTCAGGCAGCATCCAAGGAAAAGGAGAATCAACGTTTCGGGCATAAGCCCTTTTTCAGGAATGAGGAAAGTCACTTCCATATCCGCCACAAATTCATCTGCACCTCCACACACATCATCTATTGCATCCGCTGCACCCGATATGGCCTCCTCTATATTGGGGAGACAGGCTGCCTACTTGTGGAACGTTTCAGAGAACACCTCTGGACACCCGGACCAACCAAGCCAACCACCCCGTAGCCCAACACTTCAACGCCCCCTCCCACTCCACCAAGGACATGCAGCTCCTTGGACTCCTCCATCGCCAGACCATGGCAACACGACGGTTGGAGGA
Organism: Chiloscyllium plagiosum; assembly: GCF_037043375.1. NCBI lineage: Eukaryota > Metazoa > Chordata > Chondrichthyes > Orectolobiformes > Hemiscylliidae > Chiloscyllium > Chiloscyllium plagiosum. Next base: position 28,946,681 of record NW_028270184.1, on the reverse strand, counting down.
AGAATGCCTCATCTTCCGCCTGGGAACCCTCCAACCACAAGGGATGAACTCAGATTTCTCCTGTTTCCTCATTTCCCCTTCCCCCACCTTGTCTCAGACAAATCCCTCGAACTCAGCACCGCCTTCCTAACCTGCAATCTTCTTCCTGACCTCTCCGACCCCACCCCACTCTGGCCTATCACCCTCACCTTGACTTCCCTCCACCTATCGCATTCCCAACGCACCTCTCCCAAGTCCCTGCTCCCTACCTTTTATCTTAGCCTGCTGGACACACTTTCCTCATTCCTGAAGAAGGGCTTATGCCCGAAACGTCGATTCTACTGTTCCTTGTATGCTGCCTGACCTGCTGCGCTTTTCCAGCAACACAGTTTCAGCTCAGCAAAGTACCTTTCACCAGGCTCTTCACCGGAAAGCTCGCGAGTTGACTGACCACGTGATGCCGACGCAGAATTCCAGTTCTCTCCAAGATTCTCCCCCCGTTTGAAGTAAAGTTCCTTCTAAATGTAGACTACAAATCCCACTTTCAGGCTCAAGTTCAAGTCTTGCAGACTGGATTACATTCCTGTTTTAGCTGAACTCACGGAGGGTGCATTTTGCAGAATTTTGCAAAATCCTGAGGCAGGATTTTGCTGTTCAGCTGGTGCCGGGGATGGCATCACGTCACAATGAGCAGGAGCTTACTTTATGAAGAAAGGTGCGCAATGAAGGAGGCTCAGTGTGCTGAATGACCTGCTCCTTTCCCGATGTTTCTGTGCAGTCTGTGGGAAAGCTCTGTAGATGTTGCCACCAGCTCTCAGATGTTAGGAAGAAAGCCTCTGTAGGGTCAACAGGACTGTATTTTCGTTCTGATACTGAGGCTGGGGCCAAGTGGTCTGTCCGGTTTTATCCTTTAAGACCTTGGAGCAGTTTGATAAATTGAGTGTCTTGCTGGCCATTTCAGGGATCATTAATTATTTATCAAATGTCTTTGCGTCTGGAGTCACTTTTAGGCCAGAGCAGGAAAACATGGTTGATTCACTTCCTGAAAGTACGCTGGGGAAGGAAATTGATGTTTATAATCGACATTGGCTTCAAGGTCACTATTACTGACACCAGATTTTAGATATCGATATTTTATTAATTGTGTTTAACTTCCACCAGCTTCTAGAGCATTAGCCTGGTCTGGAATAGTAATCCAGTGACATTTCCACAACAGCAACATCTCCACATGGGGACCTATTGGAAACCACACTGAGCTGGTTATTTCTGTGCTGTTTGACAGCTCTGTCAAAAAGAACTCCAACCAATTTGACTGCCGTGATGGGACTGAGGAGGTGGTAATTGGTCAGATTCTATTTTTTTCCTCTCTTAGGGAACTGGACATAGTTGAGTAATATTCCACATTGACAGGGAGATGTCAGAGTTGGAGCTGGAATGAAACAGCTTCCCAGGGGCACGGCTTGTTGTGCAGCACAGGTCTTCAGTCCTATTACAGAATGGTGTCAGGGCCCATTGCCTTTGTCATATCTATTGTGTTCAGCTGTTTCTTCATGTCATATGCAGTGAATCAGATTGATTAAAGACTGGCATCTGTGATTCTGGCGAGGGTGAGTTGGATCATCAACTCAACACGTCTGGCTGAGGACGGTGAAGATACTACATCCTTTTCTTTTACACTGATGTAAGGGCTGTTCTATTAAGTAGGATAGCAATATTTGTGGAGTCCACTCCTCCAGTGAGTTGTTTAATAGTCCATCGACATTTATGTCTGAATGTGGCAGAACTGCAGAGCTTCGATATGATCTCGGGATCATTCCGCCTTCTGTATCAGATGTTAGTTCTGCTGTTTGGAATGTAACAGTCAAGTGTGGTACATTTAATGGGTTGTCATCAGGATTCAGTGCAAATGGTTCTGACCCTGGCATGTTCACCCACACTTTCACTGAACCCTAGATTGGCTTGATGGTCATGGTAGACTGAGGCTTGTCCTGGGGGAAAAGTTACAGATTGTGATTGAATACAGTTCTGCTGCTGCTGTGATTCTACAGTACCACATGAATGCCCAGTTTGAGCTCCAATATGTGCAATTCAATTCTACTGACTATCCCCCTGTTCACATCAAGACCCATTCACCCATCAGCACTGTACTTAGTGACCTAACCTGATTTCTGTTGTGGTAACACTTCCAGTTTCATATTCTCATTCTGCTCAGAGTTCTCCCTGGTGTCACGCCTCCAATTTGTTACATTACTCAAGTCTTTAACATATTTATCTGAATCGCATCCATTTCTGTAATGCCATCATCTGAGTTTGACGTGAATGTGTTTCCCTCTGTTTCTCTCCCTGACCATGATTAAGAGCTTTGTAGTCTCAATAGTGCCACCCTTATGTATTTTCAGAACCAAAGAATGTGGGCACTTTGTGTTATCGTTTACTTCCCGGTGTCAGGTGCTCCGTATTGGACGAGACGTTTCAGCAGCTTTGCCACACGCCTTTGGAACCTGTTCAAAAACAGAAATTGCTGAAGAAACTAAGCAAGTCAGGCAGCAGCTTGTGATGTGAAAGCAGAATTAATCTTTCAGGTGCAGTGACCCTTTCAGAATGTTCCTAGTTTATCAAGCAATATCTGTATTTTTATTTCCAGTATCCAGTTATTCGTTTAATTGAAAATTTGTTCTGTGCCCATTCATTTCTGGAGAAACTCAGCAGGTGTGGCAGTATCTGCAGAGACAGAGAAACAGAGTTAGCGTTTCCTGTCCAATGTGGCACTTCTTCAGAACTTAAATGGATCGCAAACTGAGCTTTTAAATCCCTTGACGGAGTTGGGGAGTGGGTGACGGGGAAATGAGAATGTTGCAAAATATAAACGAGCTTTGAGGAGTGGTGAACGAGAAGATGATGTGAAAATGGCTTTAAATTAAGATGTGAATGGGGGAAAGAGGTTCACTCCATTGAGTGAAGATAAAGAAGATGCAACCACACAAGGTCATAGAGAGGACAAGAGGGAGAATGCATGAAAAATGGAGAACTGCCATAATAAGGTCAGGCTGTGAAGTTATGGAATTGTATATTAACCCCTACAGGCTGTAACATACAAAAGTGTAAAGTGAGGGTTCTGTAAAGTGAGCTTGGGTTGTGCTGCATTGGAACTTTGCATCAACCCAGGACTGAAATGGTAGCATGACAGCAAGGTATGTTATTGAAATGGGTAGCAATGTGAGGGTCAGGGTTATTCATACAGACAAAGTGGGAGTGTTCCTGAAAGCAATTTCTTCTTTCGTTCCCCCCAGTGTAAAGGAGACTGCATTCGAACAGGAATGATAAGAGACTGTTTGGAAAAAGTACAAGTGAAATGTTGCTTCACCTGGAAGGTGTGATTGGGGCCTTGGACAGTGAGAGGGAAGAGGTGAATAGGCAAGTGTTGCAGCTTCTGCAATTGCATGGGAAGGTGCCATGGGAGGAGTGGGGAAGTGTTCGGGAGGATGTCACAGAGGGAATGGTCCCTGTGAAATGCTAGCAGTGGACGGGAAGGGAAAATGTGTTTGATGGTGCTGTCCTGCTGGAGGTGATGGACGTGGCGGAGGATGATTCTGTGAATGTGGATTCTAGTGCAGTAGAAAGTGAGGACAACCTTTGTTCGGGGAAGGAGGGGTAGGAGTAAGGGGAGAAGCGAGGGAGATGGGACAGCCATAGCTGAAGGATCGGTCCATCAGAGTTAGAGGATTTCTCGTTTGAGAGAAAAGGTGGCCATGTATGAAGCTTCCCACTGGAATGTTGCTTCATCGTATCGAAATGATAGAGCCAGAGAAACTGTGAGAATGGCGTCACTCTCAGCTGATCATGTGTTCAGCCACATACGGAGGTCCCCCAAAATGATTGAAAAGAGCAAGGCATTTCAATTGTAGATTTATGTCTTATATCTGGTCAAAAACAGAATGTGAAAATAGACCCAGTTGAAGGTCAGTAGATGTGTGGGGGAGACATGCAAGCAGATACTTCATAACGCTCAGCATTGATGGATTCTGGTCAAAAAGAAGATGGTATGAAGATGTGAAGATGAACCACCCATGATGCACTTAAGCTCTGAAGGATAACTAATCAATCACAAGCTAACGAATTCAGATTGGTGAGCTCTAGCATCGGCCACATTTGGGATGTTTAGTTTTGGAACCCGAAGCAGTTAGTATAAAGCAAAATATAAACAAAACATTCCAAAACTGGGAAGAAATATTTCTTTTTTAAAACTAGCCGCAATAGTTTTTCCAAATCGATTTAAAAATGAGTTCATGATGTGTGTGTGACCCTTGGAAGAAAGGCAGGAAATTATATGTGGGACACCTGTAGGTGACATCCTGTCACTTCCAGAATTGGCTGCAAGTTTCCCCACGTAGAGCAATGATCTAACACAGTGTTACTCAGCAATACAGTGGTTGGTGTGGACAGCTGTACATGCTTGGAAGGTAACTGCTCCAGATTAACGGATAACTTCATTACTATTCACTGCAGAGCTCCATATGCTGGAAAGATACCCAGTCCTTGTTTATAGAACAATACACTTGTGTGCTCTGCAGGTTTATATATCAATGCACGGTTGGACGGATAAGAAGGGGACTGGTGAGCTCTGAACATTGTTCAATCCTGGACGAATTGCTGAGCAATACACTGGCCTGGTTTACGCTTAATCATGAACAGATATCTCATCTGGGCTTATACGTGTGTGGGCATGATTTGTGAAGTGGATTGAGTATCCAATATAATTCCTGATATAACTATCACTCCTCCATCTCTGCCCATTCCGCTATTTAACCCCATATATCTGCAATACGTTGTCGATTAAGTAATTACCCAAGTTAAACGTGAATATCTGTCGCTCTTGTTATGAAAATGGAGAATTTTTTTTTTATATTTTGAAGTTAAATGTGAGGGGCTGTGTTTCAGATACAAATCGCTTGGTCAAGATATTCAAATTAAGCAAAACACAATTTATTCAAACACTGTTTGATTGAAAGGACCACAAGGAATGGACCGTATCTACACTGTCTATGGCACTGTAGGAGCCTCTCAAAAATGCCTAACCCCACCTAAGCCGTTAAATTATGGTATGATAAATGTCAAATTAAACATAAATAAATCAACCGAAAGGATGCAGCAGGCCTGGTGATCAGACACAGACGACCTCGGGACCCCAGCAATTTCTACCTTGCCAAAACACAGTAGAATCATCAAGCTTGTGAAGAGAAAGCATCATCTCTCTCCCTTAGCTCTATTTTTACCACTGGAAATGTGCCAATAACTCAATAGTCAGCGATGTCAACATCCCACCCACACCAAGTATTATTGTGTTATATCAGAGTTATCGTGAAAGGGGTTAACTGGAGCTGTTTGTTCAGTGACTTGATTAATATCAGTCTTCCTGGACCTAACTGGGTCACTGGAGGGCTTTCCTTTTCCATAATTAGGGGCTTCCTTCAACTTGTTATGCCGTAGTATTTGGCGCAGCATCATCCTCAACACGATTGGGATCAGCAGCCACAGAGAGAGGGAGAGATCAAAATCTGAGAACATTAGACTGGAATGTCCCAACAATGGGACATTGGGTTGGGTCTTACCGTTGGGTCTTTACTATCTTTCTCTGGATTGGGCATGGTTACAGTTGCGGATACAAGCCATATTCAAGCTGGGTACTATCCCATCCTCGCTATTATTGGTGTTCCTGGTAAGCCTATCTCTGTCAATTCTATAACCTATGATGAAGGTTATTGCTATTCCAGTTAATTATGCTTCACAAATATATGAAATTTTAGTCACAAATTTCACTTCCTTTGCATGCATTTCCAAACTCCTTAAACATAAACATCTAAGAAGGAACAAGACTGTTCGGAAACTTGAATCTCCTTTTTACCCTGTACTGTTTTATGTCTCTATATTCTGTCTGTCATCAAATCTGCCGGCACCCCAGTCTCCAGCCATGCCTCAGTGCTTTTGCTGAATTGGCTACCATTTCCTCTTTCGTTAATGACAGATTTTACGGCTCCAGTTCTCTTCTGATCACTCTTCCAGTTACAAATATTTTGACCACAAGCTTCTTCTTGTCTCTACAGTTACTTCACAACAGGGACTCTGCATCAGAGTAGTAGTGTCACTGACCGTGTAATTCAGAGGCATAGGTTATGACTCTAAAACCATGGTTTGAAATCCGACCACAGCCGATGTCTAAACATAAATTCGAATGGCAAAAGTTGGAATTAAACCTAATTTCACTCATGGCAACCATAAACCACCAGGATTTCTTTTCTTATTTTAATGATAACCTTTGGTAAAGAAACTTAAATTTTTTGCCCTGTTTGGACTAAGTGTGGTTTCAAACCCACAACAATGTAGTTGGCTCCATATTGCCTTCACAAATGTCCGCGTGGTCAACGGCAGTTACCGATAGCCAACAAATGCTGCCCTTGCCAGTGATGCTGGCATCCCGGGAAACAACAACATTAAAGGTGACATTACCATAGAAACGTGGATGCTGGAGTTCTGAAATACCATTCTCCAGCGTCTGAAAGAATGTTGGAGATTCTCAGAAGGTGTGGCAGTCTGTCGGATTGGAGAAAAATAGATAATGTTTAGACTTCATTGAACATATCAAAACTAAATGCAACTAATAAAGAATATTATTTATATCAGGGACGGTTGGAAGGGTGAATGGGAGGTTTGTGTTGATTGGGTGGAGAAATGTCCAGCATGAGGGAGAGAGAGAGCGAGAGAGAGAGAGAGAGAGAGAGAGAGAGAGAAAGAGGTAGAGAAAGGGAAAGGAAAAACAAACAAAAGAATTGCTGATGATGGACTGGAAGGAAAAAAGGATGGGAGGTTATTCGAACATTTCCCTTTCCCCATATTCCTGAATATCACATCAATCTCGGGATGTCCCTGCTTGAATTGAGTAATGTACCCCGTGTCTCTCTTCTCTGAGTGTGGTAATCAACTCCATCGGCAATACTAGTGCTGAGATACAGGGAAATACAATATTACATTGTCAACTGCTTCTTTGGAAGGTGGGACTGTTACTGTGGGACTGTGCAGAGATGCAACGGCTTTCTCAGCTAGGAAGAGAAACTGAGGTGACAGAGGCATTTTCAACACTGAATGGGTGCACCATGGGTGTGGGGAATTGACTTGCATCTGTCATTGGAAGGTCAGTGGAGTTTCTGTGGATGGTGTTCTCAGGTTTGTATTGTCAGTTGCTGCGTTCATTCAGGGAGACCCGAGGGACTGTTGACCACACTCTGGACACTGCACTTTCAGTGTATCTGTGTCCATGGTAAAGAAATGGAGCTGAGACTACAGAGAATGGAAGTTGTGTAAACAGGGTGGGGCTGGGCACTGCACATTCCTCCCTGGGATTTCCAGGAACATTTGTCTAAGCTGGACCATTCCAAGTGTAAAGTGCGAAACCAGTTTGTTTCAAAAATGAGGTGGTCACTGAACTGTGTCCCCTCCTTCAGTATAACCTGTAGCCTCACACCAGCGACAGGACTGAACGGACTCTCACCATGAAGTGAACTGGATTGATTCTGGAACTTTCCAGGCAGGAGTGGGTAATACATCCACCATCTCTGAAGTGCAGTCCTCTGATGTATTCACGAGCTGTCAGAAACCACCTGCCTGCTGAGAGGAATTCATTGGTTCCATCTCAACTGTGGAAGGTACAGAAACTAACTTCCAGAAATACAAGGGAACGGGGGACTAGTAAAAATGAGAAACTGCAGGAAATTAGAATTAATGAAGAGTATGTTTTTGAAAATCTAATTGAATTGAAGTTTTATGAGTTACTGAATATGATGAGCTGCATCCCAGAGTATTGAGGAGGTGGCAATAGAGCTAGTGAAATAATTACTGATTATCTTTCAAAGCTGGTGAGATTCTGGAAGGATCCTGCAGACTGGAAAGCAGCTGTTGTAAACTTAAACATTTAAAACAGGATGGAGAGGGCAAACAGAAAACTAAATAGCTTGATGTCAGCTTGATTTGAGAAAAATATTGTAACCTTTTATAAGGAATGTGACAACGAGGCACTTGGAGAATAGTGATCTGATTTGGTAGAGTCTGCCTAGATTAGGTAAAGGGAAATGATCTTTGATAAACGTATTGGAATTTGTGGAGATTGTCCGCTGTGACATCGACAATTGAGAACCAATGGGAATGGAGTATTTAAATTTTCAGCAGAGGTTTGACATAGTTGAATACAGTTGAGTGGGGAATGTTAAATTCCTTGGATGTGAAATAAATACCATATGGATTAATAATTGGAGATTGGAGATAATGAAGGGAGTAGGATCTTTCTCTGGACTGAAGGCTTGTTGGGTATCAGAAGGATCAGTGTTTGGGCAATAGCTGTTCACAAGGTATAAAATCTGAATCAGATGTGAACAAATATTTTCGTTCACATTTACTTTTTTTTCAATGGTGAGAGATCGGGAAGTGCTGTTTTTGAAAAGGACCTGGATGACCTTGGTCATAAGTCACTAACGTTGTAGGAAGTAAGTTTGGCTTTTCATGCAAAAATGATTGATGTACCAGAGTTGGTATATCTTTCCCAATAGTTGTGTTTTGTTGAGAGAGTATTTGGTGCATTGTGTACAGATTTGGTCTGTTTTTTTAAGTAATGATTTCTTTGTCACAGAGAGAGTGCTAAGGAGTTTCACCAGACTAAACCCTGGCATGATGGTATCATGAGGAGAGAGTGCAGGATCTCTGTGTTTAATTTGCAGCGCTGTGAGAGAATAAGAAGTTGAAACTTGATGGTTACGGATGGGCACTCATTACATCCCAAACAGCTGAATAGGGTCAAAATTCCACATATTCATTGGGTGTTTGATTCCCAAAATGTATATGCCTCTGCAGAGCCCCCATTTCGATTAGCAGAAAGTTACAGGCTCTGAACGAACTCTGGACACTCGAATGCACAGTTAATGTGTGACACTGTACTGAATGTCACTTTGTACACAATCCTGTCAACCGTCACAATACCTTCATTCTGAAAGAGTTAACAATTCTGCACCAGCTTCGGATCTCCACAGAGACCATGGATCTGCTTTCTTGAAGATGGTTAATAAAGTTGGCGTCATTCCTACTACCAGAAAACTATATGAAAGTAGCTCATAGGTAGCATGAGTAATTAAGCCATGTGGACCAGTCCATCTGTTCAGTCACTGCTCCATTTGTTTGTGATGTTGGAGCATCTCTGAACCTTCCTGCTCCTGTATTAGTGACTTGAGAAGCTGAAAGACGCCTTCCTGTTCCTTATGTAAGGGACTCCGGGTGTGAAATGGTCTCTTTCTGATCCCATCTAAGTGACGTGTGGGCGTGAGCATATTCTTTCTATTCCTGTGCAATAGGCAGGAGGGACTGAATGAGTTACTACGCGTCCTGTCCAATAGTTTGATGGACTAAATAACCTCCCCATATTCTTGTGAACACAGATTGTGGTGCTGAATGTGCACCTCCGTTTACTGTGGAAATGTGCAGTGTCTGCCATTGCTGTTACATGAATGTTATCTAGGCTTTAATAGCATGAACTTGAATAGTGTCCAGTTCTGTTTGCACATGGACACTGACTGAGATGAGTAGGGACAACTTGTTCTGAACATGAAGTAAACTTCTGCAAATATCCACACTTCTGCTCAGTTTGGACTCAATGGGCTGAATTGGCTCCTCCCATACTCTAGTTATTCTATAATGACCGACTGGAAATGCCTGGGCAGAGGGAGCTATCCTGAGGATCTCCTACAAATGTGTCCCATGGCTGAGATGATTGATGTCCGCTGGTGATAACCATCTTCCCCTGTGCTGTGAATGACTCCAAACAGTGGAGAGGTCACAATCGGTTCTCATTCAGTGCGATTTTGCTCAGGATCCTTGATGTCATCCTCAGTCTAATACTGCCTTGAGTTAAGGGCCAGTCTCTCTACCTGAGCCCATGTGTTCCCTCTTCTGTTCATATCAATAGGTCATGGTCTAAAATCAGAGAATGTTTTCTTTAAACAGGGGGTAGTGAAAGTCAGGAATTCCCTTACACAGAGAGTTAGGGGAGCTAAATCACTGAAAGGTTCCAGTGGTGTTCTGCAGGGATCATTTCTGGGACTTCTGCTCGTTGTGACTTTTATAAATGACTCGGATGAGGAAGTGGAAGGGTGGGTTAGCAAGTTTGCTGATAACACGAATGTTTCTGGAGTGGTACATAGTGTGGAGGGCTGTTGTAAGTTGCAATGGGACATTGAATAATGCCGAGCTGGGCTAAGAAGCGGCAGGTGGAGTTCAAATTGGAAAAGTGTCGAGTTCAAATTGGAAAAGTGAATTTGAATGCAGAATTCAGGGTTATCGGCAGGATTCTTGGCAGTGTGGATGAATAGATGGAACTTCGGTTCTATATCCTTAGATCCTTCAAAGTTGCGACCTAAATTGACTGGGTTGTTAAGAGGGCGAATGGTGTGTTAGCTTTCATTAACAGGGGGATTGTTTTTAAGAGCTGCGATGTTATGCTGCAGCTCTATATAGCCCTAGTTCGACCACACTTGACATATTGTATCCAGTTCTGGTCACCCAATTATAGGAAGGATATGTAAAACTTAGAAAGGGTGCATTGGAAATTTACTAGAATGCTGCCTGGACTGGAGGGCAGGTCTTATGAAGAAAGGTTGACAGAACTAGGGCTTTTATGAGTGGCGTGAAGAAGGATGAGACGTGACTTGATAGAGATAAACAAGATGTGATATATATATATATATATATATATATATATATGATAGCCAGAGACATTTTCCCAAGGCAGAAATGGCTGTCAGGAGGGGGCATCATTTGGAGCAAAGTTTCAAGGAGATCTCAGAGGTCGGTTCCTTACACGGAGATTGGTGGATGCATGAAATGCACTGCCAGCAGTGGTATTTAGTCAGGTACATTAGGGACATGTAAGCGACTCTTACATAGGCACATGGGAGGATAGTACAATGTAGTGTATGTAGGCTAGTAAGCGGCACGTGGGCGGCACGGTGGCACAGTGGTTAGCACTGCTGTCTCACAGCGCCAGAGACCCGGGTTCAATTCCCGCCTCAGGCGACTGACTATGTGGAGTTTGCACTTTCTCCCCGTATTTGCGTGGGTTTCCTCAGGGTGCTCCGGTTTCCTCACACAGTCCAAAGATGTGCAGGTCAGGTAAATTGGCCATGCTAAATTGCCCGTAATGTTAGGTAAGGGGTAAATGCAGGGGTATGGGTGGGTTGCGCTTCGACGGCGCGGTGTGGACTTGTTGGTCCGAAGGGCCTGTTTCCACACTGTAAGTAATCTAATCTTGTCTGATCTGAGAGTAGGATAAAAGATCGATGCAACATCGAGGGCAGAGGAGCCTTTACTGTGCTGTAATGTTCTATGTTCTATGTTCTATCTTCTATTTAAAGTGTGGTGTAGATGAATTTTGACATGTCAGAGAGGTGAGAACTATGAGGAATCGGGCATTAAAGAGGATTTGCGACCTAGAGCAGTTCAGCCATGATCTTAGTGAAGGGCAAGGCAGGATTGGGGTTTGAACGATTTGCTCCTGCTTCTGATGAACTCCCATTCTGTTATTGGAAGGTTAGTGAGTGTTACTTTCCTGGAAGGAATGTTATTGAATATTGCAGTCAGGCATACCAGAGAATTCTGTGAGCCATCTCTAGGTGAGGTCTGGGGGCTGTATTCACAGTGAATCTGGGTCGACAACATGAACAACGAATAGGGCCCAAGTTGCAGTAAAGAGAGATGAGGGGCGTCTTTCATTTCCAGTCTGAGTTTTCCAGTTAATTTTTCCTAATCTCCCAAACCGTGTGGGGCTGAATAGTCTTACTTGTTCCTGTGTACTAGGTTAGAGCACTAAGTGGAAATTAACTGTTCCTGAATAGCAGGTTTTAGGGGCTGAATGGAACACAGAGACATGGGACTGAGGAGCAGGAGTGGGTCATTAGACACATTGAGGCTTCTCCACCAGACACAAAGATTGTGGCTGATCAAGTAGTGGTCTCAGTCCCACCTTCCTGTTTGTATCACATTATTACTTCTCTACTAACTCAGCTTTGAATAAATGTAAACAAAGAGGAATGTCAAACTTCTGGGGAAGAGAATTCCCACTTGAAAGGTCCTTTTAGAATTTTCCCCATTCTTCTCATAGAATCAGAAAGTCATACAGCATGGAAACAGATCCTTTATTCCAGCTTACCCATACCAACCAGATATCCCAATCTTATTTAGTCCCATTTTTCCATCATTTTCTCCATATCCCTCTGAACCATTCCTATTTATGTACCTATCCATACGTATTTTAAACATTTAATTGGACCCGCTGTCAACATTTTTTCTGACAGCACTTTCCCTACATTCACCATCTTCAGCATGAAAATGCAACTGCTAAGGTCCGCTCTAAATCTTTACCCCAAACCTTCAATTTATGCCGTATAGTTCTGGACTCCCTACCCTGGGAAAAATACATTGACCATTCAGATTATCCATGCCCCACAGGATTTGAAAAAAACAATTTCATGCCACCATTCACCCTCCGCCAGTCCAGGGAAAGAGGGCTCAACTTATTCATCCTTTCCATGAAGCCCAAACCTTCCAGTACTGGAAAATCCTTGTAAACCTTTTCTGTGTCCTCTCAACATCCTCCCAACAGGACAGCCAACCGAATTGTGCACAGTATTCTTAAACTGGCCTCACCAGTGTCCTGTCCAGGTCAAAGGTGTCACATTAACTCGTGTACTCAATGTTCTGACCGATTAAGGCAAGCGGGCCAAACATGTTCTTCACCATCCTGTCTATCTGCGACTCTACTTTCAAGGAACTGTGAAGCTGTACCCGTAGGTCTCTTTGTTCAGCAACATTCTCCAGTGCACGACACGGTTTAACTTACTGAAAATGCAAAAACCTCACAAATATCTAAATTAAACTCCATCTGCCAGTCCTTGGGACTTTGATGGGGACAAGGGTGCCGCTGTACTCTGAGTTAATCTTCTTCACTGTCCGCTGCACCACTTTGTTGATGTTATCTGGAAACTTACTAACCATGCCTCTGATATTCAAATCCTAGTCAGTTGCATCCATGATAAAAAGTAGTGAGCTCAGCACTGATTGTTTCAGCACGCCGCTGGCCTCAGTATGGAAAACAATTTGTTACCTTCAAGACAATTTTGTATCCAATTGGTTAACTTTCCCTGGATTCCATGTGACCTACCTGCTTGCAATGAGTAACCATATTAAACGCCTTGCTGAAGCCAGTGTAAACAAATTATACCACAGTGCCTTCATCAATCTTCTGTGTCACGTTCTCAAAATACTCAATCACATTAATGAGACATGATCTCCATCGCACGAAGCCATGTTGACTACCCCAAACCAGTCCTTGTCTTTCTAAATGCACGTAAATCCTATCCCTCCGATACCCCTCTAACAACCTACACTACACTGACGTTAGGGTCACTGAATCGATCATTAATTGTGTTTTAGATCACTGTTCCCTTTTCTAGTCCCACTCCTCCACTGGTCACAAAATAATTCAATTATAATTATGTTGGTGATATGGCCAATGATATAGTTCTCAGAGAGTGTCAGGTTCAGTGTAAGGAACAAGTCAGACAGATTTCTTTAATCTGCTCCAACAACATATTTACGACTAAAACAAAGTTACTCAACCGATGATGTAAAGACGAATGATAAGTGGATATTGCAAATATGTACATTGGTATTTCCCTTTGAAAAATACTGAGGCAAAAACACACACACACACACACATGATTGATAACAAACCGGAAATGAAAATCTCTGCCGTGTTAACTTGAAAGAACTTTGTCCAAATATTACTAGAACTCATGACAAAAGGAAAAATAAGATTTTGGCCAAAATGTTATCCTACTTGTAGAGTCAGAGAGTCCTACAGCATGCAGACAGACCTTTGGCCCAAACTGTTCCATGCTGACATAAATGTCCATCCACGCTAAACCTATTTCTCTGCACTTGGCCCATATGCTTCTGAACCTTTCCTATCCATACATTTGTTCAAATTCCTTTTAAATATTGTTAATGTAAATGCCTGAACCACTTCCACTGACAGCTCATTCCAAATACGTACCACCTTCTGTGTAAAAGTTGCCTCTCTTGGTCTCTTTTATGTTTTTTACCCTCTAAACGTAAACTGATGCACTCCAGTCCTCGATTCCAAAACTCTGGGGAAAAAAATACTGAGTTCATTCACTATATCCATGCCTCTCATGATCTTGTACAGATATTTTTTAAGAACCCACCCCCACCACAACCTGCCGCCCCCCACCCCCTTTCAATCTCTATAGAGGGACAGAATTGTCTCCTCCTGTCTCATTATAACAATTCTGACTGGCTGAAAGGGGTCTTCCTCGCTCTGTGTGTAACAGCCTCGAGATGTGAACTGGGAGGACCACACATGGGATAGGAGCAGCAGTAGGCCATTCGGCCCCTCCAGCCTGCTGCACAATTTAGAAGCATCATGGCTGGTCTGACTGTAGCTAACCACCCCCTTCCTGTCTGTTCCCATTAAATATTGACTCTTCTGTACATTAAAGGTCACTTAAGGTCAGCCTTGAATGTCTTCAATGACCCAGTCTTCACTGTTCCCTGGGAATGACCGCGCCATACGTCTGAAGGAGAAAGGAACAACGTTAACTCAAATGTTAATGGGAGACCCTTTAATTTGAAAGTGTGTTAACCTCACAGCAAGTTACCTCCTCTTTTCAGAAATAAGCGCAAAGAAAATGGGAACAGTCATAGACCATTCAGCCCCTCAAAACTATCCCACAGTCCCATTGACTGTTCAGTCAAGTATTTATCAGTCAGCCTCCATCGCACCCTCGGAAAAAAAATCCTGTTATCTTAAGGCCATACACCATAGGAAATTGAAATTTGGCCATTTTACTCATCAACTCTACTTTGCTATTCGGTCCTGCCTGACATGTTTCTCAACACAATTCTCCCGCCTTCTCACTGTAACTCTGGATACATGTTTTAATAAAAAAAAATCTACCTCTGTATTAATGACATGGCTTTAGATGTGTAGCCATATGTCTGTACGTGTGTGTGTGTGTACGTCTGTTTAATGGCAGGAGACAGGGTGGTAGTGGAGGGTGGTGTGTGTGCGTTTCTGTGTATATCTGTTTAATGGCAGGAGACACAAAATAATATTCTGTTGATACATCACATGAAGGAAATTGGTGACATTGAAATGAAGCCACCATCATTAACCATGAAAAGCCTATCTGCTTGCCTCATGTCCTTTCAAGAAGGTAATGGGTCATTCTTCCCTGGTCAGACCTCTATGTGACTGGAAACCCACAGCAAAGTGTTTTACTATTTACTGTCCTGTGGAACAGCTGAACCAGCCACTCAGTCCAAGATCAAGTCAACACACATCTCGTGAGGGAAGAACAAAAGGAAAGGGAGGTCCCTTCCTCTGCCTCTTTCCTGTATGCCTTCAGCTCATTCCCATTTAGGTAGATGACCATTCCCCATTTTAAGTGCATTCTTTCTTCGTCTCTGACCGAGCATGATGTTCACCTCTAGTGCTGCCTTTATTGATGATGGCATACAGATGTAAGGAATTTCTTAATTCCACATCGTTCGCAGTGCATTGAGAAGGAATGAGTTTTTTTTTCATGGCACAGGAAAGAAATGGAGACGAGTAAGTGTGGAAAAATAGTTATTGTGATCAACCTTGAGAGTGTTGTTGAAGCAGTCTATGGGATATTGCGGGCTGATTTTCTCTCCTTTATAAGGAATGATCACCTTGCCACAGAAAGAGTGCAATGGAGTTTCACCAGACTAATCCCTGGGAAAGTGGTACCATGAGGAGTGAGGAGAGATTAACCTCTAGTGCTGTGAGAGAATGAGAGGCGATTGCATTGAAACTGGAGTGGGAGGGACAGTCACTCAAGATGTATAAACAGACACTGATACGGTGATAAATTCCATGTCTTCTTGTTTACTCAGGTAATTCAGTCTTCGAATAAACTCTCCCTACGTTAATACAGTACAGTTGGTATGTGATCCTGCACTGAACGTCACGTTAGCCATAATCCCGGCAGAAGCCACAATTCCTTCATTTGAAAACAGTAAACTATTCCCACCAGCTTCAGACGTCCATCGAGAACATGGACATGTCTTCTCGGAGATTGAAGATGCCTCCTTGAGACTAGACACAAAACTTTTCGTTTCCTTCCTCACTGCCAGCAAACCACATTGAAGTATCATGTGTACCACAGGCAAAGGAGCCACGAGCAACATCGTGAAGCCATCTCTGAGTGCAGTCTCTGCTCCATTGGTTTGTTATATTGGAGCATCAATGACAGCCTCCTAGTCCTGGATTAGTGTTTCAAGGGGTTGAATGGCCTTCACCTGGTCCCATGGAGCAGGTTCAAGCGTCTAATTGAGCTCTCTCCCTGTTCCTGCTTAACAGCTTAATGTGCTAACCAGACCCCTCCTCTTACTGTGCAACATGCAGAAGAATTGAATGGGCTATCCCTCTTTTTGTTCAGTAATTTCGATGTGATGAACGAATTCTAGATATCTGTGTGCAACAAGCTTGAGGTGCTGAATGAGCTCCTCTTTTAACTTTGGAAATGTGCAGTATCTGGTTACCAATCACAAACATCTTCCTTTGTCCTCTGAAAGACCCCAACCAGTGGGGAGGTTAGACCTGATCCCAATTAAGCTAAAATAATTAGGTGGTCCCGATGACTTCCTCAGTCAAATACTGCCTTGATATCAAGATCATTCACTCTTCCCTGAGCCCCTGTGTTTGCCTCTTGTTTCAATCAATCGGTGATGGTGTCTGCGTCGGGAGTGATTTCCTCTCACAGAGGGAAATCAATGTCAGGAATTATCTGGGCTAGGAGTTAGGGGAGCTGCATCACTGAAAGTATTTAAAGAAGAGGTAGATAAGATTTTTGACTTGACAGAGAGCAGAGGGGCATGAATAATGGGACATTAAAGAGGAATTAATGGGACTCGGCAAATGGCGGCGATTCTGCTGAACTGCTGTGGACAGCTCTGCCTAACAGCCAAGGCAAAGTGGTGTTTTTTTTGCCATCCCTGGCCGATTTAATGTGGTGTAATTATTAATTAAAAACCTTACAGAACACATATGTGTTAGTATTTGGGAGTGGGAAGGATACCAAAGGGAAAAGGAGCAAGCAAACAGCATCAGGGAAGACCCTTCCCTGTAGCACCAGGCATTCCAGAGACTGCTGCAATAGCAGCAGCCTCTCCTGAACCCCCCCGGGGACTCACAGGAATTGGCTGCGACGATGGAGAGAGTTACTTTGAAAGTTGGCGCTGCGACTGAAGAAATCCTTGGGGAGATTCCTGCCCAGGTCCAACCCATTGCATCCAAGCTGCAGAAGCATGAGCTGGAGATCCAGTGGCTCGGGGTGAGGCTGCAGGAGGTGGAGGGTCCAACTAAGGCCTCGAAAGTTGCGGTGGAGTCCTCATCCAGTCGGTTTCAGGTGCTGGAGCAAGAATTTGGATAAATCTCCAAATTGCCAGGCCCCCGGAAGGTGACGAAGGTGAGAAGCCTTTCATTGAAATCTTGGTGTCAATCTTTTTGGGCCTTCACGTCGAGTCCAGCAGGCTTCAGATTGAAAGGGATTATTGGGTGACAGTGCACAGGGCAGGGACGGTGCAGAGCCCCGCTTGGTCCTAGTGCACTTCTTTTCATATGAAAATAAGTAATAAGTCATAGAAGTTGCCAGATCCGTGGGAAAACATCCGCAGGCGCTGCTGTACAAGGGATCAAAAATCATGCTTTACCAGAATTTCTCTGCAGCTGTTATTCGAAAGAGGAAATCCTTCAATGAAGTTAAAAAGAGGCTGAGGAACCTGTGCATCCAATACTCCATGAGATACCCCGCACTACTTCGTTTCAGCCACGAGGGCTCAGTTTATACATTTGACTCAGCGGGTAAGGCTAAAAACTTTGTGGACTCTTTAAAATAGATGGATTGGCCTGAAAGATACGGTTCGTGTTTCTTCTTATTTCTATCTTTCCCCATGTTTTTCCTTCCCAATTTTATTCCTTCCTTTCTCCCTAATAATTTCCTTTTTGGAAAGGGAGCAAAAGACTTTGGAATAAGTTGCTACTTTTTTTAATAACTCGATTTTCTGATGGGAAATTTTGTGGATGTTCTTTGTTGTCTCTCCCCATTTTTTGTTTTTTCTGCTTCTCTTTTAGTCAAAAGTAGGGATGACATGAAGCCAGTGACGGGTGGAGTGCTCAACCTGACTTTTCCTTTTTTTTTGTTGATTTAAGGGTCATCTTCTTGTTTTTTTCTCAGGACTAAGGCTGGGGCACAGTCCAGGTTTGAAGGAGATGGGAAGGAGGAGATGGGCAGGGAGAGTGCCCCCTATGGGCAGGGGGAAGAGTCTTCCATTCAAGGTTTTATAGTTGGTTTTCTTTGTAGTTTGTTTGGTACGAATAGTTGTTAATAGTTATGATAGAGTAGTTTTTGTATATATAGTTTTTCAATTCTATGAATCTTTATTTACTTATGTTCACCGTTTTGTAAACAGGGTTCTCCCTCTGAGGGGTTCAAGGTTGTCTGAAAGGGGATATGGCTCAGGGTCTTATTAAATGGTGCACCTGGAACATTAAGGGAAGTCATTCACCTGTTAAAAGGAAAAAAAAGGGTTTCTAGCCTTAAGAGGGAAAGGGTTGATATCGCTTTGTTGCAGGAACATCTTGATGTTGGGGAACACCTAAAATTACAACAGGGGGGTTATGACCGGATATTCCTTTCATCCTTTACTAATAAAAGTAGGGGAGTGGCGGTACTTATCCAGAAAACTCTTCCGTTCACATTATTAGAGCCAGCGAAAGATTAGCAGGGACGGTTTGTGATACTTAAAGCCCTGATACATTGGAAGGAAGATAGCCTTTTAGACATCTACTGCACTCCAGTGCATCCCCTCAATTTTTTGATTGACGCTTTCTCTAATTTGAGTGCTTATGGAACACGGCACATTATTATGGGGGGATTTTAATTGTCGTTTGGATCGACAGTGGACAGGATGCTTTGTGGTACCCCAAATATTTCTTTGGAAGACTAGCAGGTGGTTGACTTATGCGAGAAGTTGGGGCTGTTGGATATTTGGAGATGGCTTCACCCTACTGGCAGGGACATCACCTTTTTCGCAAACCCACATAAATACCACATGAGAATTGACCTTTTTCTGGCTCCCTCGGCTCTTCTGAAATCAATTATGGGTTGTAAAATTGGGAATATAGCTATCTCTCATTACGCGGCAGTATATTTGGAGATAACGGCCAAGAGTGAAGGGCCAGGTTTGCAGCATCGGCATTTGGGCCCTTTTCTCCTTAAGGATCCCAAATTTTAGCAATGTTTTTTGAAGGAGTTTCAGGAATTCTTGACTATCCACTCAGGCATGGCTCGTAGTCCATCCATGCTATGGGAGACTGCTAAGGCCTTTGCTAGGGGATTAGGTATTTCCTATTTGGCTAGCCAGAAATGACAGAAGGAGGAACAGCAGCGTCTGCTTGAGACGCAGTGGAAAGCTACGGAGGCGGCACATTTTGCACGGCCTTTGGTCACTAATCTACAGCAGACCACCGCCTTCGGGCTGCCTTGAATTCAATACCGGCACAAAACGGAAAGTAAGACTTGCTTTTCCCAGACAAAGGCTGTTCAAACATGGGGAAAGGCCAGGGAAGTATTTAATATACCTGACTCGGAAAAAGCGTGCTCCCAAATCCAATAGTGTAATCAGACACAGCGCTGGGGTCCATACATACGAGGCTAAAAAGATTAATGGGGCTTTTCAGTGCTTTTACTTTGAATTGTATCGGTCTTAAAGTTGCGAGAACAGGAGGGCTAAAATGGAGACCTTTTTTATGAACCTTGTCCTCCGAGGTGTAACCTTAGAAGAGGCCGCTCTCCTTAATGGCCCATTGACAGTTCGGGAAATACAGGAGGCAGCAAGGCAACTTCAGAGTGTGAAAGCGCCTGGCCTTGATGGTCTTCCGGGTGAATTTTATAAGGAGTTTATAGGGATATTGTCAGGGCCAATGTTAGAGATGTCCAATCATTCCTATATGCATGAATGACTATCACCATTTTTGAGAGAAGCTAATATTTCCTTAATTCTTAAGAAGGGGAAGCTTCCTGAGGATTGTGCCTCATACAGGCCCATCTCCCTATTAAATTCACATTTCAAGATTCTGTCCAAGATCCTGGCGCTGAGATTGGAAATGGTGCTGCCTCATATTATTAAATGGGACAAGACAGGCTTTATAAGGGGCAGTAGGTCCTCTCATAATGTTAGAAGGCTGCTGAATGTGGTCCACGTTTGTCAGCAACGATCGATTCAGGGTTTGGTGATTTCCCTCGGTGGAGAGAAAGCATTCGACTGGGTGGAGTCGATGTTTCTTTTATGTCTTAGAACAGCTTGGGTTGGGTGAAGCCTTTGCTAGGTGGGTGGAGGTTTTATATCGCCACGCTCTGGCCGTGATCATCACCAATGGGGTGAAGTCTGGGAATTTTACGATTGGTCGGGGTAGGTGGCAAGGCTGCCCCCGCTCACTGTTGTTGTTTACGCTGGAGATAGAGCCGCTGGCAGAGGCCATTCGTCAGAATGTCCACATAACTGCTCCGGAGTGGGATCCAGGGCACACAAGATTACACTGTATGCGGATGATGTCCTTCTGTTTTTATCGATCCCGATGAATTCCATACCTCATTTGATACAATGTATCAATTCATTTGGGGCTATTTCAGGATAACTTTGCAAAATCGGAGGATATGCCTTTGGGGAACCTTAAGGATGTGCCAGAATTTGAAGGTGGCCCTAAGTTCCCTTTTAAGTGGTCACGGGTAGAGTTCCGGTACCTAGGCATTTTTATTACCCCCAAGTTTGATCTGTTATTCCGGACTAACTTGGTTCACTTGCTCGACAATATCAGGCGAGATCTTCAGAGATTTGAGGCTTTTCCAATTTTATGGCCGAGCCGAATATCTCTCATTAAGATGAATGTTCTTCCTCGTTTACTTTATACAATGTGCATGCTCCCTTTATTTTTTCCAGGTCAACGCTGTGGAAACTTATGGGGTGATTTGGTTGCTTTGTCTGGTATCATGGGCGGCTCCTCATCAAACTTACAAACTTGCAGTTGCCACATGGAGGAGGAGGAGTTGATTTCCCAGACATCAGAAGGTATCAATGAAGTTCCCTGCTGTCCTGAATCTGCGAATGGATGGGTAACGATCCAAACTCAATATGGTTGGATATTGAGGCCTCCCAAGCAAAGTGCCCTCTTATTAATCTGTTCATCATGGATAAGATGAGGTCAGTTATGGACCACTTCGGAACCCCATTATTACAGTCAGGACTTGGAGTGCAATGCGTCAGAGTGATCTATGACTTTGCCATTTACACCTATACTTGCATGCCAGGGTTCCGACCAGGGATGATGAACTCAGGGTTCAAACTATGAACAGCGAGAGGAGTTTCTAGTTTGGGAGACTTGTTTGACGGGGAGGTTATGATGTCTTTTGAGCAACTGAGCTACAAATACGGGTTGCCCATCAGAAGTTTTCCGTTTTTTTTTCAGGTTATGGACTTCATCCAGAAGAAGACTACGCTTCTCACTAAGCCCTATAAGCCCGATACAGAGAGGATGTTGCTACATTCCACAAGCACCCTTTCGGTTAGTGCCCTCTATCGCCTGCTGGGTGGCAGGGTCTGGCAGGATATTACCGTTTATGTGAGGTCTGGGAGGTAGAGCTAGGAGTGCAGATCTCTTCTGAAACATGGGAGAACATATGGGAGAATAGTCAAAAGATCACAATATGTAACAGGACATGCGCTGCACAGTTAAAAGTTCTGCACAGGGCTCATCTGGCACCAGAACATCTGGCGAAGTTTAAAAAAGTGGCATCTTCAGTTTCCCCCAAATGTAAAATAAGTGTAAGTACTCTTACCCATTGCTACTGGACATGCCATAGGCTCTGTGTTTACTTGGGCGCTGTGGTGAGAGAGATAGGGAGGGTATTGAGGACTGAAGTCAAACTCGACCAGATATCTCTCCTCTGAGACCTACCGAATTTACCATCTTTAGATGGGCATGGGAAGGAACTATATAATATTCTTGCAGACTGTGCACGGAATAAAATTCCGATGAATAGTGTCTGAGAAACAACCGGGCATGCTTGGATGTCAGAAATAAATTATGGAGGACATTCACTTTTATTTATAAACATTGTGCAGCACACAACAGACCATTTTTATAAGGCATGGCAGCACTACTTGATTTATATGGAAACGAATTTGCCAGTTGCCTTAACTTTGGTGTTTGTTTAACCAGAATGGTTAGATTTGTTAAGCCCTGGGGTGTGTGTGTGTGTGTGTGTGTGTGTGTGTGTGTGTGTGTGTGTGTGTGTGTGTGTGTGTGTGTGTGTGTGTGTGTGTGTGTGTGTGTGTGTGTGTGTGTGTGTGTGTGTGTGTGTGTGTGTGTGTGTGTGTGTGTGTGTGTGTGAGTGAATACGTAGCTGTTCTGTATTTTGTGTTATTTTTTGGTGTTGCTTTGCACAGTATTAGGGTTGTTTTGTATTAGTGGGTAAGTTAATAATTAGGAGGCAATTGTTGTATTGTAATTTTCTTTTTATTATAATGATAATTGTTATTAATTGTATTTTACAATAAGTTTATATGTTTGTAAAGTTAAAAATTGCAAATAAATATATTTACCAAAATAAAGGAAAGATCTTGACGGAGTTATGCTGAAAGGTATTTGAATTTTTGAGAGACTAGAATATGTCACTTGCCAGTGATATTAGGAATAGGAAGGTAGTACAGAAAAAAAAATCAACCTGGCCAAAGATCTGGTTGGGGAGACAGCACATCTGATATGTGGATCATTGGGATTCCCGGGTCATTAGGACTTACACAAGGAGGACAGGATGGACCGGAACTGGTAGCAATCTCCGATATGTGGATCATTGGGTTTCCCGGGTCAGTCGGATCGACACAACATTCTAGATTAGAGTGGTGCTGGAAAAGCACAGCGGATCAGGAAGCATCCGAGGAGCCGGAAAATCGACGTTTCAAGCAAAAGCCCTTCATTAGGAATAGAGGCAGAGTGCCTACAGGGTGGAGAGATAAATGAGAGGAGTGTGCGGTTGGGGAGAAAGAATCAGAGAGTACAGTAGTTGAATGGGGTGGGGTGGAGGAGATAGGACAGGGAGGAGGGTGGGGGAAGGTGGCAAAGAGTACAATAGGTGAATGAGGATTGGGATGGAGGTGATAGGTCAAAGAGGAGGGGGGCAAGGTAGAAAAGAGTACAATGGGTGAATGGGGTGAGAATGAACGTCAAAGAGGAAGGTGGAGTGGATAGGTGGAAACAAAGATAGGCAGGTAGGTCAAGTTATGGGGACAGTGCTGAGCTGGAAGTTTGGAACTGGGGTGAGGTGGAGGAAGGGGAAATGAGGAAACTGGTGAAGTCCACATTGATGCCCGATGGTTCCTAGGTGGAAGATGAGGCATTCTGCTTCCAGGCGTCGGGTGGTGAGGGAGCTGCGGTAAAAGAGGCCTAGGACCTCCATGCCCTCGGCTGAGTGGGAGGGGGAGTTGAAATGTTTGGCCACAATGTGGTGTGGTTGATTGATGCGGGTGTCCCAAAGACTTTCCCTAAAGAGCTCTGTGAGGAGGTGTCCAGTCTCCCCAAAGTAGTAGAGACCGCTTCAGAAGCAACGGATACAGTAAATTATACTGGTGGATATGCAGGTAAAACTGCGATGGATGTGAAAGGCTCCTTTGGGGCCTTGGATGGAGGTGAGGGAGGAGGTGTGGGCGCAGGTTTTGCAATTCCTTGCCGTGGCAGGGGAAGATGCCAGTGTTGTTGTGGGCCATGGACATGACCAGGTAGTCAAGGAGGGAATGGTCTTTGCGGAAGGTGGAAAGTTTTGGGGAGGGAAATATATCCCTGGTGGTGGGATCCGTTTGTAGGTGGCGGAAATGTCGGCGGATGATTTGGTTTATGCGAAGGTTGATGGGCTGGAAGGTGAGCACCAGGGGTATTCTGTCCTTGTTACAGTTGGAGGGGTGGGATCTGAGGGCGGAGGTGCGGGATGTGGACGAGATGCGTTGGATGACATCTTTAACCAAGTGGGAAGGGAAATTGCGGTCTCTAAAGAAGGAGGCATCTGTTGTGTTCTGTGGTGGAAATAGTCCTGCTGGGAGCAGATGCTGCGGAGGCGGAGGAACTGGGAATATTGGATTGCATTTTTGCAGGAGGTAGGGTGGGAAGAGGTGTTATCCAGGTAGTTGTGGGTATCGGTTCGTTTATACCACTCTAATCTAGAATCTGGTTTCCAGCATCTGCGGTCCTTGTTTTTACCTAGGATCTACACAAGAAGGATGGGATGGGCCTGAACTGACAGCAATCTCCTTGCCTGCAGGTTTGCTATAGTAACGCAGGAGGATTTAAATTCGTATAGTCCGTGTGGGCGGGTGGTGGTGGGGTGTAGATGGAGTGAGAACCAGAGCAGAAGGTCCACAATACAGTGACTGAGGAGGAATTAGAGACTAAAACCAGTGCAACTAAGACCAGCAACACAGAAGCAGAGGGCACTGAACACAATGGGACTTGCAACCTGAAGTGTGATTAGTTTCATGTGAGGAATCTAGCAGGTCAGAACTTGGAGCTTGGGCGAGTACATATAATGACAATGTACATATTACAGAGATTTCTTCAGAGAGGGACAAGAGAACAATCAATCCAATGGGTCCAGATATAGTTGTTGGAATATGCAGTGAGTGGCTTGAGACAGTTGTTCAAAGTTAAATAATTATTCAGCACTCTGTCGAAATCGGACCATGTGTAATGCAATGTACAGATTGAAGTGACAAAAGAGGAAACTCGATTTGTCTGTTGACAATATTTTCTGATTTACTGATAGTCTTTTGTAATCTCCTGTCATCGGAAAACAGCAGCAGAGAATTTACATCAGAGAATTTCAAACCAAATATCACGTCAGTATCTGATGTGTTTGGCTGAAGTGTATTTATTTCAATGCAAGGATTATTATGGGTAAACAGATGAATTTAGAGCCTGAATCCGTACATGGGACTACGATGTTGGAAACATTATAGGGACTTGGTTGAAAAAGGGACAGGACTGGCTGTTCAACTTTCCAGGGTTTTGTTGTTTAATATGAGCTAGAGGGGAAGGTAAAAGAAAGGGATGAGTTGCATTACTAATCAGGAAGAATGTTACATCTGCACTTAGAGAGGACATACTGGAAAGCTCATCTATTAAGGCAACATGAATAGAGCTCAAAGATAAGATGGATGAAAGCACTGTGTTAGGATTACACTGTCGTCTCTCCAACAACCACCAAGAGATAGAGGAACGAATATAGAAGCCGATTACGGAAAAGTGTATTAAATAGAGTTGCCATAGTGAGTGACTTTAACATCCCAATATTGACTGGGAGTCCCTTAGAGCAAGAGGCTTAGATGGGGTAGAATTTGCTAAGTGCATCCAAGAAAGTCATTTGCAGCAGTATGTGGTTATTCAAACTGCAGGATGAGCCATACTGGACGTCGTATTAGATAATGAGTCTGTCAAGGTGACTGACCATTCAGTGGAAGATCATTTTGGAAACAGTAATCACAACGCCCTCAGGTTTGAGATA
Organism: Chiloscyllium plagiosum; assembly: GCF_037043375.1. Lineage (NCBI taxonomy): Eukaryota > Metazoa > Chordata > Chondrichthyes > Orectolobiformes > Hemiscylliidae > Chiloscyllium > Chiloscyllium plagiosum. The sequence continues at coordinate 28,920,957 of NW_028270184.1, read as the reverse complement.
GCTACGAACATGGAATAAGTCATGACCTTGTGGAAGTTAATAAATTGGCAGAAGGCAAATTACGCCAGTATAAGGCAGAAGCGAGGGGCTCTTAAATGGGAGGAGCTGTTATCAGTCAAATCTACATTTTGAGTGGTGGAACTGTTTATTAAATACTGATTGCAATATCCTCTGGTAAATGTCCTTCCAACTGCTCGAATTTTAATCTATTTGTTTGAAAAGATCTTTCCAGGGCACGACATTTCAGAAAACAGGAAGAGATAATGAATGATTGTGTACTGTGTCCTTCGCAGGACCAGCTTGTTTTTCCAGGCGCTGAAATTCTTTATTGTGGGTCAGATAACCTCAAAATTAATACAGCACAGACGGAGGCAATTCAGCCCATTGTACATCCACAAACTCTCCAACTGCACTATCTGAAAGCAGAGAGAGTTATTTGAGACAGACTGAAAGAGAGAGGGAGCGAGAGAGAATGAAACAAAAAGAATGTGAAGGGAGATCAATAGAGTGGAGAGAAAGTGGAGCGACAGACTGAGTGAGCGGAACGGGTGTTAGACGAGAGTGAAGCTGGATAGATCAGGATGCAGCATGAGAAAAATAGACAGAAGATGGAAATTGTATTTAGAAATTACCCTGGACTGCAAGCCCTTTGTCTGGTGCCATACCCTGTGAGCACTGTGCTGATACTGGCTGTCTTCCCAGATCATTTATCACCAATAACATCACAGAGCTGGGTTGCTGACAGTTAAAAAGTATCCAATAGACCAATTGATTGTTACAGGGAGAAGGTGCATTAACTTAAATAGACTGGGCGAACAGCAGCAGGAACTGGTAACACCCCGAGATACTGTGTGTGGGACTGGACCAGAGAATCTCAGTGAGGGAGATCACTGACAGAGGGGAAGTCAGCATCTCAGCTGTGGGCCGAATAATGATTGATAAAGCTTGCACAACACTTCCATGGTTTTGTAACTCACATTTCAATTTAGACAGCTCAATCTTATCTGTTTGTATTTTCCATATTTTGGACTGTAGGAAAAGTCATTATGTCCCTGTATTTCGTGTTGCATAAGCATATTTTATTACTGGGGAGGAAGGGACCTGTTCTGATGGGATGGTCTTCATCTGAACAATGCTGGGGCCAGAGTGCGAGCAAATCACATAACTAGGGATGCTGACAGATCTTTCAATTTTTTTTTGGTTTTGGGTGGGGTTTCAGTTTTCAGGGAAATTAGAAAACTCGAAGTAAAAGACGACGTAACAATGCAGAACGCAGGAGGGGTTATGAAAACCTGTAGCACACGCACAAATAGGACAGAGTGTATTGGAAGTGTAAACAATCAAACTTCAAGCACACTGGACAGACAAATGACACTGAGAGGAGGGACGGTTAATACAGGACAGAGAGTATTATATCTGAATGCGTGCCGTATAAGAAACCAGGTAAATGACCTTGTGGTGCAGATTACAATTGGCAGAGACGTGCTGCAAGGGGATCAGGATTGACAGCTGAATATTCAAGGACATACGTCCTATCGAAAAGACAGGTGGAGTGGGGGGAGCGGTTGCCTTATCAGTAAGAATGAAAATAAATCAATCATAAGGATTCTGGTCTCCTTGCTATCGGAAAGATGTTGTGAAATTTGAAAGGATTCAGAAAAGATTTACAAGGATTCGACTACTTCAGCTAGGGAGAAGTTGAACAGGCTGGGGCTGTTTTCACTGGAGCATCAGAGGGGTGACCCTATCATGGTTTAGAAAATCACAGGGGGCACGCATGGGATAAACATACAAAGTATTTTCCCTGAGTTGCGGGAGAAGTAGAGGGTATAGGTTTACGTTGAGAAGGGAAATATTTAAAAGGGACCAAAGGAGCAAGTTTTTTTCATGCACAGGGTGGTGTGTGTATGGAAACAACTTGGTTGGAAGTGGTGGACACGGCTCCCATTCCAACATTTAAATGGCATCTGGATGGGTATGTAAATAGGAGAGGTATGAAGGATGTAGGCCAAATGCTGACAAATGGGACTAGATTAGGTTGGGATATCTGGTCGGCATGGACGAGTTGGACCTAAGAATCTGTTTCCATACTGTACATCTCTCTGACTGTATGACTTAAAGTAGGGTCAGATGGCACAAAATCAGTGTGCGTAGAATTGAGTATCACCAAAGATTGAAAAAGAAAAACATAGTTGGTGTTATGTTCAGGATTCTGAAAAGTAGTCAGGAGCTGCGGCACAATACACACCAGGAGATAGAAAAGATGGGTAGAAAAGCAAAGTACAGTAGTCATGGGAGATTCCAATACATGGGGAGACTGGAAAAATCAGGTTGGTAGTGTTTTGCAAGAAAAACAATTTGTGGAATATCTTCGATAGGGTTTTTTGGAGCAGCTTGTGGTGGAGCCCACGCAGGAACAGGCAAAACTGGATTTAGTTTTGAGGCAGACTATTTAAGAGAACTTAAGGTGCAGGAACACACAGGAAGCAGTGATCATAATATGATTGAATTTATTCTGCAATTTGAGACGGAGAAGATAGAATCAGAGATAATGGTATTTCAGCTGAATAAAGGCAACTGCAGAGGCATGAGGGAGGAGCTGGGTAGAATTGACTGGGAGAGGACCTAAGCATGAAAAACAGTGGAACAGCAATGACAGGAGTATCTGGGAGTAATTCAGGAGACACGAAAGAGATTCTTCCTGAGAAAAAAAAGAAGCATGGTATGGGGGTGGGGGGAGGGGGGAGGGGATGAAGCATCCATGGCTGACTAGGTTAAAAATCACACAACGCCAGGTTATAGTCCACCAGGTTTAATTGGAATCACACTAGCTTTCGGATCGCCACTCTTTCATCAGATGTTTGTGTCGGAAGTCAGGGATAGAATAAAAGCAAAAGAGCAAGCACATAATGTGACGAACGGCAGAGGAAAAGCAGACACTTTGGAAGCTCACAAAGATCAACAAAATAATAAATATGGAAGGAGGAGATTAAATATGAGTGTAAGCTTGCCAATTAAATCAAGGAAAATTGTAAGATTTTCTTTAGATATATAAAGGGCAAAGGCGAGACAAAAGTGGGCATTGAGCTGCTGGAAAATGGCACCAGACAGACGTAGTGGGGAAGAAAGAAATGGCTGAGGACATAAATAATTTCCCAAAAAGTCAAGAGTGTGAAGAGACAAAGCTCAGTATGTCACCCATCGCCAAGGCAAACATGGTAGAAAAGCTAAATGGGCTGAAGATGGATAAATCACCTGGACCAGAAGGACTAAACCACAGAGCTCGAAGGGAGAAAGCTCAGAGGTAGTGGAGGAGTTAGTGGTGATCTTTCATAAATCATTAGAACCAGGGAATATCCCAGAGGACTAGAATAGCGCTAACGTAAAATCTTTGTTTAAAAAGGGAATAAGGCAGAAGACGGAAAATTACAGACCAAACAGCCTAACCTCAGTCGTTGTCAAGATCCTGGAACCGACCGGGAAGGATGAGATTTCTGAATATTTGGATGTGTGTGGTAGTATATGACAAAGTCAGCATGGTTTCATTAAGGGGAGATCATGCTTAACACATCTGCATGAGGGATTAACGAGCAGCGTAGACCAAGGAGAGCCAATGGATGTTATTACCCGGACCTCACGAAGGCGTTTGACAAGTGCCTCACAGAAGGCTATTGATTATGATAAGGGCCCGTGGTGACAGAGGCAAGGTGCTAACATGGATAGAAGCTTGACTGCTTGGCAAAAAGCAGGTATTGGGGATAAAATGGTTCTTCTCAGGATGGCAGCCAGGGACAAAATGTATTCTGCAAGACTTAGTGTTGAGTCAACCTTTCAGATTTTACATTAATGATCTAGATGATGGAACGGAGGACATTCTGGCTAAGTTTGCAGACATTATAAATATATGTAGAGGGACAAGTAGCACTGAGGAGGCGGACAAGCTGCAGAAGGATTTGGACAGGTTAGGAGATGGGCAAAGCAGTCGCAGAAGGAGTAAAACATGGGCTAATATGAGGTCATGCACTTTGGTGCGAAGAATAGAGTCACGGACTATTTTCTAAATGGGTTGAAAATTCAGATGTCTGAAATGCAAAAAGTCTTGGGAACCCAAGTCCAGGCGTCTTTCAAGGTAAACTTGCAAGTTAAGTCAGTAGTTAGGAATGTATATACAATGAAGGGATTTGTTTCGAGAGGAATTAAATATAAAAGCAGGGTTGTACTGACAAGGCACTAAAAGCTCTGGTCAAGCCCACATTTAGATTATTGTGTGCAGTTTTGGTCCCTATAGCTCAGCAGATATGTACTGGCCCTGGAGCGTGTTCCAAGAATGTTCACTGGAATGCTCCCAGGAATGAAAAGCTGAACATATGAGGAACGTTTGAGGGTTTGGGTCGATATTCGATGGGGTTTAGAAGAATGAGGGGGGGGGGGGGATCTAACTCAAACTTGCAGAATACTGAATGACCTGGACAGAATGGATTTTGGGAAAATGTGTCCTTTGTTAGTAAACACTAGGATCCGAGGCTCGGACATAGACCACAGCGAAGACCTTTTAGAACAGAGATAACGAGTAACTGCTTCAGCCATATACATTGTGAGTATATGGAATTCACTGCCACAGAAGGCTGTGGAGACCAGGTCATTGAGTATGTTTAAGCCTCCGTAGGATACGTTCTCGATTGTAAAGAGGATCAAGGGCTATGGGGAGAATGGGTTTGAGAAATTCATCAGCATTGATTGATGTTGGAGCAGACTGGATGGGCTGAATGGCCAAGTTTCTACTCCTATGTCTTGTGGTCATACAGACTTTAGTAATATTGGCTCTCCCCAGTCCTCATTGTAGATGTATACTTGAATCTCTTCTTCAAATGATTTATGAAGAGAAACGTTCTAATACTGATGAATGGGCAATATCATGTTCCCTCACTCTCGTCTCAGCAGCCACGTCCCCCAATTCCATCTGTTTTCTCTCCTCCCCAACGCCATAATCACATTGAAGTCCAATAAGTGGCACTTCATCGCAGTTGATTGGCATTAATAAATCAACAGCATGACCCTCACCTGCCCTCTCTGATCTTGGAGTAACAATCTGAATTGCATTTGTCAGGGACAACTCTCTGTTAACATATCCATCCCGTTTGTCTATTATAACCCCATGTTGTTTTCGGCACATGTTCCTGTCAGCTGATCGACTATAAAAGTTCTGTCAATATTTTATTTATATTGTATTGACTGATCACTAGTTGCAGACTGTATGTTGCCAATTATAAACAGAGAAACTCAATTATGTTCTGAGAATCCTCTGTCATGACTCGCATATCCAATTCAGACTGAATGATAACACAAAATCAATCTACTGTCTCCAACATTCCTTCCCTCAGTCACCCTCACATGTCCCATTTCCGAATGTGTAACTTGTATATGTTGTTTTGAAATTTAATAATAACCGTATTGAATTGAAAGGGGTTAACTGGAGCTATTTGTTCAGCAACTGTGATTAATATATGTCGCTATGGATCCTAGATGTGTCACTGGAGGATTAGCCTCTTCATCAAATAAGGACTGCTTCGATGTGATAGCCGATTGTATTAACAGAAGGATCACCGACAGCACTAATAGGGATCAGCAGCTCCAGAGAGAGGGGAAGGAGAGGTCAGAATCTGAGAACAATAGACTGGAATGTTCAAACAACGGATCAGAATCTAGAACATTAGACTTGAATGTTCGAACAATGGACAGGAGTTTATCCGATGGTCTTTACTACGTTTCTCAGCCTTGGATATCATTAGCATCACGGATCGAAGATATCCTTTGGATTATACAAGGTGTTTACTATCCCATCCTCGCTATAGTTGGTGTTCCTAGTAAGTCATTCTCTTTGTGTATTAAACCGGGTTGAACTGTGTTTCTGCTCATGTTAGGTAAATTTTGGAAAAGGGGAAATCAGTGTCTTCACTTGCAATCAAAACCTCCCTTCGTGATAAATTCTATCAAGCAAATTAATACTTATAAATTGCTCATTGATATGCGAGAAAGAATAGGACTGTTCTCAAACTCCATAATCCTTATAGCTCTGTACAGATCTACATTTCCATATCCTCCACACTCACTAATCCTGCCCAGTACCACTATTACGATGCACTGGTCTACTCCTCAGCCTCAGTGCAACTTCTGAATAAACTTCTTTATTTGTGTCACTATGGAATCTGGATTCACCTGTTTACAGTCCCTTCTAACCACATGTCCATGACAAGATAATTGTACTTGAGATGTTTAACTTGTTCTCTCCATAGAATCTGTCAGACAGGGAGATAGTGCATGGTGCTCAAGTCATTGACTCTTAAAGTAGAGGCACAGAATAATAATCTATTGATGTCTCATGAAGCAAAATGATGCAATTTAAAAGAAACCATCATCATTTATAATAAACAGAAGCCCATCTGCTTGCGTCATGTCCTTTAGAGAAGGCAATGGGTTATTCTTCCTTGGTCAGGTCTTTGTGTAACTGCAAACCCACAGCAATGTGGTTTCCTCTTTACTGTCCAATGGAACAGCTGAACCAGCCACTCAGTTCAAGATAGGGATAACATGCTCGTCTGACCAGGGTTTCATATACCTCGTGAAAAAGAACAAAAGGAAAGATAACTCACGTCTGCTTCCTGTTTCCCATATTCCTACAGCTCATTTCCATCAGGTAGGTGACTATTCCTTATTTTAGGTGTATTTCATCCCATTGAGTCTGTCCCTGAGATTGATGTACACCTCGATAGGCGCCTCTGGTGTTGGTTTTATTGACATACAGATAGAAGGAAGTTGTAAATTTCGCATCAGTGGCAGTATGTAGAAAATTATTTTTTTAACGCCATAAGAAAGAAATGGAGATGGCGAAGTGAGTGAAAGTAATTATTGTGATCATCCCTGAGTGTTGGTGAGGCAGTATGTGGGACATTGTCCACAGATTTTCTCTCCTTTATAAGGAATGATCTCCTTACCACAGAGAGACTGCAAAGGAGTTCCACCAAACTAATCCCTGGGATGATGGTACCATGAGGAGTGAGTGAAGATTAATCTGTTGCACTGTGAGAGAATAAAATGGGTTTGCGTTGGAACTTCAGGGGGATGGAAAATCACACATGATGTTCTAAACAAACACTGATACGGTGATAAATCCCATGGCTTCTTGTTTTTTTTTACTAAGTTTATGAAATTCTCGATACTTTTAGTACCTCTGAAAACATTCCCCCCATCCACCCCCCCCCCCCCCATATCAATGAGAGAGAGCAGAAATCCAGACTTTGAATAAAAACTCCACATAGTAATACAGTACATTTGGTGTGTGATCCTGCACTGAAAGTCATGTTATCCATAATCCCAATATCAACCACAATACCTTCAATCTAAAACAGTTAATTATTACCACCAGCTTCTGACCCCCAACGGAGAAAATGGGTCTGCCTTCCCGGAGATGGAAGATGTCTCCTTGAGACTTGACAGAAAACATCTGGCTTCCCTTCTCACTGCCAGCAAACCACGTTAAAGTAGCACATGCTCCAGACAATGGGGCCAAAAGGAACATCATGGTCTGTTCCTGTGATTTGTCATTTTGGAGCATCAGTGACATCCTCCTGTTCCTGTATAAGCCTTTGAGAGGCTGAATGGCCTCTTCCTGGTCCCGTGGAACAGTTTCTAGAGACTGTCTCGGCTCTACCTGTTCCTGTTCAACACTTCGATGTGCTGACCAGACCCCTCCTCTTCCTGTGAAACATGCAGGAGTATCGAAAGTACTGCGACTCTTCCTGTTCAGTAGTTTCGATGGGCTGAATGGTAGCTCATATTCGTGTGTAACTAGCTTGAGATACTGAATAAGCTCCTCTTTTAACTGTGGCAATGTGCAGTGTCTGGCCGTGCTATTACATAAATGTTACCGACACTTTAACAGCACAAACCTGACTGCTGTCCAGGTCTTGCTGTACATAGACACAGACTGCTTCAGGAGCTGAGCGGGGAAATTGTTCTGAACAATGTGTGATCTTCAGAGACCATCCCCATTTCTGACGTAATGATGGGGAAGGACATTGATGACGCAGCTGAAGATGACTGTGTCGAGGAAGCTACCCTGAGGATTTCCTGTAGGGATGTCCCGGGACTTAGAGGATTGATATCCACCAACCATGAAGATCTTCCTCTGTGCGATGGCTGACCCCCCAGTGGTGAGATTGTGGCTGATTCGTATTAAATTTAATTTAATCAACGTTTCTTGATACCATTCTGAGTCAACTCCGGCCTTGATATCAGGGTCTGTCACTCTTACATGAGCTGCTGTATTCACCTCTTTTTAACATACAAATAGGTTATTCTGTATGGTTGGGGAGTGTATAACTTTCTCACAGAGGATAGTGAATGTCAGGAATTATCTGGTCGAGAGAGTTCGGGGAGCTAATTCACTGCAAGTATTTACAGGGGAGGTCGGTGGGTTTTTGACCTGCCATAGAATTGAGGGACGTGAAGAATTGGGAAATAAAGCAGAGTTGAGAGCAACAGTGGATCATCCATAATATTATACAATGTCACGGCAGGCCTGATCATCCGAATTGCCATTCGATCCTGTTCCTTATGTTCTCATATTCTGTAATTAGGAAGTTAATGTTTGTAATTTTCCTGAACATTCCGTTATTGGATGTTGCAGTTAGAGAGAGCAAAGCATTTCATGAGTCATCTCAGGGTGAGGTATGGGGACTGAATTCACAGTGAATCTGGGTCTGCACCATGACCAACAAATGAAGCACAAGTTGCAGAGAGGAGACACTCTATAAATAGACCAGAGGCAGCCCAGCCTGGGTTTTGAATTAACATTTTTCAACCCACGCCAAACTGTGTATGACAATTGAGAGGGACGGAAGAAGATCCTGTATTAATGTGGACCCGGTATTTCCAGCAAGTGGTCTCCATCTATGCAAGAGCTGTGAGGGGCTGAATGGAATTTAGGAATACGGGACTGAGGAATAGGAGTGGGCCATTAGGCACTTTGCCTTTGCTCTGCCACGCACTAAGATCGTAGCTGATCTGATTGTGGTCACAGCAGTACTTCTGTTGTACGGGCATCATTTTACTACATTCACTTGTCTCTCAAATATTTAACAGACACAACTTTGAATAAATGTAAGCATCCAGGCACCACACACTTCCGGGGAAAGGAATTCCCACTTGAAGAGCCCTTTTAGAATTTGTCATTCGTGCTCCAATCAATGTTGCAGGGTCAGTGTTTCCTTTTGCATTCACACTGCTCCACAACAAATTTCAAAATTTAGTGATATGGCTCATGTTCGCCTGGCCCCATCTTCTACAAAAATGTGAAAAACACACACACCATAAGACATAACAGAAATACAAATGCCTTCCAGAGTTTCATAATAGTTGAACTCATAACAAGTGGATAGATGACAGACTGTCCCAAATGTGATTCTGTCTTCTGAAATTATTAGATTAGATTCCCTACAGTGTGAAAACAGGCCCATCAGCCCAACAAGTCCACACCGACCCTCCAAAGATGAACCTACCCAGGACCATTTCCCTCTGGCTAATGCACCGAACACTATGTGCAATTTAGCATGGCCTGCCCATTTTTGACCTGTGGGAGGAATCCGGAGCACCCGGAGGAAACCCACGCAGACACAGGGAGAATATTCAAATTCCACACAGACAGTCGCCCAAGGCTGGAATCAAACCTGGGACCCTGGTGGTGTGGGGCAGCAGTGCTAACCACTGAGATGCTATACCGCCCATTCTGCTCAGACAAGTTACTTGTGATGTGATTTCTCCCCAGAATAGTTGGAGTTAGCTGAATGCCCTTTGCTTCAGACGGTAGAGAGATTCCAATGAATCTCTCATCAGGGATTCTCCACGACTCATCAGGTAGAGGTGAGTTAGACATTTACGGTTGTCAGGTGGAACAAAAGAAGATAGAGGGATCAATCGGCTGTTGCTTCTCAGGCAGGGAGCATTGTTCTCCCTCTCTGTGTTGAATCAAACAATCATGCCAACTGAACACCAAACTGGACCGCGTGCACTCGTCGTGAACATTCTTTAGAATGGATGATAATGGACGATATGTAAGTGCATCATTGCTGTTGTTATACACAGTGCCTTTCATTAGCAAAAAAGAAAATTCTTGCTTTATAATTTGATGATATGCATATGCTTAATTTTTAAAAATCGTTTGACGTTTTCATAATATCTGTGCTAAAATCAATACATTTTATTCTTAAAATTTATTCCATAGTTTTTGTCTCCCTGAGAAGCGGAAATATGCATCCAGCTGATTTTTCTCAAAATCATACATGCTTCTAAGTGATTTCTCATCCAAGTCCAAAACTGATAAATGTTTCAGAACAAAAGGCCTTCATTCCAGGAAAGTGTGCACAAAACATTGTTGATAAGCTTCTCAAACTTTTTATTTAGGTTAAGGGATCAAAACTGCGCATAATATGCTAGGTGTGGTCTGAGCAACGCCCTGTACAGATGAAGACACGAAGAATGTGATACTGGAAAACCACAACAGGTCAGGCAGCACCCAACGAACAGGAGACTCGATGTTTCGGGCATATTCCTGCGTGTCTGCGTGGGTTTCCTCCGGACATATACCCGTGACACCAATTCTCCTGCTCCTCGGATGCTGCCTGATTGGCTGTGCTTTTCCAGCCTCACACTTGTCGACTCTGATCTCCTGCATCTGCACTCCTCACTTTTACCGGTATAGATGTTGTAAAACATTCCTGATTAAACCTGGTACCCTTTGCCAGAAACACAATCATTCCATTTAGCTTTCAAATCACTTACAGCAAGTGCAGACTAACTGCATATGATTCGTGTACCAGGATCATGCAAACCTTCTGTATCACAGAGTTCTGCACTCTCTCTCCACTTAAATTGTTTACCATTGTTTTATCGTTCCATCCAAAATAGACAACTCGCATTATGCTATATCTGGTGAAAGTTTGCTCACTTACCTCCCTTTGCCTGTATCACATTGATGACACACAATCTCCATTTGATGACATACTGGATGACCTGCTTGGTGTTAAAGCTAATTGGGCTTTGATATATTCAGTCCCATCCTCCAGATCTTTGATACAGATATTGAGCGTTGATGATCCCATAGTGATCTCTCAGGCACTCCACCTGTTACAGGTTTGTAATGTGAAAATAAACATTTATCTTTACTCTCTATTTCCTGTTAGCAACAGCTTCCTGTGTAGCAGCTGAGATGTTTACATGGCGTCCTGTGCAGTAAAATGTACTCAATGAGCTAAAATGATTAATTCTATTTTCCTCTGTAACTCGTTAAATATGCAGAATGGTCTCCTCCAGTCTCATGGTAACGATAACGACTCGCTGAATGAGGTGGCCCCCTATCTTTGTCACATCTTCGAGGGTGGATGGAGGGGACAATACATAGGGTAGTGTCAGCAGTATATCCCTGTAACAGCATCGAGGGTGGATTGAGGGATCAACACATTGGGTAGGGTCAGCAGTATATTTCTGTAACCACATCGAAGGTTGGATTGAGGGAACAACACATTGGGTAGGGCCAGCAGTATATTTCTGTAACCACATTGAAGGGTGGTTTGAGGGAACTACACATGGGGTGGAGCAGCAATATATCACTGTAACAACATCGAGCGTGGATTACGAAAGCAACACATAGCGTAGGGACAGCAGCAGGTCTCTGTAACAGCCTCGAGGGTGGATTGAGGGAAAACATATGGAGTAGGAGCATTCGGTGCCACCAGTCAGAATGCTCATGACTGATCCGATTGTGTTTGACCATCCATCTCCAGTCTGTTTCCAATAAATATTGACTCTCCTGTCCAGCAAAGATCAGTAGAGCTCAGCGTTGAATATCTTCAAAAACCGAGTCTTCACTGCTCCCTGAGGATGAGGACCCTACAGATAGTACAACACCAGAAGTGAAAGGGGCGACCTTATTTCAGTGTGGGACCTGTTATTTTAAACTGTCTTAACCTAACATGAAATCGCCAACTCTTTTGAAACACAAGGACAGAATAATTAGGCATGGACATAAACCATTCAGCCCTCTAAACCTGTCTAATAGGACCACTGACCCTTTTCAATCAAATATGTATTAAACTCATTCTCTGCTCCTGTCCCAGGAAGGGAATAACTGATAGCATGATACCACACGAGCATTAAAAACGCAGAATTAGGACATTCGGTCCATCGACTCTGAATGCCATTTAATACTGGCTTAGAGATTTCTCAACATCATTCTCCTGACTAATCTCTGTAAGTCTTGACATGCTTATTCGACAAAAAACCTATCCATCTCCGTATTATAAGCATTAGTATCTGTGTCTTTGTGGGTCCGTATGTGCACTTGTGTGTGTTTGTTCATGTGTCTGCGTGTTTGTGTATTTATGTGCTGACATCAGTTCATCTGCGTATTAGCCTGTGCGTTTTACTTGTGCTTGTGTCTCCGTATGCCACTACTTGTGTGCGGTTCTATCTTCGTGTAAGTACTGTGAGTGTCAGTATATTAGCGTGTTTACATATGTCTCTGAATATTTTTGGTTCTGCATCTCTCTGCAATGAGATATTTGTTGTTTTGGGAGGGAGAAAATTATGAGAACAGACAGCGTGGTTGAAGTGCGAATTGCCCTTCACTGAAGATTGTTTTTTACTCAGTTGGAGGGGCATGGATATCACGGAATCTCAATACGACACGTCCCGGTCCACTCCGGCTCATAGCAGGGTCCTTCCCACATGGTGGCGGGGGGGGTGGGGGGGGTGGAGGAGGGATCAGATATCGGGTCCTCCACAATCTGGCCTGGCCCTTTCTCTCCTATTACAATCCGTTTCTCCTCGAAAGGGAGAAAGGGGGGGGGGGGGGGGAGGGAGTGATTGTGGGAGTGTGTGGCCCTGCCGTTAGTGGAGGGGGAGGGGGAATGGTGAGGTGTCCGGAGGGAGTCAGTCCACAGTGTTGTATCCATGCAAGGTTATTAGTGTTGGGAGTATAGTGAGGGAGAGAGAGTGCGCGGAGTGGGGGTGGGATGGGGAGGGTTCTGAATTCAATAGTGAGAGTGGTAGTGCGTGAGCCTTATTTGGAGATAAAAGTGTGAGCCTTGTTAGGGGGTAGGTGCTATAACAGGTAGTGAGTGTGAGGGCGCAGAGAGAGTACGGTGACAGTTTATCTGACAGAGTGGAGAGGATATTGATGCTTGTCCTGTGCTGCTGGTCATTTCTTCAGATCATGTCAGCGTCGAGATGACCCTCCCCGAATGTCTTGTCCAAGTCTATCACTAATAACGCCACAGACTCTGTCCCTCATATTACACAGAATCAGTTTGGGTGGATCTTACAAATAGGAAGGAGAAGCAAGCATTGGCGTATTATGTATCTAAACCAATGCTCTCGTGCAAATTCTGTGCATTGTATACTCTGACAATTAGAGATGCAAATATTGTGGGTGCTGCAGTATTATTGCATGATCTCAAATTGCATCTAAACTGCATTAACTAAGTGACTGCTAATGTTGTGAAAAATAAATTCCATAAGCGTATAACAGGTTGGTTGAAGAGTATGTTGTGACTCAAACAAGAGAGCAGATAATTTTGGATTTTGTTATGTGTGGTCAGAAGGACTCATTAGTAACCTTGCTCTGAGGACTAGAGACGTTAATATGTTGTATTTTACACGGCGCCAGCATACAATATAGAACGTTTGAGCATGAAGTGGTAGACACGCAATGGTTGTTAGAGTCATAGACTCATGGAGCCCTGCAGCATGGGTACAGGCCCCTTGGACAAAAGTGGTCCGTGCCGACCAAAATGTCCATCCTGCTAATTTCATTTCCCTGCCCTTGCCCTTATTCTTCTAAATCTTTCCTCTCCATGTATTTGTCTAAAAGCCTTTTGAATGTTGTTAATGTACATGCATCAACCAAACCACTGTCTGCTAATTCCATATGTCTACCAACCTCTGCGTAAAAAAGTTGGCACTCAGGATCATTTTTTATTCTTTCACCTCTAAACTGATGTCCTCTAGTCTTTGATTCCCAAAACTGGCAGAAAGAATAAGTGCATTCACCTTATCCATGCATCTCATGATTTTATACTTTTCTATACCATTTCCCCTCAGTTTCTTACACTCAAAGGAAAATGTTCTGGCCGGTCCAAACTCTCCCTGCAACTCAGACCGTCGAGTACTGGCAATATCCTTGTAAATTTCTTCTGTCCTCTTTCCAGTTTAATCACATCCTTCCTATGGCAAAGTGAACAAAACTGAACACAATACTCCAAGTGCATGCCTCACCAGCGTCCTGTCCAATTGCAATATAATTCGCTAACTTCTATACTCAATGCCCTTACTGATGAAGGCCAGTGTGCCAAAAGCCATTTTTACTGCCCTGTCTCCGAGCAACTACTTTCAGAGGACAACGGACGTCAGTTCCAAGGACCCTCTGTTTCTCTACACTCCTTCAGGTTTTAACATTCACCACGAATCTCCAACCTGGATTTGACTTTCCAAAATGCAACACCCCACATATGTCTATATTAATCTCCATTTCCCATTTCTCGGCCCACTTCTCCAGCTGATAAAGGTCCTGCTGCAATTTCTGATAACCTTTCTCACTGTTCACAGTATTGCGTATTTTATTGTCATCAGCCTAATTACTAATCATGCCTTGTCCATTCTCATCCAAATCATTGACATAGATAACAATGAGTAATAGGCCCAGCACCGACCCCGGAGACACTCCACTAGTCACAGACCTCAAATCCAACAAGCATCTTTCCAGTATTAGCCTCTGCTTTCTACCATCAAGGCAATTGAGTATCCAATTTGCCAGATCCCCCTGGATTCCATGCCATCGAAGCTTTCAGAGCAGCCTATCATGTGGAACCTTATCAAAGGCCTTTCTGAAATCTAGCTAGACTACGTCTACCACCCTACTCTCATCAACATTCCACGTCACTTCCTCAAAATAACGCGAAAAGAATTGTGATCTATGATATCCTATGCACAAGGCAGTGCAGACTGCTCCTTATGAAACAGTGTCTTTTCAAATGCATGTATATGTTATCTCTCAGAACCTTCTCAAGGAAACTACATGTCACAGTTGTTAAACTAACTGGTCTATAGTTCACAGGTTCTTCTTCGCAGCCCTCCTTGAGCAAGGGCACAACGTTCACGACCCTTTTGTCTTCCGGGACCTCCCCCGTGGCCAGCGATGATGCAAAAACATCAGCCAGGACCCCTGAAATATCTTCTCTCGCCTCTTGCTGTGTTCTTGGATACACCTGGTCAGGACCAGGAAATCTATAGAAATACTGCAATGACTGAAAAATACGTCGATTTCTTTAAGGTAGAATCACCAAAGAAAGGGCAACTGACTTAATGAAGGTTATCTTAATACATTAAAGATTATAATTATCATAGGAAGTGAGATCAGAAGAATTTTAGACATTGTGGCAACCGGAGAATTCTCAGAAATTTGTTTGTGTGGCGTTTGCATATTCTCCCCGTGTCTGTGTGGGTTTCCTCCGGTTGCTCCGGTTTCCTCCCACAGTCCAAAGATTTACAGGTTAGGTGAATTGGCCATGCTTCTTTGCCCAAAGTGTTCAGGGATGTGTAGATTTGGTGCATCAGTCGCAAAATGTAGAATCGGATGGGAATGGGTCTGGATTGTTACTCTTCGGAGGGGCAGCGTGGACTTGTTGGGCCCAAGGGCCTTTTCCTGACTGTGGGCTTTTAATGATCCAGTGAAAGAAGAACACGAAGACTACATAAATCTACAATCTGCATTGCAAAGAACACAAAATAAAAGCAAGGTCAAATGTGGAAGTTTGTAATTGGGAGAGGAGAGATTATTGTGGAGAACCGGGAAATGGCCAAGAAAGTAACCAATTACTTTGCATCTGTCATCACGGAGGACGATCCAGAAAATCGATGAGAAATACCAAATGATCACATGGAACTTGTGGAACTAAAGACATAAAATCAATTCATATTAGTAACAAGGTAATAGTTGAAGGCTAGCATAGTAGTTTTGTAGCTGGATTGGGCATTGCTAAGTCTGATGAGCCAGTTGTACTTCGTATCAAAATATTAGAAATAAATCAGCAATAGACGCATTAACTGAGCTAAAAACAATGACTGCCGATCCTGGAAACCAGATTCTGGATCAATGGTGCTGGAAGAGCACAGCAGTTCAGGCAGCATCCGAGGAGCAGCAGCAAAATAGACGCAAAAGCCCTTCATCAGGAATAAAGGCAGAGAGCCTGAAGCGTGGAGAGATCAGCTAGGGGAGGGTGAGGGTGGGGAGAGGGTAGCATAGAGTACAATGTGTGAGTGGGGGAGGAGATGACGGTGATAGGTCAGGGAGGAGAGGGTGGAGTGGATAGGTGGAAAAGGAGCTAGGCAGGTCGGACAAGTCCGGACAAGTGAAGGGACCAGTGCAGAGCTGAAAGTTTGAAACTAGGATGAGGTGGGGGAAGGGGAAATGAGGAAGCTGAAGTCCACATTGATGCCCTGGGGTTGAAGTGTTCCGAGGCGGAAGATGAGACGTTCTTCCTCCAGATGTCTGGTGCTGAGGGAGCGACGCTGAAGGAGGCCCAGCACCTCCATGTCCTCGGCAGAGTGGGAGGGGGAGTTGAAATGTTGGGCCACGGGGCTGTTTGGTTGATTGGTGCGGGTGTCTCGGAGATGTTCCCTAAAGCGCTCTGTGATGAGGCGCCCAGTCTCCCCAATGTAGAGGAGACCGCATCGGGAGCAACGGATACAATAAATGATATTAGTGGATGTGCAGGTAAAACTTTGATGGATGTGAAAGGTTCCTTTAGGGCCTTGGATAGAGGTGAGGGAGGAGGTGTGGGCGCAGGTTTTACAGTTCCTGCGGTGGCAGGGGAAAGTGCCAGGATAGGAGGGTGGGTTGTAGAGGGGCGTGGACCTGACCAGGTAGTCATGGAGGGAACGGTCTTTGCAGAAGGCGGAAATGTGTGGGGAGGGAAATATATTCCTGGTAGTGGGGTCTTTTTGGAGGTGGCAGAAGTGTCGGCGGATGATTTGGTTTATGCGGAGGTTTGTAGGGTGAAAGGAGAGCACCAGGGGCGTTCTGTCCTTGTTACGGTTAGAGGGGTGGGGTCTGAGGGCGGAGGCGCGGGATGTGGACGAGATGCGTTGGAGGGCATCTTTGACCACGTGGGAAGGGAAATTGCGGTCTCGATAGAAGGAGGCCATCTGGTGTGTTCTATGGTGGAACCGGTCCTCCTGGGAGCAGATACGGCGGAAGCGAAGGAATTGGGAATACCGGATGGCATTTTTGCAAGAGATAGGGTGGGAAGAGGTGTAATCCAGGTAGCTGTGGGAGTCGGTGGGTTTGTAAAAAATGTCAGTGTCAGGTCGGTCGTCACTAATGGAGATCGAAAGGTCCAGGAAGGGGAGGGAGGTGTCAGAGATGGTCCAGGTAAACTTAAGGTCAGGGTGGAATGTGTTGGTGAAGTTGATGAATTGCTCAACCGCCTCGTGGGAGCACGAGGTGGCGCCAGTGCAATCATCAATGTTGCAGAGGAAGAGGTGGAGAGTGGTGCCGGTATAATTACGGAAGATCAACTGTTCTACGTAGCCAACAAAGAGACAGGCATAGCTGGGGCCCATACGTGTGCCCATGGCTACCCCTTTGGTCTGGAGGAAGTGGGAGGATTCAAAAGAGAAATTGTTAAGGGTGATGACCAGTTCGGCCAAACGAATGGGTGTGTCGGTGGAAGGGTACTGTTGGGGACGTCTGGAGAGGAAGAAACGGAGGACTTGGAGGCCTGGTCATGTCGGATGAAGGTGTAGAGGGATTGGATATCCATGGTGAAGATGAGGCGTTGGGGGCCGGGGAAACGGAAGTCTTGGAGGAGGTAGAGGGCGTGGATGGTGTCTCGAACATTTCAACTCCCCCTCCCACTCTGCTGAGGACATGGATGTCCTGGGCCTTCTTCAGTGCCGCTCCCTCAGCACCAGACAACTGGAGGAAGAACGCCTCATCTTCCGCCACGGAACACTTCAACCCCAGGGCATCAATGTAAACTTCAACAGCTTCCTCATTTCCCCTTCCCCCACCTCATCCTAGTTTCAAACGTTCAGCTCCGCACTGTCCCCTTGACTTCTCCGGACTTGTCCGACCTGCCTAGCTCCTTTTCCACCTATCCACTCCACCCTCTCCTCCCTGACCTATCACCGTCATCTCCTCCCCCACTCACCCATTGTACTCTATGCTACTCTCTCCCCACCCCCACCCTCCCCTAGCTGATCTCTCCACGCTTCAGGCTCTCTGCCTTTATTCCTGATGAAGGGCTTTTGCGTCTATTTTGCTGCTGCTCCTCGGATGTTGCCTGAACTGCTGTGCTCTTCCAGCACCATTGATCCAGAATCATTAATTGTGCTGTCGATGACTGTTTTATTTTCCTGTACATTCTGCAGAGGCTGGAAGTTAATAACTGTGTTCCAAGCATTGTAGATGTATGGAAGGGATTCAAGCATCTACAAAGGGAAGAAGAGATAGTGTGGAGAACTGCAGACCAATTAGCTTGACATCTGTAGGGAAACCGATGGAATCTATTATGTAGGATGTGGCATTGGATATTTAGAAATTAACAGCAACATTGGAGAGAATCAGTATACACTGATAGAGTCTGACAGAGTCTTCATCCTTGATAAACCTCAGAATGATTTGAACTTGTTTATTGCAACATAGAAATGGCATATTTCGATTTTCAGAAGACTTTTTATAAGAACTCATGCAGTGAATTCATAAATAAAGTAATGTGAATGGTAATTGGAGGAATATATAGAAGTGCAAAGTTAAAGTCAGGTTCGCCTTCATTTAAGAGAATCACAACATAGTCGGAAGTTCATGTTGAAACAGTTTCACTGCTTGGTAATGAAACTGGACATAGAGTATTGAGTCCAGTGTTGATGGCCCACTCTGAGAAAGATTATACTGACCACGGGAGGTGTGCAATGGGCATTCTCCAGATTAATCCCTCAGATGGCGAGATTGCCTGATGTGGAAACTCAGTCTGTGTTCTTTAGTGTTTCAAAGAATGAAAGATGATCATAGTGAAATTTAGAAAAGTCACTAAACATATGACAAGTTAGAAATAAACAGGATTTTTCTCTGGCTGCCTACTCTACATTTATGGAGAAAGTGAGGTCTGCAGATGCTGGAGATCAGAGCTGAAAATGTGTTGCTGGAAAAGCGCAGCAGGTCAGGCAGCATCCAGGGAACAGGTGAAAGCCTCATTTCTGAAGAAGGGCTTATGCCCGAAACGTCGATTCTCCTGTTCCCTGGATGCTGCCTGACCTGCTGAGCTTTTCCAGCAACATATTTTCTACTCTACATTTAAGGCAAATAATGGCAGGTAAAGGATAGCCCATTTCAGATTGCAATAAGAAGGCAATTATTCATTTGAAGGGGACTGACTAACACAGCGACATAGAATCCCGCTGGCAGGACAAGATTAGGGAGAATCCCCAGATATTCTACTGGTACGTCAAGTGGAACAGAATAACCAGGGAACAGGTAGGACTCATTCGTGACTTGCCAAGTTGCATCCAAATCAACTTAGTGGTAGGAGACAGAAGGTCTACTGGTTGAAGTCTGTTTGTTTGACTGGAGACCAGTATCCAATCGTGTACCACAGGGATCTGCTAGGAAGCTCAGAGGGTGCTTCTCCACATATCCCTGAATGTGATTAAACAGGTAAATGCACAAGTTGACAAAGCATAGCGACCATAAACATAGCCTTTATTCATGGAGGCACAGATTATAAGAACTATGTAGAACTTTGGTTAGGCCAAATGGAATACTATGTACATTTCTGGGAGTCACATTACAGGAAGTATGTGATTGCACTGGAGAGGGTGCAGTGGAAATTCACCAGGATGTTCCCTTGGATGGAGTTGATCAGCTCGCGTTGTTTACTTTGAAGCAGAAAAGGCTGACAGGGACGTGCTTCAGAAGGATAAAATTACTCGAGGCATGGACAGGATGGATAGACAGCAGCTGTTCCTTTCAGTCAAAGGGCGAAGAACAAGGGAGTGCCATTTTAAAGTGAAAGGTTTGATGTTTCGTGAGGACTTGAGGATTGTTTTCATCCAGAGGCTGTTGGGGTCAGGAATGCACTTCCTGAGAGGGCTGTCGGCACAGGTAACCTCACAACCATTAATAAATACATGGTCGTGCCCTTGAAGTGCCATAACATACATGGTTATGGGTCTCGTATCGGAAGGTGGGATGAATGTAGATCGTGCTGTATCTATGACAGTACAGAGCCAGTGCTTCTGTGATTGTATGGGTTGGATGGTCAATCATTGAGCAGCATAAGACAGAAATTGATGAGTTTCTGAAGAATGCATTAACTAGGGTTATAAAAGTTAACTTGTCTCCATGAGCTAGAACAGGGAAAGCTAAAAGTGTCTAATGCCCTGCTCCGTACCTGATGTTTCTGTGCAGTGTGCCGGAAAGCTCTGTCATTGTTGTCATAAGCTCTTAAACATTAGGAAGGCAGCATCTGTCTGGTTGTGTTTCCCGTTCCCTTTCCAAAGCTCGTTGCCGCTGTTCTGTCTGGTTTTATCCTTTAAGAACTCAGAGCAATTTGATACTATTGAGTGTCTTGCTTGGCCGTTCCGGAGACCATTGCAGAGTTTATCACTTGTCTGTTTGTCAGGAGACACTTGTAGGCCAGACCAGGAAGCACGGGAGATTCACTTCCTGAAAGTACATTGGGGAAGGAACAGATGTTTACAATGGACATTAGATTCAAGGACAATATTACTGGCACCAGATTTTATGTCTGGATATTTTCTTAATTGTTTTTAACTTCCACCAGCTGCCGGAGATTTATTCTGGCCTGGATCAATAATCCATTTTGCACAACAGCACCGTCTCCACATGGGGACCTATCCGAAACCACACTGAGCACATTATTTTTGTGCTGCTTGACAGCTCTGTCAAAAAGAACTCTCACCAGTGCGACTATCGCGACGGGACTGAGGGCGTGGTAAATGGTCAGACTGTAATCATTCACTTGTTATTGGACTGGATATAGTTGAGGAACTTTCCACGTGGCCAGACAGATGTCAGAGTTGGAGCTGGAGTGAAACAGCTTCGCCAGCGACAAGACTTGTTGTGCAGCACAATCTTCAGTCCTATTGCAGGAATGGTGTCCAGGCGCATTGCCTTTGTCTTACCTACTCTGTTCAGCTGTTTCTTCATGTCACGTGCAGCGAATCGAATTGGTTGAAGACTGGCATCTGTGATTCTGTGGGCATCATGAGGAGGGTGAGGTGGATTATCGACTCCACACTTTTGGCTGAGGATGGTGCAGATATTACACCCTTGTCTTTCCACTGAAGTAAAGGGCTGGGGATATTTATAGAGTCCTCTCCTCCAGTAAGTTGTATATTAGTCCATCGACATTGATGACGGGATGTGGACTGACTGGAGAGTTTCGATCTTATCTGTTTGTCTCGGGATTATTTCCCCTTCTCCACCAGATGGAAGTTCCGCTGTTTATAATGTAACCAGTCAAGTCTGGTAGCTTTAATGGGTTGTCCTCAGGTTTAGATACACATGGTTCTGACTCTGGCATGTTCACCCAAACTCGTCACTGAACCATCACTCGGCTTGATGATAATGGTCGAGTCATGGATTATCCTGGGGAAAAGCTTTGGATTGTGATTGAACACAATTCTGCTGCGGCTGCTGCTGTGATCTACAGCATCATAAGATAACCCAGTGTGAGCTGCAATATCTGCAAATCAATTCTACTGACCTTCCCCAGTTCACACCGAGACCCGTTCACCTATCAGCCCTGTACTCAGTGACCTAACATGGTTTCTGATGTGCGAACACATCCAGTTTCATAATCTCATTCTGATGAAGGTCTCACCCTGACGTCACGCCTCCAATTTCTTACATTCCTCCGATACTTTAACATATTAATCTGAATCATTTCTTTTCCCGTAATACAATCTGCTGTGTTTGAAGTGAATGTTTTTTCCTCTGTTTTTCTCCCTGACCATGATTAAGGCCTCTGTCGTGTCAGTGATGCCAGCCTTATGTCGTTTCAGAACCAATGAACTTGTGCACTTTGCGTTTTTGTTCCCGTCCCAATGTACAGCGCTCTGTGCTGGACAGGGCGTTTGAGCAGATTCAACACACGTCTTTGGAAAATGTTCAAAAACAGAAATTGCTGAAGAAACTAAGCAGGTCTCGCTGCATATTTTGCAGTGAAAGCTGAGTTCATTTTTCGGGTCCAGTGACCCTTCGACAAAGCTCCCACGTCCTACAGCAATTTGTGCATTTTTATTTCAAGGTATTCATAGTTATTTGTTTAATTGAAAATTTGTGCTGTGCCTATTGATTTCTGGACAAACTCAGCAGATCTGGCAGCATCTACAGAGGCAGAGAAACAGAATTAGCGTTTCAAGTCCAGTCTGACACTTCCTCAGAACTGAAATAATTGGAAACTGGGCATTTAAGTGCCTTGCCAGAGGTGGGGGGGGGGGGGGGGGGGTGTGTAGGTGACAGGTAATGAAGGGTGTGACAACCGGCAAACAGGCTTTAAGCAGTGGTGAACGAGAAGATGATATAAAATGAGTTTAAATTAAGATGTGAATGGGGGAAAGGGGTTCTCTCTGTTGAGTGCAAGCGAAAGAAGACACAACCACAAAAGATCATAGGGAGGCTATGAGGGAGAATGTTGAACATGTGGTATTATATAGATCTGGCCAGAGATAAATTTTCACTGTAGAGATCATCACTGATGTCAGACAAAAGAATTCATGTGCTTGACGGCTTATTGGCACTAGTAATATTTTCATGCTGCCTCAGTATTGTAACATAAAGATGAAAACAAATAACAGCATTAAGTTTGGGCTGAGTGTTGTTTACCTGTCACTTTTAATATTGCTTCAAATATGCAGTGCTGATCTTTAAATTCTTGTTCTTGAAGTTAGTACCAGATGGAGTGTAGGAGGACGAGGGGTGACATTATAGAAATTTACAAAATCAGGGAAGGCATGGATAGGGTGAAAAGCTAAGGTCTTTTCCACAGGATAGGAAAATTAAATCATAGCACCATGGGTTTATGGTGGAAAGGGAAGATTTTAAAGGAAGGAAGAGGGATTTTAGTTTACACAGAGGGTGACGTGTTTATGGAATGCACTGCCAGAGGAAGACTGGCAGATGCAAGTATAGATCCAACATTTGAAAGACATTAGGACAAACATATGAATGTGAACCGTTTAGATGCATATGTGCCAAATGCAAGCAAATGGGAATAGTTTAGTTTGGAATACCTGGCCAGCGTGGACAAGTTGGACCAAAGACTGTGTTTGTGTGTGATATGGCGGTATGAACATAGAAATCAAAGAAAAAGGAAGAAAAGATGTGATGTAAGCAAATTGGCAAGAAATATAAAAATAAACGGCACGAGCTTTTCCATGTAAGAAGAGTTCAAGAAGTGTGTGTGATCTTTGGTAGAAAGGAAGTCAGGAAAGTATATTCAAGACATTTGGAGTGTTTGACTGGGGAACTGGATACAGGGAGCAGACAGGTAATTTACACCAGCATTTTACATCGTTCCTCACAGGTGAAGGTACTGTAAATATTTCAATGGTATAAACAAAATGGTAACAGGAGGGAAGATCTGGAACTGTCTCTAACAAAAGGAACAAGACATTTCTCAACAGATAAGACCAAGGGTAAACAGGTCATCAGCAATTCATAGCTGGTTGTCAGAGAAGTGGTGACAAATTGGCTGATGGCACTGTGTAAAATATTCCATAACTCTCTGGACTAAAGGAGTGTTCCAATGAAACTGCAGACCCTCCAATGTGGTTCCTGTCTTCAAGGAACGAGCGAGACTGAAAGCAGGAACCACTTAGTCTAACCATTATTGCTGGGAATTGTGAGAGTCTATTATTAAGGAATGGACTGCAGGGCAGTCAGCTTCACAGAGAGTCAGCGTGGTCATGTTAAAGGCGAACTTTAATTGGTCTGTAAAATAATGCAAAGGTTTTCTGGAGATCTATTAGAATGTAACAAGCGGCCTTGATAAATGGGGACTGGTAGACATAGAGTTATAGAGTCATCGAGATGTACAGCATGGAAACAGACCCTTCAGTTCAACCTGTCCATGCCGACCTGATATCCAATATAGTCCCACTTGCCAGCACCCGGCCCATATCCCTTCAAACTCTTCCTATTCATATACCTATTCAAATGCCTCTTAAATGTTGCGATTGCAACAGCCTCCACCACATCCTCTGGCAACTCACTCCATACACGTACCACCATCTGCATGAAAAAGTTGCCCCTTAGGTCTCTTTTATATCTTTCCCCTCTCACCCTAAACCTATGCCCTCTAGTTCTGGACTCCACGACCCCGGGGAAAAGACTTTGTCTATTTATCCTATCCATAACCCTCGTAATTTTGTAAACCCCTATAAGGTCACCCCTCAGCCTCCGACACTCCAGGGAAAACAGCCGAGCCTGTTCAGCCTCTCCCTATAGTTCAAATCCTCTAACTCTGGCAAAATCCTTCCAAATCTTTTCTGAACCCTTTCAAGTTTCACAACATCTTCCCAATAGAAAGGTGACCAGAATTGTACGCAATAATCCAATAGTGGCCTAACCAATGTCCTGTACAGCCGCAACATGACCTCCCAACTCCGGTACTCAATACTCTGATCAATAAAGAAAATCATATCAAACGACTTCTTCACTATCCTATCTACCTGCGACTCCACTTTCAAGGAGCTATGAACCTGCACTCCAAGGTCTCTTTGTTCAGCAACACTCCCTAGGACGTTACCATTAAATGTATAAGTCCTGCTAAGATTTGCTTTCCCAAAATGCAGCACCTCGCATTTATCTGAATTAAGCTCTATCTGCCACTTCTCAGTCCATTGGTCCATCTGGTCTAGATCCTGTTATAATCTGAGGAAACACTCTTCGCTGTCCACTACACCTGCAATTTTGGTATCATCTGTAAACTTACTAACTGTACCTCTTATGCTCACATCCAAATCATTTATGAAAATGACGAAAAGTAAAGGACCCAGCACCTTTCCCTGTGGCACTCCACTGGTCACAGGCCTCCAGTCTGAAAAACAACCCTCCAACACCACCCTCTGTCTTCTACCTTTGAACCAGTTCTGTATCCAAATGGCGAGTTTTCCCTGCATTCCATGAGATCTAACCTTGATAATCAATCTCCCATGGGGAATCTTGTCACCATCCGCGCCCCCCGAACCCTGAGAGGAACACAATGACTCCACTCCCATTCCCCCATCACCACATCCACTCCAGTTACAAGCTCCGCCCCCACTTCCATCTCCACACCCATACCGCTTCCCAGCTCCCAGCCCTGCCGAGCTTTCATTATCCCTTCAGACCTGTCCCTCATGGAGGACGAAAGATCAGTCCGTGGCAAAGGATTCACCTGTATCACCTTCCGCCCACGCATCATAGAATTTAATACTCGCTGAGACGGCAAACACTTCTTCCGTCAACTCCGTGCTCAATTTTACAATCAGGACTCCCGCCCACCTTCCGAGGACCCCTTCACCCACCTCCGACACGCTCCTTCCACCTGGACACCCCGTGCCAGCCTATTACCCGCCCTTGACCATTTCCTTTCCATTTGCCGCTGGGATGTTAACCGCCTCAACCTGTCTATCTCCCTCCCCCAAACCAACCTCTCTCCCTCACAACATGCAGCCCTCCACTCCCAATGTTCCAATCCTGACCTCACCATTAAGACAGAGCAGACAAAGGGGGGGGGGGGGCAGTGGTAGTCTGGCGCACTAAACTCTACAGCGCTGAAGCCAGACGCCATAAAGAAGACACCTCTTCCTACCACCCCCTCGACCATGACCCCACCCCCCATCACCAAACCGTCATCTCCCAGACCATACAGAACCTCATCACTTCAGGAGATCTCCCACCCATAGCTTCGAACCTCATAGTCCGGGAATCCCGCACTGCCCGATTCTACCTCCTTCCCATGATCCATAAGCCTGACCTCCCTGGCCGACCATTTGTCTCAGCATGCTACTGCCCCACTGAACACATCTCTACCTACATCGGCACTGTCCTATCTCCCCTAGTCCAGGAACTCCCCACATACATTTGGGACACCACCCACGCCCTTCACCTCCTCCAAGACTTCCCTTTCCCCGGCCCCCAACGCCTCATCTTCACCATGGATATCCAATCCCTCTACACCTCCATCCGCCATGACCATGGACTCCAAACCCTCCGTTTCTTCCTCTCCCGAAGTTCCCAACAACACCCTTCCACCGACACTCTCATTCGTTTGGCTAAACTGGTCCTCACCCACAACAATTTCTCCTTCGAATCCTCCCACTTCCTCCAGACCAAAGGGGTAGCCATGGGCACACATATGGGCCACAGCTATGCCTGTCTCTGTTGGCTACGTAGAAAAGTCCATCTTCCGTAGTTACACTGGCATCACTCCCCACCTCTTCCCCCGCTATATTGATGACTGCATTGGTGCCACCTCGTGCCCCCGCGAGGAGATTGAGAAATTCATCAACTTCACCAACACATTCCATCCCGCCATTAAATTTGCCTGGAGCATCTCTGACATCTCCCTCCCCTTTCTGGACTCTCTATCTCCATTAATGACGACCGACTTGACACTGACATTTTTTACAAACCCACCAACTCCCGCAGCTACCTGGATCACACCACTTCCCACCCTACCTTCTGCAAAACTTCAATCCTATATTCCCAATTCCTCCGCCTCCACCGTATCTGCTCCCATGAGGGCCAGTTTCACCGCAGAACACACCAGATGGCCTCCTTCTTTAGAGACAGCAATTCCCCTTCCCACATGGTTAAAGATGACTTCCAACGTATCTCATCCACATCCCGCCCCTCTGCCCTCAAACCCCACTCCTCCAACCGTAACAAGGACAGAACACCCCTGGTGCTCACCTTCCACCCTACCAACCTTCGCATAAACCAATTCATCCGCCGACATTTCCGCTACCTTCAAACGGACCCCACCACTAAGGATATATTTCCCTCCCCACCCCTTTCCACCTTCACCAAAGACCATTCCCTCCATGACGACCTGATCAGGTCCACGTCCCCCTACAACCCACCCTCCCATCCTGGCACCATCCCCTGCCACTGCAGGAATTGCAAAACCTGCTCCAACACCTCCTTCCTCACCTCCAGCCATGGTCCCAAAAGAGTCTTCCACATCCATCCAGATTTTACCTGAACATCCACCAATATCATTTATTGTATCCGTTGCTCCCAATGCGGTCTCCTCTACATTGGGGAGACTGGACACCTCCTCGCAGAGCGCTTTTGGGATCACATCTGGGACACCCGCACCAATCAACCACACTGCCCTGTCGCCCAAAATTTCAACTCTCCCTCCCACTCAGCCGAGGACATGGAGGTCCTGGGCCTCCTTCACTGCCACTCTCTCACCGCCCGATGCCTGGAGGAAGAACGCCTAATCTTCTGCCTCGGAACATTTCAAACGCAGGGCATCAATGTGGACTTCGCCAGTTTTCTCATTTCCCCTACCCCGCTCAGCCCAGCTTCAAACTTCCAGCTCAGCGCTGTCCTCATGACTTGTACTACCCGCCTATCTTTCTTTCCACCTGTCCACTCCACCCTCCTCCCTGACCTGTCACCTCCACCCCCATCCCCATTCACATATTGTACTCTATGCTAAATTTCTCCCCACCCCAACCCTCCTCTCATTTATCTCTCGACCCTGCAGCCACTCTGCCTCTACTCTTGATGAAGGGCTTTTGCCCAAAACGTCGATTTTCCTGCACCTCGGATGCTGCCTGAACTGCTGTGTTTTTCCAGCACCACTCTAATCTAGAATCTGGTTTCCAGCATCTGCAACTCTTGTGTGAACCATGCCGATCACCTTACTGATGTCCATATAGATCACATCTACTGCTCTGCCCTCATCAATCTTCTTTGTTACTTCTTCAAAAATTCAATAAAGTTTGTGACACATGATTTCCCACGCACAAAGCCATGTTGACTATTCCTAATCAGTCGTTGCCTTTCCAAATACATGTACATCTTGTCCCTCAGGTTTCCCTCCAACAAATTGCCCAACGCCGAGTTCAGGTTCACCGGTCTATAGTTCACTGGCTTTTCATTACTGCCCTTCTTAAACAGTGGAACCACGTTTGCCAACCTCCAGTCTTCTGGCACCTCACCTGTGACTATCAATTTTACAAATATCTCAGCAAGAGGCCCATCAATCATTTCTCTAGCTTCCCACAGAGTTCTCGTGTACACCTGATCAGGTCCTGGGGATTTATCCACCTTCAACCGTTTAAAGACATCCAGCACTTCATCCTCTGTAATCTAGACATTTTGCAAGATGCAATCAGTCCTTGCCTTTCCAAATACATATACATCCTGTCCCTCAGGATTCCCTCCAACAACTTGCCCACCACTGAGGTCAGGTTCACGGATCTATAGTTCCCTGGTTTGTCTTTACCGCCTTTCTTAAACAGTGGCATGTCATTTGCCAACCTCCAGTCTTCTGGAACCTCACCTGTGACTATCGATGATACAAATATCTCAGCAAGAGGCCCAACAATCACTTGTCTTGCTTTCCACAGAGTTCTCGGGTACACCTGGTCAGGTCCTGGGGATCTTTCCACCTTCAACCGTTTCAAAACATCCAGGACTTCCTCCTCTGTAATCTGGACCTTTTTCAAAATGTCACCATCTATTTCCCTACCGTCTATATCTTCCATATCCTTTTCCACAGTAAACGCTGATGAAAATATTAATTTAGTATCTCCCCATTTTCTGTGGCTCCACACAAAGGCTGCCTTGCTGATCTTTGAGGGGTCCGATTCTCTCCCCAGTTACCCTTAGGTCCTTAATATATTTGTAAAAACCCTTTGAATTCTGGTTAATTCTATTTGCCAAAGCTATCTCATGTCCCCTTTTTGCCCTCCTGATTTCGCTCTTAAGTATACTCCAACTTCCTTTATACTCTTCAGAGGATTCACTCGATTGATCCTGTCTATACCTGACATATGCTTCCTTATTTTTCTTAACAAACCCGCAATTTCTTTAATCATCCAGCATTCTCTATACCTATCAGCCTTCCCTTTCACTCTGACAGCAATATACTTTCTCTGGATTCTTGTTATCTCATTTCTGAAGGCTTCCCATTTTCCAGCCGTTCCTTTACCTGCGAACATTTGCCTCCAATCAGCTTTCGAAAGTTCTTGCCTAGTACCGTCAAAATTATCCTTTCTCCAATTTAGAACTTCAGCGTTTAGATCTGGTCTATCCTTTTCCATCACTATTTCAAAACGAATGGAATTATGGTCGCTGGCCCCAAAGTACTCCCCCACTAATACCTCAGTCACCTGCCCTGCTTTATTTCCCAAGAGTAGGGCAAGGTTTGCACCTTCTCTCATTGTTACACCCACACACTGAATCAGAAAATTGTCTTGTACACACTTAAGAAATTCCTCTCCATATAAACCTTTAACACTATGGCAATCCCAGTCGACGTTTGGAAAGTTAAAGTCCCCTATCATAACTACCCTATTATTCTTACACATAGCTGAGATCTCCTTACAAGTTTGTTTCTCAATTTCCGTCTGACTATTAGGGGGTCTATAATACGATCCTAATAAGGTGATCATCCCTTTCTTTTTTTTCAATTCCACCCAAATAACTTCCCTGGATGTATTTCCAGGAATATCCTCCCTCAGCACAGCTGTAATGGTATACGCTTATTAAAAATGCCACTTCCCCTCCTCTCTTGACAACCTTTCCATCGTTCCTGTAGCATTTGTATCCAGGAATATTAAGCTGCCAGTCCTGCCCATCCCCGAGCCATGTTTCTGTAATTGCTATGATATCCCAGTCCCATGTTCCTAACCATGCGTTGAGTTCATCTGCCTTTCCTGTTAGGCGCCTTGCATTGAAATAAATGCAGTTTACTTTGTTAGTCCTACCTTGCCTCTGCCTGCCCTGACTGTCTGACTCGCTTCTGTTCTCAACTGTACCAGTCTCAGACTGCTCTCTTTACTCACTATCTCCCTGGGTCCCAAAACCCCCTCCCCACTCCACCCCCACCTTACTAATTTAGATCCTCCCAAGCAGTTCTAGCAAATTTCCCTGCTAGTATATTAGTCCCCTTCCAATTTAGCTGCAATCCGTCCTTCTTGTACAGGTCACTTCTCCACCAAAAGAGATTCCAATGATCCAAAAATATGAATCCTTCTCCCATACACCAGCTCCTGTGCCATGCATTCATCTGCTCTATTCTCCTATTCCTGCCCCCACTCGCTCGTATCACTGGGAGTAATCCAGATATTGAGGACTACCCTTGAGGACCTCCTTTTTAAAATTCTACATAACTCTCTGTAATCTCCCTTCAGAATCTCAACCTTTTCCCTTCCTATATCGTTGGTTCCAATGTGGACAATGACCTCTTGCTGGCCCCTCTCCCCCGTGAGAACATTCTACACCCTCTCTGAGGCATCCTTGATCCTGGCGCCAGGGAAACAACACACCATTTTGCTTTTCCTCTGCTGGCCCCAGAAGCATCTGTCTGTACCTCTGACCACAGAATCCCCTAACACAATTGATCTCTTGGAAGCCGACGTACCCCTCGTTGCATTAGTGCCAGCCTCAATACCAGAAAATTGACTGTTCGTGCTTCGTTCCCCTGATAATCCATCACACTCTACATTTTCCAAAACAGCATGCCTGTTTGAAATGGGTATGTCCACAAAAGACTCCCACCCTAGGTGCCTACCTCTCTTACCCTTCCTGAAGTTAGTCCATCTATGTGACTGTATCCGAGACTTTCCCCCCTTCCTATAATTGCCATCCATCACATCCTGTTGCTGTTGCAAATTCCTCATCGCTTCTGTATGTTTCTCCAACCGATCCACTCCATCTGATAAGTTTTGCATCCAACAGCATTTAGGGCAGATTTCATCCGCAGTAACCCTTAAACTCCCTTTAAACTCTCTTTACACATGAGGCTTTCCATAGATTTTCCACAAGATGTGTCAAAATAAAGATTCTTACACAAGAGAGAATCTTATAGTATGATGGATAAGCATTAGCATCGAATGACAATTGATAAACACATAGAAATTGGAGATTCAGGCTTCATTGATCATTATGAAAAAAAATGTATCTACTGGAGTACCACAAATATCAGTCCGATGGCAAGAGCTGCTTACAATCTATACTGATAGCCTGACGGCGGGAGCTGAGTGCAATATACGTCCGAGTTTGTGGATGACACTGACAACCAAAAGGCAGGCTGTTATTTCATGGAAAGGACTCCCGCAAAAGGAGCAGTACAACGGATTGGGATGTTCCTGTATATGAAACGTAACGTCAGCATGCTGATGCAGAAATGTTGATTCATTAGACTGGTTCCTGGGATGAAAGGGTAGAATTCTTGAATAACTCAAAAATGCCGAGGCGATTCTTCATTGTGGTTTAAATGAATGAGGGTGACATTAATGAAACGGACAAGATACAGAGGGGGCTTGACAAGGTAAGTGTTGAGAATGTGGTTCCACACCAGGGCAGAGTCTCGAACGCAGGGATGTAGACACAGAAAAAGCAATATCGATTTCAAACTGAGCTGTAAAGAAATGTCTTCTTTCAGAAGTTAGTGAATGGCTGGAATTTCCTAACCCAGAGTTTTGTGGAAGCTGGGTCACCGAATGTATTTACATGCGGGGTTGATTGGTTTGTGATATTTCAGCGTGTTGAGGGATGCAAAGGGTTAGCAGGAAAGTGGAGTTGAGCCGTGGAGTAGATCAGCCACGTTCTTATTGAATGTCAGAGAAGGTTTGAGGGGCCAAATCGCCTGCTCCTGTTCCTGTTTCTTACGTTCTTATTTATGCTTTTGGAAAATAACTGGTTATTTTCATTATGTTACATGATGCATTCAGGGACAGCAGATGATTTGTCTGAGTTGACCCTGTGTGATGCATGGGGGCTTTATTAACTGCGAATCTGGGTCGGAAACATGAACCACATCTGGAGCAGAAGTTCCAGAGAGGGGAAGCCTGGAAACAGGGATTTGGGGGGAGGGGGTGTCACTTCCTGACCCAGCCTGGAATTTCCAAGTACATTTCCCAAACTGCACCAAACCATCGGAGTGGCCTCAGTCTGCTCCTGTACTGCAGGAGCAAAGGGCTGAATGGAACATCAGAACACAGGTCTGGCGGACACAACTGGGCCATTCGGCCCTTTGACACTATTCGACCAGTCAATAAGGTCATGGCTCATCCCATTGCGTTCCCAGCTGCACTTTTGTCTCATTGCACCATTATCCCTGATTCACCTATCTGTGGAGAATCAGACAAAGTCAGCCTCGATATAATATAAAGATTCAGCCCTCTCAAACTTTGTGGAAAGAGAATTCCCACTAGAATGAATTCCCACTTTGTGAATTTCTCTTCACTCCAGTTCTGACTGAGGTTGGAGGATGTCACTGTTTCAATTTCTAGTTCCACTCCTCCACCGCTCACAACAAATTTTAAATGAAACCAGGTTGGTGATATGGCTGAAGATAAAAGTTTAAGACTGGGTCAGGTTCAATTATCAGAACAAGTCAATTAGATTTCGTTAGTCAGCTACAAGTAATTAATAGAACTAACTGAGGAGTATGATGGATATGTGGTTAGCACTGCTGGCTTAGATCACCAAAGAGCTGGGTTCAATTCCAAACTCAGGTGAGTTTGAACATTCTCCACGTATTTGTATGGGTTTCCTTCCAATGCTCCAGTTTACTCCCAGAGTTCAAAGGTGTGTGCAGCTCGGAGTGGATTGGCTATGCTATATTGCCCATTGTTGAGAGAGCGTCCTCTTCATTTTAACCTGTCAGTGTGGGGGAATTGAACCTGCGATGCTGGCCTCCCTCTGCATCACAAACCAGCCGTCCAGCCAACTGAGTGGTATACTGTGTGATTGTTACAGACAGTCACAGATAAAGTGGAAAAGAAACTTCATAACAAAGGAAGTGGTACATTTCAAATAACGTTCAAGATAACAGTTGAGGATAAAACGTCCTGTACTAGAAATTGTATTTCAGAACGGGACAAGCGTTTAGAAGCGGTTTTTTGCTGAATACTATAACGTGAGACAACGTGAAATAGCCAGAATTAATATTTGTGATTGGATATAAAATAAGTGCATATGTAGAGAGAGAGAGAGAGAGATGAAAAATCGTCGTGTTAATTCCCCTTATCTGCCATGCGCGGGGTCAACTGTGAAGAGTCCTCCAAACTGAGAAAGTTCAATAGTGTGCCCATTGACCTTTGAAAGATGCGACCAATGCCAGTGATCACGGAATATCCAGGGGCATCAGTGCAATGGTGACTCCCTCCAGCCATGATGGGTTGAAGAAACGGCTGGCATTGAATGAGAGGAATACTATGAGATTGAGTGGGTAATTAATGAGGTGAGTTCGATAAGATAGCACCAAGATACTAGGTCAGCCTCGTACAGACAATCCCTCTATCACAATTAATAAAATTGTCACTGAAACAAATTATTGTTAGATGCAGCCCAATGAATCGAAGACTCTGCTGGCCCCACATCCAGTTACAATGTTGCAGAACAAATGCTCATTCAAAACTCTCCATCATCTTTACTGACACCAATATTCCCTTCAGCTATCATTCCTGGGAATACTAGCTCATGTTGCAGAATGCCGTCGAAATGTCTTCATTTCAGCATTCTGAAATCTATGACCTCACATGAAATTGTCTCTCAAACTCCCTTTTTTTCCCCAAAATCCTTTTGATTGTTGGTAGCTAAACTGATTTCCCCACCATCTCTCTCTGGCAGGGACTAGGGAATACGGACGAGGCAACAAGGACTCTGTATCAGAGTGATAATGTAACCAGACGGTTAATTCAGAGGAAAGGGCTGTGCTTCCCATAAAGTGTTTAAACTCCTACGACAGCCGATGTCAGAGCTTAAATTCGAATGACAAAAATTGGAATGAAACCTAATTTTACTCATGGAAACCAGAAACCGTCAGGACTTATTTTTATTATTTCACTGATAGTCTTTGGTAAAGAATCTTCAACATTATTGCCCAGTCTGAACTCAGTGTGACTCCAGACCCACAACAAAATTCTTGGCTTCATTTTGTCTTGACAAATGGCCGCGTGGTCAAGGATTATTAGTGATGGACACAAATGCTGCCTTTGCCCGTGATGCTGGTATCCTGGAAAACAACAACTTTAAAGGTGAAATAAACCAAGGAATGGTGGGTGCTAGAGATCGAAAATAAAACTCTCCGGCGTCTGAAAGTGTTGAAGAATCTAAGCAGGTATGGCAGCCTCTGTCAGGAGAAACGCAGGTAACGGTTTGAATCCAGTTACCATGCTTCACAACTGAAAGCAAACTGTGAAATAATATTATTTATCCTGGAATCGGGGGTGGTTGGGTTGGAGAGAGAGGTGGGAGCCAGGCTTAAATAGAATGGACAGAGAAATGGCCAGAAAAAGAGAGGAAAAGAAATCAAAAGTGAGCAAAGAGATTGCTGATGATGAACTGAAAGGAAAACAAAATGGCAAGTTATACTCACATTTCCCCATTTCCCATATTCCTGAATATCACGCCCATTTAGATATGTTCCTGTTTAAAGTGAGTTAGGTTCACTCTATCTCTCTTCTCTGAGTGTTAGGATCAAATCCATTGGCAATACAGAGATACAGAGAAAGGTAATGTTACACTGTCAACTGCTTCTTTGGAGAGGGAAACTGTTACTGTGGGGCTATACGGGGTTTGAACGGCTTTCTCAGCCAGGAAGAGAAACTCAGAAGTGGAAATAGATTTCAACACTGAACGCGTGCACCATGCGTGTGGGAAATTGACTTGTTCCTATCATTGGAAAATCAGTGGAGTTTCTGTGGATGCTTATCTCAGGTTTGTATTGTCAGTTGCTGGATCTGGTAACCCCTCTCTTTTCACTGCATTTACAGTGTCTGGGTCCATGGTAAACAAATGGAGATGAGACTCCACAGAAGGAAAGCTCTATAAATAGTGTGGAGCAGGACAGTGCACTATCTTCCCTGAGATTTCCCGGGATATTTGTCTCAGCTGGACCAGGTGTAAGGTTTTAAACCAGTTTGTTTCAAAATTGAGATGGCCACTGAGCTGTGTCTCCTCCTTCAGTTTACCACTTAGCCTCAAGCCAGGGACAGGACTGTGCTGATGCTCACCATGAAATAAACTGGATTAATTCTGGAACTTTCCAGGCAGGAGTGAGTAATATATCCATCATCACCGAAGTGCAGTCCACCTGTCTGCTGAGTGCAATATATTGAGTCCATCTCCCTGAAGAAGGTACAGAAACAAACTTCCAGAAACAGTAGGGAAAGAGTGACTGGTTAAATGAAGAACAGCAGGAAATTAGAATTAATAAAAGGTGTGTCTTTGAAAATCTCATTGAATTGAAGGTCGTTATGTTGCTGCCTCAGATGAGCTACATCGCAGAGTAATGAGGAGGTGGCAGTAGAGCTAATGAAAGAATTACTGATTATTTTTCAAAGCTGGTTTGATTCTGAAAAGGATCCTGCAGACTGGAAAGCAGCTATTGTAAACCTAAGTATTTAAAACACGACGGAGAGGTCAATCAGAAAACTAAATTGTAGTTAGCTTGGTATCAACTGTGAGAAAAACAATGGAACCTTTTGTGAGGAATGTGACAACTAGACACTTGGAAAATAATGACATAATTTGGTCGAGTCAATCTAGATTCAGGAAAGGGAAATGATCTTTGATAAACCTGCTGGATTTTGTGGAGGTTGTGCGTTGTGACATCGACAATTGAGAATCAATGGAAGTGGACTATTTGCATTTTCAGCTGACGTTGTCATGGTTGAATACAGGTGAGTACAGAATGTTACAGCCCATGGGTATGTAGGGGTGGAATACATCTGATGTCTTAAAAGTTGGATAATCGAGAGAATGAAGCGAGTTGTGTTTTTGTCTGGAGTGAAGGCTTTGGGGTATCAGAAGGATCAGAAGAAATAAAATGTTTCAGATGGTAACAACAAAGATCATCATTCACATTTATGTTCATTAAATAGTGAGAGGTTGGGAAGTGCTGTTGTTGAAACAGACCTGGATGTGCTTGGTCATAAATCACTGACAGAATTTTTAATCAGCAATAAGTAAATGATATGTGGCTCTTCTTGCAAAATGATTAAAGTACCAGAGTAAACGTATCTTTCCCGATGGTAGTGTTTTGTTTAGAGACTATTTAGGGTATTGTGTACAGGTTGGAAATGCTTTATAAATAATGATCTTGTGAGCGATACAATCCAAAGGGATTTCACCAGACTAAACCCTGGCATGGTGTTACCATGAGGAGAAACTTGTGTGTAATATGTAGCACTGTGAGGGAATAAGAAATTGAAACTTGATGGTTATGGTTGGACACTCCTTCTATCCCAAGCAACTGAATAGGGTGAAAACTCCTTCCTTCTCATTGGATGCTTGTTTCCCGGTAGTTTCCATGCCTATGCAGAGCCCCATGTATCTTGACAGATAAGTAAAGACTCTGAATGAACTTTACTGTACGGTTGCTGTGTGACCTTGCACTGAATCTTGCATTGTCAGCATCTGCAATACCTTCACTCTGAAACAGTTGGCCATTCCCTACCAGCCTCTGACCTCCATAGAGACCATGCGTCTAACTTCTTGGAATAGACAACACGTTGGTGAATGGGCAGAAATGTTGTCTTCATTCCTACTGCCAGAAAACCATTTTATAATAACACATATGTACTATGAGTAATGTAGCAATGTGGAACAATTACAGCAGTAAATCTGTGCAGCCAATGCACAATTTGTTTGTGATATTGGAGCATCTCTGACACCTTCCTCTTCCAATGTCAGTGACCGAAGAAGCTGAATGACCACTTCCTGTAGCTTTGTAAATGGCTCCAGATTTGAAATGGCCTCTTTCTGATCCCATGTAACTGATGTATGGAAGTGAGCGGTCTCCTTGTCCTCCTATGGAATAGGCAGCAGGGACGGATTGGGCTATCCCTTTTCTTGCCGAGTAGCTTTGATGGGTTGAATGACTTGCCCATATTCTTGTGAAACCAGATTGAGGTACAGAATGACCTTTTTTCTTTTTTTCTAGGGAAATGTGTTTTGTCTGTTACGTGAATGTTCCCCAGACTTTAACAGCGCAAGTTTGAATATTGTCTGCGTCTTGTCGCACATGGACACAGATGGCTTCAGAATCTGAGTGCTGACTTTTTTTCTGAACATTGTGTAGTCTTCAGTGAATATTCCCACTTCGGATCGTTGTGAACTCAATGGACTGCTCCCACACTGCAGGGGTTCCCCGCTGGTCAACTGCAGATGCCTGGGCTGAGGGAGATACCCTGAGAATCTCCTGCAGAGATACGCCACGGCTGAGATGATTGATGCCCACCGATAGTAAATACCTTCCCTTGTAATGTGAATAACTCCGAGCAGTGGAGAGGTCACAATCGATTCTCATTTCTGCGATTTTGCTCAGGCTCCTTGATGCCATCCTCATACTGCCTTGAGTACAGGGCCAGTCTCTCTTTCCTGAGCCCCTGTGTTCCCTCTATTGTTCATATCAATAGGTCATGGTGTAGAAGTAGAGACTGGTTTCTTCAAACAGAATAACGTGGTTGTCAGGAATTTTCTTACACAGCGAGTTAAGGGAGCTAGATAACTGAAATGGACCAGTGGTGTCCTGCAGAGATCGGTTGTGGGACCGCTGCTTGTTGTGATTTTTATAAATGTTTTGGATGAAGAAGCGCAACGCTGGTTTAGTAAGTTTGCCGATGACGCGAAGGTTTGTGGAGTGGTACATAGTGTGGAGGGCTGTTGTCGGTTACAATGGGGCATTCACAGGATGCAGAACTGGGCTGAGAAGTGGCAAACTGGAAAAGTGTGAAGTAATTCTCTTTGCAAGCTCGAATGTGAATGCAGAATACAGTTCAAAGGCAGGATTGTTGGCAGTGTGGAGGAACAGATGGATCTTGGGGTCCATGTCCATAGATCCTTTACGTTTGCTACCCAAATTGTGATAGGGTTGTTAAGAAGGCATATAGTACTTTAGTTTTGATTAGCAGGGGATTGAGTTTAAGAGCCGCAAGGTTACACTGCAGCTCTATAGCGCCTTGGCTAGACCACACTTGGAATATTGTGTTTAGTTCTGGTCACCTCATTCTAGGAATGATGAGGAAGCTTTAGAGAGGGTGCAGAGGGAACTTTCCAGGATGCTGACTGGACTGGAGATCAGGTCTTATGAAGAAAGATTGAGGGAGTTAGGGCCTTTCTCATTGGAATGAAGCAGGATGAGAGGTGATTGGATACAGGTGTACAAGATGATGAGAGGCACAGATAGAGTGAATAGCCAGATACCTTTTCCCCTCAGCAAAAATGTCTCTAACGAGGGAACGAGGATTAAAGTGATTGGGGGACGGTTTCGGGGAGATGTTAACGTTCGGTTCTTTACACAGAGATTTTTGAGTGCATGGAATGCACTGCCAGCAATGTTAGTCGAATCAGATACCTGAGGGACATTTAAGAGATGCTTGGATAGGCATATGAAAGATAATGCACGAAAGTATGTCGATGAGTCGAGAAGGATAAAAGATCAGCACAACATCGAGGACCGAAGGGCCTGTACTGTGCTGTAATGTCCTATGTTCTCTGTTCTACGAAAGTATTTAAAGAGGCTTTAGATGGATTTTGACCTGTCAGAGAGTTGAGTGCTATGAATAATTAGGCATGAAAGAGGACTTGAGACCGAGAGAAGATCAGCCATGATCTGACTGAAGGGCAAGGCAATGTTGAGGGGTGAGGGTAGGGAGCGAACAACTTGTTTCTGTTTCTGCGTTCTATTATTGGAATGATACAGGGTGTTATTTTCCTGGAAGTTTGGTCATTGAATGTTATAGTCAGGGTGTCCAGAGGATTTTCTGAGCCATCTCTGGGTGATGTGTTCGAGTTGTATTCACAGTAAACCTGGTTCGATAACGTGACCAACAAATGGAGCACATTTTGCAGAATGGGGAATCTCTGTAAAGAGAGATGAGGGGCCTCTTTGATAACCAGTCTGGGTATTCCAATTACATTTTTCAAAGCACCTAAACCGTGTGGGAAAGTATTGAGGGACTGAATGGTCTCCTCTGTTTCTGTGCACGAGGTGATAGCAGTACGTAGCCTCCCAGTGCTCTTGTCTAGCAGGTTTCAGGGGCTGAATGGAACACAAAAACATGGGACTGAGGAACAGTAGTGGGTCATTACACACTGTGAGCCTTCTCCACCAGGCACTAAGATTGTGGCTGATCAGGTTGTGGTCTCAGCCACACTTTCCTGTCTGTATCCAATTATCCATGACTCACGTCATGGACAAGTACTTAACTAATACATCTTTGAATAAATGTAAACAAAGAAGCACCACAATCTTTTGGGGAAGAGAATTTCCACTCAAAAGGCCTTCAGAAATTTTCCTGATCCATCTTATCGAATCAGAGAGTCAGACACCACAGAAACAGACATTTTTGTCCAATATATCCATGCTGACCAGACATCCTAATCTGATCTAGTCCCATTTGCCAGCATGTTGCCAATATACCTCTGAACCATTCTAGTGGGCGGCACGGTGGCACAGTGGTTAGCACTGTGGTTAGCACTGCTGCCTCACAGCGCCAGAGAGCCGGGTTCAATTCCCGCCTCAGGCGACTGACTGTGTGGAGTTTGCACGTTCTCCCCGTGTCTGCGTGGGTTTCCTCCGGGTGCTCCGGTTTCCTCCCACAGTCCAAAGATGTGCAGGGTCAGGTGAATTGGCCATACTAAATTGCCCGTAGTGTTAGGTAAG
Source organism: Chiloscyllium plagiosum (assembly GCF_037043375.1). Classification (NCBI taxonomy): domain Eukaryota; kingdom Metazoa; phylum Chordata; class Chondrichthyes; order Orectolobiformes; family Hemiscylliidae; genus Chiloscyllium; species Chiloscyllium plagiosum. The sequence continues at coordinate 28,880,977 of NW_028270184.1, read as the reverse complement.
GGGTAAATGTAGGGGTATGGGTGGGTTTCGCTTCGGCGGGTCGGTGTGGACTTGTTGGGCCGAAGGGCCTGTTTCCACACTCTAATCTAATCTAATCTAATCTAATCTATTTATGTATTTATCCAGATATATATTTTAATGTGTAATTATACCCGCTTCCACGGATGCTCTTGTACTCTGAGATAATCTTCCTCACTGTCCCCTGCACCACATTTTGCTGTTATCGGTAAACTTACTAATCATGCCTCTGATATTCACATCCAAGTTGTGTATATACATGATGAAAAGAAGTAAGCTTAACACTGATTTTTTTCAGCACACCATTAGCCACAGGCCTCCAGTCTGGAAAATAATCTGTTACCTTCAAGACAATTTTGCATCCAATTGGTTAAATTTCCCTGGATTCCATGGGACCTAACTGCTTTAAATGTTCAATTTAATGCTGTAACTCAATTAGTTTAGCTAATGCAAACATATTTCCATAATCACATATTTACTCTTGTTTTGTTTCAACTATCTGATGAAACAACGTCTCTGCCAATGCCACTTCACCTTCCTCGTCTTTACATTTATGATCTCTCCTGTTTGAGCTGGTGACATTGTGACCTTGTTGCCCCACAATCAGGAAAGATTCCAGGATAAGGCTCTTGCTTTGCTTCAGTTGCCTGTGATTCCACTAGATTTTCAACCAGACCAGGCAACAGTTCTACCGATGAATCAGCTATATACTTTACAAGGCCAAATTGTATTCCTGGAGCTGAAAGTTTGTCCAATACTCCCACCACAATTTCGCGACACTTTACTGGACATTCCATCCCGCTTTACATAACTGTGTGCTTTTTGTCTCACATGAATTCACTTTAGCAGTACCTTTTCTAGTCCTTCAGGAATACATACCTTCGCATCTTTCAGCATCCCACACTGAGAGGATCCTGTGTTTCTTAATAGTGCATTCTCTTTATCTGCTACCCCTGACTTATGTGAATACACTTTCCATTTGCAGGTATATTTTATAAGCAGATCTGGCACTTCCTCCTTGACCAACCTCAGATCAACTTGTACACTGTGATGCAGCTTTCCAGCATCGACTGTGCTTTCTGTTACTGCTCCAATAAAACTCCCAGGCTGATCCAGTTTTCTTACATCTGTCTGTTTTTTCCTAGCCCACCAACCGAATGATTTCCTGTGACCTAGTTGATTGCAACGAAAACATCAGAGCTTTTTAGCTCCTTTGTCCCCTTCAAGTGTTTCCTTTTTACCCTGTGGTAAGTTATCCTTCTGATCTTCACTGAAATCTACATATCCATTTCCACGTGAGGATTTCTCTATCCCTTATGAACTGAAATTGATATTGGAAGCCAAAATGTGTTTTATGAAAAAAATCATAATCATCTGCCTCTTCAGCTGCTAATCTTGCTGTTTCAACTCTCTGCTCTTACACAAGAGTTTGCACTACTTCAGGCAATGAATCTTTGAATTCCTCCAAAATAATTATCTCTCTAAGTGCATCATAGATTTGCTCGATTTTTAAAGTTCTTATCCATTTATCAAAATTACTTTCTTTGACCCTTTCAAACTCAATATAGGTTTGACCAGGGTCACTCCTAAGATTCCTGAAATGTTGTCTATAGGCTTCTGGCACAAGCCCATATGCACTTTCTTCACCTCCTCATACTCCCCAGATCCTTCCTCTGATATTTTTGCGGATACTTCACTAGCTCTACCGACAAGTTTCGTTTGGATCAACAAAACCCACGTGGCCGCTGGCCACTACAATTGTTTAGGCACTTCTTCAAATGAGATGCAAAAGATTTCTATAATCCTACTCATCAAATTTAGACAAGGCGTGAATATACTTAAAAAGAACCTCACCAGGCTTTTGACTATCATGGGTTTGCTCATCCTCATGCTGCTCCTCACTAAGCTTACATTCAGCCTTCCTCTCCATCGTTTTCAACTGACTTTCCACTCTCAGTGTCCATCTCCGAAGCTCAAACCCTCTCTCTTTTTGTTTCTCTGCTGCGAAAACCATTCGTTTTTTTCTCTTTCCTTGATAAAACCAATTCGTTCTCTTTGTTTTTCTTTTAATTTTAGTAGTAACGCAAACTGTTTCATTTCAGCTTCTGACTCAAGCTTATTATTTGCGATTGAAGTTTAGTCATTTCTACAGACCCCAATGAGTTTCCAGCAAATTGGAATGCTGAACTATTGCTGCAATCATATCATCTTTCCTCACATTAGGAGGTAGCTTCAACTCTAGCTTGTCTACTAATTCCCGCAGCTTGGACTTATGTGCATTTTGTGAAACTCCCAAGGTCGATTCTCCCATCTCCAAAACATCCTTTGTGACTGTAGGAGTTATTGCTATCTGAAGCTCTGTTTACACACCAAAGCCACACACGAACAAAGAGACACTAACACCTGCCACTCGCTGCCTTAATTCCGCAAAGTCCCCCCAAACTGTTATGGACCAGGCCCGACCCCTTAAAACATTTTTAAGCAGATAGACCAGACGTAAGTTTGGTATTTGTTGAAGGTTGGTGTATAGTAGATATTAACAGAGTGAATTAGCTGGTCAGGCTGCTGAATTTTAAACGAACAGACTTTATTCACCAAATTACGGAATGAAGCACATGAACTGAAACTAGAATACCCATTTTAACGTATCATATCCAACCGAGAGACTATCCCGAGTTTAGGATATTGTTCCAAAATACTTGCAAAAATCCCAATAAACAAAAGCTTTATCACAAACAGTAAATCTGATACAAAAAGCTTACAGGTTATGAGGTCGGAAGTACAGAAGGAAGGGGAGAGCGTCCAATTTCAACAGTCACCCTGACTCAACTAACCCACATTCTGAACCAATCTACCCAGCCAGAGAGTTGGCCACGTCCTCTTGATTATACAAGTTTTTTATTTAAAGACTTGAAAGCGTTCTGCCTGATTAGATATAAACAAAAGGACCCCAAATGAAACTTTCAAAATTCCGACATATTGGTGTCTTAGGTCGTTTCGAACTTCTCTGAAGAAGAAAAATCAAGGATAGCATATCTTTGTAAAAGGACCGGCTTTGTGACAACATGCCACCTTTGGCTTTGGACTGAATTCAAACAATGAAGTCAATAAAGTGTGTTAAAGTGCTTGTGAGTTTATATAAAAAAAGTGCTGAAGCACATTGAGTGTTGGAGATACGAAAGTGCCTCATTAGATCAATTAAAGGAATGCCCAGGCAAATTCACATTTCCTGTGTATTGGAGTGTAAATATATCCACTGTAATTATATTGGCTGGTGCCTGTTCTAGTCGAGGAGAGATCAGCACGGTAACAACATCCACATTGTGGTTTTTGAGGGTGGTGATAGTGGGAGGTTCAGGCCCTTACAGTATTGCAAACGGGCAAAGGAGCAGAATCATCTAGCCTGGGATAAGAAAACATCCACTATTCTCTCACAACGAACTTCACGGAAGCAATTGATGATTTGACCAATAGTCAGCGATGCCAACAATCAATCCAGTCCAGTTATTTTTGTGAACTGAAGGAACCATACTGAAAGGTGTTACCTGGATCTGTTTATTCAGTGACTGTAATTGATGCCGGACTCCATGGATTCTAATTAGATTTGATTACATTAGATTACATTACAGTGTGGAAACAGGCCCTCCGTGCCAACAAGTCCACACAGACCCGTCGAAGCGCAACCCACCCATACCCCTACCTAACATTACGGGCAATTTAGCATGGCCAGTTCACCTGACTTGCACATCTTTGGACTGTGGGAAGAAACCGGAGCACCCGGAGGAAACCCACGCAGACACGGGGAGAACGTGCAAACTCCACACAGTCAGTCGCCTGAGGCAGGAATTGAACCCGGCTCTCCGGCGCTGTGAGGCAGCTGTGCTAACCACTGTGCCACCGTGTCGCCCACGAAATGATGGCACTGGATGGTATCCCTCTCGTGTTAGTAAGGGGCTTCTTGCAATGCTTTATGCCATTAAACAGCAGATGCATCACCTCCAACGCTTACAGGGATCAGCAGCTGCAGAGACACGAAAAGGAGAGATAAACATCTGAGAATAGACTGGAATGATCCATTAATTGATCAGAATCTGAGAACATTAGACTGGAAAGCTGCAACAATGGACAGGAGTTTATCCTTGGGTTTTTCTTGTTTTCCTGGCCTTGGTCAACATTACCATATCGGATATATGGTGCACTGATGATTTTCCAGGCGGGTAACTGTCCTATCCCCCCTATTGTTGGTGTTCCTGGTAAGTATCTTCATCTCTATCCATTTATTAATCTCTCGGACCATGGCAAACTTCTGTGCTATTTCTGTTTTCTATATTTGACAAAGACGGAAACTATTGTCTTCAGTTTCAATGCAAATTCCATTCATTCCCTACAAATTTCAGAACCGCCCACACCCCCGCCCTCACCAGCATCTGAGAACGAGACTGTTCAGAATACCGAAGTACCTTTTTCCCCTGAATTCATTTCCGTCTCGGTGTTCTGTCCATCACCAAACCTATCCACTACCAGCTCGATTATATCCCCAGGCACCATCATGGCATTAATGCTGACGCTTAATAACCCATTATTTATGCCTTGGTAAAGTTCAGACGTTATGGTTCCACGTCTCCGCTAAGCACACTTCCAGTTGCAAATATTTTGATCACAACCATGTTCTTGTCTCTAAAGTAACTTAATGACAGGAACACTGTGTCAGAGCAGCAACGTCGGAAGAAATGCAATTCAGAGGCACAGGTTATTGCACAGAAAGACACTCTTCCACACCCTACCACAGATGATGTCAGAAAGTAAATTCAAATACAGGAATTGGAAATAAAAGCAAGTTTTACGAATAACAACCATAACATCTCCAGCACTTTGTCAATGCGTTTATCTATTTCACTGATGTCCTTTGGTAAAGAAAACTAGCGTTATTACCTGGTCTGGCGTAAGACTGATATCAGACCCGCATCAATGTGCTTGGTTCGGTACTGCCTGAAAGAATGACCTCACAGGAAAGGGCATTTGGTAAGGTGAACAATGCTGCCCCTGTCAGCGATGCGGACATTCCAAGTAATAACAAAATTAAAGATTAAATACAACCAAGAGTGATGCAATAGTTCAGAAACAATAAAGAACGAAAAATGCCAGAGAGACTGAGCAGATTTGGCAGTCTCGGGTCGAGAGAAAAACAGAATTGGCAATTCGATTCGAGTGACCATAGTTCAGAACTGAACACAGTTGGGAAATAGTGTGATTGATGTTGGTGACTGCGACATCTATTATGAAGGGGAGAAGGACTAGGTTGAATAGATGGAAAAAGAGAGAGAGAGAAAGAAGCAAACAAAGGGATTTTTGATGATTAGCTGGGATGGAAATTAAAAATGAGATTAATCTTATTTATTTTTCTCCTGTTCCTATATTTCTGAAAATCATGACCATGTAAGGTATACATCAAAGTCCCTGTTTAAAGTGATTTATGTAGATTTTTCTCTCTTCCCTGAGTGCGATCATCACCCTTTATTCAATAGTAGGATGCTGGGCCAGGATTTAATTCCCTTTCCCCATTGTTCTTGAGAAGGAGTTGGTGAGCTGCCTTCCTGAACCACTGCAGTCCGTGGGCTGTAAGTAGTCAGTGCTGAGGTCCATGCGTATCATTTCTTTGAGGCTTCGAAGTGAGTGATATAACTGAGTGGCTGGGTTGGCCACTTCAAACTGCAACTGAAAGTTGACCACATTGCTGTGGGTCTGGAGTCACATGTAAGCCCGACGAGGTGAAGATGGTAGATTTCCGTCCCTAAAAGGCGCAGATAATCGACAGTGGTTTCATTGTTTCATTTGATTCTTAACTCCTGATATTTTATTGAATTCAAATTCCAACATTTGACTTGGTAGGATTCGGATCCGGAGTCTGATTCCTTGGATTAATATTCCGGAGATAAAACAGCTAAGCCATCGCCTCCTCAGCATCCCCAATCAACTCGAATGGCAATAATGGTGTTGTTGGTGGTGTGACTTTGTTTCATAAGGCAAATAAATGATTTGGCAAAACATACCATTCTTCTCATTTTATATTTACGAGAAGGCGAGGTGATGGGAAAGGCTCTTTGTGAAATGGAGCAGGATGTCCATGGGTATGAGTCACTAACAGAATTCATACGGAACAGCCGGGTGCTAGCAGGTGGGACTAGATTAGGTTGGGATATCAGATCAGCATGGACGGGTTGGACCGGAGGTCTGTTTACATTCTGTACACCTCTATGACTCTATGACTCAGCAAGTAATCAGCACAATAAATGAGTAGTGTCCTTCATTGCAAAATGATTAAAGTATAAGTGTGAAGACACCGTCCTGCAGTTGTAGAGTGTTCTTGAGACAATATTTTCTCTCCTTTATAATGAATGATCTCCTTGCTACAGAGAGGCAGTGTAGTGGAGTTTGACCAGACTAATCCCTGCGGTGATGGTACCATGGGGAGAGTGTGAAGGAAATGAATGTTTAATCTTTAACACGATAAAAAAGAATAAAAAGTGATTGCATTAACACTTGAGTGTAATGAATCACCACTCATTATTTCCAAAACAAAACATTGATGGCATTAAATATAACATGCTTTCCGTGATACGTGTCTTCACATTTAGACAAATACGAAGATCGGAAAGATTTAGAAGGATATGGACCAAACACAGAGAAATGGGGTTAGCGTGGATGGACATTTTGGTCAGAATGAACTAGTTTGGGCTAAAGGGCCTGTCTCCTTGCTATAGGAATCTGTGACTCTATGATCATTTACAGAGTTCTGTAGATCCCCCATGTTGGTTGAGAGAGAGCTGCAGGTTCTGAATGAACTCTCACAGTCTCGATGTGCGGTTGGTGTGTGACTCTGCACTGAACGTAATGTTGTTCACAACCTGTCAGCAGCCACACTCTGACAGAGTTCGGCATTCCCACCAGCTTCTGACCTCCATACAGGACACTATCCACTCTTCTTTGTCACAAACTAATCCTTTTTTTTGCTAAAAGCTGTTCATTGGCTCAAGGAGACTCTGTCCTTGATGTTTTCGGAGGGGCAATAAACGGGACGGGCTCCGATCAGTCTGGTTTTGTACAGACATGAAAAGGATTTTCAAAGGCCTTTTATTTATATGTAAACAGATGAAACTTCAGGCCAAAGTAGTTATGCTTTAGAAATGACCTGTATAATGATTGGGGAGTGGTCAGCTCTTTTAGCTGAGCTAGCTGAGTTGAGCTGAACAGAGCAGTTTTCAGTTGAGTCTTGAACTGGAAGTTCAACAGGTTAAAATAGTGATGGCTCTTTCAGTCGCCAAACATTTCCTGGGTGTGCATGCAGTGACTTTGGAAATTTTACAAAAAGTGAATAAGACCAAGTTGCAAGAATTAGCAGAAAAGCTGAAATTGAAACTGACTGCTTCTATGACGAACGGAGAAATAATTACAGCAGTGGGTCGTCAAATAAACTTTCTGGAGAAACGATCAGAATCTATAGAGGTGACAAGAATTCAGTTGCAAATGAAGCAGTTTGAGTTAGCTGCAAGAGATAAGGAAAGGGCAGCATAAATGAAACATTTGAGTTACTATTAATAGCAGAAGAGAGGGAAAAAGAGGGAGCAGCCGAACAGTGAGAGAGAAAAAAAGAAAGAAAGGCAAAAGAGAGAAGAGCAGGAGAGAGAATGAGAAAGAGAAAGCTTTTGAATAGCAAAACTGACATTTGAAAAGGAAAGTCATTGTAAAAGGCTGGAGATAACTGCTGATGGTAGGTATAGTAAGGAAGACAGTGAGGATGAGCAAGCCCCGGTTGTCAGAAGTCTAGTGAGAAACTGTTTGAGCATGTTCAAGCATTGCCTAAATTTGATAAGAAGAATGTGATGCCTTTTTCATCTCATTTGAAAAGGTGACTAAACAAATGCAGTGGCCAGAGACAATGTGGACTTTGTTGATCCAAACGAAACTTGCAGGTGGGACTGGTGAGGTATTCACATCCGTATCGGAGGAGGTATCTGGGGAGTATGAGGAGGTAAAAAAAAACATTTTATCTGCCTTTGAGCTTGTTCCAGAAGGCTATAGACAACCTTTCAGGAATCTAAGGAAGGATCGTGGTCACAGCTACATTGAGTTTGAAAGGATCAAACAGACTAACTTCGATAGTTGGATACGAACATTAAAAATCAAACAAAACTATGATGACCTTAGAGAGATAAGTATTTGGAAGAATTCAAAAAATCACTATCTGAAACAGTGCAAACTCATGTGGAAGAGCAGAGAGTGTAAACAGTAAGGTTAGCAGCTGAAGTGGCTGATGATTATGAACTGGTCCATAGACTTGGTTTGGCTTTAAGATACAGTTCCAGTCTACAAGAGATAAAAATTGGAGCAAAGAGATATCCTTACGTGCAAAGGGAAAGGTAGATCTCAGTGAAGATCATACGGATAGTTTACCACGGCAAAAAGAAAACCTTGAGGGGGACAAAGTAGTTAAAAAACCTTTGGTGTTTTCATTGTAATAAAGTGGGCTATACAAAATCACAATGTTGGTGGGCTGGGAGAAAACCAGATGTAGGAAAACCAGATAACCACACCAGCCTGGACGTTTTGTTGGACTAGTAACAAAACGCACAAGGGAAGATAGATAACTGCCTCAGAGTGTACAAGGTGATCAGAGGATGTGCCAGATCTGCTTATAAAATCTACATGAAAGGGTAAAGTTTATTTACATAGGCCAGAAGTAATTTTGAAAGGAGGTTCCAATATTAATTGACATAGGATCTTTTCAGTCTGTAATGCTGAGGGGTGAGGATATATGCACTCTTGAGAGACTATTGCAGAAAATGTGCTTGTAACAGGAATTCATGATGAGACAAAAAGTGCACAGTTATGTGAAGTGAGGCTGAAGAGCCCCGAGAAGTGTAGATAATGTGTGGTAGGAGTACTGGACAAATTCTCAGCTCCAGGAATAAAATTTGTCCTTGCAAATGATATAGCCGATTCACCGGTAGGCGTGCTGCCTACTCTAGTTGAAAAGCCAATGGAAATGCAAACAATTGAAGACCTGGAGAATGTTTATCCAGGAATTGTCCCTGATTGAATGATCACAAGATCACAGATGCACTGATTGAAGCAGGATATAGGCGCAGATAAGGAAGCTGACGTAGAGTTATCCAAAAGTTGTTTTTGATCAGTTAAGTGGAACAGAGAAGGAGCAAGTAGGAAAACATGCAAGTATTTTTAGCTCTGATAAGCGCATTGATTTGCAGCAGAAAGATGAGGAGTTACATTAGTTATATCAAAAGGCATTTAGCAAGAAAGAGAATGATTGCATTCCTGTGTGTTATTAATTAACAAATGATGTCTTAATGCGGAGATCAGCACACATTGAAGCAGATCAGACGTGGGCAGAAATTCATCAAATTGTTTCGCCTGTTGGGTATAGAAAGGAGGATGCTGCGAGTGGCTTATGAGCTACCACGTGGAGATCATTTCGGGGAGAGGACGATACAAGCTAAAGTACAAAGGTATTTTCATTGGCCTGTACTACACAAAGATATAGTTGAATTTTGCCAGATGTCTCAAACATGTCACACAGGCAGTAATAAGACCTGCAACTTCAATACATATTCCAGCATTTGAGGAACCTTTCAGAAGAGTCTTGATGGATTGCGTCGGCCCCTACCTCAAACACAAAGTGGGAATAAGTATTTATTAACAATAATGGATGTGTCGACTAGATTTCCAGAGGCAACCTCATTATGCACCATCACAGCTAAAAGAGTTGTAGAAAAAATATACTTAATGTTTTTACTAAATACGGACTACCAATAGAGATCCAGACAGACCAACCTCACATCTGAACTATTCAATGAGGTGATGGATAACTTGGGAATAAAGCAATTCAAATCTATGCATACTATTCGGAATCACAGGGAGCATGACAGAGACGGCATCAAACACTGAAGACCATGTTGAAGGGTTAAGGTCAGGATTATCCAGATGATTGCGAAAAGGAAATTCCTTTTGAATTACTTTTGATCGGAGACGCACAGAATGAATCGAACACATTCAGTCTATTTGAAGTAATTTGCAGGCATGAAGTAAAATGACCATTAACATTGGTTAAGGAGATATTAATAAGTCAGAATTCAGAGACCACCCATTTGGACGATGTGTCAAATTTTAGGGAATGATTAAATAGAGCTGGGGAGTTGGGTAGACAGCATTTAAAAATATCGCAGCATACAATGAAACAGGAAGTGGATCAGAAATCACAAATTCGCAATTTTGCAATTGGGAATAAGGTCTTGATGTTACTTCCGGTAACAGGTGAGCCTTTAAAACCAAATTTAAGTGCATCATATCAAATTGAGAACAAATTGAATGAGGTGAACTACTTGGTACAGAGTCCAGACAGGAAGAAATCTCACAGAGTGTGTTATGTGAATATGCTCCACAGGTATTTTGATAGGGAAGGAAAGCAAGAGGAGAAGCTGTTAATGATTACAGCACAGAAGGAAGAACTAATTTCAGAGGATTCTAAATTGGACATTCCTCAAATCAAATTGAACGAGAAAGTTGTAAAAAATTGGGATAAATTATTGAATTATCTTCCACAAGAAAAGCAAAGATACCTGAAAGAGTTATTATTATCTCATGGAGAGAAAAGCGGAAATAAACTGTGAAGTACAAACATAATTGTGCATGATAAAGATACAGGAGATGTTTTTCTGATTAAGCAACATCTTTACAGGTACGACCCTCCAAAATTGGCACAGGTTCAGAAGGAGATAGAGTGAATGCTCCAAGATGGCATAATCGAAGTGAATTACAGTGACTGGAGCTCACGTATAGTCATGGTGCCAAAGTCAGATGGGCCCCAACGGTCATATGTGGACTACCATAAAGTCAACGCCGTTACAAAGCCTGATGCATATCCAATTCCATGTTTGAAGAACTGTGTCGAAAAAGTGGTAGAAGCTACTTACATTTCTAAGTTGGACTTGCTCAGAGGCTACTGACAAGGACCTCTGTCAGAGAGAGCAAATGTCGGGGCTTTCATAACGCCAAATGCACATTTGGTATGAAAAACGATCCAGTCACATTTCAGAGGCTGATAATAAGGTCATTGCTGGATTACCCAACTATGTGATATACGTTGATGATCTGGTGGTTTTTAGTCACTCATGGAAGGAACATTTAGAGCATTTATCGGACTTGTGCGATCAACTTCAGAAAGCAGGCTTGGTGGTAAACCTGGCTAAAAGTGAATTTGAGAAAGCCCAAGTCACGTTCCTGGGTCACGGTATTGTACATGGACAAATTGCCCCATGAGATATGAAAACGAAAGTAGTTGAGGAATGTTTCACACCGTCGACAAAAAGATATATGCAGTACTACAGTTCCTGGGATTGACTGGATTTTACCGAAAGTTTGTGCCAAACTTTAAACAGTGCGGCTGATCCACTCATCAAATTGTCAAGGGCAAGAACTCTCAGAGGACACAGGACTGTCAAAAACCATTTTACAGCCTAAAGACTGTGTTAACACTGCCCCCAATATTAGCTACACGAGGTTACACGAAGATTTTCAAGGTGGCTATCGATGCCAGTGATGTGGGTATTGGTCCGGTGTTCCTGCAGGAGGATGATGAGGGAATAGATAGACCTATCGAGTATTTTTCTGTGAAGTCGAACGTTCATCCACAGAAATGTTTATTGGTGGAGAAAGAGACTTTAAAGTTGGTGTTGGCATTGCATCATAACTGTGTTTATATTACCAGCAATGCATCGGAGACAATCGCATACACTGATCACAACACATTCCCATTTGTGGCAAATATTAAGGACAAAAATGCCAGATTGTTTAGATGTAGCTTGTTGTTGCAGCCATTCAATCTGACAATTGTGCATGTGGCAGGTCGTGAAAACGTGAAAGCTGAATGGGTTATTCAAACTCGAATGAGATACGGAGGTGTTCGGTTATGGGTGTAGCGCGGCCTGAATTTGCATGGGTTTGTGCATGTTTGAATGTTTCCAGTTAGTATAGTGCATCTGTCAGTTTTGAAACTACTAACTGGGTTTGAAGGGTTAAAAATGCAGCCACCTTTTAGCATTGATGGTTCTTTATTTAAGGGGGGGGGGGGGGGAGACATGACACAAAGCAAGTCCCTTTTTTGTCGAAAAGCTGTTCTTTGATTCAAGGAGACTCTGCCCTTGTTTTTTTTTCAATAGACAATAAACATTAGGTGCAGGAGTAGGCCATTCAGCCCTTCGAGCCTGCACCGCCATTCAATATGATCATGGCTGATCATTCCTAATCACTATCCTGTTCCTGCCTTATCTCCATAACCCTTGATTCCACTATCTTTGAGAGCTCTATCCAACTCTTTCTTAAATGAATCCAGAGACTGGGCGGCCACTGTCCTCTGGGGCAGAGCATTCCACACAGCCACCACTCTCTGGGTGAAGAAGTTTCTCCTGAGCTATGTCCTAAATGGTCTGCCCCGTATTTTTAAGCTGTGTCCTCTGGTTCGGCACTCACCCATCAGCGGGAACATGTTTCCTGCTGCCAGAGTGGCCAATCTTTTCATAATCTTATGCGTCTCAATCAGATCCCCTCTCAGTATTCTAAACTCAAGGATATACAAGCCCAGTCGCTTCAGACTTTCAGTGTAAGGTAATCCCGCCATTCCAGGAATTGACCTCGTGAACCTACGCTGCACTCCCTCAATAGCCATAATGTCTTTCCTCCAATTTGGAGAACAGAACTGCACACAGTACTCCAGGTCTGGTCTCACCAGGGCCCTGTACAGCTGCAGAAGCACCTCTTTGCTTCTATACTCAATTCCTCTTGTTATGAAGGCCAGCATGTTATTAGCCTTCTTCTCTACCTGCTGTACCTGCACGCTTGCCTTCATTGACTGGTGTACAAGAACACCCAGATCTCTCTGTACTGCCCCTTTACCTAAATTGATACCATTGAGGTAGTAATCTACCTTCGTGTTCTTGCCACCAATGTGGATAACCATACATTTATCCACATTAAACTGCATCTGCCATGCATCTGCCCACTCACTTAAACTTGTCCAGGTGATCCTGTAATCTCCTAACATCCTCCTCACATTTCACCCTGCCACCCAGCTTTGTATCATCAGCAAATTTGCTAATGTTACTGCTGATACCATCTTCTATATCATTAACATATATTGTTAAAAGCTGCAGTCCCAGCACGGATCCCTGCGATACCCCACTGGTCACTGCCTGCCATTCCGAAATGGAGCCGTTTATCACTACCCTTTGTTTCCTGTTAGCCAACCAATTTTCAATCCAATCTAGTACTTTGCCCCCAATACCATGCGACCTAATTTTACTCACAAACCTCCTGTGTGGGACTTTATCAAAAGCTTTCTGAAAGTCCAGGTACACTGCATCGACTGGATCTCCCTCGTCCAACTTCAGAGTTACATCCTCAAAAAATTCAAGAAGATTAGTCAAGCATGATTTCCCCTTCATAAATTCATGCTGACTCTGTCCTATCCTGTTACTACTATCCAGATGTGCAGTAATTTCATCCTTTATAATAGACTCCAGCATCTTTCCCACCACTGAGGTCAGACTAACTGGTCTATAATTTCCTGCTTTCTCTCGCCCACCATTCTTAAAAACATTAGCCACCCTCCAATCCTCAGGAACCGACACCGAATCTATCGAACTCTGGAAAATAATCACCAACGCATCCACGATTTCCCGAGCCACCTCCTTCAGTACCCTGGGATGTAGACCATCATCCCCCGGGGACTTATCCACCTTCAGACCTAACAGTCTCTCTAACACCAATTCCTGGCATCTATACATTCCCTTAAGCTCAGGTCCTTCAGGCACTGTTACCTCAGGGAGATTGCTTGTGTCTTCCCCAGTGAACACAGATCTGAAGTCCCCATTTAATTCATCTGCCATTTCTTTGTTCCCAGTAATATATTCCCCTGTTTCTGTCCTCAAGGGCCCAATTTTTGTCCGAACCATTTTTTTTGCCTTTGCACATACCTAAAAAAGCTTTTACTATCCTCCTTTATATTCTTGGCCAGTTTACCTTCGTATCTCATTTTTCCTCTGCGTATTTCCTTCTTAGTAATCCTCTGTTGCTCTTTAAAAGCTTCCCAGTCCTCAGTTTTCCCACTTATCTTAGCTATGTTATACTTTTTCTCTTTTAACTTTACATGTTTCTTTACTTCCCTCGTCAGCCACGGCCACCCATGCCTCCTCTTGGGATCTTTCTTCCTTTTAGGAATGAACTGATCCTGCGACTTCTGCTTTATAGACAGAAATATCCGCCATTGTTCCTCCACGGTCATCTCTGCTAAGGTATCGCACCATTGAACTTTGGCCAGCTCCTCCCTCATAGCTCCATAGTTCCCTTTATTCATCAGAAGTACTGTCACTTCCGACTGTCCCCTGTCCCTCTCAAATTGCAGATTGAAGCTTAATGTCACTACTTCCCAATGGCTCCTTCACTTCGAGGCCTCTGACCAATTCTGGTTCGTTACACAATACCAGATCGAGAATTGCCTTCTCCCTGGTCGGCTCCAGCACTAGCTGCTCTAAGAATCCATCTCTGAGGTACTCCACAAAGTCTTTTTCTTGAGGCCCAATACCATCCTGATTCTCCCAGTCTACCTGCATGTTAAATCCCCCAAAACAACTGTAGTGACATCTTTGCGACAGGCCAATTTCAGCTCCTGATTCAACTTACATCCGACATCCAGACTACTGTTTGGGAGCCTGTAGATGACTCCCAAGAGGGTCTTTTTACCCTTAGTATTTCGCAGCTCTATCCACGCTAACTCTACATCCCATGACTCTAGGTTGCCCCCGCGCAAGGGACTGAATATCCTCCCTTACCAACAAGGCCACCCCACTCCCTCTGCCCGTCATTTTGTCCTTCCGATAGCACGTGTAGCCTTGAATACTCATTTCCCAGGCCCTGTCCACTTGAAGCCACGTCTCAGTTACCCCACAATATCGTATCTGCCAATTTCCAAAAGAGCATCAAGCTCATCCATCTTATGTCTAATGCTTAGTGCATTCATGTATAGTATTTTTAATTTGTTCCTGCTCTCGCCCTTCCCATCATCCCCTATTTCAATCAACCTTACAGCATGATCCCTTTCCGAGTTTTCTGCCTCATTAATACAGTTGTCTTTCTTAACTTCTCTTGTTCTAACTTTCCCTTCAATTTCCTTTTTAAACATCCAGTTTGTCCCCTCCCCCCTCTACTTAGTTTAAATGTAGCGGTGTTGCAGTAGAAAACCTGCCTGCCAGAATGCTGGTCCCTAACCTATTAAGGTGCAAACCGTCTCTCTTGAAGAATTTATGCTTACCACAAAATATACCCCAGTGATCCAAGAACTTAAATCCTTGCTTCCTGCCCCAGTTCCCCAACCACATGTTCAAGTCCATTAACTCCCTGTTTCTGGCCACACCAGCCCGAGGAACTGGAAGCAAACCGGAGATAACCACCTTGGACGTCCTGCTTTTCAGCCTTTTTCCAAGTTCTCCGAAGTCCCGCTGTAGTATGTTCCTCCTCTTCTTCCCGACATCATTTGTGCCGACATGTACCATCACCTCTGGCTCTTCACCCTCATCCTTGAGGATTTCCTGCACTCTGTCAGGGATGTCTTTCACTCTAGCACCAGGAAGGCAACACACAATCCTTAAATCCCGTCTGCTGCCACAAAAACCCCGGTCAGTTCCTCTCACGATGGAGTCCCCTATTACCACGGCTCTGTGCGATGTCCTACTCTTCCTATCTGCCTTCAGCGGGACAGTAAAACGGGGCCAAGCTCAGATTAGTCTGCTTTGGTAAAGAGATGAAAAGGATTTTCAGAGGCCTTTTGTTTATTTGGAAATAAATAAGACTTCAGGTCAAAGTGGTCATGCTTTATAAGTGACCAGTAGAAAGAAGGAGATTGGTGAGCTATTTTAGTTGAACTAGCTGAGCTGAGCAATTTGCAGTTGAGTTTTGAACTTGGAAGTTCAACTGGGAGCTGTGTGGAAACTCTCTCTCTTTTCTGACCTTCAACTTCAACCTGGAAGTTTGTGTTCCATTTGTACTGGTTTGTATTGGGAGTTTGCTTATTGGGACAGTTGTGTGTATTCGGAACAGCATAATTAAATCTAGCTGAATCGGTTTAATTCTGTCGTGATCCTTTATTCTGTTCTTTGTGTTGCATTGTGTAATTTTATGAATAAAGTTTTTGTGTGTTTTAAAATCTAGTAGTCAACCTAGCTAAATTACACCGGCTAATTTTCATTGTACACTTACCGAAGCAAATTGCAAAGGTATGCTCTGGGCTGCCTGCTTAAAAATGTTTTGAGTAGTCTAGCCTAGTCCATAACATCTCGGAGATGGAAGATGCCTCCTTGGAACTTGACACAAACCAATCACTTTCCCTCCTCATGGTCAGCAAACCATGTTAAAATAACACGTGTGTACCATTAGCAATGGAACCAGGAGGAACAACATGGAGCAGTCTGTCTGTGCAGTCTATGCCTCATTGATTTGTCGTGATGCAGCAACAATGACATCCTCCTATTTCACTGTAACAGTTTGGAGGGGCTGAATGGCCTCTTCTATTCATGTGTCAGTGTCTTGAGGGACTGAATGTCTTCCTCCTGGCCCGAGGGCAGACGTTCAAGGACTTCAGTGGGCAACCCGTGGTTCCTGCCTACCAGCACGTTGTACTGACTAGACTCAATCTTCCTGAGTTATAAGAGACAAACAGAAGGCTGGAAGAAAATAGCAAGCCAGGCAGTATCATGAGCTGGGAAAGTCAACATTTCAGTTATAACCGTTCTTCAGAACTGGGGTGGGGGAGGGGGGGTAGGGAGAGCTGCAGATAAAGAGGGAACGGAGTATTTGGGCTGGGGAGATCAGGGAGATAGCGAGTTATGGATATGTGGATACAAGTGATGGGTGCAACATGGTTGGGCGATGGGAGGGATGAATTCGGTTGGAAGCTGAAAGGTAAGGTCGTTAGTTGGAATGGAAGACCTCCCAGTCAGTTCCTATTTCAATTCTCTTTCCCAATCCCACTCCAACATGGCCATCCTTGGCCTCCTCCATTGCCACAATGAACCAAACCATAATTTGGAGGAACAAGATCTCATCTGGCACCTGTGCAACCGACACCCCGGGGACTCAACATTGAATTCTCCAATTTCAAATAACCTCCCTTTCAATCCCCCCGACTCCCTTCGCAAGCTCTCTCTTGCCTTCCATTCCTCTGAGCAACCTTTTGTCCTGTTACCAACTGGATTCAGCCCTCCCATCACCAACCCGCTGATACCCTTTATCTGTGCTCACTTATCCCCACGTCGGCACTCTGCTTCCTCCTCTCTCACCCACCCCTTTATCTATAGACCTCCTTACTCCCATCCACAGTCCTGACGAAGAGTTATATCCAAGTCATTCACTTCTCAAAGTCTTGATGCTGTCTTGCTTATTCTGTTCTTCCAGCTTTCTGCGTGTGTATTTTGGATTCCAACACCTGCTGTATTTTTTAAAATTGTCTTCTTGTGTAACAGCAGGAGTGAGTGAACGCATTGCGTCTCTTGTTATCCAATGGATCTGGTGGGCTGAATGGCTTTCTTATATTACTGTGAAACCAGCTAGAGATGCTGTAGGGGTTTCTCTTTCTTTTAACCGTGGAAATGGTTAGTGCCCAGCCGTGATTTTGATTCATGTTACCTATACATTAACAGCACAAGCTTGACTGTTGTCCAGATTTGATACTTTAGTACCTTAGGAGGTGACTCAGTGTTCTGAACATTGTATAATCTTCACAGAACATCAATCATCTCTGATAGTTCCACACATACTTGCCCACATTGGTCTTCAAGGCGTCCTATTTTTTCCCCAGTTATTGTTTTGTTTCTATTAGTATATTTAAAGTACCTTTTTGGATTCATCCTAATTTTCTCAGCCAAGGCTCTTTCTTGCCCCCTTTTCACCCTACTGATTTCCTTCTTCCATGACTCCTGTATCTCTTATATATCTCCAGGGATCCCCTTGATCCCAGCTGCCTGTACCTGAGTCACGCCCCAAGTTCGAACATGAATCTGAGGAACAGTTTTGTCCTTCTCTATAACTATTTGAAAATTAATAGAACTATTGTTACTGGTCCCTAAGTGCTCCCCCACTATTAACTCAGTCACCTGTCATGCCCTATTTACTAAGAAAATTTCGAATTTTGCCCCTTCCCGAGTAGGACACTATATACTGCTTGAGGAAACTTTCCTGACGCATTTAACAGATTCTACCTCATCAAATCACTTAACACTGTGGCTGTTCCAGTCTGTATTAGAAAAAAAACCTATTATGATAACCCTATAGGTCTCCCCTCTCTCCCTGCATATTTGTTACTCTCATTCCTGTTGACTATTTGGGGGCCTATATTACAACTCCAATCACCACACCATTCCCTTCCTATTTCTAAACTCCACCCACAAAGCCTCACTGGGTGATCCATCAGTTATTTTATCTCTGATTAATGCTGTGGTTCTCCCCTTAATCAGAAATGCAACTCTCCCTCCCCTCCTTCCACCATCTCTGTCTCGCCTAAAACACCTGTTCCCTAGCACATTAAGCTGTAAATCGTATCCATTACTTAGCCATATTTCTGTAATGGCTATAATATCCCAGACCCACCTACCTATCCAGGTCCTGAGTCATCGGCCTTACCTGTCAGCCCTCTTGCATTGAAACAGGTGCAATTAAATCCAAAAGGCATTACTTTCTCTCTGTTATTTTCCAGCTTAACCTTACTATTTCTGATTACTGTATCTCCTTCCACTTTCCTCCCTGCTCTTGAGAATACCACCACATGCCAATCGAGTTTAAACATTCCTATGTAACCCTAGCAAAACTGGCCGGCAAGATATTGGTGTCCCCTCCAGTGCATGTCTGGCAAGGTTTTTTTTAAAATATTTCTCCTAGCTCTCTGCAATCACGCTGCAGTACCTCGTCCCTATTTCTACGGGTATCATTTGTGCCAACGTCCACAATGATTTCCGGTGCTCCCCTTCCCCCTTGAGAATGTTCTGCAGCCACTTGGAGACATCCTGGACGCGAGCATCCGGGAAGTAACGCACCATCCTGGATTCCCGTTTGTGACCACAGAATCTCTGATCTGTCCCACTAACAATCGACCCTCCTATCTTTATAGTCCTGTTGACCTTTACCCTTTCCCGCTGTGCCCCATTGGTAGTCCCACCAACCTGGCTCCTGCTGTTTTCCCCTGAACTGTCATCGCCCTCAACAATCCAAACTGGTCCACTTGTTTTCGAGGGGAATGGCCACATGGGATTCCTGCACTCCCTGCCTACTCCCTTTGCCATTCCTGGTGGTCGCCCATCTAGAACATAGAACATAGAACATAGAAGAATACAGCGCAGTACAG
Organism: Chiloscyllium plagiosum; assembly: GCF_037043375.1. Lineage (NCBI taxonomy): Eukaryota > Metazoa > Chordata > Chondrichthyes > Orectolobiformes > Hemiscylliidae > Chiloscyllium > Chiloscyllium plagiosum. The sequence goes on along the minus strand of NW_028270184.1, from coordinate 28,861,500 downwards.
GCCCTTGGGCCCTCGATGTTGCGCCGATCCAAGCCCACCTAAACTACACTAACCCACTATCCTCCATATACCTATCCAATGCCCTCTTAAATGCCCATAAAGAGGGAGAGTCCACCATTGTTACTGGCAGGGCATTCCATGAACTAACGACTCGCTGAGTGAAGAACCTACCCCTAACATCTGTCCTATATCTACCCCCCCTTAATTTAAAGCTATGCCCCCTTGTAATACCCGACTCAATACGCGGGAAAAGGTTCATACTGTCGACCCTATCTAACCCCCTAATCATCTTGTACACCTCAATCAAGTCACCCCTAAACCTTCTTTTCTCTAGTGAAAACAGCCCCAAGTGCCTCAGTCTTTCCTCATACGATTTTCCTTCCATACCAGGCAACATCCTGGTAAACCTCCTCTGCACCCGTTCCAATGCCTCCACATCCTTCCTATAGTATGGCGACCAAAACTGCACACAATATTCCAGATGCGGCCGTACCAGAGTCTTATACAACTGCATCATGACCTCAGGACTCCGGAACTCAATTCCTCTACCAATAAAAGCCAGTACGCCATATGCCTTCCTCACCGCACTATTTACCTGGGTGGCAACTTTCAGAGATCTGTGTACATGGACACCAAGATCCCTCTGCTCATCCACACTACCAAGTATCCGACCATTAGCCCAGTACCCCATCTTTTTGTTATTCTTCCCAAAGTGAATCACCTCGCACTTAGCTACATTGAATTCCATCTGCCACCTTTCTGCCCAGCTCTGCAGCTTCTCTATATCCTGCTGTAACCTGCCACATGCTTCCTCACTGTCAACAACTCCTCCTCTACTGTCTGCCTGGAACATGACAGGAAGCAAGGAACGCCTGTTGGATTAAATTATGTTTAGTTAAATACAATAGGACTGACAAGTAAACTCAGGGCGATGAACGTTGGACTGGAATATTACAGTCATTATCTCGGTCAGTATCTCGGATTACCCTGAGTGCATTATAGATTAGATTACCTACAGTGTGTAAACAGGCCCTTTGACCCAACAAGTCCGCACCGACCCACTGAAGAGCAGCCCACCCAGACCGACTCCCCTCCACGCAAAACTGCAGGTAATTTAGCATGACCAATTCACCTAACCTGCACATCTTTGGACTGTGGATGGAAACTGTAGCACCCAGAGGAAACCCATGCAGACACGGCGAGAATGTGGAAACTCCACACAGAACCCTGGTCCCTGGTGCTGAGGCAGCAGAGCTAACTACTGAGCCACCATGCTGCCCAACCTCATCTCCCTAACACGATCTCCCAGGAGCTGAAGCTGGGTGCAATGCCCACACGTGTAGCCATCAGGGCCGGTGGAAATCTCCCTGAGCTTCCACATCCCACAAGAGGAGCGTGCGACTGCCCTAAATGCCATCTCGACTGCTGTAACAATAAAGTTAAAAGAACTTTATTTGAGTTTCCCTGTACATTTTGCTGAACTGGAGCTGTCCAAAGCCTCTCGTGTAAAAGCCTTACTGCTTACTCTGCTACCAACGGCATGTCTCTCTATACCTCCACACTTAATTTTGGTCAGGAAAAGGAGACACGACAGTGATGTAGTATTTAGGCCTTCAGCACTCCTTGACACCTGGCCCCTGACTACCTGCTACCCAGCGCAGGTCGCTGCTTGGCCTTGGAGCATGTCTTGCTGAAGTCTTCCTTCTGGTAGTGGTGACTGTGTCGATGCAAATCCTCACCCTAACAGGCAATCCATGTTATCACAGTCCTCTTGTACTTTATGTCTATTCGTATTGCGTTTATGAATTCCTCGAATCCCTCGATTGCATTCCAAACCGTGTCTCACTCCAGAGTAAGAGAGGTTGATGTTCTTGTGAATACAGGGCAATTGGAAAAGAACACCATTAGACTTCGGGGCAACAAAATTTCTATCCGCTCACTGAGTCTGCTTTTCCTTCGATTAGGTTATATTTATTTTGTTAATCCCCCATTCCACTTTCCTGTGATTTCCCCGTAACACTTGTATAAAAAATCTGTCTGTCTCAGCCTTGAAGATATTTAATGATCCAGCCTCAACAGCTTTCCGAATTTTCTACAATTGTTTCCTTTTCACTGATGTGAGACTTGGCCTTTAATCTGGTAATTTTCCCACTCAATCTTACACAAAATTCCAATTCTTCCTCAACTCCTGTACCAATTTGCTCATGGGTCTAACGCTCACTCTCCCTAAATCCAGGAACTGCTTCGCTAAACTGAAGACCGATTCGTAGGATGTGTTTAATATATACTGTGGCTTTGTGAACAGGCTGTCCCCTTAGTCCCTAATACTCCCATTCTTTCCTGCGTTACCCTCTTCCCCTTAATAAACTAAAAAAAAGACTATTGATTCTTGCTAAACTTACCCGCTAATGTTTTATCACCCCTCCTTCTGCTCTTCCACTGATATTTTAAGTTTAGCCCTAAGCTTTCTATATTCTTTTATGACCTTCATTGACCTGCTCATTGGTACCAGATTTAAGCTTATCTTTCCTTTTTCATCCTGTTCGGGATTTGTGTCGACATCTGAAGTTCTCAGGGCTTGTTTTCCGAATCTTTTCTGCGGTGTAACATGCTGGGCCGACACTGTCATCAATTCCATTTTAATCAAATGATCTCCCAACCCCCGCCCCACCTTGTTCTGCTACAGTTTCACCCAGAAGCAACTGCTTCTGTCATTTTTTTCCCATAAAACCTGTCTCCCCAATGCAAAAAGCTCTTATTTTTCTAACATTGTTAGGTCTTTTCCTTAGCAAAGTCAAAATGTGTGATATCACGGTCACTGGTCCTATAAAGCTCTCCCACTTCTGCCTGGAACAGCTGAATGGCTTCGTTCCCCACAGTGAGGCCCAGCACTGCACTGCCCTTTGTTGTATCTGCTCTATGTTGATATAAGAAGTTCTCGGGAATAAATGTCAAAACACCTGCCCCCTCTTAAAAAGTTATCACTGACCTAATGAATATTTGGAACAGACATGCCTGAATATAATGATCCTATTATTGTTTTTACACATCTCAGTAACTTGGTTATATACCTGCTCCCCTAATTTCCTTTGTCCGGGGGTCTATAATATATCCCTAGCAGTCTTTCTGTCATGGTTTTGATCCTGAGCTCTAACCACCACGCCTCATTAGAAGATCCTTTCAAGATATCGTCCCTTCTTACGCCAGTAACTGACTCCATCATTAATAAGGCAACACCATCTCCTTTTTTACCCTCTCTCCTGTCCTGACTATCGTTCTGGTACCACAGAATATTGAGTTGTCAGCCCCGACATCCCTCAAACACATCTCTGTAATGGGAAAAATGTCACACTTCCACATGTCACCTGGTTTCCATATCATATCTGTCTGTCTGATAATATTACCAGCAATCTGGAATATATCACCTGGAATACTCTGTACCTCGGAGTTCTTCAGTCGTTCCTGTTCGTAATCAACCTGTCCAATTCATAAACCAAAATTGTAACTCTGGGACTGAATGAATATTTTTTGAATTTGAATTTCGTTTTTAGCAAATGTGTTCATCAAATGCAACTTTCCAGAATTAAACAGTCAGCTCCAGTTACAACGAGTTTCTGTTGATGAGTTCCTTGCTCAGTGTGCAGAGGGGGAAGCCCTCAGTAATGGAGAAAGTGAGGACTGCAGATCCTGGTGATCAGAGTTGAAAATTGTGGCGCTGGAAAAGCACAGCCAGTCAGGCTGCATCTGAGAAGTAGCAGAGTCAAAGCTTTGGGCATCTGCCCTTCCCATGTTTTCCATTCCATAATACGCAGGATATTGGGAGCCATACTTGCTCAGGAAGGCAGCACTGCACAGAACCCTGAAATGGAAAGCAGTCAATCCGTTGGTTGGACAGGGAGTAAACAAGTTGAGGTGAAATATAGACTAATTGAAGTACAAACATAAGGATAGATAAATCCCACGGCCAGACGGGAAACACGTAGGTCACTACAGGAAGAGAGGCAAGAGATTTCTGTGCCTTTGGCGATGGTCTTTGCGTCTTCATTCACCATTGGAGTAGCGTCAGTTGATTGGAGGGTGGCAAATGTTACTCCCTTGGTCAGGCAAGGAAACAGGGATTGTCCTGAGAATGACAGACCAGTCAGTCTTACATCAGTATTGGGCAAAGTATTGGAGAGGATTCTGAAAAATCATAGTTCGATTAGAAATAGTCAGCATGGCTTTGTGAGGGTCAGGTCATACCTCACAACTCTTATTGGACTCTTTGAGGAAGGGATTAAGCACACTGAAGAAGGTAGAGCAGTGAATGCGGAGTGCATGGATTTTAAAAAGGTGTTTAATTAGATTACATTACAGTGTGGAAACAGGCCCTTCGGCCCAACAAGTCCACATCGACCTGCAACCCACCCATACATTTACCCCTGACCTAACACTACGGGCAATTTAGCATGGCCAATTCACCTGACCTGCACATCTTTGGACTGTGGGAAGAAACCGGAGCAAACCCACGCAGACACGGGGAGAACGTGCAAACTCTACACAGTCATTAGCCTGTGGCTGGAATTGAAGCCGGTTCGATGGCACTGTGAGGCAGCAGTGCTAACCACTGTGCCACCGTGCCGCCCACAGTTTGATAAGCTTCCCCGTGGTAGTTTCATTCAGAAAGTAAGGAGGCATGACATACAGGGAGACCTATCTGTCTGGATACAGAATTGGCTCGCCCATAGAATATAGAGGGTGGTGGTAAATGGGAAGTATTCAGTGTGGAACTAGGTGAGGAGTGGTGTTCCATAAGGATCGATTCTGGGAACTCTGCTGTTTGTGATTTTGATAAATGACTTGGATGACGAAGTGGAAGGGTAGGTTGGTAAGTTTGGTGATGTAACACCGGTTGGTGGAATTGTGGATAATGTGGAGGGCTGTTGTAGTTTGCAACAGGACATTGACAAGATACAGGACTCAGCTGTTAAGTGGCAGATTGTGTTCAATATGGAAAAGTGGGATACGATTCATTTTGGAAGGTCGAAGTTGAATGCAGAATACAGGGTTAAAGGCAGGATTCTTACATTGTGGAGGAACGGGGGATCATATGGTCCATGGCATAGCTCCCACAAAGTTGCTACCCAGGTTTATAAGGTAGTTAAGAAGGTGTTTGATGTGTTCATTAGCCGAGGGATCGTTTTTAACAGCTGCGAGGTTATGCTGCTACTCTATGGATCCCTGGTGAGTCCACACTTAGAATATTGTAATCAGTTCTGGTTGCCTCGTTATAGGAAAGATGTGGAAGCTTTGGTAAGGGTGCAGAGGAGATTTATCAAGATGCTGCCTGGACTGTAGCGCATATGTCTTACAAAGAAAATTCGAGGGAGCTCGGGTGTTTACCTCATTGGAACGAAGAAGAATGGAAAGTTACTTGACAGGGGTGTTCAAGATGATGAGAGGCATAGATAGAGTGGACAGCCAGAGACTTTCTCCCAGGGTGGAAATGGCTCTCGAGGGGGAAAGATTTTAAGGTAATTGGAGGAAGATTTAGGGGAGATGTCAGAGGGAGCTTCTTTACACAAAGAGTGGTGGGTGTGTGCAATGAACAACCAGCAGTTGTAGTAAAGTCAGCTATATTAGGGATATTTAATTGGATAGGCAAATGAATGTTAGTATAATGAAAGGTAAGTAGGTTAGTCTGATCTTAGAGTAGAATAGAAGGATGACAGAATGTCAAAGGCCGAAGGGCCTGTACAGTGCTGCACTGTTCTATCTTTCCAGTTTCAACCAGCTTGAGGATTCTCATTAATTGTTGAATGTGTGAGGGAGTGATGCGTGTGATATCAGGAAGCTTTGGAGGGGTGTAAGGGCAAAACCTTCAGTTATGGTGTACATTGTTACAGTCACTTGAAAGCCAGTGTAATATGTGTGGTTACTTAAACCAGACAGAATCTGCCAAGTTCAGTTATTAATGTGATTTTTGGATTGCTGTTTGCTGCTGGTTACTTCACAGAAATTCTACTGTGTGATCCATGTATTAATCTCTGACCATTCACAAAGATGTACAATTTTATTTTGATACTGGAGAATGCGATGGTGACATTTATTGGATATGGATTTACAGGTTTCTTTGTGAGACACAAGGCACTACAATAGATTGTCAACTTGTTAATGTCTACACCCGTGTCTGATCCGGGGTGCAGATGCATGGAGTCTGGGAGGCAGGTCAGGTTTCATCACCATAGGTAATTTGTATGGTGTGATTCTGGCTCTCCATGTCAACACGTCTGGTCTCTGGGCCAGGCTCTGACTGAAGATGAATTTTAAAATTTGGTTGATGGTCAGCCATTAGTATCTAACCTGGACAACATTTGTACCTAAACTGAGACCAGTGATAGTCTGTTGATGTGTTCTCCCCCTACCCAAGGTGGATTCCAAATTATTTGTTTTGAAGTAATGTTTGACTGACTGACCTGAATTAGGTTAGAAGCTCTATGCACAGATTTTGTAACAGGCCACTGAGTCTCTCTGTATCACAAGCAGCTGTGAGGTCCAATAACACTGTCAATGATGTCAGATAAATTGGAAGTAATTTTCAGCATAGCTCATTGCAAGGTGTTGACTTTACTGACCAGAACAATAATCGGATATTTGCTATATTTCATGAATTGGGCAAAACTAAGCTATGAATGATAATCATTCTACTGAACTATAATCTCTTAAATCAATTATGTTGATTCTATATTTATGGAACTGAAATATAAACTCCTGTCAAGGTTTTCTAAAACAGAAATAAAATATGTACATTTTATTTTATCGAAGAAAGAACATAACACTTGTGGTGATCAGAATTAGATATTCAATGTCAGGATTCAAAGCAACGATTTCCCACTCCAATATTTTTAAAGTGGTTGACTTCTGAATGATTACATGTTCAGAGTGAGCAAACGATTGAACATACAAATAGAATTAGCGTTCTTATACATTTTAAATAAACAATCAGTTTAATTTCTCACTGAAATGTGCGATCTTCAGCTATTTGCCAGCAATATAAAAATAGCAATAATTCAACATAGACTGAATATTAAACTAAATAAATTATTTGTGTTATTAAATTTTAGTGAATAATAATTTGAAAACTTCCAATTTTCAGAATGAATGATGTTTAATACGAAATGTGGAGAGTGAAAAATAACAACGAACATAATATAGTGACAGTGCAAAGTCAGACCTTTCCAAAGGGTTTTGTGACAAGCAATGACATATTTGTTTTAGTATTTGGAAAACAACATGTAAAATATTCATGTTCTGAGTAATAATTAGATCTCATAATGAAGCTGACCTTGCAATACTTGCATTTTAAATGCTTATGCTGCACCAAATAATCAGATATTTGCGAGCATTTACAACGTGAAATTATTGGATACTGACTTTTATTCACAGCTGGCATATAATAGAGTACAAAACTTCAAAGTACAGGAGGAGGCCATTGGCTAATATGTATGAATCAGCTCCAAAAATGTCTCCCAAGCACCACCCATTTGCCAGCCCTCTCGCTGTTGCCCGTTACATGAATAATTTCCAAATATATATCCAGTTCTCTTTTGAATTTTCATCCACAACTTTCCCAGCCAGACAATTCCAATTCGTAACAACATTCGAAATAAAGACGTTTTTCCTTATTTCACTCCGAGCTGTTTTGCTGACAACATTGTAATTAGAATCCCTTGATGCTGAAATGCCAACTAATAGAGTATTCTTTTTCTACTCTGCAAGTTTTTTCATACTTTGAACTCCACAATAAATTCACATCTTTGTCTGTTCTGCTCCAGGAACAATAACCCTTGCAAGAACTGTAACATACACTACACGGAAAACAAGCAGAAAACTAGTCACCTGAATATATGAACATCAACTAGCTACAAAAGACATGATCCCAACACTAATTTCTTACGTACTGATGAGGAAGTACGCCACTTTGACTAGGTCTGCATATCCATTCTAGGACAGGCCAAACAGAGACAAGCACAAGAATTCCTAGAAACATGGCATTCCAACCGGAACTACATCAACATACACATTAATTTTGACTCCATCCACCATCCTCTGAGAAAAAGGGTCAGAAATGACATCATAGACACAGGAAATTACATCACCAACCCAAGGAAACCGAAACATTTAAATAGAAAGTGGGAGATAACACCAGCACTTCACAGGAGGCTCACTTCCTGAGTACAGTCAATGGAACAAACGAGGAACTGCCATTAGCTATTGCTTCAGAATATATCTGCGTGTTCGTGGCTGCCACCACATAGAATAATTGAATGAAAATGCGAGCCTGCACCACCAAGTGCATATCCAAAGGCTTTTTAAAAGTTTGTGAGATTACCTGATCAATCACCCTAGGAAATGCATTCCAGACACATATCACCAGGGGTAGAACGGCGGCTTAGTGGTTAGCCTCCTGCCATAGAGCGCTGGGGACCCAGGTTTGATTCCAGCATCGGTTAACTGCCTATATGGATTTTGCACATCCTCCCCGTGTTCGCGTGGGTTTCCTCTAGGGATTCTGGTTTCCTCCCACAATCCAAAGATGTGCAGGTTAAGTGAATTGGCCATGCTAATTTGCCCAAAGTGTTCAGGGATGTGTAGGTTAGGTGCATTAGTCAGGGGTAAATATAGGAGGAACGTGTTTGGGTGGGTTACTCTTTGGAGGGTCATTGTGGACTTGTTGGGCCGAAGGGCCTATTTCAACACTGTAGGAACTTTATATTCTATGTCTGTGCCACCCTCTCAGTTCAATACAGATGCCACAAACCATCTCTCAATCCCCTGCCTTTTACTTTAAGAATGTTTCCCTTTGTTTTTGACAATTCTGGTAAGGTAAACAGCTGTTGTCTGTTCATCCTCTCCATACCCCTTATGATCTTGTATTCCTGTACCAGGTTTCCTCCTCAACGTTCCCTGCTGCAAAGAAAAAAGGAGCAAGTTTAGCCCTCGCCCTTCAAAATTTGAGTACTCACTTGACTTGTTAATTCAGATGTGCATCATCTCACATTTATCAGTGTTAAACTTCATCTGCAATTAATCTGGACATAGAAATCACCTGTTTATATCGTCCTGCGGTTAACCCTTTCCTCCTCACTGTGAAGAACCCAGCTAATCTTTGCGTCATCCCCAACATTAACTATCATTCCACTGCCATCCATCTTCCATATTCTCACCATCATCATTTATGAATATCACAAACTTTGATTTCCTTTCTGTTCTCCACATGTTATTCACAAAGGAATAATTAAGAATTACTTTCTCTTGTTGTTTTTATTTTGGGGGAATTGACAGAGTGACGTAGTTAACACCTATTATGACTGTGCTGCAAATACCATTTTCGACACGAAGTTGAATTCACCTTTTACACTCTGTCCCTCAGCATGTCTTATTCATAAAGTTTGTAACTAATTTAGGATTAACTACGGTTTGGTACCTTGCACTGGAACATTAGCCTTTTGTGTGGCACTGTCCTTTGTAACAATAGTCAGAACTGAAGAAATGTTTCATCTGCAGCATGGACACAGATTCATTGCTCGTATCAGTTAATGTGATGAGGATAAATATTCAATTAAATTCTATGTTATGGACAAACTGAAAGAGAACAAATCATATTCTCATGTCTACCTTGAATTGGAAGCAAATACATACTGTTAAAAATTCAAAAATGTTGAGACACAACACCAGGGGAGAAAAAAACCACGTCACCTGCATTTGATGGAGATACAAAACTACAGAGTGAATGTACAATCTGATAAAGAATCAAGTGATAGAAAAATAAGTACATCAAATCTTAATTTTCAATGGAATCAGAGCCCAATTTTCCTGAACAGTGGTGGTTTTCACCCAACCTCACTTTTCCAAAAACAAGCTTTACCCAGCCACTAAAACTTCATTCACCATTCTTCCTCCCCTTCCTACTCTTTCTTTACACTCCTACTTCCCTTGAACTACCCCTTCTGCTGCCACACATTCGTCCATTGATGATATCTCTTCAGACAATTCTTCTGGCACTCCCACTGTAAGTTACACCAGTTCCCTAGTTACTCCCACTTCCACTGGCCATCCCTTACCCCTTTTTGCTTTCCAACTGGCGTGATGAGAGCTCCTGGCTTCTGTGCTGCTATTGGTCATCAGTGAATGATGAGATTGAGATGATCAATGCCCAATGTCTAATAGTGTATGTCTGTCATTGTCTAATGCACCGTGAATCGGGTGTGTTTTTTTTTCCCCAAACAGCGTGGAACTTTTTTTCTGTCTCTCTGTCACAGCGCTTAATCAAACAGTCTCATCCCAAAGAGGAAACACCTCTCCTTAGAATCAGACGTCCATGCATCTGTTTGTCATTTAATGTCGCGAGGGCAGTGACCACATTGTTCAATAAGCCGTGTTCTATCTTTTTTCTCTTTAGTATTTTAACTGATTTTCCAATGTCAGTTGAAGTAAGATCAGAGTAACTTCCCTTGCCATCAAAGTAGCATTTGACTCATGTAGCATCATTGATCCTCAGGAAACTGCGGTCAACGGGAATCGGAGGAAATTCTGCGCTGGTAATTTCCTCAATGAACAATGAAACCTTCCCCAGAACTATTGGGCATGACAAATAAACTCTGCCTTTGCTAGTGCCATCCAAAACCATGGATGAATTTGTTTTATTAGTAACATCAAGATACATTCAGTTTTCACAGTTTGGTCTAACGTCTCAGAAAAGTAAGACCTTGCTGGTTGAGTGTAACCCCAGTGAAATCAGAGCATTACAATAAGGTGACGATTCTGATTATTTTCAATCACTTACTTTCTGATCGTGCAATGTCAGTGCCACTGAGATTAATATTTTCTCTTCCCAACAGCATCACATCACATTTGCTCAAGGCTGCACTATTCCCCAATTTTACTTCATTCTCTAGCTCATAACTTAGAGATGTCTATGAGCCTCTGGAACCTGCCACCCCACCCATGCCCTGCAATCTGAGTCCATCCCCTCCCCCAAGCCCACCTCCTGTCGTGTATTCACCATCCCTCCTAAACTTCCACGCTCTCATGCTGAATGTTCTGTACTCAACAAAGGTCTCAGCTTTATCCCTTTGTGCCCCACTTTAATGAATTTCGGGCGCGACATAATGTTGATCTCTTCTTCCAACATCTTCTCCTCGGTGTCCATTTCTTTGGGCAAGAGTCCACTCCCCATCCCATACACCTTTCGCCCAGCTCCAGCACTCTCCCTCCACCTGGACCCATTCCTCTGGCGTTTACTTGAACTCAATCTGTTCATTGAGAACGCTCCATGGGAGTTTGTTTGTCTTACATTCTCTATATCGCCCTCACCCTATCCAACCTATCACCCTCTGAACAGACACTACACTGTATGCTTCGATGCAACACTGACTATGTTATTCAGCCTGTGCCGATAGGGGTGGTGTTGCTGTAGTCTGGTGGACTCACCTCTACATTTCAGTGGCTGAGTGCCAGCTCTCAGATACCTCCACATATCACCTGCTGGTCCATAACCATACCATGGCAAATCAGGCTATTTTATTAACTAAATCTGACCACATTTCATCTAGAGATTCCCACTCACTCGCCCATCCCCCATTCACCCCCCACCTAACAGTCCCGAAGCTCATGGCCCTCTGATAGCAGAGTTCGCTTTTATCTCCTCCTGAAAATCCACAAACAGAACTGTCTGGGCAGACCCATTGCTTCAGCCTGCTCCTGCCATTCAGAGGGGTTGCATGGATATACATGTGGGCCCAAGATATACCTGTTCCTTCATGGGGTAAGTAGACCATTCCCTGTTCCAGTTCTATTCCAGCCCCCAACCACAACTCTTTCTCCAATACGTAGATGATATAATCACTGCTGCTCCTCTCCCTTGTCCAGAATTGGAAACGTTCATCGTTTCCAATTTGCACCCCTCTCTCATTTTCACCTGGTCTATGTCTGACTCATCCCTTCCTTTCCTCGACATCTCTGCTTCTATTTCTGGGGATAGACCGGTCACTGATATCCAGTATTAACCCACCAACCCCCACAGCTACCTGGACTATACATCCTCACATCCTGTTTACTGCCCATTCCATTCTCCCAGTTCCTTCGTCTCCACCGCATTGCTTCTGATGATGTCAACTACAAAAATGTGGCCTCTGAAATGTCCACCTTCTTCCTCAACCGAGAATTCCCCAGCACTGTTATTGACAGGGCCCTCAACCAGTTCTGACCCATCTCCTGCACTTCTACCCTCACCCTCTCTCCTCCCTCCTGCAACAGCGTTAGAGGTCTCCCTGTCCTTACCTACCATCCCACCATCATTCACATGCATAAGATCATCAGTCTGCATTTCCCCCACCTCCAGCGAGATGCCACCACCAGACACATATTTTCCTCCTCTCCCTTTTCCACCTTCTGAAGTGATCATTTCCTCCAGGACACCCTGGTCCGCTCGTTATTCACTGCCCCCCCCCCACCCCCCACCATCTCCCCTACCCCCATCACAGGTACATTTCACTTTCCCCTGCTGGAGGTGTTACACTTTCCCATTTACCCCCTCCCTCGTCACTAACCAAGGGTCCAAACATATCTTCCAGGTGAAGCAGCATCCTATCAACATTTCCCACAATCCGATCTACTACATTATCTGCTCACATTGTAGTCTGCTCTACATTGGGGAAACTAAAGGTAGACTGGGTGACCACTTCACAGAATATCAAAGCTGTACCTATGCAAAAAACCCTGAGTTTGCAGTTGCCTGCCAGTTTAATACCCCATCCTGTTCCCTGGCCAATATCTCTGTGTCAGCCTTGCTGCAGTGTTCCAGGACATTTCAACGCAAGCTGGAAGAACAACACCTCATTTTCCGCGGGCGGACCCTACAGCCATTCAGACTCAAAATAATATTCAAAATTTTAGGGACTGAACTCCTCAATGCCCCCTACCCATACACCAGGCCTAGTTCTCACGTGGTCTTCCATTACTCACCCCCAATTGTTAGCTACTAACAGTCTCCATTAACAGCTATTCAGTCTCTGCTGTATATTAATCAACATTTTCAGGGCTACCATCTGTTCTGATGAAGGGCCACTGAACTAGAAACGTTAACTCTGATTTCTCTGCACAGATGCTGCAAACCTTTTGCAGCAACTTCGGTTTTTGTTTCAACAATGTCTCACAATGTCTTTGTATCACAACGCAATACGTCATGGATATTTGGAGCTCTGTCAAATATAGGAACTTTGTAATTTCTCGTTTAATGTCCATAAACATATATTCGAGATTCGACTAAGATAGCAACTTTGCTTATATCGTTCAGATCAGTCAATTTGTCACAGTTCGGAAAGAAAAAGAATTCGATAGAGGGAAACTCAGCAGGTCTGGCACCCTCCGAGCAGAGATACACAGAATTAACCTTTGATTTCAGTATGACTTTTTCAGAACAGTCTCACATCGTATTCGATATGTTAACTCTGTTTCTCTCTGCAGATACTTCCTGATCCGTTGCGCTTCTACCATCATTTTCTGTTTATATTTCATGTTTCCGTATCACTATATTTCATGTTTCTTGATAGGGTTACATGCTGAATTTGGTTACATACGGACAATATCGTCCTTTCCTGTTCCTATCATAGGTGGTGTGTCTGTGACACCTGTGTTACGGCCGATATCTGTTTCTTCTTCAAGATGCAAAGGATAAAAGAATATTTTTCTGATTATCCTGTAAATCTCAGGAACTCCACTTTGTTTGAAAATACATTTTAGAGGCAGCTGAAATTTCATGAGATAATAGGAATAGATTATTGATGGTGGAGCACTCTGTGTCCTTCATTGAATGAGCTTGTCTACCCGCTCTCCAAAGGCTTTGATTACATATCACAGAATTATTTGCAGCAAAAGTGGGGGAAACTCAACCCATTGTCTCTTCCAGCTTGGAATGACTATATCTCTACTGTTAGTCTCCTGTATTGTCCCCATTGCCCTTCACATTTTTTTACGAGTGTCTGCTTTTAATTGCAAGTATCCTACCAGATATGAACAATACGATAAATCTCAAACAAAAAGAAAAACAGAATGTAGAGGGCAAGCTCAGCAGATCTGGCAGTATCTGTGAAGAGAAATCAAAGTTAATGTTTCAGGTCCGGTGAATTTACTCAATCTGTATTCCCAATGATTAAACAGTATGTATATAAAATATAGTTCACTTTATTACATGTAATATTATCCTTTTAGTTCACATTGTCATTCAGCATTGCATCTCCCAAATATTGATTGTTTCCTTGCTATGCATTAGATTTAATTCTGTCTGTCAGAAAGAGGGATGATGACTGGGGGTGGGCAAAGTAAGATCGACATTAGTAAGATTAATATTATTTGAAAAGTGAGAGATGTCAATTTGTCAGTCTAATAATGGTAGGGAAGGAAGTGTTCCTGAGCATGCCGGTCCATGTGTTCAAGTCCCTGTGTCTCCTCCCTGTTGGAAGAAGCTGTAGGAGATCATTACTGTTTTGGGAGAGATTTTTGATGTTGCCAGCCTTTCTGCGACAATGACAAGTATAAATGGATGGAAGGTTGTCTTCTTTGATGGTCTGGACTGTGCACACAGCCGTCCGTAGTTTCTTATGGTCCTAAGCACAGCAGTTACCATGTCAGGTCATTGTGCACCCGAATAGAATGCCTTGAGTTGCCAGTGTACGGAACATTGGGAGATGGACGGTTTCATAATAGTTAGATGTAACAATTGGCTGTTAAATTGATACCCACGTTCTGGTTGCTGTTTTGACAACAATTGAAATGTAACTGATAATTTTAAATTATGTCCTCTATATCAAAACCTTGTTGAGTGAATTGTATTGCCAACATCGAACCAATGAGCCATCACATGCTTCAAACGAATAGAGAAGCCAACACCATCACAACGAAGGAGAAAGAGACAGAAACAAAGGGAAGGAGCGAGAGAACACAGCAAGGGAAACAGATGGACAGTCAGTCAAAGAGAGAATTGAAACAAAACAAGGAAACAAGCAGTCACATGTGCAGGGAGAAGGGAAGATAATAGGTTCAGGGAAAGAAACAGAAGACAGGGAAAAGGAAAACACAGGGAAACAGACAGTGTGAGAGAAACAGGGAGAGACAAAGGTCACAGGGAGCTAGGGATAGGTCAAGGGGAGCAGGGGGAAAGGGAGGAGCTGGGGTGAGGACCGGAGAGACCTGGGCGTGAGCACTGGAGAGAGGTGAGGATTTATTTTGTCCTAGGAAGATCATGGTAAGAATGGATATACTGAACGATGGCTGTAAAACATGTCTGAGAGGCATATAGGTTATGCTGCACAGGGCATGCGCTAGGCGAGATCAATATGAACAAAATCAGCATTATCTGAGATTAGAGAGTCCATTCATCAGTCTAATAACAGCTAGGAAGAAGCTGTGCATGAACTTGCTGCTCTGTGTGTTCAAGCGTCTTTTTTCATTTAGCCTGATGGAAGAGGTTTTGGGAGATCTTTACAGGCATATGATGGGTCTTTGGCAATGTTAGAACAAAGAACATTCCAGTACAGGAACAGGCCATTCGTCGGTCCAAGCCTGCGCCGATCCAATTCCTCTATCTCAACCTGTCTCCTATTTTCTAAAGTTCTGTATCCCTATGCTCCCGGCCCATTCATGTATATATCCTGAAACATCTTAAATGGACCAACACTGGTCACAATTCTCCATTTTGAGAAACTCCCTTCCCCTACTACGCTCTGTCCCCTGTTGCCAATCCAGTTCTTTATACATGTAGATAGCACACCCTGGACACCATGTGACTTCACTTTCTCCATAACCTGACCATGGGAAATCTTATCAAACGTCTTCCTGAAGTCCATGTACATGACATCTACAGCACCTCCCTCATCATTCAACTTTGTCACTTGCTCAAATAATTCTATTAATAAGACATGACCTTCCCTGCACTAACCATGTTGCCTATCACTGATAAGACCATTTTCATCCAAATGAGAATAGATCCTATCCCTCAGTATCTTCTCTCGAAAGAATCCCTACTCCAGACTTCAGGCTCACCGGTCTATTATTAACTGGATTATTCACGCAACCCTTCTTAAACAAGGGGATTAGAAACTTTCCAGTCCTCTGGGACCTTAGTTGTGTTAAAGGATGTGACAAAGATATCTGTTAAGTCCCCAGATATTTCCTCTCTCCCTTCCCTCAGTAATTTTGGATAGATGTTGGCAGCCTTAGTGCGGCAACGAGCCGTGTAAATAGAGTCAATGGTTGGGAGATTGGAGCCCGTAATAGTCTGGGCTGTGAACACAATGTTCTGAAGTTTCTGATGGTCCTGGGCAGAGCGTTGCCATACCAGGCCATTACACACTCGGACAGTACGTTCACAATAGTGCATCTGTAGACGTAGCGCATGATAAATCTCCTGAGCCAAGTGAGGAAGGAGAGGCGTTTTTGAACAATCTTGACTGTCACACCTCTGTGAGAAATCGAGGGTAGGTTGCCAGTTATCATCACTCCGATGGACTTGACGCTCTGCACTGTCTCGACTGTTGATATAGATAGGGGCTTATTCCCCTCCTTTCATTCTAAACTCAATGACGAGTTCTTTACTTTGCCGAATTTGCGAGGGAGGTTTTTATCATTCCGCCATTCAACCAAACCTACTGTCTCCTTTCTGTGTTCAGACTCATCGTTGTTTGATATCACTCCTGCTTTGGTGATGTCATCAGCAAACTTACAGTTGGCATTAGTTGGAATTTGGCAACACAGCCACGTGTGTACCAGAGTACAGTAGGGGGCTGAGGACACAGCCGTGTGTGTGCAGGGAGTACAGTAGGTGGCTGAGGACACAGCCAGGTGTGTACAGGAGTACAGTAGGTGGCTGACAACACAGCCGGGTGTACCGGAGTACAGTAGGGGGCTGATGACAATGCCGTGTGTGTACAGGGAGTACAGTAGGATACTGATGACAAAGCCGTGTGTGTACAGGGAGTACAGTAGGTGGCTGACGACACAGCCGGGTGTACCGGAGTACAATACCGTGTGTGCACAGGGAGTACAGTAGGATGCTGATGCCAAAGCCGTGTGTGTACAGGGAGTACAGTAGGGGGCTGAGGACAAAGCCGCGTGTGTACAGGGAGTACAGCAGGTGGCTAATCACAAAGCCATATGTGTACAGAGAGTACAGCAGGGGGCTGATGACACAGCCGTGTTTGTGCAGGGAGTACAGTAGGGGGCTGCGGACACAGCCATATGTGTACAGGGAGTTCAGTAGGGGGCAGAGGACACAGCTGTGTGTGTACAGGGAGTACAGTAGGGGGCTGAGGATGCAGCCATATGTGTACAGGGGGTACAGTTGGGGGCTGAGGGCACATCTCTTGGTATAAAGGGAGTACAGTCGGGGGTGAGGATACAACCATGGGTGAACACGGAATACAGTAGGGGGATGAGGGCATAGCCATCGGTGTACAGAGATTGCAGTAGGGGGCTGAGGGAACAGCCGTATGTGTACAGGGAGTACAGTAGGAGGCTGAGGACACAGCTGTTTGTGTACACCGAGTACAGTAAGAGGCTGAGGACACAGCCTTTGGTATACAGGAAGTTCAATAGGGGACTGAGGACACAGCCGTGGTGTAGAGGGAGTACAGTAGCGGGCATTGGACACAGCCATGGATGTACAGGGAGTACAGTAGGGGGCTGAGAACACAGCCATGTGTGTACAGGGGGTGCAGTTGGGGGCTGAGGGCACAGTCGTGTGTGTGCAGGGAGTACAGTAGGGAGATGAGGACACAGCCTTTGGTATACAGGGAGTACGGTAGGGGGCTGAGGACACAGCCGTGGATGTAAGGGAGTACAGTAGGGAGCTGAGGGACACAGCCGTGTGTGTACAGGGAGTACAGTTGGGGGCTGAGGGCACATCTCTTGGTATACAGGGACTACAGTCGGGGGTGAGGATACAGCCATGGGTGAACACGGAATACAGTAGGGGGCTGAGGGCACAGCCGTATGAGTACAGGGAGTACAGTAGGGGGCTGATGACAAAGCTGTGTGTGTATAGGGAGTACAGTAGGGGACTGAGGGATACGGCCATGTGTGTACAGTAGTACAGTAGATGGCTGTGGACACAGCCGGGTGTGTACAGGAGTACAGTAGGTGGCTGAGGACACAGCCAGGTGTGTGCTGGAGTATAGTAGGTGGCTGAGGACACAGCCGGGTGTACCAGAGTATAGTAGGGGGCTGATGACAAAGCTTGTGTGTGTACAGGGAGTACAGTAGGTGGCTGATGACAAAGCCGTGTGAGTACAGGGAGTCCAGCAGGGGGCTGATGACGCAGCTGTATTTGTACAGGGAGTACTGTAGGGGACTGCGGACAGTCATACGTGTACAGGGAGTACAGTAGGGGGCAGAGGACACAGCCATGTGTGTACAGGGAGTACAGTACGGGGCAGAGGACTCAGCTGTGTGTGTACAAAGAGTACAGTATGGGGCTGAGGACACAGTCGTGTGTGTACAGGGAGTACAGTAGGGGGCTGAGGACACAGCCGTTGGTATACAGGTAGTATAGTAGGGGGCTGAGGACACAGCCATGGTGTAGAGGGGGTACAGTAGCGGGCATTGGACACAGCCGTGGTGCAGAGGGAGTACATTAGGGGGCTCAGGACACAGCCATATGTGTACAGGGTGTACAGTTGTGGCCTGAGGGCACATCTCTTGGTATACAGGGAGTACAGTCGGGGGTGAGGATACAGCCATGGATGAACACGGAATACAGTAGGGGGATGAGGGCGCAGCCATATGTGTACAGGGAGTACAGTAGGGGGCAGAGGACACAGCCGTGTGTGTACAGGGACTACAGTAGGTGGCTGAGGACTCTGCCTTTGGTATACGGGGAGTACAGTAGCGGGCATTGGACACAGCCCTGGATGTACAGGGAGTACAATAGGGGGCTGAAGACACAGCTGTGTGTGTACAGGGGGTACAGTTGGGGGCTGAGGGCACATCTCTTAGTATAGAGGGACTACAATCGGGGGTGAGAATACAGCCATGGTTGAACAGGGAATACAGTAGGGAGATGAGGGCACAGCCATCGGTGTACAGGGAGAACAGGAGAGGCTGAGGACACAGTCTTTGGTATACAGGGATGACAGTGGGGGCTGAGGGAACAGCCGAATGTGTACAGGGAGTACAGTAGGGGGCTGAGGGTACAGCTGTGTGTGTACAGAGAGTACAGTAGGGGGCTGAGGACACATCCTTCAGGAGCTCCAGTGTTGAGTGTTATTGTGGCGGAGGTGCAGATACCTACCTTCACTAATTCTGGTCTGTTGGTCAGAAACCGGGACACCCAGTTGCAGAGGGTGGAGCCACGACTAAGGTGACGGAATTTTGAGATCAGTCTGGAGGGAACAATGATGTTTAAGGTGGAGCTGTCGTCAATGAGCAGGAGTCTGGTGTAGGTATCTTTGTTGTCCAGGTGTCCTTGGGATGAGTGCAGGGCTCGGGATACGGCATCTGTTGTGGACCCGTTACATCAGTCGGCATATTATAGGGGAACAAGTTAGATTGGGAGATTGGAGTTCATGTGCGCCATAACCAGCCTTTCAAATCACTCCATGTTTATTGAGGTTAGAGCCTCTGGGCATAAATCATTAAGTCATTAAAGCATGAGCTTTCTCACTTACAAGGTAGATGTTGGTGTTCTTGAAGCAGGTGGGGACTTCAGCTTGTGGGAGGGAAAGGCTGAAATTGTATGTGAATACCTCTGCCAGTTGGTCCTCACAGGATCTGAGAGCTCAACCGGGAACACTATCCAGGCCCGTCGCTTTCCTTGATTTGACCTGCAGGAAGACTGATCATGCCTGCAGCGGTGACAGCGGGCACAGGTGCATCCGAGGCTGACGGGGCAGGTTTCACACTGGCAGTCACACAGTTATTCATCACAGACATCCCTTCGCCGACCTCCCTCCCTCTATCGTCATCAATACACAGTGACATGGTTGGTGTGAGAACCACTCAGTTCGTGTTGAGACGGAGTGACATCAATAGACTGGGATTGTGCGCCATACCGAAGTAACCTCACAACAAAAGGTGGTAGGGTGTGCTTCTACTGAGAGTCAATGGTGCAGGGACTGAAGACTTTACCGGTGTAACTCAAGTCAAGCCACTGCTTCAACCTGAATGGAGTCAAGCATCTTGAGTGTTGTGCATTGTAGATGGTGCACGGTCCTAAGGGAGCCAGGAAATATATTATATATGAACAAACTGAACAAAGGACTTGAGGGCAGTTTTGCTAAGTTTGCAGATGATATTGAGGAAGCGGGGAAGCTGCAGAAAGGCTTGAACAGTTTAGGACTGTGGGAAAAGACGTGGCTGATCGAAAACAATATAGGAACGTGTGAGAATATGCATTTTGGTAGGCCGAATAGAGGAGACACTATGTTCTAATAAGATCCATTAAATCTGAAGCACAAAAGTATTTTGAAGCAACTCGTCCTCTCTTATGGTTAACGTACATGTTCACTTGGCAGTTCGGAAAGCAAAAGCAATGTTCGCATTCAATTCAAGAGAGCAAGAATGCAAGACGGGAGACATACTGCTGAGAATGTAATGGGCTATGGACAGACGGCATTTGGCCAATTGTGAGCTGTTTTGCAAACTATCTCTGGAGAAAGATCTGCTGGTGTTGGAGGTTGGGGATGACGGCTGTTATAAGAGCGGCAGTGTGTACCCCATGGAATTTAGAAGCATTGTGGGGCTTTGTGGGGCGGGGGGGGGGGGGGGGGGGGTCTGATTGAAACTAATGGATTACTGCCAAGGTTGATACAGTCAGTATGTAGAAGATATTTCCACTTTTCATAGAGACAATGACAAAATGGCACAGTATCAGAGTGAAAGAATGGGCTGAATCGCCTAAATCTATTGCTACATCTCATGCCCTTAAGGTCATAGGGTCTATTATTCAGTATAGACTTGTAAGTCTCTGACCTGCTGTTGTAACCCTTGTATTTGTATGTTGATTTGACTTCATGTTCTGGACAATGGTAACCCGTGTGATATGGACGGTGGGAATATTCAGTGTCAACCAGTATTCCATCAATATTTTGAATATGAGCTGCTATCAGTGAGTCTCATCTGGCGGGAGTACATTCTCTCTACGATGAATGTCATTTTCTGTCTGGTACTTTCGAAGGATTGATCCTGTTATGCCAGTATTGTTCATTTAAACAAATCAGGTGTAATTTATCACAGCACTCAGCAACAATATGACATCGAATACTGAACACACATCTAATAACAGAAAAGTCTAAAATGTTCAATATTAGAAACACTGCTTTCCTGTTAGTGTTCAAATCAGATAACCTGACACATCGAGATGATCAACTTGGAACTATTTTTTTTTAAAAAGTTTTTTTTGGATGTGGGCATCGCTGGATGTGCCCAGCATTTCTTGCCCGTCCCCAGTTGCCCTTGAGATGTTGGTGCTGAGCTGCCTTCGCGAACTGCTGCAAACTACCTACTGTGCGGTGACCCACTATTGATTAAAGAGGGAGTTCCAGGCTTTTCACGCAGCAACAGTGAAGGAAAGGTGATATATTTCCAAATCAGGATGTTGACTGGTTTGGAGGGGAATGTGAAGGTGGTGGGGTTCCCAAAAGTCTACTGCCCTTGTCATTCCAGATGGAAGTGTTTGTGAGATTGGAAGAGGCTGTCTGAGGATAATAGACAATAGACAATAGGTGCAGGACGAGGCCATTCAGCCCTTCGAGCCTGCACCGCCATTCAATATGATCATGGCTGATCATTCCTAATCACTATCCTGTTCCTGCCTTATCTCCATAACCCTTGATTCCACTATCTTTGAGAGCTCTATCCAACTCTTTCTTAAATGAATCCAAAGAGAGTGGGCCTCCACTGACCTCTGGGGCAGAGCATTCCACACAGCCACCACTCTCTGGGTGAAGAGGTTTCTCCTGAGCTCTGTCCTAAATGGTCTACCCCGTATTTTTAAGCTGTGTCCTCTGGTTCGGCACTCACCCATCAGTGGAAATATGTTTCCTCCTGCCAGAGTGTCCAATCCTTTCATAATCTTATACGTCTCAATCAGATCTCCTCTCAGTCTTCGAAACTCAAGTGGAAACAAGCCCAGTCGCTTCAGTCTTTCGGTGTAAGGTAATCCTGCCATTCCAGGAATTGACCTCGTGAATCTACGCTGCACTCCCTCAATAGCCAGAATGTCTTTCCTCAAATTTGGAGACCCGAACTGCAGACAGTACTCCAGTTGTGATCTCACCAGGGCCCTGTACAGCTGCAGAAGAACCTATTTGCTTCTATACTCAAAGCTTTCTGAAAGTCCAGGTACACTGCATCGACTGGATCTCCCTCGTCCAACTTCAGAGTTACATCCTCAAAAAATTCAAGAAGATTAGTCAAGCATGATTTCCCCTTCATAAATCCATGCTTACTCTGTCCTATCCTGTTACTACTATCCAGATGTGCAGTAATTTCATTCTTTATAATAGACTCCAGCAGCTTTCCCACCACTGAGGTCAGACTAACTGGTCTATAATTTCCTGCTTTCTCTCGCCCACCTTTCTTAAAAAGTAGTATAACATTAGCCACCCTCCAATCCTCAGGAACCGACCCCGAATCTATTGAACTCTGGAAAATAATTATCAACGCATCCACGATTTCCCGAGCCACCTCCTTCAGTACCTTAGGATGCAGACCATCAGGCCCCGGGGACTTATCAACCTTCAGACCTAACAGTCTCTCCAACACCAAATCCTGGCAAATATAAATTCCCTTAAGTTCAGGTCCTTCAGCCACTGTTACCTCAGGGAGATTGCTTGTGTCTTCCCCAGTGAACACAGATCTGAAGTACCCATTTAATTTCTCTGCCATTTCTTTGTTCCTATTAATATATTCCCCTGTTTCTGTCTTCAAGGGCCCAATTTTTGTCCTAACCATTTTTTTTTTGCCTTGCACACACCTAAAAAAGCTTTTACCATCCTCCTTAGTATTCTTGGCCAGTTTACCTTCGTACCTCATTTTTCCTCTGCGTATTTCCTTCTTAGTAATCCTCTGTTGCTCTTTAAAAGCTTCCCAGTCCTCAGTTTTTCCACTTATCTTAGCTATGTTATACTTTTTCTCTTTTAACTTTATATGTTTCTTTACTTCCCTCGTCAGCCACGGCCGCCCATGCCTCCTCCCGGGATCTTTCTTCCTTTTAGGAATGAACTGATCCTGCAACTTCTGCATTACACACAGAAATATCCACCATTGTTCCTCCACAGTCATCCCTGCTAAGGTATTGCACCATTGACCTTTGGCCAGCTCCTCCCTCATAGCTCCATAGTTCCCTTTATTCAACAGAAGTACTGCCACTTCCGACTGTCCCCTCTCCCTCTCAAATTGCAGATTGGACCTTATTGTATTATGGTCACTACTTCCCAATGGCTCCTTCACTTCGAGGTCTCTGACCAATTCTGGTTCATTACACAATACCAGATCCAGAATTGCCTTCTCCCTGGTCGGCTCCATCACCAGCTGCTCCAAGAATCCATCTCTGAGGCACTCCACAAAGTCTCTTTCTTGAGGCCCAATACCATCCTGATTCTCGCAGTCTACCTGCATGTTAAAATCTCCCATAACAACTGTAGTGACATCTTTGCGACAGGCCAATTTCAGCTCCTGTTTTAACTTACATCCGACATCCAGACTACTGTTTGGGGGCCTGTAGATTACTCCCAAGAGGGTATTTTTACCCTTAGTATTTCGAAGCTCTATCCACACTGACTCTACATCCCCTGACTCTTGGTCCCCCCGCGCAAGGGACTGAATATATTCCCTTACCAACAAGGCCACCCCACCCCCTTTGCTCGTCAGTCTGTCCTTACGATAGCACGTGTAGCCTTGAATATTCATTTCCCAGGCTTTGTCCACTTGAAACCACGTCTCAGTTATCCCCACAATATCGTATCTGCCAATTTCCAAAAGAGCCTCAAGCTCGAGTAGCAAACTCGATGGACCAAACGTACTACTGCACCGCCTATTTTATAGTTTCTCAAGGTTACTCACATTAACGGATATGTGTATCGTGTGGGGTAAGTGCATTGAGGAGATTTTTTTTCATGAACGAGAATGGGGGAGGCTCAATGTGTTGTATGATCAATTCCTTTCCCGCTGTTTCTGTGCAGTCTGTGTGAAAGCTCTGTAAATGTTGTCAAAAGTTTTCAGATGTTAGGAAGGATGTCTTTGCAGGGTCGACATTGATGCTGAATCCGGGTGTTTTGTCCGGTTTCATCCTTTCAGACCTCTGAGTAGTTAAATAAAAATGAATGCTTTGCTTGGCCGTTTCAGAGACCATTGAAATGTTTATCACATGTCAGGGTATTTGGAGTCACTTTTAGTCCAGCCCAGGAAATCATGGGAGATTCACTTCCTAAACGTACATTGGAGAAGGAAATTCTGTTTACAATCCATATTGGCTTCAAGGTGACTGTTACTGACCCCAGATTTTAGATCTCGATATTTTATGAATTGTTTTTAACTTCCACCCGCTGTCAGAGCATTAGCCTGGTCTGGATTAGTAATCCAGTGACATTTCCACAACACTATCTCCACATGGGGACCTGTCGGAAACTGCACTGCGCAGGGTATTTCTGTGCTGCTTGACATCTTTGTCAAAAAGAACTCCCACCGATTTGACTGTCGTGATGGGACTGAGGGGGTGATAATTGGTCAGATTGTAATTATTCCACACTTAGAGGACTGGACATAGCTGGGTAATTATCCACATTGCCAGGGAGATGTTAGAGTTGGAGTTGGACTGAAACAGCTTCCTCAGGGACACGGCTTGTTGTGTAGCACAAGGCTTCAGTCCTGTTGCAGGAATGGGGTCAGGACCCATTGCCTTTGTCGTATCTATTGTGTTCAACTGTTTCTTCCTCTCACATGCGGCAAATCGACTTAGTTGAAACTGGCATCTGTGAGTTTGTGGGCATCATGATGGGGGTGAGGTGTATCATCGACTCAACACTTCTGGCAGAGGATGATGCAGATAAAACATCCTTCTCTTTTACACTGATGTGCAGGTGTGTTCCATTATTTAGGATGGGGGTTTGTGGACCCCTTTCCTCCAGTCATTTGTTTAATCGTCCATCACCATTTATGACTGAATGTGACAGGACTGCAGGGCTTCGTTCAGATCTGTTGGTCAAGTCCGGTAGCTTTAATGAGTTAGCATCAGGTTAAAGTTCATGTGATTCTGACTCTGATATGTTCACCCACACTCGTCACTGAGCCATAGATGGTGTTCATGGTAATGACAAACTGAGGTGTTACCCTGGCAAAAAGTTACAGGTTGTGTATGAATGCAGGTCTGCTTCTCCTGCTGCTGTGGTTACAGCACTACATGAATACGCAGTTTCGAGCTGCAATATCTGCAATGCAATTCTGCTGTCTGTTCCCCAATTCTCACTGAGACCCATTCACTCATCAGCCCTGCACTCAGTGACCTAACCTGGTTTCTGATGTGGAAATGCTTCCATTTTCATACTCTCATTCTGCTCAGGGTCTGTCTCCCCGGGTCTTGCTTCCAATCTGACACATTCCGCAAAAGCATTTAACTGATCTTAATTCCAATATTCAATTCACCTGAATCTTTTTCCTTGAGAAATACCATCTTCTGTGTTTAAAGTGAATGTGTTTCCTCTGTTTCTCTCCCTGACCATGCTTAAGAGCTCTGTAGTGTCAGTGATGCCAGCATTATGTAGTTTCAGAGCCAATGAATTCTCTGAATTCCAAATCATCTTCACCACATTGTATGTTTTCTCTTTTGGTTTGATGCCTTGTAAATCATGGCTGCCTTGTCCTCCCATGAGTAAGTTTCATCTTCTTGGGGTTGCATTTCTAGTATTATCTTCCGAATTATCCCCACAAATTTCTGCTATTGCTGCTCCATAGTCTTTCCTGCTCAGCTCCCCTTCCAATTAACTCTGGCCAGATCCTCCCACATGTCTTTCTGGATCCATTGCTTAATTATAACCACATTACATCTTAAAGAAAGCATTGCCAATAAACTGAAAGAAGGAGTTTTGAGAGATGGGCCACGAAGAATGACTGGTGGATTTCTTAACTAGATACAAAGGGAGAATGAGAGAGAGAGAGAGAGAGAGGAAATAGATATGGAGATGTGGAAAATGAGAAAATTATATTATCGGAAGAAGTAGATATACTTCCCTCAACATTTTGGCAATTCCTGTGTGCTGTGGTCCTTTGTACAGTGCACGTACAACAGAGCAATATGTTCAAATGCTGGGTCTGATGCCATAACTTTTCTCTCCAACAATATGACAGACACTAGCTTTGGAAAGAACCCAGTAGGCCAACATATCTAATTCCTGGTAGAAAGGGGATTAACTGAAATAAGTTGGGAAACCAGAAACAAGAATTTACAACACACATCCTGATAAGAATGAGAGACTAGAGTTGGGAATTCCAGAAAAGGGGGAACGTTGAGAGAAAGGGAAGGTATCACTTCAGATGAGGATCAAATAATGGTTATAAAGTTTTACATCGTGTGCATCATTTTTCGTTAACTGTGTCTCCGTTGTTCATTCAGACTGTGTTGTACACATATGAACAATCTTCCTTATCTGAACACACACTGATTAAACAGTGTATAAAAAATCATTTTTCCTCCATTTCAGACGGTCCTGTTGTCGTGCTAGCAGGATATATGAACACCAGCTAGCTACCAAAAGACATGACTAGTAGCTTACTCTCACTAGTTTCCATACATGCAGAAAAAGAAGGGCACCACGTTGACTGTGACAACACACACTTCCTAGGACAAAGCCACGCACGAAAGTTCTTAGAAGCATGGCATTCTAGCCAGAAGTACATCAATAAACCCATCAATTTCGATCCCATTTACCTTCCCTTGATCAAAAAACTGGAAATGACATCACGCAACTTAAGAAACCAAGACCTAGAAATAGAAAGACACGACATACCACACATGCGTCACCAGAGACTCTCACTGATTATGTTACCAGTTATGGTGACGAAATATCTGAAAACAAACCTTCAAGCTCAGCGAGTTAACATACATACTTATAAATGGTTATTTTTCTCTTAATCGTGGAATTTGCGACTACTTTGTCACTCATGTTTTAACAGAGTATGAGGCGAGGTGAGCTTTTCTGGGTGTGTGGTTTGAATTAAAAGAGGTGTTCAACATCGACATCATAACAATTTGAGGGCTTGTCGTATGGGATTTAGACAGATTTGAACAGATTTGGGGTACAAAAGGTCCCAGTAGATTCCATCACTTGGCAGTTAGTGACCTAGATCTTCAAATAAAACAGTTGAGAAAATTCATTTAATTTTGTTTTCTTGTGGTTGGTTAATTTAAAAGAAATGGCTTTTAATATTACTAAAAAGGTTCTGAGGTTTGAAGATGGTACCCAAATTTGCCAAGAAAGTGTAGAAAGACAAAGGAAGGACATACTTTTAGAATTAACATGTAGATTAGAATTGGGTTTCACCAGAGACAAAAGGAAAGCTGTCATCATAATGGAGTTGGCCAAGCACTTTGATGTATCAGAGAAGTAGGCAACTGCAGTCGAGTTCGAAAAAACTTAAATTGCAAATATGACAACTGCAGTTAGAAGATAAAGAGAGAGACTGAAAGAGAGAGAAGATAGAGAAAGAGAAAGAGAGGAAAAAGGAAGAGAGGGAGAATTTGAAATTGAGAAGTTTGGAATTAGATAAGAAAGTTAAATTAGCAGGATGAAGATGAAGGGAGAATGTAGGATGTATACAACTATGTTAATACATTGCGATATTTCGGTACGAAAAATGCCAAAACCGTTCTTATTTCATTTGCGAAATTGGCTCGGCAGATGGCATGTCCAGTGAACCAGTGGGTAATGCTACTTCAGACTAAGCTGGTGGGTACAGCTTGAGAGGTATGTGCAGTGCTGTCACATGAGGGAACCAGAGATTATGCAGATGTCAAACGGGCTAGTTTGAGTGCTTATGAATTGGTACTAGAAGAATATAGACTGCGGTTCAGAAATGTAGAGACGGAACCAAGTCTGACTTATATTGAGTTTGAAAGAATTAAACACAGTCATTTTGATAGAAGGGTGCAGGCCTTAAAAATGGATAAGACCTGTGAGGCTCGAAGGGAGATTATTCTGCTGGAGGAGTTTAAAGACTCACTTCCAGAGATGGTAAGAATTCATGTGAAAGAACAGAAAGTTCAAGAAGTGAGAAACACAGCAGAAATGGCAAGTGAGTATGCATTGGTGCATTAGATGAAATTTAGCTTCTGGGAGGATTTTCATCCTGTGAGGGATAGAAATTGGGAGATGGGGGGATCCTACGCTACAAAACATAGAGAAAAGCACACTGTGAATAGTTTACCACAGGTGAAAATACAAGTCCAAGCAGTTGAAAGGAAGTGAAAGGCCTCAGGTGTTCTTACAATAACGTAGTGGAAACATAAAAATAACAGTGCCGATTGTTTAAGAAGGGCACGATGAAAAGGTGTTTTCACTGCAGTAAGCTGGGACACACAGTGCTGGGCATTCAAGGAATACACTTTGGGAAAAGATGTTATAAAGGAGTTTAAGCCAGTGGCATTAGTGAAACTGGTAAAGGAGACCCCAAGTGGAGCCGATGAGCTGCAGGAGAGTGCACAGCCGAGACAGGGGCTGTGTATGGAGTCAGTACCTGATCGCTATAAAGAATTTGCCTCCGTAGATAAACCTTAATAAGGAAAACTGGGATGTGGGGGAGGACAAGTAGTTATAATTTTCCAAGATACGGGACCTGCTCAGTCTCTAATAGTTGAGAAGTAAGGGGCCGGAAAGGCATAACAGATCAGGCAGCATTCGAAGAGCAGGACAATCGACATATCAGGTATAAACCCATCGTCAGGAATGTGGCGGGGGGACAAGGGGGCTGAAAGATTAATAGGAGGGTACGAGCTGGGCTGGCGGGAGGGTCACTGGGAGGACATTAGGAAGATGCAAGTGGGAGTGATAGTGATAGGTAGGAGGGGAGGGTGGAGTGGATAGGTGGGAAGAAAGATAGACAGTTAGTACAGTTCAAGAGGGCAGAGCGAAGTGGAACGGTTGAATATGGGTTGAAGCTGGGGAAGGGGAGATTTGGAAATTGGTGAAGACAACGTTGATGCTGTATAGTTTGAGGGTTCCAGCTGTCCCACCACCTATCCACTTCACCCTCCTCTCCGACCATTTACCATCAGACATCACCTGCATCTACTGATCGCCTTCCAAGCTCCCTTCCACCCAGCTCCACCCCCACCCTCCTATTTAATTCTCAGACGCTTTCCCATTCCCATACACCCCACTTTCCTGATGAAGGACGGAGACCTGAAACGTCAACTCCCCTGCCCCTCGGATGCTGCCGGCCTGCTGTGCTTTTCCAGCCCCACACCTTTCAATTCTGATCTCCAGTCCTCACTGTCCCTCAGCCTCTAATAGTAAGAGATGGAAGTATTTTCACTCTTTCTGACATGTTACTCAACAGCGTGATAATTTGTGGAATGGGGACAGAAATTAAGCATTCCCTTGTGTAACATTACGTTGGAGTGCCAAATCAAGGTTGGGGAAGTAACAGTGAGAGTGAGTGACAGGGTGTCAGTTCCAGGAATACAGTTTGTTCTTGGGAATGATTTAGCAGGATTCAATGTGGGAGAGGCACCCCTTGTGGTGGAGAAGCCAAATTAAAACTATGGAACTGGGGAATTAAAAGAAAAATAACCAGGGATTTTTCCAGACTATGTAGTAATAAGATCCCACTTTCATACGTTACAACAGGAAGGAAAACCGAAAGAAAAAGCCAAAGGAGTTGATGCACGGAAGACTCAGGCTAAAGCATTTCTAGTGGCTGGAATGCACAAGGACGTGGTTAATATTTGTTGTACATGTCATCCATGCCAAATAGTAGGTACGTCACGGGCAGTAATAAATCCAGCACCTTTGTTGCCAATTCCTGTATTCGAATATCCCTTTACGAGGGTTATGATTAATTGTGGAGCTCTCCTTTCTAAAATAAAAGTGGAAAGCAAGATCTGCTGATCATAATGGATGCGTCTACTCGATTTCCAGGGATAATTTCATTATGGGGTGTTAAGGCAAAAAGGGAGGAGGAGGGGTTAGTAGCTTTCTTTTCTCACTATGGGCGACACAGTGTGATTCAGTCAGACCCAGGGTCTCATTTTACCGCACAGTTGTTTAAGGACGTCATGGATAGCTTCGGCATACAGCAGTTTAAATCAAGTGCATTCCAAAACCGAATCCCAGGGAGTCTTGGAAAGTTGGCATCAGATGCTGAAGACAATATTAACAGCGTACTGTCTGAATTACCCGAATGATTGGAATAAAGGCATCTCATTATATTGTTTACCATTAGAGATGCCCCAAATAAATCTACTCAGTTTACTTATATTGAGTTAATATTCGTACATAAAGTGAGAGGCCCTTTGAAATTAATTAAATATAAATTGGCAGGACCGAAGTCGGAGATCTCACACTTGGATTATGTATCTGAGGTGAGGGAGAAATAAGATGGAGTAGGCGAATTACTAAACAGCACCTGAAGAGGGCACAGCATAGAGTGAAGCAGGTGGCAGATGAAATCTCTGAAACTTTGACAATTTCCCATGGTTATGACGTATAAGCATTGCCACCAGTGGTAAGAAACCCCTTCAAAGCCAGGTTAGTCGCCCCTTTCAAGTTAACAAAATTGTTGAGTTGGTTAAACTATCTGATAAAGATACCGGATATGACAAAAAAAGTCATCGAATGTCATGTGAATGAATAATGCTCCAGATACATTTAAGACTCAGGAACAGAGTTGTGGTCAGATGAACAAATTGTGCAGCTTATCTGTATGATGTAGTGATCTTTAACGAGTGATTGAAAGCTCACATGTTACAGTTGGCAGAGCATTTTGAACGATTACAAGAAGCAGACTTGGTAATAAATTTCGTGAAAACAGAATTCGCGAAGTTAGAGGTGACGTTCTTGGGACATTACATTGGACACGGAAGGTTGACCCCATGGAAAACAAAGACGAAGGGCTTTGAGGAATTTCCACGACCATCCTCGAAGAAAGAGGGGCTTCGATTTTTGGAACTGAGTGGATTCTATCGGAAGTTTGTTGCAAACTTCAGCAGCGTATTGGCAGCTCTAATGGATTTACTAAGGAAGAACACAGAATTGTGGTGGACAGAACAATGCCAGGAGGAAGTTGAGATTTTAAGGCACGATTAATCACCGCATCAGGTTAAGATACACCAAATATTTTGAAACCCTTTGAAATTGTGTCTGATGCTAGGGATATAGGGGTTGGAAATGTATTGATACAGAAAGATGATGATGGAATTGAATGGCCAATTGGCTACTTGTCGAAAAAACTCAATATCCACAAGAAAAAATACAAAAACTCCATTATTGAAAAAGAATGATGAAGTTTCATACTGGCCTGAAACATATTTTAATGTTTATATGACAAACAAATTGTCGGAGATGGTTGTGGACAGTGACAAATCTCTCGCATTTTTTGGAATCTTTACAGACCAGAATATGAGACTATTTCATTGGAGTCTTATGTTACCAACTTTAAACTTACAAAATGTACATGCTGTTGGTCCTAAAATGTGATAGCAGATGTGTTATCTCAGATTGAAAGCAAAACGTTTCGATAAGATTTGACTTATTCCAGTGTTATATAGGTGTGCAGATTTTATATGAATGGCATAACTGAGTTTAATACTTTTGTATTTCATTATAATTGGATTAAGAATTAGAGGAAAAGGAATGCTGCCATCTTTTGATTCTGATGGTTCATTTTCCTTTCTGAAAAGGGGAGGTGTTATGAAGCCGAAAGCATGTCTAGTCACTTTAAGACAGAATGGGTCATGTTGAATAGAAAGTACAGCGACAGATGCCAGCTAAAGGTCAGTCTGTTCCACATATCACCATGAGCTGGGAAATGGATACCTGAGTTTTGGTTGCTGTTTTGTCGGCAATTCAAATACAACCAAAGGATACAAGAAGCTGACAGAATTTGAATATTATTGTTTGGACACCTGGACAGCAATCAAATTATGAGAATTATTGTATCATGGGGAGTATATAAACCCAGCATTTTGAACACTAGAGGGAGAGCCACCACCATCCAACAGCAGAGTTACTGCTATAGAGCAGAAGTGCTAACTAGCCAGTTCAAACACTCTCTATCAAAGATACATGTTCATGTCAAACCTACTTGCAGCAAAAAAAAAAATATCCCAGGGAGATCAGCAGCTGGAAGAGTTAACTCAGCGGGGAAGATAGAGACTGTGTGGTCTTGAGATTGTAATGTTTAATATGTGGGTTGTTGTTAATGTACCCCCTTCAACCACATCTGCTGGCAGCTCATCCACATACCATCCTCTGTGTAAAGAAGTGGTCCCTCAGGTTCCCTTTTATTCCTTCCCCTCTAACCATAAACTGATCCCCTCTAATCCTCGATTCTGTACACCTTGGAAAAAGACTGAGTAACCCTATACATAACCCCTCGTGATGTTATACAGCTCTATAAGGTCCCCCTACCCCCCCCCCACCAGTCTCCTACACTCTCAAGAAAAGGTCCTAGCTTATCCACCCTCTCCCTATAACTCAGATCATTGGGTCCTGGCAATGTCCTTGTAAATTTCTTCGACACTCTTTCTAATTTAATAACATCCTCCCTACAACAAGGCGACAAAACTGAACACAAACTCCAAGTGTGGCCTGACCAAAGTACTGTGCAACTGCAACATAAATTCTCAATTCTATACTCAATATCCTGACTGCTGATGGCCAGTGTGCCAAAAGCCTTCTTCTCTGCCCTGCCTACCTGTGACTCCACTCTCAGGGAAGCGTGCACCTGAACCCCAACGTCTCTCTGCCCACTACACCCCTTAAGGCCCTCCCATTCACCATGAAACTCCTATCTTGAATTGAGTTTCCAAAATGCAAGACGTCACGCATCTGTATCAAATTCCATTTGCCATTACTCGGCCTACTTGCCCACCTGATTAAGGTACTGCTGCAATTTCTGATAAAATTCCTCACTGATCATGCTTCCACTTATTTTACTGTCATCTGCAAACTGGCTAATCATGCCTTTTACATTCTCAACCAGTTCATAGATAACAAACAGCTATGGACCCAGCCTCCAGTCTGACAAGCATCTTTCCACTAAACCCTCTGCTTCCGATCATCAAACCAACTGTGTATCCAATTGGCAAGTTCCCCCAGCATTCCACGTGATGGAACCTTCCAGAGCAGCCTGCCATGTGGAATCTTATCAAAGGCTTTACTGAAATCCATAGAGACTACGTCTACCGCTCTGCGCTCATCAAGCTTCTTGGTCACTTCATCAAAGAACTCTAACAAATTTGGGAAGCATGATCTCCCACTCACAAGTCTATGCTGATTGCTCTGAATCAAACCCTGTGTCAGTAATTGGTGCAGTCAATGGTATGCTGTCCTTCATTGTAAGATGATTCGAGTACATAAGTAAAGCCATCTTCCTGCTGTTGTAGAGCCTTGCTGAGTGAGCATTAGGGGCACTCTCTATGGATTTGATCTCCTTTGTTACGAACGATCTCCTTACCACAGACACGGTAACATGAGGATAGAGTAAAGAATCTGAATGTTTAATATGTAGAGCTGTGAGAGACGAGGAAATGGTGACGCTGAACACGAGGAGTGGCAGCGATCATTTACTTCCAAAAGAGACATTAATAGAGTGAGAAATTCCATACTTTAGCCAGAATTGATTGGTTTGATTTATTGCCATGTGTACCTCAGCACAGGGAAAATCTTTGAGCAGAGGAGACAGGTCATAGTAAGCATGGCCAGACAGAACTGGGTCTTGCTGCACATGGACACAGATTAATTCAGGAGCTGACGGGGGTAAAATGTTCTGAACGTTGTGGAATCTTCAGTGACCATCCCCACTTCTGATCTTATGTTGATGAGGGTGGGGACGGGAGACATTGATGAAACAGCTGAAGATGTTTGTGAAGAGGATGCTACCCTGAGGATCTCCCATAGAGCTGACCCAGGACTGAGATGATGAACATCTTCCTTTGTGCCATGTTGGACTCCAAACACTGGAGAGTTTACTCTGATTCCCATTAAGTCCAGTTTTGTTAAGCTCCTTGATGTCAGCAGACGTCAACCACAGCCTTGATATCAGGGCCAGTCATTGGAACCTGAACCCTTGTCTCAACCTCTTTTGTTCATATCAATAAACCATGATATAGGAGCAGCAAGTGTTTTCTTCAAACACGTGGGATTGAATGTCAGGATTTCTGTTCTCAAGAGTGTTGGGGAGCAAAATGACTGAAAGTATTTGAAGAGGAGGTAGATGGATATTGATCTGTCAGAGAGTTGAGGGCAATGATAAATTGGGTATGAAAGAGGATTTGAGACAGAGAGCAGATCAGTCATGATCTTAGTGAAGGGCAAAGCAGGCTTGGGGAGTGAACGACCTGTTCCTGTTTCTGATGTTCTCACATTCTGTTCTTGGAAAGTTAGTGGGTGTTATTTTCATGAATATCTGTTATGGAATGTTGCAGGCAAGGAGACGAGAGGATTTTGTGAACCAACTCTGGGTGAGATGTGGCGGCTGTATTCTCAGTGAATCTGGGTCTAAACATGATCAACAAATGAAGCACAAGTTGCAGATAGGGGAAGCTCTGTAAAGAGAGATGAGGGGCCTCTTTCATACCCGTGCCTGGATTTTCCAATTGCATTTCCCAAATCACTTCAAAGCGTGTGTGACAGTCTTGAGACTCTGAATGGTCTCCTCTGTTTCTGTGCAACAGGTTATAGGAGTAAGTGGCCTCCAACCTCTCCTATCTAGCAGGGGCTGGATGGAATACAGAAACATGGGACTGAGGAGCAGGAGTGGGACATTAGATACTTTGAGCCTTCTCCAACAGGCACTAAGATTGTGGACTCAGCTCCACTTTCCTGTCTGTACACTATTACCCGTGACTCACTTCCCTGTCAAATATTTAATTAAACAGCTTTAAGTCCATGTGAACATAGAGGCAGGATAAACTTCCATTGAAGAGAATTCCCAATTGAAAGGTCCTTTCAGAATATTTCGCCATCCCTCTTATAGAATCAGAAAGTCATGCAGAACGGTAACAGGCCCGTTAGTCCAATCTGTTCACTCCGATCAGATATAAAATCTGACCTAGTCCCATTTGCCAGCATTTGGCCAATATCCCTCCTCTTTTAGAATACATTTTAAATGTGCGATTGTAGCCGCCTTCACCACTTCCTCTGACAGCACTTTATGTACACACACCACTCTCTGTGTGAAACATTTACCTTCAGGTCCATTCAAAGTTATTCGCCCTCTCATTTTCAACCTATGCCCTCTTGTTCTGGACTCCCCTATCTTGGGGCGCAGAACATGGCTGTTCAGAATCTCCATGCCCCTGATGATTCTATAAACCTCTATAATGTCACCCCTCAGCTTCTGACACTCCAGGGGGAAACACCTCAACCTAATCAACCTTTCCCTGAAGCTCAAACCTCCAGTTCTGCAACTGAGTTGTACGCAGTTTTCTTAAAGTGGCCTCAACAACATCCTGTACAGAGGCAACATGCCACCAAAACTCCTATACTCAAGGCTCTGACTGATTAAGGCAAATGTGCCAAATGTGTTTTGCACCACTCTGTCTACCTGCGACTCCACTTTCAAGGAACTATGTACCTGCAGCCCTATGTCCCTTTGATCCACAACACGCACCAGGACCTTACCATTAAGTGTATAATTTCTGCCCTGATTTGCCTTCCCAAAATGCAAAAATTCGTATTTATCTAAATTTAACTATATCTGTCACTCCTTGTCCTTTTATCCCATCTAATTGTGGTCTCGTTGTACTCTGAGATAATCTACTACACCACATTTCTGATGTAATCTGTTACCTTACTAACTATGGCCCCAATATTCACATCTAAATCCTTTACATAAATGATGAAATGCCGTGAATTCAGTACCGATTCATACAGCACACTGCTGCTCACAAGCCTCCAGTCTGAAAAATATCCCTCTTCCTTCAAGCCAAATTGTGACTAGCTTCCTCTGTATTTCGCGTGACCGAACTTTACTCATCTGCCTACCAATCGGAATATTGTGAACACCTTACTGAGGTCCATGTAGACAATGTCTACCAAACTGCCTTCATCAATCTTCTTTGTCAACTCTTCATAAAACTCAATCAAACTAATGAGACATGATTTCCCATGCAGAAAGCCACGTTGACAACCCCGATCAGCCCTTGCCTTCCCAAATGTATGAACTAAAAAATGTGTTGCTGGAAAAACACAGCAGGTCAGGCAGCATCCAGGGAACAGGAGAATTGACGTTTTGGCATAAACATGTATGTAAATCCTGTCCCTCAGAATCCCCTCCAACACCATACCCACCACTGACATCAGGCTCACCGGTCTATAGTTCCCCGACTTTTTGGGTCACTGCTTCCTTTTCCATTCCCAATGCTCCACTGCTCACAACATATGTCAAATGTAACCAGGTTGGTGATATGGCCGATGATATCGGTCTCAGACTGGGTCAATGTCAGTTTTAGCAAAAAGTCAGGCTAGTTTTTTTGATCTGCTCAAATAGCACCTTTATGATCCAGAGCAATGTTATTCAAACTATGATGTAAAGATGCATGGCAAACTGTTTGGATATTGCAAATAAAGAATCGATATTTCCCTTTCTAAAAACACTGACACACACACACGCAGAAAAACAAAATCTCTGCAATTTCAAGTTGAACGCGCTTTGTCCATATATTATTGTAACTGATGACAAAAGGAAAAATTGAGAGATTGTTCAAAATGTTATTCTGCTTCTCAAGACATTCTACTCACACAAGCTGCTAGCAATGGGATTTCATCCTGGAACAGTTGGATTTGGCTGAATTACCTTTGCATTAGGCAGTGAAGAGATTCCAATGAATTCTGGCCAGGGAATCGCCCAAGGGTATCACAGTGGCTCAGTGGTTAGCACTGCTGCCTCACAGCACCAGGGCTTTGTGTTCAATTCCAAACTCGGCTGACTACTTGTGCAGAGGTTGCACATTCTCCCCTTCTAATGGTTGCTCCAGTTTCCTTCCACAGTCCAAAGCTGTGCTGGTTAGATGGATTGGTCATTATAATTTGTCCGAAGTGTTCATGGGTTTCTAGGTTAGGTGTATCGGTCTGGGTAAATGTAAGGGAGCAAGCCTGGGAAGGTTGGTGTGGACGTTTTGTGCCGAAGTGCCTGTTTGCACACTGGAGGGATTCTATAAAAGAAAGAATGGTAACGATGACTGTAGATTTTTTTGTTTTAGCTCGCACACATTGCTGTCATGAGGAACAATGAAGGAAAGAGAGTGTAATCGGCCGTTCCTTCTCAGGAAGATTACATTTTCTCTCTCTCTGAGCTGAATCACACAGTAATGTCATCCTCTCCCAAACATGTGAGGTCTCCTTGTACATTGACCAAACTATGTCTCCATCACATTCCCTGTTCCATGTAGGTGCATCATTGTTGCTGTCGTACACAGTGCCATATCCTTAGCAGAAAATAGTGTCGGTCGATTTGAAGATATGTTTATATGTCGCTGCGTCATTAAAAAATAAAATGTTTAATGTACTCAGAATATTGTGTTAAAATGAATGCATTTTGCAACAAATACAGAAATTGCGGGAAAAGCTCGGCAGGTCTGTCAGCATACTGACACCTCTTCCTTCTTCATCAAGCCACAATTCTAAATCCGTTTTAATCAGTTTGTTCAGGTGTGTTATGAAACACTTCTGTGGGATTTGCACCCAGACCTTTGTGCCCGGAGGTCGGGACACGAGCACCACTCAGCAATTCCTATAAAGCTGTAACATTATTCTCCTGTGTGTTTGCTCATCAGCCTGTTCTGACATGCTGTGACATACCTCTGCAACAGGCATGATTTGAATCCAGAATTTCTAGTCCAGAGCTTGGAACACCACCACGCACGTTCAGGAATCAAATCCAGACCTCTGGCTCAGAGGCAGGGACATTACCCACGACACTACCATATCCAGATTTTGGGTCAAATTTTAAGTGTCAGCTTTCAGCTCGGTGTTGATTTATTATAATCAGGTTACATTTACTGAATTACACAAAACACCTTGTATTGTTAAACAAAGGCAAAATATTTGTCTCAACTGTAGGATATTGAGTATACGGTATTAGTGGTGCTGGAAGAGCACAGCAGATCAGGCAGCATCCTCCTGAGGGTTTTTTGCCTGAAACGTCGATTTTACTGCTTCTCGGATGCTGCCTGAACTGCTGTGCTCTTTCAGCACCACGAATCCAGAATCTGGTTTCCAGCATCGACGGTCATTTTTTTTTACTTTGTTGAGTGTACGTGCCATCGAAGTTAACTACGAACAGCTTTAATCGCTGTTATCTGTAGTCTGCAATATTAGGGAAAGAAATCCTGCAGACACACTCTGCACAATGAAGGGTCTCGAATAGATTTTCATTACTGAACACCAGAGACGGAAAAATACCATAATTTCTGGTCCCCAAAAAGCGAATCAATATTACCCAACTCTCACGTTTGACTGCCCTCTTCCTAAAACCATGAAATGATACCAGGCCGCTGATTACTGTCTAGCCTCTGACTGTGTCAGCAATCTGTCCCTCCTCCCCCTAACCACAGAAGGCAAACCAAGCTCAGTGTCTTTGTGAAAATCAAGGCCGGAGTGTGCAGTCCGCCTGGAGAGGGGGAGGGAATTTTAAAATTAAACTGGGAAGGTGAGGTGGCAGTAATATCACTCACTGGGCTGAGGAGTGGTAGATGGAGTGTAGTTTGGATTAATGCGAGGTATTGGATTTGGTAAATCAAATAAGAGCAGGACCTATACAATTAAAAGCAGGGCCTTTGTCAGTGTTGTAGAACAGAGACCTAGGCCGTCAGCGTACCCATTGGGTGGGGGGGGGGGGGGAGGGGGGGGGGGAGGGTGGCTGCGTAAAAATCTTATCAAGTGTCATTGGCACTTTGGATTTTGTTTCGTTCTTTTTTATGTTTTTAGCTTTGGAAAGTTTTGAGAGCTGGTTAGTTGCAGTAGCTTTAATTTGTACAGGTTTAAGGCTCGATGAGTCTTTAATCATTAATGCTCAGCGATGTGTAATTCGATATGAAATTCTCGAGAGTTCAAATGCTGCTTGCAGTGTGTTATGGATAATGATGTGCTTAAATGGTGTACCTGGAACATTAAGGGGAGCCATCGTCCAGTCAAGAGGAAAGATATGCTTTCTCGTCTTAAAAAAGAGAGAGTTGTCCTATTGCAGGAGATGCACCTTGATGACAAGGAACATTTGACGTTACAGCAGGGCGGGTTTGATCGGGTTTATATTTCGTCTTTTAATACTAAGAGTCGGGGGAAAGTCATAATGGATAGGAAGAATCTTCCATTTAAATTACTAGATTGTATTAACACCCATGGAAAGATCATAACCGCAAAGTCTTGAACAACGGGAATTAATACAGTATTTTAAATGTTTATTGCCACCCGGTGCACCCTCTTAAAACAATGGAAGATGCATTTTCCAAATTCAGTTATCTTGCATCATGGCACATGATTGTAGAAAGAGATTTCGACTGTCTTATGGCCCCACGATGGACAGAATGTCCAAAGGTCCCCCAATACCCTCGTTATAATGTAAGCAATTAATGGATTTGGGTCTAGAACTAGAGCTGGTGGATGTCTGGAGGCAGATCTACCTCACAAGTAGGGAATTTATTTTCTTCTTTAACCCGCAGAAATCGCTGAACAATCTTAGATTCGGTGGCATCCTGCACAATTGGGAATATTACCCCAACATACCTGCCCCAGAAGTGGGATAAAAGTCACATAAAATTATGTTGTATGCAGATGGTCTTATGTTTTTGTCAAATCCCGCAATTTTGGCAGTTTACGTGATGCAATGCATTAATTCGCTTGTCGCCTTTTCGGGCTTTAAGATTAATTTTACAACGTTGGAGGCCATCTCTATGGGAGGTCTTGGGGAAATACCTGATGAGGGCAAATCCAGTTTTCCTTTTAAATGGTCACGGGGGGGGGGGGGGGGTGGGGTGTGGTGGGGGAGGGTTTCCCAATTTCGGTATTTTCATTACATCCGTCTTTGATCATTTATTTAACGTGAACTATGTCCATTTGTTTGACTAAATTAAACAAAACCTTCAAAGATGGGAGGCACTTCCAATGTCCTGGCTAGGTCTGATAGCTCTTATTAAAGAATGTCCTTCCTCATTTACTATAGCTCGTGTGAATGCTTCATTTGATGTTTCTCACATAGGTAATTAGGAAACATATTGGCTGGTTTAGCTCTTTTATTTGGCAGCATAAGCAACTCTTTATCAAGCTAACCAAATTGCAACTACCCCAGATTGTGGGGAGTAGATCGCCCAGATAAAAGCTATCAATCAAGCTCTTTTTTTATCCTATGTTAGTCCCTGGGCTACTGTGAGATATTGAACCCTATCAGATCAAGTGAACCTTTGTTAGTCTGTTTTTCATAGCTAAATTGACAACATTTATGAAGTATTGTCATAACCCAATAATTATCAATATTGTTAAAGCATGAATGACAATGCATCAGGTCGACGGCAATACAGACAAAATTATGTTTCTTACCCCTGTAATTGGTATACCAGGTTGTCATCCGGGGATACTGGATTCCAGGTTTAAACTGTGCGCAGCAAGGGGTGTCCCTTGCTTGAGTGATTTAGAATTAGTAGAATCCATACAGTGTGGATACAAGTCCTTGGGCCCAGCAAGTCCACTTCGACCTTCTGAAGAGTAACCCAGCCAGACCCATTCCCCTACCATCCCATATTTACCCTGGCTAATGCCCAAACCTACACATCCCTGAACACTATGGGTGATTTATCAATGACCAATTCATCTAACCTGCACATCTTTGTACTGTGGGAGGAAACCCACACAGACACGGTGAGAATGTTAACTCCACACAGCCAGTCACCCAAGGCCAGAACCAAAGCCGAGACCATGGTGCTGTAAGGCAGCAATGCTCACCACTGAGCCACCACGTGTTATTTGATGTAGAAACAATGCTATCATTTGATCAAATAACTCGTACGTATGGACTACTAGTAGAGACCTCTTCTTTTTTTTCCAGATCAGAGATTTGATTAAAAAAACACACTTTTACCACACTCTGACAGATCCAATAAAGGGAAGAGTGTGCTTATTGCTTAGAATACACTCTCTGTCAGTACTCTTTATCATTAGTTGGAGAGTGTCCCCTCAGACGAGACTGTGTAGCTTTGTGATGTCTACGAGAGAGTTGGGGGTTCAGAACACTTCGGAACATGGGAGGATATTTGTGAAAATGCTCGAAGGATTTTGATCTGTAATAGGACCCATTCCATGCAGTTGAAAATTCTTCGTAGGATCTATCTGACCCCAACTTGTCTCTCAAAATTCAAAGTGGGATTATCTTCAGCATGTCCTAAATGCAGAATGACTACAGGCACTCTTACTCATTGCATATGGTCCTGCTGCAGACTTCATCAATATTGGAGGTATTGCAAAGGAGAGAGAGAGAGAGAGAAGGTGTTGCATGCAGTAGTGAGAGTGGGGGATCATGAGCCTTGTTCGGGAGTAGTTGCAATCACAGATATACAGTGATTGTGAGGGAGCAGACAGAATACGGTGACCCTTATCCTGACAGAGCGGGGAAGGTGATTGATGCTTGTCCTGTATTGCTGGACATTTCTTCAGACCTCAAATACTGCACTGAACTCGGTAGTGAGCACACATCATACTCGGTGGGTCTGGTAGTGTGGCAACCTCTGAGATGGGAATGTTCCCCCTCTGTACTCGCCCATCCAACACGCCCACCTTGCTCCGTCAACAAACTATGGTGTAATTGCCCCTTAACTACCAATCTGCCATTTCCCTACCTTTGCTCTGTATCCATCTAATCCTTTCCTATCTGTGTATTTGTCCAAATGCTTTTTCAATGTTGTTATTGGACCCACGTCAACCACTTCCACTGGCAGCTCAGTCAAATCTTCCAGTTCACCTTGGATTCCATGCGATCTAACCTTCTAGAGCGGCCTACTATGTGGAACCTTATCAAAGGCTTTACTGAAATCCATATAGAATATGTCTACAACCTTGTTCTCATCAACCTTCCTGGTCACTTCCTCAAAAATCTCTAACAAAATTTGTAAGGCATGATCCGTCATGCACAAAGCCATGCTGACTGCTCCAAGTCAAACTCTGTCTTTCCAAATGCATGCACATCTTACACAGGAAAGCCACACACACAGACCAAGTCCTGAACTATGAAAGCAACCACCCCAATACACACAAAAGAAGTTGCATCAAGACACTGTTCAAAAGGGCCACAACACACTGCAGCACACCAGAACTGCAAAAAGAGGAAGAGGAACACCTATACAAGGTATTCACAAAAAAACGGATATCCTCGCAATTTCATCAACAGTTGCCTAAGCGAGAGACAACAGAACGAGGACATGCCGCAACCCAAAGGACTAGCCACACTACCATACGCCAAGAACATCTCTGAAATGACAGCCACTAGGACTGGGACCACTAGGACTTATAACAGCACACAAACCAACAGCCACCCTCAGACAACAACTCACCAAAACTAAGGACCCGATACCCAGCATGAGCAAAAATAACGTAGTGTACAAACTCCCATGCAAGGACTGCACAAAACACTATATAGGACAAACAGGAAGACAGCTAACGATCCGCATCCACGAACATCAACTCGCCACGAAACGACACGACCAGCTATCCCTAGTAGCCACACACGCAGACGACAAGCAACATGAATTTGACTGGGACAAAACTACCATTATAGGGCAAGGGAAACAAAGAACAGCCAGGGAATTCCTCGAAGCTTGGCACTCATCCACAAACTCAATCAACAAACACATAGACCTGGACCCAATATACCGGCCACTACAGCGGACAGCTGAAACTGACAACCGGAAGCGGCAGGGACAGGCCACTATAAATGCCGGAGGAAAGACCACAGAAGCGCTTCACAGGAGGCTCCCAAGCACTGAGGTTGTCACCGAGACAGGGGACGAAACGTTTGCAACAAAAACTTCCAGCTCGGTGAACAGGACCACAGCATGCACATCTTATCTCTCAGAACCTTCTCAAGTGGTTTGCCGAAAACAGGTGTGAAGCTTACTGGTCTATATTTCATAGGCTTTTCTTTGCAGCCCTTCTTGAATAAGGGCATTACATTTGCTACCGCCCAGTCTTCCGGGATCTTGGTCCCTAAGCTTTTTTGTCTCGCCTCTTACAGTCCTCTTAGATATATCTGGTCAGGACCAAGAGATTTGTCTCACTTTGTGCGTTCTAATATGTCCAACAACAACTCTACTGTGATATGGACAGTACCAAGATATGACCACTAACCTCCTAAAGGTCACAGATCTTCATGTATTTCTTCATGATAAACACAGAGGGGAAATTGAGGACTTCACCCATCTCTTGAGGTTTTACACATGCATGCCGGTTTTGGATTTTAAAGCATCCTATTCTCTCTCTAGTTGCTCTTTATCTTTACTATGCTGAATTTGGATTCACTCTAATCTTCTCAGCCAAGACTACCTCATACCCCTTTATGGCCTTGCTGATTTCCTTCTTCAGTAAACTCCTCTATCCCCTGTATACCTCCAGGGATTCCCTTAATACGAGCTGCCTGAACATGAGCCACGCCTCCTTTTTTTATGCTCAAATCCTCAATATGTCTTGACATCCAGGGTTCTCTCTTCCAGTCTCACATAACCTTTACCCTCACAGGAAAATGGAAACCTTGAACTCGAGCTATCTCACTTTTAAATCCCTCCCACTTGCCCGAGATCCTTTTACCTGGAAGCAAACAACTCCAATCATCCCCTGTAAACTCCTGTGTAACTCCAACAACATACGCCTTGCCCCAATTTAGAACTTGAATCTGTGGAACAATTTTGTCCCTACCAGAACTATTTTAAAATTAATACAACTCTAATCACTTTTACCAAAATGCTCCACCACTTTATCTCCTTCACCTATCCTGCCCTATTTCCCAATAGTAGATCGGGTTTGTCCTTCCCGAGTACGATACTCTATATATTGATTGTGGAAACTTTGCTGAACACACTGAACAAATTACGTTCCATCTAAGTTCTTAACCATCTGGAACTCCCAGTGTTTGTTATGAAAATTGAAATCACCTATTATAACAACTCTATTGTTCCTGCAAGTCTCCCCAGTCCCCCTGCATATTTGTTCCTCTAATTCACATTGTTGATTATAGTGCAACCACTATAACATTACCATCCCCCTCGAACTACTTTACACCATTCACGAAACCTCATTGGATATTATCTCAGGTATTTCAACTTTAAAAACTGTTGCGATCAGAACTATTGGTATTTAAACTGTTTCCATTTACATCTCTA
Source organism: Chiloscyllium plagiosum (assembly GCF_037043375.1). Taxonomy (NCBI): domain Eukaryota; kingdom Metazoa; phylum Chordata; class Chondrichthyes; order Orectolobiformes; family Hemiscylliidae; genus Chiloscyllium; species Chiloscyllium plagiosum. The sequence continues at coordinate 28,816,895 of NW_028270184.1, read as the reverse complement.
CGTCGCAGTGATTTTCATATCCATGGCACCCCTTGTCAAGGCACAGTGGAGATATAGAGCTGTAAATGGATGGGAGCTGCACATCCTGTCACTTCCAGCATGGGCTGCAAGTTTCCCCACACTGGGCAGCGATCTAACACAGTGTTACCGAACAATGCAACAGCCTGGGTTTATACATGAATGAACGAGTGCGTTTGCAGAGCTCTCCAAGCTGGACATTTAGGCCACGATTATAGATCAAGCATTGGTGTGGGCTGGTGTGTTCCATTCTGGATATTGCTGGGTTGCATTCTGCAGTACGCTAGCCATATCTTCACAGTGCTCCATCCTGAAAGTATAATGGATGGGCTTGTTATGTGAGTTGGATTGCGAATGTGAGAGAACTAATAATCTGGCAATACCTTTATTTTATGTTTTCGTTCTTGTGATTGGACATTTCAAATCCAGACTCATCCGGTTAGACCCGACCCTCTGGATGAGTCATGGTGACTGTTGTTGCAGCTTCTGAGTCTGCAACATGACCAATAAATGGAGCAGAGGCTGCAGAGAGGGGAGTCTCCGTAAAATGGAATGAGGGAATCACATTCAGATCAGCCATGGTCTTAGTGAATCTTGGGGCAGGATTGTGTGGACCACGAATGCAAATTATTCATATATTTCTGTTTGTTCCAAGCAAACTCCCCTTCTCTCCCGGTGTCCCATACTGGTGGGGAGTGAGTCCCCTCCTCCTGTTCCTGTGTAACAGGATCCTCGGGCCTCACTAGCCTCTAGATTTCCCTTGTCCCAGTTTCGAGCAGTTGGATGACCGCCTTCTGTTCCTGTGCCCTAGTCTCGAGAAGTTGAGTGACTGCCTCCTGTTCCTGCGACCCAGCCTAGAGCAGTTGAATGACTCCCTCCTGTTCCTGTGTCCCAGTCTCGAGAGTTGAATGACTCCATTCTGATCTTGCGTCCCAGTCTGGAGCAGTTGAGGGAGTCCCTCCTGTACCTGTGTCCCAGTCTCAAGCAGTTGAATGACTCCTTCCTGATCCTGTGTCCCAGTCTGGAGCAGTTGAATGACTCCCTCCTGTACCTGTGTTCCAGTCTCGAGCAGTTGAGTGACTGACGCCTGTTCCTGTGTCCCAGTATTCAGCAGCTGAGTGACTGCCTCCTAAGCGAAATTTTGTGAAAATAGATGTCCGCCAACTGCTCCAGAGTCACAGGCTCCAATAGCTCTGTGCTCACCTGCTGCTCCTGTGGAATGGAATTGAGGGACTGAATGGCCTCTTCACATTCTTTACAGCTTTTCTTTACTAAAAGCCTTTCTCCTGTTTCTGTAAAACACCATCAAAATCTGAATGATGTATTTTTGTATTTGACTGTCAGTAATTGAGCAAACGAGCTGACTGACAGAATTCAGAAGCTGCATAGCCTTCTCCTGCTCCCGTGTTAAACACTCAAGAGTCAATACTCTCTGAGATGTTTGGCATGGAAAAAGATCCTTCCGTCTGGTCACCTATACCAACCAAATATCCTAAGTTTATCTCGTCTCCCTTGCCAGCACGTGGCCCATCTCTCTCTAAACACTTTCCATGCAAGCATCCATCCAAATGCATTTTCAATGGTATAACTGTACCTGCCTCCACCACCTCTTTTGGTGTTCAATCCATACACACTGCAGTCTCTGTGTGAAAATGTTATCCCTCATGTCCCTTTTTAAATCTTTCTCCTTTCACCTTAAGCCTTTATATTCTATATTTGGAATTGTCTATCCTGGGAAAATATATTGACTGTTTACTTTTTCTATGCCCCTCCTGATTTTATATACTTCTTAAAGGTCCACCCTCAGCCTCAACACTTGAACATACTCCCAGCCTATTCAAACTCTCCCTGTAACTCCAACTCTCCAACACCTGCAACATTCTTTTAAATCTCTTCTGCACCCTTTCAAGTTTGACAACATCTTTCCGACAACAGGTTGACCAGAATTAAAGGCAATATTACAAAAGTGGCCAAACCAATGTCATGTACAGATGCAACATGTCATGCAAACGCACAGACTCAAAGCACGCACTAATAAAGGGAAGAACACCGAGTGCCTTCTTCACTGCGCTGCCTACCTGTGACTGTAATTTCAAGGAACGGAGAACCTGCACCACAAGGTGCCTCACAGGGCAGCGATCGGGGTTTAATTCCATCCTTGATTGACTGGCTGTGTGGAGTTTGCACATTCTCCCCGTGTCTGTGTGAGTTTCCTCCGAATGCTATGTTTTCCTCCGACAGTAGAACGATATACAGATAAGGGTAGGTTGGCCATCCGAAATTGTGCATAGTACCCTTGGATGTGAGGGCAAGTGGCATTAGCCATGGGGAATGCAGGCTGAGAGGGATAGGGTAGGGGTTTGTCCAGTGTGATACTGTTTAGAGGGACGGTGTGGCCTCGATGGGCCGAAAATCCTGTTTCCTAACTGTAGGGATTCTATAATTTCTATGGAGTTCTCCTTTATTGGCAACTTTCGACAAGATCCTACCTATATGTCTAGCCCTGATTTTTCTTGCCAAAATGCAACACCTCACATTTATCTAAAATACACTCCATCTGCCACTCCTCAGCTCACCTAATTAAGTTCCCATTATATTCTGAGAGTTCATTCTTCACTGTCGACTACACCACCAAATTTGGAACTTACTGACAATACTTCATATACTCAAGTGCAAGTGATTTGTATAAGTAACAAAAGGCAGTGGACCCACTATTGATCTTTGCGAGCAGCGCCACTGGTCACAAGTCTCCAAGTTTAATGAACAAATGCCAACTGTCACACCCTGTCTCCGATATTCAAGAAAAGTTTGGACCTAAATGGCGAGCTTTCCCTGGATTCCAGGCAGTCTGACCTTGCTAACCAGTCTACCATGTAGACCATTTTGGTTTTCTTACTGAATTCCATGAAGACAACATCCACTGTCCTGCCTTCATCATTCATCTTCTTCACTTCCTCAAACATTCCACCGAGTCAGAGACGTGATCTCCAATTTTCAAAGCCCTCTTCTGTTCTTGTCTTTCCAAATGCATATACATCATTTCCCTCAAAAGCCCCTCCAACAATTTAGTCACCATTGATGTCAGGCTCACTGATCTATAGTTACCTGGGTTTTCCTTAACTTCTGAAATAATGACACTATGTTAGCAACTCTCCAGGCTTTTGCCACCTCACCTGTGGAAATCAATGTTACAGATATATCAGCCAAAGGCTGAGCAATTTCTTTCCTAGCTTCCCACAATATTCTGGGATACAACTGATCAGGTCCCAGAGATTTGTTCACCTTTATATGTTTTAAAATGTCCAACATCTCCTTGTAATATCGATACTTTTTTAAGATATCACTATGTACTTCTTCATTCTCTCGTTCTTGTAACCTCTTCTACATTTAATACTAGGAAAAATACTTGTTTAGTATCCCTTCCATCTCCTATGGTTCCACACATACGTAGCCTTACTGATCTTTAAGGTGCCCTATTCTCTCCCTAGTTAATATTTTGCAATTAAAGGATGTGTAGAGTTGCTTCAATGCCTCGTTGAAACTTTATTGCTGGAACAGCACAGCAGGTCAGGCAGCATCCAGGGAACGTTAAAGTTTCAACTTTGATCTCCAGCATCTGCAGACCTCACTTTCTCCTCAATGCCTCGTTAACCCGATTTCTAAAGCCATCTCATGTCCACGTTTTTCTGGCCCAATTTCCCCATTGACTATACACTTATTGCCCTTATACTCCTCTTGGGATTCACTTAATCTCAGCTCTGTTTACCTGACATATGTCTCCTTCGTTACCTTGACCAGAGCATCAATATATCTAGCCATCCAGCACTCCCTGCACCCACCAGCCTTGCCCCTCTCACTAATAGGAACACGTTGGCTCTGGACTCTCTGAAACCACGTTTTGATGGCCTTGCATTTTCCAACCATCCCTTTACCTGTGAATAGGGTATTCCAATCAGCCTTTCACAGGGTTCGCCTAACACTTTCAAAATTGGCCTTATTCAAAGTTAGAACTTTAATGTTTACATCAGTTATTTCCTATTCCACAACTAGTTTAAAACTAATATTTATGTGTAACAGACTTGAATGTTAAATAAAAATTTCCTGCCCCTCTTTAATAGACTGGAGAGGCTGAATGACCTCCTCTTGTCCCTCTGAAATAGACTCAAGAGACTTCATGGCTTCCTCCTGTCCCTGTGTAACAGATCCGAGACATTAAATGAGACAGCAACCCGTGGATTACGAACAGCCGTTAAACTGCATCTAATGGAGGCCCATTCCTTCTCAGTTACAGAAACACAAACAACATAATGTTCTCCAGGTGTCCTCACAGTAACACCTCATGCAGCTGTCGCGACACATCTCTTTATTTTGAATGATTCTGTTGGCAAAATGTGTTAATATTCTAGATTTTCACCTTTTCAAGTAGCAACAGGCTAAAATGGGCTGAATGGCCTTCTCTTATCCCTCTGTAAGAGGCCCATTGGGACAGAATTGCTTCGGCCTGTTCCTGAGCAGCAGTCTCAATGCTCTGTCTCAAGGTTATGAAAGGATTTGACAACAGGGCATTAAAACCAGGAGTGGCCGCACACTGGTCAATAAGTACCGTACTTTGCGTTCAGGTATCGAAAAACTTGCCCACCCGACTTTTTGTTATGTAGCTGATCTGTTATTTTTTAACTGATTCCTTTCATAAACAGAGTGGAACATATATAGACCCCTGCAGTATCCAGTTAATACTCTCATATACAAGTTAATCAAATAATTTAAAATATTTAAAGATTTATGATCCATTCCTCAGCAACCCTCATCCATTCCATCCAAAACCAGTAAATGAAAAGTGATGTTTTGAACTGGTTAACTGAGCCTATTTGTTCATTAAGTGCGATTAATGCCAATCTCCATGGATTCTAATTATGGAGAAGGTGGAAGGTTTCCATCTTTTAATGATAAATGGGCTCCGTTCAATGTGTTAGCCCATTACATGAGCGGGAGCATCACCGACAGCACTGACAGGGATCAGCAGATCCAGAGAGACGGGGAGGAGAGATCAGAATCTGAGAACATTAGACTGGAATGTGCCAACAATGGATCAGAATCTGAAAACATTAGACAGGAATATTCCAACAATGGATCAGAATCTGAGAACATTAGACAGGAATATTTCAACAATATACAGGAGATTATTCGTTTATGTTTGTTATCTTTCTGCATTTTATTGGTGGTCATTATCATCGCGGATCTATTACGCTCTTCTCATTATTCAATATTTTTATTATCCCTTCCTGGCTATCGCTGGTGTTCCTGGTGAGTATCACTGTCCAGATTTTGTTTTCTATAAACCAGTTATGACTGTATTACTGTTATTTCATATAGTCTACACATCTTGCCACTATTATTGTTCCTGTTGAATCTCTCAATCCAGATATTCACTCTACAGACCACTACTAACAACATCAATGAACGTGTTCAATTACTGTATCCCTCTGCTCTGGCAGTGTTACTCACGGGTCTCTATGTTGATCTATTCATTTTCAGGGGAGAACCACAATGCATTGTATCATTGCCTTTGCTGTTAAGAGCATAGAGGTCACTGTCTACTACTCTGGTTACAAACTTCATTTCCTTCCACTGTTTCCATCCCATCCCTGGCCAATATCTGCAGCTGAAACAGACAAGTCACAACTGTGGGAGATCCCTTTGACTATGAGCTGATTCTTGACACCATGCCCTGACCATTTCTAACTTGAAATACTCACCACTCCAGAATATATCTCACGAGTTTATTCCATCTCTTGTTTGAAACTTGAGCTATGAAGTATAGGCTTAATGAAGCCAATAATCTGCTGCTGAAGCTTCAAACCTGCCGAAACAAATCTGATGCGACCTCACACCAAACTCCCATCCATCTGTAATTCATGTGCACGCCGATGTATATTGCTGTTGTGTCTGGCAATGACTTTATTTTAACATTCTCAAACACTTTACCTCATCTGTCCATGAAACTTTCCTCGTTCTCTCTGTTGATTAATAAAAAGCCTGCCAGTTGTTCGTATTTAAAATAGTTTCCCCCATGTGCGTTCCTTCTCAAACAATGAGTTTCGCATTCAACCACACACACACACAGCAAACCTTCCCATTGTAGGCAGTAATCTGATGTGAGTATAGTTTGCATATGATAGTAACGTTTGCAATACTCTCCATGCTGGGCAGATAGTGCAGTTTACTGAGTAACACACTAGCATGGTCTGCACAGCTCTCCATGCTGGGCAGTCATCTTGTCCCAGTTTATGTTGTTTGTGGTGCTCGGTGAAGCAGATTCAGAATTTGATGTAACAAACCATTTCAGCTGATCCGACAATGCCTTTATTCAATGTTCTCATTCTTGTAATTTTACTCACGAAGATCTCACTTCTCCAGTTCGTCCCACTGCCCTGTCTTTTTCCACATCTTTCCACAACATCTTTTCAGTGAATTAACTGTCTGTTTCTGTCTTTAATGTGAATTTCTCTGTCCCTCTGTATCTTTCCCTGGCCTTGAGTTTTGGCTCCCTGGTGTATCGAGTGCTGGCATTGTGAAACTCAGAAATACTGAAATGGTGTGTGTCAAGCTGTTGTTGACTTCCTGGTATGATCCATGTGATGTTCCATGGACAGGCGTGTTTCACAAGTTATGAAACATATCCTTGTAACTTGGTCTGGACCTGAATTTGTCCCTCTCAGGTGACCTTGCGATAAGTAACACGAGGAAGCCCACTGAGTGAAGGACCAGGCATCTAAATTGTGTGACAATGCTGTTACTTTTTTAATAAAACGTTAGTTTCTCATTTTTTTAGTAAGAGGTCTTAAAGGCCAAACTGCCGACTGAAAACGGCTCAAGTAAATAACTTACAGGGCTTTTAGGGTATTTAATAAATAGTAGTAACAATGGCCAGCTCGCACAGACCAGGCTTTCTAGTTTGTTTTTTCTTGTAGCTGTAACAATCACTGGGTGCTTGGGGTCCCAAAGGGATTGGAATTTTTAGTAAATTATCCCTAGCTGCTAATCTCTCGAAAGCCTCACTTGATGGTGTTTCCTCCTGGATTGGAGAACTGCATGCAAGAATGCATGTCTGAATGTTCCTTTTTGCCAAGGGGTGTGTTTAGGTGATGTTAATAGTTTGAACAGTTCATTTGTAGAATGTACTGTATCCAATATTCGGGTAGGTTTTCCAATAGTTAACTTATTCTAAATTCCTCTTCATTTTGTATGGATTTTCATTAGAGGATAGTGAGGTTGAGCAACCCTATGGTAGCCAAAGGCCTGATCAGGATCTGTTTAAATACATCCAGGCATTATCTAAATGTGATGAGAATGATGGGGGAGCCTTTTTAATTTGATTTCAGAAAGTAGATAAACAAGTGCAGTGGCTAGAGATCATGTGGATTTAGTTTATCCAAACAAAGCTAATTGGTATTTGCATCCCTATCGGAGGGGGTGAAGAAAGCCATCTGAAGTGCATATGAGCTTGTGCCAGACAGTGTTTCAGGAATCTAAAATAGCATCCCTGGTTAACCGCACGTTGTGTTTGAAAGGATAAAACAAAATAATTTTGAAAGTTGGGGAAGGGTATTGAAAGCAGAGCATACCTATGACACTCTGAGAGTGATTCCTATTTTGGAGAAGTTCAACAATTCACTTTCTGCAGTCCTGAGAACTCATATGGAAGGGCAGAGAGTTACAATGGCAAGGTTAGAAGCTGAAATGGCTGATGATGATTTGGTTCAGAAATCGAAGTTTGGTTTCTGTGAGGGATTGAGAAGAATGTGTGAGATCTTCTTAAAACATATACCTGTGAGAGTAAGGTTTACTGGCATAGGCCAGGAGTAGCAGGTAAAGAGGTTACAGCATTAAGTGGTACAGAAGGATTTAATTTTTTTATGCTGAGACATGAGGAGCTATGTCATTCAGAAGGACTATTGGAGAGATGAGAAGTGCTCCATTATGCAACGTGTGGTCAGAGTGTCCAGTGGAAACATAAACAGATTTATTCCACAATGGGGAAGGAGGCCTTGAGCTTGGTGTTGGCGTTACAACATTTCAGCATTTAAATTTCCAATAACATACCTGAGACAAATCTTTATCACTGATCGTGACCCCTTAAAGTTTTTGGAGACGTTTAGGGAGAAAAATACCAGTCTGTTTCGACTGAGCTTATTCTTGCTGCCATTCAATTTGAAATTATAAAGTTGACAGGGCGAGAAAAAGTAAGCTTTGACACATTGAGGAGACTTGGATGAAGAAAGACAAAAGGCATTCTGTGGCAGGAGTAAAATGACTGAAATCGAATCAAATTGTGAACATTTATATGCTCAGTGTCAATGTAATGTATATATATATATATATTCATTCCAGTCTACTAATAGAGGAAGATTAGGTCTAAAATGAATCCATTTTTGTATATTGATGGATCATTTTATTAAAGGTGGAGTTGTGCGAATACTGTCACTGTAAAAAGGTTATTTTCTCTTGGGTTTTTTTTTTGAAGAGAGATTATAACGGCAGAGGTGTAGAACTGCTGTCTGAAAACAGTTTACGGAAATAACTGAGAAAGCCTTTAGGTTTTATTAAAACGGTGGGAACAATCGAAGGGCAGTGGCCAGACCAGGTTTCTTCGTTTTGTTTTTAGCTGCAGCATTCAGAAGCTGTTCGGGTCCCAGAATGGTTGGAAGTGTCAATACATGATCCCCAGCTGCCTTTCTCTCTGAGATCTCTGTTGATGTTGATTTCTTCTAGATCAGAAAACTGCATGTAAGGATCTGTATTTGAATATATCTTTGTGCCAAGCGGTGTAAACCAAGAAGGTACGGTATCTATTGTTTGTGTAAGTGTTCCAACACATAAGCCATCCCGAAATGTTCTTTTCTTTGATTGTATTTTAACTAAAGCATTTAAATAGATTATATTTTGCTTAATGTCGAGTGGTTTGACTAGTCACAACATATTTGGAAAGCAAACTTCACATCTATATTCAAAATAACGAAAGGTTTGGGTTTAAGCGGCCTTCTTAAAATATTTTGTGGGGATCTGGTCTGGTCCACAACACTTGTAGCCAAGGGGTTTCTAACTAACTCCTGTTATTGAAAAGTTAGTGCAGCAGCTGGGGATGGTTTGCTGGAAGTTGTGCTGTGAGCTGCCTCAGACATTCAGGGAGACCTGAGGATTTGGTGACCCAACTTTGGATGGAGCCTGGAGACTTTAGTTACAACATCTGGGTCTGCAACATGAACAACAAATGGAGCAGAGGTTGCAGAGAAGGGAAGCTTTGAAACCACGCAGTGAGTGTGTGTGGGGAAAGGGATCTGCTGTGTCCACCCCGGATTTTCCATGAACAGCTTCCCAAGCTCCATTTAACCCAGGAGCAGAGTGTGAGGGGACACTGATTGAACAAGGAGCTGGTCACAGAGCGGTGTCACCTCCTTTAACACGTCCTTAAGCTTCACACCAGGGGAAAGACGGTGCTGCCAGTGGCTGTTCGCTTCACAGTTTCATTCAGCTTCGAAAGAACATAGAACATAGAAGAATACAGCGCAGTACAGGCCCTTTGGCCCTCGATGTTGCGCCGATCCAAGCCCACCTAACCTATACTAACCCACTATCCTCCATATACCTATCCAATGCCCGCTTAAATGCCCATAAAGAGGGAGAGTCCACCACTGCTACTGGCAGGGCATTCCATGAACTTACGACTCGCTGAGTGAAGAACCTACCCCTAACTTCAGTCCTATATCTACCCCCCCTTAATTTAAAGCTATGCCCCCTTGTAATACCCGACTCCATACGCGGGAAAAGGTTCACACTGTCAACCCTATCTAACCCCCTAATCATCTTGTACACCTCAATCAAGTCACCCCTAAACCTTCTTTTCTCTAGTGAAAACAGCCCCAAGTGTCTCAGTCTTTCCTCATACGATCTTCCTTCCATACCAGGCAACATCCTGGTAAACCTCCTCTGCACCCGTTCCAGTGCCTCCACATCCTTCCTATAGTATGGCGACCAAAACTGCACACAATATTCCAGATGCGGCCGCACCAGAGTCTTATACAACTGCATCATGACCTCAGGACTCCGGAACTCAATTCCTCTACCAATAAAAGCCAGTACGCCATATGCCTTCCTCACCGCACTATTTACCTGGGTGGCAACTTTCAGAGATTTGTGTACATGGACACCAAGATCCCTCTGCTCATCCACACTACCAAGTATCCGACCATTAGCCCAGTACCCCATCTTTTTGTTATTCTTCCCAAAGTGAATCACCTCACACTTAGCTACATTGAATTCCATTTGCCACCTTTCTGCCCAGCTCTGCAGTTTCTCTCTCCTGCTGTAACCTGCCACATCCTTCCTCACTGTCAACAACTCCTCCGACTTTCGTATCATCCGCAAACCTGCTCACCCAACCTTCTAACCCCTCTTCCAGGTCATTTATAAAAATGACAAACAGCAATGGTCCCAAAACAGATCCTTGCAGAACACCGCTAGTGACGGCACTCCATGAAGAAACTTTGCCATCAACTACTACCCTCTGTCTTCTTCCATCCAGCCAATTCCTAATCCAAACCTCCAACTCACCCTCAATGCCATATCTCCGTATTTTCTGCAGTAGCCTACCATGGGGAACCTTGTCAAACGCCTTACTAAAATCCATATATACCACATCTACCGCTTTCCCCTCATCAACCTCCTTCGTCACCTTTTCAAAGAATTCAATATGGTTTGTGAGGCACGACCTGCCCTTCACAAAACCATGCTGACTATCCTTGATCACATTATTCCTATCCAGATGTGCATAAATCCTATCCCTTACAATTCTCTCTAAGACTTTGCCCACAACAGAAGTGAGACTCACCGGCCTATAGTTACTAGGGTTATCCCTACTCCCCTTTTTGAACAAGGGAACCACATTTGCTATCCTCCAGTCTTCTGGCACTACTCCTGTAGACAAAGAGGACATAAAAATCAAGGCCAATGGCTCTGCAATCTCCTCCCTTGCTTCCCAGAGAATCCTAGGATAAATGCCATCAGGCCCAGGGGACTTATCTATTTGCACCTTTTCCAGGATTTCCAACACCTCTTCTCTACATACCTCAAAGCCATCCATTCTACTTATTTGTGACTTTTATTCACATCGACGACAATGCCCTGTTCCTGAGTAAATACTGAAGAAAAGTATTCATTCAGTGTCTCCCCAATCTCTTCCGCCTCCACACGCAACTTCCCACTACTATCCTTGACTGGACCTATTCCTACCCTAGTCATTCTTTTATTCCTAACATACCTATAGAAAGCCTTAGGATTTTCCCTAATCCTACCGACTAAGGACCTTTCATGTCCCCGCCTTGCTGCTCTTAGCTCTCTCTTCAGGTCCTTCCTGGCTACCCTATAACTCTCAATCGCCCCAATTGAACCTTCACGTCTCATCTTGAGATAGGCCGCCCTCTTCCATTTAACAAGGGATTCCAATTCCTTATTAAACCATGGCTCCCTCGCACGACCCTTTCCTCCCTGCCTGACAGGTACATAATTATCAAGGACACTCAATAGTTGCTCCTTGAACAAGCTCCACATATTATTTACACTCTTGCCTTGGAGTCTACTTTTCCAAGCCACACATCCTAAGTCATGCCTCACCGCATCATAATTTCCCTGACCCCAGCTATAACTCTTGCCCTGTAGTACACACTTATCCCTCTCCATCACGAGAGTAAAAATCACCGAATTATGGTCACTATCCCCAAAGTGCTCACCTACCTCTAATTCTAACACCTGGCCTGGTTCGTTACCCAGAACCAAATCCAGTATGGCCTCACCTCTTGTTGGCCTGTCTACATATTGTGTCAGGAAACTCTCCTGCACACATTGAACAAACACTGACCCATCTAACGAACTTGAGCTATAGCTTTCCCAATCAATATCAGGAAAGTTAAAGTCCCCCATAATAACCACGCTATTACTGTCACTCATCTCCTGAATCACCTTCCCTATCCTTTCTTCAATGATTCTAGGACTATTAGGAGGCCTGTAAAAGACTCCTAACAGGGTGACCTCACCTTTCCTATTCCTAACCTCAGCCCAAACTACCTCAGATGGCAAGTCCTCATCCATCGTCCTTTCCACCACTGTAATACTATCTTTGACAAGCAATGCCACACCTCCCCCTCTTTTACCCCCACCTCTGACCCTACTAAAACATTTAAATCCTGGAACCTGCAACAGCCAATCCTGTCCCTGTTCTAGCCATGTCTCCGTAATAGCCACAACATCGAAGTCCCAGGTACCAACCCACGCTGCAAGTTCACCTACCTTATTTCGTATACTTCTTGCATTGAAGTATACACACTTCAAGCCACTTTCCTGTTTACAGGCACCCTCCTTGGAAATTGATGCCATGTTCCTTCTATGTTCTGGAACTTTTCAAACAGGACTGGGTGACATATCCATCATCTCCCAGTATGTTGCCATCAATGTAACCATTCAGCAACGAAGGATATATATGGTGGATGAGGTAAATACATTGTTTCACCCTCAGCAGGGAACTGCCGGGTGTATCCAGTATAGTGGGATTCCCGATGGTGTACATGGCATCTGCGGAGTAGCCATGTCAATGGGGAGAGGTAGAGGAACTGAAGGAGCACTCTCTGTATTAATCTTGCAGTGTGCCCATCACGGTACATCATGTTGGTAAATTCCTCTGTCCTGACACCAGCCACAGCCTCTTCATTCACAAGCAGGCAGCCATTCCCATCGTCTTCAGATCTCCAGAAAGAAAGAAATGAATGTATCTTGGATAAAGGCCATCCCTTTGATAAACGTTTGAAAACAGCATCCCCCATCACCAACCAAACACTTCAAAACATTCCATGTGTACGGAGAGCAATGGGGTTACTTGGCGTGTCAAAAGCAGACGATCAGGGATGGACAAAACCTCCCATGTCTGAACGGGTCTGAGTGAACCTCCCCAGTACACAGTATCATTAATCCCTGTAATCCCTCTCCATTTCAGTACCATACTGCCTTCCATTATTCCTGTAAATGAAATGACAGATTATATATGTTATATTGCAGCTGCCAAATTATTATCCATTGCCTTTACCAATCTGTATCTATCTGTAGACCCTCCACCCTCTCTTGATAATTTAAACTCTTGCTTATCACAGCAACATGACCAAACTCAGTATCTCTATATCTGTTCCATCCTCATGATCATTGATATAGATTGTAAACAGTTGAGGACACAGCACTGATCACTGTGTGACTCCACTGGTGACGTTCTGTCAAACTGATTTAGACTGATTTATCCGGAGTGCCTGCTTCCTGTTTGATACATAATCCTCCCCCATTACTATGTAACACAGTCGTAAAGCTAAATATGAACAAGGAGCATCAGTCAGGAATCCAACCCTTTGAACCTGCTCCGCCATGGAATACACTCATGGCTGATGTCATCGCGGCCTCTGTTCCACTTTCCTGCCATCTCTCGATCCTCAAACTCTAGTCTCTTATTGTAGATTGCGCCACATGAAAAAATATCCACTCCACAGCTACACTTTTAATTACATTTAGCATTTTACAGACCTCAATGAGCTCTCCTTTCATTCTTATAAACTCGAGAGTATAGGCCTAAACTGCTCAATTTCTCTTTATAGACAAACACTTCAAATATGGAATCAATCGAATGAAGCTCTTCTGAATTGCCTCCAATTACCTCATTCCTCAGCACACCCAAACTATACTCCAGTTGCAGCCTCACGAACGCCTTGCATAGCTACAGAAACACTCCCTACCTTTCTACACTATCCTTTTACAAATAATTGCTGACATTATGCTTGCATCCCTCATTACTTCAAGTACCCCCAAGCAAGTTTCCTGTGATATTCAAACAGGCACCCAGATCCCTCTGCACTTAAGCACTTTGAAGTTTCTCTCCATTTAGATAATAATTTGCCTTTTTATTAGGCTCGCCAACTTGAATAACTCTATATTTATCCACTTTAATTTTCATTGCCAAATGTTTGCCCATTCACCCAATCTATACATATAATTTTTAAATCTCTTGCATCATCATTCCGAAGTAATTTCCCACCAATGTTAGTGTCATCTGAAAATGTAACTGTACTATTTCTATCCCGTCAACCGAGTAATAATGTGGATCACAAATGGTTGAAGCATGAGAACTGAAATCTATAGCACCCAACAAATTGCATTTTCCAATAGAAAATGACACAGTTAATTCATCTGACTGCATTTTTTTGGTTAACAAATCCTCCATCCAAGCCAATAAATTACTCCTAAACCGATGCTGGCTGATCTTACCATTCACTCTTTGGAGAAGCGACGTATCTGAATCCTTCATGAAGACCATATATATTCCATTTCCAGGGCTCCCATTATCCACCTTGTTTGTCACATCTTTAAATAACTCAAGAAAACACTTCAATCATGATTTATCCTTTGTAAAACCATGTTGACTCCGATGAATTGTGGTTTACGTTTGCAAATGTCCACAACAATGGATTCTAATAATTTGCCTTAAATTACAATACTTTATTGTTACATTTTACTCCCTCATGTATTCAGTTATTATAAGTTCTTCCCTTTCTAAAACCTTTACGTTTTCTTTGAATTCCTGTTTGATAGGCAAAAGGTTTTAAGAGATGTGCTCCAATTGCTGCATAAGCGGTATGTGTGGCTGACTGGACTCATCATCCTGCTGGTGTACAAGATCGATGGGATGAACTCTTTCTGGTGTTCCCGTGTTGTCATCTCCAAGGCCAGAATGACCACCTCCTGTTGATGCGTTAGAGAGGTGGGGGATTATGGAATCTTCCTGTTGCTGTGTAACATTTTGAGGTGCTGATGGGTCTTCTCATATTTCTCCATAACAGGTGGACATACTGAACGGTCTCCTCATGTATCCCAGAGATGGGACCAAGGGAGCGATTGGTCTTCTCTTGTTCCCATGCAACAGACACGTGTCTGAATTACCTCCTCCGTTCTCATGAAATAAGTCTCAGATAGTTTTTATCCTTATCCAATTCTCTTGCAACAGACTCGGTGGGACTGAATGGCCTCTTGTTATCCCAGTGTAATAAATCTCTAGTCACTGTGTGATCGCTTCCAGTTCCTATGTTACAGACTTGAGGAGGCTGAATGGACTGATCCTGTTGCTGTGTAATAGGATACTGGTGCAGCATGGCCTACTCTGGGGCCAGTGTTATAGGCTCGAGGGGCTGATTAGCCTCCTCCTGTAAATATACATCAGGCTCCAGGGGCTGAACATCCTCGCCCTATTCTGGTGTAACAGGGTCGAAGGCCTGAATATCCTTCTGTTGTTCGTGTGTAACAGGCTGAAGAACGGAATGGATTCCTCCATTATCTGTGTAATTCTCTTCAGTTGTTGACTCCTTCCTGTCATCTATGTTGAAATAAGATCTTCTTTCATTTTTGTAAACTCCAATGGCTATTGGATCAACCTGATCAACCTTTCATTATACGCTAGCACCTTCATTGCAGGAATCAGTTGAGAGGACCATCTCTGAGCTGCTTCCAATATAACAACATCCTTTCTTCATTGAAGAGACTAAATTTGCACACACTATTCCAGATGTAATCTCACTAAGATCCTGTACAGCAGCAGCAATGCTTTACCAGCCTGCCGTAAGGTTCCCACCCAGGTTAGGTTATAGTCCACTAGCTTTCGGAACGACGCTCCTGATGAAGGAGCGTCGCTCCGAAAGCTAGTGTGCTTCCAATTAAACCTGTTGGGCTCCAACCTGGTGTTGTGTGATTTTTAACTTTGTACACCCCAGTCCAACACCAGTATCTCCAAATCATCACCCAGGTTAAAGCAGTCTCAGCTCTCTGAGGGAAATACAGAGCATTGTTGAATGATCATTGTCCTTCTAGACTCCACTAGCATAACGGGAGATCTGGAGAAATTAATGTTTGAGAAGATCATAAATGATGTGGTGAGATGATCTCTACCATTAATCTCCCCAAAGTCCACGTCGCTCAGATTCTACAGAAGGAGAAGGAAACATTGATGGGAGTTATATATCAAAGTGAAAGCTGCAATACAAATGTTGGGCAGGTTATAAAACAGGAAAATGAGATATACACATTTGTGGCTACTGCAGTAATAATGTACTGTTTACATTATATCTAAAATGTGTTAACCCAACTGAATGCTAATGCTGGGAAAAATGGATTTCATGAGCATGTGTTAGATAGCTGGCATTAACATTTTGTCGAGCACGGAGCGACAAGTCATTTAGAAATTGATGTTGGATGATCAGAAAAACTAATTGAAAACTTTGCTGAAAAGGACCTTTTGGGATCAGTGACCACAATGCATTGGTTTTCTTTTATGCTGTTTGAGTACACGGTAGTTTTTGTTTTATTTGATGTAACCGTTATAAATCTGAATCATGCAAACCCTGAAGGTGTGAGGAGAAAGTGGGCATTGCAGCTGCTGGAGATCAATGGCGCTGGAAAAGCACAGTCAGGCACAGTACTAGGACCAAGAGCAATGTCGTTTCGGGCACAAACCTTTATCAGGAATGAGGCTTCTGGGTCAAGGGAGCTGAGAGATAAATGAGAAGGGGGTGTGGCAGGAGGCAGGTAGCTAGGAATGCGATAGGTAGATGAAGGTGGTGTTGAAAGTGATAGGTGATGAAGGGAGACAGAACGCCTCATCTATTGCATCCTTTAAACTCAGTGTGGTCGTCTCTACATTGGCGAGACATACGTGGATCATTTCAGAGAACATCGCTGGAACAGCCACATTGATCAACTCCACCACCTTGTGGCTAAACACTTTGACTCTCCTTTCCACTCTGCCAAGGACATGAGAGTCCTGGGCCTCCTCCATCGCCAAACCCTAACCACCCGAAGCATGTATGAAGAAAGGTTCCTCTTCTGCCTTGGGACCTTCCAACCACAGGGGATTAATGTAGATTTCACCAGTTTCCCCATTTCCCCAACTCCACCTTATCCCAGTCCAATATTCCAACTCAGCACACTCCCCCTTTGAACGTTCCTATGTGTTCATCTTCCTTCCCATCAATCTGGTCCACCCGCCTCTCCGACATAACCCTTTCAGCCTCACCTTTAACTACCTATTAGGTCAAAGGAAGCAGCTTAGAAAAATGCCAGTGTTGTAGTAAGCCAGTGGATTCTGAGAAATGTAGGACTCAGCAACGGATGACCAAGAAACTGAGAAGGAAATCAAAAAG
Source organism: Chiloscyllium plagiosum (assembly GCF_037043375.1). NCBI lineage: Eukaryota > Metazoa > Chordata > Chondrichthyes > Orectolobiformes > Hemiscylliidae > Chiloscyllium > Chiloscyllium plagiosum. The sequence continues at coordinate 28,799,604 of NW_028270184.1, read as the reverse complement.
CGAAACAGCATGCAGACAAAAGAAAACCATAAAGACTGCTAAAAAAAAACGTATATCGGTGTATGAAACAAAAGTAAAAACAAGGTCAAATGTGGAACAGTAGGTGTGCGGACAGGGTAATTTATTGAAGAGAACAGAGAAATCACAGGGGAAAGAAACAGTTTCTTTGTGTCTATCTTCAAGGCAGAATATCCAGAAATTCTCCCAGAAATACCAAGTGACCATGGAACTTGTGCAAGTAAAGTCTAAGATCATTCTAATCAGTGTTGAGTTCATCTTTGAAAAGGAAGCTGGATTGAGTATTTATACATCTGACAGATCAGATACTTCATACAAGAATTTCAGAGGAAGCAGCAATAGACGTATTGATTGCATCTTAGATTTTTATGTTATTTTCCAATACAATCCGGAAAAATAATTAGCCACTCTGGATATGGAAAAAGTTATAAATATTATCCAACAGTTTAAGAAAGGATGAAGACGGAGAGTGGTGAACTACAGATCAGTTAACTAGTAATCCGCGGTCGGGTGTCTCTTGGACTGAATTACAAAGAACGTGTTACTGGATATAAAGAAGGTAATGGGAAAACTGGGGAGGATGATAATGCATCGATGAAACGAAAACCATAAGTGGCAAACATTTTTTGGAATGGATTGAAGATGATTCTTGTGGACGTGGGCAACGAGGAGCTAATGGATAACGTATCGTTGGATATTCAGGAGGATCTTTTTTTTTAAGAACTCTCCCACTAACATCATAAGAAAAGTTAAAGTGAAATGAATTGCGAAGAACGCATGCAAATAGGAAACGAAAAATTAGATTTACATTCATGTGTATGTAATTGCAATATAGAACATGTCGTGCACCAGCTGCATATAGTGTTGCTGATATTAAACTTAGAGTATTGTGTACCGATTGGCGTCCCAATCTAAGATAGAATATACTGACGACAGAGGAACTGCAAAAGGTATTTTCCAGACTAATCCCTAAAATGGCAAGATTGTCTGATGGGGAAACTCAGCCTGTGATCTCGAGTTTCAAAAGATGAGAGGTGATTGTAGTGAAACTTAGAAACTTAGAAACATAGAGGGGACTGAATAACAGAGGGACATGGAGAAGTGCAAGCAGGCGAGATTAGCGAGAATCCCACGGTATTCTACACGGACAAATAGAACAGAATAATCAGCAAACAGTTAGTGACTATTAGAAACCAAAGGGGGGCAATCAGTGCGTCAACCCGAAGAACATTGATAGATTGTTACATGTAAACATCACAGCTGTTTTACTTGGGAGAAGGAGGATGCAGGTACAGAATTCGAGAAGATGGACTGGAAAGATCTTGAAGAGATTAATGTAAAATACGAGCGGGGGTTTGAGGCTTTGTCTGGTATAAGATTGGACCAATCCGCAGGTCTGGATACTGTTGGAGTCAAGGGAGGAAATTTTAATTGGGATCTGACCACAGGGAAGGTGCCAGAGGACTGGAGAGCAGCTAATATGATTCCACTTCACAGTAAGGGTGGTAGAGATTTGCCAAGGTAACTACGGACGAGTGAGTATTAGATCACTGTTCGGGAAACTACTGGAGAAAATAGAGAAGGAGAAAATCGAACTCCAATCAGAGTCGCAAGGTTTGATCAGGGATAATAATCATGACTTTATCAGAGTGAAGTCACACCTAATGAATTTGATTGTATTAGTTTGAGGAGGTCGCTTAGTTAGTTTTGCAGCAAGGCCTTTGACAAAGTTTCACATGGGAAATTGAAAAAATAAAGTAAAATCTCAGAGTATCAAGGATAACTTGAAAAGTTACAACGAATATTGTCTTAGTGTCAGGAGGCAGAGGGTGATGGGAAAAGGTTGTTTGTGTGACTGGAGACCAGTGTCCCCTGGTGTACCACAGGGATCAGTGCTGTGTCCCTTATTGATTGTAGCATTCATAAGTGATATAGATGTGAATCTGGAGGGGGAGTGGGTGGAGGGGTGGGAATTGTGATAAGTAAGTTTGTGTTTGACACAAAGATTTGGCTGGGTCGTTGGCAGTGAGGAGGAAGTTCTCATTTTACAGAAAAATACAAGTGGAATGATCAGATGGGCAGATCAATGGCAGATGGAATGTGATCGTGATAAATATGAGGTGATGTATTTTGGAAGGAGGAACCAGACATGGGGTATACACAATGATTGGCAGCACACTAGAGAGCTCAGAGGGTGTTTCTCCACACATCCCTGAATGTGACTGAACAGGGTAATGAGCTAGTTAAGAATTGAACCTTGGGTGGAGCGTTTATTAAACAGGGAGTATATTATAAGTGTTATGTAGGGCTTTGGTTAGTCCATGATGGAATACTGTATGTAGTCTGCGAGCCTCATTACAAGAAAGATGTGATTGTACTGGAGTGGTTGCAGAGGAGATTCACTAGGATGTTCCCTGGGATGGAGCATATCAGGGAAGCTGGATAATCTCAGGTTGTTTACTTTGGACAGAGAGGCTGAGGGAGATGTGATTCAGAAGGATACGTTAACAAGGGGCATGGACAGGGTGGATAGACAGCAACTGTTCCTTTTTGACAGAGGGTCAATAACAAGGGAGCACACCTTAAAGTGAAGGGTTTGACGTTCAGAGAGGATTTAAAGATTACTTTTTTTCACCCGGAGGTTGTTGAGGTCTGGAATGTACTTCCTGAGAGGGGAGTTATCACGGCTAACCTCTCAACCGTTAAGTGTACTTGGACGAACACTTGGAAGTGTCATAACATTCCAGGCTATGGTGCTGGTGTTGGAAAGTGGGACTAATATAGATCGTGTTGTATTTCTGTTGGTACAGAGACTATGCTCCTGTGCGTGTATGATGTGGAGCTGACCAGCTTAAGACGGGAATTGATAGGTTTCTGAAGATAATGTTCACAAAGGTTATAAGAGTGAACTATTATAGCTTGTCAAATTATGTCAATGTGAGAAGTATGAAAAAAACAGTGCGGCTTCCTTCTAGTTTGAAACCAGAGAATGGAGAATGGGAAACAAGGAAATGGCAAAACTATGAATCCACTACTTCAGTTCTGTCTTCACAGAACGTTCTGACAATACCAGGAAAACCAAGTCTGGTGTGGGAAAACGATATAGTACATGGAACATAGAACATAGTAAGTAAATGGTTTGGGAGAGATTATTGGGGCTGAAAGTAATGGTCATAGACAACACTAACATAGATTTGTGAAATGGGAATCATGTTTGAGAAACTGACTGGGAGACAAATGAAAGAGAAACAATGGATGTAAAACACGTGGATTTTCAGAAAGATTTTGGTAAAGCTCCCAGCCTAGTTTGCAAAGTCAAATCTTAGTGGATTGGGGCGAATATATGGACAAGCTTTTCGAATGGGACAGCTGGCAGGAAACAGTGAATAGAAATAAACAGACTTGTGAAGCACCAACCTGACATTGTATTTAAGGTATGATTCCGTGAGTATGACCATGTCCCAGACACCCCATCACCTTCCCCAGATATCTCCTGTTTCACCAGCAGGACAAAGCAGAAGTGGTTGCACAGTGTGAATACAGTTGGAAGGGAATTGCTCTGGGAGTCCTCAACAGTGACCTGTATCCCATGAAGTCTCATGGCGTTAGTTGACACATGGGAAAGGAAACCTCCTGCTGATTACCATGTACCAGCCTCTCTCAACTGATGAGACATTACTCCTCCATGCTGACCAACACTTGGAGAGAGCACTGAGGGTGGTAAAGGCACAAAATGTACTCTGGGTGGGGGATATCAATGTCCACAAAAAGAGTGGTTCGGCAGCAGCATTACTGATTGAGCTAGTCAGGTTCTAAAGGATATAACTTCTCGACTCGGTCTGCGGCAGGTGGTGAAGGAACCAACAAGAGGGAAAAGCCATATTTGACCACAGCCTTACTGATCCGCCAGTTGCAGAAGTATCTGTCCATGACAGTATCGGCAATAGCGACCACCGCATAGTCATTGTGGAAACAAAGTCGCACTTGCACATTGAGAATATCCTCCACCATTTTGGGTGGCACTATCACCGTGCGAAATAGGACAGACTTCGAACAGATCTAGCAGCTCAAATCTGGGTTTCCATAAGGTGCTGTGGGGCATCAATAGCAGCAGAGTTGTACTCCAGCACAACCTCACGGCCTGGCATATCCTCCTCACAACAATTACCATCAAGCCAGAGGATCAACCTTGATTCAATGGACAGTGCAGGAGGGCTGGAGCAGCACCGGGCATACCTGAAAATGAGGTGTCAGCCTGGTGAAGCCACCAACCATGGCGACCTGTGCGCCAAACAGCATAAGCAATAAGTGATAGACAGAGCTTAGTGATCCCACAAGCAAAGGATCAGATCTCAGCTCTGCAGTCCTTCCACTTCTGGTTGAGAATAGTTATGGATAATTAAACAAATCATTGAAGGAGGAGATTCCACAAGTATCCCCTTCCTTAATGATGGAAGAGCGCAGCACTTCAATGCAAAAGATAACGTTCATGCATTCGCAATAATCTTTCGTCAGAAGTGCTGAGTGGATGATCCACCTCAGCCTCCTCCAGTCGTCCTCAGCAATTCAGTTACCAGTCATCAACCAATTTGATTCACTCCACGCGATCTGCAGTTTCAGTTGGAGACACTGGATACCGCAGAGGGTACATACGCTGACAACATTCTGGCAATAGTACTGAAAAGTTGTTCTCCAGACCTTGTCACTGCCCTAGCTAAGCTGTTCCAAATCCGTTACAGCAACGACATTCCCCCGATTTCGTCGAAAATTACCCCAAGTATCTCCTATGCAGAAAAAACAGAACAAATCCAATCCGGCCAGTTACCACCCCATCAGTCTACTCTCGATCATCAGTAAAGTGGTGGAAGGCCTCAGTGCTTTCAAGCAGCACCTGCTCAGCAATACCCTGGTCAATGACGCCCAGTTTGGGCTGCCCCAAAGTCACTCAGCTCCTGATCTCATTACCTTGATTCAAACATGGACCAAAGAGCTGAATTCCAGAGGTGGGGTGAGAGAGACAGCCCTTTAAAACAAGGTTGCCTTCGACCAAGTGTGGCATCAAGGGGCCTTAGCAAGACTAGAATCAATGGGTATCAGGGGCAAACTCCACGCTGGTTAGAATCATACCTGACACGTAGGAAGATGGTTATGGTTGATAAAGGCCAGTCAACTCAGCTCCAGGACAAGTCTGTAGGAGTTGCTCGGGCAGTGGTCTATACCCATACATCTTCAGGGCTTCTTCAGCAATGTCCTTGCCTCTATTATAAGGCCAGAAGTGGGGATGTTCGCCAATGATTGCACAATGTTCAGCAACATTTGTGGCTCCTCATATACTGAAGCAGGCCATGCGACAAGATCTGTAAAGTATCCAGGCTGACAAGTGACAAGAAATATTCACGCCACACAAATGCCACACCCTGACCATCACCACTAAAATACAATCTAACCACTGCTGCTTGACATTCAATGGTGTTACTGTCACTGAATCCACGTGGACTGCAGCGGTTCAATAAGGCAGCTCACCACCAGCTTCTCAAGGGACAGCCAGGGACAGGCAATAAATGCTGACCCAGCCAGTCACACCCAGATTCAGGAAATAAATATTATTTTAAAAAAAAATAACCGAGGAAGGTTGCTGGGATATCACAGGGATCGGTGCTCGGACCCTAGCTGTTCACAATAACCATTAAACATTTGGTTGTGGGAATCAAATACAATATATCCCAACCTGCTGACAGAACTAAAGGATGTTGGATTGTGAGTGGGTGAGAAGGTTGTAAAAAAGCTTCAAGGTGACTAACACAAGTGGAGTGAATGGGCAAATACGTGGCAGATGGAGAGCAATGTGGGTAGAAAAGGCGGTGTGCCCTTTGGTGGGAACAATAGACTGGCAGCCTATCATTTGAAAAAGGATTGTTTGAAACATGTTGATCTACAAAGGGACGCATGCTCCTTTTTGTTGTTTCCTTCTGCGCAGTCCTCCGAGGTCCCTGCAGCACAGTGAGGTCTGAACCCAGAAGTCAACACTGGGAATGGCACTGACACTGACACACTGACCAGTGTGCAGAGACCCACTAAGTGGGGAGGTGTAACATTGCAAAGGATCTGGATCTCCCTGTACACCAGTCACTGAAAGCAATATTGCAGGAAAGAAAGCAATTAGGAAGATCAATGAATTGCTGACCTTCATTCCAAGGGGATTTGAGTCGAGGAGTAAGCGTGTCATATTACAGCTGTACAGGGACTTGGTGACTCCCCATTTCAAACACTGTGCAGTATTGTGTGCAGGTTTGTTCTCCGTACCTCATAAAGGACAAACCTGACATTGAGGGAAAGCAGTGAAGGATGACCAGACCGATGTTTGCGATGACAGGCTTGTTGTGGGAGCAGAGTTTGGGGCGACTGGGCCTGTATTCCATAGGGCTTAGGAAAATGAGTGGAGATCTCAATGAGATATATAAAACTCTGACAGGGTGAGACGGATTGGAAGCAGGGATGAAGGACCTGAACTTAAGCGAACTTACATTTGCCAGGAATTGTTGTTGGAGAGACTGTTAGGTTCTAAGATTGATACGTCCCCGGGGGATGATGGTCTAAATCCCAGGGTACTGAAGGAGGTGGCTCGAGAAATCGTGGATGCGTTGGTGACTATTTTCCAGAGTTCGATAGATTCGGGGTCAGTTCCTGCAGATTCGAGGGTGGCTAATGTTATATCACTTTTTAAGAAAGGTGGGAGAGAGAAAGTCGGAAATTATAGATCAGTTAGTCTGACCTCAGTGGTGGGAAAGATGCTGGAGTCTATTATAAAGGATGAAATTACAGCACACCTGGATAGTAGTAACAGGATACGTCAGAGTCAGCATGGATTTATGAAGGGGAAATCATGCTTGACTAACCTTCTGGAATTTTTTGAGGATGTAACTCTGAAGATGGACGAGGGAGATCCAGTGGATGTAGTGTACCTGGACTTTCAGAAACCTTTTGATATAGTTCCACATAGGAGGTTAGTGAGTAAAATTAGGGCACAAGATATTGGGCGCAAAGTACTAGCTTGGATTGAAAATTGGTTGGCTGATAGGAAACAAAGGGTAGTAATAAACAGCTCCATTTTGGAAGGGCAGGCAGTGACCAGTAGAGTACCGCAGGGATCAGCTTTTTACAATATATGTTAATGATTTAGAAGATGGTATCAGCAATAACATTAGCAAATTTGCTGATGATACAAAGTTGGGTGGCAGGGTAAAATGTGATGAGGACGTTAGGAGATTACAGGGTGACCTGGACAAGTTAGTTGAGTGGGCAGATGCATGGTAGATGCAGTTTAATGTGGATAAATATATGGTTATCCACTTTGGTGGCAAGAACAAGAACGCAGATTACTACCTCAATGCAATCAATTTAGGTAAAGGGGCAGTACAGAGAGATCTGGGTGTTCTTGTAAACCAGTCAATGAAGGTAAGCATGCAGGTCCAGCAAGTAGTGAAGAAGGCTGATAGCATGCTGGCCTTCATAACAAGAGGAACTGAGTATAGAAGCAAAGAGGTTCTTCTGCAGCTTTACAGGGCCCTGGTGAGACCACACCTGGAGTACTGTATGCAGTTCTGGTCTCCAAATTTGAGGAAAGACATTCTGGCTATTGAGGGAGTGCAGCGTAGATTCACGAGGTCAATTCCTGGGATGGCGGGACTACCTTATACTGAAAGATTGGAGCGACTGGGCTTGTATACCCTTGAGTTTAGAAGACTGAGAGGGGATCTGATTGAGACATATAAGATTATGAAAGGATTGGACACTCTGGCAGCAGGAAACATGTTTCTGCTGATGGGTGAGTGCCGAATCAGAGGACACAGCTTAGAAATACGGGGTTGACCGTTTAGGACAGAGATGAGGAGAAACTTCTTCAGCCAGAGAGTGGTGGCTGTGTGTAATGCTCTGCCACAGAAAGTAGTGGAGGCCCAGTCTCTGGATTCATTTAAGAAAGAGTTGGATCGAACTCTCAAAGATAGTGGAATCAAGGGTTATGGAGATAAGGCAGGAAGAGGATAATGATTAGAATGATCAGCCATGATCTTATTGAATGGTGGTGCAGGCTCGACGGGCAGAATGGCCTACTCCTGCACCTATTGTCTATTGTCTATTGTTGTCACAAGTTCTCAGATGTTAGGAAGGGGGTCTCTGCAGTGTCAACAGGACTGTGTTTCCTGTTCCCTTTTTCCGATACTGAGGCTGGGGCTGGGTGTTCTGTCCAGGTTCATCCTTTAAGACCTCAGAGCAGTGTCTTGCTTAGCTGATTCAGAGATCATTGAAAAGTTTTATCCCATGTCTATGTGTCTGCAGTCATAGATAATCATAGATAATCATAGATAACAAACATCAATGGACCCAGCCTCCAGTCTGACCATCATCCTTCCACTAAACCCTCTGCTTCCTACCAACAACCCAACTGTGTATCCAATTGGCCAGTTCCCCCAGCATTCCACGCGATGTAACCTTCCTGAGCAGCCTGCAGTGTGGGGACCTTATCAAACGCGTTACTGAAATCCATAGAGACTACGTCTACCGCTCTGTCCTCGTCATCCTTCCTGGTCACTTCATCAAAGAACGCTAACAAATTTGGGAAACATGATCTCCTACTCACAAGTCTATGCTGACTGCTCCGAATCAAACTCTGTATAAGTAATGGGTGCAGACAATGGTATGGTGTCCTTCATTGTAAGATGATTCGAGTATATAAGTAAAGCCATTTTTCCTCCTGTTGTAGAGCCTTGCTGAGAGAGCATTAGGGACACTCTGTACAGATTTGAACTCCTTTGTAAGGAATGATATCCTTCCCACAGACACGGGTGATGGTAACATGAGGATAGAGTAAAGAATCTGAGTGTTTAATCTGTGGAGCTGTGAGAGACGAGGAAATGTTGACGCTGAAACACGAGGAGTGGCAGCGATCACTTATTTCCAAAACAGACATTGATAGAGTGAGAAATTCCATAATTTACCCAGGATTGATTGGTGTGATTTATTGCCACGTGTACCTCAGTTTAGAGAAACACTTTATTTATGAGCAGTGGAGACAGATCATAGTAAGTATGGCCAGACATATCATAGGGTGGAAATAGACTTGGACAGAGTAAGGCATACAGGATACACTGCACAGGACATGCACTTGACAAGGTCAACATGAACACGGTCAGCATTATTTGAACATAGAGAGTCCATTCATCAGTCTAACGTGACTATCCTAATAGTTTATATCCATTTACTAACTCTCCCCATGTTATTGTGCAGTCAACATGTGAACTCGTACTGTACGCCATGTTGTTCATAATCCCCAACAGCAGCCACAATACCTTCGATCTGAAACAGGTAGCCATTCCCACCAGCTTTCGCCCTACATAGAGAACACAAGGATGGCTTCTCGGGGATGAAAGATGCCTTCTTGAGACTCCAACAAGACATATGGCTTCCCTGCTCACCGCTAGAAAACCACGTTAAAGTCCCACGTGTGTGTCATGAGCAACGGAGCCAGGAGGAACAACGTGGGACAGTCTGTCTGTGCAGTCTCTGCTCCAATTGTTCATCATGTTGGAACATCAATCTGGAGACACTTAAGACTGCCGATGCTGGAGATCAGAGTTTCCAGCATCTGCAGTTATTGTTTTTACCTAGTTGATTTTAACCCTAATGCGAATCCTTTTGCAAGGATGCCTGCCTTGAAGAGGGTTTCCTCCTCGAAGGGCTTTTGTCCGAAACGTCGATTTTACTGATCCTTGGCTGCTGCCTGAACAGCTGTGCTCTTCCAGCACCACTAATCCAGGATCAGAGTAGAGCGTCGATTGCTGGAAAAGCACAGCAGGTCAGGCAGCATCCGAGAAGCAGGAGAATCGACGTTTCAGGAATAAGACATTCATCAGGCATCAGCATCAATTACCTCATTCTGCCACCGTGTAAGTGCATTGAGGTAGGAATGCCCTCCTACTGTTCATGTAATAGTGACTCAAGGGGCTGATTGACTTCTTCCTCGTCCGATTGGACAGGGCCAAGGGCCTGACTGGGTTACCCGTGGTTCCTGTTTGATAGCTAGATGTACTGACAAGTGTGATGATGCTGTAGCTTTACGAGGTTATTTTGTCCTGGTTTCTTTTAAGAGAGAGATTGAACGATCGTTACCAAGCTGGTTAGTTAAGACACTTGAGTAACAGCGAGGCATGCCTTCGGTTTATTTTAATGCAGACTGAATGGGTGTGGCCAGCTCTCACAGATTAGGATCTCTGGGTTTTGGTTTCTCAGTAACATTAAAAACTATAGCGGTCTCAACAGAGTTGGAAGCTTCAGGGAATGTCTCCTGGCTGCTACTCTCACTGAATTTTCTCTTGATGCTGTCACATTGCATCTGGAACAGACCCTTTATATTTCCTTTAAAATAAGAAAATGTTAGAAGCAAGGCTATTGCCTTCCAATATTTTCGAGGGGCTCTGGTGTGGCCCATCACACTAGACTCCTTCTCTTCCTGAGTAATAGGCTGGAGGCACTGAATGGGTTGCCCCTGTTCTTCTCCAATAGTGTCAATCGGCTGAATGACTTCCTCATATTCCTGTGAAGTGCTGAATGAACTCTTATTTTACTGTGGCAATAGGCAGTGCAGTTACATGAATGTTACTGACACGTTGACAGCACAACTCTCAATGGAGTCTGGGTCTTGCTGCACACGGACACAGACCAGTTCAGGAGCTGACGGAGGGACAAAATGTTCTGAACATTGTGGAATCTTCAGTGACCATCCCCACTTCTGATCTTATGGTGGTGAGGGTGGGGACGGGAGACATTGATGAAACAGCTGAAGATGTTTGTGAAGAGGATGTTTCCCTGAGGATCTCCCACAGAGCTGACTCAGGACTGAGATGATGAACATCTTCCTTTGTGCCATGTTTGACTCCAAACACTGGAGAGTTTACTCTGATTCCCATTATGTCCAGTTTTGTTCAGCTCCTTGATGTCAACAGAAGTCAACCACAGCCTTGATATCAGGGCGAGTCCACTTTACCTGAACCCTTGTCTCAACCTCTTTTGTTCATATCAATAAACCATGATATAGGAGCAGCAAGTGTTTTCATCAAACACGTGGATTGAATGTCAGGATCTCTGTTCTCAAGAGTGTTCGGGGAATGAGATGACTGAAATTATTTGAAGAGGAGTTAGATGGATATTGATCTGTCAGAGAGGTGAGGGCTATGAGGAATTGGATATTAAAGAGGATTTCAGACCGAGAGCAGATCTGCCACAATCTTAGTGAAGGACAAGGCAGGCTTGGGGAGTGAACGACCTGTCCCTGTTTCTTATGTTCTCACATTCTGTTATTGGAAAGTTAGTGGGTGTTATTTTCATGAATGTTATGTTATTACATATTGCAGTCAGGGAGACAAGAGGATTTTGTGAGCTATCGCTGGCTGAGGTATGTGGGCTGTATTCACAGTGAGTCTGTGTCTACAACATGAGCAACAAATGGAGCACAAGTTGCAGAGAGGGGAAGCTCTGTAAAGAGAGATGAGGGGCCTCTTTCATAAACAGCCTGGGTTTTCCAATTACATTTCCCAAATCACCTCACATAGGGTGTTACAGTCTTGAAGGGCTGAATAGTCTCCTCTGTTTCTGTGCACCAGGTTATAGGAGAAAGTAGCCTCCAACTGCTCCTGTCTAGCAGGTTTGATGGGCTGAATGGAATACAGAAAAATGGGACTGAAGAGCAGGAGTGGGTCATTAGATACTTTGAGCCTTTTCCAACACACACTAACATTGTGGCTGATCAAGTTGGAGTCTCAGCTCCACTTTCCTCTCTATATCCCATTATGCGTGACTCACTTCTCTGTCAAATATTTACCTAATGCAGCTTTCAATCAATGTGAGCATGGAGGCACGATAAAGGTCCAGTGAAGAGAATTCCCACTTGAAAGGTCCTTTCAGAATTATTCGTCATCCTTTTTATAGAATCAGAGAGTCATGCAGAATAGAAACAGACCCGTTAGTCCAATCTGTTCACTCCGAGCAGATATCAACTCTGATCCAGTCCCATTTGCCAGCATTTGGCCAATATCCCTCCTCTTTCAGATACTTTTTAAATGTGCGATTGTGACCACCTTCAGCACTTCCTCTGACAGCACGTTCTGTACACACACCACTCTCTGTGTGTAACATTTACCTTCAGATCCCTTCTAAATCATTCGCCCTCTCCCCTTCAGAATATCTATGCAGCTGATGATTTTATAAATCTCTATAATGTCATCCCTCAACCTCTGACACTCCAGGGAGAAACACCTCATCCTAATCAACCTCTCCCTACAGCTCAAACCTCCAGTTCTGGAACATCTGTGTCTAAATCATTTCTGCAGAAAACCGAGTTGGATGCAGTATTTTTAAAGTGGCCTCACCAACATCCTGTACAGATGCAACATGCCATCACAACCCCTATACACAATGCTCTGACTGATTAAGGGAGATGTGTTCTGTCCAACTCTGTCTACCTGCGACTCCACTTTCAAGGAACAATGTACCTGCAGCCCTATCCCTTTGTTTCGCAACACGCCCCAGGACCTGACCATCAAGTGTATAATTCCTGCCCTGGTTTGCATTCACAAAATACAAAACCCCGTATTTATCTAAATTAAACTTCATCTGTCACTCCTTGCCCTTTTGTCCCATCTAATTGTGGTCTTGTTGTACTCTGAGATAATCTACGACACCGCCTTTCTGATGTCATCTGTAAACTTAGTAACAATGGCCCCAATATTCACATCTAAATCCTTTACATAAATGATGAAATGCAGTGAATTCAGTACCGATTCTTACAGCACACTGCTGCTCACAAGCCTCCAGTCTGAAAAATACCCCTCTTCCTTCAAGCCAATTGTGACTAGCTTCCTCTGTATCCCATGTGACCGAACCTTACTCATTTGTCTACCAATCAGAATGAAATGCTTGCTATGAAGAGGGGCTGAGTAGGTTAGGTTTATTTTCACTGGAAAAAAGGAGATTGAGGGGGGAATTGATTGAGGTTTACAAAATCATGAAGGGTATAGACAGGGTGGATAGAGAGGGGCTTTTTCCCAGGGTGAAGGATTCAGTAACGAGAGGTCGTGCATTCAAGATGAGAGGTGGAATGTTTAAGGGGGATACACACGGTAAGTACTTCACACAGAGGCTGGTGGGCATTTGGAACGTGTTGCTAGCAGAGGTGGTAGAGTCAGACACGGGTAGATTCATTTAAGAAGAGTCTGGACAGATGCATGAGTAGGTGGGGAGCAGAGGGGTACATATGCTTAGGAATTGACCGACAGATTTAGACAGTACATTTGGATCGGCTCAGGCTTGGAGGGCTGGAGGGCCTGTTCCTGGGCTGTAAATTTTCTTTGCTCTTTGTTCTTTAAATGAACACCTTGCTGAGGTCCATACAGACAATGTCAACCAAACTGCCTTCATCAATCTTCTTTGTCACCTCTTCAAAAAACTCAACCGAATTAATGAGACATGATTTCCCATGCAGAAAGCCATGTTGTCTACTCCGATCAGCCCTTGCCTTCCCAAATGTATGTAAATGCTATCCCTCAGAATCCCATCCAACAACTTACCCACCACTGACATCAGGCTCACTGGTCTATAGTTCCACGGCTTTTTGGGTCACTGTTTCCTTTTCTAGTCCCACTCCTGCACTGCTCATAACAAATGTTAAATGTAACCAGGTCGGTGATATGGCCGATGATATCGGTCTCAGACTGGGTCAGGGTCAGTTTTAGCAACAAGTCAGGTTAGTTTCTTTAATCTGGTAAAACAACACGTTTATGATCCAGAGCAATGTTACTCAAACTATGGTGGAAAGATGAATGGCAAACTGTTTGAGTATTGCAAATATATAATCAATAGCTTGGAGAGGGTGGACGCTCGGAAATTGTTTCTGCTAGGCGAGGAAACTAGGACCCGTGAACACAGCCTTAGAATTAGAGGGGGTCAATTCAGAACAGAAATGCGGAGACATTTCTTCAGCCAGAGAGTGGTGGGCCTGTGGAAGTCATTCCCGCAGAGTGCAGTGGAGGCTCGGACGCTAAATGTCTTCAAGGCAGAGATTGATAAATTAATCACAAGGAATTAAGGGCTACGGGGAGAATGCGGGTAAGTGGAGTTGAAATGCCCATCAGCCATGATTGAATGGCGGAGTGGACTCGATGGGCCGAATAGCCTTACTTCCACTCCTATGTCTTATGGTCTTATGGTCTCGTACTTCCCTTTCTAAACACACAAACACATACACACACAAACACACAAACAAACGCACACACACACACACACACACACACACACGCACACACAAACACACAAACACAAACACATGCATGCACACACACACAGATTAACAAAATTTCTGCAATTTTAATTTGAATGAACTTTGTCTAGATATTAATGGAACTCATGACAAAAGTAAAAATTGAGGTTGTCCAAAATTATTTCTGCTTCTGAAGATATTGTACTCATATAGCTGCTAGCAATGGGATTCCATCCTGGAAGAGTTGGATTTGGCTGAATTCCCTTTGCTTTAGGCAGTGAGTAGATTCCAATGAATTCTGGTCAGGGAACACCCAATGGGTAGTACGGTGGTTAGCACTGCTGCCTCACAGCACCAGGGACTTGGGTTCGATTCCAGCCTTGGGTGACTGTCTGTGTGCAGTTTGTACATTCTCCACTTTCCTGTGTGAGCTTCTAATGGGTGATCAGGTTTCCTACCACAGCTCAAACTTTGTAGGTTCGGTGGATTGATCATGCTAAATTGTCTGTAGTGTTCAGGGAATTCTAGGTTAGGTGCATTAGTCAGGGGCAAATATAGGGGAATGGGTTGGGAAGGTTGGTATGGATTTGTTGGCACGAAGGGTTTCAACACTGCAGGGATTTTATAAAAATAAGAACGGTAATGATGACTGTAGAGTTTGTTTTAGCTTGCACACATTGCTGTGATGAGGGACAATGAAGGAGGGAGAGTGCAATAGGTCGTTCCTTCTCAGGAGGATTGCATTTTCTCCCTCTCTAAGTTGAATCACACAATAATATCATCCTTTCCCAAACTGGACCATGTGAGGTCTCCTTGTACATTGTCGAACTATGTCTCCATAACATTCCCTGTTCCATGTAGGTGCATCATTGCTACTGTCATACACAGAGCCATATCCTTAGCAGAAAATGGTCTCGGCCGATTTGAAATATGTTTACATTGCCCTGCGTCATTAAAAAAATAAAATATTTTATGTATTCAGAATACCTGTGTTAAAATGAATGCATTTTTTAACAAATACAGAAATTGCTGGTAAAGCTCGGCAGGCCTGTCAGTACCCAGATGCCTTTTACATGCTGCAGTTTGTGGGCGGCACGGTGGCACAGTGGTTAGCACCAGAGACCTGGGTTCAATTCCCGCCTCAGGCGATTGCCTGTGTGGAGTTTGCACATTCCCCCCATGCTCCGGTATCCTCCCACAATCCAAAAGTGTACAGGTTAGGTGAATTTGCCATGCTAAATTGTCTGTAGTGTTTGCGCTTCGGCGGGGTGGTGTGCACTTGTTAGGCCGAAGGGCCTGTTTCCACACTGTAAGTAATCTGTAAAGTTGTACCAGCCTCCACCACTTCTTCTGGCAGCTCATTCCAGAAGCACACCACTCTCTGCGTGAAAATGTGCCATTTAGGCCTCATCAAAACTTTTCCCCTCTCACTTTCAAACAATGCCCTCTAGTTTTGGCCGCCCCAAAACTGGGGAAAAACCCTGACTACTCACCCTATCCTGGACCGGTGTGATTTTTTAAATCTTTACGAATAACTGTACTTTCAGTCATCCTGGGCCTAAATTCTGAAATGCAATACTGACACCTCTTCCTTCGCCATCAAGTCACAATTTTAAATCCATTTTAATCAGTTTGTTCAGATGTATCATGAGACACATCTTTACACCCAGACCTTTGTGCCCAGAGGTAGGGACACTAGCAATACCCATAAAGCTGTAACAGTATTCTCCTGTGTGTTTGCTCATCAGCCTGTTTTGACATGCTGTGACATACCTCTGCAACAGGCAGGACTTAAATCCAGGCCTTCTAGTCCAGAGCTAGGAATGCTAAACCACAAGTTCAGGAATTGGAATCAAATCCAGAGTTCTGGCTCAGAGGCAGGGACACTACCCACTACACTACCATACCCAGATTTTGGGTCATATTTTAGTGCCAGCTTTCAGCTCGGTGTGGATTTATTATAATCAGGTTACCATTACTGAACTACACAACACACTTTGCATTGTTAAGCAAATGCAAGATATTTGTCTCAACTGTAGGATGTTGAGTGTTTGTACTGTGGCATCGAAATTAACTATGAACATCTTTAATCGCTATTATCTGTAGTCTGCAATATTAGGGAAAGAAATCCTGCAGCCACACTCTGCCCAATGAAGGTTCTCAAATGGATATGTATTACTGAACAGCAGAGACGAAGGAAGAGCTTAATTACTGGTCACAAAACACCGATCACTCTTACTCAACTCTAATGTGCGACTCCCCTCTTCCTGGCCGGTGATTACTGTCCAGCCTCTCCTCCCCACTGACTGTGTCTGCAATCTGTCCCTCCTTCCTCTAACCACACAAGGCAAACCAAGCTCAAATTCTTTGTGAAAATCCAGGCCGGAGTGTGCAGGCATCCTGGAGAGGGATGGGCATTTTAAAATTGAAGGGGGAGGGTGAGGAGGCAGTAATGCCACACACTAGGCTGAGGGGTAGCAAATGGAGTTTAGTTTGGATTCCTGCCGGGTATTGTATTTGGTAAATCAAACAAGAGCAGGACCAATACAATTAAAAGTAGAGCCTTTGGCAGTGTTGTCGAACAGAGACCTAGGCCGTCAGGTATAATTCTATAAAATTTGCATCTCATACAGATAGTGTGGTTAAGAAGGTGTTTAACACATTTGTCTTTATCGGTCAGACCTTTGAGTATCGGAATTGGGACGTCATGTTGAGGATGTACAGGACATTGGTGAGACCTCTTCTGGAATACTATGTCCAGTCTGTTCATCCAGCCCGCTCATTCCATAGGCACACCACCCTCTGGATGAAAAAGCTGCCCCTTAGGTCACTTTAATATTTCCCCTCTCACTTTAAGCCTATGTCCTCTAGTTTTGGATTCCCCTACCCTTAGAAAACACCTTGACTATTCACTTTGATATTATTGACCTTGATATTATTAAGCTGGAGAGGGTTCAGAAGAGATTAACCTGGATGTTGCTGGGAAAGGAGGGATTGAGCTATAAGGAGAGGCTGAATAGGCTGGGACTTTTTTCACTGAAGAATATGAGATTCTGCGGTAACTTTACACAGGTTTATAAAATAATGAGGGGTACAGATAAGCTGAAGGGCTGATGTCTTTTCCCTAGAGTTGGGGATTCAAAACTGAGGGATAATTAAGGTGCGAGGAAAAATAATTACAAAAGCCATGAGAGGTAATTATGTTAGACAGAATCTGGCATGGATGTGGAATGAACTTCCAGAGGAAGTGGTGAAAGCAGGGACAGTTACAACGTTTAAAGGACATTTAGATCAGTCCATGGATAAGACATCAGTTTGGATGGTGCTGTGAGCAGCTGCCCTTTCCCTCGCCGTCTCTGAATGAATCCCTGCTGAGTTTCACCCTCTGCCAATGTCTGTGCAGTGGCGTGGGGAGGCCAGCAGAGGGTGGCATTGCATCACTTTAAGCACCACAGAGACTGCCAGACCTGCCCCACACAGAGACACACAGATACACACACAGCAATTGTTAGGACACAACATTGAGCTCATCTGGTAATTTAAACTAAACATAAAGAAATGCTCAATTTGCCTTTCAAACTGTTAAAATATGAGGGACAGAGAACTCCCAAATTCCACTGTTTAAATAAAAATGCCAATTTATTTTTTTAACTCTGAAACTGAACATTTTACATCAACTATTCACAACTCTGAGGCCTCATTTCTCTTAATTGCTTATTACCCTACTCCAACTCTACAGCTATATACTGTTTCAAAAAGACACTTATTAAAATTACATAAACGTAATTTCAAAACCACACAGCAGCTGACCTCACACCAATATCACTTTTTCCCAACTTTCCTGGGAAGCCTGTCTCATGTTACAGGATGCTATCCAAGTGTCTACATTTCAGCATTCTGTAACCTGGGAACACATCCTTCCATGACACTGTCTCCCAGTCTCCCCCTCTCTGTCTGTTTCCCAAACCCCTCCCATGTGGTGATATTTAAACTGATTCCCCCGCCATCTCTCTGTGGTAGTGATGTTCACACCCACAGCACCCCCTTGTCAGGGCACAATGGAGATATGGAGCTGTAAATGGGTGGGATCTGCACATCCCGTCACTTCCAGCATGGGCTGCAAGTTTCCACAAACTGGGCAGGGATCTAACACAGTGCTACTGAGCAATGCACTGGGGTGACGTACACAGTCCTACATGCTGGGAGGGTAACTGCTCCTGGTTTACAGATCAATGCACTGGGGTGGGGTACACAGTCTTACATGCTGGGAGGGTAACTGCTCCTGGTTTACAGATTAATTCACGGGTGATCACTGCACAGGTTGCTGTGCTGGTCAGTCATTCTGGTTGAAGTTTATCGATACTGCAATGATGTGGTCTGTGCAGCTCCCCATGCTGGATGGATATTTGTTTCATGTTTACACATTTGTGCCCAGTTGTGTTCTGCACAACTCCCGGTGCTGGACAGATATCTAGTCTGGCTTTATAGATCAATGCATGTATGTGGTCTGCATTGCTTCGCATGCTGAATACGTGTTGGAGGAACACAGCAATCCAGGCAGCATCAGGAAGTGTAGAATTTGATGTTTCAGGTGTAGCCCTCCTTCAGGATTCCTACAGAGCGGTTACACCCGAAATGTCGAGTTTTCCACGTCCTGATGGTGTCTGGATTGCTGTGTTCTCCCAGCTTCCTGCCTGTCTACTTTGGGCTCCAGCATCTGCAGCTTTTCTGTCTCTATCACAGCTTCCCAAACTTAACAGATGTCTAGTCTGCGTTTGAAGATAAGTGCTCTGACATGATCTGTGCAGTGTTTCAATCTGGACATATTGCTGGATTGTATTGACCAGTGCAATGGATGAATCTGGACAGATTGCTGGGTTGTACTGAGCAGGACACTGGCCTGGCCTGCACAGTGTTCCACAGTGAAAAGATATCTCCTCTGGGTTGATGGTGTCTGGGCTTATTCTGTGAGCTGGATTGAGAATGGGGTATATCTAACCCTTTCAGCTGATCTGGCAATGCCTTTAGTTCCCATTCCTGTGATTGAACCCTCTGTCTCTCACCCCATTAATGTTACAGTGTGCCCAGGCACAGTACATCATGTTGGTGGGGTGGGTAGGGGGGAAAGGCCATGGACAGGTCAAGGGGTTCCCCGGAACGTTCTGTCCCTGACATTCTATAACTGACATTCCTCGGAACGTTCTGACCCGACATTCTAATACCTGACATTCCCCGGAACGTTCTGTTCCTGACATTCTTTACCTGACATTCCCCGGAACGTTCTGTCCATGACATTCTATACCTGACATTCCCCGGAACGTTCTGTTCCTGACATTCTTTACCTGACATTCCCCGGAACGTTCTGTTCCTGACATTCTTTACCTGACATTCCCCGGAACGTTCTGTTCCTGACATTCTTTACCTGACATTCCCCGGAACGTTCTGTTCCTGACATTCTTTACCTGACATTCCCCGGAACGTTCTGTTCCTGACATTCTATACCTGACATTCCCCGGAACGTTCTGTCCCTGACATTCTATACCTGACATTCCCCGGAACGTTCTGTCCCTGACATTCTATAACTGACATTTCCCGGAACGTTCTGTCCCTGACATTCTATAACTGACATTTCCCGGAACGTTCTGTTCCTGACATTCTATACCTGACATTCCCCGGAACGTTCTGTCCCTGACATTCTATACCTGACATTCCCCGGAACGTTCTGTCCCTGACATTCTATACCTGACATTCCCCGGAATGTTCTGTCCCTGACATTCTTTACCTGACATTCCCCGGAACGTTCTGTCCCTGACATTCTATACCTGACATTCCCCGGAACGTTCTGTCCCTGACATTCTATAACTGACATTCCCCGGAACGTTCTGTTCCTGACATTCTATACCTGACATTCCCCGGAACGTTCTGTTCCTGACATTCTATACCTGACATTCCCCGGAACGTTCTGTCCCTGACATTCTATACCTGACATTCCCCGGAACGTTCTGTTCCTGACATTCTATACCTGACATTCCCCGGAACGTTCTGTTCCTGACATTCTATAACTGACATTTCCCGGAACGTTCTGTTCCTGACATTCTTTACCTGACATTCCCCGGAATGTTCTGTTCCTGACATTCTATACCTGACATTCCCCGGAACGTTCTGTCCCTGACATTCTATACCTGACATTCCCCGGAACGTTCTGTTCCTGACATTCTATACATGACATTCCCCGGAACGTTCTGTCCCTGACATTCTATACCTGACATTCCCCGGAACGTTCTGTCCCTGACATTCTATAACTGACATTTCCCGGAACGTTCTGTCCCTGACATTCTATAACTGACATTTCCCGGAACGTTCTGTTCCTGACATTCTATACCTGACATTCCCCGGAACGTTCTGTCCCTGACATTCTATACCTGACATTCCCCGGAACGTTCTGTCCCTGACATTCTATACCTGACATTCCCCGGAATGTTCTGTCCCTGACATTCTTTACCTGACATTCCCCGGAACGTTCTGTCCCTGACATTCTATACCTGACATTCCCCGGAACGTTCTGTCCCTGACATTCTATAACTGACATTCCCCGGAACGTTCTGTTCCTGACATTCTATACCTGACATTCCCCGGAACGTTCTGTTCCTGACATTCTATACCTGACATTCCCCGGAACGTTCTGTCCCTGACATTCTATACCTGACATTCCCCAGAACGTTCTGTTCCTGACATTCTATAATTGTCATTCCCTGGAACGTTCCATCCCTGACATTCTGTAACTGACATTCCCCGGAATGTTCTGTCCCTGACGTTGTTTGTGAACGGCCGGATGTCAGTAAATTGAACAAATGATAAGATCCCGAGGGAAGAGATCCCGTTCCAGGGAGAAGGAGACACTGTTCCGAAGGCCCCTCAGGCAGTTAAAGGGGTGAATACGTTTTCCCTGCATTTACGTTTCTCCACGACACAGGATCGACCACAATTTAGACCCAAATACAGGAATTCCCAAACTCCATTTGTCTTCAGGAAACTGGGAGAGAATCCTTCAGGACAGCAACGTTTCCATCCTCTGCACTAGGAACTGGAAGGAGTGACCTGTGTCTGCTCTCGAGTGATCGAGTGTGTGGGAATGTTCTAGAAACCATCTATCCTTATGGATGTATCTCTGTGTGTTTGGGGAGGGAGGGTTTCTTGTGGTTTATGTCACATTTTTGTCAGTAATTCCGACCTTCCCATTTGTTATTCCAGCTCCAATTATTTTATTAATCCCTGAATACAGGGACACATGTGAAAATCTCACTGGGTCCCCAATCAACCGGTCCTTTTGCCTCTTGGCTGATGGATAATGGGTCTGTTTTCCTTCCTCACAGTTAACATAGTGACCATCTACGTCCTGCTTTATAAAGATTGTGGATTGTCTCCATGTGTCAGACGTTACCTGGGGGCCATGGCAGCGGCGGATCTCCTGGTCATTATCCTCGACCTGATCCTGAGACACATTCCCATTGTTTATCGGGAACAGTTTTATTTCCTGGTGTACTCCGTCCCCGTGTGTAATATCCACGCCGTCCTGCTTTATGCAGCCACTGACAGCTCTGTCTGGTTCACCGTCACTTTCACCTTTGATCGGTTTGTGGCCATTTGTTGCCAGAAGCTTAAAAGTAAATATTGCAGTGAGAAAACGGCGGCTGTGTTTCTGGGAGCAGTGACTGTGCTGAGCTGTTTAAAGAACATTTCCTGGTATTTTATGCTCACGGCTCGGTATTACCTGGGGAACATCCCCTGGTTTTGTTATGTAACACGCGCTGTTCAATTATCCAGTGTCTGGGTCACAATCGAGTTCCTCCACAACATTTTAACCCCGTGTGTCCCATTTCTCCTGATTCTGCTGCTCAATGTTCTCACCGTCAGACACATTTTAGTGACCAGCAGAGCCCGCAGGAGACTCCGCGCTCACACCAATGGGGACGCTCAGTCTGACACAGAAATGAGAAACCGAAAAAAATCCATCATTTTACTGTTTGCGATCTCGGCCAATTTCATCCTGTTATGGTCAACGTTAATGCTGTATTCTATATGGTACCGGATGTTGGCTATTGGGTATCAGTCTGTGTATCTCCATGACTTTGTGCTGGAATTGGGCTTCATGATGCAGCTCCTCAGTTGCTGCACAAACACCGCGATTTATGCCGTGACCCAGACTAAGTTCAGGCAGCAGCTGAAGAATGTGCTGAAATATTCCTTCATCCAAATCCATCCATCACTCAAATTCACGCATTAATCAATCCATCCGGGATTTTCTCATTTCAGTTCAGTGTTTCAGCGATGGAGCTGCCTGTCGCTATGGTAACAGACTGAGGGTAGCGCTGGTTTGTCCGTCCTTATCCCACAGGGGGGTTACAGGGAAACATTTCAATGCTTCTCACAACTCAGGGGCCAGTGAGAAAAGATACCATCCCACTGACTGTATCCATCACTTCCATTTGTAAACAATAAAAATGTTCATTAAAGCGTGCCGAGCAGCAGAGTGACCGATGTTTTTGTGTGTCTTTGTGTTGGAGAAGCTGAGCTGGAGAAAGACAGACTCAGCCCCAAGTCCTGGTCCTCAGGGAAGGAGAGAACATCGCGCCCTGAGCTCAGGAGCTGGGTTTAAATCCCTCTGTGACCCCACTCTAACCTGGCCTCACATTTCCTCTCCCTTACTCTTTCTCCTCATTTCTGCCCCTCTCTCTCACTGCAAACACTTCCTCTCTCACCACCTCAGGGGGAAGGGAAGAACCAGGGAGACAGAGTGCATCAGACAGAGTGGAAGGGATGGAGGGGGAGAGACATTCTGTCAAAGAGAAACGGAGGAAGGTGAGGAGAGAGAGAGAGAGCGAGAGAAGGGGGAGGGCAAGAGAGGGAGAGAGGGTGAGAGAGGTTGAGAGGCCGAGAGAGGGAGAGAGGGCGAGAAGGAGAGAGGGAGAGAGGGAGAGAGGGCGAAAGAGGGACAGAGGGAGAGAGAGGGAGAGAGGGCGACAAAGGGAGAGAGGGCGAGAGAGGGAGAGAGGGAGAGAGGGTGAGAGAGGGAGAGAGAGCGAGAGGGAGAGAGGAAGAGATGAAGAGAGAGGGAGAGAGGGCGAGAAAGGGAGAGAGGGCGAGAAAGGGAGAGATGGCGAGAGAGGGAGAGAGGGAGAGAGAGGGAGAGAGGGAGAGAGAGGGAGAGAGGGCGAGAAAGGGAGAGAGGGGGAGAGAGGGAGAGAGGGAGAGAGGGCGAGAGGGAGAGAGGGAGAGAAAGGGAGAGAGGGCGAGAAAGGGAGAGAGGGAAAGAGAGGGAGAGAGGGCGAGAAAGGGAGAGAGGGCGAGAGAGGGAGAGAGGGAGAGAGAGGGAGAGAGGGAGAGAGAGGGAGAGAGGGCGAGAAAGGGAGAGAGGGGGAGAGAGGGAGAGAGGGAGAGAGGGAGAGAGGGCGAGAGGGAGAGAGGGAGAGAAAGGGAGAGAGGGCGAGAAAGGGAGAGAGGGAGAGAGGCCAAGCGGGCGAAAGAGGGAGAGAGGGTGAGAGACAGAGGGCGAGAGAGGAGAGAGGGTGAAAGAGGGAGAGAGTGGGAGAGAGGGCGAGAGAGGGAGAGAGGGAGAGAGAGGGAGAAAGGGTGAGAGAAGAGAGAGATAGAGAGGGAGAGAGGGCAAGAGAGAGAGAGAGAGGGAAAGAAAGGGGGCTAGATGGCGAGAGAGGGAATAGAGGGCCAAAGAGCGCGAGAGAGCCTGAGAGGGCAAGAGGACGAAAGAGGGAGAGAGGGTGAGAGAGGGCGAGAGTGGGTGAGAGAGGGCGAGAGAGGGAGAGAGGGCGAAAGAGGGGGAGAGTGGGTGAGAGAGGGCCAGAGGGCGAGAGGGCGAGAGCGAGTGAGGGCGAGAGAGGGCGAGAGAGGGAGAGAGGGAAAGGGCGAGAGAGGGAGAGAAGGCGTGAGGAGAGAGGGCGAGAGAGGGAGAGAGGGCGTCATGGCGAGAGGACGATAAGGGGAAAGGTGGCGAGAGAGAGAGGGCAAGAGGGCGAGAGAGGGCGAGAGAGAGAGGGAGTGAGGAAGGGAGAGGGAGAGTAAGGGCGAGAGAGGGCGATGGAGAGAGGGCGAAAGAGGGAGAGGGGCTGAGAAAGGGAGAGATGGCGAGAGAGGGTGACAGATGGAGAGAGAGAGAGGGGGTGGACGAGAGAGGGAGAAAGTGAGAGCGAGAGAGGGAGGCAGGTGAGAGAGGGAGAGAGGTTGTGAGAGGGGGAGAGGATGAAAGAGGAGAGGGGGCGAGAGAGGGTGAGATAGCGAAAGAGGAAGAAATGGCGAGAGAGAGAGAGAGGACGAACTAGGGAGAGAGGGCGAGAGGGTGAGAGAGGGCGAGAGAGGGAGAGAGGGTGAGAGAGGGGGAGAGAGCGAGAGAGAGAGAGAGGGCGAGAGAGGGAGAGTGGGTGAGAGAGGGCGAGAGAGCCTGAGAGGGCAAGAGGGCGAAAGAGGCAGAGATTGGGCGAGAGAGGGAGAGAGGGCGAGAGAGCTAGAGAGGGAGAGAGGGAGAGAAAGGGAGAGAGGGATTGAGAGGGAGAGAGGGCAAGAGAGGGCGAGAGGGCGAGAGAGGGAGAGAATGCGAGAGAGGGAGAAGCGGCGAGAGAGGGAGAGAGGGAGAAAGAGGTAGAGATAGGGCGAGAGAGGGAGAGAGGGTGAGAGAGGGAGAGAGGGAGAAAAAGGTAGAGATAGGGCGAGAGAGGGAGAGAGGGCGAGAGAGGGAGAGGGCGAGAGAGGGAGAGAGGACGAGAGGACGAGAGGGAGAGGTCAAAAGAGGGCGAGAGAGGGTGAAAGGTAGAGTGATGGAGAGCGGGCGAGAGATGGAGAGTGGGCAAGAGAGGGAGAGAGGGCAAGAGTGGGAGCGAGGGCGAGAGGGAGAGAGGGCAAAAGAGAGAGAGCGCGCGAGAGAGAAAGAGAGGGCGAGAGAGGGAGAGAGAGTGAAAGAGGGAGTGTGGGAGAGAGCGGGAGAGAGGGTGAGAGAGGGAACAAGGGCGAGTGAGGGAAAGAGGGAAGGAGAGGAAGAGAGGGCGAAAGAGGGAGAGAGGGCGAAAGAGGCAAAGAGAGTCAGAGAGGGCGAGAGGGTGAGAGAGGGACAGAGTGCGAGTGAGTTAGAGAGGGAGAGGGCAAGAGAGGGAGAGAGGACAAAAGAGGGAGAGATTCGAGAGAGGGAGAAACGGCGAGAGAGGGCGGGAGGGAGAGAGGGGGAGAGAGAGAAAGAGAGAGGGCGAAAGTGGGAGAGAGGGCAAGAGAAAGACAGAGGGTGAGAGAGAGAGAGGGCGAAAGATTTTGAGAGAGGGGAGAGACGGAGGGAGGGCGAGAGAGGACGAGAGGGTGAGAGAGGTCGAGAGAGGGATGGGGGACGAGAGAGGCAGAGAGATCGAGGGAGACAGGGCAAAAGTGGGAGAGAGGGTGAATGAGGGAGAGATGGCGAGAGAGGGACAGAGGGCGTGAAAGTTCGAGTGAGGGAGAGAGAGGAAGCGAGGGACAGAGATGGAGAGAGGGCGAGAGGGCGAGTGGGAGAAAGAAGGATAGAGAGCGAGAGAGGGAGTTTGGGCGAAAGAGGGAGAGAGGGCCAAAGTGGGAAAGCGGGAGAGAGAGGGAGAGAGGGCGAAAGAGGGCGAGGGGGAGAGAGAGAGAGAGAGAGAGAGAGGGCGAAAGTGGGAGAGAGGGCAAGAGAAAGACAGAGGGTGAGAGAGGGTGAGAGGGCAAGAGAGGGAGAGAGGGCGAAAAAGTTCGAGAGGGGGGAGAGAGAGAGAGAGGGCGAGAGAGATCGAGAGGGTGAGAGATGGAGAGAGGTCGAGAGAGGGAGGGGGCTAGAGAGGTAGAGAGAGCGAGGGAGGGACAGAGGGCGAGAGCGAGACAGGGCAAAAGTGGGAGAGAGGGTGAATGAGGGAGAGATGGCGAGAGAGGGACAGAGGGCGTGAACGTTCGAGAAGGGTGAGATAGGAAGTGAGGGAGAGAGATGGAGAGAGGGCAAGAGGGAGAAAGATGGATAGAGAGCGAGAGAGGGAGAGTAGGCAAGAGAGGGAGAGAGGGCGAAAGAGGGAGAGAGGGCAAAAGTCTGAAAGCGGGTGAGAGAGGGAGAGAGAGCGAGAGGGGGAGAGAGGGTGAGAGGGCGAGAGAGGGAGAGAGGGCGAGACAGGGTGAGAGGGTGAGAGAGCGAGAGAGGGTGAGAGAGGGCGAGAGGGAAAGAGAGGGAGAGAGGGTGAGAGAAGGGGAGAGGACGAGAGGGGGAGAGGTCAAAAGAGGGAGAGAGGGCAAGAGAGGGATAGAGGTTGAGAGAGGGAGAGCGGGCGTGCGAGCAAGGTCGAGAGAGGGAAAGAGAGGGAGAATGGGAGAGAAATGGAGAGAGGGCGAGAGAGGGAGATAGAGGGTGAGAGAGAGAGAGAGAGAGCGAGAGAGGAGAGAGGGCGAAAGAGGCAGAGCGGCCGAAAGAGGCAGAGAGAGAGTGAGAGAGGGTGAAAGGGCAAAAGTGGGAGAGAGGGTGAGAGAGTGAGTGTGGGCGAGAGGGAGAGAGGGAGAGTTGGAGAAAGGGAGAGAGGGAGAGAGTACAAAAGTGGGAGAGCGGACGAGAGAGGGAGAGATGGCGAGGGGGGAGAGAGGGCGAAAGAGGGAGTGAGGGTGAGAGAGGGTGAAAGAGGGAGAAAGGAAAAGAGAGGAAGAGAGGGGAGAGAGGGAGAGAGGTAGAGAGGGTGAGAGAGGAAGAGAGGGAGAGAGGGCGAAAGTGAGAGAGAGGGCAAAAGAGAGAGACAGAGGGCGAGAGAGCGAGAGAGGGAGAGAGAGGGCAAGAGGGTGAGAGTGGGACAGAGGGCGAGAGAGGTAGAGAGGGCGTGGAAGTGCGAGAGTGAGAGGGAGGGACAGAGAGGGCGAAAGAGAGGGAGAGAGGGCGAGAGAGAGGGCGAGAGAAGGCGATAGAGGGAGAGAGGGTGAGAGAAAGAGAGAGGGCGAGAGAGAGAGAGAGTGCAAATGAGGAAGAGAGGGCAAGAGAGGAAGAGAGGGAGAGAGGGCGAAAGTGAGGGAGAGGGAAAAAGAGATAGACAGAGGGCGAGAGAGGGAGAGAGGGAGAGAGAGGGCAAGAGGGCGAGAGTGGGAGAGAGTGCGAGAGAGGTAGAGAGGGCGTGGAAGTGCGAGAGAGAGAGTGATGGACAGAGAGGGAGAGAGGGTGAAAGAGAGGGGGAAGAGGGCGAGAGAGAGAGAGAGCGAGAGAAGGCGAGAGAGGGTGAGAGGGTGAGAGAAAGACAGAGGGCGAGAGAGGGAGAGAGTGCAAAAGAGGAAGAGAGAGGGCGAGAGAGGGAGAGAGGGCCAGAGAGGCGAGAGGGCGAGACAGGGAGAGAGGGTAAAAGAGGGTGAGAGGGAGAGAGAGGGTGATACAAGAGAGGGAGAGAGAGGGAGAGATTGCGAAAGAGGGAGAGAGGGAGAGAGTGGCGAGAGAGGGTGAGAGAGGGCGAGAGATGGTGAGAGTGCGAATGAGGGAGCGAGGTCGAGAGAGAGGGAGAGGGCAAGAGAGGGAGAGAGGCCGAAAGAGGGGGAGAGGGTGAGAGAGGGCGAGAGGGCAAGACAGGGAGAGAGGGTAAAAGAGGGTGAGAGGGAGAGAGAGGCAGAGAGGGAGAGAGAGGGTGATACAAGAGAGGGAGAGAGAGGGAGAGATTGCGAGAGAGGGAGAGAGGGAGAGAGTGGCGAGAGAGGTTGAGAGAGGTCGAGAGATGGTGAGAGTGCGAGAGTGCGAATGAGGGAGCAAAGTCGAGAGAGAGGGAGAGGGCAAGAGATGAAGAGAGGGCGAAAGAGGGTGAGAGAGAGAGAGAGTGCGCGAGAGGGAGAGAGGGCGAGAAAGAGAAAGAGAGGGTCAGATAAGGAGAGAGGGCGAGAGAGGCAGAGAGGGCGAGAAGGTGAGAGAGGTTGGGAGAGTAAGAAACGGAGAGATGGGGAGAGAGGGAGAGATGGCGAGAGAAAGGTGTTGGGCGAGAGAGGGAGAGAGTGAGAGCGAGAGAGTGGGGGTGTGCAAGAGAGGGAGAGAGGGTGATAGTGGGAAAGAGGGCATAAGAGAGAGAGATAGTGAGAGAGAGGCAGAGAGCGCAAGAGAGGGTGAAACGGTGAGAGAGGTCGAGAAAGGGCGAGAAAGGGAGAGAGGGCGAGAGAAAGACAGAGGGCGAGAGAGGGTGAGAGGGCGAGGGGGGAGAGAGGACAAGAGAGGGAGAGCGGGCCAGAGCCGCAAAGAGGACGAGAGATGAAGAGAGAGAGAGAGAGAGGGCGAGCGAGGGAGAGAAGGCAAAAAAGGGCGAGAGGACGAAAGAGGGAGAGAGAGGGAGAGAGTGCGAGAGAGGGAGAAACGACGAGAGAGGGAGAGAGGACAAGAAAGTGCGAGAGAGGGAGAGAGGGAGAGAGTACAAAAGTGGGAGAGCGGACGAGAAAGGGAGAGATGGCGAGGGGTGAGAGAGGGCAAAAGAGGGAGTGAGGGTGAGAGAGGGTGAAAGAGGGAGAAAGGAAAAGAGAGGAAGAGAGGGGAGAGAGGGAGAGAGGGTGAGAGAGGAAGAGAGGGAGAGAGGGCGAAAGTGAGAGAGAGGGCAAAAGAGAGAGACAGAGGGCGAGAGAGCGAGAGAGGGAGAGAGAGGGCAAGAGGGTGAGAGTGGGACAGAGGGCGAGAGAGGTAGAGAGGGCGTGGAAGTGCGAGAGTGAGAGGGAGGGACAGAGAGGGCGAAAGAGAGGGTGAGAGGGCGAGAGAGAGAGAGGGCGAGAGAGAGAGAGGGGGAGAGAAGGCGAGAGAGGGAGAGAGGGAGAGAGGGCAAGAGGGCGAGAGTGGGAGAGAGGGCGAGAGAGGTAGAGAGGGCGTGGCAGTGCGAGAGAGAGAGTGAGGGACAGAGAGGGTGAGAGGGCGAATGAGAGGGAGAGAGGGCGAGAGAGAGAGGGCGAGAGAAGGCGAGAGAGGGAGAGAGGGTGAGAGAAAGACAGAGGGCGAGAGAGGGAGAGAGTGCAAACGAGGAAGAGAGAGGGCGAGAGAGGGAGAGACGGCCAGAGAGGGCGAGCGGGCGAGACAGGGAGAGAGGGAAAAAGAGGGAGAGAGAAGCAGAGAGGGAGAGAGAAGCCGATACAAGATAGGGAGAGAGAGGGAGAGAGAGGGAGAGATTGCGAGATAGGGAGAGTGGGAGAAAGTGGCGAGAGAGGGTGAGAGAGGGTGAGAGAGGGTGAGAGACGGTGAGAGTGCGAGAGTGCGAATGAGGGAGCAAGGTCGAGAGAGAGAGAGGGCGAAAGAAGGAGAGAGGGCGAGGGGGCAGAGAGTGCGAGAGAGGGAGAGAGGTCGAGTGAGGGCAAGAGGGCAAGAAAGAGAAAGAGAGGGTCAGACAAGGAGAGAGGGCGAGAGGCGGAGAGAGGGCATGGGCGAGAGTGAGAGAGGGCGAGAGGGTGAGAGAGGGTGGGAGAGGGAGAGACGGAGAGATGGGGAGAGAGGGAGAGACGGCGAGAGGAAGGGGTTGGGCGAGAGAGGGAGAGAGTGAGAGCGAGAGAGTGTGGGTGGGCCAGAGAGGGAGAGAGGGTGATAGTGGGAAAGAGGGCAAAAGAGAGAGAGAGGGTGAGAGAGAGGGAGAGAGCGCGAGAGAGGGTGAAACGGTGAGAGAGGTCGAGAAAGGGCGAGAAAGTGAGAGAGGGCGAGAGAAAGACAGAGGGAGAGAGAGGGTGAGAGGGCGAGGGGGTAGAGAGGGCAAGAGAGGGCGAGCGGGCGAGAGCCGCAAAGAGGACGAGAGATGAAGAGAGAGAGAAAGGGCGAGAGAGGGAGAGAAGGTGAAAAAGGGCGAGCGGACAAAAGAGGGAGAGAGTTCGAGAGAGGGAGAAACGGTGAGAGAGATCGAGAAAGGGCGAGAAAGTGAGAGAGGGCAAGAGGGCGAGAGTGAGGGGAGAGTGCGAGAGAGGGAGAAGCGGCGAGAGAGGGAGAGAGGGCAAGAAAGCGCGAGAGAGGGAGAGAGGGAGAGTGGGAGAGAAAGGTTGAGAGAGAGATAGAGAGGGAGAGTGGGAGAGAGATGGAGAAAGGGCGAGAGGGAGAGAGGGCGAGAGAGAGACAGAGGGTGAAAGAGGGAGAGAGGGCGAGATGCGGGAGCGAGGGCGAGAGAGGGAGAGAGGACGAGAGAGGTAGAGAGGAAAGGAAAGGAAGAGAGGGCGAAAGAGGGAGAGAGGGCGAAAGAGGCAGGGAGAATGAGAGAGGGCGAGAGGGCAAGAGAGGGTGAGAGAGTGAGAGAGGGAAAGAGAGGGAGAGAAGGCGAAAGAGGCAGAGAGAGTGAGAGAGGGCAAGGGCGAAAGAGGGTGAGAGAGCGAGAGAGGGAGTGTGGGCGAGAGAGGAAGAGAGGGAGAGAGAGAGCGAGAGAGGGAGAGATGGAGTGAGGGAGAGAGCGGGAGAGAGGGAGAGAGAGGGAGAAAGGGCAAGAGAGGAAGAGAGGGAGAGAGAGGGAGAGAGGGCGAGAAAGGTTGAGAGAGGGATAGAGAGGGAGAGTGGGAGAGAGATGGAGAGAGGGCGAGAAAGGCTGAGAGAGGGCGCGAGGGAGAGAGGGCGAGAGAGGGAGAGTGGGCGAGAGAGGGAGAGAGGGCGAGAGAGGGAGAGAGAGAAGGAGAGGGAGAGAGAGAGAAGGAGAGGGAGAGAGGGCGAAAGGAGAGAGGGCGAAAGAGGCAGAGAGAGTGAGAGAGGGCGAGAGGGCGAAAGAGGGAGAGAGGGCGAGAGAGGGAGTGTGGGCGAGAGAGGGCGAGAGAGAGAGCGAGAGAGGGAAAGATGTAGAGAGGGAGAGAGGGCGAGACAGGGAGAGATTACGAAAGTTGGAGAGAGGACAAGAGAGGGAGAGATGGCGAAATAGGGAGTGAGGACGAGAGAGGGCGAGAGAGGGAGAAAGGGAAAGAGAGGAAGACAGAGAGAGGGAGAGAGGGCGAGAAAGTGCTAGTGAGGGAGAGAGAGGAAGAGAGGGTGAAAGAGAGGTAGAGAGTACGAGAGAGAGAGAGAGGGCGAGAAAAGGCGAGAAAGGGAGAGTGGGTGGGAGAAAGAGAGAATGCGAGAGAGGGAGGGCGGGCCAGAGAGGATGAGAGGGCGAGGCAGGGAGACAGGGAAAGAGAGGATGAGAGGGCGAGAGAGGGAGAGAGGGTGAACGAGGGAGCGAGGGCGAGAGAGGGAGAGATGGCGAGAAAGAGAGAGAGAGAGGGTGAGACAAGGAGAAAGGGTGAGAGAGGGAGAGAGGGCGAGAAAGAGAGAGAGAGAGGGTGAGACAAGGAAAAAGGGTGAGAGAGGGAGAGAGGGCGAGAAAGAGAGAGAGAGAGGGTGAGACAAGGAGAAAGGGTGAGAGAGGGAGAGAGGGCGAGAGGAGGAGAGAGTGCGAGACTGGGAGAGAGAGTGTGGGAGAGGGAGAGAGGGCGAAAGAGGGAGAGAGAGGGAGAGAGGGCAAGAGAGGGAGTGAGGGCGAAAGAGGGAGAGAGGACAAAAGAGGGATGAAGGGTGAGAGAGGGCGAGAGACGGAGAGAGGGTGAGAAAGGGAGAGAGGGAGAGCGAGAGCAAGAGACAGCGAGAGAGGGCAAGAGTGCGACAGAGGGAGAGAGGGCAAGAGAGCGCGAGAGGGCGAGTAAGAGCGAGAGGGCGAGACAAGGAGAGAGGGAGAGAGAGAGTGAGGAAGAGAAAGGGAGAGAGGGTGAGAGAGGGAGAGAGGGAAAAAGGGGGCAAAAGACGGCGAGAGAGGGCAAGAGTGCGACAGAGGGAGAGAGGGCGAGAGGGCGTGACAAGGAGAGAGAGAGAGGGAGTGAGGAAGAGAGTGGGAGAGAGGGTGAGAGGGAGAGAGGGGGAGAGAGATGGAGCGAGCGCGAGAGAGGGAGAGTGGGCAAGAGGGCCAGAGAGAGAGAGGGCAAGAGAAGGAGAGAGGGTGAGTGAGGGAGAGAGGGCGAGAGAGGGTGAAAGGGCGTGAGAGGGAGAGAGGGCGAGAGAGGGGGAGAGGACGAGAGGGAGTTAAGTCAAAATAGGGAAAGAGGACGAGAGAGGCAGAGCGGGCGAGAAAGGTCGAGAGAGGGATAGAGAGGGAAAGTGGGAGAGAGATGGAGAGAGGGCGAGAGAGGGTGAGAGAGTGCGAAAGTGAGATAGGGTGAGAGTGCGAGAGAGGGCTAGAGAGGAAGACAGGGCGAAAGAGGGAGAGAGGGCGAGAGCGGGAGAGAGGACGAGAAAGGGAGAGAGGGTGAGAGAGGGAGAGAGGGAAGAGAAGGAAGAGAGGGTCAAAGAAGGAGAGAGGCGAAAGAGCCAGAGAGAGTGAGAGAGAGCGAGAGTGCGAAAGAGGGAGTGAGGACGAGAGAGGGAGTGTGGGCGAGAGAGAGCGAGAGGGGGAGAGATGGGGAAAGTGAGAGAGGGCGAGAAAGGGAGAGAGTACGAAAGAGGGAGAGAAGGTGAGAGAGGGAGTGATGGCGAAAGGGTGAGCGAGGGCGAGAGAGGGAGAAAGGGCAAGAGAGGAAGAGTGGGTGAGACAAGAACCGAGGAAGAGAGAGGGAGTGAGGAAGAGAGAGGGAGAGAGGGCGAGAGAGGGCGAGAAGGAGAGTGGGCGAGAGAGGGAAAGTGGGCAAGAGGGCGAAAGATGGAGAGAGGGTGAGAGAGGGAGAGAGGGCGAGAGACGGCGAGAGAGGGAGAGACGGCAAAAGAGGGAGAGAGGGTGAAAGAGGGAGAGAGGGTGAAAGAGGGCGAGAGAGGGAGAGAGGGCGAGAGCGAGAGAAAGGGAGAGAGAGGGCGAGAGATGGCGAGAGTGGATGAGAGAGAGGGAGAGAGGGCGAGAGAGGGAGAGAGGGTGGGAGAGAGAGACTGGGCAAGAGAGGGAGAGGGTGCAAACAAGAGAGAGAGGGCGTAAGGGGGAGATGGGGTGAAAGAGGGCGAGAGAGGGAGTGAGAGCGAGAAAGGTTGAGAGAGGGATAGAGAGGGAGAGTGGGAGAGAGATGGAGAGAGGGCGAGAAATGCTGAGAGAGGGCGCGAGGGAGAGAGGGCGAGAGAGGGAGAGTGGGCGAGAGAGGGAGAGAGGGCGAGAGAGGGAGAGAGAGAAGGAGAGGGAGAGAGAGAGAAGGAGAGGGAGAGAGGGCGAAAGGAGAGAGGGCGAAAGAGGCAGAGAGAGTGAGAGAGGGCGAGAGGGCGAAAGAGGGAGAGAGGGCGAGAGAGGGAGTGTGGGCGAGAGAGGGCGAGAGAGAGAGCGAGAGAGGGAAAGATGTAGAGAGGGAGAGAGGGCGAGACAGGGAGAGATTACGAAAGTTGGAGAGAGGACAAGAGAGGGAGAGATGGCGAAATAGGGAGTGAGGACGAGAGAGGGCGAGAGAGGGAGAAAGGGAAAGAGAGGAAGAGAGAGAGAGGGAGAGAGGGCGAGAAAGTGCTAGTGAGGGAGAGAGAGGAAGAGAGGGTGAAAGAGAGGTAGAGAGTACGAGAGAGAGAGAGGGCGAGAAAAGGCGAGAAAGGGAGAGTGGGTGGGAGAAAGAGAGAATGCGAGAGAGGGAGAGCGGGCCAGAGAGGATGAGAGGGCGAGGCAGGGAGACAGGGAAAGAGAGGATGAGAGGGCGAGAGAGGGAGAGAGGGTGAACGAGGGAGCGAGGGCGAGAGAGGGAGAGATGGCGAGAAAGAGAGAGAGAGAGGGTGAGACAAGGAGAAAGGGTGAGAGAGGGAGAGAGGGCGAGAAAGAGAGAGAGAGAGGGTGAGACAAGGAAAAAGGGTGAGAGAGGGAGAGAGGGCGAGAAAGAGAGAGAGAGAGGGTGAGACAAGGAGAAAGGGTGAGAGAGGGAGAGAGGGCGAGAGGAGGAGAGAGTGCGAGACTGGGAGAGAGAGTGTGGGAGAGGGAGAGAGGGCGAAAGAGGGAGAGAGAGGGAGAGAGGGCAAGAGAGGGAGTGAGGGCGAAAGAGGGAGAGAGGACAAAAGAGGGATGAAGGGTGAGAGAGGGCGAGAGACGGAGAGAGGGTGAGAAAGGGAGAGAGGGAGAGCGAGAGCAAGAGACAGCGAGAGAGGGCAAGAGTGCGACAGAGGGAGAGAGGGCAAGAGAGCGCGAGAGGGCGAGTAAGAGCGAGAGGGCGAGACAAGGAGAGAGGGAGAGAGAGAGTGAGGAAGAGAAAGGGAGAGAGGGTGAGAGAGGGAGAGAGGGAAAAAGGGGGCAAAAGACGGCGAGAGAGGGCAAGAGTGCGACAGAGGGAGAGAGGGCGAGAGGGCGTGACAAGGAGAGAGAGAGAGGGAGTGAGGAAGAGAGTGGGAGAGAGGGTGAGAGGGAGAGAGGGGGAGAGAGATGGAGCGAGCGCGAGAGAGGGAGAGTGGGCAAGAGGGCCAGAGAGAGAGAGGGCAAGAGAAGGAGAGAGGGCGAGAGAGGGTGAAAGGGCGTGAGAGGGAGAGAGGGCGAGAGAGGGGGAGAGGACGAGAGGGAGTTAAGTCAAAATAGGGAAAGAGGACGAGAGAGGCAGAGCGGGCGAGAAAGGTCGAGAGAGGGATAGAGAGGGAAAGTGGGAGAGAGATGGAGAGAGGGCGAGAGAGGGTGAGAGAGTGCGAAAGAGAGATAGGGTGAGAGTGGGAGAGAGGGCTAGAGAGGAAGACAGGGCGAAAGAGGGAGAGAGGGCGAGAGCGGGAGAGAGGACGAGAAAGGGAGAGAGGGTGAGAGAGGGAGAGAGGGAAGAGAAGGAAGAGAGGGTCAAAGAAGGAGAGAGGCGAAAGGGCCAGAGAGAGTGAGAGAGAGCGAGAGTGCGAAAGAGGGAGTGAGGACGAGAGAGGGAGTGTGGGCGAGAGAGAGCGAGAGGGGGAGAGATGGGGAAAGTGAGAGAGGGCGAGAAAGGGAGAGAGTACGAAAGAGGGAGAGAAGTTGAGAGAGGGAGTGATGGCGAAAGGGTGAGCGAGGGCGAGAGAGGGAGAAAGGGCAAGAGAGGAAGAGTGGGTGAGACAAGAACCGAGGAAGAGAGAGGGAGTGAGGAAGAGAGAGGGAGAGAGGGCGAGAGAGGGCGAGAAGGAGAGTGGGCGAGAGAGGGAAAGTGGGCAAGAGGGCGAAAGATGGAGAGAGGGTGAGAGAGGGAGAGAGGGCGAGAGACGGCGAGAGAGGGAGAGACGGCAAAAGAGGGAGAGAGGGTGAAAGAGGGAGAGAGGGTGAAAGAGGGCGAGAGAGGGAGAGAGGGCGAGAGCGAGAGAAAGGGAGAGAGAGGGCGAGAGATGGCGAGAGTGGATGAGAGAGAGGGAGAGAGGGCGAGAGAGGGAGAGAGGGTGGGAGAGAGAGACTGGGCAAGAGAGGGAGAGGGTGCAAACAAGAGAGAGAGGGCGTAAGGGGGAGATGGGGTGAAAGAGGGCGAGAGAGGGAGTGAGAGCGAGAAAGGTTGAGAGAGGGATAGAGAGGGAGAGAGATGGCGAGAGAGGATGAGAGGGCGAGAGAGGGAGAGAGGGAGAGAAGGCGAGAGAGAGAGAGAGGGCGAGAGTGGGAGAGAGGGCAAGAGAGGGCAAGAGGGCGAGAAAGAGAGAGAGAGGTTGAGACAAGGAGAGAGGGCGAGAGAGGGAGAAAGGCCGAGAGACGGAGAGTGGGCGAGAAAGGGCGAGAGAGGGAGAGACGGATAGAGGGCGAGAGAGGGAGAGAGGGCGAGAGGAGGAGAGATTGCGAGAGCGGGAGAGAGAGCGCGAGAGAGGGACAGATGGTGAGAAAGGGCGAGAAAGGGAGAGAGGGATAGAGGGCGAGAGGAGGAGAGAGTGCGAGAGTGGGAGAGAGAGGGAGAGAGGGCGACAGAGGGAGAGAGGGCAAGAGGGCGAGACAAGGAGAGAGAGAGAGAGAGAGGGAGAGAGTGTGAGAGAGGGAGAGGGGGTGAGAGAGGGAGAGAGGGGAGAGAGGGAGAGAGATGGAGCGAGGGCGAGAGAGGGAGAGTGGGCGAGAGGCCAGAGAGAGAAAGGGTGAGAGAGGGAGAAAGGGCGAGTGAGGTCGAGAGTGCGAGAGAGGTCGAGAGGGTAAGAGAGGGAGAGAGGACGAGAGAGGGAGAGAGGGCGAGAGAGGGTGAGAGGGCTAGAGCGGGAGAGAGGGCAAGAGAGGGTGAGAGGGAGAGAGAGGGAGAGAGGGCGAGAGAGGGATAGAGAGGACGAGAGGGAGAGAAGTCAAAAGAGGGAGAGCGGGCGAGAGAGGGAGAGAGGGCGAGAGAGGGCGAGAGAGAGAGGGTGAGAGAGGGTGAGTGGGAGAGAAAGGGCGAGAGAGGGAGAGAGGGTTAGAGGGCAAGCGAGGGAGAGAGGGTGAGAGGAGAAGAGAGTGCGATTGTGGGAGAGACAGTGCGAGAGAGGGAGAAAGGGCAAGAGAGAAAGAGTGGGCGAGACAAGGAGAGAGGGAGAGAGAGGGAGTGAGGAAGAGAGAGAAGAGAGGGTTAGAGAGGGAGCGAGGGCGAGAGAGCGAGAGAGGGAGAGAGAAGAAGAGTGGGCGAGAGAGGGAGAATGGGCGAGAGGGCAAAAGATGGAGAGAGGGCGAGAGAGGGAGAGAGCGTGGGCAGGCGAGAGAGGGAGAGTCCGTGGGCGAGCGAAAGATGGAGAGAGGGTTAGAGAGAGAGAGGGTGAGAGAGGGAGAGAGGGCGAGAGACGGCGAGAGAGGGAGAGACGGCAAAAGAGGGAGTGAGTGCGAAAGAGGAAGAGAGGGTGAAAGAGGGCGAGAGAGGGAGAGAGGGCGAGAGGGAGAGAAGGCGAGAGAGAGAGAGGGCAAGTGTGGGAGAGAGGGCAAGAGAGGGCAAGAGGGCGAGAAAGAGAGAGAGGGTGAGACAAGGAGAGAGGGCGAGAGAGGGAGAGAGGGCGAGAAAGGGCGAGAGAGGGAGAGATAGATAGAGGGCGAGAGAGGGAGAGAGGGCGAGAGGAGGAGAGATTGCGAGAGCGGGAGAGAGATTGCGAGAGAGGGAGAGAGGGCGAGAGAGGGAGAGATGGTGAGAAAGGGCGAGAAAGGGAGAGAGGGATAGAGGGCGAGAGAGGGATAGAGGGTGAGAGGAGGACAGAGTGCAAGAGTGGGAGAGAGAGAGCGAGAGAGGGAGAGATGGCGATAGAGGGAGAGAGAGGGAAAGAGGGCAAGAGAGGGAGTGAGGGCGAAACAGGGAGAGAGGACAAAAGAGTAATGGTGGGTGAGAGAGGGCGACAGAGGGAGAGAGAGTGTGAGAGAGGGAGAGAGGGTGAGAGAGGGAGAGAGGGAGAGAGGGCGAGCGAGGGCGAGAGAGCAAGACAGGGTGAGAGGGAGAGAGAGGGAGAGAGGGCGAGAGAGGGATAGAGAGAACGAGAGGGAGAGAAGTCAAAAGAGGGAGAGAGTGCGAGAGAGGGAGAAACGGTGAGAGAGGGAGAGAGGGGGAGAGAGGGAGAGAGATGGAGCGAGGGTGAGAGAGGGAGAGTGGGCGAGAGGGCCAGAGAGAGAGGGCGAGAGAGGGAGAGAGGGTGAGTGAGGGAGAGAGGGCGAGAGAGGGTGAAAGGGCGAGAGAGGGATAGAGAAAGAGAGTGGGAGAGAGATGGATAGAGGGCGAGAGAGGGTGAGAGAGGGCGAAAGAGGAGAGAGGGCGAGATAGGGAGAGAGGGTGAGAGGAGAAGAGAATGCGATAGCGGGAGAGAGAGTGCGAGAGAGGGAAAGAGGGCAAGAGAGCGAGAGAGGGCGAAGGAAGGAGAGCGGATGAGAGAGGGCAAGAGCGGGAGAGAGGGCGAGAGATGGAGAGAGAGGGAGAGAGGGTAAGAGGACGAGAGAGGGAGACAGGGCAGAGGAGAAGAGAGTGCGATAGCGGGAGAGAGAGTGCAAGAGAGGGAGAGAGGGCGAGAGTGGGAGAGAGGGCGAGAGAGGGAGAGCGGGCGAGAGAGGGAGAGAGTACAAAAGAGGGAGAGAAGGCGAGTGAGGGAGAGAGGGCGAAGGAGGGAGAGAGGGCGAAAGAGGCAGAGTGTGAGAGAGGGCAAGAGGGAGAGAGAGGGAGAGAGGGCGAGAGATGGAGAGAAGGCAAAAGAGGGAGAGAGGGTGAGAGGGGGAGAGAGGGCGAAGGAGGGGGTGAGAGTGAGAGAGGGAGAGAGGGTGAGAGGGGGAGAGTGAGTGCGATAGGGTGAGAGAGGGAGAGAGGGCGAGAGAGAGAGAGTGGGCGAGAGAGGGACAGCGGGCGAGAGTGGGAGAGAGTACGAAGGAGGGAGGGAGGGCAAGTGCGGGAGAGAGGGCGAAGGAGGGAGAGAGGGCGAAAGAGGCAGAGAGTGTGAGAGAGGGCGAGAGGAAAAGAGAGGGAGAGAGGGCGAGAAATGGAGAGAAGGCAAAAGAGGGAGAGAGGGTGAGAGGGGGAGAGAGGGCGAAGGAGGGAGTGAGGGTGAGAGAGGGAGAGAGTACGAAGGAGGGAGAGAGG
Organism: Chiloscyllium plagiosum; assembly: GCF_037043375.1. NCBI lineage: Eukaryota > Metazoa > Chordata > Chondrichthyes > Orectolobiformes > Hemiscylliidae > Chiloscyllium > Chiloscyllium plagiosum. The sequence continues at coordinate 28,760,954 of NW_028270184.1, read as the reverse complement.
GCAAGTGAGGGAGAGAGGGCGAAGGAGGGAGAGAGGGCCAAAGAGGCAGAGTGTGAGAGAGGGCAAGAGGGAGAGAGAGGGAGAGAGGGCGAGAGATGGAGAGTGGGCAAGAGAGGGAGAGAGATGGAGAGAAGGCGAAAGAGGGAGAGAGGATGAGAGAGGGCGAGAGCAGGAGAGAGGGCAAGAGAAGGAGAGATGGAGAGAGAGGACGAGAGAGGGCGAGATAGGATGAGATGGAGAGAGAGGGAGAGAGCGCGAGAGAGGGAGACAGGGCGAGATGGAGAGAGAGCGGGAGAGGGAAAGAGTGCGAGAGGAAGAGAGAGAGAGGGAGTGAGGGTGAGAGAGGGAGAGTGAGTGCGATAGGGTGAGAGAGGAAGAGAAGGCGAGAGACGCGGCCTGGGCGAGAGAGGGAGAGAAGGCAAGAGGGCGAGAGAGGGTGAGAGAGAGAGAGAGAGGATGAGAGAGAGAGAGGGCGAGGGAAAGTATTTGGGCGAGTGAAGGAGAGAGTGAGAGCGAGTGAGTGCGGGTGGGCCAGAGAGGGAGAGAGCGTGATAGTGAGAGAGAGGGCAAAAGAGGAAGCGAGGGCGAGAGAGGGAGAGAGGCCGAGAGGGGGAGAGAGGGTGAGAGAGGGCAAGAGAGAGCGAGAGAGGGAAATAGGGCGAGAGAGGAAAAGAGCGAGAGAGGGGGAGAGGGCGAGAGGGGAGAGTGGGCGAGAGAGCGAGAGAGGGAGAGAGGGAGAGCGGGCGTGAGAGGGAGAGAGTACGAAAGAGGGAGAGAGGGTGAGAGGGGGAGAGAGAGCGAAGGAGGGAGTGAGGGCGAGTGAGGGAGAGAGGGCGAAGGAGGGAGAGAGGGCAAAAGAGACAGAGAGTGTGAGAGAGGACGAGAGAGCAAGAGAACGAGACAGAGGGAGAGAGGACGAGAGAGGGAGAGTGGGCGAAACAGGGAGAGAGGGCGAGAGCGGGAGAGAGGGCAAGAGAGAGCGAGAGAGGGAGAGAGAGGGAGAGGGGCAAAAGTGGGAGTGAGGGTGAAAGAGGCAGAGAGTGTGAGAGTGGGCAAGAGAGGGAGTGAGGTCGAGAGAGGGAGAGAGGGCAAAAGAGGGAGAGAGGGCAAGAGAGGGCGAGAAATGGACAGAAGGCGAAAGAGGCAGAGAGTGTGAGAGAGGGCGAGAAGGCGAAAGAGGGAGAGAGGGCGAGAGAGCAAGAGTGGGCGAGAGAGGGAGAGTGGGCAAGAGAGAGCAAGAGAGAGGGAGAGAGGGCGAGAGAGCGAGAGTGGGCGAGAGAGGGAGAGAGGGCAAGAGAGAGCGAGAGAGAGGGAGAGAGGGCGAAAGTGGGAGAGAGGGTGAATGAGGCAGAGAGTGTGAGAGAGGGCGAGAGGGCGAGAGAGGGAGAGTGTGCGAGAGAGGGAGAGAGGTCAAGAGAGAGTGAGAGAGTGCGAAAGTGGGTGAGTCGGTGAAAGAGGCAGAGAGTGTGAGAGTGCGAGAGAGCGAGTTTGGTTGAGATGGCGAGAGAGTCAGAGAGAGGGCGAGAGGGAGAGAGGGCGAGAGAGCGAGAATGGGAGAGAGAGGGAGAGAGGGAAAGAGAGAGGGAGAGAGGGCAAGAGAGAGCGAGAGAGGGAGTGAGGGCGAGAGAGGGAGAGAGTACGAAAGACGGAGAGAGGATGAGAGAGGGAGAGAGGCTGAGAGGAGGGGGAGAGGGCTAAAGAGGCAGAGAATATGAGAGAGGGCGAGATGGTGAAAGAGGGAGAGAGGGTGAGAGGGAGAGTGGACGAGAGAGGGAGAGAGAGCCCGAGAGGGAGAGAGGGCGAGAGAGGGAGAGAGAGAGCGAGAGAGGGAGAGAGGTCGAAGGGGGGGGGGGAGAGGGCTAAAGAGGCAGAGAATATGAGAGAGGGCGAGATGGTGAAAGAGGGAGAGAGGGTGAGAGGGAGAGTGGACGAGAGAGGGAGAGAGAGCCCGAGAGGGAGAGAGGGCGAGAGAGGGAGAGAGAGAGCGAGAGAGGGAGAGAGGGCAAGAGAGGCACAGGGAGAGAGTGCGAGCGAGGGAGAGATTGAAAGAGGTCGAAAGAGGGAGTGAGAGTGAAAGAGGGAGAGGTGGCAAGTGAGAGGGAGAGAGGGCGAGAGAGGGAGAGAGGGCGAGAGAGGGCAAGAGGGTGAGAGAGAGAAGGCAAGAGTGGGAGATAGGGCAGAGAGGGAGAGAGTACGAGCAAGTGCGAGAGAGATGGCGAGGGTGAGAGGGCGAAAGAGAGGGAGAGAGGGCGAGAGAGAGAGAGACGATGAGAGAAGGCGATAGAGGGCTAGAGGGCAAAAGAGGGAGAGGTGGCAAGAGAGAGGGAGAGAGTAAAAAAGAGGGAGAGAGGGCGAGAGCGGGAGAGAGGGCAACAGAGGGAGAGAGGGCAAGAGAGGGCAAGAGGGTGAGAGAGAGAGGGCGAGAGTGGGAGATAGGTCAGAGTGAGAGAGAGTACGAGCAAGTGCGAGAGAGAGGGAGAGTGAGAGAGGGCGAAAGAGAGGGCGAGAGGGCGAGAGAGAGGGTGAGAGAAGGCGATAGAGGGCGAGAGAGCGAAAGAGGGAGAGGTGGTAAGAGAGAGGGAGAGAGGGCGAGAGAAGGCGAGAGATGGAGAGAGGGTGAAAGAGGGCGAGAGGGCGAAAGAGGGAGATGTGGCAAGAGAGAGGGCGAGAGAGGGCGAGAGAGGGCAAGTGGGTGAGAGAGAGAGAGGGCGAGAGTGGGAGAGAGGGCAGAGAGGGAGAGAGGTCGAGCAAGTCCGAGAGAGAGGGAGAGCGAGAGAGGTCAAGAGAGGGAGAGAGGGCGAAAGAGAGGGAGAGAAAGCGAGAGAGAGAGAGAGGGCGAGAGAAGGTGAGAGATGGATAGAGGGTGAAAGAGGGCGAGAGGGCGAAAGAGGGAGAGGTGGCAAGAGAGAGGGAGAGAGTAAAAAAGAGAGTAAAAAAGATGTAGCAAGTGAGAGGGCGAGAGAGGGAGAGAGGGCAAGAGAGGGCAAGTGGGTGAGAGAGAGAGAGAGGGCGAGAGTGGGAGAGAGGGCAGAGAGGGAGAGTGGGCGAGAGAGGGAGAGAGGGCGAAAGAGACGGTGAGAAGGCGAGAGGGAGAGAGGGCGAGAGAAGGCGAGAGAGGGCAAGAGGGCGAAAGAGGGAGATGTGGCAAGAGAGAGGGAGAGAGAGGGCAAGAGAGAGCGAGAGAGGGAGATAGGGAGAGAGGGCGAGAGAGGGAGAGAGTACGAAAGAGGGAGAGCGTGCGAGACAGAGAGAGGGCGTGAGTAGGCGAGAGAGGGAGAGAGGGAGAAAGAGGGTGAGAGGCTAAAAGAGGGAGAGGTGGCAAGAGAGAGGGAGAGGGAGGGCAAGAGACGCCGAGAGGGAGGGAGTGAGGGTGAGAGAGGGAGAGAGGTAGAGAGAGGGAGAGAGGGCGAGAGGGAGAGAGGGCGAGAGTGAGAGTTAGAGAAGGTGAGAGTGGGAGAGAGGGTGATAGAGGCAGAGAGTTTGAGAGTGGGCGAGAGAGCGAGAGCAGGAAAGAGGGCGAGAGATGGAGAGTGGACGAGAGAGGGAGAAAGGGCAAGAGAGAGCGAGAGAGGAAGAGACGGCGATAGAGGGAGAGAGTACGAAAGAAGGAGAGAGGGCAAGAGAGGGAGAGAGGCCGAGAGGGGGAGAGAGGGCGAACGAGGGAGTGAGGGCGATTGAGGGAGAGAGGGCGAAGGAGGGAGAGAGGGCGAAAGAGGCAGATAGTCTGAGAGAGGGCGAGATGGCGAGAGAGGGAGAGACGGTGAGAGAGGGAGAGTGGGTGAGAGGGAGAGAGAGCGAGAGAGGGAGAGAGGGAGAGAGCGTGAGAGGGAGAGAGGGCGAGAGAGGCAGAGAGGGAGAGAGTGCGAGAGAGGGAGAGAGTACGAAAGAGGGAGAGAGTGCGAGAGCGAGAGAGGGCGTGAGAAGGCGAGAGAGGGAGAGGGAGAGAAAGAGGGTGAGAGGCTAAAAGAGGGAGAGGTGGCAAGAGAGAGGGAGAGAGAGGGCAAGAGACGCCGAGAGAGGGAGAGAGGGCCAGAGACGGAGAGAGGGCAAGAGAGGGAGAGAGGGTGAGATGGAGAGAAGGCCGGAGAGGGAGAGACTGCGAGAGGGCGAGAGAGGGAGGGAGTGAGGATGAGAGAGGGAGAGAGGTAGAGAGAGGGAGAGAGGGCGAGAGGGAGAGAGGGCGAGACTGAGAGTTAGAGAGAGTGAGAGTGGGAGAGAGGGTGAGAGAGGCAGAGAGTTTGAGAGTGGGTGAGAGAGCGAGAGCAGGAAAGAGGGCGAGAAAGGGAGAGTGGGCGAGAGAGGGAGAGAGGACACGAGGGAGCGAGAGAGGGAGAGAGGGCGATAGAGGGAGAGAATACGAAAGTGGGAGAGAGGGCGAGAGAGGGTGAGAGGCCGAGAGGGGGAGAGAGGGCGAACGAGGGAGATAGGGCGAGTGAGGGAGAGAGAGTGAAAGAGGGAGAGAGGGCGAAAGAGGCGAGAGAAGGAGAGAGGGTGAGTGAGGGAGAGTGGGCGAGAGAGGGAGAGAGAGCGAGAGAGGGAGAGAGGGCGAGAGAGGCAGAGAGGGAGAGAGTGCGAGAGTGGGAGAGCGTATGAAAGAGGGAGAGAGAGCGAGAGCGGGAGACAGGGCAACAGAGGGAGAGAGGGCGAGAGAGGGCGAGAGAGGGAGAGAGAGCGAAAGACGGTGTGTGAGAGAGAGAGGGCGAGAGTGGGAGAGAGGGCAGAGAGGGAGAGAGGGCGAGAGAAGGCGAGAGATGGAGAGAGTGTGAAAGAGGGCGAGAGGGCGAAAGAGGGAGATGTGGCAAGAGAGAGGGCGAGAGAGGGAGAGAGGGCGAGAGAGGGCAAGTGGGTGAGAGAGAGAGAGGGCGAGAGTGGGAGAGAGGGCAGAGAGGGAGAGAGGACGAGCAAGTCCGAGAGAGAGGGAGAGCGAGAGAGGTCGAGAGAGGGAGAGAGGACGAAAGAGAGGGAGAGAAGGTGAGAGAGAGAGAGGGCGAGAGAAGGTGAGAGATGGAGAGAGGGTGAAAGAGGGCGAGAGGGTGAAAGAGGGAGAAGTGGCAAGAGAGAGGGCGAGAGAGGGAGAGAGGGCGAGAGAGGGCAAGTGGGTGAGAGAGAGAGAGAGGGCGAGAGTGGGAGAGAGGGCAGAGAGGGAGAGAGGGCGAGCAAGTCCGAGAGAGAGGGAGAGCGAGAGAGGGCGAGAGAGGGAGAGAGGGCGAAAGAGAGGGAGAGAAGGCGAGAGAGAGAGAGGGCGAGAGAAGGCGAGAGAGGGCAAGAGGGCGAAAGAGGGAGATGTGGCAAGAGAGAGGGAGAGAGAGGGCAAGAGAGAGCGAGAGAGGGAGAGAGTACGAAAGAGGGAGAGAGTGCGAGAAAGAGAGAGGGCGTGAGAAGGCGAGAGAGGGAGAGAGGGAGAAAGAGGGTGAGAGGCTAAAAGAGGGAGAGGTGGCAAGAGAGAGGGAGAGAGAGGGCAAGAGACGCCGAGAGGGAGGGAGTGAGGGTGAGAGAGGGAGAGAGGTAGAGAGAGGGAGAGAGGGCGAGAGGGAGAGAGGGCGAGAGTGAGAGTTAGAGAGGGTGAGAGTGGGAGAGAGGGTGATAGAGGCAGAGAGTTTGAGAGTAGGCGAGAGAGCGAGAGCAGGAAAGTGGGCGAGAGAGGGAGAGTGGGCGAGAGAGGGAGAGAGGGCAAGAGAGAGCGAGAGAGAGAGAGAGGGCGATAGGGGGAGAGAGTACGAAAGAGGGAGAGAGGGCGAGAGAGGGAGAGAGGCCGAGAGGGGGAGAGAGTGTGAACGATGGAGTGAGGGCGAGTGAGGGAGAGAGGGCGAAGGAGGGAGAGAGTGCGAAAGAGGCAGATAGTCTGAGAGAGGGCGAGATGGCGAGAGAGGGAGAGAGGGTGAGAGAGGGAGAGTGAGTGAGAGAGGGAGAGAGGGAGAGAGTTCGAGAGAGGGAGAGAGTACGAAATAGGGAGAGAGTTCGAGAGCGAGAGAGGGCGTGAGAAGGCGAGAGAGGGAGAGGGAGAGAAAGAGGGTGAGAGGCTAAATGAGGGAGAGGTGGCAAGAGAGAGGGAGAGAGAGGGCAAGAGACGCCGAGAGAGGGAGAGAGGGCGAGACACGGAGAGAGGGCAAGAGAGGGAGAGAGGGTGAGATGGAGAGAAGGCGGGAGAGGGAGAGACTGCGAGAGGGCGAGAGAGGGAGAGAGTGAGGGTGAGAGAGGGAGAGAGGTAGAGAGAGGGAGAGAGTGCGAGAGGGAGAGAGGGCGAGACTGAGAGTTAGAGAGAGTGAGAGTGGGAGAGAGGGTGAGAGAGGCAGAGAGTTTGAGAGTGGGCGAGAGAGCGAGAGCAGGAAAGAGGGCGAGAGAGGGAGAGTGGGCGAGAGAGGGAGAGAGGACACGAGAGAGCGAGAGATGGAGAGAGGGCGATAGAGGGAGCGAGTACGAAAGAGGGAGAGAGGGCGAGAGAGGGTGAGAGGCCGAGAGGGGGAGAGAGAGCGAACGAGGGAGATAGGGCGAGTGAGGGAGAGAGGGTGAAGGAGGGAGAGAGGGCGAAAGAGGCGAGAGAAGGAGAGAGGGTGAGAGAGGCAGAGTGGGCGAGAGGGGGAGAGAGAGCAAGAGAGGGAGAGAGGGCGAGAGAGGGAGAGAGCGTGAGAGGGAGAGAGGGTGAGAGGGAGAGAGGTCGAGAGAGGCAGAGAGGGAGAGAGTGCGAGAGAGGGAGAGAGTATGAAAGAGGAAGAGAGAGCGAGAGCGGGAGACAGGGCAACAGATGGAGAGAGGGCGAGAGAGGGCGAGAGAGGGAGAGAGAGCGAAAGACGGTGTGTGAGAGAGAGAGGGCGAGAGTGGGAGAGAGGGCAGAGAGGGAGAGAGGGCGAGCAAGTCCTAGAGAGAGGGAGAGCGAGAGAGGGCGAGAGAGGGAGAGAGGGTGAACGAGAGGGAGAGAAGGCGAGAGAGAGAGAGGGCGAGAAAACGCGAGAGAGGGAGAGAGGGTGAGAGAGGATGAGAGGCTGAGAAAGCGAAAGAGGGAGAGATGGCGCGAGAAAGCAAGAGTGTGAGAGAGGGAGAGCGGGCGAGAGAGGGAGACAGGGATAGAAAGAGCGAGAGATGGCGAGAGAGGGCAAGAGAACGACAGAGGGAGAGAGCGTGAAAGAGGGAGAGAGGGCAATAGAAGGACAGTGGGAGAGAGAGCGCGAGAGACGGCGAGAGAGGATGAGATTGTGAGAGAGAGAGGGCGAGACAGGGAGAGAGGACGAAATGGAGAGGGGGCGGGAGATGGAGAGAGTGCAGGTGAGAGAGGGAGAGGGAGTGCGATAGGGTGAGAGAGGGCGAGATGGCGAGAGAGGGAGAGAGGGCGAGAGAGGGAGAGAGGGCGAGAGGGAGAGAGGGCGAGAGAGTGAGAGAGTGCGACAGGATGTGAGAGAATGAGAGAGAGAGAAAGTGGGGTGAGAGAGAGGATGAGAGAGGGAGTGGGGGTGAGAGAGGGAGAGAGGGCGAGAGCGAGACAGAGGGAGCGAGGGAGAGCAGGCGAGAGGGCAAGAGAGGGTGATAGAGGAAGGGAAGGCGAGAGAGGGGACGTGGGCGAGAGAGGGAGAGAAGGCAAGAGGGCAAGAGAGGGTGAGAGAAGGTGTTGGGCGAGAGAGGGAGAGAGTGAGAGCGAGAGAGTGGGGGTGGGACAAAGAGCGAGAGAGGGTGATAGAGGGAGAGAGGGCAAAAATGGCAGAGAGGGTGAGAGAGGGTGAGAGAGGGAGAGAAGGGGATAGAGGGGTAGAGAGCAAGAGAGGGAGAGAAGGCAAATGAGGGAGAGTGGGTGAGAGAGGGAGAGACGGCGAGAGAGAGCGAGAGAGGGAGAGAGGGAGAGAGGGCGAGAGAAAGAGAGAGAGAGAGTACAAAAGACGGAGAGAAAGTGAGAGAGGGAGAGAGGGAGAGAGAGGGAGTGATGGCGAGAACGGGGCAGGGGGAGAGTGGGCGAAAGAGGGAGAGAGGGCGAAACAGAGTGACAGAGGGTGAGAGAGGGCGAGTGGGCGAGTGAGAGAGAGTGGGCAAGAGGGCGAGCGAGAGAGAGAGAGAGAGTGAGGGCGAAGGTGGGCGAGACGGCGAAAGAGGGAGAGATGGCGAGAGCCGGAGAGAGCGAGAGAGGGCGAACGTGGGAGAGAGGGCGAGAGAGAGTGAGAGAGGGCAAGAGAGGGTGAGAGAGGGCGGAGGGCGAGCGAGAGAGAGGGAGCGAGAGAGATAGGGGTGGAGGACGAGCGAGAGAGAGGGACAGAGGGTGAAAGAGAGGGAGAGAGGGCGAAAGAAAGAGTGAGGGCAAGAGAGGGAGACAGAGGGCGAGAGTGGGAGAGAGGACGAGATGGAGAGAGGGCGAGAGAGAGTTAATGAGGGTGAGAGAGAGAGAAGGCGAGAGAGTTTGTGAGGGCGAGAGATAGTGAAAGGGCGAGTGTGGTTGAGACGGTGAGAGAGTCAGAGAGAGGGCGAGAGGGAGAGAGGGCGAGAGAGCGAGAGTGGGCGAGAGTGCGAGAGAGGGCGAGCGAGGGAGAGAGGGCGAAAGCGCGAGACAAGGCGAGAGAGAGAAAAAGTAGGGGAGAGAGGGCGAGAGAGGCAGAGGGGGCGAGAGAGCGAGAGAGGGCGAGAGGTAGAGAGGGAGAAAGTGTGAGAAAGGGAGAGAGTACGAAAGAGGGAGAGAGGGCAAGAGAGGCAGAGAGGGCGATAGGGGGAGAGAGGGGGAAGGAGGGAGTGAGGGCGAGAGAGGGAGAGAGGGCAAGAGAGAGAGGGAGTGAGGGTGAGAGAGGGAGAGTGGGGGTAATAGGGCTAGAGAGGGCGAGAGTGCGGGAGAGGGAGAGTGGGTGAGAGACGGAGAGAGGGCGAGAAGGAGAGAGGACGAGAGAGAGAGTTAATGAGGGCGAGAGAGATAGAGAGAAGGCAAGAGAGGGCGTGAGGGCGAGAGATAGCTAGAGGGAGAGGGTGGTTGAGATGGCGAGAGAGTCAGAGAGAGGGCGAGAGGGAGAGAGAGTGAAAGGGCGAGACAGGGCGAGCGAGAGAGAGAGAGAGAGTGAGGGCGAAGGTGGGCGAGACGGCGAAAGAGGGAGAGATGGCGAGAGCCGGAGAGAGCGAGAGAGGGCGAACGTGGGAGAGAGGGCGAGAGAGAGTGAGAGAGGGCAAGAGAGGGTGAGAGAGGGCGGAGGGCGTGCGAGAGAGAGGGAGCGAGAGAGATAGGGGTGGAGGACGAGAGAGAGAGAGGGACAGAGGGTGAAAGAGAGGGAGAGAGGGCGAAAGAAAGAGTGAGGACAAGAGAGGGAGACAGAGGGCGAGAGTGGGAGAGAGGACGAGATGGAGAGAGGGCGAGAGAGAGTTAATGAGGGTGAGAGAGAGAGAAGGCGAGAGAGGTTGTGAGGGCGAGAGATAGTGAAAGGGCGAGTGTGGTTGAGACGGTGAGAGAGTCAGAGAGAGGGCGAGAGGGAGAGAGGGCGAGAGAGAGAGAGGGCAGAGAGAGAGAGATAGGGCGAGAGTGGTAGAGAGGGCGGGAGAGGACAAGAGGGTGAGAGAGAGAGAGAGAGGGCGAGAGTGGGAGAGAGGGCGAGAGTGGGAGAGAGGGCAGAGAGGGAGAGAGGGCAAAGAGGGAGATTGGGCGAGAGTGGGAGAGAGGGCAGGCAGTGAGCGAGGGTGAGCAAGTGCGAGAGAGAGGGACAGGGAGAGCAGGCGAGAGAGGGAGAGAGGGCGAAAGAGGGCGAGAGGGCAAAAGAGGGAGAGGTGGCAAGAGAGAGGGAGAGAGGCGAGAGAGAGAGAGGGAGAGAGGGCGAGAGGGATAGAGGGCGAGAGTGAAAGTGAGAGAAGGTGAGTGCGGGAGAGAGGGCGAGAGAGGGAGAGAGGGTGGGAGAGGACAAGAGGGTGAGAGAGAGAGGGCGAGAGTGGTAGAGAGGGCAGAGAGAGAGAGGGCAGAGAGAGAGAGATAGGGCGAGAGTGGTAGAGAGGGCGGGAGAGGACAAGAGGGTGAGAGAGAGAGAGAGAGGGCGAGAGTGGGAGAGAGGGCGAGAGTGGGAGAGAGGGCAGAGAGGGAGAGAGGGCAAAGAGGGAGATTGGGCGAGAGTGGGAGAGAGGGCAGGCAGTGAGCGAGGGTGAGCAAGTGCGAGAGAGAGGGACAGGGAGAGCAGGCGAGAGAGGGAGAGAGGGCGAAAGAGGGCGAGAGGGCAAAAGAGGGAGAGGTGGCAAGAGAGAGGGAGAGAGGCGAGAGAGAGAGAGGGAGAGAGGGCGAGAGGGATAGAGGGCGAGAGTGAAAGTGAGAGAAGGCGAGTGCGGGAGAGAGGGCGAGAGAGGGAGAGAGGGTGGGAGAGGACAAGAGGGTGAGAGAGAGAGGGCGAGAGTGGTAGAGAGGGCAGAGAGAGAGAGGGCAGAGAGAGAGAGATAGGGCGAGAGCGGTAGAGAGGGCGGGAGAGGACAAGAGGGTGAGAGAGAGAGAGAGAGGGCGAGAGTGGGAGAGAGGGCGAGAGTGGGAGAGAGGGCAGAGAGGGAGAGAGGGCAAAGAGGGAGATTGGGCGAGAGTGGGAGAGAGGGCAGGCAGTGAGCGAGGGTGAGCAAGTGCGAGAGAGAGGGACAGGGAGAGCAGGCGAGAGAGGGAGAGAGGGCGAAAGAGGGCGAGAGGGCAAAAGAGGGAGAGGTGGCAAGAGAGAGGGAGAGAGGCGAGAGAGAGAGAGGGAGAGAGGGCGAGAGGGATAGAGGGCGAGAGTGAAAGTGAGAGAAGGTGAGTGCGGGAGAGAGGGTGAGAGAGGGAGAGAGGGCGAGAGGGAGAAAGAGTGAGAAAGGGCGACAGAGAGAGAGGGAGAGAGGGCGAAAGAAGGAGTGAGGGTGAGAGAGGGCGAGAGAGGGAGAGAGGGCGAGAGAGGGAGAGATAGGGCGAGAGAAGGCGAGAGAGGGTGAGAGGGCGAGAGAGGGAGAGAGGGCGAGAGAGGGAGAGAGGGCAAGAGGGAGAAGGGCGGGAGAGGAAGAGAGGGCTAGATGGCGAGAGGGCGAGAGAGAGAGGGCGAGAGGGCAAGAGAAAGAGGGAGTGAGGGTGAGAGAGGGAGCGTGAGGGCGATAGGGCTAGAGGGAGCGAGAGTGCGAGAGAGGGAGAGAGGGCGAGAGTGGGAGAGAGGGCGAGAAGGAGAGAGGACGAGAGAGAGTTAATGAGGGCGAGAGAGATAGAGAGAAGGCAAGAGAGGGCGTGAGGGTGAGAGATAGCTAGAGGGCGAGGGTGGTTGAGATGGTGAGAGAGTCAGAGAGAGGGCGAGAGGGAGAGAGGGTGAAAGGGCAAGACAGGGTGGGAGAGAGAGAGAGAGAGTGAAAGTAGGGGAGAGAGAGAGGGCGAGAGAGGCAGAGTGGGCGAGAGAGGGAGAGAGGGCGAAAGGGCGAGAACACGAGTGAGGGTGAAAGAGGGAGAGGGTGAGAGAGGGTGAGAGAGGGCGAGAGGTAGAGAAGGAGAAAGTGTGAGAAAGGGAGAGGTTACGAATGAGGGAGAGAGGGCAAGAGAGGTAGAGAAGGCGATGGGGGGCGAGAGGGGGAAGGAGGGAGTGAGGGCGAGAGAGGGTGAGAGGTAGATAGAGGGCGAAAGAGGTCGAGAGGCCGAAAGAGGGAGAGATGGCAAGAGAGAGGGCGAGAGAGGGAGAGAGGGCGAGAGAGGGCGAGAGAGAGATAGAGTACGAAAGACAGAGAGAAAGTGAGAGCGGGAGAGAGGGCGAGAGAGGGAGATATGGCGAGAAGGGGAGAGAGGGAGAGTGCGCGAAAGAGAGAGAGAGGGCGAAACAGAGTGACAGAGGGCGAGAGAGGGCGAGTGGGCGAGCGAGAGAGAGAGAGGGCGAAGGCGGGCGAGAGGGCAAAAGAGGGAGAGATGGCGAGAGCCGGATGGAGAGAGGGCGAAAGTGGGAGAGAGGGCAAGAGAGAGTGACAGAGGACAAGAGAGGGAGAGAGGGTGAGAGAGGGCGGACGGCGAGCGAAAGAGAGGGAGCGAGAGAGAGAGGGGAGGACGGCGAGCGCGAGAGAGGGACAGAGGGCGAAAGAGAGGGAGAGAGGGCGAAAGAAAGAGTGAGGGCAAGAGAGGGAGAGAGAGGGCAAGAGTGGGAGAGAGGGCGAGAGAGAGTTAATGAGGGAGAGAAAGAGAGAAGGTGAGAGAGAGAGAAGGCGAGAGAGGGTGTGAGGGCGAGAGATAGTGAAAGGGCGAGTATGTTTGAGACGGCGAGAGAGTCAGAGAGAGGGCGAGACGAAGAGAGGGCGAGAGAGCGAGAGTGGGCGAGAGTGCGAGAGAGGGCGAGAGAGGGAGAGAGGGCGAAAGCGCGCGACAAGGCGAGAGAGAGAGAAAGAAAGTAGGGGAGAGAGAGAGAGAGGGCGAGAGAGGCAGACGGGGCGAGAGAGCGAGAGAGGGCGAGAGGTAGAGATCGAGAAATTGTGAGAAAGGGAGAGAGTTCAAAAGAGGAAGAGAGAGGGCAAGAGAGGTAGAGAGGGCGATAGGGGATAGAGGGGGAAGGAGGGAGTGAGGGCGAGAGAGGGAGAGAGGGCAACAGAGGGAGAGAGGTCGAGAGAGGGCGAGAGATAGATAGAGGGCGAAAGAGGGCGAGAGGCCGAAAGAGGGAGAGATGGCAAGAGAGAGGGAGAGAGGGTGAGAGAGGGAGAGTGGCGAGAGTGGGACAAGTGGGTGAATGAGAGAGAGAGAGAGAGTCGAGAGTGGGAGAGAGGGCAGACAAGGAGAGAAGGCAGAGAGGAAGATAGGGCGAGAATGGGAGAGAGGGCAGGCAGGGGGAGAGGGTGAGAATGTGCGAGAAGAGGGAGAGGGAGAGCGGGCGAGAGAGGCAGAGAGGGCAAAAGAGAGGGTGTAAGAGAGAGGGTGAGAGATGGCGAGAGAGGGAGAGAGTGCGAAAGAGGGCGAGAGGGCAAAAGAGGGAGAGGTGGCAAGTGAGAGGGAGAGAGGGCGAGAGAGGTAGAGAGGGCGAAAGAAGTAGAGATAGGGCGAGAGAAGTCGAGAGAGGATGAGAGGGCGAGAGAGGGAGAGAGGGCGAGAGAGGGAGAGAGGGCAAGAGGGAAAAAGGGCGGGAGAGAGAGAGAGGGCTAGATGGCGAGAGGGCGAGAGAGAGAGGGCGAGAGGGCGAGAGAGAGGGAGTGAGGGTGAGAGAGGGAGAGTGAGGGCGATAGGGCTAGAGAGGGCGAGAGTGAGAGAGAGGAAGACAGGGCGAGAGAGGGAGAGCGGGCGAGAAGGAGAGAGGACGAGAGAGAGTTAATGAGGGCGAGAGAGATAGAGAGAAAGCAAGAGAGGGCGTGAGGGCGAGAGATAGCTGGAGGGCGAGGGTCGTTGAGATGGCGAGAGAGTCAGAGAGAGGGCGACAGGGAGAGAGGGTGAAAGGGCGAGACAGGGTGAGAGAGAGAGAGAGAACTTAGGGGAGAAATAGAGGGCAGGAGAGGCAGAGGGAGCGAGAGAGGGAGAGAGGGAGAAATGGCGAGAGCACGAGTGAGGGTGAAAGAGGGAGAGAGGGTGAAAGGGTGAGAGAAGGCGAGAGGTAGAGAGGGAGAAAGTGTGAGAAACGGAGAGAGTTGGAAAGAGAGGTCGAGGGCAAGAGAGGTAGAGAGGGCGATAGGGGAGAGAGGGGGAAGGAGGGAGTGAGGGCGAGAGAGGGCGAGAGATAGATAGAGGGTGAAATAGGGCGAGAGGGAGAAAGAGTGAGAAAGGGCGACAGAGAGAGAGAGGGAGAAAGGGCGAAAGAGGGAGTGAGGATGAGAGAGGGCGAGAGAGGGAGAGAGGGCGAGAGAGGGAGAGATAGAGCGAGAGAAGCAAAGAGAGGATGAGAGGGCGAGAGAGGGAGAGAGGGCGAGAGAGGGAGAGAGGGCAAGAGGGAAAAGGGCGGGAGATGGAGAGACGGCTAGATGGCGAGAGGGCGAGAGAGAGAGGGCGAGAGGGCGAGAGAGAGGGAGTGAGGGTGAGAGAGGGAGAGTGAGGGCGATAGGGCTAGAGAGGGCGAGAGTGCGAGAGAGGGAGAGAGGGCGAGAGAGGGAGGGTGGGCGAGAAGGACAGAGGACGAGACAGAGAGTTAATGAGGGCGAGAGAGATAGAGAGAAGGCAAGAGAGGGCGTGATGGCGAGAGATAGCTAGAGGGCGAGGGTGGTTGAGATGGCGAGAGAGTCAGAGAGAGGGCGAGAGGGAGAGAGGGTGAAAGGGCGAGACTGGGTGAGAGAGAGAGAGAAAGTAGGGGAGAGAGAGAGGGCGAGAGAGGCAGAGGGGGCGAGAGATGGAGAGAGGGCGAAAGGGCGAGAGCACGAGTGAGGGTGAATGAGGGAGAGAGGGTGAAAGAGGGACAGGGTGAGAGAGGGCGAGAGAGGAAGAGAGGGTGAAAGTGGGAGAGAGGGTGAAAGAGGCAGAGAGTGTGAGAGAGGGCGACAGGGCGAGAGCAGGAGAGAAGGCGATAGGGGGAGAGTGGGCGAGAGCGGGAGAGAGGGCAAGAGAGAGGGAGAGAGACGAGAGAGGTAGAGAGGGCGAGAGAGGGAGAGAGGCCGAGAGGGGGAGTGATGGCGAAGGAGGGTGTGAGGGCGAGTGAGGGAGAGAGGGTGAGAGAGGGCGGAGGGTGAGCGAGAGAGAGGGAGCGAGAGAGAGAGGGGTGGAGGGCGAGCGAGAGAGAGGGACAGAGGGACAAAGAGAGGGAGAGAGGGCGAAAGAAAGAGTGAGGGCAAGAGAGGAAGAGAGAGGGCGAGAGTGGGAGAGAGGGCGAGATGGAGATAGGGCGAGAGAGAGCTAATGAGGGTGAGAGAGAGAAAGAAGGCGAGAGAGGGTGTGAGGACGAGAGATAGCGAAAGGGCGAAGGTGGTTGAGATGGCGAGAGAGTCAGAGAGAGGGCGAGAGGGAGAGAGGGCGAGAGAGCGAGAGTGGGCGAGAGAGCGAGAGAGGGCGAGAGAGGGAGAGAGGGCGAAAGCGCGATACAAGGCGAGAAAGAGAGAGAGAGAGAGAAAGTAGGGGAGGGAGAGAGGGCGAGAGAGGCAGAGGGGGCGAGAGAGTGAGAGAGGGCGCGAGATAGAGAGGGAGAAAGTGTGAGAAAGGGAGAGAGTACGAAAGAGGGAGAGAGGGCGATAGGGGGAGAGAGAGGGAAGGAGGGAGTGAGGGCGAGAGAGGGCGAGAGATAGGTAGAGGGCGAAAGAGGGCGAGAGGCCGAAAGAGGGAGAGATGGCGAGAGAAGGCGAGAGAGGGAGAGAGGGCAAGAGGGAAAAGAGCGGGAGAGGGAGAGAGGGCTAAATGGCGAGAGGACGAGAGAGAGAGGGCGAGAGGGCAAGAGCGAGAGGGAGTGAGGGTGAGAGAGGGAGAATGAGGGCGATAGGGCTAGAGAGGGCAAGAGTGAGAGAAGGGAGAGAGGGCGAGAGAGGGAGAGAGGGTGAGAAGGAGAGAGGACGAGAGAGAGAGTTAATGAGGGCGAGAGAGGTAGAAAGAAAGCAAGAGAGTGCGTGAGGCCAAGAGATAGCTAGAGGGCGGGAGTAGTTGAGATGGCGAGAGAGCCAGAGAGAGGGCGAGAGGGAGAGAGGTGAAAGGGCGAGACAGGGTGAGAGAGAGAGAGAAAGTAGGGGAGAGAGAGAGGGCGAGAGAGGCAGAGGGGGCGAGAGAGGGAGAGAGGGTGAAAGGGCGAGAGCACGAGTGAGGGTGAAAGTGGGAGAGAGGGTGAAAGAGGGACAGGGTGAGAGAGGGCGAGAGAGGAAGAGAGGGTGAAAGTGGGAGAGAGGGCGAAACGGCGAGAGCACGAGTGAGGGCGAAACAGGGAGAGTGTGAGAGAGGGCGAGAGGGCGAGAGAGGGAGAGAAGCCGAGAGGGGGAGAGAGGGCGAAGGAGGGTGTTAAGGCGAATGAGGGAGAGAGGGCGAAGGCGGGAGAGAGGGCGAAAGAGGCAGAAAGTTTGAGAGAGGGCGAGATGGCGAGAGAGGGTGAGAGAGGGAGAGTCGGCGAGATAGGCAGAGAGAGCGAGAGAGGGAGAGAGGGCGAGAGAGGGAGAGAGAGAGCGAGAGAGGGAGAGAGGGCGAGAGAGGCAGAGAGGGAGAGAGGCAGAGAGAGGGAGAGGGTACGAAAGAGGGAGAGAGGGCGAGAGCGGGAGAGAGGGCAACAGAGGGAGAGAGGGCGAGAGAGGGCGAGAGATGGATAGATGTCGAAATAGGGAGAGAGCGAAAGAGGGAGAGAGGGCGAGAGAGGGAGAGAGGGCGACAGAGGGAGAGAGGGCGAGAGTGGGCAAGAGGGTGAGAGAGAGAAGGCGAGAGTGGGAGATAGGGCAGAGAGGGAGAGAGTACGAGCAAGTGCGAGAGATATGGAGAGGGAGAAGGGCGAAAGCGAGGGAGAGAGGGCGAGAGAGAGAGAGAGAGTGAGAGAAGGCGATAGAGGGAAAGAGGGCGAAAGAGGGAGAGGTGGCAAGAGAGAGGGAGAGAGAGGGCAAGAGACAGCGAGAGAGGGAGATAGGGAGAGAGGGCGCGAGAGGGAGAGAGTACGAAAGAGGGAGAGGGCGAGAGAAGGCGAGAGAGGGAGAGAGGGCAAAAGAGGGCGAGAGGCCAAAAGAGGGAGAGGTGGCAAGAGGGAGGGAGAGAGAGGGAAAGAGAGAGTGAGAGAGGGAGATAGCGAGAGCGGGTTAGAGAGGGTGAGAACACAAAAGAGGGAGAGAGGGCGAGAGAGGGAGAGAGGGTAAGAGGCTGAGAGAGGGCATAGGAGAGAGTGAGGGCGTGTGAGGGAGAGAGGGCATAGGAGGGAGAGAGTGTGAGAGAGGAAGAGAGTGTGAGAGAGGGAGAGAGGGTGAGGGAGGGAGAGAGGGTGAGAGGGAGAGAGGACGAAGGAGGGAGTGAGAGCATGTGAGGGTGAGAGGGTGAGAGAGGCAGAGAGTGTGAGATAGGGCGAGATGGCGAGAGAGAGAGAGAGGGCGAGAGAGGGAGAGAGAGGGAGAGAGGGAGCGGGCGGGAGAGAGGGCGAGAGCGGGAGGGAGGGCGATAGGGGGAGAGTGGGCGAGAGCGGGAGAGAGGGTGAGAGATGGATAGAGGACGAAAGAAGGCAAGAGGGCGAAAGAGGGAGAGGTGGCAAGAGAGAGGGAGACAGGGCGAGAGAGGGAGAGAGGGCAGAGAGGGAGAGAGGGCGAGCAAGTGCGAAAGAGAGGGAGAGGGAGAGAGGGCAAGAGAGGGAGATAGGGAGAGAGGGTGAGAGAGTGTGAGAGGCTGAGAAAGCGAAAGAGGGAGAGAGGGCATGTGTGAGAGTTAGAGAAGGTGAGAGAGGGCGAGAGAGCAAGAGCAGGAGAGAGGGCGAGAGAGGGAGAGAGGGCAAAAGAGAGCAAGAGAGGGAGAGAGGGCGAGAGAGGGAGTGAGTACGAAAGAGGGAGAGAGGGCGAGAGGGCGAAAGTCCGAGAGAGGGATAGAGGGTGAACGAGGGAATGAGAGCGAGTGAGGGAGACAGGGCGAAGGAGGGAGAGAGGGCAAAAGTGGCACAGAGTGTGAGAGAGGGCGAGATGGCGAGAGAGGGAGAGAGGGAGAGATAGCGAGAGAGGGAGAGAGGGCAAGAAAGGGAGAGAGAGGGAGAGAGAGAGAGAGGGAGAGAGGGAGAGAGGGCGAGAGAGGGAGAGAGGGCGAGAGAGGGTGAGAGTGGGAGATAGGGCAGAGAGGGAGAGAGTACGAGCAAGTGCGAGAGAGAGGGAGAGGGAGAGAGGGCGAAAGAGAGGGAGAGAGGGTGAGAGAGGGAGAGAGAGGGTGAGAGAAGGCGATAGAGGGCGAGAGGGCGAAAGAGGGAGAGGTGGCAAGAGAGAGGGAGAGAGAGGACAAGAGAGAGCGAGAGAGGGAGAGAGGGCGAGAGAGGGAGATTTTACAAAAGTGGGAGAGAATGCGAGATCGAGGACGAGAGAAGGTGAGAGATGGAGAGAGGGTGAAGACGGCGAGAGACCAAAACAGGGAGAGGTGGGAATAGAGAGAGAGAGAGAGAGCAAGAGAGAGCAAGAGAGTGAGATAAGGAGAGAGGGTGAGAGAGGGCGAGAGTAAAAAGAGGGAGAGAGGGCGAGAGACGGAGAGAGGGTAAGAGGGGGAGAGAGGGCATAGGAGGGAGTGAGGGCGTGTGAGGGAGAGAGGGCGTAGGAGGGAGAGAGAAGGCGATAGAGGGAAAGAGGGCAAAAGAGGGAGAGGTGGCAAGAGAGATGGAGAGAGTGCGAGAGAGGGAGAGAGGGCAGAGAGGGAGAGAGGGCGAGCAACTGCGAGAGAGAGGGAGAGGGAGAGAGGGCGAGAGAGGGAGAGAGGGTGAGAGAGTGTGAGAGGATGAGAAAGTTAAAGTGGGAGAGAGGGCGAGAGAAAGAAAGAGGGCGAGAGAGGGAGAGAGGACGAGAGCGGGAGAGAGGGCGAGAGATGGAGAGAGGGAGAGAGAGGGCGAGAGACGCCGAGAGAGGGAGAGAGGGCGAGAGACGGAGAGAGGGAGAGAGTGGGCGAGAGAGGATGAGCGGGCGAGAGAGGGAGAGAGGGCAAGAGAGGGAGAGACTGTGAGATGGAGTGAGGGCAGGAGAGGGAAACACTGCGAGAGGGTGAGAGAGAGAGGGAGTGAGGGTGAGAGAGGGAGAGTGAGTGCGATAGGGTTAGAGAGGGCGAGAGGGTGAGAGAGGGAGAGAGATAGAGAGAGGGAGAGAGGGCAAGAGGGAGAGAGGGCGAGAGTGAGAGTTAAAGAGGGTGAGAGTGGGAGAGAGGGCGAGAGGGTGAAAGAGAGGGAGAGGGCGACAGAGAGAGAGAGGGCGAGAGAGGGAGAGAGGGCGAGAGAGGGAGTGAGGGTGAGAGAGGTCGAGAGAGGGAGAGAGGGCGAGAGAGGGAGAGAGGGGGCGAGAGAATGCGAGAGTGGACGAGAGGGCGAGAGAGGGAGAGGGCAAGAGAGAGAGGGAGTGAGGGCGAGAGAGGTAGAGAGGGCATGATGGAAAAGGGCGGGAGAGGGAGAGAGGGCAAGATGGCGAGAGAGCGAGAGAGAGAGAGGGCGAGAGGCAAGAGAGAGAGGGAGTGAGGGCGAGAGAGTGAGAGTGAGTGCGATAGGGCGAGAGTGGACAAGTGGGCGAGAGAGGGAGAGAGGGCGAGAGAGGGAGAGAGGGCGAGAAGGAGAGAGGACGAGAGAGAGAATTAATGAGGGCGGGAGAGAGAGCGAGAGAAGGCGAGAGAGGGCGTGAGGGTGAGAGACAGCGAGAGGGCGAGGGTGGTTGAGACGGCGAGAGAGTCAGAGAGAGGGCGAGAGTGAGAGAGGGCGAGAGAGCGAGAGTGGGCGAGAGCGCGAGAGAGGGCGAGAGAGGGAATAGGACAAAAGGGCAAGAGAGGGAGTGAGGGCGAAAGAGGGAGAGAGGGTGAAAGGGAGAGCGGGTGAGAGAGGGCGAGAGAGGAAGGGAGCGCGAGAGACGCAGAGAGGGAGAGAGAGGGAGAGTGACGGCGAGAGAGGATGAGAGGGCGAGAGAAGGTGATAGAGGGAGAGAGGGCAAAAGAGGGGGAGAAAGGGCAAGAGAGGGAGAGAGGGCGAGAGGGGGAGAAAGGGCGAGAGAGGGAGAGAGGGCGAGAGGGGGAGAAAGGGCGAGAGAGGGAGAGAGAGAGGGATAGAGAGGGAGTGAGAGGGAGGGCGAGAGAGGGAGAGAGGGCGAAAGTGGGAGAGAGGGTGAAAGAGGCAGAGAATGTGAGAGAGGGCGAGAGGGCGAGGGAGGGAGAGTGGGTGAGAGAGGGATAGAGGGCAAGAGAGAGTGAGAGAGGGAGAGAGGGAGAGAGGGCGAGAGAGGTAGAGAGGGCGATAGGGGGACAGAGGGCAAAGGAGGGGGAGGTGGCAAGAGAGAGGGAGTGAGGGCGAGAGAGGGAGAGAGGGCGCGAGATGGAGAGAGGGCGAAAGAGGGCAAGTGGGCGAAAGAGGGAGAAGTGGCAAGAGAGAGGGAGAGAGGGCGAGAGAGGGAGAGAGGGCGAGAGAGAGCAAGCGCATGAGAGAGAGAGGGCGAGAGTGCGAGAGAGGGCAGAGAGGGAGAGAGGGCGAGCAAGTGCGAGAGAGAGGGAGAGGGAGAGTGGGCGAGAGAGGGAGAGAGGGCGAAAGAGAGGGAGAGAGGTCGAGTGAGAGTGAGGGCGAGAGAAGGCGAGAGAGGGAGAGAGGGTGAGAGAGGGCGAGAGGCTGCGGAAGCGAAAGAGGGAGAGACGGCGAGAAAGGGAGAGAGTACGAAAGAGGGAGAGAGTAAGAGAGGGAGAGAGGGCGATGCGGAGGAGAGGGTGAAGGAGGGAGTGAGGGCGAGAGAGGGCGAGAGGGTAAAAGAGGGAGAGAGGGCGAGAGAGGGAGAGGGTACGGAAGAGGGAGAGAAGGCTAGAGAGGGAGAGAGGGCGATAGTGGGCCAGAGGGCAAAGGAGAGAGAGGTGGCAAGAGAGAGGGAGAGATGGCGAGAAAGGGAGAGAGGGCGAGAGATGGAGAGAGGGCGAAAGAGGGGAAGTGGGCGAAAGAGGGAGAGGTGGCAAGAGAGAGGGAGAGAGGGTGAGAGAGGGAGAGAGGGCGACAGAGAGCAAGAGGGTGTGTGAGAGAGAGGGCGAGAGTAGGAGAGAGGGCAGAGAGGGAGAGAGGGCGAGCAAGTGCGAGAGAGAGGGAGAGGGAGAGAGGGCGAGAGAGGGAGAGAGGGCGAAAGAGAGGGAGAGAGGGCGAGTGAGAGAGAGGGCGAGAGAAGGCGAGAGAGGGAGAGAGGTTGACAGAGTGCGAGAGGCTGCGAAAGCGAAAGAGGGAGAGACGGCAAGAAAGGGAGAGAGTACGAAAGAGGGAGAGAGCAAGAGAGGGAGAGAGTGCGATGGGGGAGAGAGGGCGAAGGAGGGACTGAGGGCGAGAGAGGGCGAGCGATGGCGAGAGGGATAGAGGGCGAGAGAGGGTGAGTGATGGAGTGAGGGAGAGAGGGCGAGAGAGGGAGAGGGTAAGAAAGAGGGAGAGAAGGCGAGAGAGGGAGAGAGGGTGAGGGGGAGAGAGTGCGAAGGAGGGAGTGATGGCGAGTGAGGGAGAGAGGGCGAAGGAGGGAGAGAGGGCGAAAGAGGCAGAGATTGTGAGAGAGGGCGAGCGATGGACAGAGGGACAGAGGCCGAGAGTGGGAGAGAGGGTGAAAGAGGGTGAGAGGCTGAGAAAGCGAAAGAGGTAGAGAGGGCGAGAGAAAGAGAGAGGGTGATAGGGGGAGAAAGGGCGAAGAAGGGAGTAAGGGCGAGAGAGGGAGAATGGGCAAAAGAGGGAGAGAGTGCGAGAGAGGGCGAGCGATGGAGAGAGGGTGAGAGAGGGCGAGAGATGGAGAGAGTACGAAAGAGGGAGAGTGGGCGAGAGAGAGAGAGGGCAAGAGAGAGCGAGAGAGGGAGAGAGGGAGAGAGTACGAAAGAGGGAGAGAAGGCGAGAGAGGGAGAGAGGTGGAGAGAGGGCGAAAGAGGACAAGAGGGCGAAAGAAGGAGAGCTGGCAAGAGAGAGGGCAGGGGAGCGTGAGAGGGAGAGAGGGCGAGAGAGGGCAAGAGGGTGAGAGAGGGAGGGCGAGAGTGGGAGAGAGGGCAGAGAGGGAGAGAGGGCGAGCACGTGCGAGAGAGAGGAAGAGGGAGAGAGGGCAAGAGAGGGAGAGAGGGCGAGAGAGGGCAAGAAGGCGAGAGAGAGAGAGGGCGAGAGTGTGAGAGAGGGCAGAGAGGGAGAGAGGGCAAGCAAGTGCGAGAGAGAGGGAGAGGGAGAGAGGGCGAGAGTGGGAGAGGGGGCAAAAGAGAGGGAGGGAGGTCGAGAGAGAGAGCGCGAGAGAAGTCGAGAGAGGGATAGAGGGCGAGAGACGGAGAGAGGGAGAGAGAGGGCGAGAGAGGATGAGAGGGCGAGAGAGGGAGAGAGGGCAAGAGAGGGAGAGAGGGTGAGATGGAGTGAGGGCGGGAGAGGGAGAGACTGCGCGAGGGTAAGAGAGAGAGGGAGTGAGGGTGAGAGAGGGAGGGTGAGTGCGATAGGGTGAGAGAGGGCGAGAGGGTGAGAGAGGGAGAGAGGTAGAGAGAGGGAGAGAGGGCGAGAGGGAGAGAGGGCGAGAGTGAGAGTTAGAGAGGGTGAGAATGGGAGAGAGGGTGAGAGGGCGAAAGAGAGAGAGAGGGCAACAGAGAGAGAGAGAGGGAGAGAGGGCGAGAGAGGGAGTGAGTGTGAGAGAAGGCGAGAGAGGGAGAGAGGGCGAGAGAGGGAAAGAGGGGGCGAGAGAATGCGAGAGTGCATGAGAGGGCGAGAGAGGGAGAGGGCGAGTGGTCAAGAGAGAGAGGGAGTGAGGGCGAGAGAGAGAGGGCATGATGGAAAAGGGCGGGAGAGGGAGAGAGGACAAGATGGCGAGAGGGCGAGAGAGAGAGAGAGGGCGAGAGGGCAAGAGAGAGAGGGAATGAGGGCGAGAGAGGGAGAGGGAGTGCGATAGGGCGAGAGTGGGCAAGTGTGCGAGCGAGGGAGAGAGCGCGAGAGAGGGAGAGAGGGCGAGAGAGAGCAAGAGGGTGAGAGAAAGAGAGGGCGAGAGTGGGAGAGAGGGCAAAGAGGGAGAGAGGGCGAGCAAGTGCGAGAGAGAGGGAGAGGGAGAGAGGGCAAGAGAGGGAGAGAGGGCGAAAGCGAGGGAGAGAGGGCGATTGAGAGAGAGGGGGAGAGAAGGCGAGAGAGGGAGAGAGGTTGACAGAGTGCGAGAGGCTGCGAAAGCGAAAGAGGGAGAGACGGCAAGAAAGGGAGAGAGTACGAAAGAGGGAGAGAGCAAGAGAGGGAGAGAGTGCGATGGGGGAGAGAGGGCGAAGGAGGGACTGAGGGCGAGAGAGGGCGAGCGATGGAGAGAGGGAGAGAGGGCGAGAAGGGAGAGGGTGCGAGAGAGGGAGAGAGTGCGAAAGAGGGAGAGTGGGCGATAGAGTGAGAGAGGGCAAGAGAGACCGAGAGGGTGCGAGAGAGGGAGAGAGTACGAAAGAGGGAGAGAGCAAGAGAGGGAGTGAGGGCGATGGGGGAGAGAGGGCAAAAGAGGGACTGAGAGGGAGAGAGGGCGAGAGAGGGAGAGGGTACGAGAGAGGGAGAGAGTACGAAAGAGGGAGAGAGCAAGAGAGGGAGAGAGGGCGATGGGGGAGAGAGGGCGAAAGGGGGAGTGAGGGCGAGAGTGTAAAAGAAGGAGAGAGGGCGAGAGAGGGTGAGAGGATGAGAGAGGGAGAGTGGGCGAGAGAGGGAGAGGGGCAAGAAAGAGCGAGAGCGCGAATGAGGGAGAGAGGGAGAGAGAGCGAGGGAGGGACAGAGGGCAAAAGAGGGAGAGAGTGCGAGAGAGGGCGGGAGGTGGAGAGAGGGCGAAACAGGACAAGAGGGCGAAAGACGGAGAGGTGGCAAGAGAGAGGGAGAGAGAGCGTGAGAGGGAGAGAGGGCGAGAGAGGGCAAGAGTGTGAGAGAGAGAGAGGGCGAGAGTGGGAGCGAGGGCAGAGAGGGAGAGAGGGAGAGCAAGTGCGAGAGAGGGGAAGAGGGAGAGAGGGCAAGAGATGGAAAGAGGGCGAGAGAGGGCAAGAAGGCGAGAGAGAGAGGGCGAGAGTGTGAGAGAGGGCAGAGAGGGAGAGAGGGCAAGCAAGTGCGAGAGAGAGGGAGAGGGAGAGAGGGCGGGAGTGGGAGAGAGGGCAAAAGAGAGGGAGAGAGGGAGAGAGAGAGCGCGAGAGAAGGCGAGAGATGGAGAGAGGGTGAGAGAGGGTGAGAGGCTGAGGAAGCGAAAGAGGGAGAGAGGGCGAGAGAGGGAGAGAGAGGGAGAGTGGGTGAGAGAGGGAGAGAGGAGAAGAAAGGGAGAGAGACGGCGAGAGAGGGCAAGATATCGAGAGAGGGAGAGACGGTGAAAGAGGGAGAGAGGGCGAAAGAGGGAGAGAGGGTGAGAGAGGGTGAGAGCGGGAGAGAGGGCGAGAGATGGTGAGAAGGCGAAGGAGTGAGTGCGGGCGAGAGAGGGAGAGAGGGCCAAAGAGGGAGAGAGGGCGAAAGAGGGCAAGAGGGCGAAAGAGGGAGAGGTGGCAAGAGAGAGAGAGGGCGTGAGAGGGAAAGCGGGCGAGAGAGGGCAAGAGGGAAAGAGAGAGAGGGGGCGAAAGTGGGAGAGAGGGCAGAGAGGGAGAGAGGGCGAGCAAGTGCGAAAGAGAGGGAGAGGGAGAGAGGGCGAGAGACGGAGAGAGGGAGAGAGAGGGCGAGAGAGGATGAGAGGGCGAGAGAGGGAGAGAGGGCAAGAGAGGGAGAGAGGGTGAGATGGAGTGAGGGCGGGAGAGGGAGAGACTGCGCGAGGGTAAGAGAGAGAGGGAGTGAGGGTGAGAGAGGGAGGGTGAGTGCGATAGGGTGAGAGAGGGCGAGAGGGTGAGAGAGGGAGAGAGGTAGAGAGAGGGAGAGAGGGCGAGAGGGAGAGAGGGCGAGAGTGAGAGTTAGAGAGGGTGAGAGTGGGAGAGAGGGTGAGAGGGCGAAAGAGAGAGAGAGGGCAACAGAGAGAGAGAGAGGGAGAGAGGGCGAGAGAGGGAGTGAGTGTGAGAGAAGGCGAGAGAGGGTGAGAGGGCGAGAGAGGGAAAGAGGGGGCGAGAGAATGCGAGAGTGCATGAGAGGGCGAGAGAGGGAGAGGGCGAGTGGTCAAGAGAGAGAGGGAGTGAGGGCGAGAGAGAGAGGGCATGATGGAAAAGGGCGGGAGAGGGAGAGAGGGCAAGATGGCGAGAGGGCGAGAGAGAGAGAGAGGGCGAGAGGGCAAGAGAGAGAGGGAATGAGGGCGAGAGAGGGAGAGGGAGTGCGATAGGGCGAGAGTGGGCAAGTGTGCGAGCGAGGGAGAGAGCGCGAGAGAGGGAGAGAGGGCGAGAGAGAGCAAGAGGGTGAGAGAAAGAGAGGGCGAGAGTGGGAGAGAGGGCAAAGAGGGAGAGAGGGCGAGCAAGTGCGAGAGAGAGGGAGAGGGAGAGAGGGCAAGAGAGGGAGAGAGGGCGAAAGCGAGGGAGAGAGGGCGATTGAGAGAGAGGGGGAGAGAAGGCGAGAGAGGGAGAGAGGTTGACAGAGTGCGAGAGGCTGCGAAAGCGAAAGAGGGAGAGACGGCAAGAAAGGGAGAGAGTACGAAAGAGGGAGAGAGCAAGAGAGGGAGAGAGTGCGATGGAGGAGAGAGGGCGAAGGAGGGACTGAGGGCGAGAGAGGGCGAGCGATGGAGAGAGGGAGAGAGGGCGAGAAGGGAGAGGGTGCGAGAGAGGGAGAGAGTGCGAAAGAGGGAGAGTGGGCGATGGAGTGAGAGAGGGCAAGAGAGACCGAGAGGGTGCGAGAGAGGGAGAGAGTACGAAAGAGGGAGAGAGCAAGAGAGGGAGTGAGGGCGATGGGGGAGAGAGGGCAAAAGAGGGACTGAGAGGGAGAGAGGGCGAGAGAGGGAGAGGGTACGAGAGAGGGAGAGAGTACGAAAGAGGGAGAGAGCAAGAGAGGGAGAGAGGGCGATGGGGGAGAGAGGGCGAAAGGGGGAGTGAGGGCGAGAGGGTAAAAGAAGGAGAGAGGGCGAGAGAGGGTGAGAGGATGAGAGAGGGAGAGTGGGCGAGAGAGGGAGAGGGGCAAGAAAGAGCGAGAGCGCGAATGAGGGAGAGAGGGAGAGAGAGCGAGGGAGGGACAGAGGGCAAAAGAGGGAGAGAGTGCGAGAGAGGGCGGGAGGTGGAGAGAGGGCGAAACAGGACAAGAGGGCGAAAGACGGAGAGGTGGCAAGAGAGAGGGAGAGAGAGCGTGAGAGGGAGAGAGGGCGAGAGAGGGCAAGAGTGTGAGAGAGAGAGGGCGAGAGTGGGAGCGAGGGCAGAGAGGGAGAGAGGGAGAGCAAGTGCGAGAGAGGGGAAGAGGGAGAGAGGGCAAGAGATGGAAAGAGGGCGAGAGAGGGCAAGAAGGCGAGAGAGAGAGGGCGAGAGTGTGAGAGAGGGCAGAGAGGGAGAGAGGGCAAGCAAGTGCGAGAGAGAGGGAGAGGGAGAGAGGGCGGGAGTGGGAGAGAGGGCAAAAGAGAGGGAGAGAGGGAGAGAGAGAGCGCGAGAGAAGGCGAGAGATGGAGAGAGGGTGAGAGAGGGTGAGAGGCTGAGGAAGCGAAAGAGGGAGAGAGGGCGAGAGAGGGAGAGAGAGGGAGAGTGGGTGAGAGAGGGAGAGAGGAGAAGAAAGGGAGAGAGACGGCGAGAGAGGGCAAGATATCGAGAGAGGGAGAGACGGTGAAAGAGGGAGAGAGGGCGAAAGAGGGAGAGAGGGTGAGAGAGGGTGAGAGCGGGAGAGAGGGCGAGAGATGGTGAGAAGGCGAAGGAGTGAGTGCGGGCGAGAGAGGGAGAGAGGGCAAAAGAGGGAGAGAGGGCGAAAGAGGGCAAGAGGGCGAAAGAGGGAGAGGTGGCAAGAGAGAGAGAGGGCGTGAGAGGGAAAGCGGGCGAGAGAGGGCAAGAGGGCAAGAGAGAGAGGGGGCGAAAGTGGGAGAGAGGGCAGAGAGGGAGAGAGGGCGAGCAAGTGCGAAAGAGAGGGAGAGGGAGAGAGGGCGAGAGACGGAGAGAGGGAGAGAGAGGGCGAGAGAGGTTGAGAGGGCGAGAGAGGGAGAGAGGGCAAGAGAGGGAGAGAGGGTGAGATGGAGTGAGGGCGGGAGAGGGAGAGACTGCGCGAGGGTAAGAGAGAGAGGGAGTGAGGGTGAGAGAGGGAGGGTGAGTGCGATAGGGTGAGAGAGGGCGAGAGGGTGAGAGAGGGAGAGAGGTAGAGAGAGGGAGAGAGGGCGAGAGGGAGAGAGGGCGAGAGTGAGAGTTAGAGAGGGTGAGAGTGGGAGAGAGGGTGAGAGGGCGAAAGAGAGAGAGAGGGCAACAGAGAGAGAGAGAGGGAGAGAGGGCGAGAGAGGGAGTGAGTGTGAGAGAAGGCGAGAGAGGGAGACAGGGCGAGAGAGGGAAAGAGGGGGCGAGAGAATGCGAGAGTGCATGAGAGGGCGAGAGAGGGAGAGGGCGAGTGGTCAAGAGAGAGAGGGAGTGAGGGCGAGAGAGAGAGGGCATGATGGAAAAGGGCGGGAGAGGGAGAGAGGGCAAGATGGCGAGAGGGCGAGAGAGAGAGAGAGGGCGAGAGGGCAAGAGAGAGAGGGAATGAGGGCGAGAGAGGGAGAGGGAGTGCGATAGGGCGAGAGTGAGCAAGTGTGCGAGCGAGGGAGAGAGCGCGAGAGAGGGAGAGAGGGCGAGAGAGAGCAAGAGGGTGAGAGAAAGAGAGGGCGAGAGTGGGAGAGAGGGCAAAGAGGGAGAGAGGGCGAGCAAGTGCGAGAGAGAGGGAGAGGGAGAGAGGGCAAGAGAGGGAGAGAGGGCGAAAGCGAGGGAGAGAGGGCGATTGAGAGAGAGGGGGAGAGAAGGCGAGAGAGGGAGAGAGGTTGACAGAGTGCGAGAGGCTGCGAAAGCGAAAGAGGGAGAGACGGCAAGAAAGGGAGAGAGTACGAAAGAGGGAGAGAGCAAGAGAGGGAGAGAGTGCGATGGGGGAGAGAGGGCGAAGGAGGGACTGAGGGCGAGAGAGGGCGAGCGATGGAGAGAGGGAGAGAGGGCGAGAAGGGAGAGGGTGCGAGAGAGGGAGAGAGTGCGAAAGAGGGAGAGTGGACGATAGAGTGAGAGAGGGCAAGAGAGACCGAGAGGGTGCGAGAGAGGGAGAGAGTACGAAAGAGGGAGAGAGCAAGAGAGGGAGTGAGGGCGATGGGGGAGAGAGGGCAAAAGAGGGACTGAGAGGGAGAGAGGGCGAGAGAGGGAGAGGGTACGAGAGAGGGAGAGAGTACGAAAGAGGGAGAGAGCAAGAGAGGGAGAGAGGGCGATGGGGGAGAGAGGGCGAAAGGGGGAGTGAGGGCGAGAGGGTAAAAGAAGGAGAGAGGGCGAGAGAGGGTGAGAGGATGAGAGAGGGAGAGTGGGCGAGAGAGGGAGAGGGGCAAGAAAGAGCGAGAGCGCGAATGAGGGAGAGAGGGAGAGAGAGCGAGGGAGGGACAGAGGGCAAAAGAGGGAGAGAGTGCGAGAGAGGGCGGGAGGTGGAGAGAGGGCGAAACAGGACAAGAGGGCGAAAGACGGAGAGGTGGCAAGAGAGAGGGAGAGAGAGCGTGAGAGGGAGAGAGGGCGAGAGAGGGCAAGAGTGTGAGAGAGAGAGAGGGCGAGAGTGGGAGCGAGGGCAGAGAGGGAGTGAGGGAGAGCAAGTGCGAGAGAGGGGAAGAGGGAGAGAGGGCAAGAGATGGGAAGAGGGCGAGAGAGGGCAAGAAGGCGAGAGAGAGAGGGCGAGAGTGTGAGAGAGGGCAGAGAGGGAGAGAGGGCAAGCAAGTGCGAGAGAGAGGGAGAGGGAGAGAGGGCGGGAGTGGGAGAGAGGGCAAAAGAGAGGGAGAGAGGTCGAGAGAGAGCGCGAGAGAAGGCGAGAGATGGAGAGAGGGTGAGAGAGGGTGAGAGGCTGAGGAAGCGAAAGAGGGAGAGAGGGCGAGAGAGGGAGAGAGAGGGAGAGTGGGTGAGAGAGGGAGAGAGGAGAAGAAAGGGAGAGAGACGGCGAGAGAGGGCAAGATATCGAGAGAGGGAGAGACGGTGAAAGTGGGAGAGAGGGCGAAAGAGGGAGAGAGGGTGAGAGAGGGTGAGAGCGGGAGAGAGGGCGAGAGATGGTGAGAAGGCGAAGGAGTGAGTGCGGGCGAGAGAGGGAGAGAGGGCAAAAGAGGGAGAGAGGGCGAAAGAGGGCAAGAGGGCGAAAGAGGGAAAGGTGGCAAGAGAGAGAGAGGGCGTGAGAGGGAAAGCGGGCGAGAGAGGGCAAGAGGGCAAGAGAGAGAGGGGGCGAAAGTGGGAGAGAGGGCAGAGAGGGAGAGAGGGCGAGCAAGTGCGAAAGAGAGGGAGAGGGAGAGAGGGCGAGAGAGGGAGAGAGGGCAAAAGAGAGGGCGTGAGGGCGAGCAAGTGCGAAAGAGAGGGAGAGGGAGAGAGGGCGAGAGAGGGTGAGAGGGAGAGAGGGTGAGAGAGGGTGAGAGGCTGAGAAAGTGAAGGAGGGAGAGAGGGCGAGAGAAAGAAAGAGGGCGATAGAGGGAGAGAGGGCAAGAGAGGGCGAGAGAGGGAGAGAGATGGCGAGAGCGGGAGAGAGCGAGAGAGGGCGAAAGTGGGAGAGAAGGTGCAAGAGAGTGACAGAGGGCGAGAGAGGGAGATAGGGCGAGAGAGAGGGAGAGAGGGCGAGAGAGGGAGAGAGGGCGAGAGTGGGCGAGAGGGCGAGAGAGGGAGAGAGGGCGAGAGAGAGGGAGAGAGGGCGAGAGAAGGAGAGAGGGCGAGAGAAGTCGAAAGAGGGAGAGAGGCTGAGAAACGGTGAGAGGCCGACAGTGCGAAGGAGTGAGAGAGGGCGACAGAAAGAGAGAGGGCGAGAGAGTGAGAGACGGTGAAAGAGGGAGAGAGAGGGCGAGAGTGGGAGAGAGGGCCAGAGAGGGTGAGAGGGCAAGACAGGGAGAGAGGGAGGGAGAGGGAGAGAGGAAGAGAGAGGGAGAGAGGGAGAGAGGGTGATAGGAGAGCGGCATGGTGGCACAGTGGTTAGCACTTCTTCCTCACAGCGCCAGAGACCTGGGTTCAAGTCCTGCCTCAGGCGACTGACTGTGTGGAGTTTGCACGTTCTCCTCGTGTCTTCATGGGTTTTCTCCGGGTGCTCCGGTTTCCTCCCACAGTCCAAAGATGTGCAGGTTAGGTAAGTTGGCCATGCTAAATTTCCCGTAGTGTTAGCTAAGGGGTAAATTTTGGGGTATGGGTAGGTTGCACTTTGGCGTGTCGGTGTGGACTTGTTGGGCCGAAGGGCCCGTTTCCACACTGTAAGTAATCTAATCTAAATGTAATGAGAGTGGGCGAGAGAGGGCAAGCGGGCGAAAGAGAGAGAGAGGGCGAGAGGGGGAGAGAGGGCAAGAGAGTGGGGGTGGGCCCGCGAGGGAAAGATGGAGCAAGGGGAAGAGAGGGAACGAGTGGGAGAGAGAGTGAGAGAGGATTAGTGAGGGCGAGAGACGGAGAGAGTGCGAGAGGGCGAGTATGGGAGAGAGGGTTAGTGGGTGTGAGAGATGGAGAGAGGGCTAGATGACGAGACAGAGAGGGCGAGAAGCAGAGAGGACGGGAGAGAGAGTAAGAGAGGGCGAGAGACAGACTGAGGGCGAGAGAGGGAGTGGGGGCAGGAGAGGGAGTGGGGGCAGGAGAGGGACGGAGGCCGAGAGGGTGAGAGAGGGCGACAGAAAGGGGTTGGGTGAGAGTGAGAGCGAGAGAGAGGGGGTCGGCCGGAAAGGGGGAGAGAGGGCCAAAGAGTGAGAGAGGGCGACAGAAAGAGAGAGGGCCAGCGAGGGCGAGAGGTCAAGACAAGGAGAGAGGGAGGCAGAGATGGCAAGCAAGTGCGGGAGAGGGGGCCAGAGAGGGCAAGCAAGTGCGAGAGAGGGGGAGGGAGAGAGGGGGCCAGAGAGGGTGAGAGGGCAAGACAGGGAGAGAGAGGGTGGGCGAGAGGACCAGAGAGAGGGAGTGAAGGCGAGAGAGGGCAAATGAGGGAGAGAGGGTTAGTGAGGACGAAAGAGGGAGAGATCGTCAGAGGGCCGGAGGGCGAAAGAGTGAGAGAGGGCGAGAGAGGGTGAGAGCGGGAGTGGGGGCAGGTGAGGGAGAGAGGATGAGAGAGCGAGAGTGGGCGAGAGTGCGAGAGAGGGTGAGAGAAAGGAGTAGGTTGAGAGTGAGAGCGAGAGAGTGGGGGTGGACCAGAGAGGGAGTGAGAGAGGGTGAAAGAGAGCGAGGGAGCGAGAGGGCGAGAGAGATCGAGAGGGTGAGAGAAGACGAGAGAGGGCGAGATATGCTGAGAGAGGGCGAGAGGCCGACTGTGCGAAGGAGAGAGAGAGGGCGACATAAAGAGAGAGGGCGAGAGAGGGGGAGCGAGTGAGAGGGAGACACGGGGAGCGGGCGAGAGGGCGAGAGAGGGAGAGAGGGTGAAAGAGCTGGAGAGAAGGCGAGAGAGGGAGAGAGACTGAGAGAGGGCGAAAGGCCCACAGTGTGAAGGAGTGAGAGAGGGCAACAGAAAGAGAGAGGGAGAGAGAGTGAGATAGAGGGTGAGAGTGGGAGAGAGGGCCAGAGAGGGCGAGAGGGCAAGACAGGGAGAGAGAGAGAGAGGGCGATATGATAGAGGGCGAAAGAGATGGAGAGAGTGCAAGAGAAGGAGAGAGATCGAGAGAGAGAGAGAGACGGCGATATGAGAGAGGGAGCGGGTGAGAGAGGGCGAGCGGGCGAGCAAGTGTGAGAGAGGGAGAGAGGGCGAAGGAGATGGAGAGAGGGCAAGAGAAGGAGAGAAGACGAGAGAGGGAGAGAGACTGAGAGAGGGCAAAAGGCCCGGAGTGAGAGAGGGCGACAGAAAGAGAGAGGGCAAGAGAGTGAGCTAGTGGGCGGGAGGGCAAGACAGGGAGAGAGGGAGAGAGAGGGCGATGAAAGAGAGAGAGAGAGTGGGCGAGAGAGGGTGAGAGAGTGGGCGAGAGAGGGTGAAAGAATGGGAGAGAGGGCGAGCAAGTGTTAGAGAGTGCAAGAGAAGGAGAGAGGACGAGAGAAGGCGAGAGAGGGAGAGAGACTGAGAGAGGGTGAGAGGCCAACAGTGCGAAGGAGTGAGAGAGGGCGACAGAGCGAGAGAGGGTGAAAGAGGGAGTGAGGGCCAGAGAGAGAGTGAGAGGGCGAGAGAGTGAGAGAGAGAGGGAGAGAGGGCGATATGAGAGAGGGAGCGAGAGAGAGAGAGTGGGTGATAGAGGGGAGGGCGAGCGGGCGAGCAAGTGTGAGAGAGGGAGAGAGGGCGAAAGAGATGCAGAGAGGGCAAAGGAAGGAGAGAAGGCGAGAGAGGGAGAGAGACTGAGAGAGGGCGAAAGGCCCACAGTGCGAAGGAGTGAGAGAGGGCGACAGAAAGAGAGAGGGCGACAGAAAGAGAGAGGGCAAGAGAGTGAGATAGAGGGGGAGAGAGGGCCAGAGAGGGCAAGAGGGCAAGACAGGGAGAGAGGGGGAGAGGGCGAGAGTGGGAGAGAGGGCGAGCAAGTGTGAGAGGGGAAGCGAGGGAGAGAGTGCGAGAGAAGGCGAGAGAGAGAGAGAGAGAGACTGAGAGAGCGTGAGAGGCCGACAGTGCGAAGGAGTGAGAGAGGGCGAGAGTGGGAGAGAGGGCCAGAGAGCACTAGAGGGCAAGACAAGGAGAGAGAGGGAGAGAGGAAGAGAGAGGGAGAGAGTGAGGGAGAGGGAGAGAGGCCGATATGAGAGAGAGAGTGGGTGAGAGAGGGGGAGAGGGCGAGTGGGTGAAAGAGGGAGAGAGGGCGAGAGAGAGTGTTGGTGAGAGGGTGAGAGAGGGATGGAGTGCGAGAGAGGGAGAGAGGACGAGAGAGGTTGAGATAGGGCAAGAGGGCGAAAGCGGGAGAGAGGGTGAGAGAGTGAGAGAGGGATAGTGGGTGAGAGGGCCAGAGAGAGAGAGAGAGGGCCAGGGAGGGAGAGTGGGCAAGAGAGGGCGAGAGAGGGAGAGAAGGCGAGATGGCTGATGGCTAGAGAGAGAGGGAGAGAGGGCGAGAAGGAGAGAGGACGAGAGAGAGAGAGTTAAAGAGGGCGAGAGAGGGCGTGAGGGCGAGAAGTAGCAAGAGGGCGAGGACAGTTGACACAGCGAGGGAGTCAGAGAGAGGGTGAGAGAGAGAGAGAGTGGGCGAGAGAGAGTGTGGGCAAGAGAGGAAGTAGGGGAAGGAGAGGGGGAGAAGCCGAGAGGGTGAGAGAGGCCGAGAGGGTGAGAGAGGGAAAGAGGGTGAGAGAGTAACAGAGGGCGAGAGGGCGAAAGAGTGAGAGAGGAGGAGAGGGGGAGAGAGGGCGAGAGAGAGAGAAGTTTAGAGAGGGAGAGAGGGTGAGAGATGGCGAGAGAGGATGAGACGGCGAGAGAGGGAAAGAGGGGGAGAGGGAATAGGGCGGGAGAGAGGGGGAGAGGGAATTGGGCGGGAGAGAGGGGGAGAGGGAATAGGGCGGGAGAGAGAGAGGGCGAGAGGGCAAGAGAGAGAGGGAGTGAGGGTGAGAGAGGGAGAGTAAGTGCGATAGGGCAAGAGAGGGCGAGAGGGGAAGAGAGGGAGAGAGGGCAAGAGAGGGAGAGAGAGGGAGAGAGGGCGAGAGAGTCAGAGAGAGGGCGAGAGGGCGAGAGAGGGAGAGAGGGCGAGAGGGCTAGATGGAGAGAGAGAGTGAGGGCGAGAGAGGGAGAGAGAGGGCGAGAGAGGGAGAGAGGGAAGATGGCGGGAGAGGGAGAGAGGGCGAGAGAGGGAGAGAGGGCCAGATGGCGAGAGAGAGAGGGAGTGAGGGCAAGAGATGGAGAGTCAGTGTGAGAGGGCAAGAGGGCAAGAGAGGGAGAGAGGGCGAGAAGTAGACAGTGCGGGAGAGAGTTAAGAGGGCGAGAGAGAGAGTGAGAAGGCGAGAGAGGACGTTAGGGCGAGAAATAATGAGAGGGCGAGGACGGTTGAGACGGCAAGAGAGTCAGAGAGACAGCGAGAGGGAGAGAGGGAGAGAGCGGGAGTGGGAAGCGGGAGAGGGAGAGAGTCCGAGAGGGTGAGAGAGGGATAGAGGGCGAGAGAGGGGACTTGGGTGTGATAAGGAGAGAGGGCGAGAGTTCGATAGAGGGTGGGAGAGGGAGAGAGGGGGAGAGAGGGAGAGAGGGCGAGAGAGGGAGAGAGGGCAAGAGAGGGCGAGAGGGCAAGAAAGTCAGAGAGAGCGCGAGAGGGAGACAGGGTGAGAGAGATAGAGTGCGCGAGAGAGGTCGAGGGGGAGAGAGGGAGAGAGGGCGAGAGAAAGGCGTTGGGTGAGAGTGGGTGAGAGTGAGAGCGAGAGAGTGGGAGTGGGCCAGAGAGGGAGCGAGGGAGAGAGGACAAAAGAGGGAGAGAGGGCGAGAGAGGGAGAGAGGCTGAGAGGGGCAGAGAGGGTGAGAGAGGGAGAGTTGGCGATAGTGCGACAGAGGGCGAGCGAGGGAGAGTGGTCGAAAGGGCGAGATGGGGTGAGTGAGATAGAGCGAAAGTGGTGGGGAGACAGAGAGGGTGTGAGAGGGCGAGGGGGCGAGAGAGTGAGAGAGGGCTAGAGGGTGAGAGAGTGTGAGAGGGAGAGAGGGAGAGAGGGAAAGAGGGTGAGAGAAAGAGGATGGGCGAGAGACGGAGAGAGTGAGCGTGCGAGAGTGGGGGTGGGCCAGAGAGGGTGATAGAGGGAGAGAAGGCAAAAGAGGGAGAGAGGGCGAGAGGTGTAGAGAGCGCTAGAGAGGGGGAGAGGGCAAGAGCGGGAAAGAGGGTGAGAGAGGGAGAGAGGGAGAGAGAGGGAGAGATGGCGAAAGAGGGAGCGAGGGCCAAATAGGCAGAGAGTGTGAGAGCGGGCGAGAGGACGAGAGAGGGTGAGAGGGCGAGAGAGGGAGAGTGGGCGAGAGAGGGAAAGAGGGCAAGAGAGAGCGAGAGATGGAGAGAGTATGAAAGTGCGAGAGTGGCGAGAGAGGGAGAGAGGGCAAAAGAGGGAGAGAGGGTGAGAGAGTAAGAGGGTGAGAGTGCAAGAGAGGGGGAGAAAGGGAGAAACGGTGAAAGAGGGCGTGTGGGGGGAAGAGGGAGAGATGGTGAGAGGGGAAGAGATGGAGAGAGGGCGAAAGTGGGAGAGAGATCAAGAGAGAGGAAGAGAGGGCGAGAGCGGGAAAGAGGGCGAGAGAGGGAGAGAGGGCGAGAGCGGAAAAGTGGGCGAGAGAGGGAGAGAGAGAGGGCGAGAAGAGAGAGGGCGAGAGTATGAAAGTGTGAGTGTGGGCGAGAGAGGGAGAGAGGGCAAAAGAGGGCAAAACAGGGATTGAGGGTGAGAGGAAGAGGGTGAGAGGGCGAGAGAGGGAGAAAGGGCGAAAGAGGGCGAGAGAGAGGGAGAGAGAGAGAGGGCGAGAGTGGGAGAGGGGCGAGAGGCGGCGAGAGAGGATGAGAGGGCGAGAGAGGGAGAGAGGGAAGAGGGCATGAGAGGGAGAGAGGGCTAGATGGCGAGAGAGAGAGGGAGTGAGGGCGAGAGACGGAGAGTGAGTGCAAGAGGGCGAGAGAGGGCGAGAAGGCAAGAGAGGGAGAGAGGGCGAGAGAGGGAGAGAGGGCGAGAAGGAGAGAGTCAGAGAGAGAGTTAAAGAGGGCGAGAGAGAGAGTGAGAAGGCGAGAGAGGGCGTTAGGGCGAGAAATAACGAGAGAGACGGTTGAGACGGTTGAGAAAGTCAGAGAGAGGGCGAGAGGGAGAGAGGGCGAGAGCGGGAGTGGGGAGCGGGAGAGGGAGAGAGGCCGAGAGGGTGAGAAAGGGAAAGAGGGCGAGAGAGGGAGCTTGGGCGAGATAAGGAGAGAGGGTGAGAGTTCGATAGAGGGTGAGAGAGGGAGAAAGGGAGAGAGGGCGAGAGCGGGAGAGAGAGGGAGAGAGTGCGAGAAAGGGAGAGTTGGCAAGATGGAGAGTGAGGGAGAGAGGGTGAAAGTGGGAGAGAGGGTGAGAGAGAGGGAGAGAGGGAGAGAGAGGGCGAGAGAGGGAGACAGGGTGAAAGAGGGAGAGAGGACGAGAGAGGGCGAGAGGTGGAGTGAGGGAGAGAGGGCGAAAGTGGGAGAGAGGGCGAGAGAGCAAATGCGGGCAAGAGGGCGAGAGAGAGCGAGAGAGAGAGAGAGAGATTAGATTAGATTAGATTAGATTAGATTAGATTAGAGTGTGGAAACAGGCCCTTCGGCCCAACAAGTCCACACCGACCGGCCGAAGCGAAACCCACCCATACCCCTACATTTACCCCTTATCTAATACTACGGGCAATTTAGTATGGCCAATTCACCTACCCTGCACATCTTTGTGACTGTGGGAGGAAACCGGAGCACCCGGAGGAAACCCACGCAGACACGGGGAGAACGTGCAAGCTCCACACAGTCAGTCGCCTGAGGAGGGAATTGAACCCGGGTCTCTGGCGCTGTGAGGCAGCAGTGCTAACCACTGTGCCACCGTGCCGCCCAGAGAGGTCGAGAGAAGGCGAGAGGGGGAGAGAGGGTGAGAGAGGGCGAGAGGCTGAGAGGGCAAAAGAGGGAGAGAGGGCGAGAGAAAGAGAGGGAGAGAGTGAGAGAGGGCGAAAGAGGGAGAGAGAGGGAGAGAGAGGGCGAGAGAGGGAGAGAGGGCGAGAGAAAGAGAGGGAGAGAGTGAGAGAGGGCGAAAGAGGGAGAGAGAGGGAGAGAGAGGGCGAGAGAGGGAGAAAGTCCCAGAGACGGAGAGAGGGCGAGACAGAGAGAGGGAGAGAGGGCGAGACAGAGAGAGGGAGAGAGGGCGAGAAGGCGAGAGGGAGAGAGAGAAGGCAAGAGAGGGAAAGCGGGCGAGTGAGGGAAAGAGGGTGAAAGAGGGAGAGAGGGCGAGAGAGGGCGAAAGTGGGAGAGATGTAGATAGAGGGAAAGAGGGCGAGAGAGGGAGAGAGGGTGAGAGAGGAAGTGAGGGCGATACAGTGAGAGGTTGAGAGGGTGAGAGGTCGAGAGAGGAAAGAGAAGGCAAGAGAGGTAGAGAGGGCGAGAGAGGAAGAGAGAGCGAGAGAGAGAGAAGGCGAGAGAGGAAGAGAGAGGGAGAGAGTGCAAGAGAGGGAGAGAGGGTGAAAGAGGGAGAGAGGGCGAGAGAGGGAAAGAGGGCAAAAGAGGGAGAGATGTACAGAGAGGGAGAGAGGGCGAGAGAGTGAGAGAAGGGGAGAGGGTGAGAGCGGGCGAGTGAGGGAGAGAGGGCGAGAGGGGGAAAGTGGGCGAAAGAGCAAGAGAGGGTGAAAGAGGGAGTGAGCGCGAGAGAGGGAGAGAGGGTGGAAGAGCTTAAGAGGTAGGGAGCGGGAGAGAGGGCGAGAGAGGGCGAGAGGGCGAGACAGAGAGAGCGCGAGAATGTGAGAGTGTGAGAGAGGGAGAGAAGGCGAGAGAGGGAGAGAGCGCGAGAGAGGGAGAGAAGGTGAAAGACGAAGAGAGTTAGAGAGAGGGAAAGAGGGCGAAATAAAGAGAGACAGCGAGAAAGGGAGTGAGAGGGAGAAAGGACGAGAGAAGTAGAGAGAGGGAGAGAGGGAGAGAGAGGTAGAGAGTGCGAAAGAGGTATAGAGGGTTGAGAGAGGGAGAGAGGGCGAAAGAGGTAGAGAAGGCGAGAGAGGGAGACAGAGGGAGAGAGGGCGAGAGGGAGTGAAAGGCGAGAGAGGGAGAGAGAGAGGGAGAGAGGGCGAGAGAGGGAGATAGTGAGAGAGGGCGAGAGAGAGTGGGAGAGAAGGCGAGAGGGAGCGAGGGCTAGAGAGGGAAATAGAGGAAGAGAGGGCGAGAGAGGGAGAGAGATTGAGAGGAGGCGAGAGAGCAAGAGAGGGAGAGGGGTAAGTGAGGGAGAGAGGGCGAAAGTGGGAGAGAGGTTGAGAGAGAGGGTGAGAGGGCAAAAGAGAGTGAGGGTCAGAGTGGGAGAGAGGGCGTGAGAGGGAGAGAGGGTGAAAGAGAGGGAGAGAGGGCGAGCGGAAGAGAGGGCGAGAGAAGGCGAGAGAGGGAGAGAGGGAGATGGGGAGAGAGGGCGAGAGAGGGAGAGTGTACGAAAGATGGAGAGAAGGTGAGAGAGAGCGAGAGGGGGCGAGAGAGCGCAGGAGGGAGTGAGGGCGAGAGAGGGAGAGAGGGTGAAGTAGGGATAGAGGGCGAGAGCCAGAAAGAGGGCGAGAGAGGGAGAGAGGTGGAAAGAGGGCGAGAGAGGGAGAGAGTACGAAAGATGGAGAGAAGGCGAGATAAGGAGAGAGGGCGAGATAGGAAGAGAGGGCGAGAGCGGGAAAGAGCATGAGAGAGGGAGAGGGGAGTGAGGGCATGAGTGGGAGAGAGGGTGAGAGAGGGAGAGAGAGCGAGAGAGGGAGAGAGATTGAGAGAGGGCGAAAGAGGCAGAGAGTGCGATAGAGGGCGTGAGGGTGAGAGTGGGCGAAGGAGGTAGGGAGGGCGAGAGAGGGAGAGAGAGCAAGAGAGGGAGAGAGAACGAAAGAGGGAGAGAGGTAGAGAGAGGGAGAGAGGGAGCGAGGGGGAGTGAGGGAGAGAGGGCGAAAGGCAGAGAGGTAGAGACAGGGTGAGAGGGCGAGAGAGGGAGAGGTGGCGAGATGGGGAGTGAGGGAGAGAGGGTGAAAGTGGGAGAGAGGGTGAGAGAGAGGGAGAGAGGGAGAGAGGGGGAGAGAGGGCGAGAGAGGGAGAGATGGTGAAAGAGGGAGAGAGGGCGAGAGAGGGAGAGAGAGAGTGAGAGAGGGCGAAAGAGCGAGAGAGGGAGAGAGGGCGGGAGAGGGAGAGAGGGCGAAAGTGGGAGAGTGGGCGAGAGAGGGAGAGAGGGCGAGAGAGGGAGAAAGGGCATGAGAGAGCGAATGGGCGTGAGAGGGAGAGAGGGTGAGAGAGAGCGAGAGAGGGAGAGAGGGAGAGAGGGAGAGAGGTAGAGAGAGAGTGAGAGGGCGAGAGAGGGAGAGGTGGCGAGATGGGGAGTGAGGGAGAGAGGGTGAAAGTAGGAGAGAAGGAGAGAGGGGGTGAGAGGGCGAGAATCTTTCGCTCTCTCTCCCTCTCTTGCCCTCTCGCACTCTCTCGCCCTCCCTCCCTCCTTCGCCCTCTCACCCCCTAACGCACTCTCTCGCCTTCTCTCCCTATCTACCCCTCTCCCTCTCTCTCGCCCTCTCTTCCTCTTTCGCCCATTCTCCTTCTCGTGCCCTCTGTCCCTCTCTCACCCTCTCGCCCTCTCTTGCACTCTCTGCTACTTTCACCATCTCTCAACCTCTCTCCCTCTCTCGCCCTCTCTCCCTCTCTCGCCCTCTCTCCCTCTCTCGCCCTCTCTCCCTCTCTCTCGCCCTCTCTCCCTCTCTCTCCCTCTCTCCCTCACTCCCCCTCTCTCCCTCTCTCACCCTCTCTCACTCTCTCTCCCTCTCTCGCCCTCTCTCCCTCTTTCACCTAGAGGGCGAGAGATGGAGTGAGGGCGAGAGGGAGAGAGGGAGAGAGGGCGAAAGAGGGAGAGACGGTGAGAGAAGGAAGAGAGGGGGAGTGAGGGAGAGAGGGTGAGATGGCGAGAGAGGGAGACAGGGCGAGAGAGGGTGAGAGGGCGAGAGAATGTGAGAAGTTGGTGAGGTAGAGAGGGCGAGAGTCGGACAGAGGGCGAGAGGCAGAGAGGGCGTGTGAGGCAGTGAAGGCATGAGAGGGAGAGAGGGCGAGAGAGGGCGAGAGAGGGAGAGAGGGCAAGAGAGGGAGAGAGCGCGAGAGGGAGAGAGGGCGAGAGAGTGAGAGAGGGTGAGAGTGCGAGAGAGGACGACAAACTGTGAGAGTGAGAGAGGGATAGAGGGAGAAAGGGATAGAGGGTGAGAGAGGGAGAGAGGGAGAGACGTAGAGAGGGTGAGAGGGCGACATGGAGAGAGGGCTAGAGAGGGAGAGAGAGGAAGAGAGGGCGAGAGAGGGAGAGAGGGCGAGAGAGAGAGAGAGGGCGAGAGAGAGAGAAGGCGAGAGAGGCGGAGAGGGCGAGAGAGAGGGCGAGAGAGGGAGATAGGGCGAGAGAGAGAGAAGGTGAGAGAGGCGGAGAGGGTGAGACAGGGCGAGAAAGTGAGAGAGGGAGAGAGGTTGAGAGAGGGATGGAGAGGGCGAGAGGGAGCGAGGGCGAGAGAGAGCGAGGGCAGGAGGTTGAGAGAGCTAGAGAGGGAGGGAGAGGGAGAGAGGGCGAGAGAAGGAGAGAGGGCAAGATCCAGAGAGATAGCGAGAGATGGAGACAGCGCAAGAGGACGAGAGAGGGCGAGAGAGGGAGAGAGGGCAAGAGATGGCGAGAGGGCAGGAGAGGGAGAGAGCAGGAGAACACGAGTGAGGGAGTGAGGGAGAGAGAGGGAGAGAAAGCGAGAGGGGCAGAGAGGATGAAACTGGGTGAGAGAGTGAGAGAGCGAGAGAAGGAGCGAGGGCGAGACGGAGAGAGGGCGAGAGAGGGCAAGAGATGGAGAGAGGGTGAGAGTGGGAGAGAGGGAGAGAGGGTGAGAGGGCGCGGGGGAGAGGGGTCATGAGGGAGAGAGTGTGAGAAAGGGAGACGGGAGAGGGGGAGAGAGGGCGAGAGAGGGCGAGAGAGGGAGAGGGGGTTGTGAGGGAGAGCGGGTGAGAGAGTTAGAGAGGGAGAGAGGGCGAGAGAGGTAGAGGGCGAGAGAGGTAGAGAGTGAGAGAGGGCGAGAGAGGTAGAGAGTGAGAGAGGGCAAGAGAGTGAGAGAGGGCGAGAGAGGGAGAGAAAGGGCGAGATAGGGAGAGAGGGTGAGAGAGGGAGAGAGGGCGAGAGAGGGAGAGAGGGAGAGAGGGCGAGAGAGGGAGAGAGGGAGAGAGGGCGAGAGGGGATAGAGGGCTAGAGAGGGTGTGACAATGAAAGATGGAGAGAGATCGAAAGTGGAAGAGAGGGCAAAAGAGAGAGGTAGCGAGAGGGAGAGAGAGCGAGAGGGGGAGAGAGAGCAAAAGAGGGATAGAGAGCTGAGAGAGGGAGAGAGGGAGAGAGAGGAAGAGAGGGCGAAAGAGGGAGAGAGGGCAAGACAGGGAGAGAGTGCTGTTATGAGTCGGAGTGGTCATATTTATCTGGCTGTCAGTTCAGAAATGTCCTTGATGTATGGTAACATGGCGAGTCCTTTGGGTTGCGGCATGTCCTCATTCCGTTGTCTTTCCCTGAGGCATCTGTTGATGAAGTTGCGCGGGTATCCGTCTTTGACGAATACAGTGTATAGGTGTTCTTCTTCCTCTTTAATGCAATTCTGGTGTGCTGCAGTGTGTTGTGGCCACAATAGAGCACCAAAACGGATACCCGCGCAATTTCATCAACAGATGCCTAAGGGAAAGACAACGGAATGAGGTCATGCCACAACCCAAAGCGCTAGCCTCGTTGCCATACATCTAGAGTATTTCTGAACTGACAGCCAGACTACTGCGAGCGCTAGGACTCATAACAGCACACAAACCAACAGTCACACTCAGACAACAACTCACCAGGACAAAGGACCCGATACTCAGCATGAGCAAACCCAATGTAGTGTACAAAATCCCATGCAAGGACTGCACAAAACACTACATAGGACAAACAGGAAGACAGCTAATGATCCGCATCCATGAACACCAACTAGCCACGAAACGGCACGACCAGCTATCCTTAGTAGCCACACACGCGGATGATAAGCAACATGAGTTCAACTGGGAAACACTACTATTATAGGACAAGCCAAACAGAGAACAGCCAGGGAATTCCTAGAGGCGTGGCACTCATCCACACATTCTATCAACAAACACATCGACCTGGACCCAATATACTGACCACTGCAGCGGACAGCTGGAACTGACAACCGGAAGTGGCAGATACAAATCACTATAAATGCCGGAGGAAACATCACAGAAGCGCTTCACAGGAGGCTCCAAAGCACTGAGGATGTCACCTAGACAGGGGACGAATCATCTGCAACACAAATTCCCAGCTCGGCGAACAGAACCACAACAACGAGCACCCGAGCTACAAATCTTCTCACAAATGTTCTTCATGACCATGCGATTACTATACTCCGGAATATGCTGATACTAACATGTATTGAGATGACGGAATTCCGAATGATAGGCGAGTTTTCTGATAGGTTCGCCCCAGTCATCATGATAAAAATGTAATTGTGGCTGAGTACATTGTGAACACACCTCCATTAAACTTTTTCATGTGTTTACTCAGAGACAATGTTTAAAAATTTCCTCTCTAAATGCTGTTGACTGTATTTTGCAATGATACCATGTTCCTGATCGATTTATTTTCTTTGTAATGCTGACACAAATGTCTGAATATTGATGACATTAAAAGTTGCATGGATTATATATTGTACTTTTACAGAAGAAAATCTGAGACAGCAAGTGCCGAATTCAGGGCTATCTGAGAATGTTGAATGAGAAAACAATTCTGATCAATAATCACTGCATATCGAATGCATTTTCCAAACCATCATGCCGGCGTTCTAATGCTCAGTTCGCCAATACTAATTATTATGTAATCAATACCAGAGCAAACTCGTTTGGAAATATTGAATCACTTAATGCGTCAGCGTGCTAAAATAGATTACCAATTGATGGTTATTCCAACAATCACACAATAATTCAGTTTAGGATTTGTAACAAATAACGTGAGATTCACATTTCAAATTAATCATTATTTCTTAGTTCCAATTTCAGAAAGAAAAATGGATCTTCTATTACATGTCAATACAACCACGAACAAAGCAATGATTCCTCATCCAGCACTCACAGGAAATATCCGATACCTTCTCATTTGAATGTTCACAGAAATCATTACTTTAATATTCAGCCTTACAAGTGAAGATACGTCTGATTGTTTTAGACTCCAATAATTAATATTCATTTTTACATATTACAATATGAGGTTTCTAATTATTTTCAGTTTGCAGTGACCTGTGATAAGAGTAATTGTTCCTTATATCTAACGTTTAATCATTGATCAGATGCACTTTATTCAGCTTTAAGTGTGGCATTAAGTCTCAGTTACGGAAGCAAATTGCATGGTACAGTTTCCTAACAGTAGCGAATGCTGATTTTTTATTTTAATACAGATTTGCTGTTGTGGGGATGCCCTGCCACATCTCGAACAGAAGGGTCCATGTTGGCTCTTGTCCAACAAACAAAAAGACACAACCTGCCTTAGAATTAAAACACAAGATGGTGGAGGAGAGATAAACAAGACGAACAGACTGATCCAGTCTTCATTTAAAAAGAACATTTTGTACAATCCTGCACCAAGTCCATAAGTATGCCATTCCAGGCAGTTGTATTCCAGACAGCGACAAGAACATGCCAGATACAGAAAAACGACCAACCGTGACCTTCATTTATGAAAGAATAATTGGCCCAATGAATGAATAAACACCAGCTGCACAATACAGCCCAGTTAACCCCCGAAACAGCTATCAGCGCAACAAATAGCATTCGTTTGTCAGATATAGTTACTATTTTAAAGTTGCTCAGATTTTGTTTTTTTAAAAAAGCGTCTAATAACAGATTCTTGAGAATCGTAGATAAGGCAGAGTGAGAGGCCAGAAGGAGTGCAGCAATTACCATTGTAATCTGAAGAAATAAGATACATAGAGAGATCCCAATGCCTGGAGATTATAACACCGGTTAAACACCATGAGACAATAGAAAGCTGGGGCTACCCATAACGATGTCCATCTGAGATTAGGTGTTCTACAGGATTGGGTGTCTGTATAAGGAGGGAAAGACTGTAAGAATGTGGAGATTGTAATACAGAAAGTGTGTAAAAATACTGTTTTTTTACTGTGTACATTACAATGTGTCATTGACCTCCCTTCCGAGATTGACCTGGGGGAATGATCCCTGCATTAACTGGTTGCTGCATGAGTAAGCGTCTTCGACGTGACTGAGTTCACCGTGCCTCCTGAGTCCTCATTCCTTGTCAGTGGAAAACACGCCTACAGCTACAATGACATTTCAATTTAATACCAATATTTATTATGTGTGAAATTATTACTTTCAGAGCGACATCATTTTCATGATAAAATTGTTTTACTTTTTTGTGTGGAAGAAAACAATGTAGGCACATCCATTTGTTCTTTAGTTCACCTAACACTAAGTTATTGAAAATACTACACTGGGGGAAAAAGAACAATTCTTCAGCTCAAATGTCACATTAAACGTCTGTTTCCTTTTTTCAAATCATATAACCGACATTTCAATTTCATGATAAGGAAAAAAACTGCTTTGGAAATGTTGATATAGTTTATTTTTCTTCCAACATTAGTTGTCAATGAACAATTATCACACAATTATCAGTCATTTGGTACAAAATGACTTCCTGCACCAAATGTCATTAATTCGACCTTTTGTCATACTCACTTTCCCGGCCTAATTTTTTTCTTCCTAATTCTGACATAAATGTCGAAACACTTATCACGGTAAATGTAAGTTGAACCGTGTTCAATTGTTGCTGAGCGTTTTTTTAATTGTTAAAGCAACTGTTTAGATTTTAATTTTCAGTTGATTAATATTAATGAATATGCAATCGACATCAGAGCAAAGTGAATTTAAATTATATGTTGTTTATCTATCAGGAATCTAGAAACAATGATCAATTACAGTAATTACACAACACTTTAACTTAGACTTCGTAACAAGCACAATGTGTTTTAATATCTTCCAATATTTCTTATTGTGAATGCTTCAAGATAAAAGCCTGTTTGGACAGACCATTACACCCACATAAATACCAGTAATTTCCCTTGCAATATCCTTTGTAAATATCTGACTTTAGCTCATTTGAAAGATCACAGTCATTTCAGCCATTGAATTTCAGATAACACCAATAACTTTATGCTGCAATACACATTACTCAGTGGAATAGCAAGATGAGATACCTCATTATTCTTAAATTCACTAATATAAGTTTAAAAATTGATTTGTTGCTAATAACTAATATCGAATAATTATTCAATTCCATAGGGGCGTAAACGTGGAATTATGGTTGTGTATAATAACTAATGCAAGGACATTGCGATGTATAATCTCTCAATCATCGTGAATATTACTTTTCATTTTAAACTTGGAAACACTTTTCAATTGATTTGATTGTAATTCACTTCAATGTTAACAATGTTTCTAATGACAATAACAGTTACATATTTTTCATGTGCAAAATTATTTAAATTCACATGAATCTTTTTGAAGTACACAAAAAATGGATTGACATCACCCTTGTTTCATTAAACAATCAAAAGAAATGGTGACGTCTTAGAAATCATACTTTTTCAGAAAGAA
Source organism: Chiloscyllium plagiosum (assembly GCF_037043375.1). Taxonomy (NCBI): domain Eukaryota; kingdom Metazoa; phylum Chordata; class Chondrichthyes; order Orectolobiformes; family Hemiscylliidae; genus Chiloscyllium; species Chiloscyllium plagiosum. Next base: position 28,716,323 of record NW_028270184.1, on the reverse strand, counting down.
TGAAGGTGCCTTCATTGACTGACCAGTTCATCATTTTGTTCAAATTTAAGTATAGAACAAAAACATTTCAAATTGCATTTCATAAATTGAGAAACTATTTTAAACATATAAAATTATTGTTTTCATTTTTTATTAATCAATATGGAGTAATCACTCAATTCTGTCAAGTTCTTGAAATATGAATTTGCTGTGGTTTACTCCCACAACCCAAAGATGTGCAGGTTAGGTGAGCTGGCCATGCTAAATTGCACATCGTGTTCAGGGATGTGTATGTTCGTCAGCAGGCAGTGTAGAGGAATACGGTCGGGAAATGTGTTTGGCTGGGTTACTCTTTGGAGAGTCATTTTTTTCGACCAAATTACCTGTCACCACACTGTGCTAACAGGGATTCTACAATCGTTTAATTGCGTTTCTCTGTACAATTCTAATTTTTTAAAAAAATTGTTGACTTCAGTTAATATGTTTAATACTTGATTATCAATGTGTTCCCAAATCTTGTAAAATATCTCAATGTTTTTTGAAATCAATGCTCACACAAAACATGAGATCACAAAAAGCTCCCCGTGACCAGCTAATTACTGTTCAGTGGAATAAGAAGTGTAACTATCTGATTGTTCCTGAGATCAATCCCACTGCCACAGTAAGGATCCGTTATCATTCCCTCCAATAAATGCAGTAGTTGTCCTCTGGTATTTCAGTTCAGTAATTACACATGATACTGGTTGGTCAAAGCTGTGTTTTTTCTTTATTATGAAACGCCAAGGATTCTAATGGAACAGATGTTCATATGTCCTGAAGTGTTGCATAATCACAAACAATTTTGAGTCCAAATATTGCAAAAAAAGTTTTAAATTTGTTTTTTTGGGAAATAGGAAATGTAGTTTTCTGCAGGCGATATAGGAATGTGATTGTTGTAAGTGCTACTGGAGTGTAATTTCTTTAGATGGGGGAGGGGTGAGACATTATACAAACAGTCATGAAATTCTTGTAGCATATAGTATACTTAAGGCGAAAACTTTAATGAATATGGGGGTCTTTTAAAGAAGTAGTTTTAAAGAAAATAGTTGTAAGCTAGGAAACAACTATGGAGTGTTTTAGCTGACCACAAAAGAAGAAGTAAGTACACTTTCAGTATAAAACGTAGAGTCAGACATCCAAGAACACGGACAACCTGGTACATAGATAAGGAAAGAGAAAAATAAGTGATGGAATTATCATAAGGTTAGTCACAAGTAAAGGCCAAATAAGGGAATGAAATGAAATAAATAATTATGATAGGGTAAGATAGGGAAAGGGGATGTGAGCCTGCAACACGCAAACTGTATAAAAATGATTGCATAACTGATATATTTGCCCTTTTTGCCAGGCTAGCGGGGTGCCCGGACTTGCAAGTTTGTAATAAATTGTCGTTGTTTCCATGTCTTTGCCTCTGGCTGATTTAAAGTGAATTTTGTTTCTAACAGTTTTGTTCAACTGCCGAGGCTAATGTTCATGTCCATTACAAATATTTGGAGAAAGTGAGGAAAGCAGGTGCTGGAGATCAGAGTCAAGAATGTGGTGCTGGAATAGCAAAGTATGTCAGGCAGCATCTGAGGAGCAGCAGAAACCACGTTTCAGGCATAAGCCTTCATCGGGAATCTCCAGCTCCATGGATGCTGCCTGGTCTGCTGTGTTTTTCCACCTCCACACTTTCGACATTAAAAAAAAATGTCTGCTTATTTGGAGCAAACACTCTCTGTTTCCTCTGTAATATAAATTTACTGTGCTTTCTATTCACTCAAGTTCTCATTTTAATAGCTCCTCGTTTTCTTCTTAATCTGATAGAAATCTCAAAACTCCGGGCACAATAAAAGCGATATGAATTATAAAATTAGTATCTGGACAAGAGAACCAATGAATAGCTACATAGACCTCTTGAACAGCAAAGATATTTGAATGAAAAAGCAATGCCTTCCAAAAAAAATCTCTGTACGACTATTTTCAATTCAATAATCCTACAAATAGATTATAATTGTCAGTTGATCTCTCTTATTGACTATCTAATCAATGTCATTATAAACCGCTGAAAAATATTGAAACATTTTATTTGTTAAAATGCAAAGATTCATTCTAAAATTCGTTGTTACAACCATAAGTGAACCATATTTTATCTGTCCACTAAGGTCAAGTGACCTGTCGCCCATAATTGAACATTCTAAATATTCCTACAGCTGGGAAAATCAGAGCTAAAAAGGTCAAACTAAAGGAAACAGTAGATAAAATAACCAGCTCCAGAAAACAGTGGAAAGCCAGGTCAAAGAGGTCACAAAAGGTTCGGGAGATCCAGTTGCAACCAGCCCGAGAGCTGTGTTTTGGAGAGGTTGAAGCAAACTTCCTGGCACCTTGACTTGCAGCCAGTGCCTGAGCGTTATACACCTCGCTTGAGGATGACGACAAGTGAAGGGTGTTTACACGAAACACATTGAAGGCTTAGAATCCAGAATTTTGGAAAAATGTTCTGAAACATTTTCCAGATCATGGAAATCAGCTCAACAATATTGAAATCAAAGTACTCGTAATGGTCTTCAAGACCACCTAATTACTGTTCGGTGAAAAACACTTTGTACGTGCCTTATTGTTCTCAGGATGAATAATCACAGCAAACATCACACTCTCACCAGATCCAAAGATATGTAAGAGAAACCTTATTATAATTTACACATTACATCTTTCCCAGACCAATGATGACACCTTATTACTTCTGACTGAGGTTACTACACGTAACATGTATCGAGATGAAGCAAGTCCTGAATATAGGATTTTTTTTTCTGATAGTTTTCCAATCCAAAAATTATGATAACAATGTAAATGTGGCTCATTACATTGTCAACAGATCCCCATTAAACGTATTTATCTGTTTATTCAGAGACAATATTGAAACAAATACCTTGATAAATGCTGTTGACTGTATGTTTCTGTGAAAATAAATCTTCCTTATTGACTTATTTTCTTTATAATTCTGACTCAAATGTCTAAATATTGATGAGATGAAAAATTGCATGAATTAAATACAATGCAGAATTTGTTCTTATTATATATTATATTTCTCCAGAAGAAAGACTAAGAAACCAAGTATTTAAATCTTGAAGATCTGAGGATTTTGAATGACAAACCATTTCTGATCAACGTTCACTGAATGTCTCATGTCTTTCCACATCATCATGCCATAATTTGTATTCTCAGATGACAGATTAAGAAATATTTAATCAACATCAGAGCAAACCTGTTTGGAAATATTGAATCATTTACTTTGCCAAAGTTATAATATTAATTATCAATTTTTTGTCATTCCAAAAATCACACAGTAGTTTAGGTTTTGTAACAAACATCGTCTAATTCACATTTTAATTTAATCCAGTATTTCTTAGTGTCAATATTAAAAAGGAATAATAGTTCTCTCATTCCAGGTCAACACAAACACAAACTAATTAATGACTCCCCATCCAACACTCACAGGTAATATCTGTTCCTTTCTAATTTGAATGTTCACAGAACTCATTGGATTAATATTCGGCCTTACATATTAAGGGACGTCTGTTTTTTTTGAGATTAGATTACTTACTTACCTTCGGCCCAACAAGTCCACACCGATCCGCCGAAGCGAAACCCACCCAGACCCATTCCCCTACATTTACCCCTGCCCCTAACACTGCGGGCAATTTAGCATGGTCATTTCACCTAGCCTGTACATCTTTGGACTGTGGGATGAAATCCACGCAGACACGGGGAGAATGTGCAAATTCCACACAGTCAGTTGCCTGAGGCGGGAATTGAAGCCGGATCTCTGGTGCTGTGAGGCAGTAGTGCGAACCATTGTGCCACCGTGCCGCCCATTACACTCCAACAAATACCGTTCATTTTTACATATGACGGGCAGCTATATGAGATTTCTAATCAACTATCGCGACAACAGAAGAGTTCGTTTGTCAGAAATAGTTATTATTTTAAAGTTACTCAGAATATTAAACAAAGGTTCTAATTACAGATTCTTGAGAATCATAGGGGTAATTTGTAACATAATTAGATACATGTAAACAATGCCTTTCAAAAACATTATAGAAAAACATTTCGACTTAGTTGTGCAGTTAGCTAGTTTTAGGAATGAACTTCAAGGTATGATGTTGACTGCCCATTAATTATAAAGTCCTGACAGTCAGAGTAGCTGTATAATTTTACACCATGTAACGAACTTTATAACACAAGTCATATAATAATCTTATAGCAAGTAAGTCAAAACTAACTGTCTTTTGTATTTCTTTGTACATATATAATTAGGACAGTGAACAATATGAGGAGTAATTGACTTTGATAAAATTAAATATAATGAATAGCAGAATTCAAAATGTCCCAACTGAGAAGGAATCCTGAGAGGCCCGAGGGAGTTCAGGAATAACTTTGAAATCTGAATTAATAAGAAGTGTGGAAAGATCCCAATGTCTGGAGATTATAGTAGCTGTTAAACATCACGAGATGAAAGGAATTTAAGAATGTGTATTAGAATGTCCATCTGCGCTTATGTGTTTGAATTGGGTGTCTGGATGAGGAGCAGAGGTTGTAACCACATTGCGTGTGGCTATTGTGATGCAGAAAGTCCATAAAAATGCTAAAAATCACACAACACCAGGTTATAGTCCAACAGGTTTAAATGGAAGCACACTAGCTTTAGGAGCGACGTTCCTTCATCAGGTGATTGTGGAGGGCTCGATCGTAACACAGAATTTATAGCAAAAATTCTGGATAATTCTACATAATTCTGTATAATTGCTATAAATTCTGTGTTACGATCGAGCCCTCCACAATCACCTGATGAAGGAGCGTCGCTCCAAAAGCTAGTGTGCTTCCAATTAAACCTGTTGGACTATAACCTGGTGTTCTGTGATTTTTAACTTTGTACACCCCAGTCCCAACACCGGCATCTCCAAATCATAAGAATGCTGTTTTTTATTGTACCTGTTACAGTGTGTCATGGATCTCCCTTCCGAGATTGGCCTCGGGGAATGATCCCTTCATTAACTGGTTGCTGCATGAGTAAACATCTTCCACATGCCTGAACTCAGCCGACTTCCAGAGTCTCTATTCCCTGTCAGGTGAAAACACTTCTACAGCTATGATGACATTTCAATTCAATACATACATTTATTGTGTGTGAAATGATAACATTCAGAGTGATATAATTTTCATGATAAAATTGCTTTACATTTGTTTTTTTTTTGGTGTACACGAAAACAATTTGATTATATCCATTTGTTCTTTAGCTCAACCAACAATAAGTTTTAAATTATTGTGAAGACTACAATGGAGGAAACGGGAACTAGTCTTCAGCTCAAATGTCACATGATGTGGGGATATTGTGGGGATAACTGAGACGTGGCTTCAAGTGGACAGGACTTGGGAAATGAATATTCAAGGCGACACGTGCTATCGTAAGGACAGACTGACGGGCAGAGGAGGTGGGGTGGCCTTGTTGGTAAGGGAGGGTATTCAGTCCCATTCGCGGGGGGGGGGGGGGGAACCTAGATTCAGGGGATGTAGAGTTAATGTGGATACAGGTGCGAAATATTAAGGGTAAAAAGACCATCTTGGGAGTCATCTACAGGCCCCCAAACAGTAGTCTGGATGTCGGATGTAAGTTGAATCAGGAGCTGAAATTGGCCTGTCGCAAAGATGTCACTGCAGTTGTTATGGGGGATTTTAACATGCAGGTAGACTGGGAGAATCAGGATGGTATTGGAGCTCAAGAAAGAGACTTTGTGGAGTGCCTCAGAGATGGATTCTTAGAGCAGCTGGTGCTGGAGCCGACCAGGGAGAAGGCAATTCTGGATCTGGTATTGTTTAACGAACCAGAATTGGTCAGAGACCTCGAAGTGAAGGAGCCATTGGGAAGTAGTGACCATAATACAATAAGCTTCAATCTGCAATTTGAGAGGGAGAGGGTACAGTCGGAAGTGACAGTACTTCTGTTGAATAAAGGGAACTATAGAGCTATGAGGGAGGAGCTGGCCAAAGTTCAATGGTGCAATACTTTAGCAGGGATGACCGTGGAGGAACAATGGCGGATATTTCTGTGTATATATTGCAGAAGTTGCAGGATCAGTTCATTCGTAAAAGGATGAAAGATCCCGGGAGGAGGCATGGGTGGCCGTGGCTGACGAGGGAAGTTAAGAAACATATAAAGATAAAAGAGAAAAAGTATAACATAGCAAAGATAAGTGGGAAAACTGAGGACTGGGAAGCTTTTAAAGAGCAACAGATGATTACTAAGAACGAAATATGCAGAGGAAAAATGAGGTACGAAGGTAAACTGGCCAATAATATAAAGGAGGATAGTAAAAGCTTTTTTAGGTATGTGCAAGGCAAAAAAATGGTTAGGACTAAAATTAGGCCCTTGAAGACAGAAACAGGGCAATATATTACCGAGAACAAAGAAATGGCAGAAGAATTAAATGTGTACTTCAGATCTGTGTTCACTGGGGAAGACACAAGCAATCTCCCTGAGGTAACAGTGGCTGAAGGACCTGAACTTAATGGAATTTATATTTGCCAGTATTTGGTGTTGGAGAGACTGTGAGGTCTGAAGGTGGATACGTCTCCGGGGCTTGATGGTCGACATCCCAGGGTACTGAAGGAGGTGGCTCGGGAAATCGTGGATGCGTTGGTGATTACTTTCCAGAGTTCGATAGATTCGGGGTCTGTTCCTGAGGATTGGAGGGTGGCTAATGTCATACCACTTTAAAGAATGCTGGGAGAGACAAAGCAGGAAAGTATAAAACAGTTAGTCTGACCTTAGTGTTGGGAAAGAGGCTGCAGTCTATTATAAACGATGAAATTACTGCACATCTGGATAGTAGCAACAGGATAGGACAGAGTCAGCATGGATCTAAGAAGGGGAAATCATGCTTCACTAATCTTCTTTAATTTTTTGAGGATGTAACTCTGAAGATGGACGGGGGAGATGCAGTAGATGTAGTGTACCTGGACTTTCAGAAAGCTTTTGATAATGTCCCACATCGGAGGCTAGTGAGCAAAATTAGGGCGCATGATATTGGGTGCAAAGTACTAGATTGGATTGAAAATTGGTTGGCTGATAGGAAACAAAGGGTAGTGATAAACGGCTCCATTTCGGAATGGCAGGTAGTGACTGTGGGGTACCGCAGGGATCCGTTGTGGGAAGCAGCTTTTTACAATATTTGTTAATGATATAGAAGATGGTATTAGCAATAACATTAGCAAATTTGCTGATGATACAAAGCTGGGTGGCAGGGTGAAATGTGATGAGGATGTTAGAAGATTACTTGGTGACCTGGACAAGTTAGGTGAGTGGGCAGATGCATGGCAGATGCAGTTTAATGTGGATAAACGCATGGTTTTCCACTTTGGTGGCAAGAACAGGAAGGCAGATTACTACCTCAATTGAATCAATTTAGGTAAAGGGGCTGTACAGAGAGATCTGGGTGTTCTTGTCCACCAGTCAATGAAGGTAAGCATGCAGGTACAGCAGGTAGTGAAGAAGGCTAATAGCATGCTGGCCTTCATAACAAGAGGAATTTATTATAGAAGCAAAGAGATGCTTCTGCAGCTGTACAGGACCCTGGTGAGACCACACCTGGAGTACTGTATGCAGTTCTGGTCTCCAAATTTGAGGAAAGACATTCTGGCTGTTGAGGGAGTGCAGCGTAGGTTCACGAGGTCAATTTCTGAAATGGCGGGATTACCTTACACTGAAAGACTGAAGTGACTGGGCTTGTTAACTGAGAGGGGACCTGATTGAGACATATAAGATTATGAAAGGATTGGACACTCTGGCAACAGGAAACATGTTTTCGCTGATGGATGAGTGCCGAACCAAAGGACACAGCTTTAAAATATGGGGTAGGCCATTTAGGGCAGAGATGAGGAGAAACTTCTTCATCCAGAGAGTGGTGGCTGTGTGGAATGCTCTGCCCCAGAGGGCAGTGGAGGCCCAGTCTCTGGATTCATTTCAGAAAGAGTTGGATCGAGCTCTCAAAGATAGTGGAATCATGGGTTATGGAGATAAAGCAGGAACAGGATACTGAGTAGGAATGATCAGCCATGATCATATTGAATGGCGGTGCAGGCTCGAAGGGCAGAATGGCCTACTCCTGCGCAAATTTCTATTGTCTATTGATGTGGTTGTTTCTTTTTTTCAAACCATGTGCCCTCCAAAATGATTTTTATGTTCATTTCGTTATAAGAAAAATATTGCTTGGAAATGTTGACAATTTTCCTTTTCCTTCCTTGTTAGTTGTCAGTGAATAATAATCACACAATTATGAGAATTCCTTTCCGTACCATATGTCATTGACGCTATTTTTTGTTCACAATAATAGTCACTTTCATGGCCTAATTCGTTTCCTCCTAATTCTGAAATAAATATGGAAACATTTATTGTGATAAAAATTACATTAACAAAATCGACATGACTTTTCAAGAAAGCTATTGGAAGCATATAACTCTTGCATTGCCTGCATTTTTGAACAATTTTTTTCAATTGTTGCTGAATGATCTTTTCACACCATGCAGCTAAGGTTTATGCTTTAATTTTCAGTTTCTTAATCTTAATGAATATTCAACCAACATCAGAGCAAAATGCTTTAAAAATATTAAGTCAATTTATCTGTCAGGAATATAAAGGCAATAATTAGACAGCAATTTAACATAGACTTTGTAAAAATGAAGTGTTTTTTAAAATTTCTTTCATTATTTCTTATTGTCAATGCTATTATATTAATACCTATTTGTTCCTGCCAATCCAAATACAAAACGACCAATAATATCCCTTGCAAACCTCTTTGTAAATATCTGATTTTTGCTCATTTTAATGATAATAATTATCTCAGCCTTTGAAATTCAGAAACCTCCAATTCCTTTTCCCTGCAATATTACTCTTCATTTCTACACATTACTCAGTCTAATATCAAGACGGGATATCTCATTATTCTCTTTGTTGCTAATATATCTTATATATAATAATTGTGCAAACCAGTAAGGGGTATAAGTGTGGAATTATGCTTCCGTACAATAAATACTGCAAGGATATTGCAAAATACAATCTTTCAATTATTGTGAATATTGTATTTATTTTAAACTTGGAAACATTTTTGAATTGATTTGATTATAATTTACTTCGATGCTGACACTTGCTGTGTATCCAATTACAATATCAGTAGATAATAAGGAGGTATCATCGATCATTACAATAATCACAGTATCTGCTATATACTTTCTTCTGGTCACTAATAACAAGATGTATCTAATTCCACTCAATCAATATTCCTCGGAAAATATTTGAGAATGTTGCAGTCATAAAGCTGAAATATACGAAGTAATGATAGTCATTAATTTTCTCTTGTTCTGTAATCTTAGTTAAAACAACACATAGAATTTTATGTTCCAGTGCTATAAATATGAGAAAAAATCAATTACTTCTTCAGTAAAATAAACAAATGCTACTTGATATTATTTATCAATTTTTAATTACTAGTCAGTTTATGAATTGTGTGAGATTTGATTTTAGCTTTCCAGTCATCTATTTATATTGAATGTGACATTGTAATGGTGTGAAAATATCAGGTTGTGTTCATTTGAAAGTTGGATTTGCAAACTCTCACTTCTCCCAGAGATTGCATGATGGTTTAAGAACGTTTCACTCAGCAATCCTCGTAAATATCAAAAACTGTCTGATTTTAAATCAGATCATTCGCAACCAATTATCAATGTGTTCCTAATTCATGTAAATATCTCAATTTTATCGAAACCAATGTTCACGCTAAACAGAGCGACACAAAGACTTTCATCACCATTTGAATATTGTTCAGTCGAATAACGTGAGTAAGTAGCTTATTGCTCCTGAAACCAATCACAACAGTAAGCATTTGTTTACTATTCCATGCAACAAGTGCAATTGATATCTTCTATGTCAGTTCAGTAGTTAAAGATGATTTGTGTTGCTTAAAACAATGCTTCTAATTTATCACGGATATTGACTCTAATACAATCATGCAAACAACAAACATTTTGTCATTCTAAAAATCTGTAAATTTAATTATTTTAAATTTGTGTGCAAGAGATATTTCAAATTTTTGTTGTATAATTCAGCAAACCTAAATTTTGAATTTGTGGAAGTCTCCATTTTTGCAAAACAGAAGTAGTCTTCAGTTTATATGACACATTAAGTGACTGTTTTATTTTCAAATCATGCGCTCTACAAAATGATTATTGGTTTCATTTCATTGTAAGAAAATAACTGCTTTGAACATGTTGATTTTGTTGTCTTTTCTATTCCAACATTATTCACATTGTACAATAATGACACAATTATTATAACTTATTTATATACCAAATGTCATTGAATGCATCATTTGTTCACTTTCATGCTCACTTTCATTATCTATTAATTTTCTTCCAACTTCTGACACAAATGTCTGAACTTTGATCATAATATTAATCATCTAAAGTAAAATAACATGTCTCTATGAAGAAACCATTTGATGGAAATTCATATTTATTGTGTTACTTGTATTTTTTAATAAAGAAAGGAAGATTTGTTTTATAATCACTGAATGGCTCACTTTTTCTTCAATTCATAAAGTTCATTCCTACATTTTATTCCACAATTTACCAATTTTAATAAATATCCAATAAGCATCACAGCAAATTTTTTTTGAAATGTTGAATCATTTTAATTGCTCATATTACAACATTAATTATCAAGTCATTGTCATATTGTGCAATTATTTAAGAAATTTTTTTGAACAAGTAAAATGAGATTCACATTTTAATTTAACCAATTGTTTCTGAGTACCAACACTGCAATATGAAACTGTTTTTTGTTTTCAGATCAAGTATCCCACAATGGATCCAAGGACTTCCCATGCAACATTAATTGTAAATGTCTAATGGTTGCTTACACGAATGATCACCGTAATCACAGACTATAAGTTCACAGACCTGCAATTACTTTTCATTGCAATAATTCCTGTTTGTTTGCACATATTCCTCAGTCACATAGCAAAATGAGATTCCTCATTTTTTCTAAATTCATTGATAGAATTTTATAATTCAGTTGTTGCTCATACGTAATAATTATTCAATCCAGTATGTGCCATAAATGTGGAATTACGGCTCTTTTCATGAATACCTAAATATATTGTAATGTACAATCTCTTGATCATTGTTGATATTAATTCTTATTTTACCTGCGGAAACGTAGTTGAATTCATTTCAATATATTTCACTTCGATACGAACATTTATTGTATTTTTAATTACAATAAGATTTAAGTATTTTGCATGCAACAAAATCATGTACAATTCCTGCGTTTTGTTAAGTCAAATGAAAAAGAATTAACATCTCTGTATTGTTTCATTAAACAATGACAATGCATTTTGAATTTTTCGAAGTTGAGCATTTTAGCAAAGAAGGGATGTTGTCTTCAGCTGAATAATCACATTGAATGACTAATACGCAGAACTCACTTCGAGTTCCCAAGAACCAAATTAACTAATTCTGTTGGTTCTAAATTCCTGGAAAGTATTTGAGAATGTTGCAGTTTTAAAGATGAAGAAGTCTATGTGATCGTACTGATTTTTTAAAATTAGAAACATCTTAATTCAAACATTTCAGGCACATAAATCGTTATTCTGTAGTGTTACAAAGATGAAAAGCAAGTCAATTTCTTCATCAGTAAAATAAACAAACGTCACTTCCCGTTATTCATTAGTTAGCTAATTCCAAACTTTGTTGTTAAACAATGCAATTCACCTGAATATTGTTGTGTCCTTTGATCATATTAATTTTCTAATTATTGTTCATTCATGATTTGTCAGGGAGTTTTATTTTTTGTTTTCCATTCACCTACTTATATTGAATGTAAGATTAATATGCTTCGGCAATATCAGAGAGTGTTCATTTGAAATTTGACTTTGCATGTCTCTCACTTATCTCACTTCTTGCATGGAAGCTGGGCGTTGAGAACAGATCAGTGGTTAGCACTCGTGTCTTACAGTGTTATGTACGGGGGTTCGATTCCATCCTCGGTCACATGACTGTGTGGAGTTTGCATGTTCTGGTTTTCTCCCACAAACTAAAAATGAGCAATTTAGGTAAATTGGCCATGTTCTGTTCAGGGATGTGTAGGTGAGGTGCATTAGTCAGGGGTAAATGTCCAGTAATCGGAAAGCAGAGTGGTTCTGAGTGGATTATTCTTTGGAAGGTCAGTGTAGACTTGTTTGGGCCAAATGGCCTGTTTCCACACAGTAGGGATTCTGTAAACTTGGAATTGTGTTTCACTAAACAAAACTGACAATTTGTTTAAAATGTTGCCTTTAAAACTTATCTTTAACAGTCAATTGTCAATCTTGTAAAATATCTCAATGTTACTGAAATCAATGTTCAAACAAAACACTGCACATAAAGCAAAGATCTTCATGAGCATCTAATTACTGTTCAGTGGAATAATCACAGTAAATATCTTCTTGTTCCTAAGATCAATCCCCACTATCACAGTAAGGATCTGGTTATCATTCTCTCCAATAAATGCAATCGTTGTCCCTCTGGTATTTCAGTTCAGTCGTTATACACCATACTGGTTGTTCAAAGCATGGTTATTCTTTATTATGAATGGCCAAGGATTCTAACGGCAAGAGATGTTGTTCAATCTGATTTGTTGCATGTTCTCAAACAGGTTTTCAAAATGAATATTGCAAAAAAGAAGTGTTAATTTGGTCTTGTTCAACTGTTGATGCTGACATTTTCAGTTCATGTTCATTAAACATAGTTAGAGAAAGTGAGGAAAGCTGAAGCCGAAGATCAGAGCCAAGTGTGTGGCGTTGGAAAAGGGCGGACACATCCAAAGAGCAGGAGTATCGACCTTTCGGGCATTAGGCCATCATCAGAAAAGATTCCTGATGAAGGGCTTATGCCCAAAATATCAATTCTGCTTCTCCTCGAATGCTGCCTGACCTGCTGTGCTTTTCCAGCACGACGCTCTTGACATTAGAAATATTTGACTGAATATTCACAGATAATACTAAAAGTTGCCTATGTCAATTTAAATTACTGTGCGTTCTATTCCCTGAAGTGCTCAGGTTATTTGCCCCTCTTCTTAAATCTGATACAAATCTCAAACTACAGAACATATTAAAATTCACATGAATTATAAATTTGCATTCTCGACAAGAAAACCAATGGAAGGTGATATAGAATTCTTGAACAGCCTACACATTTGAATGAAAAAGCAATTCTTTCCAAAAAATGTTTGCACGTCTGTATCTTTATTTCAATTCAATAATCCTGCAGATCGTTTATAATTGTCAGTTGATCTCTCTGAATGAGTACCTAACCAATGCCAATGTAAACAGCTGAAACATTAACAACAGATTGATGATTGGGTGTTAAAGATCTTATTTGAAGTCAACAAATATTTGAAATTTTCTAGAATTCCACGAGGAAACATTCTTGAATCATAATGCAAGAAATGAGATATGTGAGAGATGTGCAAACCTTATTTTTAAATGAACACACTCCAATATTATCAAAGCATTTCAACCTTACAGTCAAAATGAACAGGTGAATGGAAAAAAAAAAACAATTTTCTGACTATTCATAAATTGGAGGATTAGAGAAAACAGGGACAAATGTATGTATTTTGTAAAAGCAAAGTGGCTAAAGCGAACTTTCCAAAAGTGGGGGATACCTGTACACATATTTCTTGGTAACCTGTCACAAATAAGTATCAGATTTTGTGATTATTGGTATAATAGATACAAGCAGATCTAATGTTGAATTGAAAAGCAATTCAGTCTGTGCTTAGGTACTCTCTAATCAACATTCAGAGGGACTCTTGATATATTTCTGTTGAAGGTATGATTTGAAACCTTCCCTCGAGTCTAGTAATAGAGACACTGCCACAGCTATACAAGTTCCTTTCATAATGTTCCCACTCAGGACGGGCAGGACTGTAATATTATGTTTAATGTGGTTACTCAAATGAAAACTAATTAGTTGTTTATTATAGTAATTTGAATGGGAATTAATTAGATAGTTTCTGTGTGTAATGGACTGGAAATTAAACAATATTTTACAATAACAATAGAATAAAGGAATGGTGGTCTTAAATAAACAGGAATCTCATGACAATTCTTTGAAAGACAAATTGAAAAAACTACGTGATCATTGTACTTTGATTTTAAGTATAAGATGAAAGCAAAAATTTCAGACTGTGTACTCTGCCCTCTATGTTTTTTATAATCTGTTTTTATAATGTATTTCTTTGACAGCTGCACACCTTGTTTCCTGGTTTCTTTCCCAGCCCTAATTCCATTCCCCGTGGCCTTGAGGGACTACCATTTCTGTTATTTAATCTCTCCTGCCTTCCCCCGTGTGACAGACAGTCTTTTTGTCCTTGTCTCACCCCCACCTTGCTCACAAACTGTTACATTTCTGATGGTTCCCAGACCTCTGTGACTTCACTGTGCCCCCTGGGTCAGTCGCGTGAGTTTTGAATTCTCTTTCTCCAGAAATAATTGGAAATCTTTCTGGCTGCAGTTTCCCCCAGATTTTATTTTTAAAGTCAGAGTTGTGTCAGGAGGAGGCCATTCATCCACAATTCCAAGCATTTTGATGTAATCTGTGACCTGTCCACAGATATGCAGCTTCACTGGATTGACCATGTTAACATAGCCTGTAGTGTGCAGGTTCGGCGGGTTGGGTTAGCCATGATAAATGTGGTGTTATGGGGGTAGGGTGGGAGAGCAGTTCATTGTAGGCTCGATGGGCCAAATAGCCTCTTTCTGCCCCTACGGGATTGTGTGATTCTAACTAGTTGTGATTGTCGTCACATTTTCCTCATGCCAGGTTCATTCAGCTCAGGTACACATGCTGTCTTGGTGTTTCTGTGGGTGCTCAGTCACTCCTTTCCTTCATTTTTACAGCAATTTCACATAGTACGTGAGGGTGAGAATGAATTTGCAAACACAAATACTCCAACCAGACCCCCTCACAGGTCAGGAAATGTTTCTGCTGCTAATGTTGCTCACAGGGAACAGGAAAATAAAGGTTCAGTCATGCATCTTACAAGGTTACAATCAACAGGAATGGATAAACAGCTTAAAACTCTTTTCTCAATAGGAAGCTGAGAGACAACCTGATACAAACAGGAAGCTTTGTGCCTGTGTTTTCAGAGAGTTGAAGTTGAAATAATTGATTTCGAAGCATGTTTCTTTGCCCCAGAACATCAAAGCTGCTATCTAATGTGCATATTTATTTCTGTCTATCTGTCTGAGTTAACAATCAGATGTGCAGGTCAGTGTCTAAGTGTCTCACCAAATCCCCGATTGAATCTGCCTCCCCCATAAACTCAGGTGCCTCACCACTCACTGGGTCACAGAGAAACTCTGCCGTTACAATGAGAACTGTCTTTGCTGTCACCTCTCCTCATGCTTCTGCCTAATCCTCACTTCCCATCATGAAATCCCAGTTGCCTCTAGCCCACCCACATGGGCATGTTGAAGAGCATGACAGGAGATTGGATTGAAACTGAGAGTTCAATAGCCAGAATGAAATAGTAAGGAGGAAATAAACGGGGTTTGTGGATCTCAGGGATACAGACTCCAGGCTGAGTCCTTTGTGGGCATTCCCGCAATAATACGAGACAGCATTCCATGATGAGATTAAACCCGAGTGGCAGGAGAGGGGGCCACAGAACATTAGCAGGTTTGGTTCAAACACAGGTTTGTTCAGTCAGTAACAGTGTGTTAGACATGGAGGTGAAGTAAGCGATGAAGGGAAATGTTGCCACAAGCTGCAGATGGACAACCTTCATTGGAACAGGAGGAGGCCATTCAGCCCTCAACCCTGCACTGCCATTCAATTAAATCATGGCTGATTTGTGGCCGAACTTACAATTTTCAAAACTCTTTGAATTCATCAATAAACTCCTCTGCAACAGACAAGATCAATATTGAAAAACTAAATATTTACAAATTCCGGTGAAATTAGAAACAAATACAGACATTGCTGGAAAAAGTCAGCAGATCTTGCAGCATCTGTGGAGAGTGAAGCTTTGGGTCCAGTGATCAGTCAGGTGACCACCTGCAGCTGACCATTCTGCCTTTTCTGTAACACTCTCTGGAACAGGTTCTGGTGCGAGGGGAATGAGATTGTCAATAGCAACGGAGAAAACGGGACGACGTGCTCAATCAGAATAAAATTCATTTCGGTCTTTCACTTTTAATTCAAAGGCAAACATTATTCATTATCATTTCAGAAAAAGTAGGCCAGAAATCAACTCTTCATGTCATTGGATGTTAATTGGAAACTGTTAATTCTGACCCTGACCAGCCGACATGTGAATCCAGACCCTGGATAATGTGGTTGACTCTGACCCATTTCCTGGGCAGTTAGAATGGATGACAAATGCTGCCCCAGCAAGTGATGCCGTGATCCCATTAACAAACAAAACAAATCCAATCGCCGTGGTTAGTTGTGAACTCGCTGGTGTTTCATCAAGCTGGATATCTGAGTGAACTGCTTCCCACACTCAGAGCAGGTGAATGGCCTCTCCCCAGTGTGTATTCGCTGGAGTACAGTGAGGCTGGATGGTGTCCTGAACCCAGCCCACAGTGAGAGCAACTGAATGGTCTCTCACTGGTCTCCTGTGACCGGGGGAGATGATATTCACCATCCCGGGGGATGGTGGGTACAGATACCTCCAAGAGGGATCCAGTGAGAGTTGACTGGGACAAACTGTTCACATTCATGAAAGAATCAATAATGATGAGGCACTGATGTAAAGGGATTGACAAAGGAAGCACATGTGACATGGGACAAAGCGTTTTCATGCAGAGAAAGTTTATGGTCAGGAATGCACTGCCAAAGAGTGTGGTGGAACCAGATACAACGAAGAGAATAAAATTGAACGGTTACTGGAAGAGGGGGAATGGGAAGATTTATGGGGTAAAGGTAGAAGAATGGCATTCAGTGAGCTGATCCTTTAAGAGCTGATGAGCCAATCAGCCTCCTTTTGCATCGTAACAATTCTGTGAACATTTCATTCTGAGTCCTCTTAGGCCCTCTAGGGAAATATCAGGGCAATGTTTGAAAAGACATCAGACTGAATGAGGTTCTCAGTGAACAAAAGCGAGGCACAAATACAGAGAGGTTTTAGGATAGATTGAATCAAATGTTACCAATTTGCACGGCCACCAACAATACAGCAGTTACAAATGGGAGTCAACAAGAGAATGGAATTAGAGCAGCAAATAAATCTTATACAGCTAAAGGGGATGCTGGGTAAAGATACCACGGTTCGTGCTTATTTCATTCCAGACACACCGCCAGGGAGCACATCGTCCTATATCTGTCCTTCTGGGCTCTTGAAGAATTTTGTTCATTTCAAGTGTTTCATATTTCCGTCCTCCAGCGAAGACAGCTTCATGCTTCTCAATCTCTCCTGACAGGGCAAAGGTGCTGTTAGAATTCAAATCACTGAGGTGTGTTATTGACTGCTTCATGGACTGGAACTGGCAATTGAGACTGTAAGTTTACTATATAAAATACCTTCAATTGTATTGCCAGATTGCTGGACACATGCGGGGCTTTAAGAAAAATAACTTAACTTACAGGCATTGAGTGTCAGAGCACCTACTGTTGCGTGGGCATCCTGTTTAGATACAATCTATCGATAATTGTTAGAATTGACTTATACTGACTCCATAGACGTGGTCAGAGCATAATAACGGTCATCGAAGCTAACACATTTCCCATGGGTTAAGAGTCGCAAATGATAGCGTAGGAACAAGTTTGGCTAATAAAGTCCAGTTATTCAAAATCATCCGAATTTACTTTCAGAAATAAGTGAGAGAAAACCACATTATTGCATTAGTCCAAATTTAGATTTCAGGAGAACTGAAGGGAGAGCTGGTGTTGGGAGCTGTAGTAATGAAGGAGATAAACTTGTTTTACAGAGACAGAGTTCACAGATGTGAAACTCAGCTTTAACATCACATTTAACACACCCAATTCCGCAGGTCCTGAACATTATACGTAATATGGCAGGGGAAAGCAGCATTCCCAGCCCAGAGAAACCATTCGTGTTGTGCATGTGGTTAAGGATTTAACTGGTCATGTGATCTGGGAAGACACCATTATGACGGGACCAGGGTGAGGTTGTGTCAACGTGGGGACTGTGGGAAGGAATTCACTTACCCCTCCCAGCGGGACACTCACTGACACAGTCACACTAGGGAGAGGCTAGTCACCTACCTCATGTATGGGAAGGGATTTACTCGCTCTTGCAATCTGCTGAGGCACCAGAGAGTGCCTAGATGACTGAGATCTGCTCTGTGTGAGAGAAAGGATTCATTCAAATCTTTCTCCTGCAGAGCGCATTCCCACGGGGGAGAGGCGATTCACCTGCTCCATATGCGGAAAGGATTCACTCAGTCTTCTGATCTGCTGAGACCCCAGCGAGTCCACACAGGGGAGAGGCCATTCAGATGGTCAGTGTGGGAGAGAGGATTCAGTGATTCATCCCGCCTGCTGAGACCCCAGCGGGTTCACACTGGGTAGGAGTTGTTTCCCTCTCTGTGTGACAAGGGATTTGCTGAGTCTTCAACACGACTGAGAGCCCAGTGAGTGCACACAGGGAAGTGGTCATCAATCTGCTCCGTGTGGGGTAGAGTTCACACATCAGGGCTCCCAAGCACTGATGATGTCGCCAAGCCAGGGGACAAAACGTTTGCAACAAAAACTTCCAGCTCGGCGAACAGAACCACAACAAGAAATGGGGGAATTGAAAGACCTGATTCTAAAAGGAATAAGAGAGGCAGTTCCGAAGTCACAGAATTTGACTAAAGCCTTTGAAGTTAGACAGGAGAAAGATGAGACTCCCTCAGCTTTCTTGCAAAGATTAAGGGACTCAATGCGGAAATATTCTGGAATGAACCCTGAGGACCCAGTGGCACAGGGTCTTTTAAAAGTACATTTTGTGACAAAAGCATGGCCAGACATACAGATGTTACTGTTCATCAGAGTCAGGGCTGGACCTTGTTCATGATGACACTGTTGGAATATTGATGTTGTTGTTAACCACATTAACTGGGCTGGTGTTGACTGAATTTATATTGCTACTTTCTGAACCTCAGGGTGTCTTTCTGGGCACAAGGCTCCACAAAAAGCAATGCGACGATGAGCAGGGATCGTCTCTTTTGACTTAAATTCTGATTGTAGCACTGGCGCTTCACAGCAGCAGGTACAAGGTTGGAGTCCAGCCTTGGTCAACGGCCTGTGTGGAGTTCCCACATTCTCCCCATGATAGTGTGTGTCCTCTCCAGGTGCTCTGGTTTCCTCGCACAGTCTTAAGGTGTGCAGGTTAGGTGGATCAGTCATGCTAAATTGCCCACAGTGACCAGGAATGTGCAGACTAGGTAGATCAGCCATGGGAAATGCAGTGTTACAGGAATGGAGTGTTCTGGGCGTGATGTTCTTCGGATGGTCGGTGGGGCTTGATGGGCCAATACTCTCCTTCCACACTTGTTTTTTTTTTAATGTAAAAGACAAATGTGAAATAAAATCCATCAAACCAACCCTCACTGAAAACTGATGTGGACGTGCAATCTCCTGGAGAATCCCTGCCCTGCCTACTTCTTCCTACCCAGGTTCCATGGCTATATACATACCTGGGAGATAGCAGCAGGAGGCGGCCATTCGATTGTGCTCCACCATTCAATGGGAAACAGCTGACCATCCAGCTCAGTCTCCTGTTCCTGCTGTGTTACTGTGTTGGTGTAGGCAGGAGTAATGTGATGGTGCTGCCTCCTCGAGGATGCACTCAGCACCCCTCATCATCCTGCAGTAACATCAACCGGGTTTCAGCAACGAGAGATAGAAACCATTTCCAGGATATGGGCATCACTGGCTCAGCCAGCATTTATTCCCCATCTCTAGGTACCCTTAAGAAGATGGTAGTGAGCTGCCATCTTGAACCAATTGTAGTCCATTTGGTGCAGGTAGACCGACAATGCTGGGAGGTAGAGTGTTGCAGGACTTTGGCCGAGTAATTCCCCATCTTTGGTTTGTCAAATTCTGGTTAACTCAATCGTGATTTTGAGATTTCAGTCTGCAAATCTTCACCATCTAGCACCCTATATAAATGAATAGGTACAGATTAGAAATTCAGAACAGACAATTCTAGTTTCTCTGGAATATTTTTCCCCTTTGTTCCCCCGAAGCTGTCACCCTCTAGCCCACTTACTCTCTCCCACGATTCTGACTCTGCTACCCCCTAAAGTGCACCCTCCCCATTCTCACGGAGTTACTGATAAACAGATCCATGCCAGCACTTCCCAGCCCTGGTTAGACTCTG
Source organism: Chiloscyllium plagiosum (assembly GCF_037043375.1). Taxonomy (NCBI): domain Eukaryota; kingdom Metazoa; phylum Chordata; class Chondrichthyes; order Orectolobiformes; family Hemiscylliidae; genus Chiloscyllium; species Chiloscyllium plagiosum. The sequence goes on along the minus strand of NW_028270184.1, from coordinate 28,695,901 downwards.
CACACTTTCTGGGTTCACTTCCTTTCCCTTCAGTTGCTGCAAGTCAATAAGGTAACAGCAGAATGAAACCAAAGGAAACAGAAAGGGAGGTGGCAGACACTGGACAGAAGAGGAACCTTCAGTCTGGGAGAGTGGGTCAGATCCTTCTTTGTTTCCCATTGATCGATTCCCAGTGTTATGACAAGTTGGGAATGTAACTTGGTCCCATGTGGGTGTAGTCACACTTTGACTCCCCATAAATCAATACTACAAGCAGATGAATCCCTTCGCCAGCCAATCAAAGTGTGAAATGCTTTCCGCTAGTTACCCCAAAGCACATGCTCCAAAACCCGCCGACATTCTGTAGGTGTACAGTACTGGTTTTCTCCGCACACGTGTGGTCCCTGCCTCAGGACTGTGGGAGTTGTAGTCCCCATAAAGCCTCTGGAGACCTGTCTCTGAAAAGTAAAAGAAAGTGTCGGCTGGAGGGTGTTGTGTATAGGATATCCATTGAGACACACAGGACATGTGGGCTGTCACTGGGTTTTACTGAGACATCCGCTTAGACAACCCGATTTCTGACGTAAGAAATATACATTCAGCCAATTGCGGGGTGGGGAGATTAATAATGGGCAGCAGATTTTAAGCAGAGGTGGCTCAGTGGCTAGCACTGCTGCCTCACAGCGTCAGGGACCCGGGTTTGATTCCAGCCTTAGGCAACTGTGTGGAGTTTACACATTCTCCCCATGTCTGCATGGTTTTGTTCGGTGCTCCAGTTTCCTCCCACAGTCCAAAGATGTGCAGGTGAGGTGGATTGGTCATGCCAAATTGCCCACTGGGTCCATGCATGAGCCGGTTAGGCAATTAACAATGGGAAATGCAGGGATACAGGGAATGGATGGGTCAAAATGGGATGCTCATCAACGGGTGTGGACTCGATGGGTGAATACCCTGTTTCTGTATTTTAGGGACTATTCTATTCTCATGAAGAAGAATGTACCTATCTCGATGTGTTTGAACCTGTGGAATTCCCTATTCAAAATGCGGTGGATGCCAGGAAATGAGCAAATTTAACGAAGAGATACAGATTGTTAATTTGCAATGAGTTGAAGGGTGAGAGAGAACAGGCGGGAAAATCCAGCTGAGACCGAGGTGAGCTCAATCCTCATGGTATTAAATGGTGGATCTGGTTCGAAGGGCTGCATTGCCTCTCCTGTGCCCAGTGCTTATCTTCTTACTGTAATAACTGGAAAGCTGAATCCAAAACTCACCACCTTCACCAAAGATTTTTCGGAAGAAGCAGGATAGTTAGGTGGATTAGTGTTTCAAACTTAGATAGTGAGGAAGCATGTAGGAGATAATGATTTTGCAATTTTAAACTGAGGGGAGACAGTGATTTATGGTTTTAGATTGTGTAGGACATTCACAGCGTCCAGAATACTCCGTTGTGAATATCTATCCTGTACTTTATTACAAAGCCAAGGTCTCATGACAATGAAATCCAAAACACCCAGGAAACATCGCCTCACCTCGTAATCAGATAAAAGACTTGTGATAAGTCTGGTTGAATTTAGAACACAGATGGAAAGCGGGAAGATTAAATCCAATCCCAAGATCCTGTGCTTAAACAAAGGAGTCTACAATAGGATGAGGCAGGAGTTGGTTAATGTAGACTGGAAGCAAAGACTTTACTGTGGTACAGTTGACAGATAGTGGAGGAATATCAAAGAAGTTTTCGATGTGCTTAGCAAAAGTATATACCAGTGAAAAGGAAGGACTGTCGGAAAAGGAGTAATCTGCTATGGGTGTCAAACGAAATAAGGGAGTCTATCAAATTGAAATAGAAAGCATACAAATTGGCAAAGACACCAAGAAAAAAATAGATTAGATTACAGTGTGGAAACAGGCCCTTCGGCCCAACAAGTCCACACCGACCCGCCAAAGCGAAACCCACCCATACCCCTACATTTACCCGTTACCTAACACTACGGGCAATTTAGCATGGCCAATTCACCTGACCCTGCACATCTTTGTGACTGTGGGAGGAAACCGGAGCACCCGGAGGAAACCCACGCAGACACGGGGAGAACGTGCAAACTCCACACAGTCAGTCGCCTGAGGCGGGAAGTGAACCCGGGTCTCAGGCGCTGTGAGGCAGCAGTGCTAACCACTGTGCCACCGTGCCGCCCTAGGAGATTAGAAAAACTTCAAAGATCAACAGAAAGCGAGATGGGATTGGGGATAAAAAGTGATGAGTAGCTATCCCCAGGGCCGGAATAGCAGTTTACACTGCTGGAGGGGAACCTATTGTGTGGGGAACATATGGCCTCTGTAATTGGTGAAGCACTTAACTGTCACCATAGAGATAATCCTGATCACGTTAAAACTCACAGCACACTCCAAAAGCTTATACTTCCAAATAAACCTGTTGGACTATAACCTGGTGATGTGTGGTTTATAACTTTGTCCAACCCACCCCAACCCCGGCTCCTCCACATCAGAATCCTAATAGACAGCCCCTCTGAAATTGAAGCGCCTGTCAGGTACTTGAGGGAGCCACGGGGTCGTGGGGGGAGGGGTGTGTGGTTTAACCACAAAGTGCTGAACTGAACTCGACTTTTTAACTGCTGTTGTCATGGAGATAATCCTCTAAGAGAGTCTCTATTCAAAGTCACAAATCACAAAGGTAGAAGAATGGGAGCCATCCATTGGACCTGATGCAGCCTAAACTCATTTTGCATGTAAAATATCCAGGTAACTACCATGTCTCATCAATAAAGTCTCAAAGAACACCTCTCAGAGTTCTGTACCTAGTTATTCCTATCCAGCAGGGTTCAGGAATATGAGTACACAGCAGTTAGTCTTCAGAGTGGAGAACACGAAGAACATGCCAGTCATTGATAAGGAGACTGAGGAAGCTGAGGACCTTGAAACTCTTTATCATGAAAGAGTTAGAGCTGGGCCAGTTAATGGAGCTAAAGGGAGACAAGTCTCCTTGCCCTGATGGAATACAAACCAGGATACCAACAGAGTTAGTGGGAGAAATAGCAAATGCAGTTAGAGTTGTAGAATCCGACAGCAGAGACAGGCCCTTTGGCCCAAACTGGCCCATACCGGCCAAAATGCTCATCCACGCGAACCCCATTTCCCTGCACTTGGCCCATCTGCTTCTGACCCTTTGCTATCCATGTATTTGTCAAAATACCTTTTACATGTTGTTAATGTACCCACCTCAACCACTTCCACTGGCAGCTCAGTCCATATACATACCATCCTCTGTGTAAAATAGTTGCCCCTCAGCTTCCCTTTTATTCTTTCTCCTCTAATCATAAACTCATGCCCTCCAGTCCTTGGTTCCCTGGGAAAAAGTCTGAGTGCATTCACCTTACCCATGCCTCTCATGATCTTATACACTTCTGTAAAATATTCCCCCTCGGTTTCCTCTGCTCTATACAAAAAGGTCCTCGCTTGTCCAACCTCTCCCTATAACTCAGACTCCTGAGACCTGGCATCATCCTTGTAAATTTCTTGGGCATCTTTCCAGTTTAATAACTGAAAACTAGACTGCACTCATCACATTTCTCGTGTTTCCCCACGGCACTGGAACCAACGTGACAACGCCAATGGATTACAATCTATGATCGATAATTCACTCCGTTACAACAATCCCATTTTCATAGCTTTTTCCATGCAGCAGGAATCCTTTTGTCTTTCTGGTTTCATGGTAAATTGCCCTCATACAAAATCAATATGTGGCTTAACTGTTCCTGGGAACTGTGCCATGATTTTTTAGACTTTCAAAAACCAATGAAATCTCTCTCCACAGTCCCCACACTAACATGGACTTCGCTGTCTCAGTACTTTTTTCAGTCACACTGACATTTGAAATATTCGCCTACGGAGAGAATGCACACCTTTCCTTCCAGATGAAAAGGCCAATGATATTCAGATTGGCACGGATTCCAGTAACTATCAGGTCTGAACATAAAGTTCAATTTGAATTTCTAAACTACAAATCCTCCCTTTCAGTACTCTACAACAGAGAAAACAGCAAGTGCTGGAGATCTGCAGCAGGTCTAGCAGCATCTGAAATAGTGACAGATGCAGGAAACATTGTAGCCTTGAAGAAGTGTTTAGATGTGTGTTTAATGACCAGTATGGATAAGATGGAGCCATTGTGTTCAACTGTATTATAGCAGAGACTCTGACCCCATTTTATTCCGTGTTTCTCTGAGATTCCCTCTTTTCAGAAGCAGGCAGGATTGGGAAGCAATGGAGAATGTAAATGATGTGTGACCTTCCTAGTGAGAGGATACGAGTACGGGAGCAGGGATCGCTTTCTGGAAGGGCCTTGGTGAGACCACACCTGGAGTACTGTGTGTACATTTGCTCCCCTTTCCCAAGGAAGGCTATCCTGGTTATTGAGATCGGAGTAAAGGAGAGTCATCAGACTGAGTCGTGGGATGTGAAGATAGTTTAGGGCTGCAGATGCTGGAAGTCAGAGTCTATACAATGTGGATCTGGAAAAGTGCACCAGGTCAGGCAGCATCAGATGAGCAGGATGGTTGATGTTTTGGTCAGGACCCTTTGTCAGTCCCGATGAATAGTTCTGACCCAAAACGTCAACTTTCCAGCCCCATCGTACTCATGCTGGTCATCAAGCTCCTATTTATTGTAGTCCCATGTTCTGGCACTCAGCATGTAACCGACATTGTAGTGCTTGGTATGACTTCTTCAAGGTTGCAGTGTTTCCTGCATCTGTCACCATTTCAGATGCTGACAGACTTGCTCAGGATCTACAGCAATTTTTGTTTTTATTGCAGATTTTCACCATTTTGCTGCAGCATTTAGAGTCATAGACATGTATACAGCTCCAGAATTTGTTGACTGATTCCTGGGATGTCAGGACTGATGAATGAAGAGGGACTCAATCTTTGTTTAATCCTCCTTTCCTTTGGCTTTCTGAGCCGCTGACTACATCACTAATATTTTACCTCCCATTCCCTGACCTGAATATGACCCATCTAAGCCTACACTTTAGTTCCCAACCCACTGCCAGACTAGTTACAACCTCACCTTTGGAACTTCAAAAGCCCCCATGAGGAGAATTCGCCCAGCTCTGCCCAAAGGTAACTGGTCAAGCTGGTATAGCTCCCACCCAGAAACTGTCCCAGTGCCTGAAGAATCTAAACCCTTCTCTGGTATACCATTTCCCCAGCCACACATCTAGCTGATCTGCCCTCTTATTCATGCTCTCACTAGCACATGGCACTGGGTACAAGTCTCGCGTTATTACATTTCAGGAGCGACATTTTAATGCATTCCTGATCTCTCTATATCCAGCTTTCAGGCCCTCATCCCTTTGTTTAGCGATGTCATTGGTATCTATGTGTTGCACCACCACTGGCTGTTAAACCTCCAGCTCCAGAATGTCCTGCAGCCGCTCCATGATCTCGCGGATCCCAGCTCCATGGAGCTAATGTACCATCCTGGATTCATGTCTGTGGCCACAGCAGTGACCGCCCTAATCCTGACCATTGAATCCCCTGTCACTATAGCCCTGTTTCATCTCTTTACTCCCACTCTGTGCAGCAGAGCTCTCTGTGGTGTCATGAACCTGTCTGTTGTTGATTTCCCGAGCAGCTACACCACCAATTCCCGTCCTTACAGAATCCCAAGCGGTATACAGTATATGTTTGAGAAGAGGATGACCACTGTGGACTCCTCCACTCCCTTCCTGAGCCTTTTACTTGATCTGATGGTCATCCATTCCCTTTCTTCCTGTGTCACCCTCGCCTGCAGTGTGACTAACTCACTAAACGTGTTGTCCATAACATTCTCAGTATCGTAGATGCTCCACAGTGAGTCCACTCAGCTCCAGCTCTGAAAAGCAGTTTCCCAGTGACTGCAGATGGGAACCCTTCCTGCACACATAGCCGTCAGGGACAAAGGAAGCATCCCTTATTTCCCACATTGTGCAAGAGAACCACACCACGGTTCTGAGGTGCCCTGTAACAACATCTCTCTACATTCATCTAGTTAATCCCACTAAGAGAATTTAAATGAGTGAGCAACCTTCCTTCACTTCAAACATGTCCATTATAATAACAAAAAAAAACCAACTTTACTTAAGCTGATATGTCATACTTTAAAAACTTAAATAATCCGCAGGTATCACTGACAAATTGGCTATTCCCATTGGGACTGTGAATTTATGAAAGGCCTGAACTAAAACGGAGTTTCAGCTTCACCTTCTCCCTGTCTCACCTCACTATTTACACCCAACTCCAAAACACTCTCATTGAGCCAAGCAGCCCTCACAGTGCAGCCCTGTCATTTTCATTGTCTGCTCACCCCTACACTGCCCTCAGCCTCCTGTACTGTTCCAATGCATCTCAATGAGAGCTCAGGACCAGCATTTCATCTTTCAATTCAGCCCTTTGTAACCCCAGAGTCAACATGGACTTCAGCAGTTTCTGAATGAACAGACAGTTGTCAGAATCTGGAACGTTCCACCTGAAATGGTGCTGGAACTTGTGTCCACAAGGAATTTCAAAGAGAAATTTGCAGAGAATTGAAAGTAGGGAGTTTACAGATTATAAAGTGGATGATTGAGACTAAATCTGACAGTTCCTGCAAAAAGACGATGTGTAATTTGGATAAATCTGTGCTCTCTCTCAGGCAAATACCTCCTTCCACAGCGACAGGGCCAAGAATTGAACACATACCCCAAGGGTGATCCAACCATGAACTTGAACATCTTTCAGCTTTTGGCTTGACAAAAATATTGAAAATATTTTCCCACCGACAGAACAGACAAACCTCTCTCGTTCCACAGTTAAATGCCAATGATATTCAGATCCTGATTACTCTGCTGACGAGAGAAACTTGTTTATTGAGATCCCAGTCTCAATTATTCTCAATTAATATCCTATAAAATGAATTCACAAAACAAAGCTCACAGTCAGTGCAAGATGAATAGTGAAGGCAAACACTTCTCTTGGTATGTGTTTGATGTGTACATGCTCCTCTTCATTTTGCCCCGCCCCTACCCAGGAAGACGACACGTGCATGCTCTTTGCGGTACCTTGCCCCCAATAAAGTTGGCGGCCATAACCCAGGTCCTCTCACTGCCTGAGGCCCAAGCCATCTTCCCCTTTGCTGCAAACGTGGGACCAAGAGTTTCTAATTCAGACTAACGACCTTAACAGAGTGTAACTAAACCCTCCCAGCCTACAGTGATACATTTCATCCGGTTTCTGCTGCCACTCTCCCCTTTCCGCCTCCTGCACACACCAAGGGTCATCATGGGTCCAGTGACCCTTCCTCAGAACCAATGACAGCTGGGAAAATTAGAATCCCTACAGCATGGAAAAAGGCCCTTCGGCCCAACAATTCAACACCCACCCTCCGAAGTTAATCCCATTCCTTACCCTATTACTCTCCATTTCCCCGGACTAATGCACATCCCTGAACACGACGGGAAACTTAGCTGGGCCAATTCACCTAACCTACAGATCTTTGGACGACAGGAGATAGGGGTTAAAGAGTAACTAATAGGTGGGGACAGAGCCCAAAGAGAGACAGGAACCTTTGGAAAGATAAAGGAGTGGGAAGGTGGAAAGCTGTTAATGGAGGAGACTGGAACCTTCTAGCATCTCAGTGGCGGTGGTAGAAATGGCGGCTGATGATCGACCTTCTGCTGCAAGAAAGACCCTGAGCTTCCAGTTGCCTGCTCTTTAACACACAAGACTGTTCCCTGTCCAACATCTCTGTCTCATGCTTACTGCCGTGTTCCAGTGAAGCTTGATGCAAGCTGGCAGAACACTTCAGAACATACCAAATGGCTTCCTATTTCACGGACTGCAATTCCCTCTCACATGTGGTCAACAATGCCCTCCAGTGTATCTCCTCCACTTCCCACACCACTACCCTTGAATCCCACCTCTACAAATGCAACAAAGATGGAATCCCACCTTCCTCAACTTCCATCCAGATACCACGCATCATCTTCTGCTATTTCCACCATCAGATCCCACCACCTGAGATATATTTCCCTCCCCACCCCTTTCAGCATTCCACAGAGACCATACCTTCTGTGACTTCCACGTTAGATCGACGCTCCCCACCAACCCATCCTCCACTCCCGGCACCTTCGCTTGGCACTGCAAGAGGTGGAAGACCTGTGCCCACACCTTCCCCTCACCTTCATCCAAGGCACCACAGGATCATCCCACATCCAGCATAGATTACCCTGCTCACCCAAACACCTCACCTATTGTGTCCTTTGCTCTCAGGACGCCAAATTGTGGAATATTTCAGGGAACATTTCTGGGACACATGCACCAACCAACCCCACCGCCTTGTGGCCGACCACTTCAGCTACCACCACCCCCCCTCTCCACCGTCACGATGCCAAGGACATGCAAGTCCTCCACCCCCAAATCCGAGCCACCCGACACCTGGAGGAACACCACCTCATGTTCCACCTTGGGAACTTTCAACCACATGGCATCAAGGTTTCCTCATCTCCCCTCCCCCAACTTATCTCAGACGCAACCCTCCAACTCGGCACAACTCTCTTGAACTGTCCCACCTGTCCATCTTTCTTTCCAATAATCCATTCCACCCTCTCACCACAACCCTCCATCTACAACCACCTATTGCCTCCCTAGCTCCCTTCCCCCAACCCTAAACACCCCTCCCTATTTATCTCTCAGGCGTATTCCACCACCCACATTTCTGATGAAGTGCTGACATGCCCGATACGTCAATTCTCCTGTTCCTTGGATGCTGTCTGACCTGCTGTGCTTTTCCAGCGCCACGCTTTAACACAAGCTGGAAGAACAACACTTCATCTCCCAGTCGGGGACCCTACAATCCTCTGGCTTCAACATCAAATTCAAAAATTTTAGGTCCTGAAATCTCCCACGTCCTAGTGTCTTTGCCCCCCACCCCACATACCAGACCTTTTAAATGTTGTAACTGTACCAGTCTCCACACTTTCTCTGGCAGCTCATTCCAATACACGTACCACGTTCATCTTGAAACTTTGCCCCTAATATCCCTTTTAAATCTTTTCCCTCATGCCTGTGCTTTCTATTTTTGGACTCACCTAAACAGGAATAAGACCCTGGCTGTTTACCCTATCCATGCCCCTCATGATTTTATCAACCTCTATGGTCACCTCTCAGCATCCGATTCTCCAGTGAAAACAGCCTCAGTCTGTTCAGCCTCTCCCTATAGCTCAATCCCTCAACCCTGACAACATCTTTGCACATCTTTTCTGAATCCTTTCAAGCTTCACAATATCATTCCGATAGCGGGGAGACCAGGACTGAAAGCAGAATTCCAGAAGTGGCTGAATGAACGTCCTGTACAGCCGCAAAATGATGTTACAACTCCTGTACTCAATGAACTGACCAATAAAGGCAAGTACACCAAACACCTTCTTCACTACCCTGCCTATCTATGATTCCACTTTCAAGGAACTACGAACCTGCACTCCAAGGTCTCTTTGTTCAGCAACACTCCCCAGGACCTTCCCATTAAGTGTAGAAGTCCTGCCTTGATTTGCTTTCCAAAATGCAGAACCTCACATATATCTAAATTAAACTTCATCTGCCACTCCTCAGCCCAGTTGCACCCTCATTATGACACTGACTGCTCAGCAAGGTTAAAGCTCATGGCATACAGGGAGGACTAACCATCTGGATACAGAACTGGCTCAAAGGCAGAAGACAGAGGGTGGTGATGGAGGGTTGCTTTTCAGACTGGAGGCCTGTGACTAGTGGAGTGTTACAAGGGTCACTGCTGGATCCACTACCTTTCGTCATTTATATCAATGACTTGGATGTGAACATCGGAGGTATAGTTAGTGAGATGACACCAAAACTGGAGGTGTAGTGGACAGTGAAAAAGATTACCTCAGAGTACAATTGGATTTTGATCAGATGGGTGAATGGGCTGAGGAGTGGCATTTTGGGAAAACAAATCTTAGCAGGACTTATACACTTAATGGTAAGGTCCTGAGGAGTGTTACAGAACAAAGAGACCTTGGAGTGCAGGTAGATAGGATAGTGAAGGCAGCATTTGGTATGCTTTCCTTTATCGGACAAAGTATTGAGTTCAGGAGTTATGAGATCATGTTGCGGCTGTACAGGACATTGGTTAGGCCACTTTTGGAACGTTGCGTACAAATCTGGTCTCCCTCCTATTGGAAGGATGTTGTGAAACTTGAAAGGGTTCAGAAAAGATTTACAAGAACGTTGCCAGGGTTGGAGGATTTGAGCTAGGCTGGGGGTTGAATATAGGTTGAATTGAGTGGGGATGTTTTCCCTGCAGCGTCAGAGACTGAGAGGTGATCGTATCTATGTATATAAAAACATGAGGTGCATGGATAGGATAAATAGACAAAGTCTTTTCCCTGGCGTGGGGGATCCAAGCACTAGAGGGCATAGGTTTATGGTATGAGGGGAAAGACTTTAAAGAGGCTTGAGAGGCAACGTTTTCACAAAGAGGGTGGTACGTGTATGGAATGAGCTGCCAGAGGAAGTGGTGGAGGCCATTACAATTGCAACATTTAAAAGGCATCTTCATGTGTATATGAATAGGAAGCATATGGGCCGGGTGCTGACAGGTGGGACTAGATTGCGTTGGGATATCTGAGCAGCATGTACAGGTTGAACCGACGGATCTCTGTTTCTGTGTTGTCCATCTATGATTCTTTGACCTTCCAGCCAATTCCGTATCCAAACAGTTAGTTCCGCCAGAATTCTATGGTGTTGAACCTGCTAACCAGTGTGTTATGTGAAACCTTGTGTCTTTCTCAAGTCCAAGTTAATGATTTCAATGCACAAAGCCATGCTGACTCTCCCTATTCATTTCTTGCCTTTCCAATGACATGTAAATCCTGTCCCTGAGAATCCCTTCCAACAACTTCTCTGCCACTGATTTCAGGCTCACCAGTCTATAGTTATCTGGCTTTTCCTTACCACTTTTCTCAAATAATGGCACCTCACCTTCCAGCACCTCACCTGTGGCGATCGATGATACAAATATCGCAGCGAGGGGCCCAGCAAAAGGTTCCCTAATTACCCACAAAGTTCTGGGATACACCTGATCAGATTCCAGGTTTTTATCCACCTTTATGCATTTTAAGACATCCAGTACCTCCTCCGCTGTAATATGTACACTTGCTAAGTTATCACTATTTATTTCTCCAACTTCTCTAACTTCCATATCCCCTCTTTCCCCTCATACCATAAAACTGACATGAAATACTTACAGAATCTCTCCCACCTTCTGCTGTTCCATAGACAATCTTGTTGATCTTTGAAGGTCGCTATTCTCTGCCTAGTTATTCTTTTGTCTTTAGTGTATTTGTAGAATCTCTTTGGATTCTCCTTAAACCTATTTCTCAAAGCTATCTCATGTCCCCGTTTTTGCCTTCTGGTTTCCCGCGAGTATACTCCTACTGCCCTTATAGTCCTCTAGGGATTCACACAGTGGTCTGTACCTGCCATATCCTTCCTTCATTTTCTTGAGCAGAGCCTCAATTTCGCAGGCCACGCAGCATTCTCGACGCCTCCCAGCCTTGGCCTTAACTGGAACATACTGTCTGGGTACTCTCATTGTCGCAGGCCTATGGAGGCAATGGCAGATGAGGACAGAGAAAAAATCATTTATCAGTAAAGAGGTAATGTTGGGAAAGCTAAAAACTCATGCTTATCTCTATAATTCGTCTCTAGCCTCAGAATTATCACTATCTCTGCATCAAAAACATCTCAATCTCTGCAACATCCTCCAATCTCTAATCTCCTCCAGTCTCAACACCCTATCTTTAATCATGTCCACCCTCACACATGTCTGTGATGTGCCTTTCTTTAATCCCAGCCTTCAGGATAACCCACTTTTATTTCAGATTCCTGCATCCAGAGCTCCACAATGTCTCGCTTAACCTCTGTCACATTTTCCTCCAAAAAACATTAATCAATCACGTATCATCTATTCTAATATCACCTTCTCTGACCTGGTTTCTATTGTGGCTTGAAATATTCCTATATTACGCGTCTGTAGTCTACATGACAGAAAACGGTTTTGTGGTCCATTGGGTTTATGCTGTAAAGAAATCTCCCAGCTAACTATTTTAATCCCATTTTCCAGCACAGAGCCCATAGACCTGTCAGCCTTAGCCTTGCAAGTGTGTTCCTAAATAGATTTTAAATGCCACCGGGATTTCTGTCTCTCACTCTCTTCCAGACAGTGAGGTTTAGTGCAACTGTTGCTCTATGCTATCACCCACAGGGTTCAGAGCAGCTGGGTCTGTGCGAACCAGGATGGTTCAAGGAATGGGGGACTTTAGTTGCAGCATTTGTGGGGTTTCTTTAACATTAATTGTTCACGTGACATGTGTGTTGCTAATACACATCAAGAATAACTATCCACAATTAATGGACTCTCCTTTTCCACCTCTCCCCTTGCTTGCGCTATGGTAATATTCAGGTTAACCACTACCAGACATCTCTCTCTAATGAGAGAGCAGCCCTATGGTCGGGTAGGACAATGCTGACTTGATCTTTTACACAATGATGCCACTGGGCCTCGACGGTGGGGAGAGGGAATGCTGAAGGTGGTAGATGGGAAACCACTCTGGCACATTGCTTTATCCTGGAGAATGTTCACTTTCTTTAATATTGCTGGGGGGGAGGGGGGGGAGGGGGGGAGGGGGGGAGTGCACTGATGCAAGCAAGTGGAGAATGTTCCAACACAACCCTGATGTGTACCTTATAGAGAGCAAACAGACATTGGGGAATCAGCGGTTTGGAAAAACTGAGATTGTTTTCCTTGTAGCAAAGGAAATTTGGGGAGCTGTGATAAAGCGGTTTACAAAAGTTACACGTTAGATCAAGTAGATTGGATGGGGAGGTGTTTGTGCAGTGTGTCCAGGAAGCTTTTCTAACTCAGTATGTCGATTGTCCGACCAGAGGGGAGGCCATTTTGGATTTGGTATTCGGTAATGAACCGGGACAAGTGATGGGCTTGTTAGTGGGTAAACATTTTGCTGATGGTGATAACAATTCTGTGACTTTCACCTTGGTTATGGAGAGAGATAGGTGCGTGCAACAGGGTAGGTTTTACAATTGGGGGAAGGGTAATTACGATGCTGTAAGACAGGATCTGATGAGCATAAGTTGGGAGCATAAGCTGTCAGGGAAGGATGTCGTGGAAATGTGGAACTTCTTCAAGGAACAGATACGACGTGTCCTTGATATGTATGTACCTGTCAGGCAGGAAAGAAATGTTCGTGTGAGGGAACCTTGGTTGACGAGGGAGATTGAATGTCTTGTAAAGAGGAAGAAGGAGGCTTACAAAAGGTTGAGGAAACAGGTTTCAGACAGAGCAGTGGAGGGATACAGGATAGCCAGAAGGGAGCTGAAGAAAGGGATGAGGAGAGCTAAGAGAGGGCATGAAAAATCTTTGGCGGATAGGGTTAAGGATAACATTTTATGCGTATGTGAGAAACATGAGAATGACGAGAACGAGGGTAGGTCCAATCATAGACAGTATTGGGAGACTGTGTATTGAGTCGGAAGAGATAGGAGAGGTCTTGAATGAGTACTTCTCTTCAGTATTTACGAATGAGAGGGACCGTATTGTTGAAGAGGAGAGTGTGAAACGGACTGGTAAACTAGAGGAGATACTTGTTAGGAAGGAAGATGTGTTGGACATTTTGAACAACTTGAGGATAGACAAGACCCCGGGCCTGATGGGTTATATCCTAGGATTATGTGGGAAGCAAGAGAGGAAATTGCAGTACATTTGGCAATGATCTTTTCATCTTCACTGTCAACGGGGGGAGTACCAGGGGACTGGAGAGTGGCGAATGTTGTGCCCCTGTTCAAAAAAGGGGATAGGGATAACCCCGGGAATTACAGCCCAGTTAGTCTTATTTCGGTGGTAGGTAAAGTAAAGGAAAGGGTACTGAGGGATAGGATTTATGAGTTTCTGGAAAGACACTGCTTGATTAGGGACAGCCAGCACGGATTTGTGAAGGGTAGGTATTGCCTTACAAGTCTTATTGAATTCTTTGAGGAGGTGACCAAGCATGTGGATGAGGGTAAAGCAGTGGATGTAGTATACATGGATTTTAGTAAGGCATTTGATAAGGTTCCCCATGGTAGGCTTATGCGGAAAGTCAGGAGGCATGGGATAGAGGGAAATTTGGCCAATTGGATAGAAAACTGGCTAACCGGTCGAAGTCAGAGAGTGGTGGTAGATGGTAAATATTCAGCCTGGAGCCCAGTTACAAGTGGAGTTCCGCAGGGATCAGTTCTGGGTCCTCTGCTGTTCGTAATTCTTTTTAATGACTTGGATGAGGGAGTCGAAGGGTGGGTCAGTAAATTTGCAGATGATACGAAGATTGGTGGAGTTGTGGATAGTGAGGAGGGCTGTTGTCGGCTGCAAAGGGACTTAGATATGATGCAGAGCTGGGCTGAGGAGTGGCAGATGGAGTTCAACCCTGCCAAGTGTGAGGTTGTCCATTTTGGAAAGACAAATAAGAATGCAGAATACAGGGTTAACTGTAGGGTTCTTAGTGAGGTGGAGGAACAGAGGGATCTTGGGGTCTATGTTCATAGATGTTTGAAAGTTGCCACTCAGGTGGCTAGAGCTTGTAAGAAGGCCTATGGTGTATTAGCGTTCATTAGCAGAGGGATTGAATTCAAGAGTCGTGAAGTGATGTTGCAACTGTACAGGACTTTGGTTAGGCTACATTTGGAGTACTGTGTGCAGTTCTGGTCGCCACACTTTAGGAAAGATGTGGAAGCTTTGGAGAGGGTGCAGAGAAGATTTACCAGGATGTTGCCTGGAATGGAGAATAGGTCGTACGTGGATAGGTTGAGAGTGCTCGGTCTTTTCTCGTTGGAACGGCGAAGGATGAGGGGTGACTTGATAGAGGTTTATAAGATGATCAGAGGAATAGATAGAGTAGACAGTCAGAAACTTTTTCCCCGGGTACAACAGAGTGTTACAAGGGGACATAAATTTAAGGTGAAGGGTGGAAGGTATAGGGGAGATGTCAGGGGTGGGTTCTTAACCCAGACAGTGGTGGGGGCATGGAATGCGCTGCCTGTGGGAGTGGTAGAGTCAGAATCTTTGGTGACCTTTAAGCGGCAATTGGATAGGTACATGGACGGGTGCTTAAGCTAGGACATATGTTCGGCACAACATCGTGGGCCGAAGGGCCTGTTCTGTGCTGTATTGTTCTATGTTCTATGTTATAATAATAAACCTTACACCCATCAGCTCATTATACAAGGATTACAGGACACATGTTGAAGATTTGGTAAGATCTATTCAGAGGATGGTTTGATTCAAAGGAGAACTTTTATTCCGCAAATGGGATTGATCTGGAACAGAATACTCTCACACAATATGATTATCCTGGTCCTGATGAATGGAGTAATTCTGTCAGAGTTTGGCGTTACAATGACTGAGATTACCATCTGAATATCTGCCTGCAATACAAGTTTATAAAATCCGTCACTGTCAGTTCAGGTTTGAAACCCATACAAACCCCTCCTCCTGGCCCAGGATGACTGTACAATTCACCCCTGGCGGAGGTTAGCAGGCACTTCAAGGGCAAATCTATGTGGGTTTCTAGGAGTTTCCACCTTGGGACTTCATGTGACTGAACATGGGACAGAATATCCCAAGGTTGAGTGAGATATGGAGAGCAGGATTTGTTTCCTTTTCTTTCTTTCTGTGCTGCCTCTGTGCCTCCTCAATAAAACATGGGGTGTGAAAGACTCATGCAGCTTGATGGGCAAGATGCCTCCATTCTGACCAATGGGCAGCAAGCTCCTCCCAGTCAAGAAACAGTGTCCCTGAAAGATAGCAACTGCGCATGCTTCCCACTGCCCAGTGCTCACAGTACATGTTTCGAATAATGAGGGGGGAAATCTCCTAGAAAAGGCATAACAGGAAAGTTCCAAAAGGATTATAAATAGTTTACAGAGAGATATTCACAGGAAACGTGGGCAACAAGTTGGCAAATAGAGTATAACTTGGGATAAACTGTAGAAAGCTGCACCACAAAGGGACTGGGGGAAAATGAGCAGGAAACACAGAAAGCTAGCACACAGTTACAACATGGAATCAGGAAGGGGAATGGAATGCTGTCCCTTATTTCAAAGAGTTTGCAATATAAGAGTTTGGAGTATATACCTTAGGGCAACTAAACAAATGGCGAGTGAGACCACATCTGGAGTAACGTGAACAGATTTGGTCGCTTTAGTTAACGAAATAGAGCAGTTTATTGGAGGCATTTCAGGGAAGATCCATTGGGATGATCCCTGTTTTGAAGGGATTATCCTGGAAGCAAAGGCTGAATAAGTTGGGAATCTATTCACTGGACGTTGGAAGAATGAGAGGTGATCTCTTTGAAACATACAGGATTCTGTCGAGGTTTGACAGAGTAAATATGGAGAGGATGTGTCCCATTACGGGTGAGTCTTGAACCAGATTCTGGGTCAGTCGCGGAATCAAGGGTTCTGTTTCATATTTGTCGAGTTAAAGGCAACACCGACACAGGTTAGGGTTTCAGTATCAATGGAGCTGGGGTGAGAAGGAGACGAGCAACGTTTTAGAAATTGGAATTCCTGGTGTTTGTGATTGTGTAGATGTCTGATCAGAAGGTCACCTTGGGGTCAGATATGAAAACAATATTGAGAAGAATGTAGTTTTGCCTCAGACACTTCCCAGTGAGAGGGAGGGACACAGCAGTAAGGGAAATGAATTTGGAATAGCAACTGAAGGCAATGGGTTTAACAATTACAGTGTTTCATTGGAGTGAATTGCAGCCATTGGAAGCGTGGTATGCAGTTTGATAGTGGAGTAATGGAGACGAATGATGGGGAGGGAGAGCTGGACATTGTCAGTGCACATGTGAAACCTAACACGATGCTTTTGGGCGGTTACCTCCTGGCAGTATGTAGGTGAGAAACAGGACGGACCAAGGATAAATCCTGGAGGGACACCAAATACAATGAATTCAGAAAGGAAAGGGAGAGTGGAGATGGAGCAGGATTTTCCAATGATGGTGAGGTCAAATATTAGGTTTTAGCAGAATGGGGGAGAAGGACATAACCAGAAAAGACAGACAGACAGATCATGGAACAATATCTGTGAATTGCAAGGCGGGGGGGGGCGGGGGGGGGAAGGGGGAGAACGATGACAAGCAGGAGGATGAGACAGAGATTTGCAATGTCCATGATTTAGCTACACTAGGGTAAATGGTCAAGATGACCTCTAATAAGGCTTGACAAGAGACTCTAGGAAATGCAAGTTTAGGACTAAAATGAGGAGCACCTTGTGAGGCAGTTTGGCTCGGTGGGCTAGTGAAGAGGGCGGAAAAAAAGCAGAGGCAGCTGATCGGATTGTCTCAATGTTATTGACAGAGAAACTCCATGTGCTCCTCACGCTTGTTGTTGGAGGGGAGGATGGAGGAGACAGGATAATGGATTTTTTTAAATTTCCAAACAATAAACAAAACCTGTGATAGTGATTCTAAAAATAAGTGAACATACCTGTCGTATTTATCTTTTATCAAGAATATTAAAATATACAACTGAAGTTCAGGTTTGAATCCCAAATCGGTAGAGGGTGGCTCTGAAGTCAAGAAAAAAGTAACTGGAATGAAGAATCTACAGTTTGCCATGGAACCATTGGGAATGTTTTTCTGCCATTGACAATGTCCTTGAGGGAAGGAACCCGACAGTGGCCCATCAAGTCACTCATTGTATTAATCACTGCACAGTCTCAACAAAGGAATGAAACTGGATGGACCACATTACATCTACCAATGCACTAGCAAATACAACCACACAATCAGCCCGCTTGACCCTGCAACTTCCGCCTCACTGTGGGCCAACAACAGCAGCAGAACTGTACTCTAGCCCAATCTGAAATCTCATGGCCTGGTATATCCCCCACTCAACCATTAACATCAATCCAGGGGAATCAACCCTGGTTGAATGGTGAATGCAGGAGGGCATGCCAGGAGCAGTACCAGGCATACCTAAAAATGAGGTGTCAACCTGTTGCAGCTACCAAACCTGCATGCCAAACAGCACAAGCAACACCAAATAGAACTAATTGATCTCATAACCAATAGATTAGATCTGAGTTCTGCAGTTCTGCCACACCTAGTCAAGAATAGTGATGGACAATTAAACAACTCACTGGAGGAAGCATCACAGATATCTTCACCCTTACCGATGGAGGGGTCTCACACACTCATGCAACAGATAAGAGGACAGCCTTAGCAGCGAGTTTCAGCCAGCAGTGCCAAGTGGATGAGCCTTCTCCATTGGTCCCTGACATCACAGATATGAATCGACTTGGTTGAAAACTCATTTCAAATCAGATCAAGAAATGGATAAGCAGTGTAAAGGTATGGGCCCTGCCAATATTCTGGCAATAATACTGTTGGCTGTGCTGCAGAACCTGCTGCCCACCAAGGCAAGTACTGCTCCAGCACTGGCACCTACTGACTTTGCAGAACATTGCTCAGGGATCCAACTCAACCAACTCCCCTCCATCAGTCGACACTCGCTCAGCAGTGAAGTGATGGAAGGCGTCATCAACAGTGCTGTCAAGCACCTGCTCAGCAATAACCTGCTCAGCGATGCCCAGTTTGGGTTCTGCCAGGGCCACTCAGCTCCTGAGCTTGTTACAGACTTGATTCACAAACTGACAAACAGCTGAATGAGGTGAGGATAGCAGGCCAGACCCCCTCCAATACCACTATATCGACTTCAGTGATATCACCTGACCTCACCACAGTCTCAGCTCATTTGCTGAAACTCTCATTCTTCCTTTTGTTAACTCTAGATTTCATTATTTAAACCCACTCCTGGCCAGCATCCCTAATTCACCCTCCTGATAATCTGAAGAATTTTGAAAACTCTACTGCCGAAGTGCTCACTTGTACGAAAACTTGGTTATCAATCAAAAGACTCCCATTTATAAGCAACAACAATTTACTTTCACACGCTTGACTTAATTCCTGGCTGTAAGCATTTCTATCTCCCTGCACCACACACCCTTTTCATATCTCAATGACTCATTTTAGTTCAGACTCTCAATGATGTGTTTATTTTTGAGTTCACCTGTGTGACTGTTTCTATAGACTCCAAGGGAACCTGGTCTGGAATCCCCACTCTAATCCTCTAAGATCTACTTTCTTCCTTTAAGGCATTCTTGAAAAACTGCTTATTTGGCAATGGTTTCGGTCACTGGACACAATATTCTCCATCTGTAGCCTTATGTCAAAAGTTCTCAATAATACTTTTGTGAAATTAAAACCATGATGATTTGTACAGATACCTTCAACTCTTCAATATCGCTGAGCGAATAATCTTTAATGTCTCTTACCCAACCACGTTGCGGGAGCACCTTCACCACACAAACTGCAGCCGTACAATGAAGGCAAACATCACCCTCTCCACAGGCAACAAGGCTTTGGCATTAATAACTGGTTTCTGTGGAAGGAGAAATACACAGTTGATGTTTCAGGGAGTGCAATATTAATTACAGGGAATGAAAATGGTGCAGAATTTGACTGTCAGAAATTGAAGGAAAATGCACTCGCTTATTGGAAAAAAGAATTCTTGACTGTCAAAGATATTGTGGAAAAAATAACCTGATAATGGAACAGCATATGGTCAGGAGCCGTGCAGCAGTGGACAATTCATTTACATTCTTGAAGAAGGGCTTATGCCAGAAACATTGATTCTCCTGCTCCTCGGATGCTGCCTGGCCTGCTGTGTTTTTCCAGCTCTACATTTTTCAATTCATTTACAAAACAGCTCTGAAAGTAATAGTAAAATACTATACAGAGCAAAAATACACCCATGAGAGACTGAGGAAGCTAGATAATGAACAAGTGGACATCAGAGAACCCAGAGGTGAACCAGAGCAGAGTTCACTTTTATGATCCCACAGTCAAAGATGTCTAGCACAGAAACAGACTTCTTCGGTCCAACCTATGCCAACCAGATATCCTAACCTAATCTATCTAAATTCAATCCTATCTGCCACTCCTCAGCCCATCTGATCAATATCCCACTGTACTCTGAGATAACCTTGTTCATTGTCCACAAAACCTCCAATTTTGGTGTCACCTGCAAACGTACTAACTATACGGCCTCTATTCACATCCAAATCATTTAAATGAATGACGAAACAAATCCAGAAAAAAAAATACATTTCTCTGGGTTTGAATGTGCTCTGTGTAAATCCTGCCCTGACTCTTTTTACCAGGGAAGGCTGTACATACACCCCTCTGAACTTTGCCCCCTACAAGGCTGGCGGCCGCGCACGTGTACAGTGAATCATTGCCTCGAAGAAAGATGTCGGCGCTCACTCAGGCCAATTATTCAAAGAGGCATATTCCCGTTTGCTACAAAAAACGGGACTGTAAGTTTCAAACTTGTATTTTCTGATGTGTACCAAATGATTGTAAAACCTCTCAGACCATACCAACACCATTTCCCTCCCGCTTCTTGCTGTTTATTTCTTTCCTTACCAACAGCCCTCTGCACACACACACTCTGAAAATCCGCGCCCAACGCGAGGATGATCACGTGGTATAGTCTAGTCCCGCCCTAATTCACTGATTGGTCGGAGGATCAACTGCCCCACCAGGCCCTCCAGCTCCTCCCCTGCCTTTCCATTGGTCCGCCGCTGACATCAATCACTTCTTCGGTCCAACCTGTCCATGACAACCATATATCCTAACCTAATCTATCTAAATTAAAACATATCTGCCACTCCTCAGCCCATTGGCGCATCTGATCAATATCCCATTGTACTCTGAGATTGTCCACAATACCAACTGCTGGCTGGAGCGTGCGCACTGCTTCGTGGCTTTTGCTGCTGTTTCTCAGTTACAAGAGTGAGGGACAAAGTTAAAAATCACACAACCACCTGATGAAGGACCAGCAAAGTCGTGCTTCCAAATAAACCTGTTGGACTATAACCTGGTGTTCTGTGAATTTTAATTTTGTCCATCCTAATCCAACACCAGCACCTCCAAGTCACGAGTGATGGAGGCATGCATAACATAAGAACAAAAGATCTTGGAACAGGAGAAGGCCGTCCTGCCCTTCGAGCCTGCTCTACCATTCAATAAGATCATGGCTGATCATTTCGTGGACACAGAACCATTTACCCACGTTCTCACCGTATTCCTTAATTAATTATTTCTTTTTTTAAAAAAACTTAGCTTTAAAAACGTTCATTGAACTAGCATCAACTACTTCCCTGGGCAATGCACTCCATCGAGGTCAAGACGTTCCTTCTCAATTCACTCTTAAATTTGCTGCCTCTAACCTTGTGATGAAGCCCTCTTGTCCTAGCTTCACCTGCCAGTGGAAACATCCTCTCTACTTCTATTTTATTCTTTCCATTCATTATTTTATATTTTTCCATTCTTCTGAATTCCAATGAATATAATCCCAATCTACTTTGTCTCTGTTAAGACAAACCCCTCACCTCTGGAATCAACATCGTCAACCTCCTCTGCACCCCGCTCTAGTGCCAGTACATCCTTGAGCACGTAAGGAGATAAAAACTGCATGCAGTACTCCAGGTGTGGCCTCACCAGCACCCACTATAGCTAGAACACTAACCTCTGCTTTTAAACACAATCCCTTCAGCAATGAAGGACAAAATCCCATTTGCCTTCTGAACTGATTGTTGTACCTGGTGACCAACCCTCCTGCAGAAGGATGTTCAGGTGCCTCGGCAGAGCAAATAATGTAACTTTTTAAAATTCAAGTAATAATCTTTTTATTAATGTTACTCCAATCAAAGAGTATGACTTTACATTTATGAACATAATATTCCACTTGCCAAACCATTGCCCACTTACTCAATGTATCTATGTTCCTCGCAAAGTTTCCCAGTCCTCCGCACACTTTGTCCTGCTACTCATCTTAGTCTCATATGCAAACTTTGACACCCTACATGTGGTCCCCAACTCCAAATCATCTGTATCAATTCTAAATAATTGCAGTCCCAACACTGATCCTAGAGGCACACTACTAGTTACTGATTGCCAGCCAGAATAAGGTTTATTTATCCCCACTCTTGGCTTCCTGTTTGTCAACCAATCTTCTATCCATGCTAGTACTCTATCCCATGCGCCCTTATATAATGCAACAGCCACCTGCGTGGCACCTTGTTGAAGGCCTTTTGGAAATCCAGGTACACTGCATCCACTAGGTCCCCGTTGTCCACCTTGCTCGAAATGTCTTCATAGAATTCCAAACGATTTGTCAAGCATGACCTGCCCTTTATGAATCGATGCTCTGTCTGCCCAATGGCACAATTTCTATCGAGATTCCCTGCTATTTCTTCCTTGATAATAGACCCAAGCATCTTTCCAACGACAGAGAATAAACTAACTGGTGTAGAATTCCCTATCTTTTGTCCACCGCCTTTTCTTACAGTTCTTCCTTTTCACTGGAATATGCCTTTGCTGAGCACTTCCTAAAATGTCTTTGAAAACCTTTCACTGCTCATCAACTGTCCCACCATAAAGTCTTTGTTTCCAGTCTACTTTATCCAGGTTCTCCCTCATTCTATTGTAGTTCCCTGTGTTGGAGCACAGGACCAAGGTATTAGATTTTATCTTCACACTCTCCATATGTATTCTAACTTCAACCATACAGTGATCACTTCTTCCAAGAAGATCCCTAACTCTGAGATCATTAATTATTCCTGTCCCATTGCACAGGGGCCAGATTTTGGATAGCTTGGTCCTTGTCAGTTACATTTCATACTGTTCAAAAAAACTATCCTGGATACACTTAATGAACTCCTCAAGGCTACCCTGACTGAACTGGTTCAACCAATCTACATGTAGATTAAAATCACCCATGGTAATAGACATGCCATTTTTACATGCATTACTTATTTCTTTGTTTATTGCCCATCCCAATGTGATGCCTACACACTGCGCCTATCAGTGAATTTCTTGTTAGAATTTTGAAAGCATCATTCCTGTTTCTCCTAATGTACAGCACTAACAACAACTACTTGCATTGTATGGAATCTTTCACAATGGCAAATCTCCTAAGGTGCTTCATGGATGATCAAAACATTGATTAAGGAGAATGATTTTAAAATACATCTTAAAGAAGGATAGAGAATGTTAGGGAGGGTTTTCCACAGACGTCTTCTCTTGACAGCTCCAATTGTGGAGTGACGCAGGTGGGGTGGGTTGAAAAGGGAATGTACAAAGGGGAAATGGAGGAGCTTAGGCAGTGCATAAGGTCTTAAGGATAGAGAAGGTTCCAGACTGAGTCTGTCTGTCATAGACAGTATGGCTGCCCCATGGAGTTTGAAGCACCGCAATGGACCCATGCATGTCATGTTAGTCAAGGATAGTATAACGGTGGCTGAGAGAACATTTGATGAGGACTTGTCTACTGAAGTAGTGTGGGCTGAGGTTAGAGGCAGGAGAGGGGAGGTCACACTGCTTGGATTTTTTATAGGCTGCCACAGATTTCCAGGGAGGGGGAAGAGAGGATTAGCAAAACTACTCTGGGTGGCAGTGAAAGTAACATGGTGGTCATTATGGGGGACTTTAACTTCCACAACATTGACTGGAAATGCTATAACTCTAGTACGTCGGATGGATCAGTTTTTGTCCAATGTATACAGGAGGGTTTCCTGACACAGTATGTCGAAGGGCCGACAAGAGAGGAGGCCACATTGGATCTGGTGCTTGGTCATGAACCGGACTCGGTGTTTGATTTAGTTGTAGGTGATCACTTTGGAGAGAATGATCATAATTCAGTTATGTTTAGTTTAGCGATGAAAAGGGATAGGTACATGCCACAGGTGAAGACTTATCGATGGGGCAGTGGCAATAATAATGCTATTCAGCAAGAATTAGGATGTATAGGATGGGGAAGCAGTGGATGCAGACAATGGAAATGTGGAGCTGGTTTAAGGAACAGATATTGCATATCCTTGATAGGTATGTCCCTGTCAGACAAGGAGGAAATGATTAGGTAAGGGAACCGTGGTTTACCACAGAAATTGCATCTCTTGTTAAGAAGAAGTAGGAGGCTTATGTGTTGATGAGACAAATGGTACAGATGAGGTGATGGAGACTTACAGATCAGCTAGGAAGGATTTAAAGAGAGTTAAGAAGAGCAAAGAGCGGACACGAGCAGTCTTTACCGAATAGAATAAAGGAGAACCATAAAGCTTTTGATAGGTATGTGAGGAATAAAGGATAGGGTAGGAATAGGGCCAATCAAAGACAGAAGTGGGAAGTTGAGTGTGGATAGTGTGGAAATTGGAGAGGTGCTAAACGAACATTTCTCATTGGTTTTCACTCAGCAAAATTAGATTATTGTAGATAATAATGAGGTAGAAGATGTAAGACTAGAAAGGATTGAGGTTAGTTCCGAACAGGTGTTATCAACTCTAGAAGGATTGAAAGTAGACAAGTCCCCTGGGCAAGATGGGATTTATCTGTAGATTTTCTGGGAAGCTAGGGAGAAGATAGCAAAGACTTCGGCTTTGATATTGAGTTGTCATTGCCTACAAGTTCAGTACCAGAGGACTGGATGATTGCAAATGTTATGCCCTTGATCAAGAAGGGCAGTAGAGATGACCCAGTTAATTATATACCAGTGAGCCTTACTTCTGTTGTAGGAAAGGTTTTGGAAAGAATTATGAGAGACACTATTTGTAATCATCTGGCAAACAACAATATGATTTCAGATCGTCAATATGGTTTCGTCAAGGGTAGGTCATGTCTCACAAACCTCATTGAGTTTTTTGAGATGGTGACCAAGCGTATAGATGAGGGTAGGGCAGTTGACGTGGCATACATGGATTTCAGTAAAGCCTTTGATAAGGTTCCACATGGTAGGCTGTTAGAGAAAATGCAGCAACATGGAATTGAGTGTGATTTAGCAGTTTGGATTAGAAACTAGCTTTCTGAAAGAAGGCAGGGAGTGGTGGATGATGGAAAATGATTAGCCTCCAGTGCGGTTATTAGTGGTGTCAAGATAATACATGGTTTGGAGAGGGTGGACGCTAGGAAATTGTTTCCATTAGGCGAGGAGACTAGGACCCGTGGACTCAGCCTTAGAATTAGAGGGGGTAAATTCAGAACAGAAATGTGGAGACATTTCTTCAGCCAGAGAGTGGTGGGCCTGTGGAATTCATTGCCACAGAGTGCAGTGGAGGCTGGGACGCTAAATGTCTTCAAGGCAGAAATTGATCAATTCTTGATGTCACAAGGAATTAAGGGCTACGGGGAGAATGTGGCAAGTGGAGTTGAAATGCCCATCAGCCATGATTGAATGGCGGAGTGGACCCGATGGGCCGAATGGCCTTACTTCCGCTCCTATGTCTTATGGTCTTATGGTGTGCCACTGCTGTTTGTCATTTTTATAAAAGTCTTAGATGCAGACATAGGTGGATGGATTAGTAAATTTGCAGATGAAACGAAAGTCAATGGAATAGTGGACAGTGTGGAAGAATGTTACAGGTTGCAGGGGGACTTGGATAAACTGCAGAATTGGGCTGAATGGTGGCAAATGGAGTTCAATGCAGCTAAATGTAAGGTGATGCACTTTGTGAAGAATAACAGGAAAGTAGAGTACTGGGTCAATGGAAAGATTCTTGGGTAGTGTAGATGTGCAGAAGGATGTTGGAGGCCATGTACATAGATGCCTGAAAGTTGCCACCCAGGTGTATAGTACTGTTAAGGCGGCATACAGTGTGTTAGGTTTCATTCGTAGATGGATTGAGTTCTGGAGCTGCAATATCATGCTGCAACAATACAAACCACTGGTGCGGCCATATTTGGAATATTGTGTGCAGTTCTGGTGCCCATATTTCTGGAAGGATGTGGAAGCATGGGAAAAGGTGCAGAGGATATTTACCAGGATGTTGTGTGGTCTGGAGGGAAGGTCTTATGAGGAAAGGTTGAAAGACTTGAACGTGTTCTCATTGGCAAGAAGAAGGCTAAGAGAGGATTTGATAGAGACATACAAGATGATCAGAGGCTTAGATAGGGTAGGCAGTGGAAGTCTTTTTCCTAGGATGATGACATTAGTGTGTATGAGGGGGCATATCTACAACTTGAGGAGTGATAGATTTAAGACAGATGTCAGAGGCAGGATCTTTACTCAGAGTGGTTAGGGCATGGAATCCACTACCTACTAATGTAGTTAACTCAGCCACATTAGGTAGATTTAAACAATCCTTTAGATAAGCACATGGGTGATTTCAGGATAAGGGAGGGGGATGAGCTGAGAATAGTTCACTGGTTGGCGCAACATCAAGGATCGAACTGTATTGTTCTCTGACTATTGTGCTACAAGAGTTTTTACTGTCTTGAACAGTGATGGATCTTGTATTGTGGGCTTACGAGGTGTCACTGATCTCTACCAAACATGTGCGAGGTAGAGAATGCTGCCTGACCTGCTGCGCTTTCCAGCAACACTGTTTTCAGCTCTGATCTCCAGCATCTGCAGTCCTCACTTTCTCCATGTACGAGGTAGAGTCAGGGCAATAATAAGAGGCTGCAACAGGAGGGAGACAGGTAGCTCCACACAAAACCCGACTCCTTCTCAACTGTTTTCACCACAAAAACCGAGCGCCTTCCAGAAAAGTATCACTATATGCCACCACTTTGCCCCATAATCGAGGTATCTGGCTGTGCACTAAGAGGAGTGCAACAGTCTGGACTGGGACCCTGAAACGCTTGACAAAGAGTCAAATCATCTGAGCATTGAGAGCCCCACCACATTGCATGCAATTTCTCTTGTTTTCACTCTGTTCCTGACTTCCCTTGGTTTTCCTAATGAACCTGCTAAAAGTTGTTATTACACACATCTGCACAAGCTGTGAGTTGAACCCAGGCCTCACGGTCCGAGATTAGGGATATTTTCACCGCGTCACAAAACATCGACTCGAACTTCCTTTGTCCCTTGCCTGCTAAGTCACGCCTGAATCAACTCTGCAATTGGGAGGAAGGGGCGGAACAGGAGGACCGAGTAGTGGCCGGTCCTCTAACCAGAGTGAATGAGGAGAGGGGCCAAAGCATTCTCAGGAGTGAACGCTTCAAGATTGGTCAGAGAGCAAACTATTTTGCAGGAATGATCATTCTCATTACATAGTGGAGCATTGAACGTCTCTCATAAATCAATGTGAGACTTTAAAAAATATTGTAGTTGAAATGTAAATCTGATAACGTACATATTTCCAAACGATTTACACTACTCGAGTAAGAAACATATATTCAAACTCCCAGAACGATTGGTAATTTACTTACCTGGCCGGTATGGTTGATTTGGACCAGACAATTTGCATGTTAGACAGCTCTATAACTATAACTCGACAAAGCAATTGCTAATGACTAATATTTTACCCATCAGTCTGTGCAGATATGAATATTCTCTATAAACTCACTGATAACCTCAGACGCACGCGCAGTTTGGTTTCTATGCACAGCATGCGCAGTGTCACATTGATCAGGACAGAGAGAGTGAGAGACATGGAGATGCTTTCTCCGGCAGCGGCTGCGATCGGCTTCAGAGAGCGGCGCTCAGAGCCAGTGTGTGGGAGCCTCGCTGGGAGAAAAGAGCGGAGAGGATTCACAAATCCCGGATAGAGGTATAAAAACCCGAAAAAGACCCTCAGGCCCGGGTAAGGAGGTCTCTGATCAGGGAAGTGACCCAGAGTCACGGCCGCCATTTGTTTGAGGGAAGAGGGAGCGCGGGCCTGAGGGCCGCCATCTTGAGAAGGTCAAGGTGCAGGAGGGCGGGGCTCTCGGGGTCTGTAGAACAATCAGAGGAAAGGGAAGACCCATTGTTATTGATGAATTCCACGAGCACAGCGTCACTGGGCGGTCCCGCAGGAATATCCTCCCTCAGTCCTGCTGGGATGTTTCACCCAATCAGAACCAGCAGCTCTCCGCCTCTCTCGGCTCCCCTTCTGTTCTTCCTGCAGTATCTGTCCCCTGGAACATTGAGCTGCCTGTCCTGTCGCTCCCTCAGCTGTTGTTTCTGTAATACCTGTGATACCCCAGTCCCACCTTAGATTACTTCACTAAAGACAGGAATGCACCTGATGGATTTTTCTTAACATCAGCAATTGTTTAATACTCACTTACAGGTTTTTAATTACATCTTTTTTGAAACATTTAATTCACATTCAATCATTTGCAATGGTGGGATTTGAACCTGTGTCCAGAGAACATTTGCTGAGTTTCTGGATAAATTGTCTCACAATCATGCCCCTAGGCCATCACGTCGCCTGCTCACCGGTTGCCCATCACAATGCAATATGGATCAAAACCCTTTCTTCCTGCACAATTGTTTGACCCGGCACTCTGGTGATGTGACTCAGTATCTCTCCACGTGGTATCCCTCACTGTGTGGATCTAATTGCTGCTTCTGTTAGCGCCTCTTACTCTTGCAGCTACTCCAGATTCTGAGCCAACAGAACTCTCCACTCCAGAGAGATGAGGCAGCATAGGCCAGGATTGGAGACTGGGATTTTCCGGATCTCTGTGGGGCTCAGTGCCATTCTACATGTATAACTATCACAGCATCAGTCTAATTTCCCATTCTGCCTATTTCTGTGTTTTCTACAGGTACTCAGGGAGTTACTGACTCAATAGACTTGCCAACTGCTGGTTGGGAAGATGGTTGGTCAGCCAGAGAGACAAAGGTCAGAGAGGTCAGGAGCCTTCAATAAATCCTGCCGCCAGGTAAGATCATTCACAGTGCACAGAGCAGAGAGCAATGAGAGGGTTCCAAACATCAGCTAAAAAGACATGACATAGCTATACTACTGGAGAGGAGCACAGTCCAGACACACCCTAGGCTCAGCCACCACCTTTACATTAAGTTTTATTGTATTGGGACAGCATCGGGAGTTTTCAGTTTTCAATCCTGGCGTGTGCTGTTTTGGTGAGCATCAGGACAACAGAGGGGAAAGCAGGCCTCCCACGAGAGGGTGGTAATGCTTCCTGGGATCTTTCCGTTCCCTATTCCCTCTCCAACACTGTAACTATGGCTTTGTCTTGTGGAACTGTGTCTTTAATCACTCTAACTCCTATAACAGTCCCTATCTCTGTCATCTCCTTCCCTCTCAATTACTTCACATATTTGAAACCTCCAGTCAAGATGACCATCCTTAACGCTGTAACTTGCTTCAGTTTCTACAACAATTTCCTCCTCCAATAACTGGAGACACAGGGTCTGTTTCTGTGCGGCATGACCTTTCGGCCGAGGTTTCCGAAATGGAATGAGTGGCGTTTGCCTGTGTTTGGCCCATATCCCTTCAAATCTTCTCCTTTCCATGTACCTGCCCGAGTGTCTTTTCCATGTTGTAATTGTACTTGTTTTCACCATTTCCTCTGGCAGTCCATTCCGTCTATGCACCATCCTCTGTGGATAATGTTGCCCCTCAGCTCCCTCTTTAAATCTTTGCTCTCTCACCCCACGTTTATGCCTCCAGCTTTGGACTCACCTACCCTTGGAAATTCACCTTACTTAGGTAAACCTTTATAAGGTCACCCCGTGGCCTCCTTTGCCCAGGAGAAATATTGACGACAATGTTACCAATATCTCCAACTCGCATTCAATGCTCTGACCAATGAAGACAAGTGTGCCAAATGCCGCTTTCCCCACCCTGCCAACCTGTGATGCCTCTTCCAAGGAACAATGTATCTGCACCCCTTGGTCTCTCTCTCTCTGTTCGACAACACTGCCCAGGGCCTGACCATTAACTGCATTAGTCCTCCCTGGTTTGTCTGAACTAAATTCAATACCTGAATTAAACTCCATCTTTCATTCCTTGACCCACTGGCCCAGTTGATTACCATCCACTTCGATGACTATATTCCCTGCCCACTCTTCCACTAATCTTGGTATCCACAAACATTATAACAGGGATTCCTATATTTTCACTCAAAAGGTTTATGTAAATGATGCACAATAGTGGTCCCAGCACAAATCCTTACAGCACACCGCTGGTCAGAGGCCTCCAGTCTAAACAACAACCCTCTACCACCACCCTCTGTCTCCCACTGTCATCCCATTCTATATCCCATTGCTGGCTAGCTCTCCCTGACCCCTTGTGATCTGCCCCTACTAACTAATGTATCATGCTACACCCTGACCAAGGGTTTGCTGAAGCCAGACACAACGTCTGTTGCTCTGCCTTCGTCTATCTTCTTGGTAACATCTTCAGCAAACTCCAGTCAAGTTTGTGAGACATGTTTTCCCATGCACAAAGCTATGCTGGCTGTCCGTAATCAGGCTTTATCTTTCCAAATGCATGTAAGGCCTACCTCTCAGAATGACCTCCAACAACTGACCCACCCTGATGTCTGGCTCATCAGTCTGTAGTTCCCTGGCTTTCTCTTGCAGCGTTTCTTAATTATTGAGACAATATTATAATCATAGTCAGAGAGTCAGACCGCACTGTTCGGTTAACGCTAACCATACTCAAAACGGATCTCATCCCACCTGCCTGTTCCTGGATCATATCCCTTCAAACCTTTCCTATTCCTGTACTAATCCAAATGTCTTTTAAATATTGTAATTGTCCCCACATTCACCCCTTCCTTGGGAAGTTCATTTCACATGCATCCCACCTCTGTGTGACAATGTGCCCTCATGTACTTTTTTTGTAAATGTCTCTCCTCTAAACTTAAAACTTAGTGCCTTGTCTTGAAACTCCCCTGTCCATGGGAAAAGACAACTCCCATTAACTCTATCTATCCCCCTCATTATTTTATAAACTTCTATAAGGTCATCTGTCAACATGCAGGTTTCAATGAAAAAAATACCAACCTATCCAGTCTTTCTTTATAACTGAAACCCTCCATACCCAG
Source organism: Chiloscyllium plagiosum (assembly GCF_037043375.1). Lineage (NCBI taxonomy): Eukaryota > Metazoa > Chordata > Chondrichthyes > Orectolobiformes > Hemiscylliidae > Chiloscyllium > Chiloscyllium plagiosum. The sequence goes on along the minus strand of NW_028270184.1, from coordinate 28,664,976 downwards.
CCACATCCCAGTAAATCTCCTCCCAACCCTTTCCAGCTTAATAATATCCTTCCTATAACTGGGTGACCCGAACTGGACACAGTATTCCAGAAGAGGACTCACCAATGGCCTGTATAATCTCAATGCGACTTCCCCACTCCTATATCCAAAGGATTGAGCAATGAAAGCAAGTGTGGAAAGCAAGTTTTTTTTTACCATCCTGACTCTCCGTGTTGCATACTTCAAATAATTACGTCGAGAACCCCGAGTTCTACAACACTATCGAAGGTCCTACCATTAATTGTATAAGTCCTGCCCGTGTTTGTTGTACCAAATGCATTATCTCGCATTTATTCAGATTGAACTCCATCGACAGTTTTTCAGCCATTCACACATTTCATCAGGATCCCTTTGTAATCTCAGAAAACCTTCTTCACTGTCCACAATGCCACCCTCCAGTCTAACAGCCTATCACACATAGCTCTCTATGGTAGAAATATCTCTGCTGGGGGTCCTACAATTTCTTCACCAGCTTCCCCCAATGTCCTGAGATACATTTGATCAGGTCCTGGAGATTTATCTACATTTGTGTTTTAAAACCTCCAGCACCACCTTTTCTATAATGTGGACTCATTTCAAGACATTGAGTCATAGAGATGTACAGCACGGAAACAGGCCCTTCGGACCAACTCCTGCATTACGTTTCTAGTCACATTTGCCACAATTTTGCCAATATCCCTCTAAATCCTTCCTGTTCATACACCCATCCACATGCCTTTAAATGTATTTCTAATAGCCTCCACTATTTCCTCTGGCAGCTTATTCCATACACTCTGCAGGAACCAATTGTCATTTAGGTCCCTTTAAAAAGTTCCCCTCGCACTTTAAAGCTGTGTCTTGTCGGTTGGGAAACCCCCAGCCTGGGGAAAAGACCTTGTCTATTGACCCTATCAATCGTCATCATAATTTTAAACACCTTTATCAGTTAACTTCTCAGCTTCCCATATTCAAGTGAATTCAGCCCCAGCTTATTCAGCATTTCCCTGTAGCACAAACCTTCCAACCGTGGCAACATCCTTGTTCATTTTTCTGAACTCTTTCATGTTCCACGACATCCTTCCGATGGCATTGAGACCAGAATTGCACACAGTACTCCAACAGTAGTCAGGCCAAACACTGTTTAGTTCCCTGAGTGCCCCAGTCTTTATCCACAGTAAGATTCAAAGTGAAATATTTGTTTAGGATCTTATCGTTTCAAACAATGAATTGGCTTCATTGATCATTAAGGATACCGGTTTTGTCCCTTGCTCTTCTTTTGCTCTTAATACACTTGTAGAATCTCTTTCAATTCTCCTTAACTTTCGCTGCCAAATCTATCTCGTGTCCCCTTTTTACATTCCTGATTTCCATCCAAAGTGTATTTCTACAGCCCCGATGCTCCTGAAGGGATTCCCTTGAGTCATCCAGTTATATCTGACATGTGCCCCCTTTTGTCTTGACCAGAGCCTTGAAACTCAGCCAGTGTTTCCTAATTCAGTCAGCATTGAGCTGCACACTAACAGGAACACGCTGGCGCTGAATGCTCCTTTTATCTCGGTTTTAAAATATTCCTACTTGCCAGACTTCCCCCTATCTGCAAATAGACTCCCCAGATCTACTTTAAAAATTCATGTCTAATACTATCTTGCTCCAGTGAATAACTTTAACTTGTGGACCAGGCCTGTCCTTTTCCATCGCTATTTTCAAGCTAATACAATTGTGGTGACTTTCCAAAGTGCTCCCCAACTAACACCACAGTCCCGTTCCCCACCTTATTCCCCAAGGGGAGGTCAGGTTTAGCCTCATTCTCCACTTGGTCCATTTACATAATGACTGGGAATTTTCGGAACACACTTAACAAATTCCTTCCATCCAAATGCTTAACTCAGTAGCAATCCCAGTCCAGGTTTGGAAAGGTTAAGATCCCCTACCCTAACAACTTTATTATTCCAACAGGTATCTGAGATTTCCTGACACATTTGCTCCTTCATCTCCCATTGCCTATTGCTGTAGTACGAACGTAGCAAACTGATGACCAATTTCTATTTCTCAGTTCCACCAATATCGCTTAACTGGGCGATCCTGCATGAATACTCTCTCTAGGTACTGTTGGGATGTTTCCCCCAATCAAAACCAGCTCTCCTCCTGTTTTGCCTCCTGTTCTATCCTTCCTGTAGCATCTGTCCCCTGGAACATTGAGCTGCTGGTCCTGTCACTCCCTCAGCTGTGTTTCTGTAATACCTACAACATCTCTTCACTCAGCGAGTCGTTAGTTCATGGAATGCCCTGCCAGTAACAGTGGTGGACTCTCCCTCTTTATGGGCATTTAAGAGGGCATTGGATAGGTATATGGAGGATAGTGGGTTAGTGTAGTTTAGGTGGGCTTGGATCGGCGCAACATCGAGGGCCCAAGGGCCTGTACTGCGCTGTATTCTTCTATGTTCTATGTTCTATGTTCTATGTTCTATGTTCTATGTTCTATGTTCTATGTTCTATGTTCTATGTTCTATGTTCTATGTTCTATGTTCTATCCCAGTCCCATGTTCCCATCCATGCTCTGGGTTCATCTGCCTTATCTGTCCGGCCCTTTGCATTGAAATAAATGCAGTTTAATCCACCAGTTTTCCTTCACTGTCTGCTATGTTCTTGCCTGCCTTGTCTATTTATATTCCTCTCTTGAACATCTGTACCAGCCTCAAATTTCTTTCTGTCCTTACGATTGTTATGGGTCACACAGCCCTGCCAGACGAGTTTAAATCCTCTCAAGCAGCTCCAGCAACTCTCCCCACCAGGATATGGGTTCCCCTCCTGGTCCCAGTTCAGGTGTCTTCCCCACCTTGTCTACTTGTGCTGACACCTTCAGACATCCAGGGACTTGTCCAACAAGGTCCCTGTGTTCCTCAGTACTCCAGGAGGACCTACAATTCATGATGGATATCATTTACTTATTAGACTTCCAACAGTGATCAGAAGTAAACTCCATCTGCCATTACTCTGCTCAGTTTATCATCTGATCGATATCAGACTGCAACCTGAGACCGTGCTCCTCACTGTGGGCAACACCTTCACCTTTCATGTCATCTGCAAACCTACTAATGATACCTTCTCGTTTCATATCTGAGATATTAATGTACATAATAACCAGCAATGGTTCCTGTACAGATCCCTGTGGTACGCCCGCTGGGCAAAGGCTTCCAATCGTGAAAGACACTCTTCACCAATTGTGGATCCAATTTGCCAACTTGCGTTGGATCCCATGGGCCTTTTCCTTTTGGACCAGCCTTCCATGTGGGACCTTGTCAAAGACCTTAATAAACTCCATGTAAACCACATCATCTGCACTGCCCTCATCAATATCAGAGGACAGTCCTCACCAAATCCATACAGACAATCCCGAATGTTTTCCTGTCATTTCGAATATTGATTCACTGTGTCCCTCAGAATTGTTTCCAATAATTTCCTTCCCAATGCTGTTAGACTATCTGCTATGTAATTACCTGGCCTATCCCTGCTGCTCTTGAAGAAAGGAACCACATTAGCTATCGTCCAGTCATTCGGCACTTCACCTGTGGCCAGCAAAGTATTAAATATATCCACCAGGGCCCTAGCAATCTGCTCCCTTCCGTCCCATTACAGCCTGGGATATACTTTATTGTTACTGAGAATTGCTCCACTTTTTTGCCTGTGAATCCATTTAACACCTCCTTCTCATTGATCTTAATATGTTCCAGAACCTCACCATTCCGACTGAAATCCCCGGCTACAATGTATTTCTCCTGTGTGAATACAGATGGGAAGTATTCATTGAAGACCTCACCTGCTTCCTCTGGCTCCATGCACTGATTGTCCGTTTGGTTTCTAACAGGCCCCACTGCTTAGTTGGGGATCCTCTTACTCTAACTGTACTTATTAAATATCTTGTGCCTTATCCTTAACATTATCTGCTCAGGATATTTTGTGACCATTGTTTGCCTGTTCATATTTAAGGAACCCCCCTCCCCCCCGCTTTCTATCTAATGCCTTTGTTACCCATCATTGTTAGCGTCGTCCATTTTGCCTGAATTTCCACAAGGTTGTGAATCCTTGAATATTTGTTCACCCTGTAATCACATCTCTCTGGTGTCTAAATCTCTTTCACCTGTGTCACAAATCCAGCTGCCTTATTGAAGAGACTTTGTCTATGCGGAAAAAAAAGTTCTGTACTCTTTCCCACAATTTCCTATCAGAAACCAAATCGCTATGGTAGAGTTTTAGTTAAACCTTAGCCCATCCTGTTCCTTTCTGCTGGTCTTCAGCCACATCCCTATGCTGTTCCCTTGCGACACCTTTTCTATTTGGATTTGTAAAACACTTTGCTGTGGGTATGTCGTGCAGACCACGTGAGGATTGGCAAGTCGTTCTCGAAAGGACAAGTGTTTGGGTTTTTTTTGTACATCCGCAATGGTCTCATACATATTTAGGGAATGTTAATTATAATATTTGAATTTATTGATTTCAATTTCTGCCATTTCATACGGTGGGATTCAAACCTGTTTCCCCTGAACATTAGCTGAGGTTTTGGATATATGCTCTAGCAATAATACCACTAGGCCATCACTTCGCCTGCTCACAGGTTGCTCACTCCTTGACCAGTTATAGCAGTGCATCATGAAGCTAAACCTATTCTTTTGTCACAATTGTTTGATCCTGATACCTTCCAGCACTCTGGTGATATCACTCAGACTCTCTCCATGTCGTATCCCTAACTGTGTGGGTCTCATTGCTGCCTCTGTAAGTGTCTCTCGCTCATGCAGCTTCTCCAGATCCTGAGCCAACAGAATTCTCCACTCCAGAGAGACGTGACAGCACAGGCCAGGAATGGAGACTGGGATTTTCCAGACCTCTGTGGGACTCAGTGCCATTCTACATGTATAACCTTCACTACATCAGTGTAGTTTTCCATTCTGTCTATTTGTCTGTCTCCTGTAGGTACTCAGGGAGGTCTTGACTCAGTAGACTTCCCAACTACTGGGTGTCTCGTCCATCACCACATTGAAGATGGTTGTTCATCCAGAGAGACAAAGGGCAGGGAAATCTGGAGCCTTCAATAAATCCTGCAGTGAGGTAAGATCACTCACAGTGCACAGAGCAGAGAGCAATGAGAGAGATCCAAACATTGGCTAACAAGACATGACACAGATACAGTGCTGGAGGGGGAGCACAGTACAGACACACCTCTAGCTCAATCACCACGTCTACTTTAACTTACGTTGTACTGAGACAACATAGAGAGTTCACAGTTATTAATCCAGGCCTGTGCTCTCTTAGTGAACATCAGTACAACAAAGGGGAAAGCAGGCCTCCCACGAGAGGGTGGGAATGCTGCCTGGGATCTTTCTGTTCTGTGTTCTCCCTCCAACACTGTACCTATGGTATGTCTTGTGGTTCAGTGTCTTCAATAATTTTTAACTCCTATGACAGTTCCTATATCTGTAACAACCTCTTTTCCATATAGGCCCTCTGCATATTTGAAATGTACCGCATTCCAGACTACCATCCCTATGGCTACAGCTTGCTTCAATGTCTACAACATGCCTTATCTCACTATTCTCATCATCTTTAACTGGGTACAGGGTCATACAGTATGAAAACAGAACCTTCAGTCCAAGTCATCAGTGCTGACCAGGTTTCCAAAACTGAACGAGTTGCATTTGCCTCTGTTTGCCCCATATCCCTTCAAAACTTCTCCTCTCCATGTACATCCCTAAATTTCGTTTCTATGTTGTAATTGTTCTTGTTCCTCCATGTGGCCCTGGCAGTCCGTTCTGTCTGTGCACCATCCTCTGTGTATAATGTTGCCGCTCAGCTCCCTTTTTAAATCTTTGCTCTCTCACCTCCCGTTTATACCCTCTAGTTTTGGACTCACTTACCATTGGCTATTCACCATTCTTACTCCCCGCATGGTTTTAAAAACCTGTATAAGGTCACCCCTTATAAGCCTCCTCTGTCCAAGGGAAATATTGAAGACAATGTTACAAATATCTCCAACTCATATATCAAAGCGCTGGCCAATGACGGCAAGTGTGCCAAATGCCGCTTTCCCCACCCTGTCCACCTATGATGCCACTTCCAAAGAACAATGTAACTGCACCCCTTGGTCTGCATCTGTTCGACAACACTACCCAGGGCTGTACCATTAACTGTGTTAGTCCAAAACTCAACACCTGAATTAAAATCCATCTTTCATGCCTTGGCCCACTGGCCCAGTTGGTCGAGATCCCCTTTGATAACCGTATTCACTGCCCACTACGCGATTAAATTGATCATCCACAAAATTGCTAACGATGACTCTGATATTCTCAACCAAGTCGTTTGTCGATGATGCACACCAGTAGACCCAGCACCGATCCTTATAGCACGCCGCTGGTCACAGGCCTCCAGTCTGAATAACAATCCTCTTCCACCACCCTCTGTCTCTTACTGTCAAGCCAATTTTGTATCCAGTTGGCTAGCTCCCCCTAATCACATATTATCTAATCTTATAAACCAGGATATCATGCTAAATCCCGTTAAAGGTCCTGCTGACATTAGTGTAGACAATGTACAGTCAACACTTCAACAATAACAATCAAGTTAGTGAGCCCTGACTTTGTCGGCACAAAGCCCTGTTGACGATCTTTCATCGATCCTTGCCTTTCCAAATGCATGTGACTCCTGTCTGGCAGAATCACTTCCACAACTTACCCACCACTGACATCGGGCTAATTGGTCTTTAGTTCCCTGGCTTTCCATCGCAGTCTTTCTTAAATAATGGAACAAAGCCATGTTGTTGTCAGAGCTGTACAGCATGGAAACTGACCCTTCAGTTGATACCAACCATAATCTCAAACTAAACTCATCCTAGCTGCCTGTTGCTGCCTATATCCCTCCAAACCCTTTCCTATCCATGTACTTAACTAAATGTCTTTTTAACATTGTAATTGTACTGACCTCTACCTCAGGAAGTTCATTCCATACCTAAACCATCCTCTGTGTAACAATTTGCCCCTTATATCCTTTTTCTTTAACATCTCTCTCTTCTAACCTTAAAAATGTGGCCCTTCCACTTTGACTCCCTCATCCTAAGGAAAAGGCAATGACCGTTAACTCTATCTATATCCCAACTTTTTTTCTTAAACTTCTGTAAGGTCACCTCTCAACCTCCAGGCTCCACTGAAAAAAAAACTCTGCGTATCCAGCCATTTTTCAGAACTCGAGCATTTCATACCCAGCAAGGTCTTGGTAAGTTTCTTCTGAACGCCCTTCAGATCAATAATATCCTCCCTATAACTGGGCAACCAGAACTGGACAGAGTATTGCAGAAGAGTCCTCACCAATGTCTTTACAATATCATAATGACATCCCAAATCCTCCACTCAATGGACTGAGCAATAGTCAGGCATGCCAAGCACTGTCTTATCCATCCTTTGATGCAAGCTCCAAGAATTTTGTACCTGAACCCAGAGGTCCCTCTGCTCTAAAACACTAACCGAGACCCGAACATTAATTGTATAAGCTCTATCCTTGTTTGTTTTACCAAATGCATTACCTCGCATTTATTCAGATTGAATACTATCTACAGTTTTTCAGCCCATTCACCCACATCATCAAGATCCCTTTGTAACATTAGAAAACCTCCTTCACTGCCCACTATGCCACCCGCCAGCCTTCCAGCCCATCACACATGGCTGTCAATGGTCCAAATACCCTTGCTAGTAGCTCCTCAATTTCTTCCCTAGCATCCCACAATGTCCTGTGATACATTTAATCGGGTCCTGGGGCTTTCCATACCTTTGTGTTTTAAAACCACACACATCACCTCTTCTATAACATGCACTCTTTTCAAGTCATAGAGATGTACAGCATGGAAACAGAGCCTTCAGTCCAACTCATCCATGCTGACCAGAAGATTTAAACAAATTCATCCTATTTACCAGCATTTGGCCCATGTACCTCTGAACCCTTACTCATATACCCATCTAGATACCCTTTAAATGTTGTAATTGTATCAATCTCCGTTACTTTTTCTCTCAGCTCATTCCATACACACATCACCATATGCATGTAAAGGCTGTCCCTTCGGTCCCTTTTTAAACCTTTCCCCTCTAAACTTAAACCTACGTCCTCTAGTTTTGGACTTCCCAACCCCTGGGAAAAGACCTTGAATGTTTACCCAATCCATGCCCCTCATGTTTATATAAACCTCTTTTAGGCCTCTGATGCTCCAGGGAAAATAACTCCAGCTTATTCAGCAACAACCCTGGTAACATCTTGTAAATATTTTCTGAGCCCTTTCAAGTTTCACAACATCCTTCCTAGAGCAGGGAGACTGGAATTGCAGAGAACTCCAATTGTGGTCTAACGTATTACTCTTGTTCCCTGACTTCCCCAGTCTTTGTCCACAGTAAGTTCTGGAGTGAAAAATTTGTTTAGGGTCTTAGCCATATCTGCTAATGAAACCCAACACACCATACGCATTCTTAACATCTTCTCAAATTGGGTGGAAACTTCAGGGACACAGGATCCCTCTGTTTGTGTACACTGCTAAGTATCCTGCCTTTAACCATGTAAAGTTTTTCTGCAGAATCCTCCAATCTGAAATCATCCCAATCTTTGTAACTTCCTACAGTCGCTACAACATTCATAAACTGTGAAATCTCCTCAAGTCCCTATATTTCTAATGCCTGCAAAATCCTCCAGTCCCGGAAGCGGCAGGGACAGGCCAATATAAATGCCGGAGGAAACACCACAGAAGCGCTTCACAGGAGGCTCCCAAGCACTGAGGATGTCACCTAGACAGGGGACGAAACGTTTGCAACAAAAACCTCCAGCTCGGTGAACAGAACCACAGCAACGAGCACCCGAGCTACAAATCTTCTCACAAACTTTGAATCCTCCAGTCCCAATATCCCTCCTTAACTCTTGTAAATGCCACTGGCCTCCACTGCCCTTATGGGGAACATTGCAGAGGAGGGAAGGGTTGTAGAGCCCGGGCCATGTTACAGAGGTAGGAACGGCTGCAGAACCTGGAGGATGGTGCTAATGTAGGAAGGGACGTGGTTCCTGCAGGAGGTTAGAGGGACTGGGACTCATAGAACCTGCAGGATGGAACCAAGTATGGGTTGTGGAACATGAAGGATGTTATGATTTGAACCACAGATCATTGCTGATTGAACCATTCAGCCTTTCTTAGAGTCAAAGAGATTTACAGCATGGAAACAGGCCCTTCTGTCCAACCCGTCCATGCCGACCAGATATCCCAACCCAATCTAGTCCCACCTACCAGCATCTGGCCCATATTCTTGCAAACCCTTCCTATTCATATACCCATCCAGATGTCTTTGTATCAGCCTTCACTACTTCCTCTGGCAGCTCATTCCATACATGTACCACCCTCTGCATGAAAAAAATTGCCCCTTAAGTCTCTTATATCTTCCCCTCTAACCATAAACCTATGTCCTCCAGTTATGGACTCCCATACCCGAGGGTAAAGACTTTGTCTCTTTCTCCTCCCCTCATGATTTTATAATCCTCTGTAAGGTCACCCCTCAGCCTTCGCTGCTCCAGGGAAAACAGCCCCAGTCTCTTCAACTTCTCTCTTTAGCTCAAACCCTCCAACCCTGGCAACATCCTAAGAAATCTTTTCTGAACCCTTTCAAGTTTCACAACATCTTTCCGATAGGAAGGTGACCAGAATTGCACACAATATTCCAAAAGTGACCTAACCAATGTCCTGTACAGCCATAACATGACCTCCCAACTCCTGTACTCAATAGTCTGAACAATAAAAGAAAGCATACCAAATGCCTCCTTCCCTATCCTACCTATCTGCGACTCTGCTTTCAAGGAGCAATGAACCTGCTCTCCAATATCTCTATGTTCAGCAACACTCAGTCAGACCTTATTATTAGGTGTATAAGTCCAGCAAAGATTTGCTTTGGCAAAATGCAGCACCTCGCATATATCTGAATTAATCTCAATCTGCCATTTCTCAGCCCATTGGCCCATCTGATCAAGATTCCATTGTAATTGGAAGTAACCTCTTTCGCTGGCCACTACACCTCCAATGTTGTTGTCATCTGCAAACCTACTAAGTATACCTCTTATGCTCACATCCAAATCATTTATGTAAATAATGCAAAATATTGGACCCAGCACTGATCCTTGTGGCACTCCACTGGTCATAGGCCGACAGTTTGAAAACCAACCCTCCAACACCACTCTTTGTCTTCTACCTTTGAGCCAGTTTTGTACCAATTGGCTGGTTCTCCCTGTATTCTGTGAGATCTAACCTCGCGAATCAGTCTCCAATAGGGAACTTTGTTGTACGCCTTACTGAAGTCCATATAGATCACATCCAACGCTCTGCCCTCATCAATCCTCTATGTTATTTCTTCAAAAAACTCAATAAATTTTGTGAGACATGATTTCCCACTCTCAAAGCAATGTTGACGATCCCTAATCAGTCCTTGCATTTCCTTGATCCTGACTCATGCATGTACATCCTATCCCTCACAAATCCCTCCAACAACGTGCCCACCGACGTCAGGCTCACTAGTCGATAGTTCCCTGGCTTTTCATTAATGCCTTCCTTAAATAATAGCAACACGATAGTCAACCTCCAGTCTTCTGGTTCTGATGTCCTGTTTCTAGAGATCTTTACCGGAATGACTGTGCACAGTTTCAGGTTCCCTGGCTGGGAGATGTGAGTTCAGATGTGAACCTATTTGCCCATTCTCTCTGTGTGCCTGAGGTTGACCTGGTCACGCTCTGGTAGAAAGTGCTCTCAATGTATCTGGTAACATCCAGATCCACAGGACTCACCACAGCTCACCTCATCAAAACCTTCGTTTAGAATGTTCTTTATTTTAATATTTTTAAATGACAGTTGTGTGAGATGCAGGAATTGAGGAGTTGTCATTTTTGAAAGAATGAAACTTTTATCATTGACCCTGACCCATGCAATGGGAATTTGTGGATTCTGTTGTTCTCTGCAGACTGTCACTCAGAGGGTTGTATCACCAGGGAATCTGAGTGCAGGTGGTCTTTGCCTGGTAGAGTGTGAATTTACCAGTTTATGTCGGCTCGGACACAGTGTTTCTGGCGAATGTGTAACTGTGTAAATACCTCATCCCTGGTTCAGGGGTGAGTGCACTGTGCCCTGAGCACCAGCAGCTGGGAAACCTCATGCTGTTTGTTTGTGGCAAAATTGAGAATTACAGTTGCAGATCAGAGTCTAGATTAGAGTGGTGCTGAAAAAGCATAGCAGGTCAGGCAGTATCCGAGGAACGGGAAAATCGACGTTTTGCCCGATGTCGATGTTCCCGCTCCTCGGATGCTGCCTGACCTGCTGTGCTTTTCCAGCACTACTCTCACCTAGACTCTATTTGTATGTGGGGCTTGGCACCAGACTGGGTGACAGCAGCTCCCTGACTAGATAACAGGTATGGAGTTTGGAATCCTCCTCCTGTGTTTGACCTTGTGCTATTTCGTTATCTCCCTCTCATGAGTGAGCGTGTCATGTTCTCTAGTCCTGATAGTGTCCGCTCCCTGTAAACCCTTCCAGCTGTTGAACATCTCCCTTCTCTCTCATTCCCTCCAGTCCTTCCAACCTGGCCTTGGTCTCGTATCTCCTGCAATCCTAAGTTACCAATGTTATCGCATTGCATTCCTTTGAGCTTTGTGGGAACAAACCTGCAGTAGGTTTGGGCCATTGGAAGAAAAAGACAATTCCCCCTTCTCCACCTTTGCCAAACAGAGTCTGCTTGATTGTCTCTCTCCCATAAGTTGAAGGAACAATCCTTTCAGCATCCACCCTGTCCATTCCCCTGAGGATCTGTACATTTTAATGAGGACAACTGTCCTCCTGATGACCCTCAGTGGCACAGCACCGAAGTGACATGTTTATGTTCCTCGATTTTCTGCAACTGCTTCCTTTTGCTCTATCCCTCCATCATTCTGAAACTTCCCCCAGTCTGGACAGTGCTCCAAACCACTAATTACTTAGAATGCCCCCACCTCCCTACCTCTGGAAACTCCCCACATTCTTACAATTCTCCTTGTCATGTGAACGCCTCCAGCTTCTACAGTCCTTCTAAATTATTGCATCTCCTACAGCCCTCACCACTCTGTATGCTCCAGTCACTACATTTCTCCATGCATCTGTAAACCCCTCCAGTCCCCTTGAAATATGCCTATCTCTCCAAGGTCCTGCAGTTCCACAAAACATCCCTCTACGTCGAACTTCCACCACAGACCACGAGCCTCCAGATCTCAGTAATCCCCTGCATTTCTCTCTCTTTCTGTTCCCACCTTCAGTCCCGACAACCCTACTTCCACATACAATATCAACAAGACCCTGCAATCCTCCCGAACTGTGTAACCCCCCAAAGGACCTTACAATTCTATCTCGATCACTGACTGCCTGCAGTGATTTGAAACTTCAGCAATTAGAGTCAGGGAATCATAGAGATGTACAACATGGAAACAAACCCTTCCAACTTGTCCATGCCAATCCAGTCGCACCAACCGGAACCTGGCCCATCTCCCTCAAAACCCTTCCTATTCATATACCCATCCAGATGCCTTTCATCTGTTGCAATTGTCCCAGCCTCCTCCACTTCTTCTGGCAGTTCATTCCAAGCGCGTGCCACCCTCTCTGTGAAATATTTGCTCCTGATCTCTCTTTTATGTCTTTCCCCTCTCAACCTAAAGCTATGCCTTATAGTTCTGGACTCACCGACCCCAGGGAAAACACTTTGTCTATTTATCCTATCCAAGCCCCTCATAATTTTGTAAACGTCTGTAAGGTCTCCCCTCAGCTTCCGATGCTGCAGGGAATACAGCCCCAGCCTGTTCAGCCTCTCCCTATAGCTCAAATCCTCCAACCTTGGCAACATCCTTGTAAATCATTTCTGAACCCTTCAAGTTTCACAACATCCTTCGGATAGGAAGGAGACCAGAATTGCACACGGTATTCCAAAAGTGTCCTAACCATGTCCTGTACAGCCGCAACATGACCTCCCAACTCCTGTGCTCAATACACTGAACAATAATGGAATGCATACCAAGTGCATTCTTTGCTATCCTATCGACCTGTGACTACTTTCAAGGACCTCTGTACTTCATTTGAAAAATTGGAGAGACAGATGGAGTGGCCTGAGGTCTTGTGGGTAAAGCTAGTTCAGTCTAAGCGGTTAGGCAGAGCCAGTGAGGTATTTGCAGCGCTGTCTCATGAGTGGCCAGGAGATTACACACATGTTGAACAGGCTATTTTAAGTGCTTATGGATTAGTACCAGAAGCGTAACGACAGCTGTTCAGAAACATAAAGAAAGAACCAGGACAGACTTATGTGGAGTTCTATAGAATTAAACATAGTAATCTTTCTGCAACATCTCCAGTCTCCATGCGTCTCTCTGTCATGATGAGCTGCTCCAATCCACATAACCTTTCCTGCCTGTGTACACCATCAAGTTGATACAACCCTTCTGATTTCTGTCCTGTCCTGCAGACCCGTTTGTGTGAATTCTGCCGACCACTAATACTCTCCCTATCTGTGTAAATGCCTCCAGCCACTACAATTCCCTGTGCTGCGCAGACCCCACCAGACTCGAAAGCCATCGCTATCTGTGAAAGCTCCTTCAGGTCTGTATCCTCCACCGTGCTGAAACCTGCTCTCACCATTGCAACCCCCACTATTTCCTAACGTTGTTGAGTCTCTAAAACCATCCCTATCAGCTTAATCTACTCCACTGCATACAACACTCCCAGTCTGTGTAATCTCTTCAATTCCTTCAATTCCTTCAGTTCCTGTATACCTATGTATAGGTGTGACTGCTTTGTGTCCATTGTACCCTCGTTTATATCTGCAAAAGTCTGTGTTCACTGTAGCACATCCGATGCTCATAAATGAATATGGTCTCTCACAAGCCTCTCTATGACTCTCTCCTCCAGTCTCTACAAGCTTCCCTATCCCTGTTGTATCTTGCAGCATGCACACCACTCACTCTCTCTGACATGCCTGCCAGTGCATAAAATCATCTCTCCTTCTACCTTTATCCAGTCTACAACTTCATCCATCTCCCTGCAACATTCTCCAGTCTATTTCATCTTCTATGTGCTTGCAACATTCTCCAGCCCATACCACCCTCCCTTTCCCTGTAATATTCACCAGTCCATACCACCCTCCCTATCACTGTGATGTTCTCATGTAACGATCCACAGCCCTACACACATCCCTTTCTCTGAAGTCTAATCAAAGATGCTTTATCTCTCTAACTTCCTCCAAACAATAAAATGTTTTCTCCTGTGAACATTCTGTAGCAACTGTAACTATGTTTAACCCTGCAACATTGTCGCGCCCCCAAACATCTCTCCCACTCTGTGACCTCTATCCATCCCTCAAAGGCCCTCACTCGGTGACACGCGCCATGCATTTGCAACAAGGAAAATGGAATTATAGCAGTAACTGAAGAGAACAGATATGATCGAAATGTTATTGTGGAGGGGTGGCTGCAGAATGATCATGACAGCAATGTGATTATTGAGGGGTTGTAGGGTTTCAGGCAGGATCAGCAAAAAAACCAAACAAGGATTTTGTTGTGAAGAAAGGATGCAGTCAGTGCATTAGTGAGACAGCCAATTTAATCTGGGAATCAAAATATAGAGTCATGTTGAATAGACAGCTTCCAACGAGCAAGGGGGATCTGGAAGATCAAGTCACAATCCATGCTCGTTGTTAAGTTGGATACAATATTTTCTTGGTGACAGTAGACAGAGGCATGTGGAGTGGTCAATTTCTGATTGGTCGTCTGTGGCCAATGCTGTTTCACAAGGATCAGTGCTGCGATGTCTGTGTGTCATTTATATCTGTGATTCAGATGAATAGGTCATCAGTTTGATTAGTATTTTGCAGACGACATTTGGAAAGGCATGTAATGATTAGAGATAGTTAGGGGAATTGTGGATAGTGAGGAAGAGTGCTAAAGGTGGCAGCACTATGTAGATCAGCTGGAACGCTGTGCAGAGAAATCGCAAGTCGAATTTCATCGGGACAAGTGTGAAGTGATGCATTTATGAAGTCAAATGGAAGAGAGAAGTGCACTAATTGACTAATTGAAAATATTGATAAACAGATGACCTTGGATGCAAATCAAAGGGGGAGTATGGTATGCTTACCTTCATTGGTCACAGTATTGAGTACAGACGTTTGCATGTCATGATGCGGCTGAATGAAACTTCCTTCGGCCGTGTTTGGAATGTTGCGTGTCGTTCTCATCGCCACACTACAGAAAGGGTGTGGAGATTTTGGGGAGGTTGCAAGAGAGGGTTGGCAGAATGTTGCCTGGATGAGAATGTGTTAACTGTAAGGAGGTTGGACGCAGTTGGATTGTTTTGCGAGAACATCAGAGACTGAGAAATGACTGGGTACAGGTACATAGAATTGGGAAAGGTGTGAATAGTGTGGATGGTTGGAATCTTTCTTCCAATGTAGAAATATTAAAGATGAGGGCGCCTGGGTTTAAGGTGAGCGTGAGAAGTTTTAAGTGAGATGAATGAAGCTAGTTTTCTTTACCGAGAGGGTGGGAGCTGCTCATGAGGTGGGAGAAGTGGCAACGAGAGCAAAGTTTTGAAGTGGCATTTAGACAGAAACATGAACAGACAGAGAATAGAGGGATATGGACCATGTACAGGCAGATGGGATTAGTTTAGAATAGCATCATGGTCAGCACAGCCATGGTGGGCCGAAGGGCCTATTACTCTGCTGAACTGTTCTAGTTTATAACTTCACGGCATCTACCCTGTCAAAGTCCCTCCGAATCCTGGATGTTTCGTTCAATTTCTCTCCCATTCTCCAAAACCCCAATGGGTTCAAGGTCAATCTACTCCACCTCTTCACATTGGAAAATCTCTCCATCTCCAGGATCAGCCGAGTGAACCTTTCCTGGCCTGCCTCCAGTACAAGAATGCATTTCCTTTGGCACTCATACTGTTCGTTATAATCTAAGTGTGGTCCGACTTGTACCTTGCATCGTTTTAGCTAGCCCTCCCTAATTTTAGACTCCATTCCCTCTGTAATAAATGGCAGCATTTGATTTGCCTTCTCGATTCCCTGCTGACACTGTGAGCTACCTTTTTCAGATGGATACACAAGGATTCCCAAAATCCATTCTGCACTCAGTCTGAAACCAAACGGTGTTAGCCTGACAGTAAGTCGGGAACGTGCTGGAATGTGTCATAAAGGATATGGCAATAAATAATAATTGGATGCTTAGGAACAATGGGAGACGCATGATTTTATAAAAGGGGAATATTTTTATATCTGTTGGATTCTATATTTTGGTGTGATCATAAATGGCAGAATAGATAAAGGTGGGGAAGGCTAATTGCGGTAGAGGGATATTTGAAATTTCAGAGGCATTTTGACAAGTTCCAACCAGGGCAAAATTATGACGAGGGAGAGAATAGGGCCCCTGAAAGATCAATGAGGCTGTCTGTATGGAATTACTGCTGATGGGAGAGATACTGAACAAATATTTTGCATTAGGGTTTACTGTGGAGAAAGACATGGAAGTTCAGGAACTTGGGAAAATACATAGTGATGTCTTGAAAAGAATGCACATTAGAGAACAGGAGGTGCTGGATGTCTTAAAATGATAAAGGTTAGATAAAACCTTGGGACATGATCAGATGTATCCCAGCGCCTTGTGAGAAGCGAGGGAGGAAATTGTAGGGCCCCTCCCAGAGATATTTGTGTTATCAACAGCCACTACAGACAAACGAGACTGATGGCAGGGGTGGTAAGTTGTTGGAGGAGATTCTGAGGGAAAAGATCATCATGCTTTTGAAAAGGTAAGGACAGATTAACGATCGTCAGTATGGCTTTGTGCACAGGAAACCATGCCTCAAACCTGAGTGTGGAGGTAGACAAGTGACAGCTCAAAGCAGAGCAGTACACGATGTCCACGTGAACTTTAGCAAGACCTTTGACAAGGTTCTGCATGGCAGACTGGTTAGTAAGTTTAGATCACTCATAACCAGGGAGCGCTCAACAACCGGATACAAAACAGGATTGACGGTAGGAGACGGAGCATGGTCATAGAGGCTTACTGCTCAAACTGCAGGCCTGTGACCAACGGTGTGCCATGGGGTTCGGTGCTGGGTCACTGTTGTGCATCATTTATATAAACAGTTTGGATGATAACATAGGAGTCATGGTTAGCAAGTGTGTGAGTGAGACTGAAATTCGTGATAAAGTGGACAGTGAAGAGGGTTATCAAAGAGTACAATTGGATCAACAGTACTGGTGGGCCAGTGAGGTTAAGACGAACAGGTGGCGAAATACAAGATGTTGTATTGTGGTAAAGCAGACCAGGCTGGACTTGTACAGTTAATGTTCGGGCCCTGGGTAGTGTTGTCAGTCAGTGACCCAGGGATGCAGGTACACAGTATTTTGAAAATAGCGTCACGGGTAGACAGGCTGGTGAAGCAAGCTTTTGGGATGGTTACCTTCATTGGGTAGAGCATTGAGAGTAGGAGTTGGGATGTCATGGTGTGTCTGTACAAGACATTAGTGAGGCCACAGGATTAGCATTGTTGATTATCTGGTAAATATCAACTTGTTCACGTATGTCCATTAGAGAGGGACATCTGACATTCTTACATAGTCTGGCTCACATGTGACTCCAGTCCCACAGCAATATGGCTGACTCTGAGCTGCCTCTGGGCAATTAGCAGGAGGGCAATGTATGCTGGTCCAACCGGTGGCATCCTCAGGCCATGAATGAATCAATGAAAATACATATGTCCATCCCTACCTTTGCAAACAGCTCTAGTTGCAGCAATTTGTCCTGATTTTGTAACATTGTTCAGACCTTTGCCCCTCTCTGTAACACCCTCACCACCTCCAGCACCTTCAATTCTCCCTGTTCCGATCATCTGATTAAACGCTGACAATGTTTCCTCTTCCGACTGCACTCCTCCTGCTAGGAGACTCCCCAGCGAGCTCTTTAATAAATGCGTCCACATTTCTAAACGTTAGCTTCTTCAAAATTGACCGTCCGAAGTGTGGGAGGAGCATTGGGAAGGTGTCGAGAACCTCAAGACTTTCTGTGGGGAAAATGGGAACCAGGAGAAAACAGCACAAGGAGTGTGCTGCCTCCCCAATGCCTCACCCACCCCCTTCCCATGGTCACCTTCTGCCCCAAGTGTAACAGAGTCTGTGAAAGGCCACATCGGTCTGTACAGCCAACGACAGACACCCCCACCCCCAAGAGTGGGAGAGAGTCAGCCTCGTCTGTGACCCACCGCCAAAGAGATGATGAGATAGGAATGTTGACTCCCCTCTCAATTACCCCTGTGCCTTTGTTACAAATTCAAACAATTCCCTGTTAATACAGTGTCTAATAATGTGACATCACTCAGTATCTCTCCATGTGGTATCCCTCGCTGTGGCGGTCTATTTGCTGCCTCTGTCAGCATTTCTCCCTCTTACAGATGGTCTGAGATCCTGAGTCAACAGAATTCTCCACTCCAGAGATATGCAACAGCACAGGCAAGGGATGGAGATTGGGATTTTCGAGATCTCTGCTGGACTCAGTGCAACTCTGCATGCGTTATCCTCATTGCATCAGTCTAATTTCCCATTCTGTCTCATACAGGTAATCAGGATGTTCCTAACTCCTGTCTCATCCATCACCTCATTGAAGCTGGTTAGTCAGTTAGAGAGAGAGGGAGATCTGGAGCCTTCAGTAAATCCTGCAGCCGGTAAGATCACTCACAGTAAACAGCACAGGGTGGAGGTAGTTGACTTCTATATTCAGACCTGGAAGACCGGACATAGATACAGAGCTGGGCAAGGAACAGCAACATTCTAGTTTCATTCCCACCATCTTGTAAGGGTCCTGCCTTCACCTCTGCTGTACTGGTCCTCAATGCGACAGCACAGGGGATCGCAGGCATCAATCCTGGCCCATGCTGTGTTAGTGATCTCTGTCATATCCTCCAGTCCCGATAATCCTTCCTCTGTTTCGAATCTCCTCTAGTCCACACCACTCTCCCTGTCTCTGTCTCTGTCAGGTTCTCCAGTCCCTAACACACTAATTCCTAAGCTTCTCCAGTAGATACTAAATTCCTTCAGACCGGTAAACCCTGACAGCCCTGTCTATCCTTGTAAGCTTCTCCCACCAATACCACCCTCCATGTCAATGTATTTGCCTTTAACCTCTCCATCCGTCCCTACCTATGTAATCTTCTCCAGCTCATACAACCCTTCCTTAGCTGTGAAAAATTTCTAATCTCCTTATCCTTCTCCAATTCTTTGATATTTATCTTGTTAAATTTCACACTCATTCCCAACACCATACCCCTCGCGACCACAGGAACCTCCTTCAGTTTGTGCAACCCTCCCCATTTGTGTAACTGTCTCCAACTCGCAACCTGCCATTCTCCATTGCTTTCCTATCTATGTAGCCTCCAGAGCCTAGAAGCCTTCTTATATCTGTAAATGTCTTCAGTCATGACAACCTTCCATATCTCTGTTAGTATACACAATACTCTCCTAGATAAAACAGCCCCCTCTCTGTGCCTCTTCCTTTCTCCATCCCTATCCCTATCTCCCGAATCTAATCCAGCTCCCTCTATCTCTGTAATTTCCTCCAATCCTCAAACCCCTTTGGCCCACTGACATTTCTGACCAGATGTAACTCTGTTAAATCTAACATCCTCGAGCCTCTGTAACCTGTACCCATCTGTTCAACCCCCCACTCCTGAGGAGTGACTCATGAACATCTGCAGGAGGTTACAGAACAGTTGGAGAGATAGACAGAAATGGCAAATTGAGTTTAATCTGGACAAGTCTGAGATGATGTCAAATTCAAGACGAACGTTAGGATACTGAGGGATATTGATATACAGAAGGATCATGGTGCAAGTCAGTGACTCCCAGAAAATGGCAACAGAAGTGTTTCAGATGGGAAAGAAAGCAAATGGAACACTAGCCTTCATCAGTCACAATGTTGGGTATAGTGGTTTGCATCTGATGCTGTGATTCTATAAAACGTTTGTTTGGCCACATTTGGAGTACTGTGTGCAGGTCTCATCTCCATACAATAGGAAGGATGGGGAGGCTTTGGAGAGAATGCAAAACTGGTTTACCAGCACGTTGCCTGTATTAGGGTTTTTAAGGGTGTGTTAGATGCAAGAGGAAATTAAACAAAGTTGGATTGTTTTGTAAGAGTATCAGAGGCTGACAGGCGAATAGGCACAGGAATATAACATTTGGAACAGGGATAGATAATGTAGATAGTCAGAATCTCTTTTCCAATGTGTAAGTTTCAAATTATAGAGCGCATAGGTTTAAGGTGAGAAAGAGGAAGTTTAAACGAGATGTGTGAGGCAAGTTGTTTTCTACGTAGAGTGGATGTTACTGAAGGAGGACGTAGAAGTAGAAATGTGAGTAAAGTTTTGAAGTGGGATTTAGACAGAAACATAAACAGACAGAGAATAGAGGGATATGGACCCATGTGCAGGAAGAAGGTATGAGTTAGAATATTATCTTGGACAGCACAGACGTGGTGGGCCTGTTGCTGTGCTCTACTGTTCTATTTTCTAACTTCCCAGCATCTGCCCATCAGAGCCCCTCAGAATCTTGGATGTTTCATTCCATTTCTCTCTCATTATCTAAACTTCAATGGATTCAACCTCCACGTCCTCCACCTCTTCTCATTAGAAAATCCCTCCATTCCCAGGATCAGCCGAGTGACCCTTCTCTGGACTGCCTCCAATGCGACAATATCTTTCCTTCGGGCACTCACACTGTTCATAATATTCGAGGTGTGGTCTGACTTGTACCTTGCATAGTTTTAGCTAGACCTGCCTATTTTTAGACTCCATTCCCTCTGTAATAAATGCGAGCATTTGATTTGAATTCTCTATTACCTGCTGACCCTGTGAGCTAACTTATTCAGATTGATAAACAAGAACTCCCTCAACCCTTTCTGCTGTCAGTCTGAAACGAAATAGTATTAGCCTGAAGGGCACCAATATCCTGGGATGTAGATTTGCTAGCACTCTTCGGGGGGGTTTAAACTAATTTGGCAGGGGGATGGGATCCGGACTTGTAGCCAAGCAAGTAGGCTAGCTGTTTATCAGAATGTCCAAGAATGTAGGGAGGCTGTGGGGAAGGTAGCACTGACAGGGAGTACTTGCGGACACAGAGATGGGCTCAAGTGTGTATACTTCAATGCAAGGAGTATCAGAAATAAGGTGGGTGAACTTAAGGCGTGGATCGGTACCTGGGACTACGATGTTGTGGCCATCACGGAAACGTGGATAGAAGAGGGACAGGAATGGTTGTTGGAGGTTCCTGGTTACAGATGTTTCAGTAAGATTAGGGAGGGTGGAAAAAAGGAGGGGGGGGGGTGTTGGCGTTGCTAATTAGAAATGGTATAATGGCTGCAGAAAGGCAGTTCGAGGGGGATCTGCCTTTGGAGGTAGTATGGGCTGAAGTCAGAAATAGGAAAGGTGCAGTCACATTGTTGGGTGTTTACTATAGGCCCCCCAATAGCAGCAGAGATGTGGAGAAACAGATTGGGAAACAGATTTTGGACAGGTGCAGAAGCCACAGGGTAGTAGTCAAGGGTGATTTCAACTTCCAAATTGATTGGAAGCTCTTTAGATAAGGAAGATTGGATGGGGCGGTATTTGTGCAGTGTGTACAGGAAGCTTTTCTAACTCAGTATGTAGATTGCCCGACCAGGGGGGAGGCCATATTGGATTTGGTACTTGGTATCGAACCGGGACAAGTGATGGGCTTGTTAGTGGGTGAACATTTTGGTGATGGTGACCACAATTCTGTGACTTTCACCTTGGTTATGGAGAGAGATAGGTGCGTGCAACAGGGTAGGTTTTACAATTGGGGGAAGGGTAAATTTGATGCTGTAAGACAGGATCTGAGGAGCATAAGTTTGGAGCATAGGCTGTCGGGGAAGGATGTCGTGGAAATGTGGAACTTTTTCAAGGAACAGATACGACGTGTCCTTGATATGTATGTACCTGTCAGGCAGGAAAGAGATGGTCGTGTGAGGGAACCTTGTTTGACGAGGGAGGTTGAATGTCTTGTAAAGAGGAAGAAGGGGGCTTACATAAGGTTGAGGAAACAAGGTTCAGACAGAGCATTGGAGGGATACAGGATTGCCAGAAGGGAGCTGAAGAAAGGGATTAGGAGAGCTAAGGGAGGGCATGAAAAATCTTTGGATAGGATCAACGATAACCCCAAGGCATTTTATGCGTATGTGAGAAACATGAGAATGATGAGATCGAGGGTAGGTCCGATCAAGGACAGTAGTGGGAGACTGTGTATTGAGTCAGAAGACATCGGAGAGGTCTTGAATGAGTACTTTTCTTCAGTATTTACAAACGAGAGGGACCGTATTGTTGAAGAGGAGAGTGTGAAACGGACTGGTAAGCTAGAGGAGATACTTGTTAGGAAGGAAGATGTGTTGGGCATTTTGAATAACTTGAGGATAGACAAGTCCCCTGGGCCTGATGGGATATAGCCTAGGATTATGTGGGAAGCAAGAGAGGAAATTGCAGAGCCGTTGGCACTGATCTTTTCGTCTTCACTGTCAACAGGGGTAGTACCAGGGGACTGGAGAGTGGCGAATGTTGTGCCCCTGTTCAAAAAAGGGAATAGGGATAACCCCGGGAATTACAGGCAAGTTGTCTTACTTTGGTGGTAGGCAAAGTAATGGAAAGGGTACTGAGGGATAGGATTTATGAGTATCTGGAAAGACACTGCTGGATTAGAGATAGCCAGCACGGATTTGTGAAGGGTAGGTCTTGCCTTACAAGTCTTATTGAATTCTTTGAGGAGGTGACCAAGCATGTGGATGAGGGTAGAGCAGTGGATGTAGTATAGATGGATTTTAGTAAGGCATTTGATAAGGTTCCCCATGGTAGGCTTATGCGGAAGGTCAGGAGGCATGGGATAGAGGGAAGATTGGCCAGATGGATAGAGAACTGGCTAACTGGTCGAAGTCAGAGAGTGGTGGTAGATGGTAAATATTCAGCCTGGATCCCAGTTACAAGTGGAGTTCCGCAGGGATCAGTTCTGGGTCCTCTGCTGTTTGTAATTTTTCTTCATGAGTTGGAAGAGGGAGTCGAAGGGTGGATCAGTAAATTTGCAGATGATACAAAGATTGGTGGAGTTGTGGATAGTGAGGAGGGCTGTTGTCGGCTGCAAAGGGACTTAGATATGATGCAGATCTGGGCTGAGGAGTGGCAGATGGAGTTCAACCCTGCCAAGTGTGAGGTCGTCCATTTTGGAAGGACAAATAAGAATGCGGAAAACAGGGTTAACGGTAGGGTTCTTAGTAAGGTGGAGGAGCAGAGGGATCTTGGGGTCTATGTTCATAGATCTTTGAAAGTTGCCACTCAGGTGGATAGAGCTTGTAAGAAGACCTCTGGTGTATTAGCGTTCATTAGCAGAGGGATTGAATTCAAGAGTCGTGAAGTGATGTTACAGCTGTACAGGACTTTGGTTAGGCCACATTTGGAGTACTGTGTGCAGTTCTGGTCGCCTCACTTTAGTAAAGATGTGGAAAAAGTGAGGACTGCAGATGCTGGAGGTCAGAGCTGAAAATGTGTTGCTGGAAAAGCGTAGCAGGTCAGGCAGCATCCAGGGAACAGGAGAATCGACGTTTCGGGCATAAGCCTGGGGAAGGGCTTATGCCCAAAACGTCGATTCTCCTGTTCCCTGGATGCTGCCTGACCTGCTGCACTTTTCCAGCAACACATTTTCAGCTAAAGATGTGGAAGCTTTGGAGAAGGTGCAGAGAAGATTTACCAGGATGTTGCCTGGAATGGAGAATAGGTTGTACAAGGATAGGTTGAGAGTGCTAGGCCTTTTCTCATTGGAACGGAGAAGGATGAGGGGTGACTTGATAGAGGTTTATAAGATGATCAGGGGAATAGATAGAGTAGACAATCAGAAACTTTTTCCCCGGGTACAACAGAGTGTTACAGGGGGACATAAATTTAAGGTGAAGGGTGGAAGGTATAGTGGAGATGTCAGGGGTTGGTTCTTTACCCGGAGAGTGGTGGGGGCATGGAATGCGCTGCCTGTGGGAGTGGTAGAGTCATAATCATTGGTGACCTTTAAGTGGCAATTGAATAGGTACATGGATGGGTGCTTAAGCTAGGACAAATGTTCGGCACAACATCGTGTGCCGAAGGGCCTGTTCTGTGCTGTATTGTTCTATGTGCTATGTTCTATAACAGACTGAAATTGTTAGAAAGGATATGTCAATATACAATAACTGGCCACTTAGAAACACATTTGATAAAAGAGAATTTGTTTTTGAGCCTCTTAGATTTAATTTATTGGTGTGTATATAAATGGCAGAATTGCAAGGGTGTAGGAGTGGTGTAGTGGTATTGGGGATATGGTGTATTTGAATTACCAGAAGCCTTTCACAAGTTTCAATAAGGGCTAAAGAGTGACTTGGTAGAGAATAGGGCCCCTTAAAGATCAATAACGTCACCCATGTGTGGAACCAGAGGAGAGATATTAGACAAAATAGTCTTGTCAGTATTTACTGTGGCGAAAGACATGGAAGCTCGGGAACTTGGAAATAAATAGCGATGTCTTGTGAAGAATCCTCACCAGAGAAGAGCAAGTGCTGGAATATTAAAACGAATAAAGGTAGATCAATCCTCAGTAGCTCATTAGGTCTATCCTAGAACATTGTGGGAAGCTAGGGAAGAGATTGCTATCTCCCTAACAGAGATATGTATATTATGAACAGACACAGTGAGATGTTGGAAGACTGGAGGGCGGCTAATGCTGTTCCATCGCTTAAGGACTGCAGGGAAAACCCAGGAAATTACAGCCCAGTGAGCCCAGTGATGGGGAAGTTGTTGGAGGAGATTCTGAGAGAAAGGAGCTCCTTACATTTACAAAGGCAAGAGCTGATTCGAGATGGTCAGAATGGCTTTGTGAGTGGAAAACCATTTTTCACAAACTGGAAAGACTCTTCGAGGAGGTGGCCAAAGATAGATGAAGGCAGAGCAGTCAGCGTTGTCCACATGGACTTTAGCATCTAGTCAAGAGGAAGAAGGAAGCTTACTTCAGGTTGAAGAAGCAAGGATCAGACAGGGCTCCAGAGAGTTACATTGGGTGGCACGGTGTCTCAGTGGTTAGCACTGATTCCTCATAGCATCACGGACTCCATTTCGATTACAGCCTCAGGCGACTGTCTGTGGGGAGTTTGCGCATTCTCCTCGTGTCTGCATGGGTTTCCTCCAGGTGCTCCAGTTTCTCCAAAGATGTGCAGATTAGGTGACTTAGCCATGCTAAAGTAACCATAGTGTTCACGGATGTGTAAGTTTGGCGCATTAGTCAGGGCAAATGGAGAGTAATAGGGCGGGGGAATGGGGCTGGGTTGAATACTGTTTGGAGGGTTGGTATGGAGGTGTTGTGCCAAATGGCCTGATTCCACACTGTAGGAATTCTCTGAAGGTACCAGGAAGGAAGCTTGGAATGTACTTAGGGCAACTAGAAGGGGGCATGCTAAAGCATTGTTGGGAAGGATTAAGGAAAACCCGTAAGGCAATCTCCACTTATGTGAGGAACAAGAGGATGGCCAGAGTGGGAGTTGGGCCGGTCAGGGGTAGTGGAGGGAACTTGTGCCTGAAGTCACAGGAGGTAGGGAATTTCCTTAATGCATGCTATGCTTCAGTATTCACTACTGAGAGGGGCCTTGTCATTTGTGAGGACAGCGTAAAAAGGACTGATATATGTGAACAGGTTGATGTTAAGAAGGAAGATGTGCTGAGTATTTTATAAACATAAGGATAGGCAAGTCTGTTGGACCAGACGGGATATACCCAAAGTTACTGCATGAATCGTGGAAAGGGATATCTGCTGCTTTGGCGATGACCTTTGCACCCTCACTGTCCACTGGAGTCGTACCAGATGATTGGAGGGTGGTCAATTTTCCTCCCTTGTTCAAGAATTGGAGTAGGGATAATCCTGGGAATTACAGACATCATGTTCTTATGTCTATGGTGTGCAGATTATTGGAGAGGACTGTGAGAGACTAGATTTATGACTCCTTGGAAAACCATAGTTTGATAAGAGACAGTCAGCATGGCTTTGGTAGGGCCAGATCATGCCTCACAAATTTAATTGAATCCTTTGAGAATGTGATAAAAGCACATTTATGGCTCATTCAGAAAGTACAGAGGCATGGGATACAGGGAAACCTGTCTGTCTGGATACAGAATTCGTGGCTCGTAGAAGACAGAGGGTGATGATAGATGGGAAGCATTCAGCCTGGAGCTCGATGACCAGTGGTTTTCTGCAGGGATCGGTTCCAGAACCTCCTGCTCTTTGTGATTTTTTTCAAAATAAATGACTTGAATGTGGATGTGGAAGAGTGGGTTAGTAATTTTGCCGATGACCTGGAAGTTGGTGGAGTGGTGGATAGTGTGGAGGGATGTTGTTGGTTGCAGCAGGATATTGACAGGGTGCAGAGCTGGGCTGAGAAGTGGCAGATGGAGTTCAATCTGGAGAAGTGTGAAATCATGCGTTGTGGAAGGTCAAACTTGAATGAGTTAAATGCAGAATATTTGGCAGTGTTGTGGAACAGAGGGATCTTGGGTTCCACGTCTATCGATCCCTCATAGTTGCCACCCAAGCATATGGGGTTGTTAAGAAGGAATATGTTGCGTTGACTTTCATTAGCTGGGGGATTGAGTTTTAAAGCTGTGAGGTTATGCTGCAGATCTATAGAGCCCTGGTTTCACCCCATTTGGGATATTATGTTCAGTTCTGATCCCCTCATTACAGGAAGACAATGGAAGCTTTAGGGAGGGCAAATTGGAGATTTACCAGGATGCTGCCTGTTCTGGAGGGCATGTCTTATGAAGAAAGTTTGAGGGAGGTAAGGCTTTTCTGATTGGAGTGAAGAAGGGTGAGGGGTGACTTAGTAGAGGTATCATAGCATAAATGGCTACGATGAGTGGGAATAATTTTAAGGTGATTGATGGATGGTTAAGGAGAGAGAGGTTCTTTACACAAAGGCTGTTAGGTGGGTGGAATGCTCTGCCAGCAGTGGAAGGAGAGTCAGATACATTCGGAACATTTAATACAATCTTGGATAGACAAATGGATGGCAGTAAAATGAAGGGTATGCAGGTGATTTTGATCTTACAGTGGATTAAAAGTTGGCATGGCATCATGGCTTAGGGGTTTTGTGCTGTACTGTTCTGTGTTCGACGTTCGTATGGTAAACTGAGTAATAAGCTCAGATCAATGTAAAAGGATATGGCATTCAGGAGGTGCTAGTCAACTGCATACAAAATTGGCTTGATGGTGGGAGGCAGAACGTGGTGATAGACATGTTGTTTTTCCGACTGGAGGCATGTGACCAGCGGTGTAGTGGCTTCAGAGTTGTTGTCATTTGGATAAATGGTTTGGATTGGATATTGGTTTCCTGGTAAGTTTTTTGGGTGATACTGAAATTGGTGGTAAAGTAGACAGTGAAGGAGGTTATCTGTGGTTCAACAGGATGAACAGTACTTCTGGGATAGTGGGGTGAAGAATAGCAGATGGAGTTTAATTAGATAAATGTGAGGTGTTCCATTTTGGTGAAACAAACCAGGGTGGGACTTGTACAGTTAATGTTCGGGCCCTGAGTAGTGTTGTCAGTCAGAGACCCAGGGATGCAGGTACACAGTTCTTTGAGTGTCACAGGTAGACAGGTTGATGAAGCAGGCCTTTGGGTTGGTTACCTTGACTGGGCAGAGCATTGAGAGTAGGTGTTGGGATGTCATGTTGTGGCTGTTCAAGACGTTGGTGAGGCCATTATAAAAGCATTGTAGATCAGTCTGAAGAACTCATCTCGTTCACTTACCTCCTTGAGGGAAGGACATCTGACATTCTAACCTGGTCTGGCTGACATGTGCATTCAGTCCACAGCAATATGGCTGCCTCTTAACTGCCATCTGGACAATTAGCTGTGGGGCAAAGAATGCTGGTCCAATCAGTGACACCCTCATCCCATGAATGAATAGATGAAAATGCATATGCCCCTCACTACCTCTGCAAACACCTCCAGTGCAGCAATCCGTACTGGCTTTGAGACACCGTTCAGGGCCTGACCACTCTCTGTAACACTCTCTGTAACACTCTCACCACCTCCAGCACCTTCACCTCTCCCTGTTCATATCGTGTCATTAACTCCTGACAATGATTCCCCTTCCCACTGCCCTCCTCCTGCTAGCAGACCCTTTGCAATACCTTTAACACTTAATGGTTAAACCCTCTCTCATTTGAGGATTTTAAGTACTTTGTGGTGATCTTTTAAGACTCATCATCTAATATGATCCATTTTGTCCCAAGTGAGGGACTGGTGGGAATTTCTTGCTGAGGATTTTCTGTTTCAATAGGATGTCCTTTTGTTGAGTGTTTTACACTGTTCCTTCAAATGTTTTCCACTGTTCATTTACAGGCACATGTTTCAGTCTGTTTAGCCTGTTTACCTTGGCCAGTTCTCCTCTCAAACTCATGTAATTGGATGTTTTTGTTTCTAGTTGTCGCTTTTCCTATTTGTGATTCATTTTAAAACTTTATATTTCTTTAAACTGCACCTCTCCAGGTGTCATTACTCATTGACTAAGTTTCATGACACAACTGTCGATCTGAGATAATTATGTCTCTAGCCAGTTGCACAATGTGTTATTCAAAGGAACACTGGAAAAAATTCTACAATCTCCTCTTCGAATATCACTCTTGTCAGTGTGCTTGTCAAGATTATGTGAATATTGAAGTTGCACTAAATTATCAAAATGCCTTTATTAAAAATTCCAATGAGTTCCTGTTTAATGAAGTGATGACCAATGAAATGCTGTTCGGTGGCTAAAACTGTTCTGCTTGTGTCCTTGGCAAGTAGCAGTCAGAATTACATGCAGACTGACTCTACTTCATGATCTGAGACCAAATGCGTTCGCTGTAAAGCCTTTGTTATCCATTATTGTTAGCGTTGCCCATTTTGACTGAGTTTCCACAAGCTTGTGAACGATTGAATATTTATGTTACAACTTTTGTTCGCCCTGTAACCATGCCTCCCTGGTGTCTAAATCTCTGTGTCACAAATCAGTCTACCTTATTGCAGACAATTTGTCCATTCAAATAAAGCAAATCATTTACTCTTTCCCAAAATCTCCTGTCACAAATCTATTCACTGATGTATCGCTGTAGTTAAACTTTGTCCCATCCTGTTCCTTTCTGCTTGTCTTCAGCCACATCCCCATGCTGTTCCAATGCGTCACCTTTTCTATTTGGATTTGTAAAGCTCCTTTCACCTGAATACTGTCCCTGCATCCTCTCTGTCAGTTTAAAGCTCTGTCTATAAACCTACTGACATGACTGGTCAGGACACTGGTCCCAGCACTGTTCCAGTGAGACCATCCGAATGGATTATTGTTGTAAATCAAGTATGGCATGTGGATGTCTCTGGCTGGCAGCCTTTCTTGCCCAGCACTAGCTGCCCTTGAGCTGAGTAACTTGTTCGGTCATTTCAGAGGGTAATTGAGAGGCAAACACTTTGCTGTGGGTACGTCGTGCAGACCACGTCAGGATGGGCAGATGTCCATCTCGAAAGGAGAAGTGTTTGGATTTATTGTACATCAGTAATGGTATTTGTAGATTGTCAATTACTATTTTCAAAATTATTTATTTCAAATTCGACCATTTCAGCTGGTGGGGTTCAAACCTGCTTCCCCTGAACATTAGCTGAGGTTTTGGATACATACTCTAGCAATAATACCACTAGGCCATCACTTCGTCTGCTCAAAGGGTGTTCATCCCTGAGCACTGATACCAGTGTATCATGAAACTAAACCTGTTTTTCCTTCATGATTGTTTGATCCTGTTACCTTCCAGCACTCTGGTGATATCACTCAGTATCTCTCCATGTGGTATCCCTCACTATGAGGGTCTAATTGCTGCCTCTGTTAACGTCTCTCACTCTTGCAGCTAATCCAGATCCTGAGACAGCAGAATTCTCTACGCCAGACAGCCGAGGCCGCACAGGCCGGTGATGGACACTGGGATTTCCCAGATCTCTGTGATAGTAAGGACCATTCTGCATGTATAACCTTCACTGCATCAGTCAAGTTTCCCATTTTGTTTATTTCTCTGTCTCCTGTAGGTACTCAGGAAGGTCCTGACTCAATAGACTTCCCAACTGCTGGGTGCCTCGTCCATCACCTCATTGAAGATGGTTGGTCAGCCAGAGAGACAAAGGGCAGGGAGATCTGGAGACTTCAATAAATCCAACAGTGAGGTAAGATCACTCACAGTGCACAGAGCAGAGAGCAATGAGAGGGCTCCAAACATCAGCTAACAGGACATGACACAGATACAGTGCTGGAGGGGGAGCACAGTACGCACACGCCCCAGGTCAATCACCACCCCTACTGTCAGTTTTGTTGTACTGAGACAGCATCGGGAGTGTCACAGTTATCAATCCTGGCTTGTGAGTCTTAGTGGGGAAAGCAGGCTTCCAATGAGTGTGTTGGATCTTTCTGTTCTGTGTTCTCCCTCCAACACTGTACATATACCATCTCTCATGGACCAGCGTCTTCAATAATTTTTAACTCCTATGACAGTTCCTGTCCCCGTGACCTCCTCCCGTCCCGATAGCCCCTCCACATATTTGAAATATACACATTCCAGACTACCATCTCTATCGCTGTAACTTGCTTCAGTGCCTACAACATGCCTTATCTCAGTCGTCTCCTCCAATAACTGGAGAAAGAGCCATGCAAAACAGAAACGGTTCTTTTGATCCAACTAGTCCATGCTGACCACGGATCCTGAACGAGTCGCACTTGCCTGCGTTTGGCCCATATCCCGTCAAACCTTCTCCACTCCATGTACCTGCCCAAATGTCTTTTCCATGATATAATTGTACTTTTTCTCTACCACTTCAGCAGCAGCTCATGCAATATGTGCACCATTCTCTGTGTGGAAATGTGCTCTTTTGGTCGCTTTTAAGTATTTCCTCTCCCACCTCATATTTATGCCCTCTCGTTATGGATTCCCCTACACTGGGGTAGAGACCTTCACTCTTCACCCAACGTATACCCCTCATGTTTTTATAAACCTTTAGAAGGTCACCCCTCAGCCACCTACACCCAATGGAAATACGAAGGATAATGATACAAATATCTCAGCCACGGTCCCCACTGGGACATTGCCACAATGTTCTGAGATACACTTGTTCAGGACCTAGGGCTTTCTCTATCTTTGTGTGCTAAGATCTCCAGCATCACCTCTCCTGTAATGGGGGCTCTTTACAAGACATGACTGTTTCTTTCCTTTTGTTTCCTAGTCTTTGTCCACAGTACGTTCTGACATGAAATATTCATTTCGGGTCGCGCCCATTTCCTGTGGTTCCAGGCATGGATGGTCTTATTGATCTTTGAGGGGCTCTATTGTCTCTCTAGTAGCTTTTTTGCACTTGTGTGCTGTAGAATCTCTTTGGATTCTCCTAAATCTTATCTGCCAACTCTATCTCATTCCCCCCATGTTGCTTTCCAGCTTCTCCAGCCTCTCTGTTTCTGTAAAACCCTCCAGTATCTGTAACATCTTTGTCAATCTATGCTCCATTTGCAGTTTCAGAAAATGCTTCCTGAAGCAGGAGGATCAGAATACTACACAGTACTCCAATTGGTGTCCCAGCAATGTCTTGTACAGCCGTATCATGATGCACCAACCCATTTACTCAATGCTCTGACCCATGAGGGCAAGTGTGCCTAATCCGCTTTCACCGCCCTGTCCACCTGCGATGTCACTTCCAAGGAACAATGTAACTGCACCCCTTGGTCTATGTCTGTTCGACAACACTGTCCAGAGTCCAACTATTAACTGTATTAGTCCTCCCTGGTTTATCTTAACAAAACCCAACACCTGAATTCAACTCTCATCTTTCATTTCTTGGCTCAGTTGATTAAGATCACCTTTGTTAACTGTATTCACTGCCAACTATAACATGTATTTTACTATCCACAAACCTACAAACAATAATTCATATATTCTCGATTATGTCAATAATGCACGTGTGGATCCTGCACCAATCCTTATGGCACACTGCTGGTTAGAGGCCCCCAGTCTGCACAACAACCCTCTCCCACTACCCTTTGTCTCCTACTGTCAAGCTCATTTGTGTTTGTTTGTCTTGCTCTCCCTGATCCCATGTGATCGAACCTTACTAACCAGTGCACCACGCTAAACCCTGTCAAAGGCCTTGCTGAAGTCAGGATAGACAACGTCTACTGCTCTGCCTGCATCCATCTCCTTGGTCACCTCTTCAACAAACTCTATCAAGTTTGAGAGACACTCCTTTGTACGCACAAAGCGGTGCTGACTATCCCTCATCAATCGTTGCCTTTCTAAATGCATGTAACACCTGTCCCACAGAATCGCTTCCAACAACATTGGCACCACTGACATCAAGTTAATTGGTGTTTATGTCCCTGGCTTTCCCTCGCAGCCTTTCCTAAATACTGGCACAACATTAGCCACCCTCCAGGCTCCCAGCTCACCACCTGTGGCTGTCAGTGATGGAAATATCTTTGTAAGTTTCTTCCCTAACTTACCCCAGTGTCCTGGGATATACTTGAGTAGTTCCCAGGGAGTTGTCTAATTTTAATGTGTTCGAAAACCTTTGGCACCCTCTGTTCTCCAATATGGAGTCTTTTGAATACATCACTGTTTATTTCCCTGCTTCCCTGGTGTGTCTTCCACAGTAAGTTCTGACGTGAAATTATTGTTTCGGATCTCACCCATTTCCTGTGGGTTCACACACGGATGGCTTCATTCATCTTTAAGGGGTCACATTCTGTCCCGAGTTAATCTTCTGTTGTTAATATACTTGTAAAATCTCTTTGAATTTCCCTGAACCTTCACTGCCAAAGCTCTGTCAGTTCCCGTTAAGGCCCTCATGGTTTCCCTCTAAACCCACAATGTTCTTCAAGGGATTGACTTAATCCAGCTGGCTATATAGGACATGTGCTCCTTTTTGTCTTGACCATAGCCTCAATATCCCAAGTCATCCAGTGTTTCTCACTTGTGTCAGCATTGTCCTTCACACTATCAGGAATATGCTGGCCCTGAAATATTAATTTATCTCTCTTTTGAAAGAATCCCACTTGCCCAACGTCCATTTATCTGCAAATAGCCTTCACGAATCAACTTTTGGACAGTCTTGTCTAATACCTTCTAGATTGCTGGCAAGTCCAGTTTTGACCTTTAACTTGTGGACCAGGCCTGTCCTTTTCCATTGCTATTTTCAAACTAATAGAATTGTGGTGACTGTTCAAAAGTGCTCCCCCACAAACTCTTCAGCCCCTTTCACTACCTTGTTTCCCAAGGGGAGGTCAGGTTTTATCCCTTTCTCCAGTCGGACCAGTTACATACTGATTGAGTCAGTTTTCTTGAACACACTGAACAAATCCCTCCCATCCAACCTGTGGACACTCTCTGGCAGTCCCAGTCTAGGTTTGGAAAGTTAAAATCCCCCACCATTACAACCCTATCCTTCTTACAGGTATCTGAGATCTCTGACATATTTGCTGCTCAATTTCCCGCCGACTACTGCGGGCCTGTAGTACCGTCATATCAAACTGATCATTCATTCTTATTTCTCAGTTCCATAACAGCTTTACTGGGCGATCCCCCGGAATATCCCCTCTCAGTGCTGCAGTGATGTTTTCACTGATCAAAAACTCCACTCCCCCTACTCCCTTGCCTCCCCATCTATCCTTCCTGTTGAATCTGTCCTCTGCAACAATGATCTGCGAGTCCTGTCCCTCCCTCAGCTGTACCTCTGTAATTCCTGTCATTTCCCAGATCCATGTTCCCATCCATGCCGTGCGTTCATCTGCCTTCCATGTCAGGCATTTTACATCAAAGTAAATGCAGTTTAAATGATGAGTATTCCCTCATTGCCTGCTGTGCTCTTGCCTGGTTATCAATTGAAATTACTCTGTTGAAATTCTGTCCCAGCCTCAACCTTCAGACTGCAGCCTGAGTCCATCCCCCTCACTGTGGACAACACCCTCATCTTTCCTGTCTTTTGCAAACCTGCTAATGATA
This sequence comes from Chiloscyllium plagiosum, assembly GCF_037043375.1. Classification (NCBI taxonomy): domain Eukaryota; kingdom Metazoa; phylum Chordata; class Chondrichthyes; order Orectolobiformes; family Hemiscylliidae; genus Chiloscyllium; species Chiloscyllium plagiosum. Next base: position 28,630,774 of record NW_028270184.1, on the reverse strand, counting down.
TCTTCTGTTTTCACATCCGAGTGATTAATGTCCATAATGAACAGCAATAGCTCCTGCACAGATTCCTGTGAGACACCCGCTGGGCAAAGGCTTTCAGTCACAAAACCAACCCTCCACCAATTGTGGATCCAAATTGCCAACATACCTTGGAGCCCCCCTTCTGGACCAGCCTTCCTTGTGGGACCTTGTCGAAGACCTTAATGAACTCCATGGAACCCATATCATCTGCACTGCCCTCATCAATATTTCATCAGACATGATCTTCCTGTATTAAATCCGTGCTGACTATCCCTAATCAATCCCTACCTTTCCAGTTATTAATTCAAACTGTCCCTCAGAATTGTTCCCAATAATTTCCCTCCCCCTGCTGTCAGACTATCTGGCTATAATTACCTGGCCTATCCATGCCGCCCTTCCTGAACAAAGGAGCCACATGAGCAATCCTCCAGTCATTCGGCACTTCACCTGTGGCCGGCAAAGTATTAAATATATCCACCAATCTCCTTCCTTACCTCCCATCGTAGCCTGCGATAATTTCATTGGGCACTGGGGAGTTCTCCAACTTTTTATGCCTGTGAAAATATTTAATACCTCCTCCTTATTGATCTTACCATGTTCTAGAACCTTACCATCCCAACTCAAATCTCTGGCTACAATGCCTTTCTCCTGTGTGAATATAATGGGAAGAATTCATTGAAGACCTCACCTACCTCCTCTGGCTCCATGCACAGATTGTCCCTTTGGTTTCTAACAGGCCTCGCTCTTTAGCTGGGAAGCCTCTTATACTAATGGTGGTGATGAAATATCTTGTGGCTTTCCCTCAGTTATATCTGCCAAATATATTTTATGACTATTGTTTGTCCCTCATTTTCTCAATTCCCCTTGTCCTCTCTATACATGTGAATGGTTTCACCTGATATTATTGAACTGTATTTCATTATCAAACTCACGATATCACTTGATCAGTATTCGCTAGACTTGCTGCTTTTAATACTCACTCTTCAAGTAACATGCTGGCCCCAAGTTTTCACAGCATCACTTTTAAATACTCCCACTTTCCTAATATCGACACAACTGCAGGTAGTTCCTCCCAGTCTGTTTGCCAGATCCTGTCTAATGAGCACGATACTGATAGGAGACTCAATTGTGACGGGGACTGTGTGGCTGCAGAAGAGACCCCAGGTTGGTGTGCTGCCTCCCGGGTACCAGGGTCAAAGATGTCTCTGAGTCGTTCTTGAATATTCTGAAAGGGAGGGTGAACATCCAGAGGTCATTGTGCACATTGGCTCACATGACAGAGGTAGACAAAGGCATAGGCCCCTGTGAAATGAGTACAGGGAGTTAGGTAAGAATTTAAAAAACAGGATATTGAGGTTAATGATCTCCAGATTACTCCCAGTATCACGTGCCAGTGAGGATAGAAATAGAAAGATAGGCCAGATGGATGTGTGGCTGAGGCGCTGGTGTAGGGGGCAGAGTTTTCAGTTCTTAAGTCATTGGGATCTCTTCTTGGGTAGAGGTGACCTGTACCAGGGGGTTGGATGGCACTGGATGCAGAGGGGCACCAGTATCCCTGTGAGGAGATTTGCTTGTATTATCTGGCAGGAGTTAAACTATTTTGGCAGAGAGTTGAGATCTGAATAAGAGAGGGGGCATCAACTAGTCAGGGAAAAATACATCAGCCATCGAGTGCAAGTTTCCTATCCAGGATATCCGGGGCACAGATAGGGATGGAAAAGACATTTGGTTTTCAGGGCATTAATTTCAATGCACGAAGCCTGACTGGTAACGCAGACAAGTTCAGACCATGGATTAGCTCTGGGGACTGGGATATTATAGCCAGAACAGAAACATGGCTGAGAGAAGGGCAGGACTGGCAGCTCAGTGTTCCAGGATACAGAAGCTACAGGCATGACAGAAGGGCAAGAAAGTGAGGAGGAGGAGTTGTCCCTTTGATTAGGGAGGACATAACAACAATGCTGAGAGACAATATTGTTAAGCGGTCATCAAATGAGGCCATATTTTTAAAAGTTAGAAACAAAAAGTTAATGGTCAGTCTGCTGGGATGGTGTTCTAGACCCCCAAATAGCCAGCGGGTACGAGAGGAGAAAATGTGTAGTGAGTTTACAGGTACCTATAAAAATAATAGAGTAGTATTGGTGGGAGATTTTAACTTCCCATGGATTGACTGGGTCACACAGAGTGCAAAAGAACCGTACGGGGTGGAATTTGTCAAATATGTCTAAGAAAGTTTCCTAAATCAAGATGAATGGGGCTCTACGCTACTCAGGCGGGTGCAACACTGGACGTCCCCTCAGAAAAAGAGGTCGGGCAAGTGACTGAAGTGTCAGTCAGAGAGCACTTTGTGTCCAGTGACCACAACTGTCTTCGTTTTAACAACGTTATGGAAAAAGATCAGACAGGTCCACAGATTCAGGTCTTAAACTGGAACAGGGCCAATATTGGGGCCATTCAGAAGGATCGAGCAAGGGTTGATTGGGTGAAGGTAAAAATCACACAACACCAGGTTAACATCCAGCTGTTTACACAGGAACCTTGATTATCTGAACGAGATGGGTGGGCAATAGTATATTCAGATAAATGGTTATTCGATTAATCGATTCCATGCCAATCCTCTAGGGCTCAGAGTTTTTGGTAATGTCTAGTTCCCATTGAGGTGACTGGGCAGCAGCAAACCATGGGTGAGGCCTCACGTCCTATCAGACCCCAAAAACGCCCCACTGCTCGCCCCCAAACTCTTCGAACACTGCCCCCACCCACCGTCAACATCGCCCCCCCACATGTTCCCAAACCCTTCCTCACCAACCCACGCCAGCCCCCGCCACCAAAACCGTCCACGCTATCCGCCCCGCCCCGTTCCCAAACCCATCCAACACCGACCCACCTCACCCATCCCCAAACCCATCCAACATCACCCTCCGCCCACCTCCAACAGAGCACCCCACCCGCCCCAATCCAATGCAACATCACACACCACCAGCCTCCAATAGAGCACCCCGTCTGCTCCCAAACCCATCCAACATCACCCTCCGCCCGCCTCCAACAGAGCACCCCGCCCACCCCAAAACTCATCCATTATCACCCTCCACCCGCCTCCAACAGTTCACCCCCAACCCCCAAACCTATCCAACATTGACCCACCCCGCCCGCCCCCAAACCCATCCAACATCACCCTCTGCCAGCCTCCAACAGAGCACCCCATCCGCCCCAAACCCATCCAACCTCACCCACCACCCACCTCCCACAGAGCAACCCGCCTGCTTCCAAGCCCATCCAACACCGACCCATGCCAGTCCCCCGCCACCAAAACCGTCCAGTGCCACCCTCCACTAGCCATCCGCACCGTTCCCAAAACCATCCAACCTCCCCCTCAGCCCGCCCCCAAACCTGTCAAACGCTGCCCCTGCCCGCCTCCAACAGTGCCCCTCCACTCGGTCCCCAACCCTTCCAACACTGAACCCCCCCCCCGACCGCCCCATCCACCGTTTGTGCCCTTACCCCAGTTTGCCCCGCCCCCTGTACGCCCCTGCCCCGTCATCTCCTCTCCCTCCTGGGCAGCCGGAGTGGACACCAACAGTAAGACAGCTGCTGCCTTTGGAGGGGTAAATCTCCAAATAGCGCCCGCACACACACATGCACACACACACGCACACATAGCCACACACACAACACTCCTCATGCCTGTAACTGCATACAGACAATGCAGATCTCCCTTTTATATCTGACATCTTCCCCAACTTATAACTCTTATAGTTCCTTACAATATCTCACCTCCTCCACTCCCATCTGTGTTTGAGAGCTCTAAAATGTATTTATTCTCTTTTAAACTTCTGATCACCTAAAACCTCTCCCTTTTTAAATTTGTAACCCCTTCAGCTTCTGTAACTCTCCATATAACTGTAACCAATGACAGCACAGGTCCCCTTCCTTAAATCTCTCTAATTACCATGGTTGTATGTTTTAAATTGGCACTTTTCATTCTCCTTATCCATCTCAGGACTTCCAATCCCTGCAATCCCACTATTTGGAATGCGCCCATTCTCTGCACCTCTTCATGTCCTGGGGGACCTTGAACACTACCAGTGCACCAAAAGTTTATAGTCCCCCACCCAGTTACTGCGAGTCTTCTAACTCTGTGACATCTAACAGTCTCCAGTACCATACAACACTTGCTGGCTGTTAATTTGCATTTGTTGAAGTCTACACGTCTCTGTAAGCAGCTCAGAAAAAGCCCGTTGGACTATACAAAGCTCCATCGTGAACAAGCCAACATCTCTCTATTTCTTTTGCCTTTTTCAGTGTCTGCAACTCTCGCTGTATCTTCCAGTAACCTGCTTTAGTTGCTGCAGGTCTGACTAGCTCCTCGTATAATCTGTTCTATCCCCTACAGCTCCCTCAATCACTGTAACACCCTCTGCTCTGTCTAATTCTCCTCTTTTCCACTGTCTTCCAGGCACAACGGCGATCCGGTAAGAGAGAGTGCGGAATGGGATGTTATAAATCTCAGCTGAGGCTCGAGACCTACCATTACGTGGGAGTCACAAGGGGAGAGAACCTGAGACAGAGCAGCACAAAGCGGGAGAATATAAACCAGCAGGGAGTATCGAGAGCGACTGGGAGTTGGGTTTGGAGAAGCAGCAGAGCAGGAGGCTGTAAATCAGCACCGAGTCACAGAGGGAGTGACCATGTGAGGGAGCAAATTGGAGCAGGAGCATGAGGCTAACATACCTGGGAGGCAGCAAAGTTGGAGGATATAAATCAGCACTGAGGATCGAGGCCTAATCGTGAATGGGAGTCACAGAGATGGTGACCCTGTGAGGGAGCAGATGGATTGGGAGCTGGAGGATTACACGTACCTGGGAGTCACAGAGATGGTGACCCTGTGAGGGAAAAGATGGAGTGGGAGCTGGAGGATTAGACGTACCTGAGTGTCACAGAGACGGTGACCCTGTGAGAGAGCAGAGTGGAGTGAGAGCTGGAGGATTACACGTTGCTGGGAGTCACAGAGATAAATGTCTGCTGCTGGGACGGGCCTGCACTGAGTTTGAAGGAAGTACAAGAGCCATCGCAGAAAAGGCTGTAACTTCATTGGCCGATAATACACCGTTATTAGTGACTGTCAGTAAATTGATAGAAGTTAGCAAATTTATTTTTTCAACATGTGAAGTAAGGATTGAACTCAGAAATAAGCGGGAGATGTGAAATTCTGACCCAATATAATACATTACCCTCATTAAGCCACAGTTGAATAAGGGAGTTAACCATATTGTTATTTCCCTGATGGTAACTTCATTCTAAGTAATTAATTAAGTTACTCTAGACATGTTGCATTTTAAGACATGGCAAGACATGTTTGGCAGATGGAAAATGTGTTCTGTTACATTGGGATGCCATAGCCCCCTGCTGGAGCTCAGACAGTGAGTCGAGACTCTATGGGCCATCTGTAATGCTGAGAGTTCGGGGGATAGCACACACACAGAGCAGATCACCCTTCAGACATGACAGCCGAGAAGAAGAAAGGGAATAGAGGACTGGACAATCGAAAAGAAACAATTAGGGAAGGAAGAATATCCTGAATTCACCTCCCAATTCAGTTTTCCAGTTTGGAAGCTGATGAAGTTGCGGACTGCTCAGGGGAGTGCAGTCGGAGCCATGTCTGTGGCACCAGCAGCAGCCTGACTGTACAGGGAGGGGAGGGAGATAGAAGGAGGAGCAATAGGCACAGGGGAGTCAGGAAATTGAATAAGGTGTCGTGTTTCTGTAATTCCAGGATAGTGGGGTTAAGAATGTCACGATGTCTGCAGACATTCGTCTGGGTAGTGAGGGGTGCAGTGTGCAGTGAAAGGTCATGTCCATGTTGGTAGGAATGACCTGGGTAGGAAGGGTATAGTGGTCTGGGTTTCAGAATTTAGGGAGCTAGGTGGATGGACCTCAAATGTAGCAATCCCTTGGTTACTGCCAGTGCCATGTCCAAGTGAGAAGAGAACTCTGGGTTTTAGGTATATCAGAGTATGACTGGAACGATGGTGCAGCACGAAGGGCTTCAGATTCCTGGGACATTGGGACTGGTTCTGGTGAAGGCAGCAACTGTACAAGCCGGATGGGCTAACGTGACAGAGCTGGGACTGAATTTCTTACGGGGTGTTTGGGATGGATTGAAAATAACTTGGTGTGTGCTTAGGATCCAAAAAGGAATAGTAGCGGAGAATACCAGGATTCTCAAAATAATGGGAGATACAGTTGGTACTAATTTACAACAACACGTTTATCAGTGGAATTTGGAGAAGAAAGAAAGCCTTAATCTGAGGTACTCTGCATGGACATGAATACTCGGGGTGTGGGGAGTTCCAGATGCAGATTGGTGTGTGGAAACCTGATGCACTGAACCCCAAGAGCTGGCTTAAGGAATAGCAGGACGGGGTGGTAAACATTGCTGGATATATAGAATTCCAAAATGCTAGAAGGGAAGGGAAAGGATGAAGGTAGAAGTACTGGTTTTGATTAGCGTTAGTTAAGGAGTCCAAGAGAAAGAGGATCCATCCAAGGACAAAATTAATTTGGCTGGAGCTACAGAACAAAAAAATGTACAATTACACTGTGAGGTACAGTCTGTTGGCCAGCAATCATTGGAAAGGATGGAGATGGCTATTTGAGAGCGAAAACAATACTACAGATTAGTTACATTGAGAAACATAATTTATTGACTGGGTTACTGTTGGTGGACGGTCATGAGGGGTTAGTGTAACTGGATTACACGGAGGAGAGCTTATAGCAGGAGTATGTGTTCAGCCCAAGACAGCATGTACTGTTGGACCTGGTCCTTGGGAAAGAGGTGGGGAAAGTGGATCCAGTATCAGTACGGGAACATTTTGCGGCACAGTGATCATTTTATTGTAAAGTTCAGGATGATGGTAGAGAATGTTATGCAATGATTGAGAGTGAGAAACATTAGTTGACTCAGAGCAACCTTTAATGGGGAAAGAATGAAGCTGGGAAGGTTTGACTGGAACACCAAGTTGGTCAGAAAAATGGGCTCCCTTCAAAGAGGAGATGGCTTGGGTCCATTTGAGGAATTGTCCCTCAAATGGGAAAGGGAGGATGGTGATGGAGAATAACAATAGAATTGGTATCAGATCGAGAATATGATTGGGGACCAGGAGGAATGCTGAAGGTTCAGAGGAAGATAGTAGAGCGGGGGGACGGGAATTATGGGAAAACTGAGAGCCAAAACCGAGCTGTCCCTGAATCCTCTGCGGGAGCCTCATAGTGAGCTTATAAAAAGATGGAGTAAGGCTGGTTCGAAACTAGAAAGAGGATTTATACCTGGAAAAAGATCTCCGCAAGTAGTTCGGATACACTTAGATCCATTGTCGCGAAATGTTTGACTGAAACATTCAGGAGGAGTTTGGATGATTTTTGATACAAAATAAATGTGTACCAATGTGAGGGAAAGAGGAGATCATTACTCAGCAGAGAGCTCAGTTGAAGAGCTGTTGTAACCACGATCGGCCAAATAACCCCCTTCTGTGTCATAAGGCATCTGTGTCATTCAGTGTGATGTCTTGAGAGTCCTCCAAATCCAAAAAATCCTGTTTTTGTAACCTCGTCGATCCTGTATGATATATTCTAACCTCCATCAGCCAATGTAGCCCTCCTGATCCCTGTAATTCACACAGGCCATATAAACCTTCTTTCTCTGGTGTCTCCTCCAGCCTCGATAATCTTTTCTCTGTAGAAAAACTTATCAAATCTTTACAGCTCTCCCCTTCTCTGCAACTACTATGATCCATAGAAACCTAATCTGTACAATCTCCTCTAATCCAATCAATGTTACTAACTGCCTCCTGCCCTGACAGATTGCAGGATCTCCATAAACTCCAGCCACTACAGTGATCATTATATCTCCAACTTCCTCCAGCACTGACAACCCCGCCCATCTCCTTTCTTTTCTCCAGTCCCTACAATTTTCCGTGTTGTGTAACTGACTCCAATGCCTAACCAGCTGTGTACCATCCTCCAGTCCCGATAATGCTCCCGATTCTGTAACCACCTTTTGCCCCAACACAGCTCACTGTCTCTGCAACCTCCAGATTCCAAATCCATCCTGATCTGTGGACACACCCCAGCCCTCGATCTCTCTGTATGATCTACCAGATGTTAAAACTGAAATAACTCCTCAGAGGCCAGTATCCCGTCACCAAATCACCTTTTGTTTCTACATGCACGACACATGGCAGTGACCCACGTTAGCTCAGAGCCGGCTCCTATAGTGAACAGAGCCCCTGGTGCTCCTGTTTATTTTTTTTTTTGAAACAGGCCCTTCGGCCCAACAAGTCCACACCGACCCGCCGAAGCGTAACCCACCCAGACCCGTTCTCCTACATTTACCCCTTCACCTAAGGCTACGGGCAATTTAGCATGGCCAATTCACCTGACCCGCACATTTTTGGATTGTGGGAGGAAACCGGAGCACCCGGAGGAACCCCACGCAGACACGGGGAGAATGTGCAAACTCCACACAGAGAGTCGCCTGAGGCGGGAATTGAACCCAGGTCTCTGGCGCTGTGAGGCAGCAGTGCTAACCACTGTGCCACCGTGCCACCCCTGCTCCTGTTTATTTATGTCAGCCAGGATTCCCTGATTGAACCAGGTTCACAGTCCCAATCAAGGAACATGTATTAATGAGGTTTACCTGACTGACCCCATTCGAATCACTATAAAAACACTCCACGTATCTGTAACGTTCATTAACACCTACAAATCTCATCGTCTCTGAAAGCTCCTCCAGTGTCTCTGTAAAATTATCCAAGGAAAGTCATGTCCCTTTCAGTAGACCCTCCTGTTATCAATCTCCTGCAGGACCAGTGCAAGCTTTCTTTTCTGTTTTCTGTGAACTCTCGATCTCAACGTCCTCCACCCACAATGTCTCTTACTAATCTCTCACCGCTTTCCAAAAATTTGTTCGTCATTTGTGTGTGATCATCTCCATAAGGGGGAAGAGGATTTTGAAGCAGAGAGCTTCATAGGGCACAAATAGGAGTGTTTGTAAATACCAGTTGGTTTACAGAAGTGGGAAGGGTCATGGAATATGAAGGATGTTCCAGAGACTGGCCGTTTATAGGCACAGTGGACAGAATGTTTATTTCTGGTGCAGAGACAGGGAGAGCTCTGTCATGTGATAAATTGTTCAGGTAATATTTTTATCAGGTTTCAGGGAGGGTTTCTCTCTAAATGCTCTTGTAGCCAGAATATTTATCTGGCTGGTCCAGCTCCATTTTAACTTCAACTAAAACTTAAAACTATTCTTGTCTTTGCAATCTCCTTCCACCTCTAGAACAACCCATATCCCTGTAGTATCTCCCAGCCCTTACACACCTTCCTACCTCTGTAACCGCCTCTGGACCCTACAGTCATCCTGTGCTCTGCGCTTGCTGACATCCCTGAATTCGTTACGACCGATTCAAAAAGGCCAATGAAATGGTAGCTTTAAATAGTACGAACCAGGTCAGGTATCTGTCATTATGGAGATGTGGCTGCAGTGGGACCACGACTCAGAACTGGATGATCAAAGGTTTTCCCATTTGTACAGTAAGGACAAAAAAGTCCAACACAATAAAGTAGCGTCGTTTATAAAGAATGGGAGCAGTATTATTGTGATGCTAATCAATGAACACACTGCTCCTTCCGGCCCTCTCCCCTCATCCCTATGTATTGATCCTGTCAGATATTGGTAACCTTTGAAAGCTTCAGAAAATAGCACAGTATAGAGAAGATCACTGTCTGCATTGGACTAGAAGTTACGTTTTCTAAAAGCCCTAGTTCTGTCTCCTGGAGACTATAGGCCTTCAGGTGCAGATCCAGGCACCTTTGTATAATGGTTTGAGAGTTTCTGCCTGTAATCTGTTTCCATGTGTGACTCCCAGATCCCTATCATAACTCTTGGTGAAATAGCAACTTGCCTCACCACTTCTCTAATATTTCAACCAATTATATTTGTGCCTTTTTTCAATCCGGATGCAACAGTTTCAAGTTCTTTCGAACCGCTTGTCTGTCACTCAATAACTGCTCTTGAGGATGTTTAACTTGTTCTCTGCACATATGGGAAAACAGTTTATGTTGGTCAATCCATTGACTCATAATCGAGAGCCACAGAATTATAATAGTCTGTTGTTATAACATGAAGGAAATCGGTGGAATTTAAAAGTAACCATTATGATTTATTATTAAAAACCCATCTGCTTGACTCAAGTCCTTTTGTGAAGTCAATGTGTGTCATGCTTCCCTAGTCAGGTTTCCCTGTGACGTTGATGATGAACATGTGGGTGTACTGTACCTTGATGAGACTTAAAAGCCAGCAATAGCCACCTGACAGCACCAAGTTTTCGGAAAAATAGATATAATGTAACAACTCGTTTAGCTCATTGTCTCGAGACAAAAATCTATTCAGCCAAACAGTTTAAATTCTATCCGAAAGTACCCACCTCCAATCAAGTTTGAATTTAATATATTGACAATCTTAAAAGCCAATGACACAATCCGACGGTTTGGGGTACAAGACTGTGGAAAATTGAACAGTTCAGAGGAGAACTGCCAAGCTACCAGCAGGTAAAGACTGCCTGAAGAATCGCTCTCCTAAAGGTACTTTTATTGATGAGTAATTAGTGAAGCAGAATTCACAAGAAGAAAAGAAGACAGGAATATGGAGAAGAACCGAAAGCTTCCTGGTTTTGAGATAAGAAGTCTTGTTTTGTAAATCTTAATTAGGAGTCTTATCGGGCTAGTATTGTGGAGGGGGAAGGTCAAAGACAGGTTAGAGGAAGAAGTTGTAAATAGTCGTTCGTTTATTATTCCCTGATAGACTTTAAGAAATAAAGTTGTTAATTTTTACTTTTAATAGATTTTGAATCTAGAATTATCACAGATTACTGCATGGGGTAAATCTATTCTCTGTTGCTGGTTTTAATTAAGCAGGAGAATTTATCCTGCATTGTTACACTACAAGCCCATAGCTATGCGTTTTACTCTTTACTGTCCTGTGGAACAGCTGAACCTGCCACTCAGTTCAAGATCGGCATAACATGCTACCCTGACCAGGGCTGCACATATCCTGTGAGAGAACACCAGAAGTAAAGATAGCTCCCTTCGTTTGTTTCCCGTATTCATACAGCTTACTTCCATTCAGGTAGGTGATCATCCCCTATTTTGGGTGTATTCAATCTCATTGAAATACTCACCGAGAGTGATGCTCATCTCCATAGACATCTCTGGTACTACCTTTATTGATGCTGTCATACAGCTGTAATGAACTTACAAATTCCATGTCAGTCATAGGGCATAGAGAAGGAATGGTGTTTTGTGGCACAGAAAAGAAACCGATGTCTACGTGAGAGAAGGGAATTATTACGATCATCCCTAAAAGTATTGTTGAGGCAGATTTGAGGTACTGTAGATTGACTTTCTCTCACATTTCACCAGACTAATCCCTGGCATGATGTCACCATGAGCAGTGAGTGAAGCTCAGTGAGAGAATAAGAGGTGATTGCATTGAACCTTAAGGGGGATGGACAATCACTCATGATGCTCAAAACAGACACTGTTACGGTGATAAATTCCATGACTTTTTTTCACTTGGGTTACATGATTATCGATAGTTTAAGAGCCTTTAAGAATGATCGATCCAACCACCCCCACTCCCTATTTCAATTGAGACAGAGAGAGAGAGAGGGTGGGGGGTGGGGGACCAGGCTTTTGAATAAAATCTCCCAACATTAATACAGTCCAATTGGTGCGTGATCCTGCAATGAACGTCATGTTATCTATCATCCTGACAGCAGCCGCAATACCTTCATTATAAAAGAGTTAACTCTTCCCTGCAGCTTCTGACCTCCATGGAGAACATCGGTGTGTCTTCTCGGAGATGGAATATGCCTCCTTGAGACTTGACACAAAACAGTCGACTTTCCTCCTCACTGCCAGCAAATCGTGTTAAAGTAGCACACGTTCTACAAACAATGGAACCATGATTAACATCATGGAGTCCTCTATCAGTGCAGTCTCGGTTTCATTGGTTTGTCATGTTGGCATATCACTGACACCCTCCTGTTACTGCATAACTATCTCGTGGGGCTGAATCGCCTCCTCGTTGTCTCATGGATGAGATTAAAGTGTTTGATTGGCCTCTGCCTGTTCTTGTTTAACAGCTCGATGTACTGACCCTTCTCTTCCTGTGGAACACGCAGGAGGATTGAATGGGCTGTCCCTCTTCTTGTGGTCGGGGACAAAATATTCTGAATATTGTGTAATCTTCAGTCATCATCCCAACTTCAGATCTTATGATGGGGAAAGACATTGATGGAACAGCTGAAGGTGTTTGTGCTGAGGAGGCTAACTTGAAAGGATTATTGGCCACCAACCACAAACATCTTTCTTTGTGCTCTGAAAGATCCAGACAAGTGGAAGTTTACACCTGATTCCCATTCAGCTCAAATAAGTAGGTGGTCCCGGTGCCTGTCAACTGTCACCAAAAACAACTTTGAATAAATGCAGACATCTAGACACCACAAACTTCTGGGGAAGGGAATTCCCACTTGAACAGCCCTTTGAAAATTTCTCATTTGTGTTCTAACCAATGTTGGAGGGTCACTGTTTCTCTTTCGAGTCCCACTCCTCCACTGGTTACACCAATCTTAAATGCAACCAGCTCAGAGAGGTGGCCAGTGATATAGGTCTCAGAGTAGGTCAATTTCTAGAAAAATATAAGACACAGAAAATTGAACTCATAACAAATGGTAAAATGATAGAGTGACCCAAACGTTATTCTGCTTTGAAATTATTCTTCTCAGACAAGCTACTGGTAGTTGGATTTCTTTCTGGAACAGTTGGATTTGGCTGAATTCCCTTTGTTTCAGGAAGTGGAGAGATTCCATTGAATCCTTACCAGGAATCCTTCTCAAGTGGTACAGATAATTCAGGGATTTTCTGGTCTCACACTTTGCTATCGGGCGGAACAAAGTAAGAGAGAGAGATCAATTGGCTGCTGCTTCTCAGGCAGGGAACATTTTTATCCCTCTCTATGTTGACACATATAATAATGTCAATTGAACAGCAAACTGGTCTAGATGTGCTCTACTGGAACATTTTCAGGAAAACCGGATTATGGATTATAGGCAAGTGCGTCATTGCTCTTGTACACAATTCCTTTCGATCGCAAAAGAAGTCCACATTTTATAATTTGATGACATGCTTACATGTGTCTGGGTAATTTGTAAATAGTCGTCGGTGTCTTCATAGTATGTGTGTTAATATCAATACATCTTTTCCTTAAAGTTTATTCTCTAGCTTTAGTCTCCCTGACAGGAGATAATATGCATCCAGTTGATACCCTTTTCAGAAAGTCATGGATAGTTCAATACAATTTCTCAGCTCAGATCGAAACTCTTAATCCCCCATAATAAAAGGCCGGCATTCCAGGAATGAGTAAAGGGAAACCTCTTTGAAAATCTTCCAAAAGAATTATATCCTTTTATTTTAGATGAGGGGATCAAAATTTCACACAGTGCATCAGGTGTAGTCGCAGCAATGCCCTGTACAGATGCAGTAAAACATCCCTGCGATTAAACCTGATACCTTGTGCCAAAAACAACATCATTCCACTTACCTTCCAAATCACATTCTGCATCAGCGGATTGACATCATATGATTCATGTCCCCGGAACATGGAAACCGCCTGTATCACTAAGTTGTGCAATCGCTCTCCATTTAAATTGTTTACCATTGTTTTATCCTTCATGCCAAAATAGACAACTTACCTTATGTTATTTCTGCTGAAGGTTTGCTCACTAACTCTTTCTGACTGTATCACATTGCAGACTCACTCCATCCATTTGATGACACATTGAATGACCATTTTGTTATCCGAGCTAATTGAGCTCCAAGCCATTCCCTCCCCTTCCGCCAGATCTTTGATACAGATTGTTGATCATTGATGACCCCACAGTGATCCCTGAGGCACTTCATCAGTTACCCCTTTGCAGCCTGAAAATAAACATTTGTCTCTATTCTCGATTTCCTGTTAGCCACAGCTTCTCTGTTCCTGTGTATCCGTTCAGGCAGGTTTAATGGCCACCTCCTGGGTTGTGTCATATACTAAACGAGCTGAATTACTTCATTCTATGTTCCTGTGTAATTCCTTAGAGGGGCAGAATGGTGTCGTCCTATCTCATTGTAACGATTCTACAATGTAACTGTCTCGAGGGGTGGATTGAGCAACTACACATGGGGTAGGAACAGCAGTGTATCCCTGGAACAGACTCGAGGGTGGATTGAGGGAACAACAAGTGGTAAGGACAGCAGTATGTCTCTCTAACAGCCTCGAGGGGTGGATTGAGCAACTGCACATGGGGTAGGAACAGCGGTATATCTCTGTAACAGCCTCGAGGGTGGATTGAGGGAACAACACGGGGTAGGGACAGCATTATAACTCTGAAACAGCATCGAGGGTGGATTGAGGAACAAAACATGGCGTAGGGGCAGCAGGGCTATTTGACTGCACCATTCAGGATGCACATGGCTGATCAAAGTGTGCCTGACCATCCGTCTCCTGTCTGTTCCTAATAAACATTGACTCTCCTGTCCAGCAAAGATCAGTCGCGCTCAGCCTTGAATATCTTCATAAACCGAGTGTTCACTGCACCCTGAGGATGAGAACACCACAGGGACACAACACTAAAGTGAAAGGGACGTCCTTATTTCATTGTGGGACCTGTTATTGTAAAACTGTGTTAACTGAACAACAAATCACCACCTCTTTTCAGACATAAGACAGACTAATTAGGAAAAAACATAAATCATTCCAGACTCCAAACCTGTCCCACATTGCCACTGACCCTGACCAATCAAATATGTATCAAACCCAGCCTCTGCTGCTGTCTCGGGAAGAGAATACCTGATAGCATATCACCACATGAGCATGAAAAAAAGGAGCAGAATGAGGCTATTCGACCAATAGAGTCTGATATGCCATTCAATAATTTCTTATATGTTCCTCAACCTCATTCTCCTGCCTCCCCCGGGGATCATTGATCTCCTTATCAATCAAAAACTTATTTATTTGTGTCTTAATGACACTAGTGTTTGTATCTGTGTGTGCGTATGTGTATACATCTGCTTGTCATCTGTGTATTTGTGTGTCTACGTCTGTCTTTCTGTGTATCAGCCTGTGTATTTCTCTCTGTGTTTGTGTCTATTTGTGTGTGCATGCCTATGCCCTTGTATGTATTGTGTTTGTTCGTATATTGGGGTGTTTACCAATAATTCTGTGTATTTCTGTGTCTGCATCTCTGTGCAGTGAGGTATCTGTGTTTTTTTGGGGGAAGTGAAAGGACTATCGATGGAACTTCCAGTGGGTTTAAAGTGAGAATTGTCTTTCACTGAGCACTGCTCCTTAATCGGTTGGTGGGACATAGATGTTTCAGACATTCCATGCGAGGCATCCCAGTCCACTCCATCTTGTACTAGGGTCCTCCCCACATGGCGGGGAATAGGCGGGTGAGGGAATGGATATTGGGAACTCCACCAACCGGCTTGGCCATTTCTGTCCTATTCCAGGCTGTTTCTCTTGGAATGGGAGAAAGGGAGTGAGAGAGTGAGGGCAGGAGTGGGTGGCCCTGCTGTTATTGCTGGTGGAGGTGTGGCTGGGGGGAATTTTGAGGTGTCCGAATGAGTCAGTCAACAATTTTGAATCCATACCATTACTAGTATGGGGTGTATTGCGTAGGTGACAGAGGAAGTGTGGGAAGGAAGTTGCTACATTAAATAGTGAGAGTGGTAGTGCCTGAGCCTTATTTGGAGATAGAGCATGAGGATTGTCTGGGGTTAGGTGCTATAACAGATACACAGTGAGTGTGAGGGAGCAGAGAGAATATGGTGACCTTTATCCTGACAGAGTGGGGAGGATATTGATGCTTCGAGGAGAAAGTGAGGACTGCAGATGCTGGAGATCAGAGCTGAAAATGTGTTGCTGGAAACGCGCAGCAGGTCAGGCAGCATCCAATGAACAGGAGAATCGATGTTTCCGGCATAAGCCCTTCTTCAGGAATGAGGGAAGTGTGTCGAGCAGGCTAAGGTAAAAGGTAGGGAGGAGGGACTTGGGAGAGGGGCGTTGGAAATGCAATAGGTGGAAGGAGGTCAAGGTGAGGGTGATAGGCCGGAGTGGGGTGGGGGCGGAGAGGTCAGGAAGAAGATTGCAGGTTAGTAAGGCGGTGCTGAGTTCAAGGGATTTGACTGAGACAAGGTGGGGGGAGGGGAAATGAGGAAACTGGAGAAATCTGAGTTCATCCCTTGTGGTTGGAGGGTTCCTAGGCGGAAGATGAGGTGCTCTTCCTCCAACCATTGTGTAGCTATGGTCTGGCGATGGAGTAGTCCAAGGACATGCATGTCCTTGGTGGAGTGGAAGGGGGAGTTGAAGTGTTGAGCCACGGGGTGGTTGGGTTGGTTGGTCCGGGTGTCCCAGAGGTGTTCTCTGAAACGTTCCGCAAGTAGGCGGCCTGTCTCCACAATATAGAGGAGGCCACATCGGGTGCAGCGGATGCAATAGATGATGTGAGTGGAGGTGCAGGTGAATTTGTCGCGGATATGGAAGTATCCCTTGGGGCCTTGGAGGGAAGTAAGGGGGGAGGTGTGGGCGCAAGTTTTGCATTTCTTGTGGTTGCAGGGGAAGGTGCTGGGAGTGGAGGTTGGGTTGGTGGGGGGTGTGGACCTGACCAGGGAGTCACAGAGGGAGTGGTCTTTTCGGAACGCTGATAGGGGAGGGGAGGGAAATATATCCCTGGTGGTGGGGTCCGTTTGGAGGTGGCGGAAATGACGGCGGATGATACGCTGTACATGGAAGTTGGTGGGGTGGTAGGTGAGGACCAGTGGGGTTCTGTCCTGGTGGCGGTTGGAGGGGAAGGGCTCAAGGGCAGAGGAGCAGGTAGTCGAAGAGATGCGCTGCATCTGCTCCCAAGAGGACCAGTTCCAAAACCGTGCAACCCAGATGACCTCCTTCTTCAAGGACCGCAATTTGCCCCCAGACGTGGTTTCCACAGCATCTCGTCTACCTACTTGGGGAACGTTTCAGTGAACACCTCTGGGACACCCGGACCAACCACCCCGTGGCTCAACACTTCAACTCCCCCTCCCACTCCACCAAGGACATGCAGGTCCTTGGACTCCTCCATCGCCAGACCATAGCTACACGACGGTTGGAGGAAGAGCGCCTCATCTTCCGCCTCGGAATCCTCCAACCACAAGGGATGAACTCAGTTTTCTCCAGTTTCCTCATTTCCCCTCTCCCCTCCTTGTCTCAGTCCCAACCCTCGAACTCAGCACCACCTTCCTAACCTGCAATCTTCTTCCTGACCTCTCCGCCCCCCACCCCACTCCGGCCTATCACCCTCACCTTGACCTCCCTCCACCTATCGCATTCCCAACACCCCTCCCCCAAGTCCCTCCTCCCTACCTTTTATCTTAGCCTGCTGGGCACACTTTCCTCATTCCTGAGGAAGGGCTTATGCCCGAAACATCGATTCTCCTGTTCCCTCGATGCTGCCTGACCTGCTGCGCTTTTCCAGCAGGATATTGATGCTTGTCCTGTATTGATGGACATTTCTTCGGATCATTTCAGCGTCGAGGTGAGTCCCCCCAAATGACTTGTCCAAGTCTAGCACTATGAATGACAAAGACCTGTCCCTCAGCTTCCACAGAATCAGTTTGGGTAGAGCTTACAATATGGGAAGGAGAAGCAAATATTTGTATGTTATATATCGAAACCAAACGGCTGCAGACAATCTCAGCATCACATGCTCTGGAAATTCGATAGGCAAGCATTGTGGATATCGCAGTCTTATTGGATGGTCTCAAGTTGCATCTGAACTACATTAACTAAGTGACTGCTCATGTTGTGTAAAATAAATTTTGTAAGTGTATATGTGGTGGGTTGAAGAACATGCTGTGAAGCAAACTAGAGAGCAGGTTATTTCGGATTTGGTGTTGTGTGGTCAGGATGACGAATTAATAACCTTGGACTGAAGCAGCTTTTAAGAAATAGTGACGTTGATAAGGTGGATTTTACACGGTGTCTGCATACAATATAGAATGCTTGATCATTCTGGCTAAACATCATGGAAGCCTGGAGGCTGGAGGGTCAAGTTTGCTCCAGTGTGTTGAGAAAGTGCAATATAATATTCAGTGGGAGGCAAGCAATGATTGTTAGAGTCATAGAGTCCTGCTGCACGGAGACAGGCCCTTTGGTCCAATATAGTCCATTC
The DNA here is from genome assembly GCF_037043375.1 of Chiloscyllium plagiosum. Classification (NCBI taxonomy): domain Eukaryota; kingdom Metazoa; phylum Chordata; class Chondrichthyes; order Orectolobiformes; family Hemiscylliidae; genus Chiloscyllium; species Chiloscyllium plagiosum. Next base: position 28,612,448 of record NW_028270184.1, on the reverse strand, counting down.
CGACAAAATGTCCATCCACGCTAACCCCACTTCCCTGTCATTGCCCTGTATCCTTGTAATACTTTCCTATCCGTGTATTTGGCCAAATGACTTTTAAAGGTTGTGAAAGTAACCAACTCAACCTCTTCTGCTGGCAGCTCATTCCATACGCGCAAGAGGTTCCCTGTGTAAAACTTTCTTCCTCAGGTTCCCTTTCATTCTTTTCCCTCTGGCCTTAAACTGATTCCCTCTAGTCTGTGATTGCTCGACCCTGGGAAAAAAAAAGACTGAGTGCATTCACTCTGACCGTGCCTGTCATGATTTTATACACTTATATCAGATCCCCCTCAGTCTCATACACGCTAATGTAAAAGGTCCGAGCTTGTCCAACCTCTCCCTATAACTCAGATCATTGAGACGGCAACATCGTTGTACATTTGTCCTGCACTCTTTCCAACTTAATAACATCTACGACTCTAACAACCATTGTTTGCCTCCCAGTGAACAAAACTGACCATAACGCTACCAGTATGGCCTCACCAGCATCCTGTATAACTGCAACGTAACTCCCTAATTTCGATACTCAGTGATATACACTGATGAAGGCCAGTGTGCCAAAAGCTTTCTTCACTGCCCTGTCTACCTCTGAATCATCTTTCAGAGAACCATGCACCTGAATTCCAAGGACCTTCTGTTCCACTACAGTCCTTAGGACTCAACCGTTCACCATGAAACTCCAAACTTGATTTGACTTGCCAAAATGCAAGAGCTTTCACTGATCTATATTAATATCCATTTGCAATTTGTCACCCCACTTCCCCACCTGATCAAGGTATTGCTGTAATTTCTAAATTTCTGATAACCTTCCTCACTCTGCATGATGCTGCCCATTTTAGTGTCGTCTTCATACTTACACATCATGCCTGTACATTCTCATCTAAATCAGAGATATATGTAACATGTAGTGGTCCCAGCACTAGCCCCTGAGCCATTCCAATAGTCACAGATATCCAGTCTGACCAGCATTCTTCCAGTATTGCCCTCTGCTTCCTTTCATCAAGCCAGTTTTCTATCTAATTTTCCAGTTCCCCCTCAATTCCATGTGATCTAACCTTCCAGAGCAGCGTACCATGTGGAAGCTTATTGAAGGTCTTACTGGAATCCATCTATGAGGAAAACGTGAGGTCTGCAGATGCTGGAGATCAGAGCTGGAAATGTGTTGCTGGAAAAGCGCAGCAGTTCAGGCAGCATCCAGGGAACAGGAGAATCGACGTTTCGGGCATAAGCCCTTCCTGAAGAAGGGCTGATGCCCGAAACGTCGATTCTCCTGTTCCCTGGATGCTGCCTGACCTGCTGCGCTTTTCCAGCAACACATTTCCAACTGGAATCCATCTATGCCATGTATACTATCCTGCCCTCCTCAACGTTGCTGGTCACTTCATCAAAGAACTCCAACAAATTTGTGAGTCATGATCTCCCATGCACAAAGCTGTGCTGAATTTGATGAAGGGCTTTTGCCCAAAACATCGATTTTCCTGTTTCTCGGATGCTGCCTGACCTGTTCTCTTTTCCAGCACCATTCTAATCTTACTCCGAACCATACCGTCGTTCCAAATGCATCTATATCCAATCTCTCCGAACCTTCTCAATTAACTTGCCTACTGGATTTTAGGTTTACTGGCCTTTAGTTCCCAGGTTTATCTTTTAGCCTTTCTTGAATAAGGGCTCAGCATTTGCTACCCTCCAGTTGTCCAGGACCTTAGTCGTTGGCCAGCGATGATGGAAAAGAACCAACCAAGGCACCCGCAATGTCTTCTCTATCCTTCTGCAGTGTTTCTGAATATATCTGGTCAGGACCAGGAGATTTTTATAAATACTGCAAAGTCTGAAAAATATGTTATTTATTTCAGGTACAATCACCAAAGAAAGGGAAAGTGACTCAATGATGGTTAACATAACAAATTAGAAAACATATTAATCATAGGAAGTGACTTCAGAAGAATTCCAGATATTGTGGAAACCTGAGCATTCTCAGAAATTAACGATCCAGACAAGGAAGGCCATGAAATTGATAAGGAAAGAAAAAAAGAGAACGTGCATGCTAACGAACAGGAACACAAAGACTGCATCAATCTTCGATCTATATTTCAAAGGAAACAAAATAAAAATAAGGTCAAAAGTGGAAATTTGTAATCGGGAGAGGAGAGCTTATTGTGGGGGACAGGGAAATGACCAAGAAAATAACCAGTTACTTTGTATCAGTCTTCATGCAGGAAGATCCAGAAATACCAAGTGATCATTTCGGCCTTCTGCAGCTAAATACATAAAGTCAATTCATATCAGTAACAAGGTAGTACTTGAACATGGAGCTGGATTGAGCATTGCTAAGTCTGACGAAACAGATGCACTTCCTATCAAAATGTCTGAAATAAATCACCAAAAGAAGTATTAATTGCACTGTTGATGTCTGTTGGTGATAAGTAAGTTTGTGTTTGATACAATCGTTGGTCGGGTGGTTGGCAGTGAGGAGAAAGGCCCTATGGTACAGGAAGATACAGATGGAATGGTCAGAGGTGATGCACTTTGGAAGAAGGAGCCAGACAGGTGAGGACTCAATGAATGGCAGCACACCAGGAAGCTCAGAGGGTGTTTCTTCACACATCCCTAAATGTGACTAGAGTGATTAATAAATTTTTGAGAAAGCATAGGGGAGCGTAAACACAGCCTTAATACATCGAGGCATAGATTAAAAAAGCTATGCGGAACTTAGGTGAGGCCAAGATGGTATACTGTGTGTAGTTCTGGGAGCCACATTACAGGAAGGATGTGATTGCACTGGAGAGGGTGCAGAGGAGATTCACCAGGATGTTCCCTGGGATGGAACATGTTAGCTATGGAGAGAGGCTGGATAAGCTCGGGTTGTTTAGTTTGGCGCAGAGAAGGCTGAGGGGACCGTGATTCAGAAGGACAGGATTACGAGGGACATGGACAGGGTGAATAGACAGCAGCTGTTCCTTTTAGTCAAATGGCGACACTTTTAAAGTGAAGGGTTTAAAGTTTAGTGAGGATTTGAGGACTGTTTTTCAGAGTGTGTTGGCGTCTGGAATGCACTTCTTGAGAGGTGAGTTGTCATGGTAACCTCACAACCAATAGAAAATACATGGTTGTGCACTTGAAATGCCATACGACTCACGGTACGGGTCTTGTGTCAGAAAGTGGGTCAAATGTAGACCGTGCTGTATTTCTGATGGTACAGAGTTTGTGTTTCTGTAATAGTATGGCTGTGGAAGCTCAATCATTGCTAAGTTAGAAATTAATAGGTTTCTGAAGAATATCTCATCAAACTTTATATGCGTGAACTTGTAATATCTTCTGAAAATATGTAAATGGCAAAATTAAGAGAAAAAGGTGCAGCTTTATTACAGTCTGATACCAGATAATTGAGGACAGGGAAATAGCAGAACTATAGAGCAAATACTTTAGTTTTGCATTCACAGAAGAAAACAAAACAAAAAATAAAGCTTCCCAACAATTCCAGGGAACTTTAGTCTGATGAGAAAAAGTGAATAGAATGAAATTAACAACTACACAGTTTTAGAGAAAGTATTGGACTGAAATTAATGGGCATAGACAAAGTCAACAGTAACTTATGAAATGGGAATCATATTTGAGAAAGTGGCTTTTAGCAAAATTATGGAGAAGGTATCAATGCAATACGTTTGGAATCTCAGAAAGATTTTTGATAAAGCCCCAAGCCTATTGTGCGAATTCGAATCCTATGGGACTGGGGCTAATATATGGTCATGGTGTTAGAATGGGAGAGCTGGCAGGAAACAGTGAGTAAGATTAAAACCATGTTTTTGAATGGAAGGCTTGGAGGATATAACAAGGATCGGGATTTGGGATGCAGCAATTCCCAATACACATCATATCTTTGGTTGAGAGGCTCAAATGTAATATTCCCACGTCTGATGACAGCAGTAAACGATGTCAGCTTGTGAGTGTATGAGTGGCATGTAAAAAAAAGCTCCAAGGTGATTGAGACAAGTGAAATGACTGGGCAAATACGTGGTAGATGGAGAGCAATGGGAGAGATGAGATTTTGTGTACTTTGAAGGGAACAATAGAATGGCAGCCTATCATTTCAAAAGGGATTGGTTGAAAAATGTTGATGTATAAATGAACTTAAGCTGCATTTTTGTTTATTTCTGCGCAGCCCTCTGAGTCCATGTAAGTTAGTGAGTTCTGAAGCTAGAAGTCAATACTGGGAATGGCATTGGCACGCTGACAAGTGTATATAGACCTAGCAAGTAGGGAGCTGTAACATTGCAAAGGATCTGGATCTCCCTATACACCAGTCACTGAAAGCAATATTGCAGGAGCAGAAAGCAGGCAGGCAGATAAATGGTGTATCTTCATTTCAGGGGGATTTGAATGCAGGAGTAAGGGTCATTTACTGCAGCTGTAATGGCCTTAGTGGGACCACATCTCGAACATTGCGCAGTATTGTGTGCAGTTTTGGCCTCCTTACCTAGTAAAGGACAAATCTGACATTGAGGGAGAGCAGTGAAGACGTATCTCTGGGATGACAGGCTTGTTGTGGGAGCAGAGTTGGGGAAACTGGACCTGTATTCCATGGGCTTTAGGAAAATGAGTGGAGATCTCATTGAAATATGTAAAACCCTGACAGTATGAGACAGACAGAAAGCAGGGATGATAATTTCTCAGGCCGGGATGTCTGAAACAAGGGGCCACTGTATTACGGTCAGCCAGACCAGTCTGCATTGTGATGAGAATAACTATCTGCACTCAGAGACTGGTACCCTTGGGACCTCTCTCCCAAATCAGGCTGTAGAAGACAAGTCGCTGAAAAGAAATAAGGATTTCTGGAATTTAAAGGGACAGGGAGAGAGCAGGAGTATGGTGTGAAGATAGAAGATCAGTTATCATTCCCGGTCGTTCTCCAATAATACGGTAGCTGTGTTCCTGTGCAACACTGTGTTGTAGATAATTGTGCAATATTAATAATGGGGCCAATGGGGAAAAGAGGGTAAGGGGCACATCTCCGCACCCCCTCCCCCAACTATCAGTAAATACCAAAAAATAAGTTTAGTCTAACACGCACACTAGCACAGTCTAAATAAATCTTTAAATCACATATTGTTATGGAACTGTGCTGTAAATGTAAAACTTTCACACGGCAGTCACTGACTACAGCAGTGTACCATTCACCACACTCATCACCAGAACGCGTGCGAGGCTGACTGACCACGTGATGCAGAATGCTAGTTCTCCTCAAGATTCTATCCCCACCCCACACCCGTTTGAAATAAAGTTCCTCCTAAATGTAGACTACAATTCCCAGTTTCCGGCTCAGTTTCAAGGCTTGCAGAGCGGATTGCATTCTTGTTTTGGTGAACGCATTGACTGTGCAATTTGCAGAAAGAAGATTCCAAATCTAGATTTTCCTGTTCAGCTGGTGCCCGGCAAGGAACCGCGTCACAGTGAACGGGAATTCATTTTATAGAAAACGGTTCACGAATTGCATTGCTGTCAAATTGTATTTAATAAACACGTGTTTTCGGAGAACTGCTGTATATTGAATGGAGGAGCAAAATTGATGGGAGGAAGGCACTACAGCAGTTCTCATTTTATATTTCACAATGTTTAATTATGATATGAACATTGTATGGGGAAATCTGCATTCAGGAGATGTTTGGACATGAATTAGCATGGGGAAATCTCAATGTGTTGGATAGCCTACTCATTTCACAATGTTTCTGTGCAGTCTGTTGGAAAGCTCTGTAAATGTTTCACAAGCTCTCAGATGTTAGGAAGCAGGTCACTGCAGGGTCAACAGGGCGGTGTTTCCCGTTCCCTTTTCCGATACTGAGGCTGGTGCCAGGAGTCATGCCCACATGGGGACCTGAGGCAAACCACACTGAGCAGATTATTTCTGTACAGCTTGACAGTTCTGTCAAAAAGAGCTCCCAATAATTTGATTACGAGATGATACTGAGGGGGTGGTAATTGGTAAGATTGTAATTATTCTCCTCTTAGGGAATGGGCATCGTTGAGTAATTTTTCACATGGCCAGGGAGATGTCAGAGTTGGAAATGGAATGAAACTGCTTCCCCAGGGACAGGGCATGTTGTGCAGCACAAGTCTTCAGATCAATTACAGGAATGGGGTCAGGACCCACTGCCTTTGTTGTATCTATTGTGTTCAGCTGTTTCTTCATGTCATGTGCAGCGAAGCGAATTCCATGAAGACTGGCACCTGTGATTCTGTGGGCATCATGATGAGTGTGAGGTGGATCACCCACTCAATGCGTCTGGCTGAGGATAGTGCAGAGAGCACATACTTGACTTTTTCACTGATGTACAGGGTGTTCCGGTATTTAGGATGACGATATTTGTGGAGTCGTTTCCTCCAATAAATTGTTTAGTAGTCATCGGCATTTATGTTTGGATTTGGTAGGACGACAGAGCTTAGATCTGATCTGTTAGTCTTGGGATCATTTCACCCTCTCCATCAGACGTTAGTCCTGCTGTTTCGAATGCAACCAGTCAAGTGTGGTAGCTTTAATGGGTTGTCATCAGGTTTAGGTGCACGTGATTCCGACCCTGGCATGTTCACCCACATTCGTCACTGAACCATGGATCGGCTTGATGGTAATGGCAGTCTGATGGATTATCCTTGGGAAGAAGTCACAGATTGCCATTTAATACAATTCTCTTTGTACTGCTGCTGTGGTCTACAGCATCAGATGATAACCCAGTTTGAGTTGCAATATCTTTACAATTCAATTCTACTGACTGTCCCCCAGTTCACACCGAGACCCTTTCACCCATCAGCCCTGTATTCTGTGACCTACCTGGTTTCTGATGCAGTAACACTTCAATTTTCATATTCTCATTCTGCTGAGGGCCTCTCCCTGGTGTCATGCCTCTAATTTGTTACTTTGACTCAATCCATTTAAAGCAATAATCTAAATCGTTTCTTTTTCCACAATGTCAACTTCTGTATTTGAAGTAAATGTGTTTCCCTCTATTTTTCTCCCTGACCATGATTAAGAGCTCTGCAGCGTCAGTGATACCAGACCTATGTAGTTTCAGAGTCAAGGAACTTGTGCACCATGCATTATTGTTCAGGTCCCAGTGTACTCCATGTTGAACAGGATGTTTGAGCATCTTTGACGTACTTCTTTGGAAATTGTCCAAAATCAGAAATTGCTGAAAATGTTGCAACATCTTCTGGAATGAATGCAGAGTTAACATTTCAGATCCAGTGATCCTCTACAAGCTCCCAGTGTCTCCAGAAATGTTTGTATTTTTATTTCCAATATCCATAGTTATTTGTTTAGTGAAGATTTGTTCTGTGCCTATTCATTTCTGGAGAAACTCAGCAGGTCTGTCAGCATCTGCAGAGACAGAAAAACAGCGTGAGCATTTCAAGCCCAGTGTGATACTTCTTCAGGACTGAAAAGGATTGGAAACTGGGCTTTTTAATCCTTTGCCAGAGATGGGGGATGGGTGACAAGGGGAAGAGGGAGTGGCAAAGATAAGCGGGATTTTTGCAGTGGTGAACGAGAGGATTATATAAAATTGGTTTAAATTAAGGTGTGAATGGGGGAAAGGGATTGTCTATACGAGTGCAAGATAAAGAAGGCACGACCACACAATGTCATAGGGAGGCCAGGAGGGAGAATGTTGACTCTGTGGCATTATATAGATCTGGCCATAAATACGTTTTCACTGTCGAGATCATCACCCCCTTTAGACAAAGGATTTCAGGTGCTTGACTTCTTATTGGCACTAGTAAGCATTTCATGCTGCCTACGCATTGTAACACGGAGAAAAACAAATCACCGTATGAAGTTTGGGCTGAGTATTGTTTACCTGTTATGTTTAATATAGTTTCAAATTTGCAGTATTTATCTTTAAATGCTTGTTCTGTATCAGGTGAAGTGTAGAAGGTTGCGGACTGACATTATAGAAGTTTCTAAAATCATGAGAGGTATGGATAGGGTGAATAGTCAAGATATTTTCCACGGGATGGGTGAGTTCAGCCATAGTAGGCAGAAGTTGAAGGTGAAAGGGGAAGATTTAAAATGGACGAAGGGGCTACGTTTTTATACCATTGCGTGGTGTGGGTATGGGATGAGCTGCCAGAGGAATAGTAGTAGATGCCAGTAGAGCTACAACATTTAAAACTCATTTGTACAAACCTATGAATGGGAAACATTTAGAGGTCTATGGGACAAATGAAAGCAGATGGGACAAGCTTAATTTGGAAAACCTGGCCAGCATGGACATTCAGAAAAGCTTCACACAGGGTCAGAGTGGTTTTGTGAAAGGGAAATTATACGTTACCCTGTAAAATCATGCAAAGTATTTCTGGAGATGCCTGAGAATGTAACACGCAGACTTGATAAAGGGGATCTAGTAGACACCAGGCTTTCCAGAGATTTTCCACAAGGTATTACAAAACAAAAGTTCTTACACAAGACAGAAGCTCGTAGGATGATGGATAATGTATTAACTTGGGATGATGATTGGTTAACACATAGAAATCAGAGAGTCAGGATTAATGGATCTTCATGATAAAGGTGTATCGACTGGAATACCACAGCTATCAGTCCGATGGCATCAGTTATTTACACTCTATACTGATAGACTGAAGGAGGGAGCTGAGTGCAATATTCATCCGGTTTTGTGGATGACACTGAGAACAAAAGGGCGGGCTCTTATTTAATGGAGAGGACTTCCAGAAAGGGACCATACAAAGAGATTGGACTGTATGAAGCATAAAGTCAGCATTCTGATGCAGCAAGTAACCACGTTGGTTCATTAGACAGGTTCCTGGGATGAAAGGGTTGTGTGACTGAGAATCTCTAAACTGGTGAGGCGATTATTCATTGGGGTTTAAATGAATGAGGAGTGATACTGCCGAAAAATACAAGGCACAGAGATGCCTAGATAAGGTACAATTTGAAAATTTGTTACCATTCTTGGGTGGAGTCTCGAACTCGAAGATATAGACACCGAATGTGGAACATCAATTTCTATCTGAGATGCAAAGTGATGATTTTTCTCAGAAGGTCGTGAATGCCTGGAATTCCCAAACCCTGAGAGGTATACAGGGATACAAGGAGTCGGCAAGAAAGTGGAGTTAGACCTGGAGTAGATCAGCCATGTTCATATTAAGTGACAGGGCAAGCTTGAGGGGGCGAATTTATTAATTTCACATGTTATGCTTTTGGAAAGTAACTGGTTATTTTCCTGGAAGTTGTGTTGTGTAATGCTACATTCGGATGAGCAGAGGATTTGTTTGAGTTAACCCTGGGTGGGGTATGGGGGCTGTATTCATATCGAATCTGGGACATGTCTTACATCTCGAGCAGAAATTGTAGAGAGGGGAAGCTTGGAAACAGGGATTGGGGGTGAGTGTCACTTCCTGACCCAGCCTGGAGTTTCCAAGTACATTTCCAAAACTACACCTAACCATTGGAGTGGCTCGATCTGTCCCTGTGTAGCAGGTCCGAAGGGTTGAATGGAACATCAGAACATAGAGCTGAGGGACACGAGTGGGCCATTCGGCCATTCTACACTATCCCACCAGTAAATACGATCGTGTCTCATCTCATTGTGGTCCCAGCTGCACTTTTCTCTCCATGCACCATTATCCCTGATTCACCTGTCTATAGAAAATCAGACAAAGCCAGCCTCGATATAATATAAAGATTCAGCCATCCCAAACGTCTGGGAAAGAGAATTCCCACTTGAATGAATTCCCACTTCGTGAATTTTTTCTCACTCCAGTTGTGACTGAGGATGGACATTGTCACTATTTCCTTTTCTAGTCCCACTCCTCCACTGCTTACAACAAATTTTAGATGTAACCAGGTTGGCGATATGGTTGATTATAAAGATCTTAGCCTGGGTCAGATTCAGTGATAAGAACAAGTCAGGCAGATTTCTTTAGTCAGCCACAAGTTACTAACAGAACTAACGGAAGAGTATGGTGGATCTGTGGGTCGCACTGCTGCCTCACATCACCAAGGAGCTGGGTTCAATTCCAACCTCGGGCGACCCTCTTTGTGGAGTTTGAACATTCTCCCCGTGTCTTGTGGGTTTCCTCCCAGTGCTCCAGTTTCCTGCCACAGTCTATATATGTGCAGTTTAAAGTGGATTTCCCATAGTGCCCAGGGATGCGTAGGTTAGGTGGGTTAGTTATGGGAAATGCAGGGTTACATGGATAAGGTGAGGGGAGCACATCCAGGTGGGATGCTGTTTGGTGGGCCAGTGTGGACTTAATGGACGGAATGTCCTGCCTCCACATTGTAGAGATTCTATGACAATGACAAGTTTGGACGATACAAACACCCAGTGTGTTTATACCTAATCCACTCTCCTCAAGGTCTTGTATTTTTTTCTCTCATTCTAAGAGTAACCTGTTAAAACCTTCATAATATAAGCCTTTCAAACCAGGAATACGTGAAATGAAATATCTCTGAACTGCTTCCAATGTAATTATATCCTTTTTCAGATTAGGAGACACAAAAAACTAATCTCACACTCAGATCATAATGTTTATAATTGTTTTCTCAAAGTGCTGTGAGTCTTTGGAACACTATTCCCCACAGAGCAATGGAGGCAGAAATATTGAATATTTTTGAGGCACAGACGGAAGGTTCATAAATAACAACAGAGTTCAGGATTATCGAGGAATGGGCAGCCATGTGCAGTGTGGGGGGAAATGTAGACAGTGGTATCAAATGACACTGCTTCAGAACCTCCAGGAATATAATGCAAAATGAAATTATAATATCGATAAAATGTTAAGGGGGAATACAAGATGGCGGCGATCCAGAAGGTCTGCTTTGCTGGACTCTGCATCAATGCACGGGGAAAGTGGTTCTCTAACCCACCCCATCCCAGCCATTTACTTAAAATTCAACACTAGAAGAGTGATAGAATCTTTACTAATCCCGTTTTATCGCGTGGAAATGACAAAACATGGGAAAGGATCGAGTAAGTCCCAACACACGGTGCACCCGTCAGAAGCATCGAGCATGCCTGAGGCTGTAGCTGCAACCCACTCTGCTCGTTCAATAGACCCAGTTCCTCACCAAGCCTTAGTCACTGAGTTCACCAAGTTATGTGAAATTATTGAAGCAATGATTGAAGAACCGTTCAGCCGTGGCTAGAGCCGCTCTCAGCCGTGCTACAGAAACATGAGCAGCAACTTCACAGCCTTGGAAACAGAACAGACGATGCCAAGGGCCGAACTGCAGCGACAGAGCCCGTGATCGATTCCTCTCGGGAGAGTATGCTCGCCATTGAAAAGCAGGTCTGCAACTTAACTGAACAAGATGACGACCTCGGGAACAGGGGTAAGATGAAGAATATTCACATCGTCAGTTTGCTGGAGCGGACAGAAGGTGGTCAGCCGGTGAGTTTTTTTCAAGAACTGGCTGCTGCGATGCCTTCACTTCGAAACTGAGGAGGGACGGGTGAAGAGTGAGACAGTTCATCGGGTTACGGCGCGGAAGTCAGACTCAGACCAACACTTTCATCCTGTCCTTTGCGATTACATAGTTATGGGGACAAACAAAGACTGATGGAAGCTTTCAGAACCCAGGGGAACGATCAGGTGGGTTTAATTCACGAGAGCTCCAGGATTATGTTCTTGCAGGACTTTTGTGCGGTGGTGATTCAGGAAAGAAAGTCTTTTGATGAGATCAAGAGAAGAGTAATGGAATTCTAGATTCAGTATTCCTTACGGTACCCAGCGGTGCTCTATATTCCTTTCAATGGATCCACGAACTCGTCTGACTCTCCAGAGAAAGCGAAAACTTTGTGGACATTTTAAAGTAACCTGGATATTTAGATAATCCGGTTTCTTCTTAAAGAAATTTTATTGGATTTTTCTGGTATTAACCAGTGTTAAATTATAGTCGGGAATGAGTAGAGTACTCATTTTTAACTTCTGCATTTGTTTTACTACTCTTTTTCTCTTTCATTGCTTGTGTCTGGGTTGCAGCTCAAGCTGCAGGGAGTTACAAATGTAGTTGTGATGACTAAGTGCCAACCAAAGGGCAGTTCAAGCCAGATTTCTGTTGTTAATTGCCTTGGATTCCATATTTGTAGTGGGCAGAACATAAAGTTTTAAGATATGTGAGCGTCCCCAGTTGGCGGGGGTTGGGGGCATGGGAGGTAAATTCCCCTTCGAGTGTCATTGGCATTTTGGATTTTATTGCGTTCTTTGGTTTTTTATGCGTTTAGCTTTAGAAAGTTTTGAGAGCTTGTTAGTTGGAGTAGTTTTAGTTTGTACAGTTTTTAGGCTCTATGAGTTTTTTTCATCAATGATCAGCGATGTGTTATTCGATGTGAAACTCTAGAGTTGAAATGTTTCTACAGTGTATTATGGATAATGATGTGCTTAAATGGTGTACCTGGAACATTAAGGGGAGCCATCTTCCAGTCAAGAGGAAAAATGTACTTTCTCGTCTGAAAACAGAGAGGGTGGATGTTGTACTATTTCGGGATATGCACCTTGATGACAAGGAACATTTGATGTTACAGCAGTGCGGGTTTGATCGGGTTTATTTGTCGTGTTTAAACACGAGGAGTAGGGGAGAAGCCATACTGGATAGGAAGAATCTTCAATTTAAATTACTAGATTGTATTAGACGCTCGCGGAAGGATCATCATCCCTAAAGTCTTGAACTATGGGAAATAAATACAGTATTTTGAATAGTTCTTGATTCCCCCCCCCCCCCCCCCCGCTCGGCGCACACTCTTAGAATCCTGGTAGATGTATTTTCCAAAGTAAGTTATCTTGCATCGTGGCACATTGTTGTAGAAGGAGATTTCAACTGTCTTATGGCCCCCGGTGGACAGAATGTCCAAATGTCCCCCAATACCCTCGTTATAATGTAAGCAATTAGTGGATTTGTGCACAGAACTAGAGCTGGTGGATGTCTGGAAGCAGATCTACCTCACAAGTAGGGATTTTATTTTCTTCTTTAATCCGCAGAAATGCCACACGAGGGTTGATCTCTTCCCCATCCCTGCAACAACCTTAGTCACGGTGGCATCCTGCACAATTGGGGATATTACCCCAACGTACCTGCCCCAGAAGTGGGATAGAAGTCACATAAGATTATGTAGGATGCAGAAGAGGGTCTTATGTTTTTGTCAAATCCCACAATTTCGGCAGCTCACGTGATGTAATGCATTAATTCGCTTGTCGCCTTTTCCAGCTATAAGATTAATTTTACCAAGTTTGTGACCATGCCTATGGGAGGTCTTAGGGAAATAACTGATATTGATGGCAAATCCTGGTTTCCGTTTAAATGGTCACGGGAGTGGGGGGTTTCTCTATTTCGGCATATTGATTACATCCGTCTTTAATCATTTATTTAATGTGAACTATGTCCATTTGTTTGACAAAATTATATAAGACTTTCAAAGATGGAAGGCACTTCCAACATCCTGGCTGGGTCGGATAGTTGTTCTTAAAATGAATGTCCTTCTTTATTTGCTCTACCCCGTGTGAATGCTTCCTTTGATGTTTCCCAGCAGATATTTAGGAGACTTAATGGCTGGTTTAGCTCTTTTATTTGGCACCATAAGCGACTCTTTACCAAGCTAACCAAATTGCAACTACCCCACAGAATGTGGGGACTGGATCTCCCAGATTAAAAACTATCAATTAAGCTTTTTATCATCCTCTGTTAGTGTCCGGGCCGCTGAGGACCCGGTGTCAATACGGTTAGATTGAACCCTCTCAGACAAAGTGAATCCTTATTAGTCTGTTGTTCTTAGACAAAGTGGCAACATTTATGTAATATATTCATGACCCAATAATTAGCAATAAAGTTAAAGTATAAATGGCAATGCGTCAGTTCGATGACAATACAGCCAAAACCATGTTTCTTACCATTATGATTTGTGTACCAAGTTGTCAACCGGGGATAATGGATTTCATGTTTAAACTGTGGAAGCCAGGAATGATTTAGAATTAGTAGAATCCCGACAGTGTGGGTACAAGCCCTTGGGCCCAGCAAGTCCACTTCGACCCTTTGAAGAGTAGCCCACCCAGACCCATTCCTCTACCATCCTATATTTATCCTAACTAATGCCTCAACCTACACATCCATGAACCGTATGGGTTATTTATCATTAGCCAATTCATCTAACCTGCACATCTTTGGATCCTGGTGCTGTGAGGCCGCAGTGCTATCTACGTTTTATTTGAGGGAGAAAGAATGACATCATTTGATCAAATAGCTTGTAATTATGGACTACCTAGTAGCGTCCACTTCTTTTTTTTCGAGATCAGAGAGTTGATTTAAAAAAAAACACACACACACTTTTTACAGACTTTTACAGATCCGATAGAGAAAAGCGGGTGCTTAGTGCTCAGAATACACTCTGTCAGTACCCTTTATCATTAGTTGGAGAGTGTCCCCTCAGACGACACTGTGCAGCTTTGTGATGTCTGCGAGAGAGAGTTGCGGGTTCAGGAAACTTCGGAAACATGGGAGGATATTTGTGAAAATGCTCGAATGATTTTGATCTGTAATAGGACCCATTTCATGCAGTTGAAAATTCTTTATAGGGTCTATCTGACCCCAGATTGTCTCTCAAAGTTCAAAGTGGGATTATCTTCAGCATGTCCTAAATGCAGGATGACTACAGGCATTCTTAATCATAGTTTGTTGTCCTGCTGGAGGCTTCATATATATTGGAGCACTGTGTTAGGTGTGATAGAGTGGGTCTTAGGGACTGAATTGAGTATGGACCCGGTTTTTCTTTTCCTGGGCCTGCTCACGGTTCCTTACGCAGATGCACATGAGGCAAAAATTATATCCTTACTTTCTGTGCTCGGAAAAATATTCTGTTGTGTTGGATGTCTGAAAATCCTGGGTCTGTTGGGTCGTTGTAAGTTCTTCATGGCGAATATCCCTTTGGACGTTGTTACCAGTATGATTCACCAATAAACAGAGATTTATATAATATATGGCAGCCCTCTTTGGATTACCATGATACACGCTTATCTGCCACTCTAAGAAGGGCTTATATGTCGCCATGACGATATTGTCTAATTTACCTAATATCCAGCAAGGAAGAATTATGAACATAAAAATGTGTATCAGTCAATGCCCTTGAAGAACGAGAGCTATCGTTTTGTTCCGCTGAGTTGTATTATTTATTCATTATTTATTGTTTATTTTTGTTTTTTCTTCTGTCCATTCAATGTTTTTAACTTGTTTTGTATGTACATGCACATGAGTGTATTTTTTTCAGTTATTTGAGTTGTGTCGTTCTTCGGTTATTATTTTAATGAAAATCTCTTTTCAATTTTTTAAATTTAAAACGCTAAAATTGATAGAATACAGTCCCAAAATACTCTCATTAGAGAGACCACTCATGGTGGTTTATCCTGAGGATCACCACACTCAGGTGATGGGGTGAGGTTGAGAGAGTGTCCTCACCATGGGAACCTCTGTCAGTGTGGGGAATTGAATCTCGACATCACAAACCTGCCGTCCAGCCAACTGAGTGGGAGACAGTGCAACTGTTACACACAGAAACGGTCACAGACAAAGGGCAAGAGAAACTTTCATAATAATGAAAAGGGTACAATTCAGATAACAGTCAAAATAACGGCTGAGGGTAAAAATGTTCTCTGCTCGAAATTCTGTTTTATAACAAAACGTGTTTAGAAGCTATCTTTGGTATGATATCATTAAGGTGAGTCAAGTGAGATAACCAGAATTATTAAGTGTGATTGGGTGTCTATAACCATTACATAAGTGTAGATTTTTGTTTGGACTGTGTAAAGCATGCTGACCGTTGCATGAAAGTTTAAAGCAGATGGAATATATTGTCAGGAGTGTCCGTCCCCATGGGAAATGTCCTCGAACAAGCACTTGAAGAAAACCGGGGTAAAAGTGCCTGAGTGTTGTCTCGTAAGTGACAGGAACCCAGAGGGTTGAAAGACTGGAAGCTCCTGTAACATGGAGCTGGCAAAGCAATTAGATCAGCCGGGACCTTTTTTTAATGCTAGAGCACGTTAGAGGACTAAATGGCCTCAGCATTGTTTGAATCGTGGGTGATTTGAAAACTACACATCTCTACTCCTTCCTCTTTGTGATATACACTGGGCACTGCCATTTTCCTGAAACTGGGAATTATTTGGAACGTTATCTGGAGCATTCCATAATCAGCATTCTCCAGAATATTCTATAACTGTGTGGAAGGTATTGTAAAGGCTAGGGAGAGAGAGAGAGAGAGAGAGAGCGAAGGTGCTGCATGCAGTAGTGAGAGTGGTGGAACATGAGCTTTGTTCGGGGGTCGGTGCTATAACAGATATACAGCGAGTGTGAGGCAGCAGAGACAATACGGTAACCCTTATCCTGACAGAGCGGGGAAGGTTATTGATTTAAGGTTATTTTTAACTTTGTACACCCCAGTCCAACACCAGCATCTCCAAATCATGGTCATTGATGCTTGTCCTGTATTGCTGGACATTTCTTCAGACCGCTGATACTGCACTGAACTGGGTGGTGAGCACAGACCATGCTCGGTGGGTCTGGTGGTGTGGCTCCCTCTGGGAAGAGAATGGTTTTCCTCTCTACTAGCCCACCCACCAGGACCTTCGTGTCCCTGTTGAACCACCGTGGTGTAATTGCCCCTTACCAGCAATGCTCAGGGCAATCTGTGCAGGGCTGCTCAAAACTGAGAAAGGTCAGCCGTGTGCCTCTTGGCCTTTTAAAGATGGCACCAGTGCCAGGGATCACGGAATATCCAGGGGCATCCGGGCGACGGTGAGTACCTCCAATCATGATGGGTGGGAGAATCGGGCTGGCATTCAATGAGAGGTGGGTGGGGTGGGGTTTAGTTAATGAGGTGTGTTCGATAAGATAGCACCAGGAAACTAGCTCAGGTTTGTACAGACAATTCCATGTCACACTCAATGAAAGTGGCACTGAGACAAATTACTGCTTAAAAATATGTTGCTGGAAAAGTGCAGCAAGTCAGGCAGCATCAAAGTAGGAGAATCGACGTTTCGGGCATAAGCCCGAAGAAGGGGCTCCTTTGGTGCTGCCTGACCTGCTGCGCTTTTCCAGTAACACATTTTTAAGCTCTGATCTCCAGCATCTGCAGTCCTCACTTTCTCCTAGTTGAGACAAATTACTGTTTTATACAGCTCAATGAGTCGAAGACTCTGCTGTCCTCACTCCCAATTACAAAGTTGCAGAACACATGCTCATTTAAAACTGTCCATCGCCTGAACTCACAACAATATCCCATTCACTCATAATTCTTCATCATACTGACCCGTGTTGCACGATACTATCAAAATGTCTTCATTTTAGCATTCTGAAACCTATGAACATGTCCTTCCATGACATTTTGTCTCAGTCTCCCACTCTCTGTCTCAATCCCAAAACGCACTCATTTACAGTCGTACTGCACTGGAACAGGCCATTCGGCCCAGCTGTCACATGCCAACCAAAATGTCCATCCACACTTACCCCATTTCCCTGCCCTTGCTCTGTATTCCTCTAATCCTTTCCTATCCATGTATTTGTCCAAGTGCGTTTTCAGTGTTATTATTGACCCAACTCAACCACTTTCACTGGCAGCTCAGTCCACATGCGTACCACACTCTGTGTAAACACTTGTCCCTCGGGTTCTTTTTATTTTGTTCCTCACTAACCAGAAACAGATGCTCTCTTGTCCTCGATTCCCCAACTTTGGGAAATAAAAATTGAAGCATTCAACCCTATGCACTGCTCTCATGATTTGATAAGATCTACACTTCTATAAGAACCCCCTCAGTTTCCTACGCTGAAATAAGTTGTAACCTGTACAAATTCTCCCTATAACTTCGACATTTTAGCCCAGGAAACATCTTTGTAAATTTGTTCTACACTCTTTCTAGTTCAATAGTATCCTTTCTAAAGCAAGGCGAATAAAAATGAACACAATACTCCAACTGCAGCCTTACCAGCATCCTGTACAACTGCAACATAACGTCCCAACTGCTATACTCAATGCGCTGATGAAGGCCAGCGTGCCAACTGCCTTCTTCACTGTTCTCTGTATCTGTGACTCACATTTCAGACAACCGTGCACCTGATCTCCAACGTCCTTTTGTTCCACGACACTCCTTAAGACCCTCTTATTCATCATTAAACTGCTACCTGGATTTGACTTTCCAAAATGCAAGACGTCACACTTACCTACATTAAACCCCATTTGCTATTTCGCAGCCCATTTCCCAAGCTGATCAAGGAATTTCTGCAATTTCCGATAACGTTCCTCACTGTAAACGATGTCTCATATCATCTGCAAACTTACTAACCTTGTGTTGTGCACTCTCGTCCAAATCTTCGATATAGATAACAAACAGCAATGGTCCCAGCACAGACTCCTGAGGCACTGCACTAGTCACAGGCCACCAGTACGACAAGCATACCTCCACCATAGCCATTTGCTTGCTAACTTTAAGTCAATTGTGTCGCAAATTTGCCAATTCACCTTGGATTCCATGAGATTAACCTTCTAGAGTGGCCTACCATGTGGAACCTTATCAAAAGCCTTACTGAAATCCATATAGACTATGTCCACGACTTTGCCCTCATCAACCTTCCTGGTCACTTCCTCAAGAAACACTAACAAAATTCTAAGGCATGATCTGCCACGCACAAATGCTGACTGCTGCGAGTCAAACTCTGTCTTTCCAATTGCATGCACATCTTATCTCTCAGAATTTCCAGTGCGAGCAGCAGCGAAGGTAAGACCGTTTGGTTTTAAAAGTGCTTACCGGTAGCGGGCAGCGGTGTTTTTTTTTCTCTTTCACTCTCTCTTCACAGAAAGAGCGGGAGCACCAGGGGGAAGTGACGACGACCAGAGGGGCAGCTGAGACCCGGAAGCAGTTAGTGTAAGCTTACCTGGGTAGGTTTTTTCCCCCTTTAAAAGCGCGAAGGAGAGGAACCCGAGGCACTACACGGGTAGTGCCTCCCACCCGCCCTCCTCCTCTAACCTAATAATAACACCTGTTGTGGTAAGTAGGTAAGTGCTGAATTTTGCTTGTTGTATTCTTTAGACCCAGTTTTTTTTTTAATAAAAGTTAGCTTTAGAGGGATGGCAGTGAAGGCAGTGCAATGTTCCTCCTGCAACATGTATGAGGTGAGGAATGCCTTAGACGTCCCTGCCGATTACACTTGCAGGAAGTGCACCCATCTCCAGCTCCTCCAAGACCGTGTTAGGGAACTGGAGCTGGAGTTGGATGAACTTCGGATCATTCGGGAGGCAGAGGGGGTCATAGATCAGAGTTATAGGGAAGTAGTAACTCCAAAGATGGCAGATAGATGGGTGACAGTGAGGGGGACTGGGAGGAAGCAGCCAGTGCAGGGACCCCCTGCGACCGTTCCCCTCAAGAACAAGTATACCGTTTTGGATACTTGTGGGGGGGATGACTTACCAGGGGTAAGTAACGGGGCTCAGGTCTCTGGCACGGAGCCTGTCCCCGTTACTCAGAAGGGAAGGGTGAAGAAGAGCAGAGCAGTAGTAATTGGGGACTCGATAGTTAGGGGCACAGATAGGCGGTTTTGTGGGAAAGATAGAGACTCACGTTTGGTATGTTGCTTCCCAGGTGCAAGGGTACGTGATGTCTCTGATCGTGTTTTCCGGGTCCTGGAGGGGGAGGGGGAGCAGCCCGAAGTCGTGGTCCATATTGGCACCAACGACATAGGTAGGAGGAGTGCCGAGGATGTTAGACAGGCTTTCAGGGAGCTAGGTTGGAAGCTCATTGTTAGAACGAACAGAGTTGTTGTCTCTGTTTTGTTACCCGTGCCACGTGATAGAGATTCGAGGAATAGGGAAAGAGAACACTTAAATGCGTGGCTACAGGCATGGTGCAGGAGGGAGGGATTCCGGTTTTTGGATAACTGGGGTTCTTTCTGGGGACGGTGGGACCTCTATAAACAGGATGGTCCACACCTGAACCTGAGGGGCACCAGTATCCTTGGGGGGAGGTTTGCTAGTGCTCTTGGGGGGGGTTTAAACTAACTCTGCAGGGGCATGGGAACGCAGATTGTAGCTTCAGGGTGCAGGACCTGGAGTGTAGGGAGGTTAGGAACATGGCATCAATTTCCAAGGAGGGTGTCTGTAAACAGGAAAGTGGCTTGAAGTGTGTATACTTCAATGCAAGAAGTATACGAAATAAGGTAGGTGAACTTGCAGCGTGGGTTGGTACCTGGGACTTCGATGTTGTGGCTATTACGGAGACATGGCTAGAACAGGGACAGGATTGGCTGTTGCAGGTTCCTGGATTTAAATGTTTTAGTAGGGTCAGAAGTGGGGGTAAAAGAGGGGGAGGTGTGGCATTGCTTGTCAAAGATAGTATTACAGTGGTGGAAAGGACGATGGATGAGGACTTGCCATCTGAGGTAGTTTGGGCTGAGGTTAGGAATAGGAAAGGTGAGGTCACCCTGTTAGGAGTCTTTTCCAGGCCTCCTAATAGTCCTAGAATCATTGAAGAAAGGATAGGGAAGGTGATTCAGGAGATGAGTGACAGTAATAGGGTGGTTGTTATGGGGGACTTTAACTTTCCTGATATTGATTGGGAAAGCTATAGCTCAAGTTCGTTAGATGGGTCAGTGTTTGTTCAATGTGTGCAGGAGAGTTTCCTGACACAATATGTAGACAGGCCAACAAGAGGTGAGGCCATACTGGATTTGGTTCTGGGTAACGAACCAGGCCAGGTGTTAGAATTAGAGGTAGGTGAGCACTTTGGGGATAGTGACCATAATTCGGTGATTTTTACTCTCGTGATGGAGAGGGATAAGTGTGTACTACAGGGCAAGAGTTATAGCTGGGGTCAGGGAAATTATGATGCGGTGAGGCATGACTTAGGATGTGTGGCTTGGAAAAGTAGACTCCAAGGCAAGAGTGTAAATGATATGTGGAGCTTGTTCAAGGAGCAACTATTGAGTGTCCTTGATAATTATGTACCTGTCAGGCAGGGAGGAAAGGGTCGTGCGAGGGAGCCGTGGTTTAATAAGTAATTGGAATCCCTTGTTAAATGGAAGAGGGCGGCCAATCTCAAGATGAGACGTGAAGGTTCAATTGGGGCGATTGAGAGTTATAGGGTAGCCAGGAAGGACCTGAAGAGAGAGCTAAGAGCAGCAAGGAGGGGACATGAAAGGTCCTTAATCGGTAGTATTAGGGAAAACCCTAAGGCTTTCTATAGGTATGTTAGGAATAAAAGAATGACGAGGGTAGGAATAGGTCCAGTCAAGGATAGTAGTGGGAAGTTGCGTGTGGAGGCGGAAGAGATTGGGGAGACACTGAATGAATACTTTTCTTCAGTATTTACTCAGGAACAGGGCATTGTCGTCGATGTGAATACTGAGTCACAAATAAGTAGAATGGATGGCTTTGAGGTATGTAGAGAAGAGGTGTTGGAAATCCTGGAAAAGGTGAAAATAGATAAGTCCCCTGGGCCTGATGGCATTTATCCTAGGATTCTCTGGGAAGCAAGGGAGGAGATTGCAGAGCCATTGGCCTTGATTTTTATGTCCTCTTTGTCTACAGGAGTAGTGCCAGAAGACTGGAGGATAGCAAATGTGGTTCCCTTGTTCAAAAAGGGGAGTAGGGATAACCCTAGTAACTATAAGCCGGTGAGTCTCACTTCTGTTGTGGGCAAAGTCTTAGAGAGAATTGTAAGGGATAGGATTTATGCACATCTGGATAGGAATAATGTGATCAAGGATAGTCAGCATGGTTTTGTGAAGGGCAGGTCGTGCCTCACAAACCTTATTGAATTCTTTGAAAAGGTGACGAAGGAGGTTGATGAGGGGAAAGCGGTAGATGTGGTATATATGGATTTTAGTAAGGCGTTTGATAAGGTTCCCCATGGTAGGCTACTGCAGAAAATACGGAGATATGGCATTGAGGGTGAGTTGGAGGTTTGGATTAGGAATTGGCTGGATGGAAGAAGACAGAGGGTAGTAGTTGATGGCAAAGTTTCTTCATGGAGTGCCGTCACTAGCGGTGTTCCGCAAGGATCTGTTTTGGGACCATTGCTGTTTGTCATTTTTATAAATGACCTGGAAGAGGGGTTAGAAGGTTGGGTGAGCAAGTTTGCGGAGTCGGAGGAGTTGTTGACAGTGAGGAAGGATGTGGCAGGTTACAGCAGGATATAGAGAAGCTGCAGAGCTGGGCAGAAAGGTGGCAAATGGAATTCAATGTAGCTAAGTGTGAGGTGATTCACTTTGGGAAGAATAACAAAAAGATGGGGTACTGGGCTAATGGTCGGATACTTGGTAGTGTGGATGAGCAGAGGGATCTTGGTGTCCATGTACACAGATCTCTGAAAGTTGCCACCCAGGTAAATAGTGCGGTGAGGAAGGCATATGGTGTACTGGCTTTTATTGGTAGAGGAATTGAGTTCCGGAGTCCTGAGGTCATGATGCAGTTGTATAAGACTCTGGTGCGGCCGCATCTGGAATATTGTGTGCAGTTTTGGTCGCCATACTATAGGAAGGATGTGGAGGCACTGGAACGGGTGCAGAGGAGGTTTACCAGGATGTTGCCTGGTATGGAAGGAAGATCGTATGAGGAAAGACTGAGACACTTGGGGCTGTTTTCATTAGAGAAAAGAAGGTTTAGGGGTGACTTGATTGAGGTGTACAAGATGATTAGGGAGTTAGATAGGGTTGACAGTGTGAACCTTTTCCCGCGTATGGAGTCGGGTATTACAAGGGGGCATAGCTTTAAATTAAGGGGGGGTAGATATAGGACTGAAGTTCGGGGTAGGTTCTTCACTCAGCGAGTCGTAAGTTCATGGAATGCCCTGCCAGTAGCAGTGGTGGACTCTCCCTCTTTATGGGCATTTAAGCGGTCATTGGATAGGTATATGGAGGATAGTGGGTTAGTATAGGTTAGGTGGGCTTGGATCGGCGCAACATCGAGGGCCAAAGGGCCTGTACTGCGCTGTATTCTTCTATGTTCTATGTTCTATAACCTTCTCAAGCAGTTTACCGAAAACAGATGTGAAGCTTAATGGTCTATATTTCCCAGGCTTTTCTTTGCAGCACTTCTTGAATAAGGGCACAACATTTGCTACCGTCCAGTCTTCCAGACCTTGGCCCCTGAACTTTCTTCTCTCCTTCTTGGATATATCTGGTCAGAACCAAGAGATTTATCCGACTTTATGCATTCTAATATCTCCAACAGCACCTCTACTGTGATATGGACTGTACCAAGGTATGCCAACTAACCTCCCAAAGGTCCCACGTCTTCATGTCTTTCTTCATGGTAAATAAAAAGGTAAATTGAGGACCTCGTCCATCTCTTGCAATTTTGCACAAGCATGTCCATTTTAGATTTTAAAGCGTCCTATTCTCTCTCTCTAGTTGTTTTATTTTGCTATACTGAAAGAACATCTTTGGGTCTTCTCAGACAAGCCTATCTCATACCCCCATTTCACCTTGCTGATTTCCTTCTTCAGTGAACTCCTGTATCCCCTGTGTGACTATAGGGATTCTCTTGATTCCAGCCGTCTGAACCTGAGCCACGCCTCCTTTTTGCTGGTCAGAGCCTCAATATCTTTTGTCATTCAGGGTTCTGTCTTCCAGCCTCACCTTCCCTTCACTCTCACAGGAAAACTTAGTCATTGAACTCGAGATATTTCATATTTTTAAATGCCTCCCACTTGCCCGAGATCCTTTTACCTGCAAGCCCCTGTCTAATTCCGACAAAATTCGCCGTGCCCCAGTTCAGAACTTGAATTTGTGGAACAAATTTGTCCCTCCTATAACGATTTCAAAATTATTACAACTTAAGTCATTTTTCCCAAAATGCTTCCCCACTTTACCTCCGTCACCTATCCTGCCCTACTTCCAAACAGTAGGTCGAGTTTGTTCCTTTCCGAGTAGTACCGTCTGTATGCTGCTTGTGGAAACTTTCCTGAACACACTTGGCAAATTTCATTCCATTTCCGTCCTTAAACCCCTGGAAGCCCCAATCTAAGTTAGGAAAATTAAATTCACCTGTTATGACAACCCTATTGCTCCTGCAATTTTCGCCAATCTCCCTGCATATTTGTTCCTCCAATTCCCATTGATGATTTGAAGGCGTATAGTACAACCACTATAACATCAGCATCCCCCTCTTACTTGTTTTCACCATCCACAAAACCTCATCGGATATTATCTCAATTATTTCATCTTTAATTACTGGAGTGATACTCGCCTTAATCAGAGCAATTGGTATTTAAATTGTTTCCATTTACATCTCGTCCTCGCAGTGATTTTCACATCCACGGCACCCCTTGTCAAGGCACAGTGGAGATATGGAGCTGTAAATAAATGGGAGCTGCACATCCTGTCACTTCCAACATTGGCTGCAAGTTTCCCCACACTGAGCAGTGATCTAACACAGTGTTACCGAACAATGCAACAGCCTTGGTTTATATAGGAATGACACAGTGCCGTCTGCACAGTTCCCCACGCTGGACATTTAGCCAATGATTATGGATCAAGCATTGATGTGGGCTGCACAGAGTTCCACTCTGAACATTACCGGATTGCATGCAGCTGTATGCTAGTTGGATCTAAACAGTGCTCCATCCTGAATGCATAATGGATGGGCTGGTTTTGTGAGTTGGATTGTGAATGTGAGAGAACTAAACATCCCGCAATGCCTTTATTTTGTGTTTTCATTCTTGTGATTGGATCCTTCAAATCTTGACTCATCCGGCTCGACCCATCATTCTGGATGAGTCATGGTAACTGTTGTTACAGCATCTGGGTCGGCAACTTGACCAACAAATGGACCAGAGGCTGCAGAGGGGAGTCTCTTTAAAATGGCATGAGGGAATCACAATCAGATCAGCCGTGGTCTTAGTCAATGTTGGGGCAGGATTGAATGGATCACTAATGCAACTTACTCATATGTTTCTGTAACAAGCAAAATCCCCTTCTCTCCCAGTGTCCCATACTGGTGGGGAGTGAGTCACCTCCTCCTGTTCCAGAGTAACAGGATCCTGGGGCCTCACCAGCCTCCAGGTTTCCCTGTGTCCCATTCTCGAGCAGGGCAGTAACTGTCTCCTGTCCCTGTGTCCCAGTCTCAAGCAGTTGGGTGACTGCCTCCTGTTCCTGTGTCCCAGTCTCGAACAGTTGAATGACTGCCTCCTGTACGTGTGTCCCGGGCTCGGGCAGTCGTGTCACTGCCTCCTGTTCCTCTCTCCTAGGCTTGAACAGTTGAATGACTACCTCCTGTTCCTGTCTCCCAGTCTCGAGAAGTTGAGTGATGCCCTCCTCTTCCTGTGTCCCAATCTTCAGTAGCTGTCTTGAGTGACCGCCTACTGATCCAAGGTTTGTGAAAATCCATGTCACCCTTCTGTTCCTGTGTAACAGGCTCCAATAGCTCTGTGCTCACCTGCTGCTCCTGTTGAGTGGAGTTGAGGGCCAGAATGGCCTCTTCACATTCCTTACAGCTTCTCTTGATTAAAGGCCTTTCTTCTGTTTCTGTAAAACACCATCAAAATCTGAATGATGTATTTTTGATTTTGACTTTCAATAATTGAGCAAACAAGCTCACAGAAGCTGAATAACCTCCTCCTCCTCTTCCTGTGTTATACACTCAAGAGTCAATAGAGTCTCAGTGATGTACAGAACAGAAAAAGACCTTTCAGTGCGGTCATCCATACCCACCAAATATCCTAAATAATTCTCGTCCCCCTTGCCAGCACTTGGCCCATCTCCCTCTAAATACTTCCCATGCATGTACCCATTCAAATGTCTTTGAAATGGTGTAACTGTACTTGCCTCCACCACCTCTTTTGGCTGTTCAATCCATGCACACAGCAGTCTCTGTGTGAAAATGTTGTCCTTCATGTCCCTTTTAAAATCTTACCACTCTCAACTTAAACTTTTGTCTTCTAATTTTGAACTCGCCTGTGCTGGTGTGAAGACGTTGATTGTTTACCTTATCTATTCCCCTTATGATTTTATAAAACTCTTGAAGGTCACCTCTCAGCCTCAACACTTGAAAATAGCCCCGGCCTTTTCAAACTCTCACTGTAACACTAACCATGCAACACCTGCAACATTCTTTTAAATCTCTTCTCCACCTTTTCAAGTTTGACAACATCTTTCCGACAGCAGGGAGACGAGAATTAAAGGCAATATTGCAAAAGTGGCCAAACTATTGTCCTGTGCAGATGCAACATGTCATGCAAACGCTTAGACTCAAAGCACAGACCAATAAAGGGAATATCAACAAGTGCCTTCCTCACAACGCTGTCTACCTGTGATGGCATTTTCAAGAAACTGAGAAACTGCACCATAAGGTGACACAGTAGCTAAGTGGCTAGCATTGCTACCTCACAGCACAGCTATCTGGATTTTTTAATTCCATCCTTGAAGCTGCCTGTGTGGAGTTTGCACATTCTCCCTGAGCTTGTGTGGGTTTCCTCCGGGTGCTACGTTTTCCTCCCACATGCAAAGATATACAGATAAGTGTAGATTGGCCATACTTAATTGCCCATAGCACCCAAAGATGTGTAGGGGACGTGGTTTAGCCATGGGAAATGCAGTCTCAGAGGGATACGGTTGAGGTTTGTCTAGTGGGATACTAGAGGGTCGGTGTGGACTGAAAATGTGTTGCTGGAAAAGCAGAGCAGGTCAGGCAGCATCCAAGGAACAGGAGAATCGACGTTTCGGGCATAAGCCTGGCTTATGCCCGAAACGTCGATTCTCCTGTTCCTTGGATGCTGCCTGACCTGCTGTGCTTTTCCAGCAACACATTTTCAGCTCTGATCTCCAACATCTGCAGTCCTCATTTTTTCCTGGTCGGTGTGGACTCCATGGACTAAATAGCTTGTTTCCTCACTGCAGACATTCCATAATTTCTATGGAGATCTCTTTGTTTGGCAACTTTCAGTAGGACCCTACTATATGTCTTGCCTAGATTTATCTTGCAAAAATGAAACACTTCACATTTATCTAAAAAAACCTCCATCTGCCACTCCTTGGCTCACCTAAGCAAGGTCCCATTATAGACTGAGATATCATTCTTCACTGTCGAATACACCACCAAATTTGGAATTATCTACAAACTTACTGACCATGCTTCATATATTCAAATGCAAATGATTGCATAAGTGACAAAAGGCAGTAGGCCCACTCTTGATCTTTGCGGCACGTGACTGGTCACAGGTCTCCAAGTTCAATGAACAAATGTCCACTGTCACACCCTGTCTCCAATCTTCAAGATAATTTTGGATGTAAATTTCAAACTCTCCCTGGATTCCAGGCAATCTCACCTTGCTAACCAGTCGACCATGTAGAAAGTTTTGTTTATCTTCCTCAATTCCATAAAGACAACATCCACTCCCCTGTCTTCAACAACCATCTTCAACACTTCCTCAAAAAATTCCATCAACTCAGTTAGACGTGATGTCCAATGTACAAAGCCCTCTTCAGTTCTTGTCTTTCCAAATGCATATACATTCTTTCCCTCAAGAACCCCTCCAAAAAGTTAGTTACTCTTGACGTCAAGCTCACTGGCCTATAGTTACCTGTTTTTTCCTTACATTCTTAAATAAATGACACTATGTCATCCAGTGTTTTGACACATCACCTGTGGAAATCAACAATACAGATATATCAGCAAAAGGCTGAGCAATCTCTTTCCTAGCTTCCCACAAACTTCTGGGATACAACTGATCAGGTCCTAGAGATTCGTTCACCTTTATGTGTTTTACAATGCCCAACACCTCCTTGAAATATAGACATGTTTCAAGATATCACAATATATTTCTTCATTATCTCGCTCTTGTAACCCCCTCCACATTAAGTACTGAGGAGACATACTTGTTTAGTATCCCTCCCATCACTTGCCATTCCACACATATGTAGCTTTACTGATCTTTGAGGGGCCCTATTTTCTCCCTAGTTAATCTTTTCCCATTAAAGGAATTGTGGAAATTCTTCAATGTTTCGTTAACCTTTTTTTCTAAAGCCATCTCATGTCCACATTTTGTCTGACCCGATTTCCCCATTGACTATACACCTACTGCCCTTATAATCCTCTCGGAATTCACTTGATCTCAGCTCTGTTTACCTTACATATGCCTCCTTCCTTATCTTGATTAGAGCATCAATATATCTATCTATTCGGCACTCCCTGCACCCACCAGCCTTCCTCATCTCACTAATACGAAAACATTGGCTCAGGACTCTCTGAATCCAAGTTTGATGGCCTAGCATTTTCCAACCATCCCTTTACCTGTGAATAGCGTAACCCAATCAGCCTTTCACAGGGCTCGTCTAAAACTTTCAAATTTGGCCTTATTCAAAGTTAGAACTTTAATGTTTACATCAGGTCTTTCCTATTCCATAACAAATTTCAAACTAATATTTACTGCGTAACGGATTTGAAATGCTAAATAAACTCTTCCTGTTCCACTGTAACAGGCTCGAGAGGCTGAATGGCCTCCTCCTGCCCCTGAATAACAGACCCGAGACATTAACTGACACAGTAATCTGTGGATTACGCGCAGCGGTGAAACTGTATCTGACGGAGGTCCATCCCTTCTCAGTTGCAGAAACACAAATAACACATTGTACTCCAGGTGCCCTCTCAGTGACACCTCATACAGATGCAGCGAAACATCTCTTCGTTTTGAATGATTTTTTCGCAAAATGTGCCAACATTCCATCTTTCCACCTTTTCAAGTATTAACAAGCTAATATGGGCTGAATGGCCTTTTCCTCCCCCTCTGCAAGAGGCCCACAGGGACAGAATTGCTTCTGCCTGTCGCTGGGCAGCAGTCACAATGCTCTGTCTCAAGTTTATGAAAGGATTTGGTAACAGAGCACTTAAAACCAGCAGTAGCCTCACACATGTCAATAAATACCGTACTTTGTGTTAAGGTACCTAGAAACTTGCCCACCCGACTTATTTATGCAGCCGATCTGTTATTTTATAACTGTCGTCTTTCATAAACAGAGTGAAACATATATAGACCCCTGCAATGTGCTGTTAATACTCTCATACTCAAGGAAAGAAAGATTTAAAACATTGAAAGATTTATGCTCTATCCCTCAGCAGCGTTCATCCATTCCATCCAAACCCAGTAAATGCTCCCTTTTATTGTGATATGAAAAGTGATGCAAGGAAATGGTTAACTGAGCCTGTTTGTTCAGTAACTGTGATGAATGCCAATCTCCAAGGATTCTAGTTATCGCAATGGAGGGATTCCATCTTTTAATGATAAATGGGCTCCATCAATGTGTTATCCCATAACATGAGCGGGAGCATCACCGACAGCATTAACAGGGATCAGCAATCCAGAGAGAGGGGGAGGAGAGATCAGAATCTGAGAACATTAGACTGGAATTTAACAACACTGGATCAGAATCTGAGAACATTACACTGGAATGTTCCAATAATACACAGGAGATTATCCGATTATGTTTGGAGTCTTTCTGAAATTGGTTGGTTGCCATTATCATCGCGGATCCATTGCGCTCTTCTCATTATTCAATATATTTATTATCCTTTCCTGGCTACCGTTGGTGTCCCTGGTAAGTGTCACTGTCCAGATTTGCTTTTCTATAAACCAGTTATGACTGTATGGCTGTTCTTTCATATAGTCTACACTTCTTGCCACTATTACTGTTCCTGAAAAAACTCTGAATCCAGATATTTACTCTACAGACCACGACTAACTACATAATGAACGTGTTCAATTACTGTCTCCCTCTCTGCTCTGGCAGTTACCCATCGGTCTCTATGTTGGCCTCCTCAGTTTCAGCGGAGAACCGCAATGTATTGTATCATTATCTTTGTTATTTAAGTACTAAGAACATGGAGGTCACTGTCTACTGTTCTGGTCTCTAACTCCACTTCCTTCCACTGTTTCCAAACTATCTGTGGCCAAGATCTGCGGTTCAAACAGACATGTCATAACTGTGGGTGATTCCTTTGACTATGAGCTGATTCCTGATACCATGCCCTGACCATTTTTAACTTGAAATACTCACTATTCCAGAAAATATCTCACTGGTTTATTCCATCTGCTGTTTGAACCTTGAGCTATGAAGTACAGGCTTAATGAAGCTTATAATCTGCTGCTGACACTCCCGGCTTCAAACCTGCCAAAGCAAATCTGATTCGAACTCACACCAAACTACCATCCATCAGTCATTCATGTGCACGCAGATGTATATTGCTATTGTGTCTGGCAATGCCTTTATTTTATCATTCTCAAACACTTTACCTTATCTGACCATGAAACTTCTCTCGTTCACTCACTGTTAATTAACAAAAAGCCTGCCAGTTGTTCATATGCAAAATAGTTTCCTCAATGTGTATTCGTTTTTAAACAGGAAGTTTCACGTTCAAATACGCCAATCGCATACACACAGGCTCTCTCTCTCCCTCTCTGATGAAACACACGCGCGCGCACACACACAAACACGCACACACACATAGCAAATCTTCCCATTGTAGGCAGTAATTTGATGCGAGTATAATTTGCATAAAGTTTCCAATACTCTCCATGCTGGGCAGTTTAGTGCTGTTTACTGAGTAACACTAGCATGGTCTGCACAGCCCTCCATGCTGGCCTGTCATCTTGTCCCAGTTTATGTTGCTTGTGATGTTCTGTGAAGCAGAGTCACAATATGATGTAACAAACCATTTCAGCTGATCTGACAATGCCTTTATTCAATGTTCTCATTCTTGTAATTTTACTCTCGAAGATCTCACTTCTCCAGTTAGTCCCACTGTTCTGTTTCCCTTCCGTCCACAACATCTTTTCAGCTAATTAACTGTTTGTTTCTGTCTTTAATGTGAATCTCTCTGTCTTTCTGTATCTTTCCCTGGCATTGGGTTTTGGTTCCCTAATGTACTTAGTGCTGGCATTGTGCAGCTCAGATAGAATGAAATGGTGTGTGCCAGGCTGTTGTTCACTTCCCAATATGTCCCATGTGATGATCCACGGACAGGGGTGTTTCAGAAGCTATGAGACACGTCTTTGTAACTTGGTCTGTATCTGTGTTTGTCCCGGGTGACCTTGCGATCAGTAACACGAGGAATCCCACTGAGTAAAGGACCGTTCATCGAAATTGTGTGACAATGCAGTCTCTTAAAAAAGTTATTTCCTCCTTTTTTTAAAATAAGACGTCTTAAAGGCCAAACTGCCTACTGAAAACGGCTCAAGTATATAACTTACGAAGCTTTGAGGGTTTTTAATAAATAGTAGGAACAATGGCCAGCTCACACAGACCAGGTTTTTTAGACTTTTTTCTTGTAGCTGTAGCAATCACCAGGTGCTTGGGGTCCCAGAAGTGTTGGAAGTTTTAGTAAATTATCCTTAGCTGCTAATCTCTCTGAGACCTTTCTTGATGCTGTTTGCTCCTGGATTGGAGAACTGTATACAAAAATGTATGTTGAATGCTCCTTTTTGCCAAGGGTTGTGTTTAGGTGATATTAGTACATTGGGACGATTTATTTGTAGAAGGTTCTGTATCCATTATTCGGTTAAGGTTTCCAATAGTTAAGTTATTCTAAATTCTTCTTCATTTTGTATGGATTTCCATTAGAGTGTTTAAGTATATTGTGTTTTAATTAATGTTAAATGGTCTGACTAGCAACGTCAAATCTGGAACTCCCACTTCACATCTATCTTTTAAATAAGGCAAGGTTGGCATCACAGCTACCTTCTTAAAATAGTTTGAGGCAGGAGGATGAGCAACCCTATAGTATACGACGGCCTAATGGGATTCTGTTAAAATACATCCAGGCATTATCTACACTTGATGAGAAGGTTGGGGGAGCCTTTTTAATTTCGTTTCATAAAGTGTCTAAACGAATGCAGTGGCCAGTGACCATGTGGATTTAGTTGATCCAAACCAAGCTGATAGGTATTTGCATCCCTATCGGAGACGGTATCTGGCCAGTATAGGGAGGTGAAGAAAGCCTTCTGAAGTGCATATGACCATGTGCCAGAAGCCAACAGACAGTGTTTGAGGATTCTAAAATAGCGTCCCTGGTTAAATGTACATTGAGTTTGAAAGGATCAGACAAAGTAATTTTGAAATGTGGGTAAGGGTATTAAAAATAGAGCAAACCTATGATGCTCTTAGATTCTTATTTTGGAGAAGTTCAACAATTCACTTCCTGCAGTCGTGAGAACTCGTGTGGTAAGATTAGAAGCTGAAATGGCTGATGATGATGATTGGGTTCAGAAATCAAAGTTTGGTTTCCTTGAGAGGTTGAGAAGAATGTGCCTTTAAAAAACTGCCAAACCTCAAATAGATGATTCTTCATAGCAAGCTGCCCAGTTTTCAGGACAATGCCATACAACCCTGTCACAGTAGGCGCTGCAATACATGTCAGAGTGTGGACATGGATATCTCCATTACATGTGAGGACTCCTCCCACCATGTACGTGGTAAGTACTCATGCGACTCAGCCAACGTTGCCTATCTTATACGTTGCAGACAAGGCTGCCCTGACGCATGGTACATTGGGGAAACCGAGCAAAGGAAACGGCAATGGATGAATGGTCACCGCTAACAATTAACAGACAGAAGTGTTCCCTCCGAAGTGGGGGACACTTCTGCGGTCCAGGACGTTCAGCCTCGGACCTTCGGGTGACCATCCTGCAAGGCAGACTTCGGGAGAGGCAGCAGTGAAAAGTGGCCAAGCAGAGGCTGATAGCTAAGTTCGGTACCCATAGGGAGGGCCTCAACCGGGACCTTGGGTTCATGTCACACTACAGGTGACAACCAATGCACTATATACACACACGGGCACACACACAGAGTTATTCCTATACACACATGTGCACAGACACGCACACAGACCCTCACCCACACCCTTACAGACACACAAACTCCAACACTCACATATGCAGCCTCTCAGAGACTTGGCCACTCTACATTCATGCACACACATATACCCTCTCTCTCACAGACACTCACAACCTCCCACTCCAGACACACACACACACTCCCACACTCACACATTCACCCCCTCACAGACTTAAGACACTCTACACTCACTACACACACATGTACACCCTCTCACACTCACAACCCCCAACCCAGACAGACACACACACACAGACAGACACAAAAAGCCACACGCACACTTATATGTTTGTGAGGTGAATTTGTACTTACAGAGTTACATTGTACTTTGCTCAAAAACTGCACGAATTATTGTAAAACTCGATTATCTCACTTTTTAGATTAGAATCAATCTAAACATCATAGACATAGACAGAGAACACAGGGCGCTAATACCCTTGACATATTGTGTAACTAACCCAATTGTTACAGTTAACCTGAGAATGCAACTTTTAAAAAGAAGTGAAACTATCATGGTTGTATTCGAACAGATGAAAGACTCAACGGAAAATCAAGGTAATTTTAGTTACATCACACTGTAAACTTTTGCGATAAATTCTGTGCCTTGCAATTGTGTCCTCCACTATCACCTGATGAAGAAGCGTCGCTCCGAAAGCTAGTGTGCTTCCAGTTAAACTTGTTGGACTATAACCTGGTGTTGTGTCATTTTTAACTTCACAGTATGGGTGGTAGAGATAGACCAGGGAGTATTAGATCACTGTTAGCGAAACTACTGGAGAAAATATTGAAGGAGGAAATTGAACTCCAATCAGAATAGCAAAGTTTCATCAGGGATAATCATCATGCCTTTATCAGAAGGAAAGCACATCTAATGAATTTGTTTGAATTAGTTTGAGGAGGTCGCTTAATTAGTTTTGCAGCAAGGCCTTTGACAAAGCCCCATTTGGGAAACTTTAAAATAAAGTAAAATCTCATGGAATCAAGGATAATGTGACAAGTTACAACGAAAAATTTCTTATTGGCAGGAGACGGAGGGTGGTGGGAGAAGGTTTTTTGTGTGACTGGAGACCAGTGTCCCCTGGTGTACTACAGGGATCTCTGTTGTGTCCCTTATTATTTGTGGCATTCATAAATGATGCAGATGTGAATGAAAGTGTGGGTGAAGGGGTTGGGGATTGTGATAAGTAAGTTTGTGTTTGCCCGCTTGGTTGGCAGTGAGGAGAAACGTCTTAGGTTGCAGGAAGATACAGATGGAATGGTCAGATAGTCAGATCAATGGCAGTTGGAACGGAACCCTGATAAATGTGATGTGATGCACTGTGGAAGAAGGAACCAGACAGGGGAGGACTCAATGAATGGCAGCACACTAGGAAGCTCAGGGGGTGCTTCTCCACACATCCCTGAATGGGACTGAGTAGGGTAATGAACTAGTTAAGAGGTGGACCTTGGGTGTAGCGTTTATCAATCGAGGCGTAGATTATAAGAGCTATACAGAGTGTTGGTTAGGCCAAGATGGAGTACTCTATGTAGTTCTAGAAGCCACATAAAAGAAAGGATATGGTATGTATGCAGAGGAGATTCACCATGATGTTCCCTTGGATAGAGCATATCAGCTATGGAGAGAGGCTGGGTAAGTTCGGGTTGTTTACTTTGGAGCAGAGAGGCTGAGTGGGATGTGATTCAGAAGGATAAGATTACGATGAGCATTGACATGTGTGGATAGACAACAGCTGTTCCTTTTAGTCAGATAGTCGAGAACAAGCGAGCACACTTGTAAAGTGAAGGATTTGAGGATGAGAGAGAATTTGAGGATTGTTCTTCACCAGGGAACTGTTGGGGTCTGGAATGCTCTTCCTGAGAGGGGGGGTTATCTCAAGTAACCTCACAACGATCAAAAAGTACTTGAACGAGCAATTGGAAGTGTCATAACATTCCCTGCTATGGACCTGGTGTTGGAAAGAGGGAACAATATAGATCGTGCTGTATTTCTGTTGGTCTATGCTCCTGTGAGTGTATGGTGTGGAAGGTCAATTACTGAGTGGCTGAAGGCAGGATTTGATGGGTTTCTGAAGAGCATATTCACAAGTGTTATAAGAGTGAACTGGAATAGCTTGTCAAATCATGTCAATGTGAGAAGTATAAGAGAACAAGTGCTGTTTCCTGACAATCTGAAACCAGAGAATTGTGAATAGGGAACAGGGAATTGGCAGAACAATGAAACAGCTACTTCAGTTCTGTCTTCACAGAACTTTCTAACAATACCAGTAAAACCAAGTCGGGAGTGGAAAAAGGGTCGAGTACATGGAACATAGGACATAATAAGTAAATGGTTTAGGAGAAATAAATGGTCATAGACAACAGTAACATGGATTTATCAAATAGTAATTATGTTTGAAGAACGGACTGGGAGACAAGTGTTTGGATTTTCAGGAACGTTTTGGTAAAGCTAGTTTGTAAAATGAAACCTGAGTGGATTGAGTTGAATATATGGGCATGTTTCTAGAAAGGGACAGCTGGCACGAAGCAGTGAATAAAATAAACAGGCTCGTCAAGCAACAGCATGACTTTGTCTGGAAGGTATGATTCTGTGAGTACGAGTATGTCCCAGACAACCCATCATCTTCTCCGGATATCTCCTGTCTCACCAGCAGGACAGACACAGCAAAAGTGGCGGCGCA
Organism: Chiloscyllium plagiosum; assembly: GCF_037043375.1. Lineage (NCBI taxonomy): Eukaryota > Metazoa > Chordata > Chondrichthyes > Orectolobiformes > Hemiscylliidae > Chiloscyllium > Chiloscyllium plagiosum. Next base: position 28,576,871 of record NW_028270184.1, on the reverse strand, counting down.
ATGGGATGCGGTTGAAAGGAAATTTCTCTGGGACTCCTCAACAGTGACTTCATATCCCATGAAGTCTTATGATGTTAGTTTACACATGGGAAAGAAAACTTCAAACTGAATACCATGTACCAGCCTATCTTAACAGATGAATCAGTACTCCTCCATGCTGAAAAACACGTGGAGGAAGCACTGAGTGTGACAAGGACGCAAAATGTACTCTGGCTTGGGGATTTCAATGTCCACCACCAGGTGTGGCTCAGCTGCAGCATTACTGATCGAAGTAGTCGGGTCCTAAAGGATATAACTGCAAGACTGGGTTTGCCGCAGTTGGTGAGGGAACTAACACGAGGGAAGAGACATTTGACCTCATCCTTACTAATATGCCAGTTGCAGAAGTATCTGTCCATGACAGTATCAATAAGAGTGACCATCGCATAGTCATTGTGGAGACAGTCACACCTTCACATTGAGAATAACCTCCATCATATTTGGCGGCACTATCAACTAAATAGGATAGACTTCGAATACATCTAGTAGTTCATTTCTGGGTTTCCATAAGGTGTTGTGGGTCATCAATAGCAGCAGAACTCTACTCCCGCACGACCTCATGGCCTGGCATATCCCACTTGCAACAATTACCATCAAGCCAGAGGATCAACCTTGGTTCAATGGATGTGCAGGATGGCAGAAGCAGCACCGGGCATACCTGAAAATGAGTTGTCAGCCTGACGAAACCACCAAACAGGACAACTTGTGCGCCAAACAGCATAAGCAGTAAGTGATAGACAGAGCTATGTGAACCCACAAGCAACGGATCAGATCTAAGCTCTGCAGTTCTTCCACATTTTGTCCAGAAACGGTAGGGACAATTAAACAAGTCATTGGAGGAGTAGATTCCACAAGTATCCCCATCCTTAATGAAGGAAGAGCCCAGCACTTCAGTGTATAAGATAATGCTGATGCATTTGCAACAATCTTCAGTCACAAATGCTGATTGGATCATCCATCTCAGACTCCTCCAGTAGGCCTCAGTAATTCTGTTACCAGCATCAACCAATTCAATTCAGTCCATGCAATATCTAGAAACAGTTGGAGACACTGAATACTTCAAAGGGTACATACCCTGACTACATTCTGGCAATAGTACTGAACACTTGCGCTCAAGAACTTGCCACGTCCCTCGCAATGCAGTTCCAATACAGTTACAACAATGACTTTTACCCGATTGTGTGGAAAAGTACCCATTTATCTCCTGCACATAAAAAGCAGAACAAATCCAATCTGGCCAATTACCACCCCATCAGTCTACTCTCGATCATCAGTAAAGTGATGAAAGGTGTCAGTGCTTTCAAGCAGCACCTGCTCAGCAATAACCGGATCAATGACGCCCAGTTTGGCTCCACCAGGGTCACTCAGCTCCTGACCTCATTACCTTGGTTAAACGTGGACAAAAGAGCTGAATTCCAAAGGTGGGGTGACAGTGACAGCCCTTTAAAACAGGCTGCCTTTGACTAAGCGTGGCATCAAGGGGCCTTAGCAAAACTCGAATCAATATTTATCAGAGGCAAACTCCCCGCTGGTTAGATTCATACCTGGCACGTAGGAAGATGGTCATGGTTGATAAAGGTCAGTCAACTCAGCTCCAGAATAGGTCTATAGGAAACCCTCGGGGAGTGGCCTCAGCACAGGCGTCTTCAGGGCTGCTTCATCAATTACCTTGCCTCTAATATAATGTCAGAAGTGGGGATGTTCGGCAATGATTGCATAATGTTCAGCAACATTTGTGGCTCCTCAGGTACTGAAGCAATCCATGCCCAAATGCGACAAGATCCGGACAGTATCCAGGCTGACAAGTAGCAAATTATATTGACGCCACACAAATGCCAGACCGTGACCATCACCAATACAATGCAATCAAACCACTGCCCCTTGGCATTCAATTGTGTTAGCATCACTGCATCCCTCAATATCAAAATCCTGTGGGGTAATCATTGCTCAGAAACTCACTGGACTCGCCCACACAAACGAAGTAACTACAAGAGTAGGTCAGAAGCTACGAATACTGCGGCGAGTAACTCACCTCATGACTTCCAAAGGCCTGTCCATAATCTATAATGCATAACTCAGAAGTGTGATGAAATACTCCCCATTTGCCTGGATGAGTGCAGCCCCAACAACACTCAATAAGCTTGATACCAACCAGAACAAAACACCCAGTTTGACTGTCACTTCATCCACAATGCTCCACCATCAAAATTCAGCAGCAGCAGTTTTTTTTCCTATCAACAAGCTGCACTGATATGATTCACCAAAGATCCCCAGACACAATTTTCCCAACACACGACCACGTCTATCTAGAAGGACAAGGGTAGCAGATATATGCGAACACCACCATCTTCAATTTTCCTCCGAGCCGTTCACCATCCTGACTTGCAAATAGAACACAGAACACTACAGCACAGAACAGGACCTTCAGCTCATGATGTTGTGCTGACCACTGATCCTCATGTACGTACCCTCAAGTTTCTGTGACCATATGCATGTCCAGCAGTCTCTTAAATGTCCCCAATGACCTTGCTTCCACAACCTCTGCTGGCATTCCACGCTCTCACAACTCTCTGCGTAAAGAATCCGCCTCTGCCACCGCCTCTATACTTTCCTCCAACCAGCCAAAACTTATGACCCCTCGTGTTAACAATTTCCGACCTGGGAAATAGTCTCTGGCTATCAACTCTATCTATGCCTCTCATTATCTTGAATACCTCAATAAGGCCCCTCTCCTCCTCCTTTTCTCCAATTAAAAAGTTCGAGCTCAGTCAACCTCTCTTCATAAGATAAGCCCTCCAGTCTAGGCAGCATCCTCGTAAATCTCCTCTGAACCCTCTCCAAAGCATCCACATCTTTCCTATAACAGGGCGACCAGAACTGGACACAGTATTCCAAGTGCGTCTAACCGAAGTTTTATAGAGCTGCAACAAGATCTCACGGCTCATAAACTCAATCCTCCTGTTAATGAAATCCAAAACACCATATGCATTCTTAACAACCCTGTCCACTTGGGTGGCCATTTTAAGGGATCTATGTACCTGCACACCAAGATCCCTCTGTTCCTCCACACTTCTAAGAATCCTGTCTTTAATCCTGTACTCAGCTTTCAAATTTGACCTTCCAAAATGCATCACTCGCGTTTATCCAGTTTGAACTCCATCTGCCACCTCTCAGCCCATCTCTGCATCCTGTCAATGTCCCGCTGCAGCCTACAACAGCCCTCTATACTGTCAACGACACCTTCAACCTCTGTGTTGTCTGAAAACTTGCTGACCCATCCTTCAATCCCCTCATCCAAGCCATTAATAAAAATTACAAACAGTAGAGGCCCAAGGACAGAGCCCTGTGGAACGCCACTCACCACAGACCTCCAAGCAGAGTATTTTCCTTCTACTACCACTCGCTGTCTTCTGTTGGGCAGCCAATTCTGTATCCAGACAGGTCGGTTGACCTGTATCCCATTCCTCCTGACCTTTTGAATGAGCCTACCATGGGGAACCTATCAAATGCCTTGCTGAAGTCCAAATACACAACATCCATGGCTCGACCCTCATCCACTTTTCTAGTCACATCCTCAAAGAAATTGATAAGGTTTGTGAGGCATGACCTGCCGCTCACAAAGCCGTGTTGACTGCACTTAATTAAGTCATGCTCTTCCAGATGGTCATAAATCCTATCCCGCAGAATCCTTCCTAACACCTTGCAGACGACAGACCTGAGACTTACTGGTCTGTAATTGCCGGGGATTTCCCTATTTCCTTTCGTGAAGAGAGGAATTACATTTGCCTCTCTCCAGTCCTCAGGTACGACTCCAGTGGAGAGCGAGGATGCAAAAATCTTCGCAAGTGGCGAAGCAATTGCATTTCTCGTTTCCAAAAGTAGCCAAGGACAAATCTGGTCCAGGCCTGGCGACTTGTCAATCTTAATGTTTGACAAAACTTTCAGCGCATCAGCTTCCTCTATCTCTATCCATTCCAGCATGCACACCTGCTCTTCAAAGGTTTCATTCACTACAAAGTTCGTTTCATTCGTAAAGACAGAAGCAAAAAACTCATTTTGGGCTTCCCACCTCCTCAGACCCCACACACAAGTTCCCTATGTTATCCCTGATCGGCCCTACTCTTTCTTTGACCATTCTCTTATTCCTCACATAAGTGTAAAATGCCATTGTGTTCTGCCAAGCCTTTATCGTGCCCCCTCCTGGCTCTCCTCAGACCATTTTTGAGCTTCTTCCTCACCTGGCTGTAATCCTCTAGAGCTGACCAAGACCCTTGCTTCCTCACCTTACGTAAGCTGCCTTCTTGCTTTTGACGAGAAGCTCCACCGCTCTCGTCATCCAAGGTTCCTTTATCTTTCTCCTTCTTGCCTGTCTCAGAGGAACACATTTGTGCATCACTTGCAACAACTGTTCCTTAAACAGTCTCCATATGTCGATAGTGCCCTATCCATGGAGCAATTGCTCCCAGTCCATGCTTCCTAACTCATATCTAATCGCATCATAGTTTCCACTTCCCCAATGAAATATCCACCCATTTTGCCTAATCTGCTCCTTCTCCATAGCTATGTAGATTGTGAGGCAGCATATATCACCATTCTTCACTGTCCTGGGTCAGAATCCTGGAATTCCCTCCCTAATGGCATTGGAGGTCAACCACAGCGTGGACTGCAGCGGTTCAACAAGGCAACGCACCACCGCATTCTCAAGGGCAACTAGGGACGGACAATAAGTGCTGGCCCAGCCAGTCACACTCAGATTCACGAAGTAAAGAATTTTTTAAAAACCATTTTCCTTAAACAGAGGAAGGTTGCTGAAGTATCACAGGGATCAGTGCTTGGCCCCAGATGTTCACAATACCCATTAAACATTTGGTTGTGGGAGTTAAATACAATATATCCAGGCCTGCTGATAGCACAAAAGGATGTTCGATTGTGTATGGATGTGGAAGTCGTAAAAAAGCTCGAAGGTGACTGAGACGAGTGGAGTGAATGCACAAATACATGGCAGTTGGAGAACAGTGTGAAGAGAGGTGACGGTGGCAATGTTGATTGGCAGCCTATCGTTTGAAAAGGGATTGTTTGAAACATGTTGGTCTCCAAAGGGGCGTATGCTCCTTTTCATTGTTTCCTTCTGCGTAAACCACCGAGGCCCATGTAGGGCAGTGAGTTCTGAAGTCAGAAGTCAATACTAGGAATGGCATTAGCACGCTGACCAGTATACATTGAACCACCAGGTGGGGAGCTGTAACACTGAAAATAATCTGGATATCCCTGTAAACGAGTTACTGAAATCATTATTGCAGGAACAGAAAGCAGTTAGGAAGATAAATGGTGTGTTGACCTTCATTTCAGGTGATTTGAGTCCAGGAGTAAGGGTGTCTTACTGCAGCTGTACAGGGCTTGATGAGACCCCATCGCGAACACTGTGCAGTATTGTGTGCAGTTTTGTTCTCCTTACCTAATAAAGGACAAACCTGACATCGAGGGAGAGCAGTGAAGGATGACCAGACTGATCTCTGGGATGACAGGCTTTTTGTGGGAGCAGTGTTTGGGGCGACTGAGCCTGTATTCCATGGGGTTTAGGAAAATGGGTGGAGATCTCAGTGAAATATATAAAACTCTGACAGGGTGAGACAGTATGGAAGCACGGGTGATAATTCCCCCTCTTTTCATTTGATGCTGTCCCTTACTTGCCTCATCACTCATGGCTGCCTTGTCCTCGCATGAGTCTGTTTCATCTTTTTTTAGATGAATTTCATTATGTTCCGAATTATCCCCAGAATCTCCTGTCTTTGCTGCTCCATGGTCTTCCCTGCTCAGATCCCCTTCCAATTAACTCTAGCAGCTCCTCCCACATGTCTTTGTAGTGACATTGCTCAATTATAATCACATTACATCAAGAAGAGAGCAATAGATATAAACCAAAAGAAGGAGTTTTGAGAGATGGCACACAAAGAATAATTGGGGGATTTCTTAACGAGATACAAAGAGATAACGAGAGACAGGATGTAGATCTGGAGCTAAGAAAAATGAGAAAACTAGATTATTGAAATAATTAGATGTACATCCCTCAATGTTTTGGCTATTCCTGTGTTTTGTGATCCTTTGTACAGTGCATTTACAACACATTAACGTGTTCAAATGCTGAGTCTGTTGCCAGAATTTTTATCTCCAATAAGATGAAGACATTAGCTTTGGAAAGACCCAGCAGCCCAATATATTTAATTCCCGGTAGGAAGGGGGTTAACTGAAATAAGTTGGGATACCATGAGCAAGATTTATAACATATAGCCTGATAAGAATAAGAGACAAGAGTAAGGAATCCCAGAAAAGGGGGAACGTTGAGACAAGGGGAACATATCACTTCAGATGAGCATCAAATAATGTTTTCATGCTTTTTAAATGTTATACATCATGTGCACCATTTTTCTTTAACCGTATCACCATTGCTCATTCAGAAAGTGTTGTACACATTGGAACAATCTTCCTTATCTGAACACACACAGATTAAACAGTGTATGTTGTGCTACCAGGATACATGAACACCAGCTGGCCACGAAAAGACATGACCCACTATCATAGTTTCCATACATACAGACAAAGAAGGACAGCACTTTGAGTGGGACGACACACACATCCTAGGACAGGCGAAACAAGGACATGCACGAAAGTTGTTAGAGGCACGGCATTCTAACCAGAAGAACATTGATAAATATATCAATTTAGATCCTTGTGAACTTTTGTTTAAATAGCAGAATGTAGGAGATCTGTGTCACTCATATTTTAAAAGATTATGAGGTGAGGCGAGCTTTTCTGGGTGTTTGGTTTTAATGAACAGAGGGGTTTGACTCCACGTTTAAAATATCCATCCACGCGAACCCCATTTCCCTGCAGTTGGCCCATATCCTTCCAGTCCTTTCCTAACCACATATTTATCCAAATGCTTTTGAAATGTTGTTAATGTACTCCCTTCAACACGACCTGCTGGCAGTTCATCCACGTACCATCCTCAGTGTGAAGAAGTGGTCCCTCAGGTTCCCTTTTATTCCTTCCCCTCTCAACGGAAACTTATCCCCTCTAATCCTCGACTCTCTAAACCTTGGAAAAAGACTGAGAACATTAACTCTATCCATACCCCTCGTGATCTTATACAGCTCTACAAGGTCCCCCCTCAGTCTCCAACACTCTAAAGAAAAGGTCTTAGCTTGTCCAACCTCTCCATATAACTCAGACCATTGGGTCCTGGCAATGTCCTTGTAAATTTCTTCTGCAGTCTTTCGAATTTCATAGCATCCTCCCTAAAACAACGTGACAAAGACAGAACACAATACTCCCAAGTGCGGCCTTGACAAAGTCCTGGGGTAACTGCAACATAAATTCCCAACTTCTATACTCAGTGCCCTGATTCATGAAAGCCAGTGTGCTAAAAGCCTTCGTCCGTGCCCTGTCTACCTGTGATTCCACTCTCAGAGAACCGTGCACCTGAACGCCAGGGTCGTTCTTTCCACTACACCCCTGAAGGCCCTCCCATTCACCATGAAACTCTTAGTTTGATTTGAGTTTCCAAAATGCAAGACCTCACACAACAATATTAAATTCCATTTGCCATTTCTCGGCCCACTTCCCCACCTGATTAAGGTCCTGCTGCAATTTCTGTTAAACTTCCTCACTGATCATGCTTCCACTTATTTTAGTGTCATCTGCAAATTTACTAAATATGCCTTGTACATTTTCAGCCAAATCATAGATACCAAACAGCTATCGACCCAGCCTCCAGTCTGACCTTCATCCTTCCACTAAACCCTCTGCTGCCTACCATCAAGCCAACTGTCTCTCCAATTGGCCAGTTCCGCCAGCATTTCACGTAACAGAACCTTCCAGAGCAGCCTGCCATGTGGGACCTTATTAAAGGCCTTACTAAAATCCATTGAGACGACGTCTACCACTCGGCCCTCATCAACCTTCTTGATCTATTCATCAAAGGACTCTAACAAATTTGAGAAGCATGATCTCCTACTCACAAGTCTATGCTGACTGCTCTGAATCAAACCCTGTGCAAGTAATTGGTGCAGTCAATGGTATGCTGTCCTTCATTGTAAGATGATTCCAGTACATAAGTAAAGCCATCTTCCTGCTGTTGTAGAACCTTGCTGAGAGAGCATTTGGGGAACTCTCTACAGATTTGTTCACCTTTGTAAGGAATGATCTCCTTACCACAGACATGGCTGATGGTAACATGAGGGCAGAGTAAAGAAGCTGTGTGTTTAATCTGTAGAGTTGTGAGAGACGAGGAAATGGTGACGCTGATACACGCGGAGTGGCCGCGATCACTTATTTCCAAAACAGACATTGACAGGGAGAGAAATTCCATACTTTACCCAGGATTGATTGGTTTGATTTATTGCCACGTGTATCTCAGTACAGAGAAATACTTTATTTATGAGCAGTGGAGGCAGATCATAGTAAGCATGACCAGACATATCATAGGATGGAAATAGACTTGGACAGAGTAAGGCATGCAAGTTACACTGCACAGGATGTGCAGTAGACTAGATTAGCATGAACAAGATCAGCATTATTTGAACATATAGAGTCCATTTAGCAGTCCAACATGGCTTTCCAAATAGTTTATACGCCTTAATTAACTCTCCCCACGTTATTGTGCAGTCAGCATGTGAACCAGTACTGAGCGTCATATTGTTCACAATCCCCACGAGCAGCCACAATACCTTGCATCTGAAATAAGTAGTCATTCCCATCCATTTCCGCCCTCCAGAGAGAATACCAGGCTGTCTGCTTGGAAAAGGAAGATGCCTTCTTGAGACTTCATTCAAGACATACGGCTTCCCTCCTCACCGCTAGAAAACCAGGTTAAAGTCCCACGTGTGTATCATGAGCAACGGAGCCAGGAGGAACAATGTGGCGCAGTCTGTCTGTACAGCCTCTGCTCCACTTGTTCATTATGTTAGAGCATCAATTAGGAAACAGTGAGGACTGCTAATGCTGGAGATCAGAGTAGAGAGTGGATTGCTGGAAAAGCACAGTAGGTCAGCCAGCATCCGAGGAGCAGGAGAATCGACGTTTTGGGCAGAAGCCATTCATCAGGAATCAGCATCAATTACCTCATTTTGCCCCTTTGCAAGTGATTTGAGGAGGGAATGGCCTCCTCCTATTCCTGCGTAAGTGACTGAAGGGGTTGAATTGCCTCCTCCTGTTCCTGTGTAAGAGACCCAAGGGGCTGAATGGCCTATTCCTATTCCTGTGTAAGAGAATGAAGGGGCTGAATGGCCTCATCCCGTTGCTGTGGAAGTGACTTAACGGACTAAATAGCCTCCTCCTGTTCCTCTGTAAGAGACTCAAGGGACTGAATGGCCTCATCCTATTCCTGTGTAAGGGACTCAAGTGGCTGAATGGCCTCCTCCTGTTCCTGTGTAAGTGACTCATGGGACTGAATGGCATCTTCCTCGTCCGAATGGACAGGACCAACGGCCTGACTGGGTTACCCCTGGTTCCTGTTTGACAGCTCGATGTAATGACAAGTGTGATGATGCTGCAGTTAAAGAGGTCATTTTTGTCCTTGTTTCTTTTCAGAGAGAGATTGAATGATCGTTTCCAAGCTGATTAGTTAAGGCCACTTGAGTAAACAGTTAAGGAGGCCTTAGGTTAATTTTAATGCAGCCTAAATGGGTGTGGCCAGCTTTCACAGCTTAGGATCTCTGGGTTTTGGTTTCTCAGTAATATCAGAAACTATTGGGGTCTCAAAATAGTTGGAAGCTTCAGTGAATGTCTCCTGGCTGCTACTCTCCCTATATGCAGTTTTTAATTCCTGGATTGGAGAATTTTTTGTGATATTCTGTGTCTCAATTTTCCTTTCTGCCAGGGACTGTGTTTATGGGATTTTCCTATGTTGGAACAGTTCATTAGTAATAGCTCCTAGATCCATTATTCTGTTAACTTGTCCAATAGAATTACCTTATTCTAAATTCTTCTTTCTTTAGTTTAATTTTATCTGTCGTGTTTAAATAAATGGTGTTTTGCTTCACAGTGAGTAGATTGACCAGTCACATTGCATCTGTAAACTTACTAACTATGGCCCCGATATTCACATCCTAATCCTTGAAATAAATGATGAAATGCAATGAACTCAGAACTGATTCTTACAGTACACTGCTGCTCACAAGCCTCCAGTCTGAAAAAAATACCTCTCTTCCTTCAAGCCAATTGTGACTAGCTTCCTCTGTATCCCTTCTGAACGAAACTTACTAATCTATCTACCAATCGGAATCTTGTGAACACCTTACTGAGGTCCATGTAGATAATGTCTACCAAACTGCTTTCGCCAGTGTTCTTTGTCACCTCTTCATAAAACTCAATCAAATTAATGAGACAAGATTTCTCACGCAGAAAACCACGTTGACAACTCCGATCAGCCCTTGCCTTCCCAAATGTTTGTAAATCCTGTCCCTGAGAATCCCCTCCAACAATTCATCCTCCACTGACATTAGGCTCACCGTTCTATAATTACCTTGCTTTTTGGGTCGCTGTTTCACTTTCTAGACCCACTCCTCCACTGCTCACAACAGATGTTAAATATAATCAGGTTGGTGAGATAGCCGATGATGTTAGTCTCAGACTGGGTCAGGGTCAGTTTCAGGAACAAGTCAGGCTAGTTTCTTTAATAAGCTGAAATAGCACCTTTATGATCCAGAGCAATGTTACTCAAACTATGATAGAAAGATGAATGGCAAGCGGTTTGGATATTGCAAATAAAGAATGGATATTTCCCTTTCTAAAAACAGTGGCACGTGCACACACAAACGTTCCCCATGGTAGACTAATGGCGAAATTGAAGTCATATGATGTGCAGGTTGTTCTAGCTAGGTGGATAAAGAACTGTATGAGAAACAGGAGACAGAGAGTAGTAGTTGAAGGGAGGTTCTCGAAATGGAGAAAGGTGAGTCGTGGTGTTCCACAGGGGTCAGTGTTGGGGCCACTGTTGTTTGTAATATATATAAATCATCTGGAAGAGGGCACTGTTGGTATGATTAGCAAGTTTGCAAAAGACACGAAGATGGGTGGAGGAGCAGAAAGCACAAGGGACTGTCTGAGAATACAGGAGGATATACTGGAGAGTTGGGCGGAAACTTGACAGATGGTTTTTAATCCAACCAAATGTGAGGAGATGCATGTAGACAAGACTGATTCGAGAGAGAATTCTACAACGAACGGAAGAGCCTTGGGAAAAGTTGATGTGCAGAGAGATCTGGGAGTTTCGGTCCATTGTACCCTGAAGGTTGCTGCACAGGTGGATAGAGTGTTCGAGAAGATATGCTTGCCTTCATTTGGCAGGGTATTGAGTATAAGAAGTGGCAAGTCATGTTAACATTGTACAAGTCCTTGGTTCGGCCGTATTTAGAATACTGTGTACAGTTATGGTCGCCACATTGCCAAAATAATGTGGACGCTTTGGAGAGCATGCAAAGAAGGTTTACGAGGATGTTGCATGATATGGAAGGTGCTCGCTATGAAGAAAGGTTGAGTAGGTTAGAAAAAAGGAGATTGAGGGGGCACCTGATTGAGGTTTACAAAATCATGAAGGGTATAGACAGGGAGGATAGAGACAAGCTTTTTTCTCAGGGTGAAGCATTCAATAACGAGAGGTCACGGTTTCGAGGTGAGGGATGGAAAGTTTATGGGAGGTACACACGGCAAGTACTTCACACGGAGGTTTAGGCAATTGGAACGCGTTGCCATCATAGGTGGTAGAGGCAGGCATGTTAGCTTTATTTAAGATGCATCTGGATAAATGCATGAGTAGATGGGGAGCAGAGGGATACAAATGCTTAGGAATTGACCGACAGTTTTCGACAGTAGAGTTTGATCGGCTCAGGCTTGGAGGACTGAACGGCCTGTTGCTGGGCTGTAAATTTTCTTTCTTCTTTGTACTCTCACACAAACACATGCATACACACACACACACACACACCCACCCACACACACACGCACACACACACCCACACACACACACTCTCACACACACACACACATATACACACACACACTCACACACACACAAACACACACACACACAAACACAACACACACAAACACACACACAAACACACACACACACAAACACACACACACACACACAAACACACACATACACACACATAAACAAAATATCTGCAATTTCAAGTTGAACGAACTTTGCCCAGATATTAGTGTAACTTCTGACAAAAGTAAAAATTGAGAGATTGTCCAAAATATTATTCTGAAGATATTCTACTCGCACAAGCTGCTAGCAATGGGACTTCATCCTGGAACAGTTGGATTTGGCTGAATTCCCTTTGCATTAGGCAGTGAGGAGATTCCAATGAATTCTGGTCAGGGATCGCCCAAAGAGCAGCACGGTGGCTCAGTTGTTAGCACCGCAGCTTCACAGCACCAGGGACTTGGGTTTGATTCCAGCCTCGGGCGACTATCTGCGTGGAGTTTCACATTCTCCCCTGTCTGTGTGAGCTTCTATTGGGTGCTCCAGTTTCCTCCCACAGTCCAAATCTGTGCAGGTTTGGTGGATTGGTCGTGCTAAATTGTCCACAGTGTTCAGGGATTTTTAGGTTAGTTAAATTAGTCAGGGGTAAACGTAGGGTAACGGATCTTAGAAGGTTGGTATGTACGTGTTGGGCCAAAGGGCCTGTTTCTACACTGCAGGAATTCTATGAAAACAAGAATGGTAACGATGACTGTAGCGTTTTTGTTTAGCTCGCACACATTGCTGTGATGAGGAACAATGAAGGAAAGAGAGTGCAATAGGCCATTCCTTCTCGGGCAGATTACATTTTCTCCCTCTCTGAGCTGAATCACTCAATAATGTCATCCTCTCCCAAACTGGACCATGTGAGGTCTCCTTGTACATTGTCCAAACAATGTCTCCATCACATTCCCTGCTCCATGTCGGTGCATCATTGCTGTTGTCATACACAGAGCCATATGCTGAACAGGAAATGGTCTCCATCGATTTGAAGACAGGTTTACATGACCCTGAGTCATTAAAAAAAAATAAAATGTGTAATGTATTCAGAATACCTGTGTTAAAATGAATGCATTTTTGAACAAATACAATAATTGCTGGAAAAGCTCGGCAGTTATGTCAGCATCAAGATGCCTTTTACATGCTGTAGTTGTACCAGCCTCCACCACTTCCTCTAGCAGCTCATTCCATACACACACCACCCTCTGTGTGAAAAGGTGCCCTTTAGGCCTCATCAAAACCTTTCCCCTCTCACTTTCAACCAATGCCCTCTAGACTAGGTCGTCCCTAATCTGGAGGAAAACCCTGACTATGACCATTCGGATTTTATAAACTTCTACTGCTGCGAAATGTGACTTCATTCAACACGAATGGCTGTACTTTCAGTTGTCCTGGGCCTACACTCTGAAATTCAATACTGACACCTCATTCTTCTCCATCAAGTCACAATTCTAAATCTATTTCAATCAGTTTGTTCAGATGTATCATGACACATTTTGTGAGATTTACACCTAGACCTTTGGGCCTGGAGCTGTGTTTGCTCATCAGCCGGTTCTGACATGTTGCAACATACCTCTACAACAGGCGGGACTTGAATCCAGACCTTCAAGTTCAGAGCTATGAGCACTACCGCACGAATTAAGGAATTCGAATTAAATCCAGAGTACTAGCTCAGAGGCAGGGACACGATTATCCCCAGATTTGGGGTCATATTCTAAGTGTCAGCTTTCAGCTCGGTGTGGATTTTTTATAATCAGGTTACCATTACTGAACTACACAAAACACTTTGTATTGTTAAACAAATGCAAGATATTTGTCTCAACTGTAGGATATTGAGTGTATGTGCTGTGCCATCGAAATTAACTATGAACATCTTTAATTGCTATTATCTGTTGTCTGCATAATTAGGGGAAGAAATCCTGCAGACACACTCTGCACTATGAAGGGTCTCGAATAGGTATTTATTACTAATCACCAGAGACGGAGAAAGACCATAATTTCTGGCCCCAAAACACCGATCAGTATTACCCAACACTCACGTGTGTCTGCCCTCTGCCTAAAACCATGAAATGACACCAGGCCGCTGATTACTGTCCAGCCTCCCCTCCCCAACCCCCGACTGTGTCTGCAATCTGTCCCTCCTCCCCCTAACCACACAAGGCAACCCAAGCTCAGGGTCTTTGTGAAAAACAAGGCCGGAGTGTGCAGGCCTCCTGTAGATGGGGAGTGTATTTTAAAATTAAATGGGGAAGGTGAGGAGGCAGTAATATCACACACTGGGCTGAGGGGTGGCAGATGGAGTTTAGTTTGGATTAATGCGAGGTATTGGATTTGGGAAATCAAACAAGAGATGTACCTATACAATTAAAAGTAGGGCCTTTGGCAGTGTTGTAGGACAGAGACCGAGGCCGTCAGGTATAATTTTTAAAATTTGCGTCTCATAAAGATAGTGCGGATAAGAAGGTGTTTTGCACACTTGTCTTCATTGGCCAGACCTTTTAGTATCGGAATTGGGACGTCATGTTGAGGTTTTACAGAACATTGGTGAAACCTCTTCTGGAATACTGTGTCCAGTTGGTCACCCTGCCCGCTCATACCATAGGCACACCACCCTCTGGGTGAAAACGCTGCCCCTTAGGTCGCTTTTAAATGTTCCCCTCTCACCTTAAGCCTATGCCCTCTCGTTTTGGTCCCCCCTACTGTTAGAAAATACCTTGACTATTCACCCAGATATTGCTAACCTTGATATTATTAAGCTGGAGAGGGTTCAGAAGAGAATAACCTGGATGTTGCTGGGAATGGAGGGAATGATCGATAAGGAGAGGCTGGATAGACTGGGACATTTTTCAGTGGGGAGTATGAGATTAAGGGGTAACTTTACAGAGGTATATAACATTATGAGGGGTACAGAGAAGCTGACGGCCTGATGTCTTTTCCCTCGAGTTGGGGATTCAAAACAGAGGGATATTTAAAGGTGCAAGGAAAAAGATTTACAAAAGTCATGAGAGGTAATTATTTCAGACAGAAGCTGGCTTGTGTGTGAAATGAACTTCCAGAGGAAGTGGTGAAAGCATGGACAGTTACAATGTTTAAAGGACATTTAGATCAGTACATGGATAAGACATCAGTTTGGATGGTGCTGTGGGCAGCTGCCCTCTCCCTCCCCCTCTCTGAATGAATCCCTGTTGGTTTTCACCCTCTGCCAATACCTGTGCAGTGGCGTGTGGAGGCCAGCAGAAGGTGGCATTGCATTACTTTAAGCACCACAGAGACTGCCAGACCTGCCCCACACAGGGACACACAGATACACACACGGGAATGGTTCGGGCACTGCCTGAAGCTCATCTGGTAACTTAAATGAAACATAAAGAAATGCTCAATTCGCCTCGTAAACTGTTAAAATATGAGGGACAGAGAACTCCCAAATTCCACTGTTCAAATAAAAATATCAATTTATTTTTTCACTCTTAAAATGAACATTTTACATTATCTCTGCACAACTCTGGGACCCCCTTTCTCTTAACGGCTTATTACGCGACTCCAGCTCTATAGCAATATACTGTTTCTGGGTCTGCCATCCTCTCATATCACAGGTGCTTGTAAGCTCTCAGTTCAGAACAGCATTCCCTCTCTCTTAAAGGTACAGTACAAACTTCCAACTTCATCACATTATACCCTGATGAATATAGATAAGTGGATCCTATCCGGGTTTCTTTTGCTCTGTGGTTTGTCAATATTTCATTTGCTCCGTCTGGTGTGTGTCAGGAGTTTTGTTGCTCCATTGACAGCATGTCATTATTCAACTCTGTCCATGGGAATATAACAGTATTTCACTTGCTCACACTCGTGAGTGTGGGGCAGGATTTCAGTTGTTTCAAGGGGACTGTGACGCTATACCAATCTCAGTGTTTGTAGATGGCACAAAACCTGGAAGAACTCTGAAGTCTATGGAGGACAGTGTGGAACTCTAACAGGACAGTGACACGTTGGTGTAGTGTTCAGGTGTATCGCAGCTGGGGATCAATGCAGAGCTGTGTGAGGTGATACACTTTGGGAGGAAAGACAATGAAAGACAATGACCACAGTTTATTGAAGGTATCAGGGCAAGTGGGGAGAGCAGTAACTATCACAGATTAGTTTCAGTATCCAAGCTGTTTACAGGGGGAGGTGTAGGAGGGGGTCTCCGTGCTCCCTTCCAGGGAAGTGGTGGTGACGATGTGTTGTGAGCCCACCATCCTGCCCACCGAGACCGTGGGGATCCCATTTGTACCAGCTCGACACAAAAGGGAGATGGCATCAGGGCCACGGCTTCTAAGTTGTGTCGAGCAAAAGGAGATGCCCGTGGATTTAAAATGTGAATTGCCCTTCACTGAACATTGCTCCTTACTCGGTCGGTGGGATGTGGATGTTGAGGTGTCCCTGTGCTCTCTAGCTCGTGGCGCGGGGAGGGGGGATGAGGGAATGGATATCCGGCACTCCACCACCCGGCTTTGCCTTTCTGTCCTATTCCAGGCTCTTTCTCCTGAAATGGGAGAAAGGGAAGGAGAGAGTGAGGGTGGGAGTGGGTAGCCCTACTGTTAGTGCTGGTGTAGGTGGGCTTAATGGCAAATGGTGAGGGAATCTGTCGACAGCGTTGTATCCATGCAGTGTAATTAATATGGGGGGTAAAGTGGACGGGGTGACAGAGAGAGAGAGGGAGAGACAGAGACAGAGAGACAGAGATAGAGACAGAGACAGAGAGAGAGAGAGAAAGTGAGAAGGTGCTGCATGCTGCAGTGGGAGTGGTGGAGCATAAGCCTTGTTCGGGGGTCGGTGAGAACAGATAAAGAGTGAGTGTGAGGGAGTAGAGAGAATATGGTGAACCTTACCCTGACAGAGTGGGAATGGTTATTGATGAATGTCCTGTATTGGTGGGCATTTTGTCAGACCGCAGATACTGCACTAAGCTAGGTGGCGAGCTCAGAGCATGCTCGGTGGGTCTGGTTGTGTGCCCTCCTCTGGGACGAAAATGGTCTCCCTCTGTACTTGCCCAATAACCAGGCCCTCAGAGCCACTGTCGACAAACTGTAGTGTAATTGCCCTTTATCTGCCATGCTCGGGGTAAACTGCGCAGGGCAGCTCCTAACAGAGAAAGCTCAACCGTGTTCCCAGTTGCCTTTTTCGGATGGCACCTGTGTCAGGGATCATGGAATATCCAGGGGCATCCGGGCGATGGTGAGTACATCCAGCCATGATGGGTGGGAGAATCGGGCTGGTATTGAATGAGAGGGACACCATGGGGTGGGTAGCTATTGAAGTGAGTTCAATAAGATAGCACCAGGAAACTAGCTCGGCCTCGTGTAGATGATCCCTCTATCACAGTCAATGAAAATGGTACTGAGACAAATTATTGTTAGATTTAGCCCAATGATTCAAAGACTCTGCTGACCCTACACCCAGATACAAAGCTGCAGAACAAATACTCATCCAAAACTCTGCATCATCTGAACTCCCAACAATATCCTGTTCACCTACCATTCCTGGAAACACTGGCTTATGTTACAGGATGCTGTTGAAATGTTTTCATTTCAGCATTCTGAAACCTGGGGACACATCCTTCCATAACACTGTCTCTCATTCTCCCTGACTCTGTCTCGTTCGCATACCTCTCCCATTTGTTATTGTTTAAACTGATTCCCCCTCCATCTCTGTCTCTCTCTGGAAGTGAAGTTCACCCCCACAGCACCCCCTTCTCAGGGCATAATGGAGGGATGGAGCTGGAAATGGATGGGAGCTGCACATCCTGTCACTTCCAGGATGGGCTGCGAGTCTCACCACACTGGGCAGGGATCTAACACAGTGTAACTAAACAATGCACTGGCATGGTATACATAGTCCTACATGCTGGCAGGGAAAATGCTCTTGGGTTACAGATCAATCCACTGGGGAATTGTACACGCTCTTAACATGCTGGGAGGTTAAAAGCTCCTGGTTTACAGATGAGTGCACTGGGGTGGGGTACACAGTCCTACATGCTGGGAGGGTAACTGCTCCTGGTTAGAGAGCAAATCACTGGGGTGGGGTACACAGTCCTACATGCTGGGGTTGTAACTGTTCCTGGGTTACAAATCAATGCACTGGGATTGTGTACACAGTTCTACATGCTGGAAGGGGAACTGCTCCTATTTAACAGATCAATGCACTGGGTTGGTGTATGCAGTCCTACATGCTGGGAGGTTAACAGCTCCTGGTTTACAGATCAATGCACTGGGGTGCGGTACACAGTCCTACATGCTGGGAGGGTAACTGCTCCTGGTTTACAGATCAATGCACTGGGGTGCGATACACAGTGCTACATGCTGGGAGGGGAATTCCTCCTGTTTTTCAGATCAATGCACTGGGTTGATGTACACAGTTCCACATGATGGGAGGGTACTGCTCCTGGGTTTCAAATCAATGCACTGGGATGGGGTACACAGTCCTACATGCTGGGAGGGTAACTGCTCCTGGTTTACGGATCAATGCACTGGGATTGGGTATACATTCCTACCTGATGGGCGGGTAACTGCTCCAGGTTACAAATTGGTCATCACTGTACAGCTCCCAGTGCTGGACAGAAATCTAATCCGGGTTTATCGATCAATGCATGGACATGGTGCACACTGCTTCCCACACTGAACAGGCAGGAGGCTGGAGGAACACAGCAAACCAGGCAGCATCAGGGGGTGTGGAATTTGACATTTCCTGTGTAAAGCTTCTTCAGGATTCGTGCAGAAGGGTTACTCCTGAAACGGTCGACTTCTCAACCTCCTGTTGCTGCCTGGCTTGCTGAGTTCCTCCAGCCGCCTGCCTGTCTACATTGGATTCCAGCATCTACAGTATTTTTTTGTCTCTATCCCAGTTTCCCATACTCGACAGATGGTTTAAAGATAAGTGCTGTGACATGATCTGTGCAGTGTTCCACTCTGGACAGATTGTTGGGTTAGACTGAGCAGTACACTGGTCCGGTCTGCACAGTGTTCCACGGTGAACAGATATCTCCTCTGGGCTAGTTCTGTGAGGTGGATTGAGAATGTGGTAAATCTAACCATTTCAGAAGATCTTTATTTCCCATTCCTTTTATTGGACCCTTCGTCTCTCACCCCATTAACGTTACAGTTTGTCCAGGTGCAGTACATAATGTTGGTGAATACCCACTCTCCTGGCAGCAGCCCCAGCCTCTTCATTCAGAAGCGGGCAGCAATTCACATTGTCCTCGGGTCTCCACGGAGAAATGAATGATGGCCTTTCAGATAAAGGCTGTCCCGTTGGTACAGGGGTCAAATCATCCTCCCCCGCACCAAGTCCCACCACCAACTAACCACATCAAAATATCCGGTGTGTACTGAGAGCAATGGGGCCAGTGGGAACATCAGGGAGCAGACCATAAGAGCGATGGGGCCACACTTCCCATGTCTGGACAGGTCAGAGTGAACCCTCCAGTACACATGGTATCACTAAGTCCTGTAATCCCTCTCCATTTCTGTAATACACAGCCTGTTATTCTTCCTGAAAATAAAATCACAGGTTCACTGTTACCCACATTATATTCGATCAACCAAGTTGTTGTCCATTACTTATCCATTTACAGGTTCTCTACCTCCCCTTGATAACCTCAGTTTCTCTCGATCTTAGCGTCAGTTTAAATTTAGTTAGAACATGTTTGTTCAATTTCTGGAAACCATTGATATAGTTTGCAAATAGTTGAAGTCCCATCACTGGTCACTGTGTCACTGCAGTCGTTAATTTGTGTTAAACTGATAGAGACTGATTTCTCCCTAATTTATCCCTGCTCTTGGCTCAGGAACCCATCCCCCCGTCCTCCCGTATTCCTTGTAGCAGCTTTGAAAGGCTGAATGTTCCCTTCCATTTCCTGTGTAACAGGCATGAGAGATTAAAAGATCTGCTCCAATCGCTGAGTAACAGCCTCCAATGGCTGAATGGCCTCATTCTGTTCCTGTTTAAAACTCTTGATGGGCTGAATAGCCTGCTTCAGTATCGGTGTAGTTGTGAACGGTGCTGAATATTTTGAAACCATCAGTGAACAGCCCACTTCTGACTTTATGATGGAGGGAAGGCCATTGATGCTGCAGCTGCTGCTAGCCCACCGTGCCTCATGGATGGCCCGATTCCATGTGCTCGGTCCTTTAGAAGTATGTCCTACTTCACAGAAGGAAGTGCCACATAACACAGTGGGCCGGGTCTTCAATATGAGGCTGAGACTTTCCCTCCACCAGGACTGTGTGCTGGCTGCTCCTACAGATACTGTCAGGGACAGATCCCTCTGGGACAAGGGGTTTGGTGAGAAGGTTTCCCTCTTTTTGGTTCCCCCTTCACTTCCCCCAGTCTGGCTGCTGTGTATGTGAGGTCTCTCCCTGCTCAGTCAGAGCTGGGCCTGTGGAGACACACTTGGTGATGGACATTGAAGTCCCACACCCAGAGAACGGTCTCTGTCCTTATCACCCTCAGTGCTTCCTCTGACTTGTTTTCAACATCGAGGCGAACTGATTTATCACCAGGGATAGGGATGGGGGCAGGAGATGACCGTCCTCAGGCGATTTCCTTGACCCTGTGACCTATCACCATGAGCCTTCCCGGGTTCTGGAATCAATTTTGGGGAATTGCAGGGTAACGCCTTCCCTGATTGTAATCCGGGGTGTCCCCACCGCTGGTGGGTCTGTCCTGCCGGTGGGACAGGATATACCCAGGGATGGTGATAGGGCTTCATGAAACATGACCTATCAGGTCTGGTCCCGTGAGTATGACGGTGTCATACTGTTTTCTGACTGGGAGTTTGGTGCTGGAAACGCACAGCAGGTCAGGCAGCATCCGAGGAGCAGGGTAATGAACGTTTCAGGAATAATCCCTTCATCAGGAATGAGGCTTGTGGGCAGAGGGTCTGAGAGATAAATGGGAGGGTGCTAGGGCTGGGGTTGGGGCTGGGGCTGGGGTGAAGGAAGCTGGGAATGTGATCGGAAAATGGGGGTGGGGGAGAAGTGATAGATCAGAGAGGAGGGTGGAGTGGATGGGAGGGAAGGGTGATTGAGCGGTCAAGGTGTTCCCCAGAACGTTCTGTCCCTGACATTCTATAAATGCCATTTCCTGGAATGTTCTGTTCCCGACATTCCATAACTGACATTCCCCGGAACGTTCTGTCCCTGACGTTGTTTGTGAACGGCCAGACGTCAGTGAATTGAACAAACGATAAGATCCCGAGGGAAGAGATCCCGTTCCAGGGAGAAGGAGACACTGTTCCGAAGGCCCCTCAGGCAGTTAAAGGGGTGAATACGTTTTCCCTGCGTTTACATTTCTTCACGACACAGGAACGACCACAATTTAAACCAAAATAAAGGAAGTGAAAATATATTGCTGGAAAAGCGCAGCAGGTCAGGCAGCATCCAAAGAACAGTAGAATCGACGTTTCGGGCATAAGTCCTGAAGAAGGGCTTATGCCCGAAACATCGATTCTCCTGTTCCTTGCATGCAGCTTGACCTGCAGCGCTTTTCCAGCAACACATTTTCAGCTCTGATCTCCAGCATCTGCAGCCCTCATTTTCTCTCGAAAATACAGGAATTCCCAAACTCCATTTGTTTTCAGGAAACTGGGAGAGAATCTTTCAGGACAACAACGTTTCCACCCTCCGTATTAGCAACTGGGAAGGAGTGACCTGTGTCTGCTCTCGAGTGATCGAGTGTGTGGGAATGTTCTCGAAACCATCTGTCCTTATAGATGTGTCTCTGTGTGTTTGGGGAGGGAGGGTTTCTTGTGGTTTATGTCATATTTTCTCGATAATTCCGACCTTCCCATTTGTTATTCCAACTCCAGTTATTTTAATAAGTCCCTGAAGGCAGGGACACATTTGAAAATCTCACTGGGTCCCTGATCAAACGGGTCCCTTTGCCTCCAGACTGATGGATAATGGGTTTATTTTCCTTCCTCACAGTTAACTTAGTGACCATCTACGTCCTGCTTTATAAAGATTGTGGATTGTCTCCATGTGTCAGACGTTACCTGGGGGTCATGGCAGCGGCGGATCTCCTGGTCATTATCCTCGACCTGATCCTGAGACACATTCCCATTGTTTATCGGGAACAGTTTTATTTCCTGAGGTACTCCGTCCCCGTGTGTAATATCCACGCCATCCTGCTTTATGCAGCCACTGACTGCTCTGTTTGGTTCACCGTCTCTTTCACCTTTGATCGGTTTGTGGCCATTTGTTGCCAGAAGCTGAAAAGTAAATATTGCAGTGAGAAAACGGCGGCTGTGGTTCTGGGAGCAGTGACTGTGATGAGATATTAAAAGAATATTTCCTGGTATTTTATGTTCACGGCTCAGTATTGGCTGCTGAACACCCCCTGGTTTTGTGATGTAACAATCACTGTTCAAATCTCCAGTGTCTGGGTCACAATTGAGTTCCTCCACCACATTCTAACTCCGTGTGTCCCATTTCTCCTGATTCTGAGGCTCAATGCTCTCTACGTCAGACACATTTTAGTGACCAGCAGAGCCCGCAGGAGACTCCGCGCTCACACCAATGGGGACGCTCAGTCTGGCACTGAAATGAGAAACCGAAAAAAATCCATCATTTTACTGTTTGTGGTCTCGGCCAATTTCTTCCTGTTATGGTCAACGTTAATGCTGTTTTCTATATGGTACCGGATGATTGATATTGTGGTTTCCCCTCTGTATCTCCATGACTTTGTACAGGAATTGGGCTTCATGCTGCCGCTCCTCAGCTGCTGCACAAACACCGCGATTTATGCCGTGACCCAGACTAAGTTCAGGCAGCAGCTGAAGAATGTGCTGAAATATCTCTTCACCCAAATCAATCCATTAATCAAATTCCCTCATTAATCAATCCATCCGGGATTTTCGCATTTCAGTTCAGTGTTTCAGCGATGGAGCAGCCTGTCGCTATGGTAACAGACTGAGGGTAGCGCTGGTTTGTCCATCCTTATCCCACAGGGGGGTTCCAGGGAAACATTTCAATGTTTCTCACAACTCAGGGGCCAGTGAGAAAAGGCACCATCCCACTGACTGTATCAATCACTTCCATTTGGAACCAATAAAAATGTTTATTAAAACGTGCCCAGCAGCAGAGTGACCGATGTTGTTGTGTGTCTTTATGTTGGAGAAGCTGAGCTGGAGAGAGACAGACTCAGCCCCAAGTCCTGGTCTTCAGGGAAGGGGAGGGCACCGCGCCCTGAGCTCAAGAGCCGGGTTTAACTCCCTCTGTCCTTACTTTCACCTCTGGGTCTCCCACTCCAACTTGGCTTTCAGCAGAATTCACCTTGCTCACTTTGTCACTCACCCTCCATATATCCCTCCCACTCTCACACTGCACTGCTCTTTCTCTCTCCTTTTCCCATTTACACACTCAATTCCACTGTCCTTGCCTTCCGCAATCTCATTCACTCTCTCTCCATCTTACGATCATAACCTCCCAATGTTACTGTCTTCCTCGAATCCTTCGGTGCTGGGGGAACAGAAGAGGGTTGTCGATCTTCAGGCCAATGTCAGGGAACAGAGATTGGGACGACATATCAGGCCATTGCCAGGGCAACAGTATGGAGCTTGGGCCAAACGCTATTTCTCGGGACATAGTGGATGTGAGAACATGAGCCGTTACCAGGGGGTAACAGTTGGAGTGGCACCATAGGCTGTGGCTGAGACTGGTACAACAGGATTTCACAAACAGAACACATTGTGTGGGACATACTGTCTGTTACTCAGGAAATAGAATGGGGATGGGGTTAAAGGCCATTTAGAGGGGATCAACTGGGTCGGTGTTCACAGGAAGGAGCTCAGTTTAAGGTGTGTGAGGAGTGTGATGGTGGGAGACTGCGTGGGCATGTGAGCGTGATGCTGGGGGAGTGTGTGAGGCAATGAACATGATGGTGGGGGAATGTGTGCGGAGTGAGTGTCATGCTGGGCGACTGTGCAGGAGAGTGAATGTGACGGTAGGGGAGTGTGTGGCAGAATGGTGGATTATGTGGGGGTGAGCGGGAAGGTGAGAGTGGTGTGGGGGTGAGCGTGATGGTGGGGATTGTGTGGGCAGTGTGTGTGAGTGTGGTGGAGTGTGTGGGGATGGGCGTGACGGTGGGGGTGGTGTGGGGCAGTGTGTGTGATAGTGGTGGGGTTTGTGGGGGTGAGTGTAACGGTGGGGATGGTGTGGGTCAGTGTGTCTGACGGTGGTGGAGTGTGATGGGGTGAGCGTGACTGTGGGTGTGGTGTTGGGCAGTGTGTGTGATGGTGGTGGAGAGTGTGGGGGTGAGTGTGACAGTGAGGGTGGTGGGGAGCAGTGTGTGTGATGGTAGTGGCGTTTGTGTGGGTGAGCATGACGGTGAGGGTGGTGTGGAGCAGTGTGTGTGAGGGTGATGGAGTGTGTGGGGGTGAGTGTGAAGGTGGGAGTGGAGGGGGGCAGTGTGTGTGATGGTGGTGGAGAGTGTGGGCGTGAGCGTGACAGTGAGGGGGATGGGGGCAGTGTAGGTGGTGGTGGCGTTTGTGTAGGTGAGCATGACGGTGGGGGTGGTGTGGACCATTATGTGTGAGGGGGTGGAGTGTGTGGGGCTGAGCATGATGGTGAGGGTGGTGTGGAGTAGTGTGTGTGATGGTGGCGGAGAGTGTGAGGGTGAGCGCGACTGTGAGGGTGGTGTGCGGCAGTGAGTGTGAGGGTGGTGGAGTGTGTGGGGGTGAGCGTGACGGTGGTAGGGTGTGTGGCAGTATGGGTGAGATAGGCGGAGTGTGTGGTGGTTAGCGTGACAGTAAGGGTGGTGTGGGGCTGTGTCTTATGGTGGTGGAGTGTGTGGGAGTGAGCGTGACAGTGGGGGTGGTGTGAGGCAGTATGTGTGAGTTTGTTGGAGTGTGTGGTGGTGAGCGTGACGGTGAGGGTGGTGTGGGGCAGTGTGTGTGAATGTGGTGGAGTGTGTGGGGGTGGGCATGTCGGTAGGGGTGGTGTGGGGCTGTGTGTTTGATGGTGGTGGAGTGTGTGGGAGTGAGCGTGATAATGGGGACGGTGTGGGGCAGTATGTGTGAGTTTGGTGCAGTGTGTGGTGGTGAGCATGACGGTGAGGGTGGTGTGGGGCAGTATGTGTAGGTTTGGTGGAGTGTGTATTGGTGAGCTCGACGGTGGGGGTGCTGTGGTGCTGTGTGTGATGGTGGTGGAGTGTGTCGGTGTGACAGTGACGGTGGGGGAGGTGTGGGGCAGTGTGTGTGATGGTGTTGGAGTGTGTGGGGTGAGCGTGACGGTGGAAGTCGTACGGGGCATTGTGTGACATAGTGAGTGTGAGGGGGTCAGTGTGTTGGTGATGGAGTGAGTGTGATGGGGTCAGGGTGTTGGTGATGGAGTGAGTGTGATGGGGTCAGGTTGACA
Source organism: Chiloscyllium plagiosum (assembly GCF_037043375.1). Taxonomy (NCBI): domain Eukaryota; kingdom Metazoa; phylum Chordata; class Chondrichthyes; order Orectolobiformes; family Hemiscylliidae; genus Chiloscyllium; species Chiloscyllium plagiosum. The sequence continues at coordinate 28,551,410 of NW_028270184.1, read as the reverse complement.
GTGGTGGAGTGAGAGTGAGGAGACCAGGGTGACAGTGATGGAGTGAGTCGGACGGGGTCAGGTTGACGGTGACGGAGTGAGTGTGAGGGGATCAGGGTGACAGTGACGGAGTGAGAGTGAGGGAATAAGTGTGAAGTTGATAGAGTGAGTGTGATAGCGTCAGGGTGACGGTGATGGGGTGAGTGTGAGGGGATCATTGTGATGGTGATGGATTGAGTGTATGGGGGTCAGGGTGACAGTGATGGAGTGAGTGTGAGGAAGTCAGGGCGATGGGGATGGAGTGAGTGTGGGGAGATTAGTGCGATGGTGATGGAATGAGGATGAGGAGATCACGGTGATGGTGATGGAGTGAATGTGAGGGGGTCAGTGTGACGGTGATGGAGTGAGTGTGAGCGGACAGTGTCACAGTAATGGAGTGCGTGTGAGGGGGTCAGGGTGACGGTGATGAAATCAGTGTGAGGGGGTCAGGGTGATGGTGATGGAGTGAGTCTGAGAGGGTCAGGGTTATGGTGTTTGAGTGAGAGAGAGGGGGCCATGGTGATGGTGATGGAGTGATTGTGAGTGTGTCAGGATGACAGTGATAGAGTGGGTGAGGGGATCAGGGTGACGGTGAAGGAGTAAGTGTGAGCGGGTCAGGGTAACAGGGATGGAGTGAGTGTGAGGGTGTTAGGGTGAGGGTGATGGAGTGAGTGTGAGGGGGTCAGGGTGACGGTGATGGAGTGAGTGTGAGGGGGTCAGGGTGACGGTGATGGAGTGAGTGTGAGGGGGTCAGGGTGAGGGTATGAAATGAGTGTGAGGATGTCAGGATGACAGTAATGGACTGAGAGTGAGGGTGTCAGGGTGGCGGTTGATGAAGTGAGAATGAGAGGGTCAGGGAGACAGTGATAGAGTGGGTGTGAGGGGATCAGGGTGACGGTAATGGAGTGAGTGTGAGGGGGTCAATTTGACGGTGATGGAGTGAGTGTGATGATGTCAGTGTGACGCTGACAGAGTGAGATTTAATGGGGTCAGTGCGATGGTAATGGAGAGAGTGTGAGGGGGTCAGGGTGACGGTGATGGAGTGAGTGTGAGGGAGTCAGGGTAGGCTGATGAAGTGAGTGTGTGGGAGTCAGTGTGACGGTGATGGAGTGAGTGTGAGGGCTCAGGGTGACGGTGATAGAGTGAGTGTGAAGGGGTCTGTTTGACGGTGATGGACTGAGTGTGAGGGGATCAGTTTGACGGTGATGGAGTGAGTGTGAGGGAGTCAGGGTGACGGTGATGGAGGGAGTGTGAGAGAGTCAAACTGACGGAGAGGGAGTGAGTGTGAGCGGGTCAGGGTGAGCGTGATGGAGTGAGTGTGAGGATGTCAGAATAACGGTGATGGAGTGAGGGTGAGGATGACAGGATGACGGTGATGGAGTGACTGTGAGGGACTCAGGGTGACAGTGATGGAGTGAGTCTGCGAGGGTCAGGGTGACGGTGATGGACTGAGTGTGGGGGTGTCAGGGTGACGGTGATGGAGTGAGTGTGAGGGGGTCAGGTTGACGGTGATGGAGTGAGTGTGAGGGGGCCAGGGTGACAGTGAAGGAGTGAGTGTGAGAGGATCAGTGTGACGGTAATTGAGTGAGCGTGAGGGGGTCAGGGTGACGGTGATGGAATGAATGTGAGGGGGTTAGGGTGACGGTTAAGGAGTGAATGTGAGGGAGTCAGTTTGTCGGTGATGGAGTGAGTGTGAGGGGGTCAAAGTGACGGAGATGGAGTGAGTGTGAGCAGGTCAGGGTGACAATGATGGAGTGAGTGTGAGGGGGTCAGTGTGACGGTGAAATTGTGAGTGGGAGGGGGTCAGGGTGACTGTGATGGAGTGAACGTGAGGGGGTCAGTGTGACGGTGATGGAGTGAGTGTGAGGGGATCAATGTGACGGTGATGGAGTGAGTGTGAGCGGACAGTGTCACAGTAATGGAGTGCGTGTGAGGGGGTCAGGGTGACGGTGATGAAATCAGTGTGAGGGGGTCAGGGTGATGGTGATGGAGTGAGTCTGAGAGGGTCAGGGTTATGGTGTTTGTGTGAGAGTGAGGGGGCCATGGTGATGGTGATGGAGTGATTGTGAGTGTGTCAGGATGACAGTGATAGAGTGGGTGAGGGGATCAGGGTGACGGTGAAGGAGTAAGTGTGAGCCGGTCAGGGTAACAGGGATGGAGTGAGTGTGAGGGTGTTAGGGTGAGGGTGATGGAGTGAGTGTGAGGGGGTCAGGGTGACGGTGATGGAGTGAGTGTGAGGGGGTCAGGGTGAGGGTATGAAATAAGTTTGAGGATGTCAGGATGACAGTAATGGACTGAGAGTGAGGGGGTCAGGGTGGCGGTGATGGAGTGAGAATGAGAGGGTCAGGGAGACAGTGATAGAGTGAGTGTGAGGGGATCAGGGTGACGGTGATGGAGTGAGTGTGAGGGGGTCAATTTGACGGTGATGGAGTGAGTGTGAGGGTGTCAGTGTGACGCTGACAGAGTGAGATTTAATGGGGTCAGTGCGATGGTAATGGAGAGGGTGTGAGGGGGTCAGGGTGACGGTGATGGAGTGAGTGTGAGGGGGTCAGGGTAGGCTGATGGAGTGAGTGTGTGGGAGTCAGTGTGACGGTGATGGAGTGAGTGTGAGGGCTCAGGGTGACGGTGATAGAGTGAGTGTGAAGGGGTCTGTTTGACGGTGATGGACTGAGTGTGAGGGGATCAGTTTGACGGTGATGGCGTGAGTGTGAGGGAGTCAGGGTGACGGTGATGGAGGGAGTGTGAGAGAGTCAAAGTGACGGAGAGGGAGTGAGTGTGAGCGGGTCAGGGTGAGCGTGATGGAGTGAGTGTGAGGATGTCAGAATAACGGTGATGGAGTGAGGGTGAGGATGACAGGATGACGGTGATGGAGTGACTGTGAGGGACTCAGGGTGACAGTGATGGAGTGAGTCTGCGAGGGTCAGGGTGACGGTGATGGAGTGAGTGTGGGGGTGTCAGGGTGACGGTGATGGAGTGAGTGTGAGGGGGTCAGGTTGACGGTGATGGAGTGAGTGTGAGGGGGCCAGGGTGACAGTGAAGGAGTGAGTGTGAGAGGATCAGTGTGACGGTAATTGAGTGAGCGTGAGGGGGTCAGGGTGACGGTGATGGAATGAATGTGAGGGGGTTAGGGTGACGGTTAAGGAGTGAATGTGAGGGAGTCAGTTTGTCGGTGATGGAGTGAGTGTGAGGGGGTCAAAGTGACGGAGATGGAGTGAGTGTGAGCAGGTCAGGGTGACAATGATGGAGTGAGTGTGAGGGGGTCAGTGTGACGGTGAAATTGTGAGTGGGAGGGGGTCAGAGTGACTGTGATGGAGTGAACGTGAGGGGGTCAAAGTGACGGAGAAGGAGTGAGTGTGAGCGGGTCAGGGTGATGGTGATGATGTGAGTGTTTGGGGGTCAGTGTGACGGTGATGGAGTGAGTATGCGGGAGTCAGGGTGATAGTGATGGAGTGAGTGTGAGGAGGTCAAGGTGACATTGATCGAAAGATTGTGAGGGGGTCAGGAGGGTGGTGATGGAGTGAGTGTGAGGATGTCAGGGTGAGGGTGATGGAGTGATTGTGAATGTGTCAGGTTGACAGTGATAGAGTGAGTGTGAGGGGGTCAGTGTGACCCTGATGGAGGAGTCTAATGGGGTCAGTGTGACGAAGATGGAGTGAGTGTGAGGGGGTCAGGGTAACGGTGATGGAGTGAGTGTGAGGGGGTCTGTTTGACGGTGATGGAGTGAGTGTGAGGGGGTCCGGGTGACGGTGAAGGAGTGAATGTGAAGGGGTCAGTTTGATGGTAATGGAGTGAGTGTGAGGGGGTCAGGGTGAGAGTGATGGAGTGAGTGTGTGTGAGTCAGTGTGACGGTGATGGAGTGAGTGTGATGGGGTCAGGGTGAGAGTGATGGAGTGAGTGTGAGGGTGTCAGTGTGACGCTGACAGAGTGAGTGTGATGTGGTAAGGTTGACAGTGATGGAGTGAGTGTGAGTGTGTCAGGGTGAAGGTGAAGGAGTGAGTGTGGGGGGTCAAAGTGACGGAGAAGGAGAGACTGTGTCGGGTTCAGGGTGACGGTGATGGAGTGAGTGTGAGGGGGTCAGGGTGACTGTGATGGAGTGAGTGTGAGGGCGTCACGGTGAGGGTGATGGAGTGAGTGACAAAGGTTCCAGGTGACGGTGATGGAGCGAATGTGAGAGGGTCAGGGTGATGGTGATGGAGTGTGTGTTGGGGGTCAGAGTGACGGTGAAGGAGTGAATGTGAGGGTGTCAGAGTGACGGTCTTGGAGTGGGTGTGAGGGGGTCAGGGTTTCGGTGATGGAGTGAGTTTGAGGGCGTCATGTTGACAGTGATGGAGTGAGTCTAAGAGAGTCAGGTTGATGGTGACGTGTGAGTGTGAGGGGATCAGGGTGACGGTGATGGAGTGTGTGTGAAGGGGTCAGAGTGAGGGTGATGGAGTGAGTGTGAGGGGGTCAGGGTGACGGTGATGGAGTGTGTGTGAGGGGGTCAGAGTGACGGTGATGGAGTGACTGTGAGAGGGTCAGGGTGACGGTGATGGAGTGAGTGTGAGAGGGTCAGTATGACTGTGATGGCGTGAGTGTGAGTGCGTCAGCGTGACAGTGATGGAGTGAGTGTGAGGGGGTCAGAATGACGGTGATGGAGTGAGTGTGAGACGGTCAGTATGACTGTGATGGAGTGAGTGTGAAGGGGTCAAGGTGAGGGTGATGGAGTGAGTGTGAGGGGGTCAGGGTGATGTTGATGGAGTGAATGTGAGGGGATTAGTGTGACGGTGATGCAGTGAAACTGAGGGGGTCAGCTTGACGGTTGCAGAGTGAGTGTGATGGGGTCAGGGTGACAGTGAGGTAGTGAGTGTGATGGGATCAGTGTGACGGGAATGGAGTGAGTGCGAGAGGGTCAGGGTGACATTGATGGAGTGAGTGTGAGGGGGTCAGAGTGACGGTGAGGGAGTGAGTGTGAGAGGGTCAGTGTGACGGTGATGGAGTGAGTGTGAGAGGGTCAGGGTGACAGTGATGGAGTGAGTGTAGGGGTCTGGGTTACGGTGATTGAGTGAGTGTGATTGGATCAGTGTGATGGTGAGGCAGTAAGTGTGTCGGGGTCAGGCTGGACGTGATGGCGTGAGTGTGAGTGCGTCAGGGTGACAGTGATGGAGTGCATGTGAGGGGTTCTGTGTGACGGTGATGACGTGTGTGTGAGTGGGTCAGGGTGAGTTGATGGACTGAGTGTGAGGGGGTCAGTGTGACGGTGATGGAGTGAGTGTGAGTGGGTCAGGGTGACGGTGATGGACTGAGAGTGAGGGGGTCAGTGTGACGGTGATGGAGTGGGTGTGAGTGTGTCAGGGTGACAATATGGAGTGAGTGTGAGGCGGTCATTGTGACCGTGAGGGGGTGAGTGTGAGGTGGTCATTGTGACGGTGATGGGGTGAATGTGAGGGGGTCAGTCTGACGGTGATGGAGTGAGTGTGAGTGTGTCAGGGTGACAGTATGGAGTGAGTGCGAGGCGGTCATTGTGATCGTGATGGGGTGAGTGTGAGGGGGTCAGTGTGACAGTGATGGAGTGAGTGTGAGGGGGTCAGCGTGACAGTGATAGAGTGAGTGTGCGAGGGTCAGGGTGACATTGATGGAGTGAGTGTGAGGCGGTCATTGTGACGGTGATGGGGTGAATGTGAGGGGGTCAGTCTGACGGTGATGGAGTGAGTGTGAGTGGGTCAGGGTGACGGTCATAGAGTGAGTGTGAGCGGGTCAGGGTGACTGTGATGGAGTGAGTGTGAGGGTGTCAGGGTGACGGGGATGGAGTGAGTGTGAGGGGTTCTGGGTGACGGGGATGGAGTGAGTGTGAGACGTCAGTGTGACGGTGATGGATTGAGTGTGAGGGGGTCAGTGTGATGGTGATAGAGTGAGTGTGAGGTTGTAAGGGTTACAGTGATGGTGTGAGTGTGAGGGGGTTCGTGTGACGGTGATGGAGTGAATGTGAGCGGGTCAGGGTAATGGTGATGGAGTGAGTGAGTGTGATGTGGTAAGGTTGACAGTGATGGAGTGATTGTGTGGGGTTCTGGGTGTCTGTGGTGAAATGTGTGTGACGGGGTCAGTATGAGGGTTATTGAGTGAGTGTGAGGGAATCCGGCTGACAGTGACACAGAAAGCGTGTGGGGCTAAGGGTGATAGTGACATCATCAGTCTTAGGGGGTCAGTGTGACAGTGACACAGTAAGTGTGTGTACGTCAGGGTGACAGTGACACAGTAAGTGTGAGGGGGTCAGGGAGACAGTGACACATTAAGCGTGTTTGGGTAAGGGTGATAGTAACGCAGTCAGTGTGAGGGGGTCAGGGTGACAGTGGCACAGTCAGTGTGAGGGGGTCAGGACGATAGTGACGCAGTAAGTGTGAAGAGGTAAGGGTCAACGTGAGACAGTAAATGTGAGTTGTCAAGGTGATAGTGACACAGTAAGCATGTAGGGGTCAGGGTGACAGTGACACAGTAAGTGTGAGGGGGTCAGGGTGACTGTGACGCAGTAAGTGTGAGGGGTTCAGGGTGATATAGATGCACGTAAATGTGATGGGATCAGGCTGGTAGTGACGCAATAAGTGTGATAGTGACGCAGGGAGTGTAAGGGGTCAGGCTGATATTGATGTAGTAAATATGAGGGGGCCAGGGTGACAGTGACCCAAACCGTGTGAGGGGTTCAGGGTGATTGTGATGCAGGAAGTGCGAGGGGGTCAGAGAGATAGTGACGTAGTAATTGGGAGTGGACAGGGCGATTGTGACGCAGTCAGTGTGAGGGGGTCAGGGTCATAGTGATGCAGTAAGTGTGATGGGTCAGGGTGATAGTGACACAGTAAGTGTGAGCGGGTCAGGGTGACAGTGACACACTAAGTGTGAGGGGATCAAGCTGATAGTGACGCAGTTAGTGTGAGGGGGTAAGGTTGAACGTGATGCAGTAAGTGTGAAGGGTCAGTCTGATAGTAACGCAGTAAGTGTGAATTGTCTGTGATGCAGTAAGAGTCAGGGGGTCAGGGTGACAGTGACACAGTAAGTCTGAGAGTTAGAGTCTGACAGTGACGCAGTACGTGCAAGGGTGTCAGGCTCATAGTGACACAGTCAGTGTGGGGGTGTTAGGGTGTTAGTGTCACAGTAAGTGTGAGGGTGTCAGGGTGATAGTGATGCAGTAATTCTGAGGGGGTCAGGGTGATAGTGACACAGTAAGTGTGAGGGTGTCAGTGTGATAGTGATGCAGTAACAGTAAGGGAATTAGGGTAATAGTGACGCAGTAATTGTGAGGGTGTCAGGGCGATAGTGTCGCAGTAACTGTGAGGGGGTCATGGTGATAGTGTCGCAGTTAGTGTGAGGAGGTCAGGATGGTAGTGGCGCAATAAGTGTGAGGGTGTCAGGGTGATAATGTCGCAGTAACTGTGAGGGGGTCAGGGTGATAGTGACGCAGTAAGTGTGAGGGTGTCAGGGTGATAATGTCGCAGTAACTGTGAGGGGGTCAGGGTGATAGTGACGCAGTAAGTGTGAGGGAGTCAGGGTGATAGTGTCTCAGTTAGTGTGAGTGGTTAGGGTGATAGTGTCGCAGTCAGTGTGACAGGGTCAGGGTGATAGTAATCCAGTACGTGTGAGGGGATCAGGGTGATAATGACGCAGTGTGAGGGGTCAGGGTGAGAGTTAGGGAGTCAGTGTGAGGGGGTCAGAGTGATAGTGACGCAGTAATTGTGAGGGCTCAGGGCGATAGTGACATAGTAAGTGAGGCTGGCAGTGACGCAGGGTGATAGTGTCTCAGTTAGTGTGAGTGGTTAGGGTGATAGTGTCGCAGTCAGTGTGACAGGGTCAGGGTGATAGTAATCCATTACGTGTGAGGGGATCAGGGTGATAATGACGCAGTGTGAGGGGTCAGGGTGAGAGTTAGGCAGTAAGTGTGAGCGGGTCAGGCTGATAGTGACGCAGTGAGTGTGAGGGGATAAGGCTGATAGTGACACAGTAAGTGTGAGGGGGAGGGTGACAGTGACGCAGTGAGTGTGAGGGAGTCAGGCTGACATTGATGCTGTAAGTGTGGGTTGTCAGGGTGACAGTGACGCATTAAGTGCGGTGGGGTCAGGGTAAGTGTGAGGGGTAGATGCTGGTAGTGACGCAGTAAGTCTGATTGTGGGGTGATAGTGATGCTGTAATTGTGGGTCAGGTGATACTGACACAGTGAATATGAGGGTGTCAGGCTGATAGTGACGCAGTAAGTGTCGGGGTTTTAGGGTGATAGTGACGCAGTCAGTGTGAGTGTGTAAGGGTGACAGTAACAGAGTAATTGTGAGGGGGTCTGGGTGGTAATGACGCAGTAAGTATGAGAGGGGCCCGGGTGAAAGTGATGCAATAAGTGTGAGGGGGTCAGACTGACATTGATGCTGTAAGTGTGAGTTGTCAGGGTGACAGTGACACAGTAAGTGCAGTACGTGTGATTGTGCCAGGGTGATAGTGATGCAGTAGGTGTGAGAGGGAGAGGCTAGTAGTGATGCAGTAAGTGTGAAGGGTCAGTCTGATAGTGACGCAGTAGCTGTGAGTGTGTCCAGCTTGTAGTGATGCAGTAAGTGTGAGGGTGTCAGGGTGACAGTGATGCAGTAATTGTGAGGAGGCCAGGGTGATAGTGATGCAGTAAGTGTGAGGGGGCTGAGTTATCAGGGTGACAGTGATACAGTAAGTGCGGTGGGTCAGGGTGATAGTGATGCAAATGTGTCATTGTGCCAGGGTGACAGTGACGTAGTAAGTGTGATGAGGAGAGGCTGGTAGTGATGCAGTAAGTGTGAGGGGTCAGTCTGATAGTGCCATTATAGGTGTGAGTGTGTCCAGCTTGTAGTGAAGCTGTAAGTGTGAGGGGATCAGGGTGATAGCGATGCAGTAAGTGTGAAGGTGTCAGGGTGACAGTGATGCAGTAAGTGTGAGGAGATCAGGGTGATAGTGACACAGTAAGTGTGAGGGGGTCAGAGTGATTGTGATGCAGCAAGTGTGAGGGGGCAGGGGATAATAACGCAGTAAGTGTGAGGTGTCAGCTTGAAAGTGACACAGTAAGTGTAAGGGAGCTCAGGGTGATAGTGATGCAGTAAGTGTGATTGTGCCAGGGTGACAGTGACGCAGTAAGTGTGATCGGGTCAGGGTGATAGTGATGCCGTAAGTGTGAGTGTGCCAGGGTGATAGTGACGCAGTAAGTGTGATGAGGAGAGGCTGGTAGTGATGCAGTAAGTGTGTGGGACTCATTCTGAGACTGACGCAGTAGGTGTGAATCTATCCAGCTCGTAGTGACGCAGTAAGTGTGAGGAGGCCAGGGTGATAGGGACGCATCACTGTGAGGGGATCAGTGTGATAGTGATGCAGTAATTGTGAGGAGGTCAGGGTGATAGTGACGCAGTAAGTGTGAGGGTGTCAGGGTGACAGTGACGCAGAAAGGGTGAGCGGGCAGGATGATATTGATGCAGAAAGTGTGAGGATGTCAGGGTGATAGTGACACAGTAAATGTGTGGAGGTCAGGATGATAGTGACGCAGGAAGTGTGAGGAGGTCAGGGTGATAGTGACGCATGCAGTGTGAGGGGGTCAGGCTGATAGTGACGCAGTAAGTTTAGGGGTTTTAGGGTGAAAGTGACGTTGTCAGTTTGGGTCTGTAAGGGGGACAGTGACATAGTAAGTGTGAGGGGGCAGGATGATAATGATGCAATAAGTGTGAGGTGGTCAGTTTGATAGCGACGCAGTCTGTGTGAGGGAAGAGGCTGATAGTGATGCAGTAAGTGTGAGGAGGTCCAGTACTTGTGATGGGTCAGGGTGATAGTGACACAGTTAGTGTGAGGGGGTCAGGGTGATAGTGACACAGTTGGTGTGAGGGGGTCAGGGTGATAGTGACACAATCAGTGTGAGGAGTGTCGTGTTGATAGCGATGCAGTAACTCTGAGGTTTCTCTCTGACTGTATCACTCTTCCTTCTGTCCCTCCCTCTCTCTCTGACACACTGTGTCTCCCTGGTCCTTCCCTCTCCCTCTGACACAGAGACTGGGTGGTTTGGGGGTGAGGTTGCATGTGGGGGGGGGGGGGTGTTGGGGTGAGATGTGGGAGAAAGGGAAAATTGTGGGAGGGAGACAGCGATGTAAAGACAGTAAGAGTGAGCGGGAGGGGGAGGGGGAGAGGAAAGCGTGGAGGCAGGTGGAGAAACCAAGGTTGGGGGTGAGAGAGGGGGTACGAGAGAGAGTGAAAGGGAGAGGTGGTGAGAGTGAGTGAGTGTGCAGAGAGAGAGGGGGAGAAATGAGGAGAAAGAGTAGGGGAGAAGAAATGGGGAGGTCAGATTGGAGTGGGGGGACAGAGGGAGTTAATCCCAGCTCCTGAGCTCAGGACGCTGTGCCCTCCCCTTCCCTGAGGACCAGGACTTGGGGCTGAGTCTGTCTCTCTCCAGCTCAGCTTCTCCAACACAAAGATACACAACCACATCGGTCACTCTGCTGATCGGCACGTTTTAGTGAAAATTTTTATTGTTTGCAATTGGAAGTGATGGATAGAGTCAGTGGGATGGTGCCTTTTCTCACTGACCCCTGAGTTGTGAGAAACATTGCAATGTTTCCCTGTAACCCCGCTGTGGGATAAGGATGGACAAACCAGCGCTACCCTCAGTCTGTTACCATAGCGACAGGCTGCACCATCGCTGAAACACTGAACTGAAATGCGAAAATCCCGGATGGATTGATTAATGAGGGAATTTGATGGATGGATGGATTTGGTTGAAGGGATATTTCAGCACATTCTTCAGCTGCTGCCTGAACTTAGTCTGGGTCACGGCATAAATCGCGGTGTTTGTGCAGCAACTGAGGAGGTGCAGCATGAAGCCCAATTCCTGCACAAAGCCATGGAAAGACACAGTGGTATCCACAATCCACACCATCCGTAACCACGTAGAATACAGCATTAACATTGACCATAACAGGATGAAATTGGCCGAGATCACAATTAGTAAAATTATGGAGCAGTCAGTGGCTGCATAAAGCAGGAGGGCGTGGAAATTACACACGGAGACGGAGTCCTTCAGGAAATAAAACTGTTCCGGATAAACAATGGGAATGTGTCTCAGTATCAGATCGAGGATAATGACCAGGAGATCCGCCGCTCCATGTAGTGACACATGGAGACAATCCACAATCTTTATAAAGCAGGACGTAGATGGTCACTACGTTAACTGTGAGGAAGGAAAACAAACCCATTATCCATCTGCCTGGAGGCAAAGGGACCCGTTTGATTGGGGACCCAGTGAGATTTTCAAATGTGTCCCTGTATTCAGGGATTTATTCAAATAATTGGAGATGTAATAACAAATGGGAAGGTCGGAATTACTGACAAAAATGTGACATAAACAACAAGAAACCCTCCCTCCCCAAACACACAGAGACACATCCATAAGGACAGATGGTTTCTAGAACATTCCCACGCAATCGATCACTCGAGAGCAAACACAGGTCACTCCTTCCCAGTTCCTAATACGGAGGGTGGGAACGTTGCTGTCCTGAAGGAGTCTCTCCCAGTTTCCTGAAGACAAACGGAATTTGGGAATTTCTGTGTTTTGGTCTAAATTGTGGTCGATCCTGTGTCGTGAAGAAATGTAAACACAGGGAAAACATATTCCCCACTTTCACTCCCTGAGGGGCCTTCGGAACAGATTCTCCTTCTCCCTGGAACGGGATCTCTTCCCTCGGGATCTTATCGTTTGTTCAATTCACTGACGTCCGGCCGTTCACAAACCATGTCGGGGACAGAACATTCCGGGGAATGTCAGTTATAGAATGTCAGGGACAGAACGTTCCGGGGAATGTCAGTTATGGAATGTCAGGGACAGAACATTCTGGGAAATGTCAATTATAGAATGTCAGGAACAGAACGTTCCGGGAAATGTCAGTTATGGAATGTCAGGGACAGAACGTTCAGGGAACGTCAGTTATAGAATGTCAGGGACAGGACGTTCCAGAGAATGTCAGTTATAGAATGTTGGGAATAGAATGTTCCGGGGAATATGAGTTATAGAATGTCGGGGACAGAACGTTCCGGAGAATGGCAGTTATAGAATGTCAGGGACAGAATGTTCCGGGGAATGTCAGTTATAGAATGTCAGGGACAGAACGTTCCGGGGAACGTCCGTTATAGAATGTCGGGGACAGAACGTTCCGGGAAATGTCAGTTATGGAATGTCAGGGACAGAACGTTCCGGGGAATGTCAGTTACAGAATGTCAGGGACAGAACGTTCCGGGGAACGTCCGTTATAGAATGTCAGGGACAGAACCTTCCAGGGAATGTCAGTTATAGAATGTCAGGGACAGAACATTCCCTGGAAGGTCAGTTATAGAATTTTGGGGACAAGACGTTCCGGGGAATGTCAGTTATAGCATGTTGGGGATAGAACGTTCTGGGGAATGGCATTTATAGAATGTTGGGAACAGGACGTTCTGGGGAATATCAGTTATAGAATGTCGGGGACAGAACGTTCCGGGGAATGGCAGTTATAGAATGTTGGGGATAGAACTTTTTGGGGAATATCAGTCATAGAATTTCGGGGACAGAACGTTCCGGGGAATGGCAGTTATAGAATGTTGGGGTAGAACGTTCCGGGGAATATCAGTTATAAAACTCCTTGACCTATCCATCACCTTTCCCCCCACCCACCCAACCAACATGACGTACTGTACCTGGACATACTGTAACATTAATGGGGTGAGAGACGGAGGGTCCAATCACAGGAATGGGAACTACAGGCATTGCCAGATCAGCTGAAAGGGTTAGATATACCACATTCTCAATTCACCTCACAGAACCAGTCCAAACACCGTAAACTCAGGGGAGATATCTGGTCACCGTAGAACACTGTGCAGACCAGACCAGTGTACTGGTCATTACAGCCCAGCAATCTGTTCAGATCCATCTATTGCACTGGTCAATAGAATCCAGGCAATCTTTCCAGAGTGAAACACTGCACAGATCATGTCACAGCACTTATCTTCAAACGCAGACTAGACATCTGTCAAATTTGGGAAGCTGTGATAGAGACAGAAAAGCTGCAGATGATGGAGTCCAAAGTAGACAGGCAGGAAGCTGGGAGAACACAGCAATCCAGACACCATCAGGAGGTAGAGAGGTCGACATTACGGGTGTGACCGTTCTGTAAGAATCCTGAAGGAGGGCTACACCTGAAAAATCAAATTCTACACCTCCTGATGCTGCATAGATTGCGGTGTTCCTCCAGCAAGTATTCAGCATGGGAAATAATGCAGACCACACCCATGCATTGATCTATAAACCACGACTAGAATCTGTCCAGCACGAAAAGCTGTGCAGACCACAGCAGTACATTGATCTCTCAACCTGCACTAGACATCTGTCCAGCACGGGGAGCTGTGCAGACCACAGCAGTGCATTGATCTATAATCGCGGACTAGATATCTATCCAGCACTGGGAGCTGTGGACCTGAAACAAATATCCATCCAGCATAAGGAACTACACAAACCACATCATTGTATTATCTATAAACCACAACCAGATAGTCTGACCAGCACAGCGACCTGTGCAGTGATCACCCGTGAATTAATCTGTAAACCAGGAGCAGTTACCCTCCCAGCATGTAGGACTGTGTACACCACCCCAGTGCATTGATCTGTATACCAGGAGCAGTTACCCTCCCAGCATGTAGGACTGTGTACCCCACCCCAGTGCATTGATCTGAAAACAGGAGCAGTTACCCTCCCAGCATGTAGGACTATGTACACCTTCTCAGTGCATTGATCTGTAACCCAGGAGCAGTTACCCTCACAGCATGTAGTGCTGTGTATCCCACCCCAGTGAACTGCTCAGTAGCACTGTGTTAGATCCCTGCCCAGTGTGGGGAAACTTGCAGCCCATGTTGGAAGAGACAGGATGTACAGGTCCCACCCAATTACAGCTCCATATCTCAATTGTGCCCTGACAAGGGGGTGCTGTGGGTGTGAACATCACTGCCAGAGAGAGATGGCGGGGGAATCAGTTTAAATATCACCTTAATGGGAGGGGTTTGTGGTATAGACAGAGATGGGGAGACTGAGAGACAGTGTCATGGAAGGATGTATTCCCAGGTTTCAGAATGCTGAAATGTAGACACTTGGATAGCATCCTGTAACATGAGCCAGTCTTCCCAGGAAAGGTGGGAAAAAGGGAGATTGGTGTGAGGTCAGATGAAACAACAGCTGCTGTGTGGTTTTGAAATTACGTTTGTGTAATTTTAATAAGCGTCTTTTTGAAACAGTATATCGCTATAGAGTTGGAGTAGGGTAATAAGCAGTTAAGATAATGGGGTCTCAGAGTTGTGAATAGTTGATGTAAAATGTTCACTTTCAGAGTTAAAAAAAATTGATATTTTTGTTTAAACAGTGGAATTTGGGAATTCTCTGTCACTCATATTTTAACAGTTTACAAGGCAAATTGAGCATTTCTTTATGTTTAGTTTAAATTACCAGATGAGCTCAATGTTGTGTCCTAACAATTGCTGTGTGTGTATCTGTGTGTCTCTGTGTGGGGCAGGTCTGGCAGTCTCTGTGGTGCTTAAAGTGATGCAATCCCACCCTCTGCTGGCCTACCCATGCCACTGCACATACATTGGCAGAGGGTGAAAACCAACAGGGATCCATTCAGAGAAGGGGAGGGGGAGGGAGAGGGCAACTGCTCACAGCACCATTCAAACTGATGACTTATCCATGGACTGATCTAAATGTCCTTTAAACGTTGTAACTGTCCCTGCTTTCACCATTTCCTCTGGAAGTTCATTCCACACACAAGCCAGATTCTGTCTAACATAATTACCTCTCATCACTTTTGTAAATCTTTTTTCCTCGCACCTTAAAATGTCCCACAGTTTTGAATCCCCAACTCAGAGAAAAGACATCAGCCCTTCAGCGTTTCTGTAACCTTCATTATTTTATAAACGTGTGTAAAGTTACTGCTTAATCTCATATTCTTCAGTGATAAAAATCCCAGCATATCCAGCCTCTCCTTATAGCTCACTCCCTCCTTTCCCAGCAACATCCAGGTTAATCTCTTCTCAATCCTCTCCAGCTTAATAATATCAAGGTCAATAATATTAAAGTGAAGAGTCAAGGTATTTTCTAAGGGTATGGGGAGTCCAAAAATAGAGGACATAGGTTTAAGGTGAGAGGGGAAACACTTAAAAGTGACCTAAGAGGCAGCGTTTTCACCCAGAGGGTGGTGTGCCTATGGAATGAGCGGGCAGGGTGACCAGACTGGACACAGTATTCCAGAAGGGGTCTCAGCAATGTTCTGCACAACCACAACATTGATGTCCCAATTGTGAGACTCAAAGGTCTGTCCTTTGAAGACATGTGTGTTAAAAACCTTCTTAACCACACTATCTATTTGAGATGCAAATTTTAAAGAATTAAACCTGACGGCCTAGATCTCTGTACTACAGCACTGACAAAGACTCTACTTTTAATTGTATAGGTCCTGCTGTTGTTTGATTTACCAAACCCAATACCTCAAATGAATCCAAACTAAACTCCATCAGATACCCCTCAGCCCAGTGTGTGATATTAATGCCACCTCCCCCTCCTCCTTCAATTTTAAAATGCCGAACCGTCTCCACGATGCCTACACACTCCGGCCTTGATTTTCACAAAGACCCTGAGATTGGGATGCATTGTATTGTTAGGGGGAGGAGAGACAGATTGCAGACACAGTCAGTGGGGAGGAGAGGCTGGATAGTAATCAGCGGCCTGGTGTCATTTCATGGTTTTAGGAAGAGGGGAGTCGTACGTGAGAGTTGGGTAAGAGTGTTGGGTGTTTTGGGTTCAGACATTAAGGTCTTCCTTCGTCTCTGGTGTTCAGTGATAAATATCTATTTGAGACCCTTCATTTGGCAGAGTGTGTCTGGAGGATTTCTTTCCTTAATATTGCAGACTCCAGATAATAGCAATTAAAGATGTTAATAATTAATTTTGATAGCATAGCAAGTACACTCAATAGTCTAAGTTGAGACAAATATCTTGCATTTGTTTAATAATACAAAGTATTTTTTGTCATTCAGAAATGGTAACCTGATTATAATAAATCCACGTCGAGCTGAAAGTGGGCACTTAAAATATGACTCAAAATCTGGGTATGGTATTTGTCGTGGGTAGTGACCCTGTCTCTGAGCCAGAGGTCTGGATTTGATTCCAATTCCTCAACTTGCGTGGTAGTGTTCCTACCTCTGGACTAGAAGACCTGGATTCAAGTCCTGCCTGTTGCAGAGGTATGTCACAGCATGTCAGGACAGTCTGATGAACAAACACACAGGAGAATACTGTTACAGCTTTATCGGTATTGCTGAGTGATGCTAGTATCCCTACTTCTGGGCACAAAGGTCTCGGTGTCAAGCCCACAGAGGTGTCTCATGATACATCTGTACAAACTGATTAAAATGGATTTAGAATTGTGACTTGATGGAGAAGGAAGAGATGTTAGTATTGCAATTCAGAAGTTCGGCCCAGGATGAGTGAAAGCACAGCTATTCGTGTTGATTGGAGTCACATATTGCAGCAGTAAAGGTTTATGAAATCAGAACGGTCATGGATAGGGTGAGTAGTCAGGGTTTTTCCCCAGGTTAGGGGCGTCCAAAACTAGAGGGCATTGGTTGAAAGTGAGAGAGGAAAGGTTTTGATGAGGCCGAAAGGGCACTTTTTCACACAGAGGGTGGTGTGCATATGGAATGAGCTGCCAGAGGAAGTGGTGGAGGCTGGTACAACTACAGCATGTAAAAGGCATCTGGGTACTGACAGACCTGGCGAGCTTTTCCAGCAATTTCTGTATTTCTGTTAAAAATGCATTCAGTTTAACACAGGTATTCTGAATAAATTAAACATTTTTATTTTTTAATGACGCAGGGATATATATATACATATCTTCAAATTGACCGAGACCATTTTCTGCGAAGGATGTGGCTCTGTGTATGACAGCAGCAATGATCCATCTACATGGAGCAGGGAATGTGATGGAGACATAGTTTTGGACAATGTGCAAGGAGACCTCACATGGTCGAGTTTGGGAGAGGATGACATTCCTGTGTGATTCAGCTCAGAGAGGGAGAAAATATAATTTGCCTGAGAAGGAACGGCCTATTGCACTCTCTCTCCTTCATTGTTCCTCAACACAGCAATGTGTGCGAGCTAAAGAAAAAAACTCTACAGTCATCATTACCATTCTTATTTTTATGGAATCACTGCAGTGTTGAAACAGGCCCTTCGGTCCAACAAGTCCATTCCAACCTTCCCAACCCATTCCCCTATATTCACCCCTGACTATTGCACATAACCTAGAAATCCCAGATCACTACGGACAATTTAGCATGACCAATCCACCGAACCTGTACAGTTTGTAGTAGGAAACTAGATCACCCGTTAGAAGCTCACACAGACAAGGGGAGATTGTGCAAACTCCACACAGACAGTCACCCAAGGCTGGCATCGACCCCAAATCCCGAGTTCTGTGAGGCAGCAGTGCTAACCACCGTGCTACCCTTTGGGTGATCACTGACCAGAATTCACTGGAATCTACTCACTGCCTAAAGCGAAGGGAATTCAGCCAAATCCAAAATCTCCCAGAATGAAATCCCATTGCTAGCAGCTGGTGTGAGTACAATATTTTCAGAAGCAGAATAACGTTTTGGACAATCTCGCAATTTTTCCTTTGTCATAAGATCCAATAATATTTAGACAAATTCTTTCAAGTTAAACTTGCACTGTGTGTGTGTGTGTGTGTGTGTGTGTGTGTGTGTGTGTGTGTGTGTGTGTGTGTGTGTGTGTGTGTGTGTGTGTGTGTGTGTGTGTGTGTGTGTGTGTGTGTGTGTGTGTGTGTGTGTGCTTTTTTAGAAAGGGAAATATTGATTATATATTTGCAATACCCAACCAGTTTGCCATTCATCTTTCCATCATAGTTTGAGTAACATCGTTCTGAATCATAAACGTGTTGTTTTAGCAGATTAAAGAAACTAGCCGGACTTGTTCCTAAAAGTGACACTGATCCAGTCTGAAACCGATATCAACGGCCATATCACCAACCTGGTTACATTTAACATTTGTTGTGAGCAGTGGAGAGTGGGGCGAGAAAATGAAACAGTGACCCAAAAAGCCGGGGAACTATAGACCAGTGAGTCTGATGTCAGTGGTGGGTAAGTTGTTGGAGGGGATTCTGAGGGATAGCATTTACATACATTTGGGAAGGCAAGGGCTGATCGTAGTAGACAACGTGGCTTTCTGCATGGGAAACCATGTCTCATTAATTTGGCTGAGTTTTATGAAGAGGTGACAAAGAAGATTGATGAAGGCAGTTTGGTAGACATTGTCTATATGGACTTCAGAAGGGGTTCATTTAAAGAACAAAGAGCAAAGAAAATTTACAGCCCAGGAACAGGCCCTTCGCCCTCCAAGCCTGAGCCGATCAAAATGTACTGTCTAAACCTGTCGGTCAATTCCCAAGCATCTGTCTCCCTCAGCTCCCCACCTACTCATGCATCTGTCCAGACGCATCTTAAATGAATCTGCCGTACCTGCCTCTACCACCTCTGCTGGCAACGCTTTCCAAACACCCACCACTCTCTGTGTGAAGTTCTTACCCCGTGTATCCCCCTTACACTTTCCACGTCTCACTTTGAAAGCACGACCTCTCGTTACTGAATCCTTCACCGGGAAAAAGCTTGTCTATATCCACCCTGTCTATACCCTTCATGATTTTGAAAACGTCAACCAGGTCCCCCCTCAATCTCCTTTTTTTCTAGTGAAAATAAACCTAACCTACTCAGTCTCTCTTCATAGCTAGTATTTCATTCTGATTGGTAGACAGATGAGTAAGTTTCAGTCACGTGGGATACAGAAGAAGCTAGTCACAATTGTCTTGAAGGAAGAGATATATTTTTCAGACTGGAGGCTTGTGAGCAGCAGTGTGCTGCAAGAATCAGTACTGAGTTCACTGCATTTCATCATTTACGTAAAGGATTTAGATGTGAATATTGGGGCCATAGTAAGTTTACAGATGACATCAGAAATGTGGTGTAGTAGATTAGCTCAGAGTACAACGAGACCACAATTTGATGGTACAAAGGGGCAAGGAGTGGCAGGTGAAGTTTAATTTAGATAAAGACGAGGTTTTGCATTTTGGAAAGGCAAATCAGGGCAGCGGTTATACACTTAATGGTAAGGTCCAGGGGAGTGTTGTGGAACAAAGGGACATCGGGCTGCAGGTACATTGTTCCTTGAAAGTGGAGTCGCAGGTAGACAGAGTGGGACAGAACACATTTGGCACATTTGTCTTAATCAGTCAGAGCATTGAGTGTAGGAGTTGTGGTGGTATGTTGTATCTGTACAGGATGTTGGTGAGGCCACTTTAAGAATATTGTGTACAACTCGGTTTTCTGCAGATATGACTTACACAGATGTTCCAGGACTGAAGGTTTGAGCTTTAGGGAGAGGCTGATTACGTTGAGGTGCTCCCTCCTGGAGTGTCAGAGGTTGAGGGGTAACATTATAGAGGTTTATAAAATCATCAGGGGCATGGATATTCTGAACAGCCATGTTCTGCTCCCAAGCATAGGGGAGTCCAGAACAAGAGGGCATAGGTTGAAGGGGAGAGGGTGAATGATTTAGAAGGAACCTGAAGATAAATGTTTCACACAGAGAGTAGTGTGTGATGAGAAAGTGCTGTCAGAGGAAGTGGTCAAGGCGGGTACAATCACAGGACGAATATTGGCCAAATGCTGGCAAATAGCACGAAATCAGATTTGATATCCGATCGGAGTGAACAGGTTGGACTAACGAGTCTGTTTCGGTTCTGCATGACTCTCTGATTCTATAAGAGGGATGAGGAATAATTCTGAAAGGACCTTTCAAGTTGGAATTCTCTTCACTGGAAGTCTATCGTGTCTCTATGTTCACATTGATTGAAAGCTGCGTTAGGTAAATATTTGAGAGAGGTGAGTCACAGATAATGGGACACAGACAGGAAAGTGGGGCTGAAACCACAACCTGATCAGCTAAAATCTTAGTGCCTGGTGGAGCAGGTTCAAAGTATCTAATGACCCGCTCCTGTTCCTCAGTTCCATGTCTCTGTGTTCCATTCAGACCCTCACACCTACTAGACAGGAGCAGTTGGAGGCTACTTACTCCTATAACCTTTTGCACAGAAACAGAGGAGAACTTTTGGCCCTTCAAGACTGTCCCACACGCTTTGAGGTGATCTGCGAAGTGTAATTGGAAAACCCTGGCTCTTGCCCAAAATCCACCCCGCACCTCCCGCTTCTACCTCCTGCCCAAAATCCACCCCGCACCTTCCGCTTCTACCTCCTGCCCAAAATCCACCCCGCACCTCCCGCTTCTACCTCCTGCCCAAAATCCACACATCACTTCGGGGGATCTCCCATCCACCGCCTCCAACCTCATAGTCCCACAACCCCGCACCTCCCGCTTCGACCTTCTGCCCAAAATCCACAAACCTGACTGCCCCGGCCGACCCATTGTCTCCGCCTGCTCCTGCCCCACTGAACTCATCTCCGCATACCTTGACACCGTCCTGTCCCCCTTAGTCCAAGAACTCCCCACCTACGTTCGGGACACCACCCATGCCCTCCACCTCCTCCATGATTTTCGCTTCCCCGGTCCCCAACGCCTTATTTTCACCATGGACATCCAGTCCCTGTACACCTCCATCCCCCATCACGAAGGACTCAAAGCCCTCCGCTCCTTTCTTTCCCGCCGTACCGACCAGTACCCTTCCACAGACACCCTCCTTCGACTGACTGAACTGGTCCTCACCGTGAACAACTTCTCTTTCCAATCCTCCTACTTCCTCCAAACGAAAGGAGTAGCCGTGGGCACCCGCATGGGCCCCAGCTATGCCTGCCTCTTCGTTGGATATGTGGAACAATCCATCTTCCGCAACTACACTGGCCCCACCCCCCACCTTTTCCTCCGCTACATCGATGACTGTATCGGCGCCGCCTCGTGCTCCCACGAGGAGGTTGAACAGTTCATCCACTTCACCAACACCTTCCACCCCGACCTCAAATTCACCTGGACAGTCTCTGATTCCTCCCTCCCCTTCCTCGACCTTTCTATTTCTATCTCAGGCGACGGAATCAACACGGACATCTACGACAAACCAACCGACTCCCACAGCTACCTGGACTACACCTCCTCCTATCCTGCCCCCTGTAAAAACGCCATCCCATTCTCCCAATTCTTTCGACTCTGCCGCATCTGCTCCCAGGAGGACCAGTTCCAAAAACGCACATCCCAGATGGCCTCCTTCTTCAAG
Organism: Chiloscyllium plagiosum; assembly: GCF_037043375.1. NCBI lineage: Eukaryota > Metazoa > Chordata > Chondrichthyes > Orectolobiformes > Hemiscylliidae > Chiloscyllium > Chiloscyllium plagiosum. Next base: position 28,530,072 of record NW_028270184.1, on the reverse strand, counting down.
GACCGCAATTTCCACCCCGACGTGGTTGACGATGCCCTCCACCGCATCTCTTCCACTTCCCGATCCTCTGCCCTTGAACCCCGCCCCTCCAACCGCCACCAGGACAGAACCCCACTGGTCCTCACCTACCATCCCACTAACCTCCATGTTCAGCGCATCATCCGCTGCCATTTCCGCCACCTCCAAACGGACCCCACCACCAAGGATATATTTCCCTCCCCTCCCCTATCAGCATTCCGTAAAGACCACTCCCTCCCTGACTCTCTCGTCAGATCCACACCCTCCACCAACCCAACCTCCACTCCCGGCGCCTTCCCCTGCAACCGCAGGAGGTGCAAGACTTGCGCCCATACCTCCCCCCTCATCTCCCTCCAAGGCCCCAAAGGAGACTTCCATATCCGCCACAGATTCACCTGTACCTCCACTCATATCATCTATTGCATCCTTTGCACCCGATGTGGCCTCCTCTATATTGGGGAGACAGGCCGCCTACTTGCGGAGCGTTTCAGGGAACACCTCTGGGACACCCGGACCAACCAACCCAACCACCCTGTAGCTCAACATTTCAATTCCCCCTCCCACTCCACGAAGGATATGCAGGTCTTTGGACTCCTCCATCGTCAGACCACAGCGAAACGACGGTTGGAGGAAGAACACCTCATCTTCCGGCTAGGAACCCTCCAACCACAAGGGATGAACTCGGATTTCACCAGTTTCCTCATTTCCCCTCCCCCCAGCCTGCCTCAGTCAAATCCATCAAATTCAGCACCGCCTTCCTAACCTGCAATCTTCTTCCCGACCTCTCCGCCCCCACCCCAGTCTGACCTATCACCCTCACCTTGACCTCTTTCCACCTATCACATTTCCTACGCCCCTCCCCCAAGTCCCTCCTCCCTATCTTTTATCTTAGCCTGCTGGACCAACTTTCCTCATTCCTGAAGAAGGGCTAATGCCCGAAACGTCGATTCTCCTGTTCCCTAGATGCTGCCTGACCTGCTGCGCTTTTCCAGCAACACATTTCCATCTCTGGGTATGAAAGAGGCCCCTCATTTCTCTTTATAGAGCTTCCATTCTCTGCAGCTTGTGCTTTATTTGTTGGTCATGTTGTAGACCCAAATTCACTGAGAATACAACCCCATACCTCACCCAGAGATGGCTCACAAAATCCTCTGATCTCCATGGCTGCAACATTCAATAACAGAACATTCATAAAAATAACACCAACTAAAATGGGAGAACATCAGAATCAGAGGCAGGTCATTCAATCCCCAAGCCTGCCTTTCCCTTCACTAAGATCATGATTGATCTGCTCTTGGTCTCAAATCCTCTTTCATACCCAATTCTTCATAGCCCTCTTCTCTCTGACAAGTCAATATCCATCTACCTCCTCTTCAAATACTTTCAGTCATCTAGCTCCCCAACATTCTTGAGAAGAGAAATCCTGACATTCAAATACCACCTGTTTGAAGAAAACACTTGCTGCTCCAATATCATTGGCGTATTGATGTGAACAAAAGAGGTAGGCTCAAGGGTTCAGGTAAAAATGACTGGCCCTGATATCAAGGCAGTGATTGACTTCTGTTGACATAAAGGAGCTGAACAAAACTGGACTTAATGGGAATCAGACTAAACTCTCCACAGTTTGGAGTCAAACATGGCACAAAGGAAGATGTTCGTCATCTCAGTCCTGGGTCACCTCTGTGAGAGATCCTCAGGGTAGGTTCCCCATTCACAAACATCTTCAGCTGTTTCATCAATGTCTCCCTGCCCCCAACCTCCCCACCATAAGATCAGAAGTGGGGATGGTCACTGAAGATTCCACAATGTTCAGAACATTTTGTCCCCTGTCAGCTCCTGAAATGGTCTGTGTCATGTGCAGCAAGACCCAGACTCCATTGAGACTTGTGCTATTAAAGTGTCTGTAACATTCATGTCACAGCACTGGCGGGCACTGCACATTGCCACAGTAAAATAAGAGTTCATTCAGCATCTCATGCTGTTTTCACAGGAATATCAGGAAGTCATTCAGCCCATTGACAGTATTGGAGAAGAACAGGGACAGCCCATTCACTGCCTCAGCCTATTACTCAGGAAGGGAAGGAGTCTAGAGTGATGGACCACGCCAGAGCCCCTCTACAATATTTGAAGGCAGTAACCTAGACTCTTTTTGTTATTATTTTAAAGGAAATGTAAACTGTCTGTCCCAGATGCAATGTGACTAGTCAGACTACTCGGTGTGAAGCACAACACCATTTATTTAAACAAGGAAGATAAAATGAAACCAAAGAAAGAGGAATTTAGAATAACGTAACTCTATTGGCCATGTTAGCAGCATAATAGATCTAGGAACTATTACTAATGAAATGTTCCAATATAGGAAACTCCCATAAACACAGCCATTGGCAAAAAGGAATATACAGACACAGATTGTCGCAAACATTTCTCCAATCCAGGAATTAAAAACAGCATCAAGGGAAAATTCAGAGAGAGTAGCAGCCACGAGATAGTCACTGAAGCTTCCAACTCTGTGGAGACCCCAATAGTTTCTGGTGTTACTCAGAAACCGAAACCCAGAGATCCTAATCTGTGAGAGCTGGCCACACCCATTCAGGCTGCATTAAAATAAACCTAAGGCACCCCTAGCTGTTACTCAAGTGGTCTTAACTCGCCAGCTTGTTAACGATCGTTCAATCTCTTTCTTAAAAGAAACCAGGACAAAATAACCTCTTAAAGCTGCAGCATTATCACACTAGTCTGTATAATGAGCTGTCAAACAGGAACCAGGGGTAACCAGTCAGGCCCTTGGCCATGTCCAATCGGACGAGGTTGAAGCCAGTCAGTCCCTTGAGTCACTTATACAGGAACAGTTGGAGGCCATTCCCACCTCAATGGGGGCAGAATGAGGTAATTGATGCTGATTCCTGATGAATGTTATATGCCCAAAATGTCGATTCTCCTGGTCCTCGGATGCTGCCTGACCCGCTGTGCTTTTCCAGCAATTGATGCTCTACTCTGATCTCCAGCATCGGCAGTCTTAAGTGTCTCCTAATTGATGCTCTAACATGATGAACAAGTGGAGCAGAGGCTGGACAGACAGACTGCTCCACGTTGTTCTTCCTGGCTCCGTTGCTCATGATACACACGTGGGACTTGAACATGGTTTTCTAGTGGTGAGGAGGGAAGCCAAATGTCTTGTGTGAAGTCTTAAGAAGGCACCTTCCATCTCCGAGAAGACAGTTGTTTATGAAAGGCTGAAGCCGGTGGGAATGGCTACCTGTTTCAGACGGAAGGTATTGTGGCTGCTATTGGGGATTGTGAGCAACATGACGTTCAGTACGGGTTCACACGCCGACTGCACAATAACGTGGGGATAGTTAATTTATGAATATAAACTATTAGGAAAGCCACGTTAGACTGATGAATGGACTCTGTAAGTTCAAATAATGCTGCACTTGTTCATGTTGATCTTGTCTAGTGTGAGGGGCTCAGGGTGGTAGTGACAGAATAAATGTGAGGGATCAGGGTGACAGTGATGCAGTAATTGTGAGGGGGTCAGGGTGATAGTGAAGCAGTAACTGTGAGAGGTCAGACTGATAGTGACGCCGTATATCTGAGGGGTCAGTCTATACTGATGCAGACAGTGTGAGGGGTCAGTCTATAGTGGCGCAATAAGTGTGAGGGGGTCAGGGTGACAATGACGCATTAAGTGTGAGGGATTCAGGCTCTCAGTGAAGCAGTAAGTGTGAGGGGTCAGGGTGATAGTAACAGACTAAATATGAGAGGTCAGGGTGTCAGTGATGCAGTATGTGTGAGAGGGAGAGGCTGGTAGTGACACAGTAAGTGAGTTGAGCTTCAGCGTGACACTGATGCAGTCAGTGTGAGGGGGAGAAGCTGGTAGCGACGCAGTAAGTATGAGGGGGTCAGAGTGAGAGTGAACCAGTAAGTGTGAGGTGGTCAGGGTGACAGTGATGCAATGATTGTGAGGGGTCAGGCTGACAGTGATGCAGTAAGTGTGAGGGGTAAGGCTGATAGTGATGCACAAATTTGAGGGGTCAGGGTGATAGTGACGCAGTAAGTGTGAGGGGGTCAGGGGTGACAGTGACGCAGTAAGTGTGAGTGGGTCAGGGTGATAGTGATGCAGTGTGAGGGGGTCAGGGTGACAGTGACGCAGTAAGTGTGAGGGGGTAAGGCTGATAGTGACGCATAAATGTGAGGGGGTCAGGCTGATAGTGACGCAGTAAGTGTGAGAGGGTCAGAATGACAATGACCGAGTGAGTGTGAGGGGATAAGGCTGATAGTTACGCAGTAAGTGTGAGAGGGAGGGTGACAGTGACGCAGTGAGTGTGAGGGAGTCAGGCTGACATTGATGTTGCAAGTGTGAGTTGTCAGGGTGACAGTGCCGCTTTAAGTGCGCTGGGGTCAGGGTAAGTGTGAGGGGTAGATGCTGGTAGTGACGCAGTAAATCTGATTGTGTCAGGGTGATAGTGATGCTGTAATTGTGGGTCAGGTGCTCGTGACACAGTGAATATGAGAGGGTCAGGCTGATAGTGACGCAGTAAGTGTCGGGGTTTTAGGGTGATAGTGACGCAGTCAGTGTGAGTGTGTAAGGGTGACAGTAACGTAGTAATTGTGAGGGGGTCTGGGTGATAATGACGCAGTAAGTATGAGAGGGGCCCGAGTGACAGTGAAGCAGTAAGTGTGAGGTGGTCAGACTAACATTGATGCTGTAAGTGTGAGTTGTCAGGGTAACAGTTGTGCAGTACGTGTGATTGTGCCAGGGTGATAGTGATGCAGTAGGTGTGAGGGGTCAGTCTGATAGTGACGCAGCAGTTGTGAGTGTGTCCAGCTTGGAGTGATGCTGTAAGTGTGAGGAGGTCAGGGTGATAGTGATGCAGTAAGTGTGAGGGGGTCAGGTTGATAGTGACGCAGTCAGTATGAGGGGTTCAGTGTGATAGTGACGCAGTAAGTGTGAGGGGGTTAGGGTGATATTGACGCAGTAAGTGTGAGGGGGTCAGAATGATTGTACGCAGCAAGTGTGAGGGGGTCAGGGGATAATACCGCAGTAAGTGTGAGGTGTCAGGGTGAAAGTGACAGTAAGTGTGAGGGGGCTCTGGGTGATAGTGATGCAGTAAGGGTGATTGTGCCAGGGTGATAGTGACGCAGTAAGTGTGATGAGGAGAGACTGGTAGTGATGCAATAAGTGTGTGCGACTCAGTCTGATACTGACGCAGTAGGTGTGAGTGTGTCCAGCTTGTGGTGACGCAATAAGTGTGAGGAGGCCAGGGTGATTGTGATGCAGTCAGTGTGAGGAGGTCAGGGTGACAGTGACGCAGTCAGTGTGAGGAGGTCAGTGTGATAGTGATGCAGTAATTGTGAGGAGGTCAGGGTGATAGTGACGCAGTAAGTGTGAGTGGGTCAGGGTGACAGTGACGCAGAAAGTGTGAGTGGGCAGGATGATATTGATGCAGTAAGTGTGAGCGGGTCAGGTTGATAGTGATACAGTAAGTGTGAGGAGGTCAGAGTGATAGTGACACAGTAATTGTGTGGAGGTCAGGATGATAGTGACGCAGTAAGTGTGCGGGGGTCAGGGTGATAGTGACGCATGCAGTGTGAGGGGCTCAGGCTGATAGTGACGCAGTAAGTTTAGGGGTTTTAGACTGAAAGTGACGCAGTCAGTGTGGGTGTGTAGGGTGACAGTGACATAGTAAGTGTGAGGGGGCAGAATGATAATGATGCAATAAGTGTGAGGTGGTCAGTTTGATAGTGACGCAGTCAGTGTGAGGGAAGAGGCTGATAGTGATGCAGTAAGTGTGAGGAGGTCCAGTAATTGTGATGGGTGAGGATGATAGTGACACAGTTAGTGTGAGGGGGTCAGGGTGATAGTGACACAGTTGGTATGAGGGGGTCAGGGTGATCGTGACACAATCAGTGTGAGGAGGGCCCTGTTGATAGTGACGCAGTAACTCTGAGGTTTCTCTCTGACTGAATCTCTCTCCCTCCTGTCCCTCCCTCCCTCTCTCTCTGACGCACTCTGTCTCCCTGGTCCTTCCCCCTCCCTCTGACACAGAGACTGGGTGGTTTGGGTGTGAGGTTGCATTTGGGGGGGTGTGGTGAGATGTGCGAGAAAGGGAAAATTGTGGGAGGGAGACAGCGATATCAGGACAGTGAGAGTGAGCGGGAGGGGGAGGTGGAGAGAAAAGCGTGGAGACAGGTGGAGAAACCAGGGTTGGGGGTGAGAGAGGGGGTACGAGAGAGAGTGAAATGGAGAGGTGGTGAGAGTGAGTGAGTGTGCAGAGAGAGGGAGAGAAATAAGGAGAAAGAGTAGGAGAGAGGAAATAGGGAGGTCAAATTGGAGTGGGGGACAGAGGGAGTTAATCCTAGCTCCTGAGCTCAGGACGCGGTGCCCTCCCCTTCCCTGAGGACCAGGACTTGGGGCTGAGTTTGTCTCTCTCCAACTCAGCTTCTCCAACACAAAGACACACACCAACATCGGTCACTCTGCTGCTCGGCACGATTTAATGAACATTTTTCTTGTATACAAATGGAAGTGATGGATGCAGTCAGTGGGATGGTATCTTTTCTCACTGGCCCCTGATTTGTGAGAAACATTGAAATGTTTCCCTGTTACCCCGCTGTGGGATAAGGATGGACAAACCAGCGCTACCCTCAGTCTGTTACCATAGCGACAGGCTGCTTCATCGCTGAAACACTGAACTGAAGTGAGAAAATGCCGGATGGATTGATTAATGAGGGAATTTGATGGATGGATGGATTTGGGAGAAGGGACATTTCAGCACATTCTTCAGCTGCTGCCTGAACTTAGTCTGGGTCACGGCATAAATCGCGGTGTTTGTGCAGCAACTGAGGAGCTGCAATATGAAGCCCAATTCCTGCACAAAGAGATGGAGATACACAGGACGATACTCAATCCTCCTTATCCGGTTCCATATAGAATACAGCATTAACGTTGACCATAACAGGATGAAATTGGCCGAGATCACAAACAGTAAAATGATGGATTTTTTTCGGTTTCTCATTTCGGTGTCAGAGTGAGCATTCCCATTGGTGTGAGCGCGGAGTCTCCTGCGGGCTCTGCTGGTCACTAAAATGTGTTTGACGGTGAGAACATTGAGCAGCAGAATCAGGAGAAATGGGACACCCGGAGTTAGAATGTGGTGGAGGGACTCGATTGTGACCCAGACACTGGAGGATAGAACAGCGTCTGTTACCTCACAAAACCAGGGGCGATTCCACAGCCGATACCAAGCCGTGAGCATAAAATACCAGGAAATGTTCTTTAAACAGCTCAGCACAGTCACTGCTCCCAGAACCACAGCCGCCGTTTTCTCACTGCAATATTTACTTTTCAGCTTCTGGCAACAAATGGCCACAAACCGATCAAAGGTGAAAGTGACGGTGAACCAGACAGAGCAGTCAGTGGCTGCATAAAGCAGGACTGCGTGGATATTGCACACGGGGACGGAGTACATCAGGAAATTAAATTGTTCCCAATGAACAATGGGAATGTGTCTCAGGATCAGGTCGAGGATAATGACCAGGAGATCCACCGCTGCCATAGCCCCCAGGTAACGTCTGACACATGGAGACAATCCACAATCTTTATAAAGCAGGACGTAGATGGTCACTAAGTTAACTGTGAGGAAGGAAAACAAACCCATTATCAATCAGCCTGGAGGCAAAGGGACCCGCTTGATTGGGGACCCAGTGAGATTTTCGAATGTGTCTCTGTATTCAGGATTTATTAAAATTATTGTAGCTGGAAAAACAACTGGGACGGTCGGAATTACTGACAAAAATGTGACATAAACCACAAGAAACCCTCCCTCCCCAAACATACAGAGACACATCCATAAGGACAGATAGTTTATAGAACATTCCCACACACTCGATCACTCGAGAGCAGACACAGGTCACTCCTTCCCAGTTCCTAATACGGAGGGTGGAATCGTTGCTGTCCTGAAGGATTCTCTCCCAGTTTCCTGATGATAAACGGAATTTGAGAATTCCTGTATTTTGGTCTAAATTGTGGTCGATCCTGTGTCGTGGAGAAATGTAAACGCAGGGAAAACGTATTCACCCCTTTAACTCCCTGAGGGGCCTTCGGAACAGTGTCTCCTTCTCCCTGGAACGGGATCACTTCCCTAGGGATCTTATCGTTTGTTCAATTCACTGACGTCCGGCCGCTCACAAACAATGTCAGGGACTCAACGTTTCGGGGAATGTCAGTTATGGAATGTCAGGGTCAGAACGTTCCGGGGAATGTCGGTTATAGAATTTCAGGGACAGAACGTTCCGGGGAATGTCGGTTATAGAATGTCAGTGGCAGAACTTTCCGGGGAATGGCAGTTATAGAATGTCAGGTACAGAACGTTCCAGGGAATGTCAGTTATAGAATGTCAGGGACAGAAGTTTCCGGGGAATGTCAGTTATGGAATGTCAGGGACACAATGTTCTGGGGAGTGACAGTTATAGAATGTCAGGGTCAGAACGTTCCGGGGAATGTCACTTATAGAAATGGCAGGGACACAACGTTCCGGGGAATGTCAGTTATAGAATGTCAGGGACACAATGTTCTGGGGAGTGACAGTTATAGAATGTCAGGGACAGAACATTCCGGGGAATGTCGGTTATAGAATGTCAGTGGCAGAACGTTCCGGGGAATGGCAGTTATAGAATGTCGGGGACAGAACGTTCCGGGGAATGTCTGTTATAGAATGTCAGGGACAGAACATTTCGGGGAATGTCAGGGACACAACGTTCCGGGGAATGGCAGTTATAGAATGTCAGGGACAGAACATTTCGGGGAATGTCAGGGACACAACGTTCGGGGGAACTCCTTGACCTGTCCATGACCTTCCCCCATTGTCTCTGACCTATCACGTCTCCCCCATCTCCGTCTCCCAATCACATTCCCAGCTCCCTTACCCCAGCCCCAGCTCCTGCACCAGCCCCAGCCCCAGATCCAGCCCCAGCCCCAGCCCAAACCCCAGCCCCACCTCCTGCACCAGCACCAGCCGCAGCCCCAGCCCCAGCTTCAGCCCCAGCCCCAGCTCCAGCCCCAGCCCAGTTCCATTACCAGCACCAGCCCCAGCCCCAGCCGCAGCCGCAGCCCCAGCCCCAGCCCCAACCTCAGCCCCAGCCCCATCCCCAGCTCCTGTACCAGCCCCAGCCCCAGCCCCAGCGCCAGCCCCTGCACAGCCTTCTCCCATTTTTCTCTCAGCACCCCCCCTCACCACAATCCTCATTCCTGATTCAGGGATTATGCCTGAAACATTCATTCACCTGCTCCCCGGATGCTGCCTGACCTGCTGTGCTTTTCCAGCACCATACTCCCAGTCAGGAAACAGTCCGACACCGTCATACTCACAAGATCAGGCCTGATGGATAATTTAGATTAGATTAGATTACCTACAGTGTGCAAACAGGCCCTGCAGGCCAACAAGTGCACACCGACCTGCCGAAGCGCAACCCACCCAGATCCATTCCCCTAAATTTACCCCTTCACCTAACACTACGGACAATTTCCCATGGCCAATTCACCTAACCTGCACATCTTTGGACTATGGGAGGAAACCAGAGCACCCAGACGAAACCCACGCAGACACGGGCAGAATGTGCAAACTCCACACAGTCAGTCGCCCAAGGCTGGAATCGAACCCGGGTCTCTGGCGCTGTGAGGCAACAGTGCTAACCACTCTGCCACCGTGCCATCCATAATATTTCATGAAGCCCCATCACCATCCCTGGGTATATCCTGTCCCACCGGCAGGACAGACCCACCAGTGATGGGGACACCCTGGGATACAGTCAGGGAAGGAGTTACCCTACAATTGCCCAACATTGATTCCAGAACTCAGGAAATCTCATGGCAATATTTCATGGTCAAGGAAGTCCCCTGAAGATGGTTATCTCCTGCCCCCCCCCCCCCCACCGCTCCTCTTGGAAACAAATCAGAGGAAGCACTGAGGGTGACAAGGACACAGACCGTCCTCTGGGTGTGACACTTCAACGTACATCACCAGGAGTATCCCCACAAGCCCACCGCTGCCTGAGCAGGGACAGGCTTCAATACACTGGGGGAAACATTCTCACCAAACTCCTTGTCCCAGATGGATCTATCCCTGACAGTATCTGTAGGAACAACCAGCACACAGTCCTGGTGGAGGGAGTCTCAGCCTCATATTTGACATACTCAAGATTAGTGTGTTCCTGGAAAAGCACAGCAGGTCAGGCAGCATCCGAGGAGCAGGACAATCACCGTCTCGGGCAGCAGACCTTCATCACGAATGCGGCTGAGAGACTCCGGGATGGAGAGATAAATCATATTAGGTGTACTGCTCACTGTGTGATGTGGCACTCCCTCCTGTGAAGTCGGACAAATCTCTATAGGGTTGAGCACATGGAAACTTGGCATCCATGAGGCGCTGTGGGCTAGTAACAGCCGCAGCATCAATGGCCTTCCCTCCATCATAAAGTCAGAAGTGGCCTATTCACTGATCGTTTCAAAATATTCAGCACTATTCACAACTGCACCGATACTGAAGCAGGCTATTCAGCCCATCAAGAGTTTTAAACAGGAACAGAATGAGGCCATTCAGCAATTGGAGGCTGTTCATCAGCGATTGGAGCAAATCTTTTAATCTCTCATGCCTGTTACACAGGAAATGGAAGGGAACATTCAGCATTTCAAAGCTGCTACACAGGAATACGGGGAGCTGTGTAGACCACAGCAGTGCATTGATCTATAAACCCGGACTAGATAACTGTCCAGCACCGGCAGTTGTGCAAACCACAGCAGGGCAATGATCTATAAACACGGGCTAGATATCTGTCCAGCACGGGGAGCAATGTAGACCAAAACAGTGCATTGATCTATAAACCCAGTCTAGATATCTGACCAGGACATGGAGCTGTGCAGACCACAGCAGGGCATTGATCTATAAACGCGGACGAGATATCTGTCCAGCACGGGAAGCTGTGCAGACCACAGAAGAGCATTGATCTATAAACCCGGACTATATATCTGTCCAGCACCGGGAGCTGTGCAGAATTCCGCAGTGCACTAATGTGTGAACCTGAAAGAAATATCCATCCAGTATTTGGAGCTGCACGGACTACACCATTGCATTATCTATGAACCTCAACCAGTTAGTCTGACCAGCACAGGGAACAGTGCAGTAATCACTGTGAATTAATCTTTAAAAGGCGAGCAATTACCCTCCCAGCATGTAGGACTGTGTACCCACCGCAGTGCATTGATCTGTAAACCAGGAGCAGTTACCCTCCCAGCATGTAGGTCTGTGTACCCGACCCCAGTGCATTGATCTGTAAACCAGGAGCAGTTACCCTCCCAGCATGTAGGACTGTGTACACCCCCCAGTGCATTGATCTGTAAACCAGGAGCAGTTACCCTCCCAGCATGTAGGACTGTGTACACCACCCCAGTGCATTGATCTGTAAACCAGGAGCAGTTACCCTCCCAGCATGTAGGACTGTGCATCCCACCCCAGTGCATTGCTCTGTAACACTGTGTTAGATCCCTGTCCATTGTGGGGAAATTTGCAGCCCATGCTGGAAGTGACAGGATGTGCAGTTCCCACCCATTTCCAGCTCCATATCTCCATTGCGCCATGATGAGGGGTTGCTGTGGGTGGAACATCACTGCCAGAGAGAGATAGCCGGGGAGTCAGTTTATACAATAACAAATAGGAGGCGTTTGGGAAATAGTCAGAGAGGGGGAGACCGAGAAACAGTGTTATGGAAGGATGTGTTCCCAGGTTTCAGAATGCTGAAATGAAAACATTTCAACAGCATCCTGTAACATAAACCAGTGATTCCAGAAATGGTAGGGAAACAGGATATTGGTGGGAGTTCAGATGATGCAGAGTTTTGGATGAGTATTTGTTCTGCAGCTTTGCATCTGGGCATAGGGTCAGCAGAGTCTTTGACTCATTGGGCTAAATCTAACAATAATTAGTTTCAGTGCCATTTTCATTGAGTGTGACAGAGGGATCATCCACACGAGGCCGAGCTAGTTTCCTGGTGCTATCGTATCGAACTCACCTCATTAACTACCAAACCCCACCCCATGGTGTCCCTCTCATTCAATACCAGCCCGATTCTCCCACCCATCATGGCTGGAAGTACTCACCATCGCCAGAATACCCCTGGATATTCCGTGATCCCTGGCACTGGTGCCATCTTTAAAAGGCCAAGGGGCACACGGTTGAGCTTTCTCAGTTAGGAGCTGCCCTGCACAGTTTACCCCGAGCATGGCAGATAAGGGGCAATTACACCACGGCTTGTCGACAGGGACACGGACGGCCTGGTGGATGGGCAAGTACAGAGGGGGACCATTCTCTTCCCAGAGGGTGCCACACCGCCAGACCCACCGAGCATGGTATGAGCTCCCCACCCAGCTCAGTGCAGTATCTGCGGTCTGACGAAATGTCCAGCAATACAGGACAAGCACCAATAACCTTCCCCACTCTGTCAGGATAAGGGTCGCCGTATTCTCTCTGCTCCCTCACACTCACTATATATCTGTTATAGCACCGACCCCCAAACAAGGCTCATGGTCCACCACTCACACTGCTGCATGCAGCACCTTCTCTCTCTCTCTCTGTCTATGTCTCTGTCTCTGTCTGTCTCTGTCTCCGTCTCTGTCTCTCTCTCCCACTCCCTCCGCTTTACCCCCCTACACTAATAACATTGCATGGATACAACACGGTGGACTGACTCCCCTCGCACCCTTCACCATAACCCTCTTCCCCACCTCCTCCAGCACTAACAGCAGGGTCAGCCTCACTCCCTCCCTCCCCTTCTCCCATTCGAGGAGAAACAGCCTGGAAAAGAACAGAAATGGTTGAGGAGAAAGTGAGGTCTGCAGATGCTGGAGATCAGAGCTGGAAATGTGTTGCTGGAAAAGCGCAGCAGGTCAGGCAGCATCCAGGGAACAGGAGAATCGACGTTTCGGGCATATGCCCCCGCACCCCTCACCATGATTCCTGAAGCAGGGCTTATGCCCGAAACGTCGATTCTCCTGTTCCCTGGATGCTGCCTGACCTGCTGCACTTTTCCAGCAACACATTTCCAGCAAAGAACAGAAATGGCCAAGCCGGGTGGTGGAGTGCCGGATATCCGTTCACTCACCCCCTCCCCCTGCCATGTGGGGAATACCCCGGTAGGAGCCGGAGAGGACGGGGACGCCTCGTGTGGAGATTCTGAAACATCCAGGTCCCACCGACCGAGTAAGGAGCAATGTTCAGTGAAGGGCAATTCTCACTTTAAACCCACTGGCAGCTCCGTTTCCCCCCGGCACAACTTAGAAGCCGTGGCCCTGATGCCATCTCCCTTTTGTCTTGAGCTGGTACAAATAGAACCCCACGGTCTCGGTGGGCAGGAGGGTGGGCTCACAACACATCGTCACCACCACCTCCCAGGAAGGGAGCACGGAGACTCCCTCCTACACCTCCCCCTGTAAACAGCTCAGATACTGAATCTAATCTGTGATATTTACTGCTCTCCCCACTTGTCCTGATATCTTCAACATATACACCCAGCGCTCTCTGCTCGTGCGCTCCCTTTATAACAGTACGACCTGTATTAAACTGTCTTTCATTGTCTTTCCTACCACAGTCCATCACCTCACACTGCTCTGCATGAATCCCCATCTGCCTTACTCCTGAACACTACACCAACCTATCACTGTCCTGTTAGAGTTCAGCACTGACCTCCATAGACTTCAGAGTTCTTCCAGGATCGGTGCCATCTACAAACATTGAGATTGTCATAGCCTCACAGCCCCCATGAAACAACTGAAATCCTGCCACACTCACGAGTGTGAGCAAGTGAACTACTGATATATTCCCACGGACAGGGTCGAATAATGATGTGCTATCAATGGAGCAACAAAACTCCTGACATATACAAGACAGAGTAGATGAAATATTGACAAACCTCAGAGCAAGAGAAATGCGGATAGGTTCCACTTATCTATATTCATCAGGGTCTAATGTGATGAAGTTGAAAGTGTGTACTATACCTTTAAGAGAGGGTGAATGCTGTTTTTAACTGAGAGCTTACAAGCACCTGTGATATGAGAATATGGCAGACCCAGAAACAGTATATTGCTACAGAGCTGGTGTCGGATAATAAGCAGTTAAGAGAAAGGGGGTCTCAGAGTTGTGAATAGTTAATGTAAAATGTTCACTTTCAGAGTCAAAAAATAAATTGATGTTTTTATTTAAACAGTGGAATTTGGTAGGTCTGTCACTCATATTTTAACAGTTTATGAGGCGAATTTATGTTTAGTTTAAATTACCAGATGAGCTTCACGCAGTGTCCTAAAAATTACTGTGTGTGTATCTTTGTGTCTCTGTGTGGGGCAGGTCTGGCAGTCTCTGTGGTGCTTAAAGTGATGCAATGCCACCCTCTGCTGGCCTACCCACGCCACTGAACTGGTATTGGCAGAGGGTTAAAACCAACAGGGATACATTCAGAGAGGGGGAGGGAGAGGACAGCTGCTCACAGCACCATCCAAACTGATGTCTTATCCATGTACTGATCTAAATGTCCTTTAAACATTGTAATTGTCCCTGCTTTCATCACTTCCTCTGGAAGTTCATTCCACACCCAAGCCAGCTTCTGTCTAAAATAATTATCTCTCATGACATTTGTAAATCATTTTTCCTCCCATCTTAAAATATCCCTCAGTTTTGAATCCTCAACTCTAAGGAAAAGACACCAGCCCTTCAGCTTATCTGTACCCCTCACGATTTTGTAAACTCCTGTGGAGTTACCCCTTAATCTCATTCTCTCGAGTGAAAAAGGTCCCAGCCTATCCAGCCTCTCCTTATAGCTAACTCCCTCCATTCCCAGCAACATCCAGGTTAATCTCTTTTGAACCCTCTCCAGCTTAATAATATCAAGGTCAATAATATCAAAGTGAATAGTCAAGGTGTTTTCGAAGGGTACGGGGAGTCCAAAACTAGAGGGCATAGGTTTAAGGTGAGAGGGTAAACATTTAAAAGTGACCTAAGGGGCAGCGTTTTCACCCAGAGGGTGGTGTGCCTATGGAATGAACGGGCAGGATGACCAGACTGGACACAGTATTCCAGAAGAGGTCTCACCAATGTCCTGTACAACCACAACACGACGTCCCAATTCCGATACTCAAAGGTCTGACCAATGAAGACAAGTGTCTTAAACACTTTCTTAACCACACTATCTGTATGAGGTGCAAATTTCAAAGAATTATACCTGACGGCCTAGGTCTCTGTTCTACAACACTGCCAAAGGCCCTGCTTTTAATTGTATAGGTCCTGCTCTTGTTTGATTTCCCAAATCCAATGCCTCGCATTAATCCAAACTAAACACCATCTGTTACCCCTCAGCCCAGTGTGTGATATTACTGCCACCTCACCCTCCCCCTTCAATTTTAAAGAGCCCATCCCTCGCCAGGAGGCCTGTACACTCCGGCCTTGATTTTCACAAAGACCCTGAGCTTGGGTTGGCTTGTGTGGTTTGGGGGAGGAGAGACAGATTGCAGACACAGTCAGTGGGGAGGAGAGGCTGGACAGTAATCACCGGCCTGGTATCATTTCATGGCTATAGGAAGTGGGCAGTCGCACGTTAGAGGTGGGTAATACCGCTCTGTGCTTTGGGGCCAGAAATTAAGCTCTTCTTCGTCTCTGGTGTTCAGTAATAAATATGAATTTCAGACCCTTCATTGGGCAGAGTGTGTCTTCAGGTTTTCTTTCCCTAATATTGCAGACAATAGATAATAGCAATTAAAGCCGTTCATAGTTAATTTCGATAGCACAGCACATGCACTCAATATCCTTCAGTTGAGACAAATATCTTGCATTTGTCTAACAGTACAAAGTGTTTTTTTGTAATTCAGTCATGGTAACCTGATTATAATAAATAGGAGAAAGTGAGGATGGCAGATGCTGGAGATCAGAGCTGAAAAATGTGTTGCTGGAAAAGCGCAGCAGGTCAGGCAGCATCCAAGGAGCAGGAGAATCGACGTTTCGGGCATAAGCCCATCTTCAGGAATGAGGCTGGTGTGCCAAGCAGGCTAAGATCAAAGGTACGAAGGAGGGGCTTAGGGGAGGGGCATTGGGAATGTGATAGGTGGAAGGAGGTCTAGGTGAGGGTGATAGGCCGGACTAGCCTTTCGCAGCTACACTGGCACCAACCCCCACCTTTTCCTCTGCGACATCGATGACTGTATCGGCGCTACCTCGTGCTCGCACGAGGAGGTTGAATAGTTCATCCAATTTACTAACACCTTCCACCTCAACCTCAAATTCACCTGGACCGTCTCAGAATCCTCCCTCCCCTTCCTAGACCTCTCCATTTCTATCTCGGGCGACCGACTCAACACGGACATTTTCTATAAACCGACCAACTCCCACAGCTACCTAGATTATACCTCCTCCCACCCTACCCCCTGTAAAAACGACATCCCATATTCCCAATTCCCTCGCCTGTGCTCCAACTGCTCCCCGGAGGGCTAATTCCAATACCGAACAACCCAGATGGCCTCCTTCTTCAAAGACCACAACTTCCCCTCAGACGTGGTTGACGATGCTCTCCACCGCATCTCCTCCACTTGCCGCTCCTCCGCCCTTGAACCCCGCCCCTCCAATCACCACCAGAACAGAACCCCATTGGTCCCCACTTACCAGCCCAACAACCTCCGGATACATCGTATCATCCTTCGGCATTTCCGCCACCTCCAAAGAGACCCCACCACCAGGGATATATTTCCCTCCCCTCCACTATCAGCGTTTCAGAAAATCCCCCCCCCCCCGCCACTCCCTCGTCAGGTCCACAACCCCAACAACCCAACTTCCACTCCCGGCACCTTCGCCTGCAACCGAAAGAAATGTAAAACCTGCGCCCACACCTTCCCCCTCACTTCTCTCCAAAGCCCAAAGGGATCGTTCCATATTCATCACAAATTCACCTGCACCTCCTCACGCTTCATTTACTGCATCCGCTGCACCCGATGTGGTCTCCTCTACATTGGAGAGACAGGCCACCTACTTGCAGAACATTTCAGAGATCACCTCTGGGACACCCGCACCCACCAACCCAACCACCCCGTGGCTCAACACTTTAACTCCCCCTCCCACTCCACCAACGACATGCAGATCCTTGGCCTCCTCCATCACCAGACCATGGTAACTCGATGCCTGGAGAAAGAACGCCTCATCTTCTGTCTAAAAACCCTCCAACCACAAGGGATGAATGCAGATCTCTCCAGCTTCCTCATTTCCCCTCCACCCACCTTATCTCAGTCCCAACCCTCAGATTCAGCACCGCCTTCTTGACCTGCAATCTTCTTCCCGACCTCTCCACCCCCAACTCCTCTCCGGCCTATCACCCTCACCTTAACTTCCTTCCACCTATCACATTCCCAACGCCCCTCCCCCAAGTCCCTCCTCCCTACCTTTTATCTTAGCCTGCTTGGCACACCAGCCTCATTCCTGAAGAAGGGCTTATGCCCGAAACGTCGATTTTCCTGCTCCTTGGATGCTGCCTGACCTGCTGTGCTTTTCCAGCAACGCATTTTTCAGCTCTGATTACAATAAATCCACACCGAGCTGAAAGCGGGCACTAAAATATGTCCCAAAATCTGGGTATGGTAATGTAGTGGGTAGCGTCACTGCCTCTCAGTCAGTGCTCTAGATTTGATTGCAATTCCTGAACTTGTGTGGTAGTGTTCCTGGCTCTGGACTAGAAGACCTGGATTCAAGTTCTGCCTATTGCAGAAGCGTGTCACATCACGTCAGAACAGGCTGAAGAGCAAACACACAGGAGAATAATGTTACAGCTTTATGGGTATTGCTAAGTGGTGCTAGTGTCCCTACCTCCGGGCACAAAGGTCTGGGTGTAAAGTCCACAGACGTGTCTCAGGATACATCTGAACAAACTGATTAAAATGGATTTAGAATTGTGACTTGATGGAGAAGGAAGAGGTGTCAGTATTGCGTTTCAGAATTTAGGCCCGGGATTGAAGTCACATTTCGCAGCAGTAAAGGTTTATAAAATCAAAATGGGCATGGATAGGGTGAGTAGACAGGGTTTTTCCGCAGGTTAGGGGTGTCAAGAACGATAGAGGATTGGTTGAAAGTGAGAGGGGAAAAGTTTTGATGAGGCCTAAAGGGCACCTTTTCACACAGAGGGTGGTGTGTGTATGGAATGAGCTGGCAGAGGAAGTGGTGGAGGCTGGTACAACTACAGCATGTAAAACGTATCTGGATGCTGACAGACCTGCCGATCTTTTCCAGCAATTTCTGTATTTCTTTAAAAAATGCATTCATATTAACACAGGTATTCTGAGTAAATTAAACATTTTATTTTTTAATGACACAGGGCCATGTAAACATATTTCAAATCACACGAGATCATTTTCTGCTAAGAGTATGGCTCTGTGCATGACAGCAGCAATGATGCACCTGCATGGAGTAGGGTATGTGATGAAGACATAGTTTTGACAATGTACAAGGAGACCTCACATGGTCCAGTTTGGGAGAGAATGACATTACTGTGTGACTCAACTCAGAGAAGGATAAAATGTCATCTGCCTGAGAAGGAACAGCCTATTACACTCGCTCTCCTTCAGTGTTCCTCATCACAGCAATGTGTGCGAGCTAAAAAATAAAACCTCTACAGTCATCGTTACCATTCTTATTTTTATGGAATCCCTGCAGTGTTGAAACAGGCCCTTCCGCCCAACAAGTCCATACCAACCTTCCCTACCTATTCCCCTATATTTACCACTGACTAATTCACCTAACCTAGAAATCCCTCAACACTACAGACAATTTAGCATGACCAATCCACCGAACCTACATAGTTTGAGCTGTGGTAGGAAACTGGATCACCCATTAGAAGCTCATACAGAAAAGTAGAGAATGTGTAAACTCCACACAGACAGTCACCCAAGGCTGGAATCGAACCCAAGTCCCTTCGTGCTGTGAGGCAGCAGTGCTTTCGACCGTGCTGCCCTTTGGGTGATTACTGACCAGAATTCACTGGAATCTCCTCACTGCCTAAAGCAAAGGGAATTAAGCCAAATCCAACTGTCTCAGGATGGAATCCCATTGCTAGCAACTGTGTTAGTACAATATCTTCAGAAGCAGAATAGCGTTTTGGACAATCTCACAATTTTCCCTTTTGTTATGAGTTCCAATAATATCTGGACAGAGGTCTTTCAAGTTAAAAGTGTGTGTGTGTGTGTCAGTGTTTTTAGAAAGGGAAATATTGATTATATACTTGCAATACCCAAACAGTTTGCCATGCATCTTTCCATCATATTTTGAGTAACGTTGTTGTGGTCATAAACGTGCTATTTGTGCAGATTAAAGAAACTAACCTGACTTGTTCCTAAAACTGACCCTGACCCAGTCTGAGACCGATATCATCGGCCATATCACCAACCTGTTTACATTTAACATTTGTTGTGAGCAGTGGAGGGGTGGGACTAGAAAAGGAAACAGTGACCCCAAAAGACGGGGAACTAAAGACCGGTGAGCCTGATGTCAATGGTGGGTAAGTTGTTAGAGGGGACACTGAGGGATAACATTTTCATACATTTGGGAAGGCAAGGGCTGATCGGGGTAGACAACGTGGCTTTCTGCATGGGAAATCATGTCTCATTAATTTGGTTGAGTTTTCTGAAGAGATAACAAAGAAGATTGATGAAGGCAGTTTGGTGAACATTGTCTATATGTACTTGAGCAAGGTGTTCATTTAAAGAACAAAGAGCAAAGAAAATCTGCAGCCCAGGAACAGGCCCTTCGCCCTCCAAGCCTGAGCCAATCCAAATGTACTGTCTAAATCTGTCGGTCAATTCCCAATCATCTGTATCCCTCTGCTCCCCACCTACTCATGCATCTGTCCAGACGAATCTTAAATGAATCTGCCTCTACCACCTCTGCTAGCAACGCGTTCCAAACGCCCACCATCCTCTGTGTGAAGTACTTACTTCGTGTATCATCCTTAAACATTCCACCTCTCACTTTGAAAGCACGACCTCTCGTTATTGAATCCTTCACCCTGGGAAAAAGCTCGTCTCTATCCACACTGATTCTTGAAGAAGGGCTTATGCCCGAAATGTCGATTCTTCTGCTCCTCGAATGCTGCCTGGCCTGCTGTGTTTTTCCAGCACTCCATTTTTCAATTTTGTCCACACTGTCTATGCCCTTCATGATTTTGCAAACTTCAATCAGGTCCCCCCTCAATGTCCTTTTTTCTAGTGAATGTAAACCTAACCTACTCAGCCTCTCTTCATAGCGAGTATTTCATTCTGATTGGTAGACAGATTAGTAAGTGATCGGTCACATGGGATACAGAGGAAGCTCGTCACAATTGGCCTGAACGAAGAGGGATATTTTTCAGACTAGAGGCTTGTGAGCAGCAGTGTGCTGTAAGAATCAGGGCTGGGTTCACTGCATTTCATCATTTATGTAAAGGATTTAGATGTGAATATTGGGCCATAGTTAGTAAGTTTACAGATTACATCAGAAAGGTGGTCTTGTAGATTATCTCAGAGTATAACGAGACCACAAATAGA
This sequence comes from Chiloscyllium plagiosum, assembly GCF_037043375.1. Lineage (NCBI taxonomy): Eukaryota > Metazoa > Chordata > Chondrichthyes > Orectolobiformes > Hemiscylliidae > Chiloscyllium > Chiloscyllium plagiosum. The sequence continues at coordinate 28,509,461 of NW_028270184.1, read as the reverse complement.
TGGGACAAAGGGGCAAGGAGTGACAGTTGAAGTTTAATATAGATAAATACGAGGTTTTGCATTTTGTGAACGCAATCCAGGGCAGAAATTATACACTTATGGCAAGGCCCTAGGACACATTCTGAAACAAAGGGACATAGGGCTGCAGGTACATTGTTCCTTGAAAGTGGAGTCGCAGGTCGACAGAGTGGGACAGAACACATTTGGCACATTTCACTTAATCAATCAGAGCATTGAGTATAGCGGTTGTGGTGGTATGTTGCATCTGTACAGGATGTTGGTGAGGCCACTTTAAGCATACTGCGTACAACTCAGTTGTCTGCAGAAATTATTTAGACACAGATGTTCCAGGTCTGGTAGTTTGAGCTTCATGTAGAGGTTGATTAGGTTGAGGTGCTTTCTCCTGGAGTGTCAGAGGATGAGGGGTGACATTATAGAGGTTTACAAAACCAGCAGTGGCATGGATATTCTGAACAGCCACGTTCTGCTCCCCAGGGTAGGGGAGACCAGAACAAGAAGGCATAGGTTGGAGGGGAGAGGGCGAATGATTTAGAAGGGACATGAAGGTAAATGATTCACACACAGAGTGGTGTGTGCATAGAAAGTGCTGTCAGAGGAAGTGCTGAAGGCGGCTACAATCGCACATTTAAAAGTATCTGAAAGAGGAGGGATATTGGCCAAATGCTGGCAAATGGGACTGGATCAGATTTGATATCTGATCGGAGTGAACAGGTTGGACTAACGGGTCTGTTTCTCTTCTGTATGACTCTCTGATTCTATAAGAGGGATGAGGAATAATTCTGAAAGGACCTTTCAAGTTGGAATTTTCTTAACTGAAAGTTTATCGTGTCTCTGTGTTCACATTGATTGAAAGCTACATTAGTTAAATATTTGACAAAGAAGTGAGTCATGCATAATGGGATATAGACAGGGAAGTGGGGCTGAGACCACAACCTGATCAGCCACAATCTTAGTGCCTGGTGGAGAAGGCTCAAAGTATCTAATGATCCACTCCTGCTCCTCAGTCCCATGTTTCTGTGTTCCATTCAGCCCCTCAAACCTGCTAGACGGGAGCAGTTGGATGCTACTTACTGCTATAACCTGTTGCACAGAGACAGAGGAGACCATTCAGCCTCTCAAAACTGTCCCACACGCTTTAAGGTGATTTGGGAAATGTGATTGGAAAACCCAGGCATGGGTATGAAAGAGGCCCCTTATCTCTCTTTACAGAGCTTTCCCTCTTTGCAACTTGCGCTTTTATTATTGGTCATGTTTAGACCCAAATTCACTGAGAACACAGCCCCCTTACCTCACCCAGAGATGGCTCACAGAATCCTCTGGTCTCCCTGACTGCAATATGAAATAACAGAGCATTCATGAAAATAACACCCACTAACTAAGGAAGATGTTCATCATCTCAGTCCAGGGTGACCTCTGTGCGAGATACTCAGGGTAGCTTCCTCTTCACAAACATTTTCAGCTGCTTCATCAATGTCTCCCCGCCCCCATCCTCCCCACCATAAGATCAGAAGTGGGGATGGTCACTGAAGATTCCACAATGTTCAGAACATTTTGTCCCCCGTCAGCTCCTGAACTGGTCTCTGTCCATGTGCAGCAAGGCCCAGACACCAGTCAGGCTTGTGCTGTTAAAGTGTCAGCAACATTCCTGTAACAGCACTGCCTGACATTGCACATTGCCACAGTAAAATAAGAGTTCATTCAGCATCTCACGCTGGTTTCACAGGAATATGAGGAAGCCATTCAGCCCATTGATATTATTGGAGAAGAACAGGGACAGCCCATTCAGTGCGTCCAGCCTATTACTCAGGAAGAGAAAGAGTCCAGTGCGATGGACCACACCAGAGCCCTTCGAAAAAATTTGAAGGCAATAGCCTAGACTCTAATGTTTTCTTATTTTAAAGGGAATGTAAAGTGTCTGTTCCAGATGAAAAGTGACAGCATCAAGAGAAAATTCAGAGAGAGTAGCAGTCAGGAAACATTCACTGAAGCTTCCAACTCTGTTGAGACCCCAAAAGTTTCTGATGTTACTGAGAAACCAAAACCCAGAGATCCTAATATGTGAGAGCTGGCCACAACCCTTCAGGCTGCATTAAAATAAACCTAAGGCCTACCTCGCTGTTTACTCGAGCGGTCTTAACTAACCAGCTTGGTAACGATCGTTCAATCTCTATCATAAAAGAAACCAGGACAAAATAACCTCTTAAAGCTACAGCATCATCACACTTGTCAGTACATCGAGCTGTCAAACAGGAACCGAGGGTAACTAGTCAGGCCCTTGGCCCTGTCCAATCGGACGAGGAAGAAGCCAATCAGCCCCTTGAGTCACTTGTATAGGAACAGTAGGAGGCCATTCCCACATCAATACACTTACACGGGGGGCAGAATGTGGTAATTGATGCTGATTCCTGATGAATGTCTTATTCCCGAAACGTCGATTCTCCTGCTTCACGGATGCTGCCTGACCTGCTGTGCTTTTCCAGCAATCGACGCTCTACTCTGATCACCAGCATCGGCAGTCTTAAGTGTCTCCAGATTGATGCTCCAACATGATGAACAAGTGGAGCAGAGGCTGGACAGACAGACTGCTCCACGTTGTTCCTCCTGGCTCCGTTACTCATGATACACACGTGGGACTTTAACATGGTGAGGAGGGAAGCCATATGTCTTGTGTGAAGTCTCAAGAAGGCACCTTCCATCTCCGAGAAGCCAGCCTCGTGTTCTCTATGTAGGATGGAAGCTGGTGGGAATGGCTACCTGTTTCAGATGGAAGGTATTGTGGCTGCTGTTGGGGATTGTGAACAACATGACGTTTAGTACGGGTTCACACGCCGACTGCAAAATAACATGGGGAGAGTTAGTAAAGGCATATAAATTATTAGGAAAGCCATGTTAGATTGATGTATGGACTCTCTAAGATCAACTAATGGTGATCTCACTCATGTTGATCTTGTCGCGTACTTGTCTTGTGCAGTGTAACCTGTATGCCTTACTCTATCCAAGTCTATTTCCACCCTATGATCTGCCTCCACTGCTCATAAACAAAGTGTTTCCCTGCACTGAGGTACATGTGTCATTAATCAAACCAATGAATCCTGGGTAAAGTATGGAATTTGTCACTCTATCAATGTGTCTTTTGGAAATAAGTGATCGCTCCTCGTGTTTCAGCGTCACAATTTCTTCGTCTCTCACAGCTCTACAGGTTAAACACTTAGCTTCTTTACTCAATCCTCATGTTACCATCTCCCATGTCTGTGGTAAGGAGATCATTCCTTACAAAGGAGATCAACTCTGTGCAGAGTGCCCCAAATGCTCTCTCAGCAAGGCTCTAAAACTGCAGGAAAATGGCTTTACTTTATAAAATGAAGGACAGCATACCATTGTCTGCACCCATTACTTACACAGGGTTTGACTCAGAGCAGTCAGCATAGAGTTGTGATTGCGAGATCATGCTTCTCAAATTTGTTAGAGTTCTTTGATGAAGTGACCAGGAAGGTTGATGAGGACAGAATGGTAGACATAGTCTCTATGGATTTCAGTAAGGCCTTTGATAAGGTCCCACACGGCAGGCTGCTCTTGAAGTTTCCATCACGTGGAATGCTGGGGGAACTGGCAAATTGGATACACATTTGGTTTGATGGTAGGAAGCAAAGGGTTTAGTGGAAGGATGCTTGTTAGACTCGAGACTGGGTCCATAGCTTTTAGTTATCTATGATTTGGTTGAGAATGAACAAGGCATGATTAGTAAGTTTACAGATGACACTAAAATAAGTGGGAGCATGGTCAGTGAGGAAGTTTATCAGAAATTGCAGCAGGTCCTTAAACAGGTGGGGAAGTGGGCTGTGAAATGGCAAATGGAATTTAATATAGATGGGTGATGTCTTACATTTTGGAAACTCAAATCAAGTTAGGAGTTTTATGGTGAATGGGAGGATCTTCAAGGGTGTAGTGGGCAGAGAGACCTTGGAGTTCAGGTGCACCGTTCTCAGAGAGTGGAGTCACAGGTAGACAGGGCAGTGAAGAAGACTTTTGGCACATTGGCCTTCATCGTGTAGGACATTGAGTATAGAAGTTGGGAATTTATGTTGCAGTTACACAGGACTTTGGTAAGGCCGCACTTGGAGTATTGCGTTCAGTTTTGTCACGTTGTTAGAGGGAGGATGCTATTAAATTAGAAAGAGTGCAGAAGAAATTTGCAAGGACGTTGCCAGGACCAAATGGTCTGAGTTATAGGGAGAGTTTGGACAAGCTGGGACCTTTTCTTTAGCATGTAGGAGACTGAGGGAGTCCATATAGAGCTGAATAAGATCACGATGGTAGGGTTAATGCTCTCAGTCTTTTTCCAAGGTTTAGAGAATCGAGGACGAGAGAGGATCAGTTTAAGGTTAAAGGGGAAGGAATAAAAGGGAACCTGAGGGGCCACTTCTTTACACAGAGGATGGCACGTGGATGAGCTGCCCGCAGATGTGGTTGAGGGGGGTACATTAACAACACTTCAAAAGCATTTGGATAAATATGTGGATAGGAAAGGACTGGACGGATATGGGCCAACTGCAGGGAATTGGGGTTAGTGTGGATGGACATTTACAAGGTGGAGTCAAAACCCCTTTGTTAATTAAAACCAAACACCCAGAAAAGCTCGCCTCACCTTGTAATCTGTTAAAATATGAGCGACACAGATCTCCCACATTCCACTATTTAAACAAAAATTAACAAGTTAGTTTCTTAACTTTAATAGTGAACACGAAACAACAACTATTCATAAATACAAGCTCCTTTTTTCTTAGCTACTTACTATCTGTCTCCGACTCTGTAAAATATGCTGTTCCAACAGCCCACATATTAAGCATTACAATCTCAAGACCACACAGTCTCCATCTTCCCCGCTGTGTTCAATCTTCCAGCTGCTGATTTCCCTGGATCATTTTTTAAAGCAAGTAGATTTGACATGAGCATGTATCTTTGAAAGAGAGTGTTTGAGAGGCCAGTTAGCACTCCTGCTCTACAGCAGTTACTCTGCTGTTGGCTGGCAGTGACTCTCCCTCTAGTGTTCAAATACTGGGTTCATATACTCCCCATGAAACAACAATTCTCATAATTTGATTGCTTTCCAGGTACCCAAACAATAATATTCAAATTCCGTTGGCTTCTGCTATCCTGACTATTATTTAAACTTTTTGGTTGTATTTGAATTGTTGTCAAAACAGCAACCAAAACTCAGGTGTCCATTTCCCAGCTAATTGTGACATATGGAACAATCTGACATTTAGCTGGCATCTGTGCTGTACATTCTATTCAACAAAACCCGTTCTATCTTAAAGTGACCTGACATGCTTTCGGCTTCATAACACCTCCCTCCTTCAGGAATAAAAAGAACCAGCAGAATGAAAAGATGGCATCATTCCTTTTCCGATAATTCTTAATCTCATTATTATGAAATACAAAATAATTAATCTCAGTTATATCATTCATATTAATTTTGCACACCTATTTAAACTGGAATAAGTAAAATCTTATATAAACTTTTTCCTTTAAATCCACGATAACACATCTGCTATCACATTTTAGGACCCACAGCATGTACATTTTGTAAGTTTAAAGTCGGTGTGATAAGACTCCAATGAAATAGTCTCATATTCTGGTCTTTAAATATTTCAAAAAACGCCAGAGGTTTGTCGTTGTCCACAACCATCTCCGACAATTTATTTATCACATAAACATTAAAATATTGTCAGGTCAGTGCGAAACTTAATCATTCTTTTTCAATAATGGAGAATGCTGTATTTTTCTTTCTGTTGGATATTGCGTTTTTTCGACAAGTAGCCAATTAGCCATTCAAATCCATCATAACCTTTCTGTATCAATACATCTCCAACCTCTATATCCCTAGAAGCAAATAGAATTTTCAAAGGGTTTCAAAATATTTGGTATAGCTAAAACTGGTGCTGTGATTAATCCTGCTTTCAAATTCTCAAATGCCTACTGGCATTGTTCTGTCCACCACAATTCTGTTTCCTTCTTTACGAAGTCCATCAGTGGTGCCAATACGCTGCTGAAGTTTGGAACAAACGTCCGATAGAATCCACTCAGTTCCAAAAATCGAAGCACCTCTTTCTTCGAGGATGGTCGTGGAAATTCCTCAAAGCCCTTTGTCTTTGTGTTCCATGGGGTCAACCTTCCATGTCCAATGTAATGTCCCAAGAACATCACCTCTAACTTCGCGAATTCTGTTTTCTTTGAGTTTATTTCCAAGTTTGCTTCTTGTAATCGGTCAACATGCTCTGCCAACTGTAAACTGTGAGCTTTCAATCACTTGCTAAATTTTAGAGTTATTATCTGCCACGTGCTTCATTCTGTGCTGTACCCTTCAGGTGCTGTTTAGCTAACTCACCTATTCCATCTAATCTCTCCCTCATCTCACGTACATAATCCGAGTGTGAGATCTCTGACTTCGGTCCTGTTAATTTATATTCAATTCATTCCAAAGGACCTCTCACTTCAAATATTAACTCAAAGGAAGTCAATTGAGTAGATTTATTTGGGGCAAATAATTTTTGTCTAACGGCAAACAATTTAATGAGACACCGTCATTCCAATCATTCCGGTAATCCTGACAGTACGCAGTTAATATGGTCTTCAGCGTCTGATGCTAACTTTCCAAGCCTCCGTGGGATTCAGGATGGGACGCCCTTGATTTAAACTGCTGTATGCCTAAGCTATCCATGACTTCCTTAAACAGCTGAGCGGTAAAAATGAGACCTTGGTCTGACTGAATCTCTTTGCGGAGCCCACAGTGAGTAAAGAAAGCTACCAACTCCTCCACCTCCCTTTTTACCTTAACACTCCATAATAGAATTGCCTCTGGAAATCTGGTAGACACATCCATTATGGCTAGCAAATATTGGTTTCCACTTTTATTTTAGATAGGGGAGCTACACAACTAATCATAACCCACGTGGAATGTTCTTCGAGGGCAGGAATTGGTAACAAGGTGCTGGCTTTAGTACTGCCTGTGACTTCCCTACCATTTAGAATGTTTGACATGTACATCAAAAAAATAACCACGTCCGTGTGCATTCCAGGCCACTAGAAATGCCTCTGTACCTTAGCCTGAGTCTTCTGTACACCTAGGTGATCCCCTGCAGTTAGTTTATGTGCTACCCGTAACATTGTACGCTACCTCTAAAGCAATCTGGTGCACGTCGGCCCATTTCCCTTCTGCACGAACTTATCGGGGTCTCCATTTTAATTTTAGCATTCTATCTTTAAGTTAATAACGTTCGACAATATATTTTGATTCCGTTTCTGTGTGTGTGCATGTGTATGTGTGTGTGTATATACATCTGTTGTAAGTCCATTCGCCTTTCAGGACTAAACACCCCTGCCTGATCCTCTGCCTGTTCAGGTTTTTTCTGCACCTTGACATCAAACAGGGTGTCAGTTAACTGCACATCACCTCCTTTGGCTTTTTATTTCGGTTTTCCTTCCTGCTCTAACTTATGACAGTGGAATCTTGTTACTATACAGTTTGGAAAAAATCCTGGGTATTGTTCTTTTCACTCCCCAATTCCCCAGTTTTCCTTTTGCCTTCTCCAACACAAGGGGTGCCACTCCCAACTTAGAACCTGTTAAATCGTTCACAAGAACAAACAGTATTTCTGGAAATGACACTCTGTTACTCACTGTCACTGTTACTTTCCCAACCTTAATTTGGCATTCCATCCTGATGTTACACAAGGGAATGCTTAATTTCTAACCCCATTCCACAAATTGTCACGATCTTGATTAATATGTCAGAAAGAGTGAAAATCTTTCATCTCTCACTATTAGAGGCCGAGAGAAAGTGAGGGCTGCAGATGATGGAGATGAGAGTTGAAAAGTGTGGGGCTGGAAAAGCATAGCCAACCAGGCAGCATCCGAGGGGCAGAAGAGTTGACGTTTCAGGCATAAATCCTTCATCAGGAAAGTGGGGGGTGGAGTAAGGGAGAAGGAAGGGGGCCGAGAAATAAATAGGAGGGTGGGAGTGGAGCTGGGTGTAAGATAGCTTGGAAGGCGATAGGTAGATGGAGGTGGGGTGTGATGGTGATAGGTCGGAGAGGAGGGTGTTATGGGTAGGTAGTAGGACAACTAGAACCCTCCAACTAGAACCATCATGAACGTTGACTTCACCAAATTCCAAATCTCCCCTCCACCAACCTCTCCCAGATCCAACCGTTCAACCTAGCACTGCCCTCTTGAACCGCCCTAACTGGCCAGCTTCCTTCCCCCCTACCGACTCCACCCTCCCAACCGACATATCATTATTACTCCCACCGACATCTTCTTATCGCCTTCCCAGTGACCCTCCCACCAGCCCAACTACTACCCTCGTATTTATCTTTCAGCTCCCTTGTCCCCCACCACATTCCTGACGATGGGTTTATGCCTGATATTCGATTGTCCTACTGTTCGCATGCTGCCTGATCTGTTGTGCTTTTCCGGCGCCTCACTTCTCAACTATTAAAGACAGAGCAGATCCCATATCTCACAAAATTATAACTCTTGTCCTTCTCCCCCTGTACTTTCCGAGTAAGCTTTATCTACAGAGGCTAATTCTTTATAGCGATCAGGTACTGACTCCATACCCAGACCCTGCCTCGGCTGTATACTCTTCTGCAGTTCCTCGGCTCTACTTGGGGTCTCCTTTACCAGGTTCACTAATGCCACTGGCTTAGCCTCTTCTGCCACATCTTTCCCCAAAGTGCCTTCCTTCAACGACCATCACAGTGTGTCCCAGCTTACTTTAATGAAAACACCTTTTCCCAGTGCCCTTCTTAAACCATCGGCACTATCATTTTATGTGTTCCACGCCCTTATAGTGAGAACACCTGAGGCCTTTCATCTCCTTTCAACCCCTTTGGGCTTCTTTTTTCACTTGTGGTAAACTATTATGCGCTACTGTTCGCTTTGTAATGTGTGAACTTTTCTTCTCCCAATTTCTATCCCTCATAACATGGAAATTCTCCCGGAAGCCAAATTTCATCTCATGCACCAATGCATATTTACCTGCAATTTCTGCCACGCTTCTCGCTTCTTGAACTTTCTGTTCATTCACATGAATTCTTACCATCTCTGGAAGTGAGAATTTAAACTTCTCTAGCAGAATAATCTCCCTTTGAGCCTCACAGGTCTTATCTATTTTTAAGTCCAGCACCCATCTATCAAAATGACTGTAGTTAATTCTTTCAAACTTAACATAAATCTGACCTGGTTCCGCCTCTATTTTTATGAACCTCTGTCTATATGCTTCTGGTACCAATTCATAGCAAATCAAAATAGCCAATTTGACATCTGCATAATCTCTTGACCCCCCATCTGACAGCGCTGCACATGCCTCACCAGCTGTGCCCACCAGCTTAGTCTGAACTAGCATTACCCGCAAGTTCACTGGACAGGTCATCTGCCGAGTCATTTTTTTCAAATGAAATAAAAAAGATTTTGACATTTTTCTCACCGAAATATGGCAAGGTACTAACATAGTTGTATACATCCCGACGTTCTCCCTTCATCTCCATCCTGTTAATTTAACTTTCTTGTCCAATTCCCAACTTCTGAATTTCAAATTCTCTCTCTCTTTCTTTTTCCTCTCCTTCTCATTTTTCTCTCTCTGTTTCCGTCTCGTTCTTTATTTTCTAACTTCAGTTGCCATGTTTGCAATTTAAGTTTTTTTTCTAACTCGACTGCACTTGTCTGTTTCTTTGATACATCAAAGTGCTTGACCAACTCCATTATAATTTCAGGTTTCCTTTTGTCCCTGGTTAAATCCAATTCCAACCTATTTGCTAATTCTAAAAAATGTCCTGCTTCTGTCTTTCTAAACTTTCTTGGCAAATTTGGGAACATCTTTACTAATGTTAAAAGCCATTTCTCTCACTTTTAATTTAAACAACCACAAGTAAACAAAGTTAAACAGATTTTCTGACCGGTTTTATTTGAAGATCTAGGTCACTAATTGCAACGTGTTGGAATTTGCAGGGACATTTTGTACCCGAAATCTGTTGAAATCTGTCCAATTCCCATACGGCAGGGCCCCAAACTCTGAAGACATCTATGTCGAGCACTTCTGTTAATTAAAACCACAAACCCAAAAAAGATCACCTCTCCTCGTAATCTGTTAATACATGAGTGACAAAGAACTCCCAAATTCCACTAATGAAAGAAAAATAACAGTTTGTGTGTATGCAAGTTAGCTCGCTGTGCTTTTGTTTTCTGACGATTCGACACTATAACTAGGTAACATCATCAGTGAGAGTCTCTGCTGAAGCGCTGGTGGTTTTTCGCGCCTCTCTGTTTATAGGTCTTGGGTTCTTAGGATGGGTGATGTCATTTCCAGTTCTTTTGTTTTACAAGAGAAGGTAGATAGGATCTAAATTGGTGTGTTTATTGACAGACTTCTGGTCAGAATGCCATTTCTGTAAGAACGTCCTTCCGTGTCTTAGTATGTGTGTGCGTTGTCCCAATCAAAGTGGTGCCCTTCTTTGCCTGTATGTATGGAACATAGTGATAATGGGTCATGTCTTTTGGTGGCTAGTTGGTGTTGATGTATCCTGGTAACACGACAACAGGACCATTTCAATGGCGGAAAAATGATTTTATATACACTGTTTAATAAATGTGTGTGTGCAGATATGTAACATTTTTCATATGTGCACAACACATTCTAAATGAACAACGGAGACACAGTTAACTGAAAGTGATGCATATGATGTATATAATTTATAAAACATTAAAATATCATTTGATTCTCATCTAAAATGATATGTTCCCCTTCTCTCAACGTTCCCTCCTTTTCTGGAATTCTCCAATCCAATCTCTCATTCTTATCAGGATGTGTGTTATAAATTCTTGCTTCTGCTGTCCCACCTTATTTCAGTTAATCCCCTTTCTACCAGAATTCATTATATTGGCCTGTTGGGTACTTTCCAAAGCTAGTGTCTGTCATATTATTGGAGATAAAAATTCTGGTATCAGAGCCATTATTTGAACATATATTGCTCTGTTGTATATGCACTGTACAAAGGACCACAGCACACAGGAATTGCCAAAACATTGAGGGATGTACATCTACTTCTTTCGATGATCTAGTTTTCTCATTTTTCACATTTCCTCATCTATGTTGTCTCGCTCTTTCTCTCTTTGTATCTAGTTAAGAAATTTACCAATTATTCTTTGCGTCTCTTCTCTCAAAGCTCCTTCTTTCGGTTTATATCTATTGCTCTCTTCTTGATGTAATGTGATTATAATTGAGCAATGTAACTACAAAGACATTCGGGAGGAGCTGGCCAGAGTTAATTGGAAGGGGAGCCAAGCAGGGCAGACCATGGAGCAGAACAAAGTGAGGTCTGAAGAAGGGCTTATGCCCGAAACGTCGATTCTCCTGTTCCATGGATGCTGCCTGACCTGCTGCGCTTTTCCAGCAACACATTTTCAGATCATGGAGCAACAAAAGCAGGAATTTCTGGGGATATTTCGGAGGATATTAGAAATTCTCCCAAAGGAGATAAAACATACTCATGGCAGGAAAAGGCAACCATGAGTAATAAGGCATCAAACCAAAAGAGGAAACATACAATGTGGTGAAGATGATTGGGAATCCAGAGAATTCATTGGCTCTGAAACTACATAAAGCTGACAACACTGATAGTACAGAGCTCTTAATCATGGTCAGTGAGAGAAACAGAGGAAACACATTCACTTTAAACACAGTAGATGGTATTACACAAGCAAAAAGATTCAGATGAATTAAGCAATTGAATTAAAATCAGTTAATTGGTTTTGCAGAATGTGTTAGATTGAAAGCATGACCCGGGGAGAGACCCTCAGCAGAATGAAAGTATGAAAATCCAAGTGTTACCACATCAGAAACCAGAGTACGTCACTGAGTACATTACTGATGGGTGAATGGGTCTCAATGTGAACTAAGGGACAGAGAGCAGAATTGCATTGCAGATATTGCTGCTCAAAACTGCGTATTTATGTAGTGCTGCAGACTACAGCAGCAGCAGAAGCAGAACAGCATTCAACCACAACCTGTAACTTTTAGCATCGAATAATTTCCTCAGTCAGCCATTACCATCAATACGATCTATGTTTCAGTAATGACTGTGGGTGAACATGACTGGGTCAGAACCACGTGAACCTAAACCTGACGTGAACCCATTAAAGCTACCCCCCTTGACAAACAGATCTGATCGAAGCTCCGCAATCCTGTCACATTCTGTCATAAATGGTGATGGACGATTAAACAAATGACGGAGGAAAGGGCTCCACAGATATCCCCATCCTCAGTAATCGAACAGTTCTGCACATGAGTGTTAAAGACCAGGATATGGTAGCTGCACCAACCTCAGCCAGAAGTGTTGAGTTGATGATCTACCTCACCCTCACCATGATACAGAATCACAGATGCCAGTCTTCGACCAATTCAATTTGCTGCATGTGACATGAAGAAACAACTGAACACAGTACGTACGAAAAAAGACAATGGCCCCTGACACCATTCCTGCAATACGACTGAAGACTTGTGCTGCACAACAAGCCGTGTCCCTGAGGAAGCTGTTTCATTCCAGCTCCAACCCTGAAATCTCCCTGGCAATGTGGAAAATTACTCAGCTCTGTCCAGTTCCTAAGAGGATTATAATTAAAATCTGACCAGTTACCTCCCCCTCAGTCCCACCACCACAGTCAAATTGGTGGGAGTTCTTTTTGACAGAGTTATCAAACAGCACAGAAATAACCTGCTCAGTATGATATCAGATATGTCCCCATGTAGAGATGGTGCTTCTGTGGAAAGGTCACTGGATTACTAATCCAGACCAGGCTAATGCTCTGGCAGCTGGTGTAAGTTAAACACAATTGACAAAATATTAAGATGCAAAATCTGGTGTCCGTAAATAGTGACTTTCAAGCCAATGTCGATTGTACACACCAATTTGCTTCACAAATGTACTTTCAGGAAGTGAATCTCCCGTGCTTTCCTGGTCTGGCCTAAACGTGACTGCAGACACAAGAAATGTGATAAACTTTTCAATGGTCTCTGAATCCGCCAAACAAGACATTCTATTGTATCAAACTGTTCCGAGGTCTGAAGGATAAAACCAGACAGAACACCCGGCCCCAGCCTCAGTATCGGAAAAGGGAATGAGAAATACAGTCCTGTTGACCCTGCAGAGACATCCTTCCTAACATCTGAGAGCTTGTGACAACATTTACAGACGACACAGAAACATCGGGAATGGAGTAGGCCATACAACACATTGAACCTTCCCCATTCCAGTTCATGTTCAAACATCTCCTCAATGCACTTTTTCCACACACTGTACACATCCCTTAATGTGTTTAACCGTGGGAAGCAAAAAAGTAGGAAGTGCAGAAGTCTATTTGGTCTGTCGAGTTTGCTACCCAATTCAATATAATGATACCTGGTCCTTTATTTCCATATCGTTCTCCTTCTCTCTCACTATTCCTTTACTGACTCTAAGTCCGTATTTATATTCAGTGTCTTGTCTTCCAGGTTCGAGCCCATTCCCCAGGTTCACCAGTCTCTGAGTGCAGACATTTATTGTCACCACATTGTAGAATGGTCTGTCTGTACCTAATACTGTGGACCCTTGTTTTAGACACCAGAGCCTGGGAAATTATTATCCCTGCTTCCAATCCGTCTCACCCTGTCAGAGCATTATATATCTCACTGAGATCTCCACCCATTTTCCTAAACCCCATGGAATACAGGCCCAGTCGCCCCAAACTCTGCTCCCACAACAAGCCACTCATTACAAAGATCAGTCTGGCCATCCTTCACTGCACTCCGTCAATGTCAGGTTTGTCCTTTATTAGGTAAGGAGACCAAACCTGCACACAATACTGCACAGTGTTTGAGATGGGGTCTCAAACAGCTGCAGTAAGACACCCTTACTACTGGATTCAAATCCCCCAGAAATGAAGGTCAGCACATCATTGATCTTCCTAACTGCTTTCTGCTCCTGCAATATTGCTTTCTATGGCTGGTCTACAGGGAGATCCAGATCCTTTGCAATGTTGCAGCTCCCCACTTCGTAGGACTATGTACACTGGGCAGCGTGTGAATGCCATTCCCAGTATTGACTTCTGGCTTCAGAACTCACTGCGCTGCAGGGACCTTGGATGGCTGCGCAGAAGGAAACAACAAAAAGGCGCATACATCGCTTTTTAGATCAACATGTTTCAAACAATCTATTTTCAAATGAAAAGCTGCCAATCTCTTGTTCCCACCAAAGGGCACACCGTTACCTCTACCCACATTGCTCTCCATCTGCCACATATTCGCCCATTCACTCCACTTGCCTTAGTCACCTTGAAGTTTTTTTACAACCTCCTCACCCACTCGCAATCCAACATCTTTTAGTTCTATCAGCAGGTTGGGATATATTGCATTTGATTCCCGCAACCAAATGTTTAATGGATATTGTGAACAGCTGGGACCCGAGCACCGTTCCCTGTGACACCTCAGCAACCTTCCTCTGTTAACAAAAATCTGGTTTTTCAATTTATTTATTTCGTGAATCTGGGTGAGACTGGCTGGGACAGCATTTATTGCCTGTCCCTGGTTGCCCCTTGAGAAGGTGGTCGTGAGCTGCCTTGTTGAACCGCTGCAGTCCACTGCGGATTCAGTGATGGTAACACCATTGAATGCCAAGGGCAGTGTTTCGATTGCATTTTAGTGGTGATGGTCACGATCTGGCAATTGTGTGACGTGAATATTACTTACCACTTGTCAGCCTGGATACTGTCCAGATCTTGTTGCATTTGGACATGGACTGCTTCAGTATCTGAGGAGCCACAAATGTTGCTGAATATGGTGCAATCATTGGCGAACATCCCCACTTCTGTCATTATTATAGAGGGAAGGTCAGTGATCAAGCAGCCCTGAAGATGTTTGGGCCTAGACCACTGCCAAGGGACTCCTACAGACTTGTCCTGGAGCTGAGTTGACTGGCCTTTATCAACAATGACCATCTTCCTACGTGTCAGGTATGATTCTAACCAGCGGGGAGTTTGTCCCTGATACACATTGATTCCAGTTTTGTTTACGCCCCTTGATGCCACATTTGGCCGAAGGCAGCCTTGTTTTAAAGGACTGTCACTCTCATCCCACCTCTGGAATTCAGCTTTTTGGTCCATGTTTGAATCAAGGTAATGAGGTCAGGAGCTGAGTGACCCTGGTGGACCCCAAACTGGGCGTCATTGACCAGGGTATTGCTGAGCATGTGCTGCTTGAAAGCACTGAGACCTTCCACCACTTTACTGATGATCGAGAGTAGACTGATGGAGTGGTAATTGTCCGGATTGGATTTGTTCTGCTTGTTATATACAGGAGATACTTGGGGTAATTTTCCACGTAATTGGGGAAATGTAATTGTTGTAACGGTATTGGAACAGCTTGGTGAGAGCAGTGACAAGGTCTGGAGAAAAACTTTTCAGTCCTATCGACAGAATGTTGTCAGAGAATGAACCCTCTGTGGTATCCAGTATCTCCAAATGAATCTGGATATCGCGTGGAGTGAATCAAATTGGCTGATGGCTGGTAACTGAATCGCTGAGGACCACTGGAGGAGGCTGAGATGCATCATCCACTCAGCATTTCTGACTGAAGATTGTTGCGAATGTGTCAAACTTATCTTTAACACTGAAGTGCTGGGCTTTTCCATCATTAAGGATGTGGATACTCGTCGAATCTCCTCCTCCAATGACGTGTTTAATTGTCCATAACTATTCTCAACTAAAATTGGAAGGACTGCAGAGCTTAGATCTGATCCTTTGCTTGCGGGATCACATAGCTCTGTCTATCACTTACTGCTTCTGCTGTTTGGCGCACAAGCAGTCCTGGTTGGTGGCTTCACCAGGCTGATACCTCATTGTCAGGTATGCCCGGTGCTGCTCCTGCCCTCCTGCACACTTCATTGAACCAAGGTTGATCCTCTGGTTTGATGGTAATTGTTGTGAGGGGGATATGCCAGGCCATGAGGTTGTGCTGGAGTACAATTCTGCTGCTATTGATGACCCACAACACGTTATGGAAACCCAGATAGATTTGTTCGAAGTCTGTCCCAGTTAGCACGGTGATAGTGCCACCTAAAATGGTGGAGGTTATTCTCAATGTGCAGGAGTGTCTTTGTCTCCACAATGACTATGCGGTGGTCACTCTTACCGATACTGTCATGGACAGATACTTCTGCAACTGGCAGATTAGTAAGGCTGTGGTCAAGTATGGCTTTTCCCTCTTATAGGTTCCTTCACTCTTATAGGTGCCGTCGACCCAGTCTATCAGTTATATCCTTTAGGACACGGCCAGCTCAATCAGTAAATCTGCTGCTGAACCACTCTTTTTGTGGACATTGACATTCCCAACCCAGAGTACATTTTGTTCCTTTGCCACCCTCAGTGCTTCCTTCAAGTGTTGGTCAGCTTGGGGGAGTACTGATTCATCAGTTGGGAGACGCTGGTACATGGTAATCAGCAGGAGGTTCCCTTTCCCATGGGTAAACTAACGCCAGGAGACTTCATGGGATACAGAGTCACTGTTGAGGACTCCCAGAGCAATTCCCATCCAACTGTATGCCACTGTGCCGCCACTTCTGCTTTGTCTGTCCTGCTGGTTAAACAGGAGATACCCGGGGAAGGTGATGGGGTGTCTGGGACATAGTCATAATCACAGAATCATACCTTAAATACAATGTCAGGCTGTTGCATCACGTGTCTGTTTATTTCTATTCACTGTTTCCTGCCAGCTGTCCCATTCTAGAAACATGGCCATAAATTCGCCCCAATCCACTCAGATTTGATTTTGCAAACTAGGCTGGGAGCTTTATCAACATTTTTCTGAAAAGCCACGTGTTTTACATCCATTGTTTCTCTTTCATTTGTCTCCCAGTCAGTTTCTCAAACATAATTCCCATTTCATAAATCTATGTTAGTGTTGTCTATGACAATTACTTTCAGTCCCAATAATTTCTCCCAAACCATTTACTTACTATGTTCTGTGTTCCATGTACTATATCGTTTTCCATACCAAACTTGGTTTTCCTGGTATTGTCAGAAAGTTCTGTGAAGACAGAACTGAAGTTGTGGATTCATAGTTTTGCCATTTTCCTGTTTCCCATTCTCCATTCTCTGGTTTCAAACTGGAAAAAACCTGCACTGTTTTTTCATACTTCTCACATTGATATAATTTGACAAGCTATAACAGTTCACTCTTATAACCTTTGTGAACATTATGCTCAGAACCCCATCAATTCCTGTCTTAAGCTGCTCAGCTCCACATCATATACTCACAGGAGCATAGTTTCTGTACCAACAGAATTACAGCACGATCGATATTAGTCCCACTTTCCAACACCAGGCCCATAGCCTGGAATGTTATGAAACTTCCAAGTGTTCGTCCAAGTACTTTTAATGGTTAAGCGGTTAGCCGTGACAACTCCCCTTTCAGGAAGTACATTCCAGACCTCAACACCCTCTGGGTGACAAAAAGTAATGTTTAAATCCTCTCTGAACCTCAAACCCTTCACTTTAAAAGTGTGCTCCCTTGTTTTTGACCCTCTGTCTAAAAGGAACAGCTGCTGTCTATCCACCCTGTCCATGCCCCTTGTTAACTTTTCCTTCTGAATCACATCCCCTTCAGCCTCTCTGTCCAAAGTAAACAACCAGAGCTTATCCAGCCTCTCTCCATAGCTGATATGCTCCATCCCAGGGAACCTCCTGGTGAATCTCCTCTGCAACCACTCCAGTACAATCGCATCTTTCCTGTAATGTGGCTCCCAGAACGACATGCAGTACTCAATCATGTACTAAACAAAGCCCTGTATAGCACTTATAATCTACTTTCTGATTAATAAACGCTACACCCCAAGGTTCAATTCTTAACTCGTCCATTACCCTGTTCAGTCACATTCAGGGATGTGTGGAGAAATACCCTCTGAGCTCCCTAGTTGCTGCCAATCATTGTGGACACCCAATGTCTGGTTCCTCCTTCCAAAGTACATTACCTTATATTTATCAGGATCACATTCCATCTGCCATTGATCTGCCCATCTGATCATTCCACTTGTATTTTCCTGTACAATCAGAACTTCCTCCTCACTGCCAACCACCCGGCCAATCTTTGTGTCAAACATAAACTTACTTATCACAATTCCCACCCCTCCACCCACTCCCCCTCCAGATTCACATCTATACCATTTATGAATGCTACAAACAATAAGGGACACAGCACTGATCCCTGTGGTACACCTGGGGACACTGGTCTCCAGTCACACAAACAGCGTTCTCCCACCACCCTCTGCCTCCTGACACTAAGACAATTTTCATTGTAACTTTTCAAGTTGTGCTTGATACTGTGAGATTTTTTTTTCAGTTTCCCATGTGGAACTTTGTCAAAGGCCTTGATGCAAAACTAAATAAGCGACCTCCTCAAACTAATTCAATCAAATTCATTAGGTGTGACTTCACTCTGATAAAGCCATGATGATTATCCCTGATCAAACCTTGCGACTCTGATTGGAGTTCGATTTTCTCCTTCTCTATTTTCTCCAGTAGTTTCCCGAACAGTGATCTAATACTCGCTTGTCTATACTTACCTTGGCAAATCTCTACCACCCTTAGTGTGAAGTGGAATCATATTTGCTCCTCTCCAGTCCTCTGGCACCTCCCCTGTGGTCAGATTCCAATTAAAATTTCCTCCCTTGACGCCAACAGTATCCAGACCTGCGGACTGGTCCAATTTTATACCAGACAAAGCCTCAAACCCCCGCTCGTATTTTACATCAATCTCTTCAAGAGCTTTCCAGTCCATCTTCTCGAATTCTGTACCTGCATCCTCCTTCTCCCAAGTAAAACAGCTGTGATGTTGACATGTAACAATCTATCAATGTTCTCTGGGTTGACGCACTAATTGCCCCCCTTTGGTTTCTAATGGACACTAACTGTTTGCTGATTTTTCTGTTCTACTTGTACGTGTGGAATATCGTGGGCTTCTACCTAATCTCGCCTGCTTGCACTTCTCCATGTCCCTCTGTTATTCAGTCCCCTCTATGTTCCTAAGTTTCTAAGTTTCACTACAATCACCTCTCATCTTTTGAAATTCGTGATCACAGGCTGAATGTCCCCCATCAGACAATCTTGCCATTTTATGGATTAATCTGAAGAATACCTTTTGCAGTTCCTCTGTAGTCAGTATATTCAATCTTAGATTGGGACTCCAAGCGGTACACAATACTCTAAGTTTAGTCTCAGCAACACTATATGCAGCTGGTGCACGACATCGTCTATATTCCAATTACATACACATGAATGTAAACCTAATTTTTCGTTTCTTATTTGCATGCGTTCTTCCCAATTCCTTTCACTTTAACTTTTCTTATGATGTTAGTGGGAGAGTTCTTAAAAAAAGATCCTCCTGAATATCCAACGATACGTTACCATTAGCTCCTCGTTGCCGACGTCCATAAGAATCATCTTCAAATCGTTTCAAAAAATGTTTGCCACTTATGGTTTTCATTTCATCGATGCATTATCACACTCCCCAGTTTTCCCATTACCTTTTAAAAAATCCAGTAACACGTTCTTTGTAATCGAGCCCAACAGACACCCGACTGTAGATGACAAGTTACTGATCTGTAGTTCACCACTGTCCATCTTCATCCTTTCTTAAACTGTTGGATAATATTTGTAACCTTTGCCTTATCCAGATTGGCTACATATCCTTCAGGACTGCATTGTAAATAACGTGAAAATCTGCGATGCAATCAATATGCCTATTGCTGCTTCCTCTGAAATTCTTGTATGAAGTATACCTGATCTGTCAGATTTATAAATACTCAATCCAGCTTTCTTTTAAAAATGACCTCAACACTGATAAGAATGATCTTAGCCTTTACTTACACAAGTCCCATGGTCACTTGGTATTTCTGGGAGAATTTCTGGATATTCTGCCTTGAAGATAGACACAAAGAAACTGTTTCTTTCCCCTGTGATTTCTCTGTTCTCTTCAATAAATTACCCTGTCCGCACACCTACTGTTCCACATTTGACCTTGTTTTTACTTTTGTTTCATACACTGATGTACGTTTTTTAGCAGTCTTTATGTTTTTTTTTTTAGCAGTCTTTATGTTTTTCTTTTGTCTGCATGCTTTTTCGCTTTTTGATTTTCTTCTCAGTTTCTTGGTCATCCGTTACTGGGTCCTATATCTCTCCGAATCCACTGGCTTACTACAACACTTGGCATTTTTCTCAGCTGCTTCCTTTGGTTTAATAGATAGTTGAAAGTGAGGCTGAAATGGTTAGGTCGGAGAGGAGGGTGGACCAGATTGAGGGAAAGGAAGATGAACACATAGGAACGTTCAAAAGGGGGAGTGTGCTGAGTTGGAAGATTGGACTGGGATAAAGTGGAGTTTGCGGAAATGGGGAAACTGGTGAAATCTACATTAATCCCCTGTGGTTGGAGGGTCTCAAGGCAGAAGAGGAACCTTTCTTAATCCACGCTTTGGGTGGTTAGGGTTTGGCGATGGAAGAGGCCCAGGACTCTCATGTCCTTGGCAGAGTGAAAAGGAGAGGTAAAGTGTTCAACCACAAGGTGGTGGAGTTGGTCAATGTGGCTGTTCCAGCGATGTTCTCTGAAATAAGCCACGTATGTCTCGCCAATGTAGAGAAGACTACACTGAGTTTAAAGGATGCAGTAGTTGAGGCGTTCTGTCTCCCTTCATCACTTATCACTTTCAACCCACCTTCATCGACCTATCGAATTCCTAGCTACCTGCCTCCTGCCACACCCCCTTCTCATTTATCTCTCAGCCCCCTTGACCCAGAAGTCACATTCCTGCTGAAGGGTTGTGCCCGAAACGACAATGCTCCTGCTCCTAGTAAACTGACTGACTGTGCTTTTCCAGCGCCACTGATCTCCAGCATCTGTCGTGCCCACTTTCTCCTCAGGCCTTCAGGGCTTGCATGATTCAGATCTATAACAGTTACTTCAAATAAAACAAAAACTACCGTGTACTCAAACAGCATAAAAGAAAACCAATGCATTGTGGTCAGTGATCCCAAAAGATCTTCTACAGCAAAGTTTTCAATTAGTTTTTTTCTGATCATCCAATGCCAATTCCTAAATAACCTGATCTCCAGCTCAGTGTTCGACAAAATGTTAATGCCAGCTATCTAACACATGCTCATGAAATCCATTTTTCCCAGCATCAGCATTCAGTTGTGTTAACACAGTTTAGATATAATGTAAACAGTACATTATTACTGCAGTACCCACAAATGTGTATATCTCATTTTCCTGTTTTTTAACCTGCCCAACATTTGTATTGAAGCTTTCACTTTGATATATAACTCCCATCAATGTTTCCTTCTCCATGCTGTTTTTACACTCCGCTTTTCAAGATTCTCTAGAATCTTAGCGACGTGGGCTTTGGGAAGGTTAATGGTAGAGATCATCCCCCACATCATTTATGTTCTTCTTAAGCATCATTGTGACATTTTCTCCTGATCTCCCGTTATGCTAGTGGAGTAAAGAAAGACAATGATCGTTCAACAATGCTCTGTATTTCCCCCAGAGAGCTGAGACTGCTCTAACCTTGGTGGGAACCTTACAGCAGGCTGGTAAACCATTGCTGCTGCTGTACAGGGTCTTCGTGAGATCACATCTGGAGAAGTGTGTACAGATTTAGTCTCTTCAATGAAGAAATGATATTGTTGTATTGGAAGCAGCTCAGAGATGGTCCCCTCAACTGATTCCTGCAATGAAGGTGCTAGCTTATAACGAAAGGATGATCAGGTTGATCCAATAGCCATTGGAGTTTACAAAAATGTATGAAGATCTTATTTCACCATAGATAACAGGAAGGAGTCAACAACTGAAGAGAATTACACAGATAATGGAGGAATCCATTCCGTTCTCCAGCCTGTTACACAGGAACAACAGAAGGATATTCAGGCCTTTGACCCTGTTACACCAGAATAGGACGAGGGTGCTCAGCCCCTGGAGCCTGATGTATATTTACAGGAGGAAGCCAATCAGCCCCTCGAGCCTATAACACTGGACCCAGAGTAGGCCATGCTGCACCAGTATCCTATTCCACCGCAACAGGATCAGTCCATTCAGCCACCTCATGTTTATAACATAGGAACTGAAAGCGGTCACACAGTGACTGGAGATTTGTCACACTGGGATAACAGGAGGCCATTCAGACCCACCGAGCCTATTGCAATGGAATTGGATAAGGATAAAACTATCTTAGACTTATTTCATGAGAAAGGAGGAGGTAATTCAAATACGTGTCTGTTGTATGGGAACAAGAGAAGACCAATCGTACCCTCGGTCCCATTTCTGGGATACATGAGGAGACTGTTCAGTGTATCCACCTGTTATGGAGAAATATGAGAAGACCCATCAGCCCCTCAAAATGTTACACAGCAACGGGAAGATTCCATAATCCCCCACCTCTCTAACGCATCAACAGGAGGAGGTCATTCTGGCTTTGGAGATGATAACGCCAGAAAGACTTCATCCCATCGATTTTGTACACCAGCAGGGTGATGAGTCCAGTCAGCCACAGATACTGCTCATGCAGCAATTGGAGCACATCTCTTAAAACCTTTTGCCCATCAAACAGGAATTCAAAGAAAACGTAAAGGTTTTAGAAAGGGAAGAACTTATAATAACTGAATACATGAGGGAGTAAAATGTAACAATAAAGTATTGTAATTTAAGGCAAATTATTAGAATCCATTGTTGTGGACATTTGCAAACGTAAACCACAATTCATCGGAGTCAACATGGTTTTACAAAGGATAAATCATGATTGAAGTGTTTTCTTGAGTTATTTAAAGATGTGACAATTAAGGTGGATAGTGGGAATCCTGGAAATAGAATATATCTGTTCTTCGTGAAGGATTCAGATTCGTCGCTTCTCCAAAGAGTGAGTGGTACGATCAGACAGCATTGGTTTAGGAGTAATTTATTGGCTTGGATGGAGGATTGGTTAACCAACAAAATGCAGTCAGATAAATTAACTGTGTCATTTTCTATTGGAAAATGCAATTTGTTGGGTGCCATAGATTTCAATTCTCATGCTTCAACCATTTGTGATCGACATTGACGGGATAGACGGGATAGAAAATACTATCGCTACATTTTCAGATGACACTAACAATGGTGGGAAATTACTTCGGAATGATGATGCAAGAGATTTAAAAACTATATGTATAGATTGGGTGAATGGGTAAACATTTGCCAATGAAAATTAAAGTGGATAAATATGGGGTTATTCAAGTTCGTCAGCCTAATAAAAAGGCAAATTATTATCTAAATGGAGAGAAACTTCAAAGTGCTTAAGTGCAGAGGGGTCTTGGTGCCTGCTTGCATATCACGGAAAACTTGCTTGGGGGTACTTGAAGTAATGAGGAATGCAAGCATAACCTCAGCCTTTATTTTTAAAAGGATAGAGTAGAAAGGTCGGGAGTGTTGCTGTAACTACGAAAGGCGTTAGTGAGGCTGCAACTGGAGAACAGTTTGGGTGTCCTGCAGAATGAGGTATTTCTATTGGAGGCAATTCAGAAGAGCTTCATTAGATTGATTCCATATTTGAAATGTTTGTCTTATGATGGGAAATTGAGCAGTTTAGGCCTATACACTCGAGTTTATAAGAATGAAAGGAGAGCTCATTGAGGTCTGTAAAATGCTAAACGTAATTGAAAATGTAGCTGTGGAGTGGATTTTTTTCCTGTGGTGCATTCTACAATAAGAGACTACAGTTTGAGGATCGAGAGATGGCAGGAAAGTGGAACAGAGGCCGTGATGACATCAGCCATGATTGTATTCCATGGCGGAGCAGGTTTGAAGGGTTGGATTCCTGACTGATGCTCCTTGTTCATATTCAGCTTTACGACTGTGTTACACAGTAATGGGGGAGGATTATGTATCAAACAGGAAGCAGGCACTCCGGATAAATCAGTCTAAATCAGTTTGACAGAACGTCACCAGTGGAGTCACACAGTGACCAGCGCTGTGTCCTCAACTATTTATAATCTATATCAATGATCACGAGGATGGAACAGATATACAGATGCTGAGTTTGGTCATGTTGCTGTGAGAAGGAAGAGATTAAATTATCAATAGAGGGTGGAGGGTCTACATATAGATACAGAGAGGTAAAGGCAATGGATAATAATTTGGCAGCTGCAATATAACATGATATAACCTGCCATTTCATTTACAGAAATAATGGAAGGCAGTATGTTACTGAAATGGAGAGCGATTACAGGGATTAATGATACTGTGTACTGGGGGGTTCACTCAGACCCGTTCAGACATGGGAGGTTTTGCTCCATCCCAGATCGTCTGCTCCTTGACGCTCCAAGTGACCCCATTGCTCTCCGTACACATGGAATGTTTTGAAGTGTTTAGTTAGTGATGGGGGATGCTGTTTTCAAACGTGTATCAAGGGGACGGCCTTTATCCAAGATACACTCATTCCTTTCTCCATGGAGATCTGAAGACGATGGGAATGGCTGCCTGCTTGTGAATGAAGAGGCTGTGGCTGCTGTCTGGACAGGGGTATTCACCAACATGATGTACTGTGATGGGCACACTGCAAGATTAATACAGAGAGTGCTCCTTCAGTTCCTCTACCTCTCCCCATTGACACGGGGACTCTGCAGATGCCATGTACACCATCGGGAATCCCACTATACTGGATACATCCGGCAGCTCCCTGCTGTGAGAAACAATGTATTTACCTCATCCACCATATATATCGTCCGTCACTGAATGGTTACATTGATGGTAACATACTGGGAGATGATGGATATGTCACCCAGTATGTTTGAAAAGTTCCTGATCATAGAGGCTGAATGAAACAGTGACCCTAACAGCCACTGCCAGCACCGTCCTTCCCCTGGTGTGAAGCTGCAGACGTGTTGAAGGAGGTGACACCGCTCTGTGACCAGCTCCTTGTTCAATCATTGTCCCCTCACACTCTGCTCCTGGGTAAATTGGAGCTTGGGAAGCTGTTCCTGGAAAATCCGGGGTGGACACAACAGATCCCTTTCCCCACACACACTCACTGCGTAGTTTCAAAGCTTCCCTTCTCTGCAGCCTCTGCTCCATTTGTTGTTCATGTTACAGACCAAGATGTTGTAACTACAGTCCCCGGCTCCATCCAATGTTGGGTCAGCAAATCCTCAGGTCTCCCTGAATGTCTGAGGCAGCTCACAGCACAACCTCCAGCAAACCATCCCCAGCTGCTGCACGAACTTTTCAATAACAGGAGTCAGTTAGAAACCCCATAGCTATAAGTGTTGTGGACCAGACCAGATTCCCGCAAAATATTTTAAGAAGGCCGCTTAGACCCAAACCTTTCTTTATTTTGAATATAGATGTGAAGTGTGCTTTCCAAATATATTGTGACTGGTCAAACCACTCGACATTAAGCAAAATATAATCTATTCAAATGCTTTAGTTAAAATACAATCAAAGAAAAGAACATTTTGGAATGGCTTATATGTTGGAACACTTACACAAACAATAGATATCGCACCTTCTTGGTATACACCGCTTGGCACAAAGATATATTCAAATACAGATTCTTACATGCAGTTTTCTGATCCAGGAAAAGTCAACATCGACAGAGATCTCAGAGAGAAAAGCAGCTAGGGATCATGTATTCAAACTCCCAACCATTCTGGGATCCCCTGCAGCTTCTGAATGCTGCAGCTAAAAACAAAACGAGGAAACCTGGTCTGGGAGAGCTGGCCACTGCCCTTCCATTGTTACCACCGTTTTAATAAAACCTAAAGACTTTCTCAGTTATTTACTTAAACTGCTTTCAGACAGCAGTTCTGCACATCTGCCTTTATAAGCTCTCGTCAAAAAAAACCCAAGAGAAAATAACCTTTTTACAGTGATAGTATCCTCACAACTCCACCTTTATTAAAATGATCCATTAATATAAAAATCTGGATTCATTTTAGACCTCCTAATCTTCCTCCATTTGTAGACTGGAATGTGTATGTATAACATTGACTGTGAGCATAAAAATGTTCACAACTCGATTCGATTTCAGTCATTTTACTCCTGCCACAGAATGCCTTTTGTCTTTCTTCATCCAAGTCTACACAATGTGTCAAAACTTACTTTTTCTCGCCCTGTCAACTTTATAATTTCAAATTGAATGGCAGCAAGAATAAGCTCAATCGAAACAGACTGGTATGTTTCTCCCTAAACTTCTCCCAAAACTTTAAGGGGTCACGATCAGTGATAAAGATTTGTCTCAGGTATTTTATTGGCAGTTGAAATGCTGAAATGTTGTAACGGCAACACCAAGCTCAAGGCCTGCTTCCTCATTGTGGAATAAATCTGTTGATGTTTCCACTGGACACCCTGACCACACGTTACATAATGGAGCACGTCTCATCTCTCCAATAGTCCTTCTGAATTTGTGAAGGGCAGGTCGTGCCTCACAAACCTTATTGAATTCTTTGAGAGGGTGACTAAGGAGGTGGACGAGGGGAAAGCGATAGATATGTGTATATGGATTTTAGTAAGGCGTTTGATAAGGTTCTCCATGGTAGACTACTGCAAAAAATACGGAGGTATGGCATTGAGGGTGAGTTGGAGGTTTGGATTAGGAGTTGGCTGGCCGGAAGAAGACAGAGAGTAGTAATTGATGGCAAAGGTTCATCTTGGAGTGCCGTCACTAGCGGTGTTCCGCAAGGATCTGTTTTGGGACCATTGCTGTTTGTCATTTTTATAAATGACCTTAAGGAGGGGTTAGAAGGTTGGGTGATCAAGTTTACGGATGATACGAAAGTCGGAGGAGTTGTAGACAGTGAGGAAGGATGTGGCAGGTTACAGCGGGATATAGATAAACTGCAGAACTGGGCAGATAGGTGGCAAATGGAGTTCAAAGTAGGTAAGTGTGAGGTGATTCACTTTGGTAAGAGTAACAAAAAGATGGGGTACTGGACTAATGGTCGGATACTTGGTAGTGTGGATGAGCAGACGGATCTTTGTGTCCATGTACACAGATCTTTGAAAGTTGACACCCAGGTAAATAGTGCGGTGAAGAAGGCATATGGCGTACTGGCTTTTATTGGTAGAGGAATTGAGTTCCAGAGTACTGAGGTCATGTTGCAGTTGTATAAGACTCTGGTGCGGCCGCATCTGGAGTATTGTGTGCAGTTTTGGTCGCCATACTATAGGAAGGATGTGGAGGCACTGGAACGGGTGCAGAGGAGGTTTACCAGGATGTTGCCTGGTATGGTAGAAAGATCGTATGAGGAAAGGCTGAGGCACTTGGGGTTGTTTTCATTGGAGAAAAGAAGGTTTAGGGGTGACTTGATAGAGGTGGACAAGATGATTAGGGGTTTAGATAGGGTCGACAGTGAGAATCTTTTTCCATGTATGGAGTCAGCTATTACGAGGGGGCATAGCTTTAAATTAAGGGGGGGTAGGTATAGGACAGTTCTTAGTGGTAGATTCTTTACTCAGCGAGTCGTGAGTTCATGGAATGCCCTGCCAGTAGCAGTGGTGGACTCTCCCTCATTATGGGCATTTAAGCGGGCATTGGATAGTCATATGGAGGATAGTGGGCTATTGTAGGTTAGGTGGGCTTGGATCGGCGCAAACATCTTGGCCCGAAGGGCCTGTACTGCGCTGTATTCTCCGATGTTCTATGTTCTATGTTCTATGAATGGCATAGCTCCTTATATCTCAGCATAAAAATATTACATCCTTCTGTACCACTTAATGCTGTAACCTTTTTACCTGCTACTCCTGGCCTACGCCAGTAAACCTTATTCTCACAGGGATATGTTTTAAGAAGATCTCGCACATTCTTCTCAATCCCTCACAGAAACCAAACTTTGATTTCTGAACCAAATCATCATCAGCCATTTCAGCTTCTAACCTTGCCATTGTAACTCTCTGCCCTTCCATATGAGTTCTCAGGACTGCAGGAAGTGAATTGTTGAACTTCTCCAAAATGAGAATCTCCCTAAGAGTGTCATAGGTTTGCTCTGTTTTAATACCCTTCCCCACCTTTCAAAATTACTTTGTTTTATCCTTTCAAACACAACGTGCGGTTAACCAGGGATGCTTGTTTAGATTCCTGAACCACTGTCGGCTTCTGGCACAAGTTCATATGCACTTCAGATGGCTTTCTTGCCCCCCTCCGATAGGGATGCAAATACCAATCAACTTTGTTTGGATAAACTAAATCCACATGTTCTCTGCCCACTGCACTTGTTTAGCCATTTTCTGAAATGAAATTAAAAAGGCTCCCCCATCATTCTCATCACATTTAGATAATGCCTGAATGTATTTAAACAGATCCTGATCAGGTCTTTGGCTACCATACGGTTGCTCAACCTCACTATCCTCTAATAGAAATCCATACAAAATGAAGAGGAATTTAGAATAACTTAACTATTGGAAATCTTAACCAAATAATGGATACAGTACGTTCTACAAATGAACTGTTCAATCTATTAACATCACCTAAACACACCCCTTGGCAAAAAGGAACATTCAGACATCCATTCTTGCATACAGTTCTCCAATCCAGGAGGAAACACCATCAAGTGAGGCTTTAGAGAGAGTGGCAGCTAGGGATAATTTACTAAAACTTCCAACCCCTTTGGGACCCCAAGCACCCGGTGATGGTTACAGCTACAAGAAAAAACAAACTAGAAAGCCTGGTCTGTGCGAGCTGGCCATTGTTACTACTATTTATTAAAAACCCTAAAAGCCCCGTAAGGTATTTACTTGAGCCATTTTCAGTAGGCAGTTTGGCCTTTAAGACCTCTTACTAAAGAAAATGAGAAACGAACATTTTATTAAAAAAGTAACAGCATTGCCACACAAGTTAGATGCCTTGTCCTTCACTCAGTGGGCTTCCTCGTGTTACTTATCGCAAGGTCACCTGAGAGGGACAAATTCAGGTACAGACCAAGTTACAAGGATGTATCTCATAACTTCTGAAACACGCCTGTCCATGGACCATCACATGGGACATTCCAGGAAGTGAACAACAGCTTGACACACACCATGTCAGTACTTCTGAGCTACAGAATGCCAGCACTCGATACACAAGGGAGCCAAAACCCAAGGCCAAGGTAAGATACAGAGGGACAGAAAGATTCACATTAAAGACAGAAACAGACAGTTAATTCACTGAAAAGATGTTGTGGAAATATGGGGAAGAAGACAGGGCAGTGGGACTAACTGGAGAAGTGAGATCTTCGTGAGTAAAATGACAAGAATGAGAACATTGAATAACGGCATTGTCAGATCAGCTGGAATGGTTTGTTACATCAAATTCTCAATCTGCTTCACAGAACACCACAAACGACATAAACTGGGACAAGATGACAGCCCAGCATGGAGAGCTGTGCAGACGATGCTCGTGTATTGCTCAGTAAACTGCACTATCTGCCCAGCATAGAGAGTATTGCAAACTTTACTATCATATGCAAACTATACTCGCATCAGATTACTGCCTACAATAGGAAGGTTTGCTCTGTGTGTGTGTGCGCGCGTTTGGCGTGGTTGAATGTGAAACTCATTGTTTGAGAAGGAACGCACGTGGAGGAAATTATTTTAAATACGAACAACTGGCAGGCGTTTTGTTAATCAACAGAGAGGGAACAAGAGAAGTTTCATGGACAGATGAGATAAAGTGTTTGAGAATGTCAAAATAAAGACACTGCCAGACACAACAGCAATATCTATCGGCGTGCACATGAATGACAGATGGATGGGAGTTGGTGTGAGTTCGAATCAGATTTGCTTTGGCAGGTTTGAAGCCGGGAGCGTCAGCAGCAGATTATTGGCTCCATTAAGACTGTACTTCATAGCTCAAGGTTCAAACAGCAGACGGACTAAACCAGTGAGATATCTTCTGGAGTGGTGAGTATTTCAAGTTAGAAATGGTCAGGGCATGGTGTCAAGAATCAGCTCATGGTCAAAGGGATCTCCCACAGTTGTGACTTGTTTGCTTCAGCTGCATATATTGGCCAGGGATGGGATGGAAACAGTGGAAGGAAGTGGAGTTTGTAACCAGAACAGTGGACGGTGACCTCTATGCTCTTAACAGCAAAGGCAATGATACAATTCATTGTGGTTCTTCCCTGAAACTGAATAGATCAACATAGAGACCCATGAGTAACACTGCCAGAGCAGAGGGATACAGTAATTGAACACGTTCATTGATGTAGTTAGTAGTGGTCTGTAGAGTGAATATCTGGATTGAGAGATACAACAGGAACAATAAGAGTGGCAGGAAGTGTAGACGATATGAAATAATAATAATACACTCATAATTGGTTTATAGAAGACAAAATCCGGACAGTGACACATACCAGGAACACCAACGATAGCCAGGAAGAGATAATAAAAGTATTGAATAATGAGAAGAGTGTAATAGATCCGCAATGATAATGACAACCAATCAAATGCAGAAAGACACCAAACATAATCGGATAAGCTCTGTATATTGTTGAAATATTCCTGTCTAATGTTCTCAAATTCTGATCCATTGTTGGCAGATTCCAGTTTAATGTTCTCAGATTCTGATCTCTCCTTCCCCTCTCTCTGGATCTGCTGATCCATGTCAGTGCTGTTGGTGATGCTCCCGCTCATAGAACATAGAACATAGAAGAATACAGCGCAGTACTCGCCCTTTGGCCCAAGATGTTTGCGCCGATCCAAGCCCACATAACCTACACTAGCCCACTATCCTCCATATGCCTATCCAATGCCCGCTTAAATGCCTATAAAGAGGTAGAGTCCACCACTGCTACTGGCAGGGCATTCCATGAACTCACGACTCGCTGAGTAAAGAACCTAGCCCTAACATCTGTCCTATACCTACCGCCCCTTAATTTAAAGCTATGCCCCCTTGTAATAGCTGACTCCATACGTGGAAAAATGTTCTCACGGTCAACCCGATCTAAACCCCTAATCATCTTGTACACCTCTATCAGGTCACCCCTAAACCTTCTTTTCTCCAATGAAAACAACCCCAAGTGCCTCAGCCTTTCCTCATACGATCTTCCTACCATACCAGGCAACATTCTGGTAAACCTCCTCTGCACCCGTTCCAGTGCCTCCACATCCTTCCTATAGTATGGCGACCAAAACTGCACACAATACACCAGATGCGGCCGCACCAGAGTCTTATACAACTGCAACATGACGTCAGTACTCCGGAACTCAATTCCTCTACCAATAAAAGCCAGTACGCCATATGCCTTCTTCACCACACTATTTACCTGGGTGTCAACTTTCAAAGATCTGTGTACATGGACACCACGATCCCTCTGCTCATCCACACTACCAAGTATCCGACCATTAGTCCAGTACCCCATCTTTTTGTTACTCTTACCAAAGTGAATCACCTCACACTTACCTACTTTGAACTCCATTTGCCACCTTTCTGCCCAGCTCTGCAGCTTATCTATATCCCGCTGTAACCTGCCACATCCTTCCTCACTGTCTACAACTCCTCCGACTTTCGTATCATCCGCAAACGTGCTCACCCAACCTTCTAACCGCTCCTCCAGGTCATTTATAAAAATGACAAACAGCAATGGTCCCAAAACAGATCCTTGCGGAACACCGCTAATAACGGCACTCCAAGATGAACCTTTACCATCAACTACTACCCTCTGTCTTCTTCCCGCCAGCCAAATCCTAATCCAAACCTCCAACTCACCCTCAATGCCATACCTCCGTATTTTTTGAAGTAGCCTACCATGGGGAACCTTATCAAACGCCTTTCTAAAATCCAGAAACACCACATCTCCCGCTTTCCCCTCGTCCAACTCCTTAGTCACCTTCTCAAAGAATTCAGTAAGGTTTGTGAGGCACGACCTGCCCTTCACAAAACCATGCTGACTATCCTTGATCACATTATTCCTATCCAGATGTTCATAAATCCTATCCCTTACAATTCTCTCTAAGATTTTACCCACAACAGAAGTGAGACTCACCGGCCCATAGTTACTAGGATTATCCCTACTCCACGTCTTGAACAGGGGAACCACATTTGCTCGCCTCCAGTCTTCTGGCACTACTCCTGTAGACAACGAGGTCATACAAATCAAGGCCAATGGCTCTGCAATCTCCTCCCTTGCTTCCCAGAGAATCCTAGGATAAATGCCATCAGGCCCAGGGGACTTATCTATTTTCACCCTTTCCAGAATTTCCAACACCTCTTCTTTATATACCTCAAAGCCGTCCATTCTACTTAATTGTGACTCAGTATTCACATCGGCAACAATGTCCTGTTCCTGAGTGAATACTGACGAAACGTATTCATTCAATGCCTCCCCAATCTCTTCAGCCTCCACACGCAACGTTCCACTATTATCCTTGACTGAACCTATTCCTACTCTAGTCATTATTTTATTCCTGACATACCTATAGAAAGCCTTAGGGTTTTCCCTCATCCTAACAACTAAGGACCTTTCATGTCCCCTCCTTGCTGCTCTTAGCTCTCTCTTCAGGTCCTTTCTGGCTACCTTACAACTCTCAATCACCCCAAGTGAACCTTCACGCCTCATCTTTACATAGGCCGCCCTCTTCCATTTAACAAGGGATTTCAATTCCTTATTAACCACGGCTCCCTCACACGACCCTTTCCTCCATGCCTGACAGGTACACACTTATCAAGGACACTCAATAGTTGCTCCTTGAACAAGCTCCACATAACAACTACGCCCTTGCCTTGAAACCTACTTTTCCAAGCCACGTATCCTAAGTCATGCCTCACCGCATCATAATTTCCTTGCCCCAAGCTATAACTCTTGCCCTGCAGTGCACACTTATCCCTCTCCATCACTAGAGTAAAAGTCACCGAATTGTGGTCACTGTCCCCAAAGTGCTCACCTACCTCTAATTCTAACACCTGGCCTGGTTCGTTACCCAGAACCAAATCCAGTATGGCCTCACCTCTTGTTGGCCTATCTACATATTGTGTCAGGAAACCCTCCTGCATGCATTGGACAAACACCGACCCATCTAACGAACTTGAGCTATAGCTTTCCCAATCAATATCAGGAAAGTTAAAGCCCCCATAACAACCACCCGATTACTTTCACTCTTCTCCTGAATCATCCTCGCAATCCTTTCTTCTACATTTCTAGGACTATTAGGAGGCCTGTAAAAGACTCCTAACAGGGTGACCTCACCTTTCCTATTCCTAACCTCAGCCCAAACTACCTCAGATGGCGAGTCTTCATCCATCGTCCTTTCCACCGCTATAATACTATCTTTGACAAGCAATGCCACACCTCCCCCTCTTTTACCCCCACCTCTGACCCTACTAAAACATTTAAACCCTGGAACCTGCAACAGCCAATCCTGTCCCTGTTCTACCCATGTAGCCACAACATCGAAGTCCCAGGTACTAACCCACGCTGCAAGTTCACCTACCTTATTTCGTATACTTCTTGCATTGAAGTATACACACTTCAAGCCACTTTCCTGTTTACAGGCACCCTCCTTTGAGATTGATGCCATGTTCCTACCTCCCTACACTCCAAATCCTGCACGCTAAAGCTACAGTCTAGGTTCCCATGCCCCTGCAGATTTAGTTTAAACCCCCCTCCAAGATCACTAGCAAACCTCCCGCCAAGGTTACTGGTGCCCCTCAGGTTCAGGTGTAGACCATCCTGTTTATAGAGGTCCCACCTTCCCCAGAAAGAAACCCAGTAGTTATGGGCGAACACATTGAACAGAGCCAATTTATCATTAAAAGATGGAAGCCCTCCACTGGCATAATTAGAATCCATGGAAATTGGCATTAATTGCACTTACTGAACAAATAGGTTCAGTTAACCTGTTCCATACATCACTTTTCATTTACTGGTTTTGGATGGAATGGATGAGGGTTGATGAGGGATGGATCATAAATCTTTAAATCTTTTAAATCTTTTTATTAACTTGTATATGAGAGTATTAACAGAACACTGCAGCGGTCTATATATGTTCCATTCTGTTTCTGAAAGGAGGCAGTGAAAAATTAACAGATCGGCTGCATAAAAAAAAGTCGGGTGGGCAGGTTTCTCGATACCTGAATAAAAAGTATGGTACTTATTGACCAGTGTGCGGCCACTCCTGGTTTTAATGCCCTGTTGTCAAATCCTTTCATAACCTTGAGACAGAGCATTGAGACTGCTGCTCAGGAACAGGCCGAAGCAATTCTGTCCCTGTGGGCCTCTTACAGAGGGATAAGCGAAGGCCATTAAGCCCATATTAACCTGTTGCTACTTGAAAAGGTGGAAAGCTGGAATATTGGCACATTTTGCCAACAGAATCATTCAAAACAAAGAGCAGTGTCGCTGCAGCTGTATGAGGTGTTACTGAGAGGGCACCTGGAGTAAATAGCGTTGTTTGACTTTCTGTAACTGAGAAAGGATGGACCTCCATCAGATACAGTTTAATGGCTGCTCGTAATTCATGGGTTGCTGTCTCATTTAATGTCTCGGATCTGTTACACAGGGACAGGAGGAGAACATTCAGCCGTTCCAGTCTATTACAGTGAGCCACGAGGAGCCCATTCAGCCTCTCGAGTCTGTTACAGAGGGGCAGGAAGTGTTTCTTTAACATTAAGTCTGTTACACATAAATATTAGTTTTAAACTAATTGTGGAATAGGAAAGACCTGATATAAACATTAAAAATCTAACTTTGAAAAAGGCCAATTTTTAAAGTATTAGGCGAGCCCTGTGAAAGGCTGATTGGGATACCCTATTCACAGGTAAAGGGATGGTTGGAAAATGCAAGGCCATCAAAACGTGGTTTCAGAGAGTCCAGAGCCAACGTGTTCCTATTAGTGAGATGGGCAAGGCTGGAGGGTGCAGGGAGTGCTGGATGGCTAGATATATTGATGCTCTGGTCAAGGTAAGGAAGGAGGCATATGTAAGGTAAACAGAGCTGAGATGAAGTGAATCCCGAGAGGAGTTTCAGGGCAATAAGTGCATAGTCAATTGGGAAATTGGGCCAGAAAAACGTGGACATGAGATGGCTTTACGAATAGGGTTAACGAGGCATTGAAGCAACTCTACACATCCTTGAATTGCAAAATATTAACTAGGGAGAGAATAGGGATCTTTAAAGATTAGTAAGGCTACGTATGTGTGGAACCATAGGAGATGGAAGGGATACGAAACAAGTATTTTTTTCCTAGTATTTAATGTAGAAGAGGTTACAAGAGCGAGAGAATGAAGAAATACATAGTGATATATTGAAAAGTATCTATATTACAAGGAGATGTTGGATATTGTAAAACATATAAAGGCGAACAAAGCCCTGGGACCTGATCAGTTGTATCCCAGAATGTTGTGGGAAGCTAGGAAAGAAATTGCTCAGTCTTTTGCTGATATATCTGTGACATTGATTTCCACAGGTGAGGTGGCAAAAGACTGGAGGGTTGCTAACATAGTGTCATTATTTCAGAAATTAAGGAAAACCCAGGTAACTATAGATCGGTGAGCCTGACGTCAATGGTGACTAAATTGTTGGAGGGGATTTTGAAGGAAACGATGTATATGCATTTGGAAAGACAAGGACAGAAGAAGTTTTTGTACATTGGAGATCACATCTCACTGACTCGGTGGAAGGTTTTGAGGTAGTGATGAAGATGATTGATGAAAGCAGGGCAGTGGATGTTGTCTTTATGGAATTCAGTTAGAAAACCAAAATGGTCTACATGGTAGACTGGTTACCAAGGTTAGACTGCCTGGGATCCAGGGATAGCTCGCCATTTAGATCGAAACTTTTCTTGAATATTGGAGACAGGGCGTGACAGTGGACATTTGTTCATTAAACTTGGAGACCTGTCACCAGTGGCGCTGCTCGTAAAGATCAATAGTGGGTCACTGCCTTTTGTTACTTATACAAATCATTTGCACTTGAGTGTATGAAGTATGTCAGTAAGTTTGTAGATAATTCCAAATTTGGTGGTGTAGTCGACAGTGAAGAATGAACTCTCAGAATATAATGGGAACATAATTAGCTGAGCTGAGGAGTGGCAGATGGAGTTTATTTTAGATAACTGTGAGGTGTTGCATTTTGGCAAGAAAAATCAGGGCCAGACATTTAGGTAGGTCGAAAGTTGCCAATCAAGGAGAACTCCATAGAAATTATAGAATCCCTACAGTTTGGAAACAGGATTTTCGGCCCATCGAGACCACACCATCCCTCTAAACTGTATCCCACTGGACAAACCCCTAACCTATCCCTCTCAGCCTGCATTTCCCATGGCTAATGCACCTCGCCCTCATATCCAAGGGTACTATACACAATTGCACATGGCCAATCTACCCTTACCTGTATATCGTTATTCTGTCGGAGGGAAACATAACACCCGGAGGAAATTCACACAGACACGGGGAGAATGTACAAACTCCACACAGTCAGTCATTTAAGGATGGAATTAAACCCAGATCGCTGCTCTGTGAGGCACCTTCTGGTGCAGGTTCCCGTTCCTTGAAAGTGCCGTCACAGGTAGACAGCGCAGTGAAGAAGGCACTTGGTGATCTTCCCTTTATTGGTGCGTGCTTTGAGTCGAAGCATTTGCATGACATGTTAAATCTGTACAGGACATTGGTTTGGCCACTTTTGAATATTGCCTAGAATTCTGGTCACACTGCTGTCGGAAAGATGTTGTCAAACTTGAAAGGGTGCAGAAGAGATTGAAAAGAATGCTGCAGGTGTTGGAGGGTGAGAGTTACAGGGAGAGTTTGAATAGGCTGGGGCTATTTTCAAGTGTTGAAGTTGAGGGTGGACCATAAAGAGGTTTATAAAATCATGAGGGGCATAGATAAGTTAAACAGTCAATGTATTTTCCCAGGATAGACGATTCCAAATAAAGAATATAAAGACTTAATGTGAGAGGAGAAAGATTTAAAAAGGGACATGAGGAACAACATTTTTACACAGAGACTGCTGTGTGTATGGATTGAACAGCCAAAAGAGATGTTGGAGGTAGGTACAGTTACACCATTTAAAAGGCAGTTGGATGGGTGTGTGCATGGGAAGTGTTTAGAGGGAGATGGGCCAACTGCTGGCTAGGGGGACGAGATTAATTTAGGATATTTGGTTGGTATAGATGACCAGACTGAAGGATCTTTTTCCATGCTATACATCTCTAAGAGTCTATTGACACTTGAGTGTTTAACATGGGATCAGGAAGAGGCTATTCAGTTTCTGAATTCTGTCAGTCAGCTTGTTTGCTCAATTACTGAGACTCAAATACAAAAATACATCATTCCGATTTTGCTGGTGTTTTACAGAAACAGGAGAAAGGCTTTCAGTCAAGAAAAGCTGTAAAGAATGTGAAGAGGCCATTCAGTCCCTCAATTCCATTCCAAAGCAGCAGCAGTTGAGCACAGAATTATTGGAGCCTGTTTCTCTGAAGCAGTTGGAGGACATCTATTTTCACAAAACTTCGATTAGGAGGCAGTCATTCACCTGCTGAAGACTGTGACACAGGAACAGGAGGCTTTCACTAAACTGTTCGAGACTGGGACATAGGAACAGAAGGGTGTCATTCAACTGCTCGAGACTGGGACAAAGGAACAGGAGGCAGTAACTCAGCTGCTGAAGACTGGGACACAGGTACAGGAGACAGTCATTCAACTGCTCGAGGCGAGGACACAGGAACAGGAGGGAATCATTCAACTGTTCGAGACTGCGACACAGGAACAGGAGGGAGTCATTCAACTGCTCGAGACTGGGACACAGGAACAGGACGGAGTCATTCAATAGCTCGAGACTGGGACACAGGAACAGGAAGCAGTCACTCAACTGCAGGAGACTGGGACACAGGAACAGGAAGCAGTCATTCAACTGCTCGAGACTGGGGCACAGGAACAGGAGGGAGTCAATCAACTGCTCGAGACTGGGACAAAGGAACAGGAGGCAGTCACTCAAATGCTCGAGCCTGGGACACATGTACAGGAGGGAGTCATTCAACTGCTCGAGACTGGGATACAGGAACAGGAGGGAGTCATTCAACAGCTCGAGACTGGGGCACAGGAACAGGAGGGAGTCAATCAACTGCTCGAGACTGGGACAAAGGAACAGGAGGCAGTCACTCAAATGCTCGAGCCTGGGACACATGTACAGGAGGGAGTCATTCAACTGCTCGAGACTGGGACACAGGAACAGGAGGCAGTCACTCAACTGCTCGGGACTGGGATACAAGAACAGGAGGCAGTCACTCAACTGCTCGAGACTGGGGCACAGGAACAGGAGGGGGTCATTCAACTGCTCGAGACTGGGACACAGGAACAGGAGGGGGTCATTCAACTGTTCGAGTTTGGGACACAAAAACAGGAGGGAGTCATTCAACTCCTCGAGACTGCGACGCAGGAACAGGAGGGAGTCATTCAACTGCTCGAGACTGGGACATAGGAACAGGAGGCAGTCACTCAACTGCTCGAGCCTGGGACTCAGGTACAGGAGGGAGTTATTCAACTGCTCGAGACTAGCACACAGGAACAGGAGGGAGTAATTCAACTGCTCGAGACTGGCACACAGGAACAGGAGGGAGTCACTCAACTGCTCGAGACTGGGACACACGGACAGGAAGCAGTCACTCAACTGCAGGAAACTGGGACACAGGAACAGGGGGGAGTCATTCGAATGTTCGAGACTGGGACTTAGGAACAGGAGGGAGTCAATCGAATGTTCGAAACGGGGAGACAGGAACTGGAGGGAGTCATTCAACTGCTCGAGACTGGGACACAGGAAAAGGAGGGAGTCGTTCAACTGCTCGAGACTGGGACACTGTGACAGAAGACAGTCACTCAACTGCGCGAGACTGGGACACAGGTGCAGGACGGTGTCACACAACTGCTCAAGACTGGGACACAGGAACAGGAGGGTGTCGTTCAACTGTTCGAGACGAGGACACAGGAACAGGTGGGGGTCAATCAACTGCTCGAGTCTGGGGCAGGAACAGTAGGGAGTCATTCGAATGTTCGAGACTGGGAGACAGGAACAGGAGGGAGTCATTCAACTGTTCGAGACTGGGACACAGGAACAGGAGGGTGTCACTCAACTGTTCGAGACTGGGACACAGAAACAGGAGGGAGTCACTCAACTGATTGAGACTGGGACACAGGAACAGGAGGGAGTCATTCAACTGCTCGAGACAGCGACACAGGAACAGGAGGCAGTCACTCAAATCCTCGAGACTGGGACACAGGGACAGGAGGCAGTCACTCAACTGCTCGAGACTGGGACACAGTAACAGGAGGCTGTCGCTCAACTGCTCGAGACTGGGGCACAAAACCAGGAGGGAATCATTCAACTGCTCGAATCTGGGACACAGGAACAGGAGGGAGTCATTGAACTGTTCGAGTTTGGGACACAGGAACAGAAGGCTGTCATTCAACTGCTCGAGACTGGGACACAAAAACAGGAGGGAGTCATTCAACTCATCGAGACTGCGACGCAGGAACAGGAGGGAGTCACTCAAATGCTCGAGATTGGGACACAGCAACAGGAGGGAGTCACTCAACTGCTCGAAACTGGGACACAGGAACAGGAAGCAGTCATTCAACTGCTCGAGACTGGGACACAGGAACAGGAGGCAGTCACTCAACTGCTCGAGCCTGGGACTCAGGTACAGGAGTGAGTCCCTCAACTGCTGGAGACTGGGACACAGGAAGAAGAGGGAGTCATTCAACTGCTCGAGACTGGGACACAGGAACAGGAGGGAGTCACTCAACTGCTCGAGACTGGGACACAGGGACAGGAAGCAGTCACTCAACTGGAGGAGACTGGGACACAGGAGCAGGAGGGAGTCATTAAACTGCTCGAGACTGGGACACACGGACAGGAAGCAGTCACTCAACTGCTCGAGACTGGACACAGGAACAGGGGGTAGTCATTCGAATGTTCGAGACTGGGACTTAGGAACAGGAGGGCGTCATTCGAATGTTCGAGACTGGGAGACAGGAACAGGAGGGAGTGACTCAACATGCTCAAGACTGGGACACAGGGACAGAAAGCAGTCACTCAACTGCAGGAGACTGGGACACAGGAACAGGAGGGAGTAATTCAACTGCTCGAGACAGGGACACAGGAAGTGGAGGGAATCATTCAACTGCTCAAGACTGGGAGACAGCAACAGGTGGGAGTCGTTCAACTGTTCGAGACTGTGACACAGGGACAGGAAGCAGTCAGTCAACTGCTCGAGTCTGGGGCACAGGAACAGGAGGGAGTCATTCGAATGTTCGAGACTGGGAGACAGGAACAGGAGGGAGTCATTCGAATGTTCGAGCCTGGGAGACAGGAACAGGAGGGAGTCATTCAACTCCTCGAGACTGGGACACAGGAACAGGAGGGAGTCACTCAAACTGCTCGAGACTGGGGCACACGGACAGGAAGCGGTCACTCAACTGCAGGAAACTGGGACACAGGAACAGGGGGGAGTCATTCGAATGTTCGAGACTGGGACTTAGGAACAAGAGGGAGTCAATCGAATGTTCGAAAAGGGGAGACAGGAACTGGAGGGAGTCATTCAACTGCTCGAGACTAGGACACGGGAAAAGGAGGGAGTCGTTCAACTGTTCGACACTGGGACACTGTGACAGAAGACAGTCACTCAACTGCGCGAGACTGGGACACAGGTGCAGGAGGGTGTCACACAACTGCTCAAGACTGGGACACAGCAACAGGAGGATGTCGTTCAACTGTTCGAGACTAGGACACAGGAACAGGAGGGAGTCACTCAACTGTTCGAGTTGGGACACAAAAACAGTAGGGAGTCATTCGAATGTTCGAGACTGGGACACAGAAAAGGAAGCAGTCACTCAACTGCTCGAGACTGCGACACAGGAACAGGAAGCAGTCACTCAACTGCAGGAGTCTGGGACACTGGAACAGGAGGGAGTAATTCAACTGCTCGAGTTGGGACACAAAAACAGGAGGGAGTCATTCAACTCCTCGAGACTGCGACGCAGGAACAGGAGGGAGTCACTGAAATGCTCGACACTGGGACACAGGGACAGGAGGCAGTCACTCAACTGCTCGAGACTGGGGCACAGGAACAGGAGGGAGTCATTCAACTGCTCGAATCTGGGACACAGGAACAGAAGGCTGTCATTCAACTGCTCGAGACTGGGACACAAAAACAGGAGGGAGTTATTCAACTCCTCGGGACTGCGACGCAGGAACAGGAGGGAGTCACTCAACTGTTCGAGACTGGGACACAGGAACAGGAGGGAGTCACTCAAATGCTCGAATCTGGGACACAGGAACAGGAAGCAGTCATTCAACTGCTCGAGACTGGGACACAGGAACAGGAGGGAGTCATTCAACTGCTCGAGACTGGGACACAGGAACAGGAGGGAGTCATTCAACTGCTCGAGACTGGCACACAGGAACAGGAGGGAGTAATTCAACTGCTCGAGACTGGGACACAGGAACAGGAGACAGTCATTCAACTGCTCGAGGCTAGGACACAGGAACAGGAGGGAATCATTCAACTGTTCGAGACTGCGACACAGGAACAGGAGGGACTCATTCAACTGCTCGAGACTGGGACAAAGGAACAGGAGGGAGTCATTCAACTGCTCGAGACTGGGACACAAAAACAGGAGGGAGTTATTCAACTCCTCGAGACTGCGACGCAGGAGCAGGAGGGAGTCTCTCAACTGTTCGAGACTGGGACACAGGAACAGGAGGAAGTCATTCGAATGTTCGAGACTGGGACTAAGGAACAGGAGGGAGTCAATCGAATGTCCGAAACGGGGAGACAGGAACTGAAGGGAGTCATTCAACTGCTCGAGACTAGGACACGGGAAAAGGAGGGAGTCGTTCAACTGCTCGAGACTGGGACACTGTGACAGAAGACAGTCACTCAACTGCGCGAGACTGGGACACAGGTGCAGGAGGGTGTCACACAACTGCTCAAGACTGGGACACAGCAACAGGATAATGTCGTTCAACTGTTCGAGACTAGGACACAGGAACAGGAGGGAGTCACTCAACTGTTCGAGTCTGGAGTTCAGGAACAGGAGGGAGTTTTTCGAATGTTCGAGACTGGGACACAGGAACAGGAAGCAATCACTCAACTGCTCGAGACTGCGACAAAGGAACAGGAAGCAGTCAATCAACTGCAGGAGTCTGGGACACTGGAACAGGAGGGAGTAATTCAACTGCTCGAGTTTGGGACACAAAAACAGGAGGGAGTCATTCATCTCCTCGAGACTGCGACGCAGGAACAGGAGGGAGTCACTCAACTGTTCGAGACTGGGACACAGGAACAGGAGGGAGTCACTCAAATGCTCGAAACTGGGACACAGGAACAGGAAGCAGTCATTCAACTGCTCGAGACTGGGACACAGGAACAGGAGGCAGTCACTCAACTGCTCGAGCCTGGGACTCAGGTACAGGAGGGAGTCATTCAACTGCTCGAGACTGGCACACAGGAACAGGAGGGAGTAATTCAACTGCTCGAGACTGGCACACAGGAACAGGAGGGAGTAATTCAACTGCTCGAGACTGGGACACAGGAAGAGGAGAGAGTCGTTCAACTGTTCAAGACTGGGACACAGGAACAGGTGGGAGTCACACAACTGCTCGAGACTGGGAAACAGGAACAGCAGGGAGTCACTCAACTGCTCGGGACTGGGACACAGGGACAAACAGCAGTCATTTAACTGCTCGAGACTGGTGCACAGGAACAGGAGGAAGTCATTCGAATATTCGAGACTGGGAGACAGGAACAGGAGGGAGTCAACCAACATGCTCGAGATTGGGTCATAGGGGCAGGAAGGAGTTATTCAACTGCTCGAGTCTGGGACACAGGGACAGGAGGCAGTCACTCAACTGCTCGAGACTGGGACACAGGAACAGGAGGCTGTCGCTCAACTGCTCGAGTCATGGGCACAAAAACAGGAGGGATTCATTCAACTGCTCGAATCTGGGACACAGGAACAGGAGGGTGTAATTCAACTGTTCGAGTTTGGGACACAGGAACAGAAGGCTGTCATTCAACTCCTCGAGACTGCGACGCAGGAACAGGTGGGAGTCACTCAACTGCTCGAGACTGGGGCACAGGAGCAGGAGGGAGTCACTCAACTGCTCGAATCTGGGACACAGGAACAGAAGGCTGTCATTCAACTGCTCGAGACTGGGACACAAAAACAGGAGGGAGTTATTCAACTCCTCGAGACTGCGACGCAGGAACAGGAGGGAGTCACTCAACTGTTCGAGACTGGGACACAGGAACAGGAGGGAGTCACTCAAATGCTCGAAACTGGGACACAGGAACAGGAAGCAGTCATTCAACTGCTCGAGATTGGGACACAGGAACAGGAGGCAGTCACTCAACTGCTCAGCCTGGGACTCAGGTACAGGAGGGAGTCATTCAACTGCTCGAGATTGGCACACAGGAACAGGAGGGAGTAATTCAACTGCTCGAGACTGGGACACAGGAACAGGAGGGAGTCGTTCAACTGTTCGAGACTGGGACACAGGAACAGGTGGGAGTCACTCAACTGCTCGGGACTGGGACACAGGGACAGGAAGCAGTCATTCAACTGCTCGAGACTGCTGCACAGGAACAGGAGGAAGTCATTCGAATGTTCGCGACTGGGAGACAGGAACAGGAGGGAGTCACTCAACATGCTCGAGACTAGGTCATAGGGGCCGGAAGGAGTCATTCAACTGCTCGAGACTGGTACACAGGGACAGGAGGCAGTCACTCAACTGCTCGAGACTGGGGCACAGGAACAGGAGGGAGTCATTCAACTGCTCCAATCTGGGACACAGGAACAGAAGGCTGTCATTCAACTGATCGAGACTGGGACACAAAAACAGGAGGGAGTTATTCAACTCCTCGAGACTGCGCCGCAGGAACAGGAGGGAGTCACTCAACTGTTCGAGACTGGGACACTGGAACAGGAGGGAGTCACTCAAATGCTCGAAACTGGGACACAGGAACAGGAGGCAGTCACTCAACTGCTTGAGCCTGGGACTCAGGTACAGGAGGGAGTCATTCAACTGCTCGAGACTGGCACACAGGAACAGGAGGGAGTAATTCAACTGCACGAGACTGGCACACAGGAACAGGAGGGAGTCGTTCAATTGTTCGAGTTGGGACACAGGAACATGTGGGAGTCACTCAACTGCTCGAGACTGGGAAACAGGAACAGCAGGGAGTCACTCAACTGCTCGGGACTGGGACACAGGGACAGGAAGCAGTCATTCAACTGATCGAGACTGGTGCACAGGAACAGGAGGAAGTCATTCGAATGTTCGAGACTGGGAGACAGGAACAGGAGGGAGTCACTCAACATGCTCGAGACTGGGACATAGGGGCAGGAAGGGGTCATTCAACTGCTCGAGACTGGGACACAGGAACAGGATGGAGTCACTCAACTGCTCGAGACTGGGACACAGGGACAGGAAGCATTC
Organism: Chiloscyllium plagiosum; assembly: GCF_037043375.1. Lineage (NCBI taxonomy): Eukaryota > Metazoa > Chordata > Chondrichthyes > Orectolobiformes > Hemiscylliidae > Chiloscyllium > Chiloscyllium plagiosum. Next base: position 28,464,929 of record NW_028270184.1, on the reverse strand, counting down.
ACTCAACTGTAGGAGACTGGGACACAGGAGCAGGGGAAGGTCATTCGAATGTTCGAGACAGGGAGACAGGAACAGGAGGGAGTCACTCAACATGCTCGAGACTGGGTCATAGGGGCAGGAAGGAGTCATTCAACTGCTCGAGACTGGTACACAGGGACAGGAGGCAGTCACTCAACTGCTCGAGACTGGGGCACAGGAACAGGAGGCTGTCGCTCGAGTCATGGGCACAAAAACAGGAGGGAATCATTCAACTGCTCGAATCTGGGACACAGGAACAGGAGGGTGTAATTCAACTCTTCGAGTTTGGGACACAGGAACAGAAGGCTGTCATTCAACTCCTCGAGACTGCGACGCAGGAACAGGAGGGAGTCATTAAAATGCTCGAGACTGGGACACAGAGACAGGTGGGAGTCATTCAACTCATCGAGACTGCGACGCAGGAACAGGAGGGAGTCACTCAAATGCTCGAGACTGGGACATAGGAACAGGAGATAGTCACTCAAATGCTCGAGACTGGGACACAGCAACAGGAGGGAGTCACTCAACTGCTCGAGATTGGGACACAGGAACAGGAGGGAGACGCTCAAATGCTCGAGACTGGGACATAGCAACAGGAGAGAGTCATTCAACTGCTCGAAACTGGGACACAGGAACAGGAAGCAGTCATTCAACTGCTCGAGACTGGGACACAGGAACAGGAGGCAGTCACTCAACTGCTCGAGACTGCGACACAGGAACAGGAAGCAGTCACTCAACTGCAGGAGACTGGGACACTGGAACAGGAGGGAGTCACTCAACTGCTCGAGACTGGGAAACAGGAACAGCAGGGAGTCACTCAACTGCTCGGGACTGGGACACAGGGACAGGAAGCAGTCATTCAACTGCTCGAGACTGGTGCACAGGAACAGGAGGGAGTCATTCGAATATTCAAGACTGGGAGACAGGAACAGGAGGGAGTCACTCAACATGCTCGAGATTGGGTCATAGGGGCAGGAAGGAGTCATTCAACTGCTCGAGACTGGGACACAGGAACAGGAGGCTGTCGCTCAACTGCTCGAGACATGGGCACAAAAACAGGAGGGAATCATTCAACTGTTCGAGTTTGGGACACAGGAACAAAAGGCTGTCATTCAACTCCTCGAGACTGCGACGCAGGAACAGGAGGCAGTCACTCAACTGCTCGAGACTGGGGCACAGGAACAGGAGGGAGTCATTCAACTGCTCGAATCTGGGACACAGGAACAGAAGGCTGTCATTCAACTGCTCGAGACTGGGACACAAAAACAGGAGGGAGTTACTCAACTGCTCGAGACTGCGACGCAGGAACAGGAGGGAGTCACTCAACTGTTCGAGACTGGGACACAGGAACAGGAGGGAGTCACTCAAATGCTCGAAACTGGGACACAGGAACAGGAGGGAGTCGTTCAACTGTTCGAGACTGGGACACAGGAACAGGAGGGAGTCACTCAACTGTTCGAGACTGGGACACAGGAACAGGAGGGAGTCACTCAAATGCTCGAAACCGGGACACAGGAACAGGTGGGAGTCACTCAACTGCTCGGGACTGGGACACAGGGACAGGAAGCAGTCATTCAACTGCTCGAGACTGGGGCACAGGAACAGGAGTGAGTCATTCGAATGTTCGAGACTGGGAGACAGGAACAGGAGGGAGTCACTCAACATGCTCGAGACTGGGTCATAGGGGCAGGAAGGAGTCATTCAACTGCTCGAGACTGGTACACAGGAACAGGAGGCTGTCGCTCAACTGCTCGAGACTGGGACACAGGAACAGGCGGCTGTCGCTCAACTTCTCGTGACATGGGCACAAAAACAGGAGGGAATCATTCAACTGCCCGAATCTGGGACACAGGAACAGGAGGGTGTCATTCAACTGTTCGAGTTTGGGACACAGGAACGGAAGGCTGTCATTCAACCGCTCGAGACTGGGACACAAAAACAGGAGGGAGTCATTCAACTCATCGATACTGCGACGCAGGAACAGGAGGGAGTCATTCAAATGCTCGAGACTGGGACATAGGAACAGGAGATAGTCACTCAAATGCTCGAGACTGGGACACAGCAACAGGAGGGAGTCACTCAACTGCTCGAGACTGGGAAACAGGAACAGCAGGGAGTCACTCAACTGCTCGGGACTGGGACACAGGGACAGGAAGCAGTCATTCAACTGCTCGAGACTGGTGCACAGGAACAGGAGGAAGTCATTCGAATGTTCGAGACTGGGAGACAGGAACAGGAGGGAGTCACTCAACATGCTCGAGACTGGGACATAGGGGCAGGAAGGAGTCATTCAACTGCTCGAGACTGGGACACAGGAACAGGATGGAGTCACTCAACTGCTCGAGACTGGGACACAGGGACAGGAAGCATTCACTCAACTGTAGGAGACTGTGACACAGGAGCAGGGGAAGGTCATTCGAATGTTCGAGACAGGGAGACAGGAACAGGAGGGAGTCACTCAACATGCTCGAGACTGGGTCATAGGGGCAGGAAGGAGTCATTCAACTGCTCGAGACTGGTACACAGGGACAGGAGGCAGTCACTCAACTGCTCGAGACTGGGGCACAGGAACAGGATGGAGTCACTCAACTGCTCGAGACTGGGACACAGGGACAGGAAGCATTCACTCAACTGTAGGAGACTGGGACACAGGAGCAGGGGAAGGTCATTCGAATGTTCGAGACAGGGAGACAGGAACAGGAGGGAGTCACTCAACATGCTCGAGACTGGGTCATAGGGGCAGGAAGGAGTCATTCAACTGCTCGAGACTGGTACACAGGGACAGGAGGCAGTCACTCAACTGCTCGAGACTGGGGCACAGGAATAGGAGGCTGTCGCTCGAGTCATGGGCACAAAAACAGGAGGGAATCATTCAACTGCTCGAATCTGGGACACAGGAACAGGAGGGTGTCATTCAACTGTTCGAGTTTGGGACACAGGAACAGAAGGCTGTCATTCAACTCCTCGAGACTGCGACGCAGGAACAGGAGGGAGTCACTCAACTGCTCGAGACTGGGGCACAGGAACAGGAGGGAGTCATTCAACTGCTCGAATCTGGGACACAGGAACAGAAGGCTGTCATTCAACTGCTCGAGACTGGGACACAAAAACAGGAGGGAGTAATTCAACTGCTCGAGACTGGCACACAGAAACAGGAGGGAGTAATTCAACTGCTCGAGACTGGGACACAGGAACAGGTGGAGAGTCACTCAACTGCTCGAGACTGGGAAACAGGAACAGCAGGGAGTCACTCAACTGCTCGGGACTGGGACACAGGGACAGGAAGCAGTCACTCAACTGCTCGAGACTGGTGCACAGGAACAGGAGGGAGTCATTCGAATGTTCGAGACTGGGAGACAGGAACAGGAGGGAGTCACTCAACATGCTCGAGACTGGGTCATAGGGGCAGGAAGGAGTCATTCAACTGCTCGAGACTGGTACACAGGGACAGGAGGCTGTCGCTTAACTGCTCGAGACATGGGCACAAAAACAGGAGGGAATCATTCAACTGCTCGAATCTGGGACACAGGAACAGGAGGGTGTCATTCAACTGTTCGAGTTTGGGACACAGGAACAGAAGGCTGTCATTCAACTGCTCGAGACTGGGACACAAAAACAGGTGGGAGTCATTCAACTCATCGAGATTGCGACGCAGGAACAGGAGGGAGTCACTCAAATGCTCGAGACTGGGACATAGGAACAGGAGATAGTCACTCAAATGCTCGAGACTGGGACACAGCAACAGGAGGGAGTCACTCAACTGCTCGGACTGGGACACAGGAACAGGAGGGAGACGCTCAAATGCTCGAGACTGGGACATAGCAACAGGAGAGAGTCATTCAACTGCTCGAAACTGGGACACAGGAACAGGAAGCAGTCATTCAACTGCTCGAGACTGGGACACAGGAACAGGAGGCAGTCACTCAACTGCTCGAGACTGGGGCACAGGAACAGGAGGGAGTCATTCAACTGCTCGAATCTGGGACACAGGAACAGAAGGCTGTCATTCAACTGCTCGAGACTGGGACACAAAAACAGGAGGGAGTTATTCAACTCCTCCAGACTGCGACGCAGGAGCAGGAGGGAGTCACTCAACTGTTCGAGACTGGGACACAGGAACAGGAGGGAGTAATTCAACTGCTCGAGACTGGGACACAGGAACAGGAGGGAGTCGTTCAACTGTTCGAGACTGGGACACAGGAACAGGTGGGAGTCACTCAACTGCTCGGGACTGGGACACAGGGACAGGAAGCAGTCATTCAACTGCTCGGGACTGGGACACAGGGACAGGAGGGAGTAATTCAACTGCTCGAGACTGGCACACAAGAACAGGAGGGAGTAATTCAACTGCTCGAGACTGGCACACAGGAACAGGAGGGAGTAATTCAACTGCTCGAGACTGGGACACAGGAACAGGAGGGAGTCGTTCAACTGTTCGAGACTGGGACACAGGAACAGGTGGGAGTCACTCAACTGCTCGATACTGGGAAACAGAACAGCAGGGAGTCACTCAACTGCTCGGGACTGGGACACAGGGACAGGAAGCAGTCATTCAACTGCTCGAGACTGCTGCACAGGAACAGGAGGAAGTCATTCGAATGTTCGAGACTGGGAGACAGGAACAGGAGGGAGTCACTCAACATGCTCGAGACTGGGACATAGGGGCAGGAAGGAGTCATTCAACTGCTCGAGACTGGGACACAGGAACAGGAGGGAGTCACTCAACTGCTCGAGACTGGGACACAGGGACAGGAAACATTCACTCAACTGTAGGAGACTGGGACACAGGAGCAGGGGGGAGTCATTAAACGGCTCGAGACTGGGGCACAGGAACAGGAGGCAGACACTCAACCGCTCGAGCCTGGGACACAGGAACAGGAACAGTCACTCAACTGCTCGAGACTGGGACACAGGAACAGGAGGCAGTCTCTCAAATGCTCTAGACCGGGACACAGGAACAGGAGGGAGTCGCTCAACTGCTCGAGACTGGTGCACAGGAACAGGAGGGAGTCATTCAACTGCTCGAAACTGCGACACAGGAACAGGATGGAGTCATTCAACTGTTCGAGTTTGGCACACAGGAACAGAAGGCTGTCATTCAACTGCTCGAGACTCGGACACAAAAACAGGAGGGAGTCATTCAACTGCTCGAGACTGCGACACAGGAACAGGAGGGAGTCACTCAACTGTTCGAGACTGCGACACAGGAACAGGAGGGAGTCACTCAAATGCTCGAGAGTGGTACACAGGAACAGGAGGGAGTCACTCAAATGCTCGAGACTGGGACACAGGAACAGGAGGGAGTCACTCAACTGCTCGAGTCTGGGGCACCGGAAAAGGAGGGAGTCGTTCAACTGTTCGAGACTGGGACACAGGAACAGGACGCAGTCGATCAACTGCTCGAGACTGGTACACAGGGACAGGAGGCTGTCGCTTAACTGCTCGAGACATGGGCACAAAAACAGGAGGGAATCATTCAACTGCTCGAATCTGGGACACAGGAACAGGAGGGTGTCATTCAACTGTTCGAGTTTGGGACACAGGAACAGAAGGCTGTCATTCAACTGCTCGAGACTGGGACACAAAAACAGGTGGGAGTCATTCAACTCATCGAGATTGCGACGCAGGAACAGGAGGGAGTCACTCAAATGCTCGAGACTGGGACATAGGAACAGGAGATAGTCACTCAAATGCTCGAGACTGGGACACAGCAACAGGAGGGAGTCACTCAACTGCTCGGACTGGGACACAGGAACAGGAGGGAGACGCTCAAATGCTCGAGACTGGGACATAGCAACAGGAGAGAGTCATTCAACTGCTCGAAACTGGGACACAGGAACAGGAAGCAGTCATTCAACTGCTCGAGACTGGGACACAGGAACAGGAGGCAGTCACTCAACTGCTCGAGACTGGGGCACAGGAACAGGAGGGAGTCATTCAACTGCTCGAATCTGGGACACAGGAACAGAAGGCTGTCATTCAACTGCTCGAGACTGGGACACAAAAACAGGAGGGAGTTATTCAACTCCTCCAGACTGCGACGCAGGAGCAGGAGGGAGTCACTCAACTGTTCGAGACTGGGACACAGGAACAGGAGGGAGTAATTCAACTGCTCGAGACTGGGACACAGGAACAGGAGGGAGTCGTTCAACTGTTCGAGACTGGGACACAGGAACAGGTGGGAGTCACTCAACTGCTCGGGACTGGGACACAGGGACAGGAAGCAGTCATTCAACTGCTCGGGACTGGGACACAGGGACAGGAGGGAGTAATTCAACTGCTCGAGACTGGCACACAAGAACAGGAGGGAGTAATTCAACTGCTCGAGACTGGCACACAGGAACAGGAGGGAGTAATTCAACTGCTCGAGACTGGGACACAGGAACAGGAGGGAGTCGTTCAACTGTTCGAGACTGGGACACAGGAACAGGTGGGAGTCACTCAACTGCTCGATACTGGGAAACAGAACAGCAGGGAGTCACTCAACTGCTCGGGACTGGGACACAGGGACAGGAAGCAGTCATTCAACTGCTCGAGACTGCTGCACAGGAACAGGAGGAAGTCATTCGAATGTTCGAGACTGGGAGACAGGAACAGGAGGGAGTCACTCAACATGCTCGAGACTGGGACATAGGGGCAGGAAGGAGTCATTCAACTGCTCGAGACTGGGACACAGGAACAGGAGGGAGTCACTCAACTGCTCGAGACTGGGACACAGGGACAGGAAACATTCACTCAACTGTAGGAGACTGGGACACAGGAGCAGGGGGGAGTCATTAAACGGCTCGAGACTGGGGCACAGGAACAGGAGGCAGACACTCAACCGCTCGAGCCTGGGACACAGGAACAGGAACAGTCACTCAACTGCTCGAGACTGGGACACAGGAACAGGAGGCAGTCTCTCAAATGCTCTAGACCGGGACACAGGAACAGGAGGGAGTCGCTCAACTGCTCGAGACTGGTGCACAGGAACAGGAGGGAGTCATTCAACTGCTCGAAACTGCGACACAGGAACAGGATGGAGTCATTCAACTGTTCGAGTTTGGCACACAGGAACAGAAGGCTGTCATTCAACTGCTCGAGACTCGGACACAAAAACAGGAGGGAGTCATTCAACTGCTCGAGACTGCGACACAGGAACAGGAGGGAGTCACTCAACTGTTCGAGACTGCGACACAGGAACAGGAGGGAGTCACTCAAATGCTCGAGAGTGGTACACAGGAACAGGAGGGAGTCACTCAAATGCTCGAGACTGGGACACAGGAACAGGAGGGAGTCACTCAACTGCTCGAGTCTGGGGCACCGGAAAAGGAGGGAGTCGTTCAACTGTTCGAGACTGGGACACAGGAACAGGACGCAGTCGATCAACTGCTCGAGACTGGGACACAGGAACAGGAAGCAATCAGTCAACAGCAGGAGACTGGGAAACAGGAACAGGAGGGAGTAATTCAACTGCTCAAGACTGGGTCACAGGAAAAGCAAGGAGTCACTCAGCTGCTCGAGACTGGGACACAGGGACAGGAAGCAGTCACTCAACTGCACGAGACTGGGACACAGGGACAGGAAGCAGTCACTCAACTGCTCGAGACTGGGACACAGGAACAGGAGGGAGTAATTCAACTGCTCGAGACAGGGACACAGGAAGAGGAGGGAATCATTCAACTGCTCAAGACTGGGAGACAGCAACAGGTGGGAGTCGTTCAACTGTTCGAGACTGTGACACAGGGACAGGAAGCAGTCAGTCAACTGCTCGAGTCTGGGGCACAGGAACAGGAGGGAGTCATTCGAATGTTCGAGACTGGGAGACAGAAACAGGAGGGAGTGACTCAACATGCTCAAGACTGGGACACAGGGACAGAACCCAGACACTCAACTGCAGGAGACTGGGACACAGGAACAGGAGGGAGTAATTCAACTGCTCGAGACAGGGACACCGGAAGAGGAGGGAATCATTCAACTGCTCAAGACTGGGAGACAGGAACAGGTGGGAGTCGTTCAACTGTTCGAGACTGTGACACAGGGACAGGAAGCAGTCGGTCAACCGCTCGAGTCTGGGGCACAGGAACAGGAGGGAGTCATTCGAATGTTCGAGACTGGGAGACAGGAACAGGAGGGAGTCATTCGAATGTTCGAGACTGGGAGACAGGAACAGGAGGGAGTCATTCAACTCCTCGAGACTGGGACACAGGAACAGGAGGGAGTCACTCAACTGCTCGAGACTGGGACACACGGACAGGAAGCAGTCACTCAACTGCCGGAAACTGGGACACAGGAACAGGAGGGAGTCGTTCAACTGTTCGAGACTGGGACACAGAAACAGGTGGGAGTCACTCAACTGCTCGAGACTGGGGCACAGGAACAGGAGGGAGTCATTCGAATGTTCGAGACTGGGACACAGGGACAGAAAGCAGTCACTTAACAGCAGGAGACTGGGACACAAAAACAGGAGGGGGTAATTCAACTGCTCAAGACTGGGACACAGGAACAGGAGGCAGTCACTCAACTGCTCGAGACTGCGACACAGGAGCAGGAAGCAGTCACTCAAATGCAGGAGACTGGGACACTGGAACAGGAGGGAGTAATTCAACTGCTCGAGACTGGGAAACTGGAACAGGAGGGAGTCATTCAACTGTTCGAGACTGGGACACAGGAATAGGACGGAGTCATTGAATTGCTCGGGACTGGGACACAGGAACAGGAAGCAGTCACTCAACTGCTCGAGACTGCGACACAGGAACAGGAGGGAGACGCTCAAATGCTCGAGACTGGGACATAGCAACAGGAGCGAGTCATTCAACTGCTCGAAACTGGGACACAGGAACAGGAAGCAGTCATTCAACTGCTCGAGCCTGGGACATAGGAACAGGAACAGTCACACAACTGCTCGAGACTGGGACACAGGAACAGGAGGCAGTCACTCAACTGCTCGAGCCTGGGACATAGGAACAGGAACAGTCACACAACTGCTCGAGACTGGGACACAGGAACAGGAGGCAGTCACTCAACTGCTCGAGACTGGGACACAGGAACAGGAGGGAGTCGCTCAACTGCTCGAGACTGGGGCACAGGAACAGGAGGGTGTCATTCCACTGCTCGAGACTGCGACACAGGAACAGGAGGGAGTCACTCAACTGTTCGAGACTGCGACACAGGAACAGGAGGGAGTCACTCAAATGCCCTAGACTGGGACACAGGAAGAGGAGGGAGTCACTCGAATGCTCGAGACTGGGACACAGGAACAAGAGGGAGTAATTGAACTTCTCGAGACTGGGACACAGGAAGAGGAGGGAGTCATTCAACTACTCAAGACTGGGACACAGGAAAAGGACGGAGTCGTTCAACTGTTCGGGACTGGGACACAGGAACAGGAGGGAGTCACTCAACTGCTCGAGACTGGGACACAGTGACAGGAAGCAGTCACTCAACTGCTCGAGACTGGGGCACAGGAACAGGAGGGAGTCATTCGAATGTTCGAGACTGGGAGACAGGAACAGGAGGGAGTCATTCAACATGCTCAATAATGGGACACAGAGACAGAAAGCTGTCTCTCAACTGCAGGAGACTGGGACACAGGAACAGGAGGGAGTAATTCAACTGCTCGAGACTGGGACACCGGAAGAGGAGGGAATTATTCAACTGCTCAAGACTGGGACACAGGAACAGGAGGGAGTCGTTCAACTGTTCGAGACTGGGACACAGGAACAGGAGGGAGTCACTCAACTGCTCGAGACTGTGACACAGGGACAGGAAGCGGTCAGTCAACTGCTCGAGTCTGGGGCACAGGAACAGGAGGGAGTCATTCGAATGTTCGAGAGTGGAAGACAGGAACAGGAGGGAGTCATTCGAATGTTCGAGACTGGGAGACAGGAACAGGGGGGCGTCATTCAACTGCTCGACACTGGGACACAGGAACAGGAGGGAGTCACTCAACTGATTGAGACTGGGACACACGGACAGGAAGCAGTCACTCAACTGCAGGAAACTGGGACACAGGAACAGGGGGGAGTCACTCAACATGCTCGAGACTGGGACACAGTTACAAGAGGGAGTCATTCAACTGCTCGAGACTGGGACACAGGGACAGGAGGCAGTCACTCAACTGCTCGAGACAGGTACACAGGGACAGGAGGTAGTCACTCGAATGATGGAGACTGGGACACAGGAACAGGAGGGAGTCACTCAACTGCTCGAGACTGGGACACAGCAACAGGAGCGAGTCATTCAACTGCTCGAAACTGGGACACAGGAACAGGAAGCAGTCATTCAACTGCTCGAGACTGGGACACTGGAACAGGAGGCAGTCACTCAACTGCTCGAGCCTGGGACTCAGGTACAGGAGGCTGTCGCTCAACTGCTCGAGACTGGGACACTGGAACAGGAGGGAGTCATTCAATTGCTCGGGACTGGGACACAGGAACAGGAAGCAGTCACTCAACTGCTCGAGACTGGTGCACAGGAACAGGAGGGAGTCATTCGAATGTTCGAGACTGGGAGACAGGACCAGGAGGGAGTCACTCAACACGCTCAAGACTGGGACATAGGGGCCGGAAGAAGTCATTCAACTGCTCGAGACTGGGACACAGGAACAGGAGGGAGTCACTCAACTGCTCGAGACTGGGACACAGGGACAGGAAGCAGTCACTCAACTGTAGGAGACTGGGACACAGGAACAGGGGGGAGTCATTAATCTGCTCGAGACTGGGACACAGGAACAGGAGGCAGTCACTCAACTGCTCGAGCCTGGGACATAGGAACAGGAACAGTCACACAACTGCTCGAGACTGGGACACAGGAACAGGAGGGAGTCATTCAACCGCTCGAGACTGGGACACAGGAACAGGAGGCAGTCACTCAACTGCTCGAGACTGGGACACAGGAACAGGAGGGAGTCGCTCAACTGCTCGAAACTGGGGCACAGGAGCAGGAGGGTGTCATTCCACTGCTCGAGACTGCGACACAGGAACAGGAGGGAGTCACTCAACTGTTCGAGACTGCGACACAGGAACAGGAGGGAGTCACTCGAATGCTCGAGACTGGGACACAGGAACAGGAGGGAGTAATTGAACTGCTCGAGACTGGGACACAGGAAGAGGAGGGAGTCATTCAACTACTCAAGACTGGGACACAGGAAAAGGAGGGAGTCGTTCAACTGTTCGGGACTGGGACACAGGAACAGGAGGGAGTCACTCAACTGCTCGAGACTGGGACACAGGGACAGGAAGCAGTCACTCAACTGCTCGAGACTGGGGCACAGGAACAGGAGGGAGTCATTCGAATGTTCGAGACAGGGAGACAGGAACAGGAGGGAGTCATTCAACATGCTCAAGAATGGGACACAGAGACAGAAAGCTGTCACTCAACTGCAGGAGACTGGGACACAGGAACAGGAGGGAGGAAATCAACTGCTCGAGACTGTAACACAGGGACAGGAAGCGGTCAGTCAACTGCTCGAGTCTGGGGCACAGGAACAGGAGGGAGTCATTCGAATGTTCGAGAGTGGGAGACAGGAACAGGAGGGAGTCATTCGAATGTTCAAGACTGGGAGACAGGAACAGGGGGGAGCCATTCAACTGCTCGAGACTGGGACACAGGAACAGGAGGGAGTCACTCAACTGATCGAGATTGGGACACACGGACAGGAAGCAGTCACTCAACTGCAGTAAACTGGGACACAGGAACGGGGGAGTCACTCAACATGCTCGAGACTGGGACACAGTTACAAGAGCGAGTCATTCAACTGCTCGAAACTGGGACACAGGAAAAGGAAGCAGTCATTCAACTGCTCGAGACTGGGACACAGGAACAGGAGGCAGTCACTCAACTGCTCGAGACTGGGACTCAGGTACAGGAGGGAGTCATTCAACTGCTCGAGACTGGCAAACAGGAACAGGAGGGAGTAATTCAACTGCTCGAGACTGCGACACAGGAACAGGAGGGAGAAATTCAACTGCTCGAGACTGGGACACAGGAACATGAGGGAGTCGTTCAACTGTTCGAGGCTGGCACACAGGAACAGGTGGGAGTCACTCAACTGCTCGAGACTGGGAAACAGGAACAGCAGGGAGTCACTCAACTGCTCGGGACTGGGACACAGGGACAGGAAGCAGTCATTCAACTGCTCGAGACTGGTGCACAGGAACAAGAGGGAGTCATTCGAATGTTCGAGACTGGGAGACAGGAACAGTAGGGAGTCACTCAACATGCTCGAGACTGGGACATAGGGGCAGGAAGGAGTCATTCAACTGCTCGAGACTGGGACACAGGAACAGGATGGAGTCACTCAACTGCTCGAGACTGGGGCACAGGAACAGGAGGCAGTCACTCAACTGCTCGAGCCTGGGACACGGGAACAGGAACAGTCACTCAACTGCTCGACACTGGGACACAGGAACAGGACGCAGTCACTCAACTGCTCGAGACTGGTACACAGGAACAGGAAGCAGTCACTCAACTGCTCTAGACCGGGACACAGGAACAGGAGGGAGTCGCTCAACTGCTCGAGACTGGTGCACAGAAACAGGAGGGAGTCATTCAACTGCTCGAAACTGGGACACAGGAACAAGCTGGAGTCATTCAACTGTTCGAGTTTGGGACACAGGAACAGAAGGCTGTCATTCAACTGCTCGAGACTGGGACACAAAAACAGGAGGGAGTCATTCAACTCATCGAGACTGCGACGCAGGAACAGGAGGGAGTCACTCAAATGCTCGAGACTGGGACATAGGAACAGGAGGTAGTCACTCAAATGCTCGAGACTGGGACACAGGAACAGGAGGGAGTCACTCAACTGCTCGAGATTGGGACACAGGAACAGGAGGGAGACGATCAAATGCTCGAGACTGGGACATAGCAACAGGAGAGAGTCATTCAACTGCTCGAAACTGGGACACAGGAACAGGAAGCAGTCATTCAACTGCTCGAGACTGGGACTCAGGTACAGGAGGGAGTCCCTCAACTGCTCGAGACTGGGACACAGGAAGAAGAGGGAGTCATTCAACTGCTCGAGACTGGGACACAGGAACAGGAGGCAGTCACTCAACTGCTCGAGACTGCGACACAGGAACCGGAATCAGTCACTCAACTGCAGGAGACTGGGACACTGGAACAGGAGGGAGTAATTCAACTGCTCGAGACTGGGACACAGGAACAGGAGGGAGTCATTCAACTGCTCAAGACTCGGACACAGGAACAGGAGGGAGTCGTTCGCCTGTTCGTGATTGGGACACAGGAACAGGTGGGAATCTCTCAACTGCTCGAGACTGGGGCACAGGAACAGGAGGGAGTCATTCGAATGTTCGAGACTGAGAGACAGGAACAGGAGGCAGTCACTCAACATGCTCGAGACTGGGACACAGGGACAGAAAGCAGTCACTCAACTGCAGGAGACTGGGACACAAAAACAGGAGAAAGTAATACAACTGCTCAAGACTGGGACACAGGAACAGGAGGGAATCGTTCAACTGTTCGAGACTGGGACACAGGAACAGGAGGGAGTCACTCAATTGCTCGGGACTGGGACACAGGAACAGGAAGCAGTTACTCAACTGCTCGAGACTGGTGCACAGGAATAGGAGGGAGTCATTCGAATGTTCGAGACTGGGAGACAGGAACAGGCGTGAGTCACTCAACATGCTCTAGTCTGGGACATAGGGGCAGGAAGGAGTCATTCAACTGCTCGAGACTGGGACATAGGAACAGGAGGGAGTCACTCAACTGCTCGAGACTGGGACACAGGGACAGGAAGCAGTCACTCAACTGTCGGAGACTGGGACACAGGAACAGGAACAGTCACTCAACTACTCGAGACTGGGACACAGGAACAGGAGGCAATCACTCAACTGCTCAAGACTGGGACACAGGAAGAGGTGGGAGTCATTCAACTGCTCAAGACTCGGACACTGGAAAAGGAGGGTGTCGTTCAACTGTTCGAGACTGGGAGACAGGAACAGGTGGGAGTCACTCAACATGCTCAAGACTGGGACACAGGGACAGGAAGCAGTCACTCAACTGCAGGAGGCTGGGACACAGGAAGACGTGGGAGTCATTCAACTGCTCAAGACTTGGACACAGGAAAAGGAGGGAGTCGTTCAACTGCTCGAGTCTGGGGCACAGGAACAGGAGGGAGTCATTCAACTGCTCGAGACTGGGACTCAGGTACAGGAGGGAGTCCCTCAACTGCTCGAGACTGGGACACAGGAAGAAGAGGGAGTCATTCAACTGCTCGAGACTGGGACACAGGAACAGGAGGCAGTCACTCAACAGCTCGAGACTGCGACACAGGAACCGGAATCAGTCACTCAACTGCAGGAGACTGGGACACTGGAACAGGAGGGAGTAATTCAACTGCTCGAGACTGGGACACAGGAACAGGAGGGAGTCATTCAACTGCTCAAGACTCGGACACAGGAACAGGAGGGAGTCGTTCGCCTGTTCGTGATTGGGACACAGGAACAGGTGGGAATCTCTCAACTGCTCGAGACTGGGGCACAGGAACAGGAGGGAGTCATTCGAATGTTCGAGACTGAGAGACAGGAACAGGAGGCAGTCACTCAACATGCTCGAGACTGGGACACAGGGACAGAAAGCAGTCACTCAACTGCAGGAGACTGGGACACAAAAACAGGAGAAAGTAATACAACTGCTCAAGACTGGGACACAGGAACAGGAGGGAATCGTTCAACTGTTCGAGACTGGGACACAGGAACAGGAGGGAGTCACTCAATTGCTCGGGACTGGGACACAGGAACAGGAAGCAGTTACTCAACTGCTCGAGACTGGTGCACAGGAATAGGAGGGAGTCATTCGAATGTTCGAGACTGGGAGACAGGAACAGGAGGGAGTCACTCAACATGCTCTAGTCTGGGACATAGGGGCAGGAAGGAGTCATTCAACTGCTCGAGACTGGGACATAGGAACAGGAGGGAGTCACTCAACTGCTCGAGACTGGGACACAGGGACAGGAAGCAGTCACTCAACTGTCGGAGACTGGGACACAGGAACAGGAACAGTCACTCAACTACTCGAGACTGGGACACAGGAACAGGAGGCAATCACTCAACTGCTCAAGACTGGGACACAGGAAGAGGTGGGAGTCATTCAACTGCTCAAGACTCGGACACTGGAAAAGGAGGGAGGCGTTCAACTGTTCGAGACTGGGAGACAGGAACAGGTGGGAGTCACTCAACATGCTCAAGACTGGGACACAGGGACAGGAAGCAGTCACTCAACTGCAGGAGGCTGGGACACAGGAAGACGTGGGAGTCATTCAACTGCTCAAGACTTGGACACAGGAAAAGGAGGGAGTCGTTCAACTGCTCGAGTCTGGGGCACAGGAACAGGAGGGAGTCATTCAACTGCTCGAGACTGGGACACAGGAACAGGAGGGAGTCACTCAACATGCTCGAGACTGGGACACAGGAACAGGAGGGAGTCATTCAACTGCTCGAGACTGGGACACAGGAACAGGTGGAGTCATTCAACTGCTCGAGACTGGGACACAGGAACAGGAGGGAGTCGTCCAACTGCTCGAGACTACGACACTATGACAAAAGACAGTCACTCAACTGCACGAGACTGGGACAGAGGAACAGATCGGAGTCATTCAACTGCTCGAGACTGGGACACAGGAACAGGAGGGGGTCCTTCAACTGCTCGAGACTGAGACACTGTGACAGAAGACAGTCACTCAACTGCGCGAGACTAGGACACAGGTGCAGGAAGGTGTCACATAACTGCTCGAGTCTGGGACACAGGAACAGATGGGAGTCACTCATCTGCTCGAGTCTGGGACACAGGTACAGGAGGGAGTCAGTCAAATGCTCAAAAAAGGGACACAGGAACAGGAGGGAATCACTCAACTGCTCGAGACTGGGCCACAGGAACAGGAGGCAGTCACTCAACTGCTCGAGACTGGTACACAGGAACAGGAGTGAGTCGCTCAACTGCTCGAGACTGGGGCACAGGAACAGGAGGGATTCACTCAAATGCTCGAGAATGGGACTCAGGAACAGGAGGGAGTCACTCAAATGCTCGAGACTGGGACACAAGAACAGGAGGGAGTCACTCAACTGCTCGAGACTGGGACACAGGAACAGGAGGGAGACGCTCAAATGCTCGAGACTGGGACACAGCAACAGGAGAGTCATTCAACTGCTCGAGGCTGGGACTCAGGTACAGGAGGGAGTCACTCACCTGTTCGAGACTGGGACACAGGAGCAGGAGGGAGTCATTCAACTACTCGAGACTGGGACACAGGAACAGGATAGAGTCAGTCAACTGCAGGAGACTGGGACACAGGAACAGGAGGGAGTAATTCAACTGCTCGAGACTGGGACACAGGAAGAGGAGAGAGTTATTCAACTGCTCGAGACTGGGACACAGGAAGAAGTGGGAGTCATTCAACTGCTCAAGACTTGGACACAGGAAAAGGAGGCAGTCGTTCAACTGTTCGAGACTGGGAGACAGCAGCAGGAGGGAGTTACTCATCATGCTCAAGACTGGGACACAGGGACAGGAAGCAGTCACTCAACTGCAGGAGACTGGGACACAGGAAGAGGTGGGAGTCATTCAACTGCTCAAGACTTGGACACAGGAACTGGAGGGAGTCGTTCAACTGCTCGAGTCTGGGGCACAGGAACAGGAGGGAGTCATTCGAATGTTCGAGACTGGGAGACAGGAACAGGAGGGAGTCATTCAACTGCTCGAGACTGGGACACACGGACAGGAAGCAGTCACTCAACTGAAGGAAACTGGGACACAGAACAGGGGGGAGTCACGCAACATGCTCGAGACTGGGACACAGGAACAGGAGGGAGTCATTCAACTGATCGAGACTGGGACACAGGAACAGGAGGGAGTCGTCCAACTGCTCGAGACTGGGACACTGTGACAAAAGACAGTCACTCAACTGCACGAGACTGGGACACAGGAACAGGAGGGAGTCGTTCAACTGCTCGAGACTGAGACACTGTGACAGAAGACAGTCACTCATCTGCGCGAGACTAGAACACAGGTGCAGGAAGGTGTCACACAACTGCTCGAGTCTGGGACACAGGAACAGATGGGAGTCACTCATCTGCTCGAGTCTGGGACACAGGTACAGGAGGGAGTCATTCAAATGCTCGAAACTGGGACACAGGAACAGGAGGGAGTCATTCAACTGTTCGAGTTTGGGACACAGGAACAGAAGGCTGTCATTCAACTGCTCGAGTCTGGGACACAGGTATAGGAGGGAGTCACTCAACTGCTCGAGACTGGGACTCAGGAACAGGAGGGAGTCACTCAACTGCTCGAGACTGGTGCACAGGAACAGGAGGGAGACGCTCAAATGCTCGAGACTGGGACACAGCAACAGGAGAGAGTCATTCAACTGCTCGAGACTGGGACACAGGAACAGGAGGCAGTCACTCAACTGCTCGAGACTGCGACACAGGAACAGGAAGCAGTCACTCAACTGCAGGAGACTGGGACACTGGAACAGGAGGGAGTAATTCAACTGCTCGAGACTGGGACACAGGAACAGGAGTGAGTCATTCAACTGCTCAAGACTGGGACACAGGAAGAGGAGGGAGTCGTTCAACTGTTCGAGACTGGGACACAGGAACAGGTGGGAGTCACTCAACTGCTCGAGACTGGGGCGCAGGAACAGGAGGGAGTCATTCGAATGTTCGAGACTGGGAGACAGGAACAGGAGGCAGTCACTCAGCATGCTCGAGACTGGGACACAGGGACAGAAAGCAGTCACTCAACTGCAGGAGACTGGGACACAAAAACAGGAGGGAGTAATTCAACTGCTCAAGACAGGGACACAGGAACAGGAGGGAGTCATTCAATTGCTCGGGACTGGGACACAGGAACAGGAAGCAGTCACTCAACTGCTCGAGACTGGTGCACAGGAACAGGAGGGAGTCGTTCAACTGTTCGAGACTGGGAGACAGGAACAGGAGGGAGTCACTCAACATGCTCGAGACTGGGACATAAGGGCCGGAAGGAGTCATTGAACTGCTCGAGACTGGGACACAGGAACAGGAGGGAGTCACTCAACTGCTCGAGACTGGGACACAGGGACAGGAAGCAGTCACTCAACTGTAGGAGACTGGGATACTGGAACAGGGGGGAGTCATTAAACTGCTCGAGACAGGGGCACAGGAACAGGAGGCAGTCACTCAACTGCACGAGCCTGGGACACAGGAACAGGAACAGTCACACAACTGCTCGAGCCTGGGACACAGGAACAGGAGGCAGTCACTCAAACGTTCGAGACTGGGACACAGGAACAGGAGGCAGTCACTCAACTGCTCGAGACTGGGACACAGGAACAGGAGGGAGTCGCTCAACTGCTCGAGACTGGGGCACAGGAACTGGAGGGTGTCATTCCACAGCTCGAGACTGCGACAGAGGAACAGGAGGGAGTCACTCAACTGTTCGAGACTGCGACACAGGAACAGGAGGGAGTCACTCAAATGCTCTAGACTGGGACAGAGGAACAGGAGGGAGTCACTCGAATGCTCGACACTGGGACACAGGAACAGGAAGGAGTCAGGAGAAAGTGAGGTCTGCAGATGCTGGAGATCAAAGTTGAAACTTTTTTGCTGGAACAGCACAGCAGGTCAGGCAGCATCCAGGGAACAGGAGATTCCGGTTCCCTGGATGCTGCCTGACCTGCTGTGCTGTTCCAGCAATAAAGTTTCAACAAGAAGGAGTCAGTGAACTGCTCGAGACTGGGACGCAGGAACAGGAGGGAGACGCTCAAATGCTCGAGACTGGGACACAGCAACAGGAGAGAGTCATTCAACTGCTCGAGACTGGGACTCAGGTACAGGAGGGAGTCATTCAACTACTCGAGACTGGGACACAGGAAAAGGAGGCAGTCACTCTACTGCTCGAGACTGGGACACAGGAACAGGATAGAGTCAGTCAACTGCAGGAGACTGGGACACAGGAACAGGAGGGAGTAATTGAACTGCTCGAGACTGGGACACAGGAAGAGGAGGGAGTCATTCAACTACTCAAGACTGGGACAGAGGAAAAGGAGGGAGTCGTTCAACTGTTCGGGACTGGGAAACAGGAACAGGAGGGAGTCACTCAACTGCTCGAGACTGGGACACAGGGACAGGAAGCAGTCACTCAACTGCTCGAGACTGGGGCACAGGAACAGGAGGGAATCATTCGAATGTTCGAGACTGGGAGACAGGAACAGGAGGGAGTCATTCGAATGTTTGAGACTGGCAGACAGGAACAGTGGGGCGTCATTCAACTGCTCGAGACTGGGACACAGTAAGAAGAGGGAGTCACTCAACTGCTCGAGACTGGGTCACACGGACAGGAAGCAGTCACTCAACTGCAGGAAACTGGGACACAGGAACAGGGGGGAATCACACAACATGCTCAGGACTGGGACACAGTTACATGAGGCAGTCACGCAACTGCTCGAGACAGGTAAACAGGGACAGGAGGCAGTCACTCAACTGCTCGACACTGGGACACAGGAACAGGAGGGAGTCATTCAACTGTTCGAGTTTGGGACACAGGATCAGAAGGCTGTCATTCAACTGCTCGAGACTGGGACACAAAAACAGGAGGGAGTCATTCAACTCATCGAGACTGCGACGCAGGAACAGGAGGGAGTCATTCAAATGCTCGAGACAGGGACATAGGAACAGGAGGCAGTCACTCAACTGCTCGAGACTGGGACACAGGAACAGGAGGGAGACGCTCAAATGCTCGAGACTGGGACACAGCAACAGGAGAGTCATTCAACTGCTCGAGACTGGGACACAGGAACAGGAGGCAGTCACTCAACTGCTCGAGCCTGGGACTCAGGTACAGGAGGGAGTCCCTCAACTGCTCGAGACTGGGACACAGTAAGTAGAGGGAGTCATTCAACTGCTCGAGACTGGGACACAGGAACAGGAGGCAGTCACTCAACTGCTCGAGACTGCGACACAGGAACAGGAAGCAGTCACTCAACTGCAGGAGACTGGGACACTGGAACAGGAGGGAGTAATTCAACTGCTCGAGACTGGGACACAGGAACAGGAGGGAGTCATTCAACTGCTCAAGACTCAGACACAGGAACAGGAGGGAGTCGTTCAACTGTTCGAGATTGGGACCAGGAACTGGTGGGAGTCTCTCAACTGCTCAAGACTGGGGCACAGGAACAGGAGGGAGTCATTCGAATGTTCGAGACTGGGAGACAGGAACAGGAGGGAGTCACTCAACATGCTCAAGACTGGGACATATGGGCCGGAAGGAGTCATTCAACTGCTCGAGACTGGGGCACAGGAACAGGAGGGAGTCATTCGAATGTTCGAGACTGGGAGACAGGAACAGGAGGCAGTCACTCAACATGCTCGAGACTGGGACACAGGGACAGAAAGCAGTCACTCAACTGCAGGAGACTGGGACGCAAAAACAGGAGAAAGTAATACAACTGCTCAAGACTAGGACACAGGAACAGGAGGGAATCGTTCAACTGTTCGAGACTGGGACACAGGAACAGGAGGGAGTCACTCAATTGCTCCGGACTGGGACACAGATACAGGAAGCAGTTACTCAACTGCTCTAGACTGGTGCACAGCAACAGGAGGGAGTCATTGAATGTTCGAGACTGGGAGACAGGAACAGGAGGGAGTCACTCAACATGCTCAAGACTGGGACATATGGGCCGGAAGGAGTCATTCAACTGCTCGAGACTGGGGCACAGGAACAGGATGCAGTCGCTAAAATGCTCGAGCCTGGGACACAGGAACAGGAACAGTCACTTAACTGCTCGAGACTGGGACACAGGAACAGGAGGCAATCACTCAACTGCTCGAGACTGGGACACAGGAACAGGAGGGAGTCGCTCAACTGCTCGAGACTTGGGCACAGGAACAGGAGGGAGTCGCTCAAATGCTCGAGACTGGGAGACAGGAACAGGAGGGAGTCACTCAAATGGTCGAGACTGGGACACAGGAACAGGAGGGAGTCACTCAACTGCTCGAGACTGGGACACAGGAACAGGAAGGAGACGTTCAAATGCTCGAGACTGGGACACAGCAACAGGAGAGAGTCATTCAACTGCTCGAGACTGGGACTCAGGTACAGGAGGGAGTCACTCACCTGCTCGAGACGGGGACACAGGAGCAGGAGGGAGTCATTCAACTACTCGAGACTGGGACACAGGAAAAGGAGGCAGTCACTCAACTGCTCGAGACTGGGACACAGGAACAGGAGGGAGTCATTCAACTGCTCGAGACTGAGACACTGTGACAGAAGACAGTCACTCAACTGCGCGAGACTAGGACACAGGTGCAGGAGGGTGTCACACAACTGCTCGAGTCTGGGACACAGGAACAGATGGGAGTCACTCATCTGCTCGAGTCTGGGACACAGGTACAGGAGGGAGTCATTCAAATGCTCGAAACTGGGACACAGGAACAGGAGGGAGTCACTCAACTGCTCGAGACTGGGACTCAGGAACAGGAGGCAGTCACTCAATTGCTCGAGACTGGGAGACAGGAACAGGAGGGAATCATTCAACTCCTCGAATCTGGGACACAGGAACAGAAGGGAGTCATTCAACTGTTCCCGTTTGGGACACAGGAACAGAAGGCTGTCATTCAACTGCTCGAGACTGGGACACAAAAACAGGAGGGAGTCATTCAACTCATCGAGACTGCGACGCAGGAACAGGAGTAAGTCACTCAAATGCGCGAGACTGGGACACAGGAACAGGAGGTAGTCACTCAAATGCTCGAGACTGGGACACAGGAACAGGAGGGAGTCACTCAACTGCTCGAGACTGGGACACAGCAACAGGAGAGAGTCATTCAACTGTTCGAGATTGGGACACAGGAACAGGAGGCAGTCACTCAACTGCTCGAGCCTGGGACTCAGGTACAGGAGGGAGTCCCTCAATTGCTCGAAGCTGGGACACGGGAAGAAGAGGGAGTCATTCAACTACTCGAGACTGGGACACAGGAACAGGAGGCAGTCACTCAACTGCTCGAGACTGCGACACAGGAACAGGAAGCAGTCACTCAACTGCAGGAGACTGGGACACTGGAACAGGAGGGAGTAATTCAACTGCACGAGACTGGGACACAGGAACAGGAGGGAGTAATTCAACTGCTCAAGACTGGGACACAGGAAGAGGAGGGAGTCCTTCAACTGTTCGAGACTGGGACACAGGAACAGGTGGGAGTCACTCAACTGCTCGAGACTGGGGCACAGGAACAGGAGGGAGTCATTCGAATGTTCGAGACTGGGAGACAGGAACAGGAGGCAGTCACTCAGCATGCTCGAGACTGGGACACAGGGACAGAAAGCAGTCACTCAACTGCAGGAGACTGGGACACAAAACCAGGAGGGAGTAATTCAACTGCTCAAGACTGGGACACAGGACCAGGAGGGAGTCGTTCAACTGTTCGAGACTGGGGCACAGGAACAGGAGGGAGTCATTCAATTGCTCGGTACTGGGGCACAGGACAGGAAGCAGTCACTCAACTGCTCGAGACTGGTGCACAGGAACAGGTGGGAGTCATTCGAAGGTTCGAGACTGGGACCCAGGAACAGGAGGGAGTCACTCAACTGCTCGAGACTGGGACACAGTGACAGGAAGCAGTCACTCAACTGTAGGAGACTGGGGCACAGGAACAGGAGGCAGTCATTAAACTGCTCGAGACTGGGGCACAGGAACAGGAGGCAGTCACTCAACTGCTCGAGCCTGGGACACAGGAACAGGAGGCAGTCACTCAACCGCTCGAGACTGGGACACAGGAACAGGAGGCAGTCACTCAACTGCTCGAGACTGGGACACAGGAACAGGAGGGAGTCACTCAACTGCTCGAGACTGGGGCACAGGAACAGGAGGGTGTCATTCCACTGCTCGAGACTGCGACACAGGAACAGGAGGGAGTCACTCAACTGTTCGAGACTGCGACACAGGAACAGGAGGGAGTCACTTAAATGCTCTAGACTGGGACACAGGAACAGGAGGGAGTCACTCGAATGGTCGAGACTGGGACACAGGAACAGGAAGGAGTCAGTCAACTGCTCGAGACTGGGAGAGCAGGAACAGGAGGGAGACGCTCAAATGCTCGAGACTGGGACACAGCAACAGGAGAGAGTCATTCAACTGCTCGAGACTGGGACTCAGGTACAGGAGGGAGTCACTCACCTGCTCGAGACTGGGACACAGGAACAGGAGGGAGTCATTCAACTACTCGAATCTAGGACACCGGAAAAGGAGGCAGTCACTCAACTGCTCGAGACTGGGACACAGGAACAGGATAGAGTCAGTCAACTGCAGGAGACTGGGACACAGGAACAGGAGGGAGTAATTGAACTGCTCTAGACTGGGACACAGGAACAGGAGGGAGTCATTCGAATGTTCGAGACTGGGAGACAGGAACAGGAGGGAGTCACTCAACATGCTCAAGACTGGGACACAGGGACAGAAAGCTGTCACTCAACTGCAGGAGACTGGGACACAGGAACAGGAGGGAGTAATTCAACTGCTCGAGACTGGGACACCAGAAGAGGAGGGAATTATTCAACTGCTCAAGACTGGGACACAGGAACAGGAGGGAGTCGTTCAACTGTTCGAGACTGGGACACAGGAACAGGAGGGAGTCACTCAACTGCTCGAGACTGTGACACAGGGACAGGAAGCAGTCAGTCAACTGCTCGAGTCTGGGGCACAGGAACAGGAGGGAGTCATTCGAATGTTCGAGACTCGGAGACAGTAACAGGAGGGATTCATTCAAATGTTCGAGACTGGGAGACAGGAACAGGGGGGAGTCATTCAACTGCTCGAGACTGGGACACAGGAACAGGAGGGAGTCACTCAACTGCTCGAGACTGGGACACACGGACAGGAAGCAGTCACTCAACTGCAGGAAACTGGGACACAGGAACAGCGGGGAGTCACTCAACATGCTCGAGACTGGGACACAGTTACAAGAGGGAGTCATTCAACTGCTCGAGACTGGGACACAGGAACAGGAGGGAGTCATTCAACTGCTCGAGACTGGGACACAGGAACAGGAGGGAATATCTCAACTGCGCGAGACTGGGACACAGGAACAGGAGGGAGTCGTTCAACTGTTCGAGACTGGGACACAGGAACAGGTGAGAATCACTCAACTGCTCGAGTCTGGGGCACAGGAACAGGAGGCAGTCATTCGAATGTTCGAGACTGGGAGACAGGAACAGGAGGGAGTCATTCAACTGCTCGTGACTGGGACACAGGAACAGGAGGCAGTCACTCAACTGCTTGAGACTGCGACACAGAAACAGGAGGGAATCACTCAACTGCTCAAGTCTGGGACACAGGAACAGGAGGGGGTCACTCAACTGCTCGAAACTGCGACATAGTGAAATCTAGAGGCAAGTGAGTCCCGAGGATCCTGTTACGCAGGAACACCTCGAGAGAAGGGGAGTTTGCTTGGAACAAACAGAAATATATGAATAAGTTGCATTCGTGGTCCACACAATCCTGCCCCAACATTCACTAAGTCCACGGCTGATCTAATTGTGATTTCCTCATTCCATTTTACGGAGACTGTCCTCTCTGCAGCCTCTGCTCCATTTGTTGGTCATCTTGCAGACCCAATGCTTCAACAACAGTAACCATGACTCATCCAGAGGGTCGGGTCTAACCGGATGAGTCTGCATTTGAACGGTCCAATAACAGGAATGAAAACATAAAATAAAGGTATTGCCAGATGTTTAGTTCTCTCACATTCACAATCCAACTCACATAACCAGCCCAACCATTATACTTTCAGGATGGAGCACTGTGAAGATATGGCTAGCGTACTACTGAATGCATCCCAGCAATATCCAGAATGGAAATCTGTGCAGCCCACGCCAATGCTTAATATTTAATCATGGGCTAATTATCCAGCTTGGGGAGCTCTGCAGACTGCACTGGTTCATTCATATATAAACCCAGGCTGTTGCATTGTTCGGTAACACTGTGTTAGATCACTGCCCAGTGTGGGAAAACTTGCAGCCAATGTTGAAAGTGACAGGATGTGCAGCTCCCATCTATTTACAGATCCATATCTCCACTGTGCCTTGACAAGGGGTGCCGTGGATGTGAAAATCACTGCGACGTAGAGATGTAAATGCAAACAGTTTAAGTAACAATAGTTCAGATTAAGGCGAGTATCACACCAGTATTTAAAGTTGAAATACCTGAGATAATATCCAGTGAGGTTTCGTGAATGGTACAAAGCAGTTGGAAGGGGATGGTAATGTTATAGTGGTTGCACTAAAATCAACAATGTGAATTAGAGGAGCAAATATGCTGGGGGACTGGGGAGACTTGCAGGAACAATAGGGTTTTTATGATAGTTGATTTAAATTTTCCTAACATAGACTGGGGCTTCCAGATGGTTAAGAAATTAGATGGAACGTAATTTGTTAAGTGTGTTCAGCAAAGTTTCCACAATCAATATATAGAGTATCGTACTCGGGAAGGGACAAACTCGACCTACTGTTGGGAAATAGGGCAGGATAGGTGAAGGAGATAAAGTGGGGGAGAATTTTGGTAAAAGTGATCAGAGTTGTATTAATTTTAAAATAGTTATGGTAGGGACAAAATTAGTCGACAGATACAAGTTCTAAATTGGGGCAAGGCGTATGTTGTTGGAGTTACACAGGAGATTGCAGGGGATGATTGGAGTTGTTTGCTTCCAGGTAAAAGGATCTCGGGCAAGTGGGAGGGATTTAAAAGTGAGATAGCTCGAGTTCAAGGTTTCCATTTTCCTGTGAGGGTGAAGGTGATGTGAGACTGGAAGAGAGAACCCTGGATGTCAAGAGATATTGAGGCTCTGACCAGAAAAAAGGAGGTGTGGCTCATGTTCAGGCAGCTCGTATCAAGGGAATCCCTGGAGGTATACAGGGGATAGAGGAGTTTACTGAAGAAGGAAATCAGCAAGGCCATAAGGGGGTATGGGATAGTCTTGGCTGAGAAGATTAGAGTGAATCCAAATTCAGTATAGTAAAGATAAAGAGCAACTAGAGAGAATAGGATGATTTAAAATCCAAAATAGACATGCATGTGTAAAACCTCAAGAGATGGGTGAAGTCCTCAATTTCCCCTCTCTGTTTGCCATGAAGAAAGACATGAAGATCTGTGACCTTTAGGAGGTTGGTTTTCATATCTTGGTACTGTCCATATCGCAGGAGAAAGTGAGGTCTGCAGCTGCTGGAGATCAGAGCTGAAAATGTGTTGCTGGAACAGCACAGCAGGTCAGGCAGCATCCAGTTGCAATTTGGTTAGCTTGATAAAGAGTTGCTTCTGCTACCAAATAAAAGAGCTAAACCCGCCAATATGTCTCCTAAATACCTATGTGGGAAACATCAAAGGAAGCATTCACACGAGATATAGTAAATGAGGAAGGACATTCTTTAATAAGAGCTATCCAACCTAGCCAGGATATTGGAAGTGCCTCCCATCTTTGAAGGTCTTGTTTAATTTTGTCAAATAAATGGACAAAGTTCACGTTAAATAAATGATCAAAGACGGATGTAATGAATATATCAAAATTGGGAAACCCTCCCCCCTCCCCCCACACCCCCTGTGACCATTTAAAAGGAAACCAGGATTTGCCCTCATCAGGTATTTCCCCAAGACCTCCCACAGGCATGGCCTGCAACGTTGTAAAATTAATCATAGAGCCCGAAAAGGCGACAAACGAATTATTGCATTGCGTCACGTGAGCTGCCTAACTTGCGGGATTTGACAAAAACATAAGACCATCTGCATACAACATAATTTTATGTGACTTTTATCCCACTTCTGGGGCAGGATGCCACCGAATCTAAGATTGTTGCAGGGATGGGGAAGAGATCGCCCTCGTGTGCCATTTCTGCGGGTTAAAGAAGAAAATAAAATCCCTACTTTGAGGTAAATCTGCCTCCAGACATCCACCAGCTCTAGTTCTAGACCCAAATCCATTAATTGCTTACATTATAACGAGGGTATTGGGGGACCTTTGGACATTCTGTCCATCGTGGGGCCATAAGACAGTCGAAATCTCTTTCTACAATCATGTGCCATGATGCAAGATAACTGAATTTGGAAAATGTATCTACCAGGATTTTAAGAGGATGCACCGGGTGGCAATAAACATTTAAAATACTGTATTAATTCTCGTAGTTCAAGACTTTGCGGTTATGATCCTTCCATGGGTGTTAATACAATCTAGTAATTTAAATGGAAGATTCTTCCTATCCATTATGACTTTCCCCCGACTCTTAGTATTAAAAGACGAGAAATAAACCCGATCAAACCCGCCCTGCTGTAACGTCAAATGTTCCTTGTCATCAAGGTGCATCTCCTGCAATAGGACAACTCTCTCTTTTTTGAGACGAGAAAGTATATTTTTCCTCTTGACTGGCTCCCCTTAATGTTCCAGGTACACCATTTTAGCACATCATTATCCATAACACACTGCAGCAACATTTGAACTCTAGAGAATTTCATATCGAATTACACATCGCTGAGCATTAATGACAAAAGACTCAAATTAAAGCTACTGCAACTAACAAGCTCTCAAAACTTTCCAAAGCTAAAAACATAAAAGAGAACGAAACAAAATTCAAAGTGCCAATGACACTTGATAGGGTTTTTACGCACCCTTGCCTCCCCCCCACCCACCCCCGGACCGAATGGGGACGCTGACGGCCGAGGTCTCTGTTCTACAACACTGACAAAGGCCCTGCTTTTAATTGTAAAGGCCCTGCTCTTGTTTGATTTACCAAATCCAGTACCTCGCATTAATCCAAACTAAACTCCATCTGCCACCCCTCAGCCCAGTAAGTGATATTACTGCCACCTCACCTTCCCTGTTTTATTTTAAAATTCCCTCCCCCTCTCCAGGAGGCCTGCACGCTCCGGCCTTGATTTTCACAAAGACCCTGAGCTTGGTTTGCCTTCTGTGGTTAGGGGGAGGTGGGACAGATTGCTGACACAGTCAGTGGGGAGGCGAGGCTGGACAGTAATCAGCGGCCTGGTATCATTTCATGGTTTTAAGAAGAAGGCAGTCACACGTGAGAGTTGGGTAATACTGATCGGTGCTTATGGTCTTTTTCCGTCTCTGGTGTTCAGTAATGAAAATCTATTCGAGACCCTTCATTGTGCAGAGTGTGTCTGCAGGACTTCTTTCCCTAATATTGCAGACTACAGATAATAGCGATTAAAGCTGTTCATAGTTAACTTCGCCGGCACAGCACGTACACTCAACAAAGTAAAAACAATGACTGTAGATGCTGGAAACCAGATTCTGGATTCATGGTACTGGAAGAGCACAGCAGTTCAGGCAGCATCCAAGAAGCAGTAAAATCGACGTTTCGGGCAAAAGCCCTTCATTAGGAAGGGCTTTTGCCTGAAACGTCGATTTTACTGCTCCTCGGATGCTGCCTGATCTGCTGTGCTCTTCCAGCACCACTCATCCCGTATACTCAACTTCCTACAGTTGAGACAAATATTTTGCCTTTGTTTAACAATAGAAAGTTTTTTTGTCTAATTCAGTAAAGGTAACCTGATTATAATAAATCCACACCGAGCTGAAAGCTGACACTTTAAATATGACCGAAAATCTGGACATAGTAGTGTCGTGGGTAATGTCCCTGCCTCTGAGCCAGAGGTATGGATTTGATTCCTGAACATGCGTGGTGGTGTTCCAAGCTCTGGACTAGAAGTTCTGGATTCAAGTCCTACCTGTTGCAGAGGTATGTCCCAGCATATCAGAACAGGCTGATGAACAAACACACGGGAGAATAATGTTACAGCTTTATGGTTATTGCCCAGTGATGCTCGTGTCCCTACCTCTGGGCACAAAGGTCTGGGTGCAAATCCCACAGAAGTGTTTCATAACACGCCTGAACAAACTAATTAAAACCGATTTAGAATTGTGGCTTGATGGAGAAGGAAGAGGTGTCAGTATTGCATTTCAGAATTTAAGCCCAGGATGATTTAAAGCACAGCCATCCGTGTTGATTGGAGTCATATTTTGCAGCAGTAAAGGGTTATAAAATCAAAATGATTATGGTTAGGGTGAGTAGTCAGGTTTTTCCCCAGATTGGGGCTAACAAACCTAGAGGGCATTGGTTGAAATTGAGAGGGGAAAGGTTTGAACGAGCGCACGAGCACCATTTCACACAGAGGGTGGTGTACGTCTGGAATGAGCTGCCAGAGGAAGTGGTGGAGGCTGGTACAAATACAGCATGTAAAAGGCATCTGGATGCTGACAGACCTGCCGAGCTTTTCCAGCAATTTCTGTATTTGTTGCAAAATGCATTCATTTTAACACAATATTCTGAATACATTAAACATTTTATTTTCTAATGATGCAGCGACATATAAACATATCTTCAAATCGACCGAGACAATTTTCTGCTGAGGATATGGCACTGTGTATGACAGCAACAATGATGCACCTACATGGAACAGGGAATGTGATGGAGACATAGTTTGGAGAATGTACAAGGAGACCTCACATGTTTGGGAGAGGATGACATTACTGTGTGATTCAGCTCAGAGAGAGAGAACATGTAATCTGCCTGATTACACTCTCTCTCCTTCATTATTCCTCATGACAGCAATGTGTGCCTGCTAAAACAAAAAATCTACAGTCATTGTTACCATTCTTGTTTTTATAGAATCCCTACAGTGTGCAAACAGGCCCTTCGGCACAAAACGTCCATACCAACCTTCTCAGGCTTGCTCCCTGACATTTACGCCGACCGATGCACCGAACCGAGAAACCCCTGAACACTTTGGACAAATTATCATGACCAATCCATCTAACCAGCACAGCTTTGGACTGTGGAAGGAAACTGGAGCAACCATTAGAAGGGGAGAATGTGCAACCTCTGCACAAGTAGTCACCCGAGTCTGGAACTGAACGCAAGGCCCTGGTGCTGTGAGGCAGCAGTGCTAACAACTGAGCCACTGTGATACCCTTGGGCGATCTTTGGCCAGAATTCATGGGAATCTCTTCACTGCCTTATACAAAGGGAATTCAGCCAAATCCAAATGTTCCAGGATGAAGCCCCATTGCTAACAGCTTGTATGAGTCGAATGCCTTCAGAAGCAGAATAACATTTTGAACAATCTCTCTGGATCATAAAGGTGCTATTTGAGCAGATTAAAAAAAAACTTGCCTGACTTGTTGCTAAAACTGACATTGACCCACTCTGAGACCGATATCATCGGACATATCACCAACCTGGTTACATTTGACATGTGTTGTGAGCAGTGGAGCATTGGGAATGGAAAAGGTAGCAGTGACCCCAAAAGTCGGGGAACTATAGACCGGTGAGCCTGATGTCAGTGGTGGGGAAGTTGTTGTAGGGGATACTGAGGGACAGGATTTACATACATGTTTATGTCGAAACGTCGATGCTCCTGCTCCTTGGATGCTGCCTGACCTGCTGTGTCTTTCCAGCAACACATTTTCAGCTCAAACATTTGGGAAGGCAAGGGCTGATCGGGGTTGTCAACGTGGCTTTCTGCATGGGAAATCATGTCTCATTAATTTGATTGAGTTTTATGAAGAGGTGACAAAGAAGATTGATGAAGGCAGTTTGGTAGACATTGTCTACATGGACCTCAATAAGGTGTTCACAACATTCCGATTGGTAGGCAGATTAGTAAGGTTCGGTCACACGAGATACAGAGGAAGCTAGTCACAATTGGCTTGAAGGAAGAGGGATATTTTTCAGACTGGAGGCTTGTGAGCAGCATAAATGATGATAATTGCATTTCATCATTTATGTAAATGATTTAGATGTGCATATTGGGGCCAGAGTTAGGAAGGTTACAGATTATATCAGAAAGGTGGTGTAGTAGATTATCTCAGAGTACAACGAGATCACAATTAGATGGGACAAAGGGACAAGGAGTGACAGATGTAGTTACATTTAGATAAATACGAAGTTTTGCATTTTGGGAAGGCAAATCAGGGCAGAAATTATACACTTAATTATAAGGTCCTGGGGCGTGTTGTCGATCAAAGGGACATAGGGCTGCAGGTACATAGTTCCTTGAAAGTGGAGTCGCAGGTAGACAGAGTGGTGCTGACCACATTTGGCACATTTGCCTTAATCAGTCAGAGCATTGAGTATAGGAGTTGTGGTGGCATGTTGCCTCTGTTCAGGATGTTGGTGAGGCCACTTTAAGAAAACTGCGTACAGTTGCAGAACTGGAGGTTTGAGCTTCAGGGAAAGGTTGATTAGGTTGAGGTGTTTCCCCCTGGAGTGTCAGAGGCTGAAGGGTGACATTATAGAGATTTATAGAATCATTAGAGGCATGGATATTCTGAACAGCCATGTTCTGCTCCCCAAGATAGGGGGGGTTCAGAACAAGAGGGCATAGTGTGAAAATGAGAGGGCTAATAATTTAGAATGGACCTGAAGATAAATGTTTCACACAGAGAGTGGTGTGTGCACAGAAAGTTTTGTCAGAGGAAGTGGTGAAGGCGGCTACAATCGCACATTTAAATTGTATCTGAAAGAGGAGGGATATTGGCCAAATGCTGGCAAATGAGACTAGGTCATATTTGATATCTGACCGGAATGAACAGGTTGGACTAACGGGTCTGTTTCCGTTCTACATGACTGTCAGATTCTATAAGAGGGATGTCGAAATATTCTGAAAGGACCTTTCAAGTGGGAATTCTCTTCACTGGAAGTTTATCCTGCCTCTATGTTCATATGGATTGAAAGCTGTTTAATTAAATATTTGACAGGGAAGTGAGTCACGTGTAATAGTGTACAGACAGGAAAGTGGGGCTGTGTCCACAATATTAGTGCCTTGTGGAGAAGGCTCAACATATCTAATGTCCCACTCCTGCTCCTCAGTCCCATGTTTCTGTATTCCATCCAGTCCGCATACCTGCTAGATAGGAGAGGTTGGAGGCCACTTACTCCTATAACCTGTTGCACAGAAACAGAGGAGACCATTCAGACTCTCAAGACTGTCACACACGCTTTGAAGTGATTTGGGAAATGCAATTGGAAAATCCAGGCTGGGTATGAAAGAGGCCCCCCATCTCTCTTCACAGAGCTTCCCCTCTCTGCAACTTGTGCTTCATTTGTTGGTCATGTTTAGACCCAGATTCACTGAGAATACAGCCGCCATATCTCACCCAGAGATGGCTCACAAAATCCTCCGGTCTCCCTGCCTGCAACATTCCATAACAGACATTCATGAAAATAACACCCACTAACTTTCCAAAAACAGAATGTGAGAACATCAGACACAGGAACAGGTCGTTCACTCCCCAAGCCTGCTTTGCCCTTCACTAAGATCATGACTGATCTGCTCTCTGTTTCAAATCCACTTTCATTCCCAATTCATCATTGCCCTCAACTCTCTGACAGATCAATATCCATCTACCTCCTCTTCAAATATGTTCAGTCATCTTGATCCCCAACACTCTTGAGAAGAGAAATCCTGACATTCAATCCCATCTGTTTGAAGAAAACACTTGCTGCTCCTATATCATGGCTTATTGATGTGAACAAAAGAGGTTGAGACAAGGGTTCAGGTAAAAATGACTGGCCCTGATATCAAGGCAGTGGTTGACGTGTGCTGACATCAAGGAGCTTAACAAAACTGGACTTAATGGGAATCAGAGTAAACTCTCCGGTGTTTGGAGTCAAACATGGCACAAAGGAAGATGTTCATCATCTCAGTCCTGGGTCAGCTCTGTGGGAGATCCTCAGGGTAGCTTACTCTTCACAAACAGCTTCAGCTGCTTCATCAATGTCTCCCCTCCCCACCCTCCCCACCATAAGATCAGAAGTGGGGATGGTCACTGAAGCTTCCACAATGTTCAGAACATTTTATCCCCCGTCAGCTCCTGAACTAGTCTGTGTCCATGTGCAGCAAGACCCAGACTCCATTAAGACTTGTGCTGTTAAATGGTCCGTAACATTCATCTACCAGCACTGTCTGACACTGCACATTGCCACAGTAAAACAAGAGTTCATTTCACAGGAATATGAGGAAGCCATTCAGCCCATTGACACTATTGGAGAAGAACAGGGACAGCCGATTCAGTGCCTCTAGCCTATTACTCAGGAAGAGAAGGAGTCTAGTGTGATGGACGACACGAGAGCCCCTCGAAAATATTGGAAGGCGGTAACCCAGTCTCTAATTTTTAAATTTATTTTAATGGAAATGTAAACTGTCTGTCCCAAATGCAATGTGACAGTTCAAACTACTCGGTGTGAAGCTAAACACTATTTATTGAAACACGAAAGTTAAAATGAAAGCAAAGAAAGAGGAATTTAGAAAAACGTAATTCTATTGGACAAGTTAACAGAATAACAAATCTAGGAACTATGACGAATGAACTGTTCCAGTATAGGAAAATCCCTTAAACACAGCCCCTGGCAGAAAGGAATATTCAGACACAGATTGTCACAAACATTTCTCCAATCCAGGAATTAAAAACAGCACCAAGAGAAAATTCAGAGAGAGTAGCAACCAGGAGATAGTCAGTGAAGCTTCCAACTCTGTGGGGACCCCAATAGTTTCTGAAGCTACTGAGAAACCAAAACCCAGAGATCGTAATTTGTCAGAGCTGGTCACACCCATTCAGGCTGCACTAAAATAAACACACGGTCTCTCTTGCTGTTTACTCAAGTGGTCTTAACTAGCCAGCTTGGTAATGATCATACAATCTGTCTCTTAACAGAAACCA
Organism: Chiloscyllium plagiosum; assembly: GCF_037043375.1. Taxonomy (NCBI): domain Eukaryota; kingdom Metazoa; phylum Chordata; class Chondrichthyes; order Orectolobiformes; family Hemiscylliidae; genus Chiloscyllium; species Chiloscyllium plagiosum. Next base: position 28,431,201 of record NW_028270184.1, on the reverse strand, counting down.
GGACAAAATGACCTCTTAAAACTGCATCATCATCACACTTGTCAGCACTTCGAACTGTCAAGCAGGAACCAGGGGTAACCCAATCCGGCCCTTGGCCCTGTCCAATCGGATGAGGAAGAAGCCATTCAGTCCCTTGGGTCACTTACACAGCAATGGGATGAGGCTATTCAGCCCCTTGAGTCACTTTCACAGGAACAGTAAGAGGCCATTTTGGTTTCTCAGTAGCTTCAGAAACTATTGGGGTCCCCACAGAGTTGGAAGCTTCACTGACTATCTCCTGGTTGCTACTCTCTCTGAATTTTCTCTTGGTGCTGTTTTTAATCCATGGAGTCAACCTTCCATGCCCAAAGTAATGTCCCAACAACGTCACCCCTGCCTTCGCGAATTCTGTTTTCACTAAGTTTATGACCAAGTTTGCTTCTTGTAATCGTTCAAAATGCTCTGACTTTTGAGGTTTCAATCACTTGTTAAAGATCACAACATCATACAAATAAGCTGCACAATTTCTTCATCTGGCCACAACTCTGTTCCTGAGTCTTAAATGTGTCTGGAGCATTATGCATTCACATGACATTCGATAACTTTTTTTGTCATATCCGGTATCTTTATCAGATAGTTTAACCAACTCAACAAGTTTGTTAACTTGAAAGGGACCAGTAAACCTGGCTTTGAAGGGGTTTCCTACCACTGGTGGCAATACTAATACGTCATCACCATGGGAAATTGTTAAAGTTTCAGAGTTTGTATCTGCCACCTGCTTCACTCTATGCTGTGCCCTCTTCAGGTGCTGTTTAGTAACTCACCTACTCCATCTTATTTCTCGCTCACCTTCGATACATAATCCAACTGTAAGATCACTGACTTAGGTCCTGCCAATTTATATTTAATTAATTTCAAAAGGCCTCTCACTTTATGTACGGATATTAACTCAAAGGGTATAAACTGAGTAGATTTATTTGGGGCATCTCTAATGGCAAACCATATAATGGGATGCCTTTATTCCAATCATTCGGGTAATTCTGACAGTACGCTGTTAATATTGTCTTCAGCATCTGATGCCAACTTTCCAAGACTCCCTGGGATTCGGTTTTGGAATGCACTTGATTTAAACTGCTGTATGCCGAAGCTATCCATGACGCCCTTAAACAACTGTGCGGTAAAATGAGACCCTTGGTCTGACTGAATCACACTGTGTAGCCCACAGTGAGTAAAGAAAGCTACTTACCCCTCCACCTCCCTTTTTGCCTTAACATCCCCTAATGGAATTATCCCTGGAAATCGAGTAGACACATCCATTATGATTAGCAGATATTGCTTTCCACTTTTATTTTAGAAAGGAGAACTCCACAATTAATGATAACCCACGTGAAAGGCTTCTTCGAATACAGGAATTGGCAACAAAGGTGCTGGTTTTATAACTGCCTGTGACCTACCTACCATTTGGCATGTATGACATGTACAACAAAAATTAGCCACGTCCTTGTGCATTCCAGCCACTAGAAATGCTTTACCCTGAGTCTTCCGTGCATCAACGCCTTTGGCTTTTTCTTTCGGTTTTCCTTCCTGTTGTTACGTATGACAGTGGGATCTCATTACTACATAGTCTGGAAAAATCCCTGGGTATTTTTCTTTTAATTTCCCAGTTCCGTAGTTTTACTTTGACTTCTCCACCACAAGGGGTGCCTCTCCCACATTGAATCCTGCTAAATCATTCCCAAGAACAAACTGTATTCCTGAAACTGACACCCTGTCACTCACTCTCACTGTTACTTCCCCAACCTTGATTTGGCACTCCAACATAATGTTACACAAGGGAATGCTTACTTTCTGTCCCCATTCCACAAATTATCACGCTGTTGAGTAACATGTCAGAAAGAGTGAAAATACTTCCATCTCTTACTATTAGAGGCTGAGGGACAGTGCGGACTGCAGATGCTGGAGATCAGAGTTGAAAGATGTGGGGCTGGAAAAGCACAGCAGGCTGGCAGCATCCGAGGGGCAGGAGAGTTGACGTTTCAGGTATACGTCCTTCATCAGGAAAGTGGGGGGTAATGGAGGGGGAAAGCGACTGAGAATTAAATAGGAGGGTGGGGCTGGAGCTGAGTGGAAGGGAGCTTGGAAGGCGATCAGTAGATGCAGGTCATGTCTGATGGTGAAAGGTCAGAGAGGAGGGTGAAGTGGATAGGTGGTAGGACAGCTGGAACCCTCAAACTATACAGCATCAACGTTGACTTCACCAATTTCCAAATCACCCCATCCCCAGCCTCAACGCAGATCCAACCGTTCAACTTAGCTCTGCACTCTTGAACTGTGCTAACTGTCCATCTTCCTTCCCACCTATCCACTCCACCCTCGCCTCCAACATATCGCAATCACTCCCACCTACATCTTCCCAACGTCCTTTCAGTGGCCCTCCCGCCAGCCCAGCTCCTACCCTCGTATTTATCTATCAGCCCTCTTGTCTCCCCGCCACATTCCTGACGATAGGTTTATGCCTGATATGTCGATTGTCCTGCTCTCCGATTGCTGCCTGATCTGTTGTGCCTTTCCAGCCCCTTACTTCTCAACTATTAGAGACTGAGCAGATCCCGTATCTTGGAAAATTATGACTTCTTGTCCTCCCCCGACATCCCGGTTTTCCTTATTAAGGTTTATCTACGGATGCGAATTATTTATAGAGATCGGGCACTGACTCCATACACAGCCCCTGCCTAGGCTGTGCACTCTCCTGCAGCTCCTTTGCTCTACTTAGGGTCTCCTTTACCAGGTTCACCAATGCCACTGGCTTAAACCCCTTTATAACATCTTTTCCCAAAGTGTCTTCCTTGAATGCCTAGCACTGTGTGTCCCAGCTTACTGCAGTGAAAACAACATTTCCCAGGCCCTTCTTAAACCATCGGCACTGTTATTTTTATGTGTTCCACTACGTTATTGTGAGAACACCTGAGGCCTTTCACTTCCTTTCAACTCCTTGGACTTGTTTTTTCACCTGTGGTAAACTATTCGCAGTGTGCTTTTCTCTTTTTTGTAGTGTAGGATCCCCCCATCTCCCAATTTCTATCCCTCACAGGATGAAAATCCTCCCAGAAGCTAAATTTCATCTCATTCACCAATGCATACTCACCTGCCATTTCTGCCGTGCTTCTCACTTCTTGAACTTTCTGTTCATTCACATGAATTCTTACCACCTATGGACGTGAGTCTTTAAACTCCTCCAGCAGAATAATCTCCCTTCGAGCCTCGCAGGTCTTATCCATTTTTATGGCCTGCACCCTTCTATCAAAATGACTTTGTTTAATTCTTTCAAACTCAATATAAGTCTGACCTGTTTCTGTCTCTATATTTCTGAACCGCTGTCTATATTCTTCTAGTTGCAATTCAGAAGCATTCAAAATAGCCTGTTTGACATCTGCATAATCTCTTGCTCCCTCATGTGATAGCACTGCACATAGCTCTCAAGCTGTGCCAACCATCTTAGTCTGAACTAGCATTACCCACAGGTTCACTGGACATGCCATGTGCCAAGCAATTTCGCAAATGAAATAAAAAGGTTTTGGCATTTTTCTCACCGAAATATGGCAATGTATTAACACAGTTGTACACATCCCTACATTCTCCCTTCATCTTCATTCTGCTAATTTAACTTTCTTATCTCATTCCAAACTTCTGAATTTCAAATTCTCCCTCTCTTCCTTTTTCCTCTCTTTCTCTTTCTCTATCTTCTCTCTCTTTCAGTCTCTCTCTTTATCTTCTAACTGCAGTTGTCATTTTTGCAATTCAAGTTTTTTCGAACTCGACTGCAGTTGCCTACTTCTCTGATACATCAAAGTGCTTGACCAACTCCATTATGATGACAGCTTTCCTTTTGTCTTTGGTGAAACCCAATTCTAATCTACATGTTAATTCTAAAAGTATGCCCTTCCTTTGTCTTTCTACACTTTCTTGGCAAATTTGGGTTCCATCTTCAAACCTCAGAACCTTTTTAGTAATATTAAAAGCCATTTATTTTAAATTAACCAACCACAAGGAAACAAAATTAAATGAATTTTCTCACCTGTTTTATTTGAAGATCTAGGTCACTAACTGCCAAGTGATGGAATCTGCTGGGACCTTTTGTACCCCAAATCTGTTCAAATCCGATACGACAAGCCCTTAAACTGTTATGATGTCGATGTTAAACCCCTCTATTAATTAAACCACACACCCAGAAAAGCTCACCTCACCTCGTACTCTGTTAAAACATGAGTGACAAAGTAGTCGCAAATTCCACGATTAAGAGAAAAATAACAATTTATAAGTATGTATGTTAACTCGCTGAGCTTGAAGGTTTGTTTTCAGATGTTTCGTCACCATGACTGGGTGACATCATCAGTGAGAGTCTCTGGTGACGCACTGGTGGTATGTCGTGACTTTCTATTTCTAGTTTTTGGTTTCTTCAGTTGCGTGATGTCATTTCCAGTTTTTTTGTTCAAGGGAAGGTAGATGGGATCTAAATTGATGTGTTTATTGATGTACTTCTGGCTAGAATGCCATGCTTCTAAGAACTTTCGTGCGTGGCTTTGTCCTAGGAAGTGTGTGTTGTCACAGTCAACGTGGTGTCCTTCTTTTTCTGCATGTATGGAAACTAGTGATAGTGGGTCATGTCTTTTGGTAGCTAGCTGGTGTTCATATATCCTGCTAGCACGAGAATAGGACAGTCTGAAATGGAGGAAAAATAATTTTTTATACACTGTTTAATCAGTGTGTGTTCAGATAAGGAAGATTGTTCATATGTGTCCAACACATTCTGAATGAACAACGGAGACACAGTTAACGAAAAATGATGCACACGATGTATAACATTTATAAAGCATTAAAACATTATTTGATCCTCATCTGAAGTGATACCTTCCCTTTCTGTCAACGTTACCCCCTTTTCTGGGATTCCCAAATCTACTCTCTCATTCTTATCAGGATGTGTGTTATAAATTCTTGCTTCTCATGTCCCAACCTATTTCAGTTAATCCCCTTTCTACCAGGAATTAGATATGTTGGCCTGCTGGGTTCTTTCCAAAGCTAGTGTCTGTCATATTGTTGGAGAGAAAAGTTATGGCATCAGACCCAGCATTTGAACATATTGCTCTGATGTAGATTCACTGTACAAAGGACCACTGCACACAGGAATTGCCAAAATATTTAGGGAAGTATATCTACTTCTTTCGATAATATAGTTTTCTCATTTTCCACATTTCCATGTCTATTTCCTCTCTCTCTCTCTCTCATTCTCCCTTTGTATCTAGTTAAGAAATCCCTCAGTCATTCTTCGTGGCCCATCTCTCGAAACTCCTTCTTTCAGTTTATACGCAATGTTTTCTTCAAGATGTAATGTGGTTATAATTAAGCAATGTAACTGCAAAGACATGTGGGAGGAGCTGGCCAGAGTTAATTGGAAGGGGAGCTGAGCAGGAAAGACCATGGAGCAGCAATAGCAGAAGTTTGTGGGAATAATTCGAAAGATAATACCAGAAATGCAACCCCAAGAAGATGAAACATACTCATGGGAGGACAGGGCAGCCATGATTTACAAGGCATCAAACCAAAGGAGAAAATATACAATGTGGTGAAGATGATTGGGAATTCAGAGAATTAATTGGCTCTGAAACTAGGTAAGGCATCACTGACACTACAGAGCTCTTAATCATGATAAGGGAGAGAAACAGAGGAAACACATTTATTTCAAACACTGAAGATGGTATTTCGCGAGGAAAAAGATTCAGGTGAATTAAACATTTGAGTTAATATCAAGTAAATGCTTTTGCGGAATGTGTCAGATTGGAAGCAAGACCCGGGGAGACAGACCCTCAGCAGAATGAGAGTTTGAAAATGGAAGCATTTCCACATCAGAAACCAGGTTAGGTCACTGAGTGCAAGTCTGATGGGTGAATGGGTCTCAGTGAGAATTGGGGAACAGACAGCAGAATTGCATTGCAGATATTGCAGCTCGAAACTGCGTATTCATGCAGTGCTGTAGACCACAGCAGCAGGAGAAGCAGAACAGCCTTCAACCACAACCTGTAACTTTTTGCCAGGATGACACCTCAGTTTGCCATTACAATCAACACCATCCATAGCTCAGTGACGAGTGTGGGTGAACATGTCAGAGTCAGAATCACGTGAACCTTAACCTGATGCTAACTCATTAAAGCTACCAGACTTTACCAACAGATCTGAACGAAGCCCTGCAGTCCTGCCACATTCAGGCATAAATGGTGATGGACGATTAAACAAATTACTGGAGGAGAGGGTTCCACAAACATCCCCATCCTAAAAAATGGAACAGACCTGCACATCAGTGTAAAAGAGAAGGATGTTTTATCTGCACCATCCTCGGCCAGAAGTGTTGAGTCGATGATACACCTCACCCTCATCATGATGCCCACAAAATCACAGATGCCAGTTTCAACTAAGTCGATTTGCTGCATGTGGGAGGAAGAAACAGTTGAACACAATAGATACGACAAAGGCAATGTGTCCTGACCCCATTCCTGCAACAGGACTGAAGCCTTATGCTAAACAACAAGCCGTGTCCCTGAGGAATCTGTTTCAGTCCACCTCCAACTGTAACATCTCCCTGGTAATGTGGATAATTACTCAGCTATGTCCAGTCCCTTAAGAGGGGAATAATTACAATCTGACCAATTATCACCACCTCAGTCCCATCACGGCAATCAAATCGATGGGAGTTCTTTTTGACAGAGATGCCAAGCAGCACAGAAACAACCTGCTCAGTGTGGTTTACAATAGGTCCCCATATGGAGATGGTGTTGTGGAAATGTCACTGGATTACTAATCCAGACCAGGCTAATGCTCCAGCAGCGGGTGCAAGTTATAAACAATTAATGAAATATCGAGATCTAATATCTGGGATCAGTAATAGTGACCTTGAAGCCAATATGGATTGTCAACAGAATTTCCTTCTCCAATGTACTTTTCGGAAGTGAATCTCCCATGATTTCCTGGGCTGGGTTAAAAGTGACTCCAAACACCCTGACATGTGATAAACATTTCAATGGTCTCTGAAATGGCCAAGCAAAGCATTCATTTGTATCTAACTACTCAGAGCTCTGAAAGGATGAAACCGGACAGAACACCCGGCCTCAGCATCAGTTTCGGAAAAGGGAATGGGAACACAATCCTGTCGACCCCGCAGAGACCTTCTTCCTAACATCTGAGAGCTTTTGACAACATTTACAGAGCTTTCACACAGACTGCACAGAAACAGCGGGAAAGGAGTAGATCATGCAACGCATTGAGCCTCCCCCATTGGAAAACTATAAAATAGGAGGTGCAGTAGTATGTTTGGTCCATCGAGTTTGCTACCCAACTCAATGAAATGATGGTTGGCCCTTTATTTCCACGCCGTATTCCTGCTCTCCCACCATCCCTTTACTGTCTCTAAATCCTTATTTATAATCAGTGTTTTGGTTTCCAGGTGCGAGCGAATTCCCCATGTTCACCAGTCAGTGAGTGCAGACATTTATTCTCATCTCAATGCAGAGTGACCTGCTTGTACCTAATACTGTGGCCCCTTGCTTTCGACGTCCCAGCCAGGGGAATTATCATCTCTGCTTTCAATCTGTCTCACCCTGTCAGAGCTTTATACATTTCATTGAGATCTCCACTCATTTTCCTAAACCCCATGGAATACTGGCCCAGTCACCCCAAACTCTGCTCCCAAAACAAGCCCGTCATCCCAGAGACCAGATTGCTCATCCTTCACTGCTCTCTATCAATGTCAGGTTTGTCCTTTATTAGGTAAGGACACCAAACCTGCACACAATACTGCACAATGTTCGAGATGGGATCTCTCCAAGGATCTGTACAGCTGCAGTAAGACATCTTTTCTCCTGCACTCACATCCCCCTGAAATGAAGATCAACACACCATTTATCTTCCTCACTGCCTTCTGTTTCTGAAATATTGCTTTCAGTGACTGGTGTACAAGGAGATCCAGATCTTTTTCAATGTTACAGCTCCCCAATTGGCGGGTCCATGTGAACTGGTCAGCGTAACAATGCCAAGTCCAGTATTGACTTCTGTTTGTCGAAATCACTGCGCTGCAGGGACCTCAGAGGTTAATGCAGAAGGAAATAACAAAAAGGAGCATACTCCCCTTTGTGGATTAACATGTTTCCACCAAACCTTTTCAAATGGTCGGCTGCCAATTTATTGTTTCCACCAAAGGGCACACTGTCACCTCTATCCACATTGTTCTCCATCTGTCACGTATCTACCCATTCACTCCACTTTTCTTAGTCTTCTCGGTGCTTTTTTACATCCTCCTCACCCACTCACAATCTCACATCCGTTAGTGCTGTCGGCAGGCTGGGATATATTGTATCTGATTCCAGCAACCCAATGTTTAAAGGGCATTATGAACAGCTGGGCCCCAAGCATCGATCCCTGGGACACCTCAGCAACCTTTCTCTGTTAATTTCTATTTTTTTTATTTCGTGAATCTGGGTGTCACTGGCTGGGCCAGCATTTATTGCCTGTCCCTAGTTGCCCTTGAGAAGGTGGTAGCCAGCTGCCTTGTTGAACGCTGCAGTCCACCTGATATGGTTGACCTCCAATGCCATTATGGAGGGAATTCCAGGATTCTGATCCAGTGACTGTGAAGGAGCGATGATATATTTCCAAGTCAGAATGGTGAATGGCTTGGAGGGGAACCTAAAGATAATGGTTTTTCCATACATCTGCAGCCTTCTAGATAGACGTAGTCGAGATTGGGAAGATGTTCTCTGAGGATCTTTGGTGAATCATTTCATTGCAGCATGTAGATAGTAAAACACTGCTGCTGCTGCTGCTGACTGTTGATGGTGGAGCATTGTGGGTGAAGGGACAGTCAAACTGGCTGCTTTGTCCTGGACGGTATAAAGCTTTTTGAGTGTTGTTGGGGCAGCACTCATCCAGGCAAATTGGGAGTCTTCTATTACACTTCTGACTTATGCATTGTCGATGATGGACAGACTTTTGGAATCAGGATGTGAGTTACTCGCCGCAGTATTCCTAGCTTCTGACCTGCTGTTGTAGTTACTGTGTTTATGTGGCGAGACCAGTGGGTTTCTCAGCAATGATTACCCACCAGGACTTTGATACTGGGGGATTCAGTGAGAGTAACACCATTGCATGCCAAGGGGCAGGTTAGATTGTATTTTATTGGTGATGGTCATGGTCTGGCATTCGTGTGGCCTGAATATTACACGCCACGTGTCAGCCTGGATACTGTCCAGATCTTGTCGACTTGAACATGGACTGCTTCAGTATCTGAGGAGCCACAAATGTTGCAGAATATTGTACAATCATTAGCGAACATCCCGACTTCTGACCTTCAATTGGAGGGAAGGTCATTGATGAAGCAGCCCTGAAGAAGTTTTTGGCCACTGCGCGAGGGACTCCTACAGACTTGGAGCTGAGTTGACTGACCTTCATCAACCACGACCATCTTCCTACGTGTCAGGTATGATTCTAACCAGCGGGGAGTTTGCCCCTGATTCCCATTGATTGCAGTTTTGCTGAGGCCCCTTAATGCCATACTTGTTAGAAGGCAGCCTCGTTTTAAAGGATTGTCACTCTCACCCCACCTCTGGCATTCAGCTCTTTTGTCCATGTTTGAACCACTGTAATGAGGTCAGGAGCTGGGTGGCTCTGGTGGACCCTTAACTGGGCATCATTGACCAGGGTATGGCTGAGCACGTGCTGCTTAAAAGCAGTGAGACCTTCCACCACTTTACTGATGATCGAGAGTAGACTGACAGAGTGGGAATACCATCATCTTTAGGTTCCCCTCCAAGCCATTCACCATCCTGACTTGGAAATATATTTGCTTTTTATAAACAGGAGATGCTTGGGGTAATTTTCCACATAATCGGTGAAAGCCATTGTTGTCACTGTATTGAAGCAGTTTGGCTTGGGTAGTGGCAAGTTATGGAGCACAACTTTTCAGTATTATTGCCAGAATGTTGTCAGAGTATGGACTCTTTGGAGTATCCAGTATCTCCAACGGTTTCTGGATATCCCGTGGACTGAATCGAATTGGTTGGTGACTGGTAACTGATTCACTGAGGACCACTGGAGGAGGTGAAGATTGTTGCGAATGCATCAGCCTTATCTTATACACTGAAGTGGTGGGCTTTTCCATGATGGAGGAAGGGGTTATTTGTGGAATCTCTTCCTCCAGTGAATTGCTTAATTGTTTAATTGTTTAATTGACCCAACTGTTTCTCAACTGGATGTGGAAGGACTGCAGAGCTTATATCTGATCCTTTGCTTGTGGGATCACTTAGCCCTGTCTCTCACTTACTGCTTAAGCTGTTTGGCACACACGTTGTCCTGTTTGGTGGCTTCAACAGGCTGACACCTCATTTTCAGGTGTGCCCAGTGCTGCTCCTGCCATCCTACACACTCGGTTTACCAAGGTTGATCCTCTGGATTGAGAGTAATTGTTGTGTGGGGGATATACCAGGCCATGTGGTTGTGTGGGTGTACAATTTTGCTCCTATAGATGAACCATAGCACCTTATGGACACCCAGACTTGAGCTGCTAGATCTGTTCGAAGTCTGTCCTATTTAGCACAGTGATAGTGCCACCCAGATTGGTGGAGGATATTCTCAATGTGCAAGTGTGACTTTGTCTCCACAATGACTATGCGGTGGCCACTCTTACCGATACTGTCATGGACAGATACTTCTGCAACTGGCAGATTCGTGAGGCTGTGGTCAATACGTATTTTCCTCTTGTTGGTTCCTTCACCACCTGCTGCAGAACCAGTCTAGCAGTTATATCCTTCAGGACCCGGCCAGCTCGATCAGTAATGCTGTAGCTGAGATACTCTTGGAAATGGACATTGAAATCCGCTACCCAGAGTACATCTTGCGTCCGTGCTACCCTCAGAGCTTCCTCCAAGTGTTGGTCAGCATGGAGGAGTACTGATTCATCAGTTTAAAGAGGCTGGTACATGGTAATCAGCAGGAGTCATCCTTTCCCATGTGCAAACCCATGCCATGAAACTTCATGGGATGCGGAGTCAAGTGCAATTCCCTTCCAACTGTATCCCAATATGCCGACACTTCTGCTGTGTCTGTCCTGCTGATGAGACAGAAAATATCTGGGGAAGGTAATGGGGAATCTTGGACATAGGCTGAAATGGATCATCCACTCAGCACTTCTGACTGAAGATTGTTGCGAATGAATCAGCCTTATCTTATACACTGATTTGATGGGCTCTTCCATCATGGAGGAAGGGGCTATTTGTGGAATCTCTTCCTCCAGTGAATTGTTTAATTGTCCCCAAAGTTTCTTGACTAAATGTGGAAGGACTTATACCTTACAGAATCATACCTTACAGACAATGTCAGGCTGTTGCTTGACGAGTCTGTTTATTTCTATTCACTGTTTCCTGCCAACTGTCCAATTCTAGAAACATATCCATATATTAGCCCCAATCCACTCAGATTTGATTTTGCAAACTGGGCTTGGAGCTTTACCAAAACTTTTCTAAAAATCAAAATGCTTTATATCCATTGCTTCTCTTTCATTTGTCGCCCAGTCTGTTTCTCAAACATAATTCCCATTTCATAAATCTATGTTCGTGTTGTCTATGATCATTACTTTCAACCCCAATAATTTCTCCTAAACCATTTACTTACTATGTTCTATGTTCTGTGTACTCTATCATTTTCCCACACCAGACTTGGTTTTCCTTGTATTATTTGAAAGTTCTGTGAAGACAGAACGGAAGTAGTGGCTTTATAGTTCTGCCATTTCCGTGTTCCCCATTCTCTATTCTCTGGTTTCAAACTGTAAGGAAAAATGAACTTGTTACTCATCTTTTTCACATTGACATGGTTTATCAAGTTATTACAGTTTACCCTTATAACCCTTGCGAATATACTCTTCAGAAATTCATCAATTCCTGCCTTACACTGCTCAATAATTGACCTTCCACACCATACACGCATAGGAGCATAGCCTCTGTGCCAACAGAAGTACAGCATGATCTACATTAGTCCCACTTCCCTACAGCAGGCCCACAGCCTGGAATGTTATGACAATTCCAAGTGCTTGTCCAAGTACTTTTTAATGATTGTGAGGTTACCCGTGATAATTCCCCTCTCAGGAAGTAATCCCAGAACACAATACCCTCGAGGTGAAAAAAGTTTAAATCCTCTCTGAACCTGAAATGTTTCACTTGAAAAGTGTGCTCCTTTGTTCTTGACCCTCTGACTAAAAGGAACAGCTGCTGTCTCTCCACCCTGTCCATGTCGTTTATAATCTTATCCGTCTGAATCATGGACCACTCAGCTTTCTTTGATCTTTATTCTGTTCGACTTGTCCATGCAGAATATCGCGGAATTCTTCCTGATCTCGCCTACTTGTACTTCTCCATGTCCTTCTGTTATTCATTCCGCTCTATGTTTCTAAGTTTCACTGCAATCACCTCTCATATTTTGAAACTCGAGATCACAGGCTGAGTTTCCACATCAGGCTATCTTGCCATTTTAGGCATTAATCTGGATAATACCTTTTGCAGTTACTCTGTCGTCAATATATTCTTTCTTAGATTGGGACTCCAAACGATACAAAATACTCTAAGTGTAGTCTTATGAACACTCGATGCAACTGGTGCACGATATCCTCTATCTTCCAATTACATTCACATGAATGTAAACCGAATTTTTACTTTCCCATTTGCATATATTCTTCCCAATACCTCTCGCTTTAATTTTTCTTATGAGCTTACTGTGTGAGTTCTTTGAAAAATAAAGCTCATGAATATCTAACTATATGTTAGACATTGGTTCTTCATTGCCTATGTTCACAAGAATCATCTTCATACCTTTCCAAAAAATGTTTACCACTTCTGGTTTTCCTTTCATCGGTACATTCTCACACTCCCCAGTTATGTTATTACCTTCTATATATCTAGTAGCATGTTCTTTGCAATAGAGTCCAACAGATACCTGACTGTGGATGACAAGATAACTGGTCTGTAGTTCACCATTCACCAAATTCATCCTTTCTTAAACTGTTGGATAATATTTATAAACCTTTCCTTATCTAGATTGGCTAAATTCCTTTCCGGAATGTGTCGGAATATAAAGTGAAAGTCCGCGATGCATTCAACTTGTCTATTGCTGCTTCCTCTGAAATTCTTGTATGAAGTACATCTAGTCTGTCAGGTTTATAAATACTCAATCCAGCTTTCTTTTCAAAGATATCCCCAACACTGATAACAATGATGTTAGACTTTATTTACACAAGTCCCATGGTCACTTAGTATTTCTGGAAGAATTTATGGACATTCTTCCATGAAGATAGGCACAAAGAAACTGTTTCTTTTCCCTGAGATTTCTCTGTTCTCTGCAATAAATTATCTTGAACGCACACCAATTGCTCCACATTTGACCTTGATTTTTATATTTTTTTTCATACATTGATAGACGCTTTTTAGCAGTCTTAATTTTTTTTCTTTCGTTTGCACGCTTTTTCTCTTCTTGATTTTCTTCTCAGTTTCTTGGTCATCCTTTGCTGGGTCCTACATCTCTCTGAATCCACTGGTCTAACTGCAACACTTGGCATTTTTCTAAGCTGCCTCCTTTCATCTAATAGATAGATGAAGGTGGGGTTGAAAGTGATAGTCAGAGAGGAGGGTGGGCAAGATTGATAGGCAGGAAGGTGGACACACAGGAACATTCAAACGGGCGGTGCTGACTTGGAAGGTTGGAGCGAGATAAGATGGGATTCGGGGAAATGGGGAAATGGGGAAATCCACTATGATCCCCTGTGGTTGGAGGGTCCCAAGCCAGAAGAGGAGACTTTATTCCTACAGGCTTCTGGTAGCTCGGGGTTGGTGATGGATCAGGCCGAGAGCCGTCATGTCCTTGCCAGAGTGGGAAGGGGAGTTAAAGTGCTCAGCCACAAGGCGATGGAGATGTTCAATGTGGCTGTCCCAGAGATGTTCTCTGAAATGATCTACCCGATGACCTCCTGCCTCGCCAATGTAGAGAAAACCACATTGGGTTTAATGGATGCAGCAGATGAGGCGTTCTGTCTCCCTTAATCACCTATCACTTTCAACCCCACCTTCATCTACCTACCGCAATCCCAGCTACCTCCCCTGTCGCACCACGTTCTCATTTATCTCTCAGCCCTCTTGGCCCATAAGCTTCATTCCTGATGAACACCTTATGCCCGAAACATCGATTTATCTGCTCTTAGTATGCTGCCTGACTGCGCTTTTCCAGCACCACATTCTTCGACTCTGATCTCCGCATCTGTAGTCCCCACTTTCTCCTCACACCTTCATGGTCTGCATGATTCAGATTTATCACGGTTACTTCAAATAAATCAAAAACTGTCGTGTCCGCAAACAGCACAAAAGAAAACCAATACATTGTGGTCACTGTTCCCAAAAGGTCCTTTCCAACAAAAGTTTTAATTAGCTCTTCTGATCACTCACACCAATTCCTAAATAACCTGATCTCGAGTTCAGTGCTCAACATAATGTTAACACAAACCATCTCACACGTGGTCATGAAATCCATTTTTCCCAGCATCAACATTCAATTGGGTTAACACAGTTTAGATATAATTTAAACAGTACATTATTACTGAAGAATCCACAAATGTGTATATCTCATTTCCTGTTTTATAGCATGTCCAGCATTTGTACTGCAGCTTTCACTTTGATATATAACTCCCATTATTGTTTGCTCCTCCTTGCTGTTTACTAGATTCTACCTTACTAGATTCTGTGGAATCTGAGCGACGTGGGCTCTGGGGAGATTAATGGTGGATATCATCTCGCCACATCATTTATAACCTTCTCAAACTTTAATTTCTCCAGATCTCCCGTTATGCTGATGGGGTAGAGAAGGACAATGATCTTCCAACAATGCTCTGTATTCCCCCAGAGAGCTGAGACTGCTCTAACCTGGGTGGGAACCTTACAGCAGGCTGGTAATGTGTTGCTGCTGCTGTACAGGGTCTTAGTGAGATCACATCTGGAGTAGTCTGTCCAGATTTCGTCTGTTCTATGAAGAAAGGATGTTGTTATATTGTACATAGCTCAGCGATGGTGCCCCTAGCTGATTCCTGCAATGAAGGTGCAAGCTTATAACGAAAGGTTGGTCAGGTTGACCCAGTAGCCATTGGAGTTTACAAAAATTAAGGATGATCTTATTTCAACATAGATGACAGAAGTAGTCAACAAGTGAAGTGAAATACACAGATAGTGGAGGAATCCCATTCCGTTCTCCAGCCTGTTATACAGGAACAACAGGAGGATATTCAGGCCTTCGAACCTGTTACACCAAAACAGGACGAGGCGAGTCAGCCCCTGGAGCCTGATATACATTTACAGAAGGAGGCCAATCAAGCACTCGAGCCTATAACAGTAGGCCATGCTTCACCAGTATCCTGTTAAACAGCAACAGGATCAGTCAATTCAGCCTCCGCAAGTCTGTAACATAGGAACTGGAAGAGGTCACACAGTGACTGGGGATTGTTACACTGGGATAACAGGAGGCCATTCAGACCCACCGAGCCTATTGCAAGGGAATTGGATAAGGATAAAAAACTATCTCAGCCTTCTTTCATGAGAAAGGAAGAGGTAATTTAGACACGTGTCTGTTGTATGGGAACAAGAGAAGACCAATCAACCCCTCGGTCCCATCTCCGGGGTACATGAGGAGACCGTTCAGTATATCCACCTGTTATGGAGAAGTATGAGAAGACCCATCAGCCCCTCAAAATGTTAGACAGCAACATGAAGATTCCATAATCTCCCAATCCTCTAAAACATCGACAGGAGGAGGTCATTCTGGCCTTGGAGGTGACAACATGGGAACACCAGAAAGACATCAGTCCATCGAGTTTGTACACCAGCAGGATTATGAGTCCATTCAGCCACACATGGCTAGTAACAGCATTTGGAGCAGATCTCTTAAAAAACGTTTGCCCATTAAATAGGAATTCAAAGAAAACGCAAAGGGTTTCGAAAGGGAAGAAATTATAATAATGGTATACATTAGGGACTAAAGTGCAACAATAAACTATTGTAATTTAAGGCTAATTGTTAGAGTCCATTGTTCAGGACATTTGCAAAGTGAAACCACAATTCGTCAGAGTCAACATGGTTTTATGAAGGCTAAATCGTGTTTGAATTGTTTGCTTGAGTTATTTGAAGATGTCACAAACAATATGGATCGGGGGAATCCTGGAGATGGAACATATCTGGTCTTCCTGAAGGCATCGGGTATGTCGCTTCTCCAAAGAGTAAGTGGTAAGGTCAGACAACATGGGTTTAGGAGTAATTTATTAGCTTGGATGGAGGATTGGTTAACCAACAAAATTGAGTCATAAGGAATAAATGTGTCATTTTCTTTTGGCAAATGCAATTTGTGGGGTGCCATTGATTTCAGTACTCATGCCTCAACCATTTGCGATCGATGGTAGTACTGTATTCGGTTGACGGGATAGAAAATGCGGTGCCACATTTTCAGATGGCACTTACATTGGTAGGAAATTACTTCGGAATGATGATGCAAGAGATTTAAAACTATATGGATAGGTTGGATGAATGGGCCAATGTTTGGCAAGGAAAATTAATGTGAATACCTATGGGCTATTCAAGTTGGCCAGTATAGTAGAAAGACAAATTATTATCTAAATGGAGATAAAGTTCAAAGTGTTTAGGTGCAGAGGGATCTGGGTGTCTGCTTACACATCACATAAAGCATGCCTGCGGGTACTGCAAGTAATGAGAAATGCAAGCATAATTTCAGCGTTTATTTATAAAAGCATAGAGTAGAAAAGTAGTGAGTGTTGGTGCAGCTATGCAAGGCATTCGTGAGGCTATACTGGAGTACAGTTTGGGTGTCCTGCAGAATGAGGTATTTCCATTTGAGGCAATTCCAAACAGCTTCATTAGATTGATTCCATATTTGAAATGTTTGTCTTTTGAAGAGAAATTGAGCAGTGTAGGCCTATACTCTCGAGTTTATAAGAATGAAAGGAGATCTCATTGAGGTCTGGAAAATGCTAAAAGTAATTGAAAGTGTAGATGTGGAGTGGATTTTTTTCATGTGGTGCAATCTACAGCAAGAGACTAGAGTTTTAGGATGGAGAGAAGGCAGGAAAGTGGAACAGAGGCCGCGTTGACATCAGCCTCATCGAGGGGTTGGATTCCTCACAGATGCTCTTGTTCTTATTCAACTCGTCGACTGTGTTGGACAGGAATGGGGGAGAACTGGGTCTCATACAGGAAGGAGGCACTCAGGATAAATCACTCTCAATCAGTTAGAGAGAACTTGACCAGTAGGGTCACACAGTGACCAGCGCTGGGTTCTCAACTATTTACAATCTATATTAATGATCAGGAGCATGGAACAGATATACAGATGCTGAGTTCGGTGATGTCGCTGTGGTAAGCAAGAGATTAAATTATCAAGAGAAGGTGGAGAGTCTGCAAATCGATTCAGAGAGGTAAAGGCAATAGATCATAGTTTGGAAGGTGAAATTTAAGATGATATAACCTGTCATTTCATTTACCGGAATAATAGAAAGCAATACGTTACTGAAATGGAGAGGGATTACAGGACTTAATGATACTGTGTACTGGGGGGTTCACTCAGATCCGTTCAGACATGCGAGGTTTTGCTCCATCCCTGATCATCAGCTCCCAGACACTCCAAGTTACCCTTTTTCTCTCCGGACACATGGAATACTTTGATGTGGTTGATTGGCGGTGGGGATGTTGTTTTGAAACGTGCATCAAGGGGACGTCCTTTATCCAAGATATGTTCAATTCTTTCTACGTGAAGACCCGATGACGATGGGAATGGTTGACTGGTTCTGAATGAAGAGGCCGTGACTGCTGCCAGGGCAGGGGGTATTCACCAACATGATGTACTGTGCATGGACACACTGTAACATTAATAGAGAGAGAGAGCGAGCTGCTTCAGTTCCTCTACCTCTCCCCATTGACATGGATACCTTGCAGATGCCATGTACACCATCGGGAATCCCACTATACTGAATACACCCGGCTGCTCCCTGCTGAGGGAGAAACAATGCTTCTCATCCGTCATATATATCTTCCATCACCGAATGGTTAAGATTGATGTTGAGATACTGTGAAATGATGGATGTTGTAACTACAGTCCCCATGCTCCATCCAGAGTTGGGTCGCCAAATCCTCAGGTCTCCCTGAATGTCTGAGGCAACTTACAGCACAACCTCCAGCAAAACACCCCCTGCCCCTCCACTAAATTTTCAATTACAGGAGCCAGTCAGAAACCCCTCGGTACAAGTGTTGTGAACCAGACGAGATCCCCGCAAAATATTGTAAGAAGGCCGTTTAGACCCAAGCCTTTCCTTATTTTGAATTTAGATGGGAAGTGTGCCATCTCACACATGTTGCGACTGGTCAAACCACTCGACATTAAGCAAAATATAGAGCTGAAAAGGTGTTGCTGGAAAAGCACAGCAGAAGGGCTTATGCCCGAAACGTCGATTCTCCTGTTCCTTGGATGCTGCCTGACCTGCTGTGCTTTTCCATCAACACATTTACAGCTCTGATCTCCAGCATCTGCAGTCCTCACTTTCTCCTTTAAGCAAAATATAATCTATTCAAATGCTTTAGTTAAAATACAATCAAATAAAAGAACATTTTGGGATAGCTTTTATGTTGGAACACTTACACAAACAATAGATACTGTACCTTCTTGGTTTACACCGCTTGGCACAAAGATATATTCAAATACAGATCCTTACAGCAGTTTTCCCAATCCAGGAGGAAACAAAATGAATCTCAGATAGAAAAGCAGCTGTGGATCATGTATTAAAACTTCGAACACTTTTGGGATCCCCAGCAGCTTCTGAATGCTGCAACAAAAATCAAAATGAGAAACTCTGGTTTGGGAGAGCTGGCCACTGCCCTTTCATCGTTACCACCGTTTTAATGAAACCTAAAAGCTCAGTTATTTACTTAAACTGTTTTCAGACAGGAGTTCTGCACCTCTGCCTTTAAAACCACTCTTCAAAAAAAACCCGAGAGAAAATAACCTTTTTACAGTCATAGAATTCTCACAAATCCATCTTTAATACAATAATCCATCAAAATACAACGGTGGATTCATTTCAGACCTCCTAATCTTCCTCTATTGGTAGACTGAAATGCATATACATTACATTGACTGTGAGCATACAAATGTTCACAACTAGTTTCGATTTCAGGCATTTTACTCCTGCCACAGAATGCCTTTGTCTTTCTTCATCCAAGTCTCCACAACGTGTCAAAACGTAGGGTTTCTCGCCCTGTCACCTGTATAATTTAAAACTGAATGGCAGCAATAATAAGCTCAATCGAAACAGACTGGTATTTTTCTCCCTAGACTCCCTAAGTTACATACTCCTGTACCTCTTAATGCTCTAACCTCTTTTCCTGCTACTCCTGGCCTATGCTAATAAACGTTACTCTCGCAGGGATATATTTTAAAAAGATCTCACACATTCTTCTCAACCTCCCAAAGTAATCAAACATTGATTTCTGATCCCAATCATCATCATCAGCCATTTCAGCTTCTAAGCTTGCTGTTGTAAGTCTCTGCTCTTCCACACGAGTTCCCGCGACTGCAGGAAGTGAATTGTTGAACTTCTCCAAAATAAGAATCTCTTTCAGAGTGTCATAGGTTTGCTCTGATTTTAATACCCTTTAATACCCTTGAGCCAAAACCCATGGCCAGAGTAAGATACAGAGGGACAGAAAGATTCACATTAAAGACAGAAACAGACAGTTAATTCACTGAAAAGATGTTGTGGAAATATAGGGAAAAAGACAGGGCAGTGGGACTAACTGGAGAAGTGAGATCTTCGAGAGTAAAATGACAAGAATGAGAACATTGAATAAATGCATTGTCAGATCGGCTGGAATGGTTTGTTACATTAAATTCTGAATCTGCTTGACAGAACACCACAAACAACATAAACTGGGACAAGATGACAGCCCAGCATGGAGAGCTGTGCAGACCATGCTAGTGTGTTGTTCAGTAAACTGCACTATCTGCCCAGCATAGAGAGTATTGCTAACTTTACTATCATATGCTAACTATACTCACATCAGATTACCGCCTACAATAGGAAGGTTTGCTGTGTGTGTGTGTGTTCATCAGAAACTGAGGGAGAGTGCGTGTGTGCGCGCGATAGGCGTGGTTGAATGCAAAACTCCTTGTTTGAGAAGGAACGCACATGGAGGAAATTATTTAAAATAAGAACAACTGGCAGGCTTTTTGTAAATCGACAGAGAGAGAAGGAGAGAAGTTCCATGGACAGATGAGATAAAGTGTTTGAGAATGTCGAAATAAAGGCATTGCCAGAGACAATAGCAATATACATCGGCGTGCACATGAATGACAGATGGATGGGCGTTTGGTGTAAGTTCGAATCAGATTTGCTTTGGCAAGTTTGAAGCCGGAGCATCAGCGGCAGATTTTTGACTTCCTTAAGCCTATATTTCATAGCTCAAGGTTCAAACAGCAAATGGAATAAGTCAGTGAGACATATTCTGGAGTGGTGAGTATTTCAAGTTGGAAATGGTCAGGGTATGATGTCAGGAATTAGCTCATGGTCAAAGGGATCACCCACATTTGTGACTTGTCTGCTTCAGCCGCAGATATTGGCCATGGATGGGAGGGAAACAGTGGAAGGAAGTGGAGTTTGTAACCAGAACAGTAGAGAATGATCTCCATGCTGTTAAAACTTCAATAACAAGTGCAATGATACAGTAAATTGTAGTTCTCCACTGAAACTGAGTAGATCAACATAGAGACCCATGAGTAACAATGTCAGAGCAGAGAGAGAGACAGGAATTGAACACATTAATTGATGTAGTTAGTAGTAGTCTGTAGAGTGAATCTATGGATTGAGAGTTTCAACAGGAAGATGATAGGGACAAGAAGTGTAGACTATATGAAAGAAAAGTAATACAGACATTACTGGTTTATAGAAGAAAAATCTGGACAGTGACACTTACCAAGAACACCAACGATAGCCAGGAAAGGATAATGAAAATATTGAATAATGAGAAGAGTGTAATCGCTCCGCATTGATAATGGTCACCAATTAAATGCAGAAAGATACCAAACATAAATGGCTAAACTCCTGTCTATTGTTGGAACATGCCAGTCTCATATTCCCAGATTATGATCCATTTTTGGAACATTCCAGTCTAATGTTCTCAGATTCTGATCTCTCCTCCCCATCTCTCCAAATCTGCTGATCCCTGTCAGTGCTGTCGGTGATGTTCCCGCCCATGTTATGGGATAACACATTGAATGGCGCCTATTTATCATTTAAAGATGGAAACCCACCTCTGGAATAATTAAAATCCATGGAGATTGGCATTAATCACAGTCCCTGAACAAACACTGGGAAACCGAGCAAAGGCTACGGCAAAGGATGAACGGGCACCGCACAACAATCAACAGACAGGAGTGTTCCCTCCCAGTTGAGGAACACTTCAGTGGTCCAGGATATTCTACCTCAGACCTTCTGGTACCATCCTCCAAGGCGGACTTCAGACAGGCAGCAGGGAAACGTGGCCGAGCAGAAGCTGATAGCTAAGTTCGATACACATCGGGAGGGCCTCAACCGGTACCTTGGGTTCATGTCACATTACAGGTGACCACCATTGCACTATAAACACACACAGAGACACTCCTATACCCACAAATACATACGGACACACATGTACGTAGACACGCACAGACACTCACACACACCCTTACAGTCACACAGACAGTCCCACACTCATATGGCATCCTCTCAGAGACTTAGACCACTCTACACTCATGCACACACATATACACTCTAAAACTGATAGTCAAAACCCCCCACCCCAGACACGCACGCACACATGCACCCCGTCACAGACTTAAGACACTCTATATCACTACACACACATATACATTCTCTCTCACACTCACAACCCCCCAAACCAGACAGACACAGACACACATATACAAACCGATAAAGACCCACATGCACACATATATGTTGTGGGATGAATTTGTACTTGCAGAGTTACATTGTAGTTTGCTCAAAAACTGCATGAAATCATGTAAATCTCTGAGCTCAAAAACTGTATGGCTTCATGTAAAACTCTGTTATCTCACTTTTCAGATTAGAATCAATCTAAACATCATGGCATAGATAGAGAACACAGGGGGGCTAACACCTTCAACATATTGTCTAGCTAAAACTCACTGTTACAGCTAACCTGAGAATGCAACATTTTTTTTTAAGAAGTGTTGCGATTTACACATGAAAGAAGTGAAACTATCATGGTACTCGAACAGATGAAAGACCCAACAGACAATCAAGGTATTTTTCAATGTATAATTTCAGTTACATCACACTATACATTTTTGCTATAAATTCTGTGCTTCCAATTAAACCTGTTGGACTATAACCTGGTGTTGTGTGATTTTTAACTTTGTACATCCCAGTCCAACACCGGCATCTCCAAATTATGACTGAGCAAACAGGCTCAATTAACCAGTTCCACACACCACTTTTCATATAACTACAAAAGAGGACATTTACTGGGTTTGGATGTAATGGATATTAAAAAACAATGGAATGGGCCATAAATCTTTAAATCTTTTTTTAAACTTGGATATGAGAGTATTAACAGAACGCTGCAGGGGTCTATATATGTTCCACTCTATGAAAGAAGCAGTTATAAAATATCAGGTCGGTTGCACAAACAAAGGTCAGGTTGGCAAGTTTCTGGATTCCTTCTTGACCAGTGTGAGGGTACTCCTGCTTTCAAGTGCCCTGCTACCAAATCCTTTCATAATCTTGAGACAGAGCATTGAGACTGCTGCTCAGCAACAGGCCGAAGCAATTCTGTCCCTATAAACCTCTTACAGAGGGATAATAGAAGGCCATTCAGCCCATATTAGCCTGTTGCTACTTGAAAAGGTGGAAATCTAGAATATTGGCACATTTTGCCAACCAGGAGAAAGTGAGGACTGCAGATGCTGGAGATCAGAGCTGAAAAATGTGTTGCTGGAAAAGCACAAAACGTCGATTCTCCTGCTCCTTGGATTGTGCCTGACCTGCTGCGCTTTTCCAGCAACACATTTTTTCAGCACATTTTGCCAACAGAATCATTCAAAACAAAGAGATGTGTCACTGCAGCTGGATGAGGTGTTACTGAGAGGGCACCTGGAGTACATTGCGTTGTTTGTGTTACTGTAACTGAGAAGGGATGGACCTCCATCAGATACAGTTTAACGGCTGCTCGTTATCCACGGGCTGCTGTCTCATTTAATGTCACAGGTCTGTTACACAGGGGCAGGAGGAGGCCATTCAGCCTTTCCAGTCTATTACAGAGGGCCACGAGGAGCCCATTCAGCCTCTCGAGCCTGTTACAGAGGGGCAGGAAGTGTTTATTTAACTTTCTGTGACGCATAAATATTAGTTTTAAATTCGTTGTGGAATAGGAAAGACCTGATGTAAACATTAAAGTTCAATTTTGAAAGTGTTATGCGAGCCCTTTGAAAGGAAGATTGGGATACCCTATTCGCAGGTAAAGGGATGGTTGGAAAATGCCAGGCCATCAAAACTTGGTTTCAGAGAGTCCAGAGCCAACGTGTTCCTATTCGTGAGAGGGGCAAGGCTGGTGGGTGCAGGGAGTGCTGGACGGCTAGATATATTGATGCTCTGGTCAAGGTAAGGAAGGAGGCATATGTCAGGTAAACAGAGCTGAGATCAAGTAAATCCAGAGAGGTGTATAAGGGCAGAAATGGCATAGTCAATGCGGAAATCTGGTCAGAAAAATGTGGACATGAGATGGCTTTAGAAATAGGGTTAACGAGGCATTGAAGAAATTGTACAAATCCTTTAATGGTAAAAGATTAACTAGGGGGAGAACAGGGCCCCTTAAAGATCAGTAAGGCGACCTATGTGTGGAACCACCAGAGATTGGAGGGATACGAAACAAAAATTTCTCCTCAGTACTTAATGAGGAGAAGGTTACAAGAGCGAGAGATTGAATAAATATATAGTGAAACATTGAAAGGTGTCTATATTACACGGAGGTGTTTGACATTTTAAAACACATAAAGGTGAACAAATCCCTGGGACCTGATCAGTTGTGTCCCAAATGTTTGTGGGAAGCTAGGAAAGAGAATGGTCAGCATTTTGCTGATATATTTGTATCATTGATTTCCACAGGTGAGGTGTCAAAAGGCTAGAGGGCTGCTAACATAGTGTCATTATTTAAAAAGTAAGGAAAAGAAAAACAGGTAGCTATAGATCAGTGAGCCTGACGTCAATGGTGACTGAATTGTTGGAGGGGAATTTGGTGGAAAGGACGTACATGTATTTGAAAATACAAGGACTGAAGAAGGCTTTGTACATTGGAGATCACGTCTCACTGACTCGGTGTAATCTTTTGAGGAAGTGATGAAGATGATTGATGAAGGCAGGCCAGTGGATGTTGTCTTTATGGAATTCAGTAAGATTACCAAAATGTTCTACATGGTAGACTGGTTAGCAAGGTTAGATTTCGCGGATCCAGGGAGAAATCGCCATTTAGATCTAAAATTGTCTTAAATATTGGAGACAGGCCATGAGAGTGGACATTTCTTCATTAAACTTGGAGACCTGTGACCAGTGGCGTGCCGCAAAGATCAATACTGGGTCCACTGCAATTTGTCACTTATACAAATCATTTGCATTTGAGTATATGAAGTATGGTCAGTAAGTTTGTAGATAATACCAAATTTGGTGGTGTAGTCGACAGTGAAGAATGATCTCTCAGACTATAATGGGACCTTGTTTAGGTGAACCGAGGAGTGGCAGATAGAGTAAGTTTTAGTTACATGTGAGGTGTTGCATTTTGGCAGACAAATCAAGGCAAGACATATCGGTAGTGCTCTGTCGAAAGCTGTCAATGAAGGAAAACTCCATAGAAATTATAGAATCCCTACAGTTAGAAAACAGGCTTTTCGGCCCATCGAGGCCACACCGAACCTCTCAACTATATCCCATTGGATAAACCCCTACCCTATCCCTCTGAGATTGCATTTCCCATGGCTAATCCACTTCCCCTACACATCCCTGGGTACAGCGCGCAATTTAGCATGGCCAATCTACCCACACCTGTATGTCCTTATACTGTCAGAGTAAAACATAGCACCCGGAGGAAACTCACGCAGACACCGGGAGAACGTACAAACTCCACACAGTCAGTCATTCAAGGATGGAATTAAACCCAGGTCGCTGCCCTGGGAGGCAGCAAAGCTAGCCTTGCGGTGCAGGTTCTCCGTTCCTTGAAAGTACCGTCACAGGTAGATAGCGCAGTGAAGAAGGCACTTGGTGATCTTCCCTTTATTGGTCCGTGCTTTGAGTCGAAGCATTTGCATGACATGTTAAATCTATACAGGACATTGGTTTGGCCAGTTTTGTAATATTGCCTTTAATTCTGGTCTCCCTGCTGTCAGAGAGGCGTTGTCAAACTTGAAAGGGTGCAGAAGAGATTTAAAAGAACGTTGCAGGTGTTGGAGGGTTAGTGTCACAGTGAGAGTTTGAATAGGCTGGCGCGATTTTGAAGTGTTGAGGCTAAGGCGGGGGGGGGGGGTGGCGGGGACATTAAAGGGGTTTATAAAATCATGAGGGGCATAGATAAGGTCAATGTCAATGTATTATACCAAGGTTGGACGAGTCCAAAATTAGAATACAATGGTTTCAGGTGAGAGGAGAAAGATTTTAAAAGGGATATGAGGGACAACATTTTCACACAGAGACTACTGTGTGTATGGATTGAACAGCCAAAAGAGGTGGTGGAGGCAGGTACAGTTACACCATTTAAAAGGCATTTGGATGGATACATGCATGGGAAGTGTGTAGAGGGAGATGGGCCAAGTGCTGGCAAGTATGACGAGATTAATTTAAGATATTTGGCGGTATGGATGACCAGACCGAACGATCTTTTTCCATGTTGCATATCTCTGAGAGTCGCTTGACTCTTCAGTGTATAACACGGGAGCAGGATGAGTCTATTCAGCTTCTGAATTCTGTCAGTCGGCTTGTTTTCTCAATTACTGAGAGTCAAATACAAAAATACATCATTCAGATTTTGATGGTATTTTTCAGTAACAGGGGAAAGGCCTTCAGTCAAGAAAAAGCTGTAAAGAATGTGAAGAGGCCATTCAGTCCCTCACCTCCATTCCACAGGAGTAGCAGGTGAGCACAGAACTATTGGAGCCTGTTACTCAGGAGCAAGAGGAGGATATGTATTTTCACAAACTTGGGATCAGGAGGGAATCATTCAACTGCTTGAAACTGGGGCACAGTGACAGGAGACAGTCACTCAACTGTTCGAGACTGGGGCACAGGAACAGGAGCCAGTTATTCAACTGCTCAAAACTGGGGCACAGGGAAATCTGGAGGCTAGTGAGGCCCGAGGATCCTGTTACGCAGGAACAGGAGGAGGTTTTTAGATTAGATTACTTACAGTATGGAAACAGGCCCTTCGGCCCAACAAGTCCACACTGAACCGCCGAAGCGCAACCCACCCATACCCCTACATTTACCCCTTCTTACCGAACACTACGGGCAATTTAGCATGGCCAATTCACCTGACCTGCACATCTTTTGGACTGTGGGAGGAAACCGGAGCACCCGGAGGAAACCCACGCAGACACGGGGAGAATGTGCAAACTCCACACAGTCAGTCGCCTGAGTCGGGAATTGAACCCGGGTCTCTGGCGCTGTGAGACAGCAGTACTAACCACTGTGCCACCGTGCCGCCCATGGTGACTCACTCTTTACCAGTGTGGGACACTGGGAGCGATGGGGAGTTTGCTTGGAACAAACAGAAATACATTAATAAGTTGCATTCGTGGTCCACACAATCCTGCCCCAATATTCACTAAAACCACAGCTGATCTGATTGTGATTCCCTCATTCAATTTCACGGAGCCTGTCCTCTCTGCAGCCTCTGCTCCATTTGTTGGTCATCTTGCTGACACAGATGCTGTAACAACAGTCACCATGACTCATCCAGAGGGTCGGGTCTAATCAGATGAGTCAGGATTTGAAGAGTCCAATCACAAGAATTAAAACACAAAATGAAAGCATAGCCAGATGTTTAGTTCTCTCACATTCGCAATCTAATTCACATACTGGATTAGTGGTGCTGGAAGAGCACAACAGTTCAGGCAGCATCCGAGGAGCTTCGAAATCGACGTTTCGGTCAAAAGCCCTTCATCAGGAATAAAGGCAGTGAGCCTGAAGCGTGGAGACATAAGCTGGAGGAGGGTGGGGGTGGGGAGAAAGCAGCATAGAGTACAATAGGTCAGTGGGGGAGGAGATGAAGGTGATAGGTCAGGGAAGAGAGGGTGGAGTGGATAGATGGAAAAGGAGCTAGGCAGGTCGGACAAGTCCGGACAAGACAAGGGGACAGTGCTGAGCTGGAGGTTTGAAACTAGGATGAGGTGGGGGAATGGGAAATGAGGAAGCTGTTGAAGTCCACATTGATGCCCTGGGGTTGAAGTGTACCGAGGCGGAAGATGAGGCGTTCTTCCTCCATGCGTCTGGCGGTGAGGGGGCGGCGGTGGAGGAGGCCCAGGACCTCCATATCCTTGGCAGAGTGGGAGGGGGAGTTGAAATGTTGGGCCACGGGGCGTTTTGGTTGATTGGTGCGGGTGTCTCGGAGATGTTCCCTAAAGCGCTCTGCTAGGAGGCGCCCAGTCTCCCCAATGTAGAGGAGACCGCATCGGGAGCAACGAATACAATGAATGATATTAGTGGATGTGCAAGTAAAACTTTGATGGATGTGGAAGGCTCCTTTAGGGCCTTGGATAGAGGTGAGGGAGGAGGTGTGGGCGGGGTTTTACAGTTTCTGCGGTGACAGGGGCAAGTGCCAGGATGGGAGGGTGTGTCGTAGGGGGGTGTGGACCTGACCAGGTTGTCACGGAGGGCACGGTCTTTGCGGAAGGCGGAGAGGGGTGGGGAGGGAAATATATCCCTGGTGGTGGGGTCTTTTTGGAGGTGGCGGAAATGTCGGCCGATGATTTGGTTTATGCGAAGGTTTGTAGGGTGGAAGGTGAGCACAAGGGGCGTTCTGTCCTTGTTACAGTTGGAGGGGTGGGGACTGAGGTTGGAGGTGCGGGATGTGGACGAGGTGCATTGGAGGGCATATTTAACCACGTGGGAATGGAAATTGCGATCTCTAAAGAAGGAGGCCATCTGGTGTGTTCTGGAGGCGGAGGAATTGGGAATACTGGATGGCATTTTTGCAAGAGATAGGGTGGGAAGAGGTGTAATCCATGTAGCTGTGGGAGTCGGTGGGTTTGTAAAAATTGTCAGTGTCAAGTCGGTCGTCACTGACGGAGATGGAGAGGTCCAGGAAGGGGAGGCAGGTGTCAGAAATGGTCCAGGTAAATTTTAGGTCAGGGTGGAATGTGTTGGTGAAGTTGATGAATTGCTCAACCTCCTCGCGGGAGCACGAGGTGGCGCCAATGCAGTCATCAATGTAGCGGAGGAAGAGGTGGGGAGTGGTGCCGGTGTAATTCCGGAAGATCGACTGTTCTACGTAGCCAACAAAGAGACAGGCATAACTGGGGTCCATACGTGTGCCCATGGCTACCCCTTTGGTCTGGAGGAAGTGGGAGGATTCAAAGGAGAAATTGTTAAGGGTGAGGTCCAGTTCGGCCAAACGAATGAGAGTGTCGGTGGAAGGGTACTGTTGGGGACCTCTGGAGAGGAAAAAAACGGAGGGCCTGGAGGCCCTGGTCATGGCGGATGGAGGTGTAGAGGGATTGGATATCCATGGTGAAGATGAGGCGTTGGGGGCCGGGGCAACGGAAGTCTTGGAGGAGGTGGAGGGCGTGGGTGGCGTCTCGAACGTATATGAAGAGTTTCTGGACTAGGGGGGATAGGACAGTGTCGAGGTAGGTAGATATGAGATCAGTGGGGCAGGAGCATGCTGAGACAATGGGTCAGCCAGGGTGGTCAGGCTTGTGGATCTTGGGAAGGAGGTAGAACCGGGCAGTGCGGGATTCCAGGACTATGAGGTTGGAAGCTGTGGATGGGAGATCTCCTGAGGTGATGAGTTCAGTATGGTCTGGGAGATGATGGTTTGGTGTTGGGGGGTGGGGTCATGGTCGAGCGGGCAGTAGGAAGAGGTGTCCTCGAGTTGGCATTTGGCTTCAGCGGTGTAGAGATCAGTGTGCCAGATTACCACTGCGCCCCCTTTATCTGCTGGCTTAATGGTGAGGTTGGGATTGGAGCAGAGGGATTGGAGGGCTGCGTGTTGTGAGGGTGAGAGGCTGGAGAGGGGGAGGGGGGTCCACAGGTTGAGGCGGTTAATGTGCCAGCGGCAGTTGGAAATGAAGAGGTCGAGGGCAGGTAATCGGCCAGGGCGGGGTGTCCAGGTGGATCCAGTGTGTTGGAGGTGGGCGAAGGGGTCCTCGGAAGGTGGGCGGGAGTCCTGATTGTGAAAGTAAACTCGGAGGCGGAGGCGATGGAAGAAGTGTATTAAATTCATTGATGCGTGGATGGAGGGGAATGAAGGTGAGTCCTTTGCTGAGGACTGATCGTTCGTCCTTAGTGAGGGGGAGGTCTGGATGGATGGTGAAAACTCGGCAGGGCTGGGTGCTGGTGTGGGTGTTGAGCTGGGAGTGGGGTCGGAGCCAATACCTGGAGTGGGTGTAATGGTGGGGGGAATGGGGGTGGAGTCATGAGCAAGGGTAGTGTTCCCCTCGGTGTTCTGGGGGTGGGGATAGTGACAATGGGGTCTGTGGGGGGCGTGTTAGCAGAATGCAGGTGAGTGGCGCTGGTGGGGGCGGAAGTGGTGGCAGTCACGGCAGTTGGGGTGGCGGAAGTCACTGAGCGTGTGGCATCAGCAATGATGTGAGGGGTGGAAGTGGTTGTGGGAGTGGCCATGATGGGGGCGGAAGTGACATCATCAATCAGCGTGGGGGTGGTAGCTGCAGCAGCCGCATGGCTAATGGCGTTTCCGAGGCCAGGGGAATGTTCTGGAATGTTTGAGGAGCGCTGGTTATGGAGGTGGGTGGATAAAAGTTTGTTGTACTTACAGTTTTTGATGTTTGAGATGGAATTGAAATACTGTTTGTTGAGAGTATGAATTCTCCTGAGGATGTAGTACAGAGTGGGTCCTTTGCAATTCTGAGAGAGTGTGGTCCTCAGCTGAGGCAGGGCTGACTGGAGAGAGGTTCGGTGCCGGCGCATTGCTGGAAGCGTGGAGTGGAGGATCTTGAAGGAGAACCGTTGCTGGTGTTTTTGAATCTGTAGTCTGTACTGTTTGTCCTGTTCGGGTCCGAACTCTGCTGGTTTAAAGGTGGTCCGGAGACCGTGTGGGATGAGTTGGTTACGGAGGCAGGTACTGAGGAAGCAAATATGGCTGTGATAGCGAGTTTGTTTCAGGACATGTTTGAAGAGGTTCAGGGCAGAGGAAATGACCTGGGAGTTGCAGTGGGAGAGAGACTCCCTGAGATTCTTGTAGAGAGAGGAGGAAAACATCTTCAAAGCAGGCATCCTTGCAAGAGGATTCGCAGTAGGGTTAAAATCAACGAGGTAAAAACAATAATAACTACAGATGCTGGAAACCAGATTCTGGACCAATCGTGCTGGAAGAGCACAGCAGTTCAGGCAGCATCCCAGGAGCTTCGAAATCGACGTTTCGGGCAAAAGCCCTTCATCAGGAATAAAAGCAGTGAGATGAAGCGTGGAGAGATAAGTTAGAGGAGGGTGGGGGTGGGGAGAGAGTAGCATAGAGTACAATAGGTCAGTGGGGGAGGAGATGAAGGTGATAGGTCAGGGAGGAGAGGGTGGAGTGGATAGGTGGAAAAGGAGCTAGGCAGGTCGGACAAGTCCGGACAAGGCAAGGGGACAGTGCTGAGCTGGAGGTTTGAAACTAGGATGAGGTGGGGGAAGGGGAAATGAGGAAGCTGTTGAAGTCAACATTGATGCCCTGGGGTTGAAGTGTTCCGAGTCGGAAGATGAGGCGTTCTTCCTCCATGCGTTTGGTGGTGAGGGATTTGCGGTGAAGGAGGCCTAAGACCTCAATGTCCTCGGCAGAGTGGGAGGGGGAGTTGAAATGTTGGGCCACGGGGCGTTTTGGTTGATTGGGGCGGGTGTCTCGGAGATGTTCCCTAAAGCGCTCTGCTAGGAGGCGCCCAGTCTCCCCAATGTAGAGGAGACCCCATCGGGAGCAACGGAGACAATAAATGGTATTAGTGGATGTGCAAGTAAAACTTTGGTGGATGTGGTAGGCTCCTTTAGGGCCTTGGATAGAGGTGAGGGAGGAGGTGTGGGCGCAGGTTTTACAGTTCCTGCGGTGGAAGGGGAAAGTGCTAGGATGGGAGTGTGGGTCGTAGGGGGGTGTGGACCTGACCAGGTAGTCACGGAGGGAACGGTCTTTGCGGAAGGCAGAGAGGGGTAGGGAGGGAAATATATCTAACTCACATAACCAGCCCATCCATTACATGTTCAGGATGGACCACAGAGTAGATCCGGCTAGTGTACTGCTGAATGCAACCCAGCTATGTGCAGAGTGAGACTCTGTGCAGCCCACACCAAATGTCCAGCGTGGGGAGCTCTGCAATCTGCACTGGTTCATTCATATATAAACCCAGGCTGTTGCATTGTTCGGTAACACTGTGTTAGATCGCAGCCCAGTGTGGGGAAACTTGCAACCAATGTTGGAACTGACAGTATGTGCAGCTCCCATCCATTTACAGCTCCATATCTCCAATGTGTCTTGACAAGGGGTGCTGCAAATGTGAAAGTCACTGCGATGAAGAGATGTAAATAGAAACAATTTAAATACCAATAGTCCTGATTTAGGCGCGTATCACTCTAGTATTTGAAGATGAAATAACTGAGATAATATCCACTGAGATTTTGTAAATAATACAAACAGGTAAGAGGTGGTGGTAATGTTTTCGTGGTTGTACTATAAGCCTTCAAATAATCAATGGGAATTAAACGAACAGATATGCAGGTAGATTGGCGAGACTTGCAGGAGCAATAAGGTCGTCATAATAGGTGATTTAAAGTATCCTGACATAGACGGGGACTTCCAGAGAGTTAAAAATTTAGATGGAATGTAATTTGTTAAGTGTGGTCAGGAAAGCTTCCACAAGCAGCATGTTGAGGGTCCTACTGGGGAAGGGACAAACTCGACCTACTGTTGGGAAATAGGGTAGGATAGGTGACAGAGGTAAAGTGGGGAAGTATTTTGGGAAAAGTGACCAGAGCTGTATTAATGTTAAAATAGGTATGGTCGGGACAAAATTGGTCCACAGATTAAAGTTGTAAATTGGGGCAAGGCGAA
The DNA here is from genome assembly GCF_037043375.1 of Chiloscyllium plagiosum. NCBI lineage: Eukaryota > Metazoa > Chordata > Chondrichthyes > Orectolobiformes > Hemiscylliidae > Chiloscyllium > Chiloscyllium plagiosum. The sequence continues at coordinate 28,398,787 of NW_028270184.1, read as the reverse complement.
TTTTGTTGGAATTAGGCAGGAGATTGCAGGGCTTGATTGGAGTCATGTGTTTCCAGGTAAAAGGATCCCGGGCAAGTGGGAGGGCTTCAAAAGTGAGATAGCTCGAATCCAAGGTCTATATGTTCCTGTGAGTGTAAAGGGAAAGTGAGGCTGGAAGAGAGAACCCTGGATGACAAGAGATATTGAGGCTCTGACCAGAAAAAAAGGAGGTGTCGCTCAGGTAAAGGCAGCTGGGACCAAGGGAATCTCAGGAGGGACACAGGGGATACAGGCGTTTACTGAAGAAGGAAATCAACAGGGCTAAAGTGGGGTATGAGATAGCCTTGCCTGACCAGATTAGGGTGAATCCAAATTCAGTTTCGTAAAGAGAAAGAACAACTAGAGTGAGATAGATCGTCTTACAATCCAGAATGGGCATGCAAGAGATGGGTGAAGTCCTCAATTTCCCCTCTGTGTGTTCTCATGAAGAAAGACATGAAGTTCTGTGAACTTTAGGAGGTTAGTTGTGATATCGTGGTACAGTCCATATCACAGTAGAGCTGCTGTTGGACATATTAGAATGCACAAAGTCAGATAAATCTCTTGGTCCTGACCAGATATATCTAAGAGCACTGCACGAGGCGAGAGAAGATAGTTTAGGGGCAAGGTTCCGGAAGACTGGGCAGTAGCAAATGTAGTGCCCTTACTCAGAAGGGCTGCAAAGAAAAGCCTGGGAAATATAGACCAGTAAGCTTCACATCTGCTTCTAAAAACCACTTGAGAAGGTTGGGAGATATAAGATATGCATGCATTTGGAAAGGCAGAGTTTGACTTAGAGCAGTCAGCAAATCTTTGTGCGTGGCAGATCATGCCTGACAAATTTTGATAGAGTTTTTTTAGGACGTCACCAGGAAGGTTGACGAGGGCAGGTTGGTGGACATAGTCTATATGGATTTCAGTAAGGCCTTTGATAAGGTTCCACATGGTAGGCCGCTCTAGAAGGTTAGATCGAATGGACTACAATGTAAACTGGCAAATTGGCGACACAATTGGCTTGACAATATGAAGCAAATGGCTATGGTGGAGGGATGCTTGTCGGACTGGAGGCCTGTGGCTAGTGGAGTACCTTAGTGGTCGGTCCTGAGCCCATTGCTGTTTGCTATCTATATCAATGATTTGGACCAGAATGCACAACGCAAGTTTAGTAAGTTTGCAGATGACACTAAAATAGGAGGCATCATTGACAGTGAGGAACATTATCAGAAATTGCAGCAGTACATTGATCAGCTGGGGAAGTGGGCTGAGGGATAGCAAATGGAGTTTAATATAGATAAGTGTGACGTGTTGCATTTTGGAAAGTCAAATCCAGGTAGGAGTTTAATGATGAATGAGAGGGCCTTAAGGAGTGTAGTGGAACAAAAGGACGTTGGAGATCAGGTGCACGGTTGTCTGAAATTTGAGTCACAGATACACAGGATAGTGAAGAAGGCTGTTGGCATATTGGCCTTCATCAGCGCATTGAGTGTAGACGTTGGGACGTTATGTTGTAGTTGTACAGGATGTTGGTAAGTCTGCAGTTAGAGTATTGTGTTCAGTTTTGTTCACCTTGCTCGAGAAAGGATATTATTGAACAAGGAAGAATGTAGAACAAATTTCCAAAGATGTTTCCTGGGCTAAAGGCTCTAAGTTATAGGCAGAAGTTGGACAGGTTAGAACTTATTTCTATACAGCGTAGGAAACTGAGGGGGTTCTTATAGAAGTGCAGCTCTTATAAAATCATGAGAGGCGTGCATTTGGCGAATACTTCAAAATTTTTTCCCAAGGTTGGTGAATCGAGAACTACAGGACATCCATTAATGTTTGGAACGGATAAAAAATGTAAAAAGGAAACTGAGTGGCAACGTTTTAATATAGAGTGTAGTGCGCAGCAATGAGTGGAAGTGATTGAGGTGGGCACAATAACAACATTGAAAAAGCAATTGGACAAATACACAGATAGGAAAGGATTAGAGGGATACAGAACAAGGGCAGGGAAATGGGGAGAGTGTGGTTGGACATTTTGGTTGCCATGGACCAGCTGAGCTAAATGGCCAGTCATACCGGCAGTCTCGTGCAATATGACTGTAAATCAGTATGGTTTGGGGTGGAGACAGGGTGGCGGTGGGGGGTGGGGGTACACTGAGATAAAATGTCATGGAAGGATATGTTCACAGGTTCAGAATGCTGAAATGAATTCATTCCGATAGTATCATGTAACACGGGTCAGTATTTCGAAGAATTATGAGTGAAAGGGATATTGCTGTGAGTTCAGGCGATGGAGAGTTTTGGATGAGCATTTGTTCTGCAGCTTTGTAATTGGGAGTGAGGACAGCAGAGTCTTCGCCTCACTGGGCTGACTCTAACAAAAAAAAACTGTCGCAGTGACATTTTCATTAAGTGTGACAGAGGGGTCGTCTACACGAGGCCAATCTAGTTTCCTGGTGCTATCTTACCAAACTCATTTCATTAACTACCCATCCCACTCCATAGTGTTCCTCTCAAACAATTCCAGCCCGATTCTCCCACCCATCATGACTGGAGGTACTCACAGTTGCTCGGATGCTCCTGGATACTCCGTGATCCCTGACACTGGTGCCATCTTTAAAAGGCCAATGGTCACACGGTTGAGCTTTCTCAGTTTGGAGCTGCCCTGCACATTTTCCCCGAGCATGGCAGCGAAGGGGAAATTACACCACGGTTTGTCGACAGCAGCACGGAGATTCTGGTGGATGCGCTAGTACAAAGGGGACCATGCTCTTCCCAGAGGGGGGGCACACTCCCAGACGCACCGAGCATGGTCTGAGCTCACCACCCAGCTCAGTGCAGTTTCTGGGGTCTGAAGAAATGTCCAGCAAAACAGGACAAGCATCAATAAGACCCCTTACTGGGTTCTGAAGAAATGACTCTAATCTATCAATGTTAGCATTTACATTTTTGAGCAAAGTTTTTTATTGAAAAATATATTTTTATTATTATATTAAACCAATAACAAAACAACCCAAATAACAACAAAATTACACCCATGTGCATGTATACACAAAATAAGTTAAGGTCTCAAAACGGACAGAAGAAAAACAAAAATAAACAATAAATAATAAATAAATAATATGGTTCAGCATAATAAAATGATAGACCTCGTTCTTCGAGAGCATTAACTGATATACATTCATACGTTCTTATTTCTTAATATGTGATTCATTACACAATATCGTCATGCTATATAAAACCACTTTTCAGAGTGGCAGATAAGCCTGTATCGCGGTAATCCAAAAACGGTTGCCATATCTTATATAAATCTCTGCTTTTCGGTGCACCATACTGGTGAGAAAGTCCAAAGGGATATTCTCCATGACGAGCTTACAAGCACCCAACGGACCCGGGGTGGGGGTAGGGGGGGGTTTCAGACATCCAACACAACAGAATCTTTTTCCGAGCACAGGAGGTATGGGGGAGATACTAAAGGAGTATTGTGCATCAGTATTTTCTGTGGAAAAGAATATGGAACATATAAAATGTAGGGAAATCGATGGTGAGACTTTGCAAAATGTCGATATTACAGAGGAGGAAGTGCTGGATGCCTTTAAACGGGTAAAGATGGATAAATCCCCAGGACCTGATCAGGTGCACCCTTGAACTCTGTGGGAAACTAGAGAAGTGATTGCTGGGCCTATTGCTGAGATATTTGTAATATGGATAGTCACTGGTTAGGTGCCGGAAGACTGGATGTTAGCTAAAGTTGTGCCATTGTATAAAAAGGGTGTTATAGACCAGTGAGCCTGACGTTGGTGGTGGGCATGTTGTTGGAGGGAATCATGAGGGACAGAATGTGCATGTATTTGGAAAGGCAAGGACTGATTAGGGATAGTCAACATGGCTTTGTGCGTGAGAAACCATGCCTCACAAACTTGATTGAGTTTTTTGAGGAAGTATTGATGAGGGCAGAGGGGTAGATGTGATCTATATAGACTTGAGTAAGGGTTTTGATGAGATTCCCCTTGGGAGATTGAATGGCATTGTTAGATCTCATGGAATACAGGAGAACTAGCCATTTGGATACAGACTGGCTCAAAGGTAGAAGACAGAGGGTGTTGGTGGAGGGCTGTTTTTCAGACTGGAGGCCTGTGACAAGTGCAGTGCCACAAGGATCGGTGCTGGATCCACGACATTTTTGTCATTGACATAAATTAATTGGATGCGAGCATAAGAGGTATAGTTAGTAAGTTTGCAGATGACACCAAAATTGCAGGTGTAGTGGAGAGCGAAGAGGGCCACCTCAGATTAACCAAATAGCCAATGGGCTGAGAAGTGGCAGATGGAGTTTAATTCAGATAAATGCGAGGTGGTGCATTTTGGGAAAGAAAATCATAGCAGGACTTATACAGTTAATGTTAAGGTCACAGGGAATGTTGCTGAACAAAGAGACCTTGCAGTGCAGGTTCATAGCTCCTTGAAAGGGGAGTCGCAGGTAGATAGGATAGTGAAGAAGGCGTTTCCTTTGTTGGTCAGAGTATTGGGTGCAGGAGTTGTAAGATCATGTTGCGGATGTTGAGGACACTAGTTAGGCCAGTGTTGGAATATTGCATGCAATTCTGGTCTCCTTCCTATCGGAAAGATGTTGTGAAACTTGAAAGGGTTCAGAAAAGATTTCAAGGATGTTGCCAGGGTTGGAGGATTTGAGCTGGAGAGAGAGGCTGAACAGACTGGGGTTGTTTTGCTGGATCGTCGGAGGCTGAGGGATGACCTGATAGAGGTTTACAAAATTATGAGGGGCATGGATAGGGTAGGGAGGTAAAGTCTTTTCCCTGGGATAGGGGAGTCAGAACGAGAGGGTATAGGCTTAGGGTAAGAGGGGAAAGATATAATAGAGAACTACGGGGCAACTATTTCACACGTGCATGAGAGTGGTACGTGCATGGAAGGAACTGCCAGGTAATGTCGGGGAGGCTGATACAAGTGCAACATTTAAGAGGCATTTGGATTGGTAAATGAATAAGAAGGGTTTGGAGGGTTATGGGCAAGGTGCTGGCAGGTGGTACTAGATTGGTTTGGGATATCTGGTCGGCATGGAAGGGATGGACCGAAAGGTCTTTTTCCATGCTGTACATCTCCATGAGTCTATGACTTATATCAATCTCTGTTTTTGGTGCACAATACTGGTGAGAAAGTCCAAAGGGATATTCCCCATGAGGAGGTTACAAAGGCCCAACAGAACCGGGGAGTTTTCAGACATCCAACATAACAGAATATTTTTCCTAGCCCAGAAAGTAAGGATATTATTTTCGCATATGCATCTGCATAAGATGCTCGGGGCATGCCCAGGAAAGAGAAATCGGGTCCATCTCCAATTCGGTCCCCAAGACCCACTCCACCACACCTAAAACTGTGGTCCAATATATACAAAACCGGCAGCAAGACCACATACAATGAGTAAGAGTGTCTGTAGTCATTCTGCATTTAGGACATGCTGAAGATAATCCCACTTTGAATTTTGAGAGAAAATTTGGTGTCAGATAGACCCTCCGAAGAATTTTCAACTGCATGGAATGGGTCCTATTACCGATCAAAATCCTTCGACCATTTTCACAAATATCATCCCCTGTCTCCGAAGAGATCTAAACCCCCAACTCTCTCGCACAGACGTCACGAAGCTGCAGTCTTTTCTGAGGGGCCACTATCCAACTAATGATAAAGGGTCCTGACAGAGAGTGTATTCTTAACAATAAGCAACCGCTTCTCTCTGTTGGATCTGTAAGAGTCTGTTAAAAGTTTTTTTTTAATCAAATCTCTAATCTGGAAAAATGAAGAAGTCTGTACTAGGTAGTCCATATTGACGAGTAATTTGATCAAATGATATCATTGGTTCTACCTTAAGCAACACGTGGTGGCTCAGTGGTTTGTACTGCTGACTCACAGCAACAGGGTCACGTGTTTGGTTCCTATCTTGGGTGACTGGCTGTGTGGAGTTAGTATATTCTCAACTGTCTCTGCGTAGGTTTCCTCCCACACTCACAAAGATGTGCAGGTTAGATGACTTGGCCATTGCTCAATCGCTCATAGTGTTCCAGGATCTGTAAGTTGGGGCAATAGTCAGGGTAAATATAGGATGGTAGGGGAATGGCTCTGGGTGGGTTACAATTCAGAGGGTCGAAGTGGACTTGCTGGGCCCAAAGACCTGTTTCCATACTGTAGGGATTCTACTAATTCTAAATCACCCATGCAATGTGCACCCCTGGCTGCCCACAGTTTAAACCTGGAATCCATTATCCCAGGTTGACAACCTGGTATACCAATTAAACGGGTAAGAAACATAGTTTTTGCTGTATTGCCCTCGATCTGACGCATTGTCCTTCAAGTTTTAACAGTATTGATAATCATTAGTTTTTGACAATGCTCCATAAATGTTGTAATTTTATCTAAGAATAACAGACTAATAAGTGTTCACTTTGTCTGAGAGGGCTTAATGTCCAGCGGTATTGACGCCGAGTCCTCAGCAGTCCAGGCACTAACACAGAATGATAAATGAGCTTAATTGATAGCTTTTAATTGGGGAGATTTACTCCCCACAATCTGTGGGGCAGCTGCAATTTTGTTAGCTTGATAAAGAATCGCTTATGGTACCAAATAAAAGAACTAAACCCGCCATTATGTTTCCTAAATATCTGTCGGGAAACATCAAAGAAAGCATTCGCACGGGTTCTAGGAAATGAGGAAGGACATTCATTTTAATAACAGCTATATGACCTAGCCAGGATATTGGAAATGCCTCCTATCTTTGAAGGTCTTGTTTAATTTTGTCAAACATTTGGACACAGTTCACGTTGAATAAATGATCAAAGACAGATGTAATGAATATACTGAAATAGGGAAACCACCCCCGTGACCATTTAAAAGGAAACCTGGATTTGACCTCAGTATCAGGTTTTTCCCTAAGACCTCCCATAGGCATGGCCTCCAACTTTGTAAAATTAATCTTATCACCCAGAAAGGCAACAAGCGAATTAATGCATTGCATCACATGAACTACCGAAATTGACAAAAACATAAGACCCTAATGTGCATACAATGTAATCTTACGTGACTTCTATCCCACTTCTGGAGCAGATGTGTTGGCAACCCGACGGATTGCCTCCGCCAGTGGCTCAATCACCAACGTAAACAATAATGGTGAAAGGTGTCCACATTTGCGGCTGCCTGGAGAAATATTAATATTACTGGTGGCCACACCATTAGCGAGAACCGCAGCCAGAAGATCGTGGTAAAGGACCCTCACCCATTTGATAAAAACTTTGCATAGACCAAAGCATTCTAATGTACAGAAGAGATTCGGCCACTCAACCCAATCAAATGCCGTCTCTCATCTAAAGAGATCAATAATCCCTGGACAGGTTGTTGTTGACACTCTAGGATCATATTGAGTAACCACTTAACATTGTAGGAAGATCTGTGGCCCTTTATAAAGCCTGTTTGGTCCTCTTTGGCAACAGAAGGCAGCAAAGTTTCCAGCCTTAATGCACGGGTTTCAGACGGGATTTTGAAACCAACATTTAAAAGTGAGATTGCCGTGTAAGAAGCACAATCCTCCGGGGTCTTCCTTTCTTAAGCATCAGAGAGATATGAACCTCTCTTAACGATGGAGGGAGGGGTTACTGACTGTATGAGTGACAGAACATGTTAAACATCAGCCCTGACAATAGGTTTATAAATTATTTTTAAAATTCACTAGGAACTCCGTCAGGAACGTGTAGTTTTGCATTCTGAAGCTGTTTCACACCCTCCCGCGCTGACAATGGTGCATTAAAACACAACACCTATTCAGGGGGTACTCCCGGAAGACCCAGGTTCTTGAAAAATGACACCTTCTTAATCCATCTATCCTCAAAATGTTCAGTCTGAAATAATTCGGAGGAAAATCTCTGACAGGCTGCATTAATCTTTTTGAAATCGGAGGGAAGGATCCCAGTACCTTCCCTAATTGAGGTAATGGATTGAAGGGACGCTCAGTTTCCTGGCAAGTTAGGCTAAATACTTGCCTGGCTTATAACCATGTTCAAACAGCCTTTGATTTTCAAAAGTAATTTCCTTCTTGGCTGTCTCGTGTGAGCGAGGAATTCACTGTAGACAGAAGCGTTGTGATCCTCTGCAAATTAGGCACTGAGGGGCTATCACAGTGTACCCTCTCGGCTGTCTTCTGCTGTGCCTCAAGCCAGCGTTCCTGCTCCCCCTTCTACGGCTTCCTGAGGAATATCTATTCCCTTGGCATGAGCGTTAGCAGTTTCCCATAGAATGGATGTGTTACTGGTTGAATCTGAATTAATGGCTAAGAAAGATCTGAAATCTTTACAGAAATGCTCAATGAACTAACTAGCCTGAAGAAAAAAATGATCCATTCGCCAGCGTCTCGAAACTGTTGTACTGCTTCATGGTCAGAAATGGTAATTTTCTCAATTGTGCAGGATACCATCGAATCTAAGATTGTTGCAGGAATGGGGAAGAGATCAACCTTCGTGTGGCATTTATGCGGGTTATAGGAGAAAATAAAATCCCTACTTGTGAGGTAGATCTGCCTCCATGCATCCAGCAGCTCGAGTTCTGCACAAGAATCAACTAATTGCTTACATTATGACGAGTGTATTGGGGGACCTTTGGACATTCTGTCTACTGTGGGGTCCATAAGATAGTTGAAATCTTCTACACGAATGCACCATGAGACAAGATAACTTATTTTGGAAAATGCATCTACCACAGTTTAAAGAGGGTGCGCCGGGAGGCAATAAACATTCAAAATACTGTATTCTTTCCCATAGTTCAAGTGTTTGGGGATTATGATCCTCCTGTGAATGTCTAATATAATCTACTAATTTAACTGGACGATTCTTCCTATCCAGTATGGCTTCTCACCTACTCCTACTATTAATAAAACGAGAAATAAACCCGATCAAACCCGCCCTGCTGTAATGTCAAATGTTCCTTGTCATCAAGGTACATCTCCTGCAATAGGACAACATCCACCCTCTCGTTTCTAAGACTAGAAATTACATTTTTCCTCTTGCCTGGACGATGGCTCCGCTTATTGTTCCAGGTACACCATTTAAGCACATCATTATCCATCACACACTGTAGCAACATTTGAACTCAAGAGAGGAAGAACCCGAATTACACATCACAAACCATGAATGATAAAAAGACTCACAAAGCTTAAAAACAACATAAACTAAGACTATTACATCTAATAAGCTCTCAAAACTTTCCAAAACTAAACACACAGAAAAAACAAAAAACGAAACAAAATCCAAAGTGCCAATGACCCTCCATAGGGAATTTACCCCCCTCCCCACGCCCGTCCAGTGGGGACAGTTACATACCCCAAAATTTCATCTTCTGCCCGTTACCAATATGACATCCAGGGCAATTGATAACAAAAATCGGGCTTCAACTGCCCTTTGGTCGGTATTTAGTCATCACAACTACCTTTGTAACCCGCTCCAGCTTGAGTCGCACCCCAGACACATGCAAGGAAAGAGAAAAAGAGGAGTAATACTAATGAAGAAGTTAAAAGTGAGTACTCTACCCATCCCCGACGATGACTTAACACTGGTTAATACCAGAAAAATCCAAGAAAATTCCTTTAAGAAAGAAACATGATTATCTAAACATCCATCTTACTTTAAAATGTCACAAAGTTTTCGCTTTCGCTGGAGTGTCAGACGAGTGTATGGATCCATTGAAAGCAATATGGAACACCGCTGGATACCGTAAGGAATACTGACTCCGAGTTCCCTTACTCTTCTCTTGATATCATCAAAAGATTTTCTTTCCTGAATCACCGCCGTTGAAAAGTCCTGAAAGAACATAATACTGAAGCCCTCGTGAATTAAAGCCATCGGATCTTTCCCCCGGGTTCTGGAAGATTCCATCAGTCTTTGTTTATCCCCATAACTATGTAACCGCACAAGGACAGGGCGAAGGCGTTGGTCTGAGTCTGACCTCCGCACCGTAACCCGATGAACTGTCTCAGTCTTCACCTGTCCCTTTTCAGTTTTGAAGTGAAGGAATCCCCGCAGCCAGTTCTCAATAAACTCACTGGCTGACCACCTTCCGTCCGGTCCAGCAAACCGCCGATGTGAACATTATTCATCCTACCCCTGTTCTCGAGGTGGTCATCATGTTCAGTTAAGGTATGAACCTGCTTTTTAAAGGCGAGGATCGCGGTCTCTGTCGCTGCAGTTCGGCGCTTGACATCGTCTGTTCTGTTTCCAAGGCTGTCAAGTTGTTGTGCACGTTTTTGTAGCGCGGCTGAAAGCGGTTCTAGCCACTGCTGAACCCTTCTTAAATCATTGCTTCAATCATTTCACATAACTTGGTGAACTCAGTGACCAAGGCCTGGTGAGTAACTGGGTCCATGGAACGAGCAGAGTGGGTGACAGCTACAGCCTCAGGCAGGCTCGATGCTTCTGACGGGTGCACCGTGTGTTGGGACTTACTGGATCCTTTCCCATGTTTTGTCATTTCCACTTGACAAAACAGGTTTAGGAAAGATTTATCGCTCTATTTAGTGTTGAATTTTACGTAAATGGCTGGGATGGGATGGGTTAGAGAACCACTTTGCCCGTGCTGTGATGCAGAGCCCAGCAAAACAGATCTTCTGGATCTGCGGTATCTTGGATTCCCCCTTAATGTTTTATTGATAATATAATTTCATTTTGCATTATATTCCTGGATGTCCTGGACCCGTGTAATTTAATACCACTGTCTACATTTTCCCCTACGCTGCAAATTGCTTCCCATTCCTCGATAATCCTTGACTCTGTTGTTATTCATGAACCTTCTGTCGGTGCCTCAAAAATATTCAAAAGTTCTGCCTCCAACAGTCTGTGGGGAAGAGTGTTCCAAAGACTCACAGCACTTTGAGAAAACAATTCTAAACATTATGATCTGAGTGTGAGATTAGTTTTTTTTTGTGTCTCCTTATCTGAAAAAGGATATAATTACATTGAAAGCAGTTCAGAGATGTTTCATTTCATGTATTTCCGGGGTGAAGGGCTTATATCATGAAGGCTTTAACAGGTTACTCTTGGAATGAGAATGAAACAAAGAAGACCTTGAGGAGAGTGGATTAGGTATATACCCGCTGGGTGTTTGCATAGTCCAAATTTGTTGTCCCTCCACACCTCTCCGGGTTAGGGAATTCCAAACATTCACTACCTTCTGAGAGAAGACATCACTTTGCATCTCAGACTGAAATCGATGTTCAATATTCGGTATCTATGTCCTCAAGTTCGGGACTCCGTGTGGAAAATCTCTGGAAAGCCTGGTGTCTACTAGATCCTCTTTATCAAGTCTGTTTGTTACATTCTCAGGCATCTCCATAATTTTACAGGGCAAAGTATAATTTCACTTTCACAAACCACACTGATTCTGCGTGAAGCTTTTCTAAATGTCCATGCTGGCCAAGTTTTCCAAATTAAGCTCGTCCCACCTGCTTTCATTTGGCCCATATGCCTCGAAATGTTTCCCATTCATGTTTGTCCAAATGAGTTTGAAATGTTGTACCAGTACTTGCATCTACCACACTTCCTCTGACAGCTCATTCCATAAACAACCACCCTCTGTATAAAAAACTCTGCCCCTACGTTCCTTTTAAATCTTTCCTCTTTCACCTCAAACCTATGCCTTCTATGGCTGAACTCCCCCATGCCGTTGGAAAGATCTTGGCTATTCACCCTATCCATATCTCTCATGATTTTAGAAGCTTTTACAATGTCACCACCCAACCTCCTACACTCCATTTGATACTAATTTCAAGAACAAGCATTTAAAGATAAGCACTGCAAAATTGAAACAATATTAAACATGGCAGGTAAACAATACTCAGATCAACTTCATATGGTGATTAGTTTTTCTCCATATTACAATACTAAGGCAGCATGAAATGCTTACTAGTGCCAATAAGTAGTAACACCTGGATTCATTTGTCTAAAGGGGGCGATGATCTCGACAGTGAAAACGTATCAATGGCCAGATCTATGTAATGCCACATAGTCAACCTTCTCTGTCGTGGCCTCCCTATGACCTTGTGTGGTTGCGTCTTCTTTATCTTGCACTCAATTTCCCCCATTCACACCTTACATTAAACACATTTTACATCATCCACTCGTTCACCATTGCTAAAAGCCCGTTTATCTTTGCCACACCCTCTTTTCCCTGTCATCCACCCCCCACCTCTGATAAGGGACTAAACATCCCAGGTTCCAATCCTTTTCAGTTCTGAAGAAGTGCCACACTGGGCTTGATACTCTAACGCTGTTCGTCTGTCTCTGCAGATGCTGACAGACCTACTGAATTTCGCCAGAAATGAATAGGCACAGAACAAATTTTCACTAAACCAAATAACTTTGGATACTGGAAATAAAAATACAAAAATTGCTGGATAAACTGGGAGCTTTGAAAAGGGTCACTGGACATGAAAGTTTAACTCTGCATTCATTCCCGAAGATGCTGCAACATTTTCAGTAATTTCGTCACCATTTGCTATTTTTGGACAATTTCCAAAGAAGGATGTCAATGATGGTCAAACATCCTGTCCAACCTGGAGCGCCGTACACTGGGGACTGAACGATAGTGCATGGTGCACAGGTCCTAGATTCTGAAACTGCATAAGACTGACATCAAAGAAACTACAGAGCTTTTAATCATGTCAGGGAGAAAAACCAAGGGAAACACATTCACTTCAAATGCCGAAGTTGACATTGTGGAAAAGAAACGATTTGGATTATTACCTTAAATGGATTGAGATAAAGTAACAAATTGGAGGCGTGACACCAGGAAGATGTCATCAGCAGAATGAGAATATGAAAGTGGAAGTGTTACCGCATCAGAAACCAGGTTAGGTCACTGAATACAGGTCTGATGCCAAGGTCGGAATCACGTGCACCTGAACCTGTTGACAACCCACACATGTCTGGTTGCATTTCAAACAGCAGAAATAACTTCTGATGGAGAAGGGGCAATGATCCCAAGACTAACAGATCGGATCTAAGCTCTGTCGTCCTGCTAAATACAACCATAAATGTCGGTGGATTATTAAACAATTTACTGGAGCAGAGGACGCCACAAATATTCTCATCCTAAATCTCGGAACAACTCTAAATCAGTGAAAAAAATTCAAGGATATGGTGTCTGCACTACCCTCAGCCAGAGGTGTTGACTGGATGATCCAACTTACATTCATCATGATGCCCAGAGACTCACATATGCCAGTATTCAAGCAATTCGATTCTCTGTACGTGACATGAAATAACAGCTGGACACAGTAGGTACGATAAAGGCAATAGGCCCTGAAACCATTCCTGCAATGGGACTGAAGACTTGTGCTGCACAACAAGCCGCGTCCCTGGGGAAGCTGTTTCATTCCAGCTCCAACTCTGACATCTCCCTGCCAGTGTGGAAAATTGATCAGCTATGTCCAGTCTCCTAAGAGTGCAATAATTACAATCTGACCAATTACCACCCCCTCAGTCCCATCACGACAGTCAAATTGGTGGGAATTATTTTTGACAGAGCTGTCAAGTAGCACCCAAATAATCAGGTCAGTGTGGTTTCAGGTAGGTCCCCATGTGGAGATGATGTTGTTGTGGAAATATCATTGGATTACGAATCCAGACCAGGATAATGCTCTGGCAGCTGGTGGAAGTTAAAAATAATTAATAAAATATCGAGTCCGAAAATCTGGTGTCAGTACTATTGAGCTTGTGTCCAATGTTGATTTTAAACATTGATCTCCTTCCCCAATGTACTTTTAGGAAGGGAATCTCACGTGCTTTCCTAGTCTGGCCTAAAAGTGACTCCACATGCACAGACATGTGATCAACTCTTCAATGGTCTTTGAATCGGCCAAGTAAGACACTGAATCATATCAAACTGCTCTGGGGTCTTAAAGGATAATACCGGACAGAACACCTGGCACCAGCCTCGTTATCAGAAAATGGAATGGGAAACACAGTCCTGTTGATCCTGCAGAGGCCTCCTTCCTAACATCTGAGAGCTTGTGACAACATTTACAGAGCATTCCCACAGACTGCACATAAACATCGGGAAAGGAGGAGGTAATTCAATATGTTGAGCTTTCCTCATGCTCGTTCAGGGCCGAATACCTCCTCAATGCAGTTTTCCCCATACAATGTTCATATCCCATAATACGTTTAAACGTTGTGAAATATAAAACGAGAACTGATGTAGTGCTTTCGGCCCATCAAGTTTGCTTCTCTATTCAATATACACGCGGTTCTTGGATAACACTAGTGTATTAAATACGATTTGACTGTTTTCTTTAAAGTGAACTATCATCCCTGCTTCCAATCTGTCTCACACTGTCAGTGTTTGATATATTTCCTCGGGCTGGTGAAGCCACAAACAGGGCGATAATGGACTTGAACGTGTGGCTGGGGAACTGGCCCAGGAAGCAAGGATTTCAATTCTTGGATCACTGGGGTATGTTTGTGATCAGCATAAGTTATACAAGAGAGACGGTTTGCACCTTAATAGGTTGGGGGACCAGCATTCTGGCAGGCAGGTTTGCTACTGCAACACAACTGCATTTAAACTAAGTAGCGGGGGGGGGGGGGGGGGGGGAGGGGGGGGGAGGGGACAAACTGGATGTTTAAAAAGGAAATTGAAGGGAAAGTTAGAAAAAGGGAAGTCAAGAAAGACAACTGTATCAATGACGCAGAAAACTCAAAAAGGGATCATGCTGGAAGGTTGAGTGAAATATGAGTTTTTGGGAAGGGTGAGGACAGTAACAAACTAAAAATACTACATATGAATGCAGGAAGCATTAGAGATAAGATGGATGAGCTTGAGGCTCTTTTGGAAATTGGCAGCTCCGATATTTTGGGGATAACTGAGACGTGGCTTCAAGTGGACAGGGCCTGAGAAATGAACATTCAAGGCTACACGTGCTATCGTAAGAACAGACTGACGGGCACAGGGGGTGGGGTGGCCACGCTGGTAAGGGATGATATTCAGTCCCTTGCGCGGGTGGCCCTAGAATCAGGGGATGTAGAGTCAGTATGGATAGAGCTGAGAAATTCTAAGGGTAAAAAGACGTCTTGGGAATTATCTACAGGCCCTCAAACAGTAGTCTGGATGTCGGATGTAAGTTGAATCAGGAGCTGAAATTGGCCTGTCGCAAATATGTTACTGCAGTTGTTATGGGGGATTTCAACATACAGGTAAACTGGGAGAATCAGGGTGGTATTGGACCTCAAGAAAGAGACTTTGTGGAGTGCCTCCGAGATGGATTCTTAGAACAGCTGGTGCTGGAGCTTACCAGGGAGAAGGTAATTCTCGATCTGGTATTATGCAACGAACCAGAATTGATCAGGGACCTCGAAGTGAAGGAACCATTCGGAAGTAGTGACCACAATACAATAAGCTTCAATCTGCAATTTGAACGGGAGAGGGTACAATCGGAAGTGACAATATTTCAGTTGAATAAAGGGAACTATGGAGCTATGATGGAGGAGCTGGCCAAAGTTCATTGGTGCAATACCTTAGCAGGGACGACAGTGGAGTAGCAATGGCAGATATTTCTGTGTATAATGCAGAAGTTGCAGGATCAGTTCATTCCAAAAAGGAAGAAAGATCCTAGGAGGAGGCATGGGTGGCCATGGCTGACGAGGGAAGTTTTGAAACAAATAAAGTTAAAAGAGAAAAAGTATAACGTAGCAAAGATAAGTGGGAAAACGGAGGACTGGGAAGCTTTTAAAGAACAACAGAGGATTACTAAGAAGGGAAGACGCAGAGAAAAAATGAGGTACGAAAGTAAACTGGCCAAAAATATGAAGGAGGGTAGTAAAAGGTTTTTTAGACATGTGCAAGGCAAAAAAAATGGTTAAGACTAAAATTGGGCCCTTGAAGACAGAAACAGGGGAATATATTACAGGGAACAAAAAAATGGCAGAAGAATTAAATTGGTACTTTAGATCTGTGTTCACTGGGGAAGACACAAGCAATCTCCCTGAGGTAACAGTGGCTGAAGGACCTGAAGTGAAGGGAATTTATATTTGCCAGGAATTGGTGTTGGAGAGACTGTAATGTCTGAAAGTTGATAAGTCCCCGGGGCCTGATGGTGTACATCCCAGGGTACTGAAGGAGGTGGCTCGAGAATTCGTGGATGCGTGGGTGATTATTTTCCAGAATTTCATAGATTCGGGATCAGTTCCTGCGGATTGGAGGGTGGCTAATGTTGCACCACTTTTAAAGAATGGTGGGAGAGAGAAAACAGGAAATTATAGACCAGTTAGTCTGACCTCAGTGGTGGGAAAGATGCTGGAGTCAATTATAAAGAACGAAATTACGACACATCTGGATAGTAGTAACAGGATAGGTCAGAGTCAGCATGGATTTATGAAGGGGAAATCTAATTTTCTGGAATTTCTTGAGGATGTAGCTCTGAAGATGGACGAGGGAGATTCAGTAGATGTAGTGTACCTGGACTTTCAGAAAGCTTTTGATAAAGTCCCACATAGGAGGTTAGTGAGCAAAATTAGGGCGCATGGTATTGGGGGCAAAGTACTAACTTGGATTGAAAGTTGGTTGGCTGACAGGAAACAAAGTGTAATGATAAACGGCTCCATTTCGCAATGGCAGGCAGTAACCAGTGGGGTACAGCAGGGATCAGTGCTGGGACCGCAGCTTTTTACAATATATGTTAATGATATAGAAGATGGCATGAGTAATAACATAAGCAAATTTGATGATGATACTAAGCTGGGTGGCAGGGTGAAATGTGAGGTGGATGTTAGGCGATTACAGGGTGACCTGGACAGCTTAGGTGAGTGGTCAGATGCATGGCAGATGCAGTTTAATGTGGAAAAATGTATGATTATCCACTTTGGTGGCAAGCACAGGAAGGCAGATTACTACCTAAATGGAATTAATTTAGGTAAAGGGGTAGTACAAAGAGATCTGGGTGTTCTTGTACACCAGTCAATGAAGGCAAGCATGCAGGTAGAGAAGGTAGTGAAGAAGGCTAATAGCATGGTGGCCTCCATAACACGAGGGATTGGGTATTGAAGCAAAGAGGTTCTTCTGCAGCTGTACAGGGTCCTGGTGAGACCACACCTGGAGTATTCTGTGCAGTTCTGGTCTCCAAATTTGAGCAAAGACATTCTGGCTATTGAGGGAGTGCAGCGTACGTTCACGAGGTCAATTCCTGGAATGGCGGGATTACCTTACACTGAAAGACTGGAGTGACTGGGCTTGTATACCTTTGAGTTTAGAAGATTGAGAGGGGATCTGATTGAGACATATAAGATTATTAAAGGTTTGGACACTCTGGAGGCAGGAAACATGTTTCCACTGATGGGTGAGTGTCGAACCAGAGGACACAGCTTAAAAATACCGGGTAGCCCATATAGGACAGAGATGAGGAGAAACGTCTTCACCCAGAGAGTGGTGACTGTGTGGAATACTCTACCCCAGAGGCCAGTGGAGGCCCAGTCTCTGGATTCATTTAAGAAAGAGTTGGATAGAGCTCTCAAGGATAGTGGAATCAAGGGTTATGGAGATAAGGCAGGAAAAGGAGACTGATTAAGGATGATCGGCCATGATCATAATGAATGGTGGTGCAGGCTCGAAGGGCAGAATGGCTTACTCCTGTTCCTATTGTCTATTGTCTAATGATATCTCCACTCATTTTCCTAAACCCCATGAAATACAGGCGCAGTCACCTCAAATCGCAGGTCCCTCAACAAGCCTGTCATTCCAGAATTCAGTTTGGTCATCGTCCACTGCTCTCTGTCAATGTCCTTTACTAGGCAAGGACACCAAAACTGCAAACAATATTGCACAATGTTCGAGATGGAGCCCCACTGAGGCCCTATACAGCTGCAGTAAATCACCCTTACTCCTGTGTTCAAATCTCCCTGAAATGAAGGCGAATACACCATTTATCTGCCTACCTGCTTTCTGCTCCTACAATATTACTTTCACTGATTGGTGTACAGGGACATACAGATCGTTTTCAATGTTACAGCTCCCTACTTCTTGGGTCTATATACACTGGTCAATGTGCCAATGCTATTCCTAGTATTGACGTCTGACTTCAGAACTCACTGCCTTACATGGACTCAGAGGGCTGCGCAGAAATAAAATAAAAATGCAGCTTAAGTTCATTTTTATATCAACATTTTTCAACCACTCCCTTTGCAAATGATAGGCTGTCATTCTATTGTTTCCATCAAAGTGCACAACATCTCATCTCTCCCATTGCCCTCCATCTACCATGTATTTGCCCAGTCTCTCCACATATCTCAATCATCTTGGAGTCTTTTTTACATCCTCCTCGTCCACTCACAAGCTGACATCGTTTAGTACTGTCAGCAGACTGTGGAATATAGCATATGAGCCCCTCAAACAAAGATATGATGTGTATTGGAAATCGCTGGATGTCAAATCTCGATATATCCGTGTTAGATCCTCGAAGTGTTCCATTAAAAAAAAACATAGTTTTATTCTTACTTATTGTTTCCTGCCAGCTCTCCCATTCTAAAACCATGACCATATATTTGCCCCAGTCCCACAGGATTCGAATTTCCACAATCGGCTTGCAGCTTTATCAAAAATCTTTCTGAGATTCCACTCGTATTGCATTGATACCTCCTCATAATTTTGTTAAAAGCCACTTTCTCAAATATGATTCCCATTTCATAAATCGCTGCTGACTTTGTCTATGCCCATTTTATTCAGTCCAATATTTTTCTGTAATACTGTTTAGTTGCTAATTTAGTTGCTATTCCCTTTTTCTCACCAGACTAAAGTTCTCTAGTATTTCTGGGAAGATTTCTTTTTGCTTTTTTATCTTCTATGAAGGCATAACTGAAGTATTTATTCCATAGTTCTGCTATTTCACTGTCCTCAATTATCTGGTATCAGACTGTAAGAAAGCTGCAATTTTTTCTCATAATTTTGCCATTGACATATTTTCAGAAGATATTACAAGTTCCCTCTTACATACTTTGGTAAGATATTCTTCAAAAACCCATCAATTCTTATCTTAAGCTACTCAATGATTGACCTCCCACATCCATACAATAACAGAAGCACAGTCTCTGTTCCATCAGAAATACAATATGGTCTACATTCGGCCCACTTTCCGAACTAGACCCGTACCTTTGAATCTTATGGCATTTCAACTGCACAACCATGTATTTTCTGAAGATTTTGAGGTTACCATGACAACTCCCCTCTCAAGCAGTGCATTCCAGACCCCACAAACTCTGGGTGAAAAACAGTCCTCAAATCCTCACTAAACCTCAAACCCTTCACTTTAAAAATGTGGCCCTTTGACTAAAAGAAACAGCTGCTGTCTATCCACCCTGTACATGTCCCTCGTAATCTTGTCCTTCTGATTCACATCCCCCTCTGCTTTGTCTGCTCCAAAGTAAACAACCCGAGCTTATCCAGCCTCTCTCCATACTGATATACTCCATCCCAGGTAACATCCTGGTGAATCTCCTCGGCATTCCCTCCAGTACAATCACATCCTTCCTGTAATGTGGCTCCCATAACTACACACAGTATTCCATCTTGGCGAAATCAAAGTTCCGCATAGCTCTTATAATCTATGCTTCGATGTATAAAGGCTGTGTTTACGCTCGTCTATGCGTTCCCAAGTTGTGCAATAACCTGTACAGTCACATTCAGGGATGTGTGGAGAAGCACCCTCTGACCTTCTTCGTGTGCTGTCATTCATTGAGTACTCCCCTGCCTGGTTGCTTCTTCCAAAGTGCATCACCTCATATTTATCAGGGTTACATTCCATCTGCCATTGATCCACCCATCTGACCATTCCATCTGTATCTTCATGAAACATAAGGCCTTCCTCTTCACTGTCAACCACCTGGCCAATCTTCGTATCATACACAAACTTACTTATGACACCCCCCACCCCTTGTCCATATTCACAGATGCATCATTTAGGATAAGGTTTAAAATCACAAAACATCAGCTTATACTCCAACAGGTTTATTCGGAGGCACGAGCTTTCGAAGCGCTGTTTCTTCATCAGGTGGTTCTGCGTTTTGATGAAGCGCTTTGAAAGCTAGCGCCGCCGAATAAACCTTTTGGACTATAACCTGGTGTTATGCATTTTTTAGCTTTGTTCACCCCCCCCCCCCCCCCCCCCCACACACACACACACACACACACCCCAGTCCATCACCAACACCTCCGAATTAGAAATAATAAGAGACACAGCACTGATCCCTGTGGTACACCATTGGACACTAGCCTCCAATCACAAAAACAGCCTTCTGCCACCACCCTCTGTCTCCTTCCACTAAAGTTGATTTGGATGCAGCTTGGCAAGTCACTAATGAGTCCTACCTGTTCCCTGGTTATTCTGTTCCGCTGGATGCACTGGAAGAATATCTGGAGATTCTCACTAACCTTGCCTGCCAGTAGGTTTCCATGCCCCTGTGTTAGTCGGTCCCCTCCAACTGATGAATTTCCTCCTTATTGTAGCCTTAACTGGCCTGTCCCAGATCCTGCCATTATTTGCCTTGACCGTGGAATAGACAGCGAGGGAAGCGTTCTGTTAATTTCCAACTTGTCAGATGTTTTGTGGATCTTCTAAATTTCACTGTGACCCACCTCTCATTCTTTGAATCGCAAGAGAACACAGGCCGAGTTTCCTCATCAGGCAATCTCACCATCTGAGGGATTAATCTGGAGAATGTCCATTGCACTTCCTCTCATGTCAGTATATTCTTTCTGAGATTTGGTCACCAAAACTGTACACAATACTCCAGGTACAGTCCCACCAACACGCTGTGAAACTGCTTCAACATGTCTTTACATCAATGTTCTGACTCCCTTAAATGAAGGCGAACCACACTTTAACTTTCCACTTACATTTCTTTCTCCAAATACCCTTCACATTCATTGCATTTACGAACTCACTGAGATCTTATAGAAACCCTTCCGAAAATCCAATATATACGTTTCTACTGGTTCCCCATTATCTATGCTGTAACAACTTCAAACAATTCCGATGTTTAGCAAGTATGATTTCTCTATCAGAAATGCATGCTGGTTCTCTCCATTGTTGCTGTTAATTTTTATATATCAAAAATGTCATCCTGTGTAATAGATTCGAACAGTTTCCCTACGGATGTCAAGTTAATTGATCTGCAGTTCTCCACACTATGCCTTTTTCCCTGTGTAACTGTTTAGATCCCTTCCATTCATCTATAGTGCTTGGATCACGTTTATCCACAATAGTTTCCGGTCTCTGCAGAATGTGCAGGAAAATAAAACACAGTCATCAACAGCGTAATTAATACTTCTATTGTTGATTTATTTCTGACATTTTGATATGAAGTACCTTGTTACTGACATGAATTGACTTTATGTCTTTAGCTCCAGAAGTCCGATATGATCACTTGGTATTATTGGGTGATTTTCTGGATCTTCCTCCATGAAGACAGATGCAAAGTAACTGGTTATTTTCTTGAGCATTTCCCTGTTCTCCACAATGACCTCTCCTCTCCCGATTACAAATATCCACATTTGACCTTGCTTTTATTTTGTTTCCTTTGAAATATAGATTGTAGATTGATGCAGTCGTTGTGTTCCTGTTTGTTAGCGTGTATGTTCTCTTTTTGATTTACTTTTCAGTTTCATGGCCCTCCTTTTCTGGATTGTTAATTTCTGAGAACTCTCAGCTTTCCACAATATCTGTAATTCTTCTGAAGTCACTTCCTATGATTAATATATTTTCTAATGTGTTATGTTAACCATCATTGAGTCACTTCCTCACTCTTTCGTGTTTATACCTGAAATAATAGACGTATTTTTCAGACTTTACAGTATTTCTAAGAACTCCTTCGACTGACTGAACTGGTCCTCACCCTGAACAACTTCTCTTTCCAATCCTCCCACTTCCTCCAAACGAAAGGAGTAGCCATGGGCACCCGCATGGGCCCCAGCTATGCCTGTCTCTTCGTAGGATATGTGGAACAGTCCATCTTCCGCAACTACACTGGCCCCACCCCCTACCTTTTCCTCCGCGACATTGATGACTGTATCGGCGCCGCCTCGTGCTCCCACGAGGAGGTTGAACAGTTCATCCACTTCACCAACACCTTCCACCCCGACCTCAAATTCACCTGGACAGTCTCAGATTCCTCCCTCCCCTACCTCGACCTTTCTATTTCTATCTCGGGCGACTGAATCAGCACGGACATCTACTACAAACCGACCGACTCCCACAGCCACCTGGACTACACCTCCTCCCACCCTGCCCCCTGTAAAAACGCCATCCCATTCTCCCAATTCCTTCGTCTCCGCCGCATCTGCTCCCAGGAGGACCAGTTCCAAAAAACGTACAATCGAGATGGCCTCCTTCTTCAAGGACCGCAATTTCCCACCCGACGTGGTCGACGTTGCCGTCCACCGCATCTCTTCCTTTCCCGCTCCTCCGCCCTTGTTCCCCGCCCCCCCAACCGCCAGCAGGACAGAACCCCACTGGTCCTCACCTACCACCCCACCAACCTCCATGTACAGCGTGTCATCCACCGTCATTTCCGCCACCTCCAAACTGACCCCACCACCAAGGATATATTTCCCTCCCCTCCCCTTTCAGCGTTCCGCAAAGACCACTCCCTCCGTGACTCCCTCGTCAGATCCACACACCCCACAAACCCAACCTCCACTCCCGGCACCTTCCCCTGCAACCGCAGGAGGTGCAAGACTTGCGCCCACACCTCCCCCCTCATTTCCCTGCCAGGACCCAAAGGAAACTTCCATATCCACCACAAATTCACCTGCACCTTCACACACATCATCTATTGCATCCGCTGCACCCGATGTGGCCTCCTCTATATTGGGGAGACAGGCCGGCTACTTGCAGAGCTTCTCAGAGAACACCTCTGGGATACCCGGACCAACCAACCCAACCACCCTGTAGCTCAACACTTCAACTCCCCCTCCCACTCCACCAAGGATATGCAGGTCTTTGGACTCCTCCATCGCCAGACCACAACAACACGACAGTTGGAGGAAGAGCGCCTCATCTTTCGACTAGGAACCCTCCAACCACAATGGGTGAACTCGGATTTCACCAGTTTCCTCATTACCCCTCCCCCCACCTTGTCTCAGTCAAATCCCTCAAACTCAGCACCGCCTTCCTAACCTGCAATCTTCTTCCTGACGTCTCCGCCCCCGCTGCACTCTGACCTAAAACCCTCACCTTGACCTCTTTCCACCTATCGCATTTCCAACGACCCTCCCCCAAGTCCCTCCTCCCTACCTTTTATCTTAGCCTGCTGGACACACTTTCCTCATTCCTGAAGAAGGGCTTATGCCCGAAACGTCGATTCTCCTGATCCCTGGATACTGCCTGACCTGCTGTGCTGTTCCAGCAGCACATTTTCGGCTCTGATCTCCAGCATCTGCAGACCTCACTTTCTTCTAGAGGAGAAAGAATGAAAGGGAACCTGAGGAACAACCTTTTTACACACAGGGGCTGGTACGTATATGAAATGAGCTTCCAGGGGAAGTGATTGAGGCGGATACATTAACAACCTTTAAAAGGCATTTGGCCAAATACACGGAGAGGAAAGGCTTAGAAGGATACGAGGCAATGGGGTTAGCGTGGATGGACATTTTGGTCAGAATGGACCAGTTTGGGCTGAAGGGCCTGTCTCCGTGCTGTCGGACTCTATGACTTTAACAACCATTGCTTGTTTCCCACTGAATGTTATATTGTACTTTCGCAATTCACTGGAGCTATCTTGACCCTCTAACCTCCAGTCTTCCATGATGTTAAACTAGAAAGTTCAAGCATTCTATATTGTATGCAGACGCCATATAAAATGCACCTTATTCATGTTATTATTCCTTCAAAGCTGCTTCTGTACAAGGTTATTAATTCGTCCTTCTGACCACATAATACCAAATCCAAAATAACCTGCTCTCCAGTTCTCTTCACAACATACTCTACAACCTTATATACACTTACGGAATTTATTTTTCACAACATGAGCAGTCACTTTGTTAACGAAGTTTAGATGCAACTTGAGAGCATCTCATAAGACTGCGGTATCCACAATAATTGCCTATCGAATTTCCAGAGCATACGATGCTGAGATTTTCTGCTAGCGTTTTGGTTTTGATATATAACACACCAATATTTGCTTCTCCTTGCTATCTGTAAGCTCTACCTAAACTGATCCTTTGGAAGCTGAGGGACAGGTCTGTGTCGTTATTAGTGATAGACCTGGACAAGACATTCAGGAAGCCTCACCTCGACACTGAGATGATCTGAATAAATGTTCTGCAATACAGGATAAGCATCAATATTCTCCCTGCTCTGTCAGGATAAGAGTTACCGTATAATCTCTGCTCGCTCACACTCTCTGTACATCTGTTATAGCACCGACCCCCGAACAAAGCTCATGCTCCCACACACTCACTGTACATCTGTTATAGCACCGACCCCTGAACAAGACTCATGCTCTATCTCCAAATAAGGCTCAGGCACAACCACTCTCACTATTGAATTCGGCAACTTTCTTCCTCACTTTCTCTGTCACCTACGCAATACCCCCCAAACTAATAATAATATATGGATTCAAAACTGTCGACTGACTTATTCCAGACACCTCACAATTCCCCTCAACTACACCAACACTAACAGCAGGGTCACCCATTCACACTCTCCCTCCCACCCTCCTTTTCTCCCATTCGAGGAGGAAGAGCCTGGAATAGGACAGAAAGGCAAATCCGGGTGGTGGAGTGCTCGATATCTATTCGCTCACCCGCTCCCCCCGCCATGTGGGTAGGACACTGGTATGAGCCGGAGAGGACTGGGACGCCTCGTGTGGAGATTTTGAAACATCCATGTCCCACCGACCGATTAAGGAACAATGTCCTGTGAAAGACAATTCTCACTGGAAACCCATTGGCAGTTCCAACGACCGTCCTTTCACTTCCAAAAAAGACACAGATACCTCACTGCACAAAGACGCAGACACAGAAATACACAGAAGTATTGGTTAACACCCCAATATGCGAACACGCACAATACTTACAAGGAGATAGGCATACACACACACGTAGAAACACACAGAGACATATGCAGTCACATACAAATAGACACAAACACAGTTAAGAAACACACAGGCTGATACACAGGCAGACAGACATAGACACACTAACACACAGATAACAGGCACATGTACACACACGCATATATATGTACACACACGCATATACGTACACACACACTCACATACAGACACACACAAATACATGCAGTCACAGAGGAACAGAAACTAGTGTCATTAAGACGCAAATCGATATGCTTTAGATTAGTAAGGAGATCAAGGATTCTAAGGAGAAGGCAGAAGAATGAGGTTGAGGTACATATAAGACAATATTGAATGGCCTCATTCTGCTCCTTGCTTTAATGCTCTTGTGGTATTATGCTATCAGGTATTCTCGTTCTGAGACAGCAGCAGAGGCTGGGTTTGATGCAGGTTTGATTAGGAAGTGTCAGTGGGAATGTGGGACAGGTTTGAAGGACAGAATGCCTTATCTTTATTCCTAAGTATTTTGTCCTTATGTCTGAAAAGAATGGTGATTTGATGTGGCGTTAACACTGTTTAAAATAACGGGTCCCACAATGAAATAAGGATGTTCATTTCACTTTAGTGTTGTGCTATCTGTGGTGTCCTCATCTTCAGGGAGCAGTGAAGACTCGGTTATTGAAGATATTCAACTCTGAGCTTGACTGATCTTTGCTGGACAGGAGAGTCAACGTAATTGGTAACAGACAGGAGACGGATGGTCAGATACAATCGGATCAGTTATGAGTATTCTGAATGGTGCAGCTGAATGACCAACTGCTGCCCCTACCACATGCGCTATGCCCTCAATCCACACTCGAGGTTGTTACAGAGATGTACTGCTCCCCCTACCCCATGTGTTGTTCCCTCAATCCACCACTCCAGGCTGTCACAGAGATATACTGCTGCCCCTACCCCATGTGTTGTTCTCTCAATCATTCCCGAGGCTCTTACAGACATATACTGCTACCCCTACAGCTTGTGTTGTTCTTTCAATCACCCCAGGTTGTCACAGACATATACTGCTGCCCCTACAGCTTGTGTTGTTCTTTCAATCACCCCAGGTTATCACAGAGATATACTGCTGCCCCTACCGCTTGTGTTGTTCTCTCAATCCACCCCTCGAGGCTGTTACAGAGATATACAGCTGCCCCTACCCCTTGTGTTGTTCTCTCAACCCACCCCTCGAGGCTGTTACAGAGTTATACTGCTGCACCTATCCCATGTGTTTTCGCTCAATCCACCCCTCGATGCTGTTACAAGGTAGGGGACCACCCCTTTCAGTCAGGCAGGATCGTTACAATGAGACGGGAGAAGGCCATTCTGCCCCTCGAAGGAGTTACACAGGAATAGAGAATGAAGTAATGCAGCTCGTTGAGTATATTACACAAGCCAGGAGGAGACCATTCAACCGACCTTAGGTGCTACACAGGAACGGGGCAGCTGTCGCTAACAGGAAATATAGAGTCGAGATAAGTGTTTATTTTCAGGTCGCAACGCTGTAACTAGTATAGTGCTGTAGAATCACTGTGGGATCATCAATGACAATTAATCTGTATCAAAGATCTTAAGCAAGGGAACTGAATGGCACGAAGCTCAATTAGCGCATCACAAAGATGATCGTTCACGATGTCGTCAAATGGAGGTACTGAGTCTGCGATGTGATACAGACAGGGAAGGTTAGTGAGCAAACCTTCAGCAGAAAGAACATAAGGTGAGTTGTCTACTGTGGCAGGAAGAATAAAATAATGGCGAACAATTTAAATGGAGAGAGATTGCAGAACTCTGTGATACAGGCCGTTTCCATGTTCCAGGGACATGAATCATATGAAGTCAGATGCAGATGCAGCAAGTGATTTGTAAGGTAAGTGGAATGATGCTGTTTCTGACAAAGGTTTTATCACGTTTAATGCATCTGAACTGGGCATTGCTGAGACCACATCGGATACACTGTGTGCAGTTCTGATCGCCTAAACATAAAAAAGATATAATTCTTTCAGAAGATTTTCATAGATGTTTCCCTTTACTCATCCCTGAAAGGAAGGCCTTTTAGTATGGGTGATTATCAGTTTTGATCTGAGGTGAGAAATCTTCTTGAACCATACATGACTTTCTGAAATGTGTTTCAGCTGGATGCATGTTTCCACTTGTCAAGGAGTTTAAAGCTAGAGAATAAATTTAAGAATAAGATGTATTGATATCAACACACGTGTTATATACAAATATTTACAAATTACACAGACGCATATAAACATGTCATCAAAATTTTCAATAAAAATATCTATTTAAAAAAGTCATCAGATGATAAAGCAGGGATTTTTTTTCTAATGAAAGACACTGTGTGCAACAACAGCGATAACGCACCTGCATATCGTCCATTATCATCCGTTCCAGAGAATGCTCCAGGAGAGCACACATGGCCCAGTTTGATGTTCAGTTGACATTATTGTATGGTTCAACACAGAGAGGGAGAAACATGTTCCCTGCCTGAGAAGCAGCAGCTGATTAGTCCCTCTCTCTTACTTTGTCCACCGGATAGCAAAATGTGAGGCCATAAAATCCCTGAGTTATCTTCACCACTTGTGAAGGATTCCGAGTGAGGACTCATTGGAATCTCTCCACTGCTGGAAGCAAAGCGAGTTCAGCCAAATCCAACTATTCCACAAATAAATCCCATTACCAGCAGCTTGTGTGAGCAGGATAATTTCAAAGGCAGAAGAACATCTGGGACACTCTATCTTTTACCATTTGTTGCGAGTTCAACTTCCTGCATCTCACATTTTTCTCAAAAATGACCCAGCCTGAGCCCTATACAATTGGCCATATCACTAAAGTGGCTACATTTTAAATTTGTTCTAACCAGTGGAGGAGCGGGACTGGAAAAGGACACACTGACCCTCCAACATTTGTCAGAACATGTATGAGAAATTCTTATCGGACTGTTCAAGTGGGAATTCCCTTTTCCAAACGTTTGTGGTGCCTGAATGATTGCATTTGTTCAAAGTTGTGATGATTTCAAACATTGGACAGACAGGTGCATGTAGGAAAATTGTATGCAGACAGAAGAGTGCTGGTGAAACCACAATCAGAGTAGCTACGATCTTAGTGCCTTGTGGAGCAGTGACAACGTGTCAAATGACCCAATCCTACTCCTCAGTCCTATGTTCCTATGTTCAATTCAGGCCCTCAAACCCCCTACACTGTTGCTGATGGGGGCATCTTGCTCCAAATACCTGGTCCACATAACACAGGATCTCATTCATTCTCTCCAGGCTGTCACACATAGTTTGGTGTGGGTTGGAAAATGCTACTGCAAAACCCAGGCTGGGTTCGAAAGACAACTCTGGTCTCTTTACAGAGTGTCTCCTCTCTGCAACTTGTGCTTCATTTGTTGGTCATGGTATAGACCCAGATTCACTGTGAATTCAGCCCCCAGACCTCACTAAGAGATGACTCATAAAGTACTTTGCTCTCTCTGATTGGAACATTCAATAACAGAACGTGCGGGAATATTGCAACCATTAACTTTGTAATTACAGAATATGAGAACATAAGGAACAGGATCATGTAGTTCGGATAATCAAGACATTGTGTACGATCATGGCCGATCTAGTGTTCGTATTATCTCATCTTTCATGTCCAATTGTTCACACCCTCTCAGCTCTCTGATAGGTGAAAAATCGATCTACCACCTTTTTAAATACTTTCAGTGATGTAGCTCCCCCACCATTCGAGACAAGATAATTCCTGACATTCACTACTCTCTGTGAGAGGAAAACACTCCCCACACAGACACCATCAACTATTGATATGAACAAGAGGGGAACACTGGAGCTCGGCAATAAGTGAGTAACCTTGATATCAAGGCAGCATTTCACTGAGAATGTCATCGGAAGCGCCAACTTATTTGAGCTTTATGGGAATCAGGTGTCCCCTCCCCACTGGCTGGGGTCTTTCAGAGCACAAAGGAAAATGCCTGTGGGTGGGAGCCGAATATCTCCTCAGTTCCGGGACATCTCTTCAGGAGATCCTCAGGGTAGCTTCCTCAGCACAAACATCTTCAGCTGCTTCATCAATGTCTTTCCCCATCATAAGACCGGGGTTGGGGATGGTCACTGAGTGTTACACAATGTTCGGAACATTTTGTTTCCCATCAGCTCCTGATGCAGCTTGTGTCCGTATTCATTAAGACCCGGACAGCATTCAAGCTTGTGCTGTTAAAGTGTCGGTAACATTCATGTAACAGTGCTGTCAGTCACAGTTAAAAGAGGAGCTCATTCAGCACCTCAAGCTGGTTACATACAGAAATGTGGAAGCCATTCAGCCCATCAAAACTATTGAACAAGGAGAGTGACAGCCAAATTCAATACTCCTGCTAGTTCCACAGGAAGAGAAAGGTTCTGGTCAGTACATTGAGCTGTTAAACAGGATCAGGTAGAGTCCAATCAGACACTTGAACCTGTTCCATGGGACCTGGAGGAGTCCATTCTGCCCCACGAGATTGCTATACATGAACAGGAGGGTGTCATGGATGCTCCAATACAACAAACCAATGGAGCAGAGACAGCACTCATGGATGGCTCTACGAGGTACCTCGTGGGTACATTGCCAGTGGAACCTCTGCTACTTTAACGAAGTTTGCTGGCAGTGAGGAGGGAAGCTAGATTTTTTTGTGTCAAGTCTCAAAGAGGCATCTTCCATCTCTGAGTAGACAGACCCTTGTTCTCCATTGAGGTCAGAAAATGATGGGAATCGCTAACTGTTTTAGAATGAAGGCGTTGTGGCTGCTGTCAGGATTTTCGATAAAGTGATGTTCAGTGTCGGATCACACACCAAATGCACTATATTCAAAGTCTGACGCTCTGTCTTTCTCTCTCTGGCTCTCTCTCTATCAATATAGGGAGTGGGGGTGGGGTGAGGAGAACGTCCTCAGAGGCTCTTGTAACTCAAGCAAAACAAGCCATGGTTTTATCACCGTATCAATGTCTGTTTAGAACATCATGAGAGACTGTCCATTCCCCTTAAGTTTCAATGCAATCAACTTTTATTCTCTCACAGCGCTAAGGATTAATCTTCATTCACCACTCATTTTACCACCATCTCAGGGATTAGTCTGGTGAAAAAGCTTTGCACTCTGGCAGGGTGGCAGGGTGATTATTTCTTATAGAGGAAAGAAAATCTGTTCACAATTTCCCAAGACTGCCTCAACAACACTCTCAGGTTTGATCACAATAATTCCTTTTCTTCACTGAGACATCTCCGTTTCTTTCCTGTGGCGTAAAAAACCTTTCCTTCTCGCTACACTGCGACTGACGTGGAATTTAAAAGCTTCTTACATCTATATATGAGCATCAACAAAGCCAACACCAGAGGTGCCACGGGAAATGAACATCACACTCAGGGAAAGACTAAGAAATAATGCTCTTGAAATAAGGAATGGTCACCCACCTGAATGGAAATGAGCTGTAGGAATATGAGAAACAGGCAGAGGAAGGGAGCTATCTTTCCTTTTGTTCTTCCCTCACAGGCCAATCCAGCATGTTAAGCCTATCCTGAACTGAGTGGCTGGTTCAGCTGTTCCACAGGACAGTAAATAGTAAAACACATTGCTGTGGGTTTGCAGTCACACAGAGACCTGATCAGGGAAGGATGACTCATTGCCTTCACTAAAGGACATAAGGCAAGCAGATAAGCTGTTTATACATATTGATGATGGTTTCACTTCAATGCCACCAATTTCCTTCATATTAACAGATTATTATTCTGTGGCTCTGGATCATGAGTCAATTACTTGACACCATGCATTATCTTCCCGTCAGACAGCTTCTGTGCATATAACAAGTTACACGCTTCAAGTGCAATTATTTTGCGATTGACATGTGGTTAGAAGGGGCTTAAAACAGATGATTCCGGATTTAACAGAGGCTCAAATGATGGTTTACTCAAAAGGTGCACTGTGGCTGAGGAGGAGATGGGGATATCATGATGGTGGCATTGGACAGAATTAGTGAGTGGGGAGGATATAGAGATATCGATCTGTGCAGGGCGAGACGGATTGTGGAGTTTTAGAGTTTCTCCTCGCATTTGTGTGAGTCATTTGAAAGTAGTAATTTGCTCATTATAATTTCTAAGGAATGGAATTTTTTTTTGGAGCTGAAAACAATGACTTCCACCTTTCCTAATTTTTATAATATGAACAACAATTCAATTTAACCTGCTTTAATATACAGTTAGAATGACTTACCAGGCACACCAACTATCGCGAGGATGGGATAGTAACCAGCTTCAAAAACAATCAGTACATCATAGATCCTCCATACTAATGACACCCCAGGTTGGGAAAGCCAGTAAAGACTACTGGATAAACTCCTGTCCATGTTGGATCATTCCAGTCTAGTGTTCTTAGATTCTGATCTCTCTCCCCCCCCCCCCCCCCCCCCCCGTCTCTCTGGCGCTGCTGATCCCTGTTAGTACTGTCGGCGATGCTCCCACTCATACTATGGGATAACACATTGAACTGAATCCTTAATTAATAAAAGAGGCAAGCCCTCCAGTGACACATTTAAGATTCACAGAGACTGACATTAATCACAGTCACTGAACAAATAGCTCCAGCCAACGCCTTTCAATTCAATACCGAATTATTACAATTAAAAATAACGATTAACATTTACACAGTCTGGATTGGATATGCGAGGCTGACTGAGGGAACGAATGTTGAGTATGCTAGATTAATTGTGTAACCATTCAGTCTGCATTGGATATGGAAGTAATGCCAGACGTTTATCGGAACATCAACATGATTTTCTGCTTATAAATGGAAACATA
This sequence comes from Chiloscyllium plagiosum, assembly GCF_037043375.1. Classification (NCBI taxonomy): domain Eukaryota; kingdom Metazoa; phylum Chordata; class Chondrichthyes; order Orectolobiformes; family Hemiscylliidae; genus Chiloscyllium; species Chiloscyllium plagiosum. Next base: position 28,366,811 of record NW_028270184.1, on the reverse strand, counting down.
GACCCTGCAACTACTGCTGAGGCATGAAAATATCAGTAAGAGATTGAGAGAACTTTTATAGGCCATAATATGGAAAAAAAATGTACCCGAGAGCGTGGGGTAATAACAGACAGACGACACTGATATATTAACAGAGAATTGAACCTAAGAGACAATGGGGACTCCAGATTTTGGAGAATTCAGAATAGGTAAAGCATGATAGTGGAGAAGGCACAATAGGTCAGGCAGCATCCGAGGAGCAAGAGAGTCAATGTTTCAGGCAGGACATTTCTTCAGAACTGCGAAGGGGCAAAGGGGCTGATAGATAAATGGGTGGTGGGGTGGGGGAGGCTGGGGATAGGTTGGTATAGGTGAGCGAAGTTAGGAGGTGATAGTGATAGGTCAGTGGGGAGTTGGAGCGGATTGGTGGGAAGGAAGATGGACAGGTAGGTTCCCACGAGACGGCGGATCTGAGTCGGAGGATAGGATCTGGGATCTGGATCGGCGAGGGGAGATTTGCAAATTAGTGAGTTCAATGTTCATGCCGTGTGTTTGTCGGCTCCCGAGGCAGAAGATGAGGTGTTCCTAGCGACATCCTGGTATATCTCTTCTGAACCCTCTTCAGCTTAATAATCTCCTTCCAATAACAGAACTGCACACAATACTGCAGAAGAGGCTTCATTAATGTCCTGCACAATCCCAGCATGACTTCTCAACTTCTAACCATAAAAGTCTGAGCAAAGAAGTAACCTTAAACACCTTGTCTGTAACTGCCACAAATTTCTGTGAATTCGATCTGCACCTGTGGGTCCCTCTTTTCGACAACACCACCAACGCACCACTATTAATTGTATAAGCCTTCCCTCTTTTTATTTTACCAAAATGCAATACCTCGCATTTTTCCAAGTTAAACTCGAACTGCCCCCTCACCCTCCTGCTTCAGGTTTAAAAGACCCTCTCCTCTCCAGAAGGCCTACAAACACAGGTCTTGAGTTTCCCAAAGACCAAGAGCTTGATTGGCTTTGTGCAAGCAGTGGGAGGAGAGGGTAAGGAGAGGCTGGAAAGTGAACCGATGCCTTGCATCACTTAATAATTTCAGGAAGATGGAAGCGACGTGAAAGTTTGGAAATAGTGGCCAGTGTTTTTTGGCCAAAAATTGTGCTCTTTAGTCATCTCTGGTGTTCTGTATTGATATCTATTCGAGATCCCTCCTAGTGCAGAGTGTGTCTGCAAGATTTCGTACCCTAATATTGCAGATTACAGATAATAGCTATTGAAGTTGGAAATCATAGTCAAGCAATTAAAGAAGTTCATTGTTCATCTCGAAGGCAGAGCACATGCACTCATCATCCTATAGTTCAGGCTAATACCTTTTACTTGTTTATCAATGAGAACTGTTGCCTGTGTTTTTCAGTAATGTTAATCAGGATTTAATAAATCCATATAAAGCTGAAAATTGGCACTTAACATGTGACTCAAATTCTGGGCATGGTTTATGTTTTGTGTAGTGGGTAGCACCTCTGTCCCTGGGTCAGAGCTCTGGATTCGATTCCCTTCCATGAACTTGTGGTAGTGTCACTTTCTCTGGAACAGATGATCTCGATTCTGTTGTTGGGGTGTGTCACAGTATGTTCAAAGAAAGCTGATGAACAAACACACAGGAGAATCATGTTGAAGCTTCAGGGGCTATTGTTGAGTGGTGGTAGTGCCACGACCTCTGAGCCTAAAGGTTCGGGGGAGGGGCGTTCGGAATGCAGTAGGTGGAAGGAAGTTAAGGTGAGGGTGATAGGCCAGAGAGGGGGTGGGGGCGGAGAGGTCGGGAAGAAGATCGCAGGTTAAGAAGGCGGTGCTGAGTCCGAGGGTTGGGACTGAGATAAAGTGGGGGGAGGCGAAATGAGGAAGCTGGAGAATTCTGCATTCATCCCTTTGGTTGGAGGGTTCCTAGGCGGAGCATGAGGCGCTCTTCCTCCAACCGTCGTGTTGCTATGGTCTGGGGATATCGCCAGACCATGGGAACACGACGCCTGGAGGAAGAGCGCCTCATCTTCCGCCGAGGAACCCTCCAACCACAAGGGATGAACTCAGATTTCTCCAGCTTTCTCATTTCCCCTCCCCCCACTTTATCTCAGTCCCAAAACTCAGACACAGCACCACCATCTTAACCTGCGATCTTCTTCCCGACCTCTCCGCCCCCACCCCCTCTCTGGCCTATCACCCTCACCTTAACTTCCTTCCACCTACTGCATTCCGAACGCCCCTCCCCCAAGTCACGCCTCCATACCTTTAATCTTAGCCTGCTTGGCAAACCCCCCTCATTCCTCAAGAAGGGCTTATGCCCGAAACGTCGATTCTCCTGCTCCTTGGATGCTGCCTGACCTGCTACGTTTTTCCAGCAGCACATTTTTCAGCTATACACTGAAACACACAACACAACCCTCCACCACTACGTTGTCTCCCGCTATTAAGCAGATATACACAGAAACACACACACACACACACACACAACTCTCCACGACCACCCTGCCTCCCACCATTAAACAGGGATATGCAGAAACACATACACACCAACCTGCACCAGTACCTGTCTCCTGTTATTAAACTGATATAGAAACACAAGCACACAACCTTCCACCACCACCCTGTCTCCTGCCAAAAAACAAATATATGCAGAAACACACACACACAACCCTCCACCATCACGCTGTCACCTTCCATTAAACAGGTATACACAGAAACATACACACACAAAACTCTCCACCACACCCTGTTTCCTGCGATTAATCAGATATACACTGAAACACACAACACAACACTCCACCAACACGCTGTCTCCCGCTATTAAGCAGATGTACACAGAAACACACACAGAACTCTCCACTAACACCCTGCCTCCTGTCAATAAAGAGATATCCACAGAAACAATCACAAAACTAAACCACCTCCGTCTCCTTCCATTAAACAGATATACACAGAAACACGCACACACAAGCCTCCTCGAATATCCTGTCTGCTGCCATTTCACAGATATACACAGTAGCACACACACACATTCACACACACACGACCACCATCACACACTCTCCAGCGATTAAGCAGGTATAAATAGAAACGCACACACATCTCGACACCATCACCCTGTCCCCTACCATTAAACAGACACACACAGAAACGCACACACAACCCTCCACCACCACATTGCTTTCTGCCATTAAAAAGATATCCCCAGGAAAGCACACACACACACGCACAACCATTGATACCCATTTGTTTCCTGTCATTAAGCAGATATACACAGAAACACACACACAACCATCCACGACCATCCTGTCTCTTGCTATTAAACAGATACATACATAAATACACACACAAAACACCAGGGCCACCCTGTCTCCGGCAATTAAGCAGTTATACACAGAAACACACATTCACCATTCTCCACCACCACGCTGTCTTCTGCTATTAACAGAAATTTACAGAAACCTACAGACAACCCTCCACCACCACCCTGTTTTCTGTCATTAAACAGATATGCACTGAAACAGACACACACCCAACTGTCCACCACCACCCTGTCTCCTGCCATTAAACAAATATATGATGGAACACACACACATAACCCTCCACCATCATGCTGTCACCTTCCCTTAAACAGATATACACAGAAACACACACACACACAGCCCTCCATCAAAACCCTGTTTCCTGCCATTAATCAGATATGCACTGAAACACACAACACAACCCTCCGCCACCACGTTGTCTCCCGCTATTAAGCAGCTATACACAGAAACACACACACACACACATACACACACACACGCACACACATAAACACACACACAACCCTCTACTAATACCCTGCCTACGGTCAATAAACAGATAAAAACAGAAACACACAAAACTCTAAACCACTTTCCTATCTCTTGCCATGAAACAAATGTAACAGATACACACACACAAAACACTTCAGGACCACCTTGTCTCCTGGGATTAAACAGACATACACAGAAACACACACACACAATCATCCACGACCACACTGTCTCCTGCCATTAAACTGATCTACACAGAAACACGCACACATAAGCCTCCACGAACATTCCATTTCCTACCCATAAACAGATATACACAGCAACACATATACAAATCCCTCCACCACCACCCTGTCTCCTGCAATTAAACATATATACACAGAAACACACACACCATCCTCCTCCACCACCCTGTCGCCTGCAAATAAACAGATACATACAGAAACATACACACATATTTCGAGCACCACCCTATCTCCTGTCATTAAACATTTATACACAGAAACACGCACCTCCACCACCACAATGTCTCAAGCCCTGAAATAGATGTATACAGAAACACACGCACACAACACTCCACGAACACCCTGTCTCCTGCTATTAAACAGGTATACACAGAAATACACACACAACCCTCCATCACCACCCTGCCTCCTGCTATTAAACAGGTACACACAGAAATACACACAAAAATCTCCATCACCACCCCGTCTCCTGCCATTAAACAGATATACGCAGAAACACGCAACACAAACCTACATCGCCACCCTGTCTCCTGTCATTACATAGAAATGCACTGAAACACACACACATCCCTCCACCATCACCGTGTTTCCTGCCTTTAATCAGATATACACAGGAACACACACTCAAGACCCTCCACCTCTACCAACCTGTCTCCAGCCATTAAATAGATAATAACAGAATTGCACACTCACACAACCCTCCAAGACCACCCTGTCTCCTGCCATTGAGCAGATACACACAGAAATGCACACACACCTTACCCTCCACCACCACCCTCTCTCCTGCCATTAAACAGACATACACAGAAACAAACATACACAACTCTCAACCACCACCCTGTCTCCTGCTATTAAACAGATATACACAGACAACCCTCCACGAACATCCTGCCTACGCACAAACCTCCAACACTACCTTGTTCTCTTTCCATTGAGCAGATATATACAGAAATACACACACACAACCCTCGACCATTACTTTTTCTCCTGCCATTATACAGATATACACAGAAACACACACGCAATCCTCCAACACCACCTTGTTCTCCTGCCATTGAGCAGAGATATACATAAATACACACACACACACAACCCTCCACCACTATCCTGTCTCCAGCCCTTCAACAGATCTACACAGAAACACACACACGCACAAACCTCCACGATCAACCTGTCTCCTACCCATAAACAGATATCGACAGCAACACATACACAAATCCCTCCACCACCACCCTGTCTCCTGCAATTAAACATATATACACAGAAACACACACACCATCCTCCTCCACCACCCTGTCTCCTGCAAATTAACAGATATAGACAGAAACATACATGCATATCTTCAGTACCACTCTGTCTGAAGCCATTAAACAGTTATACACAGAAACGCACACACAACCCTCCAACAACATCCTGTTTTCCAGCCATTGAGCAGATATAAACAGAAATTCATGCACACAACCCTCGACCTCCACCCTGTCTACCACCCTTAAACAGATACACACGGAAACACAGATACA